>NC_058518.1:62222646-64722646 GCF_904849725.1 Hordeum vulgare subsp. vulgare
CCCCGTGCCTCGGTTATCTCTTACCTGAACCCTTTACTTATGCACTTTACTTTGTGATAGACGTATTGTTTATTGTAATATATCTTGCTATCACTTAGTTGTTTATATTGCTTAGCATAAGTTGTTGGTGCACATAGGTGAGCCTAGTTGTTTGTAGGTTTTGTGCTTGACATATTAAACGTTAGTTTTATTCCGCATTTGTTCAAGCCTAAACCTTAACTATTTTAAAGCGCCTATTCACCCCCCCTCTAGGCGACATCCACGTCCTTTTCACCTAGGAAGTCCCTTAAGGCGTAGCCGTAGCAGAAGGATTCCTGGTGCCGTAGCACGTCTCTGGCGCCGTTGGAAGGTCTTTTGTTGCAGTAGCATTATTGCACTAAAACTAGCACCCACGTCAGATAAACCATGATAACAATGATCTCCAACAACATGCCTATGCTTGTCTCTAGCATGAGGTTTAGCAATTCTAGCAGCATCTTCACAGAAGTGAATATCATGGCCATCAACATTGTCGGACAGGAGATCTTTGATAATAGCAATGCTAGGTTCAACTCTAATTTTCTAAGGGGGTGTACGTGTTATAATGTAGCCCCTACGTATCACAGTTTAAACTTTAGAATGATCCTTTATCCTAACAGGGAAAGGTGGTTTCTCAATGTAAGCACTGGGAAATATAGGATCATTATAAGCAATGACTTTCTCTTCAACTGGATTGGGTTTAACTACATTGACTTCTAAGGGAGGATGACATTTAAACCACTTCTATTTAGGGAGATCAATATGAGCAGCAAAAGATTCACACAATGAAGCTACTATCTCAGAGTCAAGTAGTCCATATTTAGCGCTAAAATCACCAAAAGTATTTGTTTCAACAAAGGATTTAACACAATCGAACTTAAGATTCATACCTGGCTCCTTACCTTCATCAAACTCCCAATCTTCAGAGTTGCGTTTAATTCTTTCCAATAAATTCCATTTGAAGTCAATATCTCTCTTCATAAAAGAACCGGTACAAGAAGTGTCAAGCATGGTGCGATTATCATGAGAAAGCCGAGCATAGAAGTTCTGAATGATAATTTCTCTCGAGAGCTCATGGTTGGGGCATGAATATAACATTGATTTAGGTCTCCCCCAAGCTTGAGTGATACTTTCTGTGTCACGAGGCCAAATATTATAAATATAATACCGATCACGATGTACCAAATGCATAGGATAAAACTTTTGATGAAATTCCAATTTCAATCGGTTGTAGTTCCATGATCCACTATCATCACATAGCCTATACCATGTCAATGCTTTATCCCTCAAAGATAAGGGAAAGACCTTCTTCTTGACCTCATCCTTGGGCAAACTTGAAAGCTTAAATAAACCACAAACTTTATCTACATAGATTAGATGCAAGTCTGGATGTGATGTTCCATCTCCTGTAAAAGGATTAACCAATAGTTTCTCTAGCATACCCGAAGGAACTTCATAACAAGTATTTTCAGTAGGTGCAGCAAGTTGAGGAGCAACTCCTTGTGCTTCTGTTCGAGGTGAAGATACCCCGAACAAGCTCCTCAAAGGATTAGTTTCCATAGTGACAAGTGACAATAAATTTCAGCACACTATATAAATGTTTCCTTACCAAATTCCACTTACCAAAGGCGCTTTACTCCCCGACAACGGTGCCAGAAAAGAGTCTTGATGACGCACAAGTGTAGGGGATCTATCGTAGTCCTTTAGATAAGTAAGAGTGTCGAACCCAACAAGGAGCATAAGGATGTGACAAGTGGTTTTCAGCAAGGTATTCTCTGCAAGCACTGAAGTTATCGGTAACAGATAGTTGTGTGGTAAGATGATTCGTAGCAAGTAGCAAGTAACAATAGTAACAAAGGTGCAGCAAGATGGCCCAATCCCTTTTGTAGCAAGGGACAAGCCTGGACAAACTCTTATAGGAGGTAAAGCGCTCCCGAGGACACAGGGGAATTTCTGTCAAGCTAGTTTTCATCATGTTCATATGATTCGCGTTCGCTACTTTGATAGTTTGATATGTGGGTGGACCGGTGCTTGGGTGCTGCCCTTACTTGGAAAAACCTCCCACTTATGATTAACCCCTCTCGCAAGCATCCGCAACTACGAAAGAAGAATTAAGACAAAGTCTAACCATAGCATTAAACTAGTGGATCCCAATCAGCCCCTTACGAAGCAACGCATAAACTAGGGTTTAAGCTTCTGTCACTCTAGCAACCCATCATCTACTTACTACTTCCCAATGCCTTCCTATAGGCCCAAATAATGGTGAAGTGTTATGTAGTCGACGTTCACATAACACCACTAGAGGAAAAACAACATACAATGCATCAAAATATCGAACGAATACCAAATTCACATGACTACTTATAGCAAGACTTACCCCATGTCCTCAGGAACAAAAGTGACTACTCACAAAGCATAATAATATTCATGACCAGAGAGGTATTTTATAGCATCAAGTATCTGAACATATAATCTTCCACCGAGTAATCCAACTAGCATCGACTACAAAGAGTAATTAACACTACTAGCAACCTTACAAGTACCAATCGGAGTCGCGAGACGAAGATTGGTTACAAGAGATGAACTAGGGTTTGGAGATGAGATGGTGATGTTGAAGATGTTGATGGTGAGGAGTCCCCTCCGATGAGAGGAGTGTTGGTGATGATGATGGCGCCGATTTCCCCCTCCGAGAGGGAAGTTTCCTGTTGGAATTATGCCCTAGAGGCAATAATAAATATAGTTATTATTATAATTCCTGTATCAAGATAATAGTTTATTATCCATGCTATAATTGTATTGAATGAAGACTTATTTACATGTGTGGATACATAGACAAAACACCGTCCCTGGCATGCCTCTAGTTGGCTAGCCAGTTGATCAATGATAGTCAGTGTCTTCTGATTATGAACAAGGTGTTGTTGCTTGATAATTGGATCACGTCATTGGGAGAATCACGTGATGGACTAGACCCAAACTAATAGACGTAGCATGTTGATCGTGTCATTTTGTTGCTACTGTTTTTTGCGTGTCAAGTATTTATTCCTATGACCATGAGATCATATAACTCACTGACACCGGAGGAATGCTTTGTGTGTATCAAACGTCGCAACGTAACTGGGTGACTATAAAGATGCTCTATAGGTATCTCCGAAGGTGTTAGTTGAGTTAGTATGGATCAAGACTGGGATTTGTCACTCCGTGTGACGGAGAGGTATCTCGGGGCCCACTCGGTAATACAACATCACACACAAGCCTTGCAAGCAATGTAACTTAGTGTAAGTTGCGGGATCTTGTATTACGGAACGAGTAAAGAGACTTGCCGGTAAACGAGATTGAAATAGGTATGCGGATACTGACGATCGAATCTCGGGCAAGTAACATACCGAAGGACAAAGGGAATGACATACGGGATTATACGAATCCTTGGCACTGAGGTTCAAACGATAAGATCTTCGTAGAATATGTAGGATCCAATATGGGCATCCAGGTCCCGCTATTGGATATTGACCGAGGAGTCTCTCGGGTCATGTCTACATAGTTCTCGAACCCGCAGGGTCTGCACACTTAAGGTTCGACGTTGTTTTATGCGTATTTGAGTTATATGGTTGGTTACCGAATGTTGTTCGGAGTCCCGGATGAGATCTCGGATGTCACGAGGGTTTCCGGAATGGTCCGGAAACGAAGATTGATATATAGGATGACCTCATTTGATTACCGGAAGGTTTTCGGAGTTACCGGGAATGTACCGGGAATGACGAATGGGTTCCGGGAGTTCACCGGGGGGGGGGGGGGGGGCAACCCACCCCGGGGAAGCCCATAGGCCTTGGGGGAGACACACCAGCCCTTAGTAGGCTGGTGGGACAGCCCACAAGTGCTCTATGCGCCAAGAGAAGAAAAATCAAGAGGAAAAGGAAAAAAAAGGAGGAGGTGGGAAGGGAGGAGGACTCCCTCCCACCAAACCTAGTCCAACTCGGTTTGGGGGGGGAGAGTCCTCCCCCTTGGCTCGGCCGACTCCCTTGAGGGTCCTTGGACCCCAAGGCAAGGCCCCCTCCCTCCCACCTATATATACGGAGGTTTTAGGGCTGATTTGAGACGACTTTTCCACGGCAGCCCGACCACATACCTCCAATGTTTTTCCTCTAGATCGCGTTTCTGCGGAGCTCGGGCGGAGCCCTGCTGAGACAAGGTCATCACCAACCTCCGGAGTGCCGTCACGCTGCCGGAGAACTCTTCTACCTCTCCGTCTCTCTTGCTGGATCAAGAAGGCCGAGATCATCGTCGAGCTGTACGTGTGCTGAACGCGGAGGTGCCGTCCGTTCGGTACTAGATCGTGGGACTGATCGCGGGATTGTTCGCGGGGCGGATCGAGGGACGTGAGGACGTTCCACTACACCAACCGCGTTCTCTAATGCCTCTGCTATACGGTCTACGAGGGTACGTAGATCACTCATCCCCTCTCGTAGATGGACATCACCATGATTGGTCTTCGTGCGCGTAGGAAAATTTTTGTTTCCCATGCGACGTTCCCCAACAGTGGCATCATGAGCTAGGTTCATGCGTAGATGTCTTCTCGAGTAGAACACAAAAGTTTTTGTGGGCGGTGATGTGCGTTTTGCTGCCCTCCTTAGTCTTTTCTTGATTCCGCGGTATTGTTGGATTGAAGCAGCTTGGACCGACATTACTCGTACGCTTACGAAAGACTGGTTTCATCGTTACGAGTAACCCCCTTTGCTCAAAGATGACTGGCAAGTGACGGTTTCTCCAACTTTAGTTGAATCGGATTTGACCGAGGAGGTCCTTGGATGAGGTTAAATAGCAACTCATATATCTCCGTTGTGGTGTTTGCGTAAGTAAGATGCGATCCTACTAGATACCCTTGGTCACCACGTAAAACATGCAACAACAAAATTAGAGGACGTCTAACTTGTTTTTGCAGGGTATGCTTGTGATGTGATATGGCCAACGATGTGATGTGATATATTGGATGTATGAGATGATCATGTTGTAATAGAAAATATCGACTTGCACGTCGATGGTATGGCAACCGGCAGGAGCCATAGGGTTGTCTTTATACTAACGTTTGTGCTTGCAGATGCGTTTACTATTTTGCTAGGATGTAGCTTTAGTAGTAATAGCATAAGTAGCACGACAACCCCGATGGCAACACGTCGATGGATGATCATGGTGTGGCGCCGGTGACAAGAAGATCGTGCCGGTACTTTGGTGATGGAGATCAAGAAGCACGTGATGATGGCCATATCATGTCACTTATGAATTGCATGTGATGTTAATCCTTTTATGCACCTTATTTTGCTTAGAACGACGGTAGCATTAGGAGGTGATCTCTCACTAAAATTTCAAGACGAAATTGTGTTCTCCCCGACTGTGCACCGTTGCTACAGTTCGTCGTTTCGAGACACCACGTGATGATCGGGTGTGATAGACTCAACGTTCACATACAACGGGTGCAAAACAGTTGCGCACGCGGAACACTCGGGTTAAGCTTGACGAGCCTAGCATGTGCAGACATGGCCTCGGAACACATGAGACCGAAAGGTCGATCATGAATCATATAGTTGATATGATTAGCATAGGGATGCTTACCACTGAAACTATACTCAACTCACGTGATGATCGGACTTTGGATAATGTAAGTGGATCATGAACCACTCAAATGACTAGAGAGATGTACTTTTTGAGTGGGAGTTTAGCATATAATTTGATTAAGTTGAACTCTAATTATCTTGAACATAGTCTAAGTCCACTTTGAATATATTTGTGTTGTAGATCATGGCTCATGCGACAGTCATCCTGAATTTTAATACGTTCCTAGAGAAAGCTAAGTTGAAAGATGATGGAAGCAACTTTGTAGACTGGGCTCGTAATCTTAAGCTAATCTTACAAGATGGGAAGAAGGATTATGTCCTTAATGCTGCGCTAGGAGATGAACCACCCGCTACGGCTGATCAGGATGTTAAGAATGCTTGGTTAGGACGTAAGGAGGACTACTCAATAGTTCAATGTGCAGTCTTGTATGGCTTAGAACCGGGACTTCAACGTCGCTTTGAGCGTCATGGAGCATTTGAGATGTTCCAGGAGTTGGAGTTTATCTTTCAGAAGAACGCCCGGATCGAGAGGTATGAGACCTCCGATAAATTCTATGCTTGCAAGATGGAGGAAAACTCGTCTGTCAGTGAACATGTGCTCAAAATGTCTGGGTACTCAAACCGTCTAGCTGAGCTGGGGATTGAACTCCCGCAAGAAGCTATCACTGACAGAATCCTTCAATCACTGCCGCCAAGCTATAAAGGCTTTGTGTTGAACTACAACATGCAAGGGATGAGCAAGTCTCCCGGCGAGTTGTTTGCGATGCTGAAAGTCGCAGAGTCTGAACTCCGTAAAGAGCATCAAGTGTTGATGGTGAGCAAGACCACTAGTTTCAAGAGAAACGGCAAAGGCAAGAAGGGCAATTCGAAGAAGAGCGGCAAGCCTGTTGCCAATCCGCCGAAGAAACCCAAGGCTGGACCTAAGCCTGAAACAGAGTGCTTCTATTGCAAGGGTATGGGTCACTGGAAGCGCAATTGCCCCAAGGATCTGGCAGATAAGAAGGTGGGCAAAGAAAAATCAGGTATATTTGATATACATGTTATTGATGTGTACTTAACCGGCTCTCGTAGTAGTGCCTGGGTATTCGATACCGGTTCTGTTGCTCACATTTGCAACTCGAAGCAGGAACTGCGGAATAGACGAAGGCTGGCGAAAGACGAAGTGACGATGCGCGTAGGAAATGGTTCCAAGGTTGATGCAATCGCCGTCGGCACAATGTCACTTCAGCTACCATCGGGATTAGTGATGAACTTAAATCGTTGTTATTTAGTGCGTGCGTTGAGCATGAACATTATCTCTGGATCTTGTTTATTGCGAGACGGTTACTCTTTTAAGTCTGAGAATAATGGTTGTTCTATTTCTATGAGTAATATCTTTTATGGTCATGCACCGAATGTGAGAGGATTGTTCATATTGAATCTTGATAGCGATACGCATATACATAACATTGAGACCAAAAGAGTTAGAGTAAACAATGATAGCGCCATATTTTTGTGGCACTGCCGCTTGGGTCATATTGGTGTAAAGCGCATGAAGAAACTCCATGCTGATGGACTTTTGGAGTCACTTGACTTTGATTCACTTGACACGTGCGAACCATGCCTCATGGGCAAGATGACTAAGACTTCGTTCTCCGGAACAATGGAGCGTGCAAGTGACTTGTTGGAAATCATACATACCGATGTGTGTGGTCCAATGAGCGTAGAGGCACGCGGCGGATATCGTTATTTTCTCACCTTCACTGACGATTTAAGTAGATATGGTTATGTCTACTTGATGAAGCACAAGTCTGAAACATTTGAAAAGTTCAAGCAATTTCAGAGTGAAGTGGAAAATCATCGTAACAAGAAGATCAAGTTCCTACGGTCTGATCGTGGGGGTGAATATCTGAGTTTCGAGTTTGGTGCTCACTTAAGACAATGTGGAATTGTTTCGCAGTTAACACCGCCTGGAACACCACAGCGTAATGGTGTGTCCGAACGTCGTAATCGTACTTTGTTAGAGATGGTGCGATCTATGATGTCTCTTACTGATTTGCCGTTATCATTTTGGGGTTATGCATTAGAAACAACTGCATTCACTTTAAATAGGGCACCATCAAAATCCGTTGAGACGACACCATACGAACTGTGGTATGGCAAAAGGCCAAAGTTGTCGTTTCTTAAGGTTTGGGGATGTGATGCTTATGTCAAAAAGCTTCAGCCTGAAAAGCTGGAACCCAAAGCGGACAAGTGCGTCTTCATAGGTTACCCAAAAGAGACAGTTGGGTACACCTTCTATCTCAAATCCGAGGGCAAAGTGTTTGTTGCTAAAAACATAGCTTTTCTCGAGAAGGAGTTTCTCTCGAGAGAATTGAGTGGGAGGAAGATAGAACTTGACGAGGTTGTCGAACCTCTCATCCCTCTGGATGGTGGCGCAGGGCAAGGGGAAACCTCTGTCGTTGCGATGCCGGTTGAGGAGGAAGTTAATGATGATGATCATGAAACTCCAGTTCAAGTTTCTGTTGAACCACGCAGGTCGACGAGATCACGCGCTGCTCCAGAATGGTACGGTAATCCCGTCTTATCAATCATGTTGTTAGACAACAATGAACTTGCAAATTATGAAGAAGCAATGGTGGGCCCAGATTCCAACAAATGGCAAGAAGCCATGAAATCCGAGATAGGATCCATGTATGAGAACAAAGTGTGGACTTTGGAGATACTACCTGAGGGCCGCAAGGCTATTAAGAACAAATGGATCTTGAAGAAGAAGACGGACGCCGACGGTAATGTGACCGTTTATAAAGCTCGACTTGTGGCAAAGGGTTTTTCACAAGTTCCAGGAGTTGACTACGATGAGACTTTGTCACCCGTAGCGATGCTGAAGTCCGTCAGAATTATGTTAGCAATAGCTGCATTTTTCGATTATGAAATCTGGCAGATGGATGTCAAAACGGCGTTCCTTTCGATTATGAAATCCGTCAGAATTGTATATGATGCAACCCGAAGGTTTTGTCGATCCTAGAAATGCTGACAAGGTGTGCAAGCTCCAGCGATCCATTTATGGACTGGTGCAAGCATCTCGGAGTTGGAACAAACGATTTGATGAGGTGATCAAAGCATTTGGGTTTATACAAGTGGTTGGAGAATCCTGTATTTACAAGAAAGTGAGTGGGAGCTCTGTGGCGTTTCTAATATTATATGTGGATGACATATTACTGATTGGAAACAACGTAGAGCTTTTGGAGAGCATAAAAGGTTACTTCAATAAAAGTTTCTCTATGAAGGACCTAGGAGAAGCTACTTACATTCTAGGCATTAAGATCTATAGGGATAGATCAAAACGCCTGATAGGACTTTCACAAAGCACATACCTTGATAAAGTTTTGAAGAGGTTCAAAATGGAACAGTCCAAGAAAGGGTTCTTGCCAGTTTTACAAGGTACGAGATTGAGTAAGACTCAGTGCCCAGCAACTGATGAAGATAGAGAGCATATGCGCTCCGTCCCCTATGCTTCAACCATAGGTTCTATCATGTATGCGATACTGTGCACTAGACCGGATGTTAGCCTGGCCATAAGTATGGCAGGTAGGTTCCAGAGTAATCCAGGAGTGGATCACTGGACAGCGGTCAAGAATATCCTGAAGTACCTGAAAAGGACTAAGGAGATGTTTCTCGTGTATGGAGGTGACGAAGAGCTCGCCGTAAAAGGTTACGTCGATGCAAGCTTTGACACAGATCCGGACGACTCTAAGTCGCAAACCGGATACGTATTTATTCTTAATGGGGGTGCAGTAAGCTGGTGCAGTTCCAAGCAAAGCGTCGTAGCAGATTCTACATGTGAAGCGGAGTACATGGCTGCCTCGGAGGCGGCTAAGGAGGGTGTCTGGATGAAGCAGTTCATGACGGATCTTGGAGTGGTGCCAAGTGCACTGGATCCAATAACCTTGTTCTGTGACAACACGGGTGCCATTGCCTTAGCAAAGGAACCACGTTTTCACAAGAAGACCAGACACATCAAACGACGCTTCAACCTCATCCGCGACTACATCGAGGAAGAGGACGTAAATATATGCAAAGTGCACACGGATCTGAATATAGCAGACCCGCTGACTAAACCTCTTCCACGGCCAAAACATGATCAACACCAGAACTGTATGGGTGTTAGATTTATTACAATGTAATTCACATGGTGATGTGAGGGCTAGATTATTGACTCTAGTGCAAGTGGGAGACTGTTGGAATTATGCCCTAGAGGCAATAATAAATATAGCTATTATTATAATTCCTGTATCAAGATAATAGTTTATTATCCATGCTATAATTGTATTGAATGAAGACTCATTTACATGTGTGGATACATAGACAAAACACCGTCCCTGGCATGCCTCAAGTTGGCTAGCCAGTTGATCAATGATAGTCAGTGTCTTCTGATTATGAACAAGGTGTTGTTGCTTGATAACTGGATCACGTCATTGGGAGAATCACGTGATGGACTAGACCCAAACTAATAGACGTAGCATGTTGATCGTGTCATTTTGTTGCTACTGTTTTCTGCGTGTCAAGTATTTATTCCTATGACCATGAGATCATATAACTCACTGACACCGGAGGAATGCTTTGTGTGTATCAAACGTCGCAACGTAACTGGGTGACTATAAAGATGCTCTATAGGTATCTCCGAAGGTGTTAGTTGAGTTAGTATGGATCAAGACTGGGATTTGTCACTCCGTGTGACGGAGAGGTATCTCGGGGCCCACTCGGTAATACAACATCACACACAAGCCTTGCAAGCAATGTAACTTAGTGTAAGTTGCGGGATCTTGTATTACGGAACGAGTAAAGAGACTTGCCGGTAAACGAGATTGAAATAGGTATGCGGATACTGACGATCGAATCTCGGGCAAGTAACATACCGAAGGACAAAGGGAATGACATACGGGATTATACGAATCCTTGGCACTGAGGTTCAAACGATAAGATCTTCGTAGAATATGTAGGATACAATATGGGCATCCAGGTCCTGCTATTGGATATTGACCGAGGAGTCTCTCGGGTCATGTCTACATAGTTCTCGAACCCGCAGGGTCTGCACACTTAAGGTTCGACGTTGTTTTATGCGTATTTGAGTTATATGGTTGGTTACCGAATGTTGTTCGGAGTCCCGGATGAGATCTCGGACGTCACGAGGGTTTCCGGAATGGTCCGGAAACGAAGATTGATATATAGGATGACCTCATTTGATTACCGGAAGGTTTTTGGAGTTACCGGGAATGTACCGGGAATGACGAATGGGTTCCGGGAGTTCACCGGGGGGGGGGCAACCCACCCCGGGGAAGCCCATAGGCCTTGGGGGAGACACACCAGCCCTTAGTGGGCTGGTGGGACAGCCCACAAGTGCTCTATGCGCCAAGAGAAGAAAAATCAAGAGGAAAAGGAAAAAAAGGAGGAGGTGGGAAGGGAGGAGGACTCCCTCCCACCAAACCTAGTCCAACTCGGTTTGGGGGGGGAGAGTCCTCCCCCTTGGCTCGGCCGACCCCCTTGAGGGTCCTTGGACCCCAAGGCAAGGCCCCCTCCCTCCCACCTATATATACGGAGGTTTTAGGGCTGATTTGAGACGACTTTTCCACGGCAGCCCGACCACATACCTCCACGGTTTTTCCTCTAGATCGCGTTTCTGCGGAGCTCGGGCGGAGCCCTGCTGAGACAAGGTCATCACCAACCTCCGGAGCATCGTCATGCTGCCGGAGAACTCTTCTACCTCTCTGTCTCTCTTGCTGGATCAAGAAGGCCGAGATCATCGTCGAGCTGTATGTGTGCTGAACGCGGAGGTGCCGCCCGTTCGGTACTAGATCGTGGGACTGATCGCGGGATTGTTCGCGGGGCGGATCGAGGGACGTGAGAACGTTCCACTACATCAACCGTGTTCTCTAACGCTTCTGCTGTACGGTCTACGAGGGTACGTAGATCACTCATCCCCTCTCGTAGATGGACATCACCATGATAGGTCTTCGTGCGCGTAGGAAATTTTTTGTTTCCCATGCGACGTTCCCCAACATTTCCCCGGCAGGACGGCCCTACCGGAGCTCTAGATTGGTTCTGCTCAAGTTCCGCCTTGTGGCGGCCGCGATTCCTCCCGAAAGCCTCCTCTTGATTTTTTCTGGAACGAAACCCTCCTTATAGCAAAAGAGGGGAGCCAGAGGGCCAACAGGGAGCCCACAAGCCCCCTAGGCGCGACCAGGGGGTAGGCCACGCCTAGCAGGCTTGTGGCCTCCTGGTGGCTCCCCTCTGGTACCTCTTCCACCCAATATTTTTTATAAATTCCAAAATAATTCCTCGTTGATTTTCACGGCTTTTGGAGTTGCGCAGAATAGGTATCTCAAACTTGCTCATTTTTCAGGCCAGAATCCCAGCTGCCGACATTCTCCCTCTTCATGTAAACCTTGCAAAATAAGAGAGAAAAGGCATAAGTATTGTACCGTGAAGTGTAATAACAGCCCATAAAAGCGATAAATATCAACATAAAAGCATGATGCAAAATGGACGTATCACGAGGCACATATTGTATTGTTGCCATCAAGGATAAAAATATGGGGTTTTCATCATATTGCTTGAGTTTATCCCTCTACATCATTTCATCTTACTTAATGCGTTACTCTGTTCTTCATGAACTTAATACTCTAGATGCAGGCAGGAGTCGGTTGATGTGTGGAGTAATAGTAGTAGATGCAGAATCATTTCGGTCTACTTGACACAAACGTGATGCCTATATGCACAATCATTGTCGGGACTCCGATCCTAAGCCAGAGGAATCCGGCCTGTAACACATCGCATCACTTTGCAGTCTCACGCATGGTTATCCCCACGGCTGCAGCCTTACCTTAGCCGGGACCGTTTGCGCCTTTTGACTCGCGTATGCAATTGTGTCACTAGCATTCCGATGTCAAAGAACCCGGGTCGACATGTCTAGTCATAAACTCAAGTGGCAGTTCCGTACAAGGACATGCATACATGACCCAGCAAAGCAGGTGTCGATCATCAGCGAGTGTAGACGAGTCGTAGCAAGCTACAAGGACTCCATTACTCTGTGTGGCATTTCCCCGAAGGGACAGACTCAACAGCTAAGAAGGACACATGCCGGTTGATACGTCCATTTTGCATCATGCTTTAATGTTGATATTTATTGCTTTTTGGGCTGTTATATTACTAGTGGTACCATATTTATTCCTTTTCTCTCTTATTTTGCAAGGTTTATTTGAAGAGGGAGAATTCAGGCAGCTGGAATTCTGGACTGGAAAAGGAGCAAATCCTAGTCCACTATTCTGCACATCTCCAAATGCCCTGAAAAATTACGTGGATTTTTGCCACATTATATAAAAAATACTGGGCGAAAGAACTACCGGAGGGGGGCCACCAGGGCTCCACAAGCCCCCAATCTGCCACCACCCCCTGGTGGCGCAGGGCAAGCTTGTGGGCTGCTTGACGGCCCACTAGCTCCCCCCTTTTGCTATATGAAGGATTTTGGTCCAGAAAAAATCATACGGGAGCTTTTTCGTGGTTTCGCCGCCGCCACGAGGCAGAACTTGAGCAGATCCAATCTAGAGCTCCGGCAGGACGATCCTGCCGGGGAAACTTCCCTCCCGGAGGGGGAAATCGTCGCCATCGTCATCACCAACACTCCTCTCGTCGGACGGGAGGCATCTTCATCAACATCTTTATCGGCACCATCTCCTCTCCAATCCCTAGTTCATCTCTTGTAACCAATCTTCGTCTCGCAACTCCGATTGGTACTTGTAAGGTTGCTAGTAGTGTTGATTACTCTTTGTAGTTGATGCTAGTTGGATTACTTGGTGGAAGAGTTTATGTTCAGATCCTTGATGCTATTCATTACACCTCTGATCATGATTACGATTATGTTTTGTGAGTAGTTACTTTTGTTCCTGAGGACATGGGATACGTCATGTTAATAATAGTCAAGTGAATTTGATATTCTTTCGGTATTTTGATATGCTGTATGTTGTTTTTCCTCTAGTGGTGTTATGTGAATGTCGACTACATAACACTTCACCATATTTGGGCCTAGAGGAAGGCATTGGGAAGTAGTAAGTAGATGATGGGTTGCTGGAGTGACATAAGCTTAAACCCCAGTCTATGCGTTGCTTCGTGAGGGGCTGATTTGGATCCACTAGTTTAATGCTATGGTTAGACTTTGTCTTAATTCTTCTTTTGTAGTTGCGGATGTTTGCGAGAGAGGTTAATCATATGTGGGATGCTTGTCCAAGTAAGGGCAGTACCCAAGCGCTGGTCCACCCACATATCAAACTATCAAAGTAACGAACGCGAATCATATGAACATGATGAAACTAGCATGACGGAAATTCCCGGTTGTCCTCGGGAGCGTTTTTCCTCCTATAAGAGTTTGTTCAGGCTTGTCCCTTGCTACAAAAGGGATTGGGCCACTTGCTGCACCGTTGCTGTTACTTGTTACTTGTTACTTTTTTCTCGCTACGTTTCACCTCGCTACACAATCACTTGTTACCGCTACTTTGAGTGCTTGTAGTTATAACCTTGCTGAAATCCGTTTATCAGAGCCTTCTGCTCCTCGTTGGGTTCGACACTCTTACTTATCCAAAGGATTACGATTGATCCCCTATACTTGTGGGTCATCAAGACTCTTTTCTGGCGCCGTTGCCGGGGAGTGAAGCGCCTTTGGTAAGTGGAAATTGGTAAGGAAACATTTTTATACTATGCTGAAATTTATTGTCACTTGTCACTATGGAAACTGTTCCTTTGAGGAGTTTGTTCGGGGTATCTTCACCACGAACGGAAGCACGAGGAGTTGCTCCTCAACCCGAGGTACCTACTGAAAATATCTTTTATGTAATTCCTTCGGGTATGCTTGAGAAACTGCTGGCTAATCCCTTCATAGGAGATGGATCCTCACATCCAGACTTGCATCTGATCTATGTAGATGAAGTTTGTGGTTTATTTAAGCTTGCAGGTTTGACCAAGGATGAGGTAAAGAATAAAATCTTTCCCTTATCTTTGAAGGATAAGGCATTGACATGGTATAGGCTATGTGATGATACTGGATCATGGGGCTACAATCGGTTGAAATTGGAATTTCATCAAAAGTTCTATCCTATGCATTTAGTACATCGTGATCGGAACTTTATTTATAACTTTTGGCCTCTTGACAGGGAAAGCATAGCTCAAGCTTGGGAGAGGCTTAAATCAATGCTATATTCATGCCCCAATCATGTTCTCTCGAGAGAAATCATCACTCAAAACTTTTATGCTCGGCTTTCTCATGAAGATCGTACCATGCTTGACACTTCTTGTACCGGTTATTTTATGAAGAAGGATATTGATCACAAGTGGAATTTATTGGAGAGAATCAAACGCAACTCTGAAGATTGGGAGCTGGAGGAAGGTAAGGAGTCAGGTATGAATTTCCAGTTTGATTGCGTTAAATCTTTTGTTGAGACAAACACTTCTAGAGATTTTAGCGCTAAGTATGGACTTGACTCTGAGATAGTAGCTTCTCTATGTGAATATTTTGCTGCTCATGTTGATCTTCCCAAAGAGAAGTGGTTTAAATATCATCCTCCTGTGGAAAGCAACATAGCCAAACCAATCTAGTTGAGGAGAAAGTCATTGCTTTTAGTGATCTTGTTGTTCCTTGTGCTTATACAGAGAAACCACCATACCCTGCTAGGATAAAGGATTATTCTAAAGCTCCAACTGTGATACATAGGGGTTACATTAGATCACTTGCACCCCCTGAGGAGATTAGAGTTGAACCTAGTGTTTCTATTATCAAAGATCTCTTAGCCGAAGACATAGACGGGCATGTTATCAAATTCTATGAGGACTCCGCTAGAATTGCTAAACCTCACGCGAAAGACAAACACGGACGTGTAGTTGGCCTGCCCGTTGTTTCTGTTAAGATAGGAGATCACTGTTACCATGGTTTATGTGATATGGGAGCTAGTGTTAGTGCAATACCCCGTTCTCTATATGATGAAATCAAAGATGAGATTGCACCTGCTGAGTTAGAACCCATTGATGTCACTATTACGCTAGCTAATAGAGACACTATCTGCCCTCTGGGAATTGTGAGAGACGTAGAAGTCCTGTTTGGTAAGACGAAGTATCCTACTGGTTTCCTCGTCCTTGGTACTGCACAAGATAGCTTTTGTCCCATCATATTCGGTAGACCCTTTCTCAACACTATCAATCTTCACATTGATTGCATTAAGCAGACTGTCACAGTAAGTTTCGAGGGTGTGTCTCATGAATTTAACTTCTCAAAGTTTGGAAGACAAACCCATGAAAGAGAGTCGTCTGGTAGAGATGAAATCATTGCTCTTGCCTCTATTGCCGTACCTCCTACGGATCCTTTGGAGCAATATCTGCTTGAGCATGAAAATGATATGCATATGGAGGAGAGAGATGAGATAGATAAAATTGTCTTAGAATAATATCCTATTCTCAAGAATAATCTGCCTGTTGAACTGCTTGGGGATCCTCCCCTACCAAAGGGTGATCCTGTGTTCGAGCTTAAACAGTTGACAGATACTCTTAAGTATGCCTATCTTGATGAGAAGGAGATATATCCTATCATTATTAGTGCTCTCCTCTCAGAGCGCGAAGAGAAGAAGTTACTAAAAACTCCGAGGAAGCACCGCGCTGCTATTGGATATACTCTTGATGATCTTAAGGGTATTAGTCATACTCTATGTCAGCACAAGATTAAAACCAATCCAGACTTTAAACCAGTTGCTGATCATCAAAGGAGATTAAATCCTAACATGAAAGAGGTCGTTAGAAAAGAAATATTAAAGCTTCTGGAAGTAGGAATCATTTATCCTGTTGCTCATAGTGATTGGGTAAGTCCAGTACATTGCGTACCTAAGAAGGGAGGTATCACCGTCGTTCATAATGATAAGGATGAACTAATCCCACAAAGGATTATTACCGGCTATAGAATGGTGATAGACTTCCGGAAACTAAACAAGGCAACCAGGAAAGATCATTATCCTTTGCTGTTTATCGACCAAATGCTAGAAAGGCTATCAAAACACACACACTTCTGCTTTCTAGACGGTTATTCAGGTTTCCCACAAATACCTGTTGCACAATCTGATCAAGAGAAAACCACTTTCACCTGCCCTTTCGGTACCTTTGCCTATAGACGTATGCCTTTTGGCTTATGTAACGCACCTGCCACCTTCCAAAGATGTGTGATGGCTATATTCTCTGACTTTTGTGAAAAGATTGTCGAGGTTTTCATGGATGACTTCTCCGTTTACGGCTCTTCCTTTGATGATTGCCTCAGCAACCTTGATCGAATCTTATAGAGATGCGAAGAAACCAACCTCGTCTTGAATTGGGAGAAGTGCCACTTTATGGTTAATGAAGGTATCGTCTTAGGACACAAAATCTCTGAGAGAGGCATTGAAGTTGATAAGGCTAAGGTTGATGCAATTGAGAAAATGCCTTGCCCCACATATATCAGAGGTATACGAAGTTTCCTAGGTCATGCTGGTTTCCATAGAAGGTTCATTAAAGACTTCTTTAAGATTTCTAGGCCCCTTACCAACCTCTTGCAGAAGGATGTTCCTTTTGTTTTTGATGAGGATTCTGAGGAAGCTTTCGAAATACTTAAGAAGGCGTTGATAACCACACCTATTGTTCAACCACCTGACTGGAACTTGCCCTTTGAAATCATGTGCGACGCCAGTGATTATGCTGTTGGTGCTGTTCTAGGACAAAGAGTTGACAAGAAGTTGAATGTCATTCACTACGCTAGTAAAACTCTAGACAGTTCCCAAAGAAACTATGCCACTACAGAGAAGGAATTTTTAGCACTCGTGTTTGCATGTGAAAAGTTCAGATCTTACATAGTTGACTCCAAAGTCACTATTCACTCTGATCATGCTGCTATTAAGTACCTCATGGATAAGAAGGACGCTAAGCCTAGGCTAATCAGATGGGTTCTCCTGCTATAGGAATTTGATTTGCACGTCGTTGACCGAAAGGGTGCTGATAACCCCGTAGCAGATAACTTGTCTAGGCTAGAGAATGTCCTTGATGACCCACTACCTATTGATGATAGCTTTCCTGATGAGCAATTAATTGTCATCCGCACTTCACATAGTGCACCGTGGTATGCCGATTATGCAAACTATATCGTAGCCAAATACATACCACCCAGTTTCACCTATCAGCAAAAGAAGAAATTCTTCTTTGATTTGAGACACTACTTTTGGGATGATCCTCACCTTTATAAGGAAGGAGTAGATGGTGTTATTAGACGTTGTGTGCCTGAACATGAAGAGGGACAGATCTTGCAGAAGTGTCATTCCGAAGCCTACGGAGGACACCACGCTGGAGATAGAACTTCCCATAAGGTATTGCAATCAGGTTTCTATTGGCCCACTCTCTTCAAGGATGCCCGTAAGTTTGTCTTGTCTTGTGACGAATGCCAAAGGATAAGGAACATCAGTAAGCGTCAGGAAATGCCTATGAACTATTCACTTGTCATTGAACCATTTGATGTCTGGGGCTTTGATTATATGGGACCCTGCCCTAGTTCCAATGGGTACACTCACATCTTAGTTGCTGTGGATTACATTACTAAGTGGGTATAAGCTATCCCCACTAATAATGCTGATCACCACACCTCTATTAAGATGCTTAAAGAAGTCATATTCCCAAGATTTGGAGTCCCTAGATACTTGATGACTGATGGCGGTTCACACTTCATTCATGGTGTTTTTTGCAAGATGCTAGCTAAGTATGATGTCAACCATAGAGTTGCATCTCCTTATCATCCTCAGTCTAGTGGTCAAGTGGAGTTGAGTAATAGGGAGATCAAGTTGATCCTACAAAAGACCGTTAATAGATCTCGAAAGAACTGGTCTAGCAAACTTGACGATGCACTATGGGCTTATAGGACTTCTTATAAGAATCCCATGGGCATGTCACCGTATAAAATGGTTTACGGTAAGGCCTGTCATTTACCTCTTGAGCTGGAACACAAAGCTTATTAGGCAATCGAAGAGCTCAACTTTGATTTCAAACTTGCCGGTGAGAAGCGGTTGTTTGATATCAGCTCGTTAGATGAATGGAGAGCCCAGGCATACGAGAATGCCAGGTTGTTCAAGGAAAAGGTTAAGAGATGGCACGACAAACGAATACAGAAACGAGAGTTCAACGTAGGTGATTATGTCTTGCTATACAATTCTCGTTTGAGATCCTTTGCACGCAAGCTTCTCTCTAAATGGGAAGGTCCCTATGTTATCGAGGAAGTATATTGTTTCGGTGCCATCAAAATCAATAACACGGAAGGAATTTTTCCTAGAGTGGTAAATGGTCAAAGAATCAAGCATTACATCTCTGGTACTCCCATAAACTTTGAGACCAATATCATCAATATCATAACTCCAGAGGAGTACATAAGGGATGTTTATCAGCCTATTTCAGACCTTGAAAACGAAGATGTATCTGTTTCGGTAAGAAATTGGACTCCAATACTTTTCCAATAGGAAATTTTTTCCGTTTTGGAATTTTTGGAAAATTAGAAAAATAAAAAGCAGTCCGGAGAGCGAATGAGGCGGCCACAAGCCGTGCCATCGCTCCCACCCCTGGTGGCGGAGGGCAAGCTTGTGGGCACCTCGTGTGCCTCCCGGACTCTGTTTTCTTGCGGAGGACTCCTTCTGGCCCAGAAAAATCAATATATAGTCGTCCGAAGGTTTTGATCTCCGTATCGCGTAGTTTTCCTCTGTTTTCGTTTCGAGCTTGTTGTCTGCCGCATATTTAGGTCAAGATGTCTTCTCAAGATTCAGAAGAAGAGATCTATGTGGCCGATGATCGTGCTAACTCTAGGATTAATGGGGACTTGGAACCATATGGCTGGACCACTGATGAGGAAGAGGACTATGAGCCCAAAGGGAAGGAGCAAACGAGTTCCGATGAAGAGGAGGCTCCTCTACCTCAACCTGCAAACATCCATGTGGAGTTCAAGAAGTCAAGCCTCCCTGACCATAGGAAGAATCCTAAGACCTTGTTTATCCCTTCTCGTTTCTTGCAGGAGAGTAAGTAGGAGCTTTGCCATAGAGTGTTGAAACTTGAGGAAGAAAATGAAGATCTAAGGGAGCAGAACTTTTTGCTCAAGTGGAAATTAGAAAAGCTCAGGACTGCTTCAACAACTCCACCACCATCACCACCGAAGGAAGACAACTAAGCATTGGTATGGGCAATCCCCTTGGCTTCTGCCAAGCTTGGGGGAGTTGCCCTGGTATCGTATCACCTTTATATCTTTTGCTTTTACTTTTGTTTTAGTTCTTTCCATTTCAGTTTTTATTTCTTCTCTTAGAGGAATAAGTCTTTAGTTTTTAGTTTGAGTCTTTTGCTTTTGTCTCTCCCCCGATGTATTCGAGCTTACGAGCTATATAATAAAGAGTGTCTTAGTTAAGGGCTTTGCTTTGTGCCATGATCAAAAGTATGAAAAGAACGATAGCATGAAAGATCATGAGACGATCTTATGGAAAGTGATAACTTCACTTATGACACGTATGATGATTGAAACTTGTTGAGAATAAATCAACATAGACATTAGTCATTGTTGCAATTAATAAGAAGTAATAAGGAAAGAGAGGTTCACATATAAATATATCATCTTAGACACTTTTTACAATTGTGAGCACTCACCAAACTATTACATGCTTAGGAGTAGATGTTGGACAAGGAAGACAACATAATGAATTGTGTTTGCTTGGTTCCAAACAATGTTATATGATTAGAGATCCCTTAGCATGTGACGATTGCTTCCACCTCATATTAGCCAAAACTCCCACACCAAGTAGAGATACTACTTGTGCTTCCATAAACCTCCAACCGAGTTTTGCCATGAGAGTCCACCATACCTACCTATGGATTGAATAAGATCCTTCAAGTAAGTTGTTATCGGTGCAAGCAATAAAAATTGCTCTCTAATATGTATGATCTATTAGTGTGTGGAAAATAAGCTTTGTACGAACCTGTGATGAGGAAGACATAAAAGCGACAGACTGCATAATAAAGTTCTTTATCACAGGAGGCAATATAAAGTGACGTTCCTCCGCACTAAGAGGACACGCATTCAAACCTAATAAGCGCATGACAACCTCTACTTCCCTTTGCGTAGGGCCTATCTTGTACCTTTACTTTTTGCCCTTGTAAGAGTCATAGTGATCATCACCAATTCCCTTTTCGCCTTTGTCTTGGCTACCGTCACATGTTTGGGAAAGATCTATATTCATATGTCAACTTGGAGTTGAGTACTTATGCTCTATTGTTGTTGACTTTACCCTTGAGGTAAACCGTTGGGAGGAAAAACTGTAAGCCCCTATCTTCCTCTGTGTCCAGCTGAAACTTTGACACCATGAGTACCACGTGAGTTTTAACAATTGTGGAAAACAAATGAGATGATTGAGTATGTGGGTTTGCCTTACAAGCTCTTATTTGACTCTTTCTGATGTTGTGATAAATTGCAATTGCTTCAATGACTATGGACTATTGTTGGTTACTACTCGGTAAGGTTTTTTGCTTCATGCTTTGCTTTGTGAAGAAATTGTTACTTTCCCATAAGAATCTTTATGATGTATTGCTGTTCTATGTGTGATCATGATGCCCTCATGTACGTATTATATTTTATCGACACCTTCGTCCCCAAACATGTGGACGTGTTTATGGAACTTGGTTTTCGCTTGAGGACAAGCGAGGTCCAAGCTTGGGGGAGTTGATACGTCCATTTTGCATCATGCTTTAATGTTGATATTTATTGCTTTTTGGGCTGTTATATTACTTGTGGTACCATATTTATGCCTTTTCTCTCTTATTTTGCAAGGTTTATTTGAAGAGGGAGAATTCAGGCAGCTGGAATTCTGGACTGGAAAAGGAGCAAATCCTAGTCCACTATTCTGCACATCTCCAAATGCCCTAAAAAGGTACGTGGATTTTTTCTGGATTATATAAAAAATAATGGGCGAAAGAACTACCGGAGGGGGCCACCAGGGCTCCACAAGCCCCCACTCCGCCACCACCCCCCTGGTGGTGCAGGGCAAGCTTGTGGGCTGCCTGACGGCTCACTAGCTCCCCCCTTTTGCTATATGAAGGGTTTTGGTCCAGAAAAAATCATACAGGAGCTTTTTCATGGTTTCATCGCCGCCACGAGGCGGAACTTGAGCAGATCCAATCTAGAGCTCCGGCAGGACGATCCTGCCGGGGAAACTTCCCTCCCGGAGGGGAAATCGTCGCCATCGTCATCACCAACACTCCTCTCGTTGGAGGGGAGGCATCTTCATCAACATCTTCATCAGCACCATCTCCAAGTAAGGGCAGTACCCAAGCGCCGGTGCACCCACATATCAAACTATCAAAGTAACGAGCGCGAATCATATGGACATGGTGAAACTAGCATGACGGAAATTCCCGGGTGTCCTCGGGAGCGTTTTTCCTCCTATAAGACTTTGTTCAGGCTTGTCCCTTGCAACAAAAGGGATAGGGCCACTTGCTGCACCATTGCTACTACTTGTTACTTGTTACTTTTGCTCGCTACGTTTCACCTCGCTACACAATCACTTGTTACCGCTACTTTCAGTGCTTGCAGTTATATCCTTGCTGAAATCCGTTTATCAGAGTCTTCCACTCCTCGTTGGGTTCGACACTCTTACTTATCGAAAGGACTACGATTGATCCCCTATTCTTGTGGGTCATCACTGGTCAACCAATGTGTCCGAAGCAGTAGCGAACTACCATGGCTCGGTGGAAACACAAAGGGGCATTTCCCCATAAAGAGTGCTGCTAAGGCATACGAGTAGGTGTTCGAACCCCATACATATCAAGTACAACACACGTATGCATGGCATACCCGATATGCATAGATACATCGATAGCATCACAACGTAACCATAAACATACAAACTTTATTTAGAAGGCTCAGAAAAGCCACACACATAATATTACACAGATAGGGGTCTCACGACCCATCATCACAAGTCATTCAAACAAGTCTTACAAACCAGTGTAAGATTAAAGCTGTCTGGGTACAGACAGATGGAATGGTAAAAGGCACATAGCCTGACTATCTACATACCCAACCTAGGGCCAGATCGTAGCTGGGACACCAGCTACTCGTCATCATCAACGTCTAGATAGAAACCACCATTAGGGTCATTAACAACCTCTGTAACAAATTATTAAGCAAACGTGAGTACAAAAGTACTCAGCAAGACTTTAGGATAATCTATCTACTCATGCAATGTATCCACAAGGAGTTGTGGGGTTTCATGCAGAAAGCCAGCTTTGACTCTTGGCTAGACCAATTACATTTTAAATAATTTTGACAACTTTGTTTTCTCACACACGAGTCCACTAACACCACAACAATACTCCATCATGGAATCATTCCGTCACCCTACGGAAATGCCATGCATGACACTCACACTTATCTTGACATTTTTATGAGTAGCCATTATAGTTGTCTATGAAGAACATATGTTTCCAAGTAGTCCATATCCGCGGACGCGGCTATTCGAATAGATCATAACCCTGCAGGGGTGTACTTCTTCACACATGCTCTCGCCACTTATCGCTATGTGCACGTCATGCACCTCGACAACCTTCAAGCGGAAGCCCAGCGAGGGAGTCGGCCACGACCGTTAACCATGCTAATACCTAGTCCAGGTTTATCGCCTCTCTGAGGGTGACCCGCACGGAAGTCCGGCCGAGGTTTCCGCCACGGCCCCAAACGATGTGCGTAGGGTTCCCAAGCCCATCATCCAGGTGCCACTTGGTACACCGTGCCACTGCCTACCGCATCATAGCCCACCTCTAAGGTCAGCACTATGCACGGCCTCCAGCATGACTACAAACACTAGAAACTACTTGCAACTCCTGGACCGAGTACTAAGCGATTAATAAGTCGAGAGGGTCAATTAAGTATCCCAACGTGTGGTAGTATCTAGTCTTGGATTACATACACGGAACTCAGTTCCTAAGGACGGTTCCAATGAAACTACCCGCCATGTACTCCTACATAGCCTTTCACCGGTACCTTTAGCAAATCAGGTTCAACACACAACCCTTATTAACTAAACACATTCTCACGATCCTGTTCATCACCTAGATGACAGACCATACACAACTCGAAGCATAGCATGCATAGCAGGATATAACACATCAAGGCTCAAGCATCTACCAGGTATGCTAGGTTGCAAGGTTCATCTATTTACTGTGACAAGGACAAGTCATGCAAAGGAAGTGGGTTCAACTAACGTGGTAAAAGCATTGAAAGCATTTTGAGCTAATGCAATAAGTAAGAGCAGGAGCGAGAACATGGGATTTATCGGGATGATCAAAAATGGTTGCTTGCCTTGTTGCTCAGCAGAGGGGTGATATCCGTCAGTCGGATAATCAGTCGTATCCGAAGGGGCGGGGCCTACCGAATAACAACATACAATCAATATCAATCATATGCAACAATCATGGTGCATGAACATGGCATGAAATGAATGGTGATATATTTCAATGTGGTTGGTGAAACCTTAGTTTGCATCTGGTTTGAAATCCAAATTCAAATATTATTTGAAATGGCATATTTATTTTAATAATTTAATTGATTTGACCTGATGCTGTTTCATAACTTTATTCTTCATGCATGAAAGTAGCACCATTGTGTTCATTGAATTTTTCTGATCAATTTTCATATATTATTTGTCTGATTTGGAGCTATATTCAATTTTTTATGAATTTCCAAAATTTTGCCATTATTCTAGAATTATATTGAAACCATAGTTAGATTTATTGCATCAGCATGACATCAGCAGGTCAGCTGGCCGTTGAAAGTCAAACCTGACCAGTGGGACCCACTGGTCAGTGACTGTGGCCAGTTTTAGATTAAGTTTAAACTTAATTAGCTAATTAACAGGACTGGACCCACATGTCAGTGAATGGTTAAGGATTTAATTATTTAATTATTTTTATTAAGTTAAACCTAACTACTCAGGGGCTTGCCCCACCTGTCATAGGGTCATGGGGGTTGAACCCACCGGCGACGAGGTCGATCTCGCCGGCGGTGAGCCTCCGGCAGCACCAGAGATGGCGGAGGGCGTCGGAAATGCGTCTCCCATGACCAAATGCACGGCAGAGGCCACAGGGAGAACAACCACTCAACGACGCGCAAGATGGAGCAAACCCCAGGGGCTGGGGTGGCCGGAATCGACGCCAGCGACGATCTTGGCGGCGACCGAAGCTCGGCCATCGTCGAGGTTATCAAAAACTAGGGCAAATCGCGCGGGGCTGGGCTCCTAAAGCACCTACGCGACGAGCTGAAGCTGTTGCAGGCCTAAGATGGACCAACCAGTCACCGTAGGGTCACCGGCGACGAGCTACAGCGGCGGTCCTCATCGGGCTCCGGTGAAACTAGGCCTAGAGCTCGAGAAAGCGAGGGGGCAAATGGGGGAAATCACTCCGGAGCTCACTGCGGTTACGAAGGGATGCTCAGGCTGCTCGGGGAGGCACTAGAACCGGCGAATCGACGGTGGCTTGCCAGCGGCCGAAGGTTGAAGACGACGGTGTCGAGGGCGTTGCAGGGCTCGGGGGATCTTCTTCTTTGGTAGGGACGACCAGCTTGTCGAGGCGGAGCGAATGGTGCACTCAGAGGCGAGGGAGGACGGTCGGAGCAAAGGCTAGCTCGAGCTCGAGCTCGCAGCAATGGCGGCCGAGAGGGGAAGAGGCACAGGGGCGGATGAGGAGAGGGAGAGGATGGGAACGAGCTCGGGGAGGCTTATCCTCCCTCTCCAGCTCATCCGGGCTAGCCAGGCACGCTCACAGGTGCGTGGCCGCACCAGAGGGTGCGACAGCCACCTCCTACTTCGACTCGCGAAGGAGGAAGACGACAAAAGGGAGGAGATGGGCCTAGGCCGAGGTAAGCGCTAGATAAGGTATTTCCTATTTTCCTTCTTTACAGTTTTTGTTAATTCTTTTCTGACTTTGTTTTGTTTTATTTTTGGCTCCAAACTATTCCTAAAATAGTTTGAAACATGCTGAAATATTATTTGGAATATTTCCAAACATGTATAAAAGTTTCAGCATTTTTGAAAACTTTGAAATATTTGAAATCAGTTATATAGTTGATTTGAGTAGCTTTTAACTTTAAAATAAAATGCCAAAAACACTTTGAAAATATATTTAACCTCTGATATTTTGTTTTCAACATTTATCAGAAATGATGAACTTTTCTAATGGCCATTTTGAAAACTTTAATTTGCCACCAGAATTGAAAAGCTTTTGAATATAGAGTTGCTAGGATTTGGTTTGGTTTTCTTTGCTTTGCTTTTGATTTCATTTCATTTTCTTGGATGCAATGAAGAAAACATGAGCACAAGCTTGCTATACTCTATTAGGGATCAGGGATGTGACAACTCACCCCCACTCAAGAGAATCTCGTCCCGAGATTTGGAAGTTGTCGGGAATAGCGCGAGATACTCAATTCGTAGACGATCCTCTCTTTCCCATGTTGCCTCTTTTTCAGAATGATTTGACCATTGAACTTTAAGAAACTTGAGGTTTCGACGTCGAGTGGTACGCTCAGCTTGATCAAGAATACGAACAGGGTATTCTCGGTATGAAAGGTTATCTTGGAGATCAAGCGTTTCGTGGTCCACTTGACAGATAGGATCCGAAAAGCAACGCCTGAGTTGCGATACGTGGAATACATCATGAACCTTAGAAAGATGCGCAGGAAGTTCCAATTGGTAGGCAACTTCTCCTCGTTTGGCAAGAATGCAAAAAGGACCGATATAACGAGGAGCCAACTTTCCCTTGATACCGAAACGATGTGTACCCTTCAGAGGTGTAACCCGAAGGTAAGCCTTCTCGTCAACTTCAAAGGTCACAACTTTATGATGATGATCATATTGGCTCTTTTGACGAGACTGGGCTGTTTTCAACTTTTCACGAATAATGCAAACTTGCTCTTCTGCATCCTCGATCATATCCGGACCAAAGAGTTGCCTCTCTCCGGTTTCTGACCAATTAAGAGGTGTTCGACATCTTCGTCCATAGAGAACTTCAAAAGGAGCTTTGCCCAAGCTTGATTGATAACTATTGTTATAAGCGAATTCGGCGAATGGAATACACTTCTCCCAATTCATACCGAACGATATAACACAAGCTCGGAGCATATCTTCTAGGATTTGATTCACTCTTTCTACTTGACCACTTGATTGAGGATGGAAAGCAGTGCTAAAAGATAAGTGAGTCCCCATGGCATTCTGAAAACTCTCCTAGAAGTGATAAGTAAAGATACTTCCACGGTCTGAGTTAATCTCCATAGGAACACCATGAAGAGACACTATTCGAGAGATATATAACTCTGCTAGCTGGCTAGCTGTTATAGTCTCACGAACTGGAAGAAAATGAGCTACTTTGAAAAGACGGTCAATGACCACGAAGATAGCATTATTTCCTTTCTTGGTCTTGGTAAATCCAGTGATGAAATCCATACTAACTTTATCCCATTTCCATTCAGGAATAGCTAAAGGTTGAAGGGTGCGAGCAGGGCTTTGATGTTCTGCCTTAACTCGACGACAAACGTCGCAGTTAGCAACAAACTCAGCAATTTATCTCTTCATCCTAGTCCACCAAAACCTCCGGCGTAGGTCCTGATACATCTTAGTACTACCAGGATGAATGGTGAGAGAAGAATCATGAGCCTCCTTGAGGATCAACTGCCGCAAACGTTTGCTCTTAGGAACCACTAGACGGTTCTGAAAGAACACGACACCTTGCTCATTGATAAAGAAATCCCTAGCGTTTCCGCTAGCAATATTCTCCTTGATCCGGGATATACCCTTATCATAAGTCTGCACGACTTTGATTTGATCCCCAAGAGTAGGTTTCTCCACCAGGTTAGAAAGGAATCCTTGAGGAACAATGTGAAGGTTTAACTTCCGAAATTCCTCATAGAGATATGGTTGACCTCGTTGTAGCATCAGATTGTTACAACAAGACTTACGACTTAGTGCATCAGCCATGATATTGGCCTTCCCCGGGGTGTAAGTTATCCCTAAGTCGTAATCTCTGATCAACTCAACCCACCGTCTTTGCCTGAGATTCAAATCTGGCTGGGTGAAGATATATTTCCGACTTTGGTGATCAGTGAATATTTCGCAACGATTACCAAGAAGGTAATGTCGCCAGGTTTTAAGTGCATGGACTACAGCTGCAAGCTCAAGGTCGTGTGTGGGATAATTATCCTCATGTGGACGCAACTGTCGAGATGCGTAAGCAATCACATGACGATCCTGCATGAGAAAGCAACCTAACCCTTGTCGCGAGGCGTCGCAGTAGATAACAAAGTCCTTAGAAAAATCTGGTGGTAGCAACACATGTGCGGAAGTCAGGCGTCTTTTCAGTTCCTGAAAACTATGCTCACACTATGGTGTCCACTCGAACTTTTTATCTTTCTTGAGGAGTTCAGTTAGAGGCTTTGCAACCTTGGATAAATTCTCGACAAAGAGGCGACAATAGCTCGCGAGACCAAGAAAACTCCTAACTTGCTTAACCGATTCAGGTTGAGTCCAATCAAGGACGGCTTGAACTCTCTCGGGATTGACAACAATACCCTTACTAGAGATTACGTGGCCTAGATAGGTCACTTCTGGTAACCAAAATTCACATTTTGAAAACTTGGCATAAAGGCGATGCTCTCAAAGTTTCATCAATACCAGCCTTAGATGCTCGGCATGTTCTTGTTCGTTCTTCGAGTAGATGAGAATATCATCGAGGTATACCACGACGAATTTATCTAAATACTCCATGAAGATTGAATTGATCAAGGAAGAGAAGGTGGCTGGAGCATTGGTTAAACCGAAGGACATGACAGTGTACTCGTATTGGCCATATCGAGTGACAAAAGCCGTTTTTGGAATGTCCCCGTTCTTGATCTTGATTTGATGGTAACCCAACCTCAAATCCATTTTGGAGAAGACCGAGGATCCAGTGAGCTGATCATACAGATCGTTGATCCTAGGGAGCGGATACTTGTTCTTTATGGTGACCAGGTTAACTGGTTGAAAATCTACAACCATCCGATCCGTTCCGTCTTTATTCTTGACGAAGAGGACGGGACAAGCCCAAGGAGAAGAGCTAGGACGAATGAAACCTTTATTCAAGGCCTCATCTAGTTGCTTCTTAAGTTCGGCTAGCTCCAGGGGTGCCATCTTATAAGGTCTTCTGGCTATTGGAACGGTTCCCGAAACAAGGTCTATCACAAACTCTACATCCCTGTCAGGTGGAATTCCTGGCAGTTCTCCTGGAAAAACATCCGGAAAGTCACGGACTACCGGAATGTCTTAAAGTTCTGGAAGAGGGTTGGCATTGAGGGAATAGAGTTGGCATTTGGCAACTTGAGTAGAGACATTGGCTATCTCACCCGAGGGATGGGTAAGCTGAACATTTCTAGAATGAGTATCAATCTTGGCATAATGAGCTGACATCCAGTCCATACCCAAGATGATATTGATATCCGAAGATCTCAGGGCTATCAAAGATTCTAGAAAAACTAGCCTGTCTACTAGAATTTCATTGTCATAGGTTATCCTGGAGGTTTGCCACTTACTACCAGGGGTTTGGACAACCAATGGGATTGACATATCACAAAAGGACATGTTGTGCAACTGTGCATAACTTTCTGAAATGAAGGAATGAGATGTCCCAGTGTCAAAAAGAATGGACGCTGGGTGATGATTGACAAGGAGCGTACCCAATATGACGTCGGGATCCTCTGCAGCTTCTTCTGCTGAAACATAGTTCACACGACCACGTGCAGGAGTTGGCTTCACATAGTAAGCTTTGCCCGACTTGCCTTGCCCAACGGACTTTCCAGGTTGCTTGGCACCCATATTTTGAGGACACTCTCGTGAATAGTGCCCTGGTTCTCCGCACTTGTAACAGATCTGTAGCGACCCAAGTCAAAACGAGTCAAGCCTCTATGTATCTGTGCCATCCCTAGATCACTATGCTGGCACACACAGTAAATCAATGTATATATCAAAGTACAATCACATGGAAATAGCGTAAAACTGATATATACCTTAAATATCTCAGCAGAAGCAGTCAAGGGAGTGGAGTCCCAATAAACACCAACGACAAGTTGAGTGTAGACCGTAACCCTGAATCGTACTCTTACTCGTCGAAGAAAAATATCTGCAACATAAGACGTTGTAGCCGTGTAGGTCAGCATATTGAATATGCCGGCAAGTCACATATGAGAGGGGGTAAAATATCATCTATACTATATGCATATATGGCAGGTGGTGTTGTAAGTTTTAGCGTAAAGCAAATTTTCTCCTACAACAAGAGGGGCTAAAAGCAAAATATTACTACGCTGTTGGTTGTTAATGAGATGGTTACGCTAACGAGTTCTCATACCCAGGTTATCAATATTACCCACATCAAATATATATAAATGGTGTTGAGAATTCCAGATAACTTCAGTTCCTTTCGCTCAAGTTGTCCATGACCATGGACACGGCTAACCGATTAGGTTTGAGTACTCTGCAGAGTTTTGCACACGTTCCCCACAAGATTTGATCGCCTCCGTGTATGTCCTCGCACTTCAGGGTGTTTGAAGACCGGATGATCAAAACATGGTCTTTCAACGGGTCCCTCTGAATCCCTGTCGGTGCCCATCCAAATCCTACCGTTCTTCTACATCTGCTGGCACCGCCTGTCCAGAGTCGCCGCGTTATCCAACCAAGCTAGAGCCCATAATGACTTGTGGCTGTGCAGGTAAGCCTTGGGTCTTGAAAATATCCGTCCGTCTCTTTGAGCCTGGGTGAAGCTTTCCGCAAGATGTCATGGCACGTCTCCAGCATCCCGGGTCATCCACTAGTTTCTCAAGGGAGTCGATCAACCATCCTTCACCCAGAGTTGCATTGCATCACGAGGTCTTGAAAAGTCCTGACTTAACCGGTCTTGGTTATTAAATTATTCTCGCATCACTCATGATAAACTCTCAACCAGAATCCCGTCTACTCAAGCATAGCAATATGAAATTTGTCTTTCTGGGCCAAGTAACGGGGTTTTTGGGTGCCTACCACATGATACTACTATATGTAACCTTAATTTCCAAGTACCTACTGAGCATGCAATTGGGCATAGGATGGTAGAACTACGATGCATAAAACATAGGTGATACATGATCAAATGACTTGCCTGGTGATGTTGACGAAGAAGAATTTTCGTTCTCAAGGAATAACTTGATAGACTACTCGTCACTCTCCGATGAAATCTATATAACAACCATATCATTCATGTAAGCACTCATACTAGCAATCATTCTAGCAATCAAAACAAAGGAGAGAGCGAATAAGAATCCGAAGGAAACTTCAAATAAGACTAGGGAGTCTTCTACTACATCAAACACTAAATAGTTTTTGTCTAACAGAAAATAAAATACTTAAATAACAGGGAACTAAGATATAAATTTAACTAAGATAAAATAAAGTATTTTTCACAAAACTATTAGAAAGTATTTCCAAACGGGATTTGAAACAGTAGAGAAACCAATTGCAAGTTATTAGAGAACTAGAATTGATTTCATGATAACATATAAAAATAAAATCAAAACTTGTTGCAAACCTACTGTTAACTAAAAGAAACAAAACATAATCTTTCTAAAATATAAAATAAAAATAATAATTTAAAAACAACTAAAGAAAGAAATATAGTCATAATCCTAAAAGAAGTGAAACAGAAAGTTTTTCACAAGAAACAATGAGCTAAAATACTCAAAGAATTCTGAAATATTTACCACTCATAAATAAGATCACTAGTGATCAGCAGCAAAAAGAATTAATTAAAAATCTATTTTTAAACTCCCAGAATAAGCAAAACAAGGTTTAAACTAAATCTGATCTAATTTAAATTTGAAAACTTCAAACATAGGCAAATAATATGTTTTTGAAAACTACAGAAATTTTTTGATCTACTGGAAAAAGATTCAACTCCATTGGAGTTCTGGATCAAAAGTTATGCAGGAAACAAGATTGGAACTCTCTCTATTTTTGAATTAAAACTAAAAAAACTGAATAGCTAATTAGTGAGCGGGGGGTCCACGTGGCGTGTTGTGATTGGCTCTGGGGGTGTGTGTTGCATAGGCTAAACAGCGGATGGCTGCTATATAAGAAACCGCTTCGGCTAAACTTACTAATAAAAAAATAACCGCCGGTTCTTTTAAAAGAACCGAAGGGGTATCTTCAGATCTAATCTAACGCGTTGATTAAAGATCTAACGGTAGAAAGTAAAACAAAAAAAAAACAGAAGGGAGAGGGAGTTACCTCGTGCTATAGAGGAGGCACGATGGCAAGGAGGAGCAGCGGCGAGGAGGGGGCACTCCGGCGAGGGGCGAGGTCTCCGGCGGGGGGGGGGGGGGGGGAAGGGGCCGATGGAGGAGGGGGCGCTTGGGGAAGGGGGGCGCTCCTAGGAGGGGGCGAGGCAGTCCCTGGGGGGAGGCGAGGGAGTCCCTCGGGCTCCTGTCGAGGTGGCAGGGAAACTCGTCGGGGTGGGGAGGGATGCAGGGGCGATGGGGTTGGGGTGGGGCGTCATGGGGTGAGGGGGTGGTGTGGCAGAGGGCCAGGGGTGGAGGAGGCGAGGTCCTGGCGATGAAGGGGGCGATGGGAGAGCTCGTGTGAGCTTCTGTCGACAGAGAAGATGGCGATGGTGGCGCTGAGGCTACGGGCGGGGAGAAGAGGAGTTAGCTAGGGGAATGGAACGAGGAGGGCGAGGGGGTTTTATAGGCGGCCTCGGATGGCGTTCGAAAGGAAAGAGGAGGGAGATCGGGAAGGAGAGGGTTCCTTCCTCCATTGATGGAAGGTTCGTGGAACGTGAGGAAGAGACAGAGGAAGAAGAAGATCCTCTGTTGGGCCAAAGTAGGAAACCTCTTAATGGGCCAGCAAGAGTTTCCAAATAAAAGAGATTTCTTTCCTATTTTCAAAAAACTGGAAAGTAAATGATTAAAAAGGAAACCAAATAAATTCGGTATAAATAGTTTTTATGTACTAAAATTATCAGAAAAATAAAATCTAAATGATGGACATTTTTACACGGCCAAAATAAAAACTTAAAAAAAATGTTTTTCAGAAAATCCCCTAAATGTTTTATTTCTTTTTGCAATAATTTTCACATAAACCCTGGGGTTTTATGGTTCAAATACTTCAAATAAATGCCCCTGGTTTGGAGGGTCATGTTCCTCCACTCTTTCTTGCTTGGCAAGATAATAATCCGGGCACTCCGTGAGTGAAGAAGAAAACGAATTTGCAAAACAACAACTGAAAGAAATTCAAATGCCACCTTCATTCAAAATCTTTAAAATTTGAAGAAGTCATGTCATCTTCTCTCATTGATTTTAAATGGATGAATTTGAATTCATCAGAGAAGGGGAAAATCATTTTATTCCCTCTCATTCAAAAGTCTTTTTTGAAAAGTTTCAAACACCACTCAAGTTTCAATCACTCAAACAAACAAACAATCATTCTAACAATTATATTAACATTCCAAAATTTGGGATGTTACAAGATCACCTGATTGGCACGTGGTGTAGCATTGCTAGCTGGACCACCGTAGGTTTTTGCTGGAGGGTTTGTCTGATTCGCCTGAGGCGCCACATAGGATGGCCTCGGGGTGTATCTTGGCGGCAGAGAACTACTTGGAACCCACAACCTGCGTTTTGGGAACGCGGAGCCAGATGATGAGCCAGAGTCACGGGAGTGCTTCTTCGTGGCTTCATAGTCGGTATGACCAGTCTCAACACTGATCGCCTTGTTGACAAGAGCTTGAAAGCTTGTACATTCATGGAGGCGCAGATCATGACAAAGTTCAGGGCTCAGACCCTTGCGGAATGTTGCTTGCTTCTTGGCATCAGTTGACACCTCTTCAGTTGCATAGCGGGCGAGGTTACCGAACTCGCGGCTATAAGCATCCACGGTCAATTTTCCCTGGGTGAATGCACATAACTCCTCTCTCTTTCTGTCCATCAGACCCTCTGGAACATGGTGCAGACGGAAGGCTGCACTAAAGTCTGCCCATGTGGCTTCTGGTCCCGCAGGACGCATAGCTTCAAAGTTTTCCCACCACAGATTGGCGGGTCCTTCCAGAAAGTACGCCGCAAAGGTCACCTTGTCGGCCTCAGAAACATTTGCAGAGTGAATCTTGTGTGATATACTGCACATCCAGTCATCAGCGTCGAGGGGATCGACGGAGTGATGGTACTTCGGAGGATTCAGCTTCACGAAGTCATTGAGGGACACTACATCATTCCTCGGCTGACGAGCCGTATTTTGCTCAATACGCTCTAGCAGAGGTTGGTCTCCCTTTTATTTCTTTCCGCCTCAAGCATATCTTCCGCCAGAGAAGGCGGGCGAGGCAGTTCCTCCTGCGGTGCTTGACTACCCTCTCCCTGGTCATGGGCAGGGGCACGGTTCAACCTGGTGAACACCATCCTGACAAACAAACTCACAGCTTAGGCCAATATCTACATTAATACCAGCTATGGATTATGAATGCACTGAACACATGGAATGCGGAAATGAGCATCCAAACAACATGGTAACAAGCAACTGCTATATATACACCATGGTTCATACACACCATTACATAGTTCAGTACAACCTTAACCGAAGAGAAAACTACTGAAAAGATGATACTACTCATAAGAGGCTTTCCAAGCTTCCTATACATTATTTATCTATGCCTCCGGAATTCATCTCACGACATAAGCATACTTCACAAGACACACAGGACTGTGGAAGTACAACTACTAACATACTACTCTTCCACTCACGGGTCCAGGAATCCGCATAGAACATCTCATAAAGGTTGGCTCCATGGCCTGGGAGTTGAACCTGTGGATCAGGAAATACTCGAACCTGAGACCCCTGGGAACCTTAAGGACACGGGTGTGGCCTTGGTCCCCTGACTGGGGGTAGTAGAGGTCCCCGAAGAGGGGTGACTCCTCCTATAGCAGGCCAGTCAACATGAGCCGGAAGATGGGTCCTAACAGGGTTCAACATCTCCATATCTCCATACGCTGTGTGGACTACCGGTGCCAGCTGTGTCAAAGCCGTCCACAAACGGGCACGTGTAGCATAGAGCTCCATACGAAGGGCACGAGCATCCCTGTCTCTATTCTCTAGCATCTCAGCGGTGGACTACAGTAGCGGATCCTCCATAGAGGAATCAAAGTAGACCCCACTGAGGTATCCTTCTTCTCCTAGCTGAGAGGCAGGAACATAGCAGAACTCTGAATTCTGCAGTAGCGCATGTTTGGCCCTCATAATGGTCAACATTGAATAGGCAACATCTTGTACTGCCATGTCAACAGTAACCCCCAATCCATAAGACCAATGGATCGGCTCCTCAGCTCCAGGGTAATCTGGGAATACCCTAGCAGTGCACAGATACCGACTCTGATTAAAATCCCGGTACTGCTCCTCCATTGTATACTCGGGGTACCAGCGGTAACCAGCTACTGACATCATCCTTACTAGCATAGCCGTATGACCCGGCACATCAATGCACCTAGTCAAACGGACCACCTGATGAGAAGGACGGCCAGGCATCTGAAAATAGAGGGTAATGCAAAGGCATTAGAGCTCTGGAGACAAAATTGGGCAGCATAGCAGTTGTAAATGCTCAAAAACAATTTTGGGACAACCCACAAAAGATAGGATAGCATAACCACTCAACTATCAAATTCAATTCCATGGTCATCAAAACTTACTTTCTTTCCCTTGGAATAAAAGGAACCCAGAGTAACTCTCAACTCATTGTCCTATAATCTACCGTACAGTAATACACGATCCTGAGAGAAAGATAGGCAACCTAGTTCTTAATCCCCGCAGAAAAGACGAGGATGACCAGAATAGAATGACATGAGAAGAGAAGCAAGAATCCTACGTCCCCTTCCACAAACAATTCCCTTATATATAACTAAATAAATTCTAGACTCAACTTCGACCAATTTGGCTTAGTAATCCTACAGTATGCCAGGGTCTGATACCAACACTGTCGGGACCAATTTGCGCCTTTTGACTCACGTATGCAATTGTGTCGCTAGCATTCCGATGTCAAAGAACCCGGGTCGACATGTCTAGTCATAAACTCAAGTGGCAGTTCCGTACAGGGAGAGGCATACATGTCCCAGCAAAGCAGGTGTCGGTCATCAGCGAGTGTAGACGAGTCGTAGCAAGCTACAAGGACTCCATTACATTGCGTGGCATTTCCCCGAAGGGACAGACACAACAGCTAAGAAGGACACATGTGTTGGAATTATGCCCTAGAGGCAATAATAAATGTATAGTTATTATTATAATTCCTGTATCAAGATAATAGTTTATTATCCATGCTATAATTGTATTGAATGAAGACTCATTTACATGTGTGGATACATAGACAAAACATCGTCCCTAGCATGCCTCTAGTTGGCTAGCCAGTTGATCAATGATAGTCAGTGTCTTCTGATTATGAACAAGGTGTTGTTGCTTGATAACTGGATCACGTCATTGGGAGAATCACGTGATGGACTAGACCCAAACTAATAGACGTAGCATGTTGATCGTGTCATTTTGTTGCTACTGTTTTCTGCGTGTCAAGTATTTATTCCTATGACCATGCGATCATATAACTCACTGACACCGGAGGAATGCTTTGTGTGTATCAAACGTCGCAACGTAACTGGGTGACTATAAAGATGCTCTACAGGTATCTCCGAAGGTGTTAGTTGAGTTAGTATGGATCAAGACTGGGATTTGTCACTCCGTGTGACGGAGAGGTATCTCGGGGCCCACTCGGTAATACAACATCACACACAAGCCTTGCAAGCAATGTAACTTAGTGTAAGTTGCGGGATCTTGTATTACGGAACGAGTAAAGAGACTTGCCGGTAAACGAGATTGAAATAGGTATGCGGATACTGACGATCGAATCTCGGGCAAGTAACATACCGAAGGACAAAGGGAATGCCATACGGGATTATACGAATCCTTGGCACTGAGGTTCAAATGATAAGATCTTCGTAGAATATGTAGGATCCAATATGGGCATCCAGGTCCCGCTATTGGATATTGACCGAGGAGTCTCTCGGGTCATGTCTACATAGTTCTCGAACCCGCAGGGTCTGCACACTTAAGGTTCGACGTTGTTTTATGCGTATTTGAGTTATATGGTTGGTTACCGAATGTTGTTCGGAGTCCCGGATGAGATCTCGGATGTCACGAGGGTTTCCGGAATGGTCCGGAAACGAAGATTGATATATAGGATGACCTCATTTGATTACCGGAAGGTTTTCGGAGTTACCGGGAATGTACCGGGAATGACGAATGGGTTCCGGGAGTTCACCCGGGGGGGGGGGCAACCCACCCCGGGGAAGCCCATAGGCCTTGGGGGAGACACACCAGCCCTTAGTAGGCTGGTGGGACAGCCCACAAGTGCTCTATGCGCCAAGAGAAGAAAAATCAAGAGGAAAAGGAAAAAAAAGGAGGAGGTGGGAAGGGAGGAGGACTCCCTCCCACCAAACCTAGTCCAACTCGGTTTGGGGGGGGAGAGTCCTCCCCCTTGGCTCGGCCGACTCCCTTGAGGGTCCTTGGACCCCAAGGCAAGGCCCCCTCCCTCCCACCTATATATACGGAGGTTTTAGGGCTGATTTGAGACGACTTTTCCACGGCAGCCCGACCACATACCTCCAATGTTTTTCCTCTAGATCGCGTTTCTGCGGAGCTCGGGCGGAGCCCTGCTGAGACAAGGTCATCACCAACCTCCGGAGTGCCGTCACGCTGCCGGAGAACTCTTCTACCTCTCCGTCTCTCTTGCTGGATCTAGAAGGCCGAGATCATCGTCGAGCTGTACGTGTGCTGAACGCGGAGGTGCCGTCCGTTCGGTACTAGATCGTGGGACTGATCGCGGGATTGTTCGCGAGGCGGATCGAGGGACGTGAGGACGTTCCACTACATCAACCGCGTTCTCTAACGCTTCTTCTGTACGGCCTACAAGGGTACGTAGATCACTCATCCCCTCTCGTAGATGGACATCACCATGATAGGTCTTCGTGCGCGTAGGAAATTTTTTGTTTCCCATGCGACGTTTCCCAACAGTGGTTTCAGAGCTAGGTTCATGCGTAGATGTCTTCTCGAGTAGAACACAAAAGGTTTTGTGGGCGGTGATGTGCACTTTGCTGCCCTCCTTAGTCCTTTCTTGATTCCGCGGTATTGTTGGATTGAAGTGGCTTGGACCGACATTACTCGTACGCTTACGAGAGACTGGTTTCATCGTTACGAGTAACCCCCTTTGCTCAAAGATGACTGGCAAGTGACGGTTTCTCCAACTTTAGTTGAATCGGATTTGACCGAGGAGGTCCTTGGATGAGGTTAAATAGCAACTCATATATCTCCGTTGTGGTGTTTGCGTAAGTAAGATGCGATCCTACTAGATACCCTTGGTCACCACGTAAAACATGCAACAAAAAAATTAGAGGACGTCTAACTTGTTTTTGCAGGGTATGATTGTGATGTGATGTGGCCAATGATGTGATGTGATATATTGGATGTATGAGATGATCATGTTGTAATAGAAATATCGACTTGCACGTCGATGGTACGGCAACCGGCAGGAGCCATAGGGTTGTCTTTATACTAACGTATGTGCTTGCAGATGCGTTTACTATTTTGCTAGGATGTAGCTTTAGTAGTAATAGCATAAGTAGCACGACAACCCCGATGGCAACACGTTGATGGATGATTATGGTGTGGCGCCGGTGACAAGAAGATCGTGCCGGTGCTTTGGTGATGGAGATCAAGAAGCACGTGATGATGGCCATATCATGTCACTTATGAATTGCATGTGATGTTAATCCTTTTATGCACCTTATTTTGCTTAGAACGACGGTAGCATTATGAGGTGATCTCTCACTAAAATTTCAAGACGAAATTGTGTTCTCCCCGACTGTGCACCGTTGCTACAGTTCGTCATTTCGAGACACCACGTGATGATCGGGTGTGATAGACTCAACGTTCACATACAACGGGTGCAAAATAGTTGCGCACGCAGAACACTCGGGTTAAGCTTGACAAGCCTAGCATGTGCAGACATGGCCTCGGAACACATGAGACCGAAAGGTCGATCATGAATCATATAGTTGATATGATTAGCATAGGGATGCTTACCACTGAAACTATACTCAACTCACGTGATGATCGGACTTGGGATAGTGTAAGTGGATCATGAACCACTCAAATGACTAGAGAGATGTACTTTTTGAGTGGGAGTTTAGCATATAATTTGATTAAGTTGAACTCTAATTATCTTGAACATAGTCTAAGTACACTTTGAATATATTTGTGTTGTAGATCATGGCTCACGCGATTGTCATCTTGAATTTTAATACGTTCCTAGAGAAAGCTAAGTTGAAAGATGATGGAAGCAACTTTGTAGACTGGGCTCGTAATCTTAAGCTAATCTTACAAGCTGGGAAGAAGGATTATGTCCTTAATGCTGCACTAGGAGATGAACCACCCGCTACGGCTGATCAGGATGTTAAGAACGCTTGGTTAGCGCGTAAGGAGGACTACTCAATAGTTCAATGTGCAGTCTTGTATGGCTTAGAACCGGGACTTCAACGTCGCTTTGAGCGTCATGGAGCATTTGAGATGTTCCAGGAGTTGAAGTTTATCTTTCAGAAGAACGCCCGGATCGAGAGGTATGAGACCTCCGATAAATTCTATGCTTGCAAGATGGAGGAAAACTCGTCTGTGAGTGAACATGTGCTCAAAATGTCTGGGTACTCAAACCGTCTAGCTGAGCTGGGGATTAAACTCCCACAAGAGGCTATCACTGACAGAATCCTTCAATCACTGCCGCCAAGCTATAAAGGCTTTGTGTTGAACTACAACATGCAAGGGATGAAGAAGTCTCCCGGCGAGTTGTTTGCGATGCTGAAAGTCGCAGAGTCTGAACTCCGTAAAGAGCATCAAGTGTTGATGGTGAGCAAGACCACTAGTTTCAAGAGATATGGCAAATGCAAGAAGGGCAATTCGAAGAAGAGCGGCAAGCCTGTTGCCAATCCGCCGAAGAAACCCAAGGCTGGACCTAAGCCTGAAACAGAGTGCTTCTATTGCAAGGGTATGGGTCACTGGAAGCGCAATTGCCCCAAGTATCTGGCAGATAAGAAGGCGGGCAAAGAAAAATCAGGTATATTTGATATACATGTTATTGATGTGTACTTAACTGGCTCTCGTAGTAGTGCCTGGGTATTCGATACCGGTTCTGTTGCTCACATTTGCAACTCGAAACAGGAACTGCGGAATAGACGAAGGCTGGCGAAAGACGAAGTGACGATGCGCGTAGGAAATGGTTCAAAGGTTGATGCAATCGCCGTCGGCACATTGTCACTTCAGCTACCATCGGGATTAGTGATGAACTTAAATCATTGTTATTTAGTGCCTGCGTTGAGCATGAACATTATATCTGGATCTTGTTTATTGCGAGACGGTTACTCTTTTAAGTCTGAGAATAATGGTTGTTCTATTTCTATGAGTAACATCTTTTATGGTCATGCACCGAATGTGAGAGGATTGTTCATATTGAATCTTGATATCGATACGCATATACATAACATTGAGACCAAAAGAGTTAGAGTAAACAATGATAGCGCCATATTTTTGTGGCACTGCCGCTTGGGTCATATTGGTGTAAAGCGCATGAAGAAACTCCATGCTGATGGACTTTTGGAGTCACTTGAGTTTGATTCACTTGACACGTGCGAACCATGCCTCATGGGCAAGATGACTAAAACTCCGTTCTCCGGAACAATGGAGCGTGCAAGTGACTTGTAGGAAATCATACATACCGATGTGTGTGGTCCAATGAGCGTAGAGGCACGCGGCGGATATCGTTATTTTCTCACCTTCACTGACGATTTGAGTAGATATGGTTATGTCTACTTGATGAAGCACAAGTCTGAAACATTTGAAAAGTTCAAGCAATTTCAGAGTGAAGTGGAAAATCATCGTAACAAGAAGATCAAGTTCCCGCGGTCTGATCGTGGGGGTGAATATCTGAGTTTCGAGTTTGGTGCTCACTTAAGACAATGTGGAATTGTTTCGCAGTTAACACCGCCTGGAACACCACAGCATAATGGTGTGTCCGAACGTCGTAATCGTACTTTGTTAGAGATGGTGCGATCTATGATGTCTCTTACTGATTTGCCGTTATCATTTTGGGGTTATGCATTAGAAACAGCTGCATTCACTTTAAATAGGGCACCATCAAAATCCGTTGAGACGACACCATACGAACTGTGGTATGGCAAAAGGCCAAAGTTGTCGTTTCTTAAAGTTTGGGGATGTGATGCTTATGTCAAAAAGCTTCAGCCTGAAAAGCTGGAACCCAAAGCGGAAAAATGCGTCTTCATAGGTTACCCAAAAGAGACAGTTGGGTACACCTTCTATCTCAAATCCGAGGGCAAAGTGTTTGTTGCTAAGAACGGAACTTTTCTCGAGAGGGAGTTTCTCTCAAGAGAATTGAGTGGGAGGAAGATAGAACTTGACGAGGTTGTCGAACCTCTCATCCCTCTGGATGGTGGCGCATGGCAAGGGGAAACCTCTGTCATTGCGACGCCGGTTGAGGAGGAAGTTAATGATGGTGATCATGAAACTCCATTTCAAGTTTCTGTTGAACCACGCAGGACGACGAGATCACGCGCTGCTCCAGAGTGGTACGGTAATCCCGTCTTATCAATCATGTTGTTAGACAACAATGAACCTGCAAATTATGAAGAAGCAATGGTGGGCCCAGATTCCAACAAATGGCTAGAAGCCATGAAATCCGAGATAGGATCCATGTATGAGAACAAAGTGTGGACTTTGGAGATACTACCTGAGGGCCGCAAGGCTATTCAGAACAAATGGATCTTTAAGAAGAAGACGGACGCTGACGGTAATGTGACCGTTTATAAAGCTCGACTTGTGGCAAAGGGTTTTTCACAAGTTCCAGGAATTGACTACGATGAGACTTTCTCTCCCATGGCAATGCTTAAGTCCGTCAGAATCATGTTAGCAATAGCTGCATTTTTCGATTATGAAATCTGGTAGATGGATGTCAAAACGGCGTTCCTTAACGGTTTCCTTAAGGAAGAGTTGTATATGATGCAACCCGAAGGTTTTGTCGATCCTAAAAGTGCTAACAAGGTATGGAAGCTCCAGCGATCCATTTATGGACTGGTGCAAGCATCTCGGAGTTGGAACAAACGCTTTGATGAGGTGATCAAAGCATTTGGGTTTATACAAGTCGTTGGAGAATCTTGTATTTACAAGAAAGTGAGTGGGAGCTCTTTGGCGTTTCTAATATTATATGTAGATGACATATTACTGATTGGAAACAACGTAGAGCTTTTGGAGAGCATAAAAGGTTACTTGAATAAAAGTTTCTCTATGAAGGACCTAGGAGAAGCTGCTTACATTCTAGGCATTAAGATCTATAGGGATAGATCAAAACGCCTGATAGGACTTTCACAAAGCACATACCTTGATAAAGTTTTGAAGAGGTTCAAAATGGAATAGTCCAAGAAAGGGTTCTTGCCAGTGTTACAAGGTACGAGATTGAGTAAGACTCAGTGCCCAGCAACTGATGAAGATTGAGAGCATATGCGCTCCGTCCCCTATGCTTCAGCCATAGGTTCTATCATGTATGCGATGCTGTGCACTAGACCGGATGTTAGCCTGGCCATAAGTATGGCAGGTAGGTTCCAGAGTAATCCAGGAGTGGATGACTGGACAACGGTCAAGAATATCCTGAAGTACCTGAAAAGGACTAAGGAGATGTTTCTCGTGTATGGAGGTGACGAAGAGCTCGCCGTAAAACGTTACGTCGATGCAAGCTTTGACACAGATCCGGACGACTCTAAGTCGCAAACCGGATACGTATTTATTCTTAATGGGGGTGCAGTAAAGCTGGTGCAGTTCCAAGCAAAGCGTCGTAGCAGATTCTACATGTGAAGCGGAGTACATGGCTGCCTCGGAGGCGGCTAAGGAGGGTGTCTGGATGAAGCAGTTCATGACGGATCTTGGAGTGGTGCCAAGTGCACTGGATCCAATAACCTTGTTCTGTGACAACACTGGTGCCATTGCCTTTGCAAAGGAACCAAGGTTTCACAAGAAGACCAGACATATCAAACGACGCTTCAACCTCATCCGCGACTACGTCGAGGAGGACGACGTAAATATATGCAAAGTGCACACGGATCTGAATGTAGCAGACCCGCTGACTAAACCTCTTCCACGGCCAAAACATGATCGACACCAGAACTGTATGGGTGTTAGATTTATTACAATGTAATTCACATGGTGATGTGAGGGCTAGATTATTGACTCTAGTGCAAGTGGGAGACTGTTGGAATTATGCCCTAGAGGCAATAATAAATGTATAGTTATTATTATAATTCCTGTATCAAGATAATAGTTTATTATCCATGCTATAATTGTATTGAATGAAGACTCATTTACATGTGTGGATACATAGACAAAACATCGTCCCTAGCATGCCTCTAGTTGGCTAGCCAGCTGATCAATGATAGTCAGTGTCTTCTGATTATGAACATGTTGTTGCTTGATAACTGGATCACGTCATTGGGAGAATCACGTGATGGACTAGACTCAAACTAATAGACGTAGCATGTTGATCGTGTCATTTTGTTGCTACTGTTTTCTGCGTGTCAAGTATTTATTCCTATGACCATGAGATCATATAACTCACTGACACCGGAGGAATGCTTTGTGTGTATCAAACGTCGCAACGTAACTGGGTGACTATAAAGATGCTCTACAGGTATCTGTGAAGGTGTTAGTTGAGTTAGTATGGATCAAGACTGGATTTGTCACTCCGTGTGACGGAGAGGTATCTCGGGGCCCACTCGGTAATACAACATCACACACAAGCCTTGCAAGCAATGTAACTTAGTGTAAGTTGCGGGATCTTGTATGACGGAACGAGTAAAGAGATTTGCCGGTAAACGAGATTGAAATAGGTATGCGGATATTGACGATCGAATCTCGGGCAAGTAACATACCGAAGGACAAAGGGAATGACATACGGGATTATACGAATCCTTGGCACTGAGGTTCAAACGATAAGATCTTCGTAGACTATGTAGGATCCAATATGGGCATCCAGGTCCCGCTATTGGATATTGACCGAGGAGTCTCTCGGGTCATGTCTACATAGTTCTCGAACCCGCAGGGTCTGCACACTTAAGATTCGACGTTGTTTTATGCGTATTTGAGTTATATGGTTGGTTACGGAATGTTGTTCGGAGTCCCGGATGAGATCACGGACGTCACGAGGGTTTCCGGAATGGTCCGGAAACGAAGATTGATATATAGGATGACCTCATTTGATTACCGGAAGGTTTTCGGAGTTACCGGGAATGTATCGGGAATGACGAATGGGTTCCGGGAGTTCACCGGGGGGGCAACCCACCCCGGGGAAGCCCATAGGCATTGGGGGAGCCACACCAGCCCTTATTGGGCTGGTGGGACAGCCCACAAGTGCCCAATGCGGCAAGAGAAGAAAAATCAAGAGGAAAGAAAAAAAAGGAAGGAGGTGGGAAGGAAGGGGTACTCCTCCCACCAAACCAAGTCCAACTCGGTTTGGGGGGGGAGTCCTCCCCCCCTTGGCTCGGCCGACTCCTTGGGGGTCCTTGGACCCCAAGGCAAGGCCCCCCTCCCTCCTCCTATATATATGGAGCAATTAGGGCTGATGTGAGACGACTTTCTCACGGCTGCCCGACCACATACCTCCACGGTTTTTCCTCTAGATCGCGTTTCTGCGGAGCTCGGGCGAAGCCCTGTTGAGACAAGGTCATCACCAACCTCCGGAGCGCCGTCACGCTGCCGGAGAACTCTTCCACCTCTCCGTCTCTCTTGCTGGATCAAGAAGGCCGAGATCATCGTCGAGCTGTACGTGTGCTGAACGCGGAGGTGCCGTCCGTTCGGTACTAGATCGTGGGACTGATCGCGGGATTGTTCGCGGGGCGGATCGAGGGACGTGAGGACGTTCCACTACATCAACCGCGTTCTCTAACGCTTCTGCTGTATGGTCTACAAGGGTACATAGATCATTCATCCCCTCTCGTAGATGGACATCACCATGATAGGTCTTCGTGCGCGTAGGAAAATTTTTGTTTCCCATGCGACGTTTCCCAACAACATGTCGGTCAACCATTGTGTCCGGAGCAGTAGCGAACTACCATGGCTCGGTGGAAACACAAAGGGGCATTTCCCCGTAAAGAGTGCTACTAAGGCATACGACTAGGTGTTCGAACCCCATACATATCAAGTACAACACACGTACGCATGGCATACACGATATGCATAGATATATCGATGTCATCACAACGTAACCATAAACATACAAACATTATTTAGAAGGCTCGGAAAAGCCACACACATAATATTACACAGATAGGGGTCTCACGACCCATCATCACAAGTCATTCAAACAAGTCTTACAAGCCAGTGGAAGATTAAAGCTGTCTGGGTACAGATAGATGGAAAGGTAAATGGCACATGGCCTGACTATCTACAGACCTAACCTAGGGCCAGATCGTAGCTGGGACACCAGCTACTCGTTGTCGTCACCGTCTAGATAGAAACCACCATTAGGGTCATTAACAACCTGTGCAACAAATTATTAAGCAAACGTGAGTACAAAACTACTCAGCAAGACTTTAGGATAATCTATCTACTCATGCAATGTATCAACAAGGAGTTGTGGTGTTTCATGTAGAAAGCCAACTTTGACTCTTGGCTAGACCAACTACATTTTAAATAGTTTTGACAACTTTGTTTTCTCGCACACGAGTCCGCTAACACCAAAACAATACTCCATCATGGAATCATTCCGCCGCCCTACGAAAATGCCATCCACGACACTGACACTTATCTTGACATTTTTATGAGTAGCCATTATAGTTGTCTATGAACAACATATGTTTCCAAGTAGTCCATATCCGCGGACGCGGCTATTCGAATAGATCATAACCCTGCAGGGGTGTACTTCTTCACACACGCTCTCGCCACTTATCGCTATATGCACGTCATGCACCTCGGCAACCTTCAAGCGGAAGCCCAGCGAGGGAGTCGGCCACGACCGTTAACCACACTAATACCTAGTCCAGGTTTATCGCCTATCTGAGGGTGACCCGCACGGAAGTCCGGCCGAGGTTTCCGCCACGGCCCCAAATGATGTGCGCACGGTTCCCAAGCCCACCATCCGTGTGCCACTTGGTACACCGTGCCACTGCCTACCGCATCATAGCCCACCTCTAAGGTCAGCACTATGCACGGCCTCCAGCATGACTACAAACACCAGAAACTACTTGCAACTCGTGGACCGAGTACTAAGCGATTAATAAGTCGAGAGGGTCAATTAAGTATCCCAACGTGTGGTAGTATCTAGTCTTGTATTACATACACGGAACTCAGTTCCTAAGGACGGTTCCAATGAAACAACCCGCCATGTACTCCTACATAGCCTTTCACCGGTACCTTTAATAAATCAGGTTCAACACACAACCCTTATTAACTGAACACATTCTCACGATATTTTTCATCACCCAGATGGCAGACCATACACAACTCTAAGCATAGCATGCATAGAAGGGTATAGCACATCATGGCTCAAGCATATATCAGGTATGCTAGGTTGCAAGGTTCAACTATTTACTGTGACAAGGACAAGTCATGCAAAGGAAGTGGGTTCAACTAAAGTGGTAAAAGCATTGAAAGCATTTTGACCTAATGCAATAAGTAAGAGCAGGAGCGAGAACATGAGATTTATCGGTATGATAAAAAATGGTTGCTTGCCTTGTTGCTCAGCACAGGGGTGATATCCGTCAGTCGGATAATCAGTCGTATCCGAAGGGGCGGGGCCTACCGAATAACAACATACAATCAATATCAATCATATGCAACAATCATGGTGCATGAACATGGCATGAAATGAAGGGTGATATGAAATGAAGGGTCCAAATTCAAATATTACTTGAAATGCCATATTTATTTTAATCATTTAATTGATTTGACCTCATGTTGTTTCATAACTTTATTTTTCAAGCACGAAAGTAGCACCATTGTGTTCATTGAATTTTTCTGATGAATTTTCATATATTATTTGTCTCATTTGGAGTTATATTCAATTTTCTATGAATTATCAAAATTTTGCCATTATTCTGGAATTGTATTAAAACCAGAATTAGATTTATTGCATCAGCAGGTCAGCTGGCCGTTGAAAGTCAAACTTGACCACTGGGACCCACTGGTCAGTGACTCTCGCCAGTTTTAGATTAAGTTTAAACTTAATTAGCTAATTAACAGGACTGGACCCACATGTCAGTGACTGGTTAAGGATTTAATTATCTATTTATTTTTATTAAGTTAAACTTAACTACTTAGGGGCTCGCCCCACCTGTCATAGGGTCAGGGGGGTTGAACCCACCGGCAATGAGGTCGATATCGCCGGCGGTGAGCCTCCGGCAGCACCAGATTCGGCGAAGGGCATCGGAAATGCGTCTCCAATGACCAAACTCACGGCAAAGGCCACAGGGAGAACGGCCACTCGACGGCGCGCATGATGGAGCAAACCCCAGGGGCTGGGGTGGCCGGAGTCGACGCCGGCGACGAGCTTGGCGGCGACCGAAGCTCGGCCATCGTCGAGGTCATCGAAAACAAGGGCAAATCACGCGGGACTGGGCTCCTAAAGCACCTACGCGACGAGCTGAAGCTGTTGCAGGCCTAAGATGGACCAACCAGTCACCGTAGGGTCACCGGCGACGAGCTACAGCGGCGGTCCTCGTCGGGCTCCGGTGAAACTAGGCCTAGAGCTCGAGAAAGCGAGGGGGCAAATGGGGGAAATCACTCCTGAGCTCACTGCGGTTACGAAGGGATGCTCAGGCTGCTCGGGGAGGCACTGGAACCGGCGAATCGACGGTGGCTTGCCAGTGGCCAAAGGTTGAAGACGATGGTGTCGAGGGCGTTGCAGGGCTCGGGGGATCTTCTTCTTTGGCAGGGACGACCAGCTTGTCGAGGCGGAGCGAATGGTGCACTCAGAGGCGAGGGAGGACGGTCGGAGCAAAGGCTAGCTCGAGCTCGAGCTCGCAGCAATGGCGGCCGAGAGGGGAAGAGGCACAGGGGCGGATGAGGAGAGGGAGAGGATGGGAACGAGCTCCGGGAGGCTTTTCCTCCCTCTCCAGCTCATCCGGGCGAGCCAGGCACGCTCACAGGTGCGTGGCCGCGCCGGACGGAGCGGCGGCCACCTCCTCCTCCGACTGGCGAAGGAGGATGACGACACAAGTGAGGAGATGGGCCTGGGCTGAGGTAAGCGCCAGATAAGGTATTTCCTATTTTCCTTCTTTTCTATTGTTGTTAATTCTTCTCTGACTTTGTTTTGTTTCATTTTTGGCTCCAAACTATTCCTAAAATAGTTTGAAACATGCTGAAATATTATTTGGAATATTTCCAAACATGTATAGAAGTTTCAACATTTTTGAAAACTTTGAAATATTTGAAATCAATTATATAGTTGATTTCAGTAGCTTTTAACTTTAAAATAAAATGCCAAAAGCACTTTGAAAATATATTTAACCTTTGATATTTTGTTTTCAACATTTATCAGAAATGATGAACTTTTCTAATGGCCATTTTGAAAACTTTAATTTGCCACCAGAATTGAAAAGCTTTTGAATATAGAGTTGCTAGGATTTGGTTTGGTTTTCTTTCTTTGCTTTTGATTTGATTTCATTTTCTTGGATGCAATGAAGAAAACATGAGCACAAGCTTGCTATACTCTATTAGGGATCAGGGATGTGACAATCATTGCCTTGGATATCTTCATAATTATTCGCTTTTCTATCAATTGCTCGACAGTAATTTGTTCATCCACCGTATTGTTTTCCTTTATGAGAGAAGCCTCTAGTGAAACCTATGCCCCCCGGGTCTATTTTCCATATTATATTTTCAGATCTATAAACCAAAAATACCAAAAATATATTCCTGCAATTTATTCACTTTTGTTTCAACAATATTTTATATCTATCTCCATCAGATCTCATGCTTGCAAATAATTCTGAAGGGATTGAGAACCCCTTTACAGCGTTGGGTGCAAGTGTTTGATTATTTGTGTAGGTACTACTATTGGAGCCTTGCTTGTTCCTCCTACTAGATTAATACCTTGGTTCTCAACAAACCGAGGGAAATACTTATCTACTTCGCTACATCACCCTTTCCTCTTCAAGGGAAAACCAACGCAAGCTCAAGAGGTAGCAGGGCATGCCCTGTTGTGTGGTGGCTCCCTCGTGTGGCCTCGGGTCTCCTTCCGATGCTTCCACGTCTTCTTTTGGTCAAGAAAAAACATAAAAAAGTTTGGGGGCAATTGGACTTCGTTTGGTACTGCAAACCTAAAAAGCCAAAAACATGCACAAAACAACAACTGGCACTAGGCACTAGGTCAATAGGTTAGTGCTAAAAAATAATACTAATTTTATATAAAAACACAAAAAGCATCCTAGAATGATAATATTATAGCACGAAACAATAAAAAATTAGCATCCCCAAGCTTAATTCCTGCTTGTCCTTGAATAGATAAATGATTAAAACAATTTTTCTAATGTGACATGTGAGGGAGTTACAGATTAAGGGGTCCTCGGGCAGTCGAGTTGTCCCTTATGGGCCGATCATGTGGGCTGCGTCATTGAAGACCGGGTGATCTGACAATTGCGTAATCAAGAAGGAAAGCCCCGAAGACTAGGTGTACAGTCCAAGGCAGGAGGACCAGTTCGGCCCATCTACCCCCGATCTATGTCGGTAACATGTAACCCTAGGGGCCGTGCTGTCTATGTAACCATAGGCTTCTATGCGTAGAGGCAAGTTATCTCATCTAGGGTTTAGCTCGTACGATCTCGATGTAGATCAACACTGTAACCATCGTTCCCCATCAATATAATAAAGGAGAACGTAGGGTTTTACCTCCTTAAGAGAGCCCAAACCTCGGTAAATATCGTCTCCCCCTCTTTCCTGCAACCGATCGATCTAAGCTTCACAGTTCAGGACACCCTACCCGACATATTTTGGTTTTGACACCGACATTGGTGCTTTCATTGAGAGTTCCGCCGTTGGATCACACAATGGATTGATGGCTCGCTTGATCATAAACGGTTGAGTCCGCGACGAGGGCATCCTTGCCCCCAAACGCATCTCCGCACTCGGCAGCTTCACGCTGAACACGAACCTAACCGGCCATCCTGGCCAGATCGGAGGTTTTGTCCCCGATCACCAGATAAGGGTCGGAGAATTCGAATTATCCACCGACTCATGAGGTAATCTGTTCCCCGCTAACCTCAGGCCTCGGCTGATGAATTGCAAAATCCCAAGCCCTTGTCTCCGGGTTCCCTGTCTGATCCTGGTCTTGGTCCCCTCTTCTTCATAGAGGAGGCATCGAGCTCGGAACCGCCCACAGTGTTCGGACAGCAGGAAACGGCTACTGCCGAATTGGCTTCCTCTCCGGAAGTCATAGAGGTTAACTACAAAAACATACACATAATTGGTCACGTCAGCCTCTCGATGTTAAACGAGACACTCGACCAGATCCAGTCGCTTCAAATCTCGCTTATCCGAAGTCCGACTTGTTTGAAGATCGTCTCTGAGGTGGATTATGGGGACTTTTACGACCCACCCACTTGATTGCCACCGTAGAAGATCGGACCGACGCACTGGACTACGCCTCCGAAGAGCTCGAGGATATGGACGATGAGGCCTACTACCCCACCCAAATAAACACCGGGAAGTGCACCGCAACATCTACCTATGATGTTTACATGGTAGACACACCTCGTGATACGGATAACGTCACACCCCAGCAAAACGGCGATAAGCCCACATAGGATCCCTAAAAACGCCGTAAGCTGCATAAGCGCTCCAAAGCAAACAAGGGAAGCAGATCCACACAAGCCACATGGGAAAATGCGACCTGTGAGGGGCACAACAACCCCGAGGCTCTCGAACAAAAACCGGAGGAACATGCCAATGATGACCCCGACGGCCGCAACAATTCAGCCGATGACGACGATTACCTCCCTCCCGTCGGCGACCTCAATGGCCTTGAAGCCGAAGAGCTCGTAATTACCGAAGACCCTGAAGGCTAGGAGCAATCTCGGCAGCGGCTTATAGCCACCGTCCGAAGCCTTATAGCCGCCGCCCAAAGCTTAAAAGCAAAGCAACATGATACCATCAATAATAGGTGGACCAAAATCCTAGCGGCCGAAGAAGGATACAACGTAGAATGGCCGAACTAGAAGATAACATACCCGCGCCAACAACTGGTCCCACAGTTCAACGATGAGGCCTCAGAACACGTGTCCCCCTAATGCACCAACTACGACCAGCCTGATCGCCCACCTGGAGGGCGCGACAGAACAACCGTAGAGAACAGGTATAGACCCGAACCTCCATGCAGAAAAGGTAAAGAGCATATACACCATGGGGACAGACCCGACCCACGATACGTCAAATCGGGTCGTAGCAGGTCCATCTACGATCCAGGAGGTACTCTGCCACTCGATGGGATGACGAACCACCTCGAGCCGATTACAAGAGCAGAGGCCGGGAAACCTACCAGGCTCAACCCAGAGCCGATCTCAGGCACAACATAGCCCGGATTAGAGGCTCCGCTCACCCAGTGTGTTTGATGGACGAGGTCATGCAACACGAGTTCCTGGAAGGGTTTAAACCCACAAATACTGAACAATATGACGGGACAACGGACCCGCCGTGTGGATAGAGGATTTCCTTCTACACATTCATATGGCTAGAGGAGAGGATCTCCACGCCATAAAATATTTACCACTAAAACTCAAAGGACCGGCACGACATTGGCTAAACAACCTACCTAAAGATTCCATTGGATGTTGGGAGGACTCGGAGGAGGCTTTCCTATCTAACTTTCAAGCAACATATGTCCGGCCACCGGATTCATCTGATCAAAGCAACGTCATCCAGAAGATGGGGGAATCAGCGAGAGAATTCTGGAACCGGTTGCTCACCAAGAAAAATCAAATCGTAGACTGTCCGGATGCCGAAGCAATAGCTTCTTTGCGGCACAATATTCGGGACGAATGGTTGGCCAGATAGCTCAGCTAGCATAGGTCGAGAACTATGTCCGCCCTTACCTCCCTCATGACCCTCTTTTGCGCATGTGAGGATAATTGGATAGCTCGGAGCAACCATAATGCGGACGACCCCGGAACCTCAGAAGTTCGGGACGAAAACGAAACGCCAAGGAAAAACAAGAACAAACGCTGCCACCGTAAAGATGATGCCAACGATACAACAGTCAATGCTGGATTCCGCAGAACAAAACCCGGACAAGAGAAGAAACTCTTCAAAGGGAATAGGGATGGACCAGCACCATGGGATAAAATCATGGAATGACCGTGCCAGATTCATGGCACCCAAGATAAGCCCACCACCCACACCAACCATAATTGTTGGGTGTTCAAACAGGTAGGAAAGCTCGCCACCAATGAACAAAGCAGGGGCCCATGAAGTGAAGACGATGAGGAGCCCCATGGCCCAAACAATGGAGGCCAGAAGAAGTTTCCTCCGAAGGTCAAGACTATGAACGTGATCTATGTCACCCATATACCCAAGAAGGGGAGGAAACGGGCATTGCGAGTGGTATACACCATAGAGCCCGTAGCACCCAAATACAACTCGTGGTCGGCTTGCCCGATCACTTTCGACCACAGGGATCATCCGACCAGTATACGTCATGGGGGATCGTACTCCCTAGTCCTCGATCCCATCATCGATGGTTTCCACTTCACTCGAGTCTTCATGGACGGAGGAAGTAGCCTTAATGAAATCTATTCGGATACGGTGAAAAAGATGGGCATAGACCCGTCACGAATCAAGCCAAGCCACACTACCTTTAAAGGAGTGATTCCAGGCGTCGAAGCCCGTTGCTCGGGCACAATAACACTGGAAGTCGTGTTTGGTTCTCCTGGCAACTTCCGCAGCGAGGACTTGATCTTCGATATCGTCCCCTTTTGAAGTGGATACCATGCCCTGATCGGCCGCACAACTTTCGTCCTCTTTAACGCCGTACCCCATGCTGCTGGCTACGCCTATAGGGACTTCCTTGGCAAATATTGAAAGGATTCCCCCGCGGCCTTGGAGCCTTGCGTTGGTGTTCCCTTGAAGAGGAAAGGGTGATGTAGCACAGCGGCGGTAAGTATTTCCCTCAGTTTGAGAACCAAGGTATCAATCTAGTAGGAAAATCGCGTCAAGTCACAAGTACCTGCACAAACACAAAGAGCTTGCACCCAACGCTATGAAGGAGTTGTCAATTCCTTATAGATTGTTTGCAAAGTGAGAACTGAAAGCAAAAAGTAAACAAAGCAAAGTAAAAGTAAAAGCTGAGATGATAGTTGTGAATAGACCCGGGGGCCGTAGTGTTCACTAGTGGCTTCTCTTATGAAAGCAAGTAGACGGTGGGTGAACGAATTACTATCGAGCAATTGATAGAACCACGCAAAGTCATGACGTTATCTATGGAAATGACCATACATATAGGCATCACGTCCAAAACAAGTAGACCGATACTTTCTGCATCTACTACTATGACTCCACACGTCGACCACTATCCAGCATGTATCTAGTGTATTGAGTTCATAAGAGTAGAGTAACACCTTAAGCAAGATGACATGATGTAGATGGAAAATCTCAAATCTATGATGAAAGCCCATCTTGTTACCCTTGATGGCAACAACACGATGCGTGCCTTGCTGCCCCTTCTGTCACTAGGAAAGGTCACCGCATGGTATGAACCCAAAACCAAGCACTTCTCCCATTGCAAGAATCATAGATCTAGTTGGCCAAACAAAACCCAAGACTCGGAGAGACTTACAAGGATATCAAATCATGCATATAAGAAATCAGCAAAGACTCAAATATAATTCATAGATAATCCGATCACAAATCCACAATTCATCGGATCTCGACATACACACCACCAAAGAGGATTACATCGGATAGATCTCCATGAAGATCATGGAGAACTTTGTATTGAAGATCCAAGAGAGAGAAGAAGCCATCTAGCTACTAACTACGGACCCGTAGGTCTGTAGTGGACTACTCACGAGTCATTGGAGAGGCAATGATGTTGATGTAGAAGCCCTCCAGCTCCAAAGTCTCCTCCGGCAGGGCACCAGGAAGGGTCTCCAGATGAGATCTTGCGGAAACGGAAGCTTGCGGCGGCGGAAAAGTGGTTTCGTGGACGCCTTTATTTTTTCTGGGATTTTAGGGAATATATAGGTGAAAGAGCTAGGGCAGGGGAGCTCTAGGGAGGCCACAAGCCTGGTGGCCGCGCCCCCGTGGCCGCGACCATAGGGCTTGTGGGCTCCGTGTGGGCCTCCTGCCTTGGCCCTTAAGTCCCCCGATCTTCTTCTGTTCTGGAAAAATTTATTTCGGGGATTTTATTCCGTTTGGACTCAGTTCCAAAATCAGATCTGAAAAGAGTCAAAAACACAGAAAAAACAGGAACTGGCACTTGGCACTGAATTAATAAGTTAGTCCCAAAAAAAGATATAAAAGGTATATAAAACATCCAAAGTTGACAAGATAACAACATGAAACCATCAAAAATTATAGATACGTTTGAGACGTATCACCCCACTACGCCTACATGAAGCTCAAAATGCCTGGACCCAAGGGAGTCATCACGGTAAACGAAAATATAGAGCGTTCTCTTCGGACCGAGGAGCACACGGCCACACTAGCAGCGTAGTGTCAACATGACAACGATAGTTCAAGCCATAGGCCGGGAACAAAGGCGCGGAGGGGAGGCAAACGGGCCCGAGCTCAATCCGACCAGCCGGATACTTCTATGGCTGATAGTACATGGGGATAAGACTCCCATGACACGACTTGAACACCATCAAGGTATGTCCCTCGAAAACACAATTTCATCCTTAAAATTCCATGGGTAGCCATGGGAGCAACCCACCAGGGATATGTAATCGGGTCAATGGAGCTATCGTCCAACACACTCGTACGAATCAAAGACAAGGCATCATGAAGATCCCAAGCGTCAAGCTTCTCCATTCATCAGCGGCTTCTCAAGACCCTCTACTCAAGGTCCGCTTGCTGATAGAAACTTCTTGTAAAGGATAGTACCTCCACCCCTAGCAGGGGCAATAGATATAGTGCGACTGAACATAGGGCAGACGTCAAGTCACCCATGTAAAGTTGCTTGAAAAAGATGGTTCAAAAAACTTGGACCGATAGTTACCTATAACAAGCTGCCTTGGTGCTACGAGTTACAAAAACTCACATCACACATTATTTCAAGTACTTTTGTATACATGCATTTTATGCTTATCGGTGTTGTCAAGACAAAAATATTTTTTACACATGCTAAAGTGCTATCAATCATAAACCAGGGACTTGGATCTTAACACCACCCTAATTACTATACCTTCACTGTTTATTAAGTGTCCGATCTCTCGGGTCTTGCGTTATATGCATCGGTTCCGAATTATGTCTTGGGTCTACAATTGGGTTGCCCTGCTCCTGTGCTTACCTCCTTACATTCCACTAGTTCGGCTAAGGGGTAAAGGGAGAACCACTGCGGTTGTATTGCCGACTAGTTTGGCTAAAAAAACCCGAGTGGAGAAAGTCGAAAACTGACCGTCATAATAAGTGAGAACCGGTCTCCAACCCGAGCTCAAAAACAAAAAGCCATTGGAGGCTATTCCATGTTATACGAAGGGTGTACACTTTTGCGGACCCTGTGGTAGATATTTCGAAGTTCAACTTACCCGAGTAGCATGAAAAATATGGGGGCTTCCGATCAGTCCCATAATTTCAACTCCTAAGGCTAAGTGAAAGCAATAAAACTACATGTCTAATTGCCTCGTGTCCTCCACACACTGCCACCTTCGGGTGCTGAGCCGACTCTTCGGCTAAGGGCAATAGTGCGATGAAACACCCCGAGTGGTATCTACCTGGGGGTTGAAGCCAATGATTGGTAACTTTCAGATTAACCGGCCTACTGATAGGATTCAAAATAATACACAAAACACAAATGCTAAACATTATAAGTATAAGTTGTCCGGGCGGCACACGATAATACAATTACTCGAAGATTACATCTTTCGAGAACTGGGTCTATAACCCGAGAACCCTTCGTCACAGAGGGAAAATACAGCTCGGGGCGTCTGTGGTCCTTCCCGGGATGTGGAGGCGCGGTCGCCATTGTTAGGGGCTTCATCCCCGGATAGTGCACCATGGTTCTGGCAAAGGCCATCCGAGCTCCTTCTATGCAGACGGAATGCTTCGGGACCTCAATCCAAGGCGCGACATCAACCAACTTCCGCACTAAGCCAAAGTACCTGTTTGGCAAGGGCTTGATAGGCCATAGCCGGATACAGAGATCCTTCATGGCCGGCCCCACCATCGTATGGAGCTCCATGACTTGTTTCATTTGATAACTCAGCCTGGGGTTGGGCCTGGGATTCTAAAATTGAGCCCAGAAGAGCCGCTTCTAAGCATCCCCGTCATGGGCCGAGTAGTGCTTGTTTGCTTCAGCCACACTCCTTGGGAGGTCTGTGAGGGTGTGTGAGGAATGTCATATCCGCATAATAAATGCATACCTGTTTCCACCAAAGGCAGATTGCAATAAGTATTGCTTACCACTTGCCATCTTCTTGGCCTGACACACTTCTTCTTCATAGAACCTCCACTCCACCCGCTCCGATTTGAGACCGGTAGAAAGATTGGAGAGCTCGATCACCAGTTCCCGAGACTTCTGCTCCAAAGCCTCACATTTGGAGCTGGATTCTTGCAGCTCCTGTTGAATCTCGACCACCCCGGCCTCATGCTTGCTACTCTCCACCTTAATGGAGCTCAGCTCGACATCCGCATGTTTAGCCGCCGCCTTGTGAGTAGGCCTCCTTAGCCTCCTCTAGTTCGGCCTTGAGTTTCCCGAACTCTTCATCCTATGCTGCTGGAAAAATCAGCATAACGAGGCCAGGTATTAAAAATTAGGAGAGGCCTTCTGTCTTAAAAAGGAATAACACTATTTACGGCATTGCTTGCAACTTACCGTACTTTTCATCAAGCCAAACTTTCACACGACTGAGCTCTATTGGGGAACATCGCATGGGAAACAAAAATATTCCTACGCTCACCAAAATCAATCTATGAAGACTAACGTATACGAGAGGGGGAGTGCATCTACATACCCTTGTAGATCGCTAAGCGGAAGCGTATATAACGCGGTTGATGTAGTCAAACGTCTTCTCGATCCAATCACGATCCGTCCCCCGATATCATCACGATCTGTCCTGATCTAGTGCCAAATAGATATCACCTCCGTGTTCAGCACACGTACAGCTCGATGACGATATCCACCTCCTTGATCCAGCAAGCAAGGGTGGAGAGGTAGGTGATTTATCCGTCAGCACGACGACATGGCGGCAGTGGTGGTGGAGCTGTTCCGGCAGGGCTTCACCAAGCAATATCGAAACCGATCTAGAGGAGAAAACTGACCTATGGGAGAGACAGGCCTGCACCATGGCATAGGTGTGTTGCAACCCTCTCTCCCCATCAATATATATAAGGGGAAGGGAGAGGAGGGCTGCGCCCTAGGGTTTTCCCCTAGGGGGGAAGGATAGGTAGGGCGGCTACCCTAGGGGTGGCTTGCCACCCAAGTTATGATGGTGTCCCCTCTAGGGCCCTCCACTAGTCCAGCCGTGTGGGCCTGAGGTGGGGAGGTGTGCCCAGACCACCAGGGGCTAGTGCGCATGTCCCACAACCCATGTGGCCCTTTTCGGTGGACCCCCCGAAACCCTACCATCACCCTGGTACGCTACCGGTGACGCCCAAACTTTTTCCGGTGACCAACATGGAACTTACGATATATAAATATTTACCTCCATACCATTCTAGAGCTCCACCTCACGTCCAGTATCTCATCCGGGACTCCGAACAACCTTCGGTCACCATCATTCATAACTTAACAATACCAAATCGTCACCAAACCTTAAGTGTGCAGACCCTGCGGGTTCGAGAACTATGCAGACATGACCTGAAACACTCTTCGGTCAATAACCAATAGCGGGACCTGGATGCCCATATTGGGTTCTACATATTCTACGAAGATGTTTATCAGTCAAACCACGATGTCAAGGATTCAATCGATCCCGTATACTATTCCCTTTGTCCATCGGTATGTTACTTGCCCGAGATTTGATCGTCGGTATCTCTAGACCTACTTCAGTATTGTTACTGGAAAGTCTCTTTACTCATTCCGTAATACAAGATCCCGTGACTAGCTCCTTATTCACATTGCTTGCAAGCTCAGTGTGATATTGTATTACCAAGTGGGTTGAGAGATACCTCTCCATTATACAGGGTGACAAATCCCAGTCTCGATTCATGCCAACCCAACAGACACCCTCGGAGATACCTGTAGAGCACCTTTACAGTCATCTAGTTGCGTTGTGACGGTTGATACACACAAGACATTCCTCCGGTTTCTAGGAGTTGCATGATCTCATGGTCATAGAAACACGTACATTGACATGCAGAAAACAATAGCGATAAACTGGCACAATCATATGCTATGTTTATAGTTTGGGTCTTGTCCATCACATCATTCTCCTAAAGATGTGATCCCGTTATCAAATGAGAACTCATGTCTATGGTCAGGAAACCTTGACCATCTTTGATCAACGAGCTAGTCTTTAGAGGTTCACTAGGGATAGTGTGTTGTCTATGTATCCACACATGTATTTGAGTTTCCAATCAGTACAATTATAGCATGGATAATAAACGATTATCATGAATAAGGAAATATAATAATAACTAATTTATTATTGCCTTTAGGGCATATTTCCCATAGTCTCCCACTTGCACTAGAGTTAATAATCTAGTTCACATCACTATGTGATTCACACCCAATGAGTTCTGGGCTTTATCATGTTTTGCTTGTGAGAGAGGTTTTTAGTCAATGGGTCTGAAGCTTTCAGATCCATGTGTGCTTTACAAATCTCTATGTCATCATGTATATGTTGCTACCATGCTCAACTAGCTCAAAAAAATAAGTAAATGCACGAAATATACCAAATGAAGTCAGAAATTGTTGATCCCTTTGTGATGTGCCTTTGAATGGTGCATTTTGAACACAAAAAAAGTATGGAGTTCGAATAAGTTACAAAAATGAAATCTCTTTGTAAGAGATGAGTTCTCATTCGAAACGCTGCTACTTCGAGAGAGATTGTCAGTTTTGTACACGAAGTGCATCCAGTTTTCGTCGTAGCCCTCTCAACTTTTTAACACATGCTATGTGGGTGAAATTATGATAGCATGCCAACTTTCAACATTTTCAGAGTTCATTTGTAGTGCTTTTCAATATCAGGGTCAACTAGCTCAAAAAAAAAGTAAATGCACGAAATATACCAAATGAAGTCAGAAATTGTTGATCCCTTTGTGATGTGCCTTTGAATGGTGCCTTTTGAACACACAAAAAGTATGGAGTTCGAATAAGTTAAAAAAAATGAAATCCCTTTGTAAGAGATGAGTTCTCATTCGAAACACTGCTACTTCGAGAGAGATTGTCAGTTTTGTACACGAAGTGCATCCAGTTTTCGTCGTAGCCCTCTCAACTTTTTAACACATGCTATGTGGGTGAAATGATGATAGCATGCCAACTTTCAACATTTTCAGAGTTCATTTGTAGTGCTTTTCAATTTCAGGGTCAACTAGCTCAAAAAAATAAGTAAATGCACGAAATATACCAAATGAAGTCAGAAATTGTTGATCCCTTTGTGATGTGCCTTTGAATGGTGCATTTTGAACACAAAAAAAGTATGGAGTTCGAATAAGTGACAAAAATGAAATCCCTTTGTAAGAGATGAGTTCTCATTCGAAACGCTGCTACTTCGAGAGAGATTGTCAGTTTTGTACACGAAGTGCATCCAGTTTTCGTCGTAGCCCTCTCAACTTTTTAACACATGCTATGTGGGTGAAATGATGATAGCATGCCAACTTTCAATATTTTCAGAGCTCATTTGCAGTGCTTTTCAATTTCAGGGTCAACTAGCTCAATAAAATAAGTAAATGCACGAAATATACCAAAGGAAGTCGGAAATTGTTGATCCCTTTGTGATGTGCCTTTGAATGGTGCATTTTGAACACACAAAAAGTATGGAGTTCGAATAAGTTAAAAAAATGAAATCCCTTTGTAAGAGATGAGTTCTCGTTCGAAACCCTGCTACTTCGAGAGAGATTGTCGGTTTTGTACACGAAGTGCATCCAGTTTTTGTCGTAGCCCTCTCAACTTTTTAACACATGCTATGTGGGTGAAATGATGATAGCATGCCAACTTTCAACATTTTCAGAGTTGATTTGTAGTGATTTTCAATTTCAGGGTCAACTAGCTCAAAAAAAATAAGTAAATGCACGAAATATACCAAATGAAGTCAGAAATTGTTGAAATTTTGTGATGTGCCTTTGAATGGTGCATTTGAAAACACAAAAAGTATGGAGTTCAAACAAGTATAAAAATGAAATCCCTTTGTAAGAGATGAGTTCTCGTTCGGAACCCTGCTACTTCGAGAGAGATTGTCAGTTTTGTACACGAAGTGCATCCAGTTTTTGTCGTAGCCCTCTCAACTTTTTAACACATGCTATTTGGGTGAAATAATGATAGCATGCCAACTTTCAACATTTTTAGAGTTCATTTGTAGTGCTTTTCAATTTCAGGGTCAACTAGCTCAAAAAAATAAGTAAATGCACGAAATATACCAAATGAAGTCAGAAATTGTTGATCCATTTGTGATGTGCCTTTCAATGGTGCATTTTGAACACAACAAAAGTATGGAGTTCGAATAAGTTAAAAAAATGAAATCCCTTTGTAAGAGATGAGTTCTCATTCGAAACGCTGCTACTTCGAGAGAGATTGTCAGTTTTGTACACGAAGTGCATCCAGTTTTCGTCGTAGCCCTCTCAACTTTTTAACACATGCTATGTGGGTGAAATGATGATCGCATGCCAACTTTCAACATTTTCAGAGTTCATTTGTAGTGCTTTTCAATTTCAGGGTCAACTAGCTCAAAAAAAAAAGTAAATGCACGAAATATACCAAATGAGCTCAGAAATTGTTGAAATTTTGTGATGTGCCTTTGAATGGTGCATTTGAAAACACAAAAAGTATCGAGTTCAAATAAGTATAAAAAAATGAAATCCCTTTCTAAGAGATGAGTTCTCGTTCGAAACCCTCCTACTTCGAGAGAGATTGTCAGTTTTGTACACGAAGTGCATCCAGTTTTTGTCGTAGACCTCTCAACTTTTTAACACATGCTATGTGGGTGAAATTATGATAGCATGCCAACTTTCAACATTTTCAGAGTTCATTTGTAGTGCTTTTCAATTTCAGGGTCAACTAGCTCAAAAAAATAAGTAAATGCACGAAATATACCAAATGAAGTCAGAAATTGTTGATCCCTTTGTGATGTGCCTTTGAATGGTGCATTTTGAACACACAAAAAGTATGGAGTTCGAATAAGTTAAAAAAATGAAATCCCTTTGTAAGAGATGAGTTCTCATTCGAAACGCTGCTACTTCGAGAGAGATTGTCAGTTTTGTACACGAAGTGCATCCAGTTTTCGTCGTAGCCCTCTCAACTTTTTAACACATGCTATCTGGGTGAAATGATGATAGCATGCCAACTTTCAACATTTTCAGAGTTCATTTGTAGTGCTTTTCAATTTCAGGGTGAACTAGCTCAAAAAAAAAGTAAATGCACGAAATATACCAAATGAAGTCAGAAATTGTTGAAATTTTGTGATGTGCCTTTGAATGGTGCATTTTGAACACACAAAAAGTACGGAGTTCGAATAAGTTAAAAAAATGAAATCCCTTTGTAAGAGATGAGTTCTCGTTCGAAACGCTGCTACTTCGAGAGAGATTGTCAGTTTTGTACACGAAGTGCATCCAGTTTTTGTCGTAGCCCTCTCAACTTTTTAACACATGCTATGTGGGTGAAATGATGATAGCATGCCAACTTTCAACATTTTCAGAGTTCATTTGTAGTGCTTTTCAATTTCAGGGTCAACTAGCTCAAAAAAATAAGTAAATGCACGAAATATACCAAATGAAGTCAGAAATTGTTGAAATTTTGTGATGTGCCTTTGAATGGTGCATTTGAAAACACAAAAAGTATGGAGTTCAAATAAGTATAAAAAAATGAAATCCCTTTGTAAGAGATGAGTTCTCGTTCGAAACCCTGCTACTTCGAGAGAGATTGTCAGTTTTGTACACGAAGTGCATCCAGTTTTTGTCGTAGCCCTCTCAACTTTTTAACACATGCTATGTGGGTGAAATGATGATAGCATGCCAACTTTCAACATTTTCAGAGTTGATTTGTAGTGCTTTTCAATTTCAGGGTCAACTAGCTCAAAAAAATAAGTAAATGCACGAAATATACCAAATGAAGTCAGAAATTGTTGATCCCTTTGTGATGTGCCTTTGAATGGTGCATTTTGAACACACAAAAAGTATGGAGTTCGAATAAGTTAAAAAAATGAAATCCCTTTGTAAGAGATGAGTTCTCGTTCGAAACCCTGCTACTTCGAGAGAGATTGTCAGTTTTGTACACGAAGTGCATCCAGTTTTTGTCGTAGCCCTCTCAACTTTTTAACACATGCTATGTGGGTGAAATGATGATAGCATGCCAACTTTCAACATTTTCAGAGTTGATTTGTAGTGCTTTTCAATTTCAGGGTCAACTAGCTCAAAAAAATAAGTAAATGCACGAAATATACCAAATGAAGTCAGAAATTGTTGATCCCTTTGTGATGTGCCTTTGAATGGTGCATTTTGAACACAAAAAAAGTATGGAGTTCGAATAAGTTACAAAAATGAAATCCCTTTGTAAGAGATGAGTTCTCATTCGAAACGCTGCTACTTCGAGAGAGATTGTCAGTTTTGTACACGAAGTGCATCCAGTTTTCGTCGTAGCCCTCTCAACTTTTTAACACATGCTATGTGGGTGAAATGATGATAGCATGCCAACTTTCAACATTTTCAGAGTTCATTTGTAGTGCTTTTCAATTTCAGGGTGAACTAGCTCAAAAAAAAAAAGTAAATGCACGAAATATACCAAATGAAGTCAGAAATTGTTGAAATTTTGTGATGTGCCTTTGAATGGTGCATTTTGAACACACAAAAAGTACGGAGTTCGAATAAGTTAAAAAAATGAAATCCCTTTGTAAGAGATGAGTTCTCGTTCGAAACCCTGCTACTTCGAGAGAGATTGTCAGTTTTGTACACGAAGTGCATCCAGTTTTTGTCGTAGCCCTCTCAACTTTTTAACACATGCTATGTGAGTGAAATGATGATAGCATGCCAACTTTCAACATTTTCAGAGTTCATTTGTAGTGCTTTTCAATTACAGGGTCAACTAGCTCAAAAAAATAAGTAAATGCACGAAATATACCAAATGAAGTCAGAAATTGTTGAAATTTTGTGATGTGCCTTTGAATGGTGCATTTGAAAACACAAAAAGTATGGAGTTCAAATAAGTATAAAAAAAATGAAATCCCTTTGTAAGAGATGAGTTCTCGTTCGAAACCCTGCTACTTCGAGAGAGATTGTCAGTTTTGTACACGAAGTGCATCCAGTTTTTGTCGTAGCCCTCTCAACTTTTTAACACATGCTATGTGGGTGAAATGATGATAGCATGCCAACTTTCAACATTTTCAGAGTTGATTTGTAGTGCTTTTCAATTTCAGGGTCAACTAGCTCAAAAAAATAAGTAAATGCACGAAATATACCAAATGAAGTCAGAAATTGTTGATCCCTTTGTGATGTGCCTTTGAATGGTGCATTTTGAACACACAAAAAGTATGGAGTTCGAATAAGTTAAAAAAATGAAATCCCTTTGTAAGAGATGAGTTCTCGTTCGAAACCCTGCTACTTCGAGAGAGATTGTCAGTTTTGTACACGAAGTGCATCCAGTTTTTGTCGTAGCCCTCTCAACTTTTTAACACATGCTATGTGGGTGAAATGATGATAGCATGCCAACTTTCAACATTTTCAGAGTTGATTTGTAGTGCTTTTCAATTTCAGGGTCAACTAGCTCAAAAAAATAAGTAAATGCACGAAATATACCAAATGAAGTCAGAAATTGTTGATCCCTTTGTGATGTGCCTTTGAATGGTGCATTTTGAACACACAAAAAGTATGGAGTTCGAATAAGTTAAAAAAATGAAATCCCTTTGTAAGAGATGAGTTCTCATTCGAAACGCTGCTACTTCGAGAGAGATTGTCAGTTTTGTACACGAAGTGCATCCAGTTTTCGTCGTAGCCCTCTCAACTTTTTAACACATGCTATGTGGGTGAAATGATGATAGCATGCCAACTTTCAACATTTTCAGAGTTCATTTGTAGTGCTTTTCAATTTCAGGGTGAACTAGCTCAAAAAAAAAAGTAAATGCACGAAATATACCAAATGAAGTCAGAAATTGTTGAAATTTTGTGATGTGCCTTTGAATGGTGCATTTTGAACACACAAAAAGTACGGAGTTCGAATAAGTTAAAAAAATGAAATCCCTTTGTAAGAGATGAGTTCTCGTTCGAAACCCTGCTACTTCGAGAGAGATTGTCAGTTTTGTACACGAAGTGCATCCAGTTTTTGTCGTAGCCCTCTCAACTTTTTAACACATGCTATGTGGGTGAAATGATGATAGCATGCCAACTTTCAACATTTTCAGAGTTCATTTGTAGTGCTTTTCAATTACAGGGTCAACTAGCTCAAAAAAATAAGTAAATGCACGAAATATACCAAATGAAGTCAGAAATTGTTGAAATTTTGTGATGTGCCTTTGAATGGTGCCTTTGAAAACACAAAAAGTATGGATTTCAAATAAGTATAAAAAAAATGAAATCCCTTTGTAAGAGATGAGTTCTCGTTCGAAACCCTGCTACTTCGAGAGAGATTGTCAGTTTTGTACACGAAGTGCATCCAGTTTTTGTCGTAGCCCTCTCAACTTTTTAACACATGCTATGTGGGTGAAATGATGATAGCATGCCAACTTTCAACATTTTCAGAGTTGATTTGTAGTGCTTTTCAATTTCAGGGTCAACTAGCTCAAAAAAATAAGTAAATGCACGAAATATACCAAATGAAGTCAGAAATTGTTGATCCCTTTGTGATGTGCCTTTGAATGGTGCATTTTGAACACACAAAAAGTATGGAGTTCGAATAAGTTAAAAAAATGAAATCCCTTTGTAAGAGATGAGTTCTCGTTTGAAACCCTGCTACTTCGAGAGAGATTGTCAGTTTTGTACACGAAGTGCATCCAGTTTTTGTCGTAGCCCTCTCAACTTTTTAACACATGCTATGTGGGTGAAATGATGATAGCATGCCAACTTTCAACATTTTCAGAGTTCATTTGTAGTGCTTTTCAATTTCAGGGTCAACTAGCTCAAAAAAATAAGTAAATGCACGAAATATACCAAATGAAGTCAGAAATTGTTGATCCCTTTGTGATGTGCCTTTGAATGGTGCATTTTGAACACACAAAAAGTATGGAGTTCGAATAAGTTAAAAAAATGAAATCCCTTTGTAAGAGATGAGTTCTCATTCGAAACGCTGCTACTTCGAGAGAGATTGTCAGTTTTGTACACGAAGTGCATCCAGTTTTCGTCGTAGCCCTCTCAACTTTTTAACACATGCTATGTGGGTGAAATGATGATAGCATGCCAACTTTCAACATTTTCAGAGTTCATTTGTAGTGCTTTTCAATATCAGGGTCAACTAGCTCAAAAAAAAAGTAAATGCACGAAATATACCAAATGAAGTCAGAAATTGTTGATCCCTTTGTGATGTGCCTTTGAATGGTGCCTTTTGAACACACAAAAAGTATGGAGTTCGAATAAGTTAAAAAAAATGAAATCCCTTTGTAAGAGATGAGTTCTCATTCGAAACACTGCTACTTCGAGAGAGATTGTCAGTTTTGTACACGAAGTGCATCCAGTTTTCGTCGTAGCCCTCTCAACTTTTTAACACATGCTATGTGGGTGAAATGATGATAGCATGCCAACTTTCAACATTTTCAGAGTTCATTTGTAGTGCTTTTCAATTTCAGGGTCAACTAACTCAAAAAAATAAGTAAATGCACGAAATATACCAAATGAAGTCAGAAATTGTTGATCCCTTTGTGATGTGCCTTTGAATGGTGCATTTTGAACACAAAAAAAGTATGGAGTTCGAATAAGTTACAAAAATGAAATCCCTTTGTAAGAGATGAGTTCTCATTCGAAACGCTGCTACTTCGAGAGAGATTGTCAGTTTTGTACACGAAGTGCATCCAGTTTTCGTCGTAGCCCTCTCAACTTTTTAACACATGCTATATGGGTGAAATGATGATAGCATGCCAACTTTCAACATTTTCAGAGCTCATTTGCAGTGCTTTTCAATTTCAGGGTCAACTAGCTCAATAAAATAAGTAAATGCACGAAATATACCAAAGGAAGTCGGAAATTGTTGATCCCTTTGTGATGTGCCTTTGAATGGTGCATTTTGAACACACAAAAAGTATGGAGTTCGAATAAGTTAAAAAAAATGAAATCCCTTTGTAAGAGATGAGTTCTCGTTCGAAACCCTGCTACTTCGAGAGAGATTGTCGGTTTTGTACACGAAGTGCATCCAGTTTTTGTCGTAGCCCTCTCAACTTTTTAACACATGCTATTTGGGTGAAATAATGATAGCATGCCAACTTTCAACATTTTTAGAGTTGATTTGTAGTGATTTTCAATTTCAGGGTCAACTAGCTCAAAAAAATAAGTAAATGCACGAAATATACCAAATGAAGTCAGAAATTGTTGATCCCTTTGTGATGTGCCTTTGAATGGTGCATTTTGAACACAAAAAAAGTATGGAGTTCGAATAAGTTACAAAAATGAAATCCCTTTGTAAGAGATGAGTTCTCATTCGAAACGCTGCTACTTCGAGAGAGATTGTCAGTTTTGTACACGAAGTGCATCCAGTTTTTGTCGTAGCCCTCTCAACTTTTTAACACATGCTATTTGGGTGAAATAATGATAGCATGCCAACTTTCAACATTTTTAGAGTTCATTTGTAGTGCTTTTCAATTTCAGGGTCAACTAGCTCAAAAAAATAAGTAAATGCACGAAATATACCAAATGAAGTCAGAAATTGTTGATCCATTTGTGATGTGCCTTTCAATGGTGCATTTTGAACACAACAAAAGTATGGAGTTCGAATAAGTTAAAAAAATGAAATCCCTTTGTAAGAGATGAGTTCTCATTCGAAACGCTGCTACTTCGAGAGAGATTGTCAGTTTTGTACACGAAGTGCATCCAGTTTTCGTCGTAGCCCTCTCAACTTTTTAACACATGCTATGTGGGTGAAATGATGATCGCATGCCAACTTTCAACATTTTCAGAGTTCATTTGTAGTGCTTTTCAATTTCAGGGTCAACTAGCTCAAAAAAAAAAGTAAATGCACGAAATATACCAAATGAGCTCAGAAATTGTTGAAATTTTGTGATGTGCCTTTGAATGGTGCATTTGAAAACACAAAAAGTATCGAGTTCAAATAAGTATAAAAAAATGAAATCCCTTTCTAAGAGATGAGTTCTCGTTCGAAACCCTCCTACTTCGAGAGAGATTGTCAGTTTTGTACACGAAGTGCATCCAGTTTTTGTCGTAGACCTCTCAACTTTTTAACACATGCTATGTGGGTGAAATTATGATAGCATGCCAACTTTCAACATTTTCAGAGTTCATTTGTAGTGCTTTTCAATTTCAGGGTCAACTAGCTCAAAAAAATAAGTAAATGCACGAAATATACCAAATGAAGTCAGAAATTGTTGATCCCTTTGTGATGTGCCTTTGAATGGTGCATTTTGAACACACAAAAAGTATGGAGTTCGAATAAGTTAAAAAAATGAAATCCCTTTGTAAGAGATGAGTTCTCATTCGAAACGCTGCTACTTCGAGAGAGATTGTCAGTTTTGTACACGAAGTGCATCCAGTTTTCGTCGTAGCCCTCTCAACTTTTTAACACATGCTATCTGGGTGAAATGATGATAGCATGCCAACTTTCAACATTTTCAGAGTTCATTTGTAGTGCTTTTCAATTTCAGGGTGAACTAGCTCAAAAAAAAAAGTAAATGCACGAAATATACCAAATGAAGTCAGAAATTGTTGAAATTTTGTGATGTGCCTTTGAATGGTGCATTTTGAACACACAAAAAGTACGGAGTTCGAATAAGTTAAAAAAATGAAATCCCTTTGTAAGAGATGAGTTCTCGTTCGAAACGCTGCTACTTCGAGAGAGATTGTCAGTTTTGTACACGAAGTGCATCCAGTTTTTGTCGTAGCCCTCTCAACTTTTTAACACATGCTATGTGGGTGAAATGATGATAGCATGCCAACTTTCAACATTTTCAGAGTTCATTTGTAGTGCTTTTCAATTTCAGGGTCAACTAGCTCAAAAAAATAAGTAAATGCACGAAATATACCAAATGAAGTCAGAAATTGTTGAAATTTTGTGATGTGCCTTTGAATGGTGCATTTGAAAACACAAAAAGTATGGAGTTCAAATAAGTATAAAAAAATGAAATCCCTTTGTAAGAGATGAGTTCTCGTTCGAAACCCTGCTACTTCGAGAGAGATTGTCAGTTTTGTACACGAAGTGCATCCAGTTTTTGTCGTAGCCCTCTCAACTTTTTAACACATGCTATGTGGGTGAAATGATGATAGCATGCCAACTTTCAACATTTTCAGAGTTGATTTGTAGTGCTTTTCAATTTCAGGGTCAACTAGCTCAAAAAAATAAGTAAATGCACGAAATATACCAAATGAAGTCAGAAATTGTTGATCCCTTTGTGATGTGCCTTTGAATGGTGCATTTTGAACACACAAAAAGTATGGAGTTCGAATAAGTTAAAAAAATGAAATCCCTTTGTAAGAGATGAGTTCTCGTTCGAAACCCTGCTACTTCGAGAGAGATTGTCAGTTTTGTACACGAAGTGCATCCAGTTTTTGTCGTAGCCCTCTCAACTTTTTAACACATGCTATGTGGGTGAAATGATGATAGCATGCCAACTTTCAACATTTTCAGAGTTGATTTGTAGTGCTTTTCAATTTCAGGGTCAACTAGCTCAAAAAAATAAGTAAATGCACGAAATATACCAAATGAAGTCAGAAATTGTTGATCCCTTTGTGATGTGCCTTTGAATGGTGCATTTTGAACACAAAAAAAGTATGGAGTTCGAATAAGTTACAAAAATGAAATCCCTTTGTAAGAGATGAGTTCTCATTCGAAACGCTGCTACTTCGAGAGAGATTGTCAGTTTTGTACACGAAGTGCATCCAGTTTTCGTCGTAGCCCTCTCAACTTTTTAACACATGCTATGTGGGTGAAATGATGATAGCATGCCAACTTTCAACATTTTCAGAGTTCATTTGTAGTGCTTTTCAATTTCAGGGTGAACTAGCTCAAAAAAAAAAAAGTAAATGCACGAAATATACCAAATGAAGTCAGAAATTGTTGAAATTTTGTGATGTGCCTTTGAATGGTGCATTTTGAACACACAAAAAGTACGGAGTTCGAATAAGTTAAAAAAATGAAATCCCTTTGTAAGAGATGAGTTCTCGTTCGAAACCCTGCTACTTCGAGAGAGATTGTCAGTTTTGTACACGAAGTGCATCCAGTTTTTGTCGTAGCCCTCTCAACTTTTTAACACATGCTATGTGGGTGAAATGATGATAGCATGCCAACTTTCAACATTTTCAGAGTTCATTTGTAGTGCTTTTCAATTACAGGGTCAACTAGCTCAAAAAAATAAGTAAATGCACGAAATATACCAAATGAAGTCAGAAATTGTTGAAATTTTGTGATGTGCCTTTGAATGGTGCATTTGAAAACACAAAAAGTATGGAGTTCAAATAAGTATAAAAAAAATGAAATCCCTTTGTAAGAGATGAGTTCTCGTTCGAAACCCTGCTACTTCGAGAGAGATTGTCAGTTTTGTACACGAAGTGCATCCAGTTTTTGTCGTAGCCCTCTCAACTTTTTAACACATGCTATGTGGGTGAAATGATGATAGCATGCCAACTTTCAACATTTTCAGAGTTGATTTGTAGTGCTTTTCAATTTCAGGGTCAACTAGCTCAAAAAAATAAGTAAATGCACGAAATATACCAAATGAAGTCAGAAATTGTTGATCCCTTTGTGATGTGCCTTTGAATGGTGCATTTTGAACACACAAAAAGTATGGAGTTCGAATAAGTTAAAAAAATGAAATCCCTTTGTAAGAGATGAGTTCTCGTTCGAAACCCTGCTACTTCGAGAGAGATTGTCAGTTTTGTACACGAAGTGCATCCAGTTTTTGTCGTAGCCCTCTCAACTTTTTAACACATGCTATGTGGGTGAAATGATGATAGCATGCCAACTTTCAACATTTTCAGAGTTGATTTGTAGTGCTTTTCAATTTCAGGGTCAACTAGCTCAAAAAAATAAGTAAATGCACGAAATATACCAAATGAAGTCAGAAATTGTTGATCCCTTTGTGATGTGCCTTTGAATGGTGCATTTTGAACACACAAAAAGTATGGAGTTCGAATAAGTTAAAAAAATGAAATCCCTTTGTAAGAGATGAGTTCTCATTCGAAACGCTGCTACTTCGAGAGAGATTGTCAGTTTTGTACACGAAGTGCATCCAGTTTTCGTCGTAGCCCTCTCAACTTTTTAACACATGCTATGTGGGTGAAATGATGATAGCATGCCAACTTTCAACATTTTCAGAGTTCATTTGTAGTGCTTTTCAATTTCAGGGTGAACTAGCTCAAAAAAAAAAGTAAATGCACGAAATATACCAAATGAAGTCAGAAATTGTTGAAATTTTGTGATGTGCCTTTGAATGGTGCATTTTGAACACACAAAAAGTACGGAGTTCGAATAAGTTAAAAAAATGAAATCCCTTTGTAAGAGATGAGTTCTCGTTCGAAACCCTGCTACTTCGAGAGAGATTGTCAGTTTTGTACACGAAGTGCATCCAGTTTTTGTCGTAGCCCTCTCAACTTTTTAACACATGCTATGTGGGTGAAATGATGATAGCATGCCAACTTTCAACATTTTCAGAGTTCATTTGTAGTGCTTTTCAATTACAGGGTCAACTAGCTCAAAAAAATAAGTAAATGCACGAAATATACCAAATGAAGTCAGAAATTGTTGAAATTTTGTGATGTGCCTTTGAATGGTGCATTTGAAAACACAAAAAGTATGGAGTTCAAATAAGTATAAAAAAAATGAAATCCCTTTGTAAGAGATGAGTTCTCGTTCGAAACCCTGCTACTTCGAGAGAGATTGTCAGTTTTGTACACGAAGTGCATCCAGTTTTTGTCGTAGCCCTCTCAACTTTTTAACACATGCTATGTGGGTGAAATGATGATAGCATGCCAACTTTCAACATTTTCAGAGTTGATTTGTAGTGCTTTTCAATTTCAGGGTCAACTAGCTCAAAAAAATAAGTAAATGCACGAAATATACCAAATGAAGTCAGAAATTGTTGATCCCTTTGTGATGTGCCTTTGAATGGTGCATTTTGAACACACAAAAAGTATGGAGTTCGAATAAGTTAAAAAAATGAAATCCCTTTGTAAGAGATGAGTTCTCGTTCGAAACCCTGCTACTTCGAGAGAGATTGTCAGTTTTGTACACGAAGTGCATCCAGTTTTTGTCGTAGCCCTCTCAACTTTTTAACACATGCTATGTGGGTGAAATGATGATAGCATGCCAACTTTCAACATTTTCAGAGTTCATTTGTAGTGCTTTTCAATTTCAGGGTCAACTAGCTCAAAAAAATAAGTAAATGCACGAAATATACCAAATGAAGTCAGAAATTGTTGATCCCTTTGTGATGTGCCTTTGAATGGTGCATTTTGAACACACAAAAAGTATGGAGTTCGAATAAGTTAAAAAAATGAAATCCCTTTGTAAGAGATGAGTTCTCATTCGAAACGCTGCTACTTCGAGAGAGATTGTCAGTTTTGTACACGAAGTGCATCCAGTTTTCGTCGTAGCCCTCTCAACTTTTTAACACATGCTATGTGGGTGAAATGATGATAGCATGCCAACTTTCAACATTTTCAGAGTTCATTTGTAGTGCTTTTCAATATCAGGGTCAACTAGCTCAAAAAAAAAGTAAATGCACGAAATATACCAAATGAAGTCAGAAATTGTTGATCCCTTTGTGATGTGCCTTTGAATGGTGCCTTTTGAACACACAAAAAGTATGGAGTTCGAATAAGTTAAAAAAAATGAAATCCCTTTGTAAGAGATGAGTTCTCATTCGAAACACTGCTACTTCGAGAGAGATTGTCAGTTTTGTACACGAAGTGCATCCAGTTTTCGTCGTAGCCCTCTCAACTTTTTAACACATGCTATGTGGGTGAAATGATGATAGCATGCCAACTTTCAACATTTTCAGAGTTCATTTGTAGTGCTTTTCAATTTCAGGGTCAACTAACTCAAAAAAATAAGTAAATGCACGAAATATACCAAATGAAGTCAGAAATTGTTGATCCCTTTGTGATGTGCCTTTGAATGGTGCATTTTGAACACAAAAAAAGTATGGAGTTCGAATAAGTTACAAAAATGAAATCCCTTTGTAAGAGATGAGTTCTCATTCGAAACGCTGCTACTTCGAGAGAGATTGTCAGTTTTGTACACGAAGTGCATCCAGTTTTCGTCGTAGCCCTCTCAACTTTTTAACACATGCTATGTGGGTGAAATGATGATAGCATGCCAACTTTCAACATTTTCAGAGCTCATTTGCAGTGCTTTTCAATTTCAGGGTCAACTAGCTCAATAAAATAAGTAAATGCACGAAATATACCAAAGGAAGTCGGAAATTGTTGATCCCTTTGTGATGTGCCTTTGAATGGTGCATTTTGAACACACAAAAAGTATGGAGTTCGAATAAGTTAAAAAAAATGAAATCCCTTTGTAAGAGATGAGTTCTCGTTCGAAACCCTGCTACTTCGAGAGAGATTGTCGGTTTTGTACACGAAGTGCATCCAGTTTTTGTCGTAGCCCTCTCAACTTTTTAACACATGCTATTTGGGTGAAATAATGATAGCATGCCAACTTTCAACATTTTTAGAGTTGATTTGTAGTGATTTTCAATTTCAGGGTCAACTAGCTCAAAAAAATAAGTAAATGCACGAAATATACCAAATGAAGTCAGAAATTGTTGATCCCTTTGTGATGTGCCTTTGAATGGTGCATTTTGAACACAAAAAAAGTATGGAGTTCGAATAAGTTACAAAAATGAAATCCCTTTGTAAGAGATGAGTTCTCATTCGAAACGCTGCTACTTCGAGAGAGATTGTCAGTTTTGTACACGAAGTGCATCCAGTTTTTGTCGTAGCCCTCTCAACTTTTTAACACATGCTATTTGGGTGAAATAATGATAGCATGCCAACTTTCAACATTTTTAGAGTTCATTTGTAGTGCTTTTCAATTTCAGGGTCAACTAGCTCAAAAAAATAAGTAAATGCACGAAATATACCAAATGAAGTCAGAAATTGTTGATCCATTTGTGATGTGCCTTTCAATGGTGCATTTTGAACACAACAAAAGTATGGAGTTCGAATAAGTTAAAAAAATGAAATCCCTTTGTAAGAGATGAGTTCTCATTCGAAACGCTGCTACTTCGAGAGAGATTGTCAGTTTTGTACACGAAGTGCATCCAGTTTTCGTCGTAGCCCTCTCAACTTTTTAACACATGCTATGTGGGTGAAATGATGATCGCATGCCAACTTTCAACATTTTCAGAGTTCATTTGTAGTGCTTTTCAATTTCAGGGTCAACTAGCTCAAAAAAAAAAGTAAATGCACGAAATATACCAAATGAGCTCAGAAATTGTTGAAATTTTGTGATGTGCCTTTGAATGGTGCATTTGAAAACACAAAAAGTATCGAGTTCAAATAAGTATAAAAAAATGAAATCCCTTTCTAAGAGATGAGTTCTCGTTCGAAACCCTGCTACTTCGAGAGAGATTGTCAGTTTTGTACACGAAGTGCATCCAGTTTTTGTCGTAGACCTCTCAACTTTTTAACACATGCTATGTGGGTGAAATGATGATAGCATGCCAACTTTCAACATTTTCAGAGTTCATTTGTAGTGCTTTTCAATTTCAGGGTCAACTAGCTCAAAAAAATAAGTAAATGCACGAAATATACCAAATGAAGTCAGAAATTGTTGATCCCTTTGTGATGTGCCTTTGAATGGTGCATTTTGAACACACAAAAAGTATGGAGTTCGAATAAGTTAAAAAAATGAAATCCCTTTGTAAGAGATGAGTTCTCATTCGAAACGCTGCTACTTCGAGAGAGATTGTCAGTTTTGTACACGAAGTGCATCCAGTTTTCGTCGTAGCCCTCTCAACTTTTTAACACATGCTATCTGGGTGAAATGATGATAGCATGCCAACTTTCAACATTTTCAGAGTTCATTTGTAGTGCTTTTCAATTTCAGGGTGAACTAGCTCAAAAAAAAAAGTAAATGCACGAAATATACCAAATGAAGTCAGAAATTGTTGAAATTTTGTGATGTGCCTTTGAATGGTGCATTTTGAACACACAAAAAGTACGGAGTTCGAATAAGTTAAAAAAATGAAATCCCTTTGTAAGAGATGAGTTCTCGTTCGAAACCCTGCTACTTCGAGAGAGATTGTCTGTTTTGTACACGAAGTGCATCCAGTTTTTGTCGTAGCCCTCTCAACTTTTTAACACATGCTATGTGGGTGAAATCATGATAGCATGCCAACTTTCAACATTTTCAGAGTTCATTTGTAGTGCTTTTCAATTTCAGGGTCAACTAGCTCAAAAAAATAAGTAAATGCACGAAATATACCAAATGAAGTCAGAAATTGTTGATCCCTTTGTGATGTGCCTTTGAATGGTGCTTTTGAACACACAAAAAGTATGGAGTTCGAATAAGTTAAAAAAATGAAATCCCTTTGGAAGAGATGAGTTCTCGTTCGAAACCCTCCTACCTCGATAGAGATTGTAAGTTTTGTACACGAAGTGCATCCAGTTTTTGTCGTAGCCCTCTCAACTTTTTAACACATGCTATGTGGGTGAAATGATGATAGCATGCCAACTTTCAACATGTTCAGAGTTCATTTGTAGTGCTTTTCAATTTCAGGGTCAACTAGCTCAAAAAAAATAAGTAAATGCACGAAATATACCAAATGAAGTCAGAAATTGTTGAAATTTTGTGATGTGCCTTTGAATGGTGCATTTGAAAACACAAAAAGTATGGAGTTCAAATAAGTATAGAAAAATGAAATCCCTTTGTAAGAGATGAGTTCTCGTTCGAAACCCTGCTACTTCGAGAGAGATTGTGAGTTTTGTACACAAAGTGCATCCAGTTTTTGTCGTAGCCCTCTGAACTTTTTAAAACATGCTATCTGGGTGAAATAATGATAGCATGCCAACTTTCAACATTTTGAGAGTTCATTTGTAGTGCTTTTCAATTTCAGGGTCAACTAGCTCAAAAAAAAAGTAAATGCACGAAATATACCAAATGAAGTCAAAAATTGTTGAAATTTTGTGATGTGCCTTTGAATGGTGCATTTTGAACACACAAAAAGTATGGAGTTCGAATAAGTTAAAAAAATGAAATCCCTTTGTAAGAGATGAGTTCTCGTTCGAAACCCTGCTACTTCGAGAGAGATTGTCAGTTTTGTACACGAAGTGCATCCAGCTTTTGTCGTAGCCCTCTCATCTTTTTAACACATGCTATCTGGGTGAAATGATGATAGCATGCCAACTTTCAACATTTTCAGAGTTCATTTGTAGTGCTTTTCAATTTCAGGGTCAACTAGCTCAAAAAAAATAAGTAAATGCACGAAATATACCAAATGAAGTCGGAAATTGTTGAAATTTTGTGATGTGCCTTTGAATGGTGCATTTGAAAACACAAAAAGTATGGAGTTCAAATAATTTTAAAAAAATGAAATCCCTTTGTAAGAGATGAGTTCTCGTTCGAAACCCTGCTACTTCGAGAGAGATTGTCAGTTTTGTACACGAAGTGCATCGAGTTTTTGTCGTAGCCCTATCAACTTTTTAACACATGCTATGTGGGTGAAATTATGATAGCATGCCAACTTTCAACATTTTCAGAGTTCATTTGTAGTCCTTTTCAATTTCAGGGTCAACTAGCTCAAAAAAAATAAGTAAATGCACGAAATATACCAAATGAAGTCAGAAATTGTTGATCCCTTTGTGATGTGCCTTTGAATGGTGCATTTTGAACACAAAAAAAGTATGGAGTTCGAATAAGTTAAAAAAATGAAATCCCTTTGTAAGAGATGAGTTCTCATTCGAAACGCTGCTACTTCGAGAGAGATTGTCAGTTTTGTACACGAAGTGCATCCAGTTTTCGTCGTAGCCCTCTCAACTTTTTAACACATGCTATCTGGGTGAAATGATGATAGCATGCCAACTTTCAACATTTTCAGAGTTCATTTGTAGTGCTTTTCAATTTCAGGGTCAACTAGCTCAAAAAAAAAAGTAAATGCACGAAATATACCAAATGAACTCAGAAATTGTTGAAATTTTGTGATGTGCCTTTGAATGGTGCATTTTGAACACACAAAAAGTACGGAGTTCGAATAAGTTAAAAAAATGAAATCCCTTTGTAAGAGATGAGTTCTCGTTCGAAACCCTGCTACTTCGAGAGAGATTGTCTGTTTTGTACACGAAGTGCATCCAGTTTTTGTCGTAGCCCTCTCAACTTTTTAACACATGCTATGTGGGTGAAATGATGATAGCATGCCAACTTTCAACATTTTCAGAGTTCATTTGTAGTGCTTTTCAATTTCAGGGTCAACTAGCTCAAAAAAATAAGTAAATGCACGAAATATACCAAATGAAGTCAGAAATTGTTGATCCCTTTGTGATGTGCCTTTGAATGGTGCATTTTGAACACACAAAAAGTATGGAGTTCGAATAAGTTAAAAAAATGAAATCCCTTTGGAAGAGATGAGTTCTCGTTCGAAACCCTCCTACCTCGATAGAGATTGTAAGTTTTGTACACGAAGTGCATCCAGTTTTTGTCGTAGCCCTCTCAACTTTTTAACACATGCTATGTGGGTGAAATGATGATAGCATGCCAACTTTCAACATGTTCAGAGTTCATTTGTAGTGCTTTTCAATTTCAGGGTCAACTAGCTCAAAAAAAATAAGTAAATGCACGAAATATACCAAATGAAGTCAGAAATTGTTGAAATTTTGTGATGTGCCTTTGAATGGTGCATTTGAAAACACAAAAAGTATGGAGTTCAAATAAGTATAGAAAAATGAAATCCCTTTGTAAGAGATGAGTTCTCGTTCGAAACCCTGCTACTTCGAGAGAGATTGTGAGTTTTGTACACAAAGTGCATCCAGTTTTTGTCGTAGCCCTCTGAACTTTTTAAAACATGCTATCTGGGTGAAATAATGATAGCATGCCAACTTTCAACATTTTGAGAGTTCATTTGTAGTGCTTTTCAATTTCAGGGTCAACTAGCTCAAAAAAAAAGTAAATGCACGAAATATACCAAATGAAGTCAAAAATTGTTGAAATTTTGTGATGTGCCTTTGAATGGTGCATTTTGAACACACAAAAAGTATGGAGTTCGAATAAGTTAAAAAAATGAAATCCCTTTGTAAGAGATGAGTTCTCGTTCGAAACCCTGCTACTTCGAGAGAGATTGTCAGTTTTGTACACGAAGTGCATCCAGATTTTGTCGTAGCCCTCTCATCTTTTTAACACATGCTATCTGGGTGAAATGATGATAGCATGCCAACTTTCAACATTTTCAGAGTTCATTTGTAGTGCTTTTCAATTTCAGGGTCAACTAGCTCAAAAAAAATAAGTAAATGCACGAAATATACCAAATGAAGTCGGAAATTGTTGAAATTTTGTGATGTGCCTTTGAATGGTGCATTTGAAAACACAAAAAGTATGGAGTTCAAATAATTTTAAAAAAATGAAATCCCTTTGTAAGAGATGAGTTCTCGTTCGAAACCCTGCTACTTCGAGAGAGATTGTCAGTTTTGTACACGAAGTGCATCGAGTTTTTGTCGTAGCCCTATCAACTTTTTAACACATGCTATGTGGGTGAAATTATGATAGCATGCCAACTTTCAACATTTTCAGAGTTCATTTGTAGTCCTTTTCAATTTCAGGGTCAACTAGCTCAAAAAAAATAAGTAAATGCACGAAATATACCAAATGAAGTCAGAAATTGTTGATCCCTTTGTGATGTGCCTTTGAATGGTGCATTTTGAACACAAAAAAAGTATGGAGTTCGAATAAGTTAAAAAAATGAAATCCCTTTGTAAGAGATGAGTTCTCATTCGAAACGCTGCTACTTCGAGAGAGATTGTCAGTTTTGTACACGAAGTGCATCCAGTTTTCGTCGTAGCCCTCTCAACTTTTTAACACATGCTATGTGGGTGAAATGATGATCGCATGCCAACTTTCAACATTTTCAGAGTTCATTTGTAGTGCTTTTCAATTTCAGGGTCAACTAGCTCAAAAAAAAAGTAAATGCACGAAATATACCAAATGAACTCAGAAATTGTTGAAATTTTGTGATGTGCCTTTGAATGGTGCATTTGAAAACACAAAAAGTATGGAGTTCAAATAAGTATAAAAAAATGAAATCCCTTTCTAAGAGATGAGTTCTCGTTCGAAACCCTGCTACTTCGAGAGAGATTGTCAGTTTTGTACACGAAGTGCATCCAGTTTTTGTCGTAGACCTCTCAACTTTTTAACACATGCTATGTGGGTGAAATGATGATAGCATGCCAACTTTCAACATTTTCAGAGTTCATTTGTAGTGCTTTTCAATTTCAGGGTCAACTAGCTCAAAAAAATAAGTAAATGCACGAAATATACCAAATGGAGTCAGAAATTGTTGATCCCTTTGTGATGTGCCTTTGAACGGTGCATTTTGAACACACAAAAAGTATGGAGTTCGAATAAGTTAAAAAAATGAAATCCCTTTGTAAGAGATGAGTTCTCATTCGAAACGCTGCTACTTCGAGAGAGATTGTCAGTTTTGTACACGAAGTGCATCCAGTTTTCGTCGTAGCCCTCTCAACTTTTTAACACATGCTATCTGGGTGAAATGATGATAGCGTGCCAACTTTCAACATTTTCAGACTTCATTTGTAGTGCTTATTCAATTTCAGGGTGAACTAGCTCAAAAAAAAAAGTAAATGCACGAAATATACCAAATGAAGTCAGAAATTGTTGAAATTTTGTGATGTGCCTTTGAATGGTGCATTTTGAACACACAAAAAGTATGGAGTTCGAATAAGTTAAAAAAATGAAATCCCTTTGTAAGAGATGAGTTCTCGTTCGAAACCCTGCTACTTCGAGAGAGATTGTCAGTTTTGTACACGAAGTGCATCCAGTTTTTGTCGTAGCCCTCTCAACTTTTTAACACATGCTATGTGGGTGAAATTATGATAGCATGCCAACTTTCAACATTTTCAGAGTTCATTTGTAGTGCTTTTCAATTTCAGGGTCAACTAGCTCAAAAAAAATAAGTAAATGCACGAAATATACCAAATGAAGTCAGAAATTGTTGAAATTTTGTGATGTGCCTTTGAATGGTGCATTTGAAAACACAAAAAGTATGGAGTTCAAATAAGTATAAAAAAAATGAAATCCTTTTGTAAAAGATGAGTTCTCGTTCGAAACCCTGCTACTTCGAGAGAGATTGTCAGTTTTGTACACGAAGTGCATCCAGTTTTTGTCGTAGCCCTCTCAACTTTTTAACACATGCTATGTGGGTGAAATGATGATAGCATGCCAACTTTCAACATTTTCAGAGTTGATTTGTAGTGCTTTTCAATTTCAGGGTCAACTAGCTCAAAAAAATAAGTAAATGCACGAAATATACCAAATGAAGTCAGAAATTGTTGATCCCTTTGTGATGTGCCTTTGAGTGGTGCATTTTGAACACACAAAAAGTATGGAGTTCGAATAAGTTAAAAAAATGAAATCCCTTTGTAAGAGTTGAGTTCTCGTTCGAAACCCTGCTACTTCGAGAGAGATTGTCAGTTTTGTACACGAAGTGCATCCAGTTTTTGTCGTAGCCCTCTCAACTTTTTAACACATGCTATGTGGGTGAAATGATGATAGCATGCCAACTTTCAACATTTCAGAGTTCATTTGTAGTGCTTTTCAATTTCAGGGTCAACTAGCTCAAAAAAATAAGTAAATGCACGAAATATACCAAATGAAGTCAAAATAACAAAATAGATAATAGTTTGGATAGTCTAAATTATTAATTATGAAAATAAAAATTAGTTTTGCATTATTTATTCAATTTGAAACACTTTTCATTATCATAGTTTTGTCAAATTCTCAAATATGCAAAAAGAATTTTTAATAAACATAGTTTTTAATTGAAAATAACAAAACAGATAATAGTTTGGATAGTCAAAATTATTAATTATGAAAATAAAAAATAGTTTGCATTATTTATTCAATTTGAAACACTTTTCATTATCATAGTTTTGTCAAATTCTCAAATATGCAAAAAGAATTTTTAATAAACATAGTTTTTAATTGAAAATAACAAAATAGATAATGGTTTGGATAGTCAAAATTATTAATTATGAAAATAAAAAAATAGTTTTGCTTTATTCATTCAATTTGAAACACTTTTCATTATCATAGTTTTGTCAAATTCTCAAATATGGAAGAAGAATTTTTAATAAACATAGTTTTTAATTGAAAATAACAAAATAAGTTAATAGCTTGGATAGTTAAAATTATTAATTTTGAAAATAGAAAATAGTTTTGAATTATTTATTCAATTTCAAACACTTTTATTATCATAGTTTTGTCAAATTCTCAAATATGCAAAAAGAGTTTTTAATAAACATAGTTTTTAATTGAAAATAACAAAATAAGTTAATAATTTGGATAGTCAAAATAATTAATTTTGAAAATAGAAAAAAATTGAAACTATATGAGAAATCATTAGGCCCGTAAGCCTGCTTTAGAGAGGAGCTCGATGGACAAGCTGCGACGGGGCTTATAAACAAGTGTTAGGCCCAGTTCTTTTGAGCAGATTCTATAGAATCTCAGTCCCGAAAATCCCGAGCCAAAAGAACTCGAATGAACTACCAAAATCTGAATCAGATTCTGCAGAATCTCAGTGCAATTCAAAATCTGAGGAAAACCTGGTTTCTCCCACAATCTCAAGATTCTACCAAGTCCCATAAAAGAAAACCTTTCGGATTAATACCATACCCCTATTGTACCACGTAATTACAGGCAAAATGCCACCGAGCAGTCAACCAAAACGCCCCGCATCTGCGCTCGCTCCCCACCTCGCCTCTGCATCTGAGCTCGCTCCTCAGGCCGCATCTGCGCTCGCTCCTCAGGCCGGCCCCGCCCCGCCACCGGCAGGCCCCGTCGCCCCGCTCGTCAGGCCGGCTTCCTCCCTGCTCCTCAGGCCGGCCCCGCACCGCCCAGCCGCCGGCCGGCCCCGCCCCGCCCCGCCACCGGCCGCCCTGCCCCGCCGCCGGCAGGCCCCGTCGCCCCGCTCGTCAGGCCGGCCTCCGCCCTGCTCCTCAGGCCGGCCCCGCCCCGCCCACCCTGCAGTCTGCCCCACCCTGCTGTGAGCTTCGTTCTTCTTCCCTGTAAACAGATATTGTAAACAGATATTGTTGCTTATTTGTTAGATGGATGGATGGATTTGCTGCTTATTTGTTAGATGGATGGATGGATGGATTTGCTGCTTATTTGTTAGATGGATGGATGGATGGATTTGCTGCTTATTTGTTAGATGGATGGATGAATTTGCTGCTTATTTGTTAGATGGATGGATGAATTTGCTCCTTATTTGTTAGTGTTAACAATTCAGCAAACAACTTCTATCTAAGGGAAGTACAGACATTTCAACACACAACACTTTCCAGAATCTCAAACTACAATCTCTGAAAAGAACTCGACCACAGATTCTTGGAGAAGCAGATTCTGGGAGAACTTTCCATAATCCTGATTCTCTAGAATCCAGGGTGAAAAGAACTGGGCCTTAGTCCCCCTCGCTGGGCGAGGTGGGACTAAACTTATCGTGCAGCCGAGGAGGGGCTTTAGTCCCGGGTGGAGACCCCCTTTAGTCCCGGTTGGAGCCACGCCCCGGGACTAAAGACCCCCTGCTTCCCGCCTCTTGGTCTGCCCGAAAAGAGGCCTTTAGTCCCGGGTCGTCGCTCCACCCGGGACTAAAGGGGGTCTTTAGTCCCGGCCCGAGCCACGCACCGGGACTATAGATCCACCTATATAAGCAGGACTTCGAAAATTTCCAACCCAATTCGTCCACTTCTCTTCTTCTTCCTCTCGTTCTCCTGCCCGGCGCGGCACAACGACGAACTAACCGACGCCGTCAGGCTGCCCGTCGTCCTGCTCGTCGTCGGCCGTCCTCCTCGCCGCCGCGCCATCCTCCTCGCCGTCGCGCCGTCCTCCTCGCCGTCGCGCAGTCCTCCTCGCCGCCGCGCCGTCCTCCTCGCCGTCCTCCTTGCCACCGCGCCGTCCTCCTCACCACCGCGCCGTCCTCCTAGCCGTCGCGCCGTGCTCCTCGCCGTCGCGCCATCCTCCGCGCCGTCCTCCTCGCCAACACTCCAGCCAGTAAGCCCCCCGCCCCCTCCTCCCCAACACTCCGGCCAGTATAGAAGAAAAGAAGAAAAAGGAGAAGAGAAGAAGAAAAAGGAGAAGAAAGGAAGAAAAAGGAGAAGAAAAGAAGAAAAATAAAAGATTTTTTTGTCATTTAATTCCTATTGTTATTAGGTTTGTGCTAGATTATTAGGGTTAGTAATATTTAGAATTAGGTTAGGGTTACAAGAAGAAGAAATATGAACAAAAATAAGAAAATAAGATTAGGAAAAATGAAAATAAGAAGAGGAGGAGAAGAAAAGAAGAAAAAGTGTATATTGTATAGTGTATATGCTTAAGTGTATAGTGTATATAGTGTATAGTGTATATAGTGTATAGTGTATAAGGAGAGGAGGAATTTTTCTATAGTGTATAGTGTATAAGAAAAGAAGAAAAGAAGAGGAGGAGAAGAGAAGAAAAGAAGAGGAGGAGAAGAGAAGAAAAGAAGAGGAGGAGAAGAGAAGAAAGAAGAGGAGGAAAAGAAAAATGAAAATAAGTGTTAATAGTTTAATTTTGCTATTGTATATGCTTAAGTGTTAATAGTTTATTTTTAGCAAGAAAATTAATAGAACTAGTTTATTTTTTTAGTTCATTTTACGATGCCTATCCCGCATCCTCGTCGTCGACTCGGAGGAGGACACCTGCTTGATCAGAGGGGCCCTGTCCGGGACTGGGCGGGAGGTGCTACCTTCCGGGGGGCGTAGGTTGGTGAGGAGCCAGCCCGTCGTTGACCCGATCCTTGTTTGGTGGCGGTCGCGTGTGCCAGTGAGGGTGCCGAGGCTTCCGGACACCGCGGAGGTGGTATGTCACCGTGTTAGCGAGGAGGATGAGCACGTCCGTCGCTACATGGTTGCGTTGGAGGGCAGGTTCGAGCATACCTGGCAGGTTCTTCGGGGATCTCACTGGAGCTATGATCCTGTGATGGTTCCTTCTCTTTGGGTGTCCACCGCCCGCGCCGATACCCGTCGGGCGCTACGGTTCTAGATGTATTAGTGATGCTATATGTATGATAGTATTCGAGGAGTATTAATGATAATATTCGACAATGTACGGACAAAAGTGATGATGTATTAGCTTATAATTGAATGCATGCTAATTTGAATACTACTTTATTTTACGATTTGGTTTTGCTTATTGAATGCTCAAATTGGAAAAGTACTCCTACTTTGAATACTATGCAGAAATCTAGGAGTCTCAAATTGGAAAAGTACTCCTACTTTGGTTTTTGGTACAAAGGTTAAGACAATCCGTTTTTTGCAGAACTATGGATCCACATATGAGGAACCTCGAAGAGGAAGAACTTTTGGAAGATATAATCAAAGACGGCCCCGATGTTGAACCAGCTGAATCTCCGTCGTCATATCCAAACCAGGACGTTGGAATGGAGGTCGAGCGATACGAAGATGAAGCTGATGGGGCAGGATATAGGTCCAATGACGGAGAAGGTGATAGCTCCACTGATGGAGAAGCCGGTGAAGAGGAGAAGTCCGGCGAGGTATACATATGAAGTTCGACAATCACTTGTAATATGTGAAAAATATTGGAGATAGATCTATATTGTATACATATACATTCATTTGACGAATGTTTCTCCCTCTTAGGCCTCCACATCGAGCAAAACTACGAAACGAGGCCCGACTAGAAAGTTGGATGCACGGACGCATTACACATTTGAGGTGATATTTCCTACGGGCGAACCCAAGCTTCCTAAGAATGTTGCTGACACATTCAAGAAGCAATGCGGAGTTCCCATTAGGGATCACGTCCCGATCAGCGTTCGGGAGTGGAACAAGCGCAAAGGGGCAGCCGATAGTGACTATGTCGCCGAAAGGTACAAAGATAATCTTTGGAATGATCTCATGTCACATTTCAACCTGCCAGAATGTGAGAATGAAGACGCCGCAGACAAACTAAGGGCCAAAGTCAAGCAGTGGACTCTGAAGAAGATGGTCGAACTGTTCCGTAGCTGGAAGAAGAAGCTATGGAAAAACTATCTGAAGACACAGAAAGTGCCAGTATTCGAGGGGTATCTAGCCAAGCAGGCGAATCACTGGAAGGCATTTCAAGAGTACAAGGAGTCAGAAGATGCCCAGGCATTATCAGAAAAGAACAAGATAAATGCCGACAAGAAGAAATATCACCACAAGCTGGGGCAAGGGGGCTATGAGACTGCCATCCCAAAGTGGGATAAGAAAGAGCAAGATCTGATAGATAAAGGCGTCGTACCTGAACCACTCCGTGATGAGTGGGAATTGAGAGCAAGAAATTGGTTCCTTGCGCATGATGGGTCGTACGACGAAACAACAGGGAACCTCATCTGCAATGACAATCTTAGGATACCCAGGGAGAATTGGAAAAGGATAGTGAAAGAAATAAAGGAGGGAAGAAGAAAGTTCACTTCAGATAGAGAGAAAGATTTGCTCACACTGGTCCTCGGCAATGACGAACATGGAGGACGAACGCGAGGCTTCGGTCCTTCTTACCCGTGGTGGCTTGGGTTTGCCAGAGACCAAGACACTTACAGAAGCCGAGAGAGAGCAAAGAAGCGGCAGCAGGATGAGGAGAATGACAAGTTCAACCAGTTGCTTGCCAGGATTAACGAGCAACAGAAGCAGATTGATGAGCTTAGAGGAGTACCGCGCCAGGAAGATCCTACAGTTGATATTACCGGCGCCCCATCTAAGCGGAAAAGCAGCGTGGCTGAATCTGAGGCCCCGCCCGACGATGAAGGAAGAATGATAGAGGGCGGTCCCGGCTACCCCGTGGATGGAATCAAGGAGTCAACATCATGTGAACTCCATCAGAAATTCAAGAACATATCCATGAAGGTGGCCGTCGGACAAGCTTTACCTTCTGGCCCTAATGCACGCTGGCATGGCCGTGAGATTCCAGCTGGCTTTGCTAAAGTCGGGGTGGATGAAATCATGACAGGGTTTCATGGTATGGAGCTCGACATAGCTGGACCCAAAGATGAGAGGACACTCGGAGAAGTACTGGGTGGAGTCATGCTACGGGACAAGAACTACATCAAGCTTCCAGGCTCGGCCCCAAGAACAAACAGCCTCCGATTCGTCGCAGGTCACCTACACATCCATTACCTCCAAGCCCTCCACATGACGTCGGCCAGCACACCACGAGTCCATCTCGATCACCGCCGCCGGACTTGGGTCGTCCGTCTCCGCCGCCGCCCGCACATGATACTAAGCGGAAGCGTGCCAGCAAGAACGCTTCGTCGATGATTTCTAAGGGATGGAGCTCCCCAAAGCACAAACTGTCGCCCCTCCCAAAGGTACCTCATGCTAATCTTCCTAACAGACCTTATGATCGTACCCCCGAGGAAAACGCGAGGATAGCAAAGGAACAACATGATGCGCAGATGAAAAGGAAGGAACCCGAGCCCCGCCCGAAATACACCGAGAAGAACATAGCATGGGCAAAAGACTTCATAATCACTCCATCACAGTATGACTTACACTATAAGCCTGATGACTATACACGCACATTGCAGAAGGAAGTGAAAAAGAGCAGGTCACATGCAAGTGCAAGTGGGAGCAAATCAAGTTCAACTACAAGCAAGAAAAAATCAGACGTTCCTCAGATTGGACAACAGGCCAAACAGTCGATCCCACCCCTCAAGGTGTTAACCGAGAACGTTCCCCCTCCGGTGCAGGGTCAAGCTTTTGAAAAAGCAAAGGAGTTGGCGGATGAATGTGGTATCTTGGTTGAAAATTTGCTGGCTTCCCAAGACGACAGGATACCCAAGGCTGTGGTAGCCCCTAAGCCACAGTTTGTCATGGGAGAGCCTTTGGTCAGCAAAGATGATCTCCCAACAAATATGCGTTACTTGCATAAATGGTACTTAAGTGAATCAAAGAATGGGAGAACGATGATCGTGCTAAGTGTCCCACAGGAGTACTACGGCCGCTCCGAAGAAATCCACATCGACTTTGATGAACTCTTCCAGATGTACAATGGCGACGCCCTCGACAAATCGCTTATGAGTTGCTATTGTCTGTAAGTTTTTCAATTCATTGTCTACATATAACTTGTTTAGTTATTTTAATTCATTTTCTATATATAACTTGTACTCTATTATGCAGAATGAAGATTCTGGAGTGTAAAAGTAAGAGCATCCTAAATATTGGGTTTATTGATCCAGATAAAATACATATAGTGACGCTAACTAATTATCCCAAGGAGACGGAGGAAAACCTTCTAAGGTTTCTAAAAGATCAAAATTTCTGTGACCACATACTGTTTCCATACAACTTCAGGTGAGGGTCTTTACTCTGTTGTGTCCATTCACTTATAAGTGTAATTGATAAGTTACTCACACACACACACACACACACACACACACACATATATATATATATATACATGTGCAGCTTCCATTGGATTCTGTTGGACATTCAAATTGATAAGGGAAGAGTTGATGCCTTCGACCCATTATCGAGACCCTTGGAACAGTTCCAAAGCCTGCAGGACATGCTCCAAGGGTAATTTTAATCATTCTTGCGCTCTATCGGTCTCTTTCGATGATTTTCTGATATATCAATTAATGAAAAACTTAGCAAATCATTATCCTTGTCGGGCAGGGTTTGGAATCGGTTCAAGTGCGTGACTCCCGGTAACCTTCCTGAGAATCTGACCTTTAGAGCGGCTCAGGTAAGTAGTAGTATGATATACTTCTATTAATATTCAATACATTTATGATGCTAGATTATTATTTTGATTATATATATTCCATTCCTGTAAAGTGCGACCAACAGCCACGGGGAACACATCTATGCGGATACTATGTTTGCGAGACCATTCGCACGTTTACCTCTGAGTTCAAGGATCACAGATTCGACGTAAGCAATGAACATTCACACCTCTATTTTTACCCGTCATTCTTTGTTATCATGATTGATATTCATATTCATCTCCTCTTCTTATATAGCACACGGCCATGAGGACGAAGGTCCTACCAGAGCAACGCGCGATTTCTGTTGCAGAGGAGCTTGCGGGATTTCTGAGGACGGAAGCTATAGAAGACAAAGGACGATTTAGTGTAGCTAAGGGCCATTACTGATGTTCGTTCATGTAATCGAATAGACGGGCTCTAGTCCCGATAATTCAGATCTCCATATAATTGTATATATATGATCGCTTGTAAGATAAGTTAATCTTATATATATATGCATAATTATTTCTATTTTAAATTATATGAAAACTAATTCCCGAACACAAAACGAGGCATCACGTTAATCTCCTGAACACCTAAACCCTAAAACCCTAAAACCCAAAAATAATTTCATTCAAAAAAAACCCAAAAGCCAGCAAAATCTGAAAATCTTTAGTCCCGGACCGTGTAACGAACCGGGACTAAAGGGTCTGCCCCTGGGGCGCTACGAGGCGCCCACGTGGAGCACCTTTAGTCCTGGCGTGTAAGAGGGTCGGGACGAAAATGTTAGGCCTTTAGTCCCGCCCCTTCAGTCCCGGTTGGTGAACCAAGACTAAAGCCCCTTACGGGCCGGGGCTATAGGCCCTGTCCCCACTAGTGTGTCACATCAGCACAACGCTTGGGCGGCATCACTTGACAGGTTCACGAGACCATGCACACACACCAAACTGAGTCGTGGATTAGTCATCGCTGTTACATGCAGCAGGTAGGTTTATAATGACCATCCACTATCTCTCCCTAATAATAAAGCACCGTGTGCTTTTGTCGACCGTCGTGGTTGTTTTGCACAGAACCCTCTAAAGTTTTCTGAAATCAACCCGCAGTCCCGATTTAAGTGAATAACCAATCGTTTTTATTGTTTACAGATAACCCCTGTGAGTTCCCGAAATCAACCCGTAGTACATAATTACCTGGGAGAACGAAACGTTTTTTGGAGTTTTTGTAAAAAAGCTCCCTGAGTTTTCACAAAATAAACCCGTAGTACATACTTGAGTAAAAAAACAATCATTTTCCGTATGTTTTCGAAAACACCCCTACAGTTTTTAATTAATTAATCTGTAGTTTAATTATAAGTGCAAAATACTTTTAAAAATCATATCTTTTAAACGATAACTCCAATTTTACATTATTATATATGAAATTTTATTAGAAAAATATGTATAATCTGAATAAAATGTTAGTTTATCTATTTAATTTTTTAAAATTGTGTTTATAATATAATTTTAATCAATAGTGATGCGCACAATCTAAATATAATGTTATTTTATCTATTTAACAATTTTAAAATTATATTTATGCTGTAATTTTAATCAATAGCGTACAATCCATTTTTTCATAACGAGGCCGGTCCATGTTGTTAATTAATCCGTGGTTCAATTATAATTAACAAATACTTTAAAAAACTATATCTTTTAAACTATAACTCTAATTTTCAATTATTACATATGAACTTTCATTCAAAAAATGTGTTGAATCGAAATATAATGTTTCTTACCTATTTAATTTTTAAATTTCTATTTATAATGTAATTTGAATCTATAGTGATGAGTACAATCTAAATATGATGTTATTTTACTTATTTAACAATTTCTAAATTCTATTTATGCAGTAAGTTTAAATAAAGGTCTTAAATCATGATTATTAGGTTATGACATGTTTGTATGGTTTGCTCCCATTGCAACGCACGGACTCTTTTGCTAGTATTTAACAAAAAAATAGGCGGCCGGATCCGGTGGTGAAGGGGCGACTATATCTCACAAATGACAAGCTCTATGGAGTGCGACGGTTTCACCTACTCAACAGAAATTAAAAAACGCTCAAGAACGCACTCCAGAGACTCCAAGAACCCGAAGAAACAGCAGAATGCCGCAAAAGCAAGATACGAGCCATCACCTACGCCTCCTCTGGTTTCTTCTTCCTGCCCGCGCCCTCGGCCGACGGCCCGCCCGCCTCCTTGACGGCCGTCTGCTCCCGTACCAGCTACTGGAACACCGCTCTGCTGTCGATCACCCCGACTCCGGCAGCCTCAGCGTCGGGGCCGTCGCGGCTGCTGCTGGAGGAGCTCGGAGATGAAGACTCCGAAGAAGGAACTGTGCGTGGGGAAGCGAAAATCTTGCCCGTCCGGTCGATCCCCGCCGCCGCAGCGGAGCAGGAGCATCCGACCTGCCCGCGGTTCCGCTCTTTCTGGGGCCGCCCGAGGGCCGCTGCAGGGGGAGGGGAGGCACCCAGGAGGGGGAGGAGGCATCGGCCTCCACTGCGCTCGGGGTGGCGGAGGTGGCGGCAAGGAGGAGGAGGAGTCGCGGGGATCGAGATCTGAGGAAGGGAGATGGGGATCGAGGGGAGGGTCGGGCGCCGGCCGGAGGAGGAATGCGATGGGAGGTTAGAGTTTGGGTAGGTGGCTGCGGGTGGATGGATGGATGTATGTGGGATGGAGAGATGGATGGATGGATGGACGCCATGTCATCTATCCGTGTGACAACGAAATCCACCAATGAGAATAGAGCATATATAATTATACTTTTTTTGTTTTTTTTCTACTTTTTCACATGAATAATTAAAAAAATTGATCACATATTGTGCACAAGGGTGCATTTTGAAATTTTAAACAATGTTGCCTAAGAAAGTTTTTATTTTTTCTTTGGACGAAAAATTCATTTTTCATTTCTCAAGAGACCAAAGTGAGTTTCTTAATGAATGACATGCCATATATTTGTTGTAAAGTTGGACCAAACCAATTTTTTAAAATACTAGGCCACATTTAATGTACAATTCACCAAATGGTTGGGTGTCAAAAGCTTTTATGCACCTCTCGTAAAAAAGACAAATGTTCGTCGAATCAGCTAGAAGTGGGTCAAATTTGAACTCCAGCTCCCTTGTAGTTTGCTCTTTATTTTTAGGTACACAATTATCTATTTAATTAGAGAAACATCAAAAGGTTTCCAAGATTCAACCACTAGGTAGGAACGGTCATACCCGCCGTTTTGACCACATTTTAAAATGGCCATGAAAAAATAAAATAAAAATCAAAAAATGGAAAACCTTTGCATTGTGTCATTGTATGTGACAAAGTTACGAGGTAAAATAACAAATTTGTAATACGGCAATTATTTTTAAAAAGTGTTATAAGAAATGGGCTATCATGTGTGAAGATTCATGGTTTTCAAGTCAAACGTTCAATCTTATGACCACATTGATGGCATAGTTTGTTCAAATAATCTAATATTGTGCATAAGGGTGCGTATTGAAATGGCAAAAAATGTTGCCTAGGGAAGTTTTCATTTTCTTTGGACAGAAAATTCATTTTTCATTTTTGAAGTACCTAAAATGAGTTTTTTTGTGAATGACCTACCATATATTTGTTGCAAAATTGGACCAAATCATTTTTATAAAATAGTAGGCCACATTTAATATACAATTCACCAAATGGTTGGGTGTCAAAAGCTTTTATGTACCTCTCGTCAAAAAGACAAATGTTCGTCGAATCAGTTGGAAGCGGGTCAAATTTGAACTGGAGCTGCCTCATAGTTTTCTCTTTATTTTTTTCTAAAAATGATTTTTAGGTACAGAAGTATCTACTTAATCAGATAAATATCAAAAAACATTCAAGATTCAACCACTAGGTACGAACGGTCATACCCGCCGTTTTGACCGCATTTTGAAATGGCATTTTAAAAAATCAAAAAAATGGAAAAACTTTGCATTGTGTCATTATATGTGACAAATTTACCATGAAAAATAATAAACATGTAATACGGAAATTATTTTTAAAAAGTGTTCTCACAAATAGGCTATCATGTGTGAAGATTCAGGGTTTTCAAGCCAAATGATCAATCTTATGGCAACATTGATGACATAGTTTGTTCAAATGATCTAATATTGTGCATAAGGGTGCGTATTGGAATGGCAAACAATGTTGGTTAAGGAAGTTTTCATTTTCCTTGTATGTAAAAATCATTTTCCATTTTTCAACTATCCAAAATGAGTTTTTTTGTGAAGGACCTACCATATTCTGTTTCAAAATTGTACCAAATCAATTTTCTAAAATACTAGGACATATTTAATGTACAATTGACAAAATGGTTGGGTATTAAAAGATTTTATCCACCTTCCGTGAAAAAAACAAATTTATGTCGATTCAAGTGGAAGCTGGTTAAATATCGTGTTAAATTTGAACTACAGCTGCATTATAGTTTGCTCTTCATTTTTCTCAAAAATCATTTATAGGTACATAAGTATATATTTAATGATAAATACATGGTGTGGTGGCTTGACGTCGAGGTTTGGATGGTGGTCGAGGGCCCCAACTCTAGAGAGCGTAAACTTGCATGCCAGCCGCATGGTCATCGCCTGACCGTTGCTTTGCCACGTGTTCTGGGTGGAATAGGCATGTCTGGTGGGTTGGAAAATCCCTCGGTAGGTGTTAGGAAGAAGAATACAATAGAAGAATCTCACAAGGAGACTGAACTAAGATCAAACATGAATTAGCAGCCAAGTGTTTGATTAGCGGTGCGGGTAATGCACATAGACAATGGGCCTAAATTTTGGTTAAGGATGATCATCTACTAAGGAGACTCTATTGGCAATTTTTTAGCTCAAATGGATGAACCTAGGTGGCACTTGCTTCGCAAAGTACCACACTATGGAGAAATATGGATGTTGAAGTTGGGATCAAATGAATGAATGGATTGAGCTGAAATTTGGTATATGATGTTAATTTGGGCATATGAAGGCACTATAAAAAATTATACCATTTGGACATGCCAAAGTGACACTTCCTTCACAATGTGCCAATCTCGACAGAAAATGATAATTGAAACTGGGCTTACATAGATGATTGGATTGTGCTGAAATTTGGAGGAGGATGATAATTTGGGCACATTAAGGCACTTTAAAATTTTCATAAAATTTGGATAAACAAAAACTGCACTTCCTTCACAATGCTCTCTATTGAACAGAATATTGGGAACAATATTGAGGGAAACTGGCTGAATTAAATGAGCTAAAATTTGGTGTAGTGAGGTTATATGGCCAGTTTCATTCCATGGTAAATTTTCATCAACTATAAAGCAATATAAATGTAGCTGCTTCACAAACTAAAAAATTACCAGAAACAAAGATTGGATGATGAGCTCACATGCATTGTTAGATGGGGCTGAAATTTTGTGGAGAGCTATGGTTTTGGCATATAAAATATGTGGAAAAAACTCAACGCACGAAGATATTCCTAGCTAGCACTTCCTTCACAAAGCTATTAGCTGAACACAAACTTTGGAAATTTGCTAAGAAAGATTTACTAGGCAAATGGATACGAAAGTTTTCATGAGGCAATGATTTGGATAGTCAAGAGTGTCCAAAAAAATTCAGGGCAAGCAAAAAAATAGAAATAACACTTCCTTCACAAAGTGTTATTCTGAATAGAATAGGAAAATGAATATTGCTGAATTATTTTTGAACTATAGAAGAAAGGGTTTTCAGATATTTGAGGAAAATATGATCCAAAGAATTTATGAGAATTTTTCAAGAATTTTTGGAATGACAGAATAGTAGGTTCCTTCACAAACTAGGGCAAAAATTGACACATGGACATGCCACGTAATAAAAACTGATGATGTGGCACCTAGTCATAGCTATGACTATATATATTGGTCGTAATTAGCTACAAATTAGGCAGTGGACCAGGGCTATCCGCTCTCCAGTAAGGAAGTTACGACCTTTCTGATGAAAGTGGTCGTTAGTTTTCGGGGTTAGGACCCCTGTGGACAGCTTACGACCAATTGGTCTCAAATGGTCGTAGATTTACGACCATTTATGCAAGCGTCACTGCCAGAAGGTCGTTAGTTGACATATTTCTTGTAGTGAAATTCCAACGTCACCTCACATGACCAGTTCACTGAGCATCATATTGCTTTGCATGATCATACATAGCAGACATAGTATTTGTGGCAAAGCCACCGTTCATAATAGCATCTATGGCAAAGCCACCAAAAATCATATGCTGAAGACATGCCATGCTATATTATTGCACATCCTAGTACACACCTAGAGGCATTCATATTGGAGTTATGTTACTTCATTCATCATATCGAGCTATCCATGAGTTGTAAGTAAATAAAAGTGTGATGGTCATATATTTTACAACATTGTCCTAGTGAGGAAATAAAGATGGGGGAGGCCAAATGAGCCCACCATTAAAAAATTAGAGTAAAAGAGAGAAGGAAGTTTGCTACTATAATTAAAAAAATTATAAACTTGGCTTGTATATTCCAATAACGGGCTTCCTCAAATGCATGAGGTCTTCATGAGCAAGCAAGTTGGATGCACACCCCACATACCTTTAGTGGAACTTTCATACACTTATAGATCTTGTGCATCATTTGAATGGCAATCCCTACTCCTTGTGTCAATATCTATCGATGGGTACCTCCATAACCCGTTGGTACGCCTAGTTGATACGACACTATCTTCTCCACTTTTCAACCCCTTTGAAACCTACCACTTTACTCTATTCCACGTACATGCTATGTCCAATGGTTCACGCTCATGTATTGCATGAAGAATAAAAAGTTGATGCATATTGAAAAAGTAAAATCCAATTGCCTCACTTGGGCACCATGGTGCTGACATTTGTAGTTTTGTGATGAAGATGGAGTCATGCCTTCCTAATATAATAAAGTTGTAAATGGTTGAAACAATCTTTGAGGATCGTACACTCTGAAAAGGTAATTGTTTTGTTGCTTATACTTATAAAATGGTTGTGTTAATACTTGTTAACTCATCGTTTCTAAATGATCATACATACAAAAGAATAAATCATGGATGGCATGTCACATAAAAAATTATGTTTTTATCAGTTATCTACTCGAGGACGAGAAGGAATTATTCTTGGGAATGCTTGATATGTATTCAACATATCTATAATTTTTTATTGTTCCATGCTATTATGTTATCATTCTAGAAGACTTTTTATGAACTTATCTACCAATTTACATTATTTTTTAGCACTAACCTATTGACTCAGTGCCTAGTACTAGTTGTTATTTTTGCATGTTTTTCCACTTTTTAGGTTCCAGTACCAAACGAAGCCCAATTGACCTGAAACATTTTGTCAATTTTTATGGACTAAAACAACACCGTGGAGCATCGGAAGAAGGCCAGGAGGTGCGAGAGGCCACCACAAGACATGAGGGGGCAGCCTGATGGATAGTGTCCGCCTCGTGGCTCCGCTAACCTTGTTCTCTGGATTATAAATTCCTATTTACCCTAAAACCATAAGAGGAAGTCTCGAAATACTTTTTACGTTACCACAAGTCTTTGTTCTAATGGGAGGCCATCTAGAGATCAATTCCGGGACTCTGCAGGAGGGGGATCAATCAAGGAGGGCCTCTTCATCAACCTTGCTGCCCTCATGATGATGTGTGAGTAGTTCACCACAGATATATGGGTCCATAGCAGGACCTAGATGGCATCTCTCTCTCTCTTTGATCTTCAATACAATCACCATCGCATCTTTGCTTTCATCGATATGGTGTAACGCGTACGGTGCGTTTGTTGGCATCCGATGAATTGTGCGTTTATGTTCAAATTATTCATCATAAATATTTGAGTCTCCTCTGATATATAATACGATTCTTATATGCACGACTATGATAGCTTCGTAAATTCTCTCTGGTCTATTGAAATAGTTTGGCCAACTAGATTGATATTTCTTCGGTGAGGGAGGTGCGTTGTGGTAGGTTCAACCTGGCGAGTTTCTATATCCTAGTGAAAGAAGAGGACATGTTGTGCCTTCGTGTTGATGCTACTAAGGGTGAATGATGGGGTTTATTCATATTGGTTGAGTTTACTTTGTCTACAACATGTCATCTTACTCCAAGCATTACTTCATTTGGCCTGAGCTTAATCTGTAGATAGGCAGGCATAGAAGTGCTCTTGATGTGAAGCAATAGTAATAGGTGCAAGCAGGAGTCAGCCTATTTATTTACGAACGTGGTGCCTATATTTATATGATCATTGTTGTGAAATTCTCATAACTATCCACTCTTCTATCAATTGTGCAACAGTAATTTGTTCATCCATGATGAGCTATTTTATGAGAGATGCCATTAGGGAAATCTATGGCCCATGGGTCTATTCACAACATATTGCTAAGACCTCCAATACCTTGATTCCATTTATTTGCTTTTATTTATTTTTCATTTAACAATTATCTACACACCTCATTCGCTTGCAAATAACGAGACAAAGGGGATTGACAACCCTCTTGCCCGCGTTGGGTGCGATCTGTTTGTTCTTTTGTGTGTAGTCGCTGAAGACGGTTGTGGGTTGATATTCCTATTGGTTCGATAAACCTTGGTTTCATAACAGAGTGAAATACCCGGTCCTCTTCATGGAAAAACCAACCCAAATCACGAGTATTAGTCACATACATGGAACTTAGTTCCTAAGAGCGGTTGGAATGAGACAACCCACCATGTACTCCTACATGGCCTCTCATCGCTACCTTTACAAAATCAGGTTTATCACTTAGCTCGTCAGATCAGAACAACATAGTTTCACTCCGGTTCATCACGCAGATCAATCAAACCTGACACAACTCCTAGCATAGCCTGCATAGCAGGTAAAGCACATCATGGATTGAGCATCTACTAGGTATGCTAGGTTTCTTGTTTCATCTATTTACTATGACAATGATAGGTCATGCACATGAATGGGTTCAACTATCAGAACAGGTAATAGTTGAAGTGTTTGCCCTAATGCAATAAATGAGATCAAGAACGAGAGTATGGGATTGTATCAGAATGTTAAAATGGTTGCTGCCTTGCAGATTGATGGCAGGGTACTGCCCTCCATGTGGATACTCATGGGTATCCTCGGGAGCACGACATACCACAATACAAACAAAGTAGCAACCAATACATAGGAAGTGCAGCAATATGATGCATGATCATGACATGGAAATATTAGTTGGATGAGTTAATGCAACTAGAATTAGATTTAAATGAAGTTGGTTTGAACCTAGGGTACAAATTCAAACTCCACATGAGGTATTTCGAATAACTTTTAATTGGTTTTACCTAATTAGCAGGTATAACTTGCTCTAGCATGCACGATAATGGAACCAATGGATTCCTTCGATTTTTCTGATCATTTTTATATCTAAATATTTCCATATGTATTATGCTTAAATTTATATGAAATTTAGTAGTTTAATATTTTTTTGGATTTTCTTGAATATGTCTAAAACCAGAAAATCATTTACATCGTCAGCACTGCATCAGCATAGCGTCAACAGGTCAACTCGTTGTTGCTAGGATAAATCGGACGAGTGGGTCCCACTAATTAGTCTCTCAGTCAATTAAATAGAATTAATTAAGTTAATTAATCAAGTTTAGTCTATTTAAGGGGTTGTCAAGGGGTGGTCCCACATGTTAGTGTCTCGTTATGTTAATTAAGAGAATAAATTAAATTAGTGATTAAACCCAAATTAACCAGGGCCTTGCCCCACATGTGTGTAACTCAGGTACGTCAAACCCCTAGTCAGCAGGGTGAAACGCACCAACATTTAGCCGCCCGCAAGGCCAGAGAAGGTGGAGGAGTCAGAAATCTTCCTCCGGTGACCAAAACAATGGCGGAGTGCATCTACGAGACGAGCACACTCGCGCGCATCCAGCGGGACAAACGACACGGGCTGGGATGGCGTGAATCATCATCGGCAACGACCTTGGCGGATGGCGGAGCTCGGTAAAGCTTCGGTCCGAGGCCACAAGGCCCTAGAGGAGGAGTTGGGAGCTGCTACACCTCCCTGGGGAGCTCTAGCTGCGGCAGCGACATGACCGGCGGCGAGAAGCTCTCAGCTTTGGTCAAATCAGCGGTTACAAAAAGAAATCGAATGAGGCAAGAGGGGGAAACGGAGCAGCAGCTGCTGGCGGTTTCAGCGGGTGTCGAGGGGAACTTGGGGACGGCTTGATGTGTTCGGATGGGCGACGACTATCTTCGTCGAGCCGAGGAAGAAGACAGCGGCTTGCGGGCGCTTTAGTTCTACTGGCATCGAACGGCTTGGTGGAGAGGTCAAGGATGATGCACTGGAGCTCGAGGGCACGCTAGAGGGGAGAGGGGATAGTGGAGAGTTGTTGTAGGTGTCGGCCATGGCGAGCAGAGGTGAGAGAGAGGAGAGAGCGGCAAACTGGGGAGGAGGAGTGATACGTCTCCAACATATCTATAATATTTCATTGTTCCATGCTGTTATATAATCATTGTTGGATGTTTTGCAATCGTGTTATAGAAACTTTATATCATTTTTTGGTACTAAGCTATTGACATTGTGCCCAGTGCTAGTTGTTATTTTTTTGCTTGTTTCTACTTCGCAGAAAATAAATATCAAATGGAGTCAAAATATCCCGAAACTTTTTGGACATTTTTGTCTACCCAAAATACATCGAGAGGAGCAAAGGACCATCAGAGAGGTGGCCCAGGCTTCCCACTAGGAACCAAGACAGGTCTGCCCCCCCCCTTAGCGCGACCTGGTACATAGTGGGCACCTCGTGGACCATCCTGGCGTGATTCATCGTGAAAAATTCCTATAAATGGAGAATCCTCGAGAAATAACCATAGACAGGAAGTTTCACCTATGCAAGCCTTTGTAGCAACGAAAAACCAATCGGAGCCTGTTCAGGCACCTTGTCGGATGGGGAGATCAACTCTGGTGGCCATCTTCATCATCCTGACGGAGGCCATGACGAGGAGAGAGTAGTCCACCCTCGGGGCTAATGGTTTGTACTAGTAGCTATGTGTTTAATCTCTCTATCACAACTAAACAAAGGTCTATAGCTAATATGGACATTAATGGCGCACCATGTATGTAGTACGCCACTGCTATATAGCAGTGGCACACCATACTGGTGCGCCATTATTAATGTCCATATTACTAATGGCGCACCTTGTGTTGTGCGCCATTGCTATCTTTTTCCTGGTCCCACACCCTTTCCTACACTTATCAGTGGCGCACCATGGGAAGTGCGCCATTACTAGTTTTAACTAGTAATGGCGCACCACGTTCACGGTGCGCCACTACTAACATTTTTTTTAGTTTTGAAAGTGCGTTATATCGACTAGAGGGGGGTGAATAGGATATTTTTAGAATTTCATCACTAAGAAAATTCCTTTTGAGGAAATTCCTCACTGATGACTAACTTACAGCAGAAACAGTAAAAGATCAGAAGTGCAAAGTTTCAGAGAAAGTCTTCAGCAAATTCTTCAACCAGTAGCAGTGAAAGTCATCAGCACATAATCTGAGGAAAGTAAGGAGTTGAGGAATTAGAACCCGTTTCTCAGTGAAGACAGTAGTTGATGACCCAGTTCCAACTGTTGTGACCGTCGTACATTTGGTTTGGAGCGACTTGGTATTGAAACCAAAGGACACACAGTCCCGGGACACACAGTCCCTACCGTGTTCTCCTTGGGCTAAGAACACACAGTCCTTCGCCAACACTCGTGGTATGTCTTCAGGGCAGACTTCCAAACCCTCACAAACTTGGTCACCCGACGAACTACAATTGACTGCTGGAAAGCTCTAGACCATGACGCCTAACCGTCTGGAGGATGCACAATCCTCAAAGGTAAAAGGCTTCAGTCCCACACAGGAACAACTTCTTCAGTGATGCTCAATCACTAGGTTTGGTTTGTGGTTTCGGTGTATGGGGTATTTCCTCACTGGTGAATTACTCTCGAAGGCTCTGAGGAATTGGGTTGCTCTTATGACAAGTGTCAATTTCTAACGGAGCAGCCAACCAGCTAATGGTTGTGGGGGCAGCTATTTTATAGCCTGGGAGCATCCCGACATGATTTGACACTAATGCCCTTAAATAATATGACCGTTGGTGTGGACAAGACCAATGATGTAGCGTGGCTATCGAAACGGTGAGAACCCTCAACTATGAGAGTCCTCATATCACTCGTATTCCTCACTTGAGGCTTTTGGTAGGATTAGGCTTGGGTTGAGCATCATGAGGAAATTCATTCCAAAGTGTAACTTCGACCCCCTTTAACAGTACGGTGTTCCTATTACTCAAGTGTGAAGAAACTAAAACAGAAAGAGTAAATCTTCATGCTTCAAAGTCTTCAAAATGATTTTCTTCAGGACACACCGAATTCCTCAATTTTAGTATCTTCATGAGGAATATCAATTTCATCGCAGATTCCTCGCGATTCATTTCTTCAGCTTTAGACCAATTTCTTCAACCGAAGATATACATTTTTAGGGGTCGATATTCATCAAATATCTCAAACTCCTCAATGACTTATAGATCCTATGTACACTCATAAACACATTAGATACTTAACCTATAAGTCTTCAAACCACCAAAATCACTAAGGGGCACTAGATGCACTTACAATCTCCCCCTTTTTGGTGGTTGATGACAATTAGGTTAAGTCTTCAACAGGGATCAAAAATATGAAGTGTAAATGCTCATTTGAGGAATTTGAAATCAAGATTCAGAGAGACTCCCCTTGAAGATGTGCATATCTTGAGGATTTTTCTTTTCACAGCAAATGCACATTGATGATTTATATCATGGAGATCTCCCCCTGAGTCTTGTAAATCATGCATACATGTAACTTATCATATGAAGAAAATGAAGATACATGATGGCAAATGGTATCTGACGAATTCCAGCATGCGTGCATTAAACTTGAGGAATAAGCATGCGAAGAAAAACGTTCAAAAGCGTCAGAGTACCATCCGGCTTAAGTTACAACTCATTACATAAAAACTTCAGAAGAGCCAAGAGTTTGTAACTTAAATATAGTTCATAAGCCCCAAAATATCCCGCTTGAAGACTAACTCTCAAGTTTCTCCCTCTTTGTCATCAAGTGACAAAAAGGGACAAACTGAGGACTAACGCCCGTGAAGACTTCACTTCTTGGCGGTTGATGAAGAGCCGTGATGCTTCTTGGGAGTAGTCTTCTTCCTTGGACCGGTAGCAGTGTCGAGCTGTTCTTCATCAGTTTCAGCAGTGCGGAATGAAGAAAAGGAGCTGTCTTCAAGGTCTAGAACTGGAATGGGCCTGAACTTCTTCTTGGGAGGCCATGACCAGTCAAAGTCTCGCTCAAAGTCCATTTCTTCGAGCTCTGTCTGAGTCTTCAGATGTGCAAATGTAGCCCAGGTGCGATCAAAAACCTCATGCATATAGTGATGGTTAAGCTTCACAGAGTTCTGTGTTTCAGTGAGGGTTTTCACAATGGCGCCAAACTAGCGTTTGACCCACTTGTGATTGTGATCCACCTTCTGGTGAAGACTGAGGAGGATCTCTCTTGTATTCATCACGCGAGAAGGAACGGGCCTTGCCGAGCAAGTCTCAGTATCATCCCATGAAGAATAAGCTTCTGGCTCTCTGAACTAGCCATCAAGGGGCCTACTGCCTTCTTCAATCACTAATTTGCCTTTTCCTTCAATGGGCTCGAAAGTCTTCTTGTTGACCCGGATAGGAGCCATAAAACCAACATGGTTTTGGCAATCAGCGTGGAAGTTGATGCCTGTCCTTGTCCTGATGAATCTCATGATCCATGGGGCATATATCTTGTGATCAAATGGACACATAGCATTGTCGGCCAAAGTCCTCAAGAAGAAATCATGGATGTTGATAGGAATACCATGGATGATGTTGAAGAGGATATTCTTCATGAGGCCTACGACATCTTCTTCATCGCGATGGCCTTTGATGGGCGTGAGCACACTGCAGAGGATTCTGTAGACAGACCTTGGTGTATATTTGAGCTCGTGGACAAGGAAGGTTTTTCTCGGTGATTTTCCTTCAGCCAAAGGCTTCATGAGGACTTCCATCATCCCGTTGGGCAGCTCACTCTCACCGTAAAGCTTCACAGCCTCCTCTGAGGGAATTGGTACAGGTAGTTCGCCTCAGTAGCAGGAGCCTTGTAGTGAGTGTTTTGTGTCATCCAGTCAAACACCCAAGTGTTAATGTCTTCAGGGTTGCCACAGATGTGAAGAGTGGCATAGAACTGAAGAATGAGCTCACTGTTCCAGTCAGAGATGTCGGAGCACATTGGCAGCAAACAAGCATCATGGAGTACATTGAGGACTGGCTCTAGGCACGGTATAGCTTCAAGTTCAACATTAGGAATATGCCTGTGCTGGAATATCTTGTTTCTTCCACACAGCACAGAAGCATAGTAATTCAGCTGTGTCCTAGTCCAAAACTTCAGATGCCTCATTTGAGTCTTGTCATAGGGGTTCTCTCCAATAAAGTACATGCACTCTTCAAAGAAATTCTCCTTTTGAAACTATGGTCGCTTGGAGAATGGCTGACGCTGAACTGGCTGAAGATTTTGCTAAGGAACAGGAGGGGAGACAACAATTGCATTTTCCTCAGCATTGTCCTCACGGTGAGGAATTTCATCAGCTGGGGCTTCAGGCTGAGGAGCTTGCTCTGGCTGGGCGTTAGGCTGAGGGGCTTGCTCTGGCTGGGCATCAGACTGAGGAATAGGTTCATCTTGCTTAGGTGGAGGAGTTGGGTCAGCCTGTTTCTCATCTTAAGGATTTCGCTCAGAGCTTTGAATTTCATCAGCTTGAGGAATTTCAGTTTGTTCTTCCTCAGCTGGCTTGGTGACAAAGGCAGTTTCATCAGCTGGTGCAGCTGATCCTTGAGCAGTGTCTTTCTGAGGAATGAAGGGCTGAGGACTGTCGTCAATACGAATTTCTTCGTCAGTGTGTTCCTCAGAGGCGGCATCCTTCATTTCCTCATCTGTCCCTTTCGCTTGATCATCAAGGATGACCATTTCATAAGACGGAGCGACATTTAGGGGCACAGGGTCCAGTGGAGCAGTGTCTTCAAGCGCTTTGAGGCGCTTGGCCTCTGTTTCTTCTTCTGCTGAGGAGGCCTTTCTCTTTTTGGCTTCCTTCTCAGCGGCCCTGGTTTTCTTCACGTCTGATGCAGACGGAGTCATCTTCTTCACCTTTGAAGCTTTTGGTGAAGGGGTTCTCTCGACAGATTCTTCAGCTGGCTTTGAGGAACCAGCTGGAGCAGAGTCATCAGCTGGAGCTTCCATGGTGACTTCTTCAATGGACGATACATCCACACGGCTTTCTTGGTGTACGTCCTTAGCTTGAGGAGTTTCCTCAGCATGAGGAGATTCATCAGCTAGCTCTTCAATCAAGGGCTGGGGAGTTGGTGCTGGAGGTGCAGCCTTCTTGTTGTAATCATCAACAGCTTTAGTGGCCAGCTTGATGAAATTGCTCTTGAGACTCTTACGATCTGACAGCTTGGAGTACTTGTCAGTCAAATTCTTCAGCTCAGCCTGTGTTAACACCAGTGCATCAGGCGTCAAGCTGAGGAGATTCTTCTTGAGGAATTTCTCCTTTTTAAGCTTCGCAACCTTGGCCTGCTTGGCTTGCTGTTCTTTCCACTTGGCTTCATTTATGAAAGTGGGCACCATGTGGCTGATGCCGGGGGGAAGTTTCAAATCATCAAGTGGAGTGTTTGGGTCCTCATACCAGATGTTTATTTAGTCTAGGAGGACCTTGGGGTCCATGGCCAGAGGAATGACGCTGCCTGATGCTTGAGCTACCCTTTCCTGCTTGTTCCTCATTATCGCTTGCAGGGTTTGATCATCATATTCATCGCTGCCCTCTCATGCAGACGGGACTGTGATGATTTTGCTGGGGCTTGGCAGAGTTGCTCTTTCGGCAGACACCTGAGTCTTCACTGGAGGTGGTGAAGACTTTGTCTCCGAGTTGGTTGCAGTCGGGAGTGAGGAGCTGGAGGTGGCAGTCATTGGCTTCATAACGGGCTTCTGTACTGGTGTCTCTTGAGGCTTTGGTGGTGGTGCTGAGGTTTTTGGAGCTGAGGGTTTTGGCGCTGAGGGTTTTGTAACTGATGCCTGAGCAGACTTCTCGTGAGGCATTGGAGCCCTTGGCTTTGATGCCATAGGCTGCGGTTGAGGAATTGCTGAATCAGAGGTCTCAGCGGCAGAGGAAGTAGCTGCAGCTGAGGCAGCAACTGAAGATTCATTGAATTTCCTCACTGCAGCATCTGCGTGCTTCTTGAGCTTAGCCAGATGCTTTTCCTTCTCATATGGATAGTCATCAAGGTTCTTGAGGCTTGAGGGATGTGCTACTTGATGAGCCTCAAGTGGGGCCTATTTGCCAGGAGGCTTCAGAGCGAATTTCTTCGCATACTTGGCAGTTACAAACCTGTATTCCTTCCATTCCTTCGCCCATCGGTGTTCTATCTTCTGCAGCCGAATCTTTCTCTTGGTCATTGTTTCATTTTCATCAGGTGTACAATAGTCCAAGTAAATATCCTAAGGGATATCCAACGTTGTGTTTTGTTCAAGTTTCTTTCCTCCCTTCTGTTTTCTGTCATCCTCCATTTTCTTCAGCTCAGGATTTTGCTGATGAGATTGAACTCTTGAGGATTCTGATGAGACTTGAAGATTTTCTTCAAGCAACGCTGCAAATGAGTTAATGTGATGAGAACCGAGAGATTCATCAGCTGACATGTGTGTACCTGTGAACAGAGTATAGTTGCGAGGAATTTGGAGAGGTCATATGCGTTCTCAGATTTGAAGAAAATGAAAAAGTTTGACAGGTGAGGAATTTAACCAGTGGTTGAGGAATTTGCCTAAGCATACTATTCTTGGGTTCCAGAGTTGTACAGATCCGAAAATTCGCACAATTGAGGAATCTCGTGAAAATATTAGATGCTTAGTGAAGTTCATCAATGGTGGGGTGATAGGCAGTGTTTCAGGAATCAAGTGCATATCGACTCTTGAGGAAAAACATATTTCACATAGGAGATGTAAAATAGTAGATCTAACTTGAAGTAAAAATGGGATTTTATTTACCCTTGAAGGTGCACCTGAAGAACACAGAAACGGTGTGTAGAGAAGCTCTTTAGTCGCGTGTCCAATGCGCCCTAACCCGGCGACAGAGAACGTCTACGGCGGAGGTGGACGAAGATGGTCCGACTCCGCGTGGTTCCGGCGACGGAGAAGTCGAGGCAGTGAAGCTCTTCCTCACTGGCGACGAGACTTCCAGCGGTGGCGCTAGGGTTCGGTGCTTTTTGCTGTAGCAGGAGAGCGATGGGGCGAAGAAGAGTTCGCCAAGGGGGATAAGGACATATTTATAGCCAGACAGTTACTGTTGGCGCGAAGATTTCGGACCAAATAGCCCCTGCCTCTACGTCTCCGCAGGACACGTGTAGTTCCCGAGAAAGGCGGTGGAGATAGTGGAGATCGTGGTTATCCGAACGTGGGAAGTGGGGTTCAGTTACTGTGCATTAAAGAAACAACTTTTGAAGATTTGAGGATTTTCCTTACAAAATCATTAGCTGACAAGGACGCAGTGAGGATTTTGAACAAAGTTTCAAGTAGAACGCATATGAAGAATCGAATAGACTGGATGAGAATAGCATAGAGGGAAAGTAGGGTACGATCACATTCACTTAGAAGAAATATCAACTTGAAGAAATAGCTATAAGTGAATGTTGTTGAGGACTTGAAATCATAGTCTATCTAGTCAAACGAAAGTCATCAAGTGTTTTTGAAGATTTTGTGATAAATCGTCCCAATGAACAACACTGTTTTGAAGAAAAACACATTTTGAGGAAATGGAACATTTGAAGAAAATCAACTTGAGGAATTTCACATTGGGCGGTGGCGTGACCCACCATATAAGAATGTTGATTACAGACGCCGCGTACAGTTGTCGTAGGGCCCTGAGAATTAATTTCTTCGTTGATTTCTTCACATTCAGAGTGATATTCTTCATCAGTTGAAGAAAATCGATTCATCATGTGTTGCACATCTAAGTCATCAATTTTGATAAGTGTTAGGATGTGTGCATGTTTTTACAAAACATTTGAAGATTCTAAGATATTTAGCTCACACCGCAACTTGCAAAACCTTTTCTCATCCAAGGGCTTAGTGCAGATATCTGCCAGTTGATCATCAGTCTTCACATGGTCGATGAGGATATTGCCCTTGAGGACATGGTCCCGAAGAAAATGATGACGAATCTGGATGTGCTTGGTCTTCGAGTGCTGTACTAGGTTGTATGCAATCTTGATTGCACTCTCATTGTCTCAGTAGAGAGGCACATTCTTCATGTTGATGCCGTAGTCCTTGAGGGTTTGCTTCATCCATAGTAATTGAGCACAGCATGAACCAACAACAATGTACTCAGCTTCGGCAGTGGAGAGTGATATGCAGTTCTGCTTCTTTGAGGACCAGCAAACTAGTAATCTTCCGAGGAAATGGCATGTGCCATAAATTGACTTGCGATCCACACGGTCACCAACATAGTCAGAATCAGAATACCCTACCAGATGAAGATTTGAGCCCTTGGGATACCATAATCCTAGTGTTGGTGTGTGAGCTAAGTATCGAAGAATATGCTTCACAGCCTTATGGTGTGATTCCTTTGGTTTTGCTTGAAAACGTGCACACATGCAAACACTAAGCATTATATCTGGCCTAGATGCACATAGATACAATAAAGAGCCAATCATAGAGCGATATACCTGCTGATCGAAATCTTTACCATTTTCATCAGTGCCGAGGTGGCTGTAGGTAGGCATTGGAGTCTTGGCACCTTTGCATTCATGCATGTCGAATTTCCTCAGAACATCCTTGAGGTATTTCTCCTGTGATATGAAGATTTCATTGCGTTGTTGATGAATTTGAAGACCTAAGAAGAATTTCAGCTCCCCCATCATAGACATTTGATATTCTTCACTCATCATGTAAGCAAATTCATCACTGTATCGTTTGTCAGTACGGCCAAATATGATATCATCGACATATATTTGACACACAAATAGCTCATTATCATAGGATTTAGTGAAAAGAGTTGGATCGAGTGAACCAGGTTTGAAGCCTTTCTTCATGAGGAATTCCTTCAATGTACCATACCATGCCCGAGGGGCTTGCTTGAGACCATAGAGAGCCTTTTTGAGTCTGAAGACTTTGTCAGGATTTTTGGATCCTCAAAACCTGGGGGCTGAGCAACATATACTTCTTCCTCAAGCTTACCATTGAGGAATGCACTTTTCACATCCATTTGATATAAGATGATGTTATGATGATTAGCATAAGCAAGTAGTATTAGAATAGCTTCAAGTCTAGCAACAGGTGCAAAAGTTTCATCGAAATCTATTCCTTCAACCTGGGGGTAGCCTTGGGCTACAAGTCGTGCCTTGTTCCTCACCACTTGACCGTCCTCATCTTGCTTGTTTCGGAAAATCCACTTGGTGCTCATGATGTTGTGCTTGCGAGGATCTGGTCATTTGACGAGCTCCCATACGTCATTCAGCTTGAATTGATGAAGTTCGTCTTGCATAGCTTGGATCCACTCCGGTTCCAGAAAAGCCTCAGCAACTTTTGAGGGTTCTGTGATGGATACAAAGGAAAAATTCCCACAAAAGTTAACTAAGTGTGAAGCTTTTGAGCGAGTGAGAGGACCTGGCGCATTGATGTCGTTGAGGATTTTGTCAAGTTCTACTTCATTTGTAATCGTCGAATGAGCTAGTTGAGGATTTCGTCTGGGCTGAGGAAGTGGTTCTGGTGCAATTTCCTCAGGAGCATCTTCTTGATTTTCATCAGTGATGGGGATCGTTTCTTCACCAATTTCCTCAGTAGGAACAATGTCTTCAGTAGGTTTGAGCTTTATTGCTTCCTCAGGAGACAGCTTATCTGGATCAGAAGGCAAATTCTCTCTTTGCGAGCCATTAGTTTCATCGAACTGCACATTTACAGTCTCAGCAACTTTGTTGTGATAGTTGTTGAAGACTCTGTAGGTGTGCGAGTCCTTTCCATAACCGAGCATAAAACCTTCATGTGCCTTTGGTGCAAATTTTGAGCTATGGTGAGGATCTCTAATCCAACATTTTGCACCGAAGACTTTGAAATAACTTACATTGGGTTTCTTGTCAGTGAGGAGTTAATATGAGGTTTTTTTGAGGAATTTGTGAAGATATACCCTATTGATGATATGGCATGCAGTGTTGATTGCTTCAGGCCAAAAGCGGCGAGGAGTCTGATATTCTTCAAGCATAGTTCTTGCCGTTTCAACCAGAGTTTTGTTCTTCCTTTCGACGACACCATTCTGCTGAGGAGTATAAGGAGCAGATAATTCGTGAGTAATACCAAGTTCATCAAGATAATCATCAAGACCAGTGTTTTTGAACTCGGTTCCATTATCACTCCTGATATGTTTGATCTTGATGCCAAAGTTCATCGAGGCCCTTGAAGAAAATCGTTTGAAGATTTTCTGCACTTCAGTTTTATACACTATGATATGCACCCATGTATATCTGGAATAATCATCAACTATGACGAAGCCATATAAAGATGCTGCATTGGTTAGTGTGGCATACTGAGTAGGTCCAAATAGATCCATATGAAGCAATTTGAATGGACGCGTAGTGGTCATGATAGTCTTCGAGGGATGCTTGGATCTGGTCATTTTCCCAGATTCACAAGCACCGCAGAGATGATCCTTGAGGAATTTGACTGATTCGATGCCGATGACATGCTTCTTCTTCACGAGCGTGTGCAAATTCCTCATGCCTACATGACCTAGTCTTCGGTGCCACAACCATCCTTCTGAGGTTTTTGCTAGTAAGCAAGTGGCTGGTTGAGGACCTGTAGAAATCAACAATGTACAAATCCCGTCTTCTTACACCTTTGAAGACTTTGGATGTGTCAGATTCCATGATGACTACACATCTATATCTACCAAAGATAACAATCATATCAAGATCACAAAGCATCGAGACTGACATGAGGTTAAAACCAAGGGATTCAACAAGCATCACTTTGTACATATGCCTATCCTTGGAAATAGCCACTTTGCCAAGTCCCAATACCTAGCTTTTACCTTTGTCAGCATATGTGATTTGCTTCAGAGGTGATGGAGTTAGTGGCATATTCATCAGCAAGCTTTTATCACGAGTCATGTGATGTGTGCAGCCACTATCAAGAACCCACTCAGTGTTCTAGGGTTTGTCATCGTGCAGATGAATTAGTACAGCTTACCATCTCATATGCTTCAGATTTGAAGAATATGATATCAATTTCATCAGATAAGGATTTCATCACAACAGAATTATAAGGACGTGTGAAATATTTCTATTTCACCAACATTAGCTTGCGTCCTATCAAGCATTTCCTCAGGTCTCCAGCAAATTCTTCAGATGATGATTTTCATCTGGAGACCTGACCTGTAGAAGTGATTAGTTCGATTTCTTCACCACCCACATCTGAAGGGGTGGCAAAGCATTCATCATCCTGCGAGCACCATATGAGAAAGGTGGCATTGAAGCTAATGCACTTCTCTTAACAGTAGGGGGGTTAAAGTACTCATATGAATATGCAGAGAACTAGTTTTAGGATTTATGAACATAATGATTTGAAGAGTAACGCTCATATTCATATTCCTTGTAGTTTTCCTGCATGTTAGACGCATTAGCACGGGTACGAGCATAGTTTTGACCACTTGAGGATTTTAATCCTCTTGAAGACTTTGGTCCTCCTGAGGATTTTGATCTGGGGTTCAGATTCTTCATTGGTGGTGTCATGAGGACATTCACCTGAAGATTTTCAAGAAAACTTTTGGGAACCCAGATTTTCCTCAAGGGAGGGTCATTCGTGTAGTTAGTTCCAACATATCGAGCAAATACTTCACCACATTGATTTTTGAACAGTTTGTAGTTGGAGTCAAATGACTCATCTGAGGAATAGGATAATTCACATGAAAAACTAGTTAGATTAGATGGATCAAAAGGAGGCCCAGTAGCAGCAACCCATGAGGTTTTGGGATACTGCTCAGGTTTCCAATAAGATCCATCAGCATTTAATTTCCTCTCAAAGGCAATTCCTTCTTTCCTCGGGTTCCTGTTCAAGATCTGCTTTTTGAGCACATCACAAAGGGTTTGATGTCCTTTGAGACTTTTGTATATGCCTGTCACATACAATTCCTTCAAACCTGCATTTTCATCAGTAACATTTGTGTTTTCCTCAAGTGTTCACTACAGGTGCAGTTGAAGAATTTGTAGCAATAGAAGCATTTGATGATTCTGGTGAAGAATTAGCAGTTTCGCGTTCAATGCATTTAAGACATGGAGGAATGAATTCAACTTGACCAGCGCTGATCTGTTGAGCTAGTAATGAATCATTTTCCATACGAAGATCATCATGAGACATCCTCAGTTCTCTATATCAAGCTTCCTTTGAAGAAATTCATAAGAAAGCTTCTCATGATCAGCGAGGAGTGTATCATAACGATCTTGAAGATTATCAAATCTAGACTGAAGACTTTTCACATCTTCAGTGAGGATTTGGGTAAGGTTCATTTCATCATTCAATAGATCATCACTTCTATCTAGCAGTTTCTGAAGCTTTTCCAGGGCAGTTTGTTGTTTAGTGGCAATGATAGCAAGTTACTGTAACTGGGTTTTTTATAATCATCAGGTTCACAGTCACTTGAATCAGAGGAGGAGGGATCATTTGGTACCTTTGAACCTTTTGCCATGAAGCAATAGGTTGGAGCGAAGTCATCAGCATAGTCATCAGTGTGGATGGTGTTATCATCTTCTTCAAGATTGAAGATTGACTTGCTGACGAAAGTGGTTGCCAGTGCAAGACTAGCCTGTCCGGATTCTGAGTCTTCATCAGAACCCTCTTCTTCATCAATTCCTCTGATTCTGCCTCGGAGTCCATTTCCTTGCCAATAAGTGCCCGAGCCTTTCTGAAACTAGTCTTCTTGTGCGATGAGGGCTTTGAAGATGAGGATTTTGAAGATTTTTTCTTCTTCTTCGAGTCATCCGAACTGTCATCCTTGTATTTCTTCTTCTTGGATTCCTTTCCCCAACGGGGACAGTCAGCAATGTAATGACTTGATTTCTTGCACTTGTGGCAGGTTCTTTTCTTGTAGTCCTCAGATTAAGATTCTGATTTCCTTATGTCTCTTCTTGAAGATTTACCGAACTGGCCACGTCGTGTAAACCTCTGGAATTTCCTCACGAGCATTGCAAGCTCCTGTCCAAATTCTTCAGGGTCACCAATGCTGTCATCTGAGTCTTCTTCTTCAGATGAGGAAATTGCTCTAGCCTTCAGTGCACGTGGTCTGGAATAGCTTGGTCCATATATATCTTTCTTTTCTTCTAGCTGGAATTCATGAGTATTTAGCCTTTCGAGTATATCAGCTGGATCAAGCATCTTGTAGTCTGGTCTTTCTTGAATCATCAGAACTAAAGTATCAAATGAAGAATCCAAAGATCTCAGCAGTTTCTTCACAACTTCGTGATCAGTAATGTCTCGAGCTCCCAGTGCTTGGAGTCCATTTGATATGTCAGTGAGGCGATCAAAGGTGTCTTGGTAGCTTTCATTGTCATGCCTCTTGAAGCGATTGAAGAGATTGCGAAGAATATCAACACGAGAGTCACGCTGGGTTGATACTCCTTCATTTACTTTGCACAGTCCCTCCCAGATCAGTGTTGTAGAGCCCAAAGCATTCACTCTTACAAAGTGGCCTGGCCTCAGATGGCCACACATGATATTCTTTGCTTGAGAATCGAGTTGCTTGAATTTCTTCACATCAGCAGCAGAGACACTAGCAGAGATGATGGGGACGCCATGTTCCACAATATACCAGAGATCATTATCAATAGCTTGTAGATGCATTTGCATATTGTTCTTCCAGAAGGGAAAGTTCTTTCCTTCGAAGGTAGGACATGCTGCAGTCACCTTAAACATGCCTGCAGTTGACATAACTCCAGGTGGTTAAACAAAAATCACACAGAACAAGGGAGTACCTTGCTCTGATACCAATTGAAAGTGTGTTATATCGACTAGAGGGGGGTGAATAGGAGATTTTTAGAATTTCATCATAGAGGAAATTCCTTTTGAGGAAATTCCTCACCGATGACTAACTTACAGCGGAAACAGTAAAATATCAGAAGTGCAAAGTTTCACAACAGCAGTTTTTTAGAGTGAGGAATGTGAAAACAGATTGCACAGTGAGCAGGCACGCAAAATACAGATGAGGATTAATGAGCATCAAGAATTTGGGGTTGAGGAATTTCAGAGAAAGTCTTCAGCAAATTCTTCAACCAGTAGCAGTGAAAGTCATCAGCACATAATCTGAGGAAAGTAAGGAGTTGAGGAATTAGAACCCGTTTCTCAGTGAAGAAAGTAGTTGATGACCGAGTTCCAACTGTTGTGACAGTCGTACATCTGGTTTGGAGCGGCTTGGTATTGAAACCAAAGGACACACAGTCCCGGGACACACAGTCCCTACCGTGTTCTCCTTGGGCTAAGAACACACATTCCTCGCCCAACACTCGTGGTAAGTCTTCAGGGCAGACTTCCAAACCCTCACAAACTTGGTCACCCGACGATCCACAATTGACTGCTGGAAAGCTCAAGACCATGACGCCTAACCGTCTGGAGGATGCACAGTCCTGAAAGGTAAAAGGCTTCAGTCCCACACAGGAACAACTTCTTCAGTGATGCTCAATCACTAGGTTTGGTTTGTGGTTTCGGTGTATGGGGTATTTCCTCACTCATGAATTACTCTCGAAGACTCTGAGGAATTGGGTTACTCTTATGACAAGTGTCAGTTTCTAACGGAGCAGCCAACCAGCTAATGGTTGTGGGGGGCGGCTATTTATAGCATGGGAGCATCCCGACATGATTTGACACTAATGCCATTAAATAATATGACTGTTGGTGTGGATAAGACCAATGATGTGGCGTGGCTATCGAAACGGTCAGAACCCTCAACTGTGAGAGTCCTCATGTCACTCGTATTCCTCACTTGAGGCTTTTGGTAGGATTAGGCTTGGGTTGAGCATCATGAGGAAATTCATTCCAAAGTGTAACTTCAACCCCCTTTAACAGTACGGTGTTCCTATTACTCAAGTGTGAAGAAACTAAAACAGAAAGAGTAAATCTTCATGCTTCAAAGTCTTCAAAATGATTTTCTTCAGGGCACACCGAATTCCTCAATTTCAGTATCTTCATGAGGAATATCAATTTCATCGCAGATTCCTCGCGATTCATTTCTTCAGCTTTAGACCAATTTCTTCAACCGAAGATATACATTTTTGGGGGTCGATATTCATCAAATATCTCAAACTCCTCAATGACTTATAGATCCTGTGTACACTCATAAACACATTAGATACTTAACCTATAAATCTTAAAACCACCAAAATCACTAAGGGGCACTAGATGCACTTACAAGTATTTTTTTTCAAAACTACTAATGGCGCATTCTTACCAGGTGCGCCATTAGTAACCATGGTTACTAATGGCGCATTCTTTCTGGGTGCTCCATTGGTAACCTGGGAGCAGTAAATATTTTTGACAGCCCACTTCACACTCAGTTTCCCCCCACTTCACTCTCTCCAACACTTCACACTCACTAGTCTCGGCTACCTCCTCCTCCTCACCTCATTTGAACCATATATTCACCCAAATTAAGTGGTTAAATTTCCTTTTTTTGATAGGTAAGTAAGGAGAAAGCTTTCTTTAAGTTCTAGATCTACTTTTTTCTCCCTCCAACATGTGTACACACTTTTTATGGCCTAGATCTACGTATGTTTGTGGTGTTTCATATGTTTGTGTTTGCAGGTACCGGTATTTGAAATGTGATAGTTGCCAATATTTTGCCAGAATGTTGATTCATTTATGTTTCGGCGAGAATTTGGCACTATGCATTCTTTTTGGTCTTATTTTTGGGCAAAGTCATGCCAAATTTTTTTTGGTTCTAACATATCGTTTTGCCCTACCCCGCAGGCAACGATGGTCCGCACGATGACCGAAGGCACCGTGAATAGGTTTCTGAGCTCCGCGAAGGCCGAGATGCTTCAAAATAACGAGATGGTGATAAGATGTCAGTGTCGAAGATGCAAGCTGAAGAGCCTTATGGACCCGGATTCCAGACAGGTGTGGGACCACCTGCTCGTGCATGGTTTCATGGATGGCTATCGGTGGCAAGGTGATGAAGATGATTATGAAGTCGTCCATGGGGGTCGGGCAAGAAAAAAGGAAGGGCTGCAAGACAATAGCGGCGAGTGCGGGCGAGAAGACGAAGAATCTCCAGGACATGATCACGAAGTAGATGCAGGACACAGTCATCATGTAGAAGATGTCGGACATGATGATGAGGAAGATCAAGACAAAGGGCATGATCATGAAGATGAAGATGCCGGAGCAGACGATGATGGACCTTCGATAGGCTGGGTGCAGGACCCTCATATTCAAGAGCTGCTTCTCAAGCAGACGGGTAACGCAAGAGCTACCGCCCGAGAGAAAGCCAAGCTAGATGAACTAGAGATAGACGCGGTTACTCCATTGTATGAAGGATGCAGGCCCAAGGATACCCGCCTGAAAGTAACTCTCATGGCTCTGGAGATGAAGGTAAAACAAAAAATGACCGACACATGCTTCGATGAGAACATGCCATTCTGGCACGAACGTCTTCCCATGGGGAACAAGTGTCCGAACAGTTTCAAGGAGGCGAATAAAATCGTGTGTCCTCTGGATTTACCGCACGTGAAATACCATGTGTGCATCAACGATTGCATCATTTATCGGGACAAGCACGCGGAGTCTACCATATGTCCGGTGTGCGGCGTCACTCGATACAAGAAGAGGAAGAAAGCTCCTCAAAAAGTGGTGTGGTACTTTCCAATCACTCCTCGTCTGCAGCGGTATTTCACGAACCCTAAGCAAGAAGAGCTCCTGCGTTGGCATGCGAATAGGGAGGAGAAGAAGCGAGAAGATGACGGAAATGATCCAGGGATAAATAAAAAAGATAAGATGCTGAGTCACCCTAAGGATGCGAGCCAGTGGCAAGTGTTGAACTTCAAACACCCAGAATTTGGGGACGATCCAAGGAACATCATGCTGGGCGCGAGCACTGATGGAGTCAATCCGTTTGGTAGCCAGAGAAGCACACATAGCACCTGGCCTGTGTTTGTGTGGATGTACAACCTTCCCCCATGGATGTGCATGAAGAGGAAGTACATTCACATGAGTATGCTAATTGAAGGGCCGAAACAACTAGGGAACAACATCAATCTGTATCTGGGGCTGCTGAAAGAGGAGCTAGACACGCTATGGAAAATGCCATCCAATACGTGGGACGCCGCAGCGAAACAACATTTCCCTATGAGAGTCGCACTGCTCACGACGGTGCACGACTATCTCGGTTACGGATATGTCGCGGGGCAGGTGGTCCATGGATTTTGTGCATGCGTCACGTGCATGGATGACACAACGTATCGCCAGCTAGATAGAGATCCGGGTCATCGCCAACATACGTGCGCTATCTAGCGGGAGAGAGGAGGGAGCGGAGGAGGAATCGGATGAAGATCAGTTTCATCGCGATGATGCTCATCGTGACCACAACCCTCTTCTATGTGATGGTAGTTTAGATATCGACTTGTAATGTGAAGACAAACTCGCTACTCGCGGTCTCGAGACTTGTAATGTTCTAACTTTGTTCGGTATTTTGAATTCGGAGACTAATATGATGAATTGTATTCAGAGACTAATCTTCTATTGTATTCCATAAATCTGTTGTTTATATATATGTTGTGTTGTTTATATTCTGTGTTATAATATATATTTTCACATGTACAAATATCAGAAAAGAAAAAAAATCCTAATATTCATAGTACTGGCGCACCAAGTTGCACTCTTGTGGCGCACCAGGAGGTGCGCCATTAGTATGTGGGATAGTAATGGCACACCAGGTGGTGCGCCATTAGTGTCTTGGATAGTAATGGCGCACCGGGTGGTGCGTCACTGTTATGTATATTAACAGTGGCGCACCAGGGGTGCGCCATTACTATTTATTAGTAGTGGCGTGATAATAATGGTGCACCTATAGTGCGCCATTAATAGATAAAGTAGGTGCACCACTAATAGCCCTTTTTCTAGTAGTGTCTCTCTCTCGTGTTCTTGAGATGCCATGATCATGATATACCACGAGCCTTGTTAATATAGTTGGATCATATGGTGTTTGTCCCATGCTATTGTTGTGATGAATTGAGTCTTTCACTTTAAGATCTTGTTATGTTGGATTGAATATTCAGGTTTGAGAGCACATGATGTATTCTTGCATGCGGATACCCGTAGTGATATTGGGGTATTCAAGTGATTCACTTGATATATGTTTTGGCACTAAACTCGTGGATTCCCTAGGTGACATTGGGGTAATCTATGCACAGGGGTTGATGCCTGTTTTCATACTATGTTCTCCGATAGAAATCATGGGGTGATCCTTTAAGTTGTTTTTGTTGGATTGAATATGAAGTATCTGAAATTGTTTGATGCATTGAGTATAATTAGCCAACGGATACTTGAGGTGACATTGGAGTATCTAGGTGACAATAGGGTTGATTGATATGAATCAATGGTGTTATTAGAGTACGAACTGTTGAATAGATAGATTAGAAAGGATAACTTGTTATGTTAGTACGAACTCTTAGAAAGATTAATTGGAAAGAATAACTTTGAGGTGATTTCATACCCTACAAACAATTTATTCTTATGTTCTCATTAGATAGGAACTTTGGAGTGATTCTTCATTTCACACTGAGGGATTGTTATGTGATCCAATTATATTAGCATGATTGAGAGATTGCACTAGCAAAAGTACGAACCCTAGGCGACATTTCCAAATATTGCAATACCGTTTATGCTCACTTTTGTTACTTGCTACCTTTCTATTTTTATTTATTCAGATTATAAAAATATATTTCTACCACCCATATTACACTTGTATCACCATCTCTTCGCCGAACTAGTGCACCTATACAATTTACCATTGTATTTGGTGTGTTGGGGACACAAGAGACATTTTATTATTTGCTTGCAATGTTGTTTGAGAGACACCATCTTTGTACTATGCCTCCCACGGATTGATAAACCTTAGTTCATCCACTTAATGGAAATTTGTTATTGTCCTACAAAACTCTGCGCTTGGAGGCCCAAGATGAGTCTACAAGAACAAGTTGTGTAGAAGACATCAAGCTCATTTCTAGCGCCGTTGCCGGGGAGGTGAGTGCTTGAAGGTATATCTTTAGATCTTGCAATTAAATCATTTAGTTTCTTGTTTTATCACTAGTTTGGTTTATAAAAATAAAATTACAAAAAATTGGAATTGAGGTGGTCTCATATTGTTCATCTTTATAATGTCTTTCGTGAAAATTATGGAAAGGAAAATTGTGCTCAATTTATAGAAGAAGAATTCAATAAAATGTTTTGCACAAAATCCTTGAATGATGAGCATGATAGAAATATTGTTGGTATGAATTCTAGGAATATCCATGATGCTAATGATATGCAAAGCCACAAGCTTGGGGATGCTATGTTTGATGAAGATGATATTTTTAGTCCCCCAAGTTCCGATGAGCAAATTTTTTATAATGATGTCGGTGCAGGTGTGCACTTGATCAACTATGGGACCCTTGGCCCCTTTGTGGTTCGGTAGGGAGGTCATGTGGCACAAAGAGCAGAAATGACGAGGCATCACGATGATGAGTCTTGGGGCGTTATACCCAGGTTCGGGCCGCTGTGAAGCGTAAAACCCTACTCCTGCTTTGGTAGATTGATTGAGGAAGATGAAGCTAGCACAGAGTTCTACCCCGACAAGGGTTGCAGCCGAGAGCTATCACGTACTTACAAATACACTTGGCTCTGATTCCTTGAGGGTCTAAATCTACCAAGTGACGAATCCTTTGCAAGGTTGCCTTGGGACTCCTTTTAGAGCTTAAGGGACGTCCACAGTGGCAAACAGTCATGATCAGATAGTGAACAGTGCTATCATACCTAACTCTAGCACTTAAGACAAAGCGCCACAAATGCGTCCTTAGGTGGCGAGCGGGGGTGCATTCTCGGCAAGCTCCTGCCACCTATTAGGTTGTCGTGGCTTGGTCTCTTGACATGCCTCTAGAAGGGTGTCAACTGGTCGTAATCTGTCTTTCGGCACACGGTCACATATCTAGCGAGAGCCACTCAGCCAATTCGGGGCTCGACGCCTCATCGATAAGTGACTCATGTAGCGATGAGGTGGAGTGGTGGCACATTGGCCCGCGCTTGTCGGGGAGGCATCTTGTTGGGTCTTGTTGAGCATGCTTATGACTTCGCCCCTGGCAGGTGCAAGGGGTTCCGGGCATGTCTTGGGCTCCTTGTGTAGGTCTTGCCAATTTCGCTTGCTACGGGGGCTGTGTCTGCTGGAGTCTTGGTCTTCTTGGTATGATCCTTCACTTATCGTAGAGCAGCTTCTCTGGCCTGGGTCGGGCCTTGGTGGAGTGGTAGCATTCCCCAATAACCTTAGGTCGTCGGGTTGGTGGCTTATTGCGTGTGCACAAGTCGGGGGGAAATAGACACCCCTGTTTGTGTACCCCGAGAGAAGCCCCGAGCCTGAGCCATACGGGTCACTCGACATGTTGGCTTAGGCTCCCTCAATGCACAAACTCGTGTCGAGAAATTGTTGTCCCCTCACGACCCACGTGCAATCTGCGCATTTACTACAAGTGATGGGGACGTCGAACGGTAGTCGTTGGGGAGTAAAAAGGGGCAACCACCAGTAAATAAATGACAGTTCCTTGTAGCGATAGCAAAGAGCGAGTCCCCAATGCATGGCCCTCATACATAAGGAAGGGATCCCGCAAAGGGGGCGCTGCTCATTCACATCCTCCCCTCCGTGTTTCTTCCCCCCTAGAGCTCGACCTCTCCGACGGTTTCAAGAAGCCGCCTGTAACGCCCAAGATGTGGTGCTATCCTTATTTTGGCGTGAGGGCCTCAACAGGGATAGAAACACATCTCATCATTTCGCAAGAATGGATATCGTTACAAGTACATGTACTGAAAAGATGAGTATAAGGAGTTGGCTTACACTTGCAACGAGCTACATCAGAGTCACATCAATACAACAACAAAATCAGTCATCATGAAGAGAGCAGAGTCTGACTACGGACGAAAACAAATGATAAAAGAACGACGTCCATCCTTGCTTCCCAGGCCACCGGCCTGGAGCACATCCTAGATCGATGAAGAAGAAGAAGAAGAAACTCCAAAGCACAATCATCGCACTCACGTCATAATATTACTTCACCTGTACCTACAACAGGTGTTGTAGTAATCTGTCAGCCACAGGGACTGACCAATCTCATTTCCAAAGGTACCAAGAGTAACAAAGCTTAATGGGGTGAGGTATGGTTAAGTGGTGAGGCTGCAGCAAGTGAGTAAGCATTTATTTGAGGTCGTTAACTTATGAGTACAAGAATAAAATAGGGGGGGTGATCTACTCATATCAGACGTGAACTAATAATGATCAAATGAATGATCCTCGACACCTACTTACGTCAGTCAAAACCCCACCGTGTCCTCGATTAGAGAAGGAGCTCACGAAAGAGACAGTCACAGTTCCACACTCAGTTGGCAAGTTTTAATTAAGTTTACTTCAAGTTTTCTAGAACCAAATGTTAAACAAAGTTTCCAAGTCGCCGCATAACCACGGGCACGGCTTTCCAAAAGATTTGACCCTTCAAGGGTACTCCAACTAGTCCATCACAAACTACCACACACTGCGACAGAATAACCTCGATTAGGGAAAACTCGTGATCTCATCGGGTTCCTATTGGAAAACCCAAAGTATCCTCTGAATCCCCTGCACAAGACGCTCGAGAAAGGTAAAACAAATCCAGCACGGCCGCACGATGTGCCGACAATCCCTATAGGAGCAATGTATCTCGTTCTCAGGGCACACCGGATGAGCTATGGTTAGCACGCCATACGCCGAGTTGCCCAGGGTAGCGTTAATAAGCTGCTTTGTTTGGGACAAACACGATCAGCACTGCCCCCCTGTATTATGTTGAATTACTCCTCGAGTTCATGATGCCCTATGTTTTCAGTATTAAAAGAATTATTATGTTGGGCAAATATAGTGCCAATGTTTGGCCTTGCGAGACGAGTTTTATACCAAAACGAGAATCTAGGGGGTCCCCATAACAATCCCAATCATGTTAGGAGCGCTCATTTATGGAACATAACATGAGTAGCCGAAACTAAGGGTGGCAAAGGTGGAACAAAACACCGGGCTAGAAGGCCAAGCTTTCCATCTTTTACCAAGAATATAGGTGCATTAAATTAATTAGCAAGAATATGGTGATGTAACAAGGAACCCAGGTTTGCACATGGAAGCAACTGCACCTGCAACTAGCAACACTAACAAAAGGCTGAGCAAGTGGTAACATAGCCAAACAGTGGTTTGCTGGGTTGTGGAAAGGTTAGAGGTTTTAATGGTAATGTTGGAAGGCTTACATTTAACATGTGGTAGGAAGAGAGACATAGCAAAAGAAACGAGACAACTAGCATGGCAGTGATAGTAATGGTATCTAGGGAAATGATCGTCTTGCATGAGATCCTGCTTGGAAGAAGAACGACTCCGTGAAGCAGATGAACCGACATAGTTGAATTGTCCTCACACTCTGACACGCTTGTGATAACCCACCAGTATAGGGGATCGCAACAGTTTTCGTGGGTAGAGTATTCAACCAAAATTTATTGATTCGACTCGAGGGGAAGCGAAAGAATATTCTCAAGTATTAGCAGTTGAGTTGTCAATTTAACCACACCTGAAAGATTTAGTATCTGCAGCAAAGTATCAGTAGCAAAGTAGTGTGATAGCAGAAGTAGCAGCAGAGTAACAATAGTAACAACAGAGTAAAGTAGCAGCAACAACAGTAGTAGCAGCAAAGTAACGTAGCAAGGACCAGTAGGAAAAACTCGTAGGCATTGGATCGGTGATGGATGATTATGGCAGATGCTATTCATCATGTAACAGTTATAACACGGAGGGATATGTAACTAGCTCTCATTCATCAATATAATGTGGGCATGTATTCCGTATGTAGTCATACGTGCTTAGGTAAAAGAACTTGCATGACATCTATTGTCCATCCCTCCCGTGGCAGCGGGGTCCTAATGGAAACTACGGGATATTAAGGTTCTCCTTTTAATAAAGAACCGGACCAACGCATTAACACTTGGTGAATACATGAACTCCTCATACTATGGTCATCTCCGGGAGTGGTTACGGCTATTGTCACTCCGGGGTTGCCGGGTCATAACACATAGTAGGTGACTACAACTTGCAAGAAAGGATCTAAAACACACATATATTGGCGACAACATAATAGGTCCAGATCTGAAATCATGGCACTCGGGCCCTAGTGACAAGCATTAAGCATGGAAAGTAGTAGCAACATCAATCTCAGAACATAGTGGATACTAGGGATCAATCCCCGTTAAAACTAACTCGATTACATGATAGATCTCATCCAACCCAGCACCGTCCGGCAAGCCTACGATGAGACTACTCACGAACGGTGAAGAGCATCATGGAATTCGCGATGAAGGAAGGTTGATGATGATGATGGCGACGATCTCCCCTCTCCGGAGCCCAAAACGGACTCCAGATCTGCCCCCCCAGATGAAGAACAGGAGGTGGCGGCGCCTGCGTATCGTAAAACCCGATGAACTCTCCTCCTCGATTTTTTTCCGGACGAAACGGACTATATAGAGCTGGATTGAGAGGCGGTGGGCTTTGTGGGCTCCACAAGCCTGCGAGGCGCGGTCGGGGGGGGCTGCGCCTGGTGGGCTTGTGGGCTCACGGCTCCACTTCCTCCACTGATTCTTGCACCGGTATTTTTCATAAATTCCAGAAAAAATCTCCGTAAATTTTCATGTCATTCCGAGAACTTTTAAATTTGCGCAAAAACAACACCATGGCAATTCTGCTGAAAATAACGTTAGTCCGGGTCAGTTGCATTCAAATCATGCAAATTAGAGTCCAAAACAAGGGCAAAAGAGTTCGGAAAAGTAGATACGACGGAGACGTATCAACTCCCCCAAGCTTAAATCCTTACTTGTCCTCAAGCAATTCAGTTGACAAACTGAAAGAGACAAAACAAAAACATTGACGAACTCTGTTTGATCTTGTTGTTGCAACTATGTCTAACTCATAACCAGAATTTCATCAAGATCACAAGCTAACCACATAAGCAAATGACATCTAGGTCTCATGGTAAACTCATATCAATGGCATAATCAACTAGCGAGCAAATAATAATAAGTCTCAAACATCAACACTTCAATCAAAACAATCATGAAGCAGTACGAACATATGGTATCTCGCTAACTCTTTCTGAGACCGCAAAACATAAATGCAGAGCACCTTCAAAGACCAAGGGCTGACTAAACATTTTAATTCATGGCAAAGAAGATCCAGTCACAGTCATACTCAACACAGTTAAAAGCAAAGCATAAAAATGACAGAGGTGCTCTCTAATTGGTGCTTTTATAAGAGGAGGATGACTCAACAAGAACATAAATAGACAGGCCCTTCGCAAAGGGAAGCATTGATTTGCAGAGGTGCCAGAGCTCAAGCTTTGAAAACAGAGATAATAATTTTGGGTGGCATGCTTTCATTGTCAACACAATGACTAAGAGTTCTCACCATCTTCCACGCTACACATTCTATAGGCGGTTCCCAAATAGAAAAGTAAAGTTTTGACTCCCCCACCACTGATCAATCACACTCCACGACTAGCCGAATACTCGGGTGCCATCCATACCAACATCAATCCAGGGGGAGTTTTGTTTGCAATTATCTTTTAGATTTGAGTATGGAACTGGGCATTCCAATTACCAGCCCCTTTCTCGTGAATGATAGTGAATAAACACATATCGAGGATAACACGCCTAGCATGGAAGATACTAATAGTCCCCTGTCACCACATGAGCGGTTCGGGCATGCAAAACAGATTATTTCTTGAAGATTTAGAGAGTGGCACATGCAAATTTACTTGGAACGGCAGGTAGATACCGCATATAGGTAGGTATGGTGGACTCATATGAAACAACTTTGGGTTTATGGAAGTGGATGCACAAGCAGTATTCACGCTTAGTACAAGTGAAGGCTAGCAAAAGACTGGGAAGCGACCAACTAGAGAGCGACAACAGTCATCAAAATGCATTGAGAATAACTAACATTGAGTGCAAGCATGAGTAGGACATAAATCACCATGAACATGAATATCATAGAGGCTATGTTGATTTTGTTTCAACTACATGCGTGAACATGCGCCAAGTCAAGCAACTAGAATCATTCAAAGGAGGATACCATCCTATCATACTACATCATAGTCACCTCAAAATTCATGTGGGCATCCAAGACAAACCATTATAAGCTCCTAGCTAAGTAAGCATGGCATCAGCAACTATGATCTCTAAGTTGTCATTGCAAACATGTTTCCCTCACAACAAAGCTGAATCAGGCACGATGAGCTAGTCATATTTACAAAAACAAAATAGATCGTGTTCATACCAGCATTTCTAGGCTCAGTCACTTCATCATATATCGTCATTATTGCCTTTCACTTGCACGACCGAATGAACAATAATAAGCGTGCTCGTGCATTGGACTAAAGCTGGAATCTGCAGACAAACACAAAGGAGAATACAAAGTAATATGGCTCTTTAACAGATAAACAGATATGCATACGAGAGCCACTAAACATTGTAACCATGGTCTTCTACCTTGACCCAAAGAAAAAGAAAACTATTTATACGGGAAAGCTCCCAACAAGCAAAAGAAGAAAAGAAAATCTTTTTCGGTTTTCTCAAACTAGACAGACACACGAAAAGAAAACGAGAAAAAGAAAATAAACTAGCATGGATGTTACAGTGGCAAAGTGTGAACACCGACGAACAAAGTGAAAGCATAAGCAAGAATGTAAAGTCGGTGAGAAACACGTACTCCCCCAAGCTTAGGCTTTTGGCCTAAGTTGGTCTACTCCCAAGGAGGGAAATATCCAGCTCCGGGGTACTCCGGAGTGGACTGAGGATGCCACTGCTGTGTGAGCTCCTCTGGCTCCCACTGATAAACTGGCATCTGGTACTCGACTGGTGGCTCGGGCACGGGCACCTGTGGTTGGGCTAAGCCCCAGTATGCGTAGATGTCCCAGGGCATAATAATGTACCTACCTGCATGAAGATTGAACAAAGAAGGAGCAGGCAAAGTAATAGTCTCACGAGTACCCTGACTAAATACCAGGTTATAAATCATCCTTCTACTTATATCTCTATCAAGAAAGTCATGACGAACCATGCTATCGTAATCTAGATATCTGTCAGGAAGAAGAATCTCTTCTTCCTCTTCTAGTCTAATAGGTATCTCAAAGTGTCCAGCAAGACGAGTAGCATAGATACCTCCATAGACAATGCCTTTAGAACGGTTCGTGTTCAACCGTTGAGCTACTATAGCGCCCAAGGTATAAGTTTTATCATTATAAAGGGCTTCGCGCAAGACCGCGATATCTGGGGAACTAAGTGACCCAGCCTTCCCACGGCCAATGAAACATTTTCCCACAAATAGTGAGAAGTACCGAAGCACAGGAAAATGAATGCTAGCAGCTCTAGCGCAAGACACTCCTCTCTCCTCTCCTACAGCAATTGTATCGATGAAAGCCTCCAATTCCCGTGGACGAGGTTCATGAATATCCCCAACGTAAGGTAATTTGCAAACATTGCCAAAATCCTGGAGTGACATGCGCTGGGGGATATCATAAAGTTTGAACTCAAACATAGGAGGATTCTTCCTCGGATAGAAGTTAAAGCTTTGTACGAAGATATTAGTGAGGAGGAGGTATTGCGGACACTTATCTTCAACGAAGGCGATAAGGCCTGCGTTCTCCACCAAGTAGTAAAAGTCCTCATAAAGTCCGGTGGCTCGTAAGAACACATCGCTTGGGCACTCGCTCGCTCGAACTTCTGCAACTCAAGGGAATGGATACTTGGGCTTCTTCTCACTTCCATCATCCTTGGGGTCACGGCTTGAAGAGCCTCTTAAGAACCTCCTCATCTTTTCCCTTTTCTCTCTATGAAAATTTCTGAAAGTTTTAGTGATTCTAAGGAAAAGTGAATAAGGATCAACGAAACTCGTAGCAACTACTCCCACAAGGGCCTAGAGTCCATATTACGCATCAAAACTACTTGGGACCAGCTAAAATTAGCATGCAAAGCTCAAGAACATGGTCACCAAGGCAGCAAAAATACGCGAAGTATAAGGCACTAGAGCAAAAACTAATTGGACCAATGGAGGAGTCACTTACCAAGGACTAATTTCCCGAAAACAGTTCGGAGAATGTTTCTTTGAGCAATGAGATCGAAAATCCCACCAAGAGCAGCAAGAACACGGGTTTGAGCTGCGAAACGATTTTTTCTGGAGGTAGGAGAAGCAGATGGGAGCTAGAATGAGTGGAGGGGGTGCACATGGGCCCCACAAGCCAGGTAGGCGCGGCGAGGGGGGTGCCCGCGCCTCCAGGGCTTTTGGCCCACTGGTGCAACCCCGAGACTAGCTCTTCGTCTCAGTATTTTTCAAAAATTCCAGAAAAAATCGTACTTGATTTTCAGGACGTTCGGAGAACTTTTATTTTCGGGGTACTTTTCTACGGGACGCTAAGACAGAAAACAGGGAAAACTAAACTAAATCTATCATTTTTCTTCTAAGCAACCGAAGGTGAAAGCTTGGAACAGAGGTTTGTGATTCCTCGATTCATCCATCTCATGGTCATCGAAAGAAATCCGTCAATGAGGTTGATCAAGTCTCCTCGACAAACCTTTTCGAATCGCAAAAGAGAACGGAGAATTTTCGAATAGTCACTAGGTTACCTCAATGGGTATGTGTATCTCCCCAACAAGCAAATCATACTTCATCTTAATAGGAGGAATAGGGCATTCAAAGCTCCCAATAAGAATCGAGGAAGTCTTTTCGATAGCATTGATGCAATGTACTCGATATTGTTTCTTCAGAAAGTGCACCGTATGCTCATTACCGTTGACATGGAAAGTGATGTTGCCTTTGTTGCAATCTATAACAGCCCTTGCAGTGTTTAAAAAGGGTCTTCCGAGGATGACCGCCATGGCATCATCCTCGAGAATATCCAAGATAACAAAGTCTGTTAAGATACTGACATTAGCAACCACAACAGGCACATCCTCGCAAATGCCGATAGGGAAAGTAGTTGATTTATTGGCCATTTGCAGAGAGATTTCAGTGGGTGTCAACTTATCCAGCTCAAGTCTACGATAAAGAGAGAGAGTCATAACACTAACACCGGCTCCAAGGTCGCATAAAGCAGTTCTAACGTAGTTACCTTTATTGGAGCAAGGTATAGTGGGCACACTGGGATCACCTAGTTTCTTGGGAGTTCCACCCTTGAAGGTATAATTAGCAACATTGTGGAAATCTCAACCTCAGGTATCCTCCTCTTATTAGTCACAATATCTTTCATGTAATTAGAATACGGAGACATTTTGAGCATATCTTTCAACCGCATTTGCAGAAAGACAGGTCTAATCATTTCAACGAATCGGTCAAAATCCTCATCGTCCTTTTTCTTGGATGGTTTGGGAGGAAAGGGCATGGGTTTCTGAACCCGTGGTTCCATTTCTTTACCATGCTTCCTAGCAGTGAAGTCATTCTTATAGTATCTTCTATTCTTAGGCTGTGGGTTATCAAGATCAACAGGTTCAATCTCCACATCCTTATCATTGCTAGGTTGAGCATCAACATGAACATCACTATTGATATTATTATTAGGCTCATGTTCATCACCAGATTGTGTTTCAGTATCAGAGACAGAGACAATGTTTGGACTCTCAGGGGTAGCAGCATCTGGGTTGCTAGCGTGCAAATTCCTATCATCTTTCTTCTTCTTTCTAGGATGACTAGGTGCATCAGTGCTAACTCCATGAGAATCTTGTTCAATTCTCTTCGGATGACCCGCAGGATACAGAGGTTCCTGGGTCATTCTACCGCCTCTAGTAACGACTCTAACGAAATTTTCATTCAACTCATTGAGCAAGTCATTCTGAGCTTTAAGTACTTGTTCTACCTGAGTAGTAACCATAGAGGTATGTTTACTCAGAAGCTTAAGATCATTGACATTTCTGTCCACACAAGCACTTAAATGACTAAGCATACGAGCATTCTGTTCCAATTGTCTGCTAACATAATCATTGAAACTCTATTGTTTGGCAACAAAGTTATCAAATTCATCCAAGCATAATCCAGCAGGTTTATCAAAAGGAATATCACTCTCATCAAACCTACGCAGAGAATTTACTTCTACTACCTGTATCGGGTTATCAAGACCATGGATCTCTTCGATAGGTGGTAGATTTTGACATCTTCAGATTTAATGCCTTTCTCTCGCATAGATTTCTTAACTTCTTGCATATCTTCAGGACTGAGGAATAGAATACCACTTTTCTTTGGAGTTGGCTTAGGAGGTGGTTCGAGAATAGTCCAAGCATTCTCATTGCACAAGATGTTATTCAATAGAATCTCATCTTGTTCTACAGTTTGTTCCCTAAAAACAGAACCACCACAACTATCTAGGTGGTCTCTAGAAGCATCGGTAAGTCCATTATAGAAGATATCAAGTATTTCATTCTTCTCAAGAGGGTGATCAGGAAAAGCATTCAGTAGCTGGACGAGCCTCCCCCAAGCTTGTGGGAGACTCTCTTCTTCAGCTTGAGCAAAGTTGTATATTTCCGGCAATGCAGCTTGCTTCTTGTGGGCAGGGAAATATTTTTTAGAGAAGTAGTAGACCATATCTTGGGGTCTACGCACACAACCAGGAGCAAGAGAAGTGAACCAAGTCTTAGCATCATCCTTTAGCGAGAAAGCAAACAGCTTGAGGATATAGTAGTGGCGGATCTTTTCCTCACTAGTGAATAGGATGGCTATATCGTGTAGTTTGGTAAGATGGGCTACAACCGTTTCAGACTCATAACCGTGAAAAGGATCAGATTCGACCAGAGTGATTAACTCACGGTCGACAGAGAATTCATAATCCTTATCGGTCACAAAGATAGGCGACGTAGCAAACTTCGGGTCATATTTCATCCTAGCGTTCAGAGATTTTTCTTTCCACTTGAGAAGTAATTTCTCAACATCATAGCTATCCTTACACGCAAGAAAATCCTCAGCTATCTCTCCTTCCATAACATAACGTTTAGGCATATCAGGCATATTAGGCAATTCAGGCATAATAGCAGGTTCTATTTCAATAGTATCATCAATTTCAGAAGTATCATCACATCTAGTTGCAACTCTAGCAATTTTTGCATCAAGGAATGCACCAAGTGGCAAAGCAGTATCAAGCATACCATCATTAGGCAAAGCAGTATCAAGCATAGCATCATCATAAGCATCATGGGCAGCAGAAGTAGCATCATCAAGCACAGGCGACATATCAAGATTTCTAGCAAGAGGTGATGTCGCAAACTTACTCATAATTGAAGGTGATTGAAGTGCAGAGCTAGATGGCAGTTCCTTACCTGTCCTCGTAGTTGAGGGCAAGACTTTAGTTCTTGGATCTATTGGATTCCTCATAGTGACCAGCAGGCGTAAATTCCAAGTGACTCAGAGAATATAGTTGTGCCTCCCCAGCAACAGCCCTAGAAAATAGTCTTGATAACCCACAACTATAGGGGATCGCAACAGTTCTCGAGGGTAGAGTATTCAACGCAAATTTATTGATTCGACTCAAGGGGAAGCGAAAGAATATTCTCAAGTATTAGCAGTTGAGTTGTCAATTCAACCACACCTGAAAGATTTAGTATCTGCAGCAAAGTATCAGTAGCAAAGTAGTGTGATAGCAGCAGTAGCAGCAGAGTAACAACAGTAACAACAGAGTAAAGTAGCAGCAACAACAGTAGTAGCAGCAAAGTAACGTAGCAAGGACCAGTAGGAAAAACTCGTAGGCATTGGATCGGTGATGGATGATTATGGCGGATGCTATTCATCATGTAACAGTTATAACACGGAGGGATATGTAACTAGCTCTCATTCATCAATATAATGTGGGCATGTATTCCGTATGTAGTCATACGTGCTTAGGTAAAAGAACTTGCATGACATCTATTGTCCATCCCTCCCGTGGCAGCGGGGTCCTAATGGAAACTACGGGATATTAAGGTTCTCCTTTTAATAAAGAACCGGACCAACGCATTAACGCTTGGTGAATACATGAACTCCTCATACTATGGTCATCTCCGGGAGTGGTTCCGGTCATTGTCACTCCGGGGTTGCTGGGTCATAACACATAGTAGGTGACTACAACTTGCAAAATAGGATCTAAAATACACATATATTGGCGACAACATAATAGGTTGAGATCTAAAATCATGGCACTCAGGCCCTAGTGACAAGCATTAAGCATGGCAAAGTAGTAGCAACATCAATCCCAAAACATAGTGGATACTAGGGATCAATCCCCATCAAAACTAACTCGATTACATGATAGATCTCATCCAACCCATCACCGTCTAGCAAGCCTACGATGAGATTACTCACGAACGGTGAAGAGCATCCTGGAATTGGCGATGAATGAAGGTTGATGATGACGATGGCGACGATCTCCCCTCTCCGGAGCCCAAAACGGACTACAGATCTGCCCTCCAGATGAAGAACAGGAGGTGGCGGCGCCTCCGTATCGTAAAATGCGATTTAATCTTCTTCTTGATTTTTTTCCGGACGAAACGGGCTATATAGAGCTGGATTGAGAGGTCGTGGAGCTTTGTGGGCTCCACAAGCCTGCCAGGGGGGCCCGCGCCTGGTGGGCTTGTGGGCTCACAGCTCCACTTCCTCCGCTGATTCTTGCGCCGGTATTTTTCATAAATTCCAGAAGAATTCTCCGTAAATTTTCAGGTCATTTCGAGAACTTTTATTTCTGCGTAAAAACAACACCATGGCAATTCTGCTGAAAAAATCGTTAGTCCAGGTTAGTTCCATTTAAATCATGCAAATTAGAGTCCAAAACAAGGGCAAAAGATTTTGGAAAAGTAGATACGACGGAGACGTATCAGCTTGCGGAACTCTATCGAGACGAAGCAAACCGTAAACAAGAATCAACACACGATATTCACCATGTCACATGCACAACATGATGCACAACACATATGATGCATGAACAGTTTAATTATGCAAGGTATGGCATGGCAAATCACAACAATCAAACACTACACATTAAGTGAAGCTCAATATGCAACGAGTTGCATATTGACGAAACTCCACATACGAACTATTTAATTCACTCCTGTTTAGGTACACTTCAATATTAATTTTTGTTAAACATGGCAAGTGGTGAAGCAAAAATATACTACATATGTACGCATTTTAAATGTGGTCGGAAAAGTCATATAGCATCTCCGAACTGACCTCCTGCATTAACGTCATTTCCATATATGGCTCATCTCCAACGGAGCTACGATTAATTAACTGCAAATTAAACCGTTTCTATCACATCAACACACAGACCGAAGCAAACAGCATGGCTAGCATTTTTAAATATGCATGAGAGTTGTTAAATATTAATCTACGCGAAATTCTACACGTTTTACATCTCTAACTTGTTCTGATCCGACGCACTGATTAAAAGTTACGGTCATTTTTGAAAATATGCATTTTTTAAAAAATACTAATTCGCAAAACCTAAAAAAACTAAACGGGCCGAATTGCCCTAATGGGCCTAACAGTGCACGTGCGCAAGGGATAGAGTCTCGGGGGAGGCTCACCTCGCGGCCACGGGCCGACCTGGAGGAGGAGGCGAGCTGGGCCGGCTGAGCGGGCCGGTGCGGTCGCGCTTGCACCGGCCCACCTATGCTAGCGACCAACGCCGCTTGGGATCCCAATCGGATGTGGCGATCCAGATCGCGGGAGGAGGGCGGCGGGTCGACGGTGCAGGCGGCGGGGCATCTTAAGCCGGCAAGCGGGGGCACCGACTGGCGGCTGGAGGCGGCCTGGGCTGCGGACCCTGGCGACTGGGGCGGCGGGAGGGCGCGACTGTGTGCGGCAGCGCGGGAGGCGGCAATCTCGCGGGAGTGGAGCTGCATGCGGGAGCGAGGCAGGGGTGGCTCGGGGAGACTCGGAAAGGCTGCGGGCGATATGCTCCGCGGGCCGTGGTGTGGAGTGGCTGGCTGGCTGCGGTGGGAGGTGGCGGCTGGCTAAGGTTTCGGGCATGGAACCCGAGGAGGAGAGAGAGAGGCCAGATTAGGCAGGTGGGGTTTGTTTAAATAGGTAGGGGCTAGGGTTTAGGTAGTTTTGGGCATTTTTCAACCCTCTGATAGCGATTGAACGGTTCGATCGGAGAGGTGGTTTTGTGGGATGTGTTTGAGAGGCTAGGTGGGGAAGAGATGGAAGTTTGCGGTCCTACAACGAGATTTTAAACATCGGAAAATGTCCGCCGGTAAACCCATGACGGTGCCGCTGCGTTTGATCGTTCGGGTATCAAACGCACTCCGATTGCAACGAAAATTGGCACGCGGCCTACCTACACTATATTAAGACCGCACGCTAAGTTTCAACCAAATCCAAGAATATTTTATACGCACTTTTAAAAACAAATATATTATCGATGCCGCGGTCGCGTGCGTGTGTGGTTGGTATCGAAATGGTCAACGACGAACACGGAGAGAGCCGACCACTAATAATGTATGCAAGTTTTGAAAACTGGCGGCAACGAAGTACCGATGCAATGCGGATGATGCACATGATGCGATGATGAATGCGACAAACAAAATAATAACACGACGACAACGGAATAAAAGGGGAATCTTCTGGAACGTTGGTCTCGGGCTGTCACACCGCCACCGGGAGCCGATGTCTCTGCTGCCGCAGACAAGGCTAGCCCTCTTGCCGACAGGGACCTTGCGGTCCCAACTGTCCAAGGAGGCCACCGGAGTTAGGTTCGACCCACTTCTGTCATCATGTTATCCTATACTTAACGCACAATATGTATCTCGTATCAGACCATGCAACGTCCTTTCTTTGTGTTGAACTAACGTATTTATGTAATCGCATGCTATCTCCCTTTGCTTTCCTTCTGGTATTTGTATGGTTGCTTTATTTGTGTGCTCTGGTTGCCCGCCAACAATGTGCTTCCGTGATTGCCTCAAGAAACGGGTCCTTAGAATACTGTAGGTGAGGACAAGTTATCGGCGAGTTTTTCCTCATCTGTCTTTCATCCTGATGCGGGTTTCATTGAGTAGGCTCGAAACAAAATAGGGGCGCGACAAGGAAGATAACGAGGTTCCATTATACTCTATATTCACCATACAAAAACCTTGGTCGCAAAGGGAAATACGCAAAATATAAGATTTTAACGAAAAACGACGGTCGCATCAACTTATCTTTCATTGAGGTTTATTTTCTATCTTGGTGTTCGTCTACCCACATTCGCCGTTCGCTCCTTCTTTGATCAGTGTCTATTCCCTTCGCATTCCCTAGCGCGTGCATGGTGTAAACCGTTGCTGTTCTGGAGGAAGAGAAGAACGAATAGAGAGTAAATGGAGGTACTTGCGGAAATGTTAGTTATGAGCACGGTCCGCGTGCATGGTCCGCGGCATGGTCCGCGTGCATGGTCCGCGGCATGGCCCTTCTTATCCTTCTTGCCCAACGGTCCCGTAATGACCATGACATTAGAAATGTTGTGAAACAGGACCTTGATGTGGCTTGTTCGCTGGGGTCGCCGACCAACTGATTCTCTCGAGTGTTTGGCCTGGGATTGACCAATATGGGGAAAATGGAGGACCTAGCCGCGAGGGAGCTCATCAACGTCGGCGGCTCCGCCGTGACGCATAACTGACCACAGGTGGGAAAGGAGAAGAGAGGAAGGGCGTCGCCGTGTACCTTTCCTTCTCCCTTGCACATTCATTCATTTCCGCACCCCCCCTAGGGGTTAGGTGAGCTAGCTCGATGATTCTGAAAGGGATGGCGTCGTTGCTTAGTCCACTTCTTCCCCCCGACGAGGTCGTCGCCGTGGCCGTGTTGTCCGTGTCGGACGCAACAGACACGACGTCGACGGTCCTTCCTGCCGTTGACGCAAACACGACGGTGGTGCATTACAGGGCTCGGAGAGGCAAAATATCGTAAGGTGACGATGTTTTTCTTCCTCAACCCTCCAGGCATAGGAGATGGTGATGAAGATCGATGAAGCGCTCGCAATCTCGGGTTTTGCGCGAACCAAGCCCTTGACTGGCGCGCGAAAGATGTTGGTACAGGTGTGCACTCGATCACCTATGGGACCCTTGGCCCATTTGTGGTTCGGCGGGGAGGTCGTGTGGCACAAAGAGAAGAAACTTGGGGTGTTTCACCCATGTTCGGGCCGGTGTGAAGCATAAAACCCTACTTATGCTTTGGTAGATTGACTGAGGAAGATGAAGCTCCCATGGAGTTCTGCCCCGGTAAGGGTTGCCGCGATGAGCTATCATTTGCGTGCAAATATACTTGGTTCTGATCCCCTAGGGGTATAAATCTACCAAGTGTGGAATCCTTCGCGAGTTTGCCTTGGGCCTCCTTTTATAGCTCAAGGGGCATCCATAGTGGAAACAATCATGATCAGATAGCAAACAGTGCTATCATACCTAACTCTGGAACTTAACACAAATAGTCATAAATGCGGCCTTATGTGGCAAGCGGGTATGCCTTTTCGGCAAGCTCCTGCCACCTATTAGCTGGTCGTGGCTTGGTGTCTTGACACCCTCTGGACGGGTTCCAACTAGTCGTGATCTATCTTCTGGCGTTCCGCCACGTATCTAGCGAGAGCCACTCAGCCATCTGGGGGCCCGACACCTCATCGATAAGTGACTCGTGTAGCGATGAGGTGGAGCGGTGGCAGATTGGCCCGCGCTTGCTGGGGAGGCGTCTAACCGGTTCTTGTCGAGGATGCATGCGACTTCGCCCCTCGCACGTGTCGGGGGTTCCGGGCATGTCCTGGGCTGCTTGTGTAGGTCTTGCCGGCATCGCTGGCCATGGGGGCTGCATTTGCCGGAGTCTTGGTCTTCATGATGTGCTCCTTGAGTTCTCGTAGAGCGGCTTGTGTGTCCTGGGTTGGGCCTTGATGGGGTGGTAGCATTCGCCTGCAATCTTTGGTCGTCGGGTCGGTGGCTTATCGACTATGCACAAGTCAGGGAAATAAACACTCGTGTTTGTGTACCCGATAGATGGAAGCATGCCTCCTTTTTATGATGACTATATTGATGAAAGTGGGTTTAGAAGAGTGTAAACTCTGGGTACTAATGATTCCACTATTTTCAGGGTGTTGAATATTTTCATAATTTTAAAAGTGGGTTTGGAGAGGTCATGACTTTATTTAGTGATGAGTCCATTATTTGAAGGAGTCTTCAATAGACTATGACAACAAAGTTGCTATCTATGATGATTATGGCGATGGCAGGTATGTTATAAAGACTAATAAAAACCATGAAACTTGTCATCATGATTTTAATTTTCACGTGGATCTATACTTATATTAATTTGAGACTCTCACAAAATTACCACGTTAATTAGAAATTACGAACCGTTCATCTGGTGGGTCCGAGTTATTACGGTGTGGATCGAGCCATAAAATCCTTGAGAAAAAAAAAACTAAACTCCATGATATATTTTCTCTGTTTCGAAAAAAAAAAGTCCAGTCTCAATATATCTATACCTTAGCGGACTCTTCCTCCCCTTACGCAAAAAACAAACTCCACGATATCTTTTCTCTGTTTAAAAAAAATTGCAGTCTCAATATATCTATACCTTAGCGGACTCTTCCTCCCCTTACAGAAAAAAACAACCTCAAACAGTTTCTAAGTAAATATCTTCTCGATGCTAACTCCATGCAGATTATTACTCATGTTCGGCCTCGATGTTGCCTCCCTGCCTCGGTTCTTTTCTCTTCTCGAGTGAATTACTGTCGGTCGTCGCCAAGATGTCGTTATTGATCGTTTTTCTACAGATACATCAAGCCCAATCTACCAAGCCGTCGCCGCATGTACCGCGAGCGTCGTTATTGATCCTTTTTCTTGCTCTTCCATCCGAAAGAAACATGTCAGGCTACTCGAGTGACTGTTTCTATTGTTTTGATCTGTTCTTGCACTTTTGAATATCTAATCAAGCAACTGAAAGCCTATTTGAGGTTTGTGGTAGGGATCGAGGGTTATCTTTTCTAGATTATGTTCTTGCAACTTAATATTGTTGTCTCGATCAGGTGACACTGAGATCAATCTGGTGAACAAACCTCTTGAACTGCCTCGAATTGATTAGTCTGATGCTGGTGCAATCTATGGACGTGCCTGGGTGCAGGTCATCCACCTCTGCGGCAGCAACAAGTTTGCACTATCAGAAAAATCGATTGCAGCGTTTTGTAGCGGTATGTACATGCTTTCCTCTTTCACATAGATTACTAATTAATCTGCTCAACGGCACAATTCTTGATTAATTGCCTCGCCGGAAGCGTCCTGCATTGTACCTCCACATGGCTCATCCGTGACTGATTTTGCATATCATGGTGGCATGTGCGTACACAAGCAATTAACTATAATTACAATTGATTCACTACGTAATCCCACCTGCTAGCTGGTGTGTATGACACTTTACAAAGAAAGCATGTGTGCTATGTTATGGTATTTGTGGTACTAAAAACATATTAGGGTTCACTCGGTATAAAAAAAGACACTTCCTAAAGAAATAACTTCAGATTTGAGACATGTTATGTCGAGTTTAATCGTATCTTAATCTCAAAAATGACTTATCTGAAAAATATTGTAACAACAATATTCCAGTGTGTATAAAAATATATTTGTGCTATGGTATAGTCTTTTCGGTGCTAAAATTTCATTAGGGTTCTATCTGTATCAGAGAAAACGACAGTTTAAAAAAATATAACCTAAGATTAAAGACATATTATTTCAAGTTTAATGGTATATGCATCGATCTCAAAACTAATGTATCCAAACAATATTATAAAAGTAATATGCCAGTATATATAAAAATATATGTATTCTGTGGTTGCGGTAGTAAACAATAATTAGATTTATTTCAGTATCAAAGAAAAAGACAAACTTCAGCTCATTCGTATCTGTAGAAGTTATCAGTATAACTTCATATAATTAAGCACACCTTAACCCCATTGAATTCTACAATGGTTTGTAATTACTTTAAACGGCTCCAATTTATTCTCCATCATGCAGAAAAATAAAGTGGTTACTAAATATACATCCACACTTTTTATATGATTGATTCCAGATATATATGCTTTTTTGGTTAACTTATTTTCGTGCTATCACAGTCCAAGAGCTGCTATTGGGTAATTCCACGTCTGACCTCACTCTTTATACGTCGAGATGAACGGCCATTGCCGAAATTGTTTTCAATTTCCTCTTAATACCCACATATTATAAAACAAGTATCCGCTGCCTTAATTTATAGGTTACAAACTTTTCCGCCCGGGTGTCATAAATTAAAGAACATGTCCCACTAGAGTATACTATTTCACTAATTTAAGAATTTCATGTAAAAATAGCAGATTCAGTTTGTTAAAACATTTTATAACTTATTATGTTTTATATTTTCTTAGTACGCACTTGGACAATTAGTTTATACGTAACTCCACTCAGTGTGTAACTGAGATGCTCCTTCCAAGGCTCCAAAACACACACGTACGTAAAATCAACCTTCTCATGTTTTACATGATGTTACCCATGGAGCATAAGATTAGTTTCCAAGTAACATTCTCTCATAGACGATCCCTCTACATACCTTGCTGTCATATCTGATCTCCAAACTCTCATGGATATTTCTAGCAAATGATATACCTGATGACAAACAGCAGTGAATGTATGAACCATATACTATACCGGATTTTTGAGGAGAATATAAGGGACATAGACTTATAATTTGTATTTAGACATATTTTAAAAAATATACTCATTTATTATACTCCATGGTATATATCTTCCTCTTTGAAAGCAATCCTGCAGCATAAAAAATGCCTCCCTATTCCCCAATGCAACAAAAATCTCTCAAGCTCAAGCAAGCGGGTTGGGGCATGAATTCCGTGTGTGCAAGGAGCTTATTGCATGAAAATTGTTTTCCACATCCTGATCAAGTTCGTTTTGTCACAACCTATTTCTTCGTTTTTATAACTACCCCCACCCCCTCCCCACTTTCATCAAAATCCACTAGGGACAGCACCTCGAGACTGATAGTGTGCCGCTGCCTGAGACATGCAATAGACAGCGACCATCAATTCATCTTGAAGGCCAGCGGCAACCGGTAAATACATAGCACCATTGTTTTTATTTGTTGTGAGCTGAGAGTTGGGTTGTCTATTGGTGACAAGGAATAATTGGGATGAGTAGGGCAGAAAAATAACTCCCCAAGAAAAAAACATGTACAGGTGGTTACAAAAAGTTGCCTTCTAGGAGGTAGTTCAACTCTTATAGTACCCCAAAGACTGAAATAGTCAACCAAGAAGTTGTTTAGATCATTCTGAGTTCCCAAACAACATAGAGCTTGGGTACGGGTTTTCCCCACATTATTGGTCACTAGGTTTTAGACAGTGGATTTGGTAAGCACGCAAGATTTAATCACAGTATTATGAAATGAATTGATAGTACATTTTTGTGCTAGAAAATGTACTTATGTTTTATTGAAACTATGTTACCCAATTATTATTGCAATGAATAAGTTAGAGATCTAGGAAACTCGGTCAGTAAACACAGAAAGGAACCTGAATATATCATTCATGTAGTCATGTACTAACTTTTACTTTAATTTATATTGTCAGTATAGATTTACCAAACAATCCCAAAAACTATAACAAGAAAATAGAATACTAGTGTAATGTATTTTGTAAAATATGCATGTATGTAATTTGTGGAAAAAATGGATGATTTCCTCCACAATGTAAATAATATATTAATGAAAGGAAAAGTAACTTATTAATATTTCAATGAAAAATCATGTTTCTCTTTAATTTATATCTTACATAGGCTAGCCCGTGCAGATGCACGGGTTGACGACTAGTTATATTAATCAAGTATATCACGATAGTTATTTTGTTGAGTTTACTCCCACTACTATGAATGATAAGAATTTTCCTTGTGTGGATAGTAATAAAAATTATATGCATGTGCATCATGAAAAGAATGTTGTATGTGATAGTTATATTGTTGAATTCCTTCATGATGCTACTGAAAGTTATTATGAGGGAGGAACATATGCTTGTAGGAATTCCAATAATATCAAGTTTCCTCTCTATGTGTTCAAAGTTTTGTAGTTATGCTTATTTTGCTTTCCTATGCAAGATAATTCTTGCTACAATAAATTTTTTGCTTGCAAAATTCCTATGCATAGGAAGTGGGTTATACTTAAATGTGCTTGTCATGTGCTTCATGATGCTCTCTTGCATGTTTCAATTACTACTTTTTATGTGAGCATAATTGAAATCATCATGCCTAGCTAAAAGGCATTAAAGAAAAGCGCTTGTTGGGAGACAACCCAATATTTATACTTTCTGTTTTTGAGTGTTCACATGATTAATCTGCTGTATTAATCATTTTTATAGCTTTTATTTTAGTAAAGTGCCAAGTAAAGCCTTTGGGATAGTGTGGATACTTGCTTGTTTGAATCTGTGCACAAACAAAAACTATTATGTCTGGTGTAGAATTTCTATGATTTCACAAGAGCGTGAAAAAATTCTGACATTTTTACATAGATTTTGTATGCAAATGTTGTGAGTTATCCGAATTGTTAGAGCCGTGGAAGTATGCATTGCATGCAGATCTTCACAGACTATTCTGTTTTTGACAGATTGTGTTTTTCACACATAGTTTGTTTGTTTTAGTGTTTCCATAGCTTATATTGTGTGATATAAATTATGGAAATGATATAATACATTAGGAATCATCTAAGAACAATTATGAATCTTGTCTTGGCATTACCTAAGTGAACAATTATCACTACTAGGGAAAAGCTTATACACAGAATCTTACCAATAGCGCTTGTAAAAATAAAACGCTACTGCTAATTACCAGTAGCGCGTGCACCTGAACCGCGCTACAGATAAGTGTGTAGCAGGAGCGCGTGTCCTAGGAAAAACGCTACTACTAAACTTCCCACTACTAAGCCGGTAGGCTACGAATACTAGTAGCGCGTGCCCCTGAACCGCGCTACTGCTACGTTTATTGTAGCAGCGCGTGCACCTGAACCGTGTTACCGCTAAGTTTATAGCACTAGCGTGCTTTGCAGAAAGCACTATAGCTAACTTAGCTATAGCGTTGTCTCTTTACTCGCGCTACAGCTACTTTTGACTTACCCCTCGCGCGGTTTCTCTCCCTGGCCCCCCGGCCAACACTTCTTCCCCAAATTCCCTCGCCCCACTTCGCTGCCGTTGCCTCACTTCACCGTCGGCGACCCCCCTCCCTGTGCGCCCCTACCCAGCAGCGGCTACCCCCTGCTTGTGTGCCGCCCCCCTCCCACTTGCTCCCTCCCGGCCGTCGCCCCAGCCCCACCGGCTCTCGCATCTCGCCCGCGTCGGTGACCCCCTCCCCTTCCACCCCCCTGCCCAGCACCGACAACACCCTCCCCGGCGCCCTCCTTCGCACCCTGCCGCCCGGCACCCCGGCGCCCTCCTTCGCACCCTGGCGCCCTGCACAGTGGCGCCTTCCGGTCAGCTTTTTCTGTTTTTTTCTTCTTTTTTGCTGTTAGGTTTAGTGCTAGATTAGATTAAGTTAGTCTATTGTTTTAGTTAATTAGTCATAATTAAAATATGTAAAAAAAGAGGAAAAAAGAGGAAGAACAAAAGAAGAATAAGTAGAAGGAGGAAGAAGAAGATGAAGAAGAAGAAGAAGAAGAAGAAGAGGAGAAGGAAGAAGAAGAAGAAGAAGAAGAAGGAAAAGAAGAAGAGGAGGAGGAGGAGGAGGAGGAGGAGGAGGAGAGGAGGAGGATGTTTTTGCCAGAATGTTGATTCATTTCCGTTCCGGCAAATTTCACGCACTCTATTTGTCTAGTTTGTAGCAAAGGTCATGCCGAAATTTTTCGTGAATTTCGGCATGACTTGTGCTACAAACTAGGAAATATCGAGTGCACGGGATTTGCCGCAATGGGAATGAATCAACATTCCTGCCAAACATTTACCTTTTTATGTCATTATTCATTTTATTAGGTCTATAATTAATTGACTAGATTTAATCATAGGAAACATGGCTAGGCAGACGCCTATTTGAACCTTCTCGATGAGTAACGGTTCTTCCAGGGCCCACCTGTCACATCCGAGACTGACACACGCATAGAGACCGGCGTTGAGACTGACATCGATGCCAAGACTGACACCAGTGCCGAGACTGCTGCTGAGACTGACACCGGCGCCGAGACCGGCACCGAGCATGGAGAAGCCGGTATAGAACCGAAACCAAAGAGGCAACGGCGCCCAAACAAGCTCATCACTATAGACTGGTGGTCAACTACTAGACGACAATTTTGAGCCAAAAGAGCATGTGGAAGCGCAAGCGTGCTTCGGCAATCAAATAGGCTACATCCTATGGGCAACCGCCACCATCAACGATGCGAAACTATGGAAGATACCAGATATGAGGCAGTCCCTCCTAACGAAGCTGTACCAGGTGTTCTTGTTCCCGGGCCAGGATGAAATCAGTTATAAAAATCTAGAAAAAGACCCGACAATGAAGAAGATAAACAGACGCGCCATGGGCAAGTTTAGCGGCGCATTGTCTGTCTAGAAAGTAAGGGTGAAAGCAAGGATCATCGACAAAAAAGAACCCCACTCCGAGATTGTAAAGGATAACCCGACAATTACGAAAAAGCGGTTTGAAATATTCAAGGCGGCTTGCATTGTCGAAGCCGCCAAAGAAAAGTCGGAGTACATGAAGGGGCTTCAAGAGAGGAACATGGGGTGCCACCAACTCGGAAGCCGTGGTTACGTGGGGAAGAGGTCCATATGGGCCAAGGAGGACGCGAAAAGCGAAAGTATGGGCATCCCAGACCCCTTGGCGGACTTCACCGTCCCGCGGGAGCGTGACGTCCTCAGGGCCCGGTACCATTGGGACCCAGTGAAGAAGGTTTTCGAGACGGACGCGGTCACGACGGAGTTCATGAGACTGCTTGTAATTTTTAGCTTATGATCAATTCTACTGCACCTTTAGACATATTTGTGAACGATCCTTGTTCCTTTTGCAGAGAGAGCAGCACAAGATCGCGGCCGAAAGTGACTCGCCGTCGGAGGCTTTGGCATGGCCCAAGTGGGACAACCCATTCAACCGGGCCTTGAACATATTGAAAGGACTCCCGGTGGACACTCGCCACGTGGAAGAAGTACTACCGTGAGACCACGGAGGAGAGAAAGGAAAGACAGAGGTTAAATGAAGAAAATAACGACAAGAAGGTTGCGATTGCGTTCGTAGAAGCGGTAGCTGCCGCAAACATGAGATTGCAGCTTCGTATGGTGTCTTGGTTCCGGATATCGTCAGGTGGGGTAGTAAAAATCCAAATAAAGAGGCAGCGGACTTTCCGCTTTCCAACTTCTTCGGGAGCAGCTCGACTATCTTTGCACCAGCACCTGCTCCTGCACCGGCTCCCGCACCTGCTCCTGTGCCAGCTCCTACACCGGCTCCCCCACCTGCTCGTGCACCAGCGCCTGCATCAGCTCCTGCACCGGCTCCCGCATCTGCTCTTGCATCGGCTCTTGCACCAGCTCCTGCACCAGCTCCTGCACCGCCTCCCGCACCTGCTCCTACACCAGCTCCTGCACTGGCACCCGCACATGCTCATAGCAGCCCATCCTCCGTCTCGGACGTGCTCGGCGGTGCTTCGTCTTTGGCTGAGCTCGACGACCTCACGGTACCTGTCACACCGGCCCTCTTCAATAAATGTGTAATGTCCTGTTTTCGTTGCCTTTCGGATGTCTCACGTCGCAGACATGTCTTTGCAGGCTGACGTTACCCCTTCACCATATTGTACACCATCCGCGGCCAAAAGATGGACATGGGGAAGGCGACGATAGTGAAGCCGAAAACAATTGTTCCACAGTCGTCCGAACCCCACTGACGTCTTCAAGGTTTCCGTGGCCAATGTCAAACCGGGCCACGAGAATTTGGCTCATCCATTACTAGGGGAGACGATGACGAGACCCCTCGGTGGCTTGGAGATTGCAAGAGGTGGGTCATGTGGTGGCCAAAGAGTTTGCTTCATCTGGAGGCGGTCGGAAGCACACCCACGACCATGCAGCCTCAGCAAGATATGAACATGAACACCCCACCTACCCAATTAGCGTCGTCTGTCGTGCCGGGTGATAGCGGACGGGGTGAGGAAGAGGCTCCATTAGTCGCAGATGACGTTGCCGCCAACAAAGAAGCAATGCATGATATTGATGTCATCGATGAGGATGACGATGACACTCTACAGTATCTCAATACTGGCGCCTATGACGACGGAGGATTGATGGCTAACAGTATGAGTACTTAGGGTTTGAGCATCATGAGTCAGTGCCTGAATTGCCACCTCCGGAGGCTGAACGTATTATAGACGACCCTCCAGTAGCAAAGAAGCATAGGAATAGAGCGAGGAAAGGAAACAATGATGCTTCTATGATCACTCTAGTTAGGGCATTTTGGGTACGATGAACTTTGTATGATTATGATATGTTGCTTCTATTTTTGCCAAGTCTATCTATTTCTGTTGCTCAACTATATATATTGCATATCATCAACTCATCGTGTGTCGATGCAGGTGCATAGATCATCGATGGCGAAGAGTGCTATGCCAGGAGTATACGACGAGTGGCCGGAGTGTCAGACCCAGGTGTACAAGTTTCCGGTTTACGAGCGACAGCCAGTAGTTAGTTTAGGTTCACGCATGTGCGATAGAGGGATACGAACTGAGCCTCAAGAAGTACCACATTATGTATGATGAGACAAGTCATGTAACTTGTATAGCTATATCGTGATTATGACATGACGACATGATTTGTGTTGGATGATATGATGAGCATATTGCATGTTTATGATATGATTAAAATATTGTATAAAACCTGTACAGAAACATCGAAAATACGTAGAAAAAAATATGAGAAAATATAGTAGCAGGGCTCTTTAGCACTGGACAGGAAAACGCTGCAGCTAAAGTAATAGTAGCGCGTGTCAAAACCCCCAAGGTAGCAGCGCTCTTTAGCATATGATTAAACACTTCTGGACAGGAAAACACTGATACACCAAATACCCGCGCTACTGCTTGAGTTTTCCATAGTAGTTTATGTTTGTGTGATTGAAGTTTTCAAGTTTGGGTGAGATGCCAATATGAGGAAGGAGTGACAAGAACCTAAGCTTAGGGATGCCCAAGGCACCCCCAAGGTAATATACAAGGAAGACTCAAGCGTCTAAGCTTGGGAATGCCCCGGAAGGCATCCCCTCTTTCATATCCAACATTATTGATATATCTTACTTGGAGATATATATTTTTGGTCACATGATATGTGTTTTGCTTGTAGCATCATTTTATTTTGTTTTTGTCTGTTAGATTTTCTTTATAATCTTGTTTTTCAATAAAAACTTCCAAGAATTGCCTTTAGAATGCTTGAATTGCATGTGTGATATGTGTTGTACAAAAACAAAAACTTTTTCTGTAGTATTTGAATTATCATATTATACTAGAACACGGAAATGTTGTGAAATTTTTACACTGTACTTCCATACAAATTATTTATCATGTCCTAAATTTTCAGAATTTTTTCTGATACAGAAATACAAGGTTTAAGTAGATTGCTACATATTGTCATGTTTAGACAGATTGATGTCATTGTTTTGTTATCTACTTATCCTATAGTTTCAATAGATTATATTAGTGGATATAAATTGTGGAACTGATAGTATACTTTACCTAATGGTTGAAAATTATGCATCATGTCTTGGAAGTACATGAAGTGTTGACTTACTTTTATGTGTACTAAGCTATCTCACGAGTTATTTTCACGTTTTGTGCGGATAAAGTTTTTGAGACTTTGGTAAAGCCGGGATATGAGAGCATTGAACGAGATACAAAAGGTAAAGCTTGGAGATGCCCAAGTCACCCCAAGTAAGTATTTCAAGAAGTCTAGAGCATCTAATCTTGGTGATGCTACGCATCCCATGTTTCTCCATCAACAACTATCGGTTAGCCTATGTTGAGCCTACATTTTTATTTGTCCACCATGATATGTGTTATTCTTGGAGTGTATTTTATTTTATTTTCTATTTTAAATAAGATATCAGATCTGAAAATATTTATTAATAGAGAGTCCTCACATAGCTACTTAATTGTTTGACTACTCATTGATCTTCACTTATATCTTTTGAGAGTAGTTTGATTGTTTGCTCTTATGCTTCACTTATATCTTTTTGAGCACGGTGGTCCTGAAATTTTTAAGGAATATGCTTTAATTATTCACTTATATTATTTAGAGAGTTAGTATAATCTTTGAAGAAATCCTCTCTTGCTTCAATTATATTATTTTGAGATTTCAAAAGTTTAAAGAAACTTGTGCTCTCGTTCTTCACTTATATTTCATTGATAGTTTGTTATGAGAAATGGCAATTTGCTTTAAGTGAAATTGGTTGCAAAGTAATATATATGTAGGGGAGACATAATAAAAACTTTCATGGAGATCATTGGATGTTAAACTTGATTCTTTGCAACAGTTTTGCGATATGAAGATAGTGAATGTGAGTTATGTTGATGAGTAATTATGGTTTAGTAAGAATATTGGTGTTAAGGTTGGTGATTCCCTATGCATGCACATGAAGTCAATAATTATGCTATGAAATTACATCCTTCTTGTGTTGCTTTATTCGGTGTTAGTTATGTTTAATGTCCACCTATGATGGTTTTCATTCTTTGCTTGGGCGTTTCTCAATCTATTTGCTAGCCTTCATTTGTACATCCAAATCCTCAAACCAAATTTGTGCCAAATGAGTCAACCATACCTACCTATATGCGGTAACTTAGTGCCATTCCAATTTAATTTGTATGTGCCAACTCTAATGTTCAAAATAAACTGTTTTCGTGTGCCCGTACCGCTCATGAAGCGGCAAGGGGTGGTCAGTATCTTCTATGATAAATAGGTTATTTCCAAGATGGGTAATATTGATGCCAAGTCTCAAAATGCAAAGAAACTTATTTCATGTTGAGAAATAATAAATTCCTTGGAATGTGTTGTTATGGACGGTACCGGTGAATGCGGCTAGCTATGGAATGTTAAAGAATGGTGGAATAAGGAATAAACTTTATTTTCAGTTTGGGAACCACCTATGATTTGTTTAGTGCGGGAGATATTGGAAACTCCTAGTCGTTTTCGTTGACAGGAAAAGCATACCACCCAAAATATTTTTGACTCTAAATTTTTCACTTTGAGCTCTGGAACCTCTACAAATCCCTCCTTCCCTCTGTGAGTGGTCTATCTATTTACTTTATGCAATTTCTATTTTTAATTTGAATTTGAGCATTGGATGTAGCTAATATTTGGGTGTATTGCATGAATGGATCGGCGATGGAGCATAATGGGCTAGGGATAGCGTTCTTTAGCGCTTCTATTTTGAAAGACTTGGTTGGTTGTTGATATGCTTGAGTATTAAAGTTTTCATGCCAAATTATAGAGTATTGATTTTAATCATCTATAAGTCCATATGTCTATGCATATCACGAAGAATGTCCTCGAGAGCTCGCTTGGCACACTGATTAACATGTCGGGGAAGACCAAGGATGGGCCGATGGCAAGGAAAGACACGGAAGATTTGGAGATCAGGGGGGATCTACATATGCCCAGTAAAAAGTCAACGGAGCAGACGGAGACGAAGACAGCTACGAGGCCAAGGGGAAGAAAAGTCAACAAGAAGGAGGAGAATTGTTGCCCCTTCTTGCTTCACCTTAAGTCCGAAAGAGATCGATCAATTCACCAAGTGTCTTACGGGAATCAAAGTCAGCTCCGGTTACTGTGGGAAGATAAGAACATCTCTAGACACCAAGAAGAAAAGGTTCACCGGGATGAAGTCTCATGAATGTCACATGATGATGACGCAGATAATCTTGGATGCCATTAGAGAAAAATGGACAAGCACATCCGTGAGACGCTTACCGGTCTCTACAAATTCTTCGACGTTATCTGTGGAAAGTCCATCAGTGTCAACCAGCTCCGAAGGCTACAAGAAAAGATTGTTGCCATACTATGTGAGCTTGATATGTACTTCCTGCTAGCGTTCTTTATCATCATGGTGCATCTGTGTGTCCACATCGTGGACGACATCATCAACCTCGGGCCGACATTCCTTCATAGCATGATGCCGTTCGAGAGGATGAATGGGGTCATCAAAGGATTCATTCATAACATGTCCCGTCCCGCGGGGAGCATCGTCTAGGGGTAGCTGACCCAAGAGTGCATCTCATTTTGTGAGAATTATATAGGCAAATAAGATCTTGTTGTTGGTTTTCCCATCAACAAGACCATGGGAGGCTCGGAGGTGAAGGTCACAACTACGGCAGGAGGGAATTGCACGTGGACAACTCGGATCGACGGGACGACTTTGACAAGGCTAACTTAGTAGTGCTACAACACCTAGATGTGGTAGATGATTATGTGACACTTCACAAATAAATCATCACAAAGAAGTACCTTGATTAGGGGATGCGCAAGACGGACGACGAAGTTACTGTAGAGCACAACGCCACTTTATTGTGTTGGTTCAAAGAGCAGGTTCGCGGTAATCCCCTGGAAGAGGGTCGTGCGGACGCGTTTCTCATACACGTCTTAGCACATGGCTCCACACCCAAACTAGTGTCCTATGAGGCATACGATATCAATGGGTACACATTCTACATGGAGGCCAAACACATGGACAGTGATTACCATAACTCGGGTGTGACTATTGAATGCGTGACCGACTCCAACAGCAGAACTGGAAGATTCTATGGAAAGGTCAATGAGATCTGGGAGCTTAACTATGCTGGAACGCACGATGCGACGATGTTCCGTGTCAGGTGGGATAAGGCCATCGTAAGAGAAAACAAGTATATCACGGCCATGTCTATACCCGACACAAAGAGCGCTACCATGAACGTTAACATCTTTGCCATAACTAATCCATGGATACATGCTAAGCACGTGACGCAATGCTTCTTCATAACCGTCCCGACCAATCCCAGTCGTGTTGTCGTGAGGAGAGGCAAAAGTAACATCGTCGTAATGGATGGAGTCGCCAACGAGGAAGACTACGACCAATATGGCTACCCGGTGAGGGAAGATGATGATGGCGATGAAGCATACGTGAAAAGAAGAATCAAGACTACATTACATAAGAAAGATCATATTCCATGGTGCCGCAAAAGAAGAATCAAGACAACAAACAAGAATGGAAAGAAGCTTGATAACCCACAAGTATAGGGGATCGCAATAGTTTTCGAGGGTAGAGTATTCAACCCAAATTTGTTGATTCAACACAAGGGGAAGCCAAAGAACATTCTTGAGTATTAGCAGTTGAATTGTCAATTCAACCACACCTGAAAGACTTAGTATCTACAGCAAAGTTTCAGTAGCAGAGTAGTGTGATAGCAACGGTAGCAACGGTAACAGTAGCAACAGTGACAGCAGTAGCAGTAATGTAACGTAGCAAGGACCAGTAGAAAAAGCTCGTAGGCATTGGATCGGTTATGGATAATTATGCCGGATGACATTCATCATGTAACAGTTATAACATGGGGAGATATGTAACTAGCTCCAGTTCATCAATGTAATGTAGGCATGCATTCCGCATATAGTCATACGTGCTTATGGAAAAGAACTTGCATGACATCTATTGTCCATCCCTCCCGTGGCAGCGAGGTCCTAATGGAAACTAAGGGATATTAAGGGTCTCCTTTTAATAGAGAACCGGAACAAAGCATTAGCACTTAGTGAATACATGAACTCCTCATACTATGGTCATCTCCGGGAGTGGTTTCGGTTACTGTCACTCCGGGGTTGCCGGGTCATAACACATAGTAGGTGACTACAACTTGCAAGATAGGATCAAGAACACACATATATTGATGAAAACATAATAGGTTCAGATCTGAAATCATGGCATTCGGGCCCTAGTGACAAGCATTAAGCAAATCAAAGTAGTAGCAACATCAATCTCAGAACATAGTGGATACTAGGGATCAATCCCCATCAAAACTAACTCGATTACATGATAGATCTCATCCAACCCATCACCGTCCAGCAAGCCTACGATGAGATTACTCATGAACGGTGAAGAGCATCATGGAATTGGTAATGAAGGATGGTTGGTGATGACTAAGGCATCGATTCCCCCTCTCCGGAGCCCAGAACGGACTCCATATCTGCCCTCCAAAGGAAGAATAGGTGGTGGCGGCGGCTCCGTATCGTAAAACGCGATGAACTCTTCTCCTTGTTTTTTTCTGGTCAAAAGAGAATATATAGAGCTGGAATTGGAGGTTAGGGAGCCACGAGGGGCTCACAAGCCTGCCAGGCCCGGCCAGGGGGGGCCTGGTGGGCCTGTTTGCTCCTGGCTCTGTCCCTCCATGTGATTCTTGCGCCATTGTTTTTATATATTCCACAAAAAATCCTCGTAAATTTCCAGGTCATTCCGTGAACTTTTATTTCTACGCAAAAACAATACTATGGCAATTCTGTTGAAAACAACGTTAGTCCGGGTTAGTTCCATTCAAATCATGCAAATTAGAGACCAAAACAAGGGCAGAAGAGTTTGGAAAAGTAGATATGATGGAGACGTATCAAAGCTCAATGTGAAACGTCTTCGGCGTAGTTGACAAACAATCATTTTTATATATGTATGTATTTTGTGTACGTAACAACACATGGTTTCAGTAATATCATGCAGAGTGGGAGGGAGACATTCTCGTTGTCGACTGCATGCGTGCGAGGCTCTCGGGGGGAAAACAAAATGGAGAAAGCAATACAAAAGAAAAACGAAAGTAAACAGAAAAGGAGGAAAATAATAAAAAGGAAAGAAAAATAATAAAAAGGAAAGAAAAATTATAAAAAGAAAATAAAAAATAGAAAATAATAATAAAATAATAAAGAAAATCATGTTTGCAGTAGTAATGGATTGGTATATGCTCTACTCCTAAGTTAGCAGTAGCCCTAGTTCTAATCCAGCATTACTGCTATATGTCATTTAGTAGTAACACACGATTAGAACCAGCACTACCACTAAGTTCGCAGTAGCGATGGTTGCAATCCAGCACTACTACTTGATGACCCACAAGTATAGGGGATTAATCGTAGTCCTTTCGATAAGTAAGAGTGTCAAACCGAATGAGGAGCAGAAGGATCTGACAAGTGGTTTTCAACAAGGTAATATCTACAAGCACTGAAATTATCGATAACAAGTGATTGTGTGGTGAGATGATTCGAAGCAAGCAACAAGTAACAAAAGTAGCAACGATGCAGCAAAGTGGCCCAATCCCTTTTGTAGCAAGGGACAAGCCTGGACAAAGTCTTATAGGAGGAAAAACGCTCCCAAGGACACACGGGAATTTCTGTCATGCTAGTTTTCATCATGTTCATATGATTCGTGTTCGTTACTTTGATAGTTTGATATATGGGTGGACCGGCACTTGGGTACTGCCCTTACTTGGACAAGCATCCCACTTATGATTAACCCCTCTCGGAAACATCCGCAACTACGAAAGAAGAATTAAGACAAAGTCTAACCATATCATTAAACTAGTGGATCCAAATCAGTCCCTTACGAAGCAACGCATAAACTAGGGTTTAACCTTCTGTCACTCTAGCAACCCATCATCTACTTACTACTTCCCAATGCCTTCCTCTAGGCCCAAATAATGGTGAACTGTTAGTCGACGTTCACATAACACCACTAGAGGAAAAACAACATACAACACATCAAAATACCGAATGAATATCAAATTCACATGACTACTATTAGCATGACTTATCCCATGTCTTGAGGAACAAAAGTAACTACTCACAAAGCATAATCATATTCATGACCAGAGAGGTAATGAGTAGCATCAAGGATCTGAACATAAACTCTTCCACCAAGTAATCCAACTAGCATCAACTACAAAGAGTAATTAACACTACTAGCAATCTTATAAGTACCAATCGGAGTCGCGAGACGGAGATTGGTTACAAGTGATGAACTAGGGTTTGGAGATGAGATGGTGCTGATGAAGATGTTGATGGTGACGAGTCCCCTCCGACGAGAGGAGTGTTGGTGATGACGATGGCAACGATTTCCCCTTCGAGAGGGAAGTTTTCTCGGCGGGATCGTCCGGCCGGAGCTCTAGATTGGTTCTGCTCAAGTTCCGCCTCGTGGCGACGACAAATCCTCGAAAAAACCTCCTCCTGATTTTTTTCGGACGAAACCCTTCATATAGTAGAAGAGGGGGCGCCAGAGGGCTAGCTGGCACTACTAGGAAAATGCCTGCTAGTGGCGCACCTGTTTTGGCAACTAATGGCGCACTACAGGTGCGCCACTAGCATCACGCCATTCGAATTTTTTACTAATGGCGCACCACAGATGCGCCATTAGTATCTGGTATACTAATGGCACACCAGGCAATGCGCCATTAGTATAGCTCATGGTGCGCCATTAGTATCTGGTATACTCATGACGCACCAGACAGTGCGCCATCAGTATAGCTCATGCTGCACCATTAGTATCTGGTATACTAATGGCGCACCAGAAAGTGCGCCATTAGTATACCCCATGGTGCTCCATTAGTATGCTTCCCCGGGCATATATACTAATGGCACACCAAGCACTGCGCCATTAGTATAGCCCATGGTGCTCCATCAGTATCTGGTATTCTGGCATATATATGTTTTGTTTCAAAACCACAAATTCAACAGAACATAACATATATATCAAATATATAATACATAATATGTGTCCAATAGTTTTCTGATCCACAACACATAACATATATGCAAAGCTGCATAACAAATTTCATGATCCATATATCAAAATTCCATAGCATCCATACATCCAAAATTCCATAGCATCCATATATACATATAGTTCCATAGCATCCATACATACATAGCTCCATAGCAAATATAATACACAACGATACAACCCAAATCTATAGGGCAGTGACAACAGTCATCCCAGCCTATAGATCTTTGACCCCATCCAAAAAATGGGTTCAATTTCATTGCTTGTTCTTTGGATACCTACCAGGCTTGTTCAAATCGTTCTATGCCACTGCATATGCTGCTCAAAGGTCAAAAGTGTCGGAAATGACCGAGGACCAGCATGATTTCAAAAGACATCATTTTCCAATGCAGAATTCATGAATATGTTGCTCAAAACTTCTTCAGATATGCCCTCTCCACTGATTGTTGCCAGAGCCAATGCAGCGTCCCTCAAGTCAATAGTCCAAAAATCCACAGAAGGATTCCTTTGTTGATCCTGCGCCATCCCAGCCATTTGGTAATGCATCAATGTACTCTTTTGTGAGTATTGTGGTACTGCTGCGAACCTAGAAAAAAAAACAACTTAAGTCACTACATCAATAGCTACTGTGTTGCTCTAACAACATTATGTTTACGAATTTGCAAACATGCACATCTGTGTACATATGTGACGAGTGTCTCGAGGGATGAAAAAACAAGTATCAACTAATGGTTGAATTTCTGACATTCCATCTATCCAATATTTCACTGCACAGAGACAAAAGAAAACAAAACGTTTTGTCTAAACTGAACATGAATGTAAGATCGGATAATTGCTGCTGATGACACATATCACCAAACAGAGATAGAGGAAACGAAAAGTATTGCCTAAATTGAACATGCATGTAAACTCTAAAACATTGGGTAATGGCTGCTGATGGCACATATGCTACATAAAACCTAATGTGATTTATAAAGCATCTCAACTAGTTGACTTAATCAGAAATCGATGAATATAGGAACATGCTAAGCACCTTGAAATGCGGAGGAAAGTTTTGCATCAACTTAAGCCTGAGGCACAGACCAATCACTGTGGCCATACTGCAGTGTTGCACAGTTGGCGTGAAGGTTATCGTGCAAGCAATTTTAAGGTGTGAACAGTGATCCCCAAAAGTTGAAGCTGGATGATAGTTCTTGATTTCTTGCGTGAAACAAAACAGATTATGTACACGAGCAGACTGTACTGTACAGTGAGAGAACAGAGGATGCTCCGCTTGCAATAAAGAAAATGCATTCTGAAGCTCGCAGACCCCGTATCAAGAATGAAGATATATACGGATCAGATTGTTAGTGGAAAGTCAAATCCCAATCAGCAAGCAGAGGCAAGCCAAATCCTACGCGCCTTTTTTCCCTTTCATAGAAAACAGTCAGGGCTGTAGAGCCTGCTTTCAAGATCACACTCTGAATCTCCAGTGAGATGGAAAATGAGAAAGGATCATATTTGGTAGCTCATCTGTGAGAACGATTATCTTGTCACGAATGTAAATCCAAACCTGGCTAGCTGGAATGCGTGAACCGGGCATATGTTCCACATTTGCACTACAAACCCACAATGATTCTGGCTTCTAATACTGGAAGGGGCTGATAGGGGCATTAGTGAACGATGGGACTTAAACAATTAACATGCGAAATTAGCAGTAAGTACTACTACCTCGCAGTCCCAGCCCCTACTAATTTGGCAACTTGGTGCCCTAAAAATCAGTAGAAATGTTGGGCAGCACAATCTTGCAGGCATACGTACTGGACATATGTGAGGACATAGTGCAACATGTAGCTGCATTTTTCCAAATAAGAATTAGCCAGGAAACCAAAGAAATACACAGCAATGCAACTCTTTCTAAAAAAGCAGGAATATACCCCATCAAACAAACGGTATTGAGAGCATGCGACGAAGGCAGTCCATATTCCATGGCATTTTCCTTCTCATCTTCGGTAGCTGTGACTCTCCTCACAGGAGGGGAGCACGGCCGAGGAGCTGACACTAAATCCTACATCCACAAATTTGCAAGACGTCAACAACCACACCAACCAAAACAGCAAAAACGAACTTCCACCCCTTTTACTTCCACCCCTTTTACTATGAAACAGCAATACAGCAGCAACTATCCTAATGACTTGAATCCACCATCTGTTACTTTGGTGTGAAACACTCAAACCAAGAACCATAACCTCAGCTTTTAAGGCGCATAGTTTCAGCTCAAGAGAGAAGCTAATAATAATGTTTTTCTTCCAACGACAAAGTAATAGGCCACTAGGGTATACTACTACACTTGCAACAATATGCTAGTTTGGAGGCTAGGAAACAGTCAGTCCAAGAAGCCATGAGATCAGTAACATTTACTAACCCTGATGAGGCCCTCTTGGAAAAGTATCTAAATCACTTCCTTTAAAATGGGTAACAGACCAGAATGATGCACTCCAATGCCGCGTTTCAATAAGGGAAGCATATTTGAAACCTGGGGAAGCTTTTTGTCATCGTCTGAAAGCAAATCCATGGCACTCCAAAAAATGGTTTCAATGTTCACTTTCTCATCATCCCCATTCAAGTCCATCTTGGCCATCTACAACACAAGCAGGACAGTCAAAATCAACCAAGACATTTACTTCCTTGAGCCAAAGAATATTACTATCCTGCAAAGCGACCATCAATCTAGAAAAGGAACTTACCTGCATGGCAAGAAATTCACACTCTCTTTTGCTGAAGCTGAAAAGTATCACAGGGTCATATTGACGTTGAATTATCATTTTCACCATCTTGAATATGTCGCTTTCTTCATTAGTTTTGCCTGCCGAGACAACGCCTTTTTGCCGCTTACCGTTTTCCCTCTTCTTGTCATTGCCACTAGCAGGGGCAAGGACATTCAGAGATTTCTGAAAACTGTCCTCTCTGAACTTGCCATTTTCATCAACGACCAGGTATAAGCCATCACCTCCAGCAGGAAATACATAGTGCTGGAGAGGTGTAGGTGGATAGTCGGTGTATACTATATGACAAGGTTGCTTATGTACCTGAGAAACAAAATCATACTACCGTCATTATGCAGAACACATATATGCTGAAAATATAGATGGATGGTTGACCATGTAGTGCATTGTAGCAAACAGATATTTATGTGCATCAACAGAATGATGTTTATGTGTGTGTCCCTTAGATTTGCTAAGCAGAGAACTTTCTTATGAACTATCAAAGTCAAGGTAAGAACGGAAACAAGGGAAATGCAGAAAAACCTTATCTACCCAATCAACAAACTCCTTTGATTTACATTAACAGAATGGCACTAGTATGCATGTCCCTTTAATTAACTGAGCAGAGAACTTTCTTATGAAGTATCAAAGCCAAGGCGACAGCAGAAAAATAGAGGGAAATGCAGACAAACCTTGGCAACCCAATCAGCAAACTCCTTGGCATTAGGTACAGTTGCCGAGAGGAACACGAACCGCGAGTTTTTGGGCGCCATCACAATACTCTCCTCCCACACCACTCCCCTCTCCCTGTCGAGAAGAACAAATAGTTGATACAGTTGTACAGGAAGTGTATATGTATCTTTATTTCAATCATAAGCCTTAAAGCCACATTGGACAACTGATGGTGATGTGAATAAAGAAAATACAAGCTCTTAGTTCATCTTGTTGCATAAGAAAAATAATCCCTCCATAAGAAAATAGTCCATCTGGAGTAGGAAAATGCTAACATACGAAGAGATAAAAAAGACACAAGTCGCAAGGACTGCTCCCTCTTGCGCACCGTAGCTGATGTCCCTCCCTGCTGCCGTCCCTACACCGTAGCTGATTTCATCTGGAGTCAAGTTTACTTGAAACTGACCAGGCCCACCATTAAAAAGGTGAATAAATCATTCCTCTGTGTTTTTGTAAAGTAAGAACACTAGGCACAATTCTTTGTCAATCTTTACCTTAAGGAACCAGATGGAATCATTCAAGGAAACACCCTTCTCGACAATCAATATATTCTCATCATTTACAAGAATTGCTAAGTGCGACTTGGATGGAGGCTGTGCTCCAAGTACTGTCGGCACAATCAACACTACAGCTACATGGGAGAAGATAAGACAACTACTCACCTAAAAGAGCACGAGCATAATCTGAATCCTCCGAAACGTCAAACAGAGGTCCAGCACCAAGTGCATATGACAGTGCATCATTTAACTCTCCCAGGTAGTAAAACACCTACATGATACGCAGCAGTCATCAATATAAGCAATAAAAAAATATGATCAACGCTACTAGAAAAGGTACAAAATAACATGAGATCCTACCTTAGAAACAACTAATGCAGCTAGCTGTCTCTGGTCAAAATTGTCGTGTTCATACAAGCTCTCACTGCAGGCAAATAGATATGATGGAAACAAATTATTGACTTGCTTCTTTAAAAATACAGAAAAGAAATTTATAATCTAAACTGAAGTACTAACAAACATTAGATTGACTTCCCAAAACATGTCATCCTAAACTAATGCAAGTAACAGTTCGATGGTCACTCTGTCCAACATCTTTCTTATCACAGGGCAGGCATTATAAGTTTATAACTGATTATATAAGTAAGCGAGCGAATCAAACTCCTAAAACAACTTGTACAAAACTGAAAGTTCAAAGATTTGTGAATTCACACCTCACTCCTACAAGTGTCAGTTATATCCAAGGGCGGACACAAAAGCTGAAATTTTTACTGTTGCTACCGAATACAAATCACACAATTTACTAGAATGGTTTTGTAAATTCGCTTCAGACCCTCATGGAGAGCACACTCGCGCACTCGGATGGAACGAGGCCATCCAGACGAATCGCGCGACAGCAACAGCATCTGGCGAACCGGCGAACCAGATCGGAACACTAAAAGACGCCGGCCGAGAGGCGGCGGCACCTAGGTATCGCAGGAAGGATACAAGAGGGGGGGTCTCACTCACATGGCGGGGATCTTCGCGCAGGCTCGCCTGCTCCGTCCGCCGGCGTGGAAGCCATTGCCGGGGCTCGCGGATCTGCACGCAGCGGGATCCGATAGGGAGGGTGGTGGTGGGACGCCACGCGACGGTGGCCTGGCCTCCGCGCTGCCTCCTTGCTGGCTCTCTCTCTCTCGAGAACTCCCACCACTACTTTTTGGTGATTCGGCGTCCAGGTGGGGTGGGGTGGGGGAAATGAGGACGATGGATGGAACGCACGCGTCCAACCACACAAGCAGTAGAACGGGTTAGCAGTGGTGCACCGCTCGGGGGTGCGCCATTAGATTTTTTTATAGCTTATTAATGGCGCACCAGTTGGTTGTGCGTTATTAGTAGTTTTACAAATATATATATATATATATAGTAATGACGAACCACCTATAAATGCGCCATTAGTAATCCTGGTTACTAATGGCGCACCAGCTGGTGGTGCGTCATTAGTAGTTTTGCAAAAAAAAATAGTAGTGGCGCACTGGGTGAGTGATGCGTCATTACTAGTTAAACTAGTAATGGCGCACTCTGCCCCGGTGGGCCATTAGTAATTTTACAAAAAAAAAAATATAGTAGTGGTGCACCGAGTGTGTGGTGCATCATTAGTGTCCATCACACTAATGACACACCTGCACATGGTGCGCCACTGCTATATAGTAGTGGCGCACTACTTGTCTGGTGCGCCATTAGTGTTTATATCATCTATAGCTCTTTTCCTAGTAGTGTGGGTGCCCACAAGCCCCCTAGGCACGGCCAGGGGGTGGCCGCGCCTAGCAGGCTTGTGGCCACCTACTGGCGCCCCTCTCGCACTTCTTCGGTCCAGTATTTTTTATTATTCACGAAAAAAAATCCTTGTTGATTTTTACAGCGTTTGGAGTTGGGAAGAATAGGTATCTCAAACTTTCTCCTTTTTCAGGCCAAAATTCCAGTTGCCCGCATTATCCCTCTTCAAGTAAACCTTGAAAAATAAGAGAGAAAAGGCATAAGTATTGTACCGTGAAGTGAAATAACAGCCTAAGAAGCGATAAATATCAACATGAAAACATGATGCAAAATGGACGTATCAACTCCCCCAAGCTTAGACATCGTTTGTCCTCAAGCGAAAGCCTAGCTCAATAAATATGTCCACATGTTTAGAGAGAGAGGTGTCAACAAAACAAGATATGAACATGCAGGCATCATGATCATGATCAGAACAACAATATCAACTTATAATCTCTCATGCTAAAGTGACAATTCCTTCATAAAGTAAAGCATGGATCAAGAACCTTACCGAGAAGTAACAACCGATAGCCTTTAGTCATTGAAGCAATTGCAATTTATCACAACATCAGATAGAGTCAAATAAGAGCTTGTAAAGCAAATCCACATACTCATTCATCCTTTAGTTCTCTACAATTGCTACAACTCATGTGGTACTCATGAGATCAAAGTTTCAGCTTGACACAGAGAAAGATAGGGGCTTATAGTTTTGCCTTCCAACTGCTTACCTCAAGGGTAATGTCAACAATAATAATTCATGAGTACTTACTCCCAAGTTGACATATGAATATAGATCTTTCCCAAGCATATGACGTTAGCCAAGATAAAGGCGAAACAAGGAATTGGTGAAGATCACCGTGACTATTTCAAGTGAAAAAAGTAAAGGTACAAGATAGGCCCTTCGTAGAGGGAAGCAGAGGTTGTCATGCGCTTTTGAGGTTTGGATGCGTGTCCTCTTAGTGCGGAGGAACGTCACTTTATATTGACTCCTGTGATAAAGACCATTATTATGCAGTCTATCGCTTTTATGTCTTCCTCATCACAGGTTTGTAAAAAGCTTATTTTCCACACACTAATAGATCATAAATACTAGGGAGCAATTTTTATTGCTTGCACCGATGACAACTTACTTGAGGGATCTTATTCAATCCATAGGTAGGTATGGTGGACTCTCATGGAAAAACTGGGTTGAAGGTTTATGGATGCACAAGTAGTATCTCTACTTGGTGCGGGAGTTTTGGACAACATGAGGTGGAAGCAATCGTCACATGATAAGGGATCTCTAATCATATAACATTGTTCGCAACCAAGCAAACACAATTCATTATGTTGTCTTCCTTGTCCAACATCTACTTCTAGGCATGCAATAGTTTAGTGAGTATTCACAATCATAGGTGGTGTCAGAGATGATGTATTTATATGTGAACCTCTCCTTCTTTACCACTTCCTATTAATTGCAACAATGACCAAGGTCTACGTTTGTCTACCCTCACCAAGTTTTAATCATCATTCTTTTTATGTGTGAAGCCATCACTTCCCATAAGATCATTACATGATCCTTCATGCTTTTGTTCTTTCTCAATCTTTTGATCATGGCAAGAGGCAAAACCCTTCAACTAAGACACTCTTTATTATATGGCTCACGAGCTCGAATACATCAGGGGTGACACAAAGCAAAACTCAAGACTAAAACACTAAGACTTTTAATCTACTAGAGAAAAAGAAAAATGAAAAGGAAAACTAAAACAAAGGTAAAAGCAGAAGATGTGATGGTGATATGATACCGGGGCAACTCCGTCAAGCTTGGCACAAGCCAAGGGGATTGCACATACCCATGCTCAGTTGTCTTCCTTAGGAGATGATGGTGGTGGAGTTGTTGCAACATGGGATTGATCCTCTGTCTTCCAAGGCATAGGTGCTCCATCATGGAAAGATGAACGAGTCTCCGGAATCCTCAGATCTGCAGCCAACCGTATTGATTTAAATCTATACTCATACTCACAGTTTTGTTTCTACAGGTCATAGATTTAGGCCTGGAGTTGATCAATCCTGCCATAGAGCCTGGAGAGGTGCTTCCCAATGTCATTGGTATCAATCTTGTGCTTGTTGGTGAACTCCGTGATCATCATGTGGTTGGCGTTGAGCCCACGCTCCACCATCCCTTGGCACTTGAAGATTTGTTGCTCCATTGCTTCGAGCCTCGTCTCCACGCTCCCGGTCTTCTTGGGCCCCTCAACATCACGGATGTGCAACATCCCCTCATGCATCTCGATAGATTGAGGGTTTCGCAGCACTCCCGTGAGGTAGGGATTGATGACCTTCTCGAAGATCTTGTCTTTCGGAGCTTTTGGGGAAGTCATAGCGATCTAGATCTGCCAAAGAAACAAGCTCGAGACGAAAAATAGAGGAAATCTGCGTGATACGAGGGTCAGACCCTACGTGAGAATATATATTGATCTCTTCCAGACCAGAAGGAGTACTCCGCACGAAAACGGAGTCCGGGAGGCGCATGTTGGGGAACGTCGCATGGGAAACAAAAATTTTCCTACGCGCACGAAGACCTATCATGGTGATGTCCATCTACGAAAGGGGATGAGTGATCTACGTACCCTTGTAGATCGTACAGCAGAAGCGTTAGTGAACGCGGTTGATGTAGTGGAACGTCCTCACGTCCCTCGATCCTCCCCGCGAACAATCCCGCGATCAGTCCCACGATCTAGTACCGAACGGACGGCACCTCCGCGTTCAGCACACGTACAGCTCGACGATGATTTCGGCCTTCTTGATCCAGCAAGAGAGACGGAGAGGTAGAAGAGTTCTCCGGCAGCGTGACGGCGCTCCGGAGGTTGGTGATGATCTTGTCTCAGCAGGGCTCCGCCCGAGCTCCGCAGAAACACGATCTAGAGGAAAAACTATGGAGGTATGTGGTCGGGCAGCCGTGAGAAAGTCGTCTCAAATCTGCCCTAAAAGCCCCATATATATAGGAGGAGGGAGGGGGACCTTGCCTTGGGGTCCAAGGGATCCCCAAGGGGTCGGCCGAGCCAGGGGGGAGGACTCTCCCCCCCAAACCGAGTCCTACTTGGTTTGGTGGGAGGGAGTCCTTCCCCCTTCCCACTTCTTCCTCTTTTTTTTTCCTTTCCTTTGATTTTTCTCTCTTGGCGCATAGGGGATTGGTGGGCTGTCCCACCAGCCACTAAGGGCTGGTGTGACCCCCCCCAAATGCCTATGGGCTTCCCCGGAGTGGGTTGCCCCCCTCCGGTGAACCCCCGGAACCCATTCGTCATTCCCGGTAACTCCGAAAACCTTCCGGTAATCAAATGAGGTCATCCTGTATATCAATCTTCGTTTCCGGACCATTCCGGAAACCCTCTTGACGTCCGTGATCTCATCCGGGACTCCGAACAACATTCGGTAACCAACCATATAACTCAAATACGCATAAAACAACGTCGAACCTTAAGTGTGCAGACCCTGCGGGTTCGAGAACTACGTAGACATGACCCGAGAGACTCCTCAGTCAATATCCAACAGCGGGACCTGGATGCCCATATTGGATCCTACATATTCTACGAAGATCTTATCATTTGAACCTCAGCGCCAAGGATTCGTATAATCCCGTATGTCATTCCCTTTGTCCTTCGGTATGTTACTTGCCCGAGATTCGATCGTCAGTATCCGCATACCTATTTCAATCTCGTTGACCGGCAAGTCTCTTTACTCGTTCCGTAATACAAGATCCCGCAACTTACACTAAGTTACATTGCTTGCAAGGCTTGGGTGTGATGTTGTATTACCGAGTGGGCCCCGAGATACCTCTCCGTCACACGGAGTGACAAATCCCAGTCTTGATCCATACTAACTCAACTAACACCTTCGGAGATACCTGTAGAGCATCTTTATAGTCACCCAGTTACGTTGCGATGTTTGATACACACAAAGCATTCCTCCGGTGTCAGTGAGTTATATGATCTCATGGTCATAGGAATAAATACTTGACACGCAGAAAACAGTAGCAACAAAATGACACGATCAACATGCTACGTCTATTAGTTTGGGTCTAGTCCATCACATGATTCTCCTAATGATGTGATCCCGTTATCAAGTGACAACACTTGCCTATGGCCAGGAAACCTTGACCATCTTTGATCAACGAGCTAGTCAACTAGAGGCTTACTAGGGACAGTGTTTTGTCTATGTATCCACACAAGTATTGTGTTTCCAATCAATACAATTATAGCATGGATAATAAACGATTATCATGAACAAAGAAATATAATAATAACTAATTTATTATTGCCTCTAGGGCATATTTCCAACAGTCTCCCACTTGCACTAGAGTCAATAATCTAGTTCACATCACCATGTGATTCCAATGAATCCAACACCCATATAGTTATGGGGTCTGATCACGTCTTGCTCATGAGAGAGGTTTTAGTCAACGGTTCTGAAACTTTCAGATCCGTGCGTTCTTTACAAATATTTATGTCATCTTATAGATGCTGCTACTACGTGCTATTCGGAAATGCTCCAAATACCTACTCTACTATACGAATCCTTTTCACTACTCATAGTTATTCGGATTAGTGTCAAAGCTTGCATCGACGTAACCCTTTACGACGAACTCTTTAACCACCTCCATAATCGAGAAAAATTCCTTAGTCCATTAGTTACTAAGGATAAATTTTGACCGCTGCTAGTGATTCAATCATGGATCACTCTTTGTACCTCTCAACATACTTTGAGTCAAGGCACACTTCAGGTGCGGTACACAGCATGGCATACTTTAGATTCTACGGCTAAGGCATAGAAGACGACCTTCGTCTATTCTCTTTATTCTGCCGTGGTCGGGTTTTGAGTCTTACTCAAATTCACACCTTACAACGCAACCAAGAACTCCTTCTTTGCTGATCTACTTTGAACTCCTTCAAAAACTTGTCAAGGCATGCATCTTATTGAAACTTTCATTAAGCGCTTTTGATCTATCTCCATAGATCTTTGATGCTCAACGTTCCAGTAGCGCAATCCAGGTATTACTTTGAAAACTCCTTTCAAACAACCTTGTATGCTTTATAGAAATTCTACATTACTTCTGATCCACAATATGTCACCCACATATACTTATCAGAAATCCTATAGTGCTCCCACTCACTTCTTTGGAAATACAAGTTTCTCATAAACTTTGTACAAACCCAAAATCTTTGATCATCTCATCAAAGTGTATATTCCAACTCCGAGATGCTTGCACTAGTCCATTGAAGGATCACTGGAGCTTGCATACTTGCTAGTATCTTTAGGATCGACAAAACCTTCTGGTTGTATCACATACAATGTTTGCTCAAGGAAACCGTCGAGGAAACAATGTTTTGACATCCTACATGCAATATTTCATAAATAATGCATCAACAACTAACATAATTCTAACAGACCTTTAGCATCGCTACGAGTGAGAAAGTCTCATCATAGTCAACTGTTTGATCCTATCGAAAACATCTTTGCGACAAGTCGAGCTTTTCTTAATAGTGACTTATCACCATCATCGTCTGTCTTCCTTTAAAGATCCATTTTTACTCAATAGTCCTATGACCATCAAGTAATTCTTCCAAAGTCTACACTTTGTTTTCATACATGGATCCTCTCTCGGATTTCATGGCTTCCAGCCATTTGTCGGAATCTGGGCCCACCATTGCTTTCTCCATAACTCGTAGGTTCACTGTTGCTCAAGAACATGACCTCCAAGACAGGGTTACCGTACCACTCCGTAGTAGTACGCTACCTTGTCAACCTACAAGGCTTGTAGTAACTTGATCAGATGCTTGATGATCACCATCATCAGCTTCCACTTCAATTGGTGTAGGCGCCACAGGAACAACTTCCTGCGCCTTGCTACACACTGGTTGAAGTGATGGTTCAATAACCTCATCAAGTTCTACTACCCTCCCACTCAGTTCTTTTGAGAGAAACCTTTCCTCGAGAAAGGATCCGTTTATAGAAACAAACACTTTGCTTTCGGATCTGAGATAGGAGATGTACCCAACTGTTTTGGATATCCTATGAAGATGCATTTATCCGCTTTGGGTTCGAGCTTATCAGACTGAAACTTTTTCACATAAGTGTCGAAACCCCAAACTTTCAAGAAACGACAGTTTAGATTTCTCTAAACCTCAGTCTATACTGTGTCATCTCAACGGAAATACGTGGTGCCCTATTTAAAGTGAGTGCGGTTGTCTCTAATGCATAACCCATAAACGATAGTGGTAATTCGATAAGAGACATCATAGTATGCACCATACCAAATAGTGCATGGCTATGACGTTCAGACACATCATCACACTATGATGTTCCAGGTGGAATGAACTGCGAAACAATTTCCACATTGTCTTAACTGTGTACCAAAACTCGTAACTCAGATATTCATTTCTATGATCATATCGTAGACAGTTTATCCTCTTGTTACGACGAACTTCACTCCGAAACAGAATTGAACTTTTCAATATTTCAGACTTGTGATTCATTAAGTAAATACTCTAGTATCTACTCAAATCATCATTGAAGTAAGAACATAATGATATCCACTGCGTGCCTCAGCACCCATTGGACTGCATACATCAAAATGTATCACTTCCAACAAGTTACTATCTTGTTTCATCTCAATGAAAACAAGGCCTTGCTCATGTGGTATGATTTGCGTGTCACTAGTGATTCGAAATCAGGTGAGTACAAAGATCCATCAGTATGGGGCCTCTTCATGCAATTTATACTAACATGACTCAAGCGGCAGTGCCACAAGTAAGTGGTACTATCATCATCAACTCGTATCTTTTGGCACCAATATCATGAACATGTGTAACACTACGATCGAGATTCAATAAACCATTGAAGGTGATTATTCAAGAAAATAGAGTAACCATTATTCTCTTTAAATGAATAATCGTATTGCAATAAACACGATCCAATCATGTCCATGCTTAACGCAAGCACCAAATAACAATTATTTAGGTTTAACACCAATCCCGATGGTAGAGGGAGCGTGCGACGTTTGATCATATCAATCTTGGAAACACTTCCAACACGTATCGTCACCTCGCCTTTAGCTAGTCTCCGTTTATGCCGTAGCTTTCATTTCACGTCACTAATCACTTAGCAACCGAACCGGTATCCAATACCCTCGTGCTACTAGGAGTACTAGTAAAGTACATCAACATCATGTATATCAAATACACTTCTTTCGACTTTTGCCAGCCTTCTTATCTACCAAGTATCTTGAGTTGCTCCGCCTCAGTGATTGTTCCCCTCATTACAGAAGCACTTAGTCTCGGGTTTGGGTTTAATCTTGGGTCTCTTCATTAGTGCAGCAACTGTTTTGCCGTTTCACGAAGTATCCCTTCTAGCCCTCGCCATTCTTGAGACTTAGTGGTTTTTCAAACCATCAACTATTGATGCTCCTTCTTGATTTCTACTTTCGCAGTGTCAAACGCCGCGAATCGCTCAAGGATCATTGTATCTATCCTTGATATGTTATAGTTCATCATGAAGCTCTCAAAGCTTGGTGGCAGTGACTTTTGGAGAACCATCACTATCTCATCTGGAAGATTAGCTCCCACTTGATTCAAGTGATTGTCGTACTCAGACAATCTGAGCACACGCTCAACGATTGAGCTTTTCTCCTTTACTTTGTGGTCAAAGAATCTTGTTGGAGGTCTTGTACCTCTTAACAAGGGCACAAGCATGAATTCACAATTTCATCTCTTTAGAACATCACTTATGTTCCGCGACGTTTCAAAACGTTTTCGGTGCCTTGCTTCTAAGCCATTAAGTATTTTGCACTGAACTATCGTGTAGTCATCAGAAACGTATATGTCGGACGTTCACAGCATCCACAGATGACGCTCGAGGTGCAGCACACCGAGTGGTGCATTAAGGACATAAGCCTTCTGTGCAGCAACGAGGACAATCCTCGGTTTTACAGACTCAGTCTGCAAAGTTTGCTACTATCAACTTTCAACTAAATTTTCTCTAGGAACATATAAAAACAGTAGAGCTATAGTGCAAGCTACATCGTAATTCGCAAAGACCATTAGACTATGTTCATGACAATTAGTTCAATTAATCATATTACTTAAGAACTCCCACTCAAAAAGTACATCTCTCTAGTCATTTGAGTGGTACATGATCCAAATCCACTATCTCAAGTCCGATCATCACGTGAGTCGAGAGTAGTTTCAGTGGTAAGCATCCCTATGCTAATCATATCAACTATATGATTCATGATCGACCTTTCGGTCTCATGTGTTCCGAGGCCATGTCTGCACATGCTAGGCTCGTCAAGCTTAACCCGAGTGTTCCGCGTGCGCAACTGTTTTGCACCCGTTGTATGTGAACGTTGAGTCTATCACACCCGATCATCACGTGGTGTCTCGAAACGACGAACTGTAGCAACGGTGCATAGTCGGGGAGAACACAATTTCGTCTTGAAATTTTAGTGAGAGATCACCTCATAATGCTACCGTCGTTCTAAGCAAAATAAGGTGCATAAAAGGATTAACATCGCATGCAATTCATAAGTGACATGATATGGCCATCATCACGTGCTTCTAGATCTCCATCACCAAAGCACCGGCACGATCTTCTTGTCACCGGCGCCACACCATGATCATGCATCAACGTGTTGCCATCCGGGTTGTCGTGCTACTTATGCTATTACTACTAAAGCTACATCCTAGCAAAATAGTAAACGCATCTGCAAGCACAAATATGTTAGTATAAAGACAACCCTATGGCTCCTGCCGGTTGCCGTACCATCGACTTGCAAGTCGATATCTCTATTACAACATGATCATCTCATACATCCAATATATCACATCACATCATTGGCCATATCATATCACAATCATACCCTGCAAAAACAAGTTAGACGTCCTCTAATTTTGTTGTTGCAAGTTTTACGTGGTGACCAAGGGTATCTAGTAGGATCGCATCTTACTTACGCAAACACCACAACGGAGATATATGAGTTGCTATTTAACCTCATCTAAGGACCTCCTCGGTCAAATCCGATTCAACTAAAGTTGGAGAAACCGACACTTGCCAGTCATCTTTGAGCAAAGGGGGTTACTCGTAACGATGAAACCAGTCTCTCGTAAGCGTACGAGTAATGTCGGTCCAAGCCGCTTCAATCCAACAATACCGCGGAATCAAGAAAAGACTAAGGAGGGCAGAAAAACGCACATCACCGCCCACAAAACCTTTTGTGTTCTACTCGAGAAGACATCTACGCATGAACCTAGCTCATGATGCCACTGTTGGGGAACGTCGCATGGGAAACAAAAATTTTCCTACGCGCACGAAGACCTATCATGGTGATGTCCATCTACGAGAGGGGATGAGTGATCTACGTACCCTTGTAGATCATACAGCAGAAGCGTTAGTGAACGCGGTTGATGTAGTGGAACGTCCTCACGTCCCTCGATCCGCCCCGCGAACAATCCCGCGATCAGTCCCATGATCTAGTACCGAACGGACGGCACCTCCGCGTTCAGCACACGTACAGCTCGACGATGATCTCGGCCTTCTTGATCCAGCAAGAGAGACGGAGAGGTAGAAGAGTTCTCCGGCAGCGTGACGGCGCTCCGGAGGTTGGTGATGATCTTGTCTCAGCAGGGCTCCGCCCGAGCTCCGCAGAAACACGATCTAGAGGAAAAACTATGGAGGTATGTGGTCGGGCAGCCGTGAGAAAGTCGTCTCAAATCTGCCCTAAAAGCCCCATATATATAGGAGGAGGGAGGGGGACCTTGCCTTGGGGTCCAAGGGATCCCCAAGGGGTCGGCCGAGCCAGGGGGGAGGACTCTCCCCCCCCCAAACCGAGTCCTACTTGGTTTGGTGGGAGGGAGTCCTTCCCCCTTCCCACTTCTTCCTCTTTTTTTTCCCTTTCCTTTGATTTTTCTCTCTTGGCGCATAGGGGATTGGTGGGCTGTCCCACCAGCCCACTAAGGGCTGGTGTGACCCCCCCAAATGCCTATGGGCTTCCCCGGAGTGGGTTGCCCCCCTCCGGTGAACCCCCGGAACCCATTCGTCATTCCCGGTACATTCCCGGTAACTCCGAAAACCTTCCGGTAATCAAATGAGGTCATCCTATATATCAATCTTCGTTTTCGGACCATTCCGGAAACCCTCGTGACGTCCGTGATCTCATCCGGGACTCCGAACAACATTCGGTAACCAACCATATAACTCAAATACGCATAAAACAACGTCGAACCTTAAGTGTGCAGACCCTGCGGGTTCGAGAACTATGTAGACATGACCCGAGAGACTCCTCAGTCAATATCCAACAGCGGGACCTGGATGCCCATATTGGATCCTACATATTCTACGAAGATCTTATCGTTTGAACCTCAGCTCCAAGGATTCGTATAATCCCGTATGTCATTCCCTTTGTCCTTCGGTATGTTACTTGCCCGAGATTCGATCGTCAGTATCCGCATACCTATTTCAATCTCGTTTACCGGCAAGTCTCTTTACTCGTTCCGTAATACAAGATCCCGCAACTTACACTAAGTTACATTGCTTGCAAGGCTTGGGTGTGATGTTGTATTACCGAGTGGGCCCCGAGATACCTCTCCGTCACACGGAGTGACAAATCCCAGTCTTGATCCATACTAACTCAACTAACACCTTCGGAGATACCTGTAGAGCATCTTTATAGTCACCCAGTTACGTTGCGACGTTTGATACACACAAAGCATTCCTCCGGTGTCAGTGAGTTATATGATCTCATGGTCATAGGAATAAATACTTGACACGCAGAAAACAGTAGCAACAAAATGACACGATCAACATGCTACGTCTATTAGTTTGGGTCTAGTCCATCACATGATTCTCCTAATGATGTGATCCCGTTATCAAGTGACAACACTTGCCTATGGCCAGGAAACCTTGACCATCTTTGATCAACGAGCTAGTCAACTAGAGGCTTACTAGGGACAGTGTTTTGTCTATGTATCCACACAAGTATTGTGTTTCCAATCAATACAATTATAGCATGGATAATAAACGATTATCATGAACAAAGAAATATAATAATAACTAATTTATTATTGCCTCTAGGGCATATTTCCAACAGCGCACGAGGTGGTTACAAGCCCCCCAGGCGCGGCCACGGGGTGGGCCCGCGCCTGGCAGGCTTGTCGCCTCCTTGCGCGCTTTCCGGACTACTTCCAATTTTTGTATTTTTTCAAATATTCCAAAACGGAGAAAAATTCCTACTGGAAAAGTTTTGGAGTTTGTTTTCTTACCAAATGACATGCCTCTTTGTTTTTGGAGTCGGAAACAGGCTGATAAATATCCCTTAGGTATTCTTCCGGAGTTATGGTATTGATGATATTGCTTTCAACATTTATGGGAGTACCTGAGATATAATGCTTGATTCTCTGCCCATTTACAACTCTCGGACAATTATCGTTCGTGTTGTTGATCTTGATAGCACCGGAACGATTTACTTCCTCAACAATATAGGGACCTTCCCATTTATAGAGAAGCTTGCCTGCAAAAAATCTTAAACGAGAATTATATAGCAAGACATAATCACCTACATTGAACTCACGCTTTTGTATCCTTTTATCATGCCACCTCTTAACCTTTTCTTTGAACAACTTGGCATTCTCATATGCCTCAGTTCTCCATTCATCAAGCGAGCTAATATCAAATAACCTCTTCTCACCGGCAAGTTTGAAATCAAAGTTGAGCTCTTTGATTGCCCAATAAGCTTTATGCTCTAGCTCAAGAGGTAAATGACATGCTTTACCGTACACCATTTTGTACGGAGACATGCCCATGGGATTCTTATAGGCAGTTCTATAAGCCCACAGTGCATCATCGAGCTTCTTAGACCAATTCTTTCTAGACCTGTTGACAGTCTTTTGCAGAATTAGTTTAATCTCTCTATTGCTTAGCTCTACTTGACCACTGGACTGAGGGTGATAGGGAGACGCAATTCTATGGTTGACATCGTACTTAGCAAGCGTTTTACGGAAAGCACCATGAATGAAATGTGAACCGCCGTCGGTCATTAGATATCTAGGGACTCCATATCTAGGGAAAATAACTTCTTTAAGCATCTTGATAGAGGTGTTGTGATCAGCACTACTAGTGGGGATAGCTTCTACCCACTTAGTGACATAATCAACAACAACTAGGATATGAGTATACCCGTTGGATTTTGGAAAAGGTTCCATATAATCAAAGCCCCAGACATCAAATGGTTCAATGACAAGTGAATAGTTCATAGGCATTTCCTGACGTTTGCTGATATTACCTATTCTTTGACATTCGTCACAAGACAAGACAAACTTAGGGGCATCCTTGAAGAGAGTGGGCCAATAGAAACCTGATTGCAATATCTTGTGTGCAGTTCTATCTCCCGCATGGTGTCCTTCGTAGGACTCGGAGTGACACTTCTGTAGGATCTGTCCCTGTTCATGTTTAGGTACACAACGTCTAATAACACCATCTACTCCTTCCTTATAAAGGTGAGGATCATCCCAAAAGTAATGTCTCAAGTCAAAGAAGAATTTCTTCTTTTGCTGGTACGTGAAACTAGGTGGTATATATTTGGCAACGATATAGGTTGCATAATCAGCATACCACGGTGCACTACATGAAGCATTGATGACATTCAATTGCTCATCGGGAAAGCTATCATCAATAGGTTGTGGGTCATCAAGAATGTTCTCCAACCTAGACAAGTTATCTGCTACGGGGTTATCAGCACCCTTCTTATCGACAACGTGCAAATCAAATTCTTGTAGCAAGAGAACCCATCTGATAAGTCTAGGTTTAGCGTCTTTCTTCTCCATTAGGTACTTAATAGCAGCATGATCAGTGTGAATAGTGACTTTGGAATCAACTACGGAAGACCTGAACTTTTCACATGCAAACACGACTGCTAAAAATTCATTTTTCGTAGTAGCATAGTTTCTTTGCGCACTGTCTAGAGTTTTACTAGCATAGTGAATAACATTCAACTTCTTATCAACTCTTTGCCCTAGAACAACACCAACAACATAATCACTAGCATCACACATGATTTCAAAAGGTAAGTTCCAATCAGGTGGTTGAACAATAGGTGCAGTTATCAAGGCCTTCTTAAGTATTTTGAAGGCTTCCTCACAATCATCGTCAAAAACAAAAGGAATATCCTTTTGCAAGAGATTGGTAAGAGGCCTAGAAATCCTAGAGAAGTCTTTAATGAACCTTCTATAGAAACCAGCATGACCAAGGAAACTTCTTATACCCTTGATATCTGTGGGGTATGACATTTTATCGATTACATCAACCTTAGCCTTATCGACTTCAATACCTCTTTCAGAAATTTTATGTCCTAAGACGATGCCTTCATTAACCATAAAGTGGCACTTCTCCCAAGTCAATACAAGATTGGTGTCTTTACATCTCCGCAAGACTCGATCAAGGTTGTTGAGGCAATCATCAAAAGAAGACCCGTAAACGGAGAAGTCATCCATGAAAACCTCAACAATCTTTTCACAAAATTCAGAGAATATAGCCATCATACATCTTTGAAAGGTGGCAGGTGCATTACATAAGCCAAAAGGCATACGTCTATAAGCAAAGGTACCGAAAGGGCAGGTGAAAGTGGTTTTCTCCTCATCAGATTGTGCAACTGGTATTTGGGAGAAACGAGAATAACCGTCTAGAAAGCAGAAGTGTGTGTGTTTAGACAGTCTTTCTAGCATTTGGTCGATAAAAGGCAAAGGGTAATGATATTTCCTAGTTGATTTATTCAATTTCCTAAAATCGATCACCATCCTACAGACAGTAATAATCCTTTGTGGGATCAATTCATCCTTATCATTAGGGACAACGGTAATGCCTCCCTTCTTAGGGACGCAATGCACCGGACTCACCCAATTGCTATGAGCAAAAAGATAGATAATACCCGCTTCCAAGAGCTTTAGTATTTATTTTCTTACTACCTCTTTCATCTTAGGATTCAATCTCCTTTGATGATCAGCAACTGGTTTGGAATCAGGATCATTTCTAATCTAGTGCTGGCATAAAGTGGGACTAATGCCCTTAAGATCATCAAGAGTATATCCAATAGCAGCACGGTGCTTCTTCAGAGTTTTTAGTAACTTCTTTTCTTCATGCTCTGAGAGTCTAGCACTAATAATAATAGGATATAACTCTTTTTCATCAAGATAAGCATACTTAAGAGTATCAGGCAACTGTTTAAGCTCGAACACGGGATCACCCTTTGGTGGGGGTGGATCCCCAAGCAGTTCAACAAGCAAGTTATTCTTAAGGATAGGATATTGTTCTAAGACAACTCTATCTATCTCATCCCTTTCATCCATATGCATACCATTTTCATGCTCAAGCAAGTGTTGCTCTAAGGGATCAGTAGGAGGCAGGGCAATAGAAGCTAAGGGAATAGTTTCATCCCTACTAGGCAACTCTTTTTCATGAGGTTGTCTACCAAACTTGGAGAAATTGAACTCATGTGACACACCTTCAAAGCCAACAGTGACAGTTTGCTTCTCACAGTCAATATGAGCATTGACGGTATTGAGGAAGGGTCTGCCAAATATGATGGGACAAAAGCTATCTAGTGTGGTAACAAGAACAAGGAAATCAGCAGGATACTTCAACATCCCTAACAATTCCCACAGGGCAGATAGTATCTCTATTGGCAAGCTGAATAGTGATATCAATAGGCTCTATCTCAACAGGTGCAATCTCGTTTTTGATTTCATCATATAAGGATTGAGGTATTGCACTAACACTAGCACCCACGTCACATAATCCATGATAACAATGATCTCCTATCTTAACAGAAATAACAGGCGTGCCAACAATAGGCCTAAGTTTGTCTCTAGCGTGAGGTTTAGCAATTCTAGCACCATCTTCACAGAAGTGAATATTATGTCCCTCAACATCGTCGGACAGAAGATCTTTGATAATAGCAATGCTAGGTTCAACTCTAATTTGCTCAGGGGGTGTAGGTGTTCTAATATAGCCTCTACGTATCACAGTTGAAGCTTTAGAATGATCCTTTATCCTAACAGGGAAAGGTGATTTCTCAATGTAGGCACTGGGAACGACAGGATCATTATAGGCAATGACTTTCTCTTCAACTGGATTGGGTTTAACTACATTGACTTCTAAAGGAGGATGATATTTAAACCACTTCTCTTTGGGGAGATCAATATGAGAAGCAAATGATTCACACAGTGAAGCTACTATCTGAGAGTCAAGTCCATACTTAGCGCTAAAGTCACAAAAAGTATTTGTTTCAACAAAGGATTTAACACAATCAAACTTGAAATTCATACCTGACTCCTTACCTTCTTCAAGCTCCCAATCTTCAGAGTTGAGTTTTATTCTCTCCAATAAATTCCATTTGAAGTCAATATGTCTCTTCATAAAAGAACCGGTACAAGAAGTGTCAAGCATGGTGCGATCATCATGAGAAAGTCAAGCATAGAAGTTCTGAATGATAATTTCTCTCTAGAGCTCATGATTGGGGCATGAATATAACATTCATTTAAGCCTCCCCCAAGCTTGAGCGATGCTTTCTCTGTCATGAGGCCGAAAATTATAAATACAATTCCGATCATGATGTACTAAATGCATAGGATAAAACTTTTGATGAAATTCCAATTTCAACCGATTGTAGTCCCATGATCTAGTATCATCACATAGCCTATACCATGTCAACGCCTTATCCTTCAAAGATAAAGGAAAGACCTTCTTCTTGACCTCATCCTCGGGCAAACCTGCAAGCTTAAATAAACCACAAACTTCATCTACATAGATTAGATGCAAGTCTGGATGTGATGTTCCATTTCCTGTAAAAGGATTAGCCAGCAGTTTCTCAAGCATACCCGAGGGAAATTCAAAGCAAATATTTTCAGTAGGTGCAGCAGGTTGAGGAGAAACTCTTTGTGCTTCCGTTCGAGGTGAAGATACCCCGAACAAGCCCCTCAAAGGATTGTATCCATAGTGACAAGTGACAATAAATTTTAGCACACTATATGAATGTTTCCTTACAAAGTTCCACTTACCAAAGGCGCTTCACTCCCCGGCAACGGCGCCAGAAAAGAGTCTTGATGACCCACAACTATAGGGGATCAATCGTAGTCCTTTCGATAAGTAAGAGTGTCGAACCCAACGAGGAGCAGAAGGATCTGACAAGTGGTTTTCAGCAAGGTAATATCTGCAAGCACTGAAATTATCGATAACAAGTGATTGTGTTGTGAGATGATTCGTAGCAAGCAACAAGTAACAAAAGTAGCAACGGTGCAGCAAAGTGGCGGAATCCCTTTTGTAGCAAGGGACAATCCTGGACAAAGTCTTATAGGAGGAAAAACGCTCCCGAGGACACACGGGAATTTTTGTCATGCTAGTTTTCATCATGTTCATATGATTCGCGTTCGTTACTTTGATAGTTTGATATGTGGGTGGACCGGCGCTTGGGTACTGCCCTTACTTGGACAAGCATCCCACTTATGATTAACTCCTCTTGCAAGCATTAGCAACTACGAAAGAAGAATTAAGACAAAGTCTAACCATAGCATTAAACTAGTGGATCCAAATCAGCCCCTTACGAAGCAACGCATAAACTAGGGTTTAAGCTTCTTTCACTCTAGCAACCCATCATCTACTTACTATTTCCCAATGCCTTCCTCTAGGCCCTAATAATGGTGAAGTGTTATGTAGTCGACATTCACATAACACCACTAGAGGAAATACAAAATACAACACATCAAAATACCGAACGAATACAAAATTCACATGACTACTATTAGCATGACTTATCCCATGCCCTAAGGAACAAAAGTAACTACTCACAAAGCATAATCATATTCATGACCAGAGAGGTAATGAGTAGCATCAAGGATCTGGACATAAACTCTTCCACCAAGTAATCCAACTAGCATCAACCTTACGCATTGTGAGTAGCAACCTTACGCATTGTGAGTAGCAACTAGCATCAACCTTACGCATGGTAATGAGATGGTGCTGATGAAGATGTTGATGGTGACGAGTCCCCTCCGATGAGAGGAGTGTTGGTGATGACGATGGCGACGATTTCCCGCTCTGGGAGGGAAGTTTCCCCGGCAGGATCGTCCTGCTGGAGCTCTAGATTGGTTCTGCTCAAGTTCCGCCTCATGGCGGCGGCGAATCCTCCAAAAAGCCTCCTCCTAATTTTTTTCCGGATGAAACCGTCCATATAGCAGAAGAGGGGGGGGGGCAGAGGGCCAACTGGGTGACCACAAGCCCCCTAGGCGCCGCCAGGGGGTGGCCGCGCCTAGCAGGCTTGTGGCCACCTGCTGGCGCCCCTCTGGCACTTCTTCGGCCCAGTATTTTTTAGAATTCCCGAAAAAAATGCTCGTTGATATTTACGGCGTTTGGAGTTGCGCAGAATAGGTATCTCAAACTTGCTCCTTTTTAGGCCAGAATTCCAGCTGCCGGCATTCTCCCTCTTCAAGTAAACCTTGCAAAATAAGAGAGAAAAGGCATAAGTATTGTACCATGAAGTGAAATAACAGCCCAAGAAGCGATAAATATCAACATGAAAACATGATGCAAAATGGACGTATCACTACTATGTTAACTTAACCGGCTCGGAAATTTCCCTAACCCCCCTCCCTCCACTCCTGCCTCTCCCCCTCCACCCCCGCTCTGGTGTCAACGCCGGTGCCCGTCCCTGTGCGCCCTCCTCCATCGTCACCGTCGTCGTCGTCGTCGGGCGCCTGCTTCCTCTTCCTCGACCTTACACAGTCGCCTTTGCATGGCCTTTCTCCCCCCGAGTTACCTCTCCCTCCACTCCCGCATCTCCCCCTCTCCCTCCACTCCACCTCTCCCTCTACTCCGGCCTCTCCCTCCTCTCCCCCACATGCCATCGTCATTTTGTAGGTGGGGTTGAGCTGTTTTTCACTGGCAGTTTATATCGTGAAGCATATTGACAACAACGAAATACTATGCTACAGCCAACCTCATGGCATGAAATTTAACAGGGTGGTAGGAGACAAGAACTACTACAAAACACTAGCAGTGAGCTTGGGCTAAATTGCCACAAAATACTTGCTAGCATCAATTCAACAGGGCAAGAAAATAACCAGAGAATCACAGACTTAGCCAAAATCACAAATTTTGACTAGATGCAATTTTCATCGACATACCAACTTTGACAGTGAATAAAACTATGATGCAAGGTCCTATTGAAAAACTTATGGCACCAAGTTTTACAGGAGTTCAAACACTACATATCATGCAATTGGAGCAACCACTAAGGATCAACATAGACATGGGAACAATCAACACAATAAGGGAAGAAAATAACAGTCTCAACACTTTGTAAAATTCTAGCATGCGACTGTGCAACAATTTCTTAAGTACTAAACTACAAGAAATCCACTCTTCTATAAGTTTATCATGGCCACCAAAATTACCAGGGCCTATTACCCACCAAATTCTAACACTTTCATGTTGTCACAAACTCCAAAGCATGCCTAGAATAAATAGTACAAAATTCACAAAATGCCACATCACCGCAAAATATCAGTTTTGCAAACTTTCTCAAAAGTGAAATCCAATGCCACCATTGCATTCCTTGGGATTTTCTACCCCAAAATCATATATCACACCTATATGTTTCTATGGAGAAAACAACCACAAAACATAAAAGAACAAATACACCGAATTCCTATTGCGCTTATATGTCATCTGAGGACCCAATTTGGCAACTGCCAATTGTGGCATGTCCATTTTGGATAGATCCAAATATGGAACTTTCTATACCCACGGAATAATACACAAAAAATATATAGGGGGTCCAACTGGAAGTGAGCCAGGGAACTCAGTGCATAGGATAGCATGACACATTTAGTGTTAATTAGATCATGGTAGTTTTATTGTAGGTAGTATGGCACTTTTATTAATTAAGACCATGACCATTTTTATGAAATCGATCATGGTTGTTTTATTATAGGCAGCATGTCACTCTTTTGTGTGTGTTCGACATATGTGTCATGTGAAAATTTCCGAGTGGCCTCTGTTTTGCCGGAATGTTGATTCATTTCCGTTCCAGCAAATTTGAAGCGCTCCATATGTCCACTTTTTAGCAAAGGTCATGCTGATAATTTCCATGAATTTCAGCATGACTTGTGATAGAAACTAGGACATATCGAGTGCCCGAGAATTGCATGAAAGGGGAATGAATCAACATTCCGACCAAATATAGTCCCCTTTTTATTATTCATGTTATTCGGCCTAGAATTAAACTATTATACTTAAATAATCAGAGGAAATTAATATGTCGAGCCACGACGAAGCCGGGGGTTCTCGTCGCCACAAAGAAGACCATTTTGAGGAAGCAAATCATTTTTTCCATTACATAGACGAACGGGAGATGCGGATGAGACCAACCACGCCACCGACACTGTATGCGGGAGATGAGGATGAGACCAACCCCGACACCGACACTGTATGCGATGTATCTCAACTACATCATCAGGCGTGAGAACATAGAACATATCTGCATCGCAGACACGTACTATATGCAGTCTACAAAGAGCACCGTGACTATGCGAGCAAGTACATCTGCGATTTCATGACCGCTAATAATGACAAAGAAACAATTCTCCTGCCTTATCATCCCACATAAGTCATGCGTGGATATCCTTTCATACGTTTTGATCATTCCTTTGCAAGCATTGACGCTAATTTGAGGTGTCCCTATTTTGCACAACGGGGGGGGGGGGGGGCGTCCTCATCTGTCTGTACCCACAATACTCCCATGCTCTGTACTTGGCCTCATCAAAAAACATCAAGAAAAAAGATTACATGCACATAAAGAGTGTTCTCAATAGTGCCATTTTAACATTCAACCTTACTGGTGGATATATCCAGGTGCAAAAGTACAGGAATCAAGTGCCGGTTTTTGGCCATAAGACCAACTTCTGCTGCATCCAGCAACCGAACGGTAGTAAGGCTGATGGATTCTATCTCATGCATCACATGATCGAGTACAGAAGGGATATACAACGCCTTCGCATGTCAGCTTCTTCTGGCGATGCCGAGATTGTCACCTAGACCACAAGCATAGTAAGGACACCGGATCATCGAATACGAGCTGAGTTTTATCACATATAGTGTGAACTTTCCCAAGGGATCATGAAGGAGGTCGTCGAACAAACAGGGATGTTCTTCCATGGGCCAATGAGGCGGGAGAATGTCCAAGAACTGCTACAAGCTCAACATCTGGACCTGAATCCTTTCAACAAGCTCGGGTCATTCATCCCTGACTATGAAGATTGGGGCGGCGACATGGTGGAGTGATTGACGATGACAATGTGTGTTTATAATTAGTACTACCGGCTTTCTATGAACTAGCGTATACATCGCTTTGGTTAGTTAGCTTGTGTATGAGGAACTTCGTTATTTATGTTTACTATAGGTTTCTTTTATTTTCCTAACTATGCCTCTTTGTGTTTATCAAGTACATTTTGTTGCATATTATCGTTCCATTTATCATCTTACAATGCAGGTACATAGATCAGAGATGGCGAAGGACTGCTACGTCGTATTCATGGAGAGGGTTCTAGGACTGTACGAACACTGGCCAAACGCTCAGGCCCAGGTGGACACGTACCCGGGGGCTAGCCACAGAGGGTTCGACAGGAGAGACGAACTGGAAAATAGTTACTTGAGGTGAATACTACGGCAAGAGAGGGATCGAAACCGGTGCCTCAAGAAGTACTACATAGTCGCGCTCTTGCTCATGTTGATCGCTCTTCTCTTATACATCATGGTTTAGATAGGGTTGATGAAACTTGTGGCTGTGCCATAACTTGTGTATTGCTATTTTTGACATGTGATAATATTTGTGTTGGATAATGATGATGATTATGATGATGGTTTGACGATATTATTGTATGTGTATGATATGATGAGAATAATGTATGTTTACTATGATATTATGGAACTACTGTATAGAGCATGAACAAATACGTAGAGGAGGAATAAAAATGTGAAATGAGGAAACCTTAGCAGTAGCGCTAGTTGGGGTTTAGTAGCAGCGCTCGTTATCAGTAGCGCTTTTTATAGAGAAGCGCTACACATAGTTAGTAGTAGCGTTGGGTGGGAAAGCGCTACTGCTAACTACACTTACGAGTACCGCTGGCTTGAAAAGCGCTACTACTATAAACTTAGTTGTAGCGTGTTAGCAGTAGCGTTGTCACCAGTGCTACTGGTAGGGGTAAAACCAGCGCTATGATGACCCACAAGTCTAGGGGATCTATCGTAGTCCTTTTGATAAGTAAGAGTGTCGAACCCAACGAGGAGCAAAAGGAACTGACAAGTGGTTTTCAGCAAGGTATTCTCTGCAAGCACTGAAATTATCGGTAACAGATAGTTGTGTGACAAGATGATTCGTAGCGAGTAGCAAGTAACAATAGTAACAAATGTGCAGCAAGATGGCCCAATCCATTTTGTAGCAAGGGACAAGCCTGGACAAACTCTTATATGAGGTAAAGCGCTCCCGAGGACACATGGGAATTTCTGTCAAGCTAGTTTTCATCATGTTCATATGATTCACGTTCGCTACTTTGATAGTTTGATAGGTGGGTGGACCAGTGCTTGGGTGCTTCCCTTACTTGGACAAACATCCCACTTACGATTAACCCCTCTCGCAAGCATCCGCAACTACGAAAGAAGAATTAAGACAAGTCTAACCATAGCATTAAACTAGTGGATCCAAATCAGCCCCTTACGAAGCGACGCGTAAACTAGGTTTTAAGCTTCTGTCACTCTAGCAACCCATCATCTACTTATTACTTCCCAATGCCTTCCTCTAGGCCCAAATAATGGTGAAGTATTATGTAGTCGACATTCACATAACAACACTAGAGGAAAGACAACATACAACGCATCAAAATATCGAACGAATACCAAATTCAGATGACTACTTATAGCAAGACTTATCCCATGTCCTAAGGAACAAAAGTGACTACTCACAAAGCATAATTATGTTCATGACCAGAGAGGTATTGAATAGCATCAAAGATCTAAACATATAATCTTCCACCAAGTAATCCAACTAGCATCAACTACAAAGAGTAATTAACACTACTAGCAACCTTACAAGTAACAATCGGAGTCGCGAGATAGAGATAGGTTACAAGAGATGAACTAGGGTTTGGAGATTAGATGGTGGTGATGAAGATGTTGATGGAGATGAGTCCCCTCCAATGAGAGGAGTGTTGGTGATGACGATGGCGATGTTTTCCCCCTCCGGGAGGGAAATTTCCCCGGCAGGACGGCCCTGCCGGAGTTCCAGATTGATTCTGCTCAAGTTCCGCTTCATGGCGGCGGCGGCTCCTCCCGAAAGCCTCCTCTTGATATTTTCTGGAACGAAACCCTCCATATAGAAAAAGATGAGCGCCGGAGGGGCAACAGGGGGCCCACAAGCCACCCAGGCCCGACCAGGGGGGTAGGCCGGGCCTGGCAGGCTTGTGGCCTCCTGGTGGCTCCCCTCCGGTACTTCTTCCGCCCAGTATTTTTCATGAAATCCAAAATAATTCGTCGTTGATTTTCACGTCTTTTGGAGTTGCGCAGAATAGGTATCTCAAACTTGCTCCTTTTTCAGACCAGAATTCCAGCTGCCGGCATTTTCCCTCTTCATGTAAACCTTATAAAATAAGAGAGAAAAGGCATAAGTATTGTACCGTGAAGTGTAATAACAGCCTATAAAGCGATAAATATCAACATAAAAGCATGATGCAAAATGGATGTGTCACGCTACTAGTAGGCTTTCTCCTACTAGTGCTCTCCCACTATAGATAAATCAATCTAGTTGGCCAAACCAAACCGACAGATCAAAGAGAATTATGAAACTATCATAATCATGAATATATATGAAATATCAACAAGGATCTCAATATAATCTGACGAATAATCACGAATCGCAGTGACCTTTTCATTGAAGTACATAGAGGGAGAGACAACCATCTAGGTACTAACTGCGGGTCCATAGGTCTGCGGTGAACTACTCACACATTACCATGGGAGTAGTAAGTTTGATTTAGAGGCCCTCCATGATCTACCCCCCTCGGGCAGGGCACCAGAATAGGACACCAAATGGTCACATGGAAGAATGGAAGCTTGTGGCAGCGAAAAAGTGTGACGGGATTCTCTCTAGGGTTTTCCTAATATATATGAATTTATAGCGAGGGGGTCATGGCCAAAAGAGCTGGGAGGTGGCCCCAAGTCATCAACGTGTGGCCACCACCCTAGGCGCGCCCTATTGGCTTGTGAGCACCTCGTGTGCCCTCTGATCTTCTTCCGCAACTTCTAGGTCTTGTTTTTGTCTAGAAAAAATCATCAAAAACTTTCGGGGTATTTGGACTTTGTTTGGTACAGGATTCCTAAATGGCCAAAAACATGCAGAAAAAAGCAACTCGCGATGTCCACTTGGTTAATAAGTTAGTGTTCAAAAATAATAGAAAAAAGCAAGTAAATACTTAAAAATTATCCTAAAATTAAATGATAATATAATAGCATGGAACAATTGAAAATTAAAGATATGTTGGAGACGTATCAGCACCCCAAGTTTAATTCTTGCTCGTCCTCAAGTAGGTAAATGATATAAACATAATTTTTGGTGTGACATGCTATCCAACATGTAATGTTTTCTAGGTGTGATCATTGAGAGACGATGAATCAACAAACATCAACAAAGTTTGTGAGGAGACCTGAGGGTCATATTTTTCTCTAAAGGCTTCTCTCTCGAAGAAAGCATATAGTGGGTAAACAAATTATTGTTGGGCAATTTATAGAAAAGCGCTTACTTATGCAATAATTATTCATGGCAATGACCACATAAATAGTAATTATGTCCATAAGCAAGTATACCAACTTCTGCCTGCATCTGCTACTATTACTCGACTTATCGACCACTATCGAACATGCATCTAGAGTAATAAGTAAAACGGAGTAATGCTTGGAGCATGATGACATGTTGTAGACAAAGTAAATCCAATTAATATGAATGAACCACATTGTTTTACCCTTAATGACAACAATACACTATGTGTCATTTCCCTTTCTGTCACTATATTGAGCAACGCAAGATTGAACCCACTACAAGGCACCTCTCCCACTAAAGGTAAATCAATATAGTTGGCCAAACCAAACCGATAGATCGGAGAGAATTATGAAACTATCATAATCATGCATAGATATGAAATAACAGCAAGGAACTCAATATAATCTCAGAAATAATCTGAACATACACCCACAATTCATTGGATCCCAACAAATAGAGCGCAAAGCGTGATTACATATGATAGATCACTTCGGGAATCGGAGTGACCTTTGCATTGAAGTACATAGAGGGAGAGATAGCCACCTAGGTACTAACTGTGGACCCGTAGGTCTGTGGTGAACTACACACACATTACCATGGGAGTAGTAAGTTTGTTTTAGAGGCCCTCCATGATCGATCCCCCTCGGGTAGGGCACCAGAATAGGTCTCCAAATGGGCACACGAAAGAACAGAAGCTTGCGGCAGCGCAAAAGTGTTTCGGGATGCTCTCTAGGGTTTTCCCAATATATGTGAATTCATAGCAAAGGGATCAGGGACAGAGGAGCTGGGAGGTGGCCCCAAGCCATCAACGCGTGGACACCACCCTAGGCCCACCCTATTGGCTTGGGGGCACCTCGCGTGCCCTTCGATCTTCTTTCACGGCTTCTAGGTCTTAATTTTTGTCCAGAAAAAATCATAGAAACGTTTTGGGGTATTTGGCCTTCGTTTGGTACAGTATTCCTGAAAGGCCAAAAACATGCAGAAAAAAGCAACTCGCACTGGGCACTAGGTTAATAAGCTAGTGATCAAAAATAATATTAAACACCAAGTAAAATGCTTAAAATGTATCCTAGAATGATAATATAATAGCATGGAACAATTGGAAATTATAGATATGTTGGAGACGTATCAGCATCCCCAAGCTTAATTCCTGCTCGTCCTCGAGTAGTTAAATGATAAAAACAGAATTTTTGATGTGACGTGCTACCCAACATGTAATTTTTTCTAGGTGTGATCACTGAGAGATGATATATCAACAAACATCAACATAGTGATATCCATTAACATCAGGAACAGAATCATCAACTTTCAAAATATATGATCCTTCAAGAATGTTTACCCCCTATTCATTTTATTATATTACCATGGCATGGATCCATTTTCACCACATCAATATATATGTCAAGCACCACGGTGTTAAGACAAGCAATTGGATCATAATTTTTAACATGCTTTAGCATTTTATAGTTCATTCAATACATGAGTGTGAACCATGACATAGCATATTGGTGGTAGGTTTCAAAGGGGTGAATGTGGAGAAAAAGTCTCGCATCAACTAGGTGTATTAACAGGCTATGGAGATGCCCATCAATCGATATCGGTGCGAGGAGTAGGGTTCTCCATGCAAGAGACGCACTAGAGTTATAAGTGCATGAAAGCTCAACTGAAGCTAAGTGGGCATGCATCCAACTTTCTTGCTCATGAAGACCTCGGGAATTTGAGAAGCCCATCATCAGAATATACAAGCGAACTTTTATAATGAAAAATTCCCACTAGCATATGAAAATGACAATACATGAGACAATCTATATGAAAAACATGGTCTACTTTGAAGCACAAGTGTGGGAAAAGAGGTAGTAGCAATGTCCCTTCTCTCTTTTCTCTCATTTTTTCTTTTCTCTTTTTCTCTTTTTTTATTTTTTATTTTATTTTATTATTTTATTATTATTTTTATTTTTTTTGTCCGGAGTATCGTCCTGACTTGTGAGGAAATTATTTTCTCCATCATCCTTTCCCCACTGAGACAGTGGTCTAATAATGAAAATCTTCACGCTTATATTTACTTACAACTTGATATGAAAAACTGCTAAACAAGATGGCTCTATACGAATACCTCTGGCTGTGCACCAAGATGTGCAATGATATAGTGTAACGTGTAGACAACGATGAAAGGTTAGTTTGCCACAAATACTATGTAAGCTATATGATCATGCAAAGCAATATGACTATGAACACACAAGTCATGAGACGTAAGAATGGAAGTTGCATGGAAATATATCTTGGAATGGATATGGAAATGCCATGATAGGTAGGTATGGTGGCTGTTTTGAGCACTACAAGAAATATGTCAACTAACGACCTTTTGACAGTGACGCTGGAAGGAATGGTCATAAATCTATGACCATTTGACATCATTTGGTCGTAATATGTTTGGAGGGGTCCTAGCTCCAAAAACCAACGACCATTTTCATCAGAAAGGTCATCACTTGCTTACTGGAAAAGGTCATAAAGCGGACAACACCTGGCACTGCCTTATTTCTAGGTGATAATGACCAATATGAATGGTCGTTACTAAATAGTTCGAATGCACTAGGCTGGTTACGCAGCCACCTCAGCAGCCTTGCTTACTTGTCACTGAGGTAGGACCCATTTGACAGGCAGGTGAGGGTCTGGCGACCGAGCGGGGACATGCGCGAGCCTCGCTTAATTCCCGAAAAAACATGCGCGAGCGGGGACTCGAACCCACGACCGAGCGCTTATAAGTTTATAAGTGTTTGCTACCGCTGTGCTAGCGAGGGACTGTTGCTCAGGTATCGGTATTTGGGGGTATATTATATTAAATCGCGGGTCTCTCGTATCATTGACAAGTGGGACCGACGGGGACGGCCAACACTTGGCAATTTCCGACAGGGGCCAACAATTAGCCAATTTCCGACGAGCAAATCTAGATCTCGGGGGCGGCGGCGACCGACAGGGACGGGGCGGCGGCGATCAACGGGGATGGGGGCAGCGGCGACCGACGGGGATGGGGGCGGTGACCGACAGGGGCGGTGACCAACGGTGATGGTGCTGACGCCACGGCCACCTCACCCATCGGTAGTGGTGGTGGTGCCGACGCCACGGCCACCTCGGCCACGCCTCGGTCACGACGACCTCGCCCGACCAGTGGAGGTAGCGGTGGTGGTGCCGCTCGCCTCAGCCACCTCGCCCACTGGTAGTGGTGGTGGTGCTGCTCGCCTTGGACAACGACCTCGCCCACACATGGGGGACTCGCCGCCGCCGAGCATGAGGGACTCACCGCCGAGCATGGGGGACTCCCTGCTGCCGCCGGACAGAAGCTGGATTAGAAAAGGAGTTAGAAGGTTTTCGAAAGAACATATCAAAGGAGTTGATGAATTCATGCAATTTGTTTGGGGAAATTATTCCAAGGATGTTGTCATTGTTTGCCCATGCTGTAATTGCCTCAACCGTTCGAGAAAAGCTCAAGGAGTAGTGGAAGATCATCTTCTTCTTAATGGGATGGCCAGCACATATGATAGATGGATATATCATGGAGAACCTTTAGCCAGACAACCTCAACATATTGAAGCTGATACACAGGCCCCTCATATGATGGGTGGTGGTGATGCTGGCATTAACTTTATGGAAAATATTTGGCGAGAGAATGCTGGTTTGGATGAAGAGGATGGGCATGAAGATGATTGGATTCCTGACCTATTGAAGGATCTGTACGATGCTGAAGATCATGCAGATGGGCAGAAGTCGATGTTTGCTGAGGTGTTGGAGGAGGCTAAGCGCGCAACTCATGAAGGGGGTAAATTTTCAAGATTTACCTTCACCGTGAAGTTACTCCACATCAAGTCTTTCTACCAGATTAGCAATGCTGCATTCCACACAATACTCCGCCTTTTGACCTTGCAATTCCCTGATAGCTGTGTTCCCAGGTCTTATGATGAAGCATTGAGCATAATCCGCAGGCTGGGGCTAGGTTATGTTTCAATACATGTGTGCCCAAATAACTGTGTCTTGTTTCGAAAGGATTTTGCGAAGCATGACAACTGTCCAAAATGAAATGCCTCAAGGTGGAAAGATGCTGATGGGAAGAAGTCAATACCAGAGAAGGTACTGAGGCACTTTCCGTTGATACCAAGGCTGCAGCAGATGTTTATCTCGAAGAAATCATCGTTGGAGGTACAATGGCACAAGCTTCAGCGGCAACCTGTGGACAATGAGCTGAGCCATCCAGCGGACGGAGAGGCATGGAAAGAATTTGACAGTGAACATGGAGATTTTTCTGCAGATCCAAGGAATATAAAACTTGGCATTGCCACAGATGTCTTTAATCCATTTGGGAACATGAACACGTCTTATAACATGTGGCCCGTTTTCGTGGTGTCGTACAACCTACCACCATGGGCATGCATGGATCAGTCCAACTTCATGATGTCACTGCTTATCCCGGGTCCAGAGTCTCCAGGAAAGGATTTTGATGTCTTTATGGAGCCCCTCGTAGAAGAATTGCTCCAGCTCTGGACTGGTGTACGTACATACGATGCGACTAGTCCGGAAGAAAAGTTCAATCTACGTGCTGCAGTCATATGGTCCATCCATGATTTCCCGGCACTGCACACTTTGTCTGGGAGGATCACACCGGGTTATCAGGCATGTGTCCATTGTGACAAAGACCCTTGCTCAAAGAGAATATGGAGCAAGATCTGCTATATTGGGCAATGCCGCTTTCTTCCCCGAAACCATCGCTGGAGAAGAAGCAAAGATTTTAATGGTGAGAATGAAACCCGTGACAAGCCAGCTAAATTCAGTAAGGAAGAGATGGAGCAGCAACTTGAGAAGGTAAAGGATGTGAGACCAGGAAAGCTTGCAAAGAAAAGAAAGCGCGCGGAAGGTCAATGTTGGGACCGGAGGTCTTGTTTGTGGGACCTGCCATACTGGGCTGGTCTAAAATTAAGGCATAATCTCGATGTAATGCACATTGAGAAAAACATATGTGAGAATCTGCTAGGGACGTTTCTGAACATTGAAGGGAAGACAAAGGACACGGTTAGTTCTAGGCTTGATTTGGAGGACATGGGCATAAGAGAAGATTTGCATCTACAACATGATGAAGCTGAAGATACATTTGAAATGCCACAAGCATGGTATACAATGAGTAAAGAACAAAAGCTAGCATTCTGTGAAATCATAAGAGTGGTGATATTTCCAGATGGTTATGCTTCTAACCTAGCAAAGTGTGTTACTTCTGATGGATTCAAGCTTTCAGTACTGAAAACCCATGATTGTCACATCCTCCTCCAAAGGATTTTACCGGCTGGCCTCCGTGGAATCATGGACAATGATATATATGAAGCGGTTGCTGAGCTGGGAAATTTCTTTAGAGAACTGTGCTGCAAAACACTCAAGTTAACTGTTCTGGAAAGACTTGAAAAAGAAATCCCAATTATTCTTTGCAAGCTTGAGAAGATTTTCCCTCCAGCTTTCTTCACCGTGATGGTCCATTTGGCGGTGCACTTACCAAAAGAGGCAATGCTTAGAGGCCCTGTGCAATACAGTTGGATGTACCCAATCGAAAGAAGGCTGCTTACTTGTAAGCGTTATGTGCGAAACACGGCAAGACCTGAAGGTTCAATTGCTGAAGCATATGTCATTGACGAGTGCTTGACTTTTTGCTCTAGATACTTTGGCGATGTGGAAACAAGATGGAACCGGTCGGGCAGAAATAGAGAGAGGTCTGATTCGCATAGTGGTGATGTCTTGGTTTTCAACCATGGTGTGAACTTTCTTGGAGCCTCGCGATACTTGGAGGCTGGTGATGAGTATGACAAGATGGTTTGGTATGTGCTCAGCAATTGCGCCGAGGTTATACCATATATCGAGTACGTTATATCTTGTGCACTCGTTATCTATTTACTTTTGCTTGGGTTGTTGGCACCAGCCTAATATTTTAATTCACATGTTTTGTTGGCATTGTAGGAAATGCAAGGAAGAGTTAAATCGGGAAGAAAGCCAGATCAATGTTGATTCAAGGGTTGCCAAGGGATTTGCTAAATGGTTTAAGAATCATGTTGGAATGTTGCATGAGGAGAAGAAAGTCAATGATGATCTATTTGCTTTGGCATTTTTACCGGATAAGCGAGTGCGAGTGTATTCGGCATGCATTGCTGATGGTGTCCGGTACCACACCGTTGATCACGAGGAAAAAAGGAAGACACAAAATAGTGGAATCGTCACTGAGGGGTCACATGATCGTGAGAACATTGACTTCTATGGTCAGCTGATAAGCATCATAGAGTTGCAGTACAACTCTAGTGGAGGCATCCATTGCTCGGTTGTCTTATTTCGCTGTGACTGGTTTGATCTTGGTAAAAAGAAGAAGAGACGCTCTTGTGTCAAGTATGATGGCCACTTCAAAAGCATCAACACTTCAAGGTGCTGGTATAAGAGTGAACCCTTTATTCTAACAGCACAAGCAACAATGGTGTTTTACCTGCGAGACACTCTTTTGCACGGATAATGGCGAGTTGTGCAAAACTTTAAGCACAGACACTTGTGGAGTGTGACTGAAACTGAAACTGAAGTGGAAAAGGGCCCCGGTGGTAGTGGCCTAACATATCAGGATGATGACTGTACGGAACTTCCGGTGCAAGCTGGTGATGACTCTATGGAAGTTCCGGTGCAAAGCAGAGTGCGTAGGGACCGGGAATGTGTGCTCATTGATGCTGCAACAGTTGAAGGCATCAAGAAAACAAGAAAGGTGGTAGCGGATGGACATGAGAGCGAGGCTGAGGAAAACAGGACTGATCATACTATGCTGCAATATTGTAGTGACGATGAGGAAAACAGAAGTGGGCATAGAGTTCCTGGTTTTGGTATCAACGACAATGAGTAGCGAATAGACATGAAGGTAAATATTGTCTCCTTGGTGATCTAAAACTATTACTGCATGTTCCTTGTTTTGATTGGTGATCAACCTTCTCTATAGTTTTTGTTTTTGTGATCCTGATGTAGTTTTTGTACTACAATTCTATCCACATAGCAAAATGCATGAGACTGATGGTTGTAGTGATGGAGAGGCAGGTGGTGAAGATCATGATGGTTGGAGAGGCAAAATGATGTAGTTTTGGTGATCATGATGGCTCGAGAGGCAAAATGTTGTATTCAGAAATGGCTGGAGAGGCAAAATGATGTAGTTTTGGTGCCATTTTCTTAGTTTTGGTGAGAACTGTTGGTTGTGATGTGATCCTGATTCAAACTGTTGTGTTGTAATGCAAAATATTGCAAACTGTTGGTTGTGATGTTCCTGAAGTTTTTTTGAACTGAATTGAGATGTTGTTTTCAGAGCTATTTTCAGAACTACATCAGAGAGTTGTTGCTATCTACATCAGAGAACTAAATTGAGACGTTGCATGTTGTTGTTGTATTCAGAACTGTTGCTGTTCCTGAAGTTTTCAGAACTGAATTGAGATGTTGTTTTCAGAGCTATTTTCAGAACTACATCACACAGTTGTTGCTATCTACATAAGAGAACTGAATTGAGATGTTGCATGTTGCTGTTGTTTTCAGAACTCGGAAACCTTTGCATTATGTCATCATATGTGATAAAGTTACCATGTAAAATAATAAACTTGTAATATGACAATTATTTTTAAAAAGTGTTCACACAAATGAGCTATCATGTGTGGAGATTCATGGCTTTCAAGCCACATGATCAATCTCATGGCCATATTCATGGTATAGTTTTTTGAAATGGTCTCATATTTTGCATAATGCTGCATGTTGGAATGACAAACAATGTTGATTAAGGAAGTTTTCATCTTCCTTGTACGAAAAATTCATTTTTCATTTTTCAAGTGCTCGAAATGAGTTTTTTTGTGAAGGACCTACCATATACTTGTTTCAAAATTGGTCCAAATCATTTTTCTAACATACTAGGCCATATTTAATGTACAATTGACAAAATGGTTGGGTGTCAAAAGCTTTTATGCATCTCTCGTGAAAAAGACAAATCTATGTCGAATCAGTTGTAAGCGGGTCAAATTTGAACTCCGACTGCCTTATAGTTTTCTTTTTATTTTTTCCAAAAATCATTTCTAGGTACATAAGTATCTATTTAATCATAGAAACACCAAAAGGTTTCAAAGATTCAACCACTAGGTAGGAATGGTCATGCCCGTAGTTTTGACCGCATTTTGAAACGGGCATGAAAAATTCAAAACAAATCAAAAAAATGGTAAACCTTTGCATTATGTCATCATATGTGGTAAAGTTACCATGTAAAATAATAAACTTGTAATACGACAATTATTTTTAAAAAGTGTTCACACAAATGAGCTATCAGGTGTGAAGATTCATGGCTTTCAAGCCACATGATCAATCTCATGGCCATCTTCATGGCATAGTTTGTTGAAATGGTCTCATATTTTGCATAATGGTGCATGTTGGAATGACAAACAATATTGATTAAGGAAGTTTTCATCTTCCTTCTATGAAAAATTCATTTTTCATTTTTCAAGTGCCCGAAATGAGTTTTTTTTGTGAAGGACCTACCATATATTTGTTTCAAAATTGGTCCAAATAATTTTTATAACATACTAGGCTATATCTAATGTACAATTGACAAAATGGTTGGGTGTCAAAAGCTTTTATCCATCTCTCGTGAAAAAGACAAATCAATGTCGAATGAGTTGGAAGAAGGTCAAATTTGAAGTGCGACTGCCTTATAGTTTGCACTATATTTTTTCCAAAAATCATTTCTAGGTACACAAGTATCTATTTAATCATAGAAACACCAAAAGGTTTCCAATATTCAACCACTAGGTAGGAACGGTCATGCCCGCCGTTTCGACCGCATTTTGAAACGGGCATAAAATTTTTTTGGAAACATTTGCATTATGTCATCATATGTGATAAAGTTACCATGTAAAATAATAAACTTGTAATACGACAATTATTTTTAAAAAGTGTTCACACAAATGAGCTATCATGTGTGAAGATTCATGGCTTTCAAGCCACATGATCAATCTCATGGCCATATTCATGTCATAGTTTGTTGAAATGGTCTCATATTTGCATAATGGTGCATGTTGGAATGACAAACAATGTTGATTAAGGAAGTTTTCATCTTCCTTGTACGAAAAATTCATTTTTCATTTTTCAAGTGCCCGAAATGAGTTTTTTTGTGAAGGACCTACCATATACCTGTTTCAAAATTGGTCCAAATCATTTTTCTAACATACTAGGCCATATTTAATGTACAATTGACAAAATGGTTGGGTGTCAAAAGCTTTTATCCATCTCTCGTGAAAAAGACAAATCTATGTCGAATCAGTTGTAAGCGGGTCAAATTTGAACTCCGACTGCCTTATAGTTTTCTTTTTATTTTTTCCAAAAATCATTTCTAGGTACACAAGTATCTATTTAATCATAGAAACACCAAAAGGTTTCCAAGATTCAACCCCTAGGAAGGAATGGTCATGCCCGCAGTTTTGACCGCATTTTGAAACGGGCATGAAAAATTCAAAACAAATCAAAAAAATGGTAAACCTTTGCATTATGTCATCATATGTGGTAAAGTTACCATGTAAAATAATAAACTTGTAATACGACAATTATTTTTAAAAAGTGTTCACACAAATGAGCTATCATGTGTGAAGATTCATGGCTTTCAAGCCACACGATCAATCTCATGGCCATATTCATGGCATAGTTTGTTGAAATGGTATCATATTTTGCATAATGGTGCATGTTGGAATGACAAACAATGTTGATTAAGGAAGTTTTCATCTTCCTTGTATGAAAAATTCATTTTTCATTTTTCAAGTTCCCGAAATGAGTTTTTTTTGTGAAGGACCTACCATATATTTGTTTCAAAATTGGTCCAAATCATTTTTATAACATACTAGGCTATATTTAATGTACAATTGACAAAATGGTTGGGTGTCAAAAGCTTTTATCCATCTCTCGTGAAAAAGACAAATCTATGTCGAATTAGTTGGAAGCGGGTCAAATTTGAACTGCGGCTGCCTTATAGTTTGCTCTTTATTTTTTCCAAAAATCATTTCTAGGTACACAAGGATCTATTTAATCATGGAAACACCAAAAGGTTTCCAAGATTCAACCACTAGGTAGGAACGGTCATGCCCGCCGTTTCTCCCACATTTTGAAACGGGCATGAAAAAATCAAAAAAAAATCAAAAAAATGGGAAACCTTTGCATTATGTCATCATATGTGATAAAGTTACCACGTAAAATAATAAACTTGTAATACGACAATTATTTTTAAAAAATGTTCACACAAATGAGCTATCATGTGTGAAGATTCATGTCTTTCAAGCCACATGATAAATCTCATGGCCATATTCATGGCATAGTTTGTTGAAATGTTCTCATATTTTCATAATGGTGCATGTTGGAATGACAAACAATGTTGATTAAGGAAGTTTTCATCTTCCTTGTATGAAAAATTCATTTTTCATTTTTCAAGTGCCCGAAATGAGTTTTTTTGTGAAGGACCTACCATATATTTGTTTCAAAATTGGTCCAAATCATTTTTGTAACATAATAGGCCATATTTAATGTACAATTGACAAAATGGTTGGGTGTCAAAAGCTTTTATCCATCTCTCGTGAAAAAGACAAATCTATGTCAAATCAGCTAGAAGCGGGTCAAATTTGAACTGCGGCTGCCTTATAGTTTGCTCTTTATTTTTCCGAAAATCATTTCTAGGTACACAAGTATCTATTTAATCAAAGAAACACCAAAAGGTTTCCAAGATTCAACCACTAGGTAGGAACGGTCATGCCCGCCGTTTCGACCACATTTTGAAACGGGCATGAAAAATTCAAAAAATATCAAAAAATGGGAAACCTTCGTGTCGCATCATCACATGTGACCTGCCAACTAGAAAAGATATATAAATTTTAGTACCGATGTCTTCTTGAACTATTCGGTATGATTTTAACCATTATTTCTACAATGTTTATAAAAAAGAAAAGAAAAAGTGTGCCTCCAAACCCCAAAAAACTAGTGAAAATTTTCCTCCCACCCCACCAAATTTTCCCTCTCACCCCACCAAAATTTCCCTCCACTCCCTCTCCCACTACCACGCGGGACCCACCACTCCCTCTCCCACTCCCCTCTCCATTCCACTCCCCACTAACCACGCGGGATCCATTCCACTCCCCACTCCGCCGCCCGTCCCCTGCTCCGCACCGCCCCACCGCCCCGCCCGTGCTCCGCGCCGCCCCTCTCCCCTCTCCCCGACGATGACTACATCGACGACGTCGACAGCTACATCTACATCGACAACGTCGGCGACAACATCTACATCGACGACGACGACTACATCTACATCGACATCGACGGCTACGACTACATCGACGACGACAGTACCTCTCCCTCGACCCATCTCCCGTTGATAGATCTCCTCATGTGTTCTTCTAGTAGATCTTCTAGGGTTTGATAGATCCCCCTCATGTGTTCTTCTAGGGTTCATGGCGCTGGATCAATGGGGATGGTTTGGTACATTCATGGGGTTAGGGTTCATGGGGTAAATATGTCCGCTGACGTGGTTCATAGGGTTAGGGTTCATGTTGCTTGACTACTATGGCTTGCTTGCTTGCTAGCATACATGGTTAATTAGAGTTTCCATCAGCAATACTTGCTTGTATTAGTAGCACTTGGAGAAGAAGCTACTAGGGTTGGTATCAACAATACTTGCTTGCTTGCTACTCTTCAATTTTCTTCCTTGCTTGCTTGTTTCTATCAGTAGCACTATGCTTGTTTCTATCAGTAGCACTTCTTTTGCTTGCTTGCTTGTATTAGTAGCACTTATGCACTTTGCTTGCTTGCTTGCACACTGCTTGCTTCTTTATTCACCAAATGTTGGGCAACCAGTTGCTATGAATGCATATGTTTGCCTCCATTAGGGATACAATTGAGTAATTACTTTGCTTATAGATGATTGCAGGTACATGGATAAAATTGCAAGTTAAAACATAAAAGTAATTGTTGTAAATAGTTAATGCATTGCTTCACATATATAGTTTTCTTCAACTATCAGTTTAGTACATTACTACCTCCTGTTTCACATGTTTTAATACTGATGCATTGCTACACGTGTATGTGCATGCTAGTCCAAGTGCTTCAATTTAGTTGCTTGCTTCAACTGTCAGTTTAGTACTTTATCCCTATTGTATCTGATTGTTGTCTATTCTATTTTGCAAGCACCACCTCACGATCATCCATGTCAAGGATGACAAGGTGAAACCCGAGGCCAACTAGTGGTATGCAAGTTGCTCCTTGTGGTTATAGTGTCAGATTTATAAAATGTGTCTTAATATGCTAAGTGAAATGTAATTTGCTAAGTAAAATATCTTGGAGGCTGGTGATGTAAAATACTGTCAGATTTTATTATGCAAATGTATTGTTGTAATCTGAATTAGCTGTCTTAGCTGTGCCTGTGTGCTGTTACTCTTCCTTAGCTGAATAAGTAGGATTAAATGATAATAAAATATCATAAGATATGTTTGGCTGTCTGTCCATGCATTCCAACAATTAACCTAATAATTATGTTTCCTTTGCCTTGCAAAGATGAGCCTCCTCTCATCGAGTACGAGAAGGTTAGGGCTAGAAATATGATGAGGAACAATTGGATATTCCACTCCCTTGGCATTGATGCAATAGCGTCAATGATTAGGAAAATAAATGATGTACACCAAGGTACAACTAATGGGGTTCAAGAAGGTAGTGGAGTTATCACTGATGACCCAGAGTACAATCCTAAGGAGGACGAAGTTGTAGTGCACAAGACTGTTAAGGTGCAAACTCTGTCTTGCTTGGAGGGTTCGGGTTCTTGTATGCTTTGTGTTTCCTTGTGATCACATATTTATCTTGTGATCTAATTTTTTCTGTGCTATTTATACAAGGCACTAAAGGAATCTAGAACGAAGAGGCCTGGTGTTAAGAAGACAACCAGGAAGAATATGAAGAGCTCAGAAGCATCTGCTGCAATACCTCCTGTAAGGGTGATGGCCCCACCTCCAGGACAAACAAAGAGGATCCTGGAACCTAATGAACCTGATAGAGTCACAAGGCAGAAAGCAACTATGGCAGCTGCAATGGACCATCAGGAAAGTCCGCTGGGCATGGACTTTCAGAGCTCGGTGGAAATGCATGATGAGTTTTCACCGATGGACGAAGAAACCACTCTCTGCATGGATTAAAGCAGCATTGTCTGCGTACGCCTAGGCGTGGTGCACCTTCTATTGACAGGAATGATGTCGTTAGTGAAGAAGAACAGCAGCTTGTGCTTCAACAAGGCAAGTTCACCTTCTCTTTTACTAGTGCATTTTGCAAATGGAAGTGATCATGTATGCTTACCTGTTTACGAGAACCATTCCTGCATTTATCAATTTCTCTTCTAATTTACGAGTTCAATTTCATTTTCTGATGCAATGACTAACAAGCATAGACTTAGAAAGGGAAAAGGGCTAGAGAGAATCACCAAGCGCTTGGCACAAAGGTGCCTATCCAAATTGCCCAAGGGATGAAGCGTCCAGAGAAGCCTCTACAGGCAACAAAGTTTGCTTCTGAGTGTGGACTCGTTGCAAGGAGCCATCTGCCGGTTCTTCCTCACTTCAAGGAATACAAAAATTATGCTACTCTAGTGGAGGACTACATTGGGAAAGTTGTTGTAAGCTACTTGTTTTATAGTTAATGTGCTACTCTATTTTCTGTTATGTAGTTAATGATCACTAATGTTGTTCCTTCCTTGTTTGCTGTCTTGGTAGGCAAATTTTGAGATAAACACAGACTCGGAGACCATCAAGTACGCGTGCAAAGATGTTCTGCAGAAAAGTTCAAAGAATCGACGCCATAATATCAAGAATCAGTATTTTGATACCGTAGAAGCAAACAAAGTGAGCACCAAGTCTCCGGTGCCAGATCTGACGGATGGTGAATGGCAAGCTCTGGTGCAGATGTGGTCTACCCCAAGACACAAGGTATGTATATGCTCTGTTTGCTGATTTATGTTCTGCACATCAGTATGGGAATGGGCCATGGTCCCCTTCTTCCTCTTCCATGTTTCTGATCAGAGTAGGAACAATAGAGAGCATCAACTTTCAAAATGAACACCATATGTAATACACTGACTCTTATCTATACCTATACTAATTAGAGACTCCCACAAAATTACCACGTTAATTAGATTTTTCGAGCCGTTCATCTGGTGGGACCGAATTATTACGGTGTAGATTCAATCGTAAAGTCCTCAGCCAAAAAAATACTATTTTCTCAGTTGTAAAAAACAAACAATCGGTTAAGATCTAATACAACAGCTAACCATATCTCATATGATTCCTCTGTGTAAAACATAGCCCACCATAGCCAGCACACGTATTACCTGACCCATCCTTTCTATACATAATTAGAATACGCAAGGCCATCATTCGATTCCTCCCATTAACCCCGTCTGTGTTCCTCCCCGGCCTATTAGATCCAACAACAAATCCAATTGCAGCAGCTCATGGGATCATAGCGATAGAACTTGGCATGTTCCTGCCGGCCGGTGCCATCAGCTTCTCTCTCTCTCATCCTCGAGGATGCTGCCAGCTCCTATATCACTTTCATCAGGCAATCTTCAGCAACCAAAATATATCCTTGCCTCGGAGGTATTAGTCTGATTTGAATATAGTACTGTTTTTTCTACTTATGATTTCAAGTAACTGATTTCATCCAATAATAATACCTTTCCTTCTCCTAAACGGCAGCATCAATCTCCATCTAACCTTGACAGATTAATCATCTTCCTCTTAAAACGGCAGCATCAATCTCCATCTAACCTTGACGGATTAATCATCTTCCTCTTAAATTATTTTTTGTGCATATTCTTGGATCGCTTCTGCGTGGCCTAGCAGGAGTAGTTCATCATCATCCCCGCATGATCTCATTGTCATCCCCTCACGTCTCAACATTGGAATCCTGTATGGATGCTCTAAACCAAGCCTAGTAGTGAGGTTAATTAGGGATTAAGAATCCCGTCGATCCAGAAAGAGAGGCTGGTAAGACCGTAACAATAGGGAGGCATCATGCATCATCGTCTTTTAACTGAGCAAAGGAAGTTATGGTACGATGGTCAGTGGAGACAGCTCACTCGTTATTCTTTCGTCAAGTTCTAATCGACCTAGACATTCTGTGTTACTATAGTTACTTCTTCCTCTACGTGCAAGCTGACTGTGCTTTCAAACTCGATCCCCTTTGCGACTTAAAAAACTTTAAAATAAAGTTTGATTTGCTAAATTTATTCACTAGGTTTGGTTATGTTTTGTGTAAATTTATAGTTTAGATGATAGTACAAAACAATCTCCATGTTAGAAATCGATTCATTATTTGTCCTCTTTATAGGATATAAGATTTTGAACGGGTCATCTGTAATTAGTTCTCTGCTGCTGCACTGACATAATAAGCTTCAGATTTTTTTATCACAGGTGCATCTATCTCTATTCTGCTAAGCCGACATTCATGTCCACGTGACTATTCTTTGAGGCTGCGCCAAGAATCCATCCACACCAAGATACACTTCCATGAAGACCGATGATGTACAATTAATGTACGAATCTGGTGCTCCTGGACCGACACGTGAAGAACCAATTACTCAGCTAAAGTTATGATATACATCATGTAATTTGGTCGTCCCCCTTTTTTCGTTAATAAAATTGTTTTTCTATATAATCATGATTGTTTTTCTAATTAATTGATACACTACTTTTCTCTTACTTTCTTCAGATTCTCTCCAGTATAAAATAAATTTGCTACCCGAAAGTTGATCAGTGAGCAACTCTTGACGATAACCGGAGTTGTCGTCTCGGACTATCGGAAACCAACGGACAAATCATCAGCTTTGCCATATCCTCGGTCCATATTCAAGACCAATAGGTACATCCATATGTTGACATCACAGGAGTCGTCGCGTCGGTCTATCGGAAATCAGAGGATGTAAGCAGCAGTTTTCCGTCATAAGATTATTGCACAGATAAGCAACTAAGCATATGTTGACGCATAAGGTTTATTTGGTGTCTCCATAGTGGTTCAAGCCGTACAAATTCTCCATTAGTGGCTCTTAGTGAAGACAACATCACTAGATGGTACTAATTTGTTTCCATGGTCCTTTATTCCTTTCTCTCCCCCATCACCTATCAAGGAGAGGTCATCACGATATGCAATGCCTCACACAAGCTATGAACTACACTAGGCTGCTAAGGATGATCATACGACTTGGTGATGCTAGACGCAGGCGGATTCGTATTCTCTTTGAAACATAAATGTGCCCTTAGTGAGCCTTCCATATCTTTGTACCTCTTCATATATAAAAATAAGTAGTACATTTGTATGATGAAACATCTTTTCCAAATGCACATTTAATTTTTATTCTTGGGATCCCATATGCATTTCTATGATGACTATTAGTACATGAAAAATGTTAAATATTTCTTCAGTATATTTTATGTTGGTCAATCATTATATCATATCTATTATGGATTGCTCAAATTTAAGGATGTAAAAGACACCGACCTATAAAATTAATATAAGATTTTATCAGTGCCGGTGAAGATTAATTGTAGAATAGTAGTCTCCAACATGTATTACGTTTCCTCAAGATGGAAAACTAGAATTGCCATTTGGACTGGAAAAATTATCTAATGTCTATATGATAATAATTCTAACCTTTGGTATGACCATATTCGTAAGCTATGGCCTTTTGCTCTCCATCATCAGTACTACTCAAGTATGCCATCTATGTTCGGCCAAAGGAACAAACAAAATCGTGGCCACACTAGCATGTGCCACATAATAGTATTATCTCATATGTTCGGTTGTTCTATATTATCTCAGCAATAAAATTATTGATGCAAAGAGAGGTATACGTTTCTATCAGAAAACATTTCAGTTCTTCGCAGCATTCTGAGCATTACCTATTTCTCCCTCTCTTCTAATATGATTGTGTTGTTACATCTTTTACCGAGACATATTTGGTACATCCACGTATTTCTTTTATTTTCCTAATAAATATTAGATGTGTTTGTGTACATGTTAAAAAGAACAAAATCCTTTCTCAAATTACTATTCTGTTTACAGTTCATTATAGATGCCTTTTGAACAGAAATAATTATATTATTCTGGCAATGCACTTGATCTCTAAGTGTAGAGCAATAATTCAATGTGCTGGTGGATTCAGGGAAGAGGTAATATATGTGTACAGCTGTCAAGAAGATTTTTTTACATTTCTTATTATGTACAAAAGCTTTTCATAACTGAATTCAGTTTCACAGAATATTGTAACAGTTTTGTGATCCTGATTTCTTATCATAGTTACCATTTTCAAAGGTACAACAATGTACACAAGTAAATTTATTTTGGTCAGTACACATGAAGAAATCATATGTTTTTCAATGTATCATGTGCTCATGTTTTTTTAGTTGTTTGGAATGATGGCATGATTATATACACCAAACTACTCTATCTAGCACTATCATTATGCACCAAATTTAAGAAAGTAAAGAGCAGTTTTCTTTATTTGTTTTATTCAGAATATTGTTTGTTCCCATGATTGTATTTGTAATTTCCATATACTTACGAGAGATAGCAAATGAAGAACTTCTTGGGAATAGTATATATGAATGCATGTTACCAAAATGGCCCTTCATCATATAAAAGTACATTTTGAAGAGCTCAATACAAAGCCTCTGAATTTGTATTTTATTCATTTTTGTACGTATAACCAATATTTACTAAAGTCCACTAAGCTATTGTCTAAATAACTAGACCGTGCATTTGCACGGGTCCACGACTAGTATAGTACTAGTTGTTCATGTACTTGTGCTAGTGCAGGATAACTAAAATATTTCCAAATCAAATATGCTCAGACTCGTATTGTCCTACTATACTACTTCCTATTCCACTTTCTTTCAACTTGGCAAATAACATTATGCGTTTTTGTAGGAAACCTGTGTGTCGAACAAGATTAATTGAGAAAAGGTCGGGTACCAACAAAGAACTGGTTCCAGGCACTACACCGCACACATTTTTGCAACTGTGAGTACCTTTTTCTAAAGACCTTACCGTTTGATCCTCGTTGAATATCATTTATTATTCTTGCTGAATAACATTTCGATTTTTGTTGAAAAACATTTCAGAAAGAAGAGCGTAAGGGTGAGGAGCTGTCTGCGATTGACTTGTTCAAGGCCACCCACAAGAGCAAGTAGAACGGGTTTTCGGAGCCAGTCAAGATTGCTATAGTAAGTCACTCCATGCTTTTGTCCAGCTAGTTCAAACTTTTTTCTATAGACCTCAGCCCTGTTTGATTCACAGCCAGCAAGACCACACACTATGTTCCATGATTTGATGTTGTTTGCTAGAGCCTAAGATAGGTTTGGTATCTCCACAAAGATATCGGAATTTGTTGTACAATTCTCAACAAAGATATCAGAATTTGCTGTAGCTATTTGTTGCATTTTTATGATATGATGAAAATTGATCTGAATGTTAGTTCTCAACAAAGAAGCCATATTATATAGAACCACCATATTGTTCCGATTGCATGTCTCTAGATCACATAAGTGTGTACACTTGGTGTAGCCAGATTCAAATAATGCTTTAAGTTTAGTAGTTATCATCTACTTCTGTTTGAGTTTGAGTAAAATATCTACATATAGATTTTGTGTGCTGGTTTGATTACTTCAAATAATCCATTTCTTGGTCTGGTTTGGTGGCATTCTTGTTTGGTTTCTCTTGCAGAATGTGAAATAGATCTGCCACTAATGTCTATCATTTTCCTCCATATGCTAGCTTGAGATGGAAAAAATGAAGGACACGCCGGTACCAGAAGGTGAAGAACCAAAGTATGATGCTGAGATTGTTGAAGAAGTGCTCAAGACCGAAGTCAACCAAAGCACATTCCTTAGGAATGTTGGGCTCAAGTCATCTAGTAACAACTCTGGCAAAGGAACTCTTGTTGTGGCTGCTCATGTTCGTGATCTTTAGCAGAAGCTGGAGAGGTCGGAGCTTCAAGCTGAAGTGATGCAAGAAGAAATGGCAGCAATCAAGCTAAAGGCTGAAGAATATGAAGTTGCACGCGACAAGGAACTTGAGCCGCTGTGCAACAAGTCTCAGGAACAGGAAGAGAAGTTAGCCCACTTGATGGCTCTCTTCGGCGCTAAAGCATAATAGAAGTTGAACCTGTCGTAGAACCTGTCCTAGAAACAGTGAAGTGGGCTAACTTCTCAAGAACCTGATGAAGTTAGCCCACTTGATTGGTCATTCTGGTGATGAATCAATGTCTTGCTCTATTTTGTGAAGTTGTGCACCTGTGAAGTTGTCAATTATTTAAGTTTTGTTTGGACCATTTTGTTTGGGCACTAAAGTTAGTCTGGACAGCAAAAAGGCCGAGGCCCAAACAAGAAATAGACTAAGAAGGCTTGGGCCTAAAAAAAAGTAGGCCAAGGCCAAAATTAGAATTTGTCTAAAAAGGCTTGGGCCTAAAAAAAGAGTTGGCCAAGGACCAAACAAGAACTGGACTAAAAAGAGTAGGCCAAGGCCCAAAAGAAAAGTGGACTAATAAAAAACCTACTAAGTAAAAGATTCTGTCCGACAAAATAAAAGGCCAAATTATTGGGCCCGACCCATGTAGACGACCGGAATGGACCGGGCTGAATCTTATTTACGACCTTTTCATTTGGTCATAATTCTGCCACGTCAGGCTGCCACGGTGGATCTGACGTGGTGCGGGCAGATTGCTAGTGACCAAATCATTTGGCCGTTAAACCTATGACCTTCTGTCTGGTCATAAAATCCTACGACCAATCCAGAAAAAAGGTTGTTATAGTTTATTAAAGACCCTCAGCTTTAGACCTTCTGTTTTTGGTCATAAAAAGGCCACAAATGGAAATCAATGACCATTCAGTGACCAATATTGAAGGTCGTTAGTTTTTTTTTGACCGGCTACTGTAGGGAAAACCCCCCACAGCCATTTTTATGTATTCCAACTATGAAAACTGCATGTACAAGAGGGGTTGTAGAATGTACAAAGGAGGGAGGAGCAAAGGGATACAAACCTCAAGGAGGAAAAAAGGAAATCCACTTAAGGAGATCATCCCTGAAACTAGCCTTAATTCTATGAGCTAACAGAGAAATGTCATGAATAAATCCAGCTCTCCATTTCCTGAACTTTGGCCGCTCCTGGTTGAAGACCTTTGCATTTCTGGTAGTCCAGATATTCCAACACGCAGTGAAAACAACCTCAGCAAAGAAAGGATGAGGGAAGTCCTTTCTAGCTGCAGCAGTCCACATAGATGACCCCTGCCAAGTGATCTGCAGGTAATTCCAAACCCTGGTGCTGAATAGGCATGTGAAGAATAAATGATCTCTATCTTCCTTGACTCGAGCATGGCATAAAACACAAAGATTAGAATCAGAGACCTTCCAGTGACGCCTTTCCAGCATGTCCTGAGTGTTCAGCATGTCCATGATAAGCATCCAGGCAAACATCTTAATCTTCATGGTACAACAGCTTTTCCAGATCCAGTTAAGCAAAGGATTAGGTACAATACTGCTATGAACATGAGCATAGTATGCCTTGGGTGTGTAGACCTTAGCATCCTTACGCCATACCCATCTGTCAAAGGCCTGATGATCAAGGTCCAGGTCCAGAAGCAAAGATTGGACCGCAGTCAGTTCCTGATAAGCTTGAGCAGACAGTGGAAGGTGAAACATGGAAAGCATACTATCATCAGAAAAAGCAGCAAAGACCTCTTGAGCTGTGCAGAAAGGGTCAGCCACAAAGGAGAACAATCTTTGGAATCTGGCTGCCAATGGCATAGTGGAGTTTCCAATTAACCAGGAATCAGACCAAAACAGGAAGGAGTCACCCTTATTAGGCAGAACATAGGTAACTGATCTGAATTTGTCAAGACGTTTGCAGATGTCCTTCCACCAAAAGGAACCACAAAGTGCAGTGCCCTGAGGTACAGTGTTATGATAGTAAGTGTTCCAAATCAGATGAACCCAAGGGATATCAGCATGATTGAGGAATTTATCAGCATGTTTGAGCAGGAGTGCTTCATTCTGAACTGCTAAATTCATAATCCCTAATCCCCCTTTATTTTTAGGCATGCACACCAGGGGCCAAGCAGCAAGAGAGGGTGCATGGTCATTCCCATTTCTTCTCCATAGACATTGCCTTTGAATCCTCTCCAATTGCTTCAGTATACCTGGTGGTATATCCAGGCTGCATAGGAAGAAAATGGGAACAGCAGACAGTGCTAAGTTTACATATTGCAGTCTTCCCCCCTGAGCAAGAAAAGAGGAACTAGCACTGAGTCTTCTTTCCATGTTATCCACCAGAGGCATGAGATCAATGATTCTAGGTTTAGTTGTCCCAACAGGCAGTCCCAGATATGTGAAGGGTAGAGATCCCACTTTGCAACCAATGGAGTCTGCCAGGTCCTGCAGATGCTGAGGAGAAGTGTTGACAGGTAGGAGTGCAGATTTGTGATAATTCACCTGTAATCCACTGGACTGGGAGAAAAGCAAGAGCATTTTCTTAAGCTGTAACAATTGTGATTTGTCAGCTGGTAGGATGATAAGAGTATCATCAGCATATTGCACTATAGGGTAATCCTTATCATGACAAGGTATAGGCAACTATATCAGCCCATCCACCAGCAGTTGATTAACCAGAGTTTGTAGAAAGTCAGCAGCAATAGCAAAAAGCAGTGGGGACATAAGATCACCCTGCTTGACACCTCTCCTACACATGAACTTCTTTCCAGGCACACCATTGATTAGTACTGAAGAAGATCCAGAGGCTAGAAGCTGCCTAACCCAAAGGATCCATCTATCATTGAAGCCCTTGTACTTAAGAATCTGGAAGATGAATTCATGCTCCACAGAATCAAATGCCTTTTCAAAATCCAGCTTAAGAATAACTATAGGCTTCTTGGATTGATGACATTGATGCAGATACTCAAGAGTCCAGCCCACACAATCTTGAATGGTCCTAGATTTGATAAAACCGTATTGATTCTTGTGAAGACATTTAACAATCTGCAACTGTAGCCTATTAGCAAGCATTTTTGACAGAAATTTGAGACCCATTCCAGTAAGAGATATTGGTCTATAATCTCCCACATGTTCAGGTGATCTCTTCTTGGGAATGAGTGTAATATAGGAGGAGTTCATGTTTATCAGCTGGCCATGTCCAGCATGAAATTCAGCAGCAAGCTGATAAAACTCAGGGGAGATAATGTGCCAACATTTCTTGAAAAAAAGCCCATTGAAACCATCAGGCCCTGGAGCTTTGTCAATGGGCATATCTTGCACAGTTTTATCCATTTCAGACTTGGAAAAAGGTTCTGTGAGAATGTCAAGGCCCTCAACCTCATCCAGTAGGGATTGTAAGTCAAATGCCATATTAATTCCAAGAGAAGTTCCCATTCGATCCTTGAAAGATGCCCAGAAGCATGCAACAATTTGATCATGATCAGAGATGATAGAACCATCATTTAACTTGAGAGAGGCAATGGAATTCTTCCTATATCTTTCAGTGGCCATAGCATGAAAAAACTTAGTGTTTTCCTCACCAACCTTAACAAATCGGATAGTGGCCCTCTTCTTCCAGTATAGACACTGAAGGTGTAGAAGATGTTCCAAATGTAGTTTGACAATTTTCCTGAAGTTAGCTTCTGGTCTGAATAGGGACCTCAGCTCTTCAAGCTCATCCAAGCATAGCACCACTTGATTACATCTAGAAATAAGAAGTTTTAACTGAGACAGAGACGTCTGCCATTTCTTCAGAGCCTGCCGAAGATGCTTCATCTTATCCATGATAACAGCAAAGATGTGTGTCTTTCTTGAAGGAATGAGCCAGGATTGTTGTACACATTCTATGAAGCCCTCCATTTCAACCCAGTAGTTCTCGAAACTAAATAATTTGCATTTGGGGATGGAGGTGTTAACAGTGACAACACAGGGCACATGATCAGATGCAGTCTTTGCCAGAGGAAGCACTTGGGTAAGAGGATAAGAGGAGATCCAGCTGGTGGATGTAAAGAACCAGTCCAGCTGCTCCAGAAGAGGGGTGTCCTGCATATTGGACCAAGTGTAGGATCTGCCTTTGATGGGAAGCTCCAACAATCCCAGATGCCCAATAATTTCATTGAAGATGAACATGTCATTCACATCAGCCCCAGGGAGGTTTCTGTTGTCAGGAGATCTAATGAAATTAAAGTCCCCAAGGAGCAACCAATTAGCCCCAGTGGGGATATCAAGATTGTAAAGCCAGCTCACAAAAAGATCACGGGCCTCCCCTTGACATGGCCCATAGACATTAACTAAAGTCCATGATTCACCCGTGTGATTTGAGGTAAAGGAGGTGATCAAGCCGTATGGGGTGCATTCTACTAAATGACCAGTGAGAATGGATGAGTTCCAAAGGGTGATGAGCCCTCCTGATGCACCCCTGGAAGGGGAGTAAGCAAATTGATCAAAACGTTTGGGGCAGAAACCTTTAACTACGCGAAACTCAATAGACTGCATTTTTGTTTCCTGCAAGCATACCACTGCAGCAAGGCTCTCATCAATCTTGTTACAGACCGCCCGTTGCCTATGATCGAATTTAGGCCACGCACATTCCAGCACAGCACGCGCCAACTCCTCGTGGAACGACTATCCATTGCAGATCATAGATATTGCAAAAGCAAGGCTATGTAATAGCCACTGCAACCAAAGTTCCAAACACCAAAAGACAGCGCAAGCAGAAGTTTGACAGTACATAGAACCAGTACAGTAAGAGCTAAACATGGACGGATTAAACATCAGAAGATGGTGGCGCAGAGTCAGCAGGATCTTCCATAAGTCGATCCACCGTAAGCTTCTCAGGGGCTATGCCCAGTGACTGCCCTACCTCCTGGATCACTGGGATAGGAGTGGCAGGAGGTACATCTCCAGTCTCCTGTGACGCAGAGGACATAGGCTTGGCTTTGGGCTTCCTCTTCTTGGGGATGTGTGCAGGTAGCTCTTGCAGAATTGGCTTGAAGCCACCGTGCTTGATTGAGCCACGAGTACACCGTCTCACCGAGGAGTCCACCATCGGGGTGGCCTTCTTGCTGGACCCCTTCTTGGATGGAGCAGGAGAGCGAAAGGATAAGTCTTCTGATGAAGAAGTTGGGCTGATAGGGGTTACCTCCTGCAGTGAGAGCGAGGCAGAAGCAGGGTCCGACAGTGAAGGTCCTGGAGTATCAGCATCAAAAGCCACATCCCAGGATCGCTTGGGGATCAGAATGGGCTCAAGGGTTGGCAGCTGTAACTGACAAGGTACATGCATAGCAGCAGCAGGGCCCATCAGAGCATCAAAAGTGCGTGCCCAGGACATCACTGGAGGCAAGGGAGGCCCATATAAAACCCTAGCTGCCCCGACAAAGAGGTTGGACTGAGTGGGTGGAGGGGGTTTGTAGAGAACCATTGCCAGAGGGTTTGCATCATGCACCTCCTCCAACATAGGCTCTTCTTCCTCCGGCTCAGCCCCATTGTCCGGGGCAGCATCAGGACAATCAGCACCATTCTCCGGCTGAGCAGCATTGTCCGGGGCATCATCAGGAACAACAATATCAGCATCAGCAGCGTCATGAATATGCATTGGTGGTTCTTGAGCAGCCGGTTCCGCCGCCATATCACCCTGCTGCGGATCAAGGTCCACCAACTCGTGAACCGAATCCGAGGAAGAGGGACTCGGCTGATCAATCACCATTGATTCCTCGTCTTGAACTGGATCAGCAGCAGGTGCAGCAAGTGCCGCAGCAGGTTCCCAGTCTCCTCCATCAGCAGGTGGTTGACCCCAGCCTCCATCCTCAAGATCAACAGGCGGCAGCCCCCAGCCACCGTCGTCAGCAGCCGCAGCAGCAGGCCCAGGATCTCCACGGGCGAGTGGTACCGCATTCCAGCCTAGTGCAGGATATGGGGGCAAAGCAAACTGCAGATTGTCATGAACAAGCTACCCAGGGAGCGGATGAGGGTTGCCATTGAGAGGCATCGGGTCCTCATCATTGGGAAGAATCTCTGCAGCCGCCGTACCCAAAATGTACACAGGAGCAGACCAGGAAACCTTTGCGCCACCCCAAGCAGAATATTCAGAAAAACTGATACTGCGAGGTACCAGTCGGTCTTCTGGGAAGGCAGCAAATACAATAGAACGAACCAAATATGGGTCATCACTGACCCAATGGTGAAACTCCCCAAAGGTGTTAACAGCCGCCCTGAGATCTTCAGTGTTGCGGAAGTCCAACGGGACCCCCAAAAGCATGAGGCAGCCCTGAGGAAAACCCTCTTGGCCGCGGAATCCGAGACCATGATCATGATGTATGAAGTGCACCACAGAGTTTGCAAGTGGCTGCGGAACCATGTGGACCGCGGCATAACTCTCAGCAGCATCCCGGAGCTCAAACAAACCAACTCCCTCAATCCAAGGTTGAGCAGACCGGACATGTAACCCTTGGTGCAAGAGAAGAGCAGCAACTTCTTGCCGTACCTGAATCACCTCGTCAGCCGGCGGCGCTGGATGGACTGTAGCGATGACGAAGCACTCGTGGCGTCTGGTGATGGGTACTGCCGGCGTGGTGTAAGTCCGAGGCAGGCGGTCAACCCCTCCATCAATGATGTTGTGACCAGGCAGGAGGAAGAACTCAGGGTCAAGCTCGAAGTTCGCCATTGCTGGAGGCGGTGGCGGAGTGACCGGTGGTGTCGCTGAGGGAGTTCGAGGAGGTGACGGCGATGAGATAGGACGGAACTGTTTCGCAGGGGTTGCTGTTTCGCCAAGAGTATCAGCAGTTCCCGAGATATCAGCAACAGGGGAGGTGGTGGGTCTCTTACAGTTCCAAGTAAGACAATTATTACGCATAAAAGAGGCTCCTCTAGATCGTGCGTGGCCCACCGTGTTGTCAGAGCAGCTGGGCGAAGCCGTACAGTTTGCAGCTAGATGGCCCCGAGCGTTGCAAATAGAGCAAGAAAAGATATCCTTGACCATACTATTAATAAGTTCGTCAAAGGCCAGATGGGCCTCCTGAGAAGAAGGAATATCCATCGTGTATATAAGGAGGCTTATGTGCAATAGAGTGTATCATGCCGCGGGGTTTGATGCACCGATCCTCGATGTGAGAACGGGCAATGCACGGTACCGAAGAGGCTAGCTAATATGAAAAGGTGATTGTGCATACATCCATGGATTCACATTGGTCATAAAGAACTCATGTACTTACTGCAAATCTTTATTAGCTCTCTCAAATAAAAAGTACTACTCACATGTGCCTATTGGAGGAAATTGGTAGGTGAAAACCATCGTGCACCCTCGATCAAAACAACACTACGATTTTACGAGGAATAAGAATGCTCGCACATCATCACCATGCCATAACAAATATTTAGATGAACAGAAATTTAACACCCTTTAACTATCGATATTTCTACTAACAAATGACCATGCACTCATGCCCTTTCATATTACCGCATCAATATCATTAAACCATAATTTCTCTTTTATGTGCTACATGAAGGTTTTAATTATGCACTCCGTGAATATGTATTATTTCTGGACTAGTATTATAAACCATGCAAATTTCCATCACTATTTATTAAACTCTTAGAAAAATTTAAGTGAAGAACGAGAGTGTAATTATTTCTATAAATCCTAAACGCCATCGTGCTAAAAAAGATATAAGTGAAACACTAGAGCAACCGCTTAGCTCAAAAGATATAAGTGAAGCACATAGAGTATTCTAATAAGTAAAGGTAAATGTGTGTCTATCTAAAGTAGGTGTGTCTAGCAAACAATGATTGTGGAAAAATAAAACAAAAGCAAACTATAACAAAAGACGCATCAAGCAAAACACATATCATGTGATGAATAAAAATGTAGCTTTGATACGTCCATTTTGCATCATGAATCTTTATTGATATTTGTCTTATTATTGTCCATTATTGCTTATTATTATGTAATTCCTATGTCTTTTCTCTCTGAATATGCAAGCTACATTATGAAGAGGAAAGTATCTGGAAACTGGAATTCTGGGCCGGGAAACCAAGAAAAGACAGAAAAATCAAGTTGCTCCAAATGACATGAAACTTCACGAAGAATTTTTTCTGGAATATATAAGAATTATAGGGCCAAAAATACATCATGGAGGGGTAGCCACCTAGGCACAAGCCATCAGCCTCTTCTAAGCAAATTAATCTTAAGCCTAAGGATGCCATGGTTAAAGATCTCTTAGCTGATAACATTGATGGGCAAGTTATTTACCTTTGTGATGAAGCTGCTAGAATTGAAAAGCTTGTTAGAAATAAACAAGACGAACTTGATAAGAATAAACCAGTGGTAGGCACACATGTGATCTTAGTTAAGATTGGAGAACATTGTTAGCATGGCCTCTATGATCTAGGTGCTAGCGTTAATGCTATACCTTTTACTTTATGTAAAGAAATCATGCATGATATAGCACTTGTTTCAATTGAAGAAATAGATGTTACTATTAAACTTGCAAACCGATATACTACATTGCCACTTGGGATTGTTAGGGATGTTGAAGTATTACGTGGAAAGTCAAATATCACACTGATTTCTCAGTACCTCGTTCAAAACAAGATAACTTTTGCATCATAATATTCGATAGGCCTTTCTTGAATACGGTTAATGCTGAAATTAACTGTGCTACCGAGAAGTTTAAAGTTACCTATGGGGATATATCACATGATTTCAATTTTTCAAACTTTGGTAAACAATCACAAGAAAACGAATTGCCTAATAAATATGAAATAATTGGTCTTGCCTCAATTGTTGTACCTCCTACAGACCCATGCATTAGAATAGTACCTGCTAGACCATGAGAATGATATGCACTTTAATGAAAGAAATGAATGAGTTAGGATACTTCTTGATAATCAACCCATTTTAAGCACAACTTACCAGTTGAAATTTTAGGCGGTCCTCCTCCACCCAAAGTGTTGGAAATATGCCCTAGAGGGAATAATAAATTGGTTATTATTATATTTCCTTGTTCATGATAATCGTTTATTATCCATGCTAGAATTGTATTGATTGGAAACTCAAATACATGTATGGATACATAGACCACACACTGTCCCTAGTGAGCCTCTAGTTGACTAGCTCGTTGATCAAACATGGTCAAGGTTTCCTGGCCATAGACAAGTGTTGTCACTTGTTAACGGGATCACCTCATTAGGATAATGATGTGATGGACAAGACCCAAACTATGAATGTAGCATATGATCGTGTCAGTTTATTGCTACTGTTTTCTGCATGTCAATGTATCCGTTCCTATGACCATGAGATCATGCAACTCCCGGACACCGGAGGAATACCTTGTGTGTTATTAAACGTCTCAAAATAACTGGGTGACTATAAAGGTGCTCTATAGGTATGTCCAAAGGTGTTTGTTGGGTTGGCATGGATCAATACTGGGATTTGTCACTTCGTCTGACGGAGAGGTATCTCGGGGCCCACTCGGTAATACAACATCACAATAAGCCTTGCAAGCAATGTGACTAAGAAGATAGTCACGGGATCTTGTATTACGGAACGAGTAAAGAAAAATGTCGGTAACGAAGTTGAACTAGGTATAGAGATAGCGACGATCGAACCTCGGGCTCGTAACATAACGAAGGAAAAAGGGAACTGCATACGGGATTAACTGAATCCTTGACATAGAGGTTAAACTAATAGATATCTTCGTAGAATATGGAGGAGAAAATATGGACATCCAGGTCCCGCTACTGGTTATTGGCCGGGGAGTGTCTCAGGTCATGTCTGCATAGTTCTCAAACCCGCAGGGTCTGCGCACTTAAGGTTCGGTGACGTTTCGGTATTATTGAGTTATGTGTGCTGGTAACTGAAAGTTGTTTGGAGACCCGGATGAAATCTTGGATGTCATGAGTAGCTCCAGTATGTTCCGGAGGTAAAGATTAATATATAGGAAGTCCTGATTTGATCAACTGAAAAGTTTCGGGATCATCGGTAGTGTACCGGGAGTGCCAAGAGGGTACCAGGGGGCCATCGGGAGGGGTGTCTCGACCGAAAAGGCCTCATGGGCTGTGGGAGGAGTCGAACCATCCCCTAGTGGTCTAGCCGAAACAACCACTAAGGCCCATGTGGCTAGAGGCGGGGAAAACCCAATGTAAAAGGAAGGGAAGGAGTCCAAGTAGGAAAGGAATCCTAGTTGGAGTAGGATTGGAGGTGGACTCTTCCACCTGCTCCTAGTTCGGCCGAAACCCCAGAGGGTTCTTTGGCTATCTCCTACCCTCCCTCCCTCCTATATATACTAGAGGATTTAGAGGGAAAGGCTAACCCTAATTGCCACGTGCTCCCTCTACCTCATCTAGATCAGTTTCTCCTCTAGTCTAGTTCAGCGGTGCTTAGGTGAAGCCCTGCTAAATTTGTTCACCACCACCACCACCAGGCCGCCATGCTGGACAACTCATCTACCTCTCTGCCCCTCTTGCTGGATCAAGAAGGCGGGGATCGTCATCGAGCTGTATGTGTGCTGAACGTCGAGGCGCCGTCCGTTCGGCACTAGATCGGGATGGATCGTGATGGGATCGCGGGACGGATCGTGATGGGATCGCGGGACGGATCGTGATGAGATCACGGGACGGGATGCGATTTGGATCACGAGGATGTTCCACTACATCAACCATGTTATATACGCTTCCTCTTAGTGATCTACAAGGGTATGTAGATTCACTCTCCCCTCTCGTAGATGATCACCATGGATAGGTATTGCGTGTGCGTAGGAAATTTTTTGTTTCCCATGCAACGTTCCCCAACAGTGGCACCATGATCTAGGTTCATGCATAGATGATATCTCGAGTAGAACAAAAAAGAGTTTGTGGGCTTTGATGTTCAATTTGCTGCCCTCCTTAGAATTTTCTAGATTCAACGACATTATTGGATTGAAGCGGCCCGGACCAACTTCACTCGTACTCTTACGGGAGACCAGTTTCATCGACTAAGATGCAACATGTTGCATAAAGATGACTGGTGGGTGTCGGTTTCTTCAAGTTTAGTTGAGTCGGATTTGACCGAGGCAGTCCTTGGAGAAGGTTAAGTAGCAATTTGCATATCAGCGTTGTGGCTTTGCGTAAGTAAGATGCGATCATACTAGATACCCATAGCAGCCACGTAAAACATGCAACAACAAATTAGAGGACGTCTAACTTGTTTTTGCAGGGTATGCATGTGATGTGATTTGGCCAAAGACATGATATGATATATTGGATGTATGAGATGATCATGTTGTAATAGTTAAATATCGACTTGCACGTCGATGCTACGGCTACCGGCTGGGGCCATAGGGTTGTCTTTAAATTAAGGTTTCTGCTTGCAGATGCTTTTACTATATCAATAGGTTGTAGCTTTAGTAGAAATAGCATAGATAGCGCGACAACCTTGATGGGGGCACGATGATGGAGATCATGGTGCGGCGCCGGTGACGATGGAGATCATGCCGTGCTTTGGTGATGGAGATCAAGAAGCACAAGTTCATGGCCATACCATGTCACTTATGATTTGCATGTGATGTTAATCCTTTTATGCACCTTGTTTTTCTTAGGACGATGGTAGCATTATAAGGTGATCCTTCACTAAAATTTCAAGATAAAATTGTATTCTCCCCGACTATGCACCGTTGCGACAGTTCGTCGTTTCGAGACACCACGTGGTGATTGGGTGTCATAGACTCAACGTTCACGTACAACGGGTGCAAAAGAGTTGCACACGCGGAACACTCGGGTTTAACTTGACGAGCCTAGCATGTACAGACATGGCGTCGGAACACAAGAGACCAAAAGGTCGAGCATGAATCATATAGTTGATATGATCAACATGGAGATGTTCACCATTGAAGCTAAACTCAACTCACTTGACGATCGGACTTGAGTTAGTGGATTTGGATCATGCGCCACTCGAATGACTAATGGGATGTCTATTTGAGTGGGAGTTCTTAAGTAATATGATTAACTGAACTCATTATCATGAACATAGTCAGAAGGCCTTTGCAAATTATGTTGTAGCTTGCGATGTAGCTCTACTGTTTTAGATATGTTCCTAGAGAAAATTAAGTTGAAAGTTGATAGTAGCAATTATGCGGACTAGGCCCGTAAACTGAGGACTGTACTCATTGCTGCGCAGAAGGCTTATGTCCTTAATGCATCGCTCGGTGTGCTAAACCTCGAGCATCGTTTGTGGATGTTGCGAACATGTGACATACACATATTTGATGACTACGTGATAGTTCAATGCGTAATGCTTAACGGCTTAGAATTGAGGCGCCGGAGACGTTTTGAACGTCATGAAACAGATGAGATGTTCCAAGAGATGTTCCAAGATGAAATTGGGATTTCATGCTCATGCCATTGTTGAGAGGTATGAGACCTCCGACAAGATTCTTTTTCTACAAAGTATGGATAAAATATCAATCGTTGAGCATGTGCTCAGATTGTTTGAGTGCTAGGATCGCTTGAATCAAGTGGGAGTTGATCTTCCAGATGAGATAGTGATGGTTCTCCAAAGTCACTGCCACCAAGCTACTAAAGCTTCGTGATGAACTATAACATATCAAGGATAGATATGATGATCCTTGAGTTATTCGCGATGTTTGACACTGCAAAAGTACAAATCAAGTAGGAGATCAATAGTCGATGGTTTTTAAAACCACTAATTTCAAGAAGGGCAAGGGCAAGAAGGGATACTTCATGAAATGGCATACCAGTTCTTGATCTAGTAAAGAGACCCAAGGTTGAACCCAAACCCGAGATTAAGTGCTTCTGTAATGAGGGGAACAGTCACTGAAGAGAAACTACCCTAGATACCTGGCAGATGAGAAGGGTGGCAAAGTCGACAAATTTATATTGGATATACATGATATTGATGTGTACATTACTAGTACTCTTAGTAACATGAGGGTATTAGATACCGGTTTGGTTGCTAAGTGTTAGTAACTCAAATTAAATGCTACAGAATAAACAGAGACTAGCTAAAGGCAAGGTGACGATATGTGTTGGAAGTGTTTCCAAGGTTGATGTGATCAAACATCACATGCTCACTCTACCATCGAGATAAGTGTTGAACCTAAATAAATGTTATTTGGTGTTTGCATTGAGCATGAACATGATTAGATCATGTTTATTGCAATACAATTATTCATTTAAACAGAATAATGGTTATTCTATTTGCTTGAATAAATACCTTCAATGGTTTATTGAATCTCGATTGTAGCAATACACATGTTCATGATATTGTTGCTAAAAGATACAAAGTAGTAATGATAGTACCACTTGCTTGTGGCACTGCCGCTTGAGTCATATTGGTGTAAAACGCATGAAGAAGCTCCATACTGATGGATCTTTGGATTGAGTCATTTTTGAATCACTTGAGACATGCGAACCATGCCTATTAGTGTAAACGCATGAAGAAACTCCATGCAGATGGATTGTTTAAACTCACTTGATTTTTAATCACTTGAGACATACAAATCATACCACATGGGCAAGATGAACTGAAGGCCTTGTTTTCAAGTGAGATGGAACAACAAAGTAACTTACTGGAAGTAATACATTTGATGTATGCAGTCCAATGAGTGCTCAGGCACGCAGTGGATATCATTATGGTCTTACTTCATAGATGATTGGAGTAGATACTAGTGTATTTGCTTGATGAAACACACGTCTGAATTATTGAAAAGTTCATTTAATTTCAAAGTGAAGTTGAAGATCGTCGTGACAACAGGATAAAATGTCTATGATATGATCATAGAGATGAATATTTGAGTTGCGAGTTTGGTACACATTTAAGGCAATGTGAAACTTGTTTCACAACTCATGCCTCGTTGAACACCATAGTTTGATGGTGTGAACGAACGTCATAGCCGCAACCTATTTGATATGGTGCATACTATGATGTGTGTTATCAATTACCACTACCGTTTATGGGTTATGCATTAGAGACAACCACATTCACTTTAAATAGGGCACCACGTAATTCCGTTGAGATGACACCATATGAACTATGGTTTGAAGAAATCTAAGATGTCGTTTCTTAAAAGTTTGGGGCTGCGACACTTATGTGAAAAAGTTTCACGTGATAAGCTTGAACCCAAAGCGGATAAATGGATCTTCATAGGACACCCAAAACATTTGGGTATACCTCCTATCTCAGATCTGGAATCAAAGTGTTTGTTTCTAGAAATGGGTCCATTCTTGAGAAAAGGTTTCTCTCGAAAGAATTGAGTGGGAGGATGGTGGAAACTTGATGAGGTTATTGATCCATCACTTCAACCAGAGTGTAGCAGGGCGCAGGAAGTTGTTTCTGTGGCGCTTATACCAATTGAAGTGGAAGCTAATGATAGTGATCATGAAGCTTCAGATCAAGTTACTAGAATACTCATAGGTCAACAAGGTCACGTACTGCTCCAGAATGGTACGGTAACCCTGTCTTGGAGGTCATGTTGTTGGACTACAATGAACCTACGAGCTGTGGAGAAGCGATGGTGGGCCCAGATTCTGACAAATGGCTGGGGGCCATGAAATCCGAGAGAGGATCCATGTATAACTAGTTAAAACAGAGAATTTGTCATCTGCCTCATCTTTGCCGTCTGCTGGTGGTAGGCAAAGAAGTTCTTTGCCGTCAGCTAACAACAAACACACGGCAACAAGAAGGCTGATGGCATGGAGATGGTTTGCCATGTGCCTTATATTTGTCGTCTATTGGCACACGACAAAGAGCCCAAAGGCAGACGGCAAAGAGGTGCTAGCTCTTTGACGTCTGCTGGCAGATGGCAAAGAACCTCAAGGCAGACGACAAATGGCTGGGACATAACGGCCGTTTCCACCCCCACCCCCACCTCTTTGTCGTCTGCCCCCAGACCGCAAAGGGCTAGGACATAACAGCCCGACACCTAACGACCGATGCTCCCCCCATGCGCCCACTCTCCCGCTCCACCTCCTCTCTCTCTCTCTCACCCAGCCACCCGCGCCGCCACCCCCTCCCACCTACTCCCTCCCGGCCACCGCCCCAGCCCCACCTCCCTCGCACCGACGACCCCGTCCCCGTGCGCCCCCCTACCCAGCACCGGCGACCCCCTTCCCGTGCATCGCCCCCTCCCAACTGCTCCCTCCCGACCGCCGCCCGAGCTCCACTAGCTGCCGCACCTCCCGCGTGCCGGCGACCCCCTCCCCGTGTGACCCCTGCCCAGCACCGGCGACCACCTCCACGTCACCCAGGCGCCCTCCTTCGCACTCTGCGCCCAGGCACCCCGGCGCCCTCTGGTGAGCTTGTTTCTGTTTTCTATTCTTTTTTGCTGTTTAATTGTTACATTAGATTATGTATGTAGTTTAGTGCTAGATTTAGTGCTAGATTAGTTTAGTGATAGGAAGAACAAAATAAGAATAAGTAGATGGAGGAAGAAGAAGAAGAAGATGAAGGAGAAGAAGAAGAAGAAGAAGAGGAGGAGGAGAAGGAAGAAGAAGAAGAAGAAGAAGAAGAAGAAGAATAAGAAGAATAAGAACAAAAAGAAGAAGAAGAAAGAAACAGAAGTGTAGAAGAAGACGAGAAGAGGAGAGGAGGAGGAGGAGGAGGAGGAGAAGAAGAAGAAGAAGAAGAAGAGGAGGAGAAGAAAGAAGAAGAAAAAGGAAAAGAAGGAAGAAGAAGAAGAAAAAAGAGGAGATGTCATTAGCAATACGATTTTTTACTTTATGTGTTGTGATGTGATGTGATGTCCTAAATTTATGTGACTATCAATATGCTTTATGTGATGTGATGTCCTAATTTTTTCACTCGGTATAAATTACAAGATTTCTGCTATTTTCATCTCCTTTGATTCGCAAGGCAGCCGTTGCAAGGTCTGTTGTTCGAAGACCTCCCGGTGCGTTCGACGACCTCCGTCCCTGCATTCCTGGGTGAGTACAAATGACATCTCACATCTCTGGTCGGTGTTCGGATGAAACTTGCTAGATATAGGTAAATTAATATATCAGTATGCATGACCAGTATGCGTCTCCCGTTCGAAAGGGTTACAGTTATAAATATGCATGTATTTGCATATATTTATAACCGTGATTCTTTTGAATTGTCCAACATTATCCATGGACAGCCCGAGTATGTGTAGATTGGGTTCGTTTTCCCATATGCTTTGTTCCGGATCCGATGCATAATTTTGTTAGTGCCTCCTAGTTGTTCTCCGGATACACATCCTCTCTGTTTATTGTCGAGACATGTAATAGCGTTGCACCCGGACCAGAGCATGGGAAAACAAACAAAATCTACACATACTCGGGTGGGATTAGGACCTGTCTTTACCTATTAGCGTGTACGTTGCATGGACGTAATAAAACTGACAAACTTTATTAGCGGATGAATATAGTTGATGAATTATATATATATTTCTTGTGTGCCCATAGATAGCTAGGCAAGATGAGTGATCGTGCTTGGATGTACACTGGTCACCCTAGTCAGAAAGACATGACCAATGAATGGTTAACAAAAACCAGGGGTTTTGTGATTGCCGCATTTGTCAATGGCCAGAAAAAACATGGTGCCCCTGTCCCAATTGTGACAACTAGAAAAAGCAGACAGAGTTTGAAATGGGTAAACACCTGCAGAAGTGGGGTTTTATGCCTAATTATACGTTGTGGACTTATCATCGTGAGTCTGACCAATGTGCCAGAGCTGAGGTGGTTCGTCGTCGCACCAACAAGCATGGTACCGAGATCGAAGACATGGTGCAAGACTTTGGTGATGCTCGAGATTCGAATGATGAGATGGAGGAATCTGCAAAGGCCTTCTACGAAATATTGGAGTCTTCAAAACGTCCTCTCCACGAGCACACAAAGCTTTGTCAGCTGGATGCCATCGCGCAAGTAATGGCTCTGAAGGCTCAATTCAACCTAGGCAGAGAATGCTACAACGCGATGCTGACGATATTTGGACGCTTTGTACCCAAAGGCCATGTACTACCTGCAAACCTGTACAAGTCAGAAAATCCTCCATGTACTTAAGATGCCCTATGAGAAGATACATGCGTGTGAGAATGGATGTGCCTTATTTAGGCTTGAGTATGCGGCCTTGAAATATTGCCCCATTTGCAATTCTTCTAGGTATATTGTGGTAGACAACGGTATGGGTGAGAAGATTCAAAAATCCCCATTAATGTTCTTCGGTATCTGCTAATCGTGCCAAGCTTCAACGCATTTTCATGGTCGAAGAGATGGCCAGACAGATGACATGGCACAAATTGGGCAAAAGAACCGAACTAGATGCGGATGGGAACAAGATGTTTGTACACACTTCAGATGCTTTTGCGTGGAAGCACTTTGATGCATTACATAAGGATAAATTAGTAGATCCAAGGCATCCTCGAGTTGTCGTCAACACGGATGGGTTCAATGTGTATGGTATGACGGCAGCACAATACATTTGTTGGCCTGTATTTGTCATTCCACTCAATCTCCTCCCCTAGAGAGATTATGAAAAGAAAGAACATTTTCCTCATGTTGATAATTCTAGGAGCCAACTATCCGGGGAAAATATGAATGTGTAAATGCAGCCACTTAAGGATGAATTACTGGAAGCATGGGATAATGGGATCAAGACATACGACGCCGCTACCAATTTTTTTTCAAAATGCATGTGTGGTACATGTACTCGATGCATGACTATCCGGCGTATGCTCTATTCGTTGGCTGGTGTGTGCATGGAAGGTTCCCGTGCACCACATGCAAGGAAGCTCTTCAGTTCCGTTGGGTGCAGGCGGGTCGCAAGTTTTCTTGCTTCGACATGCATAGATAGTTCCTGGATCCCGACCATAAGTTCAGAAAAGACAAGAAGAAATTCATCAAAGGTAGAGTTGTCAAAAACACTCCACTAGCTGCGTTGACAGGTCAACAGACCCTTGTTCAGTTAAACGTTCTCGAGCCTGATCCTTTGCATCCAGGGTATTTCAAAGGGTATAATACGGAACACGCCTAGACTCACAAGTCATGCTTATGGGATCTACCTTACTTCAAAGACCTCATTTTCCCACACAACATCGACATGATGCACACTAAAAACAATATTGCGGAGGCCATTTTTGGTACATTGTTCGGCATAGAGGGGAAGTCAAAGCATAATACTAAGGCTAGAATCGACCGGGAGGCTCTATGTGATAGACTGTTACAAAACTTGTGACAACGGAAAGGAAAGCAAAGCGTAGCGAAGCCAAAGGCATGGTTCAATCTTGAAAGGCCATCTATGAGGGAAATGCTATTGTGGGTGAAAATGCGGTTGATGTTCCCTGATTGGTATGCTGTGAATCTAAAGAGGGGAGCGAGTCTTGAGAAATTAAAAATAGTTGGTCTCAAGAGTCATGATTGGCACATATGGATTGAGCGGGTAATGCCGGTGATGTTGAGTGGCTTTATCCCTGAGGATGAATGGGAAGTACTGGCAGAGCTGAGCTATTTCTTCCATTCTCTTTGTGCAAAAAATATCGCCTGGCGTGCTAGATGAAATGGAAGAGTTGGCGGCGGAGTTGATCTGCAAATTATAAAAGATCTTTCCATCAGGCTTCTTTAATACAATGCATCATTTGATTTTGCATCTCCCGACCGAGGCAAGATTGGGGGGTGTTCAAAATCGAAGGTGCTTCTCAATGGAGAGGATGCACAAGACTATCCGAGCTAATTGTAAGAATAAACGTAGAATTGAAGCATCGATGTCCGAGGCGTTCATTACTGAGGAGGCGTCAAACTTCGTGACAGCACACTACGAAGCCAGAAATCATCATTTGCATAACCCGAAGCCTCGGTACAATGATGGCGATCCTAAAAAAGGTCGATCCAACCTCAGCCTATTCAAAGGGAAGCTCGCACCAGCTGGTGCTTAGAAATGGAAATCGTTGGATGTCGAAGAATGACGGACGATTTCATTGTATATCTTCAACAACCTAACAGAAGTGCGGCCGTACATCGAGTAAGTTCTCCACAAATTATTGTTTCACAACTTCTAATTCCTTTGAACTACTCTTATTCCCAGATATTTGATATAGTCGATACGTCACTGAATTCTTGGATGGAGCGGTCATTGAAAAGGATTGTGTCGAAGAGGATGAGCTTCTGGCAAAGCATGGAGGCGACTATCCCGGTTTCATCTCTATGTTGAAACAAAGGGTCATTAATTATCATTAATGGGCCATTTGATTTCTTGGTCTAATTTGCGGCTAATGCATCCATTCTTCCGTATTAAACTTGTAGGCTGATGCAAAGTCTATGGACGCCGAGTTGAGACAAGTCGTTAATGGTTTTGACTATAAGGTCTGTTGATTTGACAAATACAACATCAACAGGTATCACTTTCGTACCTTTGGTAAAGAGCTATCTATGCCCAACCTAAAGATTACAAATTTTTCTGTCTCTACTATCGGCGAAGGAGGTACCGAGTATTATGGAAGAGTTGAAGCAATTTATGAACTTCTATTCTATGGTGAAAACCCACCAATCCGTCGTAGTCTTCAAATGTTATTGGTTTGAGCCGATGGAAACTAGAAGGACTCATGAACATATAGGACTAGTCAAAATCAACCAAAACACACATTTATAAGTTCCCGATGTCTATATTATGCCTCAATAGGCGACACAAGTTTTCTATCTACCGTGGGCCTGCCAAACTGATCCATATCTGAATGGTTGGGATGCCGTTTATGAGGTGTCGCCACGTTTTAGACCACCTACCCTCAATGAAGAGGATTACGAACCTCACATTAACCCAGACACGTATGGAGGAGAATTCTTCCAAGAAACACGTATGTCCAAGAAATGTTTCAGGAATCGCTCTACTTCACCCAGAACATTGAAGTAGACAGCGACAGTGAATCGGTCTTAACCCCTCATCCAGAACAGGAAGAGCCGGAAGAAGAAGAGGTTACTGCTGCAGATGACCTGTCACTTCTTGACCGATTTCATAATGGAGGCCTTCCACATGTTCTTCCTGATAGTGATGATGATGCTACATTTATTGATGATGGTGATGATCATGATGCATTTATTGACCCCGAAGCATATATAGATGAGCAAGATTGTTATTAGTTCATGTCAGGTATTCAACTATTATTATATACATATATAAATTTTTAGTTCATGTTAGGTATTCAATTTTTATTAGTCATGTTGGTATTTATGATGATGATACACTTAAATTATATACATTTTATTATCATGTTGGTATTTATGTTGTACTAATTTCATTTACTCTTTATCATGGAAGGTGTTGAAAGATGGTGGGAAAGGGTCGAAAGCACTCCGCGGCTCCTTCTTCGTCGGCGGCTGGTGGGATGCGTACTTCCATTACTGCCTCACCTCTTCGGAGAGCGTTGCTCTCTACTCTGCATGGAGTGGCCGCTTCTTCGAGTCTCGCAGCCCCCGTGAGAGGAGGTCGACCCCTCGTGAAGCCGAGAGCTACTAAAGGTACACGTGGCCGCGGGAGAGGTAGGGTGGCTGCCACGCCTTCCTCGCCGCCACCCCAAAATGATTCACTTGAGCACATGACTGCTAGGGTGGACCCGTCTGAGGTGGAGGTTACATGGTCTCTGGTTAGCGAGCCTCAGGTCGTCGAGCCATCGACCCACGAGACTCGTGTACCAGAGGCTTCGTTCCAGGAGACTCCAGAGCAAAGCAGGGATGAGGGTACATCCCAAGAGGCCCAGTGGGAAACTTGGACTGATCTGGGTCAGCCCGAGCCAAGTGGCCATGCTTATAGCGATGAGGAGCTGGGTGAGGGGGCCACCATCTACCAGGGTGGTAGTAATGGCTCCCGCTCGTGCCGGCGACCTGCAAGCAGAGGTGGTCGATTTTGCCAAATGGGGACAAGTAAGTTAATTTACTCTTATTTAACCTTTTGCCTTCACATTTGTCAAATATCTAATGTTTTGGCTTTAATTTGTCATACTGCAGGGGTTGGATTGTTGCCAAGGGTGTCTGCAAGCCCAACAGCGTACTTGGTGTGCTTTGCTGGCAAAACTTCCCGGGGTTTGTTACGTTGCCCAGTCAGGGTCGAGAGGTAGGAATGACCTGGGAGCACTACTTGGGTGCCCCAGCCCTGCCGGAGGTGGAGATCGACGGTGTTTTGTGCCACACGAGGGCCGACATGGTGATGAGATAGTTCTGGCTAATTTCTCCTTTACACAATTAAAAATGAACAATAGCTAATTATTGTACTAATCTGTGTTGTCTCGTTTGCAGACCTTCTATAGGTGTGAGGAAGGATACGAGGAGGACCCGACAAAGGTTATCGAAACCGAATGCCGCGCCTACTTCAAAACTTTAGGCATGAGGCTCGGGTGCAGGCTGTTCGAGAATACTATGCCTCGAGGCGTATTAGGAAGGATAAGGCGAAGTTTCGCGATTCTAAGATGGAGAAGGAGCATGATGTCTACTACGCAACCTTCTTGTTGTAGACGTTGTTGGGCCTCCAAGTGCAGAGGTTTGTAGGACAATAGCAATTTTCCCTCAAGTGGGTGACCTAAGGTTTATCAATCCGCAGGAGGCGTATGATGAAGATGGTCTCTCTCAAGCAACCATGCAACCAAATAACAAAGAGTCTCTTGTGTCCCCAACACACCCAATACAATGGTAAGTTGTATAGGTGCACTAGTTCGGTGAAGAGAAGGTGATACAAGTGCAAGATAGATAGTAGATATGGGTTTTTGTAATCTGAAATTACAAAAACAGAAAGGTTACTAATAATAAAAGTGAGCATGAACGGTATTGGAATGCGTGGAAACAAGTCCTAGGGTTAATACTTTCACTAGTGAAGTTCTCTCAACAATGATAACATAATTGGATCATATAACTAGCCCTCAACATGCAACAAAGAGTCACTCCAAAGTCACTAATAGCGGAGAACAAATGAAGAGATTATTGTCGGGTACGAAACCACCACAAACTTATTCTTTCTGATCAATCTATTCAAGAGTCCGTAGTAAAATAACATGAAGCTATTCTTTCCGTTCAAGCTATCCTAGAGTTCGTACTAGAATAACACCTTAAGACACGCATCAACCAAGACCCTAATGTCACCTAGATACTCTATTGTCACCTCAAGTATCCGTTGGCATGATTATACGATATGCATCACACAATCTCAGAATCATCTATTCAACCAACACATAGAACTTCAAAGAGTGCCCCAAAATTTCTACCGGAGAGTCAAAACGTGTGCCAACCCATATGCATAGGTTCTCGATGTCACGAAACCCGCAAGTTGATCACCAAAACATACATCAAGTACTCACATGAATATCCCATTGTCACCACAGATAGACACGTGCAAGACATACATCAAGTGTTCTTAAACACTCAATCTGATAAGATAGCTTCAAAGGGGAAACTCAATTCATTACAAGAAGGGAGAGGGGAAGAACATCATAAGATCCAACTATAGTAGCAAAGCCCACGGTCCATCGAGATCAAGACATCTCAAGAACACGAGAGAGAGAGAGATCAAACACATAGCTAATGGTAAATACCTCAGCCCCAAGGGAGAACTACTCCCTCCTCATCATGGAGATCGCCGGGATGATGAAGATGGCCACCGGAGATGGATTCCCCCTCCGACAGGGCACCAGAACGGTCCCCAGATTGGATCTTGCGGAGACAGAAGCTTGCGGTGGCGGAAAAGTATTTTCGTGGCTGTCTTCTTTGGTTTCGGGATTTTAGAGAATTTATAGGAGAAAGAGGTAGGGCAAAGGAGGCACGTGGGGCCCACAAGCCTGCCAGGCGCGCCCCCCAGGCCGCAGCTAGGGGGCTTGTGACCTCCCACGAGGTCTCCTGCCTTGGTTCTCAAGTCCCCTGCGTATCTTCTGTTATGGAAAAAATCATCCCGCAGTTTTAGTCCGTTTGGACTCCGTTTAATATTCTTTTCTGAAAAAGGTGAAAAACACGAAAAAATCAGAAACTGGCACTTGGCACTGAGTTAATAGGTTAGTCCCAAAAAAGATATAAAATAGCATATTCATGCATATAAAACATCCAAAGTTGACAAGATAATAGCATGGAACCATCAAAAATTATAGATACGTTGGAGATGTATCAAGCATCCCCAAGCTTAACTCCTGCTCGTCCTCGAGTAGGGCAGTGATAAAGACCGAATTTTTGATGTGGAATGCTACCTAACATATTTGTCCTTTGTAATTTCTTTCTTGTGGCATGAATGTTCAGATCCGTAAGATTCAAAACAATAGTTTACTATTGACATGAAAACAATAATACTTCAAGCCTAGTAGCAAAGTAATCATGAACTTTTGAAATAACAAGGCCAAAGAAAGTTATCCCTACAAAAACATATAGTCTGGCTATGCTCCATCATCCCCACACAACGAATTTAAATCATGCACAACCCCGGTATTGGCCAAGTAATTGTTTTTGCACTCTTACTTTCTCAAACTTTTTCAACTCTCACGCAATACATGAGCGTGAGCCATGGATATAGCACTTTAGGTGGAATAGAGTGTGGTGGAGGTTGTGAGGCAAAAAGCAGGAGATGGTCACATTGACTCGACATATCAATGGGCTATGGAGATGCCCATCAATAGATATCAATGTGAATGGGTAGGGATTGCCATGCAACGGATGCACTAGAGCTATAAGGGTATGGAAGCTCAAAAAGAAAACTAGTGGGTGTGCACCCAACTTGCTTGCTCACGAAGACCTAGAGAAATTTTGATGAAGCCCGTCATTGGAATATACAAGCCAAGTTATAAAATGAAAATTCCCACTAGTATATGGAAGTGACAAAACAAGAGACTCTCTATCATGAAGAACATGGTGCTATTTTGAAGCACAAGTGTGGAAAAATATAGTAGCCTTGTCCCTTCTCTCTTTTTCTCTCATTTTTTTTGTTTTGTATGGGCTCTTTGGCCTCTTTTTTCATTTTTTTTCTCCTCACATGGGACAATGCTCTAATAATGATGATCATCACACTTTTATTTACTTACAACTCAATACTTATAACAATGATGACTATATATGAAATGCCTCCGACAGTGTACCGGGATGTGCAACGATCTAGCTTAGCGTATGACATTGAAACATCTTGCTAGCTATCTTAAGATCATGCAATGTCAGTATGAAAGTGACTAAACATGTCATGAGACGGAACGGTGGGAGTTGCATGGCAATATATCTCGGAATGGCTATGAAAATGCCATAATAGGTTGGTATGGTGGCTGTTTTGAGGAAGGTATATGGTGGGTTTGTGCACCGGCGAAAGTTGTGCGGTACTAGAGAGGCTATCAATGGTGGAACGTAAAAGTGCATCTATACCATGGACTCACATTAGTCATGAAGAACTCATATACTTATTGCGAAAGTTTTTATTAGTAATCGAGACAAACTGCTAAACGCATACTCCTAGGGGAAGGGTTGGTAGGTGTTAACCATCGCGCAATCCCGACCGCCACACAAAGGATGACAATCAATAAATCTATTATGCCCCGACTTCCTAACATAGCGGTTCACCATACGTGCATGCTACGGGAATCACAAACTCTAACACAAGCATTTCTACCAATCTATAATAACTCACTAACATGACTCTAATATCACCATCTTTATATCTCAAAACTAATTGTGAGGAATCAAACTTCTCTTACTGATCAATGCACTTGAATATGGATGTTTTTATTATATCCTCTTTGTATGCCTATCATATTTAGGACTAATTTCATAGAACACGCCAATTACCAAGTTACTTAGAGAGAGCACTCTCAAAAAGATATAAGTGAAGATCGAGAGTTTTTATTTCTACAAAATATGACACCGCCATGCTCTAAAAAGATTTAAGTGAAGCACTAGAGCAAAATTATCTAGCTCAAAAGATATAAGTGAAGCTCATTGAGTATTCTAGTAAATTCACGATGAGTGCATGTCCCTCTCAAAAAGGTTTGCAGCAAGGATGATTGTGACAAAACAAAAAGCAAATACTCCTATAATACACGACGCTCCAAGCAAAGCACATATCATGTGGTGAATAAAAATATAGCTCCAAGTAACGTTATGATGGATTGAATACGAAAGAGGGGATGCCTTCCCGGGGCATCCCCAAGCTTAGGATTTTTGGTGTCCTTTAATTTGGCTTGGGATGACATGGGCATCCCCAAGCTTAAGCTCTTTTCCACTCTTTATTCCATCGTCCATGAGAACATCACCCAAAACTTGAAAACTTCACAACACAAAACTTAAATAGAAACTCGTGATATCATTAGTATAAGAAAAAAACCTCCAACTCTTTAGGTACTGCAGTAAACTTGATTTCCATTTAGATTGATGTTTTATTACTGTATTCTCACTTTTCCATGGCTAGTACCCTCGATACTAACCATAGTTTCGTCAAAATAAGCAATCAACACATCTGTCAAAAACAGAACAGTCTGTAGTAATTTGTATATTTCGTATACCTATGGTATCCCAAAAATTCTGAACAATTATGAAAATTAGATAAATTTACATATGAATCATCAGAAAAAAGAATCATCTCAATATCTCTCTCTGGATAGGAATGAAAAATAACTTCGTGAGCGCAAAGTTTCTGTCTTTTTAAGCATGATCAAACAACTATCACCCAAACTAATCATAAAGGCTTTACTTGGCACTTTATTGAAACTAAGGCAATAAAACATGTTTAATACAGTATATTAATCATGTGAACACACAAAACAGTAAGGATACATATTGGGTTGTCCCCCGACAAGCACTTTTCTTTAATGCCTTTCAAGCTAGGCATGATGATTTCAATGATGCTCACATAAAAGATAAGGATTGAAACATAATGGAAGCATCATGGAGCATATGACTAGCACTTTAAGTCTAACCCACTTACTATGCATAGGGATTTTGTGATAATTTTTTTATTGAAACAAGAATCAACTAGCATAGGAAGATAAAACAAGCATGACTTCAAAAGTTTCAACACATGGAGAGGAAGCTTGATATTATTGTGATATGTAGAAGCATATGATCCTCTCTCATAATAATTTTAAGTAGCATCATCAATGAATTCAACAATATACCCAGCACCTAAAGCATTCTTTTCATGATCTACAAGCATAGAAATTTTACTACTCTCCACATAAGGAAACTTATTCTCATCAATAGTAGTGGGAGTATCGTAAAAGACTTGAACACTACGAATTGTTTCCACATTAAAAGAGTAATGTTCAGTAAGAGGGTACTCGTAATTGTGACAAGTTTTATCATATTTCTTCTTTATAGCATAAGTATAATCACAATAATCATCATAAATAGGGGGCATGCTTTCATCATAATAAATTTGATCATTCAAAGTGGGGGAACTAAAAAGATCATCTTCATCAAACATAGCATCCCCAAGCTTGTGGCTTTGCATATCGTTAGCATCATGGGTATTCAAAGAATTCATACTAACAACATTGCAATCATGTTCATAATTCACATATTTTATGACAAGCATTCTATGTAATTCTTCTTTTAGCACTTGAGCACAGTTTTCCTTTCCATCATTTTCACGAAAGACATTAAAAAGATGAAGCATATGAGGCAACCTTAATTCCATTTTTTGTAGTTTTCTTTTATATACTAAACTAGTGATAAAACAAGAAACTAAAAGATTCGATTGCAAGATCTAAAGATATACCTTCAAGCGCTAACTCCCGGGCAACGGCGCCAGAAAAGAGCTTGATGTCTACTACGCAACCTTCTTCTTGTAGACGTTATTGCGCCTCCAAGTGCAGAGGTTTGAAGGACAGTAGCAATTTTCCCTCAAGTGGGTGACCTAAGGTTTATCAATCCGCGGGAGGCGTAGGATGAAGATGGTCTCTCTCAAGAAACCCTACAACCAAATAACAAAGAGTCTCTTGTGTCCGCAACACACCCAATACAATGGTAAGTTGTATAGGTGCACTAGATCGGCGAAGAGATGGTGATACAAGTGCGAGATGGATAGTAGATATAGGTTTTTGTAATCTGAAATTACAAAAACATCAAGGTAACTAATAATAAAAGTGAGCACGAATGGTATTGCAATGCGTGGAAACAAGGCCTAGGGTTCATACTTTCACTAGTGAAGTTCTCTCAACAATGATAACATACTTTGATCATATAACTAGCCCTCAACATGCAACAAAGAGTCACTCCAAAGTCACTAATAGCGGAGAATAATTGAAGAGATTATTCTCGGGTATGAAACCACCACAAACTTATTCTTTCTAATCGATCTATTCTAGAGTCTGTAGTAAAATAACACGAAGCTATTCTTTCCGTTCAATCTATCCTAGAGTTCGTACTAGAATAACACCTTAAGATACACATCAACCAAGACCCTAATGTCACCTAGATACTCCATTGTCACCTCAAGTATCCGTGGGCATGATTATATGATATGCATCACACAATCTCAGAATCATCTATTCAACCAACACATAGAACTTCAAAGAGTGCCCCAAAGTTTCTACCGGAGAGTCAAAACGTATGCCAACCCATATGCATAGGTTCCCGATGTCACGAAACCCGCAAGTTGATCACCAAAACATACATCAAGTACTCACATGAATATCCCATGGTCACCACAGATAGACACGTGCAAGAAATACATCAAGTGTTCTTAAAGACTCAATCCGATAAGATAACTTCAGAGGGGAAACTCAATTCATTACAAGAAGGGAGAGGGGGAAGAACATCATAAGATCCAACTATAGTAGCAAAGCCCGCGGTACATCGAGATCAAGACATCTCAAGAACACGAGAGAGAGAGAGAGAGAGATCAAACACATAGCTACTGGTACATACCCCCAGCCCCGAGGGAGAACTACTCCCTCCTCATCATGGAGATCGCCGGGATGATGAAGATGGCCACCGGAGATGGATTCCCCCTCCGACAGGGCACCAGAACGGTCCCTAGATGGGATCTTGCGGAGACAGAAGCTTGCGGCGGCGGAAAAGTATTTTCGTGGCTCTCTTCTTTGGTTTTGGGATTTTAGAGAATTTATAGGCGAAAGAGGTAGGGCAAAGGAGGCACGTGGGGCCCACAAGCCCGCCAGGCGCGCCCCCCAGGCCGTGTCTAGGTGGCTTTTGACCTCCCCCGAGGTCTCCTGCCTTGGTTCTCGAGTCCCCTGCGTATCTTCTGTTATGGAAAAAAAATCATCCCGCAGGTTTTATTTGGTTTGGACTCCGTTTAATATTCTTTTCTGAAAAAGGTCAAAACAAGGAAAAAACATAAACTGGCACTTGGCACCGAGTTAATAGGTTAGTACCAAAAAAATATATAAAATAGCATATTCATGCATATAAAACATCCAAAGTTGAAAAGATAATAGCATGGAACCATTAAAAATTATAGATACGTTGGAGATGTATCATTGCATTACATGAAGGTAATTACATATTATATATTAAGGCCTTGTAGTTAGTTTCCATGATTTGATTCTTACGTGTAGTGCTCAAATTTCTCTTTATTAACTTAGGTGGCCCCGAGATGGTGTGTGTGGATAAGGTGGATTGTTGGGAGGCCCTGGTGGATCAGTGGTGCTCCAAAAAGTGGGAAGCGAGCCACAACAATGCTAAGGAGAGCCGTGGCAAAATGGTTGGTGTGCCACACGATCAAGGGAGCATCAACTTAAATGGGTTTGGTGAGAACTGGGTATGTGGTTTGCTTCATGACTCATGCAATTTACTCTTAATGCTAGCTTTAGCCCTTTACTAATACATTTTTCCTCTCTATCTCTTTTAGGCGCGTCACATTAAGACGGAGGTGCGAGGTTTGTACGACCTCTATGCGATGGCCTATACTGTCTCGTACAAGAAGGTCAAGGCATTCTCTGAGTCTGACCTCGATAATCCTGAAAACATCACCAACATCTCCTCCCACCACAAGCTCGTGAAGTAGAGAGATCACGGGAAGGCGAGGAAATGGGAGGACTTTAACCCGAGCCAGGGGCCTATTGATCCAGAGCTAGTGATGATAGCTGGCAACGGGAAGCCCCATGGCTCGATCGCCATTGGAGACGACCTTATACATTGTCCTAGCACTTTTCGACAGATAAAGGCATGCCAAATGAGCTCCTGTCCTGAGATAACACCTCGTCCACGGCCAGTCGAGCTCGCCATCGAGGTTAGTTTAATGGACTCAACTATCTTTCCGCATTACGTTGTGTGTGCGAACCAATATGATTACAGTGCTAACAATGAGTTTTGTTGCAGGCTGCTATTCTGAAAGAGAGAGAGGCAACGCAGGCGCTTTTGGCGGCGAAGGATAAGGAGATGAAGGAGATGGAGGAGAGGACGTGTTGGGGATATTACTCGTTGTATGACCCGCCATATTGGGCCGGGTCAGGTTCAAGGCGACTCAAGACCCAAGAGCATAGAAGGCGTGAGGTGTTCTACGACCTTAGAGTCGGTTCAGCGCATGAGCCCTGAAGGCGACTCAAGTCCCAAGAAAAGGAAGACTCGCTGGAGGTTTCCTTACTTGAGAGACACGACCGGTTAGAGATAGATCGGGTCACGATTCATTATGTGGCCTGGACTCCTGTAAACCTAGGGCCTCGACCTATATATATAAAGGAGAGTCTCTAGGGTATTAAGATTAAGTTACAATCCATCGAGAGCTAGGTCAAGCGAGTTACGTACCCTTGTAATCGATTCCACCATCAAATATACACAAAGCATGACGTAGGCTTTTACCTCCATCGGAGGGGTTGAACCTGGGTAAACCCGAGTCTCCCTTCTGCTCAACCCCATTGAGTCATCACCAAGGTGCGATGGCTCCATCACTAAGTCCTGTCACGAGGACATCTGCCGTGACAAAACCACGACAGTCGGCGCCCACCGTGGGGCTAGCGCACAGTGGAGTTGAGTTCTCAAAGGGATCCCTTCAAGGGTTTGGGAGCTACACGGTCGGCCTCATGACTAAGAGCCGCCGTGGAAAGTGCTACATCGACAACTCTCAGTGGGGGCCTGACACCGATTCAGTCGAGTCTGGATATAGGGTCCCCTTTGGCAAGATTCATGTCTTCATCGGCAAGTTTGGGGCTCCCGTACCTGAGCCGGACATCTTCACTGACATCGTCGAGCCGGCCCGGTACGCCCATCCTGTGAAACATCAGGTTAGGACACACCACGCATTTGTTGGTTTTATGCAGGGAATCGACCTGCCGGATGAGCCAGCGATCCAGGAAAACACCCCTGTCAACTCGGACGATGAGTCGTCCATTGGCAACACAGATTCCATCTACCATCTCCACGAAGGGCGGCTTGAGGGATTGCCCAAGGCGGCAATCTCGGAGGACGTCGAAGGACCCCATTGTCAGGTCGCCATCTACATGGCAGGAGCAGCGGCGGCTCAGCCGGCCGTAGCCAACAATGACGAAGCTGGCGGATTAGGAAAGACCCTCGCTCAAGCCATGATGGATTTGGTAGCAGAGATGGCTAAACTCACGACAGTTACCGTAACGACGGAGAACCAGGAAGAGGTCAAAGCCGAGTTAGCAAAGCTAAGGGAAGAGATGGCCAAGATCCAACGCCAGATTGAAGGCGAGGCTGCCAGGATGGCAACCCAGCGGGCCTAGATCGCCACGGAAATACTGCAACTAAGTGTTCAGGGATAGCGTCTTGAGCGACAACAACGCGTTTCCGACGCGATTCAGCAGAGGAGGTATTGCAATCGTCTGCCAGTCGATCTGAATCCAACTCGACTTTTCAACAACCCATATACACCTGGGATACAGCCTAACCAGCCATGGCAAGTTACAGAGTGTGTCGACCAGGCTCAGCCACCGCCCAACCCACAGGCGCCTCAGCCGGCACTAGCTCATCCACCAGGCTTTCAGATTCCGTGGGGTCACTTTTCTAACCACGTTGACAATGTATTGGCGGCGACCCGCAACCTAGAGTCTCTTCCCATCCATGAAAACTCTCTGGTTGAGGTGGAGGCAAGGATCGCCATTGAGATGTTGAAGACGGCGGTGGTCCAACATGCGCAATATTCGTATAGTCGTGAGCGGCTGCACTCCACGCCTCAGGCAAGTCATACCAGGAGCCGTCATGATGACCTGCCCGCGGTGCCCAGCAGTGAATAGCGATGGCCTCCGCAAATGAACCCGCCCGGTATGCCCGACACCCAAGCTCAGGACCTCGAGGACGCAGCACGAGCCGCCCGCCTGACGGAGATGGCGGCCGCGGCAGGTCAAGGCTATCCGACTTATGTCCCGCCTTCCCCCGCGCAGGACGAGTGAGGAGGCAGGAACATAGGGATACCCTACCTATCACCCGCCCTTCGCAACGAGCGTATGCCCAAATATTTTAAAGGTTTGCGCAAGGTTCCCAATTACATGCCGGATCTCCAGGCAGGGGCATGGATTGAGAGTTACGAGCTTGCGATGGATATGCTTGATGTTAACGAGGCGGTGTGTGCCAAGTACTTTACAATGATGCTTGAAGGAACGACATGCACTTGGCTGAAGAACCTGCCGCCCAACTCCATCAACACCCGGGCCTAGTTAAAGGAGCGTTTTATTAAGAATTTCAGAGGGACCTGCAAACGACCGATAACTATTGTGGACTTACAACACTGTGTCCAACTTCCAGACGAGTCGGCCCATCATTGGACGCGGCGGGTTACAGAGGTAATCCATTCATCGGATGGCATCACGACGGCTCAGGCCATGTTGATCTTGGAGAAAAATCGTCATTACCAGCCCTTGGTGTTGAAGCTTGGGCGACTCAAGCGAAAGGTGCAGGATATGGGCGAGCTGATGGACATCTTGACTAGGTACGCCGAGTCAGACGATACCAAAGATCCCGAGGATTACGATGATAAAACCAGCACTGCCAGGAAAGGAGAATCATCCAAAGGCCAATCTCAGACCCAGGGACGAGGTAACTACAACCCCGTGGGTCAAGGGAAGAAAAGGCAACAGGAAGGCGCCACTAATTTCGTCACCAATACTAACACCGGAAATGGGAACCAGCGTCAGAAGAAAAGGGGCTTCAGTGGGAAAAATCCATGCAACTATCACGAGATGCTCAGGGGCCCCTGCCCACAACATACCACAACGGAGGGTCGAACCACTCATTCTTGGGAAGACTGCTATGTGATGCAGGAGTTTCGTGCCGAGGCACTCAAGAACGGCCAAGGAGGTAGTAGTGGTGGACACCCGGATCAGTTTGGTCAAGCGGATCACACATGAATCCGTTTGGTGGTTTTCCTAACCCAGGTCCATAGGGCGGATGAAAGGCTAACGCTGGGCAGTATCAGGTCCAGAACAACCAGCAGTATAATGCGAAGGGCGGATTTCAACAACACTAGGGCGTCTCTCAGCATCAAAACGACAATGGCGGGTTCGAAAACAATCCCAAGCAGTTGAACAACACGCAGTATCATGTGTTTACCACCAATACTTGCAAAAGGTAAAAGAAGGTCAAACGTAGAACCCTCAACGTCACTGAGCCGACACTTCCCAGGTATATCAACTCGTCTGAGAAACCTATTATCTGGAGCAGAGAGGATCACCCACCCCGGGTTTATAACGCTGGCGACTTAGTATTGGTTGTGGCACCACAGGTAGGGGGATATACCCTTTCCAAAGTCCTCATGGATGGTGGTAGCAGAATCAACATCACGTACTACGACAATTTATGGAGAATGAATTTCTCCGAAAACGACTTGATGCCTTCCTCTACAGTCTTCCACGACATCGTCCCGGGTAAGTTGGCATATCCTGTTAGGTGGGTTAAACTCAATGTGGCTTTTGGCACCGATTCTAACTATAGGAGAGAGTCTCTCATGTTTGAGGTGGTCAAGATCAAGAGCCCTTATCACACGCTTTTTGGTCGGCCGGCTTACGCCCAGTTCATGGCTCGGCCATGTTATGTCTACCTTAAGCTCAATATGTCAGGCCCTAAAGGGACCATAAAGATCAGTGGAGATATGAAGATAGCTCAAGAATGCGAAGAAGGAGACGCCGCTTATGCTGAGTCGGCGTGTGCAGCTGAGGAACTAAAGTTTCATCAAGCCAATGTTGACCCGACAGACATGACCCCACTCAAGAATCCCACGATCGATTCAAAGCCGCCCCTTAAGTTTAAACCAACACATGACACTAAGATGGTGGACTTCACGTCTCGCGACTATTCCAAGCAATTCACTATTGGGACGGGTCTAGATCCCAAATAGGAAAGTGCGCTCATCGAATTCATATGTGAGAATCGGGACATCTTTGCATGGAAACCTTCTGACATGCCAGGTGTACCAAGAGAACTCGCTAAGCACCATCTTAATATAGATCCCAAGATGAAGCCGGTTCGGCAATACCTTCGTCGCTTCAACGAGGAAAGGCCTAAAGAAATTGGTGAAGAGGTAGCCCGGCTCTTGGCAGCTGCGTTCATTGTGGAGGTTTTTCACCCACAGTGGTTGGTGATACATCTCCAACGTATCTATAATTTTTTATAGTTCCATGCTATTATCTTGTCAAACTTTGGATGTTTTGTTGCCTTTTATATCTGTTTTGGGACTAACTTATTAACTCAGTGCCAAGTGCCAGTTCCTGTTTTTTCCGTGTTTTTGACCCTTTTCACAGGAGGATTTTAAACGGTGTCCAAACGGAATAAAACTTCCGAAAAGATTTTTTCCGGAACAGAAGATACGCGCCAGACTTGAGAACCAAGGCAGGGGCCAGCAGGGGACCCCACAAGGCCCCTAGGCGTGGCCAGGTGGGGCCCGCACCTAGCAGGCTTGTGGCCCCCCTGTGGCACGTCTTCCCTACTTCTTCCGCCTATAAATTCAGAAAAATTCCTAAACTGCGAGAGAGATCAACGAAAATACTTTTCCGCCGCCGGAAGCTTCTGTCTCCGCAAGATCCCATCTGGTGCACGTTCTGGTGCCCTGCTGGAGGGCAAATTCGGATATAGAGGGCTTCTTCATCAAGACCATGACCTCTCCGATGATGCGTGAGTAGTTCACCATAGACCTTGGGGTCCATATCTAGTAGCTAGATGGCTTCTTCTCTCTCTTGGATCTTCAATACAAAGTTCTCCATGATCTTCATGGAGATCTATCCGATGTAATCTTTTTTGCGGTGTCTTTTTCGAGATCCGATGAATTGTGGATTTATGATCAGATTATCTATGAATCTTATTTGAGTTTCTTCTCATCTGTTATATGCATGATTTCATATCCTTGTATTTCTCTTCGAGTTGTGGGTTTTGTTTGGCCAACTTGATCTATGATTCTTGCAATGGAAGAAGTGCTTGGTTTTGGGTTCATACCGTGCGGTGACCTCACCCAGTGATAGAAGGGGTAGCAAGGCACGCATCGTGTTGTTGCCATCAAGGGTAAAAAGATGGGGTTTTCATCATTGATTTGAGTTTATCCCTCTACATCATGTCATATTTCTTAAGGCGTTACTCTGTTCGTCATGAACTCAACACACTAGATACATGCTGGATAGCGGTCGATGTGTGGAGTAATAGTAGTAGATGCAGAAAGTATCGGTCTACTTGTCATATATGTATGATCATTGCCTTAGATATCATCATGACTTTGCGCGGTTCTATCAGTTGCTCCACAATAATTTGTTCACCCAACGTAATATTTGCTATTTTGAGAGAAGCCTCTAGTGAACACTGTGGCCCCCGGGTCTACTTCACTCCATATTTTCAGCCTTACTCTTTTACTCCGTTGCACTTTCCGCCTTCAGATCTCACTTTGCAATAAATCTTGAAGGGATTGACAACCCCTTTATAGCGTTGGGTGCAAGCTCTTTTGTGTTTGCGCAGGTACTCTGGACTCGATGAGATTCTCCTACTGGATTGATACCTTGGTTCTCAAACAGTGGGAAATACATACTACTCCTGTGCTGCATCACCCTTTCCTCTTGAAGGGAAAAACCAAGGCAAGCTCAAGAGGCAGCAGTTGGCCAATCCAGTTTTGGTCCTCACGAAGAATGGCACTTTTCACATTTGTATTGATTACACTGACCTCAACAAAGCCTTCCTGAAAGACCCCTCTGCCCTCCCGCGTATGGGTCAAATCATGGAGTCTACGGCGGGTTGCGAGCGACTTTGTTTTTTGGATGCATAATCAGGTTATCACCAGATCAAGATGCCTTTAGAGGATGAGGAGAAGATGTCCTTCATAACTCCCTTTGGCGCTTTTTGCTATGTATCTATGCCATTTAGGCTCAAGAGTGCGGGGGCGACTTATCAGCACTGTATTCAGAATTGCCTACACACCCAGATTGGGCGCAACGTCCATGCCTATGTTGATGACATAGTGGTGAAATCCCAGAAGAAAGAGTCACTCCTGGAGGATCCCAAGGAAACATTTGACAATATGCACGTGTATCACATGAAGCTTAACCCGACCAAGTGTGTTTTCGGCGTCCCTGCGGGGAAGTTATTGGGTTTCTTGGTGTTAGAGCGAGGCATTGAGGCTAACCCGGACTAAATCAAGGCGATTACCTCACTTGGCAAGCCGGCCAATATCAATTAGGTCCAGTGTATGGCGGGTCGCATCACGGCTCTAAGCCGTTTCATAAGTCACCTAGCGGAGAAGGCCATCCCTCTTTATCAGCTGCTCAAGAAAAGGTACCGTTTTGTGTGGACGAAAGTGACTAACGAAGCCTTTGAGGCTTTGAAGAAGCAATGCTGAGCCGCCCGTTTTAGCCGCCCCTGCTCATAAAGAGCCTATACTCATGTACAGTGCTGCTAACTCTAAAGCAGTAAGTGTGGCAGTAGTTGTCGAGCGCAAAGGAGTAGGAAAAGAGTATCCGATCCAAAGGCCAGTATATTTTTTTAGCGAGGTCTTAACCCTCTCCAAACAACGTTATCCACACTAGCAAAAGCTAGTTTTCGAGATCTTCATGGCGAGTCGGAAGCTGAAGCACTATTTCCAGGAGCACCCAATCACGATGGTACGTTTTGCACCACTTGGCAACATCATACAAAACCGTGAAGGAACCGGGCGAATTGCTAAGTGGGCTATCAAGCTTGGTCCTCACCATGTGAAGTATATGCCCCGCACGGCCATCAAATCTTAGGCTTTAGTGGATTGCATCAACAATTCGACCGAGCTGCAAATCCCAGAAGACAGACCTGATCACACATATTGGACTATCCACTTTGACGGGTCTAGGCAGCTGGAAGGCTCGGGGGCTGGCATGGTGCTAACTTCACCGCAGGGTGACAAGTTCTGCTATGTCCTCTGGCTCATGTTTCCATGTACTAACAATGCAGAAGAGTACGAAGCTTTCCTCCATGGGCTTAGGATTTCCAAATTGATGAACCTTAGCCGAGGTAGATGCCTGGGCGACTCGGATCTGGTGGCACAGCAAGTTTCCGGTATGTGGGATTCCAAGGATCCTTTGATGGCGACTTACAAACGTGCTGTATCAGAAGTGGCAGGTCACTTTCATGGTTATCAGGTTGATCATATCGATCGTCGGGTCAACGAAGCAGCTGATGCTCTTTCACGACTCGGGTCACAGCGTAAGCCGGTTCCTCCCAATGTCTTTTTGGATGTTTTGCATAACCCGTCGGTGGAATTGCCTTCTGAAGAGGACATAGCAGTCCCTCACCCGAAATCTCAACTTGTGGTGGCTCTTCGTGCTACTCCGGATTGGGCGATCCCGTATATGGCATACTTGGCACGAGGCGAGTTACCTACTGATGAGTTGCTAGCTCGCCAAATTGTCCGGCGATCCAAGTCCATGGTTATACACAAGGGCGAGTTGCACAAGCGAACCACTTCTGGAATTTTTCAAAGGTGTTTCTCGTCCGAAGAAGGACGTGCGATCCTTAATGAGATCCACGCTGGTGACTGTGGTCATCACCCGGGTCACGATCTCTGGTGTGCAAGGCCTTTAGGCATGTATTTTACTGGTTAACGGCTCATGCAGATGCCGAGGACATAGTACGCAAATGTGACGGGTATCAGAAATTTGGGCATCACATGCAAGTGCTGGCTCAGGAATTATGGATGATCCCAATCACATGTCTGTTCGCGGTCTGGGAGCTTGACATGGTTGGTCCCTTCAAGATGTCTTCCAACAAAATGACTCACCTACTAGTGGCGGTTGATAAATTTACCAAGTGGGTTGAAGCTGAGCCGGTCAGCAGTTGCGATGCAGATACGACAGTCAAGTTCGTCAAGAAGTTGATTTTTCGCTTCGGGTATCCTCATAGCATCGTCACTGATAATGGTACTAATTTATCCGAAGGTGCCATGCAAGAATTTTGTGAGAAAGACCATATACGGCTTGATGTCTCTGCAATTGCGCATCCCCAATCCAATGGACAGGAGGAATGGGCGAATCAAGAAATCCTGCATGGAATCAAGCCCCAACTCGTGGTTCCTATGGAACATACACCGGGTTGTTGGGTGGAAGAGCTCCCTTCCGTTTTGTGGAGCATAAGGACTACCCCTAAAAGATCCACTGGTTACACACCCTTTTTCTTGGTCTACGGAGCTGAGGAAGTTTTACCCAGTGACATCAGGAACGATTCACCGCGAGGCACCGCTTATGTTGAGGAAGACAATGAACTCGCGTGTCAAGATTCGCTGGATGCTTTGGAGGAAGAGCGTGACTTGGCAGCGGCATGATCAGCGATTTACCAACAAGACGTGCGACACTATCATAGCCGCCGAGTCAGAAGTCGGGTTTTTCAGGAGTGTGACTTAGTGCTCCATTCGATTCAAGATCATACTGGTATGCATAAGTTAGCCCCTCCATTGGAAGGGCCGTTTGTCATCAGCAAGAGTCTTCATAATGGTTCCTACTACCTGGTGGATCTTCGTCGAGATAGCCAACAACACAGGTTGAAACGACCCGGCCTTGGAACAGTACACACTTGCGGCCTTATTACACTTGGAGCCACTGGTTCCTTATCATTGTACCTAGCTTAGTCATTGTACTCTCTTTATCTCTCTCTCTATCTCTCTCTCTCTCTCTATATATATATAGCAATAAAGTTGGTGCCCACAAACTTCGGGGTATCTTCCGTTTCAGCTTCTTGAGAGCATGAGTCTTTATTTTTTCACAAGCCGTCCAAGCATGGACACTGTCTTTATCAAAGAGCATAAGTCGCCATGCTGCACTTATTTCAAAAATGGATACTGGTAAGCCAAAGAGGACCAAAGTTGCCATGTTGCATGGTTCAAACATGGGCACCCTATATGGTTTTGAGAATCAAGCCGGCTTACTTGGGGGCTACTAGGTCCCAGTTCGTTTTGCAGTAAGAGCGTAAACGCTTCTGCAATCCTATGTCCGACTTTTCCCTAATCATAGGTCACTTGGGGGCTTCTACTCACTGAGTTCAGCTTGAATACTCTCTTGGCTAGCGAAAAATTAATGCATTACAATGGTTATACTGGATTGTGTGTTTGGAGACACACCCTATGGTCCCATGTACTCTTGGTGAGTCAATCCACTTCTGGACCCAGAACTTGCCTTGGTTAAAACATGAAGGGTGCCTGCAGGAGCCGGCATATGGAAAATAGACAAACCATGGGTTCACTAAACCTGCTTCATTGAAGCTTGACTCACGCCTCATCAGCCGGTCTAACAACTCAGGCTGTTGCAAAAGCATCTCTGGGTAGCACTAGAGCCTTGCAAGCTCGTCCTACCCTGTCGTGACTCATTGAGCTGGCAACCTTTATGACTACAAAGTATCGTTGTGGCATAGTTAACAGTTTTCAAAAAAATCATCCTAAACTGTCGCGTCTCACTGAGTCGGCTTATTATTTCTTCTCTAACAACAGGGGGAGCAATTATTCATCAAATACATGCCAAAGACGCCTAGTCAGGCGACTCATATTAACAAAAGGGTAAGACTTCACAATCAGCAAAGGTACAAGTGCATCACAATACTCTTTTCATCTCTAACCTATTACGTGGCTCAGAAAGCCATCAAAAGTTACATAACTCGGCATTGTATTTTCTAAACTGATCTCCATGGGTGATCTTCAAGTAACTCCTGGTTCAAGCCGCCTCTGAATTATCCTGCCTCGAGCTTTCACCATCTTGGATTTGTAAGTCGCCCAATTTCCAATTGTAATTTGTCAAGGCATGGAACTCAGCCTCATCAATCAAGATGGTGGACATGTCGGCATCAGAGTCAAAAGGATGCTTGTGGCGCCACAGAGTGAGAATGGTGATTTCATGCGAGGGACGAGTAACCCGCGTGTTGTGTTCATCATAAGTCGCTTGATACTTGGTTAAGTCCAGACTGACTGCGAGTTGAGTCGTCGTGAAGCGAGATTCCTTCACACAACGATGGCAATCTTTTTTAGTAACTTCTGAGCCGTCGTCTTTGTACTCTCGAAATCCCCCAGTTACTTCCTGATACGTCTCCAACGTATCTATAATTTTTGATGGTTCCATGCTATTATCTTGTCAACTTTGGATGTTTTGTATGCATGAATATGCTATTTTATATCTTTTTTGGGACTAACCTAATAACTCAGTTCCAAGTACCAGTTTTGTTTTTTTCGTGTTTTTGACCTTTTTCAGAGGAGAATATTAAATGGAGTCCAAACGGAACATAACCTGCGGAATGATTTTTTCCATAACAGAAGATACACATGATACTTGAGAACCAAGGCAGGGGACCTCGGGGGAGGTCACAAGCCCCCTACTGCGGCCTGGGGGGCGGGCCTAGCAGGCTTGTGGGCCCCCCGTGGCTCCTCTGCGCTACCTCTTCCGCCTATAAATTCTCTAAAAATCCAAAACCACTAGAGAGAGCCATGAAAATACTTTTCCGCTGCCGCAAGCTTCTGTCTCCGCAAGATCCCATCTGGGGACCGTTCCGGTGCCTTGCAGGAGGGGGGATTCGGACACGGAGGGCTTCTTCATCAACACCATTTCCTCTCCGATGATGCGTGAGTAGTTCACCATATACCTCCGGGTCCATATCCAGTAGCTAGATGGCTTCTTCTCTCTCTTGGATATTCAATACAAAGTTCTCCATGATCTTCATGGAGATCTATCCGATGTAACTTTCTTTTGCGGTGTGTTTGTCGAGATTCGATGAATTGTGGATTTATGATCAGATTATCTATGAATATTATTTGAGTCTCCTCTGATCTCTTATATGCATGATTTAGTATCCTTGTAATTCTCTTCGAGTTGTGTGTTTCGTTTGGCCAACTTGATCTATAATTCTTGCAATGGGAGAAGTGCTTGGTTTTGGGTTCATACCGTGCGGTGTCCTCACCTAGTGACAGAAGGGGTAGCGAGGCACGCATCGTGTTGTTGCCATTAAGGGTAAAAAGATGGGGTTTATATCATATTGCATGAATTTATCCCTCTACATCATGTCATCTTGCTTAAAGCGTTACTCTGTTTGTTATGAACTCAATACACTAGATGCATGCTGGATAGAGGTCGATGTGTGGAGTTATAGAAGTAGATGCAGACAGTATCGGTCTACTTGTCTCGGACGTGATGTCTATATGTATGATCATTGCCTTAGATACCATCATGACTTTGCACAATTCTATCAATTGCTCGACAATAATTCGTTCACCCACCGTAATACGTGCTATCATGAGAGAAGCCTCTAGTGAACACTATGGCCCCCGGGTCTACTTCACATCATATTTTCAGATCTACACTTTTACTTTGTTGCACTTTCCACCTTCAGTTCTCACCTTGCAAATAATCGTGAAGGGATTGACAACCACTTTATAGCGGTGGGTGCAAGTTTGTTTGTTTTCGCGTAGGTACATTGGTGCGTAATCTTGATACTCCTACTGGATCGATACCGTGGTTCTCAAAGTGAGGGAAATACTTATCGCTACTGTGCTGCATCACCCTTTCCTCTTCAAGGGAAAAACTAACGCAAGCTCAAGAGGTAGCACTTCCTCAGACTTAAGCTCTGGAGCATAAGCCAAGCACCGAGTTAGGGTGGTCAGCACTCCTTTCCGGACGGCTGATCTTTTTATCTCTTCTATTTGGGGTGGCGGCATGGACAAACATCCCATCATATATTTGATTGATTTTATGGATCTTTGTCGCCCATGACGGCCTTCATAGTCATCACACTGCCGGTGTACAGTTCCTCTGTCAAAGTATATATCGCCTTTAGTTTTAATTCACAATCATCATGAAGATTGGCGGCTCGAGGACCTGCAGTAAAGATACACGATCATAACTCGCCGGAAGGTCTTACAACATGACTTTGGAAGTAACGATAGTGGCGGGTACTTACCAAACACAACATTGGCCATTTTTGAGATATGAAGTTTTAACCCGGACAGTTCATGCACGGCGACATTCATCTTCTCCTCAACTTGCTCCTCCCTTTTCAGTAAGGCGACTCTCTCAGTTTAGGCCTTGATTAAAAGATCTTTATGTTCCGCCTTCATCTTCTCCATATCAACCAGTGAAAGGCGGAGTTTCTCTTCAAACTTAGCTCAAGCGTCTTGCTGCTCAGCCAGACTGTGCTTCACACTGGCCACGTTTGAGTCGGCCTGAGTCAACGATTCTTGCAAACACCGGGTCAAAACAAGTTCCATGCAAATTGCAAGCAATATACCTTACACTTGGGGGCTAATGTATGATTCCTTTTTTCCAAGGTAATACCTTAAAGCAAGATCCGACTCATCTTTAAAAAACATGACCCGACCCTTAGGGGCTACAGGCTGTAGCTTTTCTTCAAATATATGCTAAAGACCGGTTCATCTTTAAAACAAGATGACCCGACCCTTGGAGCTTCACGTTGAAGCTTTTCTTCAAATATATGCTAAAGACTCGACTCATCTTTAAAAAAGACGACCCGACCCTTGGGGGCTACAGGTTGAAGTTTTTCTTCAAATATATGCTAAAGACCCAGCTCATCTTGACAAAAAATATGACCCGGCCCTTGGGGGCTACATGTTGAATCTTTCTTCATAATACAAACCAAAGACCTGGCTCATATTCGAGAAGATGACCCGGCCCTTGGGGGATACAGGTTGAAGCTTTCTTCATAATACAAACCAAAGATCCGGTTCATCTTCAAGATGACCCGGCCCTTGGGGGCTATAGGTTGAAGCTTTCTGCAAAGCTCGATTCGTTAGAAGTCACTCTCCCTTTGGAGGACTAATGGGAGTATATGTAAAAGAGGATAATAGGTATCATACCTCTTGTTTTCTTCTCATCATATTAACGAAGGTCTTCTCCATTTCATGACTCATCTCCATGCGACTCACAAAGGCAGAATGTAGTTCATCAAATTCCAGCTTCTCAAAGTTGGGAAGTTTCAGTTTGGTCATGCCCTTCTCTACAAGGACTGAGGCATCTTTGGGCTCATGCTTGGTCAATACTGCAGATGCAGGTTTGGAATAACCTGTACCAACGACTGGATCCGGATCAGGCATCACGTCTTCAGCCGCCTTTTGAGGACTTGGCGGATTGGGGTTTTCAATTGTTTCCTTCTAAGGGCTTGGAAGCTCATCTTGGATATCGGGGAAATCGTCAAAGGCTTCGGCATGAGTCTCATCCGGCTCATCCTGAGCTTCTGGGATGGAAGCACTCATTCCAAAATTTTAAGCCGCCTTGGGAGTGGATGGTGACTTGCCGGTTTTCCTTTTCTTCGCTTGAGCCCTACAAAATATGGCAATTGTGTTAAAATAGCAACATTGGCACCCAAAGAACATATTGGCAAAGGAACTTACCCCTGAAGGTGGATTAAGGGAGGAAGAGTCGAAGCAGCGGAGTCGCCAGATGAAGGAGGCGAAACCTATTGGGTATAAAGATTCCAAAGGTTGTGTAAATCATAAGAATCGGCTACACAAGAAAGGACACCTAGTGCAACACACACCTCACTCTGTCATTTTCGACCAGCCATTTTTTCAGGCAACTCGGACAAAAGATCACCAGAATGACTTCGGGTTTGACGTTTTGGTGTAAAACTCACCTTCTTCAAAAGGAAATTGGGATCAAGATGAGCATCCGGGTGAGACAAGGGAACTTTCCTACAAACTCGCCTTGCCGGTTTGGGAGGAGAAGAATTTCAGTCAGAAGAAATGGAAATTACCTTGATGTCTTCACCTTGGCTCTCCATATCATCATCCTATAAACAGAAAACGGCAAATGCGTAAGTATGGAGTGAGGCGGAATAAAAAGATAAAAAACATTTACCTGTGAGTGCTCCTCTATGGTGTGAGACTCGCCTATAATATAGGATTCTTTGGTGGTGGCTTTGCTCTTGGCTTTCTTCTTCTTCTTTGTTGCGGCTTTCGTTGTCGTCTTCTTCGCAAAAGTTTTAGATCTTCGTTTCCAAAAAGGCAAGTTATTTTGTCAAACCTAGTTGGCGGCCGAGTCAGAAACCAAGCTTAAGGTTATAAAGAGGACAAAGATAGGCGAGTCAAGTTAGTTTACCTCGGTAGCAGGGTTGGAGACACAGAATGGTCTTAAACCAATCTTGGCGCAATTCTCAATTGGCTCGCCACATTGTTTTTTCACAATATTAACAATATCCTCCTCCGCAAGCAAGACGTTGTAGAAGCACTGCGGATGGGTTAAGCTACCATCATATTCGCACATTAAGCCACCCCGGAAGCTCAGAGGCATGATCCGCCATTCCACCCAACAACGGACCAGATCAACTCCAGTGAGGCCGTTGGCGGTTAGGGCCCTGAGTTTGGCGAAGACAGGGGCGACTGAAGCTTCTTCTTCATCAGTCAGTTTCTCAGGCTGCTCAAAACCCATGGATAGACGTTCTTGCCTAAAGCTTGGTAGAGGATTCTAGGTGACTGGAGCAGTGTAGCGGCAGTAAAACCAAGTCTTTCCCCAACCCTTGTGGTGACTAGGTAGAGCGGCGGTTGGGAACCCGCATTCTCGGTGTTTCTGAATATTTACCCCGCTAAGTTCTAGGCAGGGGCCATTGGCGAATTCGGTTTGGCGGTTCAAATAGATAAACTTCCTAAACAGAAGGACAGTAGGCTTTATCTGCAAGTAGGCCTCGCAGAATACTTGGAACTGACAGAGGTTAGTAATCGAGTTCGGGCCTAAGTCCAAGGGATGGAGATTGAAGAAATGTAGTGCGTCTCTGAAGAATTTTGAGCCGGGCGGTGTGAAGCCTCGTTCAATGTGGTTAGTAAAAACCACAACGTCCCCATTGGCGGGTTGCGGACGTTGTTCTCCTAAGGCGGCTCACCAACCGACTGTTTCCCACGGAGCTAGGGTTCCCACTTTGACAAAATCCTCAAGGACCTTTTCGCTGACCTTTGACGACAACCAATTGCACTTGGAAATGTGACCCATATTCACAAAGGCACACAAGCATAAATCTGCATAAAATTTGCTGACCTTTGTGGAAATATTAACTCGCCAAACGAGTGGTTGGGGCGGCATCTAAGCAGAAATGGTGACTCGCCGCAGCCTGGAAGGCATTTAAACAAAAACTATGATTCGCCTCAGCCTGGGGGACATATGGACGAAAATCTTGATTCGCCGCAGTCTGGGAGGCGTCTAGACAACAGTTATGAGTCGCCATGGCCTAAGGACGAGTTGCTTTTCAAATTTTCCTTAGTGAATTTCCTAGGTATGAGGAAAACATGTTTCCCACACGGTGCTATGAAATATGGATGTACGGGTGCCCTAAAACAAAAGAAATATAACAATATACTCTGCGGGTCCTAAAGAACACTAAGGATGCGGAAGCACCAAAGGCTCCACGAGGGGATCTTATGAAGCCATGGGAAATAGCGACAAATCTACTGTCATTACCAAACAAATCCACTGCAGTTTTTACTAAGCTACAAATTCAAAATGATATCTACGAGGATTAATGGCGTTGGCTATGGAGGATTGAAGAACTACTGCTCTGCACTAGGAACTACGATGATGGGTAAACTAGATCTAAAAGAAGGAGAGGAAATTTACCTGGTGAGTGCAGTCGTTTGCGGAAGGCAGTCTTGTTGAAGGTCAGCACCGAGAGCCAAGCCCGAACGATCCAGGAGCTGAAGATATGAAGCGGGAGCACTTTGGCGGCGCAGCACTTTGGCAGCGGAGCATTTGCAGCGCCAGCTCGAGGAAGAAGAAAAAGGGCGACAGTGTAGGCAGAAGAAAGGGACCCCCTCCCCTGCGACTATTTAAAGACCCCAGACCGAAACTGGAACGGCAGACACGGGAATCGAGGAGGCACATTAAAAATCGGCAGTGATGGCGCTTGGATTTTCGGGGTGATAGGGTAAAACCAAAAAAGTTCCGTTGGGATAACGTCACCAGATCCCTGAAATGACGGGGTAGGTGATGTCACCTATGAATCATCTGGGATTTGGGCGAAGCACAGAGATCGGCAGCTTGTCACTTATAGAGCAAAAAGGCCGAGTCAAAGGTCCCGTATGAGTCGCCATAGTCAAGTGTAAGGATTTATTGGCGTGAATAAATTCAAGACAATATGGGGCCTAATGTTGGGGATATTTCTCGGTGTGTGACCCGCGATATTGGGCCGGGTCAGGTTCTAGGCGACTCAAGACCCAAGAGCACAGAAGGCATGAGGTGTTCTACGACCTTAGTGTCGGTTCAGCCCATGAGCCTTGAAGGCGACTCAAGATCCAAGGAAAGGAAGACTCACCGGAGGTTTCCTTACTTGAGAGACACAGTGGGTTAGAGATAGATCAGGTCACGATTCATAATGTGGCATGGACTCCTGTAAACCTAGGGCCTCGACCTATATATATAAAGGCGAGTCTCTAGGGTAGAAACATTAAGTTATAAGCCATCGAGAGCTATGTCAGGCGAGTTACGCACTCTTGTAATCAATTCCACCATCAAATATACATAAAGCAGGATGTTGGCTTTTACCTCCATGGGAGGGGCGGAACCTGGGTAAACCCGAGTCTCGCTTTCGTTCAACCCCTTTGAGTCACCACCAAGGTGCGATGGCTCCATCACTAAGTCCTTTCACGAGGACATCTGCCATGACAAAACAACGACAGGACAACTGTGTTGTTCGAGGTGGAGAGGGCATAGAATGATGCGTCTAACAGGGCCACGTACGAGCTCTTAGTGGTAAGTTTCTTCTTCATATTTGTCAAATCTTGCATTTTAATGTTCGTTTCATTAATAACTAAAAAGTTTGACTTGTCGAAACCAAATGTACAGTCTATGTGCGAGAAGACCGGCCACGCCCATCCGGTGATGCGAGTCATTAACATGGCAGGAACGGTGAGTTTCATTTCAATGCAGTGATCTTTTGAGTGTCATCATGCTAACGACATATTGCAAATGATATTGGTGGAGAATATCTCCCGAAACGTATCGCACGACCCTTCTAAAGTGCAGCCTTCTCTAGGTGAAACAAGCGAGAGCCACCGTGCTTCCACCGTGCTGACAAGAATGGTATGTTTTTTCTCGTGTTTTCCTTAACAACCGCATAATGATGTTTACTTACCGAACCTTAGCTCCAAAATGACATGTTTTACCCAAGTTAGCTCTAGAATGACCTATACTTAGCTTAGTTTCCTTCTTAATGACATAATTAGCTTAGTTAGCTCCAGAATGGCATAATAAGTATAGTTAGCTACTAAATGACCTATTTTTACCTAAGTAGCTCTAAAATGACATATAGTTAGCTTAGTTTCCTCCTAGATGATGTAGTAAGCTTAGTTAGCTCCAAAATGGCCAATTTAATAAAAAATGACCTATACTTAGCTAAGTTATCTCCTAAATGACATAATAAGCTTACCTAGCTCCAAAATGACCTATTGTACCTAACTTAGCTATTAAATGGCCTATAATTACCTTAGTTAGCTCCGAAATGGCTTAATAAGCATAGTTAGCTCCTAAATGACCTATTTTTACCTAAGTAGCTCTAAAATGAGATATACTTAGCTTAGTTTCCTCCTAGATGACGTAGTAAGTTTAATTAGCTCCAAAATGGCCTATTTAATAAAAAATGACCTATACTTCGCTAAGTTCTCTCCTAAATGACATAATAAGCTTACCTAGCTCCAAAATGACCTATTGTACCTAACTTAGCTATTAAACTGCCTATAATTAGCTTAGTTAGCTCCAAAATGGCATAATAAGCATAGTTAGCTACTAAATGACCAATTTTTACCTAAGTAGCTCTAAAATGACATATAGTTAGCTTAGTTTCCTCCTAGATGACGTAGTAAGATTAATTAGCTTCAAAATGCATATTTAATAAAAAATGACCTATACTTAGCTAAGTTCTCTCCTAAATGACATAATAAGATTACCTAGCTCCAAAATGACCTATTGTACCTAACTTAGTTATTAAATGGCCTATAATTAGCTTAGTTAGCTCCAAAATGGCTTAATAAGCATAGCTAGCTCCTAAATGACCTATTTTTACCTAAGTAGCTCTAAAGTGACATATGCTTAGCTTAGTTTCCTCCTAGATGACGTAGTAAGCTAAATTAGCTCCAAAACGGCCTATTTAATAAAAAAGATGACATATACTTAGCTAAGTTCTATCCTAAATGACATAATAAGCTGACCTAACTACAAAATGACCTATTGTACCTAACTTAGCTATTAAATGGCATATAATTAGCTTAGTTAGCTCCAAAATGGCCTATTTAATAAAAAATGGCAAATTAGCTCCAAAATGGCTTATTTAATAAAAAATGACCTATACTTAGCTTACTTCTCTTCTTCATCTAGTCCTCTTCTTCTAACTTTCTTATTTCCCATTTTGCAGATTACATTCACTTCACGGAAGCTTGGATTCATGGAGTGCTTGGGTTACTTGTATTTTTATGGATAGTATGTATGGATGAAACTATTTAAAATATGGATATGAAACTTTGTATGTATGGATGAAACTATTGTAATATATGGTTGGTACGGATGAAACTTGCATAATATGTATGTATGTATGGATGAAACTTATTTTAATATGGTTATCAGTAAGGCAACAACATTATTTCTCTGAAATATGTATATGATAACCCACAAGTATAGGGGATCGCAACAGTTTTCGAGGGTAGAGTATTCAACCCAAATTTATTGATTCAACTCAAGGGGAAGCGAAAGAATATTCTCAAGTATTAGCAGTTGAGTTGTCAATTCAACCACACCTCAAAGATTTAGTATCTGCAGCAAAGTATCAGTAGCAAGGTAGTATGATAGCAACAGTAGCAGTAGTAACTACTAGCAGCAAAGTAACGGCAGCAGCAACGGAGTAACAGTAGCAGAAGTGACAGTAGTAGCGGCAAAGTAACATAGCAAGGACCAGTAGGAAAAGACTCGTAGGCATTGGATCGGTGATGGATGATTATGCCGGATGCTATTCATCATGCATTAGTTATAACACGGAGAGATATGTAACTAGCTCCAGTTTGTCAATCTAATGTAGGCATGTATTCGCATGTAGTCATACGTGCTTAGGGAAAAGAACTTTCATGACATCTATTGTCCATCCCTCCCGTGGCAGCGGGGTCCTAATGGAAACTATGGGATATTAAGGTTCTCTTTTTAATAAAGAACTGGACCAACGCATTAACACTTGGTGAATACATGAACTCCTCATACTATGGTCATCTCCGGGAGTGGTTCCGGCTATTGTTACTCCGGGGTTGCCGGGTCATAACACATAGTAGGTGATTACAACTTGCAAGATAGGATCTAAAACACACATATATTGGTGACAACATAATAGGTTCAGATCTGAAATCATGGCACTCGGGCCCTAGTGACAAGCATTAAGCATGGCAAAGTAGTAGCAACATCAATCTCAGAACATAGTGGATACTAGGGATCAATCCCGTCAAAACTAACTCGATTACATGATAGATCTCATCCAACCCATCACCGTCCAGCAAGCCTACGATGATATTACTCACGAACGGTGAAGAGCATCATGGAATTGGCGATGAAGGAAGGTTGATGATGACGATGGCCACGATCCTCCCCTCTCCGGAGCCCAGAACGGACTCCAGATCTGCCCTCCAGAGGAAGTACAGGAGGTGGCGGCGCCTCCGTATCGTAAAACGCGATGAACTCTTCTCCTTGATTTTTTCCCGACAAATGAGGATATATAGAGCTGGAATTGGGGGCGGCGGAGCCTCGAGGGGCTCACAAGCCTGCCAGGCCCGGCCAGGGGGGGGGGGCCTGGTGGGCTTGTCAGCTCCTCGCTCCGTCCCTCCACTTGATTCTTGCGGAATTATTTTTTATATATTCCACAAAAAATCCTCGTAGATTTCCAGGTCATTCCGAGAACTTTTATTTCTGCGCAAAGACAACACCAGGGCAATTCTGCTGAAAACAGCGTCAGTACAGGTTAGTTCCATTCAAATCATGCAAATTATAGTCCAAAACAAGGGAAAAAGAGTTTGGAAAAGTAGATTCGACGGAGACGTATCAACTCCCCCAAGGTGAAAGCCTTGCTTGTCATCAAGCAATTAAGTTGACAAACTGAAAGAGACAAAAGAAAAACTTTTACGAACGCTGTTTGATCTTGTTGTTGCAATTATGCGTAACTCATATCCAGAATTTCAGCAAGATCATAAGCAAACCACAAAAGCAAATGACATCTAGGTCTCACGGTAAACTCATATCAATGGCATAATCAACAAGCGAGCAAATAATAATAAGTCTGAAACGTCAACACTTCAATCAAGACAATCATGAAGCAGTACGAACAGATGGTATCTCGCTAGCTCTTTTCGAGACCGCAAAACATAAATGCAGAGCACCTTCGAAGACCAAGGGCTGACTAAACATTGTAATTCATGGCAATGAAGATCCAGTCACAGTCATACTCAACACAGTTAAAAGCAAAGCATAAAAATGTAAGAGGTGCTCTCTAATTGGTGCTTTTATAAAAAGAGGACGACTCAACATGAACATAAATAGACAGGCCCTTCATAGAGGGAAGCATTGATTTGCAGAGGTGCCAGAGCTCAAGCTTTGAAAACAGAGATAATAATTTTGGGTGGCATGCTTTCATTGTCAACGCAATGACTAAGAGTTCTCACCATCTTCCAAACTACATATGCTATAGGCGGTTCCAAAACAGAAAAGTAAAGTTTTGACTCCCCCACCACCAATCAACCACACTGCACGACTAGTCGAATACTCGGGTGCCGTCCATACCAACATCAATCCAGGGGGAGTTTTCTTTGCAATTATCTTTTCGATTTGAGCATGGAACTGGGCAATCCAATTACCGACCCCTTTCTCGTGAATGATAGTGAATAAACACATATCGAGGATAACACGCCTAGCATGGAAGATACTGATAGCCCCCTGTCACCACGTGAGCGGTTCGGGCATGCAAAACAGATTATTTCTTGAAGATTTAGAGAGTGGCACATGCAAATTTACTTGGAACGGCAGGTAGATACCGTATATAGGTAGGTATGGTGGACTCAAATGGAACAACTTTGGGTTTAGGGAAGTGGATGCACAAGCAGTATTCCCGCTTAGTACAAGTGAAGGCTAGCAAAAGAGTGGGAAGCGACCAACTAGAGAGCGACAACAGTCATCAAAATGCATTGAGATTAACTAACATTGAGTGCAAGCATGAGTAGGACATAAATCACCATGAACATGAATATCATAGAGGCTATGTTGATTTTGTTTCAACTACATGTGTAAACATGCGCCAAGTCAAGCCACTTGAATCATTCAAAGGAGGATACCATCCTATCATACTACATCATAGTCATCTCAACATTGATGTGTGCATCCAAGACAAACCATTATGAGCTCCTAGCTAATTAAACATGGCATCAGAAACTATGATGTCTAAGTTGTCATTGCAAACATGTTTTTCTCACAACAAAGCTGAATCAGGAACGATGGGCTAGTCATATTTACAAAAACAAAATAGATCGAGTCCATACCAGCTTTTTCAGGCTCAGTCACTTCATCATATATCGTCATTATTGCCTTTCACTTGCACGACCGAACGATGTGAACAATAATAGGAGTTCTCGTGCATTGGACTAAGCTGGAATCTGCATGCAAACACAAAGGAGAAGACAAAGTAATATGGCTCTTTAACAGATAAGCAGATATGCATGCGAGAGCCACTAAACATTGTAACCATGGTCTTCTACCTTGACCCAAAGAAAAAGAAAACTATTTACACAGGAAAGCTCCCAACAAGCAAAATAAGAACAAGAAAATATTTTTAGGTTTTCTCAAACTAGACAAACACACGAGAAGAAAGCGAGAAAAAGAAATAAACTAGCATGGATGATACAGTGGAAAAGTGTGAAAACCGACAAACAAAGTGAAAGAATAAGCAAGAATGTAAAGTCGATGAGATACACGTACTCCCCCAAGCTTAGGCTTTTGGCCTAAGTTGGTCTACTCCCATGGATGGTCCGGGCGACACCCAAAATCATTATGGGGGTTGTACGGGAGCGCTGCAGCCACTGCCTGATTAGCTGCCTCACGGAGATGAGCAGCCTTTGCCTCCCTCTCATACTCATCTGCCTCTCCTCTGGTTATGTAATATCTCCGTTTTACCTGAAAGTCAAAGAAGGCAGGAGCAGGAATGGTAATATGGAAAACACGCTGCCGGTTAAATATTAAACGGTATAGGAGGGATTCATCAACCCTCTCAAGGATCTGGTAGCATGTCAAAGCGACGCGGTCAAGGAAAGCTGTATGGAGCGGGGGATCTCCTTCGCGGATGGGTACGCCAAGGAAATTCATTAAGCGAGTGGCATAGATCCCACCAAAGAAATTCCCTTCATTAGCATTAGTATTCAGCCTCCTTGCTATTATAGCTCCCATGTTGAAACTTCTATCACCCGTTACTACGCTCTTAAGGATACTAAGGTCTGGTGCGCAGAGGTGACAATGATCAATCTTGCCATTAATGCATCTGCCTACGAAGAGGGCAAAGTAATGCAAGGCAGGAAATTGAATGCTTCCCATGGTAGCCTGCGTAATATCTCTAGTTTCTCCAACAGTTATACTAGAGAAAAAATCTCTAACCGAAGATTTAGGAGGATCGTTGAGACTACGCCAAATAGGTATCTTGTAAATTCTATTGAAATCCTCTAAATCCATGCTATACGATTTGTCATAGAGATCAAACAGTACAGATGTATCACGGCCAGCTGAAAATTTGAATCTATGAACAAAAGAGGCAGTGAGAGTAACATACTTTTCACATTTATCGGAGATGAATTCTTCGAGTCCGACGTTGTGAACAAGTGTATCAAACTCGTCTTTGAAACCTGCCTCAATCATGAATTCATCAGAAGGCCATTCACATGGTTGTACCTGTGCATTCCTTGGTTGGTAAGGGTCAGGCTCCCGAATCGCAATACGGGGACCTCTCTTGCTTGAGGAACCACCATGCTAGTTTCTCCTGAACATCTTCCTATTCTAAAATTTTCAGTGACTCTAAGGAAAAGTGAAAAGGCTCAACTAAACTCGTAGCAACTACTCCCACAAGTGCCTAGAGGCCATATTGCACACCAAAACTACTCGGGACCAGGTAAAATTAGCATGCAAAGCTCAAGAACATGGTCACCAAGGCATCAAAAATACGCGAAGTATAAGGCACTAGAGCAAAAACTAATTGGACCAATGGAGGAGTCACTTACCAAGGAGTAATTTCCCCAAAACAGTTCGGAGAATGGTGCTTTGAGCAAGGCGATCGAAAATCCCAGCAAGAGGAGCAAGAACACGGGTTTGAGCTGCAAAAAGATTTTTTTCTAGAGGTACGAGAAGTGGATGAGAGCTAGAATTAGTGGAGAGGGTGCATGTGGGCCCCACAAGCCTGCCAAGGCCCGCCAGAGGGGGGGGGGTGGCCGGGCCTCTTGGGCTTGTGACCCACTGGCGCATCCCCCAGACTAGCTCTTCGTCTTAGCATTTTTCAAAAATTCCAGAAAAAATCATACTTGATTTTCAGGACGTTGGGAGAACTTTTATTTTCGGGGTACTTTTCTATGGGACGCTAAGACAGAAAATAGGGAAAACTAAACTAAATCTATCATTTTTCTTCTAAGCAACCGAAGGTGAAAGCTTGGAACAGAGGTTTGTGACTCCTCGATTCATCCATCTCATGGTCATCGAAAGAAAACCGTCTATGAGGTTGATCAAGTCTCCTTGACAAACTTTTCGAATCGCAAAAGAGAACGGAGAATTTTCGAATAGTCACTAGGACACCTCAATGGGGATGTGTATCTCCCCAACAAGCAAATCATACTTCATCTTGACAGGAGGTATAGGGCATTCAAAGCTCCCAATAAGAATCGATGAAGTTTTTTCGATAGCATTGATGCAATGTACTCGATATTGTTTCTTTGGAAAGTGCACCGTATGCTCATTACCATTGACATCGAAAGTGACATTGCCTTTGTTGCAATCTATAACAGCCCCTGAAGTGTTTAAAAAGGGTCTTCCAAGGATGACCACCATGGCATCGTCCTCAGGAATATCCAAGATAACAAAGTCTGTTAAGATAGTAACGTTGGCAACCACAACAGGCACATCCTCGCAAATGCCAATAGGGAAAGCGGTTGATTTGTCGGCCATTCGCAGAGAGATTTCAGTGGGTGTCAACTTATCCAGTTCAAGTCTATGATAAATAGAGAGAGGCATAACACCAATACCGGCTCCAAGGTCACATAAAGAAGTACTAACGTAGTTATCGTTAATGGAGCAAGGTATAGTCGGCACACCGGGATCACCTAGTTTCTTAGGAGTTCCACCCTTGAAGGTATAGTTAGCGAGCATGGTGGAAATCTCAACCTTAGGTATCCTCCTCTTATTAGTCACAATATCTTTCATGTACTTAGCATACGGAGACATTTTGAGCATATCTGTCAAACACATTTGCAGAAAGACATGTCTAATCATTTCAACAAATCGCTCAAAATCCTCATCATCCTTTTTCTTGGATGGTTTGGGAGGAAAGGGCATGGGTTTCTGAACCCCATGGTTCCATTTCTTTACGATGCTTCCTATTAGTGAAGTCATTCTTATCGTATCTTCTAATCTTAGGCTGTGGGTTGTCAAGATCAACAGGTTCAATCTCCACATCCTTATCATTGCTAGGTCTAGCATCATCATGAACATCACTATTGATATTATCATTAGGCTCATGTTCATCACCAGATTGTGTCTCAGCATCAGAAACAGAGGCATCGTTTGGATTCTTAGGTGTATCAGCATCTGGGTTCCTATCATATTTCTTCTTTCTAGGATGACTAGGTGCATCAGTGCTAACTCCTTGAGCATCTTGTTCAATTCTCTTTGGATGACCCTCAGGATACAAAGGTTCCTGGGTCATTCTACTGTTGGGGAACGTCGCATGGGAAACAAAAATTTTCCTACGCGCACGAAGACCTATCATGGTGATGTCCATCTACGAGAGGGGATGAGTGATCTACGTACCCTTGTAGATCGTACAGCAGAAGCGTTAGAGAACGCGGTTGATGTAGTGGAACGTCCTCACGTCCCTCGATCCGCCCCGCGAACAATCCCGCGATCAGTCCCACGATCTAGTACCGAACGGACGACACCTCCGCGTTCAGCACACGTACAGCTCGACGATGATCTCGGCCTTCTTGATCCAGCAAGAGAGACGGAGAGGTAGAAGAGTTCTCCGGCAGCGTGACGGCGCTCCGGAGGTTGGTTATGACCTTGTCTCAGCAGGGCTCCGCCCGAGCTCCGCAGAAACGCGATCTAGAGGAAAAACCGTGGAGGTATGTGGTCGGGCTGCCGTGGAAAAGTCGTCTCAAATCAGCCCTAAAACCTCCGTATATATAGGTGGGAGGGAGGGGGCCTTGCCTTGGGGCTCAAGGAGCCCCAAGGGGGTCGTCCGAGTCCAAGGGGGAGGACTCTCCCCCCCAAACCGAGTTGGACTAGGTTTGGTGGGAGGGAGTCCCCTTTCCTTCCCACCTCCTCCTTTTTTTTTCTTTCTCTCTTGATTTTCTTCTCCTTGGCGCATAGGGCACTTGTGGGCTGTCCCACCAGCCCACTAAGGGCTGGTGTGTCTCCCCAAAGGCCTATGGGCTTCCCCGGGGTGGGTTGCCCCCCCGGTGAACTCCCGGAACCCATTCGTCATTCCCGGTACATTCCCGGTATCTCCGAAAACCTTCCGGTAATCAAATGAGGTCATCCTATATATCAATCTTCGTTTCCGGACCATTCCGGAAACCCTCGTGACGTCCGTGATCTCATCCGGGACTCCGAACAACATTCGGTAACCAATCATATAACTCTAATATGCATAAAACAACGTCGAACCTTAAGTGTGCAGACCCTGCGGGTTCGAGAACGATGTAGACATGACCCGAGAGACTCCTCAGTCAATATCCAATACCGGGACCTGGATGCCCATATTGGATCCTACATATTCTACGAAGATCTTATTGTTTGAACCTCAGTGCCAAGGATTCGTATAATCCCGTATGTCATTCCCTTTGTCCTTCGGTATGTTACTTGCCCGAGATTCAATCGTCAGTATCCGCATACCTATTTCAATCTCGTTTACCGGCAAGTCTCTTTACTCGTTCCGTAATACAAGATCCCGCAACTTACACTAAGTTACATTGCTTGCAAGGCTTGTGTGTGATGTTGTATTACCGAGTGGGCCCCGAGATACCTCTCCGTCACACGGAGTGACAAATCCCAGTCTTGATCCATACTAACTCAACTAACACCTTCTGAGATACCTGTAGAGCATCTTTATAGTCACCCAGTTACGTTGCGACGTTTGATACACACAAAGCATTCCTCCGGTGTCAGTGAGTTATATGATCTCATGGTCATAGGAATAAATACTTGACACGCAGAAAACAGTAGCAACAAAATGACACGATCAACATGCTACGTCTATTAGTTTGGGTCTAGTCCATCACGTGATTCTCCCAATGACGTGATCCAGTTATCAAGCAACAACACCTTGTTCATAATCAGAAGACACTGACTATCATCGATCAACTGGCTAGCCAATTAGAGGCATGCTAGGGACGGTGTTTTGTCTATGTATCCACACATGTAAATGAGTCTTCATTCAATACAATTATAGCATGGATAATAAACTATTATCTTGATACAGGAATTATAATAATAACTATATTTATTATTGCCTCTAGGTCATAATTCCAACATCTACCACCTCCAGTAACGACTCTGACAGAATTGTCATTGAACTCATTGAGGAAGTCATTCTGAGCTTTAAGTACTTGTTCTACTTGAGTAGTAACCATAGAGCCATGTTTACTCAGAAGCTTAAGATCATTGACGTTCTGTCCACACAAGCACTTCAATGACTAAGCATACGAGCATTTGGTTCCAATTGTCTGCTAACATAATCATTGAAACTCTGTTGTTTGGCAACAAAGTTATCAAATTCATCGAGGCATAGGCTAGCAGGTTTATCAAAAGGAATATCACTCTCATCAAACCTATGCAGAGAATTTACTTCTAATACCTGTATCGGGTTATCAAGACCATGGATCTCTTTGATAGGTGGTAGATTTTTGACATCTTCAGATTTAATGCCTTTCTCTTTCATATCTTAGCTTCTTTCCATTTCTTCAGGACAGAGGAATAGAATACCTGTTTTCTTTGGAGTTGGCTTAGGAGGTGGTCCGGGAATAGTCCAAGCATTCTCATTGCACAAGATGTTATTCAATAGGATCTTAGCTTGTTCTATAGTTCGTTCCCTAAAAACACAACCAACACAACTATCTAGGTGGTCTCTAGAAGCATCGGTAAGTCCATTATAGAAGATATCAAGTATTTCATTCTTCTCAAGAGGGTGATCGGGCAAAGTATTCAGTAGCTGGACAAGCCTCCCCCTAGCTTGTGGGAGACTCTCTTCTCCAACTTGAGCAAAGTTGTATATTTCCTGCAAGGCAGCTTGCTTCTTATGGGCAGGGAAATATTTTTCAGAGAAGTAGTAGACCAGATCCTGGGGTCTACGCACACAACCTGGAGCAAGAGAAGCGACCCAAGTCTTAGCATCATCCTTTAGCAAGAAAGGAAACTACTTGAGGATATAGTAGTGGCGGATCTTTTCCTCACTCGGGAAGAGGGTGGCTATATCGTGCAGTTTGGTAAGATGGGCTACAACCATTTCAGACTCATAACTGTGAAAAGGATCTGATTCGACCAGAGTGAATAACTCAGGGTCGACAGAGAATTCATAATCCTTATCGGTCACAAAGATAGGCGAAGTAGCAAACTTCGGGTCATATTTCATCCTAGCGTTCAGAGATTTTTCTTTCCACTTGAGCAGTTGTTTCTCAACATCATAGCTATCCTTACACGCAAGAAAATCCTCAGCTATCTCTCCCTCCATAACATAACGCTCAGGCATATCAGGCAATTCACATCTAGGAGAGGTAGTTCTAGCAGGAAAAATAGAAGGTTCTACTTCAATAGTATCAGCAGTTTCAGAAGAATCATCACATCTAGCAGCAACTCTAGCAATTTGTGCATCAAGGAATGCATCTAGTGGAAAAGCAGTATCAAGCATAGCATCATCATAAGCATCATGGGCAACAGAAGTAGCATCATCAAGCACATGCGACATATCAAGATTTCTAGGAGGAGGTGGTGTCGCAAACTTACTCATAACTGAAGGTGAATCAAGTGCAGAGCTAGATGACAGTTCCTTACCTGTCCTCGTAGTTGAGGGCAAGACTTTAGTTCTTGGATCTATCGAATTCCTCAAAGTGACCAGCAGACGTAAATCCCAAGTGACTCAGAGAATATAGATGTGCTTCCCCGGCAACGGCGCCACAAAAATGTCTTGATAACCCACAATTGTAGGGGATCGCAACAGTTTTCATGGGTAGAGTATTCAACCCAAATTTATTGATTCAACTCAAGGGGAAGCGAAAGAATATTCTCAAGTATTATCAGTTGAGTTGTCAATTCAACCACACCTGAAATATTTAGTATCTGCTGCAAAGTATCAATAGCAAGGTAGTATGATAGTAACAATAACAACAGTAACCAGTAGCAGCAAAGTAACGGCAGCAGCAGAAGTGACAACAGTAGCGGCAAAGTAACGTAGAAAGGACCAGTAGGAAAAGACTCGTAGGCATTGGATCAGTGATGGATGATTATGCTGGATGCTATTCATCATGCAACAATTATAACACGGAGAGATATGTAACTAGTTCTAGTTCGTCAATCTAATATAGGCATGTATTCAGTATGTAGTCATACGTGCTTAGGGAAAAGAACTTGCATGACATCTATTGTCCATCCCTCCCATAGCAGAGGGGTCCTAATGGAAACTACGGTATATTAAGGTTCTCCTATTAATAAAGAACCGGACCAATGGATTAACACTTGGTGAATACATGAACTCCTCATACTATGGTCATCTCCGGGAGTGGTTCCGGCTATTGTCACTCCGGGGTTGCCGGGTCATAACACATAGTAGTTGACTACCACTTGCAAGATAGGACCTAAAACACACATATATTGGCAACAACATAATAGGTTCAGATCTGAAATCATCGCACTCGGGCCCTAGTGACAAGCATTAAGCATGGCAAAGTAGTAGCAACATCAATCTCAGAACATAGTGGATACTAGGGATCAATCCCCGTCAAAACTAACTCGATTACATGATAGATCTCATCCAACCCATCACCGTCCAACAAGCCTATGATGAGATTACTCACGAACGGTGAAGAGCGTCATGGAATTGGCGATGAAGGTAGGTTGATGATGACGATGGCGGCGATCTCCCCTCTCCGGAGCCTAGAACGGACTCCAGATCTTCCCTCCAGAGGATGTACAGGACGTGGCGGCGCCTCCGTACCGTAAAACGCGATGAACTCTTCTCCTTGATTTTTTCCGGACGAAAGAGGATATATAGAGCTAGAATTGGGGGCGGCGGAGCCTCGAGGGGCTCACAAGCCTGCCAGGACCAGTCAGGGGGGGGGGCTGGTGGGCTTGTGAGCTCCTGGCTCCGTCCCTCCAGTTGATTCGTGCGCTAGTATTTTTTATATATTCCACATAAAATCCTTGTAGATTTGCAGGTCATTCCGAGAACTTTTATTTCTGCGCAAAAACAACACCATGGCAATTCTGCTGAAAACAGCGTCAGTACAGGTTAGTTCCATTCAAATCATGCAAATTAGAGTCCAAAACAAGGGCAAAAGAGTTTGGAAAAGTAGATATGATGGAGACGTATGAGTATGTCATATATTCCTGTGAAATTGTTGGATATAATAAAAAATAATATAAACACGGGCATTTTGTTTTCTTTGCCATCCGCCCACCGACGACAAAGGGGGCAGCAGACGGCAAAGGCCCTGAAGGTCAGGCCTATTTAGCATCTTTGTCGTCCGCCTACTGATGGCAAAGGGGGACCATGGCAGGCGGCAAAGGGGGCCATGGCAGACGACAAAGGGGGCATGGCAGACGGCAAAGGCTGCCGTTACCACTTGACGGCCGTAGCCCCCGCATCTCCCGTCCATGTTCTTTGTCGTCTTCCCCCCACGGCAAAGTTTATTTGCCGTTCGCAGGCGGAAGGCAGAGGACAAAGAACCTATTCACCAGATTTTTGTTTGTCGTGTAGTTTGCCGTCTGCAGACGGACGACAAAGGCCTTTGCCGTCTGGTGTGCTCCTCTTTTCTGTCCGACATGGAAGAAGGCAAAGCCTATGATTACTATAGTGTATGGAAACAAAGTGTGGACTTTGTAAAAACTACTTGATGTTCGTAAGACTATTAAGTACTGATGGATCTTTAAAAGGAAGACATACGATGATGGTGAAAAGTCAAAGTTAATAAAGCTTGACTTGTCGCAAAGATGTTTTCGACAAATTTAAGGAGTTGACTATGATGAGACTTTCTCACTCATAGTGATGCTAAAAGTTCGCTGGAATTATGTTAGCACTTGCTGCATTATTTATGAAATCTTGCAGATAGGATGTAAAAACATTGTTTCCTCGATGGTTTCCTTAAGGAGAAGTTGTATGTGATACAACCAGAAGGTTTTGTCGATCCTAAGGATGGTAAAAAGTATGCAAGCTCCAACGATCCTTCTATGGTCTGGAGCAAGCATCTTGGAGTTGGAATATACGCTTTGATGAGATGATAAAAGTTTTGGGTTTATACAAGGTTTGTGAGAAATTTGTATTTCCAAAGAAGTGAGTGGGAGGACTATACAATTTTTGATGAGTATATGTGGTTGACATATTGTTGATCAGAAATAATGTAGAATTTATGGAAAACATAAATGGTTGTTTGAAAGGATTTTTTCAAAGGAAAGCCTGGATTAAGCTACTTAAACATTGAGCATCAAGATCTATGGAGATAGATCAAAATGCTTAATAGAACTTTCAACAAAATGCATGCCCTGACATGTTTTTGAAGGAGTTCAAAATAGATCGGCAAAGAAGGAGTTCTTGGCTGTGTTGTAAGGTGTGATTTTGAGTTAGACTCAAAAGCCTGACCACGGCAGAAGAAAGAAAAAGGATGAAGGTTCTCCCCTATGCCTTAGTCGTAGGCTCTATAATATGTTATGTTGTATACCGCACATGATGTGTGCCTTGCCATGAATCTATCAAGGGGTGTAGAAGTGATCCTGGAATGGATTACTAGACAGCGGTCAAAAGTTATCCTTAGTAACTAGTGGACTAAGGAATTTTCTCGATTATGGAGGTGATAAAATAGTTCGTCGTAAAGGTTACGTCGATGCAAGCTTTGACACTAATCTGGATGACTCCGAGTAGTAAACCGGATTCGTATAGTGCAACAGTCATTTGGGGTGGTTCCAAATGGCGCGTGGTAGCAGCATCTATAGAATGACATAGAGATTTTCAAAGCACACATGGATCTGAAAGGTTCAGACCCGTTGACTAAAAACCTCTCTCACAAGAAAGACATGATCGAACACTAGAACTGTATGGGTGTTAGATTCAGTCCAATCACATAGTGGTGTGAACTAGATTATAGACTCTAGTGCAAGTGGGAGACTATTGGGAATATGCCCTAGAGGCAATAATAAATTGGTTATTATTATGTTTCCTTGTTCATGATAATCATTTATTATCCATGCTAGAATTGTATTGATTGGAAACTCAAATACATGTGTGGATACATAGACAACACACTGTCCCTAGTGAGCCTCTGTTGACTAGCTCGTTGATCAAAGATGGTCAAGGTTTCCTGGCCATAGACAAGTGTTGTCACTTGATAACGGGATCACAACATTAGGAGAATGATGTGATGGACAAGACCCAAACTATGAACGTAGCATATTATCTTGTCAGTTTATTTCTACTGTTTTCTGCATGTCAATGTATCTGTTCCTATGACCATGACATCATACAACTCCCAGACACTGGAGGAATACTTTCTGTGTTATCAAATGTTGCAATGTAACTAGGTGACTATAAAGGTGCTCTACAGGTATGTCCAAAGGTGTCTGTTGGGTTGGCATGGATCAATACTAAGATTTGTCACTCCGTGTGACGGAGAGGTATCTCGGGGCCCACTCGGTAATACAACATGATACGTCCATTTTGCATCATGCTTTTATGTTGATATTTATCGCTTTATGGGATGTTATTACACTTTACAGTACAATACTTATGCCTTTTCTCTCTTATTTTATAAGGTTTATATGCAGAGGGAGAATGCTGGTAGCTGGAATTCTGGTCTGAAAAAGGAGCAAGTTTGAGATACCTATTCAGCGCAACTCCAAAAGCCGTGAAAACCAATGAGGAATTATTTTGGATTTTATAAAAAGTACTTGGCGGAAGAAGTACCGGAGGGGAGCCACCAGGAGGCCACAAGCCTGCCAGGCACGGCCTACCCCCCTGGCCGAGCCTGGGTGGCTTGTGGGCCCCCTGTTGCCCCTCCAGCTCCCATCTTTTGCTATAAGGAGGGTTTCGTCCCAAAAAAATCAGGAGGAGGCTGTCGGGAAGAGACGCCGCCACCACGAGGCGAAACTTCAGCAGAACCAATCTAGAGCTCCGGGAGTGCCATCCTGCTGGTGAAACTTCCCTCCAGGAGGGGGAAATTGTCGCCATCGTCATCACCAACACTCCTCTCATCGGAGGGGACTCATCTCCATCAACATCTTCATCAGCACCATCTCATCTCCAAACCCTAGTTCATCTCTTGTAACCAATCTCCGTCTCGCGACTCCGATTGGTACTTGTAAGGTTGCTAGTAGTGTTAATTACTCTTTGTAGTTGATGCTAGTTGGATTACTCGGTGGAAGATCATATGTTCAGAACCTTAATGCTATTCAATACCTTTCTGGTCATGAACATAATTATGCTTTGTGAGTAGTCACTTTTGTTCCTGAGGACATGGGCTAAATCTTGCTATAAGTATTCATGTGAATTTGGTATTCGTTCGATATTTTGATGCGTTGTATGTTGTCTTTCGTCTAGTGGTGTTATGTGAACGTTGACTACATAACACTTCACCATTATTTGGGCCTAAAGGAAGGCATTGGGAAGTAATAAGTAGATGATGGGTTGCTAGAGTGACAGAAGCTTAAACCCTAGTTTATGCGTTGCTTCGTAAGGGGCTGATTTGGATCCACTAGTTTAATCCTATGGTTAGACTTAGTCTTAATTCTTCTTTCGTAGTTGCAGATGCTTGCGAGAGGGGTTAATGATAAGTGGGATGTTTGTCCAAGTAAGGGCACCACCCAAGCACCGGTCCACCCACATATCAAACTATCAAAGTAGCGAACACGAATCATATGAACGTGATGAAAACTAGCTTGACATAAATTCCCTTGTTTCCTCGGAAGCACTTCACCTCATATAAGAGTTTGTCCAGGCTTGTCCCTTGCTACAAAAGGGATTGGACTATCTTGCTGCACCTTTGTTACTATTGTTACTTGCTACTAGCTACAAATTATCTTATCACACAACTATCTGTTACCGATAATTTCAGTCCCTGCAGAGAATACCTTGCTGAAAACCACTTGTCAGTTCCTTCTGCACCTCGTTGGGTTCGACACTCTTACTTATCAAAAGGACTACGATAGATCCCCTACACTTGTGGGTCATCACAACATCACAATAAGCCTTGCAAGCAATGTGACTAAGAAGTTAGTCACGAGATCTTGTATTACGGAATGAGTAAAGAGACTTGCTGGTAACGAGATTGAACTATGTATAGAGATACCCGACGGTCGAATCTGGAGCAAGTAACATACCGAAGGACAAAGGGAACTGCATACGGGATTAACCAAATCCTTGACATAGAGGTTCAACCGATAGAGATCTTCATAGAATATATTGGATCCAATATGGACATCCAGGTCCCAATATTGATTATTGGTCGGGAAGTGTCTCAGGTCATGTCTGCATAGTTCTCGAACCCGCAGGGTGTGCACACTTAAGGTTCGGTGAAGTTTCGGTATTATTGAGTTTTGAGTGTTGGTAACTGAAAGTTGTTTGAAGTCCCAAACGTCACGAGGAGCTCCGGAATGGCCCGTAGGTAAAGATTGATATATAGGAAGTCATGTTTTGGTCATCGGAAAAGTTTTGGGCTCGTCGGTAGTGTATTGGGAGTGCCGGGTTGGGAACTGGGGACCATCGGGAGGGGTGTCTCGACCCAAAAGTCCTCATGGGCTGTGGGAGGAGTCAAACCAACCCCTAGTGGGCTGGCCGAACCAACCACTAAGTGTTGGAATTATGCCCTAGAGGCAATAATAAATATAGTTATTATTATAATTCCTGTATCAAGATAATCGTTTATTATCCATGCTATAATTGTATTGAATGAAGACTCATTTACATGTGTGGATAGATAGACAAAACACCGTCCCTAGCAAGCCTCTAGTTGGCTAGCCAGTTGATCAAAGATAGTCAGTGTCTTCTGATTATGAACAAGGTGTTGTTGCTTGATAATTGGATCACGTCATTAGGAGAATCACGTGATGGACTAGACCCAAACTAATAGACGTAGCATGTTGATCGTGTCATTTTGTTGCTACTGTTTTCTGCATGTCAAGTATTTATTCCTATGACCATGAGATCATATAACTCACTGACACCGGAGGAATGCTTTGTGTGTATCAAACGTCGCAACGTAACTGGGTGACTATGAAGATGCTCTACAGGTGTCTCCGAAGGTGTTAGTTGAGTTAGTATGGATCAAGACTGGGATTTGTCACTCCGTGTGACGGAGAGGTATCTCGGGGCCCACTCGGTAATACAACATCCCACACAAGCCTTGCAAGCAATGTGACTTAGTGTAAGTTGCGGGATCTTGTATTACGGAATGAGTAAAGAGACTTGCCGGTAAACGAGATTGAAATAGGTATATGGATACTGACGATCGAATCTCGGGCAAGTAACATACCGAAGGACAAAGGAAATGACATACGGGATTATATGAATCCTTGGCACTGAGGTTCAAACGATAAGATCTTCGTAGAATATGTAGGATCCAATATGGGCATCCAGGTCCCGCTATTGGATATTGACCGAGGAGTCTCTCGGGTCATGTCTACATAGTTCTCGAACCCGTAGGGTCTGCACACTTAAGGTTCGACGTTGTTTTATGCGTATTTGAGTTATATGGTTGGTTACCGAATGTTGTTCGGAGTCCCGGATGAGATCACGGATGTCACGAGGGTTTCCGGAATGGTCCGGAAACGAAGATTGATATATAGGATGATCTCATTTGATTACCGGAAGGTTTTCGGAGTTATCGGGAATGTACCGGAAATGACGAATGGGTTCCGGGAGTTCACCGGGGGGTCAACCCACCCTGGGGAAGCCCATAGGCCTTGAGGGTGGCGCACCAGCCCTTAGTGGGCTGGTGGGACAGCCCAAAAGGACCCTATGCGCCTAGGAAAGAAAATCAAAGAGAAAAGAGAAAAAAGGAGGAGGTGGGAAGGGAAGGAAGGACTCCCACCCACCAAACCAAGTCCAACTCGGTTTGGGGGGGGGGGAGCCTTCCCCCTTGGACTCGGCCGACCCCCTTGGGGCTCCTTGAGCCCCAAGGCAAGGTCCCCTCCCTCCCACCTATATATACGGAGGTTTTAGGGCTGATTTGAGACGACTTTTCCACGGCAGCCCGACCACATACCTCCACGGTTTTTCCTCTAGATCGCGTTTCTGCGGAGCTCGGGCGGAGCCCTCCTGAGACAAGGTCATCACCAACCTCCGGAGCACCGTCACGCTGGCGAAGATTTCTTCTACCTCTCCGTCTCTCTTGCTGGATCAAGAAGGCCGAGATCATCGTCGAGCTGTACGTGTGCTGAACGCGGAGGTGCCGTCCGTTCGGTACTAGATCGTGGGACTGATCGCGGGATTGTTCGTGGGGCGGATCGAGGGACGTGAGGACGTTCCACTACATCAACCGCGTTCACTAACGCTTCTGCTGTACGGTCTACAAGGGTACGTAGATCACTCATCCCCTCTCGTAGATGGACATCACCATGATAGGTCTTCGTGCGTGTAGGAAATTTTTTGTTTCCCATGCGACGTTCCCCAACACTAAGGCCCATGCAACTAGAGGTGGGAAAACGCAAAGGAAAGGAAGAGAAGGAGTCCAAGTAGGAATGGAATCCTAGTTGGAGTAGGATTGGAGGTGGACTCTTCCACCTCCTCCTAGTTCAGCCGAACCCTGACGTCAGCTGTGCTTCCCTCGCAATGGCTCCAGAAAAGTGATGATCCTGCAATATCTAGTGTTAGCTACATGAATGCTTATAACAACTAACCTTCTCCTGCAACGGCACCAGAAGAATGCTGCCAGCACTCCCCGGCAACGAAACTGGAAGAATGTTGTTGATGGCCCACCAACGCGTGGGTTCGCAGCAGTTTTCGAGGGTAGAGTATTCAACCCAAATTTGTAGCTAAGCCTTAGGAGGTGACAGTATACTCCCAAGTATTAGCAGTTGAATGTGTAAGACTCAACCACACCTGAAAGATTAGTATCTGCAAGCACAATAGTGACAGCGAAGTAGTAACAACGAAGTAGCGGGTATCGGTAGTGTAACGAGCAATACCAATGGCAAGGAACAACAGTAGTGACAGCAGTAGCAAGTAGCAACAGTAGCAAGCGACAATAGTAGCAACAGTAGCAGCAGAGCAAGACAAGTAACAGCAGTAGCAACAGTAGGACAAACTCGTAGGCATTGGGTCGGTGATTTGTTTGGATGCTATTCATCATGCAATAGCTATAACACGGAGAGATATGTGGCTAGCTCCCGTTCCTCAATGTGATGTAGGCATGCATTCTGTGTGTCGTCATATGTGCTTAGGGAAAAGAACTTGCATGACATCTATTGTCCATCCCTCCCGTGGCAGCGGGGTCCAAAAGGAAACTATGGGATATTAAGGTTCTCCTTTTAATAAAGAACCGGACCAACACATTAGCACTTTGTGAACACATGAACTCCTCAAACTATGGTCATCACCGGGAGTGGTTCCGGTTATTGTCACTCCGGGGTTGCCGGATCATAATACATAGTAGGTAACTACAACTTGCAAGATCGGATCTAAAACACACATATATTGGTGGCAACATAATAATTTCAGATCTGAAGTCATGGAACTCGGGCCCTAGTGACAAGCATTAAGCATGGCAAAGTAGTAGCAACATCAAATCTCTTAACATAGTGGATACTAGGGATCAATCCCCATCAAAACTAACTCGATTACATGATAGATCTCATCCTACTCATCACCGTCCAGCGAGCCTACGAATAGATTACTCACGAACGACAAAGAGCTTCATGGAATTGGAGAGGGAAGAAGGTTGATGATGACGATGGCGACGATTTCCCCTCTCCTGAGCCCAAGACGGACTCAGATCTGCCCTCGAGATGAAGAACAGGTGGTGGCGGCGCCTCCGTATCAAAAATGCGACGAAAACTTCTCTTTTTATTTTTTCTGGGACAAAAGACAACTTATAGAGCTGGAGTTTAGGGCGGGAGGTGCCTGTCGGCCCCACAAGCCTGCCCACCGCCACGAGGGGGGGTGGCGGAGCAAGGGCTTGTGGCCCAGTGGCCCACCCCCTCAGGTGGATTCTGGCGCATGTATTTTTGATATTTTCCAAAACTGCTCCGCGTAAATTTTGAGGACGTTTGGAGAACTTTGATTTCTGCACAAAAATAATACCAAGGCAATTCTGCTGAAAACAGCTTCAGTCCAGGTTAGTTCCATTCAAATCATGCAAATTATAGTCCAAAACAAGGGCAAAAGAGTTTGGAAAAGTAGATACGTTGGAGACGTATCAACTCCCCCAAGCTTAAAACCTTGCTTGTCCTCAAGCAACTCAGTTTACAAACTGAGAGAGAAAGAAAAACTTTGACAAACTCTGTTTGATCTTGTTGTTGCAACTATGTCTAACTCATAACTAGAATTTCAGCAAGATCACAAGTTAACCACATAAGCAAATGACACAAAGGTCTCACGATAAACTAATATCAATTGCATAATCAGCTAACGAGCAAATAATAATGAGTTTCAAATACCAAAATTTCAATCAAAGCAAGCATGAAGCAATATGAATAGGTGGTATCTCACTAGCTCTTTCTGAGACCGCAAAACATAAATGCAGAGCACTTTCAAATATCAAGGGCTGACTAAACATTGTAATTCATAGCAACGAAGATCCAGTCGTAGTCATACTCAATATCAATCAAAAGAAAAGCATAAAAATGACAAAGGTGTTCTCTAATTGGTGCTTATATAAGAGGAGGATGACTCGACAGGAAAATAAATAGACAGGCCCTTCCCAGAGGGAAGCATTGATTTTTAGAGGTGCCAGAGCTCAAGCTTTGAAAACAGAGATAATAATTTTGGGTGGCATGCTTTCATAGTCAACGCAATGACCAAGAGGTCTCAATATCTTCCATGCTACTCATGCTATAGGCGGTTCCCAAACAGAAAAGTAAAGTTTTAACTCCCCCACCACCAATCAATCACACTCCACGGGTAGTCGAATCCTCGGGTACCGTCCATACTAACATCAATCCGGTGGGAGTCTTGTTTCACAGTTACGTTTTCGATTTAAGCATGGAACTGGGCTTCCCAAATACCGGCCCCTTTCTCGTGAATGACTGTGAATAAACACATGTCGAGGATAACACTCCTAGCATGCAAGATACCAATAGCCCTCTGTCACCACATGAGCGGTTCGGGCATGCAAAACAGATTTATTTCTTGAAGGTTTAGAGAATGGCACATGCAAATTTACTTGGAACGGCAGGTAGATACCGCAAATAGGTAGGTATGGTGGACTCTCATGGAAAAACTTTAGGGTTGATGGAAGTGGATGCACAAGAAGTATTCCCACTTAGTACAAGTGAAGGCTAGCAAAAGATTGGGAAGCGACCAACTAGAGAGCGACAACAGTCATCAAGATGCAATGAGTTTGACTAACATTGAATGCAAGTAAGAACAGGATATAAATCACCATGAACACGAATATCATAGAGGCTATGTTGATTTTGTTTCAACTACATGCATGAACATGCGCCAAGTCAACCCACTTGAAACATTCAAAGGAGAATACCATCCTATCATACTACATCATAGTCATCTCAAAATCTATGTTGGCATTCAAGACAAACCATTATAAGCTCTCAGCTAAATAAGCATGGCATCAGAAACTATGATCTCTAAGTTGTCATTGCAAACATGGTTCTCTCACAACAAAGCTAAATCTAGGTTGACAAGCTAGTCATATTTACAAAAACAAAATAGATAGCGTTCATACCAGCTTTTTAGTCTCAGTCACTTCATCATATATCATCATTATTGCCTTTCATTTGCACGATCGAACGATGAAAACGATAATAAGTGCATTGGACTAAGCTGAATCTGCAGGCAAACACAAAGGAGAAGACGAGATAATATGGCTCTTTGAAAGCTAAACAGGTAAGCATGTAAGAACCACTAAACATTGTAACCAATATCTTCTACCTTGACATAAAGAAAAATAAAACTATTTACATGGGAAAGCTCCCAACAAGCAAAAGAAGAAAGAAAAATCTTTTTGGGTTTTCTCAAAAGCACACAAAACAAGAAAACAAAAATAAACTAGCATGGATAATACAGTGGCAAAGTGTAAACACCGGCTAACAAAGTGAAACCATAAGCATGAATGTAAAGTCGGTGAGAACACGTACTCCCCCAAGCTTAGGCTTTTGGCATAGCTTGGTCTACTCCCATGGATGATCCTGGCGAAACCCATAGTCATAGTGAGTGCTATACGGGAGTGCTGCAGCCACTGCTTGAATAGCTGTCTCGCGAAGTCGAGCAGCGATCGCCTCCCTCTCATACTCCTCTGCTTCTCCTATGGTTATGTAGTATCATCGTTTAACCTGAAAGTCAAAGAAAGCAGGGGCAGGAAGGGTAATATGGAAAACACGCTGCCGGTTAAATATCAAGCGGTATAGAAGAGATCCATGATCTCTCTCAAGGAACTGGTAGTGTGTTAGAGCAACACGATCAAGATAGGCTGTACGGAGAGGAGGGTCTTCTGGACGGATGGATACTCCGAGAAAATTTGCTAAGCGTGTAGCATAAACTCCGCCAAAGAAATCCCCCTCACTGGCATTTTTATTCAGCCTCCTTGCTATAATAGCTCCCATATTGAAGCTCCTGTCACCTGTTACTGCGCTCTTAAGGTTACTAAGGTCGGAAGCGCATAGGTGACAATGTGCACCCTTGCCGTTAATGCACCTACCTATGAAGAGGGCAAGGTAGTGCAAGGTAGGGAAATGGATGCTTCCTATGGTGGCTTGCGTGATATCTCTGGTTTCTCCAACAGTTATACTAGAGACAAAGTCTCTGACAGAAGACTTAGGAGGATCAATAACACTACCTCCATTGGGTATCTTGCAAATCCTATTGAAATCCTCTAGACCCACAATATAGATTTATCGTACAAATCAAACATTATGGATGATTCATGCCCAGCTAAAAATTTAAATCTACGCACGAAAGAGGCAGTGAGCATAGCATACTGTTCACATTTATCTGAGAGGAATTCTTCTAACCCGGCATTGCGGACAAGTGCATAAAACTCATCCTTGAAGCCTGCTTCGATCATGAACTCATTGGAAGGCCATTCACATGGTTGCACCGGTGCATCCCTTAGTTGAAAAGGTTCGGGCTCCCGAAAGGAGAGACGAGGACCCTTCTTACTTGAGGAATCACCATGAAACTTCCTCTTGAATATAATTTCCTTTTGCTGAAATTTTTGAAGTTCAAGAGAAAAGTGAATAAAGACCCACCACACCTTGTAGCAACTAATCCTACTAGTTCCTAGAGACCGTATCACGCGCTAAAACTACTTGGGACCAGCTAAAATCAACTTTTGTAGTTCAAGAACAGGGTCACCAAGGCAGCAAGAATTCGCGAAGGATAAAGCACTAGAGGAAAAACTAATTGGACCAATGGAGGGGTTGCCGGATCATAACACATAGTAGGTAACTATAACTTGCAAGATCGGATCTAAAACACACATATATTGGTGGCAACATAATAATTTCAGATCTGAAATCATAGCACTCGGGCCCTAGTGACAAGCATTAAGCATGGCAAAGTAGTAGCTACATCAAATCTCAGAACATAGTGGATACTAGGGATCAATCCCCATCAAAACTAACTCGATTACATGATAGATCTCATCATACTCATCACCGTCCAGCGAGCCTACGAATAGATTACTCACGAACGACGAAGAGCTTCATGGAATTGGAGATGGAAGAAGGTTGATGATGATGATGGTGACGATTTCCCCTCTCCGGAGCCCAAGACGGACTCCAGATCTGCCCTCCAAATGAAGAACAGGTGGTGGCGGCGCCTCCGTATCGAAAACGCGACGAAAACTTCTCTTTTTATTTTTTCTGGGACGAAAGACAACTTATAGAGCTGGAATTGGGGGCGGCAGGTGCCTGTGGGCCCCATAATCCTGCCCACCGCTACTAGGGGGTGGTGGCGGAGCAGGGGCTTGTGGCCCACCCCCTCAGGTGGATTCTGGCGCAGGTATTTTAGATATTTTCCAAAACTGCTCCCCGTAAATTTTCACGACGTTTGGAGAAGTTTGATTTCTGCATAAAAATAACACCAAGGCAATTCTGCTGAAAACAGCGTTAGTCCAGGTTAGTACCATTCAAGTCATGCAAATTATAGTCCAAAACAATGGCTAAAGAGTTTGGAAAAGTAGATACGTTGGAGACGTATCAAACCCCTAGAAGGTTTTTTGGCTGCCTCCTCCCCTGCCTCCCTCCTATATATACTCGAGGATTTAGAGGGAAAGGCTAAACCTAATTTCCACGTGCTCCCTCTACTTCATCTAGATCGGTTTCTCCTCTAGTCTAGTTCGGCGGTGCTTAGGCGAAGCCCTACTGAATTAGTTCACCACCAACACCACCACACCGTCGTGCTGGAGAACTCATCTACCTCTCCGCCCCCCTTGCTGGATCAAGAAGCCAGGGATCGTCATCGAGCTGTACGTGTGCTGAACGCGGAGGTGCCGTCCGTTCAGCACCAGTTCGGGATGGATCGTGATGGTATCGCGGGACGAATCGTGATGAGATCGCGGGACGGGCTGTGATTTGGATCGCGAAGATGTTCCACTACATGAACCGATTTATATACGCTTCCGCTTAGCGATCTACAAGGGTATGTAGATTCACTCTCCCCTCTCGCAGATAATCATCACCATGGATTGGTACTGCGTGTGCGTAGGAAAATTTTGGTTTCCATGCAACGTTCCCCAACACAAAGGAGCCACGTGTTTGAGTTCAAAGCTTAACCTGGTACTCTAAAATACGCTTATGATGACAAGAAGATATATCATGTTATTATTAGCGTTAACCTTTCAAAACATGAAGAAAGGAGATTACTCAAAACCTTAAAGAAGCACATGGCTGCTATTGGCTATACTCTTGACGATCTTAAAGGCATAAGTTGACAGCGTACCTGACATAGCGGGCCCATAAGACAACAACGACTCCCAGGCCCATGCTGCCACCCGACCTGCATGGTCAAGGCACCCCAACCCATTCTACCACGAGCCAGCATGGGCGAACTAAGGCCCGGGCGCTCCCTACTTAACCGCGACGCCAAGGGGAAGGAGGCATCTAGTAGATGACGGTAACGACGGTGGCTACCTCACATGTTCTTCCTCACCACCGATCTTCTCCACCGAATCCATGTACCTTCTCCTATAATAACTACCTATGAACCAAAGTTGTGAGCTATCTCATTAGATCGAAGTGATTCTAGTGTTGGTACATTATCATCTAGTATCAGAGACCAATCTGTGCTCATGCGCCTCGATTTGGCACATCTGATCGAGAAGCGGGCGCTGATTCAAGCTCGCATGTCACTGGATGCCATAGATCCGAGTGTCTCCGCCTTCGTCAGCCAATTTGAGACAAGCATCGAAGCCGCGATAAAGACCAACACCAAGGCCAAGCAAACCAACGTGGCCAAAATCGACGATCTCCTTGCTTGGTGGCCTGATCTCGAGCGACGTGTCACCGATCTCATTGAAGCAGTCACGGTGCTGCAACTCGCGTGACTGGAAACCCCTCCGTAGTCCGATCCTGCTGCAACGACTGATCAAGTGGGGCACCGTGTTCCTTCCACAGGACTAATGGCCACGACGACATCCATCTGCAACGGGGGGGGGGGGCATAGTGGCATCCATTGTGACTCCGCCGCTGCTCCCGGCAAAAGGTCAGCTTGAATCCCACTCTCTTGTGATCCCCCTGTCGTCATTCTCTCACGCGAGTCAAATGCTTGTAGGACTCGGCCAGGTGCACCTCTCTATCTTATTTCCGTAGTTTACGAGCAAGAATCCAAACCTGTGGAAAATGATGTGCGACTAGTATTTATCCATGTTTGGCATCACTAGTTCATTTTGGGTTCCGAGCGCTTAACTTCTCGGGCCCTCTAGCCATTTGGCTGCAATCCATTCAGAAGTTCTTGGGCAAGTTCGACTGGGACTCGTTCACAACCTTATTGTGCACAAGGTTCAGCCATGATCGCAATCGATTGCGGATTCGGCAGTTTTACACCGTGCAACAAACGTCAACCATGGACGATTACATAGAGAACGTTGAGCTCATTACCAATCACTTGAATTCATATTTTGATTCCATACATCCTTACTATTTTCACACTCATTTTGTTGAGGGCCTGAGGACTGACATCAGAGCAGTGGTGTTGGTACAACGACCACCGGATCTGGACACCGCCTGTGCATTGGCTCTGCTCTAAGAGGAAGTGGTTGACGGCGGTTTTATCTCATTGCCAAGACGTCCCGAGGAGGCTCTGTGCGGCTATGCCGCTACCACTTCCACAACCATTGTCTCGTCACACACCACCGACGACGGCCACAGATCGTCATGGCACGGATGCAGCCTAGGCCGATGCATCGAAGGTCAATACGCTGTGGGATTACAGGTGAGCCCGTGGCCTGTGCTTCAGGTGCGGCTAAAGGTGGGGACACGACCATGTTTGCCCCACTTCTGTCCAGTTGCACGTTGTCATGGATCTTCTCAACTTGTTCGACATCGACATGCAACAACATCGTCAAGCGGGGCGAGCAATTCTCTCATGACTATATCGATGTCTACCGTGACTGGCGGTGCTTTGGCCAAGGAGTTTCAGCTACGCACTTGGATTTAGGGTCGGGAAGTCCTCCTGCTGACTTGGACAATTCCCACTCCTTCATCATTGCGCGTCTGGCCGCATCTCTTTCATGAGTTCAAATTCTGGCTAAGCAGGGGCGTGTTCGTGTCGCAGATGGCGGCAAAATTATCTGCTCATCCTTCATCCCAAGCTGCCCCTCGTACTCACAAGTCCATGAGTTTTTCACATATCTAAAAGTGCTGGCACTCGGCACCGATGAAGCCATCTTGGGGATGGATTGATTCGGGGAGCACAGTCCCATGACACTCGACTCGCACAACCGCTTCATCAAGATTTCTACACCAGCAGGTCCTCTCCAGCAAAGGGAGTGTCTACCACCGCTAGTTGGTCATGATGCTGCATCTACCATCTGCGAGTCCATCAACAACATTGAGTTATAAGGCCTCTGCAGCAAAGGAAGTGTCTTGCTCATCAACCATCTGTGCATTGTTTCCCCATCCAGTGAACCATCAGCGCCGATACTAGACTGCATTGAGCGTGTCATTGATGATTTCCCGGATGTGTTTGCCGAACCCACAGGCCTTCCTCCTTGGCGTGCATGTGACCATTGGATACCTCTCATTCCGGGTGCACAGACAGTAAACATGAGGCCGTTCTTCCACAAACAGTAGCACAAGACGGAAATTGAAGCACAAGTGGAAGAATTACTCACACTAGGTGTCATTCAGCGCAACACCAGTCCATTTTCCTCACCAGTCATCCTCGTCAAGAAAAAGGATGGGATGTGGCGCATGTGCATCGATTACAGGCACCTCAATGCACTCACGATTGTTGCCAAGTACCCCATGCCAGTAATTGAGGAACTCTTGGATGAACTGCGCGGCGCGACCTAGTTTTCGAAGTTGCATCTCCGTGCAGGATATCATCAAATCATAGTTGCACTGGGAGAGGAACACAAAACCACATTTCAAACACACCAAGGCCATTTCGAGTTCAAGGTGGTCTCCTTCGGACTCGCAGGTGCTCTAGGAACATTCCAAGGTGCAACGACAACAACCCTCAAACCTCTCGACCGTGTCTGTGTGCTCCATTTCTTTGACGACATTTTGGTTTTTAGCAGAAACCTTGTTGGAACATGTCATACTGCTAAGGCAGGTCCTACAACTTCTCCACCAGGACAAATGGAATTTCAAACTCACCAAGTGTGCTTTCGGACAACAACATATCTCATAGCTCACCAACACCATCACCACATAGGGCGTGTCGCCTGAACCTTCCAAGATTGCAGCAGTGGTCAACTGGACAGCACCGACGGATGTCAAGGGAGTCCGCGGTTTCCTGGGTCTAGCAGGCTACTACCGCTAATTTGTTGGGAACATTGGCGTGATAGCATTGTCTCTGTTGAACCTGCTCAAGAAGGGTGTTCTGTTTCTACGGACTCCAGTCGCTGACAATGCATTCCAGGTGCTTAAAAACAACTAGTCTCAGCTCCTGTGTTGGCTCCTCCCAACTTCAAACAGTCATTCATAGTTGAAATGGATGCTAGCGACCACGGCATTGGAGCCATCCTGCAACAGCAAGGGCACCCGATTGTGGTCATGAGCAATGCACTGAGCCCATAGTATCAAGGCTTGTCCACTTGTGAGAAGGAATACGTGGCAATTATCGGGACTGTCGACCAGCGCCGTCCCTATTTGCAGCATGCAAAGTTCAATATCGTGACCGATCAAAAGAGCTTGGTCCATTTTGAGGAGAAGCTCTTGACGACACCATGGAAACAAAAGGCTTTCACCAAGATGCTCGGCCTACGCTATCGCATCCGCTACAAAAGAGGCATTTAGAATGGTGGCGCTTACGTGTTGTCGCGAGCTAACCCCTCGGACATGCTGGGAGCTGTCACATCGTGTCAGCCGGCTTGGCTCAAGGATGTTACCAATAGTTACATCAACAACCTGCAGGCAGAGCATTTACTGGAGCAACTGGCCATAGGGGAAGACCCAAAATGGCATTTCTCATTGCAACAGGGCATCCTGCACTTCCGTTGCAGGATCTTGCTGGGAGGGAACACTGCAATTCAACAGAAGATCATCTCAGCCTTTCACGATAGCCCGGTGGGCGGGCACTCGGGTTTCCTTGCGACCTATGGTGCAACTGCCGTCTCTTCGCTTGGCCTAAGATGAAGACACATGTCTTGTAATACGTTTATTCCTGTCAGGTACGCTAACAGGCCAAACCAGATCGTGCTACCTCCCCAGGACTGCTTCTGCCACTGCCTATTCCAGACCAGCAGTGGGAGATGATACAGATAGACTTCATCTACGGTCCATCACAGTCCTGTAAGTTCAACTATTTGCTCGTCGTGGTGGACAAGCGCATGAAGTTTGCATACTTCCTTCCTATGGCTCATCCCTACACAACAGCATCAGTCACTCGGCTCTATCTGCATCACATATAGAAGATCCACGGATTGCCAGGGGCAATCATGTCAGACAGGGATCCAATATTGACCAGCCACTTCTGGCAAGAGTTGTTCCATAGCACGGGCACATAATTCAAACTGAGCACAGCAAACCACCCGCAGACTCATGGTCAAACCGAACGTGTTAATCAATGTGTTGAATCTGGTCTTCACTGCTTCATGCAGTCATTCCCACAACGATGGAGCTTCTAGATTCCTCTTGCACATTTCTAGTACAACAACATGCACTAATCAGCCATTGGGATGACACCTTTCAAATCCATGTTTGGGTATGAAGCTCAGCACTTGGGACTCATGGCTGCTACAGTTTGTTCAGTCCCAGCTCTTCAATCCTGGCTCGACGAGTGTGCTCTAGTTCAAGACCTTCTTCAACAACCCCTTAATAGAGCTTAGCAGATTATGAAGGAACAACAATCATTATGAACCTTCTCTATCGGTGAGACAGTCTTCCTCAAGTTCCAACCGTACATCCAAACTTCAGTTGCACCACGGCTAAATCACAAGCTAGCCTTCAAGTACTATGGGCCATTCCCAATCGTCGCCAAGATCAACGAAGTCGCTTTCAAGCTCCAGCTACCCCACAAACCATAGTGCATCCGGTGTTTCATGTGTTGCTGCTTCGCCGAGCCCTCCTTCCGGGTATGACAGTTGAACCACAACTCCCACAATGCACCGACGAGATGGCTATTCCTATAGCTATACTGCAAACTCGTTGGCGCAAGCACAAAGATGGTGTTCGCGAACAAGTCAAGTTCCAATGGTCCAACTCATCAGCATTGGGACCTACCTAGGAAGACAAGGAAAGTCTACTCACACGCTTCCCACATGCAGAGGCTTGGGGTCAAGCCTCATCCCAAGTGGAGGGGGTGTCAGCGTACCTTACATAGCGGTCACACAAGACATCAGCGACTCCCAGGCCCATGTTGCCACCTGGCCCTCACCGTCTAGGCACCCCAACCCACTCTACCATGGGCTAGCATGGGCCAACTGAGGCATGAGTGCTCCCTACTTAACCGCGACGCTGAGGGGAAGGAGGCATCCACTAGATTGTGTCAACGGCGGCAGCTACCTCACCCGTTCTTCCTCTCCACCGATCCCCTCCACCAATTTTGTGTACCTTCTCCTGTAATAGCTACCTACGAACCAAATTTGTGAGCTATCCTAGTAGATCAAAGTGATTCTGGTGTTGGTACATTATCATAAATCCTACTCTCTATCATCACAAGATCAATATGCAACCGTATGCCAAACCATTAATTGATCATCAATGCCATCTCAATCCTAAAATGAAGGAGGTGGTAAGAACTGAAATACTAAAACTTCTGGAGGAAGGTATAATTTATCCTATTGCTGATAGTAGATGGGTAAGTCTTGTTCATTATGTTACTAAGAACGGTGGTATAACTGTTGTTCCCAGTGATAAAAATGAACTCATTCCACAAAGGTGTGGGGATCCCGACTTAAAAGTCGAGATCGCCGAATGAACGTGCTTAGTGATCCCACAGATCAATGCTCATCGAACACACAGATACTGAATATTAAGAGTCTTACATCTAGCATACCGAAATAATACATCAAGTGACCATCACGGTCAAGTTCACAAGGGTAGGGCCTTATAAGGCCAAATCACACTGATACAACTACTAGCGGAAGTCTTGGGGCTAAGCGGGTGCCCATGCCATCAGCCTACGCCAACAGGCATTCTGACTGGGAAGCGTCCTAGTTCGCAAGTCCGTCTCCGATGATTTACTCTTCTCCAAACTTCGGTCCTTCCATGTTTGGTCAATAACATAACCAGTGGCAAGCCAGTGAGTACTTTGAATGTACTCACAAACATCCCATGATATTGATAATGCATTTGGTATGATAACAAGTAATATGCAGTATTGGTGGATGGAAGCTTAACTGAAATAAACATGATCATAGATGGATGTGCAACATAAGCTAGATGATATTTAGAAGAACAGGTTTCAGATATCAACATATCTGTTAAGAGTTGAACACTTTGGTTCACCTGATATGCCAATTCACCAAACTTATTCATATCAACTCTTTCTCAGATATCACTCGAACACACACACACTTACTCACACTTGGTTTATGCGGAAACGACTGGACGTAGTTTAAGCAGCACCACCCAACTGTCCTTGACCGTGGACACAGCTATTCGAATAGTTTTACACTCTGCAAAGGTTGTACGCTGTATCCACGAGATCCAGGAAACTTCCGTGTCATCCACGATTCGCGGTATATAACATACCCAAGGTAAGTACCCAATCAATGCCTTTCCCCTGACGATACTAGACAAAGAGTTCCATTCGATTGGTACCCAGCCCACATGATGTACGTCTTACGAGCACGAACTCTCGATCGTATCATCCATGCGGGGACCAACGGTGTGCCCGGAACACGTAAAAACGACATAGTCGCCCTACCTGGAACGACCCCGCCACGAGAGTGACCACACATCACTCCCGCCACTAGTAATGTGGCTCTTTGCTAGCACCGACCAAAGTAATCAACAAAGCCCCGTCCCATAAAGGGGTAACGTGGTCGCACATGTAAGGTTGAGACGGTCGACACATCATAAATCTAATCCCATTTCCGAAACAACTCACACCAAAATACACCCGGTGCACCACTTCTTCACAAGTGGAAACCGATCTCATCTTCACCCTCGGGCATTAATGGCACCCGACGGGGTTTTCATAAACCTTTTATATTTACCATCATCATGCTCATGCTTCTACTGTGCTTAGCTGTACTTGTCAATGTGATATTAGCGTGAACCTCTTAGGTGGTTGGATCATGCTCAAATGCAAGTGCTCCGGAGGAGCCATCGGAAACATCATATCGATGATTTACCGAATATTCATGATCATATGCAACGGGAATAATTTCTCTAATAGCATGCAATATAATATTTGCTTAAACATGGTCAAATGGTTGCTTGCCTTGATCAGCTAAGTATCCGAGTTCTTCGGGGTCTTCAAGTCCAATTCCTTCGTCAAACGTGGTATCTATCATCGTAGTAAATAAAAAAATAATAAGTAGCTCACTAAAAAACAAAGCACAAACTCACTTCAAAAATGTTTCTTTATTATGATAAATCTATATTATCATTTTGAAAATATTTGTCTCAGGTTTTAGTGAAAAGAATATTTCTAAAAATCATTTTTATAGAAGCTATAATATTCAAAATAGCCTTTTTAATTATTCTAAACAGAAAAGTTGTCTTAAAAAATTGTGCAAAGGCCCTATTAAATTCTACTCATTGTTAGAAGAACTGTGGTGGAAAAATAATTAAAATATATTGGATAACAAATTTTACAAACATCCCTCAAAATTGGATTAAACAAAAAAAGAAAAAGGTGCTTTGACTCAGGCCTGGCTCGGCCTGTGGCTTGGGCCGGCCCAGCTAGCCAGCCAGCCAGCAAGCCCAGGCGCGCGCGCCGTCAGGTTCAAACCTGTCGCGCGGGCCCCTGCTGTCAGCGGCAGAGAGGAGAGAGGGGGAGAGAGAAGAGCCACTGACAGGTGTGCCCCACCTGTCGGGATCGTCTTCCGCCTCTGGACAGAGAGGAGGGGTGGCACGCCAACTACGTGATACGTCTCCATCGTATCTATAATTTTTGATTGTTTCATGCCAATATTCTACAAGTTTCATATATACTTTTGGCAACTTTTTATACTATTTTTGGGACTAACATATTGATCCAGTGCCCAGTGCCAGTTCTGTTTGTTGCATGTTTTTTGTTTCGCAGAATATCCATACCAAAGGAAGTCCAAACGCAATAAAAATTAACGGTGATTTTTTTGGAATATTTATGATTTTTGGGAAGAAGAATCAACGCGAGTTGGTGCACGGAGTGCCCACAAGCCCACCAGCCGCGGCCAGGGGGTGGGCCTGCGGCTGGCGGGCTTGTGGCCACTCCTTAAGGCCGTTTGTGCCCTTCTTTCACCGCGAGAAAGATAATATCCAGAAGAAAATCGTGTAAAAATTTCAGCCTAATCGGAGTGATAGATCTCCCGGAATTTAAGAAACGGTGAAACGCATAATCCGGGAGCGCAGAAATAGAAGGACAGAGAGAGAGAGATCCAATCTCGGAGGGGCTCTCGCCCCTCCGCGACCATGGAGACCATGGACCAGAGGGGAAACCCTTCTCCCATCTAGGGAGGAGGTCAAGGAAGAAGAAGAAGGACGGGGGCTCTCTCCCCCTCTCTCCCAGCGGCGCCGGAGCGCCGCCAGGGACATCATCGTGTGACGGCGATCTACACCAACACGTCCTCATCTTGACCAACATCTCCATCATCTTCCCCCATCTATATTCAGCGGTTCATTCTCCCACAATCCGCTATACCCTCTACTTGAACATGGTGCTTTATGCTACATATTATTATGCAATGATGTGTTGCTATCCTATGATGTCTGAGTTGATTATCGTTGTCCTATTGGTGATTGTTGAATTACTATGATTGGTTTAATTTGCTTGTGGTTATGTTGTTGTCCTTTGGTGCCCATCATATGATCGTGCGCGTGGATCACACCATAGGGTTAGTTGTATGTTGATAGGACTATGTATTGGTAGGCTAGAGTGACAGAAGCTTCAAACCTAGCATAGAAAGTGATGCATATGGGATTGAAGGGGGACCAATATATCTTATTGTTATGGTTGGGTTTTACCTTAATGAATGTTAGTAGTTGCGGACGCTTGCTAATAGTTCCAATCATAAGTGCATAGATTTCCAAGTAAGGGATGACATGCTAGCAGAGGCTTCTCCCACATGATACTTCCTATCGATCTAGTAACGTAGTCAATTGCTTAGGGACAATTCCGCAACTCCTACAACCACTTTTGCACACTCGTTAGACACTCGTAGTTGTTCCTTTATCTAACCAGCCCCTAGTTTTATTTACGTGTTATTTACTTTCTTGCAAGCCTATCCTATCACTCCTAGAAAGTACTTCTAGTTTCATACTTGTTCTAGGTAAAGCGAACGTAAAGTGTGCGTAGAGTTGTATCGGTGGTCGATAGAACTTGAGGGAATATTTGTCCTACCTTTAGCTCCTCCTTGGGTTCGACACTCTTATTATCGAGAAAGGCTACAATTGATCCCCTATACTTGTGGGTTATCACTATGCTACTGGTGTCCTCGGGCCCAACAAATGGCAGGAATGGAACCAGCTCACCGTCGCCTACCTGCTGGTGGTCGAAGGTTCGACGGGGAGGCACTGGTTGACCGACAACGAGGTGGCTGCGGTGGACCCTATTTGGGAGGTTGATGAACTAGGTGCTACAGGCAGAGATTTGCTCAGGGAGGTGATGGGGAAGCTCCGTGAGGCTGCTAGGGTCACGAAGGAAGAGAGTGGAGCGTCGGAGCTGGCCCGTAGCCCAAGATCGACGGAGCTCCGAAGCGGTGGGGCCTCGGTCGATCTTGAACACATGAGCTCGCTGTGCTTGAATGGGGTGGCTAGGGGTGCGATTTAGGCTTTTAAGAGGTGGGGTGAGGGTGCTGGAGCGAGGGGTAAGGCCTATTTATAGGCTCCCGACGGTGCACCGTGCTGGTAGCGCCGGTGGTTTCACCATAGCTCGCATGAGGGGAGTGAGTGCTCGCGGTCGAAACCATGGTATTGCGGACGTGGTTTAGGACCCATGTGACTCACTGTGAGGGAGAGAGACCGAGGAGGAGCGTGCATGCCTGGCCGCGGTCTTCTGCTGGATCTGGCACGCGCAGGAACGCGTCGCTCCGGTCAATAGAGCAAGGGAGGAGGGGCCCTGGGGCTACCCTGATATACAGGGGTTGTCGGGGATGTGAATGGGCAACGGTGGAAGGCTTGATCCGGCCAGGGCTGGCCACTTTTGCTACGGGTGCACCCAGCAGCATACCGAGAGCGCAATTTTGGCATGCTGGCGCACTCTAGGGCCCCTTGGCCATGTCTGGTGTGTCCTGGGGATGGGTCTGAAGATGCTAAGCCATTTGAGAGCCGAGAGACTCTATGCTGGCCATGGAAACTGATTAAAGGAGTGATGCCAGCTTTGAACCAAAAGTTAGAATGTGTTTTTTGGCTCTTCTGCTTGGATTCAAGGAGGGGCCACTCTCATGCAGTTGGGTATGGTGTTGACTGTTTGGTCAAAGAGTTTGAAAGATAGTGCATGGGTGTGGAGTGAGGTAGGAGCTGTTTTACTAATCTGGCAGAAGGTGTTCGACAGGTGTTTGGGGTAGCTATTCTTGACCACTTGTGATGAGAGTTAACAGGATGGAGCTTGATGGAAAAATAGGATCCTCGACAAAATTTGAGCTTCATTGGACAAATTTGGCAATGCAAACTTAGAATCACCCCCAGATGGGCAGATCAGTCCCTTCCAAAGAGAAAGTGGGTAGATTACCCCTGCAAATCCCATTTTTGGCAGGGACTCCTCGTTTGGGGTGTTGAACACTCCTGCAAAGTTTCAAGCCATTTGGATAAACTTTGCAATGTAGAGATACTTCAACTTGGTTCTAGACAGAGAGGGTTTTAGGATTATTTGGTGAACCAAACCACCTTGGAATGAGGTTAAACTTAGTGTGGCCACCAGATATAGCTTGGGAAGGTTACTCGAATTTTCTAGGATTTAATTGGAAATATTTCAAAAGTTCAAATAGACAGATTAGGTTTTCAAGGGTTTGCTCCAATATTTTGAATGTAAATCGGGGTTGAAAATATTTTGTATGGAAAATATATGTCCTCCGAGTATCTCCAAATTTTCTCAGATTTTTCTAAGGCAGAAATGTAATATTCCATATATAATATCATTTCTAGCCTCAGAAATGGACATGCATCTAAAATAGGAAAATAATTTGAAAAATGATTATTGTATGATATTGGAGAGTAAAAATAGTTTTAGAATGAGATTACCATCTTTGGGTAAAGGCACTCCTTTGTCACGAGTGAATTGTAGTGCAAACCCAATGCAAGGTTTTAAAATAGTCAAAATAATAAGAAGAAAAATTTGGGAATAATCATGTTATAAAAATATGGTTTTTGAATCCACCCACTCAAGCATACAAGCACACAATGACAATCATGGCACTCACAACATTGGTTTTGGAATAAATTAATAAACTCAGATTTGAAACTATAGTTGAAGTGAGGTAAAAATAGGGTGTGACAGACCTATCCCCCTTACGATAATCTCGTTCCTGAGATTCCTAAGCTAGGTGCTAAAGAGGTGCGGAAATTCGGATCAAAGATAGTCTACACGTTCCCATGTTGCTTCTTCTTTGGTATGGTTGCTCCACTAAACCTTGAAGTACTTGATGGTGCGGCTTGTAGTGCAACGCTCTCCTTCATCCAGGATGCGGATCGGCCTTTCACGATAAGTAAGATCCGGTTGGATGTCGATGGCTTGATGGTCAATGTCCTTATAAAGATCTGGACGGTTTGGCGCTTGCAGACACTTCCGAAGTTGTGACACGTGGAAGATGTTGTGCACACCCGAAAGTTCTGGAGGTAGCTCCAATTGGTAAGCAACTTCTCCATGCCTTGCCGCGATCTTAAAAGGTCCAATGAACCTTGAAGGAAGTTTCCCCTTGACGTGGAAACACTTGGTTCCCTTGAGAGGTGTGACGTGGAGGTACACCTGGTCTTCGGGAATGAACTCCACTTCTCTGCAGCGAGACTCCGCACAGCTCTTCTGTCGTGACTTCCCTACCTTCAAGTTTTCCCGGACAAGTTGCACCTTGTCTTCTGCTTCTCGTAGAACTTCCGGCCCGAAAATCAATCCTTCGCCTGTTTCAGACCAGTTGAGCAGGGTGCGGCACTTTCGTACATATAACACTTCAAATGGGGCCACCTAGAGACTGGACTGGTAGCTGTTGTTGTAGGAGAACTCGGTGAACGGCAGACAGTCTTCCCATTTGGTCCCATGTGCCAAGACACAAGCACGGAGCATATCTTCGAGTATCTGATTCACTCTCTCCGTCTGTCCCCCGTCTGCGGGTGGAAGGCGATGCTAAAAGAGAGCTTGGTTTTGAGAGATTCTTGCAACTTCTTCGAGAATCTTGAGGTGAAATGTGTGCCTCGGTCAGATACTATCTCCTTGGGATCTCCGTGGAGGTTCAATATACGATGGATATACTGGCTAGCCAACTGGCTACCATCATAAGTGGTGTTTACTCGAATGAAATGGGCCACCTTACTTAGGTGGTCGACAATGACCCATATGGCATTGTGCCCGTTGCTTGATCTGGGCAGACCAGTGATGAAGTCCATGTCGATCTTGTCCCACTTCCATTTGGGCACTTGGAGAGGTTGTAGCAATCTAGCAGGTCATTTGTGCTCAGCCTTGACTTGCTGGCACATATCGGACTTGGCGATATAGGACGCTATTTCCCTCTTCATGCCATGCCACCAGAATTTTTCCCGGAGGTCTTGATACATCTTGGTGCCACCGGGATGAATAGAGTAGGGTCATGAACTTCATGTAGGATCAAATCCATGAGTTTTGCCTTGTTGGGTAAGCATAAACGTTTCCCAAACCACACTACTCCTTGCTCATCAACCGAGAATTCTAGGGCCTTGCATTCCTGGATCTTCTTCTTGATGCCTTCGATGCTCTTGTGTCCCTTCTGGGCTTCCTTGATGTCATCTGCCAGCGTGGGTTTGACTTCGAGGTTAGCTAGGAATCCTGGTTAAACTAGCTCCAACCCGAAGCTCTACATCTCTTCATATAAAGCGGGTAACCTTTCCTTGAGCATAACATTCAAGGTGCTGGCCTTCCGGCTCAAGGCATCGTCCACCACATTGGCCTTACCGGGGTGGTATTGAATGTTGAGGTCGTAGTCTTTGATTAACTCCAACCATCTTCGCTGCCTCAAATTCAATTCCCTTTGAGTGAAGATATACTTTAGACTCTTCACTGCTAGCAAAAGGGCTATAGATGGTATAGACACTAATGGCGCACCACACAAGTAGTGCGCCACTACTATATAGTAGTGGCGCACCATGTGCAGGTGTACCATTAGTGTGATGGACACTAATGGCGCACCACACACTCGGTGCGCCACTACTATATTTTTTTTGCAAAACTACTAATGGCGCACCACCAGCTGGTGCGCCATTAGTAACCAGGGTTACTAATGGCGCATCTGTAGGTGGTGCGCCACTACTATAATTGTTTTTGCAAAACTACTAATGGCGCACCACCGGCTGGTGCGCCATTAGTAACCAGGGTTACTAATGGCGCATTTTTAGGTGGTGCGCCACTACTATATTTTTTTTGTAGAACTACTAATGCCCACCACACCACCGCCGCCGACGACCCCCGCACCCTCCCCCGCTCCACCGCCGCCGCCGACCCCCCGCACCCACCCCCGCTCCACAGCCGCCGCCGACCCCCCGCACACTCCCCGACCCGCTCCACCGCCGCCGCCGACCCCGCGCACCCTCCCCCGCTCCACCGCCGCCGATGACCCCCCGCACCCTCCCGTGCTCCACCGCCGCCGCCGACCCCCCGCACCCTCCCCCGCTCAACCGCCGCCGACGACCCCCGCACCATCCCTTGTCTCCTCGCTCGGTTCCCCCGAATGGAATCGGCCGAGCGCACCACCCACCCCCTCCCTCCCCCCGAGTGCCATTGCTATCCAAAAAATAATAATATTACTAATGGCGCACCTCTCTGGGGTGCGCCATTGCTATCCAAAAAAAAGATTACTAATGGCGCACCTCTCCAGGATGCGCCATTGCTATATAAAAAAAATTACTAATGGCGCACTGCATGGGGATGCGCCATCGCTATCAAAAAAAAATTCTAATGGCGCACCGCTCGGGGGTGCGCCATTGCTAACCGGCAGTGCCTGCCCCGGATCCCGTCCCCCAGACCCCCCCGCTCCGCTGTGCCTGTGCGCAGCCAGTGCGCAGCCCCAGATCCCGTCCCCCAGATCCGCCCCGCCTCTCCGGCACAAGCTCTCCAGGAGGAGGAGGAGCATCCGTCCTCGAGCAGCGGGATGGAGGGTCTGGTGCAGCAGGCCGCGCTGCTGCGAGAATCGTTGGGCCGGAGCCAGGCGGCCACGGACGCCGTCATATCCATCCTCGGCTCCTTCGACAACCGCCTCCCCGCGCTCGACGCCGCCATGCGCCCCATCCAGCTCTTCCCATGAGGCACCTCGACTGGAAAAGCGCCGATCCTGAAGCAAGACAAGTTCAAGGCGCGGCTCTCGTTTCTCGACGGCGGCCGGCTGCCGGCGGGTGAATCCACCGTCGTGCCCTGCTCCCGCACGTCCGTCAGCCACGCCTGCCGATGGCCGTCACACTTGCGCAGCTGTCGTGTAAATTCGCCTCGGCTAGGCGAGCTCCTCGTCTCCCTAGAACCCTCCTCCCTCGGGTCTCGTTGGAACACCCCCAATCCCGATCCGCTGCTCCGGCGAGGGAGTCCGGCGGAAGCTTTGTGCCATGGTAATCCCCTTGCTCTCCTTTTGTTCTCATGACAGGAGCGTTGAGTCTCTAGTATTAAGTATTAACTGGGGGAAGCTGTATGATTTGTTGCCTGCTTATATTACACAGGATCCTCTCTATTTACTCTAGAATAAGCAGGCGATCTGCTCATCACTGTATTAGAACGAGCTTACACGCTCATCTTGTGATTCTGAGAAGGAAATGGCTGCAGTTTTGGGGGGGAAAGAGCATAAAATCACAGGAACGACATGCTAATATAATCCCACAAGTTCACATCATTTAACTGTCGCAGAATCCACTCTCGTATGTTTCTGATTAATAGCATTACAATATGATAGGATACATATACATATACATATACATATACATATACATATACATATAAAATAGAATCCCATATACGTAGTTCAGTGTGTAATCGAACATTGGCATGCTACTACAAGGCATTACAGTTTTACAATGCAGATGCAAGTTGAGTTCCTTCAAACATTGTTCATTTGTTCGTCGAGTTTTGTGGCCAAGGACGATTTTCAGAGGACACATAGGGCTTAGGGGGAATCTGCAGATTCTGCAACCTCCCTGTTAACATGTTTACCACCTTTGTCATTGAAGGCCGATTCTCTGGGTTCCATTGGATACACCACAGTGCCACGATAGTAGTTGTATCCAAGCATGTTCTAACATATAGAAATACCTGGCTTACAACTACAACCGTAAAGAAATAGCATAACAAATTCTATCTTTTTTCATTGATCATGGTTCATATTCTTGCATCATTCTACTTTTAAGAAAAGGTACACAAGAAGCCCTCAACTGGTTTGTGATCCAATTAGGACACTTTTGTGTGTGCAGGACAACCCCAACAATCAGTGTTCCCCATTCTATGTGGCGACATTTATCTTGAAGAACGGATGAGCCATATAACCTAAGTTGCTGGAGTGTGAGAACTATTAAGATGATTTTAGTTGATAAAGATCACCATGCACGGCTGTACAATGCGCACAACATCATCATGCACACTGGGATGGCAGCCCATAGCTCTACCTCCATGGAAAATGTGCAGGTGAGAGATAACTAATTTATGTGTGTGCTCGGTTGAAGCACGACAATCCGGCAACAACAGCACGAGGTGATGAGTTTTTCAGCTTTGTACTTCTAAATTTGCAAGTCTATTGTATACTGAGCAGACCATTTTTGTTCCAACTTCACGTACTCCGACACGTCAACAACAACTTTGCTTCCTCCTGCTTGGGCAAGTGTTTTATCAACTTGCTTTTTTGTAGAAAGTGATATCTACTTTTGATTTCTTGCACAACATAATTTGTGGCGGTTTCATAGGGTATGCAAACTTATAATCAGAAAAAAATCAAAGCCATTCATAGTGTCAAGATGAGTAGTATGATGCTATATGATGAAATCAGTTTTGTTGCTTAATGATATACTATATAATGTGTCTCACCATGCCCACCAAACTTAACACCGAGCTAATAAATTAACACAAACTCCTTTTTTTATAGGTAAGTAAGAATAAGTTTCTTGGCAGAGAAAACTTCCACTGGATTAATTGTTTTTTGTTCAAAATTTCTATGTTGTGTCTTTTCTCTAACTAATTCTGTTTTTTGAATGCTGTTACGGAGATCCTAACTGAAGACCAGCCATTTTGGTGGATACGCTCACTCCATCAGTTATATTATTTAAATCTACTATTGTATTTAGCTCTAAAAAGGTCGAGCGATATGCGATGGAGATACACTGTGCTCAATGCATCTACCTATCTGCTATTTTGCTGTATTTTCTTAAGTGTAGCAGAGAAAAACTTTTGCCATATCAGTTCACTTTGTTCTATAATGTGAGTACCCAAATCAATGATTTTCTCGCTCCTCTGCTCTTGCCTATAACTTATTAATCATATTTTGGATCTCAGTTTAGCAGAAGAAAACTTTTCTATGATGGATTAACTGTGCCCATTGTCTGCATAAAGAAAATTGTTGTATTCCTAGAAGAGAAAGAAAATATCATCAGTTTTTGCAACACTTACACAAACATTATATAGCACCATTTCAGCACCAATTTAATACTAAAAGTTACACACCCATATGTAATGTATGCCAAGATAGCAATCCCAGAACAATATCATATAGATTGCTTTTGCCTGTGTGCTTCATCATGCTCACATAGGGCAATTGAGTTTTTTTTGCTTAAAGTAGGCTGAAAACTGGTTTTCTTGGTTCAACTCAGCATGTTTGTGATATGCGGGTATGTGAGCTATTCTCATTCCTCCTTTTTCATTTAGATCATTTTTCTCCACGAATTCACATTTTTACGTTCCCGTGTAGTATACACTCTATTTAATTGGTTTTATAGCACTGTCAGTACTTTGCACTAGACAAAAATATAAACCGCACACTTAACAAACAAGGGCTGAAGAAATATGTTGATAGCACAACTAGCACTGATCTTCGCCCAAAGAGATTAAAACGATGTATGCTCTTGCAATGCATTCCTTTATTTAAAGCTAACTTAAACAAATGAGAAATGTAAACTCTTAGTATGCCACTCCAAATAAATATCTAATGTTATAATACTCATGATATATAGATCATTGTTGTCTTTTAAGAATCTTCATCATAGATATAGGAGTAATAATGAAGTTATACTTTTCATCCTTCATACATATTTACATTACAATGTGCTTTTTACAAATCCGATTCATGTTGTATGCATCAATGAGCTAATGTCGGTACCTTCTGGGTCATCATGGCGAGACAAAGTCACAATTTGTTGGACATAAAAATAATTCTTTGGGTCACACCTGTTTTATTTTTCCAGCTTAATTTATATAGTACAGTCAGGTATGCACATGACTTAGTTTTAATTGGACAATGGATTTACTACGCGGCCTGCTCGCGCGCCCTTAATACCACTACCACCCCTTCTCCTACTTCAAAGAAAAAACAACACACAAATATGCATGGACTCAACCACGGGAGCGGCGTGTCGCCGCGCCTACTGCCTGCTAGTTGTTATTATGTACACCAAGTAGGGAGACCTTAGAATGACAAATAGTTTGGGTAATTCTTGATACTGTATATTCTGACAAGGACACAATTCTATGGAGTAAGAATGTCATCAAGTATCACACTCACTGTAACTATCACACTCACTGTAAGAATGTTATCAAGTGAGAACAGATTGATGCAATACACCAGGTCTACAATAACTTGAACTAAAAGAACTTCTCCAGTGACAAAACTTGTAAAGTTGTAGCCTTATTTTACTAGGATCAAGGGGAAACTATGAATTATGGTTGCACAACTGAAAACAGGACGCAGACTTTAGTTTGTGCAGTTGTGGTGATCATATCCATGATTCAATGGTATAACTATACTTGTAGCTATAGTTGTTTATTCCACTCAAATGTGCCAGGATATCAGACGTGTCAAGCATGTCTTCTCCATCTGCACCCGCCTGAAAAAATACAAGCATGAATCTTAGTTCAGAAAATTATTACACGCTTATATTCTTTTTTATTACTGACCTTGAATCAGGCTATCATGTATTTGACTTATTTATTTTACTTTATTTGATAAGTCAGTACACATTGGCCATATGATTGCTATGTTTTCATTCTTAGTAACAATGGTAACTGAAGTAAGCACATAACCAGAACCAAAACGATGAAGCAACTGAAGAAAGCCACACGAGAGGAGAGGACTCCAAGAGATGATCCAATACGCGTCGAAGGGTACACGTGCAACATCGAGGGCTGTTCGATGAGCTTCGACATGAAGAATGAACTATCCCTGCATGAGCGCCACATCTGCCCGGTAGATGGCTGTGGAAATAAGTTCTTCACGCACAAGCATCTGCTGTAGCACCGCTAGGTTCACACCGAAACGACGAAGCAGCTGAAGAAGGCTAAAGGAGAGGAGAGGACTCCAAGAGATCATCCGATGCGCGTCGAAGGGTACACTTGTGGCATCGAGGACTGCTGGATGAGCTTCGACACGAAAAGGGAACTGTCCCTGCTTGAGCGTGACTTGTGTGTTTTAGATGATTGTTAAGATGGTCAAAACTATGCTTCCTCTAGGTTAATTTGTTTGTCAACTTGCGTTCAATGTATGTGCATGTTTATAAACATATTTTCATTGTGGTGTAATATGTGTTTATCTTGAACCTTCTTGTGGGTGTGAGGATAATAATTGAATATTTTTAGAGCTGGCAGTATAACCTGTGGTGCACCATGAGCTATACTAATGGCACACCTGGGAGGCGTACTAATGGCGCACCTGGGAGGCATACTAATGTCGCACGTGGGAGGCATACTAATGGCGCACCTGGGAGGCATACTAATGCCGCATCTGGGAGGCATACTAATGGCGCACCTGGGAGGCATACTAATGGCGCACCTGGGAGGCATACTAATGCCGCATCTGGGAGGCATACTAATGGCGCACCTGGGAGGCATACTAATGGCGCACCTGGGAGGCATACTAATGGTGCAGCATGAGCTATACTAATGGCGCACTACCTAGTGCGCTATTAGTATACTCCATTAGTAAAACATTCTAATGGCGTGATGCTAGTGGCGCACCTATAGTGCGCCATTAGTAGCCAAAACAGGTGCGCCACTAGCAGGCCTTTTCCTAGTAGTGCTTGTGGTCGGTGTATATTTCACATCGCTTCACCATGAGGTAATGTCGCAATGTCTTTAGGGCATGCAGTATGGCTGCCAACTCAAGATCATGGGTGGTGTAGTTTTCCTCATGCGGGCGCAGTTGCCATGACAGGTAAGCCATGACCCTGCTGTCTTGCATTGGGACTCCACCGAGCCCAGTTCTGGAGGCATCACAATATATCACAAACTCCTTGCTGATATCTGGAGTAGCCAATACCGGGGCGGTAGTCAATCTCTTCTTCAACTCCTGGAACCCATCTTCACACTCCGGCGTCCATTCAAACTTCTTGCCTTTTCTTCAAGAGCTGAGTCATTGGTCGGGCGATACAGGAGAATCCTTCTACGAACTTGTGGTAGTATCTTGCGAGTCCGAGGAAGCTTCTGACTTCCTTCACATCAATTGGCGACTCCCAGTTAGTTAACGTGGTAATCTTGGAGGGATCAACCGCCAATCCATTTGCCGTCATGGTATGACCCAAGAATCCAACTTGATGTAGCCATAATTTGCATTTGCTAAACTTGGCATAAAGCTAGTGCTCTCGAAGGTTTTCCAACACTAGCCTCAAGTGTTGCTCATGCTCTTCTTCGTACTTGGAGAAGATTAATATATCATCGATGAAGACGACGACAAACTTATCCAGGTATTCCATGAAGACATTGTTCATGAGGTACACTCGTATAGACCGTACCGGGTCACGAATGCAGTCTTAGGTATGTCTTCCAGTCGGATCTTCAATTGGTAATATCCATATCGGAGATCGATCTTGGAAAATACCTTGGCTCCATTTAACTTGTCAAATAGGTCTTCAATCTTCGGGAGTGGGTTCTTGCTCTTGATCGTGACTTCATTGAGAGAACGGAAATTGACGCAGAGTCTGATAGTCCCATCCTTCTTAGACACGAACAGAACAGGTCATCCCCATGGTGATGCACTCAGACGAATGAATCCCTTCGTGAGTTGCTCATCCAACTGCTTCTTCAACTCTCCTAGCTCTTCGGATCACATCCTATAAGGCTTCTTATAGATAGGCCTTGAATCGGGCATGAGCTCAATGATGAACTCGATGTCTTGGTCAGGAGGCATCCCTGGCATCTCATTAGGAAAGACGTCCGGGTACTCAGTAACTATTGGCACTCGGTCCAACTCTTCTCCCGATAGGCAATTTACCTGAGGGATTTGAGTGGATGTAGGCTCAGGGACATACTTTACTTTGACCCTTTGGTCACTCGTCATTGTAATAGTCCTATTGGCACAGTCCAAGATGCTCTGGTGCTTGGCCAACCAATCCATTCCAAGGATCACTTCCAAGCCTTGTGACTTAATGATGATGAGATCTACTGTGAAGCTTATACCATTAATATTGATCCTGACTCCTCTACATCCTAGGTTGGTTCTTAGCACTGCTCGCGGGGTATGTACTACCATTTTCCCATTAAGTAGGGTAGGCTTCAATCCACATTTTTTCGCAAACTTCTGAGTAACAAAAGAATGCGAAGCACCACAATCAAACAATATTTTTGGTGCGGTGGAATTGACGAGGAACGTACCGAGAATGCAGTACGGGTCTTCCTGTGCTTCTTCTGCAACAATGTGAGTAATATGTCCGCCGTTGTGGTACTTATGATTGTGCGGAGCTTGGTTCCTGCATGTCGCTCCTTGACCTTGTCCTTGATTTGGCGCATTGGGGCACGGTGCATTGGGCTACTTTTTAGAGCACTGCCTGGAGTAGTGCCCAGTCTGACCACATCCAAAGCAGGTCAAATTCCCTGGAATGTTTGGCTTGACTCCGCTTTTATTGGGCGGGTTGATTGCTGGCTTGGTGTTGACTTGCTTCTGGGGCTGGTAGTTCTAGTGGAACGTCGATGCCTTATACTGTTGTTGCTGATAATTGAGCCTTGCTGGGGCTGACTACCATGGGCATGGCTTCGAGTTACTGGGTACTCCACTACCCATCATCATGCGCTTATGGGTGTCGTCCATTGCACGATGTTATCCTCCAAAATGAGGGCCTTGTTCACCAGATCGCAGAAGGTCCGGCATTCACAGACTACTAGCTGATACTGGAGCGACTGTTGCAGTCCTTCCATAAATCGTTCCACCTTTGCGGCTTCAGTGTTGACATCTTCCGGTGCATACCTTGACAGGAGGTTAAACTATTGTAGATACTCGTTGCGGTTCCACTGCCTTGCCACAAGGATCAAAATTCCCGCTTCTTAATGTTCATCATTCTAGGGGGAATGTGAGCAGCGCGGAATCCTTCCTTTGAATACTTCCCAAGTGATAGCTTGCCCTTCTCGCATGATCTGGAACCCATCCCCCAAACTTTGGTCGTGCCCCTGAGGCAGTGAGAATCATAAAGGACTTTGTCATGATCATCGGTTCACTTGACCAGCGCGTCGAGGTCTTCGATAGTGCGGATCCAGTCATCGGCATCCAATGGTTCAGTTGTCTCCGTGAATATAGGAGGCGTACTTCGCATAAACTCAGACAGAGTAGAGCGGTTGTTGCCATTCCTGTTTTGTCGCGGATTGTTCATGAAGACTTGAGCCAGCTGCTAATGGCGGCATTGTTGGCTTGATGTTCCTCTCGGAGATCTTGGAGAAACTGAGCCACAGTCAGGTTCTTCGAAGGAGGCGGCGGCAGAGGAATATCGCCTTGCTAATGCTCGTGGTGATCTCCAGCTTGAGCGTTCCCACCGGTTCCCTGCTACTGGCCAGAGGTGGCAGAGTTGGGGTTGCCGAAGGTGCTGGTGTGTGTTGAAATCATCATCCTCCCATGGGAGTAGACAGGTCAATAAGCCGAATTGGTCGGGCAATCATAAGGGATGGAGTTCCTAAATAAGGGGATTTGGTACTGTGCTAGTGTGTGAGTTAAGCAAAGGTTTTTTGGGAAATCTAATGCATTGAATTAAAACGAGTGATGTAGTCGTTTACAAGCTGCCTAAGGCAGAAACGCGGCTTGCATCATACATGATTACACAACATGGGGGGTACTCCTAATTGCCTACGACGTTCCACTAAGCGGCGGACTGCTCGGTCTCGTATGGAGGCTCAGTGGGATCTTCATCTTCATCTTCATCAGTACCTTCCTCCTTCGGAGGCATGGGAGATGGGAGCGGTCCATCACGGCGTCTCTTTGTTGGCGAAGCAGTGAAGAGCTCAGCATATTCTTCTGCGGTCAGACAACGACTCAGAATAGGAGCGGCTTGAAGTGGTGGTATCCCTCCTCGGAAGGCAATGGCTGACTGCCCCCGGGTGCTCCTTCCTTCTTGACCTTGCGGGTCTTCATCTTTTCCAGGCGAAGTAGGTCCTTGACTTGGTGTAGTTCTCGGTGAAGCGTCGTGGACTCCTTGATGAGAAGGTGAGTCAAGGTGTCGGCGGAGAGGCTTTAGTAGGTCTGAAACCTGAGTGGTGTACCGTCCTCCGAGGATGGGTTAAGCGTCCAGCTCCCGTCAAATATGGCCTTAATATAAGGAAGGAGGTCACGGAGACGCACAAGTGCCTCTCGTGCGGTTGTCTCTACTACTAATAACTGATTCTCCATCTGTGGTCCTTCAAAGAACCAACTGGTTGGGGAGTCGTTAGTCTTCACTATCACGTCCACGTGATGTTCTTTTGTGTCGGTGTTGACCAAGTGCTCGTGGTAGAGAAAAATGGGTGTGCGGCGTACTTGACACTTCTCGAGGCTATCTCCCAAGAGTAGGGGAAGGCCCGTCGCCAGAAGCATCTTAGGTACGGCGGCCATCTACAATGTTGTAGGAGAGGGTTAGAAATTTTTGTGGGTGTAGGAAATCTCAAGTGTAAAGGCTAAGGGCTCTACATGTCTCGGCTATCGTACATGCTACCTAAGGCTTCCTACAGTCAGGATGGCTCTGATACCAGCTCTATGGGGACCCCGACTTACAAGTCGAGATCGCCGAATGAACGTGCTGCGTGATCCCAGAGATCAATGCTCACCGAACACACAAATACTGAATATTAAGAGTCTTACATCCAACATACCAAAATAATACATCAAGTGACCATCATGGTCAAGTTCACAAGGGTAGTGCCTTATAAGGCCAAATAACATTGATACAACTACTAGCAAAAGTCTTGGGGCTAAGCGGATGCCCATGCCATCATCCTTCACCAACAAGCATTCTGACTGGGAAGCGTCCTAGTTCGCAAGTCCGTCTCCCATGATGTACTCTTATCCAAACTCCGGTCCTTCCATGTCTAGTCAATAACATAACCAGTGGCAAACCAGTGAGTACTTTGAATGTACTCGCAAAGAGCCCATGATATGGATAATGCATTTGGTATGATAACAAGTAATATGCAGTATTGGTGGATGGCAGCTTAACTGAAATAAACATGATCATAGATGGATGTGCGACATAAGCTAGATGGTATTTACACTACTGGAATTGAGAAATTTGCCATCTGCCATGCCTTTGCCGTCTGCTGACGCATGGCAAAGATCCTCTTTGCCGTCAGCTGGCACAAAGCAGATGGCAAAGAGGTTGCTGATGGCAAAGATTTTATTTGCCGTCGGCCACCTCTTTGCTATCTGCTGACGCATGGCAAAGGCCCTAGAGGCGGACGGCAAAGAGAACCCGGATGGCAAAGGAGCGCCACCCTAACGGCCGAAGCCCGCCCCACCCACCCACCCCTTTGCCGTCGGCCTCCCAGCTTCTGCAGACGGCAAAGGGGGGCTCCCCCTAACGGCACCCAGCCCCCACCCCCGCTCCCCTAACGGCACGCTGCACCCCCGCTCCTCTCGATCTCCTGCATCTCTCGCGCCCCAGCCCACTACAGCGCCGCCGCCACCACCCCCTTCACTGCTCCGGCCCACTGCCACCGCCCACGACCGGAGCTCCCCGCTCCCCTCCTCCCCGCGTCCCTCCTCCCTGCGGCCCTCCTCCCCGCGGCCCTCCTCCCCATCGCCCATGACCGGAGCTCCCCGCTCCCTTCCTCCCCGCAAAGGGGTGAGACCCCCACGGCCGGAGCTCGCCCTCCCCTCCTCCCCGCGCACGTCCTCCCCACGCCCCTCCTCCCCGCCGCCCAGGGCCGGAGCTCGCCCTCCCCTGCTCCCACTGCCCTCCTCTCACTGCAGGTAAGTTTTTTTTTCTTTTTTTTCTTTATTTCCTGTTTTTTCTTTTAAACTAGTAGATAGTATATAGTATAGACATATAGTATGTAGAAGAAGAGGAGGCCATATAGTGTATACTAGCACCAAAAAGCACGGCGCACGCCGCGCTCGTGTTAATGCCCATCTAAATTTTGAATGTTGTTCGTGTTAAATGTATAAAATAGAAAGCGGAAGAGATAAGCTGAGTGGCAGTGTCGTCGGGTTGATTGTAGCGATAGTTTTACTTTCTAATGGAGTGAAAAGTGCACCTCTTATCAGAGTTAGCCTCCAGATTGAAAGAAAGATGAATAATTTTATCAAGTGGGTGGGAATAATATCATATTAGACTGCTAGATACCAAGTGAATCACTTTTATCAATTATCCAACATATATTATCTCCCATTAAAGTGGCACTATCTTACAATCCCATCCATTTTTATCTTTGAAGGGCAAGATATATGAAACTGAGAACAAACTGAACATTTGTCAAATTACCTTGTGGCAGTTGGCACACATCCTAAAAGTAGCCTCCTGAACTTCAAATTGTAGGTGTGCATATCGTAGCATAACTTTGATCTCTCGCCGTACACAGCTGCTCACAGATACGAGATAGACAAATATAATTACAGAAGTTGAAATAAATCAAGCAAATCACCAAAAAATGGAAAACTCACCACTCTAGCTTTTGTAAAAGTGTTCTATTAAGTCTCTCCATTCCGGAATACAATAAATATAGTTGATGCACATAACAACATGGCTGAACGATCATCCATGGATAGTTAGATACGAAACCAGTTAAATGTATAGTAGAAATTAAAAGGCAGGGAGGCTAGGTCCTACCACGGCTCGTTGGTGAGACACAGTAGCGTCGATGAGATTAGGGATCTCGCTAGTGGCTCCAAGACAATCGAGTTGTAAGGTGGACACCGGTATATCTGCAGGAAGGTGTGGTAAATCGGTGAGGTGGATGCCTACATTGCCGCAGGAGAGCAATGAAAGCCGGCGAAAGTAAAACAAGTTTTAAGTTCTAATTTGACAACTTGCCAACAACACATCGCAACTCCTGCACAAATGCACCCTCTGAAATTTGGTCAAAAATTCTTACTCGATGTTTCTAACTTTCTACTGGTTGGAACTTGGAAGTATCAAATAATAAAGGTCTGAAAATGTAGATAATATGAATACTTAGTTGGTGTTCCTTATGGTGAAACTGATACATAATGGATGAAATTTGGGCCTGAACTCTTTAACGGATGACTTTATTTTACTGCTACTTTGAGAGGTCAAGGAAGCTGTGTGCTTCATGGTGGAGGTCAAGGAAGCGGGGGGTAGGGGCGGGGGGCCTTCGGAGGGAGGGTGGCGAAGGGGAAAGGAAGGGGAATGTCGATGGCACGGGCTGCGCAGCCGTCGGCGGCATCGGCGCTCGAGCAGTCGAGCACATGGAAGAAAGCCATGTATTTTTTATAGGAGATAATGCTTTGTTTTCCTTTGAAAATGACCTATACTTAGCTAATTATCCTTGAAATGACATAATTAGCTCCAAGAAGGCATTCTTAGCCAATTTAGCCCGAAGAAGGGGACGAGAGGAGAAGAAAGAGGAAAAATGAAAGGAAGGAAGAAGAACAAGAGGAGAAGAAGAAGAAGGAGAGGGAGGAGGATAAGAAGAAGGAGAAGAAGGAGAAGAAGGAGAAGGAGCTCCTCCTTCTCCTTCCTCCTTCTTCCTCCTTCTCCTTCTCCTTCTTCTTTTCTTCTTCTTCTCCTCTTCCTTCTCCTTCACCTCCTCCTCCTCCTCCTCCTCCTCCTTCTTTTACTTCTTCTTCTCTTTCTCTTATTCTACGTAGCTTAGACTCATCCAACAAAGCCTAAATTGGCTAATTATCCATCGAAATGACATAATTAGCTTAGTTAGCTCCTAAATAGTCTATTTAATAAAAAATGACCTATACTTAGCTAAGTTCTCTCCTAAATGACATAATAAGGCTTACGTAGCTGCAACATGACCTATTCCCCCTAACTTAGGTATTAAATGGCCTATAATTAGCCTAGCTAGATCAAAAATGGCTTAATAAGCATAGTTTGCTCCGAAATGATCTATTTTACCCAAGTTAGCTCCGAAACGACCTATAGTTAGCTAGGGTTCCACCTAAATGACATAATTAGCTTAGTTAGCTCCTAAATGGTCTATACTTAGCTAATTTCTCTCCGAAATAACCTATATATACACTACTTCATCTAGTATTTTTTTCTAACTTTCTTATTTGTCATTTTGCAGATTACCTTCACTTCACGGGAAGCTTGGAAAATATTGATGGAATGCTTGAAGATGATTTCTTGTACCATGGGTTGTATTGAAACTATTGTAGTATATGAATATATGAAACTTTGTATGCACGTGGATGAAACTGGTGTAATATATGAAACTTTGTATGCACGTGGATGCAACTTGAAAGCTGGATATAAGAGGTTATTTTAATATGGTTATGAGTACGGAAAGAAATTTATTTATGTCAAATATATATATATATATATCCTGATTATTGTTAAAAATGCTGGACATAACAAAAATAAAATAAAAAAGGGGTTGGTTCCCCTCTTTGCCGTCTGCCCCCACATGGCAAAGGGGGGGAGGCAGACGACAAAGGGGGGAATCTGCCCCCTCTCTCTCCCCTCTTTGCCGTTTGCCCCCACATGGCAAAGGGGGGGAGGCAGACGGCAAAGGGGGGAATCTGCCCCCTCTCTCTCCCCTCTTTGCCATCTGCCCGCACATGGCAAAGGGGGGGAGGCAGACGGCAAAGGAGGGAATCTGCCCCCTCTTTCTCCCCTCTTTGCCGTCTGCCCCCACATGGCAAAGGGGGGAGGCAGACGGCAAAGGGAGGAGGCCTGCCGTTAACACTTAACGGGGACGTTGCACCGTTTTCCGTCCCAGTTAATTTGCCATCTGCCCCCTCATGGCAAAGATTCTTTTCCATCCGCTTTGGGAAAGTAGACGGCAAAGAACCACTTCATCGGATTTTTTTTACCGTCTACTTTGCCGTCTGCTGAGCGACGGCAAAGCCTTTTCCGTCCGTGGTTGCACCCTTTGCTGTCCGCTTTGGCAGATGGCAAATTTCTGAATTTCAGTAGTGTTAGAAGAACAAGATACAAATATAAACGTATCTGTTAAGGGTTGAACACTCGGTGCACCCGATATGCCAAGTCACCAAACTTAGTCATATCAACTCTTTCTCAGATATCACTTAAACACACACACACTTACTCACACTTGGTTTATGCGGAAACAACTGGACGTAGTTTAAGTAGCACCATGCAACTGTCCTTAACCGTGGACACGACTATTTGAATAGTTTTACACTCTGTAGATGGTGTACGCTGTACCCACAAGATCGGGGAAACTTCTGTGTCATCCACGACTCGCGGTATATAACATACCCGAGGTAAGTACCCGATCAATGCCTTTCCCCTGACGATACTAGACAAAGAGTTCCACTCGATTGGTACCCGGCCCAAATGATGTACGTCTTACGAGCACCAACTCTGGACCGTATCATCCATGTGGGGACCAACGGTGTGCCCGGAACACGCAAAATGGCATAGTCGCCCTACCTAGCACGACCCCGTCACAAGAGTGACCACACATCACTCCCGCCACTAGTAACCTGGCTCTTTGCTAGCACCGACCAAAGTAATCAACAAAATCCAGGACCCATAAAAGGGTAACGTGTTCACACATGTAAGGTTGGGACGGTCAACACATCATAAATCTAATCCCATTTCCAGAACCACTCACACGAAAATACACTCGGTGCACCAGTTCTTCACAAGTGGCCACCTATCTCATCTTCGCCCTCGGGCATTAGTGGCACTTGACGGGGTTTTCATAAACCTTCTATATTTACCATCATCATGCTCATGCTACTACTATGCTTAGCTCTACTTGTCATCATGATATTAGCATGACCCTCATAGGTGGTAGGATCATGCTCAAATGCAAGTGCTCCGGAGGAGCCATCGGAAACATCATATCGATGATTTACCGAATATTCTGTTGGAAATATGCCCTAGAGGCAATAATAATTAGTTATTATTATATTTCTTTGTTCATGATAATCGTTTATTATCCATGCTATAATTGTATTGATTGGAAACACAGTGCATGTGTGGATACATAGACAAAAACACTGTCCCTAGTAAGCCTCTAGTTGACTAGCTCGTTGATAAAATATGGTCAAGGTTTCATGACCATAGGAAAGTGTTGTCACTTGATAATGGGGTCACATCATTAGGAGAATCTTGTGATGGACTAGACCCAAACTAATAGACATAGCATGTTGATCGTGTCATTTTGTTGCTACTGTTTTCTGTGTGTCAAGTATTTGTTCCTATGACCATGAGATCGTATAACTCACTGACACCGGAGGAATGCTTTGTGTGTATCAAACGTCGCAACGTAACTGGGTGACTATAAAGATGCTCTACAGGTATCTCCGAAGGTGTTCGTTGAGTTAGTATGGATCGAGAGTGGGATTTGTCACTCCGTGTGACGGAGAGGTATCTCGGGGCACACTCGGTAATACAACATCACACACAAGCCTTGCAAGCAATGTGACTTAGTGTAAGTTGCGGGATCTTGTATTACGGAACGAGTAAAGAGACTTGCTGGTAAACGAGATTGAAATAGGTATGCGGATACTGACGATCGAATCTCGGGCAAGTAACATACCGAAGGACAAAGGGAATGACACACGGGATTATATGAATCCTTGGCACTGAGGTTCAAACGATAAGATCTTCGTAGAATATGTAGGATCCAATATGGGCATCCAGGTCCCTCTATTGGATATTGACCGAGGAGTCACTCGGGTCATGTCTACATAGTTCTCGAACCCGCAGGGTCTGCACACTTAAGGTTCGACGTTGTTTTATGCGTATTTGAGTTATATGGTTGGTTACCGAATGTTGTTCGGAGTCCTGGATGAGATCACGGACGTCACGAGGGTTTCCGGAATGGTCCGGAAACAAAGATTGATATATAGGATGACCTCATTTGGTTACCGGAAGGTTTTCGTGCATTACCGGAAAAGTTTCGGGCTCATCGGTAGTGTACTGGGAGTGCCGGGAGGGGTGCCGGGGACCATCAGGAGGGGTGTCACGCCCCAAGGGGTCTCATGGGCTATGGGAAGAGATAAACCAGCCCCTAGTGGGCTGTAATAAGTTCCCACTAAGGCCCATAAGGTTTGAGAAGGAAAAAACACAAGGTGGAAAGAGTTTCCAAGTGGGGAGGTGGAATCCTGCTCCAAGTAGGATTGGAGTAGGACTCCTCCACCTCCAATTTCGGCCAAACCTTTAGGTTTTGAGGCTGCCTCCTCCCCTCCCTCCCTCCTATATATAGTGGGGTTTTAGGGCTGATTTGAGACAACTTTTGCCACGGCAGCCCGACCACATACCTCCACGGTTTTACCTCTAGATCGCGTTTCTGCGGAGCTCGGGCGGAGCCCTGCTGAGATTAGATTACCACCAACCTCCGGAGCGTCGTCACGCTGCCGGAGAACTCATCTACCTCTCTGTCTCTCTTGTTGGATTAAGAAGGCCGAGATCATCGTCGAGCTGTACGTGTGCTGAACGCGGAGGTGCCGTCCGTTCGGCACTAGATCGGAGCGGATCGTGGGACGGATCGCGGGACGGTTGGTGGGATGGTTCGCGGGGCGGATCGAGGGATGTGAGGACGTTCCACTACATCAACCGCGTTTCTTAACGCTTCTGCTGTGCGATCTACAAGGGTACGTAGATCAGAAATCCCCTCTCGTAGATGGACATCACCATGATAGGTCTTCGTGCGCGTATGAAATTTTTTGTTGCCCATGCGACGTTCCCCAACATATTCATGATCATATGCAACAGGAAAAATTCTCTACTAGCATGCAATATAATATTTGCTCAAGAATGCTCAAAGGGTTGCTTGCCTTGATCAGCTAAGTATCTGGGATCTTCAAGTCCAATTCCTTCGTCAAACGTGGTATCTATCGTCGTAGTAAATAATAAAATAATAAGTAGCTCACCCAAAAACAGAGCACCAACTCACTTTTAAAATGTTTATTTATTCTGATAAATCTATATTATCATTTTGAAAATATTTGTCTCTGTTTTTAGTGAAAATATTATTTTTTTAAATCTTTTTGACAGAAGCTATAATATTCAAAATAGCCTTGTAATTATTCTAACAGAAAAGTTCTCTTAAAAAATTGTGCAAAGGCTCTATTAAATTCTACTCATTTTTAGAAGAACTGTGGTGGGAAAAAAATTAAAATATAGTGGATAATTTTTTTTACAAAAAATCCTTTCAAACTCGATTAAACATAAAAAGAGAAAGGGGCTTTGTCTCAGGCCTGTCTCGACCTTTGGCTTGGGCCGGCCCAGTTGGTGAGCTAGCGAGCTAGCCCAGGCTCGCGCGCCTCAGGTTCAAACCTGACGTGTGGGCCCCTACGGTCAGCGGCAGAGAGGAGAGGGGAGAGAGAGAAGAGCCACCGACAGGTGTCCCCACCTGTCGGGGTCGTCTTACACCTCCGGATAGAGAGGAGGGGAGGGACGCCGGCGACGCTACCGGTATCCTCAAGACCAACAGATGGTGGGAATGGAACCAGCTCACCATCGCCTACCTGCTAGTGGTCGAAGGGTCGACGGGGAGGCCCTGGTTCACCGGCGACGAGGTGGCTGCGACGGAGCCGATTTGGGAGGTTCATGACCTAGGTGCTACGGGCAGGTATTTTCTTGGGGAGGTCATGGGGAAGCTCGCTGAGGCTGCTAGGGTCACAGAGGAAGAGAGAGGAGCGTCAGAGCTGGCCCGTAGCCCGAGATCAATGGAGCTCCGAAGCAGCGGGGCCTTGGTCGATCTAGAGCACAAGAGCTCGCTGTGCTCAAATGGGGTGGTTAGTGGTGCGATTTAGGATCTGGAGAGGTGGGGTGAGGGTGGTGAAGCGAGGGGCAAGGCCTATTTATAGGCTCCCGACGGTGCACCGTGCTGGAAGCGCCGGTGGTTTCACTTTGGCTCGCAGGAGGGGCAATGAGTGCTCGGGGTCAAAAGCAGGGTATTGCGTACGTGGTTTAGGACCCATGTGACACACTGAGAGGGAGATAGAACAAGGAGGAGCGTGCATGCGTTGCCACGGTCTACTGGCTGGATCTGGCACGTGCGGGCACGTATCACTCTGGTCAGCAGAACGAGGGAGGAGCGTCCTAGGGCTGCCTTGATATAGAGGGGTTGTCAGGGATGTGAACGGGCAATGGGGGAGGCTTGATCCGGCCGAGACTGGTCACCTTTGCTTCGGATGCGCCCAATAGTGTGCACAGAGCATAGTTTTGGCATGCCACGGCATGCTGGCGCGCTCTGGGGCGCCTTGGCCGTGTCTGGTGTGTCCTGGGGCTGGGTCTGAAGATGCTAACCCATTTGAGAGCCGAGAGACTCTGTGCTAGTCGTGGAAAGTGATTAAATGAGTGATGCCAGCTTTGAACCAGAAGTTAGAATGGGGTTTTTGGCTCTTCTGCTTGGATTCAAGAGGGGCCACTCTCGTGCAGTTGGGGAGTGGTGCTGGCTATTTGGTCAAAGAGTTTGAAGGAAAGTGCATGGGTGTGGAGTGAGTTAGGAGTTGTTTCACTAATCTGGCACAAGGTGTTTGAGAGGTGTTTGGGGTAGCTATACTTCACCACTAGTGATGAGAGTTAACAGGATGGAGTTTGATACAAAAATAGGATGCTACACCAAATTTGAGCTTCATTGGAGAAGTTTGACAATGCAAACTTAGAATCACCCCCCAGATGGGCAGATCAGTCCCTTCCAAAGAGAATGTGGGTAGATTGCCCCGTGCAAATCCCATTATTGGCAGAGACTCCTCATTTGGGGTGTTGAACACTCCTGCAATGTTTCAACTTGGTTCTGGACAGAGAGGGTTTTAGGATTATTTAGTGAACCAAACCACCTTGGAATGAGGTGAAACTTGGTGTGGCCACCAAATATAGCTTGGGAAGGTTACTGGAATTTTCTAGGATTTTATTGGAAATATATCAAAAGATCAAAGCACACACATTAGGTTTTCAAGGGTTTGCTCAAATATTTTGAATGTATATAGGGTTCTAAATCTTATGTATGGAAAATATATGTCCTCTGAGTATCTCCAAATATTCTCATATTTTTCTAAGGCAGAAATGTAATTTTTCATATAGAATATCATTTCTGGCCTCAAAAATGGACATGCATCTAAAATAGCAAAATAATTTGGAAAATAATTATTTTATGATATTGGAGAGTAAAAATAGTTCTAGAATCAGATTACCGTCTTTGGGTAAAGGCACTCCTTTGCACCATGGACTTGTAGTGCAAACCCAAAGCAAGGTGTTAAAATAGTAAAAATAAGAAAAAAAGAAAATTTGGGAATAATCATGTTATAAAAATATGGTTTTTGAATCAACCACTCAAGCATACAAGCACACAATGCCAATCATGGCACTCACACCATTGGTTTTGGAAAAAATTTAATAAACTCAGATTATGAAACTATAGTTGAAGTGAGGTAAACAGAGGGTGTGACAAAAGGATAGTAACTAGTTATAGGATGGTGATTTATTTTAGGAAATTGAATAAAGCTACTAGGAAATATCACTACCCTTTGCCTTTTATTGATCTAATGTTAGAAAGGTTAACTAAGCACACACACTTTTGCTTTCTTGACGGTTACTATGGATTTTCCCAGATACCTCTGTCAAAGGAAGACCATGAGAAAACTACCTTTCCATGCCCTTTTGGTACTTATGCTTATATGCGTATGCCCTTTGGTATATGTAATGCACCTGCCACCTTCCAAAGATGTATGATTGCAATATTCTCTTTCTTTTTTTAAATAATGTTCAGTTCTGCATGGATGATTTTTCCGTTTATGGGACTTCCTTTGGTGATTTCTTGAACAACCATAATCGAGATGTGAAGAGATGTGAAGAAACTAATCTTGTTTTGAATGGGAGAAGTGCCACTCTATGGTGAGTGAAGGTATAGTGCTTGGGTATAAAATCTCTGAATGAGGTATTGAGGTGGATAAAGCAAAAGTTGATGCAATACACAAAATGCCTTTCCCAAAAGACATCAAAGGTATAAGAACTTTCATTGGTCTTGCTGGTTTCTATTGGCGCTTCACTAAAGATTCTCAAAGATTTCTAGGGCATTAACTAATCTTCTACAAAAATATGTTTCGTTTATTTTTGATGATTATTATGTAGAAGCCTTAGAAATACTTAAGAAATCCTTAATTTCTCCACCTATTCTTCAACCACCTGACTGGAACCTACCCTTCGAAATTATGTGTAATGCTAGTGATTATGTTGTTGGCGCTGTTCCAGGGCAAATATTAGACAAGAAATAGAATATTATTCACTATGCTAGTAAGACCCTAGATACCACTCAAAGGAATTATGCTAGTACTAAAAAATATTTTTTAGCGGTTGTGTTTGCATGTGGTAAGATTAGACCCTACATTGTTGACTATAAAGTAAATATTCACACTGATCTTGCTGCTATTAAGTACCTTATGGAAAAGAAGGATGCTAAACCTAGATTTATTAGATGGGTGTTACTACTCGAAGAGTTTGATTTGCGTATCATTGACAGAAAATAAGTTGATACCCGTCTAGCAAATAACTTGTCTAGGAAGGAAAATATTCTTGATGACCCACTACCGATTAATGATAATTGCCCTCATGATCAACTTGTTGTTATAAACACTTCACATAGCACTCCTTGATATGCGGATTATGCTAATTACATTGTTGCTAAATATATTCCGCCTATTTTCAACTATCAATAAAAGAAAAAACTCTTCTATATTTTACGACAGAACTTTTGGGATGACCCACATCTTCATAAAGGAGTAGATGGTGTTATTAGATGTTTTATACCTAAGCATGAACTGGAATAAATCCTAAGGAAATCCCATTCTGAAGCTTATGGAGGACATCACGCTGGTGACAGAATGGCACACAATATACTACAATCTGGATTTTATTGGCCTACTCTTTTTAAAGATGCTCGTAAGTTTGTCCTTTCTTATGATGAATGCCAAAGAGTTGGTAATATTGGTAAACGTCAGGAAATGCCTATTAATTATTCGTTAGTTATTGAACCATTTGATGTTTGGGGTTTTGACTTTGTGGAACCTTTTCCTTCCTCGATTGGATATACTTATATTCTAGTTTATGTTGATTACGTTACTAAACGTCCAGAAGATATTCCAACTAGTAGTGTTGATCATAACACTTCTATTAAAATGCTTAAAGACATTATATTTCAGTGTTTTGGTGTCCCTAGATACTTAATGACTAATGGTGGTTCACATTTTATTCATGGTGCTTTCCATAAACTTTTAGCTAAATATGATGTTACCATAGGATCGCTTCACCTTATCATCCTCGGTCTAGTCGACAAGTTGAACTGAGCAATCGTGAAATAAAATTAATCTTGCAAAAAACTGTCAATAGGTCCAGAAAGAATTGGTCTAAGAAACTTGATGCTGCTTTGTGGCCTCATATGACTAATTATAAGAACCCCATGGGGATATCATCAAATAAAATGGTCTATGGTAAAGCTTGACATTTACCTCTGGAGCTAGACCATAAAGTATATTGGGCAATTAAAGAACTTAACTATGTTTCCAAACTTGCCGGTGAAAAAAGGTTGTTTCATATTAGCTCATTAGATGAATGGAGGAGACAAGCTTATGAAAATGCTAAGTTATTTAGAGAGAAGGTTAAAAGATGGAATGACAAGAGAATAAAAAAACAAGAATTTAATGTAGGAGACCTAGTGCTTTTGTACAATTCCCGTTTCAAATTTTTTGCAGGAAAACTCCTCTCTAAATCGGAAGGAACATATGTTGTAGGGGAGGTTTATCGCTCCGGTGCCATAAAAATAAATAACTTCAAAGGTAAAAACATAAGAGTATTGAATGGGCAAAGAATCAAACATTATATTTCAGGTTCATCCGTCAATGAGGATACCAATATCATCCAAGTTATAACAGCGGAAGAGCACATAAAGGAAGTCTTCCAGAACACCCCATAAACCTGAAGAAGGGGTAGGTATGTGGTACGGTAAGTAAATCGACTCCAAAAATTCTAAAAGTAATTTCTGTAGGTTTTGGTATTTTAGAAAAATTACAAAAATAAAAAAAGGAGTCCATGGGACCCACGAAGGAGGCACAAGCCATCAGCCCCCGCGCTGCAGCGTGATAGCTTATGGGGCCCTCGTGCGCCTCCCAAACCCCCACTCCTTCCCGAACACGTATTCTGGTCCATAAAAATCATTATATATACTCTCGGTTGTTTTGACTATCGCATCGTGATATTTTCCTTTGTTGTTGTTTCGAGCTATTTTCTGGCAGGCCTAAGAATATGTCGTCTCAAGATTAGGATGGAGAGATCAATGTCTCCCATTATATTGTAGATTCAAATATCATTAGGGATATCTATCCATATATCTGGTCCATCGATGAAGAGGAGAAAAATGAACTAAAGGATACAAAAGAAGCCAGCTCAGATGAAGACAAAGTTCCACTACCTCAATCTGAAGATATGCATGTGGGATTTAAGAAGTCCAGCCTACCAAACAGGGTAAAGAAATCTAAGGATCAATTTACCCCATGACCTTTCCTGCAGGAAAGCAATATGGCATTATTCAACAAGGTATTGAAGCTCGAGCAAGAGAACGATGACTTGAGGGAGGAGAATTTTATTCTCCGACGTAACATGGAAAAGAAGAATGTGACTACACTACCACCATCACTTGAGAAGGATGCTTGAGTAGTTGGGTATGGACACCACCCTTGGCTTGTTCCAAGCTTTGGGGAGGTGCCCTAGTATCGTATCACCATCACCCCACCGTCATTACTATCTATTTTAGTTTGATCCTTACTTGATTCTTGTTTTAGAAAAATAAATTTCAGGTTTTCTTTGCTTAGTATTTTTCCTTTGAGTCCCATCTACCCTTGTAATTGAGTATGTGAGGTGTATAATAAAGATTAGCTGAGTCCATAAAAAGAAAGATATATATCATATGCTTATCGATAAAAAGAAAGATATAGATCATATGGTTATCCCATGAGGAGTAATGACTTACATATTAAAGAGTATAAGTGATGTAGATTGTTGAAAATAAACAAACATAGTATTTGTCATTGTTACAATCCAACCAAGACTATGAAGTAGGAGTGGAGATTCCCATATAAATATACTTTTATGGACATGTTTTGTGATTGTGAGTCCTCATCAAATATTATATAATGATAAAACGTTGACGTAGGACATGGAAGACAACATAATGGAGATGATATTTCAAATTCATATAGAAGTTATATAGTCATGGGTACTTTAACATGTGATGCTTGCTTTAGTCCCTTTGCTAGCCCAAAAACTTTGCACTAAGTAGAGATACTACTTGTGCATGTATAACCCTGAAACGCAGTTTCTTGCCATAGGAGTCCACCATACCTACCCATGGATTGAGTAAGATCTTTCAAGTAAGTTTTCATCAGTGCATCAAGCAATACAAAGTTGCTTCTAAACATGTATGATCTCTTACTACAAGGGAAAATAAACTTTGTAAAAATATATGTGATGAAAAAGAAATAGAAATGATAGACTGCATAAGAAAGTTTGCTATCATAAGGGGCAATATAAAGTAATGTTCCTTTGCATTAAGAGTTTCCACATTCAAAAACTAAAATTGCATGACAACATATGCTTCCATATATGAAGGGCCTATCTTTTATCTTTGAAGTTCACTCTTATGCGTGAGTAACTAAATTCATATTTTTTTCCTCTACCTATTAATTCTATAGTGGCAATCATCATGTGTTGAGTAAAGATTCAGATTTATATATCGAAGTGTAAGTAGATTATCATGATTTATTATGATTGACATTATCCTCGAGGTAAATGAGTTGGGTGGTGAATCATTTAAGCCCATATCTTTCTATGTGTCCTATGAAAACTTGAGCTCTAAAAATATGGCTTAAGTTTGAGCAATCATAGAATAATAAATGATAGTTGAGTATGAGAACTTGCCAATGAGAAATATCTTACATAGACACTCCTCTGAAATATGTTTAAATATGATTGTCCCCATGACTAAGAATATAGTTTGTTGGTTGTCAACAAAATTTAGGCTTCATACTCTAGTACTTGTGAATGGACCGTAACTTGTTCATGAGAATATATATGACAAAATAGTTGTTGCTATGCTAATATTCATGTTTCTGTCATGTCCATATTTTAATTTTATCGACTTCTACCTGTAAAATAATGTGGACATTATTTTCGAGCTCGGCTTTCGCTTGAGGACAAGCCAGGTCTAAACTTGGGGGAGTTGACCCGTCCATTTTTGCATCATGAATCTTTATTGATATTTGTCTTATTATTGTCCATTATTCCTTGTTATTATGTAATTCTAATGTGTTTTCTCTCTGAATATGCAAGGTACATCATGAAGAGGAAAGTATGTGGAAACTAGAATTCTCGCCCGGGAAACCGAGAAAAAGGCAAAAAATCAAGTTGCTCCAAATGACCTGAAACTTCGCGGGGAATTTTTCTGGAATATAAAAGAATTATTGGGCCAAAAATACACCGCAGAGGGGCAGCCACCTGGGCACAATTCATCAGAACCCCCTAGGTCGCGTCCTGATAGCTTGTTGGGCCCTGTTGGTCCTCCAAAACCCTTCTTATACTATATGGTGTGTTTTACCATAGAAAATATCGGGACATAAATTTTGGGCAAAGTGCTGCTGTCTCGAGGCGGAAAGCTGGGCAGAGGCCCTTTTTCTCTCCGGCAGAGCGATTCTGCCGGAGGAATTCCTCTCTTCGAGGTGAGAATCAAAGCCATCGTCATCACCAGTGCTTCCTACTTCGTGGGAGGAACAATCTTCATCAACATCTTCACTAGCACCATATCACCTCCAAGCCTAGTTCATCTCATGTATTCAATCCTTGTGTCAAAACCTCGGATTGGTACATGTGGGTTGCTACTTATGTTAATTACATCTTGTACTTGATGCTAGTTAGATTACTTGGTGGAAGACATAATGTTCAGAGCCTTAATCATATTTTGTACACCTCTAATGTTGAACATATTGATGAGGTGTGAATACTTAATATTGTTCCTCGGGACATGGTAGAAATCTTGTAATAAGTAATCATATAAAGTTGTCATTCGTTTGAAATTTTGATGATATGTATGTTCTTACTTCCTTTAGTGGTGTCATGTGAACGTCAACTACACAAAACTTCACCATGTTATGGGCCTAAAGGAAGTCATTGTAGAGTAACAAGTGGATGATGGGTTGCGAGAGTGACAGAAGCTTAAACCCTAGTTTTTGTGTTTCTTCATAAGGGGCTGATTTGGATCCACATGTTTCATGCCATGGTTAGAATTATCTTAATTATTCTTTCATAGTTGCGGATATGTGCGAGAGGGGTTAATCAGAAGTAGGTTGTTAGTTCAAGTAAGAACATCACCTTAGCACCGGTGCACCCACATACGAAATTATTAAAGTAGCAAACGCGAATCAACTTAATATGGTGAACAGGACTAGACACAAATTCCCATGTGTCCTCGGGAGTGCTTGCTTTACATAAGAAAACTTTCAGGCATGTCCTTTGCTATAAGAAGGATTGGAATACCTTGCTGCTCCTTTGCTACTATTGTCACTTGTCACTTTTTACGAATTACCTTGCTATAAAACTATCTATCTGTGGGGACCCCGACTTACGAGTCGAGATTGCCGAATGAACGTGCTCAGTGATCCTAGAGATCAATGCTCATCGAACACACAGAAACTGAATAACGCGAGTCTTACATCCTTACATACCTTTTGATACAATATATGACCATTGCGGCCAAGTCTTACATATATAGGGCCTTGAACGCCAGCACACCAAACTTGACCAATATCGGAGATATTGGTCAAAAACTTGAACCCATGCTATCAGCCTTAACCTATAGGTATTCTGACTGGGAAGCGTCCTAGCTCGAAGGAATATCTCCAAGTTACTCTTCACCATATCATGTCCTTATATACCTGGTCAATGAAACAACTAGTGGAAAGCCAATGAATACTTTGAATGTACTCGCAAACAGCCCATGATTTGGATAATGTAGTTGGTACAGTAATAAAGTAATATGCAGCCTTTGCAGAAAGCAATCCTTAATTGAAACATGTGTATGGTCAAATTCTTGTATGGATAGGCATCATAACCTAGATGGACATCATAAAAACAGGTTACAGATATCAACATATCTGCTCAGGGCTGAACACTTCGGGTTCACCCTATACGCCAAGTCACCGAACTTGACCTTATCACCTCTTTCAGATAACACTTGTGAAAACACACACACACACACACACATTTGGTTTATGCGGAGACGACTGGACGTAGTTTAAGCAGCACCACCCAACTATCCTTGACCATGGACATGGCTATTCGAATAGTTTTACACCCTACAGAGGTTGTACGTTGTACCCATGAGATCCGGGAAACTTCCGTGTCATCCATGACTCGCGGTATATAACATACCCGAGGTAAGTACCCGATCATTGCCTTTCCCCCGAGGCACAAGACAAAGAGTCCACTCGATTAGTACCCAGCCCACATGATGTATGTCTTACAGGCACCAACTTTAGACCGTATCATCCATGCGGGGACCAAGAGTGTGCCCGGAACACGTAAACATGGCATAGTCGACCTACCTCGTACGACCCCGTCACGAGAGTGACGACATATCACTCCCGCCACTAGTAATGCAGGATCTTTGCTAGCACCGACCAAAGTAATCAACAAAGCCCCGTCCCATAAAGGGGTATCATGGTCGCACATTTAAGGTTGGGATGGTCGACACATCATAAATCTAATCCCATTTCCGAAACCACTAACACAAAACCTTTTCGGTACACCACTTCTTCCTCAAGTGGTCATCCAACTCAACATCATCACCCTCGGGCATTCGAGGCACTTGACGGGGTTTTCGTAAAACCTTTTATAACACCTTTGATTTACCATCAAAATGCATATGCTCATCCTATGCGTAGCACTACGGTCTACTTGTCAACTTTTATCAGCGTGACCCTCATACACGGCAAGGTCATGCTCAATGCAAGTGCTCCGGTGGAGACATCGGTAACACCATGCTGTGGTGCACCAATTGATCTTAATTATATGCATATAGAAAATATTATGCTAAAAATGAGTGGAGGCACTCATTTGACAAAGCATGATTTTAGAAACATTTAGGAAGTTGTTTCAGTAGATTGGGGTGGATATGAATATTCTAGGGATTTTCTAACATTGAATGAATAGCAAAAAGGAGATATTTATCTGATGCAACAGAATCATGACACAGAAAAATGTTGACTAAGGCTACAAGAATAGTGCATGATATTAGGAGTCTGCGGAAATTGGAGTCACTCAATTCAGAGTTGATTTGGGATCTCTAGGAATTTCACAAGGTGGGGTCTTAAATATCCAGATTTGAATTTGGATAATACACTACAAAAAATATTCTTGGAAGGGTGTGCAATGCACAGCCCTGGATAGGCCATGATTTTAGAAACTTGTAGAATTTTGGATCATCATATTTGGAGCTCAGATGAATTTTCTATGGGTTTTTGAAGATTCTGAAGAAAAACAAAAGGACAAGGCTTCACCAGATTGTTTATAGTGTGCCCATGGCACTGGAGAGGGACTGGGCCGGACCAGTGGCTCGGCCTGGAGGTAGCAAGTAGCCACGCCGAAGGCACATGGCGCCAAGTGCGCCTTAGCCTCAGGGAGGCGGACTTTAGCGCGGGCGCCTCCACTTGAACGGGAGGCCCCTGCCTCTGTCTCACCGACACGCAGGCCCCGGCCGTCGGGCCGGTCTTCCTCCTCCCGCTTGATCTGAGATCAGGCAGGGGAGGTAGGGCTAGCTGGTGCAGGGGCTGGCTCCGGCGGCTCCAACTAGCTTCCCGGCGGCGCTCCGTGAAAGTGCGTTATATCGACTAGAGGGGGGGGTGAATAGGAGATTTTTAGAATTTCAGCACTGAGGAAATTCCTTTTGAGGAAATTCCTCACTGATGACTAACTTACAGTGGAAACGGTTACGGATCAGACGTGCAACCTTTCACAATAGCAGTATTACACAGTGAAGAATGTGAAAACAGATTGCACAGTAAGCAGGCACACAGAATACAGATGATGATTAACTCAAGTGAAGAATTTGGGGTTGAGGAAATTCAGAGAAAGTCTTCAGCAAATTCTTCAAACAGCCACAGTGAAAGTCATCAACACATAACACAGAGAAAGTAAAGAGTTGAGGAATTAGAACCCGATTCTTGGTGAAGACTGTTGTTGATGACCCAGTTCCAACTACTGTGACAGTTGTACATCTGGTTTGGAGCGGCTTGGTATTGAAACCAAAGGACACCCAGTCCCGGGACACACAGTCCCTACCGTATTCTCCTTGAGCTAAGGACACACAGTCCTCGCCCAACACTCATGGTAAGTCTTCAGGGCAGACTTCCAAACCCTCACAAACTCGGTCACCCGGCGATCCACAATTGACTGCTGGATTGCTCTAGACCATGACGCCTAACCGTCTGGAGGATGCACAGTCCTCAAAGGTAAAAGGCTTCAGTCCCACACAGGAACAACTTCTTCAGTGATGCTCAATCACTAGGTTTGGTTTGTGGTTTCGATGGGTGGTGTATTTCCTCACTGATGATTTACTCTCGAAAGCTCTGAGGAATTGGGGTTGCTCTTATGACAAGTGTCAGTTTCTAACGGAGCAGCCAACCAGCTAGTGGTTGTGGGGGGCGGCTATTTATAGCCTGGGAGCATCCCGACATGATTTGACATTAATGCCCTTAAATAATATGACCGTTGGAGTGGATAAGATCAGTGACTTGGCGTGGCTTATCGAAACGGTCGGGACCCTCAACTGTGAGAGTCCTCATGTCACTTATATTCCTCACTTGAGGCTTTTGGTAGGATTTGGCTTGGGTTGAGCATCATGAGGAAATCCATTCCATAGTGTTACTTTGACCCCCTTTAACAGTACGGTATTCCTATTCATCAAATGCGAAGAAGGTAAAACAGAAAACGTAAATCTTCATGCTTCAATTTCTTCAGAACGATTTTCTTCAGGAACCACTGATCTTCTCAATATCAATATCTTCATGAGGAATATCAGTTTCATCGCAAATTCTTCGCGATTCATTTCTTCAGCTTCAGACCAATTTCTTCAACTGAAGACATATATTTTTAGGGGTTGATATTCTTCAAATATCTCAAACTCCTCAATGACTTATAGATCCTGTGTACACTCATAAACACATTAGATACTTAACCTATAAGTCTTCAAAACACCAAAATCACTAAGGGGCACTAGATGCACTTACAATCTCCCCCTTTTTGGTGGTTGATGACAATTAGGTTAAGTCTTCAACAGGATCAAAAATATGAAGTGTAAATACTCAATTGAGGAATTTGAAGACAAGATTCACAGAGACTCCCCCTGAAGATGTGCATACCTTGAGGATTTTGCTTTTATAGCATATGCACATTGATGATTTATATCATAGAGATCTCCCCCTGAATCTTGTAAATCATGCATACATATAACATATCATATGAAGAAAATGAAAATGCATGATGGCAAATGTTATCTGACGAATTCTAGCATGCGTGCATTAGAACTTGAGGAATAAGCATGCGAAGAAAAACGTTCAAAAAGCGTCAGAGTACCATCGGGCTTAAGTTACAACTCATTACATAAAAACTTCAGAAGAGCCAAGAGTTTGTAACTTAAATATAGTTCATAAGCCCCCAAAATAAATCCCGTTTGAAGACTAACTCTCAAGTTTCTCCCCCTTTGTCATCAAGTGACAGAAAGGGACAAACTGAGGACTAACGCCCGTGAAGACTTCATTTCTTTGCGGTTGATGAAGATCCTTGGCGCTTCTTGGGTGTAGTCTTCTTCCTTGGTCCTGTTGCGGTGTCGAGTTGTTCCTCATCAGATTCGGCGGTGCGGAACGACGAGAAGGAGCTGTCTTCAAGATCTGGCACATGAATGGGCCTGAACTTCTTCTTGTGAGGCCACGACCAGTCAAAGTCCTGCTCAAAGTTCAATTCTTCAAGCTCAGTCTGGGTCTTCACATGTGCAAGGGTAGCCCAGGTGCGATCAAAAACCTCATGTAGATAGTGATGATTTAGCTTCACACTGTTCTGTGTCTCAGTGAGGGTTTTCACAATGGCACCAAACTGGTGTTTGACCCATTTTTGGTTGTGATCCACCTTCTGATGAAGACCGAGAAGAAGCTCTCTGGTGTTTAGCACGCGAGGAGGAACTGGGCTTGGTGGACGAGTCTCAGTATCGTCCCATGAGGAATATGCATCTGGCTCTTTAAATTGACCATCAGGAGGCGTGCTTCCTTCATCAATTACAGACTTTCCTTTTCCCTCAATGGGCTCGAAAGTCTTCTTGTTGACCCGGATAGGAGGCATATAACCAACATGGTTCTGGAAATCTGCGTGAAAGTGGATGCCTGTCCTTGTCCTGAGGAATCTCATGATCCATGGTGCATAAATTTTGTGATCATATGGGCACATTGCATTGTCAGCCAAAGTCCTCAAGAAGAAATCATGGATATTCATGGGGATACCGTGAATGATGTTGAAGAGGATATTCTTCATGAGGCCGACGACATCTTCCTCATCATCATGGCCTTTGATTGGCGCTAGCACACTGCAGAGAATGCGGTAGACAGACCGGGGTGTGTACTTGAGCTCATGGACGAGGAATGTGGTTCTTGAGGGTTTTCCTGCAGCCAAAGGCTTCATGAGGAATTCCATCATTCCATTTGGCAGCTCACGCTCACCATAAAGCTTCACTGCCCCTTCTGAAGGAATTGGTACAGGCAGTTCTCTGAGGAGTTCAGACGCTGGAGCCTTGTAGTGAGTATTTTGGGTCATCCAGTCGAACACCCAAGTGTTGATGTCATCAGCATTGCCCGAGATGTGCAGAGTTGAATAGAACTGAAGAATTAGCTCACTATTCCAATCTGATATGTCTGAGCACATAGGGAGCAAACCGGCATCATGTAGTACACTGAGGACTGGTTCCATGCAGGGATTCTCTTCAAGTTCATCATGAGGAATGTGCCTGTGCTGCAATATCTTGTTGCGTCCACAGAGCACAGAAGCATAGTAGTTCATCTGAGTCCTTGTCCAAAACTTCAGATGCCTCATTTGAGGCCTGTCATAAGGATTCTCTCCGATGAAATACATGCGTTCCTCAAAGAAATTCTCTTTCTGAAACTTTGGCCGCTTCGAGAATGGCAGGCGCTGAACTGGATTGAGATTGTGCTGAGGAATGGGAGGGGAAACAACCATGGCAGATTCTGGGTTGAGGACAATGAATTCATTGTCAGGGGCGGGAACATTTTATTCAGCAGTTTCCTCAGGGTGAGGAATTTTTTGCTCTCGCTGAGCATCAGGCTGAGGAATTTCTTCTTCCTTCTCAGCTTGAGGAGTTTGGTCAGCCTGTTCAGTGGGAGGAGCCTGCTCAGACTAGACATTTTCTTCAGCTTGGTTTTCATCAGCTGACTTTGTGGCAGACGCAGATTCATCAGCTGCTGCAGCTGAAGCTTGAGTCGTTTCTTTCTGAGGAATATGAGGTTGAGGACTGTCATCAATCTGTATTTCCTCATCAGTATGCTCCTCAGAGGCAGCATCCTTCATTTCCTCATCTGCCCTTGTAGTGTGGTCACCAATGACGACCATTTCATATGAAGGTGCAACATTAAGAGGCACCAGGTCCAGAGGGGCAGATTCTTCAGTTTCCTTGAGGCGTTTTGCCTCAATCTTTTCTTCTGCTGAGGAAGCTTTTCTTTTCTTCGCTTCCTTCTAAGCAGCTCTTGTCTTTTTCGCGTCTGATGCAGACGGGATTAACTTCTTCACCTTTGAAGCTTTTGGTGAAGGTGTTTTCTCAACAGATTCTTCAGCTGGCAGTGAGGAGCCAGCTGGAACAGAGTCATCAGCCTGCTTTGATGAAGCAGCTGTATCAGGAGCAGTTTCATCAGGGGTTGCCGTTTCATCAGGAGCGGTCTCGGTGATGATTTCTTCAATAGCCGACTCATCAGCACGGCACTCTTGGTGTTGTTCCTCAGCTTGAGGAATTTCCTCCTCAACAGGAGATGCATCTTCTGGCTGTTCTACCAGGGGCTGAGGAATTGGTGCTGGTGGGGGGTGACATCTGTTGTAGTCATCAACAGCACTAGTGGCTAGCTTGATGAAATTGCTTTTGATGCTTGTGTGGTCTGTTGTAGTCAAGACTTGTAGCTCTGCCTGGGTGGACACCAATGCTTCAGGCGTCAGCTTGAGAACATTTTGCCTGAGGAATTTCTCCTTTCTGGCCTTTACAATTTTTGCCTGCTTGGCCTTCTGTTCCTTCCACTTGGCTTCGTTTATGAAGGTAGCCACCATGTGGCTGACACCAGGAGGAAGTTTCAAATCATCAATGGGTGTGTTTGGGTCTTCATACCACACATTGATGAAGTCGAGGAGGACCTTGGGGTCCATTGCCAGAGGAATAGCACTACCTGATGCTTGTGCTACCCTTTCTTGCTTATTCCTGATGATGGCTTCTAGAGTTTCATCATCATATTCTTCACTTCCCTCTGATGCAGACGGGACTGTGATGATTTTGCTGGGGCTGGGCAGAGGTGCAGGTTCAGTTGTTGTCAAAGTCTTCAAAAGAGGTGTTGAAGACTTTGTCTCTGAGCTAGTTGCAGCTGGGAGTGAGGAGCTGGAGCTGGCAGTCGTAGTCTTCACGACATTCTTCTGTACTGGCTTTGGAGGTGGAGCTGAGGACTTTGGTGTAGATGTGATTGGTGCGGAGGGTTTTGGCGCTGATGGTTTTGGTGTTGACGGTTTTGGAACCGAGGGTTTTGGAGCTGAGGGTTTGGTGACAGAAGTCTGTGCAAACTTCTCTTGGGGTTTTGAAGCTTTTGGCTTTGTTGGCACAGACTTTGGTTGAGGAATGAGGTTTCTGCTGCTGAGGAATGAGCAGCACCGGAGGCAGCAGCTGAGGATTTTGGCGCTGATGGTTTTGGTGTTGACGGTTTTGGAACTGAGGGTTTTGGAGCTGAGGGTTTGGTGACAGAAGTCTGTGCAAACTTCTCTTGGGGTTTTGAAGCTTTTGGCTTTGTTGGCACAGACTTTGGTTGAGGAATGAGGTTTCTGCTGCTGAGGAATGAGCAGCACCGGAGGCAGCAGCTGAGGATTCATGAAATTTCTTCACTGCTGTTTCTGCTTGCTTCTTGAGCTTGGCCAGATGCCTTTCCTTTTCATCTGGGTAGTCATCAAGTGTCACAAGACTTGAGGGGTGAGCTACTTGATGATCCTCAAGTGGGGCCCTTCTGCCGGGAGGCTTCAAAGCGAATTTCTTCGCATATTTTGGAGCCACAAACCTGTACTCCTTCCACTCCTTTGCCCATCTGCGTTCAATTTTCTGCAGCCTAATCAGCCTTTTAGGCATAGTCTCAGGTTCATCATCAGGCGTGCAATAGTCCAGGTATATGTCATCAGGAATATCAACAGCTGTGTTCTGCTCCAGTTTCTTTCCTCCCTTCTGTTTCCTTTCTTCCTCCATTTTCTTCAGACGAGGAACTTTCTAAGGATTTTGAACTCTTGAGGATTCTGATGAGCCTTGAAGAGTTTCTTCCAGAAACGCTGCAAATGAGTTAATGTGATGAGAACCGAGAGATTCATCAGCTGACATGTGTGTACCTGTGAACAGAGTATAGTTGCGAGGAATTTGGAGAGGTCATATGCGTTCTCAGATTTGAAGAAAATGGAAAAGTTTGACAGTTTGAGGAATATAACCAGTGGTTGAGGAATTTGCTTAAGCATCCTGTTCTTGGGTTCCAGAGTTGTACAGATCCAAAAATTAGCACAATTGAGGAATCTCGTGAAAATCTTAGATGCTTAGCTAGTTCATCAATGATTGTGGAGATGGATAGTGTTTGAGGAATCATGTGCGCATCGTATCTTGAGGAAAAACAGATTTCACATGGGAGAGGTAAAATTTTAGATCTAATCTGTTGTAAAAATGGGATATAATTACCCTGGAAGGTGCGAACGAAGAACACAAAAAGGTGGTGTTGGAGAGGCTCTTCGGTCAAGTGTCCAATGCACCCTAACTTGGCAGCAGAGGACGTCTACGGCGGCGGCGGACGTAGATGTTCCGACTCCGGCATGATCCTGGCGGCGAGAAAGTTGAGGCAGTGAAGCTCTTCCTTGCCGGCGACAAGACTACCAGCGGTGGCGCTAGGGTTCGGTGTGCTATGGCAGGAGAGCGATGAGGCGAAGAAGATGATACCGAGGGGGTTAAGGACATATTTATAGCCCGAAAGTTACTGTTTGGCGCGAAAGTTTTGGACCGAATAGCCCTTGCCTCTACGTCTCCGTAGGACACGTGTAGCTCCCGTACGATGCGGTGGAGATAGTGGAGATCGTGGCTATCCAATCGTGGGAAGTGGGGGTTCAGTTACTGTTCCTTTGAAGAAAACAATTTTTGAAGATTTGAGGATTTTTGTTACAAAATCATCAGCTGACAAGGATGCAGTGAGGATTTTGAACAAAGTTTCAAGTAGAACGCATATGAAGAATTGAATAAACTGGATAAGTATAGCATAGAGGGAAAATAGGGTCCGATCACATTCACTTAGCAGAAATATCAACTTGAAGAAATAGCAATAAGTGAATGCTGTTGAGGACTAGAGATCACAGTCTACCCAGGCAAATGAAAGTCATCAAGTGTTTTTGAAGATTTTGCAATAGATCATCACAATGAAGAAAAACTGTTTTGAAGAAAAATGCATTGTGAGGAATTTGATCATTTGAAGAAAATCAACTTGAGGAATTTCACATTGGGCGGTGGCGTTGCCCACCATATAAGAATGTTGATTACAAACGCCGCGTACAATTGTCGTAGGGCCCTGAGAATCAATTTCTTCGTTAATTTCTTCACATTCCGAGTGACTTTCTTCATCGGTTGAAGAAAATCGTTTCATCATGTGTTGCACATCTAAGTCATCAACTTTGCATAAGTGTTAGGATGTGTGCATGTTTTTACAAAAAAATTGAAGACTCTAAGATATTTAGCTCACACCGCAACTTGCAAAACCTTTTCTCATCCAAGGGCTTAGTGAAGATATCAGCCAGTTGATCATCAGTCTTCACATGGTCGATGAGGATATTACCCTTGAGGACATGGTCCCGAAGAAAATGATGACGAATCTGGATGTGCTTGGTCTTCGAGTGCTGTACTGGGTTATAGGCAATCTTGATAGCACTCTCATTGTCACAGTAGAGAGGCACATTCTTCATGTTGATGCCGTAGTCCTTGAGGGTTTGCTTCATCCATAGTAATTGAGCACAGCAAGAACCAGCAGCAATGTACTCAGCTTCGGCAGTGGAGAGTGATACGCAGTTCTGCTTCTTTGAGGACCAGCAAACCAGTGATCTTCCGAGGAAATGGCATGTGCCAGAAGTTGACTTGCGATCCACACGGTCACCAGCATAGTCTGAATCAGAATACCCTACCAGATGAAGATTGGAGCCCTTGGGATACCATAATCCTAGTGTTGGTGTGTGAGCTAGGTATCGAAGAATATGTTTCACAGCCTTATGGTGTGATTCCTTCGGTTTTTCTTGAAAATGTGCACACATGCAAACACTAAGCATTATGTCTGGCCTAGATGCACATAGATACAATAAAGATCCAATCATAGAACGGTATACCTGCTGATCGAAATCTTTACCATTTTCATCAGTGCCGAGGTGACCGTTGGTAGGCATTGGAGTCTTGGCACCTTTGCATTCGTGCATGTCGAATTTCCTCAGAACATCCTTGAGGTATTTCTCCTGTGATTGAAGATTCCATTGCTTTGTTGACGAATTTGAAGACCTAAGAAGAATTTCAGCTCCCCCATCATAGACATCTGATATTCTTCACTCATCATATAGGCAAATTCATCACTGTATCTTTTGTCAGTACAGCCAAATACGATATCATCAACATATATTTGACATACAAATAGTTCATTATCATAAGATTTTGTAAAAAGAGTTGGATCGAGTGAACCAGGTTTGAAGCCTTTCTTCATGAGGAATTCCTTCAATGTATCATACCATGCCCGAGGGGCTTGCTTGAGGCCATATAGAGCCTTTTTGAGTCTGAAGACTTTGTCTGGATTCTTTGGATCCTCCAAACCTGGGGGCTGAGCAACATATACTTCTTCCTCAAGCTTACCATTGAGGAATGCACTTTTCACATCCATTTGATATAAGATGATGTTATGATGATTAGCATAAGCAAGTAGGATTCGAATAGCTTCAAGTCTAGCAACAGGTGCAAAAGTTTCATCGAAATCTATTCCTTCAACCTGGGTGTAGCCTTGGGCTACAAGTCGTGCCTTGTTCCTCACCACTTGACCGTCCTCATCTTGCTTGTTTCGGAAAATCCACTTGGTGCCGATTATGTTATGCTTGCGAGGATCTGGTCGTTTGACGAGCTCCCATACGTCATTCAGCTTGAATTGAAGAAGTTCGTCTTGCATGGCTTGGATCCACTCCGGTTCCAGAAAAGCCTCAACTACTTTTGAGGGTTCTGTGATGGATACAAAAGAAAAATGCCCACAAAAGTTAACCAAGTGTGAAGCTTTTGAGCGAGTGAGAGGACCTGGCTCGTTGATGTCGTTGAGGATTTTGTCAAGTTCTACTTCATTTGCAATCCTCGGATGAGCTGGTTGAGGATTTTGTCTAGGCTGAGGAAGTGGTGCTGTTGCAATTTCCTCAGGAGCATCTTCTTGTCTTTCATCACCGATGGGGATTGTTTCTTCACAAATTTCCTCAGTGGGGACAATGTCTTCAGTAGGCTTAAGCTTTATTGCTTCCTCAGGAGATAGCTTATCTAGATCAGAAGGCAATTCCTCTCTTTGCGAGCCATTAGTTTCATCGAACCGCACATCTACAGTCTCAACAACTTTGTTGTGATAGTTGTTGAAGACTCTGTGGGTGTGCGAGTCCTTTCCATAACCGAGCATAAAACCTTCATGTGCCTTAGGTGCAAATTTTGAGCTATGATGAGGATCTCTAATCCAGCATTTTGCACCGAAGACTTTGAAATAACTTACATTGGGTTTCTTGTTTGTGAGGAGTTCATATGAGGTTTTCTTGAGGAATTTGTGAAGATATACCCTGTTGATGATATGGCATGCAGTGTTGATTGCTTCAGGCCAGAAGCGACGAGGAGTCTGATATTCTTCAAGCATAGTTCTTGCCATTTCAACCAGAGTCCTGTTCTTTCTTTCGACGACACCATTCTGCTGAGGAGTATAAGGAGCAGACAATTCGTGAGTAATACCAAGTTCATCAAGATATTCATCAAGACCAGTGTTTTTCAACTCGGTTCCATTATCACTCCTGATATGTTTGATCTTGATGCCGAAGTTCGTTGATGCCCTTGAAGAAAATCGTTTGAAGATTTCCTGCACTTCAGTTTTATACACGATAATATGCACCCAAGTGTATCTGGAATAATCATCAACTATGACAAAGCCATATAGAGATGCTGCATTGGTTAGTGTTGCATAGTGTGTAGGTCCAAATAAATCCATATGAAACAATTCAAATGGACGTGTAGTGGTCATGATGGTTTTGGAGGGATGCTTGGATCTGGTTATTTTCCCAGATTCACAAGCACCGCAGAGATGATCCTTGAGGAATTTGACTGATTCGATGCCAATGACATGCTTCTTCTTTGCAAGTGTGTGCAAATTCCTCATGCCTGCATGACCTAGTCTTCGGTGCCACAGCCATCCTTCTGAGGTTTTTGCTAGTAAGCAAGTGGCTGGTTGAGGACCTGTAGAAAAGTCAACAATGTACAAATCCCCTCTTTTTACACGTTCGAAGTCTTTGGATCTGTCAGATTCCATGATGACTACACATCTATATCTTCCAAACATAACAATCATATCAAGATCACAAAGCATCGAGACAGACATAAGGTTAAAACCAAGGGATTCAACAAGCATCACTTTCTCCATATGCCTATCCTTGGAAATAGCTACTTTGCCAAGTCCCAATACCTTGCTTTTTACCTTTATCAGCATATGTGATTTGCTTCAGAGGTGATGGAGTTAGTGGCATATTCATCAGTAGGCTTTTATCACCAGTCATGTGATGTGTGCAGCCACTATCGAGAACCCACTCAGTATTTTTGGGTTTGTCATCCTGCAGATGAATTAGTACAGCTTACCATCTCATATGCTTCAAGTTTAAAGAATATGATACTAATTTCATTAGTTTAATGATTTCATCATAACAGAAATGTAAGGACATGTGAAATATTTCTATTTCATCAATCATTAGCTTGCGTCCTATCAAGCATTTCCTCAGGTCTCCAGCAAATTCTTCAGATGATGATTTTCATCTGGAGACCTGTCCTGCAGAAGTGATTAGTTTGATTTCTTCACCACCCACATTTGAAGGGGTGGCAAAGCGTTCATCATCCTGCGAGCACCATATGAGAAAGGTGGCATTGAAGCTAATGCATTTCTCTTAACAGTAGGGGGGTTAAAGTACTCATATGAGTATGCAGAGAACTGGTTTGAGGATTTATGAACATAATTATTTGAAGAATAGCGCTCATAATCATATTCCTTGTAGTTTCCCTGCATGTTAGACGCATAAGCACGGGTATGAGCATAGTTTTGACCAGTTGAGGATTTTGATCCTCTTGAAGACTTTGGTCCTCCTGAGGAATTTGATCTAGGGTTCAGATTCTTCAGAGCTGATGTCATGAGGACATTTACTTGAAGATTTTCAAGACAACTTTTGGAAACCCAGGTTTTCTTCAGAGGAGGGCCATTCCTGCAGTTAGTTCCAACATATCGAGCAAATACTTCACCAGATTGATTTTTGAACAGTTTATAGTTGGAATTAAATGACTCATCCGAGGAATAGGATAATTCACATGAGAAGCCAGTTAGATTAGATGGATCAAAAGGAGGCCCAGTAGCAGCAACCCATGAGGTTTTGGGATACTGCTCAGGTTTCCAATAAGATCCATCAGCATTCAATTTCCTCTCAAAGGCAATTCCTTCTTTCCTCGGGTTCCTGTTCAAGATCTGCTTTTTGAGCACATCACAAAGGATTTGATGTCCTTTCAGGCTTTTGTACATGCCTGTCACGTACAATTCCTTCAACCCTGCATTTTCATCAGTGGCATTTGTGTTTTCCTCAAGTGAGGAAATAGACACAACAGGTGCAGTTCAAGTATTTGTAGCAATGGTAGCATTTGAAGATTCTGGTGAAGAATTAGCAGTTTCACGATCAATGCATTTAAGACATGGAGGAATAAATTCAGCTTCACTAGCGCTGATCTGTTGAGCTAGTAATGAATCATTTTCCATACGAAGATCATCATAAGACATCCTCAGCTTCTCGAGATCAAGCTTCCTTTGAAGAAATTCGTAGGAAAGCTTCTCATGATCAGTGAGGAGTGTATCATAACGATCCTGAAGAATGTCAAATCTAGACTGAAGATTTTTCATGTCATCAGCGAGGATTTGATTAAGATTCATTTCATCATTCAACAGATCATCACTTTTGTCTAGCAGTTTTTGAAGCTTTTCCAGAGCAGTTTGTTGTTTAGTGGCAATGATGGCAAGTTTACTGTAACTGGGTTTTTTGTAATCATCATGTTCACAGTCACTTGAATCAGATGAGGAGGCATTATGTGATACCTTTGAACCTTTTGCCATGAAGCAATAGGTTGGAGCGAAGTCATCAGCATAGTCATCAGTATGGATGGTGCACTCATTTTCTTCAAGATTGAAGATTGACTTGCTGACGAAATTGGTTGCTAGTGCAAGACTAGCCTGTCCGGATTCTGAATCTTCTCCAGAGCCTTCTTCATCATCACATTCTTCTGATTCTGCCTCGGAATCCATTTCCTTGCCAATAAGTGCCCGAGCCTTTCTGAAGCTAGTCTTCTTGTGTGAGGAGGACTTTGAAGATGAGGATTTTGAAGATTTCTTTTTCTTCTTTGAGTCATCAGAACTGTCATCCTTGTATTTCTTCTTCTTTGATTCCTTTCCCCAGCGAGGACAATCAGTAATGTAATGACCTGATTTCTTGCACTTGTGACAGGTCCGTCTCTTGTAGTCCTCAGATGCAGATTCTGATTTCCTCATGTCTCTTCTTGATGATTTACCGAACTGGCCTCGTCGTGTAAATCTCTGGAATTTCCTCACAAGAATTGCAAGTTCCTGACCAAATTCTTCAGGGTCACAACTGTTGTCATCTGTCTCTTCTTCTTCAGATGAGGAAATTGCTCTTGCCTTCAGTGCACGTGGTCTGGAATAGCTTTGTCCATATAGATCTCTCTTTTCTTCTAGCTGGAATTCATGAGTATTTAGCCTTTCGAGGATATCAGCAGGATCTAGCATCTTGTAGTCTGGTCTTTCTTGAATCATCAGAACTAAAGTGTCAAATGAAGAATCCAAAGATCTCAGCAGTTTCTTCACAACTTCGTGATCAGTGATGTCTCGAGCTCCCAGTGCTTGCAGTTCATTTGATATGTCAGTGAGGCGATCAAAGGTGTCTTGGCAGCTTTCATTGTCATGTCTCTTGAAGCGATTGAAGAGATTGCGAAGAATATCAACACGAGAGTCGCGTTGGGTTGATACTCCTTCATTTACCTTGCACAGTCTCTCCCAGATCAGTGTTGCAGAGCCTAAGGCACTTACTCTTCCAAACAGGCCAGGGCTTAGATGACCACAGATGATGTTCTTCGCTTGAGAATCGAGTTGCTTGAATTTCTTCACATCAGCTGCAGTGACATTGGCAGAAACGAGGGGAACGCCATTTTCCACAATATACCAGAGATCATTGTCAATAGCTTGTAGATGCATTTGCATTTTGTTCTTCCAAAAGGGAAAGTTCTTTCCCTCGTAGGTAGGACATGCTGCAGTCACCTTAAACATACCTGCAGTCGACATAACTAAAACTCCAGGTGGTTAAACCAAAATCACACAGAACAAGGGAGTACCTTGCTCTGATACCAATTGAAAGTGCGTTATATCGACTAGAGGGGGGTTGAATAGGAGATTTTTAGAATTTCATCACTGAGGAAATTCCTTTTGAGGAAATTCCTCACTGATGACTAACTTACAGCGGAAACGGTTACGGATCAGACGTGGAACCTTTCACAATAGCAGTATTACAGAGTGAAGAATGTGAAAACAGATTGCACAGTAAGCAGGCATGCAGAATACAGATGATGATTAACTCAAGTGAAGAATTTGGGGTTGAGGAAATTCAGAGAAAGTCTTCAGCAAATTCTTCAAACAGTCACAGTGAAAGTCATCAACACATAACACAGAGAAAGTAAAGAGTTGAGGAATTAGAACCCGATTCTTGGTGAAGACTGTTGTTGATGGCCCAGTTCCAACTGCTGTGACAGTTGTACATCTGGTTTGGAGCGGCTTGGTATTGAAACCAAAGGACACCCAGTCCCGGGACACACAGTCCCTACCGTATTCTCCTTGAGCTAAGGACACACAGTCCTCGCCCAACACTCGTGGTAAGTCTTCAGGGCAGACTTCCAAACCCTCACAAACTCGGTCACCCGGCGATCCACAATTGACTGCTGGATTGCTCTAGACCATGACGCCTAACCGTCTGGAGGATGCACAGTCCTCAAAGGTAAAAGGATTCAGTCCCACACAGGAACAACTTCTTCAGTGATGCTCAATCACTAGGTTTGGTTTGTGGTTTCGATGGGTGGTGTATTTCCTCACTGATGATTTACTCTCGAAAGCTCTGAGGAATTTGGGTTGCTCTTATGACAAGTGTCAGTTTCTAACGGAGCAGCCAACCAGCTAGTGGTTGTGGGGGGCGGCTATTTATAGCCTGGGAGCATCCCGACATGATTTGACATTAATGCCCTTAAATAATATGACCGTTGGAGTGGATAAGATCAGTGACTTGGCGTGGCTTATCGAAACGGTCGGTACCCTCAACTGTGAGAGTCCTCATGTCACTCATATTCCTCACTTGAGGCTTTTGGTAGGATTTGGCTTGGGTTGAGCATCATGAGGAAATCCATTCCATAGTGTTACTTTGACCCCCTTTAACAGTACGGTGTTCCTATTCATCAAATGCGAAGAAGGTAAAACAGAAAACGTAAATCTTCATGCTTCAATTTCTTCAGAACGATTTTCTTCAGGAACCACCTATCTTCTCAATATCAATATCTTCATGAGGAATATCAATTTCATCGCAAATTCTTCGCGATTCATTTCTTCAGCTTCAGACCAATTTCTTCAACTGAAGACATATATTTTTAGGGGTTGATATTCTTCAAATATCTCAAACTCCTCAATGACTTATAGATCCTGTGTACACTCATAAACACATTAGATACTTAACCTATAAGTCTTCAAAACACCAAAATCACTAAGGGGCACTAGATGCACTTACACTCCGGCCACCATAAGGTCGTTGGAATCTCCCGCACCAGACCAGGGGGTCAGCTCCGTAGGGGAGTTCCTAGGGCGAGGGGTCCCTCGGCCATGGCGGAGGCCGACGTCGGCGGACGTGGTGGGGGTGCTCTAGCCACCGCGAGGAAAAATGGAGAGAGGGGAGGGGCTCACTTTGGCTAGGAGAGACCATAGGGGAGGCTAGGGGCGAGGGGGAGCTCGGACGCGAGCGAGGCCGAACATGGAAAGGGTAGCCATGGGAAGAGGAGGGAGCTCGGGAGAAGGAGTGGGGAGGCTCCGAAGTTTCATGGGAGGAGGGGGAGTTGATCTGGAGGCTTAGGGCGCTCGGGGAGAGCAAAAAGGAGAGGGGCCGACGAGGAGGAGCCCGGTTGCGTGGCCGACGCACTCTAGCACGGGAGGGCACTCGTCCCTGGGGCGTTTGGAGGCTATCTTGCATCGAGGAGGGGCTGGGCTGGTCAAAGGGAATCCCATTGTGCTCTGTGACACGCTGCAACGGTCGGAATTGGCCTGAAGGAAGAAGACAAGGTGCAGAGCACCATTTCTGCACGCTAGGGACACGGTCGCCAGGGCCACCTGTGTCCAGGGCCACCCCTGGGCCAGACTAAGGTGTCAAACATGCAAGGCATGCTATCCACGAAGCACTAGTGAAGTTTGGACCCAAGTGGATCAGGTTAGACTGGGTTTTGACTGAAGTTTAGTTTGCAATAGCAAACTTAGGGCTAACAATGAGGGCACTTATTTGAGAGATAATGAGGTGAAACCATGTCTAGTAGTCTTAGGCATGGAAGGACTACAGTTCTGCAAAGTTTAATCTCAGGGGGAGGTGTCTAGCTACCAGCTGCAGTTCAAGTCTACAATTCTACCAGAAATCAAGTTTCAGATGTCTGCTCATTTTTCCCACATAACCATGCTATATTTTGATATAAAATCGTGCTTTAACATGCTAGAGATGTCATGGAAGAATGTGGGGGCTTTGGCTTAAGCAGAAGTATAGCAAGAGGGGTAAAAATGTTGCTGCCAAGGTAAAAATGAGAGGTAGCTGCATGGAGTCATCCTCCAATAATGACCAGTGGCCATAGAAAGGTTACTAGAGGTAAAAGGTAACTATAGAGAGTTGTGGTAAAAATTTAACCTCAAGGTAAATAGTGGAAGGGGCTAAACCAGCAACTTCGGTGAATGCACACAAGGTGTTTGACGGATGTTAGGGCTACCAGATGGATTCCAACAGATATGAAACTTAACAGGATCACATAATAGACGAAAATAAGATTGGACACCAAATTTGTTATTTGGTGGAGAAGATTTCAAATGTAGACTTGAAAAACCCATGAAATGGGCAGAAATGACTTTCTGCCTACAAAACCATGCAAATAAATTCCCACAAATCCACAACTTGGTGTGGTGGCATTATTTGAGCATTTAAGCATGCCCAAAAAGTTTGGGACCAGTTAGAGAAACTTCATAATGTAATGTTTCCCAAGGTCAGAAATCAACAAACATGGTTTTGAGGGGCTTGGGACAAGTTCATATATTTTCCCTGATGCACCACTAGGTGTGGAGGCATTATTGGAGTATCAGAATACGTCCACCAATTTTGAGCACAATTGGAGACACTTGGCAATGTAGAGTTGCTTAAATTTGGATCTTGACAGATTGGGTTTTAGAATAATTAAGTAAATCAAATCAACTTGTATTGACATGATACTTGGCAGGATCATCAGATATATCATATGTGACATGCTAGAATTTTACAGGAATTTATTGAGAATAGTTCTTATAGCAATATTCCAAAAGCTTGAAATAGGCAGGAAGGGTATTGAAGGGTTTTGCCTAATATTTTGAACATGACCATGTGTTGAAACTCTTATATATGGAATATATATGTCTAGTGAGTTTCCCTAAATTTTCTGAAATATTTTGAAAGCAATAAAAATAACTTTCCTTCATAAGGGACCATTTCTCGCCTCAGAGAAAGGTATTTAAATAAAATAGTAAAATAACTTTTTAAAGAATAATATTGTGGTTTTGGAAAGTAATTTTGATAATGGGATCTAAACAAAATATTTGATGCTAAATAACTTCCCTAATTTGGGGACTTGTAGTAGAAATCCCAACTCAGGGTTTTTGAAAGCATAAATCAAGGAAATGTTTTTTGGTGAAAAATAATATTTGGTAAAATAGTTTATGCTCATAAACATATGGCATGATCATTAGGCAAGGATTTGGGTCAATGAGGTGAGTCTAGAGAGTAGGAGGAACATTGGGATTAAACATAAGCAACAAGCAAGCAAGCAGCAATCATATCAAGCATCACAATAAGTCATAAAAAATTAATTGGTCCTGATTTTTGAGAAAACATAATTTGTAAGACGAGTTAAAACACGGGGTGTTACAAACCTTACCCCCTTAAGAAAATCTCGCCCTCGAGATTTCTAGACGAGGCGTTGGAGACATGCTGAAATTTTAAGTTGGAGGCAGTCTTCACACCCCCATGTTGTTGTTGTGGGTCTTGAGGTGCTTCATGATACAACTTCGAATGCTCTGCACGACCTTGCCTCACCGTGAGCGGGTTCTCGCAATAAGTTAGGCTTGACTAAGGGTCAAGGTCTTGGTGCGCTAAGGTCTCGCAAGGGTCTAACTTGCATGTGTACCCTAAGGTCAGAATATGTGGCAAGGTAACGTGTGTGGGTGCTGGTCCCGGGGCTGCTCATGCCGGTTAGTGACATCTAGATGTCTCGTGTTAGAACATAAGGGTCAAGGTATTCGCGTAGCCCCCTACTAACGGGGAAGTCCTTGACTCCTTTAAGGCAGGCGAGCTATGGTCGCAGGTGGTCTTCATCCTTGAGGGTGTTGGAGTGGATCTTCAAAGGCTTCTCATGAAAGGAGGGTGGGTTGGGTCTCGCCCATGAGTGTAAGCTCGGAGACTCGGTGTTCAGAACGGGTTCTACCATCTCGGAAGGTTCGTGAGGGGTCCTGGATGAGCTGGCTACCCAAGAGTATAGACTAGTCATCCAACCCCAAGTTCAGTGGATCGGCAAGCAGGTGAATCACCTTTAGCAGGTTTTCACCATGATCCAATTAGGACTCTCGTCCTTGGTTTGGACCTAGAAGAGGCTCTCTGACTTCTCTCTCTCTCCAAAGGTTTTATCTGCTTGAATCGTCGAGGCTTCTTGGCATCGTTGATGTAGTCAGTGCAGGATTAGTTGTTGACTTCTACTGCTTCTTCTTCATCGTCGTGGTTTCCCTAACCAGTGCGGTTCTTCACCTTGTGTTGGGAAGGATAGACTTATGATGTCTTTAAGTCGCTTTGAGGAACCCATCCTCTTGAGATAACACCTTATTCTCGAGAGGCATAGCGATCGGTGTTCGTGGGGCTCGTCCAAACAGGACTAAAGTGTTCCTCCTCTTATTGGGTGGATAAGTATGTCATACGTGAGAATAACAACATACTTACCCAAGCATCACATAAGCACAGTCCTCATGAGACACGTGAGGAGAGCGGGAACTTGCTATGGGTGGTCACTGCCCGAGGGGTTCATGGTCCAACACGATCTAGCGCTTCATGCCCATGTACGTCATAGACATGATGAGTGGTGGTCGGGTGGAGTACTGTCCAGATTCCAACGACTTAGAGCCGTTTCCTATGGTCATAGTCCGATCACCTTATTGCTCGGTGAACCTTTGTACTTTCAAGGAACTTAGTACGTGAGTGAACATCTATCATCTTATCCTAAGCACATTCCTTAGATGCCAATAGTCTGACCTCTCACTCTGGACAAAAATCACCCTATTTTATCAAAAGGTACCATCTCACATAATTCATCTCCGCACCACTCATGCTAGTCGACTCCAAGGTTGAGGGAGAGATTAAACCCAACACCACAAGTGTGATATAGCATACCTTGCACATGCATTCCTATGCAAGAACATCGGGAAAGCATACATGCTGCTAAGCTTGAACTCAGATGCTACAAATACAAGTGCTCAACTAGATTACCCAATGGCCAGGGTATTGTATCCCTATATTAAGGAAACACGTGGTGTGTCAATCCAAGGTCTTGTTTCTTTTCTATGTATCAGATGAAGTGGTCCATCAATCCGGTCGATCATCACTGGGCCCATTACTCCTACAACTCCAATATCGATGGGGTTCTACATGATCACTTAGAATCCTCATGTTCCACATATTACTGCAAGGATTACGTCACAACATATCCACCAAATTCCAATATCATAGCCAACTAATCTCCGAATCCAGCTTATACAGGTTCGTAAGTTATTTCTACAACTCCAATTACTTGAACTTGTTATCCATCGACAAACATGGTATCATGATCGATATCGTCGGGCTAAATCCAATTTACTCCGAACCATGTGGTCTCTGTCGTCATCGATACTCTATAGAGATTACCTATTTAAATCCAAAACTCCAGTCCAGTAAGAACTTTTACTTGTTACTCCAAGTCTTTATGGTAAAATCATAAATCATGTCAACTACTTGATAAAGTCAATCATACCATCAGGAATTATTGCTCGTGATCATAATCGTCCTACTGAATCCAAACTTACTCCAGGGATAGGTAGGTTATGCTACTTATCAACTTGTTCCACCAAGTTCACCTACCTTTATAAGGGTCTTATGATCCACCAAGATAGTCTAGCTATATCCTCAATACACCTATCATCATCACAACAATCATAGTATAATATCCTTATATCTGAGAACGGTCCTACTTATGACATCGGAGTTTTGGTGCTAGCTTAAGCTTGAAGGATACTTGTTCACTGTGATCGGTTGTTTCATAAAGAACCCGATGCTAAGCGGGGGTTCATCGGGGCTCAACGGTGTTGTGTCATATTCGTGGGTTAGACACGTGACCAGAAATTTCAGCTGGGAAAACTTGTGAGGGTTTAGGTTGGTCTATGGAGGGGTTTCCAATCTCGAGTAAAAGCATAACCTCTATCGGTTGTGCCTAGTTGAGTAAGTTGTTGTCGGAGTGTTCTGTGCCAGTCGTCTCTCGGGGTGGATCCTCGGTGCATCTTGTCTTGCTGGCCTCTAGTGGTGCAGAAGGGTGAGAGAGGAATGGCAGTATAGAGAGGAGCACCAAAGGTGTGCTATAGTGTAGGTGCAATCAAACAAATGTCACAAAGTCAACTCAAACATCAAGATGCCACAGGTGATATAATCGTGTACTCGCTGCCTGTCATGGTTTTGTCATGGCAGATGTCCTCATGAAAGGACTTAGTGAAGGAGCCATCGCACCTTGGTGGCGACTCAAAGGGGTGAGCAGAAGCGAGACTCAGATTTACTCAGGTTCAGCCCCTCCTATGGAGGTAAAAGCCTACATCCTTCTTTGTGTATATTGATGCTGGATTCGATTACAAGGAGGGCGTAACTCGCCTGACTTAGCTCTAGATGATTTCTAACTTAATCTATCTTCCCCAGAGACTCGTCTTTATATACAGGTCGAGGCCCTAGGGTTTACAAAAGTCCTGGCCACGTTACAAATCGGGGCCTTCCATATCTCTAAGTCGCCGTGTTTGCCAAGCCAGGAAACCTCCTTGGCGACTTATCTTCTTCATCAATCTTGAACCGCCATCTGGGTCATGGGCCCTGGCAGCCTTCTGACGAAGATTGGCTTACACTAACCATGTATGTATGAGCCGCCACTTTCCTGACCCGGCCCAATAAGACGGATTATACCGCAGGTAATATCCCCAACATTAGGCCCCAGTTTGACTTGAATTTATTCACGCCAACAAACCTTTACTCCTATCTTCGGTGACTCATATTACTTCCGTCCTTTCTTTAATGAGTGACAAGCCGCCAGCTTCCTCAATTTGCTTGAGTCGCCAAGTCATTCGTTGGTGACATCACCTTCTCCACCATTCCCGTGATTCTGGTGACATCACTTTCCAATGGATCTTTTTCGTCTTTATCCTGTCATCCTGAAAATTAGGCACCATCATCTTCAGTTTGCAATCTGTCACCTCGATTCCCGCGCTTGTTGTTTCTACCTTGCCCTAGGCCTTTAAATAGCCGCAGGGGAGTGGGAGGGCACCGCCACCTACCCCCATTTCATCCCTTCGGCCGCATCGACTTACTCAAGCCCGCACCTTGACCACCTCATAGTCGCCGAAGCTCTGTCACGGGTCGTCGCGGCCCAGCTGCTTCCCAAGCCAATCGTGGGTGTGGCCACTGTCATGGGACTTCCGCAATCTTCTCCCGACATCTCCTCCTTCCTTCAGGTACGTCTCCTTCTTCCATTAGGAGTAGATCTCGAACCTTTGTACTTCTTTGGGCAGTGTCAGAGCTCCATGAACACCGCATCCCCTTACCTTTTAATCCGTCCGGATACGACATTGTAGATGCATACATGTAGTAATGGGCGCGGTAGTTCTACCATGTTGCCCAGCGATTTGTCGTTCCTCCTCCATTGCTCATAGATCTATGCACTATTTTTCGTAGTGGTCTTTGTGCTCTTAGTGCTTGATTTTTGGGCCAGCATTATTTTCTCCATCGGAATTACTCGTAGATCCATAAAGTATCGCTTGATGTTGAAGACATGTTTGTCCTCAATTGAGAATATTCTCAAGGAAACCTCTTAGAGCCGCAACCCATCTCCTTTCGCTATGGCGAGTTACAATATCCTTGTAGATGCATCCTCGACCATTTAGTCGGCGAGTTACCACTCCGTAGATCCTGACAACCCGCCCATATCTTTCTTTTGTAGTTATGGGTACCATCTCGAAATGCAACTGTCTCCCAACAGAGGTCAACGATGCTTATCTTGATAAATTTGTGAAAACGGGTAATCTAGATCCCAAGGAGATCATTGGGTGGCAGACTGCCTTCGGGGAAACAATCCCCCAACCTGCCAAAGGGGAAGTAGTTGTCTTTGCTGATCACCTGGAGCGAGGCTTCAAGCCGCCCGGCTCAAAAAAAATTAGAGATGACCTGCACTTCTTCAAACTTCATCCCCAATACTTGGGACCAAATTCCATCAGTAACCTTTGTTAGTTTCAAGTATTCTGTGAGGCTTATCTGCATATAGAACCCATCGTGCTGTTGTTCCAAAAGTGTTTCTATCTGAACCGCCAGACAGAGTTTGCCCATGGTCCTAGCTTAGAGATGGGTGGAGTCAATATTCAGCGGCGTCGTGAATGCGTGTTTTTGGCTGTCACATTACCTAGTCATCCCAAAGGCTGGCCAAGGACTTGGGTCTACTGCCATGACACTTCTCCATCCAACGAGTACCCTCTGCTAGGATTCAGGGAAGATCGTCTACCTATGGATTTCGAGTTGCCTGAAAAGTTGACTGAAGAACCTAGCTTTGGAAAGCAGAGGGCCCTTACCACCAACGGCCTTACCGGGATTGATCTGATCCGCTGCTGGGTAGAATGGAGGATTATGCCCTTAAGCCGCCGAAATGGTTTGATGTGTGAGTATAATGGCGACTTGAACCACCCCCAATGCTTTTACAATGTGAGGCTTTTGGAAAAATACATCGTTGATATCATAAATACGGTATGTGGCGAGCCTATTAAAAATTCCTCCAAAATTGGGCTTGAACCCTTTTGCATCACCAACCCGGCTCCAGAGGTAAACAACCCAGCTCCAAACTGTAACCTTTCCATATACTCATTTATGTCTATGGTATTGAGCCTTTCATCATGTTTAATCAGAGGGATTCGGTGTTCTGGACCCGGAGAACCAAGACAACTTTCAAGAAAACAACAAAAAAACCCTCCAAGACGAAGAAGAAGAGCAAAGGCAAAGCCGCAGCCAAAGAGTCATCAGTCGTTGGCGAGTCTCGGGCTGTTGAGGAACAATCAGAGGTAAAATTTCTCGTATTTATTGCTTCATTCTGACTTGCACGTATGCTTTACCACCTTTGTTTATAGGATGATGAGTATGAGACCCAAGAGGAAGATGTCGAGGTAATTTCTGTTTCTTCCGACTCAACTTCTTCTCTCCCCAAGCCGGCCAGGCGAATTTCTAAGAAAGTTCCCATGTCTCACCCGGATGCTCATCCGGACCCCAATTTCCTTTTGAAGAAGGCGAGTTATACACCTAAAGGCCATACTCGAAGCTATTCTGGAGACCTAGTGTCCGGCTTGCCCGAGAGAACAACTGGTCGAAAATGGCAAAGCGAGGTATGTTTCCGCGAGCATCTTTTCCTTCTTGTGTAAGATATTCTCGCAATGTATCCAATCCTTGAATCCTTGTCCATCAGGTTTCACTTCCTTCCTCTGGCGATTCACCAATGTCGACTCTCCCCCCAATGATTCTTGTTCAGGGGTAAGTTTCATTACTAACATGTTCTTTCAAACATCAACGTCTTTGTTCCAACATTGGTACCTTTGTTTCTCAGAGCGCAAGCAAAGAAAAGGAAAACACGCAACTCATCTTCAGCTTCCAAAGCGGATGAAACATCTGGTAAAGGTACCTCCATCACAGAGGCTCCAGAAGAACCAGCTGAAGTTCAGGACAATATTTTTGAAGATATTCCTGATATCCGGGTCGAGCCTTCAAGCCCTCAAAAGGAGGTTATTGAAAACATCAACCCGCCGAGTCGTGCTAAGGCGTCTAAAGATCCAGGCGCAGTCATTGTTACTGGTACTGGTTATTTTAAGCCTACAACCGCGGTGTTAACCAAACACACGCCAAAAGATGCCCAAATATTTGCAGAGAAGGATATCGCCAAGCTGAAGCTTCCTCATTATGAAAAATTGGAGTTCGAGGAATTATATTCCGATTTTGTGAGCCGCCTGGAGACAAGCCGTGAGATGGAGAAAAGCCTGGTCAACTTGATGCGAATCAAACATGAGGTATCACATCTTTATCTTCGTTAATATATCCTCCCATTAACCCTCGAAAGGATGGGTCATCCATGACGAATCGTACTTTTGTATCATTTAGCAATGTGTAGCCCCCAAGGGCCGGGTCATCTTTGTGAAGATGAGCCGAATGTTGAACTTATATTCACAAAGAACAGCTTCAACCTATAGCCCCCAAGGGTCGGGTCATCTTTTGAAAGATGAGCCGGGTCTTGGACTTTTATTTGAACATAAAATTTCTTCAACTTGTAGCCCCAAGGGTCGGGTCATCTTTTGAAAGATGAGCCGGGTCTTGAACTTGTAATTGAACATAAAATTTCTTCAACCTGTAGCCCCCAAGGGTCGGGTCATCTTTTGAAAGATGAGCCGGGTCTTGAACTTGTTATTGAACAAAAAATTTCATCAACCTGTAGCCCCCAAGGGTCGGGTCATCTTTCGAAAGATGAGCTGGGTCTTGAACTTGTAGTTGAATTTTTTTTTCTTCAACCTGTAGCCCCCAAGGGACGGATAATCTTTTGAAAGATGAGTCGGGTCTTGTATGAAGGTATGACCTTAAAAGAATTGAGTCATACATTAGCCCCCAAGTGTCAGGGATGTTGCTTGCAATGGTCCTAAAACTTTCTTCCGCAATGTTTGTTGCAGGAATCCTTGGCTCAGGCCGACTCAACCGTGGTCGGCTTAAAGGAGAGCTTAGCTGATCAGCAGGATGCTCGGGCTAAGTTTGAAGAAAATTTTTGTCTTTCCATTTCTGGCATGGAGAAAAGGAACGCCGAACACAAAAGGTTTGAAGATAAGGCCCATGCTGAGCAAGACGTCGTCTTGAAACGGGTGGAACAAGCCGAATAAAAGCTGAAAGCCGATATTCAAGAACTCTTCGACTTGAAGCATCATATCTCCAACATGACCCAAGCTATATTTGGTAAGGGTCAATTACCTTCTTCCGAAAAGTGCTGCAAAGCATATTGCTAGTGCTAATTATCTTGTTTTGCCACTCGTAGGTCCACGAGCCGCCACCCTGCAGAATGACTGCATTCTGAAGCTGAAAGTGATTTATACTTTAACAGAGCAGCTATACACGGGTGGTATGATGACTATGAAGGCCGTGATGGGCAACAGGGAACCCATAAGATCCATCAAGCACATGTTGGGTTGCTTGTCAACACTGCCGCCCCAAATAGAGGAGTTAAAAAGGTAAGTCGCTCGTAAAGGAGCGCTAACCACCCTAACCCGGTGTTTGGACTATGCTCCCGAACTTAAGCCAAAAGAGGTAGCCGGTGGCTTTCCATAATTAAAGGATGACGTGTCAGATTTCACCGAGGAGGACTACCACCATTGTGAGAAAGAGTCTCGTTTGCGGCGACTCAGCTAGCAGCCGGCCTGGACTCAGCCGAATACCAGGCGACTTATGATGAACACACCAAAAGGGTGACTCCTCCATCGTATGAAGTCACCAGCCTAACTCCACGACGCCATAAGAATCCTTTCGACTTTGACGTTGATCTGTCCACCATCTTGACTGATGAAGACGAGTTCCTCGCCTTGACCAATTGCAATTGGAAATTGGGCGACTTACAGATCGAAGATGGCGAAAGCTCGAGGCAGGGTAACCCGGAGGCATCTTGAACCAAATTGTCATGAAGTTTATCCTCCAAGAATATTTTGATCCTTTTATGACCGGGATATGATTCCTGGTATGGCCTGCTGAGCCATGTAATAGTCTTAGGATTTAGGAAAACAGCATGATAACCGTACCTTGTGATCGTGTTTGGAAGTTTCAGCCTTCATTAATATGAATCGCTTTTCCCAAAGCTTTGTCATGTTTTGACAAAAAAGTTCTTTGCCCTGTTTATCAGAGAAAAAATAATAGGCCGGCTCAGTGATTCGCGGCTGGTTATGAAACCTTTGCGTAATGCCACAAAGATAGTCATAAAGTTTGTCTGCTCGATGAGTTACGAAAGGATAGGACAAGTTTGCAAAACTCTAGTGCTACCCAAGAAGGCTTTTGCAACAGCCCAAGTTGTTTAGACCGGCTGATCAGGCGCGAGTAAAGCTTCAGTGAAGCAGGTTCAGTGAACCCATGGTTTGTCTATTTTCCATCTGTCGGCTCTCGCCGGTACCTTACATGTTTTAACCAAGGCAAGTTCAGGGTCCAAAAAGTGGAGTGACTCGCCAAGAGTACATGTGAACATAGGGAGAGTTGCCAAACACACAGTCCAGTATAACCATTGTAACACGTTAATATTTCGCTAGACAAGAGGGTATTCAGGCTGAACTCAGTGAGTGGAAGCCCCCAATTGACCTATGATTAGGGAAAAGTCAGACATAGGATTGCAGAAGCGTATACGCTCTTACTGCAAAACGACTTGGGAGCTAGTAGCCCCCAAGTAAGACGTCTTAATTCTCAAAACCATATAAGGTGCCCATGTTTGAACCATGCAGCGTGGCAACTTTGGTCCTCTTTGGCGTATTAGCATCCAGTTTTGAAATAAGCGCAATGTGGTGACTTATGCTCTTTGATGTTGATAGCGTCCATGCTTGGACGACTTATGGAACAATAAAGACTCATGCTTTCAAGAAGGTGAAACGGAAAAAGACCCTGAAGTTCGTGGGCGCCGGCTTTATTGCTTTATATATAAAATAAGAGATTACAAAGTCAAAATTGTAAACATAGGTAAGGAGACAGTGGCTCTAAGTATATTCTGTCCGCAAGTGGGTGATGTTCCATGGGCGGGTTGTCTCAACCTCTGTTGTTGGCCTATCCAGGTGAAGATCCACCAGGTAGTATGAACAATTGTGGAGATTCTTGCTGACGACAAAAGGTCCTTCCCATGGAGGAGATAACTTATGCATACCAGTATGATCATGAATCAATCGGAGCACTAAGTCACCCTCTTGAAAAGCTCGGCTCTTGAATCGGCGGCTGTGATAGCGTCGCAAGTCCTGTTGACAAAGCACCGGCCATGATGCGGCCAAATCACGCTCTTCCCCCAAGGCGTCCAACGAATCTTGACGTGCTAGCTTGTTGTCTTGTTCCACATAGGAGGCGACTCGTGGTGAATCGTGTCTGATGTCACTTGGTAATACTGCCTCTGCTCCATAGAGCAGGAAAAAGGGCGTGTAACCGGTAGACCAATTAGGGGTGGTTCTGATGCTCCATAAAACTTAAGGCAACCCTTCACCCAACATCCCAGAGTATGTTCCTGTTGGGGAACGTCACATGGGAAACAAAAATTTTCCAACGCGCACGAAGACCTATCATGGTGATGTCCATCTACGAGAGGGGATGAGTGATCTACGTACCCTCGTAGACCGTACAGCAGAAGCGTTTAGAGAACGCGGTTGATGTAGTGGAACGTCCTCACGTCCCTCGATCCGCCCCGCGAACAATCCCGCGATCAGTCCCACGATCTAGTACCGAACGGACGGCACCTCTGCGTTCAGCACACGTACAGCTCGACGATGATCTCGGCCTTCTTGATCCAGCAAGAGAGACGGAGAGGTAGAAGAGTTCTCCGGCAGCGTGACGGCGCTCCGGAGGTTGGTGATGACCTTGTCTCAGCAGGGCTCCGCCCGAGCTCCGCAGAAACGCGATCTAGAGGAAAAACCGTGGAGGTATGTGGTCGGGCTGCCGTGGAAAAGTCGTCTCAAATCAGCCCTAAAACCTCCGTATATATAGGTGGGAGGGAGGGGCCTTGCCTTGGGGTCCAAGGACCCTCAAGGGGGTCGGCCGAGCCAAGGGGGAGGACTCTCCCCAACCCAAACCGAGTTGGACTAGGTTTGGTGGGAGGGAGTCCTCCTCCCTTCCCACCTCCTCCCTTTTTTTTCTTTTTCTTTTCCCCTTAATTTTTCTTCTCTTGGCGCATAGAGCACTTGTGGGCTGTCCCACCAGCCCACTAAGGGCTGGTGTGTCTCCCCCAAGGCCTATGGGCTTCCCCGGGGTGGGTTGCCCCCCCGGTGAACTCCCGGAACCCATTCGTCATTCCCGGTACATTCCCGGTAACTCCGAAAACCTTCCGGTAATCAAATGAGGTCATCCTATATATCAATCTTCGTTTCCGGACCATTCCGGAAACCCTCGTGACGTCCGTGATCTCATCCGGGACTCCGAACAACATTCGGTAACCAACAATATAACTCAAATACGCATAAAACAACGTCGAACCTTAAGTGTGCAGACCGTGCGGGTTCGAGAACTATGTAGACATGACCCGAGAGCCTCCTCGGTCAATATCCAATAGCGGGACCTGGATGCCCATATTGGATCCTACATATTCTATGAAGATCTTATCGTTTGAACCTCAGTGCCAAGGATTCGTATAATCCCGTATGTCATTCCCTTTGTCCTTCGGTATGTTACTTGCCCGAGATTCGATCGTCAGTATCCGCATACCTATTTCAATCTCGTTTACCGGCAAGTCTCTTTACTCGTTCCGTAATACAAGATCCCGCAACTTACACTAAGTTACATTGCTTGCAAGGCTTGTGTGTGATGTTGTATTACCGAGTGGGCCCCGAGATACCTCTCCGTCACACGGAGTGACAAATCCCAGTCTTGATCCATACTAACTCAACTAACACCTTCGGAGATACCTGTAGAGCATCTTTATAGTCACCCAGTTACGTTGTGACGTTTGATACACACAAAGTATTCCTCCGGTGTCAGTGAGTTATATGATCTCATGGTCATAGGAATAAATACTTGACACGCAGAAAACAGTAGCAACAAAATGACACGATCAACATGCTACGTCTATTAGTTTGGGTCTAGTCCATCACGTGATTCTCCCGATGACGTGATCCAGTTATCAAGCAACAACACCTTGTTCATAATCAGAAGACACTGACTATCATCGATCAACTGGCTAGCCAACTAGAGGCATGCTATCGACGGTGTTTTGTCTATGTATCCACACATGTAAATGAGTCTTCATTCAATACAATTATAGCATGGATAGTAAACTATTATCTTGATACAGGAATTATAATAATAACTATATATTTATTATTGCCTCTAGGGCATAATTCCAACAGTCTCCCACTTGCACTAGAGTCAATAATCTAGCCCTCACATCACCATGTGAATTACATTGTAATAAATCTAACACCCATACAGTTCTGGTGTCGATCATGCTTTGGCCGTGGAAGAGGTTTAGTCAGCGGGCTTGCTACATTCAGATCCGTGTGCACTTTGCATATATTTACGTCCTCTTCCTCGACGTAGTCGCGGATGAGGTTGAAGCATCGTTTGATGTGTCTGGTCTTCTTGTGAAAACGTGGTTCCTTTGCTAAGGCAATGGCACCCGTGTTGTCACAGAACAAGGTTATTGGATCCAGTGCACTTGGCACCACTCCAAGATCCGTCATGAACTGCTTCATCGAGACACCCTCCTTAGCCGCCTCCGAGGCAGCCATGTACTCCGCTTCACATGTAGAATCTGCTACGACGCTTTGCTTGGAACTGCACCAGCTTACTGCACCCCCATTAAGAATAAATACGTATCCAGTTTGCGACTTAGAGTCGTCCGGATCTGTGTCAAAGCTTGCATCGACGTAACCTTTTACGGCGAGCTCTTCGTCACCTCCATACACGAGAAACATCTCCTTAGTCCTTTTCAGGTACTTCAGGATATTCTTGACCGCTGTCCAGTGATCCACTCCTGGATTACACTGGAACCTACCTGCCATACTTATGGCCAGGCTAATATCCGGTCTAGTGCACAGCATCGCATACATGATAGAACCTATGGCTGAAGCATAGGGGACGGAGCGCATATGCTCTCTATCTTCATCAGTTGCTGGGCACTGAGTCTTACTCAATCTCGTACCTTGTAAAACTGGCAAGAACCCTTTCTTGGACTGTTCCATTTTGAACCTCTTCAAAACTTTATCAAGGTATGTGCTTTGTGAAAGTCCTATCAGGCGTTTTGATCTATCCCTATAGATCTTAATGCCTAGAATGTAAGAAGCTTCTCCTAGGTCCTTCATAGAGAAACTTTTATTCAAGTAACCTTTTATGCTCTCCAAAAGCTCTACGTTGTTTCCAATCAGTAATATGTCATCCACATATAATATTAGAAACGCCACAGAGCTCCCACTCACTTTCTTGTAAATACAGGATTCTCCAACCACTTGTATAAACCCAAATGCTTTGATCACCTCATCAAAGCGTTTGTTCCAACTTCGAGATGCTTGCACCAGTCCATAAATGGATCGCTGGAGCTTGCACACCTTGTCAGCATTTTTAGGATCGACAAAACCTTCGGGTTGCATCATATACAACTCTTCCTTAAGGAAACCGTTAAGGAACGCCGTTTTGACATCCATCTGCCAGATTTCATAATCGAAAAATGCAGCTATTGCTAACATGATTCTGACGGACTTAAGCATCGCTACGGGTGAGAAAGTCTCATCGTAGTCGACTCCTAGAACTTGTGAAAAACCCTTTGCCACAAGTCGAGCTTTATAAACGGTCACATTACCGTCAGCGTCCGTCTTCTTCTTAAAGATCCATTTGTTCTGAATAGCCTTGCGGCCCTCAGGTAGTATCTCCAAAGTCCACACTTTGTTCTCATACATGGATCCTATCTCAGATTTCATGGCTTCTAGCCATTTGTTGGAATCTGGGCCCACCATTGCTTCTTCACAATTTGCATGTTCATTGTTGTCTAACAACATGATTGATAAGACGGGATTACCGTACCACTCTGGAGCAGCGCGTGATCTCGTCGACCTGCGTGGTTCAACAGAAACTTGAACTGGAGTTTCATGATCATCATCATTAACTTCCTCCTCAACCGGCGTCGCAACGACAGAGGTTTCCCCTTGCCCTGCGCCACCATCCAGAGGGATGAGAGGTTCGACAACCTCGTCAAGTTCTATCTTCCTCCCACTCAATTCTCTCGAGAGAAACTCCTTCTCGAGAAAAGCTCCGTTCTTAGCAACAAACACTTTGCCCTCGGATTTGAGATAGAAGGTGTACCCAACTGTCTCTTTTGGGTAACCTATGAAGACGCACTTTTCCGCTTTGGGTTCCAGCTTTTCAGGCTGAAGCTTTTTGACATAAGCATCACATCCCCAAACTTTAAGAAACGACAACTTTGGCCTTTTGCCATACCACAGTTCGTATGGTGTCGTCTCAACGGATTTTGATGGTGCCCTATTTAAAGTGAATGCAGCTGTTTCTAATGCATAACCCCAAAATGATAACGGCAAATCAGTAAGAGACATCATAGATCGCACCATCTCTAACAAAGTACGATTACGACGTTCGGACACACCATTACGCTGTGGTGTTCCAAGCGGTGTTAACTGCGAAACAATTCCACATTGTCTTAAGTGAGCACCAAACTCGAAACTCAGATATTCACCCCCACGATCAGACCGTAGGAACTTGATCTTCTTGTTACGATGATTTTCCACTTCACTCTGAAATTGCTTGAACTTTTCAAATGTTTCGGACTTGTGCTTCATGAAGTAGACATAACCATATCTACTTAAATCGTCAGTGAAGGTGAGAAAATAACGATATCCGCCGCGTGCCTCTACGCTCATTGGACCACACACATCGGTATGTATGATTTCCAACAAGTCACTTGCACGCTCCATTGTTCCGGAGAACGGAGTCTTAGTCATCTTGCCCATGAGGCATGGTTCGCACGTGTCAAGTGAATCAAAGTCAAGTGACTCCAAAAGTCCATCAGCATGGAGTTTCTTCATGCGCTTTACACCAATATGACCCAAGCGGCAGTGCCACAAAAATATGGCGCTATCATTGTTTACTCTAACTCTTTTGGTCTCAATGTTATGTATATGTGTATCGCTATCAAGATTCAATATGAACAATCCTCTCACATTCGGTGCATGACCATAAAAGATGTTACTCATAGAAATAGAACAACCATTATTCTCAGACTTAAAAGAGTAACCGTCTCGCAATAAACAAGATCCAGACATAATGTTCATGCTCAACGCAGGCACTAAATAACAATGATTTAAGTTCATCACTAATCCCGATGGTAGCTGAAGGGACACTGTGCCGACGGCGATTGCATCAACCTTGGAACCATTTCCTACGCGCATCGTCACTTCGTCTTTCGCCATCCTTCGTCTATTCTGCAGTTCCTGCTTTGAGTTGCAAATGTGAGCAACAGAACCGGTATCGAATACCCAGGCACTACTACGAGAGCCGGTTAAGTACACATCAATAACATGTATATCAAATATACCCGATTTTTCTTTGCCCGCCTTCTTATCTGCCAGATACTTGGGGCAATTGCGCTTCCAGTGACCCATACCCTTGTAATAGAAGCACTCTGTTTCAGGCTTAGGTCCAGCCTTGGGTTTCTTCGGCGGATTGGCAACAGGCTTGCCGCTCTTCTTCGAATTGCCCTTCATGCCTTTGCCGTTTCTCTTGAAACTAGTGGTATTGCTCACCATCAACACTTGATGCTCTTTACGGAGTTCAGACTCTGCGACTTTTAGCATCGCAAACAACTCGCCGGGAGACTTGTTCATCCCTTGCATGTTGTAGTTCAACACAAAGCCTTTATAGCTTGGCGGCAGTGATTGAAGGATTCTGTCAGTGATAGCTTCTTGCGGGAGTTCAATCCCCAGCTCAGCTAGACGGTTTGAGTACCCAGACATTCTGAGCACATGTTCACTGACAGACGAGTTTTCCTCCATATTGCAAGCATAGAATTTATCGGAGGTCTCATACCTCTCGATCCGGGCGTTCTTCTGAAAGATAAACTCCAACTCCTGGAACATCTCAAATGCTCCATGACGCTCAAAGCGACGTTGAAGTCCCAGTTCTAAGCCATACAAGACTGCACATTGAACTATTGAGTAGTCCTCCTTACGTGCTAACCAAGCGTTCTTAACATCCTGATCAGCCGTAGCGGGTGGTTCATCTCCTAGCGCAGCATTAAGGACATAATCCTTCTTCCCAGCTTGTAAGATTAGCTTAAGATTACGAGCCTAGTCTACAAAGTTGCTTCCATCATCTTTCACTTAGCTTTCTCTAGGAACGTATTAAAATTCAGGATGACTGTCGCGTGAGCCATGATCTACAACACAAATATATTCAAAGTGGACTTAGACTATGTTCAAGATAATTAGAGTTCAACTTAATCAAATTATATGCTAAACTCCCACTCAAAAAGTACATCTCTCTAGTCATTTGAGTGGTTCATGATCCACTTACACTATCCCAAGTCCGATCATCACGTGAGTTGAGTATAGTTTCAGTGGTAAGCATCCCTATGCTAATCATATCAACTATATGATTCATGATCGACCTTTCGGTCTCATGTGTTCCGAGGCCATGTCTGCACATGCTAGGCTCGTCAAGCTTAACCCGAGTGTTCCGCGTGCGCAACTGTTTTGCACCCGTTGTATGTGAACGTTGAGTCTATCACACCCGATCATCACGTGGTGTCTCGAAACGATGAACTGTAGCAACGGTGCACAGTCGGGGAGAACACAATTTCGTCTTGAAATTTTAGTGAGAGATCACCTCATAATGCTACCGTCGTTCTAAGCAAAATAAGGTGCATAAAAGGATTAACATCACATGCAATTCATAAGTGACATGATATGGCCATCATCACGTGCTTCTTGATCTCCATCACCAAAGCACCGGCACGATCTTCTTGTCACCGGCGCCACACCATGATCATCCATCAACGTGTTGTCATCGGGGTTGTCGTGCTACTTATGCTATTACTACTAAAGCTACATCCTAGCAAAATAGTGAACGCATCTGCAAGCACAAACGTTAGTATAAAGACAACCCTATGGCTCCTGCCGGTTGCCGTACCATCGACGTGCAAGTCGATATTTCTATTACAACATGATCATCTCATACATCCAATATATCACATCACATCGTTGGCCATATCACATCACAATCATACCCTGCAAAAACAAGTTAGACGTCCTCTAATTTTGTTGTTGCATGTTTTACGTGGTGACCTTGGGTATCTAGTAGGATCGCATCTTACTTACGCAAACACCACAACGGAGATATATGAGTTGCCATTTAACCTCATCCAAGGATCTCCTCGGTCAAATCCGATTCAACTAAAGTTGGAGAAACCGACACTTGCCAGTCATCTTTGAGCAAAGGGGGTTACTCGTAACGATGAAACCAGTCTCTCGTAAGCGTACGAGTAATGTCGGTCCAAGCCGCTTCAATCCAACAATACTGCGGAATCAAGAAAAGACTAAGGAGGGCAGCAAAACGCACATCACCGCCCACAAAAACTTTTGTGTTCTACTCGAGAAGACATCTACGCATGAACCTAGCTCTGATACCACTGTTGGGGAACGTCGCATGGGAAACAAAAAATTTCCTACGCGCACGAAGACCTATCATGGTGATGTCCATCTATGAGAGGGAATGAGTGATCTATGTAACCTCGTAGACCGTACAGCAGAAGCGTTTAGAGAACGCGGTTGATGTAGTGGAACGTCCTCACGTCCCTCGATCCGCCCCGCGAACAATCCCGCGATCAGTCCCACGATCTAGTACCGAACGGACGGCACCTCCGCGTTCAGCACACGTACAGCTCGACGATGATCTCGGCCTTCTTGATCCAGCAAGAGAGACGGAGAGGTAGAAGAGTTCTCCGGCAGCGTGACGGCGCTCCGGAGGTTGGTGATGACCTTGTCTCAGCAGGGCTCCGCCCGAGCTCCGCAGAAACGCGATCTAGAGGAAAAACCGTGGAGGTATGTGGTCGGGCTGCCGTGGAAAAGTCGTCTCAAATCAGCCCTAAAACCTCCGTATATATAGGTGGGAGGGAGGGGGCCTTGCCTTGGGGTCCAAGGACCCTCAAGGGGGTCGGCCGAGCCAAGGGGGAGGACTCTCCCCCCCCAAACCGAGTTGGACTAGGTTTGGTGGGCGGGAGTCCTCCTCCCTTCCCACCTCCTCCCTTTTTTTTTTTTCCTCTTGATTTTTCTTCTCTTGGCGCATAGAGCACTTGTGGGATGTCCCACCAGCCCACTAAGGGCTGGTGTGTCTCCCCCAAGGCCTATGGGCTTCCCCGGGGTGGGTTGCCCCCCCCCCCCCGGTGAACTCCCGGAACCCATTCGTCATTCCCGGTACATTCCCGGTAACTCCGAAAACCTTCCGGTAATCAAATGAGGTCATCCTATATATCAATATTCGTTTCCGGACCATTCCGGAAACCCTCGTGACGTCCTTGATCTCATCCGGGACTCCTAACAACATTCGGTAACCAACCATATAACTCAAATACGCATAAAACAACGTCGAACCTTAAGTGTGCAGACCCTGCGGGTTCGAGAACTATGTAGACATGACCCGAGAGACTCCTCGGTCAATATCCAATAGCGGGACCTGGATGCCCATATTGGATCCTACATATTCTACGAAGATCTTATCGTTTGAACCTCAGTGCCAAGGATTCGTATAATGTCGAATGTCATTCCCTTTGTCCTTCGGTATGTTACTTGCCCGAGATTCGATCGTCAGTATCCGCATACCTATTTCAATCTCGTTTACCGGCAAGTCTCTTTACTCGTTCCGTAATACAAGATCCCGCAACTTACACTAAGTTACATTGCTTGCAAGGCTTGTGTGTGATGTTGTATTACCGAGTGGGCCCCGAGATACCTCTCCGTCACACGGAGTGACAAATCCCAGTCTTGATCCATACTAACTCAACTAACACCTTCGGAGATACCTGTAGAGCATCTTTATAGTCACCCAGTTACGTTGCGACGTTTGATACACACAAAGTATTCCTCCGGTGTCAGTGAGTTATATGATCTCATGGTCATAGGAATAAATACTTGACACGCAGAAAACAGTAGCAACAAAATGACACGATCAACATGCTACGTCTATTAGTTTGGGTCTAGTCCATCACGTGATTCTCCCAATGACGTGATCCAGTTATCAAGCAACAACACCTTGTTCATAATCAGAAGACACTGACTATCATCGATCAACTGGCTAGCCAACTAGAGGCATGCTAGGGACGGTGTTTTGTCTATGTATCCACACATGTAAATGAGTCTTCATTCAATACAATTATAGCATGGATAAAAAACTATTATCTTGATACAGGAATTATAATAATAACTATATATTTATTATTGCCTCTAGGGCATAATTCCAACAGTTCCGAGGTACCATAAGTCGGTGCTTCATTCCTTGCAATATTTCATGATTCGCCCTTTGTGCCTGTCCATTGGACTAGGGGTGTGCAATTGCAGAAACATCAAGCCAGATGTGCTCCTTTGCGCAAAACTCTTGCATGGTGCCTTTGGATAAATTAGTACCATTGTGAGTAATAATACCATGATGATACCCGAAGCGGAAAATCAACTTTTTGAGGAACTTGACGGCCGTGTCTGTATCACAGCTGCTAACCGGTTCAGCTTCAACCCACTTTGTAAACTGGTCAACTGCCACCAAGAGGTGAATCTTTTTATTGGACGACATATTGAAAGGACCAACCATGTCCAGCCCCCAGACTGCAAATGGCAATGTAATTAGAATCATCCGTAATTCTTGAGTCGGCACATGCATCTGACGCCCATATTTTTTACAACCATCACATCTGCGAACTATATCCTCAGCATTTGCATGAGCTGTCAACCAGTAAAACCCATGCTTAAAGGCTTTGGATACCAAAGAGCACGACCCGGCGTGATGACCACAGTCACCTGCAAGTATCTCGTTAAGAATTGCACACCCTTCCTTAGAGGAGACACACCTTTCAAAAACTACAGAAGTGCTTCGTTTGTGTAACTCGCCTTTATGTATGACCATGGACTTGCATCGACGGACGATTTGGCGGGCCAACAACTCATCAGTAGGTAACTCGCCTCGTGCCAGATATGCCATGTAGGGGATTGACCAATCCGGGGTAGCACGGAGAGCCGCCACAAGTGGAGACTCAGGATCAGGAACCGCTAAGTCTTCCTCTGAAGGCAGTTTCATTGATGGGTTATGCAATACATCCAAAAAGACGTTAGGGGGAACCGGCTTACGCTGTGAACCGAGTCGTGAAAGAGCATCATCCGCCTCATTTGTCGACGATCAATGTGATCCACCTGATAGCCATGAAAATGACCCGCCACGTCCGAAACAGCACGCCTATAAACCGCCATCAAGGGATCTCTGGAATACCAAGTGCCAGAAACTTGATGTGCTACTAGATCTTAGTTGCCCAAATATCTAACTCGACTGAGGTTCATCTCTTTGGCGATTCTCAACCCATGGAGCAGGGCCTCATATTCCGCCGCATTATTGGTGCACGGGAACATGAGTCAGAGGACATAACAAAACTTGTCACACTAGGGTGAAGTCAAGACCACACCAGCCCCCGAGCCTTCCAGCTGTCTACACCCGTCAAAATGGATAGTCCAATATGTGTGATCAGGTCTGTCTTCCGGAATTTTCAACTCGGTCCAATCGTTGATGAAATCCACTAATGCTTGAGACTTAATAGTTGTGTGTGGGGTATATTTCACATGATGGGGTCCAAGCTCAATGGCCCACTTAGCCATCCGCCCAGTCGCCTCTCGATTCTATATGATATCACCAAGTGGGGAAGAACTGGCCACTGTGATAGGATGCTCTTGAAAGTAATGTTTCAATTTCCTACTCGCCATGAATACCCCAAAGACTAGCTTCTGCCAATGTGGGTAGCGCTGTTTGGAGAGGGTTAGGACTTCGCTGACAAAGTAGACCGGTCTTTGAACCGAGTGTTCCTTCCCTTCCTCTTCGCGCTCGATGACCACTGCAACACTTACCGCTTCAGAATTGGCAGCAATGTACATGAGCATAGGCTCTTTGTTAGTCGGAGCAGCTAAGACAGGCGGCTCAGCTAGCTGTTTCTTCAAGGCTTCGAAAGCTTCGTTAGCTTCATCCATCCAAAAAAAGAGATTAGTTTTCTTGAGAAGCTGATAAACAGGGATGGCTTTCTCACCAAGGCGACTTATGAACCGACTTAAAGCCGCAATGCGACCAGCCATGCGCTGAACTTGATTTATATTGACCAGCTTGCCTAGCGAAGTGATCGCTTCAATTATTCGGGTTAGCATCGATGCCTCATCCTGACACCAAGAAACCCAATAACTTTCCTGCGGGAACACCAAAAACACACTTGGTAGGGTTAAGCCTCATCTGGTACACGCGCAAATTGTCGAAAGTTTCCCTGAGGTCCTCCAAAAGTGATTCTTTCTTGTGGGATCTGACCACTATGTCGTCAAGGTAGGCATGAACATTGCGCCCGATCTGGCTGTGTAGGCAATTCTGAATGCAGCGTTGCTAAGTCGGCCGTGCGCTCTTGAGCCCGAATGGCATGGACACATAACAGAAGGCTGCAAAAGGATTTATAAATGACGTTTTCTCCTGATCCGCCACAACCATCTTGATCTGGTGGTACCCTGAGTAAGCATCTAGAAAACACAGTCGCTCGCAACCCGCCTTAGAGTCAATGATTTGGTCGATGCGAGAGAGGGCAAAAGGGTCCTTTGGTAAGGCCCTATTGAGGTCGGTGTAGTCAATGCACATGTGGAAGGTGTCGTTCTTCTTGAGTACCAAAACCAGGTTAGCCAACCATTCAAGATGAAAAACCTCATTGATGAATCCAGCGGCCAAAAGCCGGGCAACTTCCTCCCCAATTGCTTTACGCCCTTCTTCATTAAACCGGCAAATATACTGCGGAACCGGCTTTATTTCAGGGTCATTATTAAGGTGGTGCTCAGCGAATTCTCTCGGTACACCTGGCATGTCGGAAGGCTTCCATGCGAAGATGTCCCGATTCTGATGGATGAATTCGATGAGCACGCTTTCCTATTTGGGATCCAGACCCGTCCCAATGGCGAACTGCTTGGATGAGTCGCCAGGCGTGAAATCTATCACCTTCATGTCATGCGTAGGCTTAAACTTGAGTGGCGGCTCTGAATCGATTGTGGGTCTCTTGAGTGGTGTCATATCTGCCGGGTCAACATTGTCCTGGTGAAGCTTGAGTTCCTCGGCCACGCAAGCCGACTCATCATAAGCCGCGTCTCCTTCCTCGCATTCTTGAGCTATTGTTCATGTCCCCGTTGATCGTGATAGTTCCCTTACGGCCCGGCATTTTGAGCTTGAGGTAGACGTAGAATGGGCGGGCCATGAACCGAGCATAAGCTGGCCTTCCGAACAGTGTGTGGTAAGGGCTCTTGATCTTGACCACCTCATACATCAGGGGTTCGCTCGTGTAATTCGACTCCGTGCCGAATGCTACATTAAGTTTGATTCGACCAACAGGGTATGCTGACTTACCCAGAACTATGTCGTGGAAGACCGTGGAGGATGGCATCAAATTGCCCATTGAGAAATTCATCCGCCGAAAGGTATCGAAATATAAGATGTTAATGCTGCTACCACAATCCGTAAGGACTTTGGAAAGGGCGTAGCCCCCAACCTGGGGAGCCACGACCAAAGGCAAATTGCCGGGGTTATCAACGCGGGGCGAGTGATCCTCCCTACTCTAGATAATGGGCTGTTCAGACCAATTGAGGTACCTGGGGAGCGCCGGCTCAACCACGGTAAAAGCTCTGTGTTTCACCTTTCGGTCCCTTTTGCAAGTGCTGGTGGTGAATACATGATATTGTCCGCTCTTCAACTGCTTATGATTATTCTGGAAACCGCCATGGTCATCCTGTCGCTGGGGGTCGCCTTGTGGGGGGCGGTTGCTGAAACACGCCATGCGTATTGTATCGTTGCCTGTTTTGAACCTGGTACTGCCCGGCATTAGACTGCGACCCGCCCTGTGGTCCCGGGTTGGAAATCCACCAAAAGGGTTTCCGTGTGATCCGGGCGTGCCAAACTGTTCCTGATGTCCGCCCTGATTACCTCCTTGACCTTTTTTGAGCGCCTCAACGCGAAACTCCTGCATCACATAGCAATCCTCCCAAGAGTGGGTTGACGGACCTTCTGAGGTCGCGTGTTGTGGGCAAGGGCCTTTAAGAATCTCGTGATAATTGTGTGGTTTCTTCCCATTGAAGCCCCTTTTCTTCGGACTCTGGTTCCCATTGCCAGCGTTAGTGTTAGCGACGAAGTCTGTGATGCCTTCCTGCTGCCTCCTTTTACCTTGTCCCGCGGGGTTGTGGTTGCCTCGACCTTGGAACTGGGAGTGGACTTTTGACGACTCGCCTCACCTGGCGGTGCTAACTTTGTCGTCATCCTCCCAAGGATCTTTAGTGTCGTCTGATTCAGCGTACCTGGTGAGGGTGTCCATCAATTCACCCATGTCCTACACCTTACGTTTGAGTTGCCCAAGCTTCAACACTAAAGGCTCGTAGTCACAATTTTTCTCCTGGATCAGCACGGCCTGAGCCGCCGAGATGCCATCTGATGAATGGATTACTTCTTCAACTTGCCGCGTCCAATGATGGGCCGACTCATCCGGGCATTGGACGCAGTGCTGTAGGTCGACAATGGTCATCGGGCGCTGGCAAGTTCCTGTGAAATTTTTGACGAAGCGTTCCTTCAACTCGGCCTAGGTGTTGATGGAGTTGTGCGGCAGGTTCTTCAGCCACGTGTGTGTCGTTCCATCGACCATCAGGGTGAAATACTTAGCGCAGACCGCCTCATTCACATCGAGCATATCCATCGCAAGCTCGTAACTTTCGATCCATGAACCTGGCTCGAGATCTGGTGTGTAATTGGGTACCTTTCGCGGTCCTTTGAAATCTTTCGGCATACGCTCTTTGCGAAGGGCGGGCGTCAGACAGGGCACCCCGACGTGCCTACCACCTGTTTCAGTTATTGTGGGAGAAGGCAGGGTGTAAGCCGGACAGCCCCGACCCGTCGTAGCTGTTCTTTCCATCAGGCGGGTGGCTCGCGCCGCATCCACAAGATCCTGAGCCCGCGTGTCGGGCATCCAGGGCGGATTGGTCTGCGGCAAACAACGTTGTTCGCTGGTCAACGAAGGCAGGTCATCATGGCGACTCCTGGTGTGCCTCGCCTGGGGTGTGGAGTGTAGCCGCTCACGGCTATGTGAATACTGTGCATGTTGTACCACCGCCGTTTTCAACATCTCGATGGCGTTTCTCGCCTCCACCTCGGCCAGGGAGTTTCCATGAATCGGGAGAGATTCAAGGTGGCGGGTTGCCACTAGCACATTATCCATGGGGTTCGAGAAGTGACCCCGTGGCGTGTGGAAACGGGGTGCACGAGCCTCCATCGGCTGAGGCGGTTGCGAGTTAAGCGGTGGCCGAGCCGGATCGCCTCCTGTGGCAGCCTGCCATGGACGATTAGGTTCCATCCCAGGGGTATATGCGGGCTGTCGAAGAGGCGAGTTGGTTTTAAATCAGCCGGCAGGCGGCCGTGATGCCTCCTCTGATGGATCGCACCGGAGGCACGCTGTTGTCGCTCAAGCCGCCAGCCTTCAATATTCAACCGCTCTGTCTCCGCGGTGATCTGGGCCTGCTGTGTTGCCATCCTGGCAGCTTCTGCTTCTATGTCCCGCTGGATCTTGGCCATCTCCTCCCTCAGTTTTGTCAGTTCGGCGTTGACCGTTTCCTTGTTCTCTGCCGTTACAGTGATCGCCATGAGTTAGGTTGTCTCTCCTGACAGGTCTGCCATGTCTTGAGCCGGAGCCTTCCCCAACCCGCTGGCTTCATTGTTACCCGCCGGGTTTGGTTGAGGCGACGCCGCACCCGCTATGTAGATGGCGACCAGATGGTGCCGTCCCGCAAAGTCCTCAGGGATTACTACCTCCGGCAACCCCCTGAGTTGTCCTTCGTGGAGAGGGTAGATTGAATCTGTGTCACCCATAGATGCCTCGTCGTCCGAGTTGACGGAGGTGATCTCCTAGATTACCGGCTCATCCGATAGGTCGGTTCCTTGCGTAAAACCAATGAAAGCGTGGTGTTTCCTGACCTGATGCTTGGCGGGATGGGTGTACCGGGCCGGCTCGACGATGTCGGTGAAGGTGTCTGGCTCAGGTACGGGTGCCCAGATCTTGCCGATGAAAACATGGGTTTTGCCGAAGGGGACCCTGTATCCATATTCGATTGAATCGGCCTCTGATCCCAAGTGAGAGTTGTTGATGTAGTACTTCCCACGACGGCTTTTCGTTATGATGCCGACTGCGTAGCTTCCTAACCTTGGGAGGGCTCCCTTCGAGAATTCAAGTCCACCGTGCACAAGCCCCACGGTGGGCGCCAACTGTCGTGGTTTTGTCACGGCAGATGTCCTCGTGAAAGGACTTAGTGAAGGAGCCATCACACCTTGGTGGCGACTCAAAGGTGGTGAGCGGAAGCAAGACTCATATTTACCTAGGTTCAGCCTCTCCTGTGGAGGTAAAAGCCTACGTCCTGCTTTGTGTATATTGATGGTGGATTCGATTACAAGGAGGGCGTAACTCGCCTGACCTAGCTCTCGATGATTTCTAACTTAACTATCTACCCCAGAAACTCGCCTTTATATACAAGTCGAGGCCCTAGGGTTTACAAAAGTCCTGGCCACGTTACAAATTGTGGCCTTCCATATCTCTAAGTCATCCTGTTTGCCAAGCCAGGAAACCTCCTTGGCGACTTATCTTCTTCATCAATCCTGAACCGCCATCTGGCTCATGGGCCTTGGCAGCCTTCTGACGAAGATCTCTCAACATGCCTCAGGCTTGGGCCAAGGCTTACACTAACAGTGTATGTATGAGTCGCCGCTTTCCTCACCCGACCCAATTGAGCGGCTCATACCGCAGGTAATATCCCCAACACTGCCTGAGGCAGAAGTGCAACTTATATCAAAGCACAAACAACAAAACAAGCAACACACAACATTGTTCCATCCAAATCATTTCACGGACTCGACTTTGTATAGGTGATTTACGACTCTTCCTACCCTAGGGGTTCTCGGACTCGAGAGTCGTGCTTGCTGCGTGCTTCGTAGAGGAGTCCGCTCAGTCTTCTGGATCTTCTCATGGTGTTACCACGTCTCTTGTTGTTGCTTGTTGAAATGATTCAGGTTGAGCTGAAAAGAATTCTTGATGACTTCTCGTCTTGTGAGCTGCCGACGAGGGTGGTTCTTCATCGTTGTCGTGGATAGAGTCTTCTGTTGTCTTTATAATCTTGCCATTGTCTTCTTGCCTTCCAAGGCGTCGAGAGTTCTAAGTGGATGACCTTTATGCAATGACATCAGCAAGGCATGATAGAGTTTCGACCTGCCAGTCACAATGATCATATTATCGATACCTAGAGCGGGGGATGAAGAGAACCGTTTTCCTACTCACTAAAGTGAGGCGGGCCAAATGGCGAGGTTCTCATCCACCGGTGGTGGTCGAGACAACCTTGATATTGACAGGGTCGCTCTATTAGCGAGGCATATAATTGTCTTGCATATATTACGTCCTGATCATCGTCGGTGAAGGTGGCAGCACTCCAGAACAGTGTCAAGGGTGTCGCCATCTTCTGGGTCTCGACGTCCTTGTCCCTCATGGAGGTACTTCTGTTGGTGTCGTCTGGTCGTAGTATTACCATCCTTGTCCTCCAAGTACATGGGTGGTCGCTTGGAAAGGTTGCTTCCTTCCAAGCAAACTGTAAGTGCATCTAGTGTCCCTTAGTGATTTTGGTGGTTTGAAGACTTATAGGTTAAGTATCTAATGCGTTTGTGAGTGTACACAGGATCTATAAGTCATTGAGGAGTTTGAGATATTTGAAGAATATCGACCCCTAAAAATATATGTCTTCAGTTGAAGAAATTGGTCTGAAGCTGAAGAAATGAATCGCGAGGAATCTGCGATGAAATTGATATTCCTCATGAAGATATTGATATTAAGAAGTCCGGTGGTTCCTGAAGAAAATCATTTTGAAGAATTTGAAGCATGAATATTTATACTTTCTGTTTTACTTTCTTCGCATTTGAGTAATAGGAACACCGTACTGTTAAAGGGGGTCAAAGTAACACTATGGAATGGATTTCCTCATGATGCTCAACCCAAGCCAAATCCTACCAAAAGCCTCAAGTGAGGAATATGAGTGACATGAGGACTCTCACAGTTAAGGGTCCTGACCGTTTCGATAGCCACACCAAGTCAACGGTCTTATCCACTCCAACGGTCATATTATTTAACGGCATTAGTGTCAAATCATGTCGGGATGCTCCCAAGCTATAAATAGCCGCCCCCCACAACTACTAGCTGGTTGGTTGCTCCTTTAGAAACTGACACTTGTCATAAGAGCAACCCAAATTCCTCAGAGCCTTCGAGAGTAATTCATCAGTGAGGAAATACACCACCCACCGAAACCACAAACCAAACCTAGTGATTGAGCATCACTGAAGAAGTTGTTCCTGTGTGGGACTGAAGCCTTTTACCTTTGAGGACTGTGCATCCTCCAGAGGGTTAGACGTCATGGTCTAGAGCAATCCAGCAGTCAATTGTGGATCGCCGGGTGACCGAGTTTGTGAGGGTTTGGAAGTCTTCCGTGAAGACTTACCACGAGTGTTGGGCGAGGACTGCCGCTCCAAACCAGATGTACAACTGTCACAGCAGTTGGAACTGGGTCATCAACGACTGTCGTCTTTGAGAATCGGGTTCTAATTCCTCAACTCTTTACTTTCTCTGTATTATGTGTTGATGAATTTCACTGTGACTGTTTGAAGAATTTGCTGAAGACTTTCTCTGAATTTCCTCAACCCCAAATTCTTCACAATAGTTAATCATCATCTGTATTCTGCGTGCCTGCTTACTGTGCGATCTGTTTTCACATTCTTCACTCTGAAATACTGCTGGTGTGAACGTTTGCACGTCTGATCCTTTACTGTTTCCACTGTAAGTTAGTCATCAGTGAGGAATTTCCTCAAAAGGAATTTCCTCAGTGATGAAATTCTAAAAATCTCCTATTCACCCCCTCTCTAGTCGATATAATGCACTTTCAATTGGTATCAGAGAAAGGTACTCCCTTGTTCTGTGTGATTTTGGTTTAACCACCTAGAGTTTTAGTTATGTCGACTACAGGCATGTTGAAGGTGACTGCACCATGTCCCACCTACGAAGGGAAGAACTTTCCTTTCTGGAAGAACAAAATGCAACTGCATCTACAAGCTATTGACAATGATCTCTGGTATATTGTGGAAAATGGCGTCCCCATCGTTTCTGCTAGTGTCTCTGCAGCTGATGTGAAGAAATTCAAGCAACTTGATTCTCAAGCGAAGAACATGATCTATGGCTATCTGAGCCCGTGCCAGTTTGAAAGAGTAAGTGCTTTGGGCTCTGCAACACTGATCTGGGAGAGACTGTGCAAGGTAAATGAAGGAGTATCAACCCAGCGTGACTCTCGTGTTGATATTCTTCGCAATCTCTTCAATCGCTTCAAGAGACATGACAATGAATGCTGCCAAGACACCTTTGATCGCCTCACTGATATATCAAATGAACTGCAAGCACTGGGAGCTCGAGACATCACTGATCACGAAGTTGTGAAGAAACTGCTGAGATCCTTGGATCCTTAATTAGACACTCTAGTTCTGATGATTCAAGAAAGACCAGACTACAAGATGCTAGATCCAGCTGATATTCTTGAAAGGCTAAATACTCATGAATTCCAGCAAGAAGAAAAGAGAGATCTATATGGACAAAGCTATTCCAGACCACGTGCACTGGAGGCTAGAGCAATTTCCTCATCTGAAGAAGAAACAGATGATAGCAGTTGTGACCCTGAAGAATTTGGACAGGAGCTCGCAATGCTTGTGAGGAAATTCCAGAGATTTACACGCCGAGGTTAGTTTGGTAAATCATCAAGAAGAGACATGAGGAAATCAGAATCTGCATCTGAGGACTACAAGAAACGGACTTGTCACAAGTGCAAGAAATGAGATCATTACATTGCTGATTGTCCCCGATGGGGAGAGGAATCAAAGAAGAAGAAATACAAGGATGACAGTTCTGATGACTCGAAGGAGAAGAAGAAATCTTCAAAATCCTCATCTTCAAAGTCTTCTTCACGCAAGAAGACTAGCTTCAGAAAGGCTCGGGCACTTATTGGCAAGGAAATGAATTCCGAGGCAGAATCAGAGGAATGTGATGAAGAAGAAGGCTCTGGAGAAGACTCAGAATCCGGACAGGCTAGTCTTGCACTAGCAACCACTTTCGTCAGCAAGTCAATCTTCAATCTTGAAGAAAATGATTGCACCATCCATACTAATGACTATGCTGATGACATCGCTCCAACCTATTGCTTCATGGCAAAAGGTTCAAAGGTATCAAATGATGCCTCCTCCTCTGATTCAAGTGACTGTGAACATAATGATTATAAGAAATCCAGTTACAGTAAACTTACTATCATTGCCACTAAACAACAAACTGCTATGGAAAAGCTTCAAAAACTGCTAGACAAAAGTGATGATCTGTTGAATGATGAAATGAATCTTAATCAAATCCTCGCTGATGACATGAAAAATCTTCAGTCTAGATTTGGTATTCTTCAGGATCGTTATGATACTCTCCTCACTGATCATGAGAAGCTTTCCTACGAATTTCTTCAAAGGAAGCTTGATCTTGAGAAACTGAGGATGTCTCATGATGATCTTCGCATGGAAAATGATTCATTACTAGCTCAACAGATCAGTGCTAGTCTAGTTGAATTTATTCCTCCATGTCTTAAATGCATTGAACGAGAAACTGCTAATTCCTCACCAGAATCATCAAATGCTACAAATTCTTCAACTGCACCTGTTGTGTCTATTTCCTCACTTGAGGAAAACACAAATGTTACTGATGAAAATGCAGGGTTAAAGGAATTGTACGTGCTAGGCTAGTTGTGATGTGCTCAAAAAGCAGATCTTGAACAGGAACCCGAGGAAAGAAGTAATTGCCTTTGAGAGGAAATTAAATGCTGATGGAACTTATTGGAAACCTGAGCAGTATCCCAAAACCTCATGGGTTGCTGTTAGTGGGCCTCCTTTTGATCCATCTAATCTAACTGGCTTCTCATGTGAATTATCCTATTCCTCGGATGAGTCATTTGACTCCAACTATAAACTGTACAAAAATCAATTTGGTGAAGTATTTGCTAGATATGTTGGAACTAACTGCAGGAATGGCCCTCCTCTGAGGAAAATCTGGGTTCCCAAAAGTTGTATTGAAAATCTTCAAGTGAATGTCCTCATGACACCACCTCTGAAGAATCTGAACCCCAGATCAAATTCCTCAGGAGAACCAAAATCTTCAAGAGGATCAAAATCCTCAACTGGTCAAAAATATGCTCGTACCCGTGCTTATGCGTATAACATGCAGGGAAACTACAAGGAATATGAATATGAGCGCTACTCCTCAAATCATTATGTTCATAAATCCTCAAACCAGTTCTCTGCATACTCACATGAGTACTTTAACCCCCCTACTGCTAAAAGAACTGCATTAGCTTCAATGCCACCTTTCTCATATGGTGCTCGCAGGATGATGAATGCTTTGCCACCCCTTCAGATGTGGGTGGTGAAGAAATCAAACTAATCACTTCCGCTGGACAGGTCTCCAGATGAAAATCATCATCGGAAGAATTTGCTGGAGACCTGAGAAACGCTTGATAGGACGCAAGCTAATGATTGATGAAATAGAAATATTTCACACGTCCTTACATTTCTGTTATGATGAAATCACTGAACTGATGAAATTAGTATCATATTCTTCAAATCTGAAGCATATGTGATGGTAAGCTGTACTAATTCATCTGCAGGATGACAAACCCAAAAATACTGAGTGGGTTCTCGATAGTGGCTGCACACATCACATGACTGGTGATAAAAGCCTACTGACGAATATGCCACTAACTCCATCACCTCTGAAGCAAATCACATATGCTGACAAAGGTAAAAGCAAGGTATTGGGACTTGGCAAAGTAGCTATTTCCAAGGATAGGCATATGGACAAAGTGATGCTTGTTGAATCCCTTGGTTTTAACCTCATGTCAGTCTCGATGCTTTGTGATCTTGATATGATTGTTATCTTTGGTAGATATCGATGTGTAGTCATCATGGAATCTGACAGATCCAACGTCTTCGAAGGTGTAAGAAGAGGGGATTTGTACATTGTCGATTTCTCTACAGGTCCTCAACCAGCCACTTGCTTACTAGCAAAAACCTCAGAAGGATGACTGTGGCACCGAAGACTAGGTCATGCAGGCATGAGGAATTTGCACACGCTTGCAAAGAAGAAGCATGTCATCGGCATCGAATCAGTCAAATTCCTCAAGGACCATCTCGGCGGTGCTTGTGAATCTGGGAAAATGACGAGATCCAAGCATCCCTCTAAAACCATCATGACTACTACACGTCCATTCGAATTGCTTCATATGGATTTATTTGGACCTACTCACTATGCCACACTAACCAATGCAACATCTTTATATGGCTTTGTCATAGTTGATGATTATTCCAGATACACTTGGGTGCATATCATAGTGTATAAAACTGAAGTGCAGGAAATCTTCAAACGATTTTCTTCAAGGGCCTCGACGAACTTTGGCATCAAGATCAAACACATCAGGAGTGATAATGGAACCGAGTTCAAAAACACTGGTCTTGATGATTATCTTGATGAACTTGGTATTACTCACGAATTGTCTGCTCCTTATACTCCTCAGCAGAATGGTGTCATCGAAAGGAAGAACAAGACTCTGGTTGAAATGGCAAGAACTATGCTTGAAGAATATCGGACTCCTCGTCGCTTCTGGCCTGAAGCAAGTAACACTGCATGTCATATCATCAACAGGGTATATCTTCACAAATTCCTCAAGAAAACCTCATATGAACTCCTCACTGACAAGAAACCCAATGTAAGTTATTTCAAAGTCTTCGGTGCAAAATGCTGGATTAGAGATCCTCATCATAGCTCAAAATTTGCACCTAAGGCACATGAAGGTTTTATGCTCGGTTATGGAAAGGACTCGCACACCTACAGAGTCTTCAACAACTATCACAACAAAGTAGTTGAGACTATAGATGTGCGGTTCGATGAAACTAATGGCTCGCAAAGAGAGCAATTGCCTTCTGACCCAGATAACTTGTCTCCTGAGGAAGCAATCAAGCTTAAACCTACTGAAGACATTGTCCCTATTGAGGAAATTGGTGAAGAAATAATTCCCATCGCTGATAAAAACCAAGAAGATGCTCCTGAGGAAATTACAACAGCACCACTTCCTCAGCCCAGACAAAATCCTCAACCAGCTCATCCGAGGATTGCAAACGAAGTAGAACTTGAAAAAATCCTCAACGACATCATCGCACCAGGTCCTCTCACTCGCTTAGAAGCTTCACACTTAGTTAACTTTTGTGGGCATTTTTCCTTTGTATCCATCACACAACCCTCAAAAGTAGCTGAGGCTTTCCTGGAACCGGAGTGGATCCAAGCCATGCAAGACGAACTTCTTCAATTCAAGCTGAATGACGTATGGGAGCTCGTCAAACGACCAGATCCTCGCAAGCATAACATCATCGACACCAAGTGGATTTTCCGAAACAAGCAAGATGAGGACGGTCAAGTGGTGAGGAACAAGGCACGACTTGTAGCCCAAGGCTACACCCAGGTTGAAGGAATAGATTTCGATGAAACTTTTGCACCTGTTGCTAGACTTGAAGCTATTCGAATTCTACTTGCTTATGCTAATCATCATAACATCACCTTATATCAAATGGATGTGAAAAGTGCATTCCTCAATGGTAAGCTTGAGGAAGAAGTATATGTTTCTCAGCCCCCAGGTTTTGACGATCCAAAGAATCCAGACAAAGTCTTCAGACTCAAAAAGGCTCTGTGTGGCCTCAAGCAAGCCCCTCGGGCATGGTATGATACATTGAAGGAATTCCTCATGAAGAAAGGCTTCAAACCTGGTTCACTCGATCCAACTCTTTTCACAAAATCTTATGATAATGAGTTGTTTGTATGTCAAATATATGTTGATAATATCATATTTGGCTGTACTGACAAAAGATACAGTGATGAATTTGCCTACATGATGAGTGAAGAATATCAGATGTCCATGATGGGGGAGCTGAAATTCTTCTTAGGTCTTCAAATTCGTCAACAAAGCAATGGAATCTTCATATCACAGGAGAAATACCTCAAGGATGTTCTGAGGAAATTCGACATGCATGAATGCAAAGGTGCCAAGACTCCAATGCCTACCAACGGTCACCTCGGCACTGATGAAAATGGTAAAGATTTCGATCAGCAGGTATACCGTTCTATGATTGGCTCTTTATTGTATCTATGTGCATCTAGGCCAGATATAATGCTTAGTGTTTGCATGTGTGCACGTTTTCAAGCAAAACCGAAGGAATCACACCATAAGGCTGTGAAACATATTCTTCGATACTTAGCTCACACACCAACACTAGGATTACGGTATCCCAAGGGCTCCAATCTTCATCTGGTAGGGTATTCTGATTCAGACTATGCTGGTGACCGTGTGGATCGCAAGTCAACGTCTGGCACATGCCATTTCCTCGGAAGATCACTAGTTTGCTGGTCCTCAAAGAAGCAGAACTGCGTATCACTCTCCACTGCCGAAGCTGAGTACATTGTTGCTGGTTCTTGCTGTGCTCAATTGCTATGGATGAAGCAAACCCTCAAGGACTACGACATCAACAAGAAGAATGTGCCTCTCTACTGTGACAATGAGAGTGCTATCAAGATTGCCTACAACCCAGTGCAGCACTCGAAGACCAAGCACATCCAGATTCGTCATCATTTTCTTCGGGACCATGTCCTCAAGGGCAATATCCTCATCGACCATGTGAAGACTGATGATCAACTGGCTGATATCTTCACTAAGCCCTTGGATGAGAAAAGGTTTTGCAAGTTGCGGTGTGAGCTAAATATCTTAGAGTCTTCAAATGTTTTGTAAAAACATGCACACATCCTAACACTTATGCAAAGTTGATGACTTAGATGTGCAACACATGATGAAACGATTTTCTTCAACCGACGAAGAAAGTCACTCTGAATGTGAAGAAATTAACGAAGAAATTGATTCTCAGGGCCCTATGACAATTGTACGTGGCGTCTGTAATCTACATTCTTATATGGTGGGTAACGCCACCACCCAATGTGAAATTCCTCAAGTTGATTTTCTTCAGATGATCAATTTCCTCACAATGCATTTTTCTTAAAAACAGCTGTTCTTCATTGTGATGATCTATTACAAAATCTTCAAAAACACTTGATGACTTTCATTTGCCTAGGTAGACTGTGATTTCTAGTCCTCAACAGCATTCACTTCTTGCTATTTCTTCAAGTTGATGTTTCTGCTAAGTGAATGTGATCGCACCCGACTTTCCCTCTATGCTATACTTATCCAGTCTATTCAATTCTTCATATGCGTTCTAATTGAAACTTTGTTCAAAATCCTCACTGCATCCTTGTCAGATGATGATTTTGTAACGAAAATCCTCAAATCTTCAAAAAATGTTTTCTTTAAAAGAACAGTAACTGAACCCCCACATCCCACGATCGGATAACCACGATCTCCACTATCTCCACCGCATCGTACGGGAGCTACACGTGTCCTGCGGAGACTTAGAGGCAGGGGCTATTTGGTTCGAAACTTTCGCGCCAAACAGTAACTTTCGGGCTATAAATATGTCCCTATCCCCCTCGGTATCATCTTCTTAGCCTCATCGCTCTCCTGCCACAGCACACTCCACCGAACCCTAGCGCCACCGCTGGTAGTCTTGTCGCCGGTAAGGAAGAGCTTCACTGCCTCAACCTTTTCGCCGCCAGGATCACGCCGGAGTCGGAACATCTACGTCCGCCGCTGCCGTAGACGTCCTCTACTGCCAAGTTAGGGTGCATTGGACACTCGACCGAAGAGCCTCTCCAACACCACCTTCTGTGTTCTTCGCTCGCACCTTCTAGGGTAAATATACCCCATTTTTACAGCAGATTAGATCTGAAATTTTACCTCTCCCAAGTGAAATCTGTTTTTCCTCAAGATACGATGCGCACATAATTCCTCAAACACTATCTATTACCGCAATCACTGATGAACTAGCTAAGCATCTAAGATTTTCACGAGATTCCTCAATTGTGCGAATTTTCTGATCTGTACAACTCTGGAACCCAAGACGAGTATGCTTAGACAAATTCCTCAACCACTGATTATATTCCTCAAACTTTCAAACTTTTTCATTTTCTTCAAATCTGAGAACGCATATGACCTGTCCAAATTCCTCGCAACTATACTCTGTTCACAGGTACACACATGTCAGGTGATGAATCTCTCGGTTCTCATCACATTAACTCATTTTCAGCGTTTCTGGAAGAAACTCTTCAAGGCTCATCAGAATCCTCAAGAGTTCAAAATCATCAGCAAATTCCTCGTCTGAAGAAAATGGAGGAAGAGAGGAAACAAAAGGGAGGAAAGAAACTGGAGCAGAACACAGCTGCAGATATTCCTGAGGACATATACATGGACTATTGCACGCCTGATGAAGAACCTGAGACAATGGCCAAGAGAAAGGTTAGGCTACAGAAAATTGAGCACAGATGGGCAAAGGAGTGGAAGGAGTACAGGTTTGTGGCTCCAAAATATGCGAAGAAATTCGCTTTGAAGCCTCCTAGTAGAAGGGCCCCACTTGAGGATCATCAAGTATCACATCCCTCAAGTCTCATGACAATTGATGACTACCCAGATGAGAAAGAAAAGCATCTGGCCAAGCTCAAGAGGCAAGCAGAAGCAGCAGTGAAGAAATTTAATGAATCCTCAGCTGCTGCCTCCGGTGCTGCTCATTCCTCAGCAGCAGAAACCTCAGGCTCAGAGATTCCTCAACCGTAGTCTGTGCCAACAAAGCCAAAGGCTCCAAAGCCTCAAGAGAAGTCTGCACAGGCTTCTGTCAGCAAATCCTCAGCTCCAAAACCCTTAGCTCCAATACCCTCGGTTCCAAAACCGTCAACACCAAAACCATCAGCGCTAAAACCCTCAGCACCCATCTCCTCTGCACCAAAATCCTCAGCTCCACCTCCAAAGCCAGTACAGAAGCATGTCATGAAGCCTACGACCGCCAGCTCCAGCTCCTCACTCCCAGCTGCAACTAGCTCGGAGACAAACTCTTCAACACCACTTGTGAAGACTTTGACAACTGCTTAACCTGCACCTCTGCCCAGCCCCAGCAAAATCATCGCAGTCCCGTCTGGATCAGAGGGAAGTGATGACTATGATAATGAAACCCTGCAAGCCATCATCAGAAACAAGCAAGAAAGGGTAGCACAAGCATCAGGCAGTGCTATTCCTCTGGCCATGGACCCCAAGGTCCTCCTCGACTTCATTAATATATGGTATGAGGACCCAAACACCCCCATTGATGATTTGAAACTTCCTCCTGGCATCAGCCACATGGTGGCCACCTTCATAAATGAAGCCAAGTGGAAGGAATAGAAGGCCAGGCAGGCAAGGGTTGCAAAGGCCAAAAAGGAGAAATTCCTCAGGCAAAATCTCCTCAAGCTGACGCCTGAAGCACTGGTGTCAACCCATGCAGAGCCGCAAGTCTTGACTGACAAGTGTGACAAAATGTCAGACCGCAAAAGCATCAAGCGCAATTTCATCAAGCTAGCCACTAGTGCTGTTGATGACTACAACAAACGACACCCACCACCAGCACCAACTCCTCAGCCCCTGGTTGAGCAGCCAGAAGATGCATCTCCTAATGAGGAGGAAACTCCTCAAGATGAGGAACAACACCAAGAGCGCCGTGCTGATGAGCTGGCCATTGAAGAAATCATCACCGAGACCGCTACTGATGAAATTGCAACCCCTGATGCAACTGCTCCTATTCCAGCTGCTTCATCAAAGCAGGCTGATGACTCTCTTCCAGCTGGTTCCTCACTACCAGCTGAAGAATCTGCAGAAAGAACACCTTCACCAAAAGCTTCAAATGTGAAGAAGATAATCCCGTCTGCATCAGACGCGAAGAAGACAAGAGCTGCTGAGAAGGAAGCAAAGAAGAGAAAAGCTTCCTGAGCAGAAGAAAAGATAGAGGCAAGGCGCCTCAAGGAAACTGAAGAATCTGCCCCTCTGGACCCGGTGCCTCTAAATGTTGCACCTTCATATGAAATGGTCGTCATTGGTGACCAAACTACAAGGGCAGATGAGGAAATGAAGGATGTCACCCCTGAGGAACACACTGATGAGGAAATCCAGATTGATGACTGTCCTCAACCTCATGTTCCTCAGACAGAGATTCCTCAAGCTTCAGCTGCAGCAGCTGATGAAAATGCCTCTGCCACAAAGCCAGCTGAAGAAAAACAAGCTGAAGAAAATGTCCATTCTGAGCAGGATCCTCACTCTGAACAGGCTGACCAAAGTCCTCAAGCTGAGAAGGAAGCAGAAATTCCTCAGCCTACAGCTCAGCCAGAGCAAGAAATACCAGCTGATGAAATTCCTCAACCTGAGGAAAATGCTGAAGAAAATGTTCCCGGCCCTGACAATGACTTCATTCTGTTCAACCCAGAGACTGCCATGGTTGTTTCCCCTCCCATTCCTCAGCACAATATCAAGCCAGTTCAGCGCCAGCCATTCTCGAAGCGGCCAAAGTTTCAGAAAGAAGATTTCTTTGAGGAACGCATGTATTTCATCGGAGAGAACCCTTATGACAAGCCTCAAATGAGGCATCTGAAGTTTTGGACAAGGACTCAGATGAACTAATATGCTTCAGTGCTCTGTGGACGCAACAAGATATTCCAGCATAGGCACATTCCTCATGAGGAGCTTGAAGCAATACCCTGTCTGGAACTAGTCCTCGGTGTACTCCATGATGCAGGTTTGCTCCCAGATATATCAGACTAGAATAGTGAACTTATTCTTTAGTTCTATGCAACTCTGCACATCTCTGGCAACGCTGATGACATTAACACTTGGGTGTTCGACTGGATGACTCAAAACACTCACTACAAGGCTCCAGCGTCTGAACTCCTCAGAGAACTACCCGTACCAATTCCTTCAGACGGGGCAGTGAAGCTTTATGGTGAGCGTGAGCTGCCAAATGGAATGATGGAAGTCCTCATGAAGCCTTTGGCTGCAGGAAAACCCTCCAGAATCACATTCCTCGTCCATGAGCTCAAGTACACACCTCGGTCTGTCTACCGCATTCTCTGCAGTGTGCTAGCGCCAATCAAAGGCCATGATGATGAAGAAGATGTTGTCGGCCTCATGAAGAATATCCTCTTCAACATCATTCACGGTATTCCTATGAACATCCATGATTTCTTCTTGAGGACTTTGGCTGACAATGCAATGTGCCCCTATGATCACAAGATTTAGGCACCATGGATCATGAGATTCCTCAGGACAAGGACAGGCATTAACTTCCACGCTGATTTCCAAAACCATGTTGGTTATATGCCTCCTATCCGGGTCAACAAGAAGACTTTCAAGCCTATTGAGGGAAAAGGAAAGTCCGTGATTGACGAAAGCAGCAGGCCCCTTGATGGCCAGTTTAAAGAACCAGACGCTTTTTCTTCATGGGACGATACTGAGACTCGTCCACCCAGCCCTGTTCCTCCTCGCGTGCTAAACACCAGGGAGCTTCTCCTCAGTCTTCATCAGAAGGTGGATCACAATCACAAATGGGTCAAACGCCAGTTTGGTGCCATTTTGAAAACCCTCACTGAAACTCAGAACTCTGTGAAGATTAATCATCACTATCTGCATGAGGTTTTTGATCGCACCTGGGCTACACTTGCACATCTGAAGACCCAGACTGAGCTTGAAGAAATGAACTTTGAGCAGGACTTCGACTGGTCGTGGCCTCCCAAGAAGAAGTTCAGGCCCATTCTAGTGCCAGACCTTGAAGACAGCTCCTTCTCCTCATTCCGCACCGCTGAGTCTGATGAGGAACAACTCGACACCGCAACAGGCCCAAGGAAGAAGACTACACCCAAGAAGCGTCACGGATCTTCATCAACCGCCAAGAAATGAAGTCTTCACGGGCGTTAGTCCTCAGTTTGTCCCTTTTTATCACTTGATGACAAAGGGGGAGAAACTTGAGAGTTAGTCTTCAAATGGGATTTATTTTTGGGCCCTATGAACTATATTTAAGTTACAAACTCTTGGCTCTTTTGAAGTTTTTATGTAATGAGTTGTAACTTAAGCCCGATGGTACTCTGACGCTTTTTGAACGTTTTTTTTCGCATGCTTATTCCTCAAGTTTTAATGCACGCATGCTGGAATTCGTCAGATACCATTTGTCATCATGCATCTTCATATTCTTCATATAATATGTTATATGTATGCATGATTTACAAGATTCACGGGGAGATCTCCATGATATAAATCATCAATGTGCATCCGCTATAAAAGCAGAATTCCTCAAGGTATGCACATCTTCAGGGGGAGTCTCTGTGAATCTTGTCTTCAAATTCCTCAATTGAGTATTTACACTCCACACTTTTATTCCTTGTTGAAGACCTAACCTAATTGTCATCAACCACCAAAAAGGGGGAGATTGTAAGTGCATCTAGTGTCCCTTAGTGATTTTGGTGGTTTGAAGACTTATAGGTTAAGTATCTAATGTGTTTGTGAGTGTACACATGATCTATAAGTCATTGAGGAGTTTGAGATATTTGAAGAATATCGAACCCTAAAAATATATGCCTTCAGTTGAAGAAATTGGTCTGAAGCTGAAGAAATGAATCGCGAGGAATCTGTGATGAAATTGATATTCCTCATGAAGATATTGATATTAAGAAGTCCGGTGGTTCCTGAAGAAAATCATTCTGAAGAATTTGAAGCATGAAGATTTATACTTTCTGTTTTACTTTCTTCGCATTTGAGTAATAGGAACACCGTACTGTTAAAGGGGGTCAAAGTAACACTATGGAATGGATTTCCTCATGATGCTCAACCCAAGCCAAATCCTACCAAAAGCATCAAGTGAGGAATATGAGTGACATGAGGACTCTCACAGTTGAGGGTCCCGACCATTTCGATAACCACGCCAAGTCACTGGTCTTATCCACTCCAACGGTCATATTATTTAAGGGCATTAGTGTCAAATCATGTCGGGATGCTCCCAGGCTATAAATAGCCGACCCCCACAACCACTAACTGGTTGGTTGCTCCGTTAAAAATTGACACTTGTCATAAGAGCAACCCAAATTCCTCAGAGCCTTCGAGAGTAATTCATCAGTGAGGAAATACACCACCCACCGAAACCACAAACCAAACCTAGTGATTGAGCATCACTGCAGAAGTTGTTCCTGTGTGGGACTGAAGCCTTTTACCTTTGAGGACTGTGCATCCTCCAGACGGTTAGCCATCATGGTCTAGAGAAATCCAGCAGTCAATTGTGGATCGCCGGGTGACCGAGTTTGTGAGGGTTTGGAAGTCTGCCCAGAAGACTTACCACGAGTGTTGGGCGAGGACTGTGTGTCCTTAGCTCAAGGAGAATACGGTAGGGACTGTGTGTCCCGGGACTGGGTGTCCTTTGGTTTCAATACCAAGCCGCTCCAAACCAGATGTACAACTGTCACAACAGTTGGAACTGGGTTATCAACGACTGTCGTCTCTGAGAATCGGGTTCTAATTCCTCAACTCTTTACTTTCTCGGTATTATGTGTTGATGACTTTCACTTTGACTGTTTGAAGAATTTGCTGAAGACTTTCTCTGAATTTCCTCAACCCCAAATTCTTCACAATAGTTAATCATCATCTGTATTCTGCGTGCCTGCTTACTGTGCGATCTGTTTTCACATTCTTCACTCTGAAATACTGCTGGTGTGAACGTTTGCACGTCTGATCCTTTACTGTTTCCGCTGTAAGTTAGTCATCAGTGAGGAATTTCCTCAAAAGGAATTTCCTTAGTGATGAAATTCTAAAAATCTCCTATTCACGCCCCCTCTAGTCGATATAACGCACTTTCACTACCCACAAGGAATTTGAAGTAATCCGGTGATCAGAGAGCACAAGGGTGCTAGCGACCATTTGCACGTTTTGAAAAAGTAGACGAGGAGTGTCAAAAGAATAAGGATGGAAGTGCTAAGGTAGAACCTTCGCTTTGTTTGAAGATTTAGGAGAGGTGAGTAATATAGAGGTTTTGCAAGTAATTGTAAAGGGTTTAGAAATTATTTTTGTCCTAACTAACGTTCGTGCTAACTAAGGGCTTCCTACAGTCAGGATGGCTCTGATACCAGCTCTGTGGGGACCCCGACTTACGAGTCGAGATAGCCAAATGAACGTGCTCAGTGATCCCAGATATCAATGCTCACCGAACACATAGAAACTGAATAACGTGAGTCTTACACCCATACGTACCGACTGATACAATATATGACCATTGCGGTCAAATCTTACATATATAGGGCCTTGAAGGTGAGCACACCAAACTTGACCAATAGCGGAGATATTGGTCGAAAGCGTGAACCCATGCCATCAGCCTTAACCTACACGCATTCTGATTGGGAAGCGTCCTAGCTCGCAGGAACGTCGCCAACTTACTCTTCACCATATCATGTTCTCTCATACCTAGTCAATGAAATAACTAGTGGCAAGCTAATGAGTACTTTGAATGTACTCGCAAACAGCCCATGATATGGATAATGTAGTTGGTACGGTAATAAAGTAATATGCAGCCTTTGCGGAAAGCAAGCCTTAATTGAAACATGTGTATGGTCAAATTCTTGTATGGAGATGCATCATAAGCTAGATGGACATCATAAGAACAGGTTACAGATACCAACATATCTGCTGGGACTGAACACTTTGGGTTCACCCTATACGCCAAGTCACCGAACTTGACCTTATCACCTCTTTCAAATAACTCTTATGATCAAACACACACACACACACACATGATGACCCACAAGTGTAGGGGATCTACCGTAGTCCTTTCGATAAGTAAGAGTGTCGAACCCAACGAGGAGCAGAAGGATCTGACAAGTGGTTTTCAGCAAGGTATTCTCTGCAAGCACTGAAATTATCGGTAACAGATAGTTGTGTGGTAAGATGATTCGTAGCAAGTAGCAAGAATCAATAGTTAAAAAGGTGCAACAAAGTGGCCCAATCCCTTTTGTAGCAAGGGACAAGCCTGGACAAACTCTTATAGGAGGTAAAGCACTCCCAAATACACATGGGAATTTCTGTCAAGCTAGGTTTCATCATGTTCATATGATTCGCGTTCGCTACTCTGATAGTTTGATATGTGGGTGGACCGGTGCTTGGGTGCTGCCCTTACTTGGAAAAACAACCCACTTATGATTAACCCCTCTCGCAAGCATCCGCAACTACGAAAGAAGAATTAAGACAAAGTCTAACCATACCATTAAACTAGTGGATCCAAATCAGTCCCTTACGAAGCAACGCATAAACTAGGGTTTAAGCTTCTGTCACTCTAGCAACCCATCATCTACTTACTACTTACCAATTCCTTCCTCTAGGCCCAAATAATGGTGAAGTGTTATGTAGTCCACGTTCACATAACACTACTATAGGAAAAACAACATACAACGCATCAAAATATCGAACGAATACCAAATTCACATGACGACTTATAGCATGACTTATCCCATGTCCTCAAGAACAAAAGTGACTCCTCACAAAGCATAATTATATTCATGACCAGAGAGGTGTTGAATAGCATCAAGGATCTGAACATATAATCTTCCACCGAGTAATCCAACTAGCATCAACTACAAAGAGTAATTAACACTACTAGCAACCTTACAAGTACCAATCGGAGTCGCGACATGGAGATTGGTTACAAGAGATGTACTAGGGTTTGGAGATGAGATGGTGCTGATGAAGATGTTGATGATGATGAGTCCCCTCCAATGAGAGGAGTGTTGGTGATGACGATGGCGACGATTGATACGTCTCCGTCGTATCTATAATTTTTGATTGTTTCATGCCAATATTCTACAACTTTCATATACTTTTGGCAACTTTTTATACTATTTTTGGGACTAACATATTGATCCAGTGCCCAGTGCCAGTTCCTGTTTGTTCAATGTTTTTTGTTTTGCAGAATATCCATACCAAACGAAGTCCAAACGTAATAAAAACTTACAAGATTTTTTTTGGAATATTTATGATTTTTGGGAAGAAGAATCAACGCGAGGCGATGCACGGAGTGCCCACCAGCCCTGTCGCCGTGGCCAGGGAGTGGGCCCGCGGTAGGGGGGCTTGTGGCCACTCCTTAAGGCTGTTGGAGCCCTTATTTCGTCGCAAGAAAGATAATATCCGAAAGAAAATCGTGTGAATATTTCAGCCCAATCGGAATTACGGATCTCCAGGAATTTAAGAAATGGTGAAACGCAGAATATGGGAGCATAGAAACAGAAGGACACAGAGAGAGAGATCCAATCTCGGAGGGGCTCTCGCCCCTCCGCCGCCATGGAGACCATGGACCAGAGGGGACACCCTTCTCCCATCTAGGGAGGAGGTCAAGGAAGAAGAAAAAGGAGGGGACTCTCTCCCCCTCTCTCCTGGTGGCGCCAGAACGCCGCCCGGGACATCATCATGTGACGGCGATCTACACCAACACCTCCGTCATCTTCACCAACATCTCCATCATCTTCCCCCATCTATATTCAGCGGTTCACTCTCCCGCAACCCGTTGTACCCTCTACTTGAACATGGTGCTTTATGCTACATATTATTATCCAATTCTGTGTTGCTATCCTATGATGTCTGAGTAGATTATCGTTGTCCTATTGGTGATTGATGAATTGCTATGATTGGTTTAATTTGCTTGTTGTTATGTTTCTGTCCTTTGGTGCCCATCATATGATCGGGCGCGTGGATCACTGTTGGGGAACGTCGCATGGGAAACAAAAATTTTCCTACGCGCACGAAGACCTATCATGGTGATGTCCATCTACGAGATGGGATGTGTGCTCTACGTACCCTTGTAGACCGTACAGCAGAAGCGTTAGTGAACACGGTTGATGTAGTGGAACGTCCTCACGTCCCTCGATCCGCCCCGCGAACCGTCCCGCGATCAGTCCCACGATCTAGTGCCGAACGGACGGCACCTCCGCGTTCAGCACACGTACAGCTCGACGATGATCTTGGCCTTCTTGATCCAGAAAGAGAGACGGAGAGGTAGAAGGGTTCTCCGGCAGCATGACGGCACTCCGGAGGTTGGTGATGATCTCGTCTCAGCAGGGCTCCGCCCGAGCTCCGCAGAAACGTGATCTAGAGGTAAAACCGTGGAGATATGTGGACGGGCTGCCGTGGCAAAGTTGTGTCAAATCAGCCCTAAAACCTCCGTATATATAGGGGGAAGAGGGGTATCCTTGCCTTGGGGTCCAAGGACCCCTAAGGACTTCGGCCGAGCCAAGGGGGGAGATCTCCCCTTCCAAACCGAGTCCAACTAGGTTTGGAAGGAGGAGTCCTTCCCCCTTTTCCCACCTCCTCTTTTTTTTCTCTTTGATTTTTCTTCCTATGGCGCATAGGGCTCTTTTGGGCTGTCCCACCAGCCCACTAAGGGCTGGTGCGCCACCCCCAATGCCTATGGGCTTCCCCGGGGTGGGTTGCCCCCCCCCCCCCCCCCCGGTGAACTCCCGGAACCCATTCGTCATTCCCGGTACATTCCCGGTAACTCCGAAAACCTTCCGGTAATCAAATGAGGTCATCCCATATATCAATCTTCATTTTCGGACCATTCCGGAAACCCCCGTGACATCCGTGATCTCATCCGGGACTCCGAACAACATTCGTTAACCAACCATATAACTCAAATACGCATAAAACAACGTCGAACCTTAAGTGTGCAGACCCTACGGGTTCGAGAACTATGTAGCCATGACCCGAGAGACTCCTCGGTCAATATCCAATAGCGGGACCTGGATGCCCATATTGGATCCTACATATTCTACGAAGATCTTATTGTTTGAACCTCAGTGCCAAGGATTCAAATAATCCCGTATGTCATTCCCTTTGTCCTTCGGTATGTTACTTGCCCGAGATTCGACCGTCAGTATCCGTATACCTATTTCAATCTCGTTTACCGGCAAGTCTCTTTACTCGTTCCGTAATACAAAATCCCGCAACTTACACTAAGTCACATTGCTTGCAAGGCTTGTGTGTGATGTTATATTACCGAGTGGGCCCCGAGATACCTCTCCGTCACACGGAGTGACAAATCCCAGTCTCGATCCATACTAACTTAACGAACACCTTCGGAGATACCTGTAGAGCATCTTTATAGTCACCGAGTTACGTTGCGACGTTTGATACACACAAATTATTCCTCCGGTGTTAGTAAGTTATATGATCTCATGGTCATAGGAACAAATACTTGACACGCAGAAAACAGTAGCAATAAAATGACACGATCAACATGCTACGTCTATTAGTTTGGGTCTAGTCCATCACGTGATTCTCCTAATGACGTGATCCAGTTATCAAGCAACAACACCTTGTTCATAATCAGAAGACACTGACTATCTTTGATCAACTGGCTAGCCAACTAGAGGCTTGCTAGGGACAGTGTTTGGTCTATGTATCCACACATGTATATAAGTCTTTATTCAATACAATTATAGCATGGATAATAAACGATTATCTTGATACAGGAATTATAATAATAACTATATTTATTATTGCCTGTAGGGCATAATTCCAACAATCACACCATAGGGTTAGTTGTATGTTGATAGGACTATGTATTGGCAGACTAGAGCAACAGAAGCTTCAAACCTAGCGTAGAAATTGATGCATATGGGATTGAAGGGGGACCAATATATCTTATTGCTATGGTTGGGTTTTACCTTAATGAACGTTACTTGTTGTGGACGCTTGCTAATAGTTCCAATCAAAAGTGCATATAATTCCAAGTAAGGGATGACATGCTAGCAGAGGCCTCTCCCACATGATACTTGCTATCGATCTAGTAACGTAGTCAATTGCTTAGGGACAATTCCGCAACTCCTACCACCACTTTTCGACACTCGTTAGACACTCGTAGTTGTTTCTTTATCTAACCAGCCCCTAGTTTTATTTACATGTTCTTTACTTTCTTGCAAGCCTATCCTATCACTCCTACAATGTACTTCTAGTTTCATATTTGTTCTAGGTAAAGCGAACGTAAAGTGTGCGTAGAGTTGTATCGGTGGTCGATAGAACTTGAGGGAATATTTGTCCTACCTTTAGCTCCTCGTTGGGTTCGACACTCTTATCGAGAAAGGCTACAATTGATCCCCTATACTTGTGGGCTATCAAGACCTTTTTCTGGCGCCGTAGCCGGGGAGCAATAGCGTGGGGTGAATATCCACGTGTGTGCTTGTTTGCTTTATCACTAAGTAGATTTATTTTCTATTCTAAGTTGTTCTCTATCTTTAGTTATGGATATGGAACACGAAATACCAAAAAAATGAGGTGTACTTGCTACTCATGGAGATGGGGAACCTCCTAAAACCCTCGAGGCTCGTTATGTGGAAAATATTATGCACTTCTTTAATAATCCTGAGAAAGCCCCATTCAATTATATAATGGGATACATGTTGGATCAACGTGCATACTTTAGGGATTATCGCTTGACTCAAAAAGGGAAACTTTTAGGGGATCAAATCCATTTGTTGAAATGGTATGCTTGGGAACTATGCAAGAGATATGGTGTTACTTGTTGCTCTAGTATGAAGGCTCCACACCTTCCCTTTTCTTGTGAATTTAATGATCATAGAACCTTGGCTTCTTATCCTAATGGTATATATGATTACTATGATGTTGATCAAATAGAAGAGTTTGTTGCTTTTATGGTTGCTTATGAAATTGAGGCTCTGTTTAAAAGGTGTGATGATAATGATGATGCTCCTTACCGATCTAAAAATTTGGCTATGCTTCATTATTTTTATACTAATTATGAATATAATGCCCATATTGAACGATTTAAGGAGAAATCCTATGCTGCCCAAGAAGAGACTATTATTTTGCAGGAAACTATGGAAGAAGAAAATGCTGAAATTGTGAGCTCATTAGATGAAAAAGATGAAGAGGAGAGCGAAGAACAAGAGGAGGAAGAGCGGACTAGCTACCCGTTTCCACCTTCTAATGAGAGTAACTCTTCTACTCATACATTATTTAATTTCCCTTCGTTCTTACCGAAGGGTGAATGCTATGATCCCTTGGATTTGTTTGAAATATCCCTTTTTGATGAACTTGATGCATGCCATGCTTGTGACCATGTTGCCAATATGAATGATGCTTATGAAGATGCGCTAGCTATAGTCCCTTATGTTAAACATGATGGTTTTGATGAATATAATATGCATGTGCTTGCTGCTCCTACTTGCAGTTATTATGAGGGAGGAACTACATCTCCACCTCTCTATGTTTCCAATACGATAAAATTGCAAGAAACTGCTTAAGCTATATATTGGCCTTTACTTGGTGTGCATGAATTGTTCTTTTATGACATGCCAACGCATAGGAAGAGAGTTAGACTTCATCATTGCTTGATATATGTTACCTTGTGCTCACTACTAAATTTCAAATCATTGCTAACTAAAATTGGCTTTGATATACCTTGGGATCCGGGTGGATCCATTACTTGAGCACTTTATGCCTAGCTTAATAGCCTTAAAGAAAGCGCTGCGTGGGAGACAACCCGGAATTTTTAGAGATTCATTTATTTCGGTTGAGTGCTTTTATTTATTTTAAAAACAAAAAAATATAGAGGGGAACTTAAAACTTTTTCAAAAAGAAAAGCGATTGAAAGGTGATGCATTGCGGAAGTGAGGGTCGACCTTGAACACTTGTGTTCATGCTCATGGAGAAAATGTAGAATTTTTCATGGAAGTTTCTCACAAAAATAATTATCCCCATGTACAATTCCTTTGTGTTTTTAAAAATAATGTGCCAAGTAAAGCCTTTACGATTAGTTTGGGTGATAATTGTTTGATCACGCTAAGAAAAGACAGAAACTTTCTGCTTATGAAATTAATTTTCATTTTTATTCTGGAAGAGATTTTGAGTTGATTCTTTTTTCTGCTGATTGATATGCAAATTTTCCAGCCGTTAGTAATTGCTCAGATGTTTTGAGATATCAGAAGTATACGGAATATATAGATTGCTACAGACTGTTCTGTTTTGACAGATTCTGTTTTCTATGCATTGTTCTCTTATTTTGATGAATCTATGGGTAGTATCGGGGGGTATGAACCATGGTGAAGTTGTATTACAGTAGATATAATGCTAATATGAATTTAGAATGAGTTCACAACAGTACTTGAAGTGGTGATTTATTTTATTATACTAACGGATCTCACGAAGTTTTGTTGAGTTTTGTGTGATTGAAGTTTTCAAGTTTTGGGTGAGAGCACGATGGATGAAAGAATAAGGATAGGCAAGAGCCAAAGCTTGGGGATGCCCGAGGCACCCCAAGGTAATATTCAAGGAAGACTCAAGCGTCTAAGCTTGGGGATGCCCCGGAAGGCATCCCCTCTTTCGTCTACAATCTATCAGTAATTTTACTCGGAGCTATATTTTAATTCGTCACGTGATATGTGCAAATGCTTGGAGCGTCTTTTGTGTTTATTTTTCCATTTTCTTTTATGCACCATGCTGGATGAGATAGTCCTTGGTTGTCTTTATAGAATGCTTCATGTGATTCACTTATATCATTTGAAGTTTGGATTGCATGTTTCCCTACACATAGAAACCGCCATTTGTAGAATGCTCTTTTGCTTCACTTATATTTGTTAGAGCGGTGCATATCTTTTGTAGAAAGAATTAAACTCTCATGCTTCAATTATACCTATTTAGAGAGTTAAAAGGAGTTGGTCATTCACATGTTTAGTCATAAAATCCTACATAAAACTTGCAGATCACTGAATATGATATGTTTGATTCCTTGCAATAGTTTGGCGACATGAATATGTGATATTAGAGTCATGCTAGTGAGTAATTGTGTATTTTTAGAAATACTTGTGTTTAGGTTTGTGATTCCCGTAGCATGCACGTATGGTGAACCGTTATGTGATGAAGTCGGAGCATGATTTATTTATTGATTGTCATCCTTTGTGTGGAGGTCGGGATCGCGCGATGGTTAACTCCTACCAACCTTTCCCCTAGGAGCATGCGTGTAGTACCTTGTTCCGATGACTAATAGACTTTTTCAATAAGTATGTGAGTTATTTATGACTAATGTTTAGTCCATGGATTATACGCACTCTCACCCTTCCACCATTGCTAGCCTCTCTAGTACCGAGTAACTTTTGCCGGTGCATTACACCCACCATATAGCCTCCCTCAAAACAGCCACCATACCTACCTATTATGGCATTTTCATAGCCATTTCGAGATATATTGCCATGCAACTACCACCGTTCTGTCTCATGACATGTGCCACTACTTCCATATTGCCATTGCATGATCGTAAGATAGCTAGCATGATGTTTCCATGGCTTGTCCATATTTTGATGTCATTGCTATGCTAGATCATTGTCACGGTACACTACCGAAGGCATTTCATATAGAGTCATCATTGCTCTAAGTATTGAGTTGTAAGTGTGATGATCATTATTAATAGAGCATTGTCCCATGTGAGGAAATAAAAGAGGCCAGCGAAGCCCATTTACAGAAAAAGAGGCCAAAGATGCCCACCAAAAAAATATAAAAAAAGGCCATAGAGCCCACAAACAAAATGAGAGAAAAGAGACAAGGGACAATTGCTACTATCCTCTTTCCACACTTGTGCTTCAAATAGCACTACGATCATCATGACAGAGAGTCTCCTATGTTGTCACTTCCATATACTAGTGTGAAATTTTCATTATATAACTTGGCTTGTATATTCCAATGATGGGCTTCCTCAAAATTGCCCTAGGTCTTCGTCAGCAAGTAAGTTGAGTGCAAACCCACTAGTTTCTTTTGTGAGCTTTCAAACACTTATAAGCTCTAGTGCATCCGTTGCGTGGCAATCTTTACTCACTCACATTGATATCTATTGATGGGCATCTCCTGTAGCGACCCGACTCAAGACGAGTCAAGCCTCTTTGTTTCTGTGCCATCCCTGGATCAGTATGCTGGCACACACAGTACAACAGTGTATATATCAAAGTGCAATCACATGTAAAATAGCGTAAAACTGATATATACCTTAAATATCTCAGCGGAAGCGGTCAAGGGAGTGGAGTCCCAATAAACACCAACGGCAAGTTGAGTGTAGACCGTAACCCTGAATCGTACTCTTACTCGTCGAAGAAAAATATCTGCAACATAAGACGTTGCAGCCGTGTAGGTCAGCATATTGAATATGCCGGCAAGTCACATAAGAGAGGGGTAAAATGTCATCTATACTATATGCATATATGGCAGGTGGGGTTGTCAGTTTTAGCGTAAAGCAAATTTTCTCCTACAACAAGAGAGGGGCTAAAAGCAAAATATTACTACATTGTTGGTTGTTAACGAGATGGTTCCGCCAACTAGTTCTCGTACCCGAGTTGTCAATAATTACCCTCATCAAATATATATAATGGTGTTGAGAAATCCAAATAACTTCCGTTCCTTTGGCTCAAGTCGTCCATGACCGTGGACACGGCTAATCGATTAGGTTTGAGTACTCTGCAGAGTTTTGCACAGGTTCCCCACAAGATTTGATCGCCTCCATGTATGTCCTCGCACTTCAGGGTGTTTGAAGACCGGATGATCAAAACATGGTCTTTCAACGGGTCCCTCTGAATCCCTGTCGGTGCCCATCCATTCCTACCGTTCTTCTACATCTGCTAGCACCGCCTGTCCAGAGTCGCCGCGTTGTCCAACCAAGCTAGAGCCCATAATGACTTGTGGCTATGCAGGTAAGCCTTGGGTCTTGAAAATATCCGTCCGTCTCTTTGAGACTGGGTGAAGCTTTCCGCAGGATGTCATGGCCGTCCCCAGCATCCCGGGCATCCACTGGGTTCTCCAGGGAGCCGATCATCCGTCCTTCACCCGGAGTTGCATGGCGTCCGAGGTCTTGAAAATCTCGTCTTAACCGGTCTTGATTATTTAATCAACCTCGCATCACTCGTGTTATGCACTCAACCGAATTCCCGTCTAATCAAGCATAGCAATATGAAATTTGTCGTCCTGGGCCAAGTATCAGGGTTGTTGTGTGCCTACCACATGATACTACAATCTATACTAAAATTTCCAAGTACCTAAGCAGCATGCAATTGGGCATAGGATGGTAGAACTATGATGCATAAAACATAGGTGATAGTATGATCAAAGTGACTTGCCTGGTGATGTTGACGAAGAAGAATTTCTCGAGAAATAACTTGATCGACTACTCGTCACTCTCCGATGAAATCTATATAACAAACATATCATTCACATAAGCACTCATACTAGCAATCATTCTAGCAATCAAAACAAAAGAGAGAGCGAATAGGAATCCGAAAGAAACTTCAAATAAGACTAGGGAGTGTTCTACTACGTCAAACACTAAATAGTTTTTGTATAACAGAAAATAATAACAAGGAACTAAGGTATAAGTTTAACTAAGATAAAATAAAGTATTTTTCACAAAACTTTTTGAAAGTATTCCCAAACGGGATTTGAAACAATGGTGAAAACAATTGCACGTTACTACGGAACTAGAATTGATTTCATGAAAACAAATAAAAATAAAATAAAAACTTGTTGCAAAACTACTGTTTATCTAGCATAAACAAAACATAATATTTCTGAAATAATAAATAAAATATTTTAAAAACAAATTCTAGAAAAGGAATTAGTCGCAATCCTAAAAGAGGTGAAACAGAAATTGTTTCACAAGAAACAGTGAGCTCAAATACTCAAACAATTCTGAAATTTTTACCACTCAGAAATAATATCACTAGTGATCAGTACCAAAAGGAATCAAATTAAAAGATATTTTGAAACTCCTGGAATAAGCAAAACAAGGTTTAAACTAAATCTGATGTAACTTATAATTGAAAATTTCAAACATAGACAAATTATATTTTTTTACAAACTACAGGAAATTTGTGAGCTACTGGAAAAAGAATCAATGTCATTGGACTTCGGGATCAAAAGTTGTGGCCAAAACAAAACAGAAACTTTCTGTTTTTGCAATTTAGACAGAAAAACTGAAGTTGACTAGCTAACAAATAGGCGGTACACGTGGCGCACTACGATAGGCTGTGGAGGGTGTTTGTCACAACGTTAGAAGCAAACGGCCGAGGACTAGCAAACTCACTGGCTAAATGAATAAGTGAATTAAAAACCGCCGGTTTTCTACTCTAAACCGAAGGGGTATACTATGATCTAATCTACACCATCTAATAAGGATCTAAGGGCTAACAAAACAAAATAAAAAAAACAGAGAAGAGGAGGGAGTTACCATGGCTGCGAGGTTGCCCTCGTGGCTGGCAATGGTGGCCGAGGTAGAGGTGGGGTGCCGGTGGGGTGGGTCGCTGGTGGGGAAGGGGGCACTCCGGCGGGGTTGGGGAAGGAGTGGGGCGGCGAGGTAGAGCTGCAGGGGGAGGGAGGCGAGGTGGAGGGGGGGTTGCAGGGGGGGGCGAGGTGGGAAAAGTTACTGGGGGTGCATGCTGCTCGCTGGTTTCCAGGGAGGGGAGGAGCAGTAGGGGGGCCGAAGGTGGGGTGGGGTGGCAGGGGGCCGAAGGGTGGAGGGAGTGCAGGGGGAGGGGCTCGGCAGGGAGGAGTTCCTGGGAGGAAAAGCTCCTGGTCGTGGCGAGGTGGAGGAGTTCTCTGGTGCCGACGGGGTGGTGGTGGCGCGCGAGCTAGAGGCGAGGAGAGGGGGTTCTCTCGGGAAAAATGGAGAGAGGGGGACGGTGGGAATTTATAGGCGGTCTCGGATGGCGTCCGAAGGAAGGAGGAGGGAGATCGGGAAGGAGAGGATTCCTTCCTCCATGGATGGAAAGCTTGGTGTCACGTGGGAGAGAGGAGGAAGAAGATGATCTGTTGGGCTAGAATAGGAAAGTGTCTTAATGGGCCAGCAGGTATTTCCTAATAAAAGTGATTTCCTTCCTATTTTCAAAACTAGGAAACTAAAACGATAAAAAGGAAATCAAATCAATTCGGAATAAAGAGTTTTTATATACTAAAATTATCAGAAAAATAAAATATAGATGATGGGCATTTTTCCACGGCAAAAATAAAAAACTTCGGAAAAATTATTTTCACAAAATTCCAAAAAGGTTTATTTTCTTTTGCAAATAATTTTCAAGTGACCCTCTAAGTTTTAGGGTGCAAATAACATTCAAAATGCCCGGGTATTTGAGGGTCATGTTCCTCCGTTCTTTAGAATGTATTTCCCGGCATTTCTTGCACGAAGAAAACGAATGGAAATGCAAAAGAATTCAATGCAAATATCTCCGTTCAAATTCTTTATAGTTGAAGAAGTCATGTCATCTTCTCTCTTTGCTTTTAAAAGATTGAATTTGAATTCACCGGAGAAGGGAAAGTCATTTTATTCCCTCTCATTCAAAAGTTTCAAAAAATTTCAAATTTCACACAAGTTTCAGTCACTCAGCAAACAAACAAACAAACAATCAATCTAATAATTATATTAACATTCCAAAATTTAGAATTTTGGGATGTTACAAACTACCACACTTAAAATGAATCTCGTCCTCGAGATTCGAAGAGGCTAGAAAGAAAGGTTAGGGTTTGGGGGTCTTCTAACAATTCCAATCTCCGGCAAGGTGGAATGCTACCACACTTAAAATGAGAGATACTGGTCCCTCAAAATGCTTTAACGATCCTCTGGGGTTTTGGCAACTGGCATCGCACAGTCTTCATATTAAATCCTTTGGTGATGCTCTCCCGTTGATATAAGCTTCTTCCGTCACTGGGTCTTCTTAACTGACAGTCTCGTGGTCAATTCTAAATAACATATTGATGGTTCTCATGGTGGTCTACCATTTGTGGTTATCCTGCAGAGAGAGGGGTCTTGGTTTCATCCTCACTGTAAAAATTCCTACGCGTGACAACAAATGCCATGTACTTGGGGGCTTTTCTTATACCACTCTAAGGCTTAAACAAAAGCTTCAAAGAACGTCGTCTCTCACTATGGGTAAGTCTCTCAGATTTACCATTCCGAATAGCAAGATAAATGATAAGAGTAAGTCGTCATGGTGATCAATCCATTCCGCACCCAAATCATTTCTCTGTATAAGGTTTAGCAAATCTCGCATTCTAACACTTGGGCATCCTCACAAGCGTTGCAGAATTTCTCTTGTCCACGAACGAAGTTCGAATAATCCATTGGTTCTGCAAGCTGAACGAAACATCTATCGTATCTTCACCACTCTCAGGTTGTCGTATGCTCCTAAGGAAAACGTTTGCTGATCCATCATAACTTCTTCCATAAATCATATTCATTTCAAAATCAATCCTTTATTACATCCTTAATTTATCCTCAAAAACTCCAATTAAAAATTACTCTATTACAAATGCTGCCATCCACATTGTTCGGTATGGTCAAGCATTTCTGCCAACTTTATTCGTCTGCCTCTCTTGGAGGTACTTTATTTCCACTGGAACTTTCCGAGGTGCTCCTTGAAATCATCCATCTTTTGCTTCATCATGGTGGTCCTAAGCTTCATCTCCATCATCTCCACACGTACTTCACTCAGGTATTCCTGGGTATGACGGAGTCTTGCTTCAAGTATTTCTCCAATCTGACGTATGGCTTCCATGGCAGCTTCACGAACAACATCAAAGAAGGTTGCTCGTGGTACACGTGAAATGAAAAAGTAGTGTCCCATAGTCTTTGGACAAACTCCTTTCACATGGTGGAGGTGTACTTCCACGTACCAAAGTTCCACTCCATTTTCCATGAATAGGTAGCCTTTGTAGACTGCATCTCCTGCAAGATGATGTGCTTCATCATGTCCTTCAGGATCTTTGGGTAATCATGGTCACTGGTCAGGGTCATGATCGTTTCTGGGCCCTTGAGGAATGACTCGTAGCCAGTTGTCATCTGCAGGTGTCAGTAAATAGGTACTCAGAGGAATGTATATGTCTCCTTGGTAATCATGGTACATTCCTACTCAATGGATCCTGTGGGTTTACCGATTACTACCACACTTAAATGAATTACACTCATGCCTGCATAGACCATATTTTCTCATATCCTCATAATTGTTCAGAGAGCTTTGCTCGTAGAGAAACAATGCATACAGTTTCAACATAGACAATCATGAGACATTAAATTCCATTTATTCATGACGTTGTTACAATCTCAGGGACTTCTGTTACAAAATTTCACTCCATGATCTCATGAAAAACAAGAGTGCTTCAGATTACACTTATTGCCACGGTCAAAACTTAACTACTCTATTCTAGCTTTCTTCCTTTGTGGACAATCGCTGCCAAAATGTCCTGCTTCCTTGCAACAAAAGCAAATGATTTCTGACAAGTCTCGAGGCTTCTTAGCTTTTGCTTTTGCTCCTTGGATTCCCGGCTTTCTTCCTGAGCACATGTATTTGTGGTGGCCAAATTTCATACAGTTGTAACAACTAACATGACTCAGGTCTATGTCTGCAGAGATTTGGTTCTTCCGAGGGTACTTGTTCTTCTTTCCGGACTCCTTCATTTTGGCCAGTTCTTCCATTTCATGTGGATCAAACTCCACTTCTTCCGTCGGGAAGTTTCCCAGATACTCTTGGCTTCTCTTCGTGCAATCCTGTGAATAATGTCCTTCTTCTCCACATGAGTAGCATGCATTGGAGAAAAATCTGGTCAGACCTTGTCCATTAGGGTCTTCAATATTTTCGTTCATCACCGGTTCTTCCAGAATCTTCTTCTTGAGTGTTTCCTTCACTGCATCTTTCTGCTGCTTGACAACTTGTTGCACCTTGGGGTAAATGTGACACTGAGCTGGGTAGTGGGTGGTTCCCTCACAAAGGAAACAAGTCACCTGACTACTTGGGCACTCCTCAGCTAGGTGATTTTCTTCACAATGGGTGCATCCATGCTTGTGTTTTTCCTGGGTGTGTCATATTTCTCCATAGATCTTGCATGCACAAGTCTTCTCCTTCGGATTATCATAGCACTTCTGAATAAGTCGGGATCTTAACAGAGTGTTTTTGAATTCGTCCCAACTTTCTGCTCCACTAAATCCTTGTATGGCATGGTGCATTTTCCACCAGATTGCAGCACTTTGTGTAAAGTACTGAAGAGCGTGTTCCACTTCATACTTCCTTGATATCAAGTTGCTTCCGAAGTGGTTCTCCATGTTCTGAATCCATATTTCAGCCTCCAGCTGGGTCATTGGTCCATAGACTACAAGTCCAGCTTCATACTCCATCTGGTAGGGTTGAGGTTTTGGGGATGAGACGGGTAAGAGAGGGAGGGAGATACACACAATACAAAAAAATATTTTTGAGAATAGATTTTATTTGTGGCCGTCGGAAAACACACAAATCATCGTATCTAACGTGGGTATATAAAAGGGGTTTGGACTTCTAATGGTCATATAATTATTCGAACACTTCAGAGTCTTTGAGTTCTTCGGGTCTTGGGAGTCCTCTGTTGGTGTAGCGTCAATTCTTCAAACGCGTGGTGAAATCCTCTTTACTTTGAAGTAGAACTCTGTTGATTCTTCATGAGGTCGAAGGGGTAAGGGGATTGTATAACTATTTGAGGTGAGAGAGAACATTTGATGAAATCAGAAAAGATGAGAAGTGAAAGGTGTTCTTTGAAAATAAAATTTTTGAAAGATCCTTTCCTAAGAAATTTCCAGTTTCTAGGGTCACGTCCTACACTCAACATGTGCTCTGATATAATTTCTGTAGCGACCCGACTCAAGACGAGTCAACCCTCTGTGTTTCTGTGCCATCCCTGGATCAGTATGCTGGCACACACAGTACATCAATGTATATATCAAGGTGCAATCACATGTAAAATAGCGTAAAACTGATATATACCTTAAATATCTCAGCGGAAGCGGTCAAGGGAGTGGAGTCCCAATAAACACCAACGGCAAGTTGAGTGTAGACCGTAACCCTGAATCGTACTCTTACTCGTCGAAGAAAAATATCTGCAACATAAGACGTTGCAGCCGTGTAGGTCAGCATATTGAATATGCCGGCAAGTCACATAAGAGAGGGGTAAAATGTCATCTATACAATATGCATATATGGCAGGTGGGGTTGTCAGTTTTAGCGTAAAGCAAATTTTCTCCTACAACAAGAGAGGGGCTAAAATCAAAATATTACTACATTGTTGGTTGTTAACGAGATGGTTCCGCCAACCAGTTCTCGTACCCGAGTTGTCAATAATTACCCTCATCAAATATATATAATGGTATTGAGAAATCTAGATAACTTTCGTTCCTTTGGCTCAAGTCGTCCATGACCATGGACACGGCTAATCGATTAGATTTGAGTACTCTGCAGAGTTTTGCACACGTTCCCCACAAGATTTTATCGCCTCCGTGTATGTCCTCGCACTTCAGGGTGTTTAAAGACCGGATGATCAAAACATGGTCTTTCAACGGGTCCCTCTGAATCCCTGTCGGTGCCCATCCATTCCTACCGTTCTTCTACATCTGCTAGCACCGCCTGTCCAGAGTCGCCGCGTTGTCCAACCAAGCCAGAGCCCATAATGACTTGTGGCTGTGCAGGTAAGCCTTGGGTCTTGAAAATATCCGTCCGTCTCTTTGAGCCTGGGTGAAGCTTTCCGTAGGATGTCATGGCCGTCCCGAGCATCCCGGGCATCCACTGGGTTCTCCAGGGAGCCGATCAACCGTACTTCACCCAGAGTTGCATTGCGTCCGAGGTCTTGAAAATCTCGTCTTAACCGGTCTTCATTATTTAATCATCCTCGCATCACTCGTGTTATGCACTCAACCGAATTCTCGTCTACTCAAGCATAGCAATATGAAATTTGTCGTCCCGGGCCAAGTATCGGGGTTGTTGTGTGCCTACCACATGATACTACAATCTATACTAAAATTTCCATATACCTAAGCAGCATGCAATTGGGCATAGGATGGTAGAACTATGATGCATAAAACATAGGTGATAGTATGATCAAAGTGACTTGCCTGGTGATGTTGACGAAGAAGAATTTCTCGAGAAATAACTTGATAGACTACTCGTCACGCTCCGATGAAATCTATATAACAAACATATCATTCACATAAGCACTCATACTAGCAATCATTCTAGCAATCAAAACAAAAGAGAGAGCGAATAGGAATCCGAAAGAAACTTCAAATAAGACTAGGGAGTCTTCTACTATGTCAAACACTAAATAGTTTTTGTCTAACAGAAAATAATAACAAGGAACTAAGGTATAAGTTTAACTAAGATAAAATAAAGTATTTTTCACAAAACTTTTTGAAAGTATTCCCAAACGGGATTTATAACAATGGTGAAAACAATTGCACGTTACTACGGAACTAGAATTGATTTCATGAAAACAAATAAAAATAAAATAAAAACTTGTTGCAAAACTACTGTTTATCTAACAGAAACAAAACATAATATTTCTGAAATAATAAAGAAAATATTTTAAAAACAAATTCTAGAAAAGGAATTAGTCGCAATCCTAAAAGAGGTGAAACAGAAATTGTTTCACAAGAAACAGTGAGCTAAAATACTCAAACAATTCTGAAATTTTTACCATTGATAAATAATATCACTAGTGATCACTACCAAAAGGAATCAAATTAAAAGCTATTTTAAACTCCTGGAATAAGCAAAACAAGGTTTAAACTAAATCTGATCTAACTTATATTTGAAAATTTGAAACATAGGCAAATTATATGTTTTTACAATCTACAGGAAATTTGTGAGCTACTGGAAAAAGAATCAATGTCATTGGACTTCGGGATAAAAAGTTGTGGCCAAAACAAAACAGAAACTTTTTGTTTTTGCAATTTAGACAGAAAAACTGAAGTTGACTAGCTAACAAATAGGGGGTACACGTGGCGCACTACGATAGGCTGCGGAGGGTGTTTGTAGCAACGTTAGGAGCAAACGGCCGAGGACTAGCAAACTCGCTGGCTAAATGAATAAGTGAATTAAGAACCGCCGGTTTTCTACTCTAAACCGAAGGGGTATACTATGATCTAATCTACACCATCTAATAAGGATCTAAGGGCTAACAAAACAAAACAAAAAAAACAGAGAAGAGGAGGGAGTTACCGTGGCTGGGAGGTTTCCCTCGTGGCTGGCAGTGGTGGCCGAGGTAGAGGTGGGGTGACGGTGGGGTGGGTCGCCGGTGGGGAAGGGGGGGCACTCCGGCGGGGTTGGGGAAGGAGTGGGGCGGCGAGGTAGAGCTGCAGGGGGAGGGGGGCGAGGTGGAGGGGGGGTTGCAGGGGGGGCGAGGTGGGAAAAGTTACTGGTGGTGCATGCTTCTCGCTGGTTTCCAGGGAGGGGAGGAGCAGCAGGGGGGCCGAAGGTGGGGTGGGGTGGGAGGGGGGCGAAGGGTGGAGGGAGCGCAGGGGGAGGGGCTCGGCAGGGAGGAGTTCCTGGCAGGAAAAGCTCCTGGTCGTGGCGAGGTGGAGGAGTTCTCTGGTGCCGACGGGGTGGTGGTGGCGCGCGAGCTAGAGGCGAGGAGAGGGAGTTCTCTCAGGAAAAATGGAGAGAGGGGGACGGTGGGAATTTATAGGCGGTCTCGGATGGCGTCTTGAAGGAAGGAGGAGGGAGATCGGGAAGGAGAGGATTCCTTCCTCCATGGATGGAAAGCTTGCTGTCACGTGGGAGAGAGGAGGAAGAAGATGATCTGTTGGGCTAGAATAGGAAAGTGTCTTAATGGCCCAGCAGGTATTTCCTAATAAAAGTGATTTCCTTCCTATTTTCAAAACTAGGAAACTAAAACGATAAAAAGGAAATCAAATCAATTCGGAATAAAGAGTTTTTATATACTAAAATTATCAGAAAAATAAAATATAGATGATGGGCATTTTTCCACGGCAAAAATAAAAACTTCGGAAAAATTATTTTCACAAAATTGCCAAAAAGGTTTATTTTCTTTTGCAAATAATTTTCAAATGACCCTCTAAGTTTTAGGGTGCAAATAACATTCAAAATGCCCGGGTATTTGAGGGTCATGTTCCTCCGCTCTTTAGAATGTATTTCCCGGCATTTCTTGCACGAAAAAAACGAATGGAAATGCAAAAGAATTCAATGCAAATATCTCCGTTCAAATTCTTTATAGTTGAAGAAGTCATGTCATATTCTCTCTTTGCTTTTAAAAGATTGAATTTGAATTCACCGGAGAAGGGGAAAGTCATTTTATTCCCTCTCATTCAAAAGTTTTGAAAAGTTTCAAATTTCACACAAGTTTCAGTCACTCAACAAAAAAACAAACAATCAATCTAATAATTATATTAACATTCCAAAATTTATAATTTTGGGATGTTACATCTCCATGGCCCGTTGATACGCCTAGTTGATCTGAGACTATCTCCTCCTTTTTGTCTTCTCCACATCCACCATATTCGATTCCACCTATAGTGCTATGTCCATGGCTCACGCTCATGTATTGCGTGAAAGTTGAAAAAGTTTGAGAACAGTAAAGTATGAAACAATTGCTTGGCTAAAACTGGGGTTGTGCATGATTTAAATACGTTGTGTGGGGAAGATGGAGCATAGCCAGACTATATGATTTTGTAGGGATAACTTTCTTTGGCCATGATATTTTGAGAAGACATGATTGCTTTGTTAGTATGCTTGAAATATTATTGTCTTTATGTCAAATGATAGACTATTGCTTCGAATCACTCGTGTTTTAGTATTCATGCCATGATTAGATTATATGATCAAGATTATGCTAGGTAGCATTCCACATCAAAAATTATCTTTTTTATCATTTATCTACTTGGGGAAGAGTAGGAATTAAGCTTGGGGATGGTGATACGTCTCTGTCGTATCTATAATTTTTTATTGTTTCATGCCAATATTCTACAACTTTCATATACTTTTGGAAACTTTTTATACTATTTTTGGGACTAACATATTGATCTAGTGCCCAGTGCCAGTTCCAGTTTGTTGCATGTTTTTGTTTAGCAGAATATCCATACCAAACGAAGTCCAAACATAATAAAAACTTACGGGGATTTTTTTGGAATATTTATGATTTTTGGGAAGAAGAATCAAGGCGAGGCGATGCACGGAGTGCCCACAAGCTCTGTCGCTACGGCCAGGGGGTGGGCCCGCCGCAGGGGGCTTGTGGCCACTCCTTAAGGCGGTTGGAGCCCTTCTTTCGCCGCAAGAAAGATAATATCTAGAAGCAAAACGTGTTAAAATTCCAGCCGAATCAGTGTTACGGATCTCCGGGAATTTAAGAAACGGTGAAACACGGAACCTGGGAGCACAGAAACAGAAGGACACAAAGAGAGAGATCCAATCTCGGAGGGGCTCTCTCCCCTCCGCCGCCATGGAGACCATGGACCAAAGGGGAAACCCTTCTCCCAGCTAGGTAGGAGGTCAAGGAAGAAGAAGAAGGAGGGGGGCTCTCTCCCCCTCTCTCCCGGCGGCGCCGGAATGCCGCCCGGGACATCATCGTGTGACGCGATCTACCCCAACACCTCCGTCATCTTCACCAACATCTCCATCATCTTCCCCCGTCTATATTCAGAGGTTCACACTCCCGCAACCCGCTGTACCCTCTACTTGAACATGGTGCTTTATGCTACATATTATTATCCAATGATGTGTTGCTATCCTATGATGTGTGAGTAGATTATCGTTGTCCTATCGATGATTGATGAATTGATATGATTGGTTTAATTTTCTTGAGGTTATGTTGCTGTCCGTTGGTGCCCATCAAATGATCGCGCGCGTGGATCACACCATAGGGTTAGTTGTATGTTGATAGGACTATGTATTGGCATGCTAGAGTGATAGAAGCTTCAAACCTAGCATAGAAATTGATGCATATGGGATTGAAGGGGGACCAATATATCTTATTGCTATGGTTGGGTTTTACCTTAATGAACGTTAGTAGTTGCGGACGCTTGCTAATTGTTCCAATCATAAGTGCATGGAATTCCAAGTAAGGATGACATGCTAGCAGAGGCCTCTCCCACATGATACTTGCTATCGATCTAGTAAGTAGTCAATTGCTTAGGGACAATTCCGCAACTCTTACCACCACTTTTCCACACTCGTTAGACACTCGTAGTTTTTTCTTTATCTAACCAGCCCCTAGTTTTATTTACGTGTTCTTTACTTTCTTGCAAGCCTATCCTTTCACTCCTACAAAGTACTTCTAGTTTCATACTTGTTCTAGGTAAAGCGAACGAAAAGTGTGCGTAGAGTTGTATCGGTGGTCGATAGAAGTTGAGGGAATATTTGTCCTACCTTTAGCTCCTCGTTGGGTTCGACACTCTTACTTATCAAGAAAGGCTACAATTGATCCCCTATACTTGTGGGTTATCAACGATTTCCCCCTCCGGGAGGGAAGTTTCCCCGGCAGGACGACCCTGCCGGAGCTCTAAATTGGTTCTGCTCAAGTTCCGCCTCGTGGCGGCGGCGATTCCTCCCGAAAGCCTTCTCCTGATTTTTTCTGGAACGAAACCCTCCTTATAGAAAAAGATGGGAGCCAGAGGGCCAATAGGGAGCCCACAAGCCCCCTAGGCGCAGCCAGGGGGTAGGCCGCGCCTAGCAGGCTTGTGGCCTCCTGGTGGCTCACCTCTGTTACTTCTTCCGCCCAGTATTTTTTATAAATTCCAAAATAATTCCTCGTTGATTTTCATGGCTTTTGGAGTTGTGCATAATAGGTATCTCAAACTTGCTCCTTTTTCAGGCCAGAATTCCAGCTGCCGGCATTCTCCCTCTTCATGTAAACCTTGTGAAATAAGAGAGAAAAGGCATAAGTATTGTACCGTGAGGTGTAATAACATCCCATAAAGCGATAAATATCAACATAAAAGCATGATGCAAAATGGGTGTATCAAAATACACACTTGGTTTATGCGGAAATGACTAGACGTAGTTTAAGCGGCACCACCCAACTGTCCTCGACCGTGGACACGACTATTCGAATAATTTTACACTCTGCAGAGGTTGTATGTTGTACCCACGAGATCGGGGAAGCTTCCGTGTCATCCATGACTCGCGGTATATAACATACCCGAGGTAAGTACCCGATCATTGCCTTTCCCCTGACGACACTAGACAAAGAGTCCACCCGATTGCTACCCAGACCACATGATGTACTTCTTACGAGCACCAACTCTGGACAATATCATCCATGTAGGGACCAACGGTGTGCCCGGAACACGTAAACACGGCATAGTCGACCTACCTGGTACGACCCCGTCACGAGAGTGACCACATATCACTCCCGCCACTAGTAATGCGGGCTCTTTGCTAGCACTGATCAAAGTAATGAATAAAGCCCCGTCCCATAAAGGGGTACCATGGTCGCACATGTAAGGTTGGGACAGTCGAGGCATCATAAATCTAATCCTATTTCTGAAAACACTCACACAAAACCATTCGGGTACACCAGTTATTCCTCAAGTGGTCATCCAACTCAACATCATCACCCTTGGGTATTAGTGGCACCCGATAGGGTTTTTGTAAAACCTTTGATCACACCTTTGCTTTACCATCATCGTGCATATGCTCATCCTATGCGTAGCACTACTGTCTACTTGTCAACTTTTATCAACATGACCCTCATAGACAGTAAGTCATGCTCAATGCAAGTGCTCCAGTGGAGCCATCGGTAACACCATGTTGGGGTTCACCGATTAATCTTAACTATATGCATCGGAATAAAATAATCTACTTGTCATGCGTAAAACATTTTCTCACACATGGTCAAAGGGTTGCTTGCCTTGGCTCACATAAGTCCTTGGTGTCTTCGAGGTCTTCCGGTCAAACTTTGAGTAGTACGTCTACTTCGTCAACTATCGTCGGAAACAATCACAGTAAGCCACACAGCAACCAGAAACAAAGTGCTATATAAATAGGATTTTTATTTTTCTTGGACCTCTCTGGTCAAAAGAAAAATACGCGAAGCTTTCTCTAGGAGATTTGGACCATCAGGGATTTTTGAATGGATGAAAGGGAAAATAGGTGATTATTTATGAAACCTACAGAAAATCTTATGCAAAAAATGAGTGGAGGCACTCATTTGACAAAGCATGATTTTAGAAACATTTAGGAAGTTGTTTCACTGGATTTGGAGTGGATATGAATATTCTAGGGATTTTATAACATTGAATAAATAGCAAAAAGGATCTATTTATATGATGCAACAGTATCACGACAGAGAAAAATGTTGAGTAAGGCTCCAAAAATATTGCATGATATTATGAGTATGTGGAAACTGGAGTAACTCTATTTGGAGTTGATTTGGGATCTCTAGGAATTTCACAAGGTGGGGTTTTAAATATCCAGATTTGAATTTGGAGAATACACTACAGAAAATATTCTTGGAAAGATGTGCAATGCACAGACCTCGATAGACTATGATCTTAGAAACCTGCAGAATTTTGAATCATCAGATTTGGAGCTCATATAAATTTTCTATGGGACGCCCACGGCGCTGGAGAGAGACTGGGATGGCCCAGTTACTTGGCCTGGAGGAAGCCAGTGGCCACACCGAAGGCGCATTGCGCCAAGTGCGCCTTAGCCTCGGGGAGGCGGACTTCAGCACAGGCGCCTCCACTTGAACGGGTGGCCCCGGCCATCGGGCCTGTCTTCCTCCTCCCGCTTGATATAAGAGCAAGCAGGGGAGGCAGGGCCAGCCATTGGAGGGGCTGGCTCCGGCGGCTCCAACCATCTCTTCGAGGGCGCTCCATCCACTAGAGGCTTGAGGGAACCTCCCACACCCGACCAGGGGGTCAGCTCTGTAGGGGAGCTCCTGGGCGAGGGGGCCCTTGGCGGACGCGGCGGGGGTGCTCTGGCCAGTTCGAGGAGAAATGGAGAGAGTAGAGGGGCTCGCGCCGGCTAGGAGAGACCATAGGGGAGGCTAGGGGTGAGGGGGAGCTCAAACGCGAGCGAGGCTGAACATGGCAAGGGCGGCCATGGGAAGAGGAGGGAGCTCAGGAGAAGGAGTGGGGAGGCTTCGGAGTTTCACGGGAGGAGGGGGCTGGTCTGAAGGCTCAGGGCGCTCGGGGAGAGCCAAAAGGAGAGGGGCCGATGAGGAGGATCATGGCTGCGTGGCGGACGCGATGTGGCACGGGAGGGCACGCGTCCCTGGGGTGTTTGGAGGCTAGCCAGCTTCGGGGAGGGGCTGGACTGGTCAAAGGGAATCCCCCGATGGTCTGAGACATGCTGCCACGACCGTACAGGGCCTGGAGGAAGAGGACAAGGTGCAGAGCACCGTTTCTGCATGCCAGGGACGTGGTCACCATGGCCACCTGTGTCCAGAGCCACCTCTTGGCCAGACCAAGGTGTCAAACATGCAAGGCATGCGTGCCATGAAGCACTGGTGAAGTTTGGACCGAAGTGGATCAGGTTAGACTGGGTTTTGACTGCACTTTAGTTTGCAACAACTTACTTAGTGCTAACAATGAGGGCACTTACTGGTGAGATAATGGGGTGAAACCACGTCTAGTAGTCTTAGGCATGGAAGGACTACACTTGTGCGAAGTTTCAGCTCAAGGGGAGGTGTCTAGCTAATAGCTGCAGTTCAAGGCTACACTTCTACAAGAAATCAAGTTTCAGATGTGCTGCTCATTTTTCCCACATGACCATGCTATATTTTGATACGAAATGGGGCATTATCATGCTAGATATAACCTGGAAGAATGTGGGGGCTTTGGCTTAAGCAGAAGTATAGCAAGAGGGGTAAAAATGGTGCTGCCAAGGTAAAAATGAGAGGTAGCTACATGGAGTCATCCTTCAATAATTAACCAGTGGCCATAGAAAGGTTACTGGAGGTAAAAGGTAACTATAGGGAGTTGTGGTAAAAATTTGAGCTCAAGGTAAATAGTGGAAGGGGCCAAACGAGCAACTTTGGTGAATTCACACAAGGTGATTGATGGATATTAGGGCTACAATATGGATTCCAATTGATATGAAACTTAACAGGACCACATAATAGATGAAAATATGATTGGACACTAAATTTTGGATTTGGTGCAGAAGGTTTCCAATGTAGACTTGAAAAACCCATGAAATGGGCAAAAATAACTTTCTGCCTACAAAACCATGCAAATAAATTCCTATAAATCCACAACTTGGTGTGGGGGCATTATTTGAGCATTTAAGCATGCCCAAAAAGTTGGGATCAATTAGAGAAACTTTATAATGTAAGGTTTCCCAAGGTCAAAAATTAACAGAGAAGGTTTTGAGGGGCTTGGGACAAGTTAATCTATTCTCATTGATGCACCACTTGGCGTGGAGGCTTTATTGGAGTATCAGAACATGTCCACCAATTTTGAGCACAATTGGAGACACTTGGCAATGTAGATTTGCTCAAATTTGGATCTGGACAGATAGGGTTTTAGAATAATTAAGTCAATCAAATCAACTTGGATTGAGATGATACATTCGAGGATCATCACATATATCATATGTGAGATGCTAGAATTTTGACAGGAATTTATTGAGAATATTGCTTATAGAAATATTCCAAAAGCTTGAAATAGGCAGGAAGGGTTTAGAAGGGTTTTGCCTAATAATTTGAACATGGCCATGTATTGAAACTCTTATATATGGAATATATATGTCCACTGAGTTTCCCTAAAAAATTTCAAATATTTTGAAAGCAATATATATAACTTTCCTTCACAAGGGACCATTTCTGGCCTCAAAGAAAGGTATTTAAATAAAATAGTACAATAAATTTTAAAATAATAATATTGTGGTTTTGGAAAGTAATTTTTATAATGGGATTTAAATAAAATATTTGATGCTAAATAACTTGCATAATTTTAGGAATTGTAGTACAAATCCCATCTTAGGGGTTTTTGAAAGCTTAAATCAAGGAAATGCTTTTTGGTGAAAATAATATTTGGTCAAATAGTTTCTAGTCATAAACATATGTCATGAGCATTAGGCAAGGATTTCTGTCAAGGAGGTGAGTCTAGAGCGTAGCAAGAACATTGGGATTAGACAAAAGCAACAAGCAAGCAAGCAGCAATCATATCAAGCATCACAATCAGTCATAAAAAAATTAATTGGTCCTAATTTTTGAGAAAAGTTAATTTATCATTAGAGTTAAAACACAGGGTGTTACACTATCACTATTACTTACATCACTTGCACAGAATACCTTGCTGAAAACATCTTATCATTTTCTTCAGCTCCTCCTTGGGTTCGACACTACGATTGATCCCCTACACTTGTGGGTCATCAAGCTCCAAGTGGCATATCGATGGAATGGAGACAAAAAGAGGGGATGCCTTTTGGGGCATCCCCAAGCTTAGACGCTTGAATCTTCCTAGGATATTACCTTGGGATGCCTTGGGCATCCTCAATATAAGGGTCTTACTACTCATTATTCCTTCATCCATCGTGATCGCTCACAAAACTTGAAAACTTTAACACACAGAAACTTCACGAGATCCGTTAGTACAATAGAAAAATCATAAACTGTAGGTACTATTATAAATTAATTTATATTTTATTATCCCATAAGATATTGTATTATATCTTCTCCATAGCTTATACCCTTGATATAATCCATAACATCATCAATACAAGCAAACCATGCAAGCAGAAACATGATTTGTCTAAAATAGCACAGTCTATAAAGATCAGCACTTAAACCATACTTATATAACTCCAAACATTCTGAACAATTAGGATGACCTGGGGAATTTTATACCAATAATGTGTAAAAACATATTGAAAAGACTTTGCAGTAAAATCACAGAAATTCTCCACTGGACGTTAAAGTTTATGTTTTTGCACCATATCAATTCTACTTATTTTCTAAATCATCCCAAAGGCTTTACTTGGCACAAACACTAATTTAACCATAAAACACAATCATTACAATAGAAATAATCATTTCAACTCACACAAACAGAAATACAACAAGAAAAATGAGATAACTATTGGGTTGCCTCCCAACAAGTGATATCGTTTTACGCCCCTAACTAGGCATAATGCATAATTTCAACTAATATCATTGTTGACATTCAATACATAAGTGGCCCTCATGATAGACTAATAATGTGGTTTAATTATCTTCCTAGTTAAGTGTTAGATACCTTTCAAATAAATATAAGTGAGGAGTAAGAGTGCAAGTATTTCTATAAAATCTACACGCCACCATGCTCTAAAAGATATAAGTGAAGCACTAGAGCAACTGCTTAGCTCAAAGGATATAAGTTAGGCACATAGATTATTCTAATAAATCATGGTGCACATGTCTCCCTCTCAAGTATACATGTCTAGCAAACACTTATTGTGTAAAAATGAAACTATAGCTATCTATAACACACGACGCTCCACGAAAAACACATACCATGTAATGAATAAAAATATAGTTCCAAGTTACATAACAATGGAATGGAGACAAAATAGGGGATGCCTTCCGCGGCATCCCGAACTTATATGCTTGAGTCATCCTAGGATATTAACTTGGGGTGCCTTGGGAAAACCAAAGCTTAGGGTCTTGCTACTCATTATTCCTTCATCCAGTGTGATTGCACCAAAAACTTGAAAACTTGAGCACACAAAACTCCACAGAAACTTCATGAGACCTGTTAATGTAATAGGCAAATAATAAACCTAAGTTCCTATTATAAATTGATTCATATTTCATTATTTCATAAGGTATTGTATTCTCACTTCTCTGTATCTTATACCCCCAATGTAATCCATAGATTCATCAAAACAACCAAACTAGGCAAGCAAAAAACAAAATCTATCTAAAAGAGAAGAGTGTGTAAAGATCACCACTAAAAGCATATTTCCGTAACTCCAAAAATTCTGAACAATTAAGAAAACCTAGGGAATTCGTATATAAATGGGCTGTAAAAAGTTCAGATGAACACGAAGTTCTAGTAGAATCACAAAACTTCTTCACTGGACGTCAAAGTTTCTGTTTTTGCACCATATCAGTTGTACTTATGATCCAAATCATCCCAAAGACTTTACTTGGCACGAACACTAATTTAAAAATAAAAACACAATCATTACAGTAGCAATAATCATGTCAACTCACACAAACATAAAGTAAAACAAGAAAAATAAGATAACTATTGGGTTGCCTCCTAACAAACGCAATCATTTTACACCCCTAGCTAGGAAAAATGCATAATTTCAACCAATATCAGCGTTGACATTCAATCCATAAGGGGCCCTCATTATAGACAAATAAGGTGGTTTAATTATATTACTACGTAATTTTTACATACCTTCCAAACAAATATAAGTGAGGGGAGAGAGTGCAATTATTTCTATAAAATCTACACGCCACCACGCTCTAAAATATATAAGTGAAGCACTAGAGAGACTGCTTAGGTGAAAGGATATAAGTGAGGCACATAGAGTATTCTAATAAATCATGGTGAAGATGTATCTATCTCAAATAGACATGTCCAGAAAATAATTATTGTGAAAAACGAAAATAAAAGCTATCTATAACACACAACGCTCCGAAAAAACATATATCATGTGACGAATAAAAATATAGCTCCAAGTTACATAACTATGGAATTGAGACGAAATAGGGGATGCCTTCCGGAGCATCCCCAAGATTAGAGCTTGAGTGATCCTAGGATATTACCTTGGGGTGCCTTGGGAATACCCAAGATTTGGGTCTTGCTACTCCTTATTCCTGCATCCATTATGATCGCACCCAAAACTTGAAAACTTCAGCACACAAAACTCAACAGAAACTTCATGAGATCCGTTAGTATAATAGGCAAATCATAAACTTAAGTTACTGTTACAAATGAATTCATATTTATTTATTGCATAAGGTAATGTAATATAACTTATCCATATCTTATATTCCCAATATAATCAATAGCATCATCAAAACAACCAAACTATGCAAGCAAAAACAGAATCTATCTAAAACGGAACAATATGTAAATATCAGCACTAAAACTATATTTATGTAACTCCAAAAATTCTGAAAAATTAGGAAAACCTTTGTAATTTTCATATAAATTTTCTACGAAAAAAGAAGATCAACAGGATGTTCGAGTAAAATCACAATAATTCATCAGTGGACGTCCAAGTTTATGTTTTTGCACGGTATCAATTGTACTTATCATCCAAATCACCCCAAAGGCTTTACTTGGCAAGAACACTAATTAAAACATAAAATTGAAATCATTACAGTATAAATAATCTTGAGAACACAAAATAGCAGAAAGTATAACAAAAAATAAGATAACTATTGGGTTGCCTCCCAGCAAGCGTTATCGTTTTACGCCCCTATCTAGGCGTGATGCATAGTTTCAAGTGATATGAGCATTGACGTTTCGTCTAGAAGTGGTCCCCATGATATATTCATAGGGTGGTTTAGTTATCTATCTAGGGAAGTATTTCATCCCTTTCTTCAATGCGAATTGGAATGTTATGTTTCCCTCTTTCTTATCAATAATAACACCTATAGTTCATAAGAAAGGTCTTCGAGGTACAATGAGATCTACAGGAACATAACTTCTATTAGCAAGGATAATCACATCATTTATTCTACCCAAAGGTTTCTTAATGGTAGAAACCGCAAGATGCAAATTAAGGGACCAATCTTGTATATCGGTAAAACCAAGCACATCACAAAGAGACTTAGGTATAGTTGAAACACTAGCACCATGCTCACACAAAGAATTACATTCATATTATTTAAGTTTTATTTTAATAGTAGGTTCTCACTCATCATGCAATTTTTTGGGTATATAAATTTCTATTTCAAGTTTCTCCTCATGAGCTTTTATCATCGCTTCTACAATATGTTTAGTAAAAGCTTCATTGTGTTCATATGCATTGGTTGAGATAATTGTCGGTTGCAACAAGGAAATAAATTCTACTAAAGAACAACTTTTATAATTAAATTCATTTTAATCCAATATAGTGGGCACATCACTAGGTAAAGTTTTAACGTCTCAAAATCCACTTTTTCAGTTTTAACATTAGGATCATCAACTTCTGAACAAACGGGGTCACTTCTAGATAATGTTGACTCGTATATAGTCCATTTATGATCAAGTTTCAGATTAGTAAATAAAGATTGAGTTGGAGAAACACCAATCATTTTACTATCTTCATCATCATTACGGTAAAAACTGGGTGAAAGAGCTTTTTCTAAGAACTATCGCTTAGCTCTCAAGCTAGCGGTCCTCTTTGTTGGGGAACGTAGTAATAATTCAAAAAAAATCCTATGTGTCACCAAGATCAATCTAGGAGATGCTAGCAACGAGATAGAGGGGGTGAATCTTCATACCCTTGAAGATCGCTAAGCGGAAGCGTTGCGAAGAACGCGGTTGATGGAGCCGTACTCGCGGCGATTCAAATCGCGAAAGATCTGATCCAAGCGTCAAACGAACGTTGCCTCCGTGTTCAACACACATACAACCCGGGGACATCTCCTCCTTCTTGATCCAGCAAGGGGGGAGGAAAAGTTGAGGGAGAGCTCCGGAAGCATGACGGCGTGGTGGCGGTGGAGCTCGTGGTTCTCCGGCAGAGCTTCACTAAGCACTACGGAGGAGGAGGAGGTGTAGGAGGGGGAGGGCTGCGCCAGGGGCAATGGGATCAGGGGTGCCGCAGCCCTCTCACCCGTCAACTATTTATAGGCTGAAGGGGAGAAGGGGTTGGCCCCTTAGATGCCTCTAGAGGGGGCGACGGCGGCCAAGGGGGAGGCGCACCCATGCCCTAGGGTTCCCAACCCTAGGCGCCTTGGACCCTTGGGGGTGCACCAGCCCACTAGGGTGCTGGTTCCCACCCATATTCAGCCCACATGGTCCTCCGGGGCAGGTAGCCTCTCCCGGTGGACCCCCGGAACCCTTTCGGTGGTCCCGGTACAATATCGATAAACCTCGAAACTTTTCCGTTGACTGAAACTAGACTTCCCATATATAAATCTTCACCTCCGGACTATTCTGGAACCCCTCGTGATGTACGGGATCTCATCCGGGACTCCGAACAACTTTCGGTAACCACATACAATTTCCATTACAACTGTAGCGTCACTGAACCTTAAGTGTGTAGACCCTGCGGGTTCGGGAACCATGCAGACATGACCGAGACACCTCTCCGGCCAATAACCAATAGCAGGATCTAGATACCCATATTGGCTTCCACATGTTCCAGGATGATCTCATTGGATAAACCATGATGTCGGTATGTTACTTGCCCGAGATTCGATCGTCGGTATCCCTATACCTTGTTCAATCTCGTTACCGGCAAGTCTCTTTACTCGTTACATAATAAATGATCTCTTGACTAACCCCTTAGTCACATTGAGCTCATTATGATTATGTATTACCAAGTGGGCCCAGAGATACCTCTCTGTCACATGGAGTGACAAAACCCAGTCTCGATTCGTACCAACCCAACATACACTTTCGGAGATACCTCTAGTGCACCTTTATAGTCACCCAGTTACGTTGTGACGTTTGATACACCAAAATCATTCCTACGGTATCCAGGAGTTGCACAATCTCATGTTCTAAGGAAATTATACTTGACATTAGAAAAGCTCTACCATACGAACTACACGATCTTGTGCTATGGTTAGGATTGGGTCTTGTGCATCACATCATTCTCCTAATGATGTGATCCCGTTATCAACGACATCCAATGTCCATGGTCACGAAACCATGACCATCTATTGATAAATGATACGTCTCCAACGTATCTATAATTTTTGATGGTTTGATGCTATTATCTTGTCAAACTTTGGATGTTATGCATGCCTTTTATATATTTTTTGGGACTAACTTATTAACTCAGTGCCAAGTGCCAGTTCCTATTTTTTCCATGTTTTTGACCACTTTCACAGGAGATTTTGAAACGAAGTCCAAATGGAAGAAAATCCCCGAAAAGATTTTTCCGTAACGGAAAAAGATCGGGAAGCTTGAGAGCCAAGGTAGGGGAGCCTCAGGGGCCCCACAAGCCCCCACCCCGCAGCCAAGGGGGGGCCTCCGCCCATAGGCTTGAGGGCCCTCTGGGTGCCCTCTGCCCTAGGGGTTGCGCCTATATATTCCCTAAAATCCCAAAAAAATCAGGAGATCATCGAAAGTACTTTTCCGCCGCTGCAAGCTTCTGTCTCCGCAAGATCCCATCTGGGGCACGTTCTGGTGCCCTAACGGAGGGGGATTCGGACACGGAGGGCTTCTTCATCAACACCATGACCTCTCCGATGATGCGTGAGTAGTTCACCATAGACCTAGGGGTCCATAGCTAGTAACTAGATGGATTCTTCTTTCTCTTGGATCTTCAATACAAAGTTCTCCATGATCTTCATGGAGATCTATACGATGTAATCTTCTTTTGCGGTGTGTTTGTCGAGATCCGATGAATTGTGAATCTATGATCAGATTATCTATGAATCTTATTTGAGTTTCTTCTGATCTCTCTTATGCATGATTTCATATCCTTGGAATTCTCTTCGAGTTGTGGGTTTTGTTTGGCCAACTAGATCTATGATTCTTGAAGTGGGAGAAGTGCTTGGTTTTGGGTTCATACCGTGCGGTGACCTCACCCAGTGACAGAAGGGGTAGTGAGGCACGCATCGGGTTGTTGCCATCAAGGGTAAAAATATGGGGTTTTCATCCTTGGTTTGAGATTATCCCTCTACATCATGTCATCTTGCTTAAGGCGTTACTCTGTTCGTCATGAACTCCATATACTAGATGCATGCTGGATAGCGGTCGATGTATTGAGTAATAGTAGTAGATGCAGAAAGTATCGGTCTAGTTGTCTCGGACGTGATGCCTATATGGATGATCATTGCCTTAGATATTGTCATGACTTTGCGCGGTTCTATCAATTGCTCGACAGTAAATTGTTCACCCACCGTGATATTTGCTATTTTGAGAGAAGCCTCTAGTGAACACTATGGCCCCCGGGTCTACTCCACACCATATTTTCAGCCTTACACTTTTTACTTCATTGCACTTTCCGCCTTCAGATCTCACCTTGCAAACAATCTTGAAGGGATTGACAACCCCTTTGAAGTGTTGGGTGTAAGCTTGTTTGTGTTTGCGCAGGTACTCTAGACTTGACGAGAACCTCCTTCTGGATCGATACCTTGGTTCTCAAACTGACGGAAATACTTACTTCTCCTGTGCTACATCACCCTTTCCTCTTCAAGGGATAAACCAACGCAAGCCCAGTCTCCGTCAACGTGTCAATTTCTGGTGTCGTTGCCGGGGAAGAAGATCATATCAAGAATTCATACAAGTAGGTGTCGCAAACTCATCTCTTGCATTTACTTTGTTTGCGATTTGCCTCTCGTTTTCCTCTCCCCCACTTCACCAATTTGCCTTTTTCGTTTGCCTTTTCGTTCGCCTCTTCTCGCTTGCTCTTTGCTCGCTTGTGTGCTTGCTTGCTTGCCGAAGTCACCATCAATCAAAACACCAAACTTTGTGACTTCTCGAATACTAATAATAATGATTTTATTAGTACTTCGATTGCTCCCGCCACTAGTGCGGACTCATACGAAATCAATGCCGCTTTGCTGAATCTTGTTATGAAAGAGCAATTCTCTGTCCTTCCTAGTGAAGATCCTGCATCCCATCTCAATACCTTCATTGAACTTTGCGACATGCAAAAGAATAGAGATGTGGATAATGACGTGATTAAATTGAAGCCTTTTCCTTTCTCGTTGCAAGATCGCGCAAAAACTTGGTTTTCTTCTTTGCCCAAAAATCGTATCGATTCTTGGGATAAGTGCAAAGATGCTTATATATCCAAGTATTTTCCGCCGGCTAAGATCATCTCTCTCCATAATGATATCATGAATTTCAAGCAACTTGATCATGAACATGTTGCACAATCTTGGGATAGAATGAAATTGATGATTAGAAATTGTCCCGCTCATGGCTTGAGCCTTTGTATGATTATTCAAATCTTTTACGCTGGCTTGAATTTCGCTTCTAGAAATATCTTGGACTCTACCTCAGGTGGAACGTTCATGGAAATCACGTTAGGGGAAGCCACAAATCTCCTTGACAACATCATGACGAACTACTCTCAGTGGCACACTGAAAGGTCACCTACTAGTAAGAAGGTACACGCTATAGAAGAAACTAACTCGTTGAGTGCTAAGATGGACGAGTTAATGAATTTGGTTGCTAGTAGAAGTGCTCCTTTGGATCCTAATGATATTCCCTTGTCTTCTTTGATTGAGAGTAGCAACGCTAGCTTGGACGTTAATTTTGTTGGTAGGAATAACTTTGGCAACAACAATGCTTTTACAGGAAACTATGTTCCTAGGCCTTTTCCTAGTAACTCCTCTAATAACTCTGGCAACTCCTACAACAATACCCATGGAAATTACAATAGATTACCCTCTGATCTAGAGATTAATATCAAAGTGTTCATCAACTCACAAAATATTTTGAATGCATCCATAGAGGAAAAGCTACTCAAAATTGACGATTTGGCTAAGAGCGTTGATAGAATGTCTAGTGATGTTGATGCTTTGAAAGTTAGATGTGCTCCTCCCAAAATCAACATGGATGAAACTTTGAAAGCTATGCGTGTTTCCATGATTGAGAGCCAAGAAAGAACCGCCCAAATTCTTGCTAGACATGAATGGCTTAAAAAGGCGTGTTCTAGTGATGAGAATCACGAAGATCTTAAAATTCTTGGTGTGACTCATGTTGAATCTTTGTTTTCTTGTGTCAAACCTAATGATTATGGGGCTGGATATGAATCCACTTTGGTTGAAAAGTGCCCCAATGATTCGGAGTCCATCTATCTTGATGCTAAAAGCATTGAAAGTGGAGTAGAAGATGTTAAAACTTTGAGTAGTAATGAAATTACTACCATGGATTTCAAGGAATTCAATTATGATAGTTGCTCCTTGATTGAATGCATTTCTTTGATGCAATCCATGTTAAACTCTCCACACGCTTATAGCCAAAACAAGGCCTTTACCGATCATATCGTCGAAGCTATGATAAAATCTCTTGAAGAGAAACTTGAATTGGAAGTCTCTATCCCTAGAAAGCTTCATGATGAGCGGGAACCTACCATCAAAATCGAAATCAAAAACTATGAATGCAATGCTTTGTGTGATTTGGGTGCTAGTGTTTCTGCGATTCCAAAGTCTTTATGTGATGTTCTGGGTTTTAATGAGATTGAAGAGTGTTCTCTTAATTTGCATCTTGCTGATTCTACTGTCAAGAAAGCCATGGGAAGGATCAATGATGTTCTTATTATTGCAAATAGGAACTATGTACCCGTGGATTTCATTGTGCTTGACATTGATTGCAATCCTACATACCCTATTATTCTTGGTAGACCTTTCCTAAGGACTATCGGTGCTATCATCGATATGAAGGAAGGGAATATTAGATTTCAATTTCCTTTAAGGAAGGGCATGGAACACACTTTCCTATAAATAAAATAAGATTGCCTTATGAATCCATGATGAGGGCCACTTATGGTTTGAGCACCAAAGACGACGATACGTGATTCTATCGCTTTTATGCCTAGCTAAGGGCGTTAAACAATAACGCTTGTTGGGAGGCAACCCAATGAATTTATCTTTTTCTTTCTATTTTTTTGCCTCCACACCATCACAATTCTGTTGTGATTGTGTTTTTTGTGTTTCTTTTTGTGCTTGAGCCAAGCAAAACCTTTATGAATAGTCTTGGTAATGGTTTTTTGATCCTGTTGGAAAAAGACATAAACTTTTCTCTCACAAGATGATTTTTCATTTTTATTAAAAAAGAGCTTTTGAGTTGATTCTTTTTCCTTCTGGTTGATATGCCTTTTGCCCAGGCAGTCATAATTTTTCAGATTTTTTGAGGTATCAAAAGTATACGAAGTATACAGATTGCTACAGACTGGTCTGTTTTTGACAGATTCTGTTTTTGTTGAGTTGGTTGCTTGTTTTGATAAAACTATGGTTAGTATCGCGGGGTACTAGCCATGGAAAAGTGAGAATACAGTAGCCCAACACCAATATAGATGGAATTCAATTTTGCTACAGTACCAGAAGAAGTGGTAGTTTGTTTTCTTGTACTAATGTTATCACGAGTTTCCGTTTAAGTTTTGTGTTGTGAAGTTTTCAAGTTTTGGGTGATGTTCTCATGGACGATGAGATAAGGAGTGGAAAGAGCTCAATCTTGGGGATTCCCAAGGCATCCCAAGCCAAATTCAAGGACACCAAAAAGGCTAAGCTTGGGGATGCCCCGGGAAGGCATCCCCTCTTTCGTCTTCAATCCATCGGTAACATTACTTGGAACTATATTTTTATTCACCAGATGATATGTGTTTTGCATGGAGCGTCTTGTATCCTAGGAGTGTTTTCTTTTTGTTGTGTCACAATCATCCTTTCTGCACACCTTTTTGAGAGAGAGAGACATGCACTCATCGTGATTTTGCTAGAATGCTCATAGTGCTTCACTTATATCTTTTGAGCTAGATACTTTTGCTCTAGTGCTTCACTTATATCTTTTAGAGCACGGCGGTACATGACTTGGTAGTTGGCTTATGCTATGAATGTAGTCCCAAATGTGATAGGTACCCAAACAGGATGCAAAAACCTCCATCTCCAAGTGCATTGAATAGAAACAGAAGTTTTGATTCCTCTCAAATAGTTTTGAGACATGGATTTGGTAATATTAAGAGCTATGTTAGTAGGGTGTTGTGAATCTAGAAATACTTGTGTTGAAGTTAGTGATTCTCGTAGCATGCACGTATGGTGAACCGCTATGTTAGGAAGTTGGAGCATAATTGATCTATTGATTTTCATCCTTTGTGTTGAAGTCGGGATCGCGCGATGGTTAAAATCAACCAACCCTTCCCCTCGGAGTATGCGTTTAGCACTTTGTTTCGATTACTAATAAAAACTTCCGCAACAAGTATGTGAGTTCTTCATGACTAATGTGAGTCCACGGTATAGATGCACTTTCACCTTCCACCATTGCTAGCCTCTCTAGTGCCGCGCAATTCTTGCCAGTGCACAAGCCCACCATATTCCTTCCTCAAAACAGCTACCATACCTACCTACTATGGCATTTTCATATCCATTCCGAGATATATTGCCATGCAATTCCCACCATTCTGTCTCATGACTTGTGCCGTCACTCTCATATTGCCATTGCATGATCGTAAGATAGCTAGCGAGATGTTTTCAACGTCATACGCCATGCTAGATCGTTGCACATCCCGGTACACTGCCGGAGGCATTTCCTATGGAGTCATCATCATTATGAGCTTTGAGCTATGAGTAAATAAAAGTGTGATGATCATCATTATTAGAGCATTGTCCCATGTGAGGAAATAATAAAAAAAGAGGCCAAAGAGCCCAAAAAAGTAAAAATAAAAGAGAAAATAAAAGAGAAAAAAGAGGCCTAAGAGCCCAAATGGAAAAAAAGAGAAAAAGAGAGAAGGGACAATGCTACTATCTTTTTCCACACTTGTGCTTCATAATAGCACCATGTTCTTCATGATTGAGAGCTTCCTGCTTTGTCACTACCATATGCTAGTGGGAATCTTCATTATATAACTTGGCTTGTATATTCCAATGATGGGCTTCCTCAAAATTGCCCTAGTTCTTCGTGAGCAAGCAAGTTGGATGCACACCCACTAGTTTTCCTTTTCAGCTTTCACATACTTATAGCTCTAGTGCATCTCTTGTATGGCAATCCCTACTCATTCACATTTATATCTATTAATGGTCATCTCCATAGCCTTTTGATACGCCGAGTCAATGTGACCATCTCCTCCTTCTTGTCTCACAACCACCACCACACTCTATTCCACTTATAGTGCTATATCCATGGCTCACACTCATGTATTGCGTGATAGTTATAAAAAGTTCGAGAAAGTAAGAGTGTGAAAACAATTACTTGGCCAATACCGGGGTTGTGCATGATTTACATTAGTTGTGTGAGGATGATGGAGCATAGCCAGACTATATGATTTTGTAGGGATAACTTTCCTTGGCCTTGTTATTTTGAAAGTTCATGATTACCTTGCTAGTTTGCTTGAAGTATTATTGTTTTCATGTCAATAGAAAACTATTGTATTCAATCTTAAGGATCTGAACATGCATGTCACATGAAAGAAGTTGCAAAGGACAACTATGCTAGGTAGCATTCCACATCAAAAATTCATTATCACTTCCCTACTCGAGGACGAGCAGGAGTTAAGCTTGGGGATGCTTGATACCTCTCCAACGTATCTATAATTTTTGATGGTTTCATGCTATTATCTTGTCGAACTTTGGATGTTATGCATGCCTTTTATATATTTTTTGGGACTAACTTATTAACTCAATGCCAAGTGCCAGTTCCTGTTTTTTTCCATGTTTTTGACCCCTTTCAGAGGAGATTTTGAAACGGAGTCCAAACGGAAGAAAATCCCCAAAAAGATTTTTTCCGTAACGGAAGAAGATTGTGAAGCTTCAGAGCCAAGGCAGGGGAGCCTCAGGGGCCCCACAAGCCCCCACCCCGCGACCAGGGGGAGTTGGCGGCCCATAGGCTTGTGGGCCCCCTGGGCGCCCTCTGCCCTAGGGGTTGCGCCTATATATTCCCTAAAAATCCCAAAAAAAATCAGAAGATCATCGAAAGTACTTTTCTACTGCCGCAAGCTTGTGTCTCCGCAAGATCCCATCTGGGGCACATTCTGGTGCCCTGCCGAAGGGGGGATTCAGACACATAGGGCTTCTTCATCAACACCATGACCTCTCCGATGATGCGTGAGTAGTTCACCATAGACCTACGGGTTCATAGCTAGTAACTAGATGGCTTCTTCTTTCTCTTGGATCTTCAATACAAAGTTCTCCATGATCTTCATGGAGATCTATCCGATGTAATCTTCTTTTGCGGTGTGTTTGTCGAGATCCGATGAATTGTGGATTTATGATCATATTATCTATGAATCTTATTCGAGTTTCTTCTGATATCTCTTATGCATGATTTCATATCCTTGTAATTCTCTTCGTGTTGTGGGTTTTGTTTGGCCAACTAGATCGATGATTCTTGCAATGGGAGAAGTGCTTGGTTTTGGGTTCATACCGTGCGGTGACCTCACCAATGACAGAAGGGGTAGCGAGGCACGCATCATGTTGTTGCCATCAAGGGTAAAATGATGGGATTTTCATCATTCGATTGAGATTATCCCTCTATATCATGTCATCTTGCTTAAGGCGTTACTCTGTTCGTCATGAACTCAATACACTAGATGCATGCTGGATAGAAGTCGATGTGTGGAGTAATAGTAGTAGATGCAGAAAGTATCGGTCTACTTGACTCAGACGTGATGCCTATATGTATGATCATTGCCTTAGATATCGTCATGACTTTGCGCGGTTCTATAAATTGCTCGACAGTAATTTGTTCACCCACCGTGATATTTGCTAATTTGAGAGAAGCCTCTAGTGAACACTATGGCCCCCGGGTCTACTCCACACCATATTTTCAGCCTTACACTTTTTACTTCGTTGCACTTTCCACCTTCAGATCTCACTTTGCAAACAATCTTGAAGGGATTGACAACCCCTTTGAAGCGTTGGGTGCAAGCTTGTTTGTCTTTGCGTAGGTATTGTGGACTTCACGAGACCCTCCTTCTAGATCGATACCTTGGTTCGCAAACTGAAGGAAATACTTACTGCTCCTGTGCTGCATCACCCTTTCCTCTTCAAGGAAAAAACCAAGGCAAGCCCAGTCTCCGTCAACGTGTCAATTTCTGGCACTGTTGTTTGAGAAGTAGCAATAAATGAGCCAGTCAACTAGAGGCTCACTAGGGACATGGTGTGGTCTATGTATTCACACATGTCTTACGGTTTCCGGTTAACACAATTATAGCACGAACAACAGACAATTATCATGAACAAGGAAATATAATAATAACCATTTTATTGTTTCCTCTCGGGCAATTTCCAACATTCTCCTTACTTTCATTAAAAGAGACTAGGATAGATTTAATGGAATAATTAATATCATGCTTAGGTGGCAATTTTTTCTTTTTTAAGAGTTTCCCCATCATGAGCAACCCTATCCGTATTCCTAGTCATATCGTCTTATGAGAACTAATAGATTATATAATTATGTTCTCGAGATCATAGGGTGTCCTATTGTTACTATTAGAAGAATTTCCATAGGATTTTCCATAATTATTAGAGGAACTATCGACATTGTTTTTTAAATTATTTCGAGATACAAAGTTCACATCAATAGCATCATTATTTTCCTCAATAAAGGTATATAAAGGCATATCATTGGTATCAACATGAGCATGTCTACTAGCAATCATATTCATATCATCCATCTTATCACTCAAAGTGGCAATTTCTTCAACAAAATTTACCTTCTTACCAGTTGGAGCTCGCTCGATATGCCATTGAGAATAATTTGTCAAGATATTGTCCAGAAGTTTTGTAGCATATCCCGATGTCACCTCCATAAAGGTACCACCTGCAACAGAATATAGAAGATTTCCACACACAAAGTTCAGTCCTGCATAAAAAATTTGTATAATCATCCATAAACTTAATCTATGAATGGGACAATTTATAATCATCAATTTCATTCTATCCCATGCTTGTACAACATGTTCTTTCTCATGTTGTTTAAAATCCATAATTTGATTACAAGAGATATAATCTTAGGAGGAGGAAAATACTTGGAAATTGGAGCATCTTTACACTTATATCAATTTCCAATACTATTACGAGGTAAAGATGAAAACCAAGCTTTAGCTTTTTCTCTTAATGAAAAAGGAAATAATTTCAATTTGACTACATCATTATCGATATCCTTTTTCTTCTCCATATTACACTATTCGACAAAAGTATTGAGATGCAAAGCCGGATCCTCATTAGCACTTCCAAAATTTCTCTTTCATAACAAGTTTAGCAAGACAACATTAATATCATAAAACTCCGAACTAGTGGCGGGTGGTATAGGAGTAATAATACGATCATTACTATGAGTATTCAAGAAGTCACAACACTTGGTATTATCTTGAACCATAGTGATGAAGCAACTAAAATAGCAAGCAAGATAAGTAAGTAGCAAGTAAAGCAAGCAAACAAGTAAACTACTCCCTCCATTTTTATATACAAAACCACTATCAAAATTAAAATTTGCAGAAATACAAGGCCACTAACACTAATCGATGTAACATTAATAGTATTTGCATCGTAGTACTCACAAGGGAGGACATTATTGTCCCTTGCATGCATGCGGGAGTGAGATCATTGGCTTGATGTGCATGAGATAGAAAAGTACACATTAATTTACATGACAAACAAGGAGACAAACTATCTTGCAACATTGACCTAGAAGGCATTAACTTTTGCCTTGGTGCGTGTAATATGGGTGTGTGGCCTTGTATACAAAAATGGAGGGAGTAGAAAAGATAAATGTTTTTTATTTTTGATATTTTTAGGAAAGCAAAGATAAAATCAAATAAAGAGTAAAACAAGTGAATGATAATTTGTGTGAAGGTACTTGATAATAATTTGCTGATACTCCCAAGCAATGGCGCAAGAAAATTTTCCTACTTCTTGTAAACTATGTTGGGATTTTCCCCGAAGAGGAGAGCGGATGGAGCACAGTAGAGATAAGTATTTCCCTTAATGAGAATCTAGGTTATCGAACTAACAGGACAACCATGAAAATGCCCGTCGTCAGCACCTACACAACAAAATAGCAAACACTTGCACCCAACGCGGGCAAGAGGGTTGTCAAGCCCCTTGAAATCGTTACTTGCAAGAGATAAGTGGTGACAGATAGATAATACAAATATAACACAAAATTACTGAATATAAAGAACAGAAATATTTTTAGTATTTTTTAACATGATTTATGAAGAGCCGGGGGGCATAGTTTTCTCTAGAGGCTTCTCCCTCGAAGAAAGCATATGGTGGGTAAACACATTACTATTGGGAATTCATAGAAAAAGTGCATAGTTATGTAATATTTATTCCTGGAAATGATCATACATATAGGCATCACGTCCATAAGCAAGTAGACCGACTCCTGGCTGCATATACTACTATTACTCCACGCATCGACTACTATCCAGCATGCATCTAGAGTATTAAGTAAAACGGAGTAATACTTTGGGAAAAGTGACATGATGTAGACAAGGTAAACTCAACTAATATTAATAATCTCCATCGTTTTATCCTTAATGATAGACATACAAATACGTGTCATATCCCCTTCTGTCATTTGGATTCAGCACCACAAGATTGAACCCATCACAACGCACCACTCCGAGAGAACATAAATCAATCTAGTTGGCAAAACCAAACCGATAGATTGGAGAGAAATACAAAGCTATCATAATCATGCATATATATGAAAGACGAGCAAAGACTCAATATATTTTCATGAATAATTTGAACATAAACCAACAATTCATTGGATCCCAACATACACACCGCAAAAAGATTATTGAATAAGATAGATTGCCGCAGGAATCGCGGTGATGTTTGCATTGAAGAACGTAGAGATAGATAGCCATCTAGGTACTAACTATGGCCCCGTAGGTCTTGATGACCCAAAATTATAGGGGGTCAATCGTAGTCCTTTCAATGATTAAGAGTGTCGAACCCAACGAGGAGCATAAGGGAATGGTAAGCGGTTTTAAGCAAGGTATTCTGTGTAAGTGATGCCAATAATAATGATTGATAGTTTTGCAGCCAGATAACTTGTAACAAGTGACAAGTGAAAATAGTAACAAAGGTGCAGCAAGGTAGCCCAATCCTTTTTATAGCAAAGAACAGGCATGAAAGTACTCTCATATCAAGCAAGGGATACCGAGGACACATGGGAATTTGTGTCTAGTCATGTTCATCATGTTGAGGTGATTTGCGTTTGCTATATTGATAATTTTATATGTGGGTGGACCGGTGCTAAGGTGTTGTTCTTCCTTGAACAAACAACTTTCATTTGATTACCCCCTCTTGCAAGCACCTGCAACTATGCAAGAAGAATTAATACAAATCTAACCATAGCATGAAACGTGTGGATCCAAATCAACCCCTTAGGAAGCAAGACATAAATTGGGGTTTAAGCTTCTGTCACTCTAGCAACCCATCATCTACCTGTTACTCCACAATGACTTCCCTTAGGCCCATAACATGGTGAAGTGTCCTATAGTCGACATTTACATTACACCACTAAGAGAAGTAACAACATAGATATCCTCAAAATATCGAACGAATACCAACATCACATGATTAATTATAACAAGACTTCTCCCATGTCCTCGGGAACAATAGTAACTACTCACACCTCATCAACATGTTGAAGATGAGAGGTATAACAATGGTGATCAAGGATCTGAACATAACATCTTCCACCAAGTAATCCAACTAGCATCATCTACAAGATGTAATCAACACAACTAGTAACCCATAGGTACCAATCTAGGGTTTTGAGACAAAGATCGAATACAAGAGATGAACTAGGGATGGAGATGAGATGGTGCTGGTGAAGTTGTTGGTGAAGATTGGTCCTACCACGAAGGAGGAAGCGTTGGTGATGGTGATGGCTTCGATCTCCCCTTCCCGAAGAGGAATTACCGAGGCGGAATCTCTCTACCAGAGAGAAAAAGGAGTGGGTGAGAGCCGAGGCATCTCCGGTGGTGTTGACAAGCTCGATGATGTGCACCAGCCACGCATCATAGTCGGCCACGGTAGGATGATAGCACAACATCTCGCGCACCATGAGGAGTGTTGCATGTTGAGACGGATGGTCGTAGTGACCATGGGAAGACTCCATGGCGGTTTTCAAAGGTGGAGGGTTGGCCTACATAAAAGGGTGGGTGGAGGAACCCTACGCCTCTCCAGCTGCGGACTCGATGCCGGCGGGAGCGCGCCTGCGACGGTTGTTGTTGACGACAGGCTCCGTGCGGTCCATCTCTGCACCGTGAGCATACCTTTTGCGTCGCGCCTCGCCCATGTAGACGTCGAGCGAAGTCAAGGAAGAATACGCGCAAGTAGCTCCCCTACCTGGCGTACCAAATGTCGGATATTCAATTTGGCCCTAAGGGAAAGCCTCCAAAAACCCTAGTTCAAACACTCGGGAGCTCTACGCAATCTACACCTCAACCTGAGACCATGGTGAAGCTATGATTTCGAAGCACAAGAAGGACAAGAGGTTTACACCGGTTTAGGCCACCATGTGGTGTAAAACCCTACTCCTAGTTTGTGTGTTCTTCTCTCAAGGTTGCACAAGTGTTACAAGTTAGAGGTGGAAAAGGGGCTTTCGGGGGGAGAATGAGGGCTCAAATATTCGACCTCTCTCTATGGTGGCAGTTTAGTCCCTCTTATCCTTGCCTTGGTCCTCCTTCCCCGAAAATATCGGCGGGCAAAGGGACGCCACAGGCCGGCAAATCAAAGGGGACAATCCCCTAGTCTTCCTGACGAAAAGTAGTCTTAACTTTGCAAAGAGGTCATCCTTCACGTACACGTCGGATCGCAGATGATGCCCTTCCTAACACACAACATCATTTTGGTCTCCTTGCACCAAAACAACAACCCTAGGGAATCGCTTTGGGTAAGGGTAGCAGCATGCCTCTCTTTATCACCAAATAGGAAAGATTCCCTGCCCATGCCCGCTGTGCGGTCCTCGCCGTCTCTGCCAGCATAGGACATCACCCGTGTGGCGACCACGCAGCTGTGCGGTCAGCACCACACGACCCCTCTAGGTGGAGGGCTTCGCGGGGGCCTGCCTCGCAAGGGAGACCTCGCGAGGGCATATGCAGCTTGCGGAGAAGCACCTTAGAACACTACCTTATGAAGAGTGAAGGGAGCCTCGCGGGGATAGTGCTTTGTGAGTCGACTTGACCTTGCGGAGCCTAGAGATGGGTATCTCCTAGAGTTCGGCCCTCCATGGGTCACTTACTGGGCCATCAACATACGGGCCATGGTACCCTAGTATCCAATGGACCAACACAATCCTCTATGTTCTTTTGTTGTGCATACTTTATTCCAAGATCTTGTTTCTTGTGACCCATATTTTCTCCAAAAACATTGCTTGAGATAGATGTTCAGTTGCTTAACTACTTTCTTGGGCAATATGAAGTGCACATGAAAAATATAGGCATGCTTGAAAGATAGATTTGGTTAGGATAAGCTTATCTCTAGTGGATAGTAGCATTGAGCTGCTCAATAGTCTGTTTTCAACCTCTTGATCATAGGGACAAAATCTTCAGTTTGGGGTTTCTCAAGCTCAACGAAAGTCCAAGTGTGAGGTAGTGATCCAATTTAACATCCTAGATTGGCTAACATGACAGTCATTCTCCCGAGAGGAGTGTTGATTGGAATCATGATGGACATAGAATAGTTCACTTTAAGCCATGTGTAATCTTCAAAATGCAGTAGAAGGTTTTTAGTATTCCTATTTTTTGTTCTCTATCATTCATAGTGACGCTTGAGCTAACTTGAGATTAATTTTTGCGAGCGAATTAAATGAAAATAAGTTCTATATGCACGAAAGGACGTTGTCACAGATATATATGTGTTGTACTGACTACCACAACCTAATACAAGAATAACAATAGTCGGGCCATGCAGCGTTTGCAGTATTGTTAAATTGTGTCAATTTCAAATGGTTTAATCTGTGCATATGGGATCCCACGGACAATACACAATACACAGTACAGGAATCGGCCAAATTTCCGAGATCCGGTGTGTATATGGTCACTACAAGAAATATGTCAACTAATGACCTTTTGTCAGCGACACTTGCAGAATTGGTCATAAATCTACGACCATTTGAGACCAATTGGTCGTAAGATGTCCGGAGAGGTCCTAACCCCAAAAACTAACGACTATTTTCAACAAAGTGGTCGTAACTTCCTTACTGGAAATGGTCATAAAGCGGATAGCCCTGTTCCACTACCTAATTTGTAGCTAATTACGACCAATATAGATGGTCATAGCTATGACTAGGTGCCACATCATCAGTTTTGCCTACGTGTCATGTCCATGTGTCAATTTTTGCCCTAGTTTGTGAAGCAACCTACTATTATGTCATTCTAGAAATTCTAAAAAAATTATCCTGAATACTTTGGATCATATATTCCTCAAATATGTGAAAACCCTTCCTTCCATAGTTCAAAAATAATTCAGCAATATTCATTTTCCTATTCTGTTCAGAATAGCACTTTGTGAAGGAAGTGTTATTTATATTTTTTTGATTGCCCTCAAAAATTTTGGACACTCTCGAATATCCAAATCAGTGCCTCATGAAAACTTTCGAATCCATTTTCCTAGTAAATCTTTCTCACCAAATTTCCAAAGTTTGTGTTCACCTGACAGCTTTGTGAAGGAAGTACTAGCTATGAATATCCCGATGAGTTGATTTTTTCCACGTCTTCTATATGAAAAATCGTAGCTCTCCACAAAATTTCTGCCCCATCTAATAATCCATGTGAGCTCAGCATCCAATCTTTTTTCTGGTAATATTTTCAGTTTGTGAAGAAACTACATTTTATATTGCTTTATAATTGAAGAAAATTTACCACAGAACGAAAGTGACCATATAACATCACTGCACCAAATTTTAGCTCATTTAATTCATCCAGTTTCCGTCAATATTTTCCCTGATATTCTGTTCAGTAGAGAGCATTGTGAAGGAAGTACATTTTTTGTTTATCCAAATTTTATGAAATTATTACAGTACCTTAATGTGCCCAAGTTATCATCCTCCTTCAAATTTTAGCTCAATCTAATCATCTATGTGATCCCAGTTTCAATTACCATTTTCTGTCTAGATTGGCACATTATGAAGGAAGTGTCACTTTGCCATGTCCAAATGGTATAAAATTTTTGCAGTGCCTTCATATGCCCAAATTAACATCATACACCAAATTTCAGCTCAATACATTCATTCATTTGATCCCAGCTTCAACATCCATATTTCTGCACAGTGTGGTACTTTGCAAAGCAATTGGTACCTAGGTTCATCCATTTGAGCAAAAAAATCCAAGATAGTCTCCTTAGTAGATGATCATCCTCAGCCAAAATTTAGGCCCATTGTCCATGTGCATTACCCGCACCGCTAGTCAAACACTTGGCTACTAATTCATGTCTGAGCTTACTTCAGTCTCCTCGTGAGATTATTCTATTGTATTCTTCTTCCTAACACCTACCGAGGGATTTTCCAACCCACCAGACATGCCTATTCCACCCAGAACGGGCGCCAACGCAATTGTGAGGCAGTGACCATGCGGCTGGCATCCAAGTTTACGCGCTCTAGAGTTGGGGCCCTCGACCACCATCCAAACCTCTACGTCCATATACCACACCATGTATTTATGATTAAATAGATCCTTGCGTACCTATAAATGTTTTTTGGGAAAAATAAAGAGCAAACTATAATGCAGTTGGAGTTCAAATGTAACCCGCTTCCACCTGAATCGACAAAAAATTGTCTTTTTCACGAGAGGTGGATAAAAGCTTTTAACACCCAACCATTTTGTCGATTGTACATTAAATGTGGCCTAGTATTTCATAAAAATGATTTGGTTCAATTTGAAACAAATATATGGTAGGTCCTTCACAAAAAAAAACTCATTTTGGACACTTGAAAAATGGAAAATGATTTTTACATACAAGGAAAATGAAAACTTCCTTAATCAACATTATTTGCCATTCCAATACGCACCCATGTGCATAATATTAGATCATTTGAACAAAATATGCCATGAATATGGCCATAAGATTGATCATCTGGCTTTAAAGCCATGAATCTTCACACATGATAGCTCGTTTTTAAGAACACTTTTTAAAAATAAATTTTGTATTGCAAGTTTATTATTTTTCCTGCTAATTTGTCACATATAATGACACAATGCAAACGTTTTCCATTTTTTATTATTTTTGAATTTTTCATGGCCATTTCAAAATGCGGTCAAAACGGTGGGTATGACTGTTCCTAGCTAGTGGTTGAATATTAGAAAACTTTTGGTGTTTCTCTGATTAAATAGATACTTATGTACCTAAAACGATTTTTGGAAAATATAAAGAGCAAACAATAAGCAGCTGCAGTTCGAATTTGACCCGCTTCCAATAGAATCGGCGAAAATTTGTCTTTTTCACGAGAGATGGATAAAAGCTTTTGACACCTAAACATTTGGTCAATTGTGCATTAAATATGGCTTAGTATATTAGAAAAATGAGTTTGTCCAATTTTGCAACAAATATATGGTAGGTCTTTCACAAAAAAAATCTCATTTTGGGTAATCGGAAAATGAAAAATGAATTTTTCGTTCAAAGAAAATGAAAACTTCCTTAGGCAACATTGTTTTCCATTCCAATACGCTCCCTTGTGCACAATATGAGATCATTTGATCAAACTATGCCATGAATGTGGCCATAAGATTGATCATTTGGCTTGAAAGCCATGAATCTTCACACATGATAGCTCATTTCTAAAACACTTTTTAAAAATAATTGCCGTATTACAAGTTTTTTATTTTTTCTGGTAACTTTGTCACATATAATGAAAAAAAGCAAAGATTTTTCCATTTTTTGATTTGTTCTGAATTTTTCATGGCCATTTCAAAATGTGGTCAAAATGGCAGGTATGACCATTCCTAGCTAGTGGTTGAATCTTGGAAAACTTTTGGTGTTTCTTTGATTAATTAGATACTTGTGTACCTCAAAATATTTTTGAGAAAAATAAAGAGAAAACTATGAGGCAGGTGCAGTTCAAATTGGACCCGCTTCAAGTTGATTCAACGAAAATTTGTCTTTTCCACGAGAGGTGGATCAAAGCATTTGACACCCAACCATTTGGTGAATTCTCCATTAAATATGTCCTAGTATGTTAGAAAAATTATTTGGTCCAGGTTTGCGACAAATATATGGTAGGTCCTTCACAAAAAAACTCATTTTGGGTACTCGGAAAATGGAAAATGAATTTTTTGTCCAAAGAAAATGAAAACTTCCTTACGCAACATTGTTTGCCATTCCAATATGCACCCTTGTGCAAAATATGAGAACATTTGAACAAACTATGACATGAATATTTGATAGATTCTTCACATAGGTGAAAACAAAGAATAGAAACAAAAAGAAAAAAAACATTTACATAAGCTTAATTCTCATTGGTGGAGATGTTTGTACGATGGATTGATGACATGGTACATATCTATCGATCCATTCATCCATCCATCCCCCACTCGCAGCCCAAAACCTAACTCCACTCCTCTCGCCGGTCCCCTCTCCCCCGATTTAGATCCAGACCTCGCCGCTATCACCTACCACAAGCCGATACCGATGCCCGCTCCCGCGCGCCACCACCCGCTTGCCGCGCAGACGGCAGACCCCATCGCTGGCGCGCGGCAGATCCAGCCCTAGTCCGTCTCCCGTGACTCCCAAGCCCTTAAGGGTCGCCTGGTCTTCTAGATGGCCTCGAGGGCGACTATTTCTTCTTCAACCTCCTAGGACACTTGTCGGCAGCCGGCCATCTCCGACGAGCCCACCTATGGCGACCTAGCACCGGATCTGGTATGAATCCTCCGTCCCTTTCGATCTGCGTGTGTAGGTGCTTCCTCACATCATCTTGTCTCTTTCCCAGATCGACAAGAGCACGCACTAGCCATGGCCAGGAAAGGCCTAGATCTAGCCAGCCTCGCTCGCCGCCACCGCCGGAGACCACTCCACCACCCGCGTGCAGCCACCAAGTCCGCACCGCTGTACGCACCAGCCATCACCAGGAATGGTCCAGATCTGACCTGCCTCGCCCGCAGCCACCGCCGCAGACCACTCCACCATCGTCCGAGGCCATCGCGTCCACTCCACGGCAAGCACCCGCCGCGACCAGGAAGGGCCTCGTCTTGCTGTCTCCGCCCGCAGCAGGCGCCGCACACCCACCTCCAGACACGCCCTCGTCGGGCCGCCCACGCTGCAGGCCCGCTCGGCCGCGCCCACACCGATAGCCTCATGCAAACCACACCACCGCCGCACGCATGCTGGTCCACCTACGCTGCACCCACGTTGTCGTGGTTTTGTCACGGCAGATGTCCTAGTGAAAGGACTTAATGATGGAGCCATCGCACCTTGGTGGCGACTCAAAGGGGTTGAACAGGAGCGAGACTCGGATTTACCCAGGTTCGGCCCCTCGTGAGGAGGTAAAAGCCTACGTCATGCTTTGTGTCATATTCATGATGTTTCGATTACAAGGAGGGCGTAACTCGCCTGACCTAGCTCTCGATGATTTCTAACATGTCCTCTCCTCTCCAGGGACTCGCCTTTATATACAGGTCGAGGCCTTAAGGTTTACAAGAGTCCTTGCCATAACACAAGTCGTGATTCTTTCTATCTCTAAATCGCCATGCTTTCCAAGACTGGAGAACTCCCCAATAATTGATCCTCCACGTGGATCTTGAACCGCTATCCAGCTCCTCGGCCTACCGAGCCAAAGCTTGAATCGCCAAAGGATGAGTCGCCCACTTGGTGACCCGGCCCAACTAGGGCGGGTCACACCGCAGATAATATCCCCAACATTAGGCCCCAGATGGACTTGAACCTGTTCACGCCAATAAACTCTTACCTAATTTAGGGGCAACTCATTCCACTCCTTTCATGCATCATACGCTTAAGCCGCCATACTCCATGGAAATATCCAAGTCGCCGAACCGTTTCTTGATGACATCACCTTATCCCTTTATCCTCGGAAAATGATGACGCAATCTCCAGCGGATCTCGTGGCGCAAATATCCCGAAAATCTTGGTGCCATAAGTGCGAATCTTTAGTCTGCCCTTTTGGTTCCCGCGCGAGGCGCCTCGATCCCCGCACCCGACCTATTAAATAGGCTCGGGAACAGGAGCGGAGGGAATCTTCACCTACTCGTCCCATCGGCTTCTTCTTCCTCGCGACCACACAAAGAAATCTGACACCACCTCGAAGAGCTCCGTCGCTGCCCGAAGGACTTCTACACCGCCCGAAAGATTCCGTCGCCGCCCAAGGGACTCCGCCGCCGCCTACGGAGCTCTGTTGCCGCGCGAGGGACTCCGTCGCTGCCCGAGGGATTCCGCCGCCGCCTGTGAAGTTCTGTCGCCGCTCGAGGGAATCCATCGCCTCCCACTGCGTCCGACGTATCTTCAACCTAGCGAGAACGCCGTCCTAGCCATGGACCCACACAGCCGCTTCCGGACGCCATTAGCAGGTCAGTTCTTCATCAGTTGCAATCAGATTCGGATTTTCGGCATTCGCCACCTGCCATGTTCTAAAGACACTTCGGGCTTCCCTTTGCATGTTGATAGGTCAATGGTAATAGCCGATGTAATAGCGTTAACCGCATCCTTGATTAAATAGTTTCCTATTTGAAAACCAAAAAAGCTTCGGCCAAATCATCTCTGCCATATTCATTTTTAGTCACAGCCCGTTTTGTTTTGTCCAAGCCTTTTTCCATTATTTTACCTTGCTCGTAGATCTGCATTGCACTTCTTACTGTGTAGAAAACTGTTTGTAGATTCAGACTTCATCATTTTACCACACGTCTTTGATGCCCTGGGATGCCTTCTCTGAGTAATAGGAAATTCCTAAGTCGCCCTTGCGCCCAAATCTGGTCCATTATTGGCGAGTTAATAGATTCTCTTAGCCACTCGACAAGTGTTCGGCGAGTTGAGGGATTCTCTTAGCCACTCAACAAGTGTTAGGCGGGTTAACTTACCCATGACCTTTTCCTCTGTAGCTATGGGTACAGTTTTCAAGGCCGACTGGCTCCTGACCAAAGTTGACGACGCCTTCCTCTAGGATTGCGTAAAGACAGGGAACCTTGATCCGAAGGAAGTCATCGGATGGCGATCTGAAGTAGGCAATGAAATTCCCGACCCGGCCAAAGGGGAAATAATTGTTTTTGCTGAACACCTCGAACGAGGGTTTAAACCGCCAGGATCAAAGTTCCTCAGAGATGCTATGGCCTTCATGAACGTCCGCCTCCAAGACCTGGGCCCCAACTCGATCAACAACATGTGCCAGTTCCAAGTATTCTGTGAAGCTTACCTATGAATGGAACCATCGGTCACTTTGTTTTGGTACTTCTTCCATCTGAATCGCCAGACCGAGTTCTCCAATATCCCTAGCTTAGAACTTGGAGGGGTTAACGTTCAACGACGCAGGGACAGTTCATTCCCATCACTCACCATGCCTAGCCACCCCAAAGGCTGGGGCGAGTATTGGTTTTATTGTCGGGACACTTCTCCTCCGGGTGAAAACAAAGTCCTTGGCTACAAGAAGGAACGTCTCCCCACAAACTTCAAACTTCCGTAGTTGATCTAATCCGCTACTGGGTGGAATGGCGCATCCTTCCCTTGAGTCGCCGAGACGGCTTGATGTCCGAGTTTGATGATACTTTGAACCATCCCCAATGCTACTTCCACACAGCACTCACAGAGGAAGCCAAGTGTAACCAGATAGGGCTTAAGCCATTTTGCAAGATTAACCCGGCTCCTAAGGTAAATAATTTAACCCGCCCTTGGTTCACTCTTTCCGACTTACTCGGATTCTGACTTGCATAATGACAATTCCACCTTAGACAGGCGACCGATTCTGGTCACGAAGGCCGAAAAAGATTGCCTTGAAGCAAGCCAAACCGCCTTCAAAGAAGAAAACCAAGGGTAAAAACAAAACCGCTATCGCCGAATCGTCTGATGTGGACGAATCCCAAGTCGACGAAGCGTCTTCAGAGGTAAAAGTTTACCTTGGTTGTCTTGATGCCCTTTGCTCTAACGTGTGCTTATATCTCTGCATTTCTATGTATAGAATGATGATAACGAAAGCCAGGATGACGCCATTGAGGTAATTTCTATTTCTTCTGACTCATCTTCTCCTTCGCCTAAGCCGGCCAGGCGAGTTTGTGGGAAAGTTCCCATGTCTCATCTGAATGCTTGTTTGGACCCTAATTTCCTCTTGAAGAAGACGCAACACGCTTCGTTTCGGAAGAGTCGAAGCCATTCAGGAGATTTGGTGTCCGGGTTACCAGTAAAAACCCCTGCCAAGAAATGGCAAAATGAGGTACCCTCTATCAATTTCCACCTTCGTTTTCTTTTAGATCACACTTGTAACTCGCTCACATTTTGAGATATTACTTTTGCAGACTTCTCCCCCTTCGTCGGGCGACTCAGTGATGTCGGCCCCTCTGCCAATGATTCGCGTACAAGGGTAAGTCCTTATAATACTTATGTCTTTCCTGATGATAATGATGCTTGCTTTATGCATGACCCTCTTTTTCTTAGAGCGCAAGCGAAGAAGAGAAAAACCGGCGGCTCAACTTCCACTCGGGCTCCAGAACTTAAAGAAAACCCAGCACCAGCTCGTGCTGACTGATACGTCTCAAACGTATCTATAATTTTTTATGGTTTCACGCTGTTATCTTGTCTTCTTTGGTTGTTTTATGTACCTTTTATATCTTTTTTTGGGACTAACTTATTGATTCAGTGCCAAGTGCCAGTTCCTGTTTTTTCCATGTTTTTGACTCTATTCAGATCTGATTTTGGAACGGAGTCCAAACGAAGAAAACCCCCGAAATGATTTTTTCCCGGACGGAAGAAGAATAGGGGGCTTTTGGGCCAAGCCAGGTGGGCTCCGGGGAGACCACAAGCCCCCACTCCGCCACCAGGGGGGAGACGGCGGTGGACAGGCTTGTGGCCTCCCTGGCCGCCCCCTGACCTAGGACTTTGGCCTATAAATTCCCAAATATTCTGCAAAAAATCAGGGGAGCCTCAAAAATACTTTTCCGCTGCCGCAAGCTTCCGTTTCCGTGAGATCTAATCTGGAGACCCTTCCCGGCACCCTGCCGGAGAGGACTTTGGAGTTGGAGGGCTTCTTCATCATCATCATCGCCCCTCCAATGACTCGTGAGTAGTTCACTTTAGACCTACGGGTCCGTAGTTAGTAGCTAGATGGCTTCTTCTCTCTCTTGGATCTTCAATACAAAGTTCTCCATGATCTTCATGGAGATCTATCCGATGTAATCTTCTTTGGCGGTGTGTTTGTCGAGATCCGATGAATTGTGGATTTGTGATCGGATTATCTATGCTATATATTTGAGTGTTTTCTGATTTCTTATATGCATGATTTGATATCCTTGTAAGTCTCTCCGAGTCTTGGGTTTTGTTTGGCCAACTAGATCTATGATTCTTGCAATGGGAGAAGTGCTTGGTTTTGGGTTCTTCCATGTGGTGACCTTTCCCAGTCACAGTAGGGGCAGCAAGGCACACATCAAGTAGTTGCCATCAAGGGTAAAAAGATGGGGTTTTTATCATTGGTTTGAGATTATCCCTCTACATCATGTCATCTTTCTTAAGGCGTTACTCTGTTCTTATGGACTTAATACACTAGATGCATGCTGGATAGCGGTCGACATGTGGAGTAATAGTAGTAGATGCAAAAAGTATCTGTCTACTTGTTTCGGACGTGATGCCTATAGAAACAATCATTGCATAGATATTGTCGTGACTTTGCACAGTTCTGTCAATTGCTCGATAGTAATTTGTTCACCCACCGTCTATTTGCTTTCATGAGAGAAGCCACTAGTAAACACTACGCCCCCCGGGTCTATTCACATCCATCGTTTACACCTCCGCTTTTACTTTGCTTTGTTACTTTGTTGCTTTCGGTTCTCACTTGGCAAACAATCTATAAGGGATTGACAACCCCTTCATAGCGTTGGGAGCAAGTTTTTGTGTTTGTGCAGGATCTTGAGATACTCCTCCACTGGATTGATACCTTGGTTCTCAAACTGAGGGAAGTACTTACCACCGCTACGCTACATCACCCTTTTCGCTTTGAGAGAACACCAACGCAAGGCTCCAAGGCCACGGGGGAAATCCTTTGCATACTTGCCTAGGAAGTCCCTTAAGGCATAGCCGCAGCTGAATGATTCCTGGTGCCGTTGCTGAGGAGTATCAAGCAACACTCCTATTTCTGGCGCCGTTGGAAGGTCTTTTGTTGCAGTAGCAGAAGTATTTCTAGCGCCGTTGCCGGGGAGGAGCACGTCAAGATAATTTCCCAACAACGTGCCTATTTCTGGCGCCGTTACCAGGGAGGAGAAATCAAGATCTATCCAAGTAGGTCTCACAAACTCTTCTCTTGCATTTACTTTTTTTGCGAGTTGCCTCTCGTTTTCCTCGCCCCCACTTGACATTCGCTGTTTTCATTTGCCTTTTTCCATTTGCCCTTCTTCCGCTTGCTTTCTGTTTGCTTGTGTTACCATGTGCCTTCTTTTAGCTTGCATCTTTGCTTGCTAAAAATCCATTGATATTGATCCTCATCCACTAGCTAATCTCTTTAAGAGACCCACTATCATGGAACGAATTGCTAGTGAGTTGAGGGCAATTGACTATTTCTATGGAGTTTTGCTTGAGATGCGTGAATTTGAAAATTGTGATGAAGAAACTTATGAAGTGATTCACGAGGGCTCCTTGGATGAAAAGCATGATTGCAATGGTTTCACTATAAATTCTATTAGTGACAATCATGCTAAGAATATGCAAAACCCTAAGCTTGGGGATGCTAGTTTTGCTATGACCACCACTTATTGCAATAATCATGACTGGGGTGATGATCTTTCTTATGATCTTGAAAATTTGTTCAAACCTCATGATGAATATGATATTTGCAACAATACTGAAAGTGGGATTGGAGAAGTCATGACTTTATTTGATGATAATCCCACTATCTTTGAAGAGCGTCAACTTTGCATGCATGAGGATCATGAAAACAATATCCTATGGAATAGCTATATTGTTGAATTTGAATATGATCCCACATGTAATTTCTATGAGAGAGGAAAATATTTTGATAGAAACTTTCATGTTACCAAATCACCTCTCGTGATGTTGAGATTGCTATTGTCTCTTTCTTCTTCCTTGCATATGGAAACTATTGGTTGTCTTGACAATTTGTTTTCCTATAAAATGCCTATGCATAGGAAGTATGTTAGAATTAGATGTGATTTTCACATGCTTTAGGATGCTCTCGTTGTGCTTCAATTCTTGTCTTTTGTGAGAGCATCACTTTTGGCCAAGCTAAGGGCGTTAAACAAAAGCGCTTGTTGGGAGGCAACCCAATGAATCTATCATTTTTCTTTCTGTTTTGTGTTTTCCACACTTCCACAATTATGTTATGATTGTGTGTTTGTTTTTATTTTTGCGTTTGTGCCAAGCAAAACCGTTATGATTAGTCTTGGGGATGATCGCTTGGTCATGCTGGAAAAGACAGAAACTTTCTGCTCACGAAAAGAATTTTTATTTTTTTTATGTAAGAGCTTTTGAGTTGATTCTTTTTTCTCCTAATTGCTACGCAAATTCTTCAGACTTTCGTAATTTTTCAGAATTGTTGAAGTACAAAGGTATACGAAACATACAGATTGCTACAGACTGGTCTGTTGTTCACAGATTCTGTTTTTTGTTGTGTTGGTTGCTTATTTTGATGAAACTATGGATAGTATCGGGCGGTATTAGCTATGGAATATTGAAAGTATAGTAACCTAACATCAGCACAAGTAGAATTTAATTTTTCTACAGTACCTATGGAAGTGGTGGTTTGCTTTCTTGTACTAATGTTATCACGAGTTTCTGTTTAAGTTTCGTGTTGTGATGTTTTCAAGTTTTGGGTGAAGGTCTTATGGACAAAGGGAAAAAGAGTGGCAAGAGCTCAAGCTTGGGGATGCCCAAGGCACCCTAAGAGATTCAAGGATGCCGTAAAAGCCTAAGCTTGGGGATGCCCCGGGAAGGCATCCCCTCTCTCGTCTTCAATCCATCGGTAACGTTACTTGGGGCTATATTTTTATTCACCACATGTTATGTGTTTTTGCTTGGAGCGTCTTGTATCGTACGAATCTTTTATTTTTTTTTTGTCACAATCATCCTTGCTGCACACCTAGAGAGAGATACATGCACACACCGTGATTTTGTCGAGCTTCACTTATATCTTTTGGTAGACAATTCAGCTCACATGTGCTTCACTTATATCTTTTGAGCTAGATACTTTTGCTCTATGAGCTTCACTTATATCTTTTAGAGCGCAGCGGTGCGTGGCTTGGTAGTTGAGCTATGCTGTGAAAGTAGTCTCAAAAGGGGTAGTTATCCAAAGGGATTCGAAATCTTCCACCTTCATGTGCATTGAATAGTTAGAGAAGTTTGATTGATCTCATTTAGTTTTGAGTTGTGGTTATGGTAATATTGAAGTCATGCTAGTAAGGTGTTGTGGATCTAGAAATACTTGTGTTGATTCCCGTAGCATGCATGTATGGTGAACCGCTATGTGATGAAATCTGAGCATGATTTGTATATTGATTGTCATCCTTTGCGTGGCGGTCGGGATCGCGCGATGGTTTATACCTACCAACTCTTCCCCTAGGAGTATGCGTTGAATGCTTTGTTTCGATTACTAATAAAACTTTTGCAACAAGTATATGAGTTCTTCATGACTAATGTAGAGTCCATGGTTTAGATGCACTTTCACCTTCCACCATCACTATCTTCTTAGTGCCGTGCAACTTTCGCCGGTGCACAAAACCCACCATTAGCCTCCCTCAAAACAGCCACCATACCTACCTACTATGGCTTTTTCAAAGTCATTCCGAGATATATTTCCATGCAACTACCACCATAAAAAAAACAAAGTACTAACCATCATTGTCTTTCTCACGCGGGCTCGAGAGCCGCCAACCTTCAGGACGACTACATCTTGAAGTTAAAGGCTATTTACACACTGACTGAGCAGCTGTATACTGGGAGCATGCTGACAATGAAGGCAGTGATGGGCATCAAGGAACCAATCACATCAATCAAAAATATGCTTGGCTTCCTATCCACCCTTCCGCCTCAGATAGGTGAGCTAACCCGATCAGCCGCCCGGAAGGGGGCGCTCACTACCTTGAGTTGGTGTTTGGCATATGTTCCAGAACTGAAGCCCGAAGAGGTAGCAGCAGGCTTTCCACAACTCAAGGATGATGGGTCAGAGTTTACTCAAGATGATCATCAGCATGTTGTCAAGGAATCACGCTCGGCGGCGACTCAGCTAGCAGCGATCTTGGATTTATCAAAGTACCAAGCCACTTATGATGACAAGAACAAGAAAGTAAACCCGCCGTCGTTCATGACAACCAGTTTAACTCCTCGTCGGCCCAAGAACCCTTTTGATTTGGAGTCTGATCTCTCGGCATTTTTGAATGATGAAGACAAATTTGCCGCTCTATCCAAGTGTAATTGGGTACTGGGCGATTTAGAACTTGAAGTCGGCTAGAGCTCGAGGCAAGTTGACCCGGAGGCACCGGCAGAATAGATCTTACTGATTTGGCCATCTGAGCCATGTAATATGTCATTGTAGAAAACAATCCCTTGCTTATGCTTGTTGTGGAACTCTTCTGTGATCCTTAAAAAACCTTGTGCCGCCCTTGGGGTGCCTATGATGCTTGACCCGCCATGTCAGGAAAGATTTGATCACCAACCTGTTTGGCTAACAAAAGCATACATCAAACCATCTCAATGAGTAATGCATGATAATAAATAATAACCGACTCAAGGTATCTTGGCGAAATATATGAAGAAACCCGGCTCAACAAGATCCGATGAGTCTTATAAATCTGTGAAACCTTGTGGCAGTGACAGGAAGGTGAGAGTAATAATTTCATCGACTCGTTCAAGTCGTGACAGGATATGACGAGTTAGACAAACTCAAGTGCTACCCAAGGGAGACTTTTTGTATAAAAAAGCTCAAGTATTTAGACCGGCTGATCATGCGCGAGTCAAGCTTCTATGCAACAGGTTCAACGAACCAATGGTTTCTCTATTTTCCATGTGGGGCGCTAGCCGGTACCATGCATGTTTTAACCAAGGTGAGTTCAGGGTCCAAATAGCGGATTGACTCGCCAAGAGTTCATGGGTCCATATGGCGATTTGGCCAACACACGGTCCCGTATAACCATTTGTAGTGCGGTAATTTTTCGCTAGCCAAATGGGTAGTTAGGCTGATCTCAGTGAGAGGAAGCCCCCAAGTGACCTATGATTAGGGGAAAGACCGGTCATAGGATTGTAGAAGCATGTACGCTCTTACCACAAAATGACTTGGGGGCCGATAGCGCCCAAGTAAGCCGGCCTAATCCTCAGAATCACATAAGGCGCCCATGTTTGAATCGTGCGCTTGTAGAGACTTGATCCTCTTTGGCTTATCGATACCCAGTGTTGTAATAAGTGCAACATGGCAACTTATGCTCTCTGGTATTGATAGCGTCCATGTTTGGGCGACTTGTCGAAGAACAATAAAGATCCATGCTTTCAAGAAGATGAAGTGGCAGGAAAAACCCAAAATTCGTGGGTATCGACTTTATTGCTTTATATAAATGAAAGACTTACAATATTCAAAGATGGGAGAGAAAGGAAAAAGGGGAGCCAATACCTCAAGTGTAGTAAGGCCGCAGATGGGCTATGTTCCAGGGGCGAGTTGACTCAGCCTCCGTGGTTGGCCGATCAGGCCGAAGATCCACCAAATAGTATGACCCGTTGCGAAGGTTTTTTCTGACGACAAACGGGCCTTCCCATGGCGGTGACAACTTATGCATGCCAGTGCGATCTTGGATCAAACGGAGCACTAAGTCGCCCTCCTGAAAAGCTTGGCTCTTGACCCGGCGGCTATGATAACGCCGCAAGTCTTGCTAATAGATAGCCGATCGGGAAGCAGCCAAATCGCGTGATTCCTCCAAAGCATGCAAAGTATGCTGACGTGCCAACTCATTATCCTGTTCCACATAAGCGGCGACTCGGGGCGAGTCATGCCTAATGTCACTGGGTAGAACGGCTTCTGCTCCGTACACCATGAAGAAAGGAGTAAAACCCGTAGAACGATTCGGGGTGGTTCGAATGCTCCATAATACCGAAGGCAACTCCTCAACCCAACACCCTGGGGTGCGCTCCTGGGGAACCATAAGTCGGGGCTTGATTCCTCGTAGTACTTCCTGATTCGCCTGTTCTGCCTGCCCATTAGATTGTGGATGAGCGACCGCAGACACATCAAGTCGGATATGCTCCCGGTTGCAAAACTCCTGCATCGCCCCTTGTGATAAATTGGTACCATTACCAGTGGTAATGCTGTGTGGGTATCCAAACTGGAATATCAACTTTTTCAAGAATTTGACGGTCGTTTCTGCATCACATCTGCCAACAGGCTCTGCTTCGACCCACTTGGTGAATTTATCAACCGCCACTAGTAGATGAGTTTTTTTATTGGATGACATCTTAAAAGGACCAACCATATCTAACCCCCAGACCGCGAAAGGCCAAGTGATAGGGATCATCCTTAGTTCTTGAGCCGGCACATGAGCCTGTTGTCCAAAACGTTGGCAGCCATCACATCGACGAACTATCTCTTCTGCATCCGCATGAGCCGTCAACCAAAAGAATTCATGTCGGAACGCCTTGGAAACTAGGGAATGTGACCCAGCATGATGCCCGCAATCTCCTGCATGGATTTCGTTGAGAATTACGCACCCTTCATCAGAAGAAACGCATCTTTGAAATACCCCAAAAGTACTTCTCTTATATAACTCGCCGTTGATGATGACCATGGATTTGCTCCGACGAATGATTTGACGAGCCAACACCTCATCTGAAGGTAACTCGCCTCGTGTGAGGTACGCCAAGTAAGGAAGAACCCAATCCGGCGAAACAGGGAGAGCCGCCACAAACTAGGACTCAGGATCTGGTATCGCCAACTCCTCTTCTCAAGGCAACCTCACGGAAGGATTATGTAGAATATCCAGAAAGACATTAGGAGGAACCGGCTTACGTTGTGAGCCAAGACGCGAGAGGGCATTAGCTGCTTCGTTAAGTCGCCGGTCGATATGATCGACTTGATAACCATGGAAATGACCCGCCACATCAGACATAGCCCTTCTATAAGCCGCCATCAGGGAGTCCTGGGAATCCCATGTACCTGAAACTTGTTGAGCCACCAGATCGGAATCGCCCAAACACCTAACGCGTGTAAGGTCCATCTCTTTGGCTTGTCGCAAACCATGAAGCAGGGCTTCATACTCCGCATCGTTATTGGTAGACGGGAACATGAGTCGGAGAACATAGCAGAACTTGTCTCCCTGGGGTGAAATCAACACCACACCAGCCCCCGATCCTTCCAATTGCCTAGACCCATCAAAATAAATAGTCCAGTACGTGAGATCAGGCCTGTCTTCCAGAATCGGCAACTCGGTCCAATCATTGATGAAGTCGACCAATGCCTGGGAGTTGATAGCCGTGCGAGGCGCATACCGCACGTGGTGCGGTCCAAGCTCAATTGCCCATTTGGCGATTCGCCCCATTGCTTCTCGGTTCTGGATGATGTCCCCAAGAGGGGCGGAGCTAACCACCGTGATAGGATGTTCTCGGAAATAATGTTTTAGCTTCCGACTCGCCATAAAGACCCCATAAACCAACTTCTGCCAATGTGGATAACGTTGTTTGGAGAGGGTTAGCACCTCGCTGATAAAATACACCGGGCGATGTACCGGGTATTCCTTTCCTTCTTCCTTCCGTTCAACAGCCACTGCCACGCTCACCGCCTAGGTATTTGCCGCGATGTACGAAAGCATAGGCTCCTTTTCAGTCGGGGTGGCGAGAACCGGCGGGTTGACCAGTTGCTGCTTCAGGGCTTCAAAAGCTTCGTTGGCCTCGTCCGTTCAAACAAACTGATCAGCTTTCTTAAGCAACTGATAGAGGGGAATGGCTTTCTCCCCCAGGCTGCTTATAAAGCGACTCAAGGCCGTAATACGACCCGCCATGCGTTGAACTTGATTAATATTCGTTGGTTTCCCGAGCGAGGTGATTGCGTCGATTTTGTCCGGGTTGGCCTCAATGCCGCGTTCGGACACCAGAAAACCCAAAAGCTTTCCTACAGGAACGCCAAAGACACATTTGGTGGGATTAAGCTTCATCTGATACACACGCAGATTGTCAAAGGTTTCCTTGAGATCCTCCAAGAGCGTCTCCTTCTTGCGAGATTTAACCACGATGTCATCAACGTAAGCGTGGACGTTGCGTCCGATTTGGCCGCGGAGACAGTTTTGGATACAACGCTGGTAAGTCGCCCCAGCGCTCTTGAGCCCAAACGGCATGGATACATAGCAAAAAGCCCCAAACGGGGTTATGAAGGCTGTCTTCTCCAGATCTTCCACAGCCATCTTGATTTGGTGATATCCGGAGTAGGCGTCCAAGAAACACAAATGCTCGCAGCCCGCAACCGAATCAATGATTTGATCAATGCGGGGAAGGGCGAAAGGATCTTTTGGGCAAGCTCTGTTGAGGTCGGTGTACTCGATGCAGATGCGGAAAGTGTCGTTCTTCTTGAGCACCAGGACCAGGTTAGCCAACCATTTAGGGTGGAAGACCTCAACGATGAATCCGGCGGCCAAAAGACGGGCGACTTCTTCTCCGATCGCCTTGCATCGCTCCTCATTAAACCTGCGAAGATATTGTTGAATCTGCTTTGCTTTAGGGTCAACATTAAGATGGTGCTCAGCGAATTCTCTCGGTACACCAAGCATGTCAAAAGGTTTCCATGCGAAGATGTCCCAATTCTCACGGATGAATTCGATGAGCACGCTTTCCTATTTGGGATCCAGACCCGCCGCGATAGTGAACTGCTTGGATGAATCGCCAGGAGTAAAGTCCACCATCTTAGTGTCATCCGTCGGCTTAAACTTGAGGAGCGGCTCGGCATCAGTTGTTGGCTTCTTGAGAGGCGACATATTCGCCGGGTCAACATTGGCTTGGTGATACTTGAGCTCTTCTACAGCACAAGCGAGTTCTGCGTAAGTCGCATCTACTTCCTCACACTCCTTTGCTATCCTCCTGTCACCATCGACCGTGATGGGGCCCTTAGGGCCAGGCAACTTGAGTTTAAGTTAGACATAGAAGGGGCAAGCCATGAACCGGGCGTAAGCCGGCCGCCCGAACAACGCATGATAGGGGCTCTTTAGCTTGACTACCTCAAATATAAGCGACTCACTCCTGTGATTGGATGTTGTACCAAAACCCACATTAAGTTTGACCCACCCAATTGGATATGCCGACTTACCCGGGACGATACCATGGAATACCGTGGTTGACGGCATTAGGTCTTTCTCCAAGAGGTTCATCATTCGGAAGGTGTCGAAATATAGTATGTTGATGCTGCTGCCACCATCCATAAGAACCTTTGAAAGGGTATATCCCCCGACTTGGGGGGCCACGACCAATGCCAAGTCGCCGGGGTTGTCGATTCTGGGCGGGTGATTGATACGTCTCAAACGTATCTATAATTTTTGATGGTTTCATGTTGTTATCTTGTCATCTTTGGATGTTTTATGAACCTTTTATATCTTTTTTGGGACTACCTTATTAATTCAGTGCCAAGTGCCAATTCCTGTTTTTTCTGTGTTTTTGGCTCTTTTCAGATCTGATTTTGGAACAGAGTCCAAATGGAATAAAATCCCCAAAATGATTTTTTCCCGAACGGAAGAAGATCAAGGGGCCTATGGGCAAAGCCAGGTGGGCTCCAGGGAGCCCACAAGCCCCCACTCCGCCACCAGGGGAGGCGGCGGTGGCAGGGCTTGTGGCCTCCCTGAGCGCCCCCTGACCTAGATCTTTGGCCTATATATTCCCTAAAATACAGCAAAAAATCAGGGGGGCCTCGAAAATACTTTTCCGCCGCCGCAAGCTTCCATTTCCGCGAGATCTCATCTGGAGACCCTTCCCGGTGCCCTGCCGGAGGGGACTTTGGAGTTGGAGGGCTTCTTCATCATCATCATCGCCCCTCCAATGACTCGTGAGTAGTTCACTTCAGACCTACGGGTCCATAGTTAGTAGCTAGATGGCTTCTTCTCTCTCTTGGATCTTCAATACAAAGTTCTCCATGATCTTCATGGAGATCTGTCCGATGTAATCTTCTTTGGTGGTGTGTTTGTCGAGATTCGATGAATTGTGGATTTGTGATTAGATTATCTATGATATCTATTTGAGTATTTGCTGATTTCTTATATGCATGATTTGATATCCTTGTAAGTCTCTTCGAGTCTTGGGTTTTGTTTGGCCAACTAGATTTATGATTCTTGCAATGGGAGATGTGCTTGGTTTTGGGTTCTACCATGTGGTGACCTTTCCCAGTGACACTAGGGGCAGCAAGGCACACATTAAGTAGTTGCCATCAAGGGTAACAAGGTGGACTCTGTCGTTGATATGAGATTGTCCATCTACATCATGTCATCTTGCTTAAGGCGTTACTCTGTTCTTTTGGACTTAATACACTAGATGCATGTTGGATAGCGGTCGACGTCTGGAGTAATAGTAGTAGATGCAGACAGTATAGGTCTACTTGTTTTGGACGTGATGCTTATAGATATAATCATTTCCATAGATGACTTCACGACTTTGCTCGGTTCTATCAATTGCTCGACAGTAATTTGTTCACCCACCGTCTACTTGCTTTCATGAGAGAAGCCACTAGTAAACACTACGGCCCCCGGGTCTATTCACATCTATCGTTTACACCTCCGCTTTTACTTTGCTTTGTTACTTTGCTGCTTTCAGTTTTCACTTGCCAAACAATCTATAAGGGATTGACAACCCCTTCATAGCGTTGGGAGCAGGTTCTTTGTGTTTGTGCAGGATCTTGTGATACTCCTCCACTGGTTCGATACCTTGGTTGTCAAACTGAGGGAAATACTTACCACCGTTGTGCTACATCACCCTTTCCGCTTCGAGGGAACACCAACGCAAGGCTCCAAGGCCACGAGGGAAATCCTTTGCATATTTGCCTAGGAAGTCCCTTAAGGCGTAGCCGCAGCAGAAGGATTCCTGGTGCCGTCGGCACGGCTATTCTTGGCGCCGTTGCCAGGCATGCACAGCTTACATCAGAAGCATTTCTAGTGCCGTTGTCGGGGAGGAGAGATCAAGATCTATCCAAGTAGGTCTCACAAACTCATCTCCTGCATTTACTTTTTTGCCAGTTGCCTCTCGTTTTCCTCTCCCCCACTTCACATTTGCCGTTTTCATTTGGCTTTGTCCTTCTCCTTTCTCTTTTGCATTTTTCTTTTGCCCGTTTCACTCTCACTTCCTGCTCGTTTGTGTGTGAGATAGTCCATCAATGGCTAGACCCACCACTCCAAACGACACCCCTGAAAATGAAGTTCTCAATCTCAGGCAAAATGAGGAAGAAAATTTGAAGGACACTTGGTACAGGATTTGCAATGCTCAAAGTAGATCTACTCGTAAGCAATCCACTACCGTCCTCCTTCGCAGTTTCTATGTTGTAATTTCTCCTTGGAATAGGTATATCCTTGATACCATTGTAGGCGGGAACTTTTTGGGGAGCCATACTGTTGACTCCTATAGAGCTATCATGAATTTGGTAGGCTCACCCCCGCTCATGGTTAATGGAACTATCTTGACCTTGGAACACGTGATGCAAAGGCTTGACGCTATTGAAAACAAAATTGCCACAGTTGAACTTATTGAGGGTTTGGATAGAAAGATCCACAATCAAATTACTCAGTACGGATCCAAAGTGGGAAACTTTTTGAAAAATTTAAGGGAGAAGGAACTTATAGTTAATGATTCTTCTAGAATTGGCAAATTAGAAGATGTCATAACCAACTTGGGTTCCGCTTTTGCCGTTGTGCAAAATACTCCAAATCTCACTCTCAAAAAGACCGTCAAGTCTGTTTTTGTTCCTAAAGCTAGTGGTGAGTCATCCAATAAAGATGAAGATCTTAAGATGATAAATGATCACACTACTTATGGTTTGAGCACCAAAGGTGACTATACGTGATTCCATCACTTTTCGCCTAGCTAAGGCATTAAACAAAAGCGCTTGTTGGGAGGCAACCCAACGAATCTATCCTTTTTCTTTATGTTTAATGTTTTCCACACTTTCATAATTCTGTTATGATTGTGTTTTTTGTGTTTCTTTTTGCGTTTGTGCCAAGCAAAACCGTTATGATTAGTCTTGGGGATGATCGTTTGGTCATGCTGGAAAAGACAGAAACTTTCTGCTCACAAAACGTATTTTCATTTTTTTCTGAAAGAGCTTTTGAGTTGATTCTTTTTTTCTGGTGATTGCTACGCAAATTATTCAGACTGTCGTAAGTTTTCAGAATTTTTGAAGTACCAGAGGTCTATGGAATAGACAGATTGCTAAAGACTGGTCTGCTGTTAACAGATTCTGTTTTTGTTGTGTTGGTTGCTTATTTTGACGAAACTATGGATAGTATCGGGGGTTATTAGCCATGGAAGATTGAAAATACAGTAACACAACATCAGCACAAGTATAATTTAAGTTTGCTACAGTACCTAAGAAAGTGGTGGTTTGCTTTCTCATACTAATGTTATCACGAGTTTCTGTTTAAGTTTCGTGTTGTGAAGTTTTCAAGTTTTGGGTGAAGTTCTTATGGACAAAGAGATAAAGAGTGGCAAGAGCTCAAGCTTGGGGATGCCCAAGGCACCCCAAGAGTTTCAAGGATGCCGTAAAAGCCTAAGCTTGGGGATGCCCCGGGAAGGCATCCCCTCTCTCGTCTTCAATCCATCAGTAACGTTACTTCGGGCTATATTTTTATTCACCACATGTTATGTGTTTTTGCTTCGAGGATCTTGTATCGTAGGAGTCTTTTATTTTTTTTGTGTCACAATCATCCTTTCTGCACACCTAGAGAGAGATACATGCACTCACCGTGATTTTGTCGAGCTGCACTTTTATCTTTTGGTAGACAATTCAGCTCACATGTGCTTCACTTATATCTTTTGAGCTAGATACTCTTGCTCTATGTGCTTCACTTATATATTTTAGAGCACAGCGGTGCATGGCTTGGTAGTTGACCAATGCTTTGAAAGTAGTCTCAAAAGGGGTAGTTATCCAAAGGGATACAAAAACTTCCACCTTCATGTGCATTGAATAGTTAGAGAAGTTTGATTCATCTCAATTAGTTTTGAGTTGTGGTTATGGTAATATTGAATACATGCTAGTAAGGTGTTGTGGATCTAGAAATACTTGTGTTGAAGTTAGTGATTCCCATAGCATGCACGTATGGTGAACCGTTATGTGATGAAATCTGTGCATGATTAGCCTATTGATTGTCATACTTTGTGTGGCGGTCGGGATCGCGCGATGGTTTATACCTACCAACCCTTCCCCTAGGAGTATGCGTTGAATGCTTTGTTTCGATTACCAATAAAACTTTCGCAACAAATATATGAGTTCTTCATGACTAATGTTGAGTCCATGGTTTAGATGCACTTTCACCTTCCACCATCACTATCTTCTTAGTGTCGTGCAACTTTTGCCGGTGCACAAAACCCACCATTAGCCTCCCTCAAAACAGCCACCATACCTACCTACTATGTCTTTTTCAAGGTCATTCCGAGATATATTTCCAAGCAATTACCACCATGACAAGTGCCACCACGTCTACATTGCCATTGCATGATTGTAAGATAGCTAGCATGATGTTTCCATTAATGTCTATGCCATGCTAGATCATTGTCACGATACACTACCGAAGGCATTCCATATAGAGTCATTGTTGCTCTAAGTTTTTAGTTTAAAGTGTGATGATCATCATTAATGGAGCATTGTCCCATGTGAGGAAATAAAAGAGGCCAAAGAAGCCCACCAAAAAAAAGAGGCCAAAGAGCCCACCAAAAAAATAAAATATAAAAATGAGAGAAAAAGAGAGAAGGGACAATGCTACCACTTTTTCCACACTTGAGCATATTAAGCACCATGATCTTCATGATTGAGAGTCTCTCGTTTTGTCACCACCATATAGCTAGTGGGAAATTTTCATTTTATAACTTGTCTTGTATATTCCGATGATAGGCTTCCTCAAAATTGCCTTAGGTCTTCGTGAGCAAGCAAGATGGATGCACATCCACTAGTTTTCTTTAAGAGCTTTCACTTACTCGTAGCTCTAGTGCATCATTTGTATGGCAATCCCTACTCATTCACATTGATATATATATTGATGAGCATCTCCATAGCTCATTGATATACCTAGTTAATGTGACTATCTTCTCCTTTTTTGTCTTGCAACCTCCACCACACTCCACACCATCTATAGTGCTATAACCATGGCTCACGCTCATGTATTGCGTGAGAGTTGAAAAGGTTTGAGAAAGTAAAGGTGTGAAACAATTACTTGGCCAATACCGGGGTTGTGCATGATTTAAATTAGTTGTGCAATGATGATAGAGCATAGCCAGACTATATGCTTTTGTAGGGATGACTTTCTTTTGGCCTTGTTATTTTGAAAGTTCATGATTACCTTGCTAGTTTGCTTGAATTATTATTGTTTCCACGTCAATAGCAAACTATTGTTTTGAATCTAATGGATCTGAACATTCACGTCACATAAGAGGAGTTACAAAGGACATCTATGCTAGGTAGCATGAAAGCATCAAAAATTCATTCTTTATCACTTCCCTACTCGAGGATGAGCAGGAGTTAAGCTTGGGGATGCTTGATACGTCTCAAATGTATCTATAATTTTTTATGGTTTCATGCTGTTATCTTGTCATCTTTGGATGTTTTATGTACCTTTTATATCTTTTTTGGGACTAACTTATTAATTCAGTGCCAAGTGCATGTTCCTGTTTTTTCTGTGTTTTTGGCTCTTTTCAAATCTGATTTTGGAACGGAGTCCAAACGGAATAAAATCCCCGAAATGTTTTTTTCCCGAACGGAAGAAGATCAGGGGGCATGTGGGCCAAGCCAGGTGGGCTCCAGGGAGCCCACAAGTCCCCACTCCGCCAGCAGGGGAGGCGGCGGTGGCAGGGCTTGTGGCCTCCCTGAGCGCCCCCTGGCCTAGATCTTTGGCCTATATATTCCCTAAAATACAGCAAAAAATCAGGGAAGCCTCAAAAATACTTTTCCGCCGCCGCAAGCTTCCGTTTCCGCGAGATCTCATCTGGAGACCCTTCCCGGCGCCCTACCGGAGGGGACATTGGAGTTGGAGGGCTTCTTCATCATCATCATCGCCCCTCCAATGACTCGTGAGTAGCTCACTTCAGACCTACGGGTCCGTAGTTAGTAGCTAGATGGTTTCTTCTCTCTCTTGGATCTTCAATACAAAGTTCTCCATGATCTTCACGGAGATCTATCCGATGTAATCTTCTTTGGCGGTGTGTTTGTCGTGATTGGATGAATTGTGGATTTGTGATCAGATTATCTATGATATATATTTGAGTGTTTGCTGATTTCTTATATGCATGATTTGATATCCTTGTAAGTCTCTCCGAGTCTTGGGTTTTGGTTGGCCAACGAGATCTATGATTCTTGCATTGGGAGAAGTATTTGGTTTTGGGTTCTACCATGTGGTGACCTTTCCCAGTGACAGTAGGGGTAGCAAGGCACGCATTAAGTAGTTGCCATCAAGGGTAACAAGGTGGGCTTTGTCGTTGATAGGAGATTGTCCATCTACATCATGTCATCTTGCTTAAGGCGTTACTCTATTCTTTTGGACTTAATACACTAGATGCATGCTGGATAACCGTCGACGTGTGGAGTAATAGTAGTAGATGGAGACAGTATCGATCTACTTGTTTTGGACGTGATGCTTATAGATATAATCATTGCCATAGATGACGTCACGACTTTGCGCGTTTCTATCAATTGCTCGACAGTAATTTGTTCACCCACCGTCTACTTGCTTTCATGAGAAAAGCCACTAGTAAACACTACGGCCCTCGGGTCTATTCACATCTATAGTTTACACCTCCGCTTTTACTTTGCTTTGTTACTTTGTTGCTTTCAGTTCTCACTTGGCAAACAATCTATAAGGGATTGACAACCCCTTCATAGCGTTGGGAGCAGGTTCTTTGTGTTTGTGCAGGATCTTGTGATACTCCTCCCCTGGTTCGATACCTTGGTTCTCAAACTGAGGGAAATACTTGCCACCGTTGTGCTACATCATGCTTTCTGCTTCGAGGGAACGACAACGCAAGGCTCCAAGGCCACGGGGGAAATCCTTTGCATATTTTCCTAGGAAGTCCCTTAAGGTGTAGCCGTAGCAGAAGGATTCCTGGTGTCGTCGACACGACTATTCTTGGCGCCGTTGCTAGGGAAACACAACTGACATCAGTGATCCTCCCTACTCCAAGAGATAGTCTGCTCAGACCAATGGAGGTACCTGGGAAACACCGGCTCGGACACGCTATACGTCATGTGCTTCACCTTCTTGTCTCGTTTACAAGCACTGGTGGTGAACACATGGTATTGTCCGCTGTTTAATTGTTTGGGGTTGCTGCGGAATCCACCATTATCATCTTGCCCCTGGCGAGCCCCCTGCGGGGGTGGCTGCTGAAAAACTCCGGGCGGGTTATACCGCTGTTGGTTATGCACAGGGTACTGGCCACTGCCTGGTTGCAAGCGGCCCTGGGGCCCTGGTTCGAGAAAGCCGTCGAATGGATTCTGGCGTTGATTAGGTGCACCGAACTGTTCCTGTCGTTGGCTCTGGTCATCGGTTTGGCCTTTCTTGAGTGCCTCCGCCCGAAATTCCTGCATTACGTAGCAGTCTTCCCAAGAGTGGCTTGCCGGTCCTTCCGCCGTGGCGTGATGCTGGCAGGGTCCCTTATGTATCTCGTTGTAATTGCGCGGCTTCTTGCCACTGTAACCCCTCTTCTTCTGGCGCTGGTTGCCATTGTTCGCGTTGGTATTGGCGATGAAGTCCGTGGATCCTTCCTGCTGCCTTCTCTTGCCATTTCCACCATGATTATGGTGGGTGCGTCCCTGAAACCGAGAGTGGTTCTTGGATGACTCGCCTTTCCTCGGCGAGCTAGCCTTGCTATCATCCTCTCCTGGATCTTTAGTATCGTCTGCTTCGGCCTACCTAGTGAGGGTGTCCATCAATTCGCCCATATCCTGGACCTTGCACTTGAGCCGCCCCAACTTCTGTACTAAGGACTCATAGTGGCAGTTTTGCTCCAGGATCAGCACGGCTTGAGCCGCCGTGATGCCGTCTGAGGAGTGGATGATTTCCACAACCCGCCGCGTCCAATGATGGGTCGAATCATCGGGGCGCTGAATGCAATGCTATAAGTCGACGATCGTCATTGGGCGTTTACAAGTTCCCCGAAAGTTTTTGATGAAACGTTTCTTCAGTTTAGCCCAAGTCTGGATGGAGTTGGGTGGCAGGTTTTTCAACCAAGTGCGCGCCGTTCCTTCGAGCATCATTGTAAAGTACCTGTCATAGACAGCTTCACTCACGTCGAGCATGTCCATTGCGAGTTCGTAACTTTCAACCCATGATGTCGGCTCAAGATCCGGGGTGTAGTTGGGCACCTTCCTTGGTCCTTTAAAGTCCTTCGGCATTCGCTCGTTGCGCAGGGCAAGGGCCAAGCATGGCAACCCGACTTGCCTGCCGCCTCTGCTGAGTGGCGCTGGGTGGGTTTGGATGTTGCCTTGATGATCCTGGCCTATCGCACCAAAGGTGTTGCGGGCGGGAGGCTCCCGATGGTCAGGCGGGTTACCCTGAGGTAGGTGTCGCGGTCCGCTGGTTATGGCAGGTTGGTCCTCGGGCCGGCTTCTGGTGCGGCTCGTCTTGGGGGTGGAGTGCAGCCGATCGAGGCTGTGTGAGAATTGCACGTTCTGGACCACCGCCGTTTTCAACATCTCAATGGCGTTTCTTGCTTCTATTTCAGCCGGGGTGTTTCCATAAATTGGAAGGGATTCCAAGTGGCGAGTTGCTGCGAGCACGTTGTCCATGGGGTTGGAAAAGTGGCCCTGAGGCATCTAGAAACGGGGAACACGATCATCCGCTGGCTAATGCGGTGGGTTTGGTGGCTGAACCGGCCCTCCCCCTAGAACGGTTCCCATCCCGGGGGTACATGGAGTGTCGAGAAGGCGGGTTGGGTTCAGATCAGGGGGTAACCGCCCTTGGTGCCTCCTCTGATGGACAGCGTCGGACGCGCACTGCCGTCTTTCAAGTCGCCAGTTCTCGGTGTTTAAGCGGGCCGTCTCTGCAGCGATCTGAGCTTGGTGGGTCGCGATCCTGGCGGCTTCTGCCTCTGCATCTTGTTGGGCCTTCGCCATCTCATCTCGCAGCTTTGCCAACTCGGCGTTGATCGCTTCCTGGTTTCAGCCGTCACAGGGGTTGCCATGAGCCTCGTTATCTCCGTCGATAGGTACACCAAGACCTCAGCTAGGCTTTGGATGGGCCGCCAACCTCGTTGTTGCCTGCAGGGTTTTGCTGGGACTGTGTTGCCCCCGCCATGTATACGGCAATCTGACGATGGGTCCGGTGGAGGACTTCGGGATCCATCGCAAGCGACAGATCTCCAAGGCGCCCTTCATGCAGGGACCGGATTGAATCTGTGACGCCCATGGATGCTCGTCGTTAGAGTTGCCCGGTATGGCCTCCGAGTCGCCGACTACTCCGGCTCATCAGAACCTTGTGTGAAGCCGACGAAAACTGGGTGTGTCAGGCTTGACGGCGCGACGGGACGGACATACCTGGCCGGCTCGACAATGTCGGTGAAGATGTCTGGCTCAGGCATGGGTGCTCCGACCATGCCGATGAAGATGTTGACCTTGCCGAAGGGGACTCTGTAGCCGGATTCGGTCGAATCAGCCTCGGGTCCCCACAGCGAGTTGTCGATGTAGTACTTTCCACGGCGGCTCCGGGTCATGAGCCCAGCCGCGTAGCTCCCTGACCCTGGTAGGGCTCCCTTCGAGAACTCAACTCCACCGTGTGTAGGCCCCACGGTGGGCGCCAACTGTCGTGGTTTTGTCACGGCAGATGTCCTAGTGAAAGGACTTAATGGTGGAGCCATCGCACCTTGGTGGCGACTCAAAGGGGTTGAACGGGAGTGGGACTCAGATTTACCCAGGTTTGGCCCCTCGTGAGGAGGTAAAAGCCTACGTCCTGCTTTGTGTCGTATTGATGATGTTTCGATTACAAGGAGGGTGTAACTCGCCTGACCTAGCTCTCGATGATTTCTAACCTGTCCTCTCCTCTCCAGGGACTCGCCTTTATATACAGGTCGAGGCCTTAGGGTTTACAAGAGTCCTTGCCATAACACAAGTCGTGATTCTTTCTATCTCTAAATCTCCGTGCTTTTCAAGACTGGATAACTCCCCGATAATTGATCCTCCACGTGGATCTTGAACCGCCATCCAGCTCCTGGGCCTACCGGGCCAAAGCTTGAATCGCCAAAGGATGAGTCGCCTACTTGGTGACCCGGCCCAACTAGGGCGGGTCACGCCGCAGATAATATCCCCAACACACGTTCTGGCACTAGCGGCACCCACAACACACGCTACAGCAATAGAAAAATAGAAGGGCCCCTCTGCCAGCTTCACCGGAGCTGGTGTAGGCTTCGCCGGCGGCTCCTCAGGTGGTGGCGAGCGGGGGGGTGGGGAGGTGGGAAGGGGGTTGGAGGAGCCCGATCTAGGGTTTCTCCCGACTCACGAGACAGGGCGACGCGGGGGACGGGAAGGGGGTTACTGAATCAATACTCAATCTCCCTCGCGAGCGACGGAAAAGGAGAAAGACTTGGCGCATATCTGCACTGGAGAAGTTCCTGTACAAACACGTCAGCTCCATGCCTCCATGACGACGTCGAAGCGCTTGTCTCCATGACGGCGATGCTAGGGCACAATATCTCACCTTGACGTCGTCATTGCCATCGCACGGCCCACCCTCGATCTGAGCAACAGGCACCCAAATCCGCAACAAGTCACCACAAGGCGCCATGGCTAGGGAAGATCTCGGGCAAAATTATTCACAGGTATCTCAGCCGCCATCGCCTCCCGCCAAAATGCAGAGGCGTCGTCAGTAGAAAACACACCAAAACCTAACAACCTAGCTAACTGAGACTAGTTCTACACATATTTGGCTTGAGATTCAACCCCCTCTCAAAGAAAACGGACGAGATAGGATCGAAATTCGAAAATAGTCTATGTATTAACGTGATGGCTCATATATGCAGATTACAAAAGTTTACATAGAGCACTTTAACCAACTATCTAACTAGCTAGCTAATGCACTATATATTAGGAGCGCATGGGCAACATGGAGTTGTGGTTGGTTGGAGACTTGTTCTTGTGTGGTGCGCATGGAAATGAGTTCCAAATCCCGTGACTGACGGAGTGTCACCAGCGGTGACGTACAGCCTAGATTGAGAATCCACAAATGTGGCGGTCGGCAGCACCTTGGTCGTGATATCAAAGAACTGTGCGTGGTTGGCATGTGTGGAACACGAAACTGAACAAGAGCCACTTTCTCATGGACGAAGTGGATGTCTAGCTCTATGTGGTTGCTGCAGTAATGATGCACCGGATTGTGAGCCATGTAGACAGTCAACATGTTATCACAGTAGACAACCACCGCCTTGTTAATGAAGGAGTGTAGTTCATGAAGAAGTTGTTGCGTCCAACAAACTCTCCGACGGCATTGGCAATGGCTCAGTACTCCGCCTTGGCACTAGAGCGCGATATGATGGGATGTCATTTAGACGTCCAGGTCTCTAGGACATGGGAAAGCCACCAAGAAAGAGGTAGTAGTCGGGCATTGAACGACGCGACTAGGCAGCCGGGCTAGTCCGCATCGCTATAAGTGATGAGGTCGGTAGACGGGGAAGATCCTATATTGATACCATGGGCGACCGTGCCACGCACATAGGCTGCTGAGGCACGTGCATGTGCAAGCACACTTGTTGCACCGCATAGGTGAGATCTGGGCGCGTGAACGTGACGTACTAGAGAGCACCAGTGATACTTCAGTACTCAGTGGCGTCCATGGAGAGATCACTGTCTTCGGAGTAGAGGTTCAGGTTCGTGTCCATCATTAGAAGCGAGCCAGCAGTTGGTCACGCTGGTGCGGTGGAGCAGGTCCCCGGTGTACTCATGTTGGTGGAGAAAGAATTCAGTAGGGGTGCGCCGCACTTGGATGCCATGGAAGAAGTGCAGCATCCCCAAGTCCTTGAGAGCGGCGGTGGCATAGAGCTGCAAGATGAGTCGACAAAGATGGCTAGTGGTCAAGGCCGCAAGAGCGATGTCGTTGACATAGATGAGTAGGTAGGCATGCGCCCTCCCATAATGGTAGACAGAGAGGGAAGCGTCGGAGTGAGTGACCATAAACCCTTTGGCTTGGAGACAAGCAGTTATATTTGGTGAACCAAGCTCGGGGCACTTCTTTTTATCCATAGATAAATTTCGAGAGGAGGCACACGTCGTGGGGGCGATCAACGTTGAAGAAACCTGCTGGTTACTGACATTAAATATCCTTGGTTTGGGCTGCATGGAGGATAGCATATTTGACGTCAATCTATTGCACTGGTCAATTAAGCGAGCAAGTGAGTCGCAAGATGATGCATATGGACGCTGACTTGACAATGGGCAATAAGGTTTCTTGGTAGTCGATGACATGGTACTAAGTGAAGCCTCGAACAACCCATCATGGCTTGTACCAATCAAGATTGCCATGCAGATGATGTTTGGGGTGAAAGATCCTGGTGTCAGATATGGCATGGGCTCTAGGCGTCGTGGAACCACAGTCCATTTGGATTGTACAACACAATGTTATGGAAAACTACACGACACAAGATACAGAGATATATGCGGAAGCTTTACAAATATACAGTTTAACATCCTCCCTCAATTTTAACTATGTCCTGAATTACAAAGGAAGTTAAGATTGTGCCTGCATCCCTCAAACTATGGTTGTGGAAGTGGCTTCATGAAGATGTCATCATGTAGATCCTCTTGTAAGAGATGAACTTGATATGAAGAAGCTTCTATGCAATGTGTTCCCTTACAAAGTGATAGTCAACTTCGATGTGCTTGGTATGAGCATGGAAGACTGGATTAGATGACAGATATGTCGCACCAATGTTATCAGACCAAAGAATGGGTGGCTACTGTTGAGAGATACCCAACTCTCTTAACAGAGATTGTACCCAAATAAGCTTTGCCATGGCATTGGCAACCGTCTTGTACTCTGCTTCAGTGCTACTCTGAGATACTGTGGCCTGCTTACGCGCACTCCAAGCGATCAAGTTTTCACCATAAAAGACAACATAGCCCTCGTTGACTGTCGGTCATCCGGACTCCCAGCACAATCAGCATCAAAGAAGGCCGAGAGATCACACGAAGAGGTAGATCGAAGATGCTAGCCATAGGACACAGTATGAGAGATACGCTTCACACCTTACCAGTGTGAAGTATGAGGAGCATGAAGATACTGACACACGTGATTTACCGCATAGGAGATATCGTGCCTTGTAATAGTCAAGTACTGGACAACTCCAACAACACTGCGATACTCAGTAGCATCATCCGAAGGGAGCAAATTACCATCGAAAGCTGACAACTGATCTGTCGTAGACATAGGGGGTGGTAGCATGTTTGCAACTCAACATACCAGCACGACGTAGTAGATCCAAGGAGTACGTATGCTGAGTAAGAGTTAGACCAGGAGAAGATCGTGAAACCTCGAGGCCAAGAAAGTAGCGTAGAGCCCGCAGATCCTTGACAGCAAACTGACTACTCACAGCAGACAACAGCCGATCTGCAGCAGACACGAAGGAGCTGATAAGAATGATGTCATCAACATATACCAGTAGATACATAGTAAACTCAGGACGATGAAATAGGAACAGAATGTTGGAAATATGCCCTAGTGGCAATAATCAAATGGTTATTATTATATTTCCTTGTTCATGATAATTGTCAATTGTTCACGTTCTAATTGTATTAACTGGAAATCGTAATACATGTGTGAATACATAGACCACACCATGTCCCTAGTGATACTCTAGTTGACTAGCTCGTTGATCAATAGATGGTCGTGGTTTCCTGACCATGGACATTGGACGTCATTGATAATGGGATCACATCATTAGGAGAATGATGTGATGGACAAGACCCAATCCTAAGCATAGCACAGATCGTGTAGTTTGTTTGCTAGAGCTTTTCTAATGTCAAGTATCTTTTCCTTAGACCATGAGATTGTGCAACTCTCAGATATTGTAGGAATGCTTTTGGTGTATCAAACGTCACAACGTAACTGGGTGACTATAAAGGTGCACTACAAGTATCTCCGACAGTATCTGTTGGGTTAGTACGAATCGAGACTGGGATTTGTCACTCCGTGTGACAAAGAGGTATCTATGGGCCCACTCAGTAATACATCATCATAATGAGCTCACCGTGACTAAGGTGTTAGTCACGGGATCATGTGTTATGGCACGCGTAAAGAGACTTTCCGGTAACGAGATTAAATAAGGCATAGGGATACCGACGATCAGATCTCGGGCAAGTAATATACCGATGGACAAAGGGAATTGTATACGGGATTAAGTGCATCCCCGACATCGTGGTTCATCCGATGAGATCATCATGGAACATGTGGGAGCCAATATGGGTATCCAGATCCTTCTATTGGTTATTGGCTGGACAGGCGTCTCGGTCATGTCTGCATAGTTCTCGAACCCGTAGGGTCTACACACTTAAGGTTCGGTGATGCTAGAGTTGTAATGGGAATTGTATATGTGGTTACCTAAAGTTGTTCCGAGTCCAGGATGAAATCCCGGACGTCACGAGGAGTTCCGTAATAGTCCGGGGGTGAAGATTTATATATGGGAAGTCAAGTTTCGATCATTGGAAAGGTTTCGGGTTTTATCAGTATTGTACCGGGACCATCGAAAGGGTTCCGAGGGTGAACCGTGAGGGGCCACCTGTCTCTGAGGGCCACATGGGCCGAAAGAGGGAGGGAACCAGCTCCCTGGTGGGCTGGTGTGCACACATGTGAACCCTCCCCCTTGGCGCAAACCTACCCCTCCACTTCTCCTCCTCCATGACGCTTGGCGAAGCCCTGTCGGAGAACCACAAGATCCACCGCCACCACTCCATCATGTTACCGGAGCTCTCCCTCAACTTCTCCTCCCCCCTTGTTGGATCGAGAAGGAGGAGAAGTCCCCGGGCTATACATGTGTTGAACATGGAGGCACCGTTCATTCTGTGCTTGGATTTGGTCTTCCGCGATTTGAATCGTCGTGGGTTCGACTCCATCAACCGCGTTCATTGTAACGCTTCCGCTTAGCGATCTTCAACGGTATGAAGATGATCTCCCTCTCTCATTGCTAGCATCTCCTAGATTGATCTTGGTGATACTAGGAAAGTTTTGAATTATTACTACGTTCCCCAACAGTAGCATCAGAGCTAGGTCTATGCGTAGATTATATGCACGAGTAGAACAGAAGTAAGTTGTGGGCGATGATTTGGTCAATTTGCTTACCGTCTCTAGTCCTATCTTGATTCGGCAGCATTGTGGGATGAAGCGTCCTAAACCGACTTTACATGTACACTTACGTGAGACTGGTTCCACCCCCTAACATGCACTTGTTGCATAAGGTGGCTAGCCGGTGTCTGTCTCTCCCACTTTAGTCGGATCGGATTCGATGAAGAGAGTCCTTATGAAGGGTAAATAGCAATTGGCACATCACCATTGTAGTTGTAACATAGGTAAGAAACGTTCTTGCTAGAAACCCACAGCAGCCAAGTAAAACATGCAACAAAAATTAGAGGACGTCTAACTTGTTTTTGCAGGGTATGTTATGTGATGTGATATGGCCAAAAGGATGTGATGAAATATATGTGATGTATGAGATTGATCATGTTCTTGTAATAGGATTCATGACTTGCATGTCGATGAGTATGACAAACGGCAGGAGCCATAGGAGTTGTCTTAATTTATTGTGTGACCTATGTAGTAGAAATAATAGTTGGTGACACAACTTCATGAAGACACGATAATGGAGATCATGATGATGGAGATCATGGTGTTATGCCGGTGACATGGTGATCATGCTGCGCCCCGAAGATGGAGATCAAAGGCGCAAGATGATATTAGCCATATCATGTCACTTTATGATTTGCATGGGATGCTTATTATGTTATTACGTCTTATCTGTTTAGAACGATGGTAGTAAATAAGATGATCCCTCACTAAAATTTCAGGAACTGTGTTCCCCTAAGTGTGCACCGTTGTGAAGGATCGTTGTTAACAAACACCATGTGATGATCGGGTGTGACAGTTTCTAACATTCGCATACAACGGGAGTAAGCCAGATTTACACATGCCAAACACTTAGGTTTAATTGACGAGCCTAGCATGTACCGACATGGCCTTGGAACACGAGAGACCAAAAGGTCGAACATGAGTCGTATAGTTGATGCGATCAACATGGAGATGTTTACCATTGATGACTAGTCTGTCTCACGTGATGATCGGACAGGGCCTACTCGATATGGATCATGTATCACTTAGATGACTAGATGGATGTCTATTGGAGTCGGAGTTCATTAAGTAGTTTGATTACATGAACTTAATTATCATGAACTTAGTCTAAAATTGTCTTCACAATCTATATTGTAGATCCAATGGCCCACGCTAATGTTCCCCTCAACTTCAATGTGTTCCTAGAGAAAACCAAGCTGATAGAAGATGGAAGCAACTATACGGACTGGGTCCATAACTTGAGGCTCATCCTCATAGCTTCCAAGAAAATATATGTCGTTGATGCGCCGCTATGTGCCGCACCTGAAGTCCTAGCGGCTCAAGACGTTATGAACGCCTGGTAGTCACGTAGTGATGATTACTCCCTGGTTCGGCGCGACATGCTTTGCAGTTTAGAACCGGGGCTCCAAAAGTGTTTTGAGCAACATGGAGCATATGAGATGTTCCAAGAGCTAAAACTGGTTTTCCAAGTTCATGACCGGGTCGACATATATGAGGTCTCCGACAAGTTATTTTGTTGTAAGATGGACAAAATGGTTCTCTCAGCGAGCACATACTCAAAATGTCTGGGTTGCACAACCGCTTGTCTCAGCTGGGAGTTAATCTTTCGGATGACTCGTTTATTGAGAGAATCCTCCAATCGCTTCCACCTAGCTACAAGAGCTTTGTGATGAACTACAATATGCAAGGGATGGAGAAGTCCATTCTTGAGTTATATTCGATGCTGAAATCAGCGTAGGTGGAAATAAAAAAGGAACATCAAGTGTTGATGGTGAATAATACCACCAATTTCAAGAAAGGCAAGGGTAAGAAGAACTTCAAGAAGGGCGTCAAAGCAGTTGTCGTGCCCGGTAAATCAGTTGCCCGGAAGAAGCCCAAGAATGGACCCAAGCGTGAGACTGAGTGCTATTATTGCAAGGGAACCGGTCAGTGGAAGCGGAACTTCCCCAAGTACTTAGCGGATAAGAAGGCCGACAACGTCAAAGGTATATATGACATACATTTTATTGATGTGTACCTTACCAGCGCTCGTAGTAGCTCTTGGGTATTTGATACCGGTTCAGTTCCTCACATTTGTAACTCAAAACAGGAGCTGCGGAATAAGCGGAGACTGGCAAACGACGAGGTGACGATGTGCATAAGGAATGGTTCCAAGGTCGATGTGATCGCCGTTGACACGCTACCTCTACATCTACCTTCGGGATTAGTTTGAAACCTCAATATTTGTTATTTAGTACCATCTTTGAGCATGACCATTGTGTCCGGATCTTGTTTGATGCGAGATGGCTACTCATTTAAATCTGAGAATAATGGTTGTTCTATTTATATGAGAGATATGTTTTATGGTTATGCCCCACTAGTCAATGGTGTATTCTTAACGAATCTCGAACGTGATGTTACACATATTCATAGTATGAGTACCAAAATATGTAAGGTTGATAATGATAGTCCCCCATACTTGTGGCACTATCGCCTTGGTCATATCGGTGGCAAACGCATGAAGAAACTCCATACAGATGGACTTTTGCAGTCTCTTGATTTTGAATCATTTGTATGGCACCCCAGCTCAGAGGAAACCGGAACACCCTGTATTCTAGCCCAAGGAAAAGTCTTCTGGAATACGGAACCGTTGGCATAGAAAAAATCAGCTCTTTATTACTATGGAAAAGATTACAAGGATACAAGGATTACATCGCCTTAGCGATACTACACCTGCCTACGGTAAATCCTACGCTAGCAGCGGAATAACGACCGATGTGATCAACTCCACTCCGCATGGACTCTGGCTGGAACGTGCATCCTAGCTCGCAACTCGGAATCCTTGGCAAGCAAACAATCAAGGCATGACCTGCAAACTGGCATGACAAGCCAGGTGAGTACTTTGAATGTACTTGCAAGCTCACAACAAACATCAGCATTAAGGCAGGACAACATCATAGAAATCAAGATTAGGAGAAGATCTGTTATTACTAAAGGAGTAGCAGAGAACTAACTATACCAGGCTACTCTCACCATACTATGGTGATACCAACTCATGTGATCTTGCCAAGATCCTTTAGCGGGTATCCTCAAGACGGATACCAAGACTTATCATCGGCACGATGCCCAACTGTTATCATACTCAGACGAGTTCTTCCATCATTAATATCATAGTTACGGTTGACCACCTACTGAGGTCTGGTCGGGCTGTCCAATACCATGGACTCGGCTATTCGAATAGGTTTGACACTCTGCAGAGGTTGCACACTTTACCCACACTATGGAGCACTGACCTCCTGATCCCATTCAGGTGGACCAGCGTTGCTCCAACGTAACTTGTGTGACCCGTGACTCTTCCATCATACCATCGGCAATTATCTTCCTCGGAGTCTTGCCCTGGGTGGCCATGTGTCCTCATGACACCTGCCACCGTCATGGCCATACTGAACTGTCCCAAACGGGGACGTCGGCAGAAACAACTCAACTGGCTCACAGAGTTATCACCGCCTATCGGGCCAAGGTAGCACGCGTGCATAACCCTCCCTCTTTGGAGGTACCGATGAAAGAGAATGCAACCAGACCAAGTCAAGGTCGTCCCATGTCGGTGAATGTGGTTGCACTGATGAGCCCGGACAGGTGACTCCGATCAACCAACTAGGTTAACTTATCCCGAATAATATTTCTGTTATAGTTGACGCTCCGACGTCACATTAATCTGATCAATAATAAGCTCAAGCCACTACTATTAATCCACATTCACAAAGTAATCATAGACAGTAATCTCAACAGTATAAGGTAAATTAGTGGGTGAAAATATTAGTTACTAACGGTCTTGTACTCAACATAGTAGTCATCTATTTAGACAGTGCATGCTCACATTCCAGACTACAAGCAAATATATTTATGATTAAAATAGTTAACTGAGATATGGTTTTGAAGTGTGATTAAGCAAATGAGAGTTTTGGCTTGCCTGGGATGATGAAACCACACGGAAGCAGCGCAAGAAACTCGCGGAAGGAATTGCCGGAATCAGTTCTCTCTCGGAGGAGGGCTGTTTATGGCAAAGGCAACATGGTCATTATCACGGTGTGGACACATATTGAAAATGATACCATCATGACGGGCTCAGCGAGACGAAGACATGGGCTTTGGAATCACTGGAATCAGAGTTATAGATAAAAAGATATGAGGTTTTGTGTGCGAGGGGCTAGTGTGCAAAATAAATAATTGCATCTGGGTCCTTGGGAAGAGCGGCTGGGCTGAGGGCGAAAGCGCCTTCGGCTGAAATGCATTTTCCAGCGGGGAAAGCGGAATGGCGCAGAAGGCGCCTCCACTTCTCCATGCTCGTGGCTCCTCTCTAACTGACAGTCGGGGCCCACGACGCCTTCTCTCTCCTCCCTCTGCTTCTTCCTCCTTCCTCCTGTCTTGCCCCGATGGAACAGACAGGGGAGGCAAGACCAGCATGCTCTGGCGACGGTCTCCAGCGGGACAAGCCACCACTCGCGGTGCTCCGCATCTAGGGAACCTCGTGGAGGACTGGAGCGAGAGCCCCACTAGCCGAGGCGGAACGCGGCGACGGCGACGGTGTGCTTGTGGCCAGAGGCCACCGGAGTAGGGGCGAGGGGCGGGGCAGCCCTAGTACGGTGGTGCGGGTCTCTGGTGGAGATGGAGAGACGAGAGGGGCTCAGGGTCATCGGAATTTGAGCCAGGGCCGACGGTGGCCATGGCGGCGATTGGGGAACAGGAGAGCTCCTCGAGCTCGAGGAAGAGGCCGAGGACGCTCCTCGGAGAAAGAGGAAGAGGTGGAGGTGGCTCCCAATGCCCGAGGAAGCTCGAGGCTGTGACCTTTATAGCCGGCCGGGGCGAGCGGATTAGCACCGCCGCCGTGGCGGCCTTATCGCTGCACTAGTGTACCAAGGCACGTGGCAGTCGAAGGCGACATCGGCAGGGCCTCCAGGTGCGAGGAGAGACAGGGGGCTTCGTAAGAGCTCGATAGGGAAGACGACAATGAAGGTCTCCGACAAAACAGGGGCGAGGCTCGTCGCGGCTCGGCAAGGCAGAATCGGAGGGGGGAGAGCTCCAAGGAGAAGAGGACGGCGAGGGGAGGCGATTGGACATGACAAGGCGTGCGGAAACGGCGAGCAAAGGAGGGGCCCGAGCTAGCAAACACGCAGCTCGCGTCCATGGTATGCCAGGGCCGTGGACACCACGTGAACTCGGTGATGCCACGCGTATGAGTGCCCAAAAATGTCTGGAGTGAAGTCCCTTCAAGAAATAGCTCCCTAGAGGTGATGGCTCGAAGCAATGGATTGTGGCTAGATGGGAATGATCCCCTGAAGTTTCCTGCAGCAAGCTTGGGCACCTCACTGTGATAAACAGGAAGAAGATAAGAGCAAACTACCATGTGTGGGAGGTTTAGGGTAGGAAGGACTACAATCCTGTGAAATTTGAGAAGAAGAGGATCAAGATTTAATAGGGTTGGTTTGGAACTAACTAATCTGGTCCAGAACAAGGATTTTAATATGGCACTCACATACTGACATGGATGGTGCTGAAACTTGGATGAGATGAATATTTTAGGGTTATGAAGATGTTGTATAAATTTGATGCCATCTTGATAAGCCAAAATGGCACTTCTTTCACACAGTATCCTACTGGATAGAAACTTAAGAGAATTACTCGGAATAATTGCCTAAATAAGAATGAGCTCAAAATTGGTTAAGCAAGGTTTTATAGATAGGAGAATATCCTCGTAAAATTTCAGAATTTATGGAGCAATATAAAATATAGTTGCTTCACAAATCCAAATAATAACGAGAGACAAAGATTTGATGCTATGGACACATGGTTGAAGGAGTGATTCTCAAATTTGGCGAGAGGCATAACTTGATCATATTGAGATGATGGAAAAGTTTCAAATCATTTGAACACTCCTAGCTAGCACTTGCTTCACAAAGCTTTCTCTGGATCAGAAACTTTGGAAATTTGCCAAGAAATATTTACTAGCTAAATTGAGTTGAATTTTGGCATGAGGCAATGATATAGATAGGAAAGAGTGCCCACAAATTTTGAGAGCAATCAAGCTAATGAAAAGGGTACTTGCTTCACAACTTGACAGATAGGGCCGAATCAGAAAAGGAATTTTTGGGAAATATTTCTGAACATGACAAGGAAATATTTTGTCATATCTGAGGAAGATATGACCCAAGAGATTTATGAGAATTATTTGGGAATTTTTGGAGAGATAGAAATGGGGGTTGCTTCACAACTCAAAGCAAACAGGATTATTCCTTTAAAAGAAAAAGGAATGTTCCCAGGGAAAAGAATATTGAGATAGGCTCAAGATGGAAATGGCTAGGTCTTGGGGTGGTTTGAACGTTGGCAATCCACTAAGAAAAAGAAATCAAGGGTAATCCCTTTAGGTTCCAAAACTATCAAGCCACAAAAAGCAAAACCAGATCAAAATCAAAGGAAAAAAGAAATGGGCAAAATCCAGGGTGTTACAATTTGACACGTGTAAACCATGCCTCATGGGAAAGATGACCAAGAGTCCATTCTCCGAAACAATGGAGCGAGCAACCAACTTGTTGGAAATAATACATACCAATATAAGCGGTCCAATGAGCATTGAGGCTCGCGATGGCTATCCTTATGTTCTCACCCTCACTGATGACTTCAGCAGATATGGGTATGCCTACTTAATGAAACACAAGTCTGAGACCTTTGAAAGGTTCAAAGAATTTTAGAGTGAGGTAGAGAATCAACGTGACAAGAAAATAAAGTTCTTGCGATCTCATCGTGGAGGAGAAAATTTGAGTCATGAGTTTGGCACGCACTTAAGGAAATGTGGAATTGTTTCACGATTCATGCCGCCCGGCATACCTCAGTGTAATGGTGTGTCTGAACATCGTAATCGCAGTTAACTAGATATGGTGCGATTTATGATGTCTCTTACTGATTTACCGCTCTTATTTTGGGGATATGTATTGGAGACTACCACAGTCACTTTAAATAGGGCACCGTCTAAATCCGTTGAGACAACACCGTATGAATTATGGTTTGGGAAGAAACATAGGCCGTCGTTTCTGAAAGTTTGGGGATGTGATGCTTATGTCAAGAAACTTCAACCTGAAAAGCTTGAACCCAAGTCGAAAAAGTGCGTCTTCATAGGATACCCTAAGCAAACTATTGGGTATACCTTCTATCTCAGATCCAAAGGCAAGATCTTTGTTGCCAAGAATGGATCCTTTCTAGAAAAAGAGTTTCTCTCAAAAGAAGTGAGTGGGAGGAAAGTAGAACTTGATGAGTTAATAGTACCCCCTCTTGAACCGGAGAGTAGCGCAGCGCAGGAAAATGTTTCTGTGGTGCCTGCACCGACTAGAAAGGAAGTTAATGATGATGATCATGAAACTTCAAATCAAGTTACTACTGAACTTTGTAGGTCCACGAGGACACATTCTGCAACAGAATGGTACGGCAACCCTGTCCTAGAAATCATGTTGTTAGACAATAGTGAACCTTCGAACTATGAAGAAGCGATGGCGGGCCCGGATTCCAACAAAAGGCTTGAAGCCATGAAATTTGAGATAGGATCCATGTATGAGAACGAAGTATGGACTTTGGTGGACTTGCCCGATGATCGGCAAGCCATAGAAAATAAATGGATCTTTAAGAAGAAGACTGACGCGGATGGTAATGTGACCGTCTATAAGGCTCGGCTTGTCGCTAAGGGTTATCGACAAGCTGAAGGAGTTGACTACAATGAGACTTTCTCACCCATAGCGATGCTGAAGTCCGTATGGATCATGTTAGCAGTTGCCGCATTTTATGATTATGAGATCTGGCAAATGGATGTGAAAAAAGCATTCCTTAATGGCTTTCTTTAGGAAGAACTGTATATGATGCAGCCAGAAGGTTTTGTCGATCCTAAAAATGCTGACAAGGTATGCAAGCTCCAGTGCTCCATCTATGGGCTGGTGCAAGCATCTCGGAGTTGGAACATTCGCTTTGATGAGGTGATCAAAGCGTTTGGGTTTGTACACACTTATGGACAAGCGTGTATTTACAAGAAAGTGAGTGGGAGATCTGTAGCATTTCTCATTTTATATGTGGATGACATATTGTTGATGGGAAATGATATAGAACTTTTGGAAAGCATAAAGGCCTACTTGGATAAGTGTTTTCAATGAAGGACCTTAGAGAAGTTGCTTACATATGAGCCATCAATATCTATAGAGATAGATCGAGACGCCTCATTGGTCTTTCACAAAGCACATACCTTGACAAGATATTGAAGAAGTTCAATATGGATAAGTCCAAGAAGGGGTTCTTGCCTGTATTGCAAGGTAAGAGATTGAGCACAGCTCAATGCCCGACCACGGCAAAAGATAGAGAAAAGATGAGTATCGTCCCCTATGCTTTAGCCATAGGCTCTATTATGTATGACATGATGTGTACCAGGCCTGATGTGAACCTTGCCATAAGTTTAGTAGGGAGGTACCAAAGTGATCCCGAAATGGATCACTGGACATCGGTCAAGAATATCCTTAAGTACCTGAAAAGGACAAAAGATATGTTTCTCATTTATGGAGGTGCCGAAGAGCTCATCGTAAAGGATTACGTCGATGCTAGCTTCGACACAGATCCAGATCACTCCAAGTCAGAAACTGGATACATGTATATTTTGGATGGTGGGGCGGTAAGCTGGTGCAGTTGCAAGCAAAGCACCGTGGCGGCATCTACATGTGAAGCGGAGCACATAGCTTCTTCGGAAGCAGCACAAGAAGGAGCCTGGATGAAGGAGTTCATCACCGACCTAGGAATGATTCCCAATGCGTCGGGCCCGGTGACTCTCTTCTGTGAAAACACTAGAGCTATAGCCATTGCCAACGAGCCCAGGTTTCACAAGAAGACCAAGTACATCAAGCGCTGCTTCAACTCCTTTCGTGGATACATTCAGGATGCAGATACAAATATTTTTAAAGTACATACAGATCTGAATGTCGCAGATCCGTTGACTAAACCTCTTCCACAAGCGAAACATGATCAGCACCAGAACTCTATTGGTGTTCGATTCGTCACAATGTAACTAGATTATTGACTCTACTGCAAGTGGGAGATTGTCGGAAATATGCCCTAGAGGCAATAATAAAATGGTTATTATTATATTTCCTTGTTAATGATAATTATATATTGTTCATGCTATAATTGTATTAACCGAAAACCATTATACATGTGTAAATACATAGACCACACCCTGTCCCTAGTGAGCCTCTAGTTGACTAGCTCGTGTGACGCCCTTGATTTAATCGTACGCTAATCATACATGCAAATGCGCACGATCAAACTCAAGGACTCACGGGAAGATATCGCAACACAACTCTAGACAAAAATAAAACATACAATCTTCATACTACAAGCCAGGGGCTAGAATACGGAAGCTCGATAAACACACGAGTCAGCGGAAGCAACAATATTTGAGTACAGACATTAAACATGGGGTGCCTTACAGAAGGCTAGCACAAAAGATACACGATTAAACGAGGCGAGGCCTCCTCCCTGGGAACCTCCTAACTACTCATGGTCTTCAGCGGCCTCCATGTAGTAGTAGGCACCGTCGGGGTAGCAGTCGTCGTCAACGGGATACTCCATCTCCTAGGCTCCATCCTGTCGTCACAGCTACGGATCAAGGGGACAAAGGGGAGCAAAGCAACAGTGAGTACTCATCCAAAGTACTCGCAAGTCTTACATCAGAACTAAGCTAAGTATGCATCAGTATCAGAGAAGGGTTTATATGTGGAATGACTGCAGTAATGCAAGAATAGAGAGATAAGGCCTAGTCCTATCAAAGACTAGCATCTTCAGGGGTCTTGCAGCAATAGACGAGAGTAGAACAGGAAAACACAAATTAAAGTCATATTGTTGCAGCAATATTAATATGAGGTCAAGCCCAGAGGTCCTCCCTCGACTCCCTACGAGGAAGCAATCCCAGGGCAACTAATCCAGTTAAATAACAGTTGTAGTTGTATACGATCATGGCACAACTCCAAGTTGTCCTGTAACCGTGGACACGGCTATTCGAATAGATAAGTTCTTCCTTGTAGAGGTGCACAACATATTCCCCGTCACACTCGATAACACTCTAGCCGGACACACTTTTCTGGGTCATGCCCGGCCTCGGAATATCGACACGTCGCAGCCCCACCTAAGCTCAACACAGAGGCCAGCCCACTAGTCTAACTACTAAGCAGAAAGGGGTCGTGGGCCCACTTGCCCTCTGCGCACCTCCACGATGCAAGGGCGGCCGATGTCTACCTGAGCACCCCTTACTACAAGTGTGATGCATCTCCAGATCACTCGGGCGCGCGCCGCTCCATTGCTCACGTCTGAAAAGCTTCGGCTGATACCACGACGTCGAGTACCCATAATTCTTCCCACGCACACGGTTAGTGCGTAATAAAGCCTTTTGACCAACCCATATCAAATACCCAAATCCATTATCATTTTAATTAAGTCATCGACACATCCACGCGGGAATCCACCCGCCTAACATCTATTCGTCAAAGATCCCAGCAACATGGTCAAGTAACTGTGTGGTTGTAACATCAGGGGGGTCCGAGGCATCACCCTCGTTGGACCCCGAATGATGTAACCGTCAAGGTGGACTTAGAGGAATCACCCTCGAGGGTCCCACACTTGAGGGGTTGCACCACAGAGACATCTTCGGGAGTGGTGAAGGAGGAATCACCCTCAATAACCATGACCGACTAGCTGTACTACAGAGATATCATCCTTAGTACTTCGCGAGGTTTCACCCTCGGTACCCGATATTAGCTCTGTAGCACCGTGTAACTAAGAGGGGGTGTAAGTGATGTGTCGGTTCTGGCTCGTCGATCAGGGATCGAGACTTGATGACAAAGCGGGGCAACTGGACTAAGGGGGTCACAGGGGATGACTGCTCCACCTATACTAAACAGTTTTAAAGTGCCGGTACTGAAAGTAGCAGTTCATCAAAAACAGGCTATGTATTAGATATAGTAGCTAACTACAACAGTTGCATAAATTCTAATGCAAGCAGGAGAAAGAAAGACATAGGCGATATGAGGATGATCAAAGGGGGTTTGCTTGCCTTGCTGCTCTGTGGCAAAGGGCTGGTCGTCAGGGGCGTAGCGCACTCGGCAGCAGCGTTAGCCTCGGGGTCTACTGGTAAAAAGAGGGTAGAAGAAACAATAAATATGAAAGCAGACAAATGCATCATGATGCATGACATGGCAATATGCCGAGCTAGGGGTGTTATATTGCCTAGCCAAGTGTTTCAGTTAATTTATGAATTTATTTGGTATTATTTTAGTAAAGTCATGCACTACACGCAAAAGTTACATGTTCACGTATCTAGGAGCGATGCTCAAGCATTTCGATTACATAATCAAAATCTACATATTTTTCTGATCATTTTACATATATAAATTATTTTCATCTGAGTTACAGATTAAAAGATATGATTTTCTAAAGATTTTAACATTTTCTCAAATTATTTTAAATCATATAAATGAGTTAATGCATCAGCACTGCATCAGCATGACATCAGCAATCGGTTGGCGAGCTGACCAGTCAAACTCACAGGTGGGACCCACCTGTCAGCCTCAGTGAAACTAACATCGCTTAGTTTTAGACTAACAGAAATAATTAGGCGGTGGGCCCCAGGTGACAGTGGCTATTGTAGTTAAGAGATTAATTTTAAAGCTTAATAAACTTAATTAATGAAAGGGGCCCACATGTCATACAAAGGGGGGTGTGGCCCACCTGCCATTGACTGGCCGAGCCCTGTCAGCAGGTTGACTCGGTCAACTAGTCAACCAAGGGCTCGGGGCCCATGGGTGAGTGATCCTCGGGGTGACCCCAGTCGGGCCAGGTCAGCAGCCGCGGCGCTGGGTCGTCGGAGGAGCTCCGGCGAGCACCAGGGACGGCGCTGGGGTCGGAAAAGGCGCCCCGGCCACCATTTTGCGCGCAGCGATGAGCTACGAGCAGCTGGTGCTCGCGCTCGTTGATCTGGGCCATCAGAGGCACCATGGCGGTTGGTAGGGCGCCGGCGACGAGCCATGGCGACGGTTGCATTCGGGCCAGCACGGGCGCGTGCATATAGCGAGCAAACGGTGCAAAACTATCGCAGAACGGGCTCTACGCAATGCGGCGAAGCACGTGGACTCACACCCGCGACCATTTGGTCATCTGAGGCTCGCCAGCGACGAGCACAAACGGAGCCGCATTCGGGAACGATGGGGGAAAGGGGCTGCGGCGGCGGAAACAGAGAACAATGAGGGGGAGGAAGGGGGGCTCACGACGGTCATGTAGAGGTGCAAGGCATGCGCGGGGAGGCTCGACGTCGTCGAAGTCGAGGGAGATTGCAAGCGGGTCCGAGGAAGAAGAAGGGCGTCATTCGTTCGTTGCGCGGGCGCCGAGCTCGAGCGCGTCCTTGTAGTCAACGTAATCGACGCAGGCGGTGCTCCTGGCGTGGTCTCAGGTGGCGGGGAGGTTGTAGGGCGCGTGTGCGACGGCGGTCATGGTGATGACGGCGTGGGCTCGAGCGGAGGAAGAAATAGAGAGCGAGAGAGGGAGGGGAAAATGAGACGGGGCTCGATCTAGGGTTGCGGAGGCGATCTTATCCCCTCCCAGGATGCTGTAGCGGCGCAGGAGGCGAGCTAGCTCAGCGGGGACGACGCCGACGCCCTAGCTCGGTCGCCATTGCCAGGTGCGGGAGGGAGGTAGGGGATGAGCGGGGGAGTGGGTTGGGCCGGCGCTGTAGGCCGAGGCTTTAAGTGCACCTGGGGCTTTTTCTTTTATTTTGTTTTCTTTTGTCTTCTGTTTTTATTTTTCAACCTTTGTTTTATTCCACTTTAGCTTTAATTTCCTTTAGCAAAAATGTGAGATATGGTCCATTTAACAACTTGCAATATTTTTGAATGGCCACAACAAGTCTGGGCAAATTTTGGGAACTGTTTGCATTTCATAATTGAATCTAATAGCACTTTAAATTGCTTTAAGCTACTATTATCAATGGTGGGGGCCACAGCACATGTTTCATGATGTTGTTTTCCTTAATATTAATTGTTTTGGATTACTCCACAATAGTACAACATTTTCCTTATGCTGATTGAGGATTTATTTTATCACAATAAAATCCAATGCCCCTTTTAAATGGAATTTGAAAAGAGATATGAATTTTCAACTTGATCATATCCTTCTTAGCAAAAAGATTAGGCACTGACCATGGTCATCAATGCGCTTAATTACAATGCTCACTGTAGCAAAAGCTGAGGATGTCAGAACTCTCCCCTACTAACAAGAATTCTCATCCTGAGAATCAAGAGGTAGAAGGAAAGAGCTCGAGGCATTCATCACGAAGATGATCCTCGCGTTCCCAAGTGGCCTCATCTTCAGAATGATTTGACCACGGCACTTTAAGGAACTTGATGACTTTGCGACGAGTCTGACGTTCGGCCTGATCGAGAATGCGGATCGGATGTTCTTTATAAAAGAGGTCTTGTTGTAGCTCAAGCATATCATGATCCACTGCTCGAATTGGGTCCTTGAAGCAGCGACGGAGTTGAGACACATGGAAGACATTGTGGTCGTGAGAACGGTTCACCGACTGTTCCAAATGATAAGCTACTTTTCCACACTGCTCAAGAACAGTGAAAGGACCAATATAGCGAGGAGCTAACTTGCCCTTGATCCCAAAACGGTGTGCACCTCTCATTGGTGTGACACAAAGATAATCCTTTTCGCCAGTTTGATAGACCATATCTTGGTGATGACGGTCATACTGACTTTTCTGACAAGACTGGGCAGCCTTCAGATTCTCATGAATAATAATGCAGACTTGATCTTCGGCATGTTGGATAATACCCGGATCAAATAGTGATCGTTCCATTGGATGGTGGCTCGGGAATTTCATATGAAGCCAAGTGCAAAGGATACTTTGGAGTCAAAGATGTACAGGATAATCAGGTTTCGATCCTGTGGAACTTTGGTTATGGATCCACCATGCGGGCCCAGAGTAGGCAGAGCGGTGACATCTTCTACGGTCTTGGTAGCAAGACATGTCACAGGGTAGCCTATCAGTTATGTTGGCAACAACGTCGGTACCAAGGGCGGGGAAGGAATAGAACTATTTTCCTGCTCGTTGAAACGAGGCGGACCAATAGGCAAAGTTCTCGTCCACCGGCGGCTACCGGAATCTTATCCACAATTGTAAAAGGGTCTTACTGACAGAGTTGCATACGAGGTTGTTACCTAAGCAGGGAATTAGCACTGCTTAAGTTATGCCATAAGAAAGGTCAAACAGACCAATGGAAAGGAAAATTTGTTCACACGCACAAGTATTAAAGTATACCATTCCCGAGGAAAAATAGGGTATGGTATACATGATAGGTCATCAAGTAAATAACCATTTTGTTAAAACGGCAAGGAGAATCATGATGTTCGCCCATAGCCTGTGGTTTTGATAATTGATCAAGAACAATTTAGCATTGCGCTTCCAATGTTCCTGTTGACATTTTAAGTACCACACCCGTGCTTCGGGATAGCATTGACATGGTCATCCGATAAAGGTCGGACCTTGGGTAAACAAAAGGATCCATGAGGAACAACTTATAAAACTTAGTCATACAATTTCCTCATGGGAGAATGGCTAACCTTACCAAGGGAGATAATATAACAATAGGTCCTTCGGTCCGGTGTGCTAGACAAGACATCACCGTACCGAGTTACATAAGACCAAAGTTATATTTTATTGCGAAAATGTTCCAACCATCATATCTGTCTGAGATTCAGATTTGATTAGTGTCACGATACCTCAGTCTCAGGGTGCCTAAGAAGAAAAGGGGACCACCAAAAACAAACAAGATGATAATTCAAGATTCTCGGGATATGAACTACAGAAGAAAGTATTGGATCATGAGTTGGATTGTAACACACATGAACACAATGTCAAGACATTCGTGCCCACAAGGAATGCTTGCAACAAAAATGCAACCGAATTCTGGTTTGGGAACCATCATCGAGGATATCAAGGCCCTTGCATAAGCCTCGATTAGTTCTTATGATGGAACTTAATTTCCTTGATCAAATAAGTTAGTGGCTTGGGGTGCCAAGATAAAATTATATGAAGTGAAGATAGCAAATCTGCAAAACATATAAGACTTAGCACATGCGTGCATGATTTGGTATTTCCCGAGAGGAAGCGGAACAAAACTTTCACATCTTCAGGGCGGCAAGAGTGCACGTGACCTTTGGGAAAAACACTTCTTCAATCAAATATATCCTTCATGATCTAGGCACAAAGATAAAGCTTTCAAGGGCTTCGTCGTGAACCATGAATAAGAAGAGGGTGTGGCTGATGGGCTCAACAACAATCCCTCAAGATTTTGAGAGGGATGAATTTCCAAAATTATAATATCAAGGAGATAGCATTTGTTAAATCAAATGGTCTAATGTCGTATGCTCGAGAGAACAACAATAATTAACCATTGGTCAAAGGGTGCACTCGGAAATAATAGTGAGTAGCACGACCATTGCTAGAATGGTGAGTCGACATCGGACACACCAAGAATGCAACAATCAGTTGTTAACATCAAGGCAATAGGGTTGCCAGAAGTATTGGAATCACACATCACAGTTCACTTGTTGGTATTCCGGTTTGAATTAACACGGGACCAAGAAATGAATGGTGATGGGGAGAAGTATTACTACGTCAAGAATTCTTAAGACGTGCGCAATTTTGACGACATTCCTGACATAAAAGATAGTAATACTCCAAGGTAGAAGATAACATAAGTTGAATAGCAAGGAACTTAAGGGACAACACAAAACATGATCAAGTTTGTGTTGGTGGGAAGGCAATAAGGTTTGTCGATGATAACAGAGATCATCGAGGGGCAAGGATGGTATTTCTCATCATGCATTTGATTGATACACTGAAGGAGTTCAGAATGCTGATGATGATCACGACACTTTTGTCGAGAAGTTTCATGAAGGTGTAATCGCTTAGCGACGACTGTTGGAAATATGCCCTAGAGGCAATAATAAAATAGTTATTACTATATTTCCTGTTTCAAGATAATCCTTTATTATCCGTGCTATAATTGTATTGAATGAAAGCATAGATACATGTGTGGATATATAGACAAAAAAATGTCCCTAGTAAGCCTCTAGTTGACTAGCCAGTTGATCAAGGATGGTTAAGGTTTTCTCACCATACGCAACTGTTGTCACTTGATAACTAGATCACATCATTAGGAGAATGATGTGATGGACAAGACCCAAATTATGAACATAGCATGTGATCGTGTCATTTTGTTGCTATTGTTTTCTGCGTGTCAAGTATTCATTCCTATGACCATGAGATCATGTAACTCACTGACACTGGAGGAATGCCTTGTGTGTATCAAACATCACAACGTTACTGGGTGACTATAAAGGTTCTCTAGAGGTTTCTCCGAAGGTGTCCATTGAGTTAGCATGGACCAAGATTGGGATTTGTCACTCCGTGTGACGGAGAGGTATCTCGGGGCCCACACGGTAATACAACATCACATATAAGCCTTGCAAGCAATGTGACTAAAGTGTTAGTCATGGGATCTTGTATTACGGAACGAGTAAAGAGACTTGTCGGTAACGAGATTGAAATAGGTATAGAGATACCGACGAACAAATCACGGGCGAGTAACATAGCGAAGGACAAAGGGAATGTTATACGGGATTATATGAATCCTTGGCACAGAGGTTCAACTGATAAGATCTTCGTAGAATATGTAGGATCCAATATGGGAATCCAGGTACCGCTATTGGATATTGGTCGGGGAGTGTCTCAGGTCATATCTGCATAATTCTCGAACCCGCAGGGTCTGCACACTTAAGGTTCGGTGACGTTTCGGTATAGTTGAGTCATATATGTTGGTGACCGAAGGTTGTTCGGAATCCCGAATGAGATCACGGACGTTGCGAGGGTTTCCGGAATGGTCCTGAAACGAAGATTGATATATGATACATCCATTTTGCATCATGTTTTCATGTTGATATGTATCGCTTTTTGGGTTGTTATTTCACTTCACGGTATAATACTTATGCCTTTTTCTCTCTTATTTTGCAAGGTTTACATGAAGAGGGAGAATCCCGGCAGCTGGAATTCTGGCCTGAAAAAGGAGCAAGTTTGAGAAAAGTATTCTACTCAACTCCAAACGCCGTAAAAATCAACGACGATTTTTTTCGAGAATTATAAAAAATATTGGGCCGAAGAAGTGCCAGAAAGGCGCCAGCAGGTGGCCACAAGCCTGCTAGGCGCAGCCACCCCCCTGGCCGCGCCTAGGGGGCTTGAGAGCACCCAGCTGGCCCTCTGGCCCCCCTCTTCTACTATATGAAGGGTTTCATCCGGTAAAAAATCAGGAGGAGGCTTTTTCATGGATTCGCCGCCGCCACGAGGCGGAACTTGAGCATAACCAATCTAGAGCTCCGCCAGGACGATCCTGCCGGGGAAACTTCCCTCTCGGAGGGGGAAATGTCGGGACCCCGATCCTAAGCCATAGGAATCCAGCCTGTAACACATCGCATCCCTTTGTGGTCTCACGCACAGTTAACTCCACGGCTGCAGCCTTACCTTAGCCGGGACCGTTTGCGTCTTTTGACTCACTTATGCGATAGTGTCGCTAGCAATCCAATGTCAAAGAACCCGGATCAACATGTCTAGTCGTAAACCAAAGTGGCAGTACCGCACAAGGACACGCATACATGACCCAACAAAGCAGGTGTCGGTCATCAGCGAATGTAGACGAGTCGTAGCAAGCTACAAGGACTCCATTACATCGCGTGACATTTCCCCAAAGGGGACAGACACAACAGCTAAGAAGGACACATGCCGGTCAACCAATGTGTCTGGAGCAGTAGAGAACTACCAAGGCTCATTGGATCACAAAGGGGCATTTCCTCGTAAGGAGTGCTACTAAAGTTCACGACTAGGTAATCGAACCCCATACATATCAAGTACGACACACGTACGCATGGCATACCGATATGTATAGATACATCGATGGCATCACAACATAACCATAAACATACAAGCTTTATTTAAGAGGCTCGGAAGAGCCACACACATAATATTACACATTAAGGGTCTCACGAACCATAATAGCAGTCATTCAGTTACAAGCCAGCGGAAGAGTTATAAACTGTCCGAGTACAGAAAGAGCAACTAGAAGGCACATGGCCTGACTATACTACAGATCCAACGTAGGGCCAGATCGTAGCTGGGACACCAGCTACTCGTCGTCGTCGATGTCTACGAAGAACCCTCCATTAGGGTCATTAGCAACCTCTGCAACATTTATTAAACAAACATGAGTACGAAGGTACTCAGCAAGACTTCAGGATAACTAACTACTCATGCAAGGTATCAAAAGGTATTGTGGGGTTTCATGCGGAAAGCCAGCATTTGACTCGTGGCTAGACAACTTGCATTTTTAAATAATTTTGACAACTTGATTTCTCGCATACGAGTCCACTAACACCACAACAATACGCTATCGTGGAATCATTCCGTCTCCCTACGGAAATGCCGTCCACGACACTCATGCTTATCTTGGCAATTTTATGAGTAGCCATTGAAGTTATCTATGAAAAACATATGTCTCCAAGTAGTCCATATCCGCGGACGCGGCTATTCGAATAGATCATAACCCTGCAGGGGTGTACTTCGTCACACACGCTCTCGCCACTTATCGCCATGTGCAAGTCATGCACCTCGGCAACCTTCAAGCGGAAGCGCAGCGAGGGAGTCGGCCACGACCGTTAACCACACCAGTACCTAGTCCAGGTTTATCGCCTATCTGAGAGTAACCCGTACGGAAGTCCGGCCGGGGTTTCCGCCACGGCCTCAAACGATGTGCGCAGGGTTCCCGAGCCCACAATCCGGGTGCCACTTGGTACACCGTGCCACTGCCTACCGCATCACGGCCCACCTCTCAGGTCAGCACCATGCACGGCCTCCAGCATTACTATAAACACCAGAAACTACTTGCAACTCCTCGACCGAGTACTACGCGATTAATAGGCCGAGCGGGGTCATATTTTAGGGCCCAGCATGTGGTAGTATCTAGTCTTGGATTACATACACGGAACTCAGTTCCTATGGACGGTTCCAATGAAACAACCCGCCATGTACTCCTACACAGCCTTTCACCGGTACCTTTACCAAATCAAGTTCAACACACAACCTTTGCTCATCGAACACATTCCCACAATTATGTTCATCTCCCAGATGACAGACCATACACAACTCTAAGCATAGCATGCATAGCAGGATAAGGCACATCATATCTCAAGCAACTACCAGGTATGCTAGGTTGCAAGGTTCGGCTATTTACTGTGACAAGGTTAGGTCATGCAAAGGAAGTGGGTTCAACTATCATGGCAAAAGCAGTTGAAGCATTTGATCTTAATGCAATAAATAGGTGCAGGAGCAAGAACATGGGATTTATCGGGATGATCAAAGGGATTGCTTGCCTTGTTGCTCAGAGGAGGGACAATATCCGTCAGACGGATATTCGGTGGAATCCGAGGGTGCGGAGCCTACCGAAATGAATGGCAACATTCAATAACAATCATATGCAATCAAAATGATGCATGAGCATGGCATGAGAATGCAAGGTGATAAGTTATTATAATCAATATGTATTAGGTTTAGAGTTGATTTGAATCACATTCGAATATCAATTCAAACGAGGTAGTCTCGGATACCGGTTTAATTGATTCGACCTGATGCTCGGATCAACTTGATGTTAGCATGCATGAGATGTCATGTTAAGGTACTGATTTGTAATTAGGACAGTGTGTGATCATGGCATTCATAATGAAATTTGAATATTTTCCAAATTCCATTTAAAAGTAATTATAAGAACTGAATTATTCCTTATTCTACATGTTAGGGTCCTGTAACTTTTTCAAACATGGTTGAAAATAGCATATTCAGAATCCTTGAATTTTTCTAATACTTTTTCATATATAAATTATTTTCATTGGAGTTACAGATTAATTTCTATGATTTTTACAAGTTTTAGCAATTTCTTGGAATTATTTCTATACTCGAAATTCTCTTTATTGCATAAGCCTGACGTCAGCAGGTCAGCCGACCTGTTCAGGTCAAACCTGACAGGGGGGACCCACTGGTCAGCCTCTCTGGGACTAATCCCGCGCTGACCAGTCCCTTCACTATGTTGACTTGGCCTTGGGCCCACTGTCAGCGAGTGATTAAGCCCCTAAGCTGCTGGCTAACTTGGCCACGTCGGCCCCCACCGGAGCATGGCCGGCGGCGACCACGGACGCGGCGGAGGGCTCACCGGAGAGAGCTAGACAGCACATCGGCCGTCGGTTTTGGGCGCAGAAAGGAGCTACGGGTAGCTGGTGCAACGCCGCATCTAGCAGGGCCATCAGGGGAGGCTAGGGTCGCCGGGAGAGGCGCCGGCGACGAGCCGAAGCGGCGGCCGAAGCTCGGACTTCTACGGCTGATGGCTCTAGGGCACGGGGAGGACAGCTGATGGGCTCATCACACTCCTGGAGGCTCCAGGAGCTCGATCCCTAGCTCGAGCGCGTGGAACAGACACCACAGCGACGGCGACGACATGACCGGCGGCGAGGAGCTCTCGGCCTTGGTGGGGAACGGGGCTACGATGCACGGAAGAGCGTGGGGTGAGAGGGGAAACGAAGACGAGCTCACGGTGGTTCCGATGGTGTTGTTGAGGGGCTCGGGGGTGCGCCGGAGGGAGCGAATCAACGGGAGAGGTCCGGCGGCCGGAGGTGGAAGACGATGGCATTGGGGCGATGCAGAGCTCGGGCAAGCTTCGGCTTCTGCAGAGAGGACCAGAATGACGAGGCGGAGCTAACGGACTACTCGGAGGAAGGTTCCCGTGGCTAGAAGCGCTGCAGCTCGAGCTCGAGCTCGTGGTAATGGCGGCAGCAGGAGGGAGGAAAAGATCCGAGAGGAGGGGGAAACCGGTGCTAGGGAATGGATAGACGAAGCCCCGGGGAGCTTATCCCCATTGTCGCGCTGTCCCGGTGGCTCTGGAGCTCACCACGGCGAAGCAGGAGGTGGAGGGGGCCGCCGTGGTCGATCTCCCCTCTGCCAGAAGGCAGAGGAAGAAGACGACCCTGCCCCTGGTGGGCTGGGCCTCCTCAGGCGACAGGTAAGGTTTTTCTTCCACTTATTTCTTTTCTGTTTTGTTCTGTTTTGCTAACTAATGTTTTGCTATTTATTTCAGCTCCAAAATGGTGGTAAAAACTATTTTAAACACACCTGAATTTTTGTTATAATATTCCCAACCATTTCCAAAGTTTTCAACATTTTTGAAAATTTAAAGTTTCTGTTTTCAAATTTAAAATTTGAAACCAGTGGCTTTTTGCATTAATTTAAAATGCTTAAAGTGCCAAGAAAATAGTTTTCTCCAATGCTCATTTATTTTCATGATTTAACAGAAAGTTTGAACATTACTTGAGGCCATTTTGGGTTCATTGATTTTAACTAGTTTGAGATTTTCTTTATTTAAAGTAGTGGCTAGGGTTTTGAGTTTTTCCTTTGCCACTTTCTTGTTCTTGTTGAAAATTCTTAGATGCAAATGCAAAGAAGACATGAGCACAAGACTAACTTGCTTAAGGTGTCAGGGATGTGACAACTCACCCCCACTCAAAAGAATCTCGTCCCAAGATTTAGAAGTCGTCGGGAATAACGCAGGATACTCAAGTCGGAGACGATCCTCTCTTTCCCAAGTTGCCTCCTTTTCGGAATGATTTGACCATTGAACTTTAAGAAACTTGAGGTTTCGACGTCGAGTGGTACGCTCAGCTTGATCAAGAATACGCACGTGGTATTCTCGGTATGAAAGGTTATCTTGGAGATCAAGCGTTTCGTGGTCCACTTCACGGATAGGATCCGAAAAGCAACGCCTGAGTTGCGAGACACAGAAAACATCATGAACCTTGGAAAGATGCGGAGGAAGTTCCAACTGGTAGGCAACTTCTCCTCATTTTGCAAGAATGCGAAAAGGACCAATGTAACGAGGAGCCAATTTGCCCTTGATACCGAATCGATGGGTACCCTTCAAAGGTGTAACCCGAAGGTAAGCCTTCTCGTCAACTTCAAAGGTCACAGCCTTATGATGACGATCATATTGGCTCTTTTGACGAGACTGGGCTGTTTTCAACTTTTCACGAATAATGCGAACCTGCTCTTCTGCATCCTGGATCATATCCGGGCCAAAGAGTTGCCTCTCTCCGGTTTCTGACCAATTTAGAGGTGTTCGACATCTTCGTCCATAGAGAACTTCAAAAGGGGCTTTGCCCAAGCTTGATTGGTAACTATTGTTATAAGCGAATTCGGCGAATGGAAGGCACTTTTCCCAATTCATACCGAACGATATAACACAAGCTCGGAGCATATCTTCTAGGATTTGATTCACTCTTTCTACTTGACCACTTGATTGGGGATGGAAAGCAGTGCTAAAAGATAGGTGAGTCCCCATGGCATTCTGAAAACTTTCCCAGAAGCGAGAAGTAAAGATACTTCCACGGTCCGAGTTAATCTCCAGGGGAACACCATGAAGAGACACTATTCAAGAGATATATAACTCTGCTAGTTGGCTAGCTGTTATACTCTCACGAACAGGAAGAAAATGAGCCACTTTGGAAAGACGGTCCATGACCACAAAGATAGCATTATTCCCTTTCTTGGTCTTGGGAAATCCGGTAATGAAATTCATGCTAACTTTATCCCATTTCCATTCAGGAATAGCTAGAGGCTGAAGGGTGCCAGCAGGCCTTTGATGTTCTGCCTTAACTCGACGACAAACGTCGCAGTTAGCAACGAACTCAGCAATTTCTCTCTTCATCCTAGTCCACCAGAACCTCTGGCGTAGGTCCTGATACATCTTAGTATTACCGGGATGAATGGTGAGAGGAGAATCGTGAGCCTCCTTAAGGATTAACTGCCTTAGATGTGGGTTCTTAGGAACCACTAAACGATTCTGGATGAACACAACACCTTGATCGTTCATGGAAAATTCTTTAGCGTTTCCGCTAAAAATATTCTCCTTGATCTGTGATATACCCTTGTCACGCTTTTGGCCAGCTATAATTTGATCCTTAAGAGTAGGCTTCGCCATTAGGGTAGAAAGGAATCCTTGAGGAACAATATGGAGATTCAACTTCCGAAAGTCCTCATGGAGATGTGGTTGACCTTGTTGTAGCATCAAATTGTTACAATAAGATTTACGACTTAGCGCATCGGCCATAACATTGGCCTTCCCCGGGGTGTAAGTTATCCCTAAGTCGTAATCCAAGATCAACTCAACCCACCGTCTTTGCCTGAGATTCAAATCCGGCTGGGTGAAGATATATTTCAGACTTTGGTGATCAGTGAATATTTCGCAACGATTACCCAGAAGGTAATGTCGCCAGGTTTTTAGTGCATGGACCACAGCTGCAAACTCAAGGTCATGCGTGGGATAATTATCCTCATGTGGACGCAACTGACGAGATGCGTATGCGATCACATGACGATCTTGCATGAGAATGCAACCCAATCCTTGTCGCGAGGCGTCGCAATAGATAACAAAGTCCTTAGAAAAATCTGGTGGTAGCAACACAGGTGCGGAAGTCAGGCGTCTTTTCAGTTCCTGAAAACTATGCTCACACTGTGGTGTCCACTCGAACTTTTTATCTTTCTTGAGGAGTTCAGTTAGAGGCTTTGCAACCTTGGAGAAATTCTCGACAAAGCGGCGACAATAGCTCGCTAGACCAAGAAAACTCCTAACTTGCTTAACCGATTCAGGTTGAGTCCAATCAAGGACAGCTTCAACTCTCTCGGGATTGACAGCAATACCCTTACCAGAGATTACGTGTCCTAGATAGGTCACTTCTGGTAACCAGAATTCACATTTTGAAAATTTTGCATAAAGGCGATGCTCTCGAAGTTTCATCAATACCAGCCTTAGATGCTCGGCATGTTCTTGTTCATTCTTCGAGTAGATGAGAATATCATCGAGGTATACCACGACGAATTTATCCAAATACTCCATGAAGATTGAGTTCATCAGTCGAGAGAAGGTGGTTGGGGCATTGGTTAAACTGAAGGACATAACGGTGTACTCATATTGGCCATAACGAGTAACAAAAGCCGTTTTTGGAATGTCCCCGTTCTTAATCCTGATTTGATGGTATCCCAACCTCAAATCTATTTTGGAGAAGACTGAGGATCCAGCGAGCTGATCGTACAGATCGTTGATCCTGGGGAGCGGATACTTGTTCTCTATGGTGACCAGATTAACTGGTCGGTAGTCTACAACCATCCGATCCGTTCCGTCTTTCTTCTTGACGAAGAGGACGGGACAAGCCCAGGGAGAAGAGCTAGGACGAATGAAACCTTTGTTCAAGGCCTCATCTAATTGCTTCTTAAGTTCGGCTCCAGGGGCGCCATCTTATAAGGTCTTCTGGCTATTGGGACAGTTCCCGGAACAAGATCTATCACAAACTCTACATCTCTGTCAGGTGGAATTCCTGGCAGTTCCTCTGGAAAAACATCCGGGAAGTCACGGACTACCGGAATGTCTTCAAGTTCTGGAAGAGGGTTGGCATGTAGGGAATAGAGTTGGCATTTGGCAACTCGAGTAGAGACATTTACTATCTCACCCGAGGGATGGGTAAGCTGGACATTTCTAGAATGAGTATCAATCTTGGCATAGTGAGCTCACATCCAGTCCATGCCCAAGATGATATTAATATCCGAAGATTTCAAGGCTATCAATGAGGCTAGAAAAACTAGCCTGTCTACTAGAATTTCATTGTCATAGGTTATCCTAGAGGTTTGCCATTTACTACCAGGGGTTTGGACAACCAATGGGATTGGCATATCACAAAAAGACATGTTATGCAGCTGTGCATAACTTTCTGAAATGAAGGAATGAGAAGACCCAGTGTCAAAGAGAACGGACGCTGGGTGATGATTAACAAGAAGCGTACCCAGCATGACGTCGGGATCCTCTGCAGCTTCTTCTGCTGACACATAGTTCACACGGCCACGTGCAGGAGTTGGCTTCACATAGTAAGCTTTGCCCGACTTGGCTTGCCCGACGGACTTTCCGGGTTGCTTGGCACCCACATTCTGAGGACACTCACGGGAATAGTGCCCTGGTTCTCCACACTTGTAGCATATCACTTGGTTGGCACGTGGTGCAGCATTGCTAGCTGGACCACCATAAGATTTTGCTGGAGGGTTGGCCTGATTCGTCTGAGGCGCCACGTAGGATGGCCTCGGAGTGTATCTTGGTGGCAGAGAACTGTTTGGAACCCACAGCCTGCGTTTTGGAAACGCGGAACCAGAAGACGAGCCAAAGTCACGGGAATGCTTCCTTGTGGCTTCGAAGTCAGTATGACCAGTCTCGGCACTGATCGCTTTGTTGACTAGGGCTTGAAAACTTGCACACTCATGGAGGCGCAGATCACGACGGAGCTTAGGGCTCAGACCCTTACGAAACCTTGCTTGCTTCCTGGCGTCAGTAGACACCTCCTCTGTTGCATAGCGGGCGAGGTTACCGAACTCGCGGCTATAGGCATCCACACACAACTTGCCCTGAGTAAAGGCACAGAACTCCTCTCTCTTTCTGTCCATCAGGCCCTCTGGAATATGGTGCAGACGAAAAGCTGCACTGAAGTCTGCCCACGTGGCCACTGGTTCAGCGGGACGCATAGCTTCAAAATTCTCCCACCACAGATTGGCGGGTCCTTCCAGGAAATACGCCGCAAAGGTCACCTTGTCGGCCTCAGACACATTCGCAGAGCGAATCTTGCGTGAGATGCTGCACAGCCAGTCATCAACGTCGAGGGGATCGACGGAATGATGAAACTTTGGAGGATTCAGCTTCACAAAGTCATTGAGGGACACTACGGTATTCCTAGGCTGTCGAGCTGTATTCTGCTCAATACGCTCTAGCAGTCGATTGGTCTCCCTTTTATTTCTTTCTGCCTCAAGCATCACTTCCACCAGAGAAGGCGGGTGAGGCAGGTCTTCCTGCGACGCTTGACTACCCTCGCCTTGCTCATGAGCAGGGGCACGGTTCAACCTGGTGAACACCATCCTGACAAACAAACTCATAGCTTAGACCAAAATCATATCAATACTAGATATGGATTAAGAATGTACTGAACACATGGAATGCGGAAATGTATATCCGAACAGCATGGTAACAAGCAACTGCTATATATACACCATGGTTCATACACACCCTTACATAGTTCAGTACAACCTTAACTGAAGAGCAAGCTACTGAAATTATGAAACTACTCATCAGAGGCTTACAAGCTTCCTATACATTATTTATCTAGGCCTCCGGAATTCATTTCACATTACATGCATACTTCACAAGTCATGGAGGACTGTGAACGTACGGCTACTACCACACTATCCTTCCGCTCACTGCTCAGGCATCCGCATAGAACATCTCATAGAGATTACCTCCATGACCTGGAAGCTCAACCTGCGGATCAGGAAACACTCTAGCCTGAGATCCCTGGGATCCATAAGGACACGGATGTGGCCTTGGTCCCCTGACTGGTGGTAAGAGGGGTCCCCGAAGAGGTGTGACTCCTCCTATAGCTGGCCAGTCAACGTGGGCCTGAAGATGGGTCCTAACAGGGTTCAACATCTCCATCTCTCCATACCCTGTCTGGACTACCGGTGCCAGTTGCGTCAAAACCGTCCACAGACGGGCACGGGTAGCATAAAGCTCCATACGGAGAGCACGAGCATCCCTGTCTCTGTTCTCTAGCATCTCAACAATGGACTGCAGTAGTGGATCCTCCATAGAAGAATCAAAATAGACTCCACTGAGGTATCCCTCTTCACCAGGCTGAGAGGCCAGAACATAGCAGAACTCTGAATTCTGCAGCAGTGCATGTCTCGCTCTCATAATGGTCAGCATTGAGTAGGCAGGATCATGTACTGCCATGTCAATAGTGACCCCCAACCCATAGGACAAATGGATTCGCTTCTCCGCTCCAGGGTAGTCTGGAAATACCCTAACAGTGCAGATGTACTGGCTCTGGTTGAAGTCTCGGTACTGTTCCTCTACTGTGTACTCGGGGTACCAGCGGTAACCGCACACCGACATCACCCTGACCAGCATGGCCGTATGACCCGGCACATCAATGCACCTCGTCAGACGTACCACCTAACGAGAAGGACGGCCAGGCATCTGTAAATAGAGAGTAATGCAAAAGCATTAGAGCTCTGAATGAAAAAGTGGGCAGCATAACGGCTGTAAATGCTCAAAAACAAATTTTGAGACAACCCAAAATGGAATAGCGTAACCACTCAACTATCAAGTTCAACTCTCTGATCATCAAACTTACTTCCTTTTTCCCAGGAATAAAAGAAACCCAATATCTCTTGACCCGTAGTCCTATAATCTATCGATCAGAAACACGAGCCTAGGAGAAGATGAGTAACCTAGTCCTTAATTCCCGCAGAAAAGACGAGGATGACCAGAATAGAATATCTTGAGAAGAGAACAAGAGTCTTACGTTCCCTTCCACAAACAATTCCCTTATATATAACTAAAGCAATTCTAGACTCAACTTCGACCAGTTTGGCTTAGTAATCCTACAGTCAGTCAGGCTCTGATACCAACGTTGTCGGGACCCCGATCCTAAGCCATAGGAATCCAGCCTGTAACACATCGCATCCCTTTGTGGTCTCACGCACGGTTAACTCCACGGCTGCAGCCTTACCTTAGCCGGGACCGTTTGCGTCTTTTGACTCACTTATGCGATAGTGTCGCTAGCAATCCAATGTCAAAGAACCCGGATCGACATGTCTAGTCGTAAACCAAAGTGGCAGTACCGCACAAGGACAGGCATACATGACCCAACAAAGCAGGTGTCGGTCATCAGCGAATGTAGACGAGTCGTAGCAAGCTACAAGGACTCCATTACATCGCGTGACATTTCCCCAAAGGGGACAGACACAGCAGCTAAGAAGGACACATGCCGGTCAACCAATGTGTCCGGAGCAGTAGCAAACTACCAAGGCTCATTGGATCACAAAGGGGCATTTCCTCGTAAGGAGTGCTACTAAAGTTCACGACTAGGTAATCGAACCCCATACATATCAAGTACGACACACGTACGCATGGCATACCGATATGTATAGATACATCGATGGCATCACAACATAACCATAAACATACAAGCTTTATTTAAGAGGCTCGGAAGAGCCACACACATAATATTACACATTAAGGGTCTCACGACCCATAATAGCAGTCATTCAGTTACAAGCCAGCGGAAGAGTTATAAACTGTCTGAGTACAGACAGGGCAACTAGAAGGCACATGGCCTGACTATACTACAGATCCAACGTAGGGCCATATCGTAGCTGGGACACCAGCTACTCGTCGTCGTCGATGTCTACGAAGAACCCTCCATTAGGGTCATTAGCAACCTCTGCAACATTTATTAAACAAACATGAGTACGAAGGTACTCAGCAAGACTTCAGGATAACTAACTACTCATGCAAGGTATCAAAAGGTATTGTGGGGTTTCATGCGGAAAGCCAGCATTTGACTCGTGGCTAGACAACTTGCATTTTTAAATAATTTTGACAACTTGATTTCTCGCACACGAGTCCACTAACACCACAACAATACGCTATCGTGGAATCATTCCGTCTCCCTACGGAAATGCCGTCCACGACACTCACGCTTATCTTGGCAATTTTATGAGTAGCCATTGAAGTTATCTATGAACAACATATGTCTCCAAGTAGTCCATATCCGCGGACGCGGCTATTCGAATAGATCATAACCCTGCAGGGGTGTACTTCGTCACACACGCTCTCGCCACTTATCGCCATGTGCACGTCATGCACCTCGGCAACCTTCAAGCGGAAGCCCAGCGAGGGAGTCGGCCACGACCGTTAACCACACCAGTACCTAGTCCAGGTTTATCGCCTATCTGAGAGTAACCCGTACGGAAGTCCGGCCGGGGTTTCCACCGCGGCCTCAAACGATGTGCGCAGGGTTCCCGAGCCCACCATCCGGGTGCCACTTGGTACACCGTGCCACTGCCTATCGCATCACGGCCCACCTCTTAGGTCAGCACCATGCACGGCCTCCAGCATTACTATAAACACCAGAAACTACTTGCAACTCCTCGACCGAGTACTACGCGATTAATAGGCCGAGCGGGGTCATATTTTAGGGCCCAGCATGTGGTAGTATCTAGTCTTGGATTACATACACGGAACTCAGTACCTATGGACGGTTCCAATGAAACAACCCGCCATGTACTCCTACACAGCCTTTCACCGGTACCTTTACCAAATCAAGTTCAACACACAACCTTTGCTCACCGAACACATTCCCACAATTCTGTTCATCTCCCAGATGACAGACCATACACAACTCTAAGCATAGCATGCATAGCAGGATAAGGCACATCATAGCTCAAGCAACTACCAGGTATGCTAGGTTGCAAGGTTCGGCTATTTACTGTGACAAGGTTAGGTCATGCAAAGGAAGTGGGTTCAACTATCGTGGCAAAAGCAGTTGAAGCATTTGATCTTAAAGCAATAAATAGGTGCAGGAGCAAGAACATGGGATTTATCGGGATGATCAAAGGGATTGCTTGCCTTGTTGCTCAGAGGAGGGACAATATCCGTCAGACGGATATTCGGTGGAATCCGAGGGTGCGGAGCCTACCGAAATGAATGGCAACATTCAATAACAATCATATGCAATCAAAATGATGCATGAGCATGGCATGAGAATGCAAGGTGATAAGTTATTATAATCAATATGTATTAGGTTTAGAGTTGATTTGAATCACATTCGAATATCAATTCAAACGAGGTAGTCTCGGATACCGGTTTAATTGATTCGACCTGATGCTCGGATCAACTTGATGTTAGCATGCATGAGATGTCATGTTAAGGTACTGATTTGTAATTAGGACAGTGTGTGATCATGGCATTCATAATGAAATTTGAATATTTTCCAAATTCCATTTAAAAGTAATTTTAAGAATTGAATTATTCCTTATTCTACATGTTAGGGTCCTGTAACTTTTTCAAACATGGTTGAAAATAGCATATTCAGAATCCTTGAATTTTTCTAATACTTTTTCATATATAAATTATTTTCATTGCAGTTACAGATTAATTTCTATGATTTTTACAAGTTTTAGCAATTTCTTGGAATTATTTCTATACTCGAAATTATCTTTATTGCATAAGCCTGACGTCAGCAGGTCAGCCGACCTGTTCAGGTCAAACCTGACAGGGGGGACCCACTGGTCAGCCTCTCTGGGACTAATCCCGCGCTGACCAGTCCCTTCACTACGCTGACTTGGCCTTGGGCCCACTGTCAGCGAGTGATTAAGCCCCTAAGCTGCTGGCTAACTTGGCCACGTCGGCCCCCACCGGAGCATGGCCGGCGGCGACCACGGACGCGGCGGAGGGCTCGCCGGAGAGAGCTAGACAGCACATCGGCCGTCGGTTTTGGGCGCAGAAAGGAGCTACGGGTAGCTGGTGCAACGCCGCATCTAGCAGGGCCATCAGGGGAGGCTAGGGTCGCCGGGAGAGGCGCCGGCGACGAGCCGAAGCGGCGGCCGAAGCTCGAGCTCGTGGTAATGGCGGCAGCAGGAGGGAGGAAAAGATCCGAGAGGAGGGGGAAACCGGTGCTAGGGAATGGATAGAGGAAGCCCCGGGGAGCTTATCCCCGTTGTCGCGCTGTCCCGGGGGCTCTGGAGCTCGCCACGGCGAACCAGGAGGTGGAGGGGGCCGCCGTGGTCGATCTCCCCTCTGCCAGAAGGCAGAGGAAGAAGACGACCCTGCCCCTGGTGGGCTGGGCCTCCTCAGGCGACAGGTAAGGTTTTTCTTCCTCTTATTTCTTTTCTGTTTTGTTCTGTTTTGCTAACTAATGTTTTGCTATTTATTTCAGCTCCAAAATGGTGGTAAAAACTATTTTAAACACACCTGAATTTTTGTTATAATATTCCCAACCATTTCCAAAGTTTTCAACATTTTTGAAAATTTAAAGTTTCTGTTTTCAAATTTAAAATTTGAAACCAGTGGCTTTTTGCATTAATTTAAAATGCTTAAAGTGTCAAGAAAATAGTTTTCTCCAATGCTCATTTATTTTCATGATTTAACAGAAAGTTTGAACATTTCTTGAGGCCATTTTGGGTTCATTGATTTTAACTAGTTTGAGATTTTCTTTATTTAAAGTAGTGGCTAGGGTTTTGAGTTTTTCCTTTGCCACTTTCTTGTTCTTGTTGAAAATTTTTAGATGCAAATGCAAAGAAGACATGAGCACAAGACTAACTTGCTTAAGGTGTCAGGGATGTGACAGGAAATCTTCGCCATCGTCATCACCAACACTCCTCTCATCGGAGGGGACTCATCACCATCAACATCTTCATCAGCACCATCTTATCTCCAAACCCTAGTTCATCACTTGTAACCAATCTCCGTCTCACGACTCCGATTGGTACTTGTAAGGTTGCTAGTAGTGTTAATTACTCTTTGTAGTTGATGCTAGTTGGATTACTTGGTGGAAGATTTTATGTTCAGATCCTTGATTCTACTCATTACCTCTCTGGTCATGAATATGATTATGCTTTGTGAGTAGTTACTTTTGTTCCTGAGGACATCAGATAAGTCATGTTAATAGTAGTCATGTGAATTTGGTATTCGTTCGATATTTTGATGTGTTGTATGTTGTTTTTACTCTACTGGTGTTATGTGAACGTCAACTACATAACACTTCACCATTATTTGGGCCTAGAGGAAGGCATTGGGAAGTAGTAAGTAGATGATGGGTTGCTATTGTGACAGAAGCTTAAACCCTAGTTTATGCATTGCTTCGTAAGGGGCTGATTTGGATCCACTAATTTAATGCTATGGTTAGATTTTGTCTTAATTCTTCTTTCATAGTTGCGGATGCTTGCGAGACGGGTTAATAATAAGTGGGATGCTTGTCCAAGTAAGGGCAGTACCCAAGCGCCAGTCCACCCACATATCAAACTATCAAAGTAACGAACGTGAATCATATGAACATGATGAAAACTAGCATGACAGAAATTCCCGTGTATCCTCGGGAGCATTTTTCCTCCTATAAGACTTTGTCCAGGCTTGTCCCTTGCTACAAAAGGGATTGGGCCACTTTTCTGCACCGTTTCTACTTTTGTTACTTGTTGCTTGCTACGAATCTTCTCACCACACAATCACTTGTTACCAATAATTTCAGTGCTTGCAAATTTTACCTTGCTGAAAACCACTTGTCAGATCCTTCTGCTCCTCGTTGGGTTCGCTACTCTTACTTATCGAATGGACTATGATTGATCCCCTATATTTGTGGGTCATCAAGACTCTTTTCTGGCGCCGTTGCCGGGGAGTGAAGCGCCTTTGGTAAGTGGAAATTGGTAAGGAAACATTCATATAGTGTGCTGAAATTTATTGTCACTTGTCACTATGGATACTAAACCTTTGATGGGCTTGTTTGGGGTATCTTCACCTCAAATGGAAGCACAAAGAGTTGCTCATCAACCTTATGCACCTACTAAAAATATTTTCTTTCAATTTCCTTCGGGTATGCTTGAGAAACTCATGGCTAATCCTTTTACAGGAGATGGAACATCACATCCAGACTTGCATCTAATCTATGTAGATGAAGTTTGTGGTTTATTTAAGCTTGCAGGTTTGCCCGAGAATGAGGTCAAGAATAAGGTATTTCCTTTATCTTTGAAGGATAAGGCGTTGACATGGTATAGGCTATGTGATGATACTAGATCATGGGACTACAATCGGTTGAAATTGGAATTTCATCAAAAGTTTTATCCTATGCATTTAGTACATCATGATCAGAATTATATTTATAATTTTTGGCCTCGTGACAGAGAAAGCATCGCTCAAGCTTGGGGGAGGCTTAAATCGATGTTATATTCATGCCCCAACCATGAGCTCTCGAGAGAAATTATCATTCAAAACCTCTATGCTCGGCTTTCTCATGATGATCGCACCATGCTTGACACTTCTTGTACCGGTTCTTTTATGAAGAGAGATATTGACTTCAAATGGAATTTATTGGAGAGAATTAAACGCAACTCCGAAGTTTGGGATCTTGAAGAAGGTAAGGAGTCAGGTATGAATTTCAAGTTTGATTGCGTTAAATCCTTTGTTTAAACAAATACTTTTTGTCACTTTAGCGTTAAGTATGGACTTGACTCTCAGATAGTAGCTTCATTGTGTGAATCATTTTCTGCTCATATTGATCTCCCCAAGGGGAAGTGGTTTAAATATCATCCTCCTTTAGAAGTCAATGTAGTTAAACCCAATCCAGTTGAAGAGAAAGTCATTGCCTATAATGATCCTATTGTTCCCAGTGCTTACATTGAGAAACCACCTTTCCGTGTTAGGATGAAGGATCATTCTAAAGCTTCAACTGTGATACGTAGAGGCTACATTAGAACACCTACACCCCCTGAGCAAATTAGAGTTGAACCTAGCATTGCTATTATCAAAGATCTTTTGTCTGACGATGTTGAGGGATATGATATTCACTTCTGTGAAGATGCTGCTAGAATTGCTAAACCTCACGCTAGAGAGAAACATAGGCCTGTTGTTGGCACACCTGTTGTTTCTGTTAAGATAGGAGATCATTGTTATCATGGTTTATGTGACGTGGGTGCTAGTGTTAGTGCAATACCTCAATCCTTCTATGATGAAATCAAAGACGGGATTGCACCTATTGAGATATAGCCTATTGATGTCACTATTCATCTTACCAATAGAGATACTATCTGCCCTGTGGGAATTGTTAGGGATGTTGAAGTCTTGTGTGGTAAAACGAAGTATCCTGCTGATTTCCTCGTTCTTGCTACCACACAAGATAGCTTTTGTCCTATCATATTTGGCAGACCTTTTCTTAATACCGTCAATGCTCATATTGACTGTGAGAAGCAAACTATCACTGTTGGCTTTGAAGGTGTGTCACACGAGTTCAATTTCTCCAAGTTTGGTAGACAACCTCATGAAAAGGAGTTGCCTAGTAAGGATGAAACTATTGCCTTAGCTTCTATTGTCGTGCCTCCTACTGATCCCTTAGAGCAATATTTGCTTGAGCATGAAAATGATATGCATATGGATGAAAGGGATGAAATAGATAGAGATGTCTTAGAACAATATCCTATCCTTAAGAATAATCTGCCTGTTGAACTGCTTGGGGATCCACCCCCACCAAAGGGTGATCCTGTGTTCGAGCTTAAACAGTTGTCTGATACTCTTAAGTATGCTTATCTTGATGAAGAAGAGATATCCTGTTATAATTAGTGCTAGCCTCTCAGAGCATGAAGAAAAGAAGTTACTAAAAACTCTGAGGAAGCACCGTGCTGCTATTGGATATACTCTTGATGATCTTAAGGGCATTAGTCCCACTCTATGTCAGCACAAGATTAAAACTGGTCCTGATTCCAAACCAATTGATGATCATCAAAGGAGATTAAATCCTAAGATGAAAGAGGTAGTAAGAAAAGAAATACTAAAGCTCCTGGAAGCGGGTATTATCTATCCTGTTGCTCATAGCGATTGGGTGACTCTAGTGCATTTCGTCCCTAAGAAGGGAGGTATTACCGTTGTCCCTAATGATAAGGATGAATTGATCCCACAGAGGATTATTACTGGCTATAGGATGGTGATCGATTTTAGGAAACTGAATAAAGCCACTAGGAAAGATCATTACCCTTTGCCTTTTATCGACCAAATGCTAGAAAGGTTGTCTAAACACACACACTTCTGCTTTCTAGATGGTTATTCTGGTTTCTCCCAAATACCAGTTGCACAATCTGATCAGGAGAAAACCACTTTCACCTGCCCTTTCGGTACCTTTGCTTATAGACGTATGCCTTTTGGCTTATGTAATGCACCTGTCACCTTTCAAAGATGTATGATGGCTATATTCTCTGACTTTTGTGAAAATATTGTTGAGGTTTTCATGGATGACTTCTCCGTTTACAGGTCTTCTTTGATGATTGCCTCGGCAACCTTGATCGAGTCTTACAGAGATGTAAAGACACCAATCTTGTCTTGAATTGGGAGAAGTGCCACTTTATGGTTAATGAAGGCATCGTCTTAGGACATAAAATTTCTGAAAGAGGTATTGAAGTAGATAAGGCTAAGTTTGATGCAATCAAGAAAATGCCATACCCCACAGATATCAAAGGTATAAGAAGTTTCCTTGGTGATGCTGGTTTCTATAGAAGGTATATTAAAGACTTCTCTAAGATTTCTAGGCCTCTTACCAATCTCTTGCAAAAGGATATTCCTTTTGTTTTTGACGATGATTGTGAGGAAGCCTTTGAAATACTTAAGAGGGCTTTGATAACTGCACCTATTGTTCAACCACCTGATTGGAACTTACCCTTTGAAATCATGTGTGATGCTAGTGATTATGCTCTTGGTGTTGTTCTAGGGCAAAGAGTTGATAAGAAGTTGAATGTTATTCACTATGCTAGTAAAACTCTATACAGTGCCCAAAGAAACTATGCCACTACGGAAAAGGAATTTTTCAACCGCCTGATTGGAACTTGCCTTTTGTGATCATGTGTCTAGAGAGTGCCCAGAGAAACTATGCCACTACGGAGAAGGAATTTCTAGCAGTTGTGTTTGCATGTGAAAAGTTCAGGTCTTACATAGTTGATTCCAAAGTAACTATTCACACTGATCACGCTGCTATTAAGTACCTCATGGAGAAGAAAGATGCTAAACCTAGACTTATCAGATGGGTTCTCTTGCTACAAGAATTTGATTTGCATGTTGTCGACGGGAAGGGTGTTGACAACCCAGTAGCAGATAACTTGTCTAGGTTGGAGAACGTTCTTGATGACCCACAACCTATCAATGATAGCTTTCCCGATGGGCAATTGAATGTCATCAATGCTTCACGTAGTGCACCGTGGTATGCTGATTATGCAAACTATATTGTTGCCAAATATATACCACCTAGTTTCACGTACCAGCAAAAGAAGAAATTCTTCTTTGATTTAAGACATTACTTCTGGGATGATCCTCACCTTTATAAGGATGGAGTAGAGGGTGTTATTAGACGTTGTGTACCTGAACATGAACAGGGACAAATCCTACATAAGTGTCACTCAGAAGCCTACGGAGGACACCATGCGGGAGATAGAACTACACACAAGGTATTGCAATCAGGTTTCTATTGGCCCACTCTCTTCAAGGATGCCCGTAAGTTTGTCTTGTCTTGTGACGAATGTCAAAGAATAGGTAATATTAGCAAACGTCAGGAAATGCCTATGAACTATTCACTTGTCATTGAACCATTTGATGTCTGGGGCTTTGATTATATGGGACCTTTTCCAAAATCCAACGGGTATACTCATATCCTAGTTACTGTTGATTATGTCACTAAGTGGGTAGAAGCTATCCCCACTAGTAGTGCTGATCACAACACCTCTATCAAGATGCTTAAAGAAGTTATTTTCCCTAGATTTGGAGTCCCTATATATCTACTGACTGAGGGTGGTTCACACTTCATTCATGGTGCTTTCCATAAAACGCTTCCTAAGTACGATGTGAACCATAGAATTGTGTCTCCCTATCACCCTCAGTCCAGTGGTCAAGTAGAGCTAAGCAATAGAGAGATTAAACTAATTCTGCACAAGCCTGTCAACGGGTCTAGAAAGAATTGGTCTAAGAAGCTCGATGATGCACTATGGGCTTATAGAACTGCCTATAAGAATCCCATGAGCATGTCTCCGTACAAAATGGTATACGGTAAAGCATGTCATTTACCTCTTGAGCTAGAGCATAAAGCTTACTGGGCAATCAAAGAGCTCAACTTTGATTTCAAACTTGCTGGTGAGAAGAGGTTATTTGATATTAGCTCGCTTGATGAATGGAGAACTCAGGAATATGAGAATGCCAAGTTGTTCAAAGAGAAGGTTAAGAGGTGGCATGATAAGAGGATACAAAAACGTGAGTTCAATGTAGGTGATTATGTCTTGCTATATAACTCTCGTTTAAGATTCTTTGCACGCACGCGTCTCTCTAAATGGGAAGGTACCTATGTTGTTGAGGAAGTATATCGTTCCGGTGCTATCAAGATCAACAACAAGGAAGGTAATTGTCCGAGAGTTGTAAATGGGTAGAGAATCAATCATTATATCTCAGGTACTCCCATAAATGTTGAAAGCAATATTATCAATACCATAACTCTGGAAGAATACCTAAGGGATACTTATGAGCCTATTTCAGACTCTGAAAACGAAGAGGTATGTGATTCGGTAAGAAAACAGACTCCAAAAATTTTCCAGTAGGAAATTTTCTCCGTTTTGGAATATTTGAAAAAATACAAAAATTGGAAGTAGTCCGGAAAGCGCGTGAGGAGGCGACAAGCCTGCCAGGCGTGGGCCCACCCCCTGGTCGCGCCTTGGGGGCTTGTGGCCACCTTGTGCACCTCCTGGACTACGTTTTCGTGCGGAGTACTCCTTCTGGTCTGGAAAAAATCATTATATATTCTCCCGTGAGGTCTGACCCCTGTATCACGCAGATTTGCTCTGTTTTTCGTTTCGAGCCTGTTTTCTGCCGCAAATTTAGGGCAAGATGTCTTCTCAAGATTCAGAGGGGGAAAGCTATGTGGTATATTACCTTGCTGACCCCAAGGTATATGGGGACTTGGATCCTTATGGCTGGACCACTGATGAGGAAGAAGATTATGATCCCAAGGGGAAGGAACAAACAAGTTCCGTTGAAGAGGAGGCTCCTCTACCTCAACCTGTACACACGCATGTGGAGTTCAAGAAGTCGAGCCTCCTTGACTCAAGGAAGAAGCCTAATACTTTTTTTATCCCTTCCCATTTCTTGCAGGAGAGTAAGCAGGAATTATGCCAAAGCGTGTTGAAGCTTGAAGAGGAAAATGATGATCTGAGGGAGCAGAATTTTATGCTCTCAAGTGGAAATTAAACAAGCTCAAGACCTCTTCAACAACTCCACCACCATCACCGCCAAAGGAAGACAACTATGCATGGGTATGGGCAATCCCCTTCGCTTGTGCCAACCTTGGGGGAGTTGCCCCGGTATCGTATCACCATCACATATTTTGCCTTTACCTTTGTTTTAGTTTGTTCCTTTTCAGTTTTCTCTTTCTCTAGTAGAATAAAAGTCCTAGTGTTTTAGTCTTGAGTTTTTCTTTGTGTCACCCCCGATGTATTCGAGCTCGTGAGCCATATAATAAAGAGTGCCTTAGCTGAGGGCTTTGCCTCTTGCCATGATAAAAAGAGTGAGAAAGAACAAAAGCATGAAAGATCATGTAATGATCTTATGCGAAGTGATGGCTTCACATATAAAAAGAATGATGATTGAAACTTGTTGAGGGTAGACAAACGTAGACCTTGGTCATTGTTGCAATTAATAGGAAGTGATAAAGAAGGAGAGGTTCACATATAAATATATATCTTTGACACCGTCTATGATTGTGAACACTCACTAGACTATTGCATGCCTAGAAGTAGATGTTGGACAAGGAAGACAACATAATGAATTGTGTTTGCTTGGTTCCAAACAATGTTATATGATTACAGATCCCTTAGCATGTGACGATTGCTTCCACCTCTTATTAGCCAAACCTCCCGCACCAAGTAGAGATACTACTTGTGCATCCATAAACCTTCAACCCAGTTTTGCCATGAGAGTCCACCATACCTACCGATGGACTAAATAAGATCCCTCAAGTAAGTTGTCATCGGTGCAAGAAATAAAAATTGCTCCCTAATATGTATGATCTATTAGTGTGTGGAAAATAAGCTTTGTACGAACCTGTGATGACGAAGACATAAAAGCGGCAGACTGCATAATAAAGTTCTTTATCACAGGAGGCAATATAAAGTGACGTTCCTCCGCACTAAGAAGACACACATCCAAACCTCAAAAGGGCATGACAACCTCTGCTTCCCTCTGCGAAGGGCCTATCTTGTACCTTTACTTTTTGCCCCTGAAAGAGTCATGGTGATCTTCACCAATTCCTTATCTCGCCTTTATCTTGGCTAACGTCATATGCTTGGGAAAGATCTATATTCATATGTCAACTTGGAAGTAAGTATTCATGAATTATTATTGCTGACATTACCCTTGAGGTAAGCAGTTGGGAGGCAAAACTATAAGCCCCTATCTTTCTCTGTGTCCAGCTGAAACTTTGATCTCATGAATACCACGTGAGTTGTAGGAATTGTAGAGAACGAAAGGATGATTGAGTATGTGGATTTTCTTTACAAGCTCTTATTTGACTCCTTCTGATGTTGTGAGAAATTGCAATTGCTTCAGTGACAAAAGGCTATCGGTTGTTACTTCTCGGTAAGGTTCTTGATCCATGCTTTACTTTGTGAAGGAATTGTCACTTTAGCATGAGAGATTATATGTTGGTATTACTGTTCTGATCATGATCATGATGCATGCATGTTTGTATCTTGTTTTGTCGACACCTCTCTCCCTAAACATGTGGACATATTTATTCATCTAGGCTTTCGCTTGAGGACAAGCGAGGTCTAAGCTTGGGGGAGTTGATACGTCCATTTTGCATCATATTTTCATGTTGATATTTATCGCTTTTTGGGCTGTTATTTCACTTCACGGTACAATACTTATTCCTTTTCTCTCTTATTTTGCAAGGTTTACATGAAGAGGGAGAATGCCGGTAGCTGGAATTCTAGCCTGGAAAAGGAGCAAGTTTGAGATACCTATTCTACGCCGTAAAAATCAACGAGGATTTTTTCAGGAATTATAAAAAATACTGGGCCGAAGAAGTGCCAGAGGGGCGCTAGCAGGTGGCCACAAGCCTGCTAGGCGCGGCCACCCCCCCCCCCCCAGGTCGTGCCTAGGGGGCTTGTGGGCACCCAGCTGGCCCTCTGGCCCCCTCTTCTGCTATATGAAGGGTTTCGTCCGGAAAAAAATCAGGAGGAGGCTTTTTCGTGGATTCGCCGCCGCCACAAGGCGGAACTTAAGCAGAACCAATCTAGAGCTCCGGCAGGACGATACTGCCGGGGAAACATCCCTCCCGGAGGGGGAAATCATCGCCATCGTCATCACCAACACACCTCTCATCGGAGCGGACTCATCACCATCAACATCTTCATCAGCACCATCTCATCTCCAACCCCTAATTCATCACTTGTAACCAATCTCCGTCTCGCGACTCCGATTGGTACTTGTAAGGTTGCTAGTAGTGTTAATTACTCTTTGTAGTTGATGCTAGTTGGATTACTTGGTGGAAGAGTTTATGTTTAGATCCTTGATGCTACTCATTACCTCTCTGGTCATGAATATGATTATGCTTTGTGAGTAGTTACTTTTGTTCCTGAGGACATGGGATACGTCATGTTAATAGTAGTCATATGAATTTGGTATTCGTTCGATATTTTGATGTGTTGTATGTTGTTTTTCCTCTAGTGGTGTTATGTGAACGTCGACTACATAACACTTCACCATTATTTGGGCCTAGAGGAAGGCATTGGGAAGTAGTAAGTAGATGATGGGTTGCTAGAGTGACAGAAGCTTAAACCCTAGTTTATGTGTTGCTTCGTAAGTGGCTGATTTGGAACCACTAGTTTAATGCTATGGTTAGACTTTGTCTTAATTCTTCTTTCATAGTTTTGGATGCTTGTGAGAGGGGTTAATCATAAGTTGGATGCTTGTCCAAGTAAGGGCAGTACCCAAGCGCCGGTCCACCCACATATCAAACTATCAAAGTAACGAACGCGAATCATATGAACATGATGAAAACTAGCATCACATAAATTCCCGTGTGTCCTCGGTAGAGTTTTTCCTCTTATAAGGCTTTGTCCAGGCTTGTACCTTGATACAAAAAGGATTGGGCCACTTTTCTGCACCGTTGCTACTTTTTTTACTTGTTGCTTGTCACGAATCTTCTCACCACAAAATCACTTGTTACCGATAATTTCAGTGCTTGCAGATTTTACCTTGCTGAAAATCACTTGTCAGCTCCTTCTGCTCCTCGTTGGGTTCGACACTCTTACTTATCGAAAGGACTATGATTGATCCCCTATACTTGTGGGTCATCAATATATAGGATGGTTTCATTTGGTCACCGGAAACATTTCGGGCATTACCGGCAGTGTATCGGGAGTGACGAATGGGTTCCGGGTTTCCACCGGGAGGGGCCCGCCCACCCGGGAGTGAGCCCAATAGTCCTAGGGTGCCGCACCAGCCCTTAGTGGGATGGTGAGGCCAGCCCAAGTGGGCTATGGATCTAGTAAAGAAAACCAACAGAAAAGAAAAAAAAAGAGGGAGGTGGGAAGGAAGAGGAGGGTTCCTCCTTCCCTAAACCGAATTGGAGTTGGAGTCCTCCTCTCCACTTTGATTGGCGCCCAAGGGGATCCCTTGAGCCCCAAGGATAGCCCCTCCCCTCCTCCTATATATACTACAGGTTTTATGGTTTATGAGACACAACATTGTCACGTGCAACTCAAACCTATACCTCGTAGTTCTTCCTCTCGATCGGATTTCAGCGAAGCTCGGGCGGAGCCCTGCAGAAATAGATCATCACCATCACTGGTGCGTCGTCACGCTGCTGGAGAACTCATCTACTTCCCCATCTCTCTTGGTGGATCAAGAAGGCAGAGATCGTCATCGAGCTGTACGTGTGCTGAACACGGAGGTGTCGTCCGTTCGGTGCTAGATCGGGACGGATCATGGGACAACGGTGATTTGAATCACGAAGGTGTACCACTACAGTAACCGCGTTTCTTAATGCTTCCCGCTTAGTGATCTACAAGGGTATCTGGATCCGATCTCCCTCTCGTAGATGAACATCACCATGATAGGTCTTCGTGTGCGTAGGAAAATTTTTGTTTCCCATGCAACGTTCCCCAACAGTGGCATCATGAGCTAGGTTCATGCATAGATGTTATCTCGAGTAGAACACAAAAGTTTTTGTGGGCATTGATGTTCGATTTTCTGCCCTCCTTAGTCTTTTCTCGATTCGACGGTATTGTTGGATTGAAGCGGCCTGGACCAACATTACTCGTACGCTTACGAGAGACCGGTTTTATCGACTAACATGCAACTCGTTGCATAAAGATGACTGGCGGGTGCCTGTTTCTTCAACTTTAGTTGAATTGGATTTGACTGAGGCGGTCCTTGGAGAGAGGTTAAATAGCAATTTGCACATCTTCGTTGTGGTTTGTGCGTAAGTAAGATGCGATCATACCAGATACCCATAGCAGCCACGTAAAACTTGCAACAACAAATTAGAGGACGTCTAACTTGTTTTTACAGGGTATGCTTGTGATGTGATATGGACAAAGACATGATGTGATATATTGGATGTATGAGATAATCATGTTGTAATAGTTAATATCGACATGCACGTCGATGCTACGGCAACCGGCAGGAGCCATAGGGTTGTCTTTAAACTAACGTTTGTATTTGCAGATGCGTTTACTATATTGCTAGGTTGTAGCTTTAGTAGTAATAGCATAGATAGCACGACAATGCCGATGGCGGCACGATCATGGAGATCATGATGATGGAGATCATGGTGTGGCACCGGTGACGATGAAGATCATGTCGGTGCTTTGGTGATGGAGATCAAGAAGCACAAGATCATGGCCATATCATGTCACTTATGAATTGCATGTGATGTTAATCCTTTTATGCACCTTATCTTGCTTAGAACGACGGTAGAATTATAAGGTGATCCCTCACTAAAAATTTCAAGATTAAATTGTTTTCTCCCCGACTGTGCACCGTTGCAACAGTTCGTCGTTTCAAGACACCACGTGATGATCGGGTGTGATAGACTCAACGTTCACATACAACGGGTGCAAAACAGTTGCACACGCAGAACACTCGGGTTAAACTTGACGTGCCTCGCATGTGCAGACATGGCCTCGTAACACAAGATACTCAAAGGTCGAGCATGAATCGTATAGTTGATATGATTAGCATAGAGATGTTTACCACTGAAACTACGCGCAACTCACGTGATGACCGCTTTTGAGTTAGTGAATTTGGATAATGCCACACTCAAGTAACTAGAGGGATGTCCATTTGAGTGGGAGTTTTTTAGTAATTTGATTATTTAAACTCTAATTATCTTGAACATAGCCTAAGTCCACTTTGCAATATTTTATGTTGTAGATCAATGGCTCACGAAGTAGCAACACTAAATTTCAATACGTTCCTAGAGAAATCTAAGCTGAAAGATGATGGTAGCAACTTTGTACACTGGGCTCATAATCTTAGGCTAATCCTACAAGCTCGGAAAAAGAATTATGTCCTTGATGCTGCGCTAGGAGATGAACCACCCGCTACGTCTGACCAAGATGTTTTGAACGCTTGGCAATCACGTAAGGAGGACTACTCAGTAGTTCAATGTGCAGTCTTGTATGGCTTGGAACAGTGACTTCAACGACGCTTTGAACGTCATTGAGCATATGATATGTTTCAGGAGTTGAAGTTCATCTTTGAGATGAACGCTCGGATGGAGAGGTATGAGACCTCCGATAAATTCTATGCTTGCTAGATGGAGGAGAATTTGTCTGTCAGTGAACATGTGCTCAAAATTTCTGGGTACTCAAACCGTCTAGCTGAGCTGGGGATTGAACTCCTGCAAGAGGCTATCATTGATAGAATTCTTCAATCACTTTCACCTAGCTACAAGAGCTTTGTGTTGAACTATAACATGCAAGGGATGAACAAGTCACCCGACGAGTAATTCGCGATGCTGAAAGTCGCAGAGTCAGAACTCCGGAAAGAGCATCAAATGTTGATGGTCAATAAGACCACTGGTTTCAAGAGAAACGGCAAAGGCAAGAAGGGTAAATCCAAGAAGAGCGGCAAGATTGTTGCCAATCCGACGAAGAAACCCAAGGCTGGACCTAAGCCGGAAACAGAGTGCTATTATTGCAAGTGGATGGGTCACTGGAAGCGCAATTGCCCCAAGTATTTGGCTGATAAGAAGGCGGTCAACACCAAACAAGGTATATGTGATATACATGTTATTGATGTGTACCTAACCAACTCTCGTAGTAGTGCCTGGTTATTTGATACCGGTTCTGTTGCTCATATTTGCAACTTGAAGCAGGGACTGCAGAATAAACGAAGGCTTGAGAAGGATGAAGTGGCGATGCGCATGGGAAATGGTTCCAAGGTTGATGCAATCGCCGTCGGCACAGTCTCACTTCTGTTACCATCAGGATTAGTTATGAACTTCAATAATTGTTATTTAGTGCCAAGCGTTAAGCATGAACATTATATCTGGATCTTGTTTATTGCGAGATGGTTACTCATTTAAGTCAGAGAATAATGATTGTTCTATTTTTATGAGTAATGTCTTTTATGGTCATGCACCCAATGTGAGGGGTTTGTTCATATTGAATCTTGATTGTGATGACACACATATACATAACATTGAGACCAAAAGATGTAGAGTTAACAATGATAGCGCCACGTTTTTGTGGCACTGCCGTTTAGGTCATATTGGAGTAAAGCGCATGAAGAAACTCCGTACCGATGGGCTTTTGGAGTCACTTGACTTTGATTCACTTGACACGTGCGAACCATGCCTCATGGCCAAGATGACTAAGACTTCGTTCTCCAGAAAAATGGAGCATGCAAGTGACTTGTTGGAAATCATACATACTGATGTGTGCGGTCCAATGAGTGTGGAGGCGTGCGGCGGATATCGTTATTTTCTCACCTTCACTGTTGATTTGAGTAGGTATGGATATATCTACTTGATGAAGCACAAGTCTAAAATGTTTGAAAACTTCAATCAATTTCAGAGTGAAGTTGAAAATCATCATAGCAAGAAGATCAAGTTCCTACGATTTGATCGAGGGGGTGAATATCTGAGTTTTGAGTTTGGTGCTCACTTAAGACAATGTGGAATCATTTCACAGTTGACACCGCTTGAACACCACAGCGTAATGGTGTGTCCGAACGTCGTAATCGTACTTTGTTAGATATGGTGCGATCTATGATGTCCTTTACCGATTTGTCGTTATCATTTTGGGTTATGCATTAGAGACATCTGCATTCACTTTAAATAGGGCACCATCAAAATCCGTTGAGACGACACCATATGAGCTATGGCATGGCAAGAGGCCAAAGTTGTCGTTTCTTAAAGTTTGGGGATGCGATTCTTATGTCAAAAAGCTTCAGCCTGAAAAGCTGGAACCCAAAGCGGAAAAGTGTGTCTTCATAGGTTACCCAAAAGAGACAGTTGGGTACACCTTCTATCTCAGATCCGAGGGCAAAGTGTTTGTTGCTAAGAATGGAGTTTTTCTTGAGAAGGAGTTTCTCTCGAAAGAATTGAGTGGGAGGATGATAGAACTTGATGAGGTTGTGGAACCTCTGCTCCCTCTAGATGGTGGAGCAGGGCAGGGGGAAACCTCTGTCGAGGCAACGCCGGTTGACGAGGAAGCTAATGATGATGATCATGAAGCTTCGGATCAAGTTACTATCGGACCTCGCAGGTCGACAAGATCACGTACTGCTCCTGAGTGGTACGGTAATCATGTCTTATCTATCATGTTGTTAGACAACATTGAACCTGTGAATTATGAAGAAGCAATGGTGGGCCCGGATTCCAACAAATGGCTCGAGGCCATGAAATCCGAGATAGGATCTATGTATGAAAACAAAGTGTGGACTTTGGAAGTATTACCTGAAGGTCGCAAGGCTATTCAGAACAAATGGATCTTTGAGAAGAAGACAGACGCGAATGGTAATGTGACCGTTTATAAAGCTCGACTTGTGGCAAAGGGTTTTTCACAAGTTGAAGGAGTTGAGTACGATGAGACATTCTCACCGGTAGCGATGCTTAAGTCCGTCCGAATCATGTTAGCGATAGGTGCATTTTTTGATTATGAAATCTGGCAGATGGATATCAAAACGGCGTTCCTTAACGGTTTTCTTAAGGAAGAGTTGTATATGATGCAACCCAAAGGTTTTTTCAATCCAAAGAATGCTAACAAAGTATGAAAGCTCCAACGATCCATTTATTGATTGGTGCAAGCATCTCAGAGTTGGAATAAGCGCTTTGATGAGCTGATGAAAGCATTTGGGTTTATACAAGTTGTAGGAGAATCTTGTATTTACAAGAAAGTGAGTGGGACCTCTGAAGCGTTTCTAATATTATATGTGGATGACATATTGCTGATTGGAAACAATGTGGAGTTTTTAGAGAGCGTAAAATATTATTTGATCAAAAGTTTTTCAATGAAAGACCTAGAAGAAGCTGCTTACATCACTACGAGAAAAAAGGTTGTTAGTGGCGCACCTATTTTGCCTATTAATGGCACACTATAGGTGTGCCACTATTATCACGCCATTAGTACTATGTCCAACAGTGCGCCATTACTATCTGACTTAGTAATGGCGCACTTCACCACCAGGTCAATATGGCTTAATCTCTGGTCACTATGGCTTAATCTCTTAATCTCAAGTAAAATCACACTCCATGGTAAAACTTCCCAGAAGGTCACCCATCCTCACACTACTCCAGCCCCAGCACGCTTAACTTCTCAGTTCTATCCAACCCCACCACCAGCTCACTTAACAGGCATTTGTTGATATATCTATCATATCAATCCTATTAAACCTTCTTGATGTCTAGGACTTTCTTCATGTTATGTGTGATGAAATTTTGAAAAAATATTTCAAACTTCCCGGTCATATGACGTATCATATTTTGAACATTTTTTCCAAAAGAAAAATCAAAACCAATTTTTTCTGTTACTAGTGGCGCTCCTAGCAAATGGTGTGCCCTTACCAAGTTTGATTTTTTTTTTCATTTCCCCCCCCCTCTAGATCTTAAAAGCCCCGTATCTTTTATTCTGTTAGGTTTTTGGGGATTCTAAAATTCTTCAATAGGGTCCCCCCCCCCGGTTGAATTCGGGATGTAAATTTTCGATTAGATGATTTTTCATATAAAAAACTTTTTAATCCGAGTTCGTATGCAAAAGTTATGCCCATTTTACTAAATTCCACAGAGATTTTGCAAATAAAGTCGAAATTCATATTTGTAAATTTTCCCAACAACTAGACCATATATCACATAGGAAACTTGTTTTCTTTTATTTTTTTGACATTTCCATCAGTTTCTTTTATTTTTTAAACTGAAAAGGCGGTCCAGGGGGTGTGGTGTGTGCATTAGTAATGGCGCACCTTCACAAAGTGCGCCATTACTATGTGTATGACAGGGTCAAACCTTGGTCAAACTTAGTAATGGCGCACTTTTCACCTGGTGCGCCATTACTATGTTGGTTACTAATGGCGCACCTACACATGGTGCACCATTACTATTTAGTAATGGCGCACCACATGTATAGTGCGCCATTAGTGTCCATATTGGCTATAGTTGTTTTTCTAGTAGTGCATATTAGGCATTAAGATCTATAGGGATAGATCAAGGCGCCTGACAGGACTTCCACAAAGCACATACCTTTATAAAGTTTTGAAGAAGTTCAAAATGGAGCAGTCGAAGAAGGGGTTCTTGCCAGTGTTACAAGGTATAAAGTTGAGTAAGACTCAATGTCCAGTAACTGCAGAAGATAGAGAAAAGATGAGTACCGTCCCCTATGCTTCATCCATAGGGTCTATCATGTATGCAATGTTGTGCACAAGACCGGACGTCAGCCTGGAAAGTAATCCAGGAGTGATCACTGGACGACAGTCAAGAAGATTCTGAAGTACCTGAAAACGACTAAGGAAATGTTTCTCGTTTATGGAGGTGACGAAGAACTCGTCATAAAGGGTTACGTCGATGCAAGCTTTGACACTGATCTAGATGACTCTAAGTCTCAAACCGGATACGTATTTATTCTTAATGGCGGTGCGGTAAGCTGGTGCAGTTCCAAGCAAAGCGTCGTAGCATATTCTACATGTGAAGCGGAGTACATGGCTGCCTCGAAGGCAGCTAAGGAGGGTGTGTGGATGAAGCAGTTCATGATGGATCTTGGAGTTGTGCCGAGCGCACTAAATCCAATAAATCTGTTCTGTGACAACACTGGTGCCATTGCTCGAGCAAAGGAACCAAGGTTTCACAAGAAGACCAGACACATCAAACGATGCTTCAACCTCATCCGCGACTATGTCGAAGGAGAGGACGTAAATATATACAAAGTGCACACGGATCTGAATATTGTAGATCCGCTGACTAAACCTCTTCCACGAGTGAAGCATGATCAACACAAGAACTGTATGGGTGTTAGATTCATTCCAATGTAAATCGCATAGCGATGTGACACTAGATTATTGACTCTAGTGCAAGTGGGAGACTGTTGGAAATATGCCCTAGAGGCAATGATAAAATAGTTATTATTATATTTCCTGTTTCAAGATAATCGTTTATTATCCATGTTATAATTGTATTGAATGATAGCATGGATACATGTGTGAATATATAGACAAAACAATGTCCCTAGTAAGCCTCTAGTTGACTAGCCAGTTGATCAAGGATGGTTAAGGTTTTCTGACCATACGCAAGTGTTGTCACATTTGTAAGTGTATCACATCATTAGGAGAATGATGTGATGGACAAGACCCAAATTATAAACGTAGCATGTGATCGTGTCATTTTGTTGTTATTGTTTTCTGTTTGTCAAGTATTCATTCCTATGACCATGAGATCATGTAACTCACTGACACCGGAGGAATGCCTTGTGTGCATCAAACGTCACAACGTTACTGGGTGACTATAAAGGTGCTCTACAGGTATCTCCGAAGGTGTCCGTTGAGTTAGCATGGATCAAGACTGGGATTTGTCACTCCGTGTGACGGAGAGGTATCTCGGGGCCCACTCGGTAATACAACATCACATATAAGCCTTGCAATCAATGTGACTAAAGTGTTAGTCACAGGATCTTATATTACGGAACGAGTAAAGAGACTTGCCGGTAAGGAGATTGAAATAGGTACAGAGATACCGACGATCAAATCTCGGGCAAGTAACATACCGAAGGACAAAGCTAATGTTATACGGGATTATATGAATCCTTGGCACAGAGGTTCAACCGATAATATCTTCGTAGAATATGTAGGATCCAATATGGGCATCCAGGTCCCGCTATTGTATATTGGCCGGGGAGTGTCTCAGGTCATGTCTGCATAGTTCTCGAACCCGCAGGGCTTGCAAACTTAAGGTTCGGTGACATGTCGGTATAGTTGAGTTATAGGTGTTGGTGACCTATGGTTGTTCGGAGTCCCGGATGAGATCACGGACGTCACGAGGGTTTCCAGAATGGTACGGAAATGAAGATTGATATATAGGATGGTTTCCTTTGGTCACCGGAAAGATTTCGGGCATTACCGGCATTGTACCGGGAGTGACGAATGGGTTCCGGGTTTTCACCAGGAGGGGCCCACCTACCCGGGAGTGAGCCCAATAGTCCTAGGGTGGCGCACCAGCCCTTAGTGGGCTGGTGAGGCCAGCCAAAGTGGGCTATGGTGCTAGGAAAGAAAACCAAAAGAAAAGAAAAAATGAGGGAGGCGGGAAGGAAGAGGAGGACTCCTCCTTTCCTAAACCGAATTGGAGTTGGAGTCCTCCTCTCCACTTCGGCCGGCGCCCTAGGGGCTCCCTTGAGCCCCAAGGCTAGCCCCTCCCCTCCTCCTATATATACTAGAGGTTTAGGGTTTTTGAGACACAACTTTGTCATGTGCAACTCAAACCTATACCTCATAGTTCTTCCTCTAGATCGGATTTCTGTGGAGCTCAGGCGGAGCCCTGCAGGAATAGATCATCACCATCACCGGTGCACCGCCACACTGCCGGATAACTCATCTACTTTCCTGTCTCTCTTGTAAGATCAAGAAGGCGGAGATCGACATCGAGCTGTACGTATGCTGAACGCGGAGGTGTCGTCCATTCGGTGCTAGATTGGGACGGATCATGGGACGACGGTGATTTGAATCACGAAGCTGTACCACTACATCAACCGTGTTTCTTAACGCTTCCCACTTAGCGATCTACAAGGGTATGTGAATCCGATTTCCCTCTCGTAGATGAGCATCACCATGATAGGTCTTTGTGTGCATAGGAAATTTTTTGTTTCCCATGCAACGTTCCCCAACAACGACATCAAGCAAAGGAATGGTGAAGCTAAAGGTTGTCGGAAACATAGTTAAGACTGCTAGCTTAAAATCGAAATTACCTGTCAAGACAACCAACATAATGTTGAAATCTCGATGTAAGCGTATTGCACGGCTGGCTATGTGCTCCGAGGATGTGGGACAGAGATAGCATGGTCAAGCTCTAGCGTGATGATGATGATATGGCTTAACACCTTGGAATGACATGATCGAGTACAAACTCATAGGCAAAGAAGATTACTAAGAGTTGTTGGATCACCATGCGTACTCGATTCAGCTATTGGTATCCTTGAGTATCCAATATAACTCAAAACATGAGGAAACTGGAATTAATGGAATTATCATAGTTGAGTAGGAGCTCACAAGAAGTTATGTAGCTCCATGATATCCTCGAGCTACAAGGGATATTACTCATAGGTCGATTAACATTAAGGCTAGGACCGATGTATTGATCTAAAGAAGACAAGTACTTTAACTCGTCTAAGACTGAAATCAAGGTAGGACAACATGGTCGGAACCACGATTGCAAAGGACAAGAGCACACATACCGGATTAAACCACAGAATGAAAGATTATTGATACGAGAAGCTCCTATGGTAAGATCAACGTCGTTTCCATGGGCATGAACACAAAGTTCAAGGTCGACTCCCACTTCACCATGCATCACCTGCCATTTACTCCTCACCTTTGATCAGGTCGTAGCTTTGAAAAATATCCAGCAAAACACGAGAAGGGTAAGTCTCATGAACACTCGTCGGATCATATTGTTTTAGGAAGGCATAGGTTCAACCCGTCAGGCCATCTTAGGAAACATATACCACAAACTTCAAGAGTAATTAACACATGCTTGACGATAGAGCATGGCCGACAAAAGCATAGGATACAATTTATTAGAGGGAGAAAACACAATTTACCAATGGCATCATGTGTCAGGGGAAGCACATCGCAAGAATTTTTGAAAGCAAAGGATGCCGTCAGATAATAACCCAACAGTGGGTTTGACAGTCCACAAAGGACCTCATGTGAGTGTCGGTACTCAATCAGAGGGAGGTCAAATGCAAGGCATTGGATTATAGAACATCTCAAAAGTATCGATGCTTAATTACCAAAGGAATTAGGATTTCCAGATTGGGGTATCATAATCAGATGCTCTAATGAAGGATGAATAAGCTGATTAGAATTAGATGGGTAATCAATCAAAGTTGATTTGTTGAGAACCAGCCCCTGTCTGGAAGGACGTGTGAGCCGGAAAGATAATTTATGAGTATCAACAGATGATTGTGTGCATTCACACAAAGGTGGAATCAATAAGATCACACGAAAAATCACAAAGGATTTTAATGATTGCGGCTAGACATAGTGGATTTAACCATAATGCAAGTAGGTGAGAAAGGTCAAGAGCAATAGGCTACTGGGGGTTCCGACGGATCGAATAAGAATTCGAAGAACTTTCGAAACCCATGACAACTGACGATGGACGAATCCCCGATAAGATAATTTGTTGCATCTCGTAAAAACAAGAGCAACTAAAGGGAAAATATAAATGACATTTGTATGTAGTCATCCATAGTGGTTGAGGGAGAAGGGAAATCGCAAAAGCGATGAGCGCAAGTTCTCGAGAGAACATCGGAGAGTATCTTCGGAGTCTTTTGACGGGTCAAGTCATCGTCTGGAATACGGGGCTCTCCGGGAGGAAATATTGACAAGAGCCTAATGTTAGAGTTAGCAAAATCTTTTAACCCGAAAGAGAAGACAGAGTAGAACCCATAGTATAGGAAAGGAGTAAAAGATACTAATACCACCCAATTGAGATGTGGGCCCGTAAGCCACAGCATCATTGTTACTAAAGTTTTTCAAACACTAGACTCAACTTCGGCCAAAGAGTTGGAAAGGGGCTCCCTACAGGCAGTCGGCTCTGATACCAACTTGTGACGCCCTCGATTTAATCGTACGCTAATCATACACGCAAATGCGTATGATCAAACTCAAGGACTCACGGGAAGATATCACAACACAACTCTAGACACAAATAAAACATACAAGCTTCATATTACAAGCCAGGGGCCTCGAGGGCTAGAATACAGAAGCTCGATAAACACACGAGTCAGCGGAAGCAACAATATCTGAGTACAGACATTAACATGGGGTGCCTTAGTGAAGGCTAGAACAAAAGATACACGATCGAACGAGGCGAGGCCTCCTGCCTGGGAACCTCCTAACTACTAATGGTCTTTAGCGGCCTCCACGTAGTAGTAGGCACCGTCGGGGTAGCAGTAGTCGTCGGCAGGATACTCCATCTCCTGGGCTCCATCCTCTGGTCGCAGCAACGGATTAAGGGGACAAAGGGGGAGCAAAGCAACGGTGAGTACTCATCCAAAGTACTCGCAAGTCTTACATCAGAACTAAGCTAAGTATGCATCAGTATCAAATGAGGGGTTTATATGTGTACTGACTGCAGCAATGCGAGAATAGAAAGAGAAGGCCTAGTCCTATCAAAGACTAGCATCTTCAGGGGTCTTGCAGCAATAGACAATAGTAGAACAGGAAAACACAAATTAAAGTCATATTATTGCAGCAATATTGATATGAGGTCATGCCCAAAGATCCTCCCTCGACTCCCTGCGAAGAAGCAATCCCGGGGCAACTAATCCAGTTAAGTAACAGTTGTAGTTGTATAAGATCAGGGCACAACTCCAAGTCGTCCTGTAACCGTGGACACTGCTATTCGAATAGATAAGTTCTTCCTTGCAGGGGTGCACAACATATTCCCCGTCACGCTCGATAACACTCTGGCCGGACACACTTTTCTGGGTCATGCCCGGCCTCGGAATATCGACACGCCGCAGCCCCACCTAAGCTCAACACAGAGGCCAGTCCGTCGGTCTAACTCCTAAGCACAAAGGGGTCGTGGGCCCACTTGCCTTCTGTGCAACTTCATGATGCAAGGGCAGATGATGTCAGCCCTAGCACCCCTTACTACAAGCGCGATGCATCTCGGGACCACTCGGGCGCGCGCCGCTCCATTGCTGACGTCTGAAATGCTTCGGCTGATACCAAGACGTCGAGTACCCATAATTCTTCCCATGCAGAAGGTTAGTGCGTAATAAGGCCTTCCGACCAACCCAGATCAAATACCCTAATCCATTATCATTTTAATTAAGTCATCGACACATCCATGCGGGAATCCACCCACCTAACATCTATTCATCAAAGATCCCAGCAACATGGTCAAGTAACTGTGCAGTTGTAACATCAGGGGGTCCGAGGCATCACCCTCGTTGGATCTCACATGATGTAACCGTCAAGGTTGACTTAGAGGAATCACCCTCGAGGGCCCCACACTTGAGGGGTTGCACGACATAGACATCGTCGGGAGTTGTGAAGGAGGAATCACCCTCGATAACCACGACCGACTAGCTGTACTACATAGATATCATCTTGAGTACTTCGCGAGGTGTCACCCTCGATACCCAATATTAGCTCTGCAGCGTCGTGCAACTAACAGGGGGGTGTAAGTGTTGTGCCGGTTCTGGCTCGTCGGTCAGGGATCGATACTTGAAGACAAAGCGCGGCAACTGGACTAAGGGGGTGAGAGGGGATGACTGCTCCACCTATACTAAACAGTTTTGAAGTGCTGGTACTGAAAGTAGAAGTTCATCAAAAACAGGCTATGCATCAGATATAGGAGCTAACTACAACATTAGCAAAAATTCTACTATAAGCAAGAGGAAGAAAGACATAGGCGATATAGGGATAATCAAGGGGGTTTGGTTGCCTTGCTGCTCTGCGGCAAAGGGCTGGTCGTCAGGGGCGTAGCGTACTCGGCACGAGGTCTATCGGTAAGAAGGGGGGAAGAAACAATAAATATGAAAAAATACAAATACATCACGATGCATGACATGGCAATATGCAGAGCTAGGGGTGTTATATTGCCTTGCCAAGTGTTTTAGTTAATTTAGGAATTTATTTGATATTATTTTAGTAGAGTCATGCACTATTCATTTATCTGAAATACGGAAAATTTACATGTTCACCTATCTACGAGCTATGGTCAAGAATTTTGATTACATAATCAGAATCTACATATTTTTCTGATCATTTTACATATATAAATTATTTTCATCCGAGTTACGGATTAAAAGATATGATTTTCTAAAGATTTTAACATTTTCTGGAATTATTTTAAATCATAGAAATGAGTTAATGCGTCAGCACTACATCAGCATGACATCAGCAGTCGGCTGGCCAGCTGACCAGTCAAACTCACAGGTGGGACCCACCTGTCAGCCTTAGTGAAACTTACATCACTTACTTTTAGACTAACAAAACTAATTAGGGGGGTGGGCCCCAGGCCACAGTGGCTATTGTAGTTAACACATTAATTTTAAAGCTTAATAAACTTAATTAACAAAAGGGGCCCACATGTTATACACAAGGACGGTGTGGCCCACCTGCCATTGACTGGCCGAGCCCAGTCAGCCGGTTGACTCGGTTAACTAGTCAACCAAAGGCTCGGGGCCCACGGGTTAGTGACCCTGGGGGTGGCCCTAGTCGGGTCAGGTCGGCAGCGGCGGCGCTGGGTCGCCGGAGGAGCTCCAGCGATCACCAGGGACGGTGCTGGGGATCGGAAAAGGCGACCCGACCACCATTTCGCGCGCCGCGACCAGCTACGAGCAGCTGGTGCTCCCGCCCGTCGATCTGGACCATCAGATGCACCAGGGGCGGTTGGTAGGGCGCCGGCAATGAGCCATGGCGACGGTTGCGTTCGGGCAAGCACACGCGCGTGCGTATAGCGAGCAAACCGCCCAAAACTATCACGGAACGGGCTCTACGCGACGCGGCGAAGCACGTGGACTCACGCCCACGACCATTTGGTCATTGGAGGCTCGCCGGCAACGAGCACAGGCGGAGCCGCATTCGGACATGAGGGGAGAAGGGGCTACGATGGTGGAAACAGAGTGCAATGAGGGGGAAGAAGGGGACTCACGGCGGTCGTGCAGAGGTGGAAGGCGTGCGCGGGGGAGGCTCAACGTCGTCGAAGTCGAGGGAGATTGTCGGCGGGTCCGAGGAAGAAGGGCATGATTCGGTCATTACGGGGGCGCCAAGCTCGAGCGCATCCTCATAGTCGACGTAGTCAACGCAGGTGGTGCTCCTGGCGTGGTCTCAGGTGGCGGGGAGGTTGTAGGGCGCGTGGGTGACGGCGATCATGGCGACGATGGCGTGGGCTCGAGCGGGGGAAGAAATAGAGAGCGAGAGAGGGAGGGGGAAATGAGTCGGGGCTCGATATAGGGCTGTGGTAGCGATCTTATCCCCTCCCGGGACACTGTAGCGGTGCAGGAGGCGAGCTGGCTCCGTGGGGACGACGCCGACGCCCTGGCTCGGTCGCCATTTCCAGGTGGAGAAGGGAGGTAGGGGATGAGCGGGGGTGGGTTGGGCCGGCGCTGTAGCCTGAGGCTTCAAGTGCACAGGGGGCCTTTTCTTTTATTTTCTTTTCTTTTGTCTTCTGTTTTTATTTTTCAACCTTTCTTTTATTCCACTTTAGCTTTAATTTCCTTTAGCAAAAATGTGTGATATGGTCCACTTAACAACTTGCAATATTTTTGAATGGCCACAAAAAGTTTGGGCAAATTTTGGGAACTGTTTGCATTTCATAATTGAATCTAATAGCACTTTAAATTGCTTTAAGCTGCTATTATCAATGGTGGGGGCCACATCACATGTTTGGTGATGTTGTTTTCCTTAATATTAATTGTTTTGGATTACTCCACAATAGTTCAACATTTTCCTTATGCTGATTGAGGATTTATTTTATCACAATAAAATCCAATGCCCCTTTTAAATGGAATTTGAAAAGAGATATGAATTTTCAACTTGATCATATCCTTCTTAGCAAAAAGATTAGGCACTAACCATGGTCATCAATGTGCTTAATTTCAATGCTCACTGTAGCAAAAGCGGAGGATGTCACAACTCGTTAATCAATAGATGGTCCTGGTTTCTTGATCATGGACATTGGATGTCGTTGATAACAGGATCACAGCATTAGGAGACTGATGTCATGGACAAGACCCAATCCTAAGCATAGCACAAATCGTGTAGTTCGTTTGCTAGAGCTTTTCTTATGTCAAGTATCCTTTCCTTAGACCATGAGATTGTGCAACTCTCGGATAGAGTAGGAATTCGTTGGGTTTATCAAACTTCACAATGTAACTTGGTGACTATAAAGGTGCACTACAGGTATCTCCAACAGTATCTGTTGGGTTGGTATGAATCGGGACTGGGATTTTTCACTTCGTGTGATGGAGAGGTATCTCTGGGCCCACTCGGTAATACATCATCATAATGATCTCAATGCGACTAAGGAGTTAGTCACAGGATCATATGTTATGGAACGAGTAAAGAGACTTGCCGGTAACGATATTGAACAAGGTATAGGGATACCGATGATAGGATCTCTGGCAAGTAATATACCGATGGACAAAGGGAATTGTATACAGGATTAAGTGAATCCCCGACATTGTGGTTCATCCGATGAGATCACCGTGGAACATGTGGGAGACAATATAATTATCCAGATCCCGCTATTGATTATTGGCCAGAGAGGCGTCTCGGTCATGTCTGCATGGTTCCCGAACCCGTAGGGTCCACACACTTAAGGTTCGGTGAGGCTAGAGTTGTAATGGGAATTGTATATGTGGTTACCGAAAGTTGTTCGGAGTCTCGGATGAGATCCCAGACGTCACGTGGAGTTCCGGAATAGTCCGGAGGTGAAGAGATTTATATATGGGAAGTCTAGTTTCGGTTAGTGGAAAGGTTTCGGGTTTTATCGATATTGTACCAGGACCACCGAAAGGGTTCGGGGGGTCCATCGGGAGGGCCCACCTGTCCCGGAGGGCCACATGGGCCGAAATAGGGAGGGAACCAGCTCCCTAGTGGGCTAGTGTGCGCACACCTCAACCCTCCCCCTTGGCGCAGCCCTACCCCTCCACTTCTCCTCCTCCACGGCGCTTGGCGAAGCCCTGCCAGAGAACCACAAGCTTCACCGCCACCACGCCATCGTGCTGTTGGATCTCTCCCTCAACTTCTCCTTCCCCCTTGCTAGATCAAGAAAGAGGAGACGTCCCCGGGCTGTACGAGTGTTGAACGTCGAGGTACTATTCGTTCGGTGCTTGGATCGGATCTTCCGCGATTTGAATTGCCGCGAGTACTACTCCATCAATCGCGTTCATTGTAATGCTTCCTCTTATCGATCTTCCACGGTATGAAGATGATCTCACTCTCTCGTTGCTAGCATCTCCTAGACTGATCTTGGTGATCCGTAGGAAAATTTTGAATTATTACAATGTTCGCCAACACAGAGACAGGTCAGCAGTGGACGGGGTAAACCCAAGATGTCGAAGAACCAAACCCAGTCGGGCATGTCATGCACGAGGAGCCTGCTTGAGTCCACAAGGCACCTTAACAAGATGACACAAATGATGCGGATGAGGAGGATCAACAAAACCAGGAAGTTGACACATGTAAACTTCTTGCTCAAGACCCCATGGAGAAAAGCATTCTGAACATCAAGCTAGCGCAGAGACCACCCTTTGGCAACGACCAAGGACAGAAGTAATCGAATAATGGTAGGTTTAACAACTGGGATAAAAGAATCCTCATAATCAAGACCATACTGTTGTTTGAAACCTTTTGCCACCAACCGCGCCTTGTAGCGCTCAGTGGAACCATCAGCATGCTTCTTAACCTTGAAAACCCACTTGGAATGAATGATGTTGGCACCAGACAGAGGAGAACTAAATGCCAAGTAGCGTTCCTCTGCAGTGCCTGAAACTCCTGCTCCATGTAAGCGCGCCAATAAGAAATCCAAAGAGCTGTGTGAAAATGACGAGGCTCGGCAGTGGGATCAGCAACCATCTATGCCATGCACGCCGCAATCCATGCAACTGTGCCATTAGTACGTTCCTTTGTCCGAACAATACCACTCTGACTCCGCATACGAGGATGCAGAGGAGCAGTAGGTGGTGGAGGTGATGGCAAAGACTGGGATGGCGAAGTCGCCAGCTCTGAAGCCAGGGGCATAGCCCCCGCGGCAGAGGCTGATGTAGATGGCAAGGCAGGCTCAGGTGCTGGTGTAGATGATGAGACTGGCGTGGGCGAAGCAGGATCAGCCGACGCGGCCGCCTCAACCAGCGCAGGCAGTGCAACCCTAGGGATACCGGCTCGGCCAGCACAGCCGGCACAACCCCAGGTGCAGCAGGCCCAGGCTAGGGCGGGCCGACCGGTGCAGCCACAGGTGCAGCAGGTGACAGAGAGGGCGCAAGCGGCTGCGCGTCCAGAAGCTCAAGGCGTGATCCACATCCAGTACCTGTAACATGGTTAGGTAGCAACAAGGGAGTATACGCAGCATCAACAAATTAACCAGGCAATGGTAAGGTGGGTTGCTCTGGTGAAGTGGGAGTGGCGGAGATGACTGGTAGTGCAGCAAAAGGAAAAACATTCTCATCAAACACCACATCACGAGAAATGTAGACGTGATTAGAAGGTACATGAAGAACTTGTACCCTTTATGAAGAGAACTATAGCCAAGAAACTTGCATTGTTCAGACCAAAACTCCAACTTGCGTTGGTTATATGGACAAAGATGTGGCCAACAAGCACACACAAAAACTTTGAAGAATTTATAATCAGGGATTTCATTCAACAAAAGTTCAAGAGGTTTTATCATTTGACGGAGTCGTGTAGGTATTCGATCAATAAGAAAGCATGCGGTGGAAAGCGCATCACTCCAAAACCGAAAAGGAACCAGTCTCAACTATACGACGATGCTTACGCTCAACTACACCATTATATTGGTGTGTATGAGGACAAGACACGCGATGAGTAATTACAAGCGTGTTAAAGAATGCATCAATGGTGTGATACTCACCACCCCAATCAGATTGCACATGAGTAATTTCGTGGCTAATCACACACTCAACATGCGCTTGGAATTGTAAGAAAACATCAAACACATCAGGCTTGCGCTTAAGAAGATAAAGCCAAGTGAACCAACCATAAGCATCAATGAAACTAACATAATAGTTAGGACCACTAACAGAGGTTTTGGCATGGCCCCATACATCCAAAAACACAAGCTCAAGTGCTTTAGTGACTACATGACTCTACTCAAAAAAAGGAAGCTGATGACTCTTGCCTTGCTGACAAGTATCACAAACTGCATCAACATACTTATTAGGCACAACTTGAAGCTCATGACGATGAAGAACATGGCGAATGATGGGATTGGCAGGATGACCAAGGCCGCATGCCAATGTGATGGTGACACACGAACGCCGCTGAAAGCACTAGGAGCAGGTGGCACATCAAGTGCAAAGAGATCATTATTGCGCAGGCGGCCTCTAAGGAGTACGTCCCTCGTGTCCCAATCCTTTACAAAAAAATGAAAAGGATGAAACTCAGCAAGAACATTATTATCACAAGTATGTTTAGGAACAGACAACAAACGACGTGAAACAAAGGGAACTCGACGGACATTAAGAAGACGTAATTGTGTGGATCGACAAGAAGAAGAGATGCCTGACCAATATGTGAGATGTGCATACATTCCCCGCTTGCAGTATGAACCTGATCATGTCCACGGTACGGCTCCTGTGTGGAGAGCTTTCCCATATCGCTCATCAAGTGGTTTGTAGCTCTCGTATCCATGTACCAGGATGCATCAACCGGATAGGAAGGAGTGTGACCATGCTGATGACTCATCAAGGCAGCCTGCTTCTCATTCCCTTTGCCATTGTTTCCGATGCCAAGTAAATCCTTCTTGAAGTGACGGTGGCAGTGGGAAGCAAGATGGCCATCAAGACCACAAAGCTGCGGTGGTAGTGGTGTTCCGCGGTGTAGAAGCGGTAGGCGGTTTGCCACAAGCCGCCGGCGGCGGCTTGCCCTTGCCGCGCATGGTTGCGTTGGCAGCTTGGAAGGTCGGTACAGATCGACGAGCCTGGATGTGCTGCTCCGTGGCAAGAAGGCGCGCATACAACTCGTGTGGCTGGATGGGAGTGTCACGACCATTGATATTTTCCACCAGATTATTATAGTCGTCGTCCAAACCATTGAGCACATATGAGGTGCACTCCTCCGGCCTAAGAGGCTTGCCAATGGAGGCAAGTGTGTCCACCATGTCTGTCATCTTTCTGAAGAAGTCGATGGAAGTGACACCATGAAGCTTCATGTCCCCAAGCAAAGTGTGAATGGCATGAGCACCCGCCTGAGACTGCGAGGCAAAGCTGGTATAGAGAGTCGTCCATGTGTCCCAAGACGTAGCGACAAAGATAACCAGCGAAGAGACCCCCTTTGTGAGAGAGGAATGTATAGCAGAGAGGATGGCTCTTGCACCACCCACGCATCATGCATCAGATGATATGGCGGAGGGCATGGCAGGGTTCCATCAACATAACCCTTGAGGTAGCGACTACGAAGAAGCGGCAGCACCTGCGCGCGCCATGATAGATAGTTATCCGTCAGGAGCTTCACCGGGATCAGATGCGCAAAGTAGAACGGGGCAATCACATAGTAGCTTTGGGACGGCACAGACCCCGACTGGGCCTAGGAGGGCACCACCTCCAGCGAGGAACCACCATAGGGCATCGGAGAGGACGAGTAGGCACCATACATCAAGGGGTGCATGTGCACCATAGGGCCTCGGTGGCGCGGCTAGGGAACCAAGCGGCGTCGAGAGAGACAGCCATGCGGTAGCCAAAGAGTCACGAGAGGATGCCGATGGATGGGGCGACATCTCGTTGTAGGATACCAGCAGTGCAGGCTGAGCACCGTTGGGAGTCGGAGGCACCACCGACGCATCGGGAGCATCGTAGGGTAGAGGGTACCCTCGCTAACTAGTCGCGACAGGAGGCCCATAGGTCGGCTGCGGCATCGGGCCAAAACTAGGGGCGGAGACAGTGTAGTATCGGGAGGCGGCGACAGGATTGGACCCGGCAGAGGAGCGCCAGCGCCCGGGGCGGTGGCATCCATCGAGGCACCAGCCACAGAGGCAAGCGGGTGCGACAACAAGAGCAGCAAGATGGAGGCGACGACCAAAGCATGGGTGGCAGCCGGGGCAGTCGCGGGGTGTGAGGCCATCGCGAGGAGAGGCGATCACGGCTGCAGCGATGGCGATCGGGGCACAGGCGGAAGCGACCTAAACCTAATCTGATACCATGTAAAACACAATGTTGTGGGAAACTGCATGACACCCAATACGGGGTGTGTCTATCTCATATATATAAGGGGTATACAAGATATAGGGGTATACATGGAAGCTTTACAAATATACAGTCTAACATTGAGTTGGTGCAAAGAGTGTCAAATTCCTCCTACATGGCCTTGAGCCAGTGCTCATCGTGTAGAGCAAGACGAATAGACATCGGGAGGGGCAAGGGTGCGGCAGTCGTGGAGGCATGGACATAGTCGGTGTCATACTAGCGTTGCATTGATGGATGCATGTGGGAGCTCGTGTCTTCCTGGTGTGGACGTCGGGGGGCGGGTGGCAGCGTTGGAGGCCTTAGAGGAGCCATTAACCACCGACGAAGACTTTGCTGAAGTAACCGCTGCACCGGATGAACGGCCTGCCATGGCAGCGGATCGAGATGCCACCAAAACAGCTACCTAGTTTGAAGATCCTTAATAGAGAAACCAAAGAGTTCAAAAGTTATAGAGACAAAAATTTCACGTGTTAAGGCACTAACATAGATCAAATTCATGACAAGTGAAGGATAAATAAAAACATGGTTTAATTGGAGGGAAGAAGATGAGGATGTAGGGATAGTCAGAGAACCATTCTATGCGATCGGGAGAAGGGCGTCATTGCCCACAAGGATGTGGGAGAGAGTAGACGAGGGTTGGACGGTGGAGAGCATATCGGCGTGTCCGCTAGATAGGATGAAGCATCGATATCGAGGAGCCAGTCACCGATGCATGTCTACTGTTCTTGTTGCATGTCGAGCAGGGCCGCTTGGAATGCGCTGGTGTCCCACGGGTTGTGCACCTGAGGAGGCAGCGGAGGTGTCTGCATGGGTGGCCCATAAGAGGACTAAGAAACACCGAGGGGATAGGCATGGGGCCAATCTAGACAGCACCCGAAGATCACTACCAAAGGAAGTCCAAATAGAATGAAACTTTACGGTGATTTTTTGTGGACCAACACGGACCCCTAGAGCATCGGAAGGAGACCTGAAGCCTCACTAGAGGTCACAAGCTCAGGTGGTGTGCGGCGAGGGGGCGTTGTGTGAGCTTATCTACCCCTCGTGCCTCTCCTCTGCCACCTCTTAGTCCTATAAATTCACATATATCCCGAAAACCCTAAACAAGCCCCAAAAGAATTTTTGCACCTCCACAAGTGTTAGAACATAGTGGCCCCATGTTTGGTTTTGGTAATTGATGATAATACCTATGGACTAATGGTGGCCTTGAGTTATATTCGAAGGATTTGTCCATGGACACTTCTTGAAGTCCATTTGTTGGTTTCAAGGAGTTTATGTGATGACCAAGGTGGTATTCAAGTATTTATCCAAAGATTGGTCATGTGAGGGTTGAGCTTATTACAAGCATGTGTTGAGGAAGAAGATTGTGTGAACATTCATGTTTTTCTTCAAGACATCATCTTTATGAATCAATAAGATAAGATACCAAGTTGATCATGACTAAGTCAAAGAGTGAATCAAGTTGATCAACACACAAAGCATAGAAGATGTACCGAGAGGGAAAAAGTGATCCCATGGTGTATGTGAGAGTTCTATGTGGGGGATAAGTATGTTTCCATGGGCTTGTGCTACTGCGACAATAGACCTTCCCTGGCAACGGCGCCAGGAATCCTTCTGCTATGGGCTACGCCTATAGGGACTTCCTTGGCAAATATGCAAAGGATTTCCCCGCGGCCTTGGAGCCTTGCGTTGGTGTTCCCTTGAAGAGGAAAGGGTGATGTAGCACAGCGGCGGTAAGTATTTCCCTCAGTTTGAGAACCAAGGTATCAATCCAGTAGGAAGATCGCGTCAAGTCACAAGTACCTGCACAAACATAAAGATCTTGCACCCAACGCTATGAAGGGGTTGTCAATCCCTTATAGATTGTTTGCAAAGTGAGAACTTAAAGCAAAAAGTAAACAAAGGAAAGTAAATGTAAAGGTGGAGATGATAGTTGTGAATAGACCCGGGGGCCGTAGTGTTCACTAGTGGCTTCTCTCATGAAAGCAAGTAGACGGTGGGTGAATGAATTACTGTCGAGCAATTGATAGAACCGCGCAAAGTCATGACATCATCTATGGCAATGATTATATCTATAGGCATCACGTCCAAAACAAGTAGACCGATACTTTCTACATCTACTACTATTACTCCACACGTCGACCGCCGTCCAGCATGCATCTAGTGTATTAAGTTCCTAAGAACAGAGTAACGCCTTAAGCAAAATGACATGATGTAGATGGAAAATCTCAAATATATGATGAAAGCCCATCTTGTTACCCTTGATGGGAACAACACGATGCGTGCCTTGCTGCCCCTTCTGTCACTGGGAAAGGGCACTGCACGGTATGAACCCAAAACCAAGCACTTATCCCATTGCAAGAATCATAGATCTAGTTGGCCAAACAAAATCCAAGACTCAGAGAGACTTACAAGGATATCAAATCATGCATATAAGAAATCAGCAAAGACTCAAATATAAATCATAGATAATCTGATCACAAATCCACAATTCATCGGATCTCGACAAACACACTGCCAAAGAGGATTACATCGGATAGATCTCCATGAAGATCATGGAGAACTTTGTATTGAAGATCCAAGAGAGAGAAGAAGCCATCTAGCTACTAACTATGGACCCGTAGGTCTGAAGTGGACAACTCACGAGTCATTGGAGAGGCGATGATGTTGATGTAGAAGCCCTCCAACTCCAAAGTCCCCTCCGGCAGGGCACCGGGAAGGGTCTCCAAATGAGATCTCGCGGAAACAGAAGCTTGCGGCGATGGAAAAGTGTTTTCGTGGATGCCCTAATTTTTTCTGTGATTTTAGGGAATTTATAGGCCAAAGATCTAGGGCAGGGGAGCGCGAGGGAGGCCACAAGCCTGGTTGTCGCGGGCCCTCCCCTTGCCGCGGCAACAGGGCTTGTGGGCTCCCTATGGGCCCCCTGCCTTGGCCCTCAAGTCCCCCGATCTTCTTCTGTTCTGGAAAAATTTATTTCGGGGATTTTATTCCTTTTGGACTCCGTTCCAAAATTAGATGTGAAAAGAGTCAAAAACACAGAAAAAACAGGAACTGGCACTTGGCACTGAATTAATAAGTTAGTCCCAAAAAAGATATAAAAGGTATATAAAACATCCAAAGTTGACAAAATAACAGTGTGAAACCATCAAAAATTATAGATAAGTTTGAGACGTATCAAGCATCCCCAAGGTTAACTCCTACTCGTCCTCGAGTACGGAAGTGATAAAGAATGAATTTTTTATGATTTCATGCTACCTAGCATAGATGTCCTTTGTAACTCCTCTTATGTGACGTGAATGTTGAGATATATTAGATTCAAAACAATAGTTTGCTATTGATGTGGAGACAATACTACTTCAAGCAAACTAGCAAGGTAATCATGAACTTTCAAAATAACAAGGCCAAAAGAAAGTTATCCCTACAAAATCATATAGTCTGGCTATGCTCTAGCATCCTTGCACAACGAATTTAAATCATGCGCAACCTCGGTATTGGCCAAGTACTTGTTTTTACACCTTTAATTTCTCAAACCTTTTCAACCCTCATGCAATACATGAGCGTGAGCCATGGTTTTAGCACTATAAGTGGAATGGAGTGTGGTGGAAGTTGCAAGACAAACAAGGAGAAGATGGTCACATTGACTAGGAATATCAATGAGCTATGGAGATGCTCATCAATAGATATCAACGTGAATGAGTAGGGATTTCCATACAAATGATGCACTAGAGCTAAGAGTATGTGAAAGCTCTTAAAGAAAACTAGTGGGTGTGCATCCAACTTGCTTGCTCACGAAGACCTAAGGCAAATTTGAGGAAGCCTATCATTGGAATATACAAGCCAAGTTATATAATGAAAATTTCCCACTAGCTATATGGTGGTGACAAAACGAGAGACTCTCAATCATGAAGATCATGGTGCTTAATAAGCACAAGTGTGGAAAGATAGTAGCATTGTCCCTTCTCTCTTTTTCTCTCATTTTGTTTGGTGGGCTCTTTGGCCTCTTTTTATTATTATTATTTTGGTGGGCACCTTTGGCCTCTTTTTGTAAATGGGATTCGCTGGCCTCTTTTATTTCCTCACATGGGACAATGCTCCATCAATGATGATCATCACACTTACAACTCAAAACTTAGAGCAATAATGACTCTATATGGAATGCCTTTGGTAGTGTACCGTGACAATTATCTAGCATGGCATAGACATCAATGGAAACATCATGCTAGCTATCTTATGATCATGCAATGGCAATGTATAAGTGGTGGCACATGTCATGGTGGTAGTCGCATGGCAATATATCTCGGAATGGCTTTGAAAAAGCCATAGTAGGTAGGTATGGTGGCTGTTTTGAGGGAGGCTATATGGTGGGTTTTGTGCACCGGCGAAAGTTGCACGGCACTAAAGAAGATAGTGATGGTGGAAGGTGAAAGTGCATCTAAACCATGGACTCAACATTAGTCATGAAGAACTCATATACTTGTCGCAAAAGTTTTAGTAGTAATTGAAACAAAGCATTCAACGCATACTCCTAGGGGAAGGATTGGTAGGTATAAACCATCGCGCGATCCCGACCGCCACACAAAGGATGACAATCAATAGACTAATCATGCTCAGACTTCATCACATAGCGGTTCACCATACGTGCATGCTACAGGAATCACTAACTTCAACACAAGTATTTCTAGATCCACAACACCTTACTAGTATAATTTCAATATTACCACAACCACAACTCAAAACTAATTGAGATGAATCAAACTTCTCTAACTATTCAATTCACATGAAGGTGGAAGTTTTCATATCCCTTTGGATAACTACCCCTTTTGAGACTACTTTCATAGCATTGATCAACTACCAAGCCACGCACCGCTGTGCTCTAAAAGATATAAGTGAAGAACATAGAGCAAAATCAACTAGCTCAAAAGATATAAGTGAAGCACATGTGAAATGAATTGTCTAACGAAAGGATATAAGTGAAGCTCGACATAATCACGGTGAGTGCATGTCTATCTCTCTAGGTGTGCAGCAAGGAAGATTGTGACACAACAAAAATAAAAGATTCCTACAATACAAGATGCTCCAAGCAAAACACATAACATGTGGTGAATAAAAATATAGCCCCGAGTAACGTTACCGATGGATTGAAGACGAAAGAGGGGATGCCTTCCCGGGGCATCCCCAAGCTTAGGCTTTTACCGCATCGTTGAATCAACTTGGGGTGCCTTGGGCATCCCCAAGGTTGAGCTCTTGCCACTCTTTATCTCTTTGTCCATAAGAACTTCACCCAAAACTTGAAAACTTCACAACACGAAATATAAACAGAAACTCGTGATAACATTAGTATAAGAAAGAAAACCACCACTTCCTTAGGTACTGTAGCAAACTTAAATTCTACTTATGTTGATTTTGGGTTATTATATTTTCAATCTTCCATGGCTAATACCCCCCGATACTATCCATAGTTTCATCAAAATAAGCAACCAACTCAACAAAAACAGAATCTGTTAACAGTAGACCAGTCTGTAGCAATCTGTATACTTCGTATACTTCTAGTACTTCCAAAATTTTGGAAAATTACTACAGTCTGAAGAATTTGCGTAGCAATCGGAAGCAAGAATAACCAACTCAAAAGCTCTTATAGAAAAAAAAAATTAAAATTCTTTTCGTGAGCAGAAAGTTTCTGTCTTTTCCAGCATGACCAAACGATCATCCCCAAGACTAATCATAACGGTTTCACTTGGCACAAACGCAAAAGAAACACAAAAAACACAATCATAACAGAATTATGAAAGTGTAGAAAACACAAAATAGAAAGAAAAAGGATAGATTCGTTGGTTTGCCTCCCAACAAGCGCTATTGTTTAACGCCCTTAGCTAGGCATAAGTTGATGGAATCACGTATAGTCATATTTGGTGCTCAAACCATAAGTAGCGTGATCATTTATCATCTTAAGATCTTCATCTTTATTGGATGACTCACCACTAGCTTTAGGAACAAAAACAGACTTGACGGTCTTTTTGAGAGTGAGATTTGGAGTATTTTCTACAGCGGCAAAAGCGGAACCCAAGTTGGTTATGACATCTTCTAGTTTGCCAATTCTAGAGGAATCATTAACTATAGGTTCCTTCTCCCTTAAATTTTTCAAAACCATTCCCACTTTAGATCCGTACTGAGTAATTTGATTGTGGATCTTTCCATCCAAACCCTCAATAAGTTCAATTGTGGCACTTTTGTTTTCAATAGCGTCAAGCCTTTGCATCACGTGTTCCAAGGTCAAGGTAGTTCCATTAACCATGAGCGGGGGTGAGCCTACCAAATTCATGATAGCTCCATAGGAGTCAACAGTTTGGCTCCCCAAAAAATTCCCCCTACGATGGTATCAAGAATATACCTATTCCAAGGAGATATTCCAACATAAAAACTGCGAAGAAGAACGGTAGTGGATTGCTTACGAGTGGATCTACTTTGAGCATTGCAAATCCTGTACCAAGCGTCCTTTAAATTTTCTTCCTCATTCTGCTTGAAATTGAGAACTTCGTTCTCAGGGGTATCGTTTGGAGTGGTGGGTCTAGCCATTGATGGACTATCCCACACACAAACGAGCAGGAAGTAAGCAAGTGAAACGGCAAAAGAGAACGGAAAAAAGGCAAAAGAAAACGGCAAAGGAGAAAGGCAAAAGAAAACGGCAAATGTGAAGTGGGGGAGAGGAAAACGAGAGGAAACTGGCAAAAAGATAAATGCAAGAGAAGAGTTTGTGACACCTACTTGGATAGATCTTGACTTGATCTCTCCTCCCCGGCAACGGCGCCAGAATCCTTCTGCTACTGCGACAACAGACCTTCCCTAGCAACGGCGCCAGGAATCCTTCTGCTACGGGCTACGCCTATAGGGACTTCCTTGGCAAATATGCAAAGGATTTCCCTGCGGCCTTGAAGCCTTTCGTTGGTGTTCCCTTGAAGAGGAAAGGGTGATGTATCACAGCGGCGGTAAGTATTTCCCTCAGTTTGAGAACCAAGGTATCGATCCAGTAGGAGGATCGCGTCAATTCACAAGTACCTGCACAAACACAAAGAGCTTGCACCCAACGCTATGAAGGGGTTGTCAATCCCTTATAGATTGTTTGCAAAGTGAGAACTGAAAGCAAAAAGTAAACAAAGCAAAGTAAAAGTAAAGGTGGAGACGATAGTTGTGAATAGACCCGGGGGCCGTAGTGTTCACTAGTGGTTTCTCTCATGAAAGCAAGTTGACGGTGGGTGAACGAATTACTGTCGAGCAATTGATAGAACCGCGCAAAGTCATGACGTCATCTATGGCAATGATTATATCTATAGGCATCACGTCCAAAACAAGTAGACCGATACTTTCTACATCTACTACTATTACTCCACACGTCGACCGCTATCCAGCATGCATCTAGTGTATTAAGTTCATAAGAACAGAGTAACACCTTAAGCAACATGACATGATGTAGATGGACAGTCTCAAATCTATGATGAAAGCCCATCTTGTTACCCTTGATGGCAACAACATGATGCGTGCCTTGCTGCCCCTTCTGTCACTGGGAAAGGTCACCGCACGGTATGAACCCAAAACCAAGCACTTCTCCCATTGCAAGAATCATAGATCTAGTTGGCCAAACAAAACCCAAGACTCGGAGATACTTACAAGGATATCAAATCATGCATATAAGAAATCAGCAAAGACTCGAATATAAATCATAGATAATCTGATCACAAATCCACAATTCATCGGATCTCGACAAACACACCGCCAAAGAGGATTACATCGGATAGATCTCCATGAAGATCATGGAGAACTTTGTATTGAAGATCCAAGAGAGAGAAGAAGCCATCTAGCTACTAACTACGGACCCGTAGGTCTGAAGTGGACTACTCACGAGTCATTGGAGAGGCGATGATGTTGATGTAGAAGCCCTCCAACTCCAAAGTCCCCTCCGGCAGGGCACCGGGAAGGGTCTCCAGATGAGATATCGCGGAGACGGAAGCTTGCGGCGGCGGAAAAGTGTTTTCGTGGATGCCCTAATTTTTTCTGGGATTTTAGGGAATTAGTCCAAAGAGCTAGGGCAGGGGAGCGCCAGGGAGGCCACAAGCCTGGTTGCCACACACCCCCTAGCCGCGGCAACAAGGCTTGTGGGCTCCCTTTGGCCCCCTGCCTTGGCCCTCAAGTCCCGTGATCTTCTTCTGTTCTGGAAAATTTTATTTCGGGGATTTTATTCCGTTTGGACTCCGTTCCAAAATCAGATGTGAAAAGAGTCAAAAACACAGAAAAAACAAGAACTGGCACTTGGTACTGAATTAATAAGTTAGTCCCAAAAAAGATATAAAAGGTATATAAAACATCCAAAGTTGACAAGATAACAGTGTGAAACCATCAAAAATTATAGATACGTTTGAGACGTATCAGCTTGCACCAAGAGGAAGATCTCATACAACCCATGGAGGACGGCATCAGGTGGTGATCATCATCAATATTGCGGTGTGCAAGTTCAAGTGGACCGTTACGAAGAGATCATGGTTGAAGATTGTCGTCCATTATGGTGACAATGGACTTGTGAAGATGTGCCGAAGAGAGACTCACCCATAGTGGAGTACGGCGGAGCAATCTACTAGTCCTCATCGAGATGACGCAATCAAGTAAGGTGGTCCATCTTGAGGAGGACAAGATCATCATCATCTAGCTCAAGTGTGGACTATGTACAAGGCAAAGGTTTGACCATGTTAGGTTTTCTATTTTACCGATCTCATGGTGGTAGTTGGGAGGCCGAGTTATATGATCGATAGCCATACTATTAAGGGGGGCTCTCGAGTGGGTAGCTTCATCGTACCATTCATAGAGAGCTCAAAACCATTGCATTATTGACATCGTCATCTTTCTTGGTTCTTGTTTGGCTTTTCGCTATGTGAGTTTTTGTAGCTTATTGCCATCTTCATGACAAGCACAAGTTCATCAAAAATGCCATGCATATGCATATTCTATGATGTTTTTGATGTTGCAGTTTTTCCCGGTTCTTCATTTGCACAGGTTTCACATGTCTATATCATTGGCATTTTTCTACTCCCTTTCTGTTTGGATAGTACTTGTCGTCTGCTATCCAACAAGATTGATTTTGCTCCATTCAGAGCTCGTATGTGAAAGTTAGGGTAGTTCCATTTCTCAAGATAATTTTCAATGTTGTGGCGGTATTACCGCTAGGTAGCACGATGGTACCGCTTAGGCGGTACTCCGCTATGTAGTACCTTTGCTAGTATCGTTTATTTTGATGGTTTTGTTGGTATGCTCTTCACTCACGGTAGTAACACGGTAGTAGGGCAGTAATAGCGCCCGCGCGGTACAACCGCTCACTAGTACCACTACTACTACCGGTTATTTTGTGGTAGTAGGCTCTTATTCATCTTAGCTGTAGTAGGACAACAGTAGGCAATGGTACTACCGCCCTTCTCTCTATCTATCTACTACCGCTTACCTTAGTATTGCATCCCCAATGGTAGTACCATTGGGTCGTCTGGTAGTACCACTCAGGCGGTACTGCCGCATCGAGGTTTGTGCCGTTTGCACGCTTTTCCTGGAACTACTACCCTAAGCGGTAGTATAGCTCAGCCAAGCAGTAGTACTGCTTGTGCATGACCAGTGCACATAACAGTTAGATTTGGGAATGCCTATAAAAGGGGATCCCATTGCTCCCCGGGTCTCTTGAGCTCGTGTTTTCCCCCATTGTTGACCTTCTTCGAGCTTGCTAACTATCTATCTCTCCAATGATTCTTTCTCCTTCTTGAAGAAAAAGGGAGAGGAGATCTTGATACACATTTTAACCAATCACTTTCTCCTCTATGTCAGGGGAACCCCTTGGATTTAGATCTTTGAGTTCTTTGTGATCTCCTTGTTCTTCCTCTCATATTACTCCATAGCTTTTGTTGTTGTGGTGGGATTTGGGAGTGAGGGACTTGACCACTTTGTGTGTTCTTGCTATTGCACTAGTTTCATTAGTTTGAGGTCTCCATGGTGATATGTGGAAGTGAATTTTGAGAAGCTTATTACTCTTGGTTTTTTGGTCACCCTAGAGCTTGTGCCTCTTGGGTGCTTTGGCGCCCTAGATGGTTGGTGGTGCCTTAGAGCTCAATCATTGTGGTGTAAAGCTCCAAGAAAACTTCGGGGTCTCCAATTAGGTTTTGGAGATTGCCCCGACCAATTTATACGGGTTCCGGTGACTGCCCCCAAGGGTTACCAAAGTGTATGGGTTCGTTGACCACCACCATGGGTTGTCATTTGTAAGGTTTGGTGACCACCCTCAAGGGTCCCTTAGTGGAATGACGAAATATTGCATTGTGTGAGGGTGTGAGCAGATTACGATGGCCCTATTGGCTTCTTGGGGAGCTTTGTGCCTCCACATCGCTCCAAACGAAGATGAGCATCCGCAAGGGTGTGATTTTTAGGATACATCTTCGTCTCTGTGTGCCTTAGTTATCTCTTAATCGAGCCCTTTACGTATGCACTTTACTTAGTGATAGACATATTGTTCCATATTATATATCTTGCTATCACTTAGTTGTTTATCCTGCTTACCATAAGTTGTTGATGCACATAGGTGAGCCAAGTTATTTTAGGTTTTGTGCTTGATAAATTAAACGCTAGTTTTATTCTGCGTCAATTGAAACCTAAATCGTTATTATTTTAAAGCACCTATTCACCCCCCCCCTTAGGTGACATCTATGTTCATTAAGCAAGTTTGTGTTCCGCCATGATTACATCTGGAGGCCTCAGCCGGTACTCTACCATAGGGGGGATTGATCATGGAGGCCATCTACATCAACTGTGTTGCCTCCATGATGATGTGTGTGTAGTTCACCATATTCCTATGTGTCCATAGTGATTAGCCAGATGGCTCTCTCTCTACAATCTTCAATACCATGTTCTCTTCGGAGATCAATCTGATGCAATGCTCTTTTGCGGTGTGTTAGTTGTGATCCAATGAATTGTGGGTTTATGATCAAATTATTCTCCGAAATTTATAATGACTTTATTATGTGTTACGCCCTCGATATGATCGTACGCTAATCATACACGCAAATGCGTACGATCAAGCTTAAGGACTCACGGGAAGATATCACAACACATCTCTAGACACAAATAAAACATACAAGCTTCATATTACAAGACATGGGCCTCGAGGGCTAGAATACAGAAGCTCGATAAACACACGAGTCAGCGGAAGCAACGAACATCTGAGTATAGACATAAAATAAGATAATGCCTTAGAGAAGGCTAGCATAAAAGATGCATCGATCGAACGAGGCGAGGCCTCTTGCCTGGGAACCTCCTAACTACTCCTGGTCATCAGCGGCCTCCACGTAGTAGTAGGCACCGTCGGGGTAGCAATCGTCATCCACGGGGAGCACGCCATCTCCTGGGCTTCATCATTTGGTCACAGCAATCGTATCAAGGGGAAAAGGGGGAGCAAGTCAATGGTGAGTACTCATCCAAAGTACCCGCAAGACTGACATTAGAAATATGGTAAGTATGCATTAGTATCAAAGTAAAGGGGTTATATGTGGACTGACTGCAGCAATGCGAGAATAGAGAGAGGGGACTAATCCTATAGAAGACTAGTATCTTCAACGGTCTTGCAGCAATAGACAAGAGTAGATCCAACAACACAAATATATAGTTATATTGTTGTAGCAATATTAATTAAGGTCACGCCTAGAAATTCTTCGTCGACTCCCTGCGAGAAAGCAATCCTATAGCAACATTCCAGTTAAGTAACAATTCTATTTGTATAAGATCGGGACACAACTCCAAGTCATCCTGTAACCGTGGACACGGCTATTCAAATAGTTAATTTTCATCCTTGCAGGGGTGCACCGTCTTACCCGTCACGCTTGATAAACTCTGGTTGGACACACTTTCCAAGGTCATTCCCGGCCTCAGAACATCAACATGACGCAGCCCTACCTAGGCTCAACAGAGAGGCCAGCCCGCCAGTCTAAATCCTAAACACGCATGGTTCATGGGCCCATCACCCTTTGCGCTCCTGAATGTTGCGTGGGCGGCCGATGTTAGTCTTGGCACCTCTTATACAAGAACGATGGTTATCCATACCACTCGGGAGCGCGCCGCTCCAATGCTGACGTCTGAAGAGTTTCGGCTGATACCACGACGTCGAGTACCCATAACTTCTCCCAGGTGGACGGTGAGTGCGAAAAGGTCTACAACCAACCCAGATCAAATACCCAAATCCATTAGCATTTTGATTAACACATCATCACATCCATGCGGGAATCCACCCGCAGCACACCCTTTCATATTCCCAGTAGCACGGTCAAGTAACTGTGTGGTTGTAACATCAGAGGGATCATAGGTATTACCCTTGATGGATTCTAAATGATGTAATCGTCAAGGTGGCCAGGGAGGAATCACACTCCATGGACCACGCCTGATGGGTTGTACGACAAAGTCGTTATAGGAGGTGGTGAAGGAGGAATCACCCTCTGACAACCACCGCCGGTCAACTACACTTCAAAGCTAACATCAGGAGTATGTATTGAGGTGTGACCCTTGGTACTCGATAGTAGCTCTAGAGTGTCGTACAACTAAGGGGTGTGTGATTGTTGTGAAGGGTCTTGGCTCGTCGGTCAGATGATCGAGGCTTGATGAAAAAGAAGGGGCAACAAGACTAATGGTCAAAGGGGATCACTACTCCACCTATACTAAGCAGTTTAAAGTGCGGTAAAGTAAGGTAGCAGTTCATCAAAAATAGGCTATGCAGCAGATATAGGAGCTAACTACAATAGTAGCAAAATCTAATGCAAGCATGAGGAAGAAAGAAATAGGCGATATAGGAATGATCAAGGGGGGTTTGCTTGCCTTGTTGCTCTGCGGCAAAGGGTTGGTCGTGAGTTGGGTAGTCGTACCCGACAGCAGCGTCATTCTCGGGGTCTACAGGTAAGAAGAGGGGGAAGAAACAATAAATATAATGCACATAGGCAACACGATGCATGACATGGCAATATGCACGGCTAGGCATGAGCTAACGCAGTATCACCCATCATGGACGGATCGGGAAAATATCTAACGATATTTCCCGGGTCTGTGGCTACTACCGGACAGGCGAAACAGATGGAAAAGTTCCATGTTCGCTACGATAGAGACGCGTGACACACGAACGGATAGTGTATCCTCATTCATCTCGTTTTTCTGATCAACTTTCATGTAAAAAAATTATTTTCATCTGGATCACGGATTCTTTTATATTAATTTTTGAAATTTTATTATTTATTTTAAATTTATTTAATTAAATTCATAATTTCAATATGACATCAGCATGATTCCATGCCGACATCAGTAGTCAACAGTCATGTTGACTGGTCAAAATGACAAGTGGGACCCATTTGTCATAGACAGAGGGTTAACCAATGTTTATTCTTAATTGGAACAGGTTAGTTTAGCAGGGGGACCCACATGTATGTGTCTCATTAGGAAAATTGATTATTTTAATTAATATAACCCATGCAATTAGTGGTAATGGCCCTCGCCCACATGTCATACTTTGTTATTTAATTAATAGAATTAATTAAATAGATTAGGTTTAATTATTCTAATTAATTAACCAAACTAAACATATGTTGATTAGGTTACCTAGTTAATTAATTAATTAATAATTATTACTACTTTATTATTATTATTAAAAAAATCTAAGGGGGTGACCCCACCGGTCATTGGTTGTACTTTTAACAGGGTTCGATTAGTTTTCTTTTTTATTAGTAGGGGGTGGTCCAGGAGTCATTGGTTGTTTAGTTGGGGGGTTAGTATAATAGTGGGTATTAGGGGCTGCGTTAGTGGGGCTAACCGCCCGGTCCCATTTGGCACTGAGCCCACCGGGGTTATTAGGGGGGCACGCCCCGACAATGAGGCCAGATGCCACGGTGGTGGATGCTGAGAAAGCGGCGAGATGCGGGCTCGCACGGGTGAAAACATGTAGTGATGGGATGGTAAAGCGGTGGTTGCCGAGCTGAGCAACAGGGGCAGGGGCTAGCGGAGAACGTGCGCGTGGGGGGCGCCGGAATAGGGATGGGCCGCCGAGTAGCGGCAGGCCACAACGAGGCGCCCTCAGCTGTGGGCACGCACAGGGCATTGTGGGTGTGGATGAGGCTGGCCGCAGCCTGCGATGGGGCCAAAGGCAAGGGCAACGGGGCGGCAGTGCGTAGGAGGGGCTCGCCGGAGTGAGGAAGGGGAGAGGGGGTGACGGACCGAGGGGGAGAGGTAGGAGGGGGGCTGCTCACTATCGGTCGGAGGGGATGGCAGCAGGATCAGGGCAAGGCGAGGAGGCACCGACGGTGATGGCCGGCGAGGCAGCACCGGCGATGGCCGATGGGGCCCGGCTGGGCGTGGGATTCGTCCAGGCACGGGGGCGAGGGTGAGAGACGCCAAAGGGTGAGCCGTCGGGTTGGTTTGTGCAGTGAGGGGGAGTGGGGAGAAGAAAAACCATAGGCCAGGGGTGATTGGCCTTATATAGGCCCGAGGGAGGGGAGAGACATGGCTCGGTGGTGGGGACTAGACAGGCTAGGCCGGCCGGTTGGCCAGCTGGTCCAAGGCCAAGTGGGAGGGAAGTGATTTCTTTTTTATTAATTGTCCTTTATTTTATGTTTTTACTGTTTTATTCTTTGTCTTGCATTTTATTTTAAAAGGAAATGGTGTTAGTTGTGGGTGAAAATGTGCACAAAAAAACTTTGTATAATAGAAGAGCTGCACAAAAAGTTTCATGTCATTTGGAAAGGTTTAAACATTTTTAGAAATTAAAATGATCAAGTTATTTTTTGTTGAACAACTTATTCATTTCCTAGGGATTTATCTGTGAGTCAAATGATGCTTGTTTCAACATGCAATTACTTAGTCAATATTTGCAACTGAGCCAACATTTTTATTTTACAGTTTAATGAAATAATGTATTTGACTTCATTTTAAATTTGAAATTGCCTTTGATTTTTATCAAGTGGAAATTTAACTTAGTTTAACTTGATGATGTGGCACCATTAGTGCGTGTTTAATGTAGCTTAACTACCGGGGCGTCACAACTCTCCACCATTAAAAGAAATTGTCGTCCCAAGAATTAAGAGGTAGAGAGGGGGAAACGTTTGGTTACTAAATTCTAACGAGTCTTCTTGCCTTGGTTGCTCTCATCGACGGGGTTGGTCCTTGTTGACATATTCATTACTCTGGTTAAGGTCAACCTGATGGGGTCGCCATCCTCCCTTCGGGGTCTTCATCATCCTACGAATGCGATAATAGGGAAAACGTTGGAAGAACGTACCTACACAAAGTAGGGCACCTGACGACGAACTCACAGCAGAGGACATGAATTATTCCTCAAGATGTAACTCATGGAATTCACTGAGAGTAACAAGCGATGGTACAAAGGTTTCAAATGGTTAGGCAATCCGTTGATGCCTAAATAGATATGAAAGGGGATGTAGAGCAACGGAAAAAAGTATTGTGCCTGATACAAGAATAGATCGTCCCATAGGACGGTGGCTTGGGAATTTCACATGAAGCCGGCGCAAAGGATACCTTGGACCAAAGAGGTATAGAAGAGTCGGGTTTCGGTCCTGTGGAACTTTGGGTTATGGACCCACCATGTGGGTTGAGAGTATACAAAGCGGTGACATCTTGCACGGCCTTGGTAGCAAGACATGTCAGAAGATAGCCTGCCAGTTATGTTGGCAACAACGTCGGTACCAAGGGCGGGACAAATAGAACCATTTTCCTGCTCGTTCGAACAAGGCGGGCCAATAGGCAAAGTTCTCGTTCACCGGCGGTTACCGGAATGTTATCCACAATAGTAACAGGGTCTTACTGACAGAGTTGTACACCGAGGTTTTTACCTAAGCAGGGAATTACCACTGCTGAGATAATTTAGATTACCAGAAGGTTAAACAGACCAATGAAAAGGAAAATGTGTTCACACACGAGTATTAGAATATTCCTTTTCCAAGGCGTACAGATCATGGTATACCTGATAGGGCATCAAGTACATAATCATTTAGATGAGGGTGCAAGGAGAACCATGATGCTTACCGATACAACATTGTTTGGATAATTGATCAAGAACATTTAAGCACTACACTTTGAATGTTCCTGTAGACATTTGAAGTACCAAATTCGTGCTTCAGGGTAGCATCGACATGGTCATCGGGTCAAGGTCGTACTTTCGGTATACAAAAGGGTCCATGAGGAACAACTTATAAAACTAAGTCATACAATTTCCACGTGGTAGAATGGCTAACCTTACATATAAAACTAAGTCTCGTGAAAACTCTTGGGATCACACGGGTTAGGGAGGCATAGGTTCAACCCATCAGGGCATGTTTTGAACATATACCACAATTTCAAGATTATTTACACATGCTTGAAGAGCATGGCTGAAAAAATCATAGGATAAAACTTATCAAAGGAAGAATATCACAAGAATTTTTTGAGTGTACAGGATTTCATCGGAAAATAACTCAACAATGGGTCCAGCGGTCCACAAAGGACCTGATGTGAGTATCGGTACTCAATGAGAGGAACAAGAAATGCAAGGCATCGGTTAGAGATCATCTGAGTAATATCGATACTTAATTACCAAATGAATTTATGATTTCCGGGTTGGTGTATCATAATCAGACGCTTCGATCAAATATAAGTACGTTGAATGGACTTAGATTGGACAATCAATCAAGGTTGATTTGCCGAGAACCAGCTCATGTTTGGAAAGACGTCTGAGCCGAAAGAAAATTATGAGGATCAAACGATGATTATGTGCATTCACACAAAGATTGAATCAATAAGATCAAAGGAAAATCACAAAGGATTTTAATGAATGTTGCTAGACATATGGATTTAACCATAATGCAAGCAGGTGAGAAAGGTCATGAACAATAGGCTACACAGGATTTCAGAAGATCAAATAGTAATTCAAGGGACTTGCGAAACCCATGACAACTGAGGACGAACAAATCCCCGGTAAGATAATTTGTTGTACCCTGTATAACAAGAGCAACTGGAAATAAAATATGAACAACAACTGTATGTAGTCATCCATAGGGATTGACGGATGAAGGGAAATCGCAAAAGCAATGAGAACAAGTTCTCGAAAGAACTTAGGAGAGTATCTTCATAGTCTTCTGACAAATAAATCCATCGCCTGGAATGCGGGGCTCTCCAGGTGGAGGTATTTACGAGAACCTAAAGTTAGAGTTAGAAAAATCTTTAACCCGAAAGAGAAGAGAGATTAGAACGGAGAGTATAGAAGAGGAGTAAAAGATACTAATACCACCCAATTGAGATGTGGGCCCGTAATCCACACAACAATGTTAGTAAAAGTTTTTCAAGTACTAGACTAAACTTTGGCCAAGGAGTTGGAAAGGGGTCTACCTACATGTAGGTGGCTCTGATACCAACTTGTGACGCCCTCGATTTGATCGTACGCTAATCATACATGCAAATGTGTACGACCAAGCTCAAGGACTCACAGAAAGATATCACAACATAACTCTAGACACAAATAAAACATACAAGCTTCATATTACAAGCCAGGGGTCTCGAGAGCTAGAATATAGAAATTCGATAAACACACGAGTCAGCGGACGGAACGATTATCTGAGTACAGCCATAAAACAAGATAATGCCTTAGAGAAGGCTAGCACAAAAGATGCATCGATCGAACGAGGCGAGTCCTCCTGCCTGGAAACCTCCTAGCTACTCCTGGTCGTCAGTAGCCTCCACGTAGTAGTAGGCACCATCCGGGTAATAGTCGTCATCGGTGGGGGGTACGCCATCTCCTGGGCTTCATCATCTGGTCGCACCAATTGTATCAAGAGGAAAAGGGGGAGCAAAGCAACGGTGGGTACTGATACGTCTCAAACGTATCTATAATTTTTGATGGTTTCACGCTGTTATCTTGTCTTCTTTGTATGCTTTATGTACCTTTTTTATATCTTTTTGGGGACTAACTTATTGATTCAGTGCCGAGTGTCAGTTCCTGTTTTTCCGTGTTTTTTACTCTTTTTAGATCTGATTTTGGAACGGAGTCCAAACGGAATAAAATCCCCGAAATGTTTTTTTCCCGAACGAAAGAAGACCAGGGAGCCTTTGGGCCAAGCCAGGTGGGCCCCAGGGAGCCCACAAGCTTGCACCACGCCACCAGGGGGAGGCGGTGGTGGGCAAGCTTGTGGCTTCCCTGGCCGCCTCCTGACCTAGGTTTTGCGCCTATATATTCCCAAATATTCCGCAAAAAATCAGGGGAGCCTCGAAAATACTTTTCCGCCGCCTAGTTAATTAATTAATTAATAATTATTACTACTTTACTATTATTATTATAAAATGTTCTAAGGGGATGACCCCACCTGTCATTAGATGTACTTTTAACAGGGTTCAATTACTTTTCTTTTTTGTTAGTAGAGGGGGTGGTCCAGGAGTCATTGGCTATTTAGTCGGGGGTTAGTTTAATAGCGGGTGTTAGGGGATGGGTCAGTGGGGCTAATCGTCGGGGCCCATTTGGTTGTGAGCCCACCAGGGTTATTAGGGGCGCACATGCTGGCGATGAGGCCAGATGCGACTGTGGTGGATGTTGGGAAAGCGACGAGGTGCGGGCTCGCACGGGGGAAAACGCGCGTCGACGGATTGGTGAAGCGGCGGCCGCCGAGCAGAGCACCAAGGGCAGGGGCGAGCAGGGGACTCGCGTGGGGGGCGCCGGAATAGGGTCGGGCCGGCGAGCAGAGGCAGGCGATAGCGAGGTGCCCTCGGCTGTGTGCGTGCACAGGGCGGTGCGGGTGTGGGTGCGCGTGGTCACGGCGTGCGACGGGGCCAAAGGCCGGGGACAACGGGTGACTCACGGGGCGGCGGTGCGCAGGAGGGGCTCGCCGGAGCGAGGAACAGGAGAGGGGAGGGTGACAGATCGAGAGGGAGAGTAAGAAGGGGGCTACTCATTGTCAGTTGGAGGGGATGGCAGCGGGCTCGGGGCAAGGCGAGGAGGCGCCAGCGGCGATTGCCAGTGAGGAGGCGTCGTTGGTGATGGCCGGTGCGGCCCGACGGGGCACCGGATTCAGCCAGGCACGGGAGGCGAGGGAGAGAGCCGCCAAGGGGTGAGCCGCCGACTTGGTTAGTGGTGAGGAGAGGAAAAACCCTAGATGAGGGAGGGTGAGTGGCCTTATATAGGCCCGAGGGAGGGGGAGAGATGGGCCGGTGGTGGGGGGCTAGTTAGGCTGGGCCGGCCGGTTGGCCAGCTGGGCCAAGGCCAAGTGGGAGGGAAGGGATTTCTTTTTTATTTATTGTCCTTTCTATTCTTTTTCTTTTTACTATTTTATTCTCTATCTTGCATTTTATTTTAAAAGCAAATGATGTTAGTTGTGGATGAAAATTTCCACAAAAATACTTTGTATCATACAAGAGCTGCACAAAACGTTTAATGTCATTTTATAAGGTTCAAAAACTTTTAGAAATTAAAATGATCAAGTTATTTTTGTTGAACAACTTATTAATTTCTTAGGGATTTATCTATGAGTCAAATGATGCTTGTTACAACATGACAATTACTTAGTCAATATTTGCAATTGAGCCAACATTTTTATTTTATAGTTTAATGAAATTTTTTATTTGACTTTATTTTTAATTTGAAATTGGCTTTGATTTTTATCAAGTGGAAATTTAACTTAGTTTAACTTGATGATGTGACACCATTAGTGTGTGGTTACTATAGCTTAACTACCGGGACGTCACATTATGTATGCTTGTTATAGCTTTTTATGCTTTCCGGTCTATGAGTCTTCTCTGATCAAGTAGATGAGTAGATCATCAGAGGGAGTGGTGCGTAATAGTAGGTTGAATCTTGTGCTATCCTCACCCAATGACAGAAAGGGTAGCAAGACACCTATTTGTATTTTATCTACAAAGGATAAAACAACGAGGTGTGACCATATTGCTTGTCGTACTTTTATCTACATTATGATATCTTGCTTAAGGCGTTACTATGTTTGTCATGAAATTTATACCATATATGCATGATGGATAGCGGTTGATTGGTGGAGTAATGATAGTAGATGCATGAAATAGTTGGTCTACTTCTCACAAACGTAATGCCTATATACATGATGATACCCTGAACAACATCATAACTATGCCTTTTTTTTATCAATTGCCCGACAATAATTTGTCTGCCCACCGGATGCTACGTTCTTGACAAAGGTGCCTCTAGTGAAAACTATGGGACCCTGGTCCACTCCACATATTTACGAAAGCTCCATTTACTTGCTGCTATTTATTTTGCATCTTATCTACCAACCACTATCATAGTTAATCGTTGCAATTAATAAGTATAAGGGGATTGACAACCCTCTTGCCTGTGTTGAGTGCAAGTATTTGATTTTGTGTGCCTAGATACTGTCGACGGTTGATTGCGTGCTTCTCCTATTGATCCAATAAAACCTGGTTCTTACTGAGAAAATACTTGTTGCTTCTCTACTACATCAATCCTTTCCTCTTCAGGGGGGAATCCAATACATTTATAGAGTACGAGTAGACACCGGCGTTGGCTTTGTTACCGGTGCTGCCCGCCGGCGCCATGAGCATCGTTCTTGCCGCTCTGACCATCAGTGCGAGGGGGCGTATAGAGAAACAGAGTCTCCAGAGACGATGGTGGCGTGGGCGTCGGAGTCGAGGGAGGGCATATACATAGAGATCAGTGGTCGAGACGTTCAATGTAGCATGATCGATGATGTGCTCCTCCTCAAGAAGATAGGTGCCAGCATAAAGAAATGTCGGTGGCTTGTTGTCATCATAGGTCATCGTTGAGATGGTGTCGGCGAACTTGTTGGAGAGGCCGTGGAGCATTTTTGAGACGAGGCTTCAATCGATCACCGACATGCCGCAGTCAACAAGGGTGTCGGCGAGGTTTTGAAGACACAGGCAATACTCGGTGATGGAGAGGTAATTCTGGATGAGGCTATGGAATTCCTTGAGGGCGGGGATGCACTGGTTGCAGTTGAAGAGGAAGAGCTGACGGGTCGCCGTCCAGAGGGTGTGGCCAATGGGGTTGTGGTGGTTCACCATGCCCCGGGTCTTGTCAGAGGCGGAGGTGAGCAGACACCGTATGATACAGCAATTAATCTGCATCCAAACAGTGTCGGTGAGATGCTCCGAGCAACGACGTAGCCATCTGCATGATCACGTATGTCATCGTACATGAGGAGCGCATGGAAGAAAGATCTCAGTTTGGAGTTGTTTGGTGGCTACAGTTTGAGAGGGAGGGGGGTTTGGGAGTGGATGTTGAGGCTCATGATGAGGGAAAGGGGAACGGAGGGGCCGGTGGCAGCGGATGGCTCGGCCAAGGGGTTGGTGCGAGAGCTTGAGCCAATGGAAGAGAGATCCAAGAAATCCATGACAATCGGTAGCAAAACGCTCGTGCATTGCAACGGGAGAAAAGAAATCATAATCTCTAATGAAAATGACCACAGTTTACTCCATCATCCACATACACTATCACGTGAAATGGTGAACAATTTTTGAAAATCCAGAACATTTTTTAAAACTCGTGAACATATTTGAAATCATAAACACAATTCACGAACATCTTCTAAAATGGCGAACATTTTTTTAATTGCTAAACATTTTATACTATTTACCAACATTTTTTAAAAGTGTGAACATTTTTGAAAATATTGTTCTTCATTCGGCGAACATTTCTAGAATCGACGAATATTTTTGTGAAAATTAATGGAACAATTCTTGAAATTGATGAACATTTTTTAACTGCATAATATTTTTTGACTCAACTAATATTTCATGAATCATTAAAATACTTTTAAATTTATGAACAGTTTTTAAATATTTAGGATATTTTTCAATTCATGAACATTTTTTGGATTGATGAAATTTTGTTAAATTTCAGGAACATGTTTTAATACACTAACTTTAAAAAAAATCATGGTCCTTTTTAATTCACAAATATTTGTTATTAACTTTGAGAATATTTTTTTAAAACCACAAATATTTTCTTAATCTAGAATGATTTACAAATTATTAAACATTTTATTTAAAAATTCACATCTTTTTAATATTTGTTTCTTTCTGATTCCCAAAATTATTTAAAATAACAAATGACACAAATGATAAACAATAATTTAAAATGAAATTTAATAACAGGTCGCCGGTACATGGGCCAGCCCAAACAAGCATGATGTGTCATCTCCTAGAGCGAATTCTCATTTTTTTGATTGATTTTATTTCCAAAATTATTTAAACTAAAAAATGACACAAAATAAAACATAAATTAAAATGAAATTTAAAAACAGGTGGCAGATACATGGCTCGGCCCAAATGAACGCGTTGTGTCGTCTGATAGCACACTGAGCGCAGTATAGGAGGTTCCTACTGAGCCATGCTAGTCCGAGATTTCTTTTTGTAAAACGTTTTTTACTACTTATAGGTGGCATTGGTGGGTAATACTTTACAACTTAAAAAAGCAATTTTGATGATGGAATCAGAAATAATCTATGCTTTATTATTAAGTGGACTTGAAGATGCGTTCCAACACCCCCTCCCACCCGTAGACGGAGGAGGGCCGAGGAATCGGTGGCCGAAAGGAAGTCTTGGGACATTAAAAAAATTCTGGATGAGTATAAGAGGAAAGCTATACGGGAGGGATACAATTTTAGTACCCATCCCATAGAAATAATCATGACTATAAGCAGAACAAAAATTTGGACCCACTGAAAAATTTAGCTACGAAATCACAACTACGTATAAAACATAAATTTAAGTCTAAGTAAAAAAAATAACAAAATAGGGCTACTACTAGAACTCAATTAGAGACTATTAAAAGCAAATAAAGCACTCGTGAACAAGTAACAACTATTCGTGGGACATATAAAAAAAATCCCTGCTACAAGGGAAACCATTTCTGGACTAAGTAATGGAAGAAAAGGTTAAATCATGGGTAAAATAGTAAATAATTTAATATAGTGTAATTTTATTGGTAACTAGAGTAAGGAAAAAAAGATAAATGAAAAACTAATAATGTAGTAAAATGGATGAAAAAATCATAGCTGACTAGGTGTAGCTCAGATTGTTAGGTTCCTTGTGGTGACTTCGGTCATGGAGGATGATGGCGGCGTATTTGATGTCGTTTCTTTGTCGAGACATCGTTGTTATATTCCACTTCACATCACTCGGGCTGTTTCACGGGAAACACTGTTTCTGGATCTCCGGGGTCGGATGATGTTGTCACCTTTGGTGCTATTTTCCCTCACGGGGAAATCATTTAGGCGCAGGTGTTGGGTGGAGCGGCCAAGTGGTGGAGCGGTATTGCATCTACCGCATCAATGATGGCAGATGTCGACATCGTTGTGCATTTGAGTCTTGGCATTGGACACGTTTGGATGGACACTCACCGTGTGATGGCATCGTCAGGCGTCATGGTAGCATCGACGACAATTCGCCAAGCAAGTTCACTTCATTGATCCCTCGTGAAGATGGGACCGCGGTAGATGACGGTGGTAGATTCGAGAGCGTATATGTGTGCTGCACGGTGGCGGTCTGCTAGACTAGTTGTTGTTTTGAGGTCTCCATGGGGGCGTCTTGGTGACGCCATCGATTTAGATGGTTGTGTTGGTCCGCGGTCAGGATCATCATCAAGCTTCTAGGTGTAGCGACAGAGTTTGCCAAAGGTGGCTTTGGATTGATGAATATACTTTGTTTTGTCACACTATGTTGAACAATATAATAAAGACGGTTGTGTGCATCTTTTAACGGGGTTCCAACCCCCTTTTCCCTAGAAAAGGTTCGTTCTTGTGGAACCAATGTACTAGGTTTCAAGTCCTATAATTGACGCTAGTGGTCGCGTTTTTCTGGATTTATTTCAAGACTTTCGACCTCGTCGACTACCAAGACATCTTTGACAACTTTGGCAATCCTAAAATGTTGTGTCGGCACATACAATCAAACTTTTTTAGAGCAATGACAAGAGACACCGCAGATCGAGCGAGTCGACAAGGACCGCTTCCCCGACCATCCAGCTAGGAGTAGATTCAAGAAAGTTATGATGGCAAAGATGGTGTGTAGGGGATTAATGCATGCTACTCTTTGACTGAGATGCATGTCACCGTTGAACAGCACCAAAGATTCCCCCCTTTTTCAACTATTGGATTGAGAATCAAGGGGCCAGATCAATGCAAATAGTACCAATGTTACAGTTTATGAGAAGTATTTGTGCTAAAATGCGTCATTGAAGAGTAGGACTATAGTGTTTTCTGCTACATACGTTATCTAGGTTGTTGATTTTTGATCCTACGCGCATGTTACGACATGCCCTGTCATGGACATGTCACTAGATCTCTATCGGCTGCTCGATATGGCCCATCATCGAGATTGTACCCATATAGCCTTATTATTTTGTAAGGCCAAGAATAGAGATTGCATGCTCCTCTACCGCTATTCCCTGTTGTAACGGTAAAACGATTCCACATTCGGACAAAACCCTGTCAAAATGTTTCTATCCTAGAGGCCCCCACCACATAGAGAGCAAACTCGTGGGTGTGCGCATGCATGGGCTGCTGGCTCTCGCATGCAGGGAGGAGCACCAAGGTGATCTTAAATCATAGAACATCTATAGTCGGACTTAGACAAATCCAAACCCTCCAACGCGTGCGGATGCGTCATGATGCGTCCGCGAATATTGGCTCGGTTATACCTTGATTTTTCTTATCATAACTGGATACCTCGATTAGCATATCTTAAATCCTTACAAAATCATACAACTAAATAAATGATACAACGGAAAATTTTCGGCTACTACATCAGGATATGTCATCGGACAATCAAAATTTGTAGGTTCTACCTACATACTAGCTACGACAAAAATCCTGGTGTCCTTGCCATCCTTCTCGTGGAAGTAACAGTCAGAAATGCAAGATGGACCAAGCCGGATCTGCTTATCACCAGAGTTGTCCGACCCGTTGATGTCCTCCTTCTGCTTTTCGGGGGCCAGCACAACCATGGCACACACCGCCCAATTCTTCTCTTGGGCGTGCGTGTACCTTCTCTACCGTTCCTTTAGATATGGGCGTGCGTGTCTTCTTCCTCTACTGCAGTGCACTCATACTTTGGCGGAATGGCGATGGGGAATGGAAGATTGGAAGGCTTCGAGGAGCACCGCGATTATCCAATCCTGGAGGATTCGAGCGACCATATGCCAACGCAATGGACCCACGCCAGATAGATGTCGTCGTCGGTCGGGCACAATCCTCCCAAGAGTGGTGGAGTGCAATGCAGATGGAAGTTGTCTCTCCAACCCGTTCGGAACCACACCTCGGTAGATGGATCCGGACTGGTCGGAGTCAGATCCACTTCTAGCATGTCAAAGAAGACCAAAGATCGCGTGATGGGAGCTTGGGTGGCAGAGTGAAGTAGAGTAGAATGGAGAGGGTCTGATCCAGAAAGGGATGGAGATGAATAAATATAAGGTCGGATGGCCCAGCATGGGACTTGTCCAACGTGGCGGACGCGTCCGATTGTGCAAGGATCTCCCATATGTGCCCCATGTCCGGTCGTTCGCTAGCGCACACATTCTGTCACCACTAGTTTTCATGAATACTTGATAGATATGCTATGTCATGCATCAGGATTCGACTCCTAGTAATCTTACATTTTGTCGAGACTCCTATCTCCCGCTCATGTGGGGAGCGCTCTACTCCTGAATCGTGAATGCTCTCGGTCGCTCGCCCAAATGTTGTTTTGTTTGGATGCAGTTGATCAATTGACGGGTCAACCATTGAATTTAATAAAGGAGAAGAAAAACAAAAATCATAAAATCATAAAAAATGAAACAAACTGAGATTAAAAAAAACATGGATTTCGAAAAAGATCATCCAATTTTTATATAGTTAAACAAATTTTGGAAAATTCACAAAAAAAATTAAAGTATTCATTCATTTGAAAAAAATCATCATTTTTTTAAAAAATACATCAGTTTGAAAAAATGTTCATCAAATCTTTCTAGAATCATCCATTGAAAAAAATATATCTGAAAAACAATTGACGACCGCTCACACATGTTCCACACGCGGAAGGAAGCATAATATTATGAAAATGAATGGAATACTTGCAATCTGGGTAATCCAGATTGTAATAGGCACTTTTATGGGATACATACTACCTTGGGGTCAGATGAGCTTTTGGGAGCAACAGTAATTACAAGCTTAGCTAGCGGCATACCAGTAGTAGGAGTAAACATTGATTTTGAAAATTTTCATCAAACTCAAAAAAAGTTCACCAAAACATGAAAAAAATTCATGTAATTTAAAAAAAGTTCATCAAATTTTTAAAAGTTCACCAAATCAGAAAAAAAATCATCAGTTTGGAACAAATGTTGATCTGAAAAAATGGATCACGGACTTTTTAAAAGTTAATGTGTTTTGAAAAAAGGTTCATCGATTTTGCAAAAGTTTCATCCAATATAAAAAAAGTTTATTATTTTGAAAAAAGTTCATCAAACTTGAAAAAATAATTCATCAATTTGAAAAGAAGTTCATTAGATTCGGAAAAATGTTCAAAAAATTTAAAATAGAGAAATTGCAAAGTACGTGCATTTATCACTTATAAAAGAGTAGAAATAAAGAGAGAAAAATAAAAAATCATTAGTTTTTAAAAAAGTGCTAAAAAATGAAAAAAAAAATCTGCAATCATAAGAAAACGTTCAAAAAAATTGAAAAAATTCATCCGCTTTGAAAATAAAATTTACCAATTAGGAAACAAAATTGATTGTTAAAGAAAACGACATAAAAACCAAATAAAAACATCCAAAACATGACAAACAAACTATGCTTAAAAATGTGATCGGAAAAACCAAATGAAAGGAACATAAAAAAGCAAATATATGCGAGTGGATAACGTAGCTTAGTGGTTGCTGCTCTAAGCTAATTGGAGCGAGGTTGCCGTTCGAAAACTGAGTGATGTAGTATTTTTGGTTTTATAACAGAAAAACGCTCCCGCTCCTTTGAATGTGGGCACGGATGTCTTCCTCCTCTGTTGTAGTGCACTCATACTTTAGCGAACGGCGACGGGAAAGGAAGATTGACAGGCTCCCAGGAGCACCGCGATTAGCCAGTCCCAGAGGATTCGAGCGCCCGTTGTGCCAACGCAGTCGACCCACGCCACACAGATGTTGCCATCGGTTGCGTGCAGTCCCCCCAACATAATGCAGATGGCAGTTGCCTCCTCCAACCCATTCGGGAGCACACATTGGTCGATGGATCCGCACTAATCGGGGTCAGATCCACTTCTAGCATGTCAAAGAAGGCTGGAGATCGTCTGGCAGGAGCTTGGGTGGCGGAGTGAAGTAGAGTAGATTGGAGAGAGTTTGGTCCAAAAAACGGATAGGGACGAATAAATATAAGGTCGGGTGGGCCAGCATGGGACATGCCCGACGTAGCGGACACGTCCGATTGCGCATGGGTCTCCCATATCCGCACCATGTTCGGTCGCTCGCAAGTGCACATATTTTGACACCATCGGTTTTCATGAATACATGATAAATACGCTATGTCATACATCAAGGTTCGACTCCGAGTATGCTTGCAATTTTAAATTTTGTGGGGAACTCCTATGTGCCGCCGTGTTGCGGCAAATTGCCACCGATTCGCATATGAAGGGTGCTAGACAAGTGACTAGGCCGGCCCATTTAATCAGCTCGTTTTTTATTCTTCTCTTTTCCCACTTTTTTGCTTTTTATTAACTTCTTTTCCTTTTTCCCTTTTCCTTTTTTCTCTTATTCTTTATTTTCTATTGTGTTTCTCTCTCTCTTTTTTCTAACAAGTTACTGCTTTGAATTTGTTTGAATTTCTAGAACTTGAACAACTTTTGTTTTTACGAACAAAATTTATAAATGGACATCTTTTTTCCGATGAATTTTCAAAAACACAAACATTTTTTGCATATGTGAACTATGGTTGAACTATTATTTTTGTTTCAAAACAGGTACTCCCTCCGTCCGGAAATACTTATCCTAAAAATATATAAAATGGATGTATCTATAACTAAAATAAGTCTAGATACATCTACTTCTAGGACAAGTATTTCCGGACGGAGGGAGTACAAATTTTCAAATTCTGATAATTTTCTAAAATGCAAACATTTTTGGGAAAACGGATGCTTTTAAAATTTAAGATTTGAATTGGTAAAATGGAAAAAAAATCTGAACAATTTCTAAAATACACGAACATTTTTGGAAAACATAAACAATTACATAATATATGAACGAATTGAAAAACACAAGCATTTCAAAAATTTACAATGTATTTTGTGAAAAAACATTTTTCGACATTTGGTAACACTTTTTGAATTGGGAACATTTTTTGAAATTATGCAAACCTTTAAAAACAGGAACACTTTTGAAAAAGCAATCATTTTTTCGAGAACATTTTTAAAAATTTGAGAATATTTTCAATCATAATTGTTTTCACAATACACGAACAAAATTTGGACAAGTTTTCAATTTCTGAGCAATTGTTTCATAAAGAGAAACTTTTTTCGTAATACAGGAATATTTTTTTATGAAAATGTGAAAGTCAGATTTTTTTGTTGAAAAATGTCACTAATTTATGAAAAAATGAACAATGTTTGAAAAATCATGTAATTTTTTGAATACGAGAAAAATTATTGAAGCACGAACTTTTTTGAAAATATGAACACCTTTTGAAAGCAAGAACATTTTTTTTCATTTCCATATAATTTTTTGAAGCACGAACAATTAAATATATATAATGAACACGAGAATATTTTTTTAAATTGAAACCAAAAATTAGAAAATGTAAAAAAAAAAGGTAAAGGAAAACAAATGAAAATGAAAACACTAAAAACTTTAGAAAAATAACATTTTTACAAAAACACTGAAGATGGTTTGAAAATATCAAACATTTATTTAAAATCCCGAACCTTTTTTGAAGTTACATATTTTTTTTTTCAAAAATGGCAATTACTTTTAGTTCATAAGATTTATATAAAAGTAAGAACATATGCTGAATTTCAAGAATAATTTTCAATCTAGAACTTAGTTTAATAAAATAAAATAACGTTATAAAAAACAGAAAAAAACAGAAAGGAAAAAAAGGAAAAGGCAAAAACTGGGCAAAAATAAAAAAACTGGTTCAGGAAACCTCTTACAATGAACCCAAAATTAGTGACAACAGAAACTGGGCCGGCCCAAAGGTTCTCCTGGGGATGTGCTTAGCTTCGTTTATTCGCCGCAAAATGCGGTCAATATGGAAAGCTCCTAGTTGGCGTTTGTGGCGCCAACTAAGGTAGCTGGCGCTCACAACCGTCAAATTATTGGCAGACCCATGTGGCGAACGCTCAACTAATGAATCGTGAATGCAATCAATCGCTCGGCCCAATGCTGTTCTGAACTTTCGCAATTGACCAATTGATTGAACAACCATTGACTTTAATAAGAAAGAAGAAAAAATAAAATCATAAAATCCTAAAAAATGAAACAAATTGAGATTTAAAAAAAGTTCATGAATTTTGAAAAAGAACATCCAATTTTTATTAGGTTAATTGAATTTTAAGAAAAGTTCATATTTTTCTAAATCATTTATTTGAACGAAAGTTCATCAACTTTTTTAAAAAAAATCTATCAATTTGAAAAAAAATCATTATTTTATTTCAAGAATCAACCATTTAAATCAAGTTCAATATATTTGAAAAAAGTTCGTTGATCTTGTAGAAAAGTTCATCAAATTTGTAAAATAAACATTGATTTCGAAAAATTTCGTCGAATGCGGAAAAAGTTCACCGAATCTGAAAAAAGTTCATCAATGTTAAAAAAAAGTTCATCTTAAAAAATTGTTCACGAACTTCTAATAAGTTAACGTATTTTACAAAAAGTTTATCGATTTTGCAAAATTTTCGTCTAATTTCGAAAAAAGTTCATTATTTTAAAAAAATGACATCAAACATGAAAAAATAGTTCATCAATTTGAAAAGAAGTTCATCCAATTCGGAAAAAAAATCAAGAATTAAAAATAGCTCATCAATTTAGAAAAAATAGCAAAATGAAAAAATACGTGCTTTTATGAATTCTTAAAAAATGCTAAATTAAAGAGGGAGAAAATTAAAATTTCATTAGTTTTTGATAAATTTCAAAAAAAGAAATTCAGCAATCAAAAGAAAACGTGCATAAAAAATCTAAATATTCATCCGCTTTGAAAATGTAATTTGCGAATTAGAAAAAAAACCACGTATTTAAGAAAACAACATAAAACCAAATAAAAATGTATAGAAAATATGCATGAAAAAACATGAGTAGAAAAACCAAATAAAGGTACAAAAAAAGCAAATATATGCGAGTGGATAATGTAGCTTAGTAGTTGCTACTCTAAGCTAATTGGGGAGAGGTTGCGGGTCAAAAACCTGAGTGCTGCAGTATTTTTGGTTTTAAATAGAAAAAGGGAGAACCTATATATGGTCCGGCCCAAAGCACAACGAGTGGGGGGGGGGGGGGGGGGGGGGCGGTGATGCAGGCGTCGGTTTGTAAAATGGCCTATAACCAATGTCTGTGGCGCTAAATAGGATTCACCGTGAATATTGTTTTCTCATTTTTTGTGTCTGGGTTGACAAAACGACGGTTGAAAAGGCATGGGCGGACCTGAAACATATGGGCCGGCTTTCTTTGCACGTACATCATTTTTTTTTCTCGAGATCAATGGAAAAACGAAGTCGTTATTATTTGAACAAGCATGAACCAAAAAATATTACCATCTTGGATAGTAAAAGTTCATAAAAACAAAAATATATGTCGGTGAATGAATCCTAAAATTTAAGAAATGCACCTTAATTTATTTGTAAGTATGGATTTACAAAGATTCAACATTCAAATTTCAAGTCCATACATTATGGCACACGCGGTGACATCAGTTAGAAATCATCCTTCAATGTTGAGGCGAGAGGCCCAACTCTTGTAAGACCTTGGCCTATTTTTCGTTGTATTCTTATGAATAAAAAATTCAAGTAGGAGGAACAAAACATTAATACACATGGAAGAGGTATTTTTCCCAAGAATGGAAAATTTGAATTCACAACCACACATGGACAGAGAATTTAAAGACTATGTGGAACCACTAATTGGCAGCGAAGGAACAAGCCTCATTTGCACGAGGTACAAAATACATAGAGAAAATGGAACAAAACCATGACTACAACTGGGACACAAAAAGTTAGTGCCAAAGGAACACAAATCACATCTACAAAACAAAAGGTTGAAGTGGGAGGAATAAAAAATTAATGCGCTCATGGATTAGAACAATCGTAACGATGGGTGGAACAAGAATTCATCACGACTACAAATGAAATAATGTTTTTGGGCACAAGTAACAAACTTCGTGTGCACGAGGACCAAATGAATGAAATTGAAATCATGAAGATGGATATTTAGCATCCTAGGAACAAAACTCACATCTATGCGGAACAAAATATTTGGATGATTGGAAAAACATCACATCTACACGGAACAAAAAAATTGCAACTATACATGGAACAGAAAAATAAATGTTGCAAGAGAAGTATTTTTTGGAGTAAATAAATGTAAGGAAAGGTAATTAAATCATGGAGAAAAATATAAAATAACTAAAAATAGAACTAATATTATATTAGAAACTGAAGTAAGGTGGATTGAGCATATCTCAGATTGTGAGGTTCCTTGTAGTGTGTAACGCCAAAAATGCGGTACTATCCTCGCGACGGCTCCAGGGCATTTCGGATCGCTTCGCGAGAATGGATATCATCAAAATACATGTAAAGAAGAGATGAGTATAAGGAGTTGGGTTACACTAGCCACAAGCTGCAACATGAATATCTCAAATACATCAATACATAGCAATCATCATACAGAAGAGCATGATTCGGCTACAAATGAAAATAAATGAAAAAGAGACGACACCCACCCTACTAATCCCAGGCTGCCGACCTAAAACCCATCATATGATTGGCAAGGAAGAAGAAGAACTCCAAATCCAAACAGAACATGCAACCCTCTCACGTCAAAGTATCGCTTTACCTATACTAACATCTGTTGTTGTAATAATCTGTGAGCCACGGGGACTCAACAATCTCATTACCAAGGGCAACAAGACTAGCAAAGCTTAGTGGGTATGAAATACTTAAGTTATGAGGTTGTAGCAAGCACTAAGCATTTGATATCTGACTAACTTACAAGTACAAGAATAAGAGGAGTGATCTACGCAAAAATGATTGTGAACTAGTAATGATCAACAAGTGATCGTGAACACCTACTTATGATTTAATCATAATCCCACCACGTTCTCTTCTTCGTTCAACCTCATAAGAAGAGACAACCACGGTTACACACAAGATTGGTATATATTAGTTGAGTTTACTTCAAGTTTTCTATAATCGAATATTATAAAATTTTCAAGTTACCACATAACCGTGGGCACGATTTTTCCAAAGATTTAACCCTAGAGGGGTGCTCCAACTAGTCCATTACAAACTAACCACATGCTGCGGTGGAAAACCTCAACCTCAAGATAGACCGAAGTGTCCTTGGAATCCCGGTGCACAAGACATTCGTTAAAGGTAAAACAAATCCAGGATGACCGCTCGGTAGGCCAGATCCCGATAGGAGCCGCACGTATCTCTTTCTTAGGGTACTACCAGATAAGCTGGTGTACATGGACAGATTAAACATCCAAGTTGCCATGGGTTGTCTTGATGATCCACAAGTATAATGTAACAATTATAGTCCTTTCGATAAGTAAGAGTGTCGAACCCAATGACGAGCAGAAGGAAATAAAAAGTAGTTTTAACAAGGTATTCTCTGCAAGTAATAATAGTAACAAGTGTGCAACAAGATATCCCAATACTTTTTATACCAATGGACGGTCCTGAAGGTACTCTTATATGAAGCAAACACACCTGAGGACAAATATAAATTTCCATCTAGTCATGTTCATCATGTTGAGTTGATTCACATTCATTAGTTTCATAATTTGATATGTGGGCGGACCCATGCTAATGTAATGTTATTACTAGAACAAGCAACCCACTTGTGATTATCCCCTCTTGCAAGCATCCACAACTACGAAAGAAGAGTTAAGATAAATCTAACCATAGAATGAAATGTGTGGTTCCAAATCAACCCTTGTGAAATAACACATAAACTAGGGTGTAAGCTTATGTCATTCTCGCAACTCATCATATATTTATTACTCCACAATGCCTTCCCTTAGGCCCATAACATGATGAAGTTTCGTGTAGTCGATGTTCACACAACACCAATAAGAGAAGGAACAACATACATATCATAAAAATGTTGAATGAATACCAACTTCATATGATTAGTTATAACAATACTTCTCCCATGTCCTCAGGAACAAAAGTAACTACTCACACATCATCAACATGTTCAACATCAGAGGTGCAATAATGATAATTATGGATCTGAACATAATATACTCCACCAAGTAAACCAACAAGCATCAACTACGAGATGTAATCAACACTACTAGTAATCCACATGTACCAATCTGAGGTTTTGAGACAAAGATTGAATACAATAAATGAACTAGGGTTTAAGATCAGATGGTGCTAGTGAAGATGTTGATGAAGGTATGTCCTCCCACGAAGGAGGAAGCGTTGGTGATCACGATGGCTTTGATCTACCCCCCGGAGGGAACTTTTCCCGGCTGAATCGCCCTACGTGAGACAAAAAGGGCCTCTACATAGGTTTTCGCTTAGAGATAGAGGCGCTTCATCCCAAAAGTCTCTTTCTAGGTCAAAACACACCTTGTAGAAGAGGAGGGGGCCAGGGGACCTGCTGGGGCCTCACAAGCTAACACGGGGCATGCCCTATTGGCTTGTGGCTAGCAGGTGGCCCTCATTTGGTATATATTTGGCCCAATAATTCTTATATAGTCCATAAAAATTCTCCGTGAAGTTTCAGGTCATTTGGAGTCCAATGATTTTTCAGCCTTTTCTTGGTTTTGAGGTCTAGAATTACACTTTCCCTATTTGTGATGTACCTTGTAAATTCAGAGTCAGAAGGCATAAGAATTGTATCATAATGAGGAATAATGTACAATAATAGCATAAATATCAATAATAATTCATGCTATAAAAATGGACGTATCAACTCCCCCAAGCTTAGACCTCGCTTGTCCTCAAGCGGAAGTCGAACTCGGTAATAGTGACCATATAATTCGAGAGAGAGGTGTCGATAAAAAAAAAATACGTACAAGAGAATGTCATGAATATTAAGATAGTAGCAGGTTTTTCATCATATATCTTCTCATAAAAAAGTAACAACCTATCCACAATTGTTGAAGCATGAAGCATAAACTTTATTGACAATCAACAAACTATGTTCTTAGTCATTGGGACACTCACAATTCATCATATTTCAGAGAAGAGTCTATGTAAGAGCTTTCACTTTAGCAATTTCACATGCTTAACTATCGTTTAGTCTTCTATGATTACTGACACTCATTGCATATTTTTGGAGCTAATATTTTCATCGCACACATAGGAAGAGAGGGGATTTATTGTTTCTTCCACCCAACTTATTTACCTCAAGGATAATGTCAACAATAATTAATCATGATCACCTACATCCAACTGGATATATGCATCTGGATCTTTCCCCAACACATGATTCTTGCCCACACTAGTAGGAAAAGGGCCATTAGTCTCGGTTCCATATGGTCTTTAGTCCCGGTTCTTCAACCGGGACAAAGCCATCGGGACTAAAGGCCCAAACCTTTAGTCCCGATTGGCTTACGAACCGGGCCTAAATGATCTCCACGTGGCCGTTGCGGGGCGCCCACGCACGAGGACCTTTAGTCCCGGTTGGTAACACCAACCGGTACCCAAAGGCAGCCACGCGTTAGTTGCTCCATGCGCTGCGGTTTTTTTGAAAGGGGGGGGGGGTTAGGGTTTTTGGAGGGTTTTTATTAGGGATTTCATATTGAGTTTCCCCCTTTTCTTTTTGTGTCCATCATCTTTGTTTCCTTATGCTTGTTGGTGTTTTCGGTGGGTGTCAACTAGATGCTAGCTAGTACGTACATAAAGCATTACACGACATCGTATATTACTCCTCATCATTGTACATACTAGTTAAAAAGCTCTTCATCATTCTAGGTAAAATAGCATAAAAAAGATAAACTCCTCATCATTCTGTTTGTTATCATAGTAGCAAATGACCAAGTTATCACAAGGTTGAAACACTAACTACTACTCTCTCCTAGGTAAAAAAGGAAAATAAAGGCGAACTCCGACATCTCCACTATCGGGATGAGTACAAGATACTTTTCAGTAATCAATAAAAATTAACTAACAAATATGTTGACAAAACGCACCTAGAGATAGAACTGGAATCAAGTCATCCTCCGCATGCACCCAAATTTCTATATTATTATCACGTGCATCATCATTACCAAGATCGAAGGTAATGTTCATGTCCTCATTTAACCCATATGCCTTGCAAAATGCTCTCCAATTAGAACAACCAAAATATGTGTGATCTTCATCATTTTTTACTTTGACAACAAAAGTGAAATGCTCTGTTCTTAGGTGAGCTATCTTAGGCTTTGTAGTGTCCTTCTCTTTAAAATGAAACTTGTCCAAGACAACAAATCTTGCATGACAGGGAACGCACTAGTCGAATTGTACAAAAGAAAATTAAAGGTTAACTAAATAAAAAAATCACACGTCATACTTGACTAACAAAAAATACATGCCGTCTTTACATACCGTAATAATTGGGAAGTCATCCGCCAGCTTGACGGTGAAGGACGTATCGTTATCTAGGTGAGGATAACGATCGCATATAGCCCTGGCATCCCATCACATATGGCACGGAGGGATCCTATCGTCATCGGACCATGCCGTTTAATGTGTTCATAATTCTATATAAGATTAAAAATCACTGACATTGGACAAATAAAAACCTATCCTAAAGGCTACAACAACAAAAAAACAAAAATCATGCAATGATGGACCTGCCGACACTAAGAAGCTTAATTGTTTCTAGCAACAAAGTCAAAAGCGCTTGTCCTGCAATAGATCTCAAGAGGCAAAAGATTATCTTTCAGTTACAGCCAATAATCAACTTAATACATCTCGAATATTATCGAATATAATCTCGAATACATCTCTAGTATAATCTACTTCACTCGCGATTCCTCATCAAACTGATCACCCAAAGAGCTGCCACTGTACCGAGGCACGGGCGGTGGACACCCACAGAGAAGGAACCATCACAGGTTCATAGCTCGGGTGAGATCCCTGAAGAACCTTACAAATATTGGAAAACCTGGTGTCCAATGCAACCAAGTAGCGACGGACGTGCTCGTCCTCCTCCCTGACACGGCGAAGTACCTCCTCCTCGGGGCCGACTGCCTCCGCACCGAAGGTGGCCCACACAACCGCCACCAAAGAAGCTCCGGGTCGACGACGGGAGCCTGGTTCCTCACCAAGACGCATGCCCTAGAAGGTAGCACCTCCCAGTGCCAGCCCGGCGGAGCCTAGTCCCGGACATGGCGCCTCTCAAGCAGGTTGTCGCCACCGAGTCGACGACGAGGATGCGTGACATGTTCTCACGATGGCCAATATGCAACTACAAGGAAAATTCCTATGCAATTTTCCTAATCCTCCTATTCCTATGAAATTTTTTCTATGAATCAAAGAAAAGCACCATTCCTATGAATCAAAGAAAAAGCCCCAATTTTCCTATGCATTTTTCCTATGAATCAAGGAAACTATGACATGTTCTCGACATTCCCAATCCTCTTATTGCAATATAATTTTTCTATCCTATGAATCAAAGAAAATCCCCAATTAAACTATGACAAGTTTCGTATTACCTTGCCCACTGAAAGACCATGACACGATGTTTGAAACAAAGTTGTACGGCGGTAACATCGCGACAATCGGCCGTGTACTCGAGATCGAGGCCCATGAACTTGTCTTTCTCCTCTCGAAGCCATGCCTCAAATATGGAAAGAAAAACTGGGACCTTGGGGCTGTTGTTCGTGTAGACGACATCCAGATTGGTCGTGCCATGTGCGAGCACATTCCCATAGGGAGTGATTGGATTCATGGTAGAGGATGGGGATGGAGGAGAGGGAGACGAACATGCGAGAGGGAGGCGCTGGTCTCGTTTGATCTTGCAGTTACTGTAGCGTTTGATCTCGCGAGGAACAACTTCTAAGGCGCGAGAGTTGAACAGTTTGGATCTTTAATCCCGGTTTGAGCCATGACCCGGGACTAACAGGGCTCGCGCCAGGCGAATGGTTGCCACCACCCCTTTAGTCCCGCTTCGTGGCTCACACCGGGACTAAAGGTCCCATCTGAACCAGGCCTGATGCCCTGGCCTCATGAACTGGGACTGATGCTCGCATTCGTCCCGGTTCGTAACAGAACCAGGATTAAAGCCCTTTTCTCGCATGGACCATAGCCCTGTTTTCTACTAGTGCCACTAGAGCTTCACTAGGTAGGAATAACGATAAAAATGTATTGACTCTTGCATAAAATTAAATATATGAAAGTAAAAGATAGGCCCTATATAGAGGGAAGCATAGGTTGTCATGCGCTTTTTGATTTGGGATGTGCAAACACTTAATGAAAAGAAACATCACTTTATATTGCCCCTTGTGATAAAACTTTATTATGTAGTCCATTGCTTTTATTTCTTTGACATCACAAGATCGTACAAAGCTTATTTTCCCTTATAATAAAAGATCATACATGTTTAGGAGAATTTTTTATTGCTTTGTGCACCGATGACAACTTACTTGAATGATCTTATTCAATCCATAGGTAGATGTGGTGGACTCTCACAGCAAGAAACTGGGTTTCAGGGTTATGGATGCACAAGTAGTATGTTTACTTAGTGCAAATTTTGGGCTAGCAAAGGATATAAAGCAAGCACCACATGTTAGAGGATCCATGACAATATAACTTCCATGTGAATGTAAACAAACATAACCATTACACTATCTTCCTTGTCTAACATCAACACTTCCATCATTATATAATACTTGGTGGAGGCTCACAATCATAAAAGATGTCCAAGATAGTATATTTGTATGCGAATATCCTCTCCTCTATCATAATTTTGCATGGATTGTATCAATGACTAATCCTATGTTTGTTTACTCCCAACAACTTTTATCTACCATAATTTTACTATGTGAAGTCATTATTCCCCATGGGATTAGCATATTATTTTTCTATTTCCTTTATTTCAATGCTATGATTGATGCATGAGACTAAAGCAAGCAAGAAAACTCGAAATAATCTTTACTATATATAAATATCATACTCGATTACAATGGTAGATAGATCTCAAAGCAAAACACTCTAGGCAAAGCAAGACTAAAATTTTGTTTCCCTAAATCACGGCATAACTAAGGATCATACTAAGATGATAATGGTAAAAGTGATGGTGATACGATACTGGGACACATCCCCCAAGCTTGGAACAAGCTAAGGGTGGTGCTCATACCCATTTATTCAAGTGGGTTGATGCTGCTGGTGTAGTAGGTTTATCCTCTGTCTTCCATGTCATAGGTTCCCTGTTGAAGAAGGAAGAGCTCATGTATGGAATACTAAAACTTGTAGCTATACTCATCTACTTGAAACGAGATTCATACTCATAGTTTTGCTTTCGTATATCATAAATTTGAGCCTTAAAATTTTGGAGCCTATCATGGAGATGGAAGATCGTCTCCACAAATTCCTTGATGTCATTCTTACTTTCCTGAATAAGATCTGTGATCATGGAGTGATTGGAGTTGAGTCCATGCTCCACCATCCCATTTCACTCAAAGATCTCACATTGCACCGCTACAATCCTGTTCTTCTTGCTTCCGTCCTTCGGCCCTTGTAAGTCCCAGATATAACGCACCCCGTCATGCATATCAATGGTTTGAGGGTGTTTCATCACCTCCGGGAGATAAGGGTTGATGACCTTCTCGTAGAACTTGTCCTTGGAGGAGCTTGATGGCGTCATGGCACAGGAGAAACTCCCGATGCAGTGGTGAAAACAGACGGGAGTATATATAGTCATTTTCTTTCTCGGGCAGGATACGAGTCGAGGAAGAAAACGGGTTTTGGGAGGCGCACGAGGGGCCCACAAGCTAAAATGGCGCGTCTAGGGGGCTGGGTGCGCCTTGTTGACTTGGTGCTCCCTCGTGGGTCCCCATGACTCTTTTCTATTTTGGTAATTTTTCTAAAATACCAAAACCAACACAACATATATTTTTTAGAATTTTTGGAGTCGGTTTACATAGCGTATCACGTACCTACCACTTTTTAGGTTGCTGGCGTGCTCTAGAAAGTCTCTCTTATGTGTTCTACCGGTGTCATCACTTGAATAATATTAGTTTCAACATTAATGAGCGTACCTAAAATATAGTGTTTAATTCGTTGCCCATTTACCACTCTCGGATTTTTGCCTTCGAAGTTGTTAATCTTGGTAGCACGGCGATAGACCTCCTCGATGATATAGGGTCCTTCCCATTTGAAGAGAAGCTTAGCTTCAAAAAAATCTAAAATGAGAATTTTACCAAAGAACTAGGTATCCCACATTGAATTCCCATTTTTGGATTCCCTTATCATGCCATGTTTTAACCTTTTCTCTAAACAACTTAGAATTTTTCATAAGCTTGTGTCGTCCATTCATTTTGTGAGCTAATATCAAATAACCTATTTTCACCTACAAGTTTGAAATCATAGTTAAGTTCTTAAATTGCCTAATAAGCTTTATGTTCTAAGTCAATAGGTAAATGACATGCTTTTCAATAGACCATTTTATATGGGGACATTCCCATAGGCTTTTTTAAGCAGTTCTATAAGTCCATAAAGCATCATCAAGTTTCTTAGACCAATTCTTTCTAGATCTATTAACAGTCTTTTGCAATATCAATTTTATTTATCGATTGCTCAACTCAACTTGACCACTAGGCTGAGGATGGTAAGGTGATACAATTCTATGGATAACATCATATTTATCTAGAAGTTTATGAAAAGCACCATGAATAAAATGTGAACCGCCATCACTCATTAAATATCTAGGGACTCCAAACCTCGGGGAAATAACATATTTAAGCATCTTAATAAAAGTGCTATGATTAACACTACTAGCTGGAATAGCTTCTACCCACTTAGTAACGTAATCAACAACAATGAAAATATGAGTATACCCATTAGAGGAAGAAAAAAGTCTCATATAATCAAAACCCCAAACATCAAATTGCTAAGTAGCAAATGAATAATTTATAGGCATTTCCCGATCTCTACGAATGTTACCAATAGTTTGACATTCATCAAAATTAAGGGCATACTTACGTGCATCTTTGAAAAGAGTAGGCCAATAAAAACCTGGTTGTAATACCTTGTGTGCAGTTCCATCAGCAGCATGGTGCCCTCTATAAGCCTTGGAATGAAACTTCCGTAGGATCTTTCCCTATTCATGCTCAGGTATGCAACACCATCTACTCCTTCTTTATAAATATATGGGTCATCCCAAAAGTAATGTCTTAAATCATAGAAGAACTTTTTCTTTTGTTGATAGGTGAAACTAGGTGGTATATATTTAGCAAAATTGTAATTAGCATAATGTGCATACTAAGGAGTGATATGGGAAGTATTTATAACATGTAATGTACTATCAATAAAATTATCATCAATAGGCAGTGGTCCATCAAGAACATTTTCCATTCTAGACAAATTATCCGCTACAGGGTTTTCAGCTCCCTTTCTATCAAAAATATGCAAATCAAACTCTTGAAGCAAGAGCACCCACCTAATCAGTCGAGGCTTAGCATCTTTCTTTTCCATAAGGTATTTAATAACAACATGATTAGTGTGAATAGTAACTTTGAAATTAACAATATAAGGTCTAAACTTATCACATGCAAAGGCAATTGCTAAAAATTCCTTCTCAATAGTAGCATAATTCCTTTGAGCACTGTCTAAAGTTTTACTAGCATAATGGATAACATTCAGTATCTTGTCTACTCTTTGTCTAGAACAACACCAACAACATAATCACTAGCATCACACATAATTTCAAACTGTAAATTCCAATTTGGTGGTTGAACAATACGTGCGAAGATCAACGATTTCTAAAGTATTTCAAAGGCTTGTACGCAATCATCATAAAAAACAAAATGAATATCTTTTTGAAGAAGATTAGTTAATGACCTAGAGATCTTTGAGAAATCTTTAATGTAACTCCTATAGTAACCAGCATGACCAAGAAAGCTTCTTAGACCATTTGTATCTTGAGGACGTGGCATTTTCTTTATTGCATCAACTTTAGCTTTGTCTACCTCAATACCTCCTTCAGAAATTTTATGCCCAAGTACTATACCTTCATTCGCCACATAGTGGCACTTCTCCCAGTTCAAGACAAGATAAGTTTCTTCACATCTCTCCAAAACTCGATCAAGGTTGCTCAAGGAATCATCAAAAGAAGATCCGTAAAGGAAAATCCATGAAAACCTCAACAATCCTTTCACAAAAATCAGAACATATAGTAGTGATACATCTTTGAAAAGTAGCAGGTGCATTGCATAAACCGAAAGGCATACTTCTATAAGCATAAGTACGAAAAGGGCATGTGAAACTAGTTTTCTCTTGGTCCTCTTTTGACATAGGTATTTGAGAAAAGCCAGAATATCCATCAAGATAGAAAAAATGTGTGTGGTTAGATAATCTTTCTAACATTTGATCAATGAATGGAAATGGGTAATGATCAACTTTAGCTTTGTTTAATTTCCCGAAACTAATTACCATCCTGTAACGATTTATGATGCTTTGTGGGATAAATTCATTTTTATCATTAGGCACAACATTTATACCTCCTTTACTCATCTAGTATCAGCAATAGGAGAAATTATACCTGCCTCCAGAAGCTTTTAGTATTCCAGTTCTTAACACCTCCTTCATCTTAGGATTTAAGCAACATTAATGATCAACAATAGGTTTAGCATGCGGTTCCATATTAATCCTGTGCTTGCATAGAGTGGGATTAATACCCTTAAGATCATTGAGAGTATATCCAGTAGTAGCCCTGTGCTTCTTCAATGTTTTGAGTAATCTATTTTCTTCATGCTTTGAAAGGTTAGCACTAATAATAACAGTGGAAGTGCATTATATCGACTACAGGGGATGAATAGGCGATTTTTACAATTTCATCACCGAGGAAATTCCTAGTGAGGAAAGTCCTCAGTCATGAACTGAGTGCAGCAGAAATAGAATCAGACCAGGAGCGCAAAAAAACCTACTGCAAAGTACTCAGCGAGATTTCAGAGATTCGGTTTGCACACGTCACAAGTATAGGATAAGCAGGTGAAGATTAACTCAGGTAAAGAATTTTAGGTTGCGGAGATTCAGAGAAAGTATTCAATCAATTTTTTTCAAATAGTACAGATGAAAGTCTTCAACATACAATTGAGGAAATGAGAGTGTTTACGAAATAGAACGAGTAACTTGATGAAGACAGTTGTTGATGACCCCGTTCCAACTGTTGTGACAGTTGTACGTCTGGTTTGGAGCGGCTTGGTATTGAAACCAAATGACACACAGTACCGGGATACACATTCCCTACCGTATTTTCCTTGAGCTAAGGACACACAGTCCTCGCCCAACACTCGTGGTAAGTCTTCAAGGCATACTTCCAAACCCTCACAAACTCGGTCACCCGGCGATCCACAATTGAGTACTGGATGCTCTAGGCCATGATGCCTAGCCGCCTGGAAGATGCACAGTCCTCAAAGGTAACAAGCGTCAGTTCCACACAGGAATAACATCTTCAGTAATGCTCAATCACTTGGGTTTTGGTTTGGGTTTGGTGTTTGGGATATTTTCTCACTTGATGATTTTCGCTCGAAGGCTCTGAGGAATTTGGGTTGCTCTAAATGACTAGTGTCAGTTTCTCTCGGAGCAGCCAACCATCTAGTGGTTGTGGGGGGGTGGCTATTTATAGCCTGGGAGCATCCCGACAAGATTTTACATAAATGCCCTTTAATAACATGACCGTTTGGTAGATAAGATATGTGATAGGTGGTGTGTGGCGCGGCAACGGTCGAAATGTTCAACTGTGAAAGTCCTCATGTCTCTCATATTCCTCACTCTGAGGCTTTGGTAGATTTAGGTTTGGGTTGAGCATCATGAGGAAATTCGTTCCATAGTTTTACCTCGACCCCCTTTAATAGTATGATGTTCCTATGCCTCAAGTGTAAAGAAAATGAAACAAAAAAAGTAAATCTTCAAGTTTCAAAATCTTTAGAGTGTTTTCTCCAGGACACACCGAATTCCTCATTTTCAATATCTTCATGAGGAATATCAATTTCTTCGCAATTACTTCGTGATCAAAATCTTCAAGGAAGTACAAAAGTCATAACCCGAAGACATTTAGTTTTAGGGGTCGATTTTCATCAAATAATTCAAACTCCTCAGCGACTTATAGAGCTTGTGTACACTCACAAACATATCAGTCTCTTAACCTATAAGTCTTTAAATCACGAAAATCACTAAGGGGCACTAGATGCACTTACAATCTCCCCCTTTTTGGTGGTTGATGACAACTAGGTTAAGTTTTTAAGGGGGACAATAATTGAAATGTAGGTACTGAGTTTGAGGAATTTTGAAGTCAAGATACAGAGCAACTCCCCCTGAAGATGTTCATGTTTTGAGGAATTTGCTTTGAACATAAGATGGACATTGAAGATTTATATCATGGAGATCTCCCCCTGTATCTTGCAATTCATGCATGCATTTGTAATAAAGTATGAGGAAATTGAAATGCATGATGAAAAATGGTGTCTGACAAATTTCAGCATGCCTGCATTAATTAACTTGAGGAATAAGCATGCGAGGAAAAACTTTCAAAAGTGTCAGAACACCATCGGGCTTAAGTTACAACTCATTACAACAAAAAATTCAGAAGAACCAAGAGTTTGTAACTTAATAAAGTTTATATGCCCATAAAATAATCCCGCTTGAAGACTAACTCTCAGATTTCTCCCCCTTTGTCATCAAGTGACGAAAAGGGACAAAACTGAGGACTAACGCCCATGAAGAATTCCACTTCTGTGTTGAGGAAGAGGCGCGAGCAGTCTTCGAGTCAGAATTCCTTGTTGGGCCTGTTGCAGTATCCTCGGGTTCTTCATCTGAATCGGAAGTGTGGAATGAAGAAAATGACTTGTCCACCAAGTCAGGAACTAGAATAGACTTGAATTTCTTATTAGGTGGCCATGACCAGTCAAAGTCACGAGACAATTTCAATTATTCAAGTTCCCGTGGAGTCTTCAGGTGAGACAGTATGGCCCAAGTGCAATTAAATACCTCATGAAGATAATAGTGATGTTTCTTCACAACATTTTGAGTCTCGTTGAGGGTTTTCACAATGGAGCCAAACTGGCGTTTTACCCACTTGTGATTGTGATCGACTTTTTGGTGAAGACTAAGGAGAAGCTCTATGTTAGTCATCACCCTTGGGGCAATTGGGCTTGAAGGTTCTTGAGTGAAAGTGTCATCATATGAGTAATAAGAGTCAGCCTTGCGAAATTGACCATCCAGGGGCCGATTTCCTTCATCAATCACTGACTTGCCTTTGCCTTCAACTGGTTCAAAAGATTTCTTGATGACTTTGATAGGCGGCAGATAGCTGAGGTGATTCTGAAAGTCAGCTTGGTTGGTGATGGCGGATCTGTTCCTAATGAATCTCATGATCCAAGGCGCATAAATCTTCAACTTAAATGGTGACAAATAATTATCGGCCAAATTCCTCAAGAATAAATCGTGAAGGTTCATTGGGATGCCATGAATGACGTTGAACATGATATTCTTCATGATTCCTACAACACCTTCTTCCTTATCATGCCCTTTGATAGGTGCAATGGAATATGCCAACATTTTGTAGATAGTTCTCGGCTCATACTTCAAATCCTTCACCAGGAATCTAGTTCTTGGAGGTTGGCCCAGAGCCAAAGGTTTCATGAGGACTTCCATGAGATTATTTGGCAGTTCCCTTTGATCATACATTCTGACTGCATCTTCTGAAGGAATTGAGATTGGAAGAGCTCGAAGAAATTCTGCGGCTGGAGCTTTGTAGTGAGTGTGCTGTGTCATCCAGTCCAAGTCCCAAGTGTTGATGTCTTTGGGGTCAAGTGAGATATGCAGTGTGGCATAGAACTAAAGAATAATGTTAGTATTCCAGTCATCAATATCTGTGCAGAATGGCAGTAGCCGTGCTTCATGAAGAACATTCAATACTGGGGTGAAGCAAGGAATTTCCTCCATGTCACAATGAGGAATGTGGGTGTGATGAAATATCTTCTTTCTTCCACAGAGCACAGAAGCATAGTAGTGAAGTTGAGTTCTGGTCCAGGACTTTCCGTTCCTAATACGAAGCCTATTGTAAGGGTTTTCTCCAGTGAAGAGATGATGTTCATCATAGAAGTCTTCCTTCAGAAACTTTGGCCTCTTTGAGAAAGGATGATGAGGCTTTGGCTAAAGATTATGTTGTTGATCATCTTGGAGATTTCTGGCCACCACAACTGCAGTTTCAGTATTTACTACTACAATTGCAGTTTCATCAACAATATTTCTATCCTGAGATGAGACATTTTCATGAGGAGCTTGTTCTTCACCTTGAGGAATTTGGTGTGCCAAGTGAGAAGATGTAGTTTCTTCAGCTGATGCAGCTGAATCTTGATCTGATGCTGATTTCACATGTGAGCTCTTTTCTTCAAAGCAGTCAGAATTTCAGTGATTGCAGGAGTTTGAGGAATTTGAGCTGTTATTGGCGAGTTTGGGTGAGTCTTTTCCCAAAACTTATCATGGATAACTGGTGTGCTACTGCCAGTGTCTTCATCAGCCTCCTTTTCTTCAGCAGTCATTTCTGGGTTTTGTGGAGGAGGTGTTGAGACTTGAGGAATTTGATCTGCTTGAATTTCCTCATCTATTGGTGTAGATGCATCAGAGAGATTACCATCATCCTTTCTCCAAATGGAACAATCATATATGATGGTGCAACATTGAGGGGAGTCGCATCCACTTGAGCTGATGATGTGGTAGACATAGTCTTCAGGCGTTTTGCCTCAGAAGACTTTGAAGTTGTTGAAGCCTTTCTTTTCTTGGCTTCCTTCTCAGCATCTTTTGTTTTCTTCACGTCTGATGCAGATGGAAGAGTCACTTTCTTTACCTTTGAAGACTTTGGTGAAGGAGCATTTTCATCAGACACTACTTTAGTAGTGTCAGGCCTGGCAGATTCTTCTGCTGTAATATTCTGAGTAATTTCATCATCAGCTGGTTCTTCATCTTCACCAACTAGTTGCACAGTATAGCTTGGCTGAGGATTTGTTGGTTGCTTTGGAGTAGCAACCCTGCTATTGTATTCCTCAATTACATGCGTCACATCTTGGACAAACCTCACTTTGACACCTTTGCGGTGTGCATGAAGACTAGTGTATTTTTCAGTGAGGGTTTTCAACTCTGCCTGAGTCAAAAAAAGTTTTTCAGGCATTGGGTTAAGGATGTTTTCCTTCAAGTACTTCTCCTTTTTAACCTTCACAACCCTAGCCTGTTTGGCTTGCTGATCCTTCCATTTTGCTTCATTGATGAATGAAGTTACCATATGACTGAGTCCAGGTGGAACTTTCAAGTCATCAATTGGTATGTTTGGATCCTCATACCAAAGGTCGATGAAGTTTAGCAGTACTTTGGGATCTAGTGCGAGGGGAATGGTGTTGCCAGTAGCTTGTGCAACCTATTCTTGCATATTTCTGATGATGACTTGAAGAGTTTCATCATCATATTCTTCACTTCTTTCTGATGCAGAAGGAATGTTGACAACCTTGCCTGGGCTTGGCCTTGTACCTCTAGCATCAGTCATCTTTGTCTTCAATAGAGGAGGTGAAGACTTTGGAGCTGAGCCTGAGGCAGATGGTACAGAGGAACTTGGATTTTTTGTTTGATGCTTACCGAGTTGTGACTACGGAGCAGGTGAAGACTTTGCTGCAGTTGAGGATTTGGCAGTTGTTGCTACTTTTTGAGGAATTTGCTCTATTGAGCGTTTTGGCTTGAGACCTGGTTTCTTCAACAAACTTTGTTCTGAGGTTTTCCTATAGCAAAAGCCTCAGTAGTAGAAGAAGTGGCAGCAGTTGCTGTAACAGCAAAATCCTCATTAAACTTTGTGACAACAGCTTGTGCCTTTTTCTGAAGCTTAGACAACTACTTGTCTTTTTCATCAGGATAGTGCTCAATTGTGGCTACGCTTGAGGGATGTGCTGCTTGTTGGTCTCCGAGTGGCAATATTTTGCAAGGAGGTTTGAGGGCAAACTTCATGGCATACTTTGGAGTTACATATCTGTATTCCTTCCACTCCTTAGCCCATCTGCGTTCAATCTTTTGAAGCCTTATCTTGTGTTTTTCCACAGTCCCTTTTCCATGAATTTCTTCATGTGGCATGCAGTACTCAACATATATTTCCTCAGGGAACTCAAAGGCAGTGTTCTGTTCCAGCTTCTTGCCACCCTTCTGTTTTCTGTCATCCTCCATTTTCTCCAGCTGAGGTTTTTGTTGAGGAATCTGTATTCTTGAGGAATTTGAGGACACAGGTAATGTTTTTGAAGAAATGCTGCAAATGAGTTAAGTTGATGAGAACCTAGTGATTCATTAGCTGACATTTTGTACCTGTGAACAGAGTATAGGTGCAAAGAATTTGGAGAGGTCATATGCCTTCTCACATTTGAGGAAATTGAAAAATTTCTTAAGATAAGGAATTTTCCCAGTGTGTTGAGGAATTTGACTAAGCATTCTGATCTTGGGCTCCAGAGTTGTGCAGATTCAAAAATTTACACAACCGAGGAATCTCGTGAAGAATTTAAGGGCTTAGTGAAATTCATCAAGTGTTCTAGACATGGGTGTGCACAACTGAGAGATTCTCTGAGGAAAAACTGATTTCACAAATTCAAAGAGAATAAATGGATCAAACAGGATGGTAAAATAGAGTTAGTTACCCTGTATGAAGAACACGATGAACCGGGGAGGTAAAAACGGAAGTTCTTCGGCTCAGATCTTCAATTTCCTAACTCGGCGACTAAAGACAACTACGACAGTGGTGGAGGAAAATGTTCCACAATGGGCATGAGTCCGATGACGACAAGGTTGAGGCAGTGAAGTTGTTCCTCACTAGCGACGAGGATGCTAGCGGCGGCACTAGGTTTTGAGCTCGAGCGGAGGAGTCGAGAGGGAGGAAAAGTTTTTGACTGAGGGGGGTAAGGGGCTATTTATAACTCAGGTGAAAATGGCCTGAAGCAAAAACTTCGGATGGAACTGCCCTTGCCCCTTCGTCACCGCATGACACGTGCAACCCACGATCGAAGCGGTGGAGGTCGTGGTTATCCTATAGTGAGTAGTGGGTGCGGTTACTGTGGTAACGTTTAAAATTAATTTTTTAATTTTGAGGATTTGTTGCAAAGTCCTCAACTCATAAGGACTCAGTGAGAATTTTGAACGAGTGTCAAACAGAACACATATGAAGGATTGAGAATAGACTGGTTTGAGCTTAGCATAGAAGGGAGTCGGGTCCGATCACATTCACTTAGAAGAAATACCAAATTGAAGACTTAGCAATAAGTGAATGCTGTTGAGGACATTGAAAGCTCATTATAATATATACATATATATATATATATATATATATTCAATGAAGATCATCACATAAAATTTTGAAGAAATTGAAAATTTGAAGACTTTGAAAATTTTGAGGAATTTGTGAAAAGTCTCAGATTGAAGAATTTCAACTTTGAAGGATTTCCAACTTGAAGAATTTCAATGTTGGTGGTGGCGTGACCCACCGTATAATAATGATGATTTCAAGCGCCGCGTACAGTTGTCGTAGCGCCATGAGAACAAAATTCTTCATTAATTTCTTGACACTTAGAATGACATTCTTCATTGATTGAAGAAAATCGTTACTTTGTGTGTTGCACATCTAAGTCATCAATTTTGCATAAGTGTTAGGATGTGTGCATGTTTACAAAACATTTGAAGATTCTAGAATATTTAGCTCACACTGCAACTTGCAAGACCTTCTCTCATCCAAGGGCTTTGTGAAGATATCTGATAGCTGGCCGTGAGTCTTCACATGGTCGATGATGATATTGCCCTTGAGTACATGATCACGAAGAAAATGATGACGAATCTCGATGTGCTTGGTCTTTGAGTGTTTTATTGGGTTGTAGGCGATATTGATTGCACTCTCATTGTTGCAGTAGAGGGGCACATTCTTCATGTTGATGCCGTAGTCTCTGAGGGTTTGCTTCATCCATAGCAATTTAGCACAACAAGGTCCAGCAACAATGTATTCAGCTTCAGCCGTGGAGAGTGATATGCAGTTCTGCTTCTTTGAGGACAAGCAGACTAAGGATCTTCCAAGGAAATGACATGTGCCTGATGTTGACTTGCGATATACACGGTCACCAGCATAATCAGAAACAGAATATCCAATGTGGTGAATATTTGAGCCCTTGGGGTACCATAATCTTAGTGTTGGTGTGTGAGCTAGGTATCGAAGAATATGTTTCACAACCTTACGGTGTGATTCCTTTGGTTTTGCTTGGAAACGTGCACACATGCAAACACTAAGCATAACATATGACCTAGGTGCAGATAGGTACAATAAAGAGCCAATCATAGAATGATATACGTGCAGATCGAAATCTATACCATTTTCGTCAGTGCAGAGGTGGCCGTTGGTAGGCATAAGAATCTTGACGCCTTTGCATTCTTGCATGCTGAATTTCCTCAGAACATCCTTGAGGTATTTCTCTTGAGATATGAAGATGCCATTGCATTGTTGACGAATTTGCACACCTAATAAGAATTCAGCTCCCCCATCATGGACATTTGATATTCCTCACCCATCATGTAGGAAAATTCATCACTGTAAAGTTTGTCAGTACAACCGTAAATAATGTCATCGACATATATTTGGCACATGAATAGTTCATTGTCATAGGATTTTGTGAAGAGAGTAGGATCAAGTGAACCTGGTTTGAAGCCTTTCTTCATGAGGAATTCCTTCAATGTATCATACCACGCCAGAGGGGCTTGCTTGAGGACATAGAGTGCCTTTTTTGAGTCTGAAGACTTTAGCAGGGTGCTTCGGGTCTTCAAAACCTGGGGGCTGATCAACATATACTTCTTCCTCAAGCTTACCATTGAGGAAAGCACTTTTCACATCCATTTGATATAGAGTAATATTGTGATAGTTAGCATAAGCAAGTAATATCGAATAGCTTCAAGTCTACCAAGAGGTGCAAAAGTTTCGTAAAAGTCAATTCCTTCAACCTGTGTGTAGCCTTGGGCTACAAGCCGTGCCTTGTTCCTCACAACCTGACCATCCTCATCTTGCTTGTTTCGGTAGATCCAGTTGGTGCCGATGATATTGTGTTTGTGAGGATCTGGTCTTTTGACGAATTCCCATACATCATTTAGCTTGAACTAAAGAAGTTCATCTTGCCTGGCTTGAATCCACTCAGGTTCCATGAAGGCTTCATCATCTTTTGAGGGTTCCGTGATAGGCACAAAAGAGGAATTCCCACAAAACTTAACTAAATGTGAAGCTTTTGAGCGAGTGAGGGGATCTGGCGCATTGATGTCATTGAGGATTTTGTCAAGTTCTACTTCATTTGCAATCCTTGGATGAGCTGGTTGAAGACTTTGATTGGCCTGACGAATTTGATCTATAGCATTTTCCTCAGGTGCACCTACTTGAATTTCATTAGTGTTGGGGACAACTTTTTCAACAAGGGGTTGTTCCTCAATAGGAATTATATCTTCAGTAGCCTTGTGCTTGATAGCTTCCTCAGGAGTCAATTTGTCTGGCACAGGAGGCAGTTGCTCTCTTTGCGAGCCATTAGTTTCATTGAACCGCACATCTACAGTTTCGACAACCTTGTTGTGATGGGTGTTCAAGACTCTGTAGGTGTGCGAGTCCTTTCCATAACCAAGCATAAAACCCTCATGTGATTTAGGTGCAAGCTTTGAGCTATGTTGAGGATCTCGAATCCAGCATCTTGCACTGAAGACTTTGAAATAACTTACATTGGGTTTCTTGTGAGTGAGGAGTTCATATGAGGTTTTCTTGAGGAATTTGTGAAGATATACCCAATTGATGATGTGGCAAGCAGTGTTGATTGCTTCAGGCCAAAAACAACGAGGAGTATGATATTCTTGAAGCATAGTCCGTGCCATTTCCACCAGAGTCCTGTTCTTGCGTTCAACAATGCCATTCTGTTGAGGAGTATAAGGAGCAGACAATTCGTGAGTACTACCAAGTTCATAAAGATAATCATCAGGACCAGTATTTTTGAATTCTGTCCCATTATCACTCCTGATGTGTTTTCTCTTGACACTGAAGTTCGTTGAGGCCCTTGAGGAAAATCGTGTGAAGACTTCCTGCACTTCAGTTTTATATAGAATAATGTGTACCCAAGTATAACGAGAATAATCATCAACAATGACAAAGCCATATAATGATGCTATATTGGTTAGAGTAGCATAATGAGTAGGTCCATACAAATCCATGTGAAGTAATTCAAACAGACGAGTAGTAGTCATGATAGTCTTCGAGGGGTGTTTGGATCTGGTTATTTGTCCAGCCTCACAAGCACCACAGAGATGGTCCATGAGGAATTTGACAGATTCGATGCCAATGACATGCTTCTTATTTGCCAGTGTGTGCAAATTCTTCATGCCCGCATGACCCACTCGTCTATGCCATAGCCAGCCTTCTGAGGTTTTTGCTAGTAAATATGTGGCTAGTTGAGGATCTGTGGAAAAAATCAACAATATACAAGTCTCCTCTCCTAAAGCCTTCGAAGACTTTGGATTTGTCAGATTCCATGATGACTACACATCTATATTTTCCAAACATGACAATCATATCAACATCATAAAACATTGAGACTGACATGAGGTTAAACCCAAGGGATTCAACAAGCATGACTTTGTCCATGTGCCGATCCTTAGAGATAGACACTTTACCAAGTCCCAATACCTTGATTTTACCTTTATCAGCGTAAGTGATTTGCTTCAGTGGTGATGGAGTCCGTGGCATATTCAACAATAAGCTTTTATCACCAGTAATGTGATTTGTGCAACAACTATCAAGAACCCACTCTGTATTCTTGGGTTTGTCATCCTGCAGCTGAATTAGTACTGCTTACCATCTCATATGCTTCGGACTTGAAGAATATGCTATTAGTTTCATCGGACAAGAATTCCATCATAAATAGTAAAATGAGGACACGTAAAATGTTATCATTTCATCATCTTTCACCTTGCGTCCAATCAAGCTATTTCCTCACTCCAACAACTTCTTCACATGATGACTTTCATCTAGAGACCTGACCTGCATACGTGATTAGTTCGATTTCTTCAGCAACCACATATGAAGGGGTGGCAAAGAGTTCATCATCCTGCAAGCTCCATATGAGAATGGAGGCATTGAAGCTAATGCACTTCTTTTCACAGTAGGGGGGCTAGTGTACTCAAATGAATATGCAGATAAATTCTTTAAGGACTTATGAACATAATGATTTGAGGAATAATGATCATATTCATGTCCCTTGTAGTTTCCCTGCATATCAGAAGCATTAGTGTGAGTATGAGCATAATTTTGACCATATGAGGAATTAGATCCTCGTGAAGACTTTGTTCCATGTGAGGACTATGATTTGGGGTTCTAGTTCTTAACTGGTGGTTTCATGAGGACATTCACGTGAAGACTTTCCAAGCAACTTTTGGGGACCCAGATTTTCCTCAGGGGTAGTCCATTCCTGCAGTTAGTTCCAACATATCGAGCAAATACTTCACCAAATTGATTTTTGAACAGTTTATAGGAGTCAAAGGACTTATCAGAGGAATAGGACGTTTCACATGCAAAGCCTGTTAGAGTGGATAGATCAACGGGAGGGCCTTTAGTAGCAATCCATGAGTCTTTGGGGTACTACTCAGGTTCTAAGTGCATCTAGTGCCCCTTAGTGATTTTGGTGGTTTGAAGACTTATAGGTTAAGAGACTGATATGTTTGTGAGTGTACACATGCCCTATAAGTCGCTCAGGAGTTTGAGTTATCCGATAAATATCAACCCCTAAAAATGCATGTCTTCGGGTGAATACTTTGGTCCTTCCTTGAAGACTTCAAACACAAAGAAATTGATATTCCTCATGAAGATATTGAAGATGAAGAATTCCGTGTGTCCTAAAGAAAACACTCTGAAGACTTTGAAGCGTGAAGATTTACTCTTTCTGTTTCATTTTCTATATACTTGAGTCATAGGAACACCGTACTATTAAAGGGGGTCGAGGTAAAACTTCGGAATGATTTTCCTCATGATGCTTAGCCCAAGCACTAATCTACCGAAGCCTCAAAGTGAGGAATATGAGTGACATGAGGACTTTCATAGTTGAAAGTTCCAACCGTTGCCACGCCACGCGCCACCTCAGTGATCTTATCCACCCAACGGTCACATTATTTAAGGGCATTTATGTCAAATCATGTCGGGATGCTCCCAGGCAATAAATAGACGCCCCCACAACCACTTGCTGGTTGGATGCTCCGAGAGAAACTGACACTTGTCATTTAGAGCAACCCAAATTGTTCAGTGTCTTCGAGAGAAAATCATCAAGTGAGGAAACACCCCAAACACCAAACCCAAACCAAAACCCAAGTGTCTGAGCATCAATGAAGAAGTTGTTCCTGTGTGGAGCTGACGCTTTTTACCTTTGAGGACTGTGCATCCTCTAGACGGTTAGGTGTCATGGTTTAGAGCATCCAGCAGTCAATTGTGGATCGTCGGGTGACCGAGTTTGTGATGGTTTGGAAGTCTGCCCTGAACACTTACCACGAGTGTTGGGCGAGGACTGTGTGTCCTTAGCTCAAGGAGAATATGGTGGGGACCGTGTGTCCTTTTGGTTTCAATACCAAGCCGCTCCGAACTAGACGTACAACTATCACAAAAGTTGGAACTGGGTCATCAACAACTGTCTTCATCGAGATACGTGTTCTATTTCTTCAACTCTTTCATTTCCTCAATTGTATGTTGAAGACTTACATCTGTGATGTTTGAAGAATTTGTCTGAAGACTTTCTCTGAATTTCCTCAACCTGAAATTCTTCACTTGAGTTAATCTTCACCTGTTTACTCTGTACTTGCGAACTGTGCAAACCGAATCTCTTAAATTTCATCGAGTAGTTTACTGTAGTCGTTTTTGCACTCCTGGTCCTGTACTATTTCCGCTGCACTAAGTTCATAACTAAGGACTTTCCTCACTGATGAAATTCTAAAAATCTCCTATTTACCCCCTCTAGTTGATATAACGCACTTTCAATTGGTATCAGAGTAAGGTACTCCCTTGTTCTGTGTGATTTTGGTTTAACCACCTAGAGTCTTAGTTATGTCGACCGCAGGTATGATCAAGGTTACTACAGGATGTCCTACCTTCGAAGGAAAGGACTTACCCTACTGGAAGACCAAGATGCAAATGCATCTTCAAGCTATTGACAATGATCTCCGGTACATTGTGGAACATGATATTCCCTCCATCTATGCTACTATCTCTGTCGTTGATGTGAAGAAGTTCAAGCAACTTGAGTCACAAGCGAGGAATATCATCTGTGGCCATCTGAGCAAAGGTATGTATGGCATAGTTAGTGCTTTGGGCACAACTAAGCTTATCTGGGATAGGCTGCCCAAAGTCAAAGAGGGTGTCTCAACACATCGTGACTCTCGTGTCGATGTTCTTTGAAATCTCTTCTATCGCTTCAAGTGGCTTGAAAATGAAAGCTGCCAAGATACCTTTGTCGCCTCACTGACATCTCAAATGAACTGCAAGCACTGGGAGCTAGAAAGATCACTGACCATGAAGTTGTGAAGAAACTCCTAAGATCTCTTGATCCATCATTTGACACACTAGTTCTGATGATTCAAGAACGAAGGGAGTACAAAATGCTTGATCCGGCTGATATACTTGAGAGACTTAATACTCTTGAATTCCAATAAGAAGAAAAGAGAGATCTATATGGACCAAGCTACTCAAGACATCGTGTGCTGAAGGCTAAGGCTATTTCGTCATCTGAAGAAGAAGACTCGGATTGCAGCATTGGTGACCCTAAAGAACTTGGACAGGAATTTGCAATGCTCGTGAGGAAATTCCATAACTACACAAAGCGTCGCCAGTTTGGTAAATTTTCAAGAAGAGATATGAGGAAATCAGAATCTTTATCTGAGGACTACAAGAAAAAGAACCTACCACAAATGCAAGAAATCTGGTCACTACATTGCTGACTATCCTCGCTGGGTGAAGGAATCAAGGAAGAAGAAATACAAGGATGAAAGTTGTGATGACTCGTAGAAAAAGAAGAAATCTTCAAAATCCTCATCTTCAAAGTCCTTATCGCACAAGAAGACCAGTTTCAGAAAGGCTCGAGCACTAATTGTCAAGGAAATGGATTCTTAAGAAGAATCTGGGGAATATGATGAAGAGGAAGATGTAAGTGCATCTAGTGCCCTCAGTGATATTGGTGGTTTGAAGACTTATAGGTTAAGTAACTAATGTGTTTATAAGTGTACACATGCTCTATAAGTCGCTAAGGAGTTTGAGTTATAAGATGAATATCGACCCCTAAAAATGTATGTCTTCGGCTGAAGAAATTGGTCTAAACTTATAGACTTTGATCGCGAAGAAATTGCGATGAAATTTATATTCCTCATGAAGATATTGAAGATGAGGAATTCGGTGTGTCCTGAAGAAAATTAGTCCGAACACTGTGAAGCCTGAAGATTTACTCTTTCTGTTTCATTTTTTTAGTCTTTATTCATAGGAACATCGTACTATTAAAGTGGGTCGAGGTAATACTACAGAATGAATTTCCTCATGATGCTCAACCCAAGCCTAAACCTACAAAAGCCTCGAGTGAGGAATATGAGAGACATGAGGACTTTCACAGTTGAAAGTTCCGACCGTTGCCACGACACGCACCACCTCACTAATCTTATCCACACCAACGGTCACATTATTGAAGGGCATTTATGTCAAATCATGTCGGGATGCTCCCACGCTATAAATAGCCGCCCCCTACAACCACTAGCTGGTTGGCTGCTTCGAGAGAAAGTGACACTTGTCATTTAGATCAACCCAAATTCCTTACAGTCTTAGAGAGTAAATCATCACGTGAGGAAATACCCCAAACACCAAACCACGAACAAAAAACCAAGTGATTGAGCATCAGTGAAGAATTTGTTCCTGTGCGGAACTGAAGCCTTTTACCTTTGAGGACCGTGCATCCTGCACACGGTTCGGCATCATGGTCTAGAGCATCCAATAGTCAATTGTGGATCATCAGGTGACTGAGTTTTTGAGGGTTTGGAAGTCTGCCCTGAACACCTACCACGAGTGTTGGGCGAGGACTGTGTGTCCTTAGCTCAAGGATAATATGATAGGGATTGTGTGTCCCGGGACTGTGTGTCCTTTGGTTTCAATACCAAGCCACTCCAAACGATACGTACGACTGCCACAATAGTTGGAACTGGGTCATCAACAACTGTGTTCATCGTGATACGGGTTCTATTTCTTCAACTCTTTCAATTCCTCAATATTGTATGTTGAAGACTTTTATTGTCACTGTTTGAAGAATTTGCTGAAGACTTTCACTGAATTTCCTCAACCTCAAATTCTTCATACCAGTTAATCTTCACCTGCGTTATTGTCACTATGCAAACCGATTCTCATAATCTTCATCAAGTAAACTGTTGTTGTAATCTTTGCACCTCTCATCCTGCGCTATTTCCGCTGCACATTATTCATGAATGAGGAATTTCCTCAAAAGGAATTTCCTCAGCGATGAAATTCTAAAAGTCGCCTATTCACCCCCCCTCTAGTCGATATAACGCACTTTCAATTGGTATCAGAGCAAGGTACTCCCTTGTTCTGTATGATTTTGGTTTAACCACCTGGAGTTTTAGTTATGTCGACTGCAGGTATGATCAAGGTTACTTCAGGATGTCCTACCTTTTAAGGGAAGGACTTTCCCTACTGGAAGACCAAGATGCAGATGCATCTTCAGGATATTGACAATGATCTCTGGTTCATTGTGGAACATGGTATTCCCTCCATCGCTGCTATTGTCTCTGCCGCTGATGTGAAGAAATTCAAGCAACTTGATTCTCAAGCGAAGAATATCATCTATGGCCATCTGAGCAAAGGTCACTATGGCAGAGTGAGTGCTTTGGGCACACCTAGGCTTATCTGGGATAGGCTGTGCAAAGTCAATGAAGTAATTTCAACTCAGCATGTGTCTCGTGTTGATGTTCTTTACAATCTCTTCAATCGCTTCAAGAGGCTTGACAATGAAAGCTGCCAAGATACCTTTGATCGCCTCACTGACATCTCAAATGAACTACAAGCACTGGGAGCTCGAGACATCACTGACCATGAAGTTGTGAAGAAACTGCTAAGATCTCTGGATCCATCATTTGATACACTGGTTCTGATGATTCAAGAAAGAGCAGATTATAAGATGCTCGATCCTGCTGATATACTCGAAAGACTCAATACTCATGAATTCCAAGAGGACAAAAAGAGAGATCTGTATGGACCAACCTACTCTAGACCTCGTGCGCTGAAGGCCAAAGCAATTTCCTCATGTGAAGAAGAAGACTCAGGTTGCAGCACTGGTGATCCTGAAGAACTTGGACAGGAGCTTGCAATGCTCGTGAGGAAACTCCAGAAGTTTACAAGGCGTGGCTAGTTTGGTAAATCTTCAAAAATAGATATGAGGAGATCAAAATCTTCACCTGAGGACTACAAGAAAAGAACTTGCCACAAATGCAAGAAATCTGGTCACTATATTGCTGATTGTTCTCGCTGGGTGAAGGAATCAAGGAAGAATAAATACAAGGATGAAAGTTCTGATGACTCGAAGAAAAAGAAGAAATCTTCAAAATCCTCATCTTCAAAGTCCTCATCGCACAAGAAGACTAGTTTCAGAAAGGCTCGGGCACTCATTGGCAAAGAAATGGATTCTGAGGAAGAATCTGAGGAATGTGATGAAGAGGAAGGTTCTGAAGAAGACTCAGAGTCTGGTGTGGCAAGTCTTGCACTAGCTACCACATTCGTGAGCAAGTCAATCTTCAACCTTGAAGAAAATGACAAAGCTATTTATACTGATGACTATGCTGATGACTTCGCTCCAATCTATTTCTTCATGGAAAAAGGTTCAAAGGTAGCGAATGACACTTCCTCCTCTGATTCAAGTGACTGTGAACCTGATGATTATAAAAAACCCAATTACAGTAAACTTGCCAACAATGCAACTAAACAACAAAGTGCCATTGAAAAGCTTCAAAAACTGCTAGACAGAAGCGATGATCTGTTGAATGATGAAATGAATCATACTCAAATCCTCACTGAAGATGTGAAAAGTCTTTAGTCTAGATTTGATAGACTTCAAAATCGTTATGGCACACTCTTGGCTGATCATGAGAAACTTTCCTATGATTTTCTTCAAAGGAAACTTGATCTTGAGAAGTTGAAGATATCTCATGATGATCTTCGAATGAAAAATGATTCATTGCTTGCTGAACAGATCAATGCCGCTCAGGTTGAATTCACTCTACCATGTCTCAAATGCATCAAGCATGAAACTTCCAATTCTTGACCAGAATCATCAAATGCTTCTATTGCTACAAATTCTTCAACTGCTCGTGTGGTAACAAATTTCTCACTTGAGGAAACCACAAATGTTACCAGAAAATGCAAGGCTGAAAGAATTGCATGTGACAGGCATGTACAAAAGTCTCAAGGGGCATCAAACCATTTGTGATGTGCTCAAAAAGCAGATTTTGAACAAGAACCTGAGGAAAGAAGGAATTGCCTTTGAAAGGAAACTGAATGCTAATGGATCATACTGGAAACCTCAGCAGTATCCCAAAACCTCATGAGTTGCTGCTAAAGGACCTCCTGTTGATCTATCCAATCTAACATGCTTTGCATGTGAATTATCCTATTCCTCAGACGAGTCATTTGACTCCAACTATAAACTGTTCAAGAATCAATCATGTGAAGTATTTGCTCGATATGTTGGAACTAACTGCAGGAATGGACCACCCCTGAGGAAAATCTAGGTCCCCAAAAGTTGATTGGAAAATCTTTAAGTGAATGTCCTCATGACAACACCTGTGAAGAACCTGAACCCCATATCAAATTCCTCAGGTGGACCAAAGTCTTCAAAAGGATCAAAATCCTCAAATGGTCAAAATTATGCTCGTACTCATGCTAATGATTTTGATATGCAGAGAAATTACAAGGGATATGAATATGAGCATTATACATCAAATCAATATGTTCATAAATCGTCAAAGAAATTCTCTGCCTATTCATTTGAGTACTCTAACCCCCTACTGTGAAGAGAAGTGCATTAGCTTCAATGCCCCTTTCTCATATGGTGCTCGCAGGATGATGAACTCTTTGCCACCCCTTCAGATGTGGGTGGTGAAGAAATTGAACTAATCACTTATGCAGGTCAGGTCTCCAGATGAAAATCATCATTTGAAGAATTTGCTGGAGATCCGAGGAAAATGCTTGATTGGACGCAAGCTAAAATTGATGAAATGATAACATTTCACACGTCCTCAAATTTACTTTTTATGATGAAATTCCTATCTGATGAAATTGATACCATATTCTTCAAGTTTGAAGCATATGAGATGGTGAGCTGTACTAATTCATCTACAGGATGAGAAACCCAAGAGTACTGAGTGGGTTCTGGATAGTGGTTGCATAAACCACATGACTGGTGATAAAAGCTTGCTGATGAATATGCCATTGACTACATCACCACTGAAGCAAATCAGTTATGCTCACAAAGGTAAAAACAAGCTATTGGGACTTGGCAAAGTGGCTATTTCCAAGGACATGCACATGGACAAAGGGATGCTTGTCGAATCCCTTGGATTTAACCTCATGTCAGTCTTAATGCTTTGTGATCTTGATATGGTTGTTATCTTTGGAAAATAGAGATGTGTAGTCATCATGGAATCTGACAGATCCAAAGTCTTCGAAGGCTTTAGGAGAGGAGATTTGTACATTGTTGATTTTTCCACAGGTCCTCAACCAGCCACATGCTTACTAGCAAAAACCTTAGAAGGCTGGCTATGGGATCGAAGACTTGGTCATGCAGGCATGAGGAATTTGCACAAGCTGGCGAAGAAGAAGCATATCATTGGCATCAAATCGGTCAAATTCCTCAAGGACCACCTCTGCGGTGCTTGCGAGTTTGGAAAAATGACCAGATCCAAACATCCCTCAAAGACTATCATGACTACTACTCGTCCGTTTGAATTGCTTCACATGGATCTGTTTGGACCTACTCATTATGCTACTCTAACCAATGCAGCATCCTTATATGGCTTTGTCATTGTTGATGACTATTCTCGATATACTTGGGTACAAATCATTCTGTATAAAACTGAAGTGCAGGAAGTCTTCAATCGATTTTCCTCAAGGGCCTCGACGAACTTCGGCGTCAAGATCAAACACATCAGGAGTGATAATGGGACATAATTCAAAAACACTGGCCTTGATGATTATCTTGATGAACTTGGTATTACTCATGAATTATGTGCTCCTTATACTCCTCAACAGAATGGCATTGTTGAATGCAAGAACAGGACTCTGGTGGAAATGGCACGAACTATGCTTGAAGAATATCATACTCCTCGTCGTTTCTGGCCTGAAGCAATCAACATTGCTTGCCACATCATCAATAGGGTATATCTTCACAAATTCCTCAAGAAAACCTCATATGAACTCCTCACTGATAATAAACCCAATGTAACTTATTTCAAAGTCTTCGGTGTAAAATGGTGGATTAGAGATCCTCACCATAGCTCAAAATTTGCACCCTAAGCATATGAGGGTTTTATGCTTGGTTATGGAAAGGACTCACACACCTACAGAGTCTTCAACACGTATCACAACAAGGTTGTTGAAACTGTAGTTGTGCGATTCGATGAAACTAATGGATCGCAAAGAGAGGAATTGCCTCCCGTGGCAGATAAATTATCTCATGAGGAAGCAATCAAGTTCAAAGCTACTGAAGACATTGTTCCTACTGAGGTAATTGCTAACGAAATCGTCTCCAGCACTGATGAAATTCAAGAAGATGCACCTGAGGAAATTGCTCCAGATCAAATTCCTTAGCCCAGACAAAATCCTCAACCAACTCATCCAAGGATTACAAATGAAATAGAACTTGACAAAATCTTCGATGACATCAATGCGCCAGGTCCTCTCACTCACTCAAAAGCTTCACATTTAGTTAACTTTTGTGGGCATTCCTCTTTTTTGTCTATCACAGAACCCTCAAAAGTTGCTGAAGCTTTCATGGAACCAGAGTTGATTCAAGCCATGCAATATGAACTTCTTCATTTCAAGCTAAATGACGTATGGGAACTCGTGAAACGACGAGATCCTCGCAAGCACAATATCATCGGCACCAAGTGGATTTTCCAAAACAAGCAAGATGAGGATGGTCAAGTGGTGAGGAATAAGGCATGACTTGTAGCCCAAGGCTACACACAGGTTGAAGGAATTGATTTTGATGAAACTTTTGCACATGTTGCTAGACTTGAAGCTATTCGAATACTACTTGCATATGCTAATCATCATAACATTGCTTTATATCAAATGAATGTGAAAAGTGCATTCCTCAATAGTAAGCTTGAGGAAGAAGTATATGTTGCTCAGCCCCCAGGTTTTGAGGATCCTAAGCATCCAGACAAAGTCTTCAGAATCAAAAAGGCACTCTATGGCCTCAAACATGCCCCTCGGGTGTGGTATGATACATTGAAGGAATTCCTCATGAAGAAAGGCTTCAAACCTGGTTCAGTCAATCCAACTCTTTTCACAAAATCCTATGATAATGAACTTTTTTGTGCCAAATATATGTCGATGACATTATCTTTGGCTATACTAACAAACGTTACAATGATGAATTGGCTTACATGATGAGTGAAGAATATCAGATGTCTATGATGGGGGAGCTGAAATTCTTCTTAGGTCTTCAAATTCGTCAACAACACAATGGCATCATCATATCACACGAGAAATACCTTAAGGATGTTCTGAGGAAATTCGACATGCATGAATGCAAAGGCATGAAGACTCCCATGCCTACCAACAACCACCTCTCCACTCACGAAAATGGTAAAGATTTCGATCAGCACGTATATCGCTCGATGATTGGCTCTTTATTGTATCTATGTGCATCTAGGCTAGATAAAATGCTTAGTATTTGCATGTGTGCTCATTTTCAAGCAAAACCGAAGGAATCACACCATAAGGCTGTGAAGCATATTTTCGATACTTAGCTCACACACCAACACTAGGATTATGGTACCCCAAGGGCTCAAATCTACATCCGTTGGATATTCTGATTCTGATTATGCTGGTGACACGCGTGGATCGCAAGTCAACATCTGGCACTTGCCATTTCCTTGGAAGATAATTAGTCTGCTGGTCCTCAAAGAAGCCAAACTATGTTTCTCTCTCCACTTCAGAAGTTGAATACATTGCTGCTGGATCCTGTTGTGCTCAACAGCTATGGTGAAGCAAACCCTGAGAGACTACGACATCAACATGAAGAATGTGCCCCTCTACTGCGACAATGACAGTGCAATCAAGATCGCCTACAACCCAATACAACACTCGAAGACTAAGCACATCCAGATTTGTCATCATTTTCTTCGGGACCATGTCCTCAAGGGAAATATCATCATTGATCATTTTAAGACTCACAATCAACTAGTGGATATTTTCACTAAGACCTTGGATGAGAGAAGGTTTTGTAAGTTGCGGTGTGAGCTAAATATCTTAGAGTCTTCAAATGTTTTGTGAAAACATGCACACATCCTAACACTTCTGCAAAATTGATGACTTAGATGTGCAACACACGAAGAATCGATTTTCTTCAAATCAATGAAGAATAACACTCTTAGTGGGAGGAAATTAATGAAGAATTTGGTTCTCACGGCCCTACGACAATTGTACGCGGCGCTTGAAATCATCATTCTTATACGGTGGATCACGCCACCACCCAACTTTGAAATTCTTCAAGCTGGTTTTCTTCAAAGTTGAAATTCATCAATCTGACACTTTGTTACAAAATCCACAACTCTTCAAAATCTTCAAATTCTTCAAAACGTTTGATGATTGACATTTGGATATATATATATATATATATATATATATATATATATATATATATATATATTCATCTAAGTGAATGTGATCGGACCCGACTCCCCTCTATGCTAAACTCAACCAAGTCTATTCATTTTGTCATATGCGTTCTGCTTGAAACTTGTGCAAAATCCTCACTGTGTCCTTGTCAGCTGAGGACTTTGCAACGAAATCCTCAAAACTTCAAAAATCAATTTTTATAACGTCACACAGTAACTGGACCCACTTCCCACGGTCGGATAACCACGAACTCCACTGCTTCAATCGTTGGCTCCACGTGTCGTGCGGAGACGAATGGGCAAGGGCAGTTTGGTCCGAAAGTTTTGACCGAACAATTTTTCACCTGAGCTATAAATAGGCCCTTAACCCCCCTTAGTCAAAACTCTTCGTCCTCTCGTCTTCTCCGCTCGAGCTCAACCCTAGCGCCAGTGCTAGCAATCTCGTCGCCGGTGAGGAAAATCTTCACTGCCTCGCCCTCGCCGTCATTGAATTCACGCGAAAAGCGGAATCTCTCCCTATGCCACCGCCGTAGCTGATATCCATCGCCAAGTTAGGGCGTGGAAGATCCAAACCGAAGAGCTTCTCTCTTTTACTGCTCCTATTCTTCGTGTTCTTCGCTCAGGGTAATTAAAATCTTATTTTACTACCTCTGTTGATCTATTATTTCACTTTAGACTGTTTTTCCTCAGAGTGTCTGTCAGCCACGCACACTCATTCCTCAACACTTGATGAATTTCACTAAGCCACTCAAACTCTTCGTTAAATTCCTCAGTTGTGTAAATTCCCGAATCTGCACAACTCTGGAACCCAAGATCAAAATGCTTAGTCAAATTCCTCAACCCATTGGTCAAATTCCACAACTACTAAAATTTTCAATTTCTTCAAATCTGAAAACGCATATGACCTCTCCAAATTCTTCGCACCTATACTCTGTTAACAGGTACAAAAATGTCAGCTGATGAATCATTAGGTTCTCATCAACTTAACTCATTTGCAGCGTTCCTCGAACAAACTTTACGAGTGTAATCAAAATCTTCAAGAGTGCATATTCCTCAGCAAAAGCCTCAGTTGAAGAAAATGGAAGATGACATGAAGCAGAAGGGATGAAAGAAGCTTGAACAGAACGCAACTTTTTAGATTCCTGAAGACATATACGCTGACTACTGCACTCCTGATGAGGAAAATCATGGCAAAGAAACCATGGCGAAGCGGAAGATAAGGCTTCAGAAGATTGAACGCAGGTGGGCTTAAGAGTGGAAGGAGTACATATATGTTACTCCTAAGTATGCGAAGAAATTCGCCCTTAGGCCACCTTGCAAGAGGCCTCCTCAGGGTGATCAACAAGTTGCTCATCCCTCAAGCATTGAAACTATTGAGGATTACCCTGATGAGAAACACAAATATTTGTCTAAGTTACAAAAGAAGGCAGAAGAAGCAATGGAGAAATTTAATGATGACTCTGCTAGTGCTGCCACTGCCGCCACCTCTGTAGCTGGTCAAGCCTCTGCTACAGCAATTCCTCAGAAGAAGACTGTGCCGAAGAAGCCAAAGGCCTCAATGTCAAAAGACCAATTGCCTCAGAAGGCTGCACCAGTGACAAAATCTTCAACAACACCACAATCCTCACAGGCTCAACAGAAGCAACTCATCAAGCATCAGCCTGCTCAATCAAGTTCCTCAGTGCCGTCTGACATGAGCTCTGCTACAAAGTCTTCACCACCTCTAGTGAAGACTAAAATGACTGCTGGAAGAGGTATCAGGCCTAGTCCTAGCAAATTCATCAACGTTCCTTCCGCATTAGAAGGAAGTGATAAATTAGAGGAGGAGACTCTTCAAGCTATCATCAGAAAGAAGCAGGAACGAGTTGCTCAAGCCTCAGGCAGCTCTATTCCTCTTGCCATGGACCTGAAGGTTCTGCTGGACTTCATCGACCTCTGGTATGAAGATCCAAACACTCCCATTGATGACTTGCAGCGTCCCCCTGGTGTTAGCCACATGATAGCAACCTTCATCAATGAGGCAAAATGGAAAGAACAGCAAGCCAAGCAAGCAAAGGCTGCTAAACTCAAGAAGGATAAATTCCTCAAGCAAAATCTCCTCAAGTTGATGCCTGAAGCTCTTGTATCAACTTAGGCTGAACTTAAAACCTTGACAGATAAGTACACAAGTCTATCTATTCGTCAAGGTGAATTTCATCAAGGCTGCAACAGCTGCAGTTGATGAATACAACAAGAAAGCTCCTCCTCCTCAGTCTAGCTACACTGTTTAGCTGACAGAGGAAGATGAAACTGATGAACCTGCTATTAAGGAAATTCCTAAAGATACTCCAGCTGAAGAATCTTCTCCAGTTGAAGGAACTGCTCCAGCTGAAGAAATTGCTCCAGCTTAAGAACTGCTCCAGCTAAAGACACCACTCCAGCTGAGGAAATTGCCAGGACTGAATCTGCACCAGCTCCTGATGACACTATTCCTTCACCTCAATCCTCAAAGGTGAAGAAGATGATTCCGTCTACATCAAACGTGAAGAAGACCAAAGCTGCTGAGAAAGAAGGAAAGAAGAGAAAAGCTTCAATGACCTCAGAAACCACAGAGGCCAAGCGCCAAAAGGTCACTCAGTCAGAGTCTTCAACTGCCTCGGTGGATGCTACTCCTCTGAATGTAGCTCCATCTTGCTTGATGGTTCCCTTCGGAGTTGACTACTTCATTCCTGAAGATGATGAAGAAATGGAGGATGCTGAAGCTGAAGAAATCATGGATGAGGAAATACTGATTGACGATATTCCTCAGTCCACCATTCCTCAAAAGACCTATGAAGAACGAATGGATGATGATGAAACTGGGTGCAACACTCCAGTGATTCATGATGACTTCTCGGAAGAGACTCATCCTCGCTTACCGAGGTCGAATCAAATTCCTCTGACTCCTGCTGCAACAGAAATCCTCACAGGTTTTGATGGAAAGACCTTTCATGAGGAATCTGGTCAAAAATCAGCTGCATCAACTGAAGACATTGCAACAACAAATACTGCAACTGCCTGTGATGGGGTCATAGTCCTAGGGTAGGGTCATAGGCCTGCCCTACATGTCCTACCCAAAGACTACCCCACACAAGGGACAGGACCTTAAGTATGCCCCGACTGTATTAAGGTACTCCCATCATCCAGTCGGTAACTGGCCCAGAATCATCCAGTCGGAGACTAACATTCGGAGAGCACCGGGCCTACCGACTGGATACACTCGGTGTGTCGTAAACTCTGTGGAGAGAAACTGCTGTACGTTTCCGGGTGCATTTACTAGCATTTAGAGCATACGTTACCTGTAACGTATGCATTCAATCGTCACTACTCCACCCTTGAATCAGAACCGTTGTGGAGGGCAGCGCACTCTATATAAGCCGCCCTCCCCCACTGGTAAAAGGGTTAGAAAATCTTTGCACTCCATATCACACTCGGTAACAAGCTCCGAGAGCACTGAGACGTAGGGCTGTTACCTCCACCGCAGAGGGGCCTGAACTCATACAACCTCGCCGTAGCTAGGACTCTGCCTATCTCATTCGTACCCTACACATCTACTGTCAGGCTTATACCCACGACAGTTGGCGCCCAACGTGGGGCAGGCGTCTAAGCGACTTCCGGCGAGTTTCCGACTACTTCCTTTCGTCATGTCGTCCGATGGAGGTTCGAGCATGGGTCACCAGATCCTTTTCGGCGCTCTCTCCTTCGTCGTCGACGATTCGGCGTGGCTTCGGGAGGAACCTCTCGACGTCGAGGCACTTCCCCGTCGCGGGGCCACACACTTCCGTGCCGGCGCTCGCGGCGTTCTTCTTCTCCAACAGTCGGCTCCATTGCCGGCTTGCACCTTCGTCACGCGCCGCAACAGGCGATCTCGCAGTCCGCGTCTACAACGTTGGGTGCAGCATGCCCGAGCGCGCCAGTTCGCGTCCTCTCAAGTGGCGGTTCTGGAGTCTGTTGTGGTTGCCCCGCGTCCCCAGTGCTCGGGCTCGGTTCCGACTGAGTTCCCTTCCGAGTACGTGGGCCGCGGACCTGCAACAGAAGTTCACATGGCCAACACCCATGAAGATCCCCATCAGGCCGGCCGGAACGAGCGCGAAGTCGGTGAAGCATCCGGTGCACGCCGTCCGCCTCGCCGTTCTACCAGTCGGCACACCCGGCAGAGCAACGTAGAGTTGTTCCGCACACCTCTCCTCAACTTGGCTGCGGCAGCCAAGATCGCCGATTCCCTCCAGCCGACTGATTCAGAGGCAGGAAGAGGAATCGAGCAGATCCGTGCTTTGTTCCACACGGCGCAGCAACAAAATTCGGCAGTCTCCCAGTCGCACAATCGGATCCACAACAGTTCCGCCCATGCAAACACGCATCGGTCGGTTCACAGCCCCGGCTCATATCAGCACCACAGAAGAGGCAGTCGTTCCATGATCCGTGAAGATCGCCGCCGTTCACGCACCCCTCCACGGGGTGGGCCCTATGGGTCCCGACATCATGATGATCGGCATTCAGTCCGCGACACTTATGACCCGAGACCCGACGCAAGAGGGCGAATCGCCCAGCGAAGAGTTGACAGGGGTCGAACCCACCGCGATGGCCACGATCTGGATCGTCCAAGTGGCGGCAGGACCATCGTGTCCGGCCCCGAGTGTTTTAGTCGAGCCATCCGCTCGGCTGACATCCCGCCCAACTTCCGATTGGCAGAGGGAATCGGTAAATTTACGGGGGAATCCAAGCCTGAAACATGGTAGACGATTACCGAGTGGCAGTCCAGATCGGAGGAGGGGACGACTATGTCGCTATGAAGCACCTCCCTCTGATGCTCGACGGCTCGACGCGAGCTTGGCTGAACCAGTTAGCCCCCTCAAGCATTTACAGTTGGGCAGATCTTGCCCGAGTGTTCATCAGGACCTTCAAAGGGACGTGCAAACGCCCTGCAGGCCTTGTGGAGCTTCAGCATTGTGTCCAGAAGCCGAATGAGCCCTTGCGCGACTTCATCCAGCGATGGACGACTCTTTATCACACGGTGGAGAGCGTCACCGAGAATCAAGCAGTCTGCGCATTCAAGGCAGGCGTACGGTATAGAGAGTTGTACCTAAAGTTCGGCCGGACAGGCGACATCTCCATGAGCAAGATGATGGAGATAGCTACTCCTTATGCAAATGGCGAGGAAGAAGACCGCATCCGGTGCGGCAAACACAAGACAGTTGGCGATACCGACGGAGGTAACACTCGGAAGCAGAAACAGAAGGTTCCGCCCACACCGCAAGCAGAAGCTGCAGCTGTAACCAGCGCCAAGTTCAAGGGCAAAGGGAAAGCGCAGTTTACCCCCAAGAAGAAGCCGTTCAATAATCCCATCCTGGATCAGCCTTGTCCAATTCACACGAAGATGGACGAAGAAGGCAATCCCATATACGCGAAGCATACCACTCGGCAGTGTCGTCTCCTGATCCAGGGGTTCAGCGAAGGACAACCGAGTGAGAAGAATCCTGAACAAGATGAGGAGGATAAGGAGGATCCGTTCCCCCAAGTCCATGCAACCCTCATGATTTTTGCTGACGTCGAAAGCAAGAGTCGACTGAAGCTAGTGAACAGAGAGGTCAACATGGCCGTTCCGGCTGCTCCCAAGTTCCTTAGATGGTCTCAGACTGCGATCACCTTTGATCAGTCGAATCATCCAACACATGTCCCCACTCCAGGAAGACAGGCTCTGGTCGTCGACCTAGTAGTGGAAGGAGTCCGACTGCGCAAAGTCCTCATGGACGGCGGTAGCGGACTGAACATCATGTACGCTGACACCCTCAAGGGAATGGGCATCCCGATGTCCAGTCTCAGCGAGAGCAATATGCAGTTCCACGGAGTCGTCCCCGGGCGGAAGGCCAAGTCACTCGGCCAGATCGCGTTGGACGTCACTTTCCGCTCCGACAAAAACTTTCGCAAGGAGAAGCTCACATTCGAGGTGGTGGATTTCCAGAGTGCTTACCATGCAATTCTGGGCCGCTCGGCGTACATGAGTTTCATGGCACGCCCGTGCTATGGGTACTTGAAGCTGAAGATGCCGGGCCCAAAAGGCGTTATCACCATCACCGGCAACCGCCAGCGAGCCGAGGAGTGTCTGCAAGAAGGATCAAGAATCGCGACCATCAGATGGCGGTGCTCGAGCTCGACGAATACAAGAAGACAGTCGACCGAGCCGACCTGATGCGCTCGAAGAAACCAGCTTCTGAGTCCGCGTTCCAGTCGACGGGAGAGACGAAGAAAATCAGCATCCACCTGACGGACGAGTCTGCCGCCCCGACGAACATCTCCACCACCCTCGATCCTAAATAGGAAGCCGAGCTCACCCAATTCCTCCGTGAGAACTGGGACATCTTTGCATGGAAGCCTTCTAACATGCCGGGTGTTCCCAGGGAGTTGGCTGAGCACCGACTGCATGTGGATCCCGTCGCTCGGCCCGTCCGAGAGCGTCTGCGTCGGTCCGCCGCGCACAAGAGGAAGGCAATCGGAGAAGAGGTGGCCAAGCTATTGGCTGCTAACTTCATTCGCGAGGTTCACCACTCCGAGTGGCTCGCCAATGTCGTCATGGTGCCCAAGAAGGACAAGTCACTCTGAATGTGCATTGACTTCAATCACCTCAATAAGGTCTGCCCGAAAGACCATTTTCCGCTCCCCCGCATAGATCAAATTGTCGATTCGACTGCGGGATGCGAGCGTTTGTCGTTCCTTGATGCCTACTCGGGTTATCATCAGATCCGTCTATATGGTCCCGATGAGTTGAAAACAGCCTTCATCACCCCGTTTGGGTGCTTCTGCTACATCACTATGCCTTTCGGTTTGAAGAATGCATGAGCTACCTTTATGCGCATGATCCAAAAATGCCTCCTCGACCAGATCGGTCGCAATGTGGAGGCATATATGGATGATATCGTAGTCAAGTCACGCAAAGGTTCCGACCTGCTGACTGACTTGGCAGAAACATTCGCCAACCTTCGTAGGTACGATATCAAGCTAAACCCAGCCAAATGTTCATTCGGTGTTCCCAGCGGAAAGTTACTCGGTTTCTTCATTTCCGAACGAGGGATCGATGTTAACCCCGAAAAGATCGGGACCATCGTCCGAATGGATAGGCCGGTCAGAATACACGATGTTCAACGGCTCACAGGTTGCCTAGCGGCTTTGAGCAGGTTTATCAGTCGACTCGGCGAAAAAGCACTTCCTCTGTACCGACTCATGAAGAAGTCAGATACCTTCGAGTGGACAGACGAAGCCCAAGTCGCATTCGACGACCTCAAAGTCCTACTTTCCACCCAGCCGGTTCTTACTGCTCCGCTCAGTAAAGAGTCCCTTCTTCTATATATCGCGGCCACAAATCAAGTCGTTAGTACTGTTCTTACAGTCGAGCGAGAAGAGGAGGGCAAAGCATACAAAGTTCAGCGGCCAGTGTACTACGTCTCCGAAGTCCTGACCCCTTCCAAGCAGAGGTATCCCCATTATCAGAAGCTTATCTATGGGATCTATATGACTGCGAAGAAGGTGGCCCATTATTTCCAAGACCACTCGGTATCTGTCATTCCTAGTGCTCCTTTGTCGGAAATTCTCCACAATCGAGACGCGTCAGGCCGAGTGGCGAAGTGGGCAATGGAGATGCTGTACTGTGACATCAAGTTCGAGGCCAAGAAAGCTATTAAGTCTCAAGCCCTGGCTGACTTTATAGCAGAATGGGTAGAACAACAGCAACCGACCCACATCTACTCGGCTCATTGGACAATGTTCTTCGATGTGTCTAAGATATTGAATGGATCCGGCGCTGGTGTTGTGATCATATCACCCAAAGGCGACAAGCTCAAATATGTGCTCCAGATACACTTTGATTCCTCCAACAACGAGGCGGAGTATGAAGCTCTCCTCTACGGATTGCGCATGGCCATCTCACTCGGCGTCCGTCGCCTGATGGTCTATGGCGATTCGGATTTGGTGGTCAATCAAGTGATGAAAGAGTGGGACGTAAGGAACCCCACCATGACGACATACTGCAATGCATTCAGGAAGCTGGAGAAGAAGTTTGAGGGTCTAGAAGTTCATCATGTTCCAAGACTGAAGAACCAAGCAGCTGACGAGTTGGCAAAACTCGGATCCACTCGGAGACCAGTCCCGAGTGATGTCTGTCTCGAGCACCTCCATCTTCCTTCAGTCAAAGAAGATCCCTTCACGGAAGAACTAGTACAACCCTAGAGCGCAACAGATCCGACCGAAGTCGATGTGCCTGCTGTGGTTGATCTAGTCACAGAGATTCTAGCAGTCATTCCCGATTGGACTGTGCCGATCGTGGCATATATCCTGAGACAGGAACTTCCACAAGATGAAGTCCAAGCCCGACAAATAGTTCGCAGGTCGAAGGCATTCACTGTCATTGACGGTCAGTTGTTCAAGGAGAGTGTTTCAGGCGTCCTCCAACGTTGCATTTCCCCAGAGGAAGGACAGTTAATCCTAGAGGATATCCACTCGGGTACCTGCGGCCATCACACTTCTCCGAGAGCAATCGTCGCCAAGGCGTTCAGAACTGGATTCTTCTGGCTGCAGGCTAACGAGATGGCCAAAGCTATGGTCGACCGGTGTGAAGGCTGTCAGTTCTACTCCAACAAGTCCCACAAGCCAACATCTGCGCTAAAGACAATCCCACTTGTGTGGCCATTTGCAGTTTGGGGATTAGACACAGTCGGACCATTCAAGACAGGCCAAGGAGGCTACACACATCTGTTGGTGGCAGCCGACAAATTTACCAAATGGATAGAAGCCAAGCCCATCAAGAAACTCGATGCCTCAACAGCTGTCAAGTTTGTCAGGGACATCATTTCTAGATTTGGGGTGCCTCACAGTATAATCACAGACAATGGGACAAACTTTGACTCGAACAGGTTCAAAGGCTTCTGTGCGAGTCAGGGTATCCGAGTGGATTTTGCTTCCGTAGCACATCCGCAATCCAATGGACAAGCTGAGCGTGCGAATGGACTTATCCTTCAAGGTTTGAAGCCTCGACTCTTGCGAGAGGTAGGACACGCTGCTGGTGCATGGGTCACCGAGTTACCTTCAGTACTTTGGGGCCTCCGCACCACTCCAAACCGATCAACGGGGCGATCGCCGTTCTTCCTCGTCTATGGAGCAGAAGCGGTCCTTCCAAGTGACCTGCTTCACAATGCCCCGCGAGTCGAACTCTTCTCCGAAGCCGAAGCGGAACAAGCAAGGCAAGATGGAGTCGATCTTCTAGAGGAGGAGCGCGAGATGGCACTCACTCGCTCAACAATTTACCAACAAGATCTGCGACGCTTTCACGCACGTCACGTCAGGAGTCGCACATTTCAAGCTGGCGATTTAGTGCTCCGAGTGGATCAGCAAAGACCCCACAAGTTGGCTCCGGCCTGGGAGGGGCCTTTCTTCATTTCCAAGGTGCTGAACAACGGAGCATACAGACCCTACAATATTCAGAGGGAGACATACGAGCCGCTCGCATGGAATGGAGATCTCCTCAAGCGTTTTTATACGTGATCGTCGACTGAAGCAGTGTAACGAACAAGTTTGAAGAAATAATATATTCAGCAGATGCAGTTTTGTGCAGATTCAGAATTCTCACACACACAAAAAAAACTTAGCTGTGATCCTGAATCGCCAAAGTACTAACTTCCTCCGAGTGTGCACTATACGCCGCACTCGGGGACTTAGCTGCGATCCAGAATCGCCTAAGTATTAACCTTCTCCGAGTGTGCACTACATGTCACACTCGGGGGCTTAGCTGCGATCCTGAATCGCCTAAGTATTAACTTTCTCCGAGTGTGCACTACACGTCACACTCGGGGGCTTAGCTGCGATCCAGCATCGCCTAAGTATTAATCTCCTCCGAGTGTGCACTATACGTCGCACTCGGGGACTTAGTTGTGATCACGAATCACCTAAGTAGTAACAACCTCCGAGTGTGCACTATACGTCACACTCGGGGACTTAGCTGCAGTCCTGAATCGCCTAAGTTCTAACTTCCTCCAAGTTTGCACTATACGTCGCACTCGGGGACTTAGCTGCGGTCCTGAATCGCCTAAGTTCTAACTTCCTCCGAGTGTGCACTATACGTCGCACTCGGGGACTTAGATGTGATCAAGAATCACCTAAGTACTAACCTTCCTCCGAGTGTGCACTATACGTCCCACTCAGAGACTTAGCTGCGATCCTGAATCGCCTAAGTATTAACCTCCTCCGAGTGTGCACTATACGTTGCACTCGGGGACTTAGCTGTGATCACGAATCGCCTATGTTCTAACTTCCTCCGAGTGTGCACTATACATCGCACTCGGGGACTTAGATGTGATCAAGAATCACCTAAGTACTAACCTTCCTCCGAGTGTGCACTATACGTCCCACTCGGAGACTTAGCTGCGATCCTGAATCGCCTAAGTATTAACCTCCTCCGAGTGTGCACTATACGTCGCACTCGGGGACTTAGCTGTGATCACGAATCGCCTAAGTATTACCATTCTCCGAGTGTGCACTATACGTCGCACTCGGAGACTTTGCTGTGATCAAGAATCACCTAAGTAATAACTTCCTCCCAACGTGAACTATACGTCGCACTCGGCGACTTAGCTGCGATCCTGAATCGCCTAAGTCCTAATCTACTCCGAGTGTGCATTACAAGTCCCACTCGGGGACTTAGACGTGACCAAGAATCACCTAAGTCTTAATCTTCTCCGAGTACGCACTAAGTGTTCCACTCGAAACAACATTTCAACAAAAGACTAAATGTTTTCATTCCGACAACATAAGTCCAAAAACAATAGCTGACTCAGTGCGGATCAAGATTACCCGCACCGATCTAAAAGTATGACGGCCAACAGAAGTGGCCACAGTATCTTACAGGTAAACACTCGGCATACCGAGGATAAAGTTTTATCACGCGTCAGCTGGGCCGGCGTCAGGACTAGAGGGCTCCACAAAAGTGTCCAAGTCGATTCCATCGGCGATGCGGGTGGCAGTCTCAAGGAACGTCTCCATGAAGTCTTCGAATTGAAGCTTCTTCGTGTTGGCGACCTTCAATGCTTTCAGCTTATCTTCTCGCACCTCCTTGCAATGGACTCGGACCAAGGACAGCTCAACGTCAGCACCGCAACACGCTGCCGATTTCTTCCAGGATTGCACTCAGTCCGGAATCTCCTCCAGTCGCCCTAACAGAGTCTCCATCTCCTGCCGCGACTCGTCTTCCGGCCAAAGCTCCTTCTCAATGCGGCCGATGACTTCTCTCAGTCGGCTGACGAACGGACCCACTTTGCCTACACGGATATGCGCCCGGAGCAGATCCCGGTTGGCGTCCTCGCCGAGTGGCACATTGTCCTTCATGGACCGCTCTACAGCCGCCGCTTCAGCTTCGGCGTCACCACAAAAATCTGCACCAAACGAGCAAACAGACAGTAAAAACCGAGTGCTCGTTACACGTCACAACCACTCAACAAAGCATAAGACTTACCTGCCAGACGAGTCATCATCTGGACAGCCCAGTCGTTGACTTACTTCTCCTGAGCTGTCCATCGTTTGTTCCGAACAGCCATTTGATTGTGCAGTTCAGTCCTCTGTTTCTTCAGTCTCTCCACCTCCGCCACCAACGCCCTGTTTGCCTCCAGCGCCTCCTCCAAAGACTTATCTCGAACTTCCAGCGCGTCCTTCATGCCGTCCATGGCGAGCATTGCAGCTTCCAGTTCACCAGCATACTGGTTCCTCTCCGCCCTCATGGCTTTGTAAGCAGTTCCCATTTCACAAGTTTTCTACACCACGAAACAAAGGGTAATCAGCAAGTTTCTCAATACACAGTATAAGTTCTTCAGACCCCTGCCGACGCAAGCAGTCGACAGCGGTCTCGGGGACTACACCCAGTGGGTTCACTAAGAGTGACCCCACTGGCATGCACCTCAAGCAGGCCCGCCCTATTGAGATGCATGTTTTCACCTACGCTTCAGGGGCTAATACTACTCCACCTGCGTGCAACTTACTCTCGGAGACTCTTACCGCAAGAGTGCTCCGACTGCAATAAGTACTCGCGCTCGGACATATTGTCTATGGACACAACTAAACTAAACACCAAATGTATAAAGACAACTGTCGGTGCAAGCACTCGACAAAAGTCTCGGGGACTACACCCACTGCGTTCACTCGGAGTGAACCCATTGCAAACAGCAGACAACATCCAGTGGGTTACAGAAGAAAATTAAGTACTTACTACACTACTTACTCGGATGTCATCGCACAGCTCCAAGCTCCGCCGATACAAGGCCGCAACGGAGTCATAAGCCCTCTTGGCCTCTCCCGCCATCAGCTCCGCCTGGATCATGGCCCCCTTGGCCGCCCCCACCTGCTCCTCTGGGACACACCGAATGCTGAATTCAGACGAACCGGGAATCGTGGGAAGTTCCTCGGGCATCCCAAGGTTCGCCCCAGTAGGTTCCTCACCCACCGGTACCGGTTCAGTCGGTGGAGGCACTTCAGTCGGTTGAGGCACTTCGGTCGGGGGAACGTTGACGGCAGGGGCGGCAGCAGGAAGAGCGGCCTCAAGGACAGGCTCCAGCACAGGCTCTAGGACGGGCTCCACGACGGGGTCGGCTCTCCCCTGGTCACCCTCGTCCAGGCAGATCGCCCCTGACGAGCCAAATAACATAACGCCTCAGAAAAAGAAAAGGATGGCGTAGTCTACAGGAATAAAATACCCGATTCTCCCACAACATACCTGGTTGAGACGAAACGACGTCGTCCGTGTCCATGGGGTCGTCCCCTTGGCGAGCCGGCGAGGTCGGAGAAGTGCCAACCCTGTCGAGTGAAGTCCATTCGACTTGTAAAGCAGGAGTTCACTCGGTCATCAGAAAGAACTGAAAGTCAGATTCACTTACGTGGAGGTGACGGGGATGGCCATCCTCATCCGTGGCAGAGCCTTCCTAGGTTTGGGCCCACTCGGCTTGGGCGCCCTGGAGGACTGGCCTGCAAGTTCAGCGGCTGCGTCCCTGGCCCTCTTGGTGCCTCAAACACTCGGTACCGCCGGGGCAGCAGGCGGAGCACTCGACGACGTAGGAGGGGCCGAAGGGACGGCAGGCTCATGCCGACGCTTACTCCGATGCTCTGGCCGCGGAGGTGGCGAATCTGGCTCTTCATCCTCCTCCTCTTCCTCGCTGTCTTCCTCCTCCGACTCCCCGCTGTCGGAGACGTATTCGGCGCTTTCCACGCTCCCCTCCTGGCTGCCTTCTTCCTCCTCCTCCTCCGGATTCCCGTTTGAGACGGGGGAAGACCAGTTGGTCCACTCCTGCATGAGGTTCAGTCGGAAACATTAAGCATCACACGGAAATATAAATAAACGACTGAAATCAAGACAGTTCAATGCACTCGGCTAATGCTACTCACCTGATTCGGTGGAGGGTTATTCGCGCTGTAAGGCGTCACTCGGCGGGCTCCTTTGGGGTTCTCACAGGGACCCGTGATTTGGAGCACCCATGAGGTCACCTTGTCCTCGAGAATTCCCTCCACGTTGGTCCGAGTGGAATCCTCGGGCCCTGTGTAGTGCCACATAGCATGGTGGCGGGCCTGCAGAGGCTGGATTCGCCGACCAATGAAGACTTCCAACAGGTCAATACCGGTGACCCCCCTCCTGACAACATCCACGAGTGCCTCGACCAAAGGCTGGATGTCGTTCTTCTCGGCTTTCGAGAGGGCGAGTTGTTTGGGTCGAGCAGGGCGGTCTAGACTAAATGGAGGCAGTCCAGTCGACGCGTTCGGACATGCTATGTCCTGGCAGTAGAACCACGTCGACTGCCAGTTCCTAACCGACTCGCTCAACTGGAGAGCAGGGTAGCTGCTCCGACTCTTCTTCTGAAACCCTAAACGCCCGCAGAGCGGGCGGAGAAGATATGTTTGAATAAACCCCAATGGGGGGGGGGGCAACCGATAAAGCATTCGCACAAAACAATGAAGGCAGAAAGGTGGGCGATGGCATTCGGAGGGAAGTGATGGAGTTGAGCACCAAAATGATTCATGATGCCTTTGAAGAAGGGATGCGGGGGGAGAGAAAAACCTCTGTGAACATGGCTGAGGAGCAAGGCGCGCTCCCCCTCCCATGGCGCCAACTCGACCTCGTCGTCCGCCGGCAGCCTCCAGGACTTATGCACGAGCTGGCCGTGCTCTACCAGCTCCAGGAGGTCCCCCTCCGTCACCGTGGAGGGGAGAAAGTCTCCCTGGATCCACCCCGCCGGCAACGGCCGCCGCCGCCGCTGAGCAGCCGCCGCCTTGGTCTTCTTCGTCTTCCTCGCCTCCATCTTGCTGGTCTGACCTTTGGTCATGGCGGCGACGGTGAGCTCTCGAGAAGGAGGTTAAGAGAAGGGTGTATGGGCGCAGGAGATGGTGAGGAAGACGGAGCAGGCAAGAGCAAAGGATTCGGCGAGCGTAACCGAAGGATCTCGTCGCCCAGAGTTAAATAGAGCACCGACTGGGTCGCTGGCGAGCGGGCCCAGAATCTTATCTTCCCAACCAGCCGCGGCGATATCAGTGGAGGAGTTGAAGGCGCGAGGATCGAGGAGTCAGGCGCTACTCGAGCGCGCTGACGCCGCCCCCGCTAAGCGCGCGGAACCCGAAATTTGAGATCCCGGAAAATCCGCCGCTGTCAGTTGTCCGGTCGCATCAAAAGATGCCGCGAAAGCACTCGGTTCCCGACAGTCTGTTTCGCAAAACACCTCCACTCGGATCATTGGTCAGAGGAGATAAAATGGATAGAGGCAAGCAACGCCCAAGCCGAACCTAGTCCAGTCGGATCTGAACCTCAAGCACTGCTTCGACGTTTCAACCGCAATCCATTCGGGGACTAATGATGGGGTCATACTCCTAGGGTAGGGTCATAGGCCTGCCCTACATGTCCTACCCAAAGACTACCCCACACAAGGGACAGGACCTTAAGTATGCCCCGACTGTATTATGGTACTCCCATCATCCAGTCGGTAACTGGACCAGAATCATCCAGTCGGAGACCAACATTCGGAGAGCACCGGGCCTACCGACTGGATACACTCGGTGCGTCGTAACCTCTGTGGAGAGAAACTGCTGTACGTTTCCGGGTGCATTTACTAGCATTTAGAGCATACGTTACCTGTAACGTATGCATTCAATCGTCACTACTCCACCCTTGAATCAGAACCGTTGTGGAGGGCAGCGCACTCTATATAAGCCGCCCTCCCCCACTGGTAAAAGGGTTAGCAAATCTTTGTACTCCATATCACACTCGGTAACAAGCTCCGAGAGCACTGAGACGTAGGGCTGTTACCTCCACCGCAGAGGGGCCTGAACTCATACAACCTCGCCATAGCTAGGACTCTGCCCATCTCATTCGTACCCTACACATCTACTGTCAGGCTTATACCCACGACAGCCTCCTTCAACAAGCAAATTCCTCAAGTTGAGGAAAATCCTCAACTTGATGAAAATGCTCAGAATGAAGAAAATGCTCCTGCCCCAAACACTGAAACCTCTATTGTTGTGGTAAACACAGAAACATCAATGATAGTGGCTCCTCCTCAAGAACAACAACATAATCTTCAACCGCAACAGAATCAACATTTCTCCAAAAGGCCAAAGTTTCAAAAGGAGGCTTTCTATGATGAACACATGTACTTTACTGGCAAGAATCCATATGATAAGCTTCGCATCAAGCACAAGAAGTTTTGGACAAGGAACCAACTCAACTACTACGCTTTAGTGCTCTATGGGAGGAACAAGATATTTCAGCATAAGCATATTCCTCACTGTGATATGGAGGAAATACCATGTTTCACTGCAGTCCTGAATGTTCTTCACGAAGCTAGATTACTGCCTCTCTGCACTGACATAGGTGACTGGAACTGTGACATCATTCTTCAGTTCTACGCCACTCTGCACATCTATAGCGACCCAAAGGATGTCAACACATGGGTTTTGGATTGGATGACTCAGCACACGCACTACAAAGCGCCTACCAGTGAATTGCTTTGAGCTCTTCCAATCTCAATTCCTCCAGAGGATGCTGTGCTGATGTATGATGAACGTGAACTGCCCAACAGACTGATGGAAGTCCTCATGAATCTTTTGGCCAAGGACCAACCTCCACGGACTCGCTTTCTGGTACAAGACTTGAGGTATGAACCAAGAATAGTCTACATAATCCTGGCCAATGTCATTGCTCCTATCAAAGGACACGATGATGAAGAAGATGTCGTAGGCATCATGAAGAATATCCTTTTCAATGTCATCCATGGCATACCAATGAATCTTCATGATTTCTTCTTGAGGACTTTGGCTAATAATGCACTGTCGCCTTTTGAAATGAAGATTTATGCATCGTGGGTCATGATATTCATCAGAAGCAGGTCAGGCATCAACTACCATGCTGATTTTTCTAATCACATCGGATATCTGCCACCAATCAGAGTCATCAAGAAGTCATTCGAGCCTGCTGAAGGCAAAGGCAAATCTGTGATTGATGAAGGAAATCGTCCCTTTGATGGCCAGTTTCGTCAAGCAGAGTCATATTCCTCATATGATGACACTGCTACCCAAGATCCACCAAGCCCAACTGCCCCCAGAGTGAGGAATAACATAGAGCTACTCCTCTGTCTTATCAGAAGGTCGATCGCAGTCACAATTGGGTTAAACGTCAATTCAGTGCCATTGTCAAAAACCTCAATGAAACTCAGAATGTTGTGAAGAAAACTCACTACTATCTTCATGAGGTGTTTGATCGTACCTAGGCCACCTTGGCTCATCTGAAGACTCAAGAGGAACTTGAGGAATTGGAGTTTACTCAAGACTTTGACTGGTCGTGGCCTCCCAAGAAGAAATTCAAGGCAATCCCACTCCATGACCTTGATGATAGTTCTTTTTCTTCATTCCGCACTGCTGAGTCAGATGAAGAACCAGAAGACACTGCAACTGGTCCAAGGAAGAAGCCTGTCGCCAAGAATCCTCATGCCTCTTTATCATCCAAGAAGTGAATTTCTTCAAAGGGCGTTAGTCCTTAGTTTTGTCCCTTTTCGTCACTTGATGACAATGGGGGAGAACTCTGAGTTAGTTTTCAAGCGGGATCTATTTTGGGGCTTATAAACATTATTAAGTTACAAACTCTTGGTTCTTCTGAAGTGTTTTATGTAATGAGTTCTAACTTAAGCTCGATGGTCCTCTGACTCTTTTGAACGTTTTTCTTCGCATGCTTATTCCTCAAAGTATATTAATGCACGCATGCTGAAATTCATCAGACACCATTTCTCATCATGCATTCTCAAATTCCTCATTTTATATGTCAAATGTATGCATGATTTACAAGATAGAGGGGAGATCTCCATGATATAAATCATCAATGTGCATCTGTTGTGAAAAGCAAATTCCTCAAAATATGCACATCTTTAGGGGGATTCTCTAAGTATCTTGATTTCAAATTCCTCAAACTCAGTATTTACACTTCATATTTTTCTCGCCGTTGAAAACTTAACTTAATTGTCATCAACCACCAAAAAGGGGGGATTTTAAGTGCATCTAGTGCCCTCAGTGATTTTGGTGGTTTGAAGACTTATAGGTTAAATAACTAATGTGTTTATAAGTGTACACATGCTCTATAAGTCATTGAGGAGTTTGGTTTATACGATGAATATCGACCCCTAAAAATGTATGCCTTCGTCTAAAGAAATTGGTCTGAACTTGAAGACTTTTATCGTGAAGAAATTGCGATGAAATTGATGTTCCTTATGAAGATATTGAAGATGAGGAATTCAGTGTGTCCTGAAGGAAAGCAGTCTGAAGACTATGAAGCGTGAAGATTTACTCTTTCTGTTTCATATTCTTCACTCTTGAGTCATAGGAACACCGTACTGTTAAAGGGGGTCGAGGTAATACTATGGAATGAATTTCCTCATTCAACCGAAGCCTAAACCTACGAAAGCCTCGAGTGAGGAATATGAGAGACATGAGGACTTTCACAGTTGAAAGTTCCGACCGTTGCCGCGACACACGCCACCTCACTGATCTTATCCACACCAACGGTCACCTTATTGAAGGGCATTTATGTCAAATTATGTCGGGATGCTCCCAGGCTATAAATAGCCACCCCCTACAACCACTAGCTGGTTGGCTGCTCCGAGAGAAAGTGACACTTGTCATTTAGAGAAAACCAAATTCCTCGGAGTCTTTGAGAGTAAATCATCAAGTGAGGAAATACCCCACACACCAAACCAGAAACCAAAAACCAAGTGATTCAGCATCACTGAAGAATTTGTTCCTGTGTGGAACTGAAGCCTTTTACCTTTGAGGACTGTGCATCCTCCATACGGTTAGGCATCATGGTTTAAAGCATCCAGCAGTCAATTGTGGATCGCCGGGTGACCGAGTTTGTGAGGGTTTGTAAGTTTTCCCTGAAGACTTACCACGAGTGTTGGGCGAGGACTGTGTGTCCTTAGCTCAAGGAGAATACAGTAGGGACTGTGTGTCCTTTGGTTTCAATACCAAGCCGCTCCAAACCAGACGTACGACTGTCACAACAGTTGGAACTTAGTCATCAACAACTGTCTTCATCGTGATACAAGTTCTATTTCTTGAACTCTTTCAATTCCTCAATATTGTATGTTGAAGACTTTCATTGTCACAGTTTGAAGAATTTGCTGAAGACTTCTGAATTTCCTCAACCTCAAATTCTTCATACCAGTTAATCTTCACCTTCTTATTCTATGCCTGCATACTGTGCAAACCAATTCTCATAATCTTCATCAAGTAAACTGCTGTTGTAATCTTTGCACCTCTTATCCTGCGCTATTTCCGCTACACGTTATTCATCAGTGAGGAATTTCCTCAAAAGGAATTTCCTCAGCGATGAAATTCTAGATATCGCCTATTCACCCCCTCTAGTCGATATAACGCACTTTCACAAGGTTCTGAAGTGGAGTCAGAGTCTGGTGTGGCAAGCTTGCACTGGCTACCACATTCGCCATCAAGTCAATCTTCAACCTTGAAGAAAATGTCAACACTATTGACACTGATGAATATGCTGATGACTTTGCTCCAACCTATTGCTTCATGGCAAAACGTTCAAAGGTACCAAACCATACTTCCTCCTCTGATTCTAGTGACCGTGAACCTGATGATTATCAAAAACCCAATTACTATAAACTTGCCAACATTGCCACTAAGCAACAAAGTGCCATTGAAAAGCTTCATAAACTGCTAGACAGAAGCGATGATCTGTTGAATGATGAAATGAATCATACTCAAGTTCTCATTGAAGATGTGAAAAGTCTTCAATCTAGATTTGATAGTCTTAAAGATCGTTATGGCACACTCTTGGCTGATTATGAGAAACTTTCCTATGAATTTCTTCAAAGGAAGCTTGCTCTTGAGAAGTTAAGAATGTCTCATAATGATCTTTGAATGGAACCCGAGGAAAGAAGGCATTGCCTTTGAGAGGAAATTGAATGCCGATGGATCATACTCGAAACCTGAGCAGTACCCCAAAACCTCATGGGTTGCTGCTAAAGGCCCTCCCGTCGATACATCCTCTCTAAGATGCTTTGCATGTGAAATATCCCATTCCTCTGATGAGTCACTTGAATCCAACTATAAAATGTTCAAAAATCAATCTAGTGAAGTATTTTCTCTATGTGTTGGAACTAACTACAGGAATGGACCACCCCTGAGGAAAATCTAGGTCCCCAAAAGTTGCTTGGAAAATCTTGAGGTGAATTTCCTCAAGAAACCACGTGTGAAGAACCAGAAACCCAGATCAATTTCCTCAGGTGGACCAAAGTCTTCACGAGGATCAAATTCCTCAATTGGTTAATATTATGCTCATACTCGCGCTAATGCTTCTAATATGCAGGGAAACTACAAGGGACATGAATATGAGCTTTATTCCTCAAATCAGTATGTTCATAATGTTGGAAATATGCCCCAGAGTGCAATAATAAATTAGTTATTATTATATTTCCTTGTTCATAATAATCGTTTATTATCCATGCTAGAATTGTATTGATTGGAAACTCAAATACATGTGTGGATATAGGCAACACACTCTCCCTAGTGAGCCTCTAGTTGACTAGTTCGTTGATCAAAGATGGTCAAGGTTTCCTGGCCATAGGCAAGTGTTGTCACTTGATAACGGTATCACATCATTAGGAGAATGATGTGATGGACAAGACCCAAATTATAAACATAGCATGTGATCATGTCATTTTGTTGCTATTGTTTTCTGCGTGTCAAGTATTCATTCCTATGACCATGAGATCATGTAACTCACTAACACCAGAGGAATACCTTGTGTGTATCAAATGTCGCAACGTTACTGGGTGGCTATAAAGGTGCTCTACAGGTATCTTCGAAGGTGTCCATTGAGTTAGCATGGATCAAGATTGGGATTTGTCACTCCGTGTGACGGAGAGGTATCTCGGGGCCCACTCAGTAATACAACATCACATATAAGCCTTGCAAGCAATGTGACTAAAGTGTTAGTCACGGGATCTTGTATTACGGAACGAGTAAAGAGACTTGCCGGTAATGAGATTGAAATAGGTATAGGGATACCGACGATCAAATCTCGGGGAAGTACATACCAAAGGACAAAGGGAATGGTATACGGGATTACATGAATCCTTGGCACAAAGGTTCAACCAATAAGATCTTCGTAGAATATGTAGGATCCAATATGGACATCCAGGTCCCTCTATTGGATATTGGTCGGGGAGTGTCTCAGGTCATGTCTGCATAGTTCTCGAACCCGCAGGGTCTGCACACTTAAGGTTCGGTGACGTTTCGATATAGTTGAGTTATAGGTGTTGGTGACCGAAGGTTGTTCGGAGCCCCGGATGATATCACAGACGTCGCGAGGGTTTCCGGAATGGTCCAGAAACGAAGATTGATATATAGGATGGTTTCATTTGGTCTCCGGAAAGATTTTGGGCATTACCGAGAGTGTATCGGGAGTGACGAATGGGTTCCGGGTTATCACTGGGAGGGGCCCACCCAACCGGAAGTGAGCCTAATAGCCCAAGGGTGCCGCACCAGCCCTTAGTGGGCTTGTGAGGCCAGCCCAAGTGGGCTATGTCGGCTAAGAAAAGGAAAACCAAAGAAAAGAAAAAAAGGGAGGTGGGAAGGAAGAGGAGGACTCCTCCTTCCCCATACCGAATTGGAGTTCAAGTCCTCCTCTCCTCTCTTAGCCGGCACCCTTGGGGCTCTCTTCAGCCCCAAGGCTAGCCCCTCCCCTCCTCCTATATATACTAGAGGTTTTAGGGTTTTTGAGACACAACTTTTGCCACGTGCAAGTCAAACCTCTACTTCGTAGTTCTTCCTCTAGATCAGTTTTCTGCGAAGCTCGGGCGGAGCCCTGCAGGAATAGATCATCACCATCTCCTGCGTGCCGTCACGCTTCCGGAGAACTCATCTACTTCCCCGTCTCTCTTTCTGGATCAAGAAGGCGGAGATCGTCATCGAGTTGTACGTGTGCTGAACCCGGAGGTGTTGTCCCTTCGGCGCTAGATCGGAATGGATCATGGGACGACGGTGATTTGAATCAGGAAGTTGTACCACTACGTCAACCGCGTTTCTTAACGCTTCCCGCTTAGCGATCTACAAGGGTATGTGGACCCGATCTCCCTCTCATAGATGAACATCACCATGATAGGTCTTCGTGTGCGTAGGAAATTTTTTGTTTCCCATGCAACGTCCCCCAACAGTGGCATCATGAGCTAGGTTCATGCGTAGATGTAATCTCGAGTAGAACACAAAGTTTTTGTGGGAGTTGATGTTCAATTCGCTTCCCTCCTTAGTCTTTTCTCGATTCGATGGTATTGTTGGATTGAAGCGGACCGGACCAACATTACTCGTACGCTTACGAGAGACCCGTTTCATCGACTAACATGCAACTCGTTGCATAAAGAGGACTGGCGGGTGCCTGTTTCTTCAACTTTAGTTGAATTGGATTTGACCGAGGCGGTCCTTGGAGAGAGGTTAAATAGAAATTTGCACATCTCCATTGTGATTTTTGCGTAAGTAAGATGCGATCATACTAGATACCCCTAGCAGCCACGTAAAACATGCAACAAAAAATTAGAGGACGTCTAACTTGTTTTTGCAGGGTATGCATGTGATGTGATATGGCCAAAGACATGATGTGATATATTGGATGTATGAGATGATCATGTTGTAATAGTTAAATATCGACTTGCACGTCGATGCTACGCCAACTGGCAGGAGCCATAGGGTTGTCTTTAAACTAACGTTTGTGCTTGCAGATGCGTTTACTATATTGCTAGGTTGTAGCTTTAGTAGTGATAGCATAGATAGAACAACAACCTCGATGGAGGCATGATTATGGAGATCATAGTGTGGCACCGGTGACAATGAAGATCATGCCGATGCTTTGCTGATGGAGATCAAGAAGCACAAGATCATGGCCATATCATGTCACTTATGAATTGCATGTGATGTTAATCCTTTTATGCACCTTATCTTGCTTAGAACGACGGTAGTATTATAAGGTGATCCCTCACTAAAATTTCAAGATAAAATTGTGTTCTCCCCGACTATGCACCGTTGCGACAGTTCGTCGTTTCGAGACACCACGTGATGATCGGGTGTGATAGACTCAACGTTCACATACAATGGGTGCAAAATAGTTGCACACGCGGAACACTTTGGTTAAACTTGACGAGCCTAGCATGTACAGACATGGCCTCGGAACACAAGAGACCGAAAGGCCGAGCATGAATCATATAGTTGATATGATCAACATGGAGATGTTCACCACTGAAACCATACACAACTCACGTGATGATCGGATTTGAGCAAGTGGATTTGGATCATGCACCACTCAAATGACTAGAGGGATGTATATTTTGAGTGGGAGTTATCAGTAATATGATTAGCTAAATTCTATTATCATGAACATAGTCAAAAAGGTCTTTGCAAATTATGTTGTAGCTTTCACTGTAGCTCTACTATTTTTATATGTTCCTAGAGAAAATTTAGTTGAAAGATAATAGTAGCAATTTTGTGGACTGAGTCCGTGAACTAAGGATTGTCCTCATTACTGCATAGAAGGCTTATGTCCTTAACGCACCGCTCGGTGTGTTGTGCCTCGAGCGTCGTCCGTGGATGTTTTGAACATCTGACATACACGTTTTGATGACTACATGATAGTTCAGTGCGTAATGCTTAAACGACTTAGAATTTGGGGCGCCGAAGACGTTCTGAAATGTCAGGGAACATATGAGATGTTCCAAGAGATGAAATTGGGATTTCATGCTCATGCCCTTGTTGAAAGGTATGAGACCCCCGACAAGATTCTTCGTCTACAAAGCAAAGGAGAAAAGCTCAATCGTTGAGCATGTGCTCAGATTGTCTGAGTACAATGGTCGCTTGAATCAAGTGGGAGTTAATCTTCCAGATGAGATAGTGATGGTTCTCCAAAGTCACTGCAACCAAGCTACTAGAGCTTTGTGATGAACTATAAAATATCATGGATAGATATGATGATCCTTGAGAGATTCACAATGTTTGACACTACGAAAGTAGAAATCAAGAAGGAGTATCAATTGTTGATGATTAGTAAAAACCACTAGTTTGAAGAAGGGCAAGGGCTAGAAGGGATACTTCATGAAACGACAAACCAGTTGCTGCTCTAATGAAGAAACCCAAGGTTGAAACCAAACCCGATACTAAGTGCTTCCGTTATGAGGGGAACGGTCACTCACGCGGAACTACCCTAGATACTTGGTAGATGAGAAGGTTGGCGAAGTCGACTGAAGTATATTTGATATACATGATATTGATGTGTAGTTTACTAGTACTCCTAGTAGCACGAGGGTATTAGATACCGGTTCAGTTGCTAAGTGTTAGTAACTCAAAATAAAAGTTACGGAATATACGGAGACTGGCTAAAGGCGAGGTGACGATATGTGTTGGAAGTGTTTCCAAGGTTGATGTGATCAAACATCGCACACTTCCTCTACCATCGGGATTAGTTTTAAACCGAAATAATTGTTAATTGGTGTTTGCGTTGAGCATGAACATGATTGGATCGTCTTTATTGCAATACAATTATTCATTTAAAGAGAATAATGGTTATTCTATTTTCTTGAATAATTACCTTCAATTGTTTATTGAATCTCGATCGTAGTGCTACACGTGTTCATAATATTGATGCCAAAAGATACAAAGTAGTAATGATAGCACCACTTACTTGTGGCATTGACACTTGAGTCATGTTGGTGTAAAATGCATGAAGAAGCTGCATGCTAATGGATCTTTGTACTCACTCATTTTTGAAACGTTTGAGACATGCAAACCATACCTATTGGTATAAACGCATGAAGGAACTCCATGCAGATGGATCGTTTGGACTCACTTGATTTTGAATCACTTGAGACATGCAAATCATACCACATGGGCAAGATGACTGAAGGCTTCGTTTTCCAGTGAGATGGAACAAGAAAGTAACTTGTTGGAAGTAATACATTTTTTGATGCATGCAGTCCAATGAGTGCTGAGGCACGCAGTGGATATCGTTATGTTCTTACTTCACTGATGATTTAAGTAGGTACAGAGTATTTACTCGACGAATCACAAGTCTGAAATATTGAAAATTTCAAAGCTATGTCAGAGCGAAGATCATCGTGAGAAGAGGATAAACTGTCTACGATATGATCATAGAGATGAATATCTGAGTTGCGAGTTTCGGTACACAGTTAAGACAATGTGGACATTGTTTCGCAATTCATGCCACCTAGAACACCATAGTGTGATGGTGTGTTCGAACGTCATAGTCGCGCCCTATTTGATAGGGTGCATACTATGATGTCTCTTATCGAATTACCACTATCGTTTATGGGTTATGCATTAGAGACATACACATTCACTTTAAATAGGGCACCGCGTATTTCCGTTGAGATGACACAGTATGAACTATGGTTTGGAAAAACCTGAGCTATCGTTTCTTAAAAGTTTGGTGCTATGACGCTTATGTGAAAAAGTTTCAGTCTGATAAGCTCGAACCCCAAGCGGATAAATGCATCTTCATAGGATTTCCAAAACAGTTGGGTACATCTCCTATCTCAGATCCGGAAGCAAAGTGTTTGTTTCTAGAAACGGGTCCTTTCTCGAGGAAAAGTTTCTCTCAAAAGAATTGAGTGGGAGGGTAGTGGAACTTGATAAGGTTATTAAACCGTCACATCAACCAGTGTGTAGCAGGGCGCATGAAGTTGTTTGTGTGGCGCCTACGCCAATTGAAGTGGAAACTCATGATAGTGATCATTAAGATTCGGATCAAGTTACTACAAACCTTGTAGGTCGACAAGGTCGCGTACTACTATAGAGTGGTACGGTAAACCTGTCTTGAAGGTCATGTTGTTGAACAACGATAAACCTACGAGCTATGGAGAAGCGATGGTGGGCCCAGATTCCGAAAAATGGCTGGAGGCCATAAAATCTGAGAGAGGATCCATGTATGAAAACAAAGTGTGGACTTTGGAAGAACTACTTGGTGGTCGTAAGAAAATTAAGTACAGATGGATCTTTAAAAGGAAAACAGACGATGATGGTGAAAAGTCACCATTAAGAAAAGCTCGACTTGTCGCAAGGATGTATTATTTATGAAATATTGCACATAGCGATGCTAAAAGTCTGTTGGAATTATATTAGCAGTTGTTGTATTATTTATGAAATATTGCACATAGGATGTCAAAACATTGTTTTTCCGACGGTTTCCTTAAGGAAAGGTTGTAGGTGATACAACCAGAAGATTTTGTCGATCCTAAGGATGGTAACAAGTATGCAAGCTCCAACAATCCTTCTATGGACTGGTGCAAGCATCTCAGAGTTGGAATATACGCTTTGATGAGATGATCAAAGCTTTTGGGTTTATACAAGTTTTGCGCGAGGTACTCTCACTTGCTCAAAAGCTTCACATTTAGTTAAGTTTTGTAGGCATTCCTCGTTCGTGTCTATCACAGAACCCTCAAAAGTTTGTAAAGCCTTCATGGAACCTGAGTGGATTCAAGCCATGCAAGATGAACTTCTTCAGTTCAAGCTAAATGACGTGTGGGAACTCATCAACAGACCAGGTCCTCGCAAGCACAATATCATCGACACCAAGTGGATCTACCAAAACATGCAAGACGAGGATGATCAGGTTGTTGGAATTATGCCCTAGAGGCAATAATAAATGTATAGTTATTATAATAATTCCTGTATCAAGATAATAGTTTATTATCCATGCTATAATTGTATTGAATGAAGACTCATTTACATGTGTGGATACATAGACAAAACACCGTCCCTAGCATGCCTCTAGTTGGCTAGCCAGTTGATCAATGATAGTCAGTGTCTTCTGATTATGAACAAGGTGTTGTTGCTTGATAACTGGATCACGTCATTGGGAGAATCACGTGATGGACTAGACCCAAACTAATAGACGTAGCATGTTGATCGTGTCATTTTGTTGCTGCTGTTTTCTACGTGTCAAGTATTTATTCCTATGACCATGAGATCATATAACTTACTGCCACCGGAGGAATGCTTTGTGTGTATCAAACGTTGCAACGTAACTGGGTGACTATAAAGATACTCTACAGGTATCTCCGAAGGTGTTAGTTGAGTTAGTATGGATCAAGACTGGGATTTGTCACTCCGTGTGACGGAGAGGTATCTCGGGGCCCACTCGGTAATGCAACATCACACACAAGCCTTGCAAGCAATGTAACTTAGTGTAAGTTGCGGGATCTTGTATTAAGGAACGAGTAAAGAGACTTGCCGGTAAACGAGATTGAAATAGGTATGCGGATACTGACGATCGAATCTCGGGCAAGTAACATACCGCAGGACAAAGCGAATGACATACGGGATTATACGAATCCTTGGCACTGAGGTTCAAACGATAAGATCTTCGTAGAATATGTAGGATCCAATATGGGCATCCAGGTCCCGCTATTGGATATTGACCGAGGAGTCTCTCGGGTCATGTCTACATAGTTCTCGAACCCGCAGGGTCTGCACACTAAAGGTTCGACGTTGTTTTATGCGTATTTGAGTTATATGGTTGGTTACTGAATGTTGTTCAGAGTCCTGGATGAGATCACGGACGTCATGAGGGTTTCCGGAATAGTCCGGAAACGAAGATTGATATATAGGATGACCTTATTTGATTACCGGAAGGTTTTCGGAGTTACTGGGAATGTACCGGGAATGACGAATGGGTTCCGGGAGTTCACCGGGGGGGGGGGGGAACCCACCCCGGGGAAGCCCATAGGCATTGAGGGAGCCACACCAGCCCTTAGTGGGCTGGTGGGACAGCCCACAAGTGCCCAATGCGCCAAGAGAAGAAAAATCAAGAGGAAAGAAAAAAAAAGGAAGGAGGTGGGAAGGAAGGGGGACTCCTCCCACCAAACCAAGTCCAACTCGGTTTGGGGGGGGGGAGTCCTCCCCCCCTTGGCTCGGCCGACTCCTTGGGGGTCCTTGGACCCCAAGGCAAGGCCCCCCCTCCCTCCTCCTATATATATGGAGCAATTAGGGCTGATTTGAGACGACTTTCTCACGGCTGCCCGACCACATACCTCCATGGTTTTTCCTCTAGACCGCGTTTCTGCGGAGCTCGGGCGGAGCCCTGCTGAGACAAGATCATCACCAACCTCCGGAGTGCCGTCACGCTGCCGGAGAACTCTTCTACCTCTCCGTCTCTCTTGCTGGATCAAGAAGGCCGAGATCATCGTCCAGCTGTACGTGTGCTGAACGCGGAGGTGCCGTCCGTTCGGTACTAGATCGTGGGACTGATCGCGGGATTGTTCGCAGGGCGGATCGAGGGACGTGAGGACGTTCCACTACATCAACCGCGTTCTCTAACGCTTCTGCTGTACGGTCTACAAGGGTACGTAGATCACTCATCCCCTCTCGTAGATGGACATCACCATGATAGGTCTTCGTGCGCGTAGGAATTTTTTTGTTTCCCATGCGACGTTTCCCACAGTGGCATCATGAGCTAGGTTCATGCGTAGATGTCTTCTCGAGTAGAACACAAAAGTTTTTGTGGGCGGTGATGTGCGCTTTGCTGCCCTCCTTAGTCCTTTCTTGATTCCGCGGTATTGTTGGATTGAAGCGGCTTGGACCGACATTACTCGTACGCTTACGAGAGACTGGTTTCATCGTTACGAGTAACCCCCTTTGCTCAAAGATGACTGGCAAGTGACGGTTTCTCCAACTTTAGTTGAATCGGATTTGACTGAGGAGGTCCTTGGATGAGGTTAAATAGCAACTCATATATCTCTGTTGTGGTGTTTGCGTAAGTAAGATGCGATCCTACTAGATACCCTTGGTCACCACGTAAAACATGCAACAACAAAATTAGAGGACGTCTAACTTGTTTTTGCAGGGTATGATTGTGATGTGATATGGCCAATGATGTGATGTGATATATTGGATGTATGAGATGATCATGTTGTAATAGAAATATCGACTTGCATGTCGATGGTACGACAACCGGCAGGAGCCATAGGGTTGTCTTTATACTAACGTTTGTGCTTGCAGATGCGTTTACTATTTTGCTAGGATGTAGCTTTAGTAGTAATAGCATAAGTAGCACGACAACCCCGATGGCAACACGTTGATGGATGATCATGGTGTGGCGCCGGTGACAAGAAGATCGTGCCGGTGCTTTGGTGATGGAGATCAAGAAGCACGTGATGATGGCCATATCATGTCACTTATGAATTGCATGTGATGTTAATCCTTTTATGCACCTTATTTTGCTTAGAACGACGGTAGCATTATGAGGTGATCTCTCACTAAAATTTCAAGACGAAATTGTGTTCTCCCCGACTGTGCACCGTTGCTACAGTTCGTCGTTTCGAGACACCACGTGATGATCGGGTGTGATAGACTCAACGTTCACATACAACGGGTGCAAAACAGTTGCGCACGCAGAACACTCGGGTTAAGCTTGACGAGCCTAGCATGTGCAGGCATGGCCTCGGAAGACATGAGACCGAAAGGTCGATCATGAATCATATAGTTGATATGATTAGCATAGGGATGCTTACCACTGAAACTATACTCAACTCACGTGATGATCGGACTTGGGATAGTGTAAGTGGATCATGAACCACTCAAATGACTAGAGAGATGTACTTTTTGAGTGGGAGTTTAGCATATAATTTGATTAAGTTGAACTCTAATTATCTTGAACATAGTCTAAGTCCACTTTTAATATATTTTTGTTGTAGATCATGGCTCACACGACAGTCATCCTGAATTTTAATACGTTCCTAGAGAAAGCTAAGTTGAAAGATGATGGAAGCAACTTTGTAGACTGGGCTCGTAATCTTAAGCTAATCTTACAAGCTGGGAAGAAGGATTATGTCCTTAATGCTGCGCTAGGAGATGAACCACCCGCTACGGCTGATCAGGATGTTAAGAACGCTTGGTTAGCACGTAAGGAGGACTACTCAATAGTTCAATGTGCAGTCTTGTATGGCTTAGAACCGGGACTTCAACGTCGCTTTGAGTGTCATGGAGCATTTGAGATGTTCCAGGAGTTGGAGTTTATCTTTCAGAAAAACGCCCGGATCGAGAGGTATGAGACCTCCGATAAATTCTATGCTTGCAAGATGGAGGAAAACTCGTCTGTCAGTGAACATGTGCTCAAAATGTCTGGGTACTCAAACCGTCTAGCTGAACTGGGGATTGAACTCCCGCAAGAAGCTATCACTGACAGAATCCTTCAATCACTGCCGCCAAGCTATAAAGGCTTTGTGTTGAACTACAACATGCAAGGGATGAACAAGTCTCCCGGCGAGTTGTTTGCGATGCTGAAAGTCGCAGAGTCTGAACTCCGTAAAGAGCATCAAGTGTTGATGGTGAGCAAGACCACTAGTTTCAAGAGAAACGGCAAAGGCAAGAAGGGCAATTCGAAGAAGAGCGGCAAGCCTGCTGCCAATCCGCCGAAGAAACCCAAGGCTGGACCTAAGCCTGAAACAGAGTGCTTCTATTGCAAGGGTATGGGTCACTGGAAGCGCAACTGCCCCAAGTATCTGGCAGATAAGAAGGCGGGCAAAGAAAAATCAGGTATATTTGATATACATGTTATTGATGTGTACTTAACCGGCTCTCGTAGTAGTGCCTGGGTATTTGATACCGGTTCTGTTGCTCACATTTGCAACTCGAAGCAGGAACTACGGAATAGACGAAGGCTGGCGAAAGACGAAGTGACGATGCGCGTAGGAAACGGTTCCAAGGTTGATGCAATCGCCGTCGGCACAGTGTCACTTCAACTACCATCGGGATTAGTGATGAACTTAAATCATTGTTATTTAGTGCCTGCGTTGAGCATGAACATTATATCTGGATCTTGTTTATTGCGAGACGGTTACTCTTTTAAATCTGAGAATAATGGTTGTTCTATTTCTATGAGTAACATCTTTTATGGTCATGCACCAAATGTGAGAGGATTGTTCATATTGAATCTTGATATCGATACGCATATACATAACATTGAGACCAAAAGAGTTAGAGTAAACAATGATAGCGCCATATTTTTGTGGCACTGCCGCTTGGGTCATATTGGTGTAAAGCGCATGAAGAAACTCCATGCTGATGGACTTTTGGAGTCACTTGACTTTGATTCACTTGACACGTGCGAACCATGCCTCATGGGCAAGATGACTAAAACTCCGTTCTCCGGAACAATGGAGCGTGCAAGTGACTTGTTGGAAATCATACATACCGATGTGTGTGGTCCAATGAGCGTAGAGGCACGCGGCGGATATCGTTATTTTCTCACCTTCACTGACGATTTGAGTGGATATGGTTATGTCTACTTGATGAAGCACAAGTCTGAAACATTTGAAAAGTTCAAGCAATTTCAGAGTGAAGTGGAAAATCATCGTAACAAGAAGATCAAGTTCCTGCGGTCTCATCGTGGGGGTGAATATCTGAGTTTCGAGTTTGGTGCTCACTTAAGACAATGTGGAATTGTTTCGCAGTTAACACCGCCTGGAACACCACAGCGTAATGGTGTGTCCGAACGTCGTAATCGTACTTTGTTAGAGATGGTGCGATCTATGATGTCTCTTACTGATTTGCCGTTATCATTTTGGGGTTATGCATTAGAAACAGCTGCATTCACTTTAAATAGGGCACCATCAAAATCCGTTGAGACGACACCATACGAACTGTGGTATGGCAAAAGGCCAAAGTTGTCGTTTCTTAAAGTTTGGGGATGTGATGCTTATGTCAAAAAGCTCCAGCCTGAAAAGCTGGAACCCAAAGCGGAAAAATGCGTCTTCATAGGTTACCCAAAAGAGACAGTTGGGTACACCTTCTATCTCAAATCCGAGGGCAAAGTGTTTGTTGCTAAGAACAGAACTTTTCTCGAGAGGGAGTTTCTCTCAAGAGAATTGAGTGGGAGGAAGATAGAACTTGACGAGGTTGTCGAACCTCTCATCCCTCTGGATGGTGGCGCAGGGCAAGGGGAAACCTCTGTCATTGCGACGCCGGTTGAGGAGGAAGTTAATGATGATGATCATGAAACTCCAGTTCAAGTTTCTGTTGAACCACGCAGGTCGACGAGATCACGCGCTGCTCCAGAGTGGTACGGTAATCCCGTCTTATCAATCATGTTGTTAGACAACAATGAACCTGCAAATTATGAAGAAGCAATGCTGGGCCCAGATTCCAACAAATGGCTAGAAGCCATGAAATCCGAGATAGGATCCATGTATGAGAACAAAGTGTGGACTTTGGAGATACTACCTGAGGGCCGCAAGGCTATTCAGAACAAATGGATCTTTAAGAAGAAGACGGACGCTGACGGTAATGTGACCGTTTATAAAGCTCGACTTGTGGCAAAGGGTTTTTCACAAGTTCCAGGAATTGACTACGATGAGACTTTCTCTCCCATGGCAATGCTTAAGTCCGTCAGAATCATGTTAGCAATAGCTGCATTTTTCGATTATGAAATCTGGCAGATGGATGTCAAAACGGCGTTCCTTAACGGTTTCCTTAAGGAAGAGTTGTATATGATGCAACCCGAAGGTTTTGTCGATCCTAAAAGTGCTAACAAGGTATGCAAGCTCCAGTGATCCATTTATGGACTGGTGCAAGCATCTCAGAGTTGGAACAAACGCTTTGATGAGGTGATCAAAGCATTTGGGTTTATACAAGTGGTTGGAGAATCTTGTATTTACAAGAAAGTGAGTGGGAGCTCTGTGGCGTTTCTAATATTATATGTAGATGACATATTACTGATTGGAAACAACGTAGAGCTTTTGGAGAGACTAAAGGTTACTTGAATAAAAGTTTCTCTATGAAGGACCTAGGAGAAGCTGCTTACATTCTAGGCATTAAGATCTATAGGGATAGGTCAAAACGCCTCATAGGACTTTCACAAAGCACATACCTTGATAAAGTTTTGAAGAGGTTCAAAATGGAACAGTCCAAGAAAGGGTTCTTGCCAGTGTTACAAGGTACGAGATTGAGTAAGACCCAGTGCCCAGCAACTGATGAAGATAGAGAGCATATGCGCTCCGTCCCCTATGCTTCAGCCATAGGTTCTATCATGTATGCGATGCTGTGCACTAGACCGGATGTTAGCCTGGCCATAAGTATGGCAGGTAGGTTCCAGAGTAATCCAGGAGTGGATCACTGGACAGCGGTCAAGAATATCCTGAAGTACCTGAAAAGGACTAAGGAGATGTTTCTCGTATATGGAGGTGACGAAGAGCTCGCCGTAAAAGGTTACGTCGATGCAAGCTTTGACACAGATCCGGACGACTCTAAGTCGCAAACCGGATACGTATTTATTCTTAATGGGGCTGCAGTAAGCTGGTGCAGTTCCAAGCAAAGCGTCGTAGCAGATTCTACATGTGAAGCGGAGTACATGGCTACCTCGGAGGCGGCTAAGGAGGGTGTCTGGATGAAGCAGTTCATGACGGATCTTGGAGTGGTGCCAAGTGCACTGGATCCAATAACCTTGTTTTGTGACAACACTGGTGCCATTGCCTTAGCAAAGGAACCAAGGTTTCACAAGAAGACCAGACATATCAAACGACGCTTCAACCTCATCCGCGACTACGTCGAGGAGGAGGACGTAAATATATGCAAAGTGCACATGGATCTGAATGTAGCAGACCCGCTGACTAAACCTCTTCCACGACCAAAACATGATCGACACCAGAACTGTATGGGTGTTAGATTTATTACAATATAATTCACATGGTGATGTGAGGGCTAGATTATTGACTCTAGTGCAAGTGGGAGACTGTTGGAATTATGCCCTAGAGGCAATAATAAATGTATAGTTATTATTATAATTCCTGTATCAAGATAATAGTTTATTATCCATGCTATAATTGTATTGAATGAAGACTCATTTACATGTGTGGATACATAGACAAAACACCGTCCCTAGCATGCCTCTAGTTGGCTAGCCAGTTGATAGATGATAGTTAGTGTCTTCTGATTATGAACAAGGTGTTGTTGCTTGATAACTGGATCACGTCATTGGGAGAATCACGTGATGGACTAGACCCAAACTAATAGACGTAGCATGTTCATCGTGTCATTTTGTTACTGCTGTTTTCTGCGTGTCAAGTATTTATTCCTATGACCATGAGATCATATAACTTACTGACACCGGAGGAATGCTTTGTGTGTATCAAACGTCGCAACGTAACTGGGTGACTATAAAGATACTCTACAGGTATCTCCGAAGGTGTTAGTTGAGTTAGTATGGATCAAGACTGTGATTTGTCACTCCGTGTGACGGAGAGGTATCTCGGGGCCCACTCGGTAATACAACATCACACACAAGCCTTGCAAGCAATGTAACTTAGTGTAAGTTGCGGGATCTTGTATTACGGAACGAGTAAAGAGACTTGCCGGTAAACGAGATTGAAATAGGTATGCGGATACTGACGATCGAATCTCGGGCAACTAACATACCGAAGGACAAAGGGAATGACATACGGGATTATACGAATCCTTGGCACTGAGGTTCAAATGATAAGATCTTCGTAGAATATGTAGGATCCAATATGGGCATCCAGGTCCCGCTATTGGATATTGACCGAGGAGTCTCTCGGGTCATGTCTACATAGTTCTCGAACCCGCAGGGTCTGCACACTTAAGGTTCGACGTTGTTTTATGCGTATTTGAGTTATATGGTTGGTTACCGAATGTTGTTCGGAGTCCCGGATGAGATCACGGACGTCACGAGGGTTTCCGGAATGGTCCGGAAACGAAGATTGATATATAGGATGACCTCATTTGATTACCGGAAGGTTTTCCGAGTTACCGGGAATGTACCGGGAATGACGAATGGGTTCCGGGAGTTCACCGGGGGGGGGGGGGGCAACCCACCCCGGGGAAGCCCATAGGCATTGGGGGAGCCACACCAGCCCTTAGTGGGCTGGTGGGACAGCCCACAATTGCCCAATGCGCCAAGAGAAGAAAAATCAAGAGGAAAGAAAAAAAAAGGAAGGAGGTGGGATGGAAGGGGGACTCCTCCCACCAAACCAAGTCCAACTCGGTTTGGGGGGGGAGTCCTCCCCCCTTGGCTCGGCCGACTCCTTGGGGGTCCTTGGACCCCAAGGCAAGGCCCCCCCTCCCTCCTCCTATATATATGGAGCAATTAGGGCTGATTTGAGACGACTTTCTCACGGCTGCCCGACCACATACCTCCACGGTTTTTCCTCTAGATCGCGTTTCTGCGGAGCTCGGGCGGAGCCCTGCTGAGACAAGATCATCACCAACCTCCGGAGCGCCGTCACGCTGCCGGAGAACTCTTCTACCTCTCCGTCTCTCTTGCTGGATCAAGAAGGCCGAGATCATCGTCGAGCTGTACGTGTGCTGAACGCGGAGGTGCCGTCCGTTCGGTACTAGATCGTGGGACTGATCGCGGGATTGTTCGCGGGGCGGATCGAGGGACGTGAGGACGTTCCACTACATCAACCGCGTTCTCTAACGCTTCCGCTGTACGGTCTACAAGGGTACGTAGATCACTCATCCCCTCTCGTAGATGGACATCACCATGATAGGTCTTCATGCGCGTAGGAAAATTTTTGTTTCCCATGCGACGTTTCCCACACAGGTTGTGAGGAACAAGGCACGGCTTGTAGCCCAAGGCTACACACAGGTTGAAGGAATTGACTTCGATGAAAATTTTGCACCTGTATCTAGACTTGAAGCTATTCAAATATTACTTGATTATGCTACTCATCACAATATAACACTATATCAAATAGATGTGAAAAGTGAATTCCTTAATGGTAAGCTTGAGGAAGAAGTATATGTTGCTCAGCCCCCAGGTTTTGAAGACTCGAAGCATCCGGACAAAGTCTTCAGACTCAAAAAGGCACTCTATGGCCTCAAGCAAGCCCCTTGGGCGTGGTATGCTACATTGAAGGAATTCCTCATGAAGAAAGGCTTCAAACCCGGTTCACTTGACCCTACTCTTTTCAGAAAATCCTATGACAATGAACTATTTGTGTGCCAAATATATGCCGATGACATTATTTTTGGTTGATGAATTTGCCTACATGATGAGTGAAGAATATCAAATGTCCATGATGGGGGAGCTGAAATTCTTCTTAGGCCTGCAAATTCGTCAACAACACAATAGAATCTTCATATCTCAGGAGAAGTACCTCAAGGACATTCTGAGGAAATTCGACATGCATGAATGCAAAGGCGTCAAGATTCCTATGCCTACCAACGGCCACCTCTGCACTAACGAAAATGGTAAAGATTTTGATCAACAGGTATATCGTTCTATGATTGGCTCTTTATTGTACCTATGTGCATCTAGGCCAGATATTATGCTTAGTGTTTGCATGTGTGCTCGTTCTCAAGCAAAACCGAAGGAATCACACCATAAGGCTGTGAAACATATTCTTCGATATCTAGCTCACACACCAACACTAGGATTATGGTACCCCAAGGGCTCAAATCTTCACCTCGTTGGATATTCTGATTCTGATTATGCTGGTGACCGTGTGGATCGCAAGTCAACATCTGGCACATGCCATTTCCTCGAAAGATCTTTAGTTTCCTGGTCCTCAAAGAAGCAGAACTGTGTATCACTCTCCATTGCCAAATATGAGTACGTTGCTGCTGGATCTTGCTATGCTCAACTGTTATGGATGAAGCAAACCCTCAAAGACTATGGCATCAACATGAAGAATGCGCCCCTCTATTGCGACAATGAGAGTGCAATCAAGATCGCCTACAACCCAGTACAACACTCGAAAACCAAGCACATCCAAATTCGTCATAATTTTCTTCGTGACCATGTCCTCAAGGGCAATATCATCATCGATCATGTGAAGACTGACGATCAACTAGCAGATGTCTTCACGAAGCCCTTGGATGAGAGAAGGTTTTGCAAGTTGCGGTGTGAGATAAATATCCTAGAATCTTCGAATGTCTTGTAAACATGCAGACATCCTAACACTTACGAAAAATTGATTACTTAGATGTGCAACACACAAAGTAACATTTTCTCCAACCAATGAAGAAAATCACTCTAAGTGTGAAGAAATCAATGGAGAATTTGGTTCTCACGGCCCTACGGCAATTGTACACGACGTCTGAAATCACCATCCTTATACGGTGGGTCACGCCACCACCCAACTTTGAAATTCTTCAAGCTAAACATACTTCAAAGTTGGAATTCTTCAATTTGAGACCATTTCACAAATTCCTCAAAATTTTCGAGGTCCTCAAAATCTTGAAATTCTTGAAAACCTTTTGATGATCTATCTATCTATCTATATATATATATATATATATATATATATATATATATATATATATATATATATATATATATATATATATATATATATATATATATAATGAGTTTTCAATGTCCTCCACAACTTCACTTATCGCTCATTCTTCAATTTGATATTTCCTCTAAGTGAATGTGATCGGACCCGACTCCCCTCTATGCTAAGGTCAACCCAGTCTATTCTCAATTCTTCATATGCGTTATATTTGACACTTGTTGAAAATACTCACTAAGTCCTTGTCAGCTGAGGCTTTGGAACAAAATCCTCAAAATTCATTTTTTTACTTTTCAATAGTAACCACGCCCACTACTCACGTTCGGATAACCACGATCTCCACCGCTTCAATCGTGGTCACCACATGTCAAGCTAAGACGAAGAGGCAAGGGTAGTTCCGTCCGATAGTTTCGGCCCGAACCGTATTTCATCTAAGCTATAAATAGCCCCTCCCCCCCCCCTCAGTCAAAACTCTTCTCTTCCTCTCATCCTCTCTGCTCGAGCTCAAACCCTAGTGGCGTCGCTAGCATCTTCGTCGCCGGTTTGGAAAAGCTTCACTGCCTTGCCCTCGCTGTCGCCGGACTCATGTCGAGTGTGGATTATCTTCCTCCTCCACCGCCGTAGCTGTCTTCAGTTGCCGGACTCACGCCGACTGCGGATTAACTTCCTCTTTTTACTGCTTCAGTTCATCGTGTTCTTCGCAGAGGGTAAATAAAATCCTCTTTTACTACCCCTATTGATCTCTTATTTTTATTTAGATTCGTAAGATCAGTTTTTCCTTAGAAATCTCCTCAACTGTGCACACCCATGTCTAGAACACTTGATGAATTTCACTAAGTCACTAAAATTCTTCACGAGATTCCTCAATTGTGTAAATTTTTGAATCTGCACAACTCTAGAACCCAAGATCAGAATGCTTAGTCAAATTCCTCAACTCACTTGTCAAATTCCTCAACTTGAGTAACTTTTCAATTATCTCAAATCTGAGAACGCATATGACCTCTTCAAATTCTTCGCACCTATACTCTGTTCACACGTTGATCGTAAGGGGGTCAAAGTGCAATTCATCAAAGCTGCAACTACTGCAATTGATGAATACAATAGCAGAATGGCTGCTCCAAAGCGGCAGACAAACCCTCAACCAAGATACACTGTTCAATTGCCTCACGAAGAAGAAGATGAATAACTAGTTGCTGAAGAAATTCCTCAGAATATTCCAGCTAAAGAATTTGCCAGGACTGACTCTAATAAAACATCGCCTGATGAAATTGCTCCCTCAACTAAATCCTCAAAGGTGAAGAAAGTAACTCCGTCTGTAGCAGACATGAAGAAAACCAAATCGGCTGAAAAAGAAGCTAAAAAGAGAAAAGCTTCAATGGCCTCAGAGTCCTCAGAAGCAAAATGTATGAAGATTATGCCTTCAGAATCTTCATCACCCCCGGTGGATGCTACTGCTCTAAATGTAGCACCACCGTATATGATGGTTCCATTCGGTGAGGAATATGCCATTGCCGAAGAGGATGAAGAAATGGAAGACACTCGCTCTCGTGCATCCACACCGATGGTTGAGGAAAATTCAAATTGATGATATTCCTCAAACTGCCACACTTCCAATGACAACTGAAGAAAAGGAGGGTGATGAAGAAATTGGATGCAGCACACCTATGACCCATGATGATTTCTGGGAAGCAACTGCCACTGAGATTCTGACCGGATCTGATGAAAAGAGCATTCGCGAGGAATCATCACAAGAATCAGCTACATCAGCTGAAGAAAATGCAGCATCAAAAACTGCAGCTGCTTCCTCAAGTCAGCAAATTCCACAAGATGAAGAAAGTGCTCAAGCAGAAGAAAATGCTTTTGCCTCAAATGCTGAAACTGCACTTGTTGTGGTGAATCCTGAAACTGCCATTGTAGTGGCCACAACTCCTCAAGATGCACAGCAACACAATCTTCAGCCGAAGCCTAATCAACCTTTCTCCAAGAGGCCAAATTTCAGAAGGAAGCATTCTTTGATGAACGCCATTACTTCACAGGTGCAAACCCCTATGACAGGCTTCACATCAGGCACAGAAAATTCTGGACCAGAAATCAACTCAACTATTATGCCTCTGTGCTCTGTGGAAGAAAGAAGATATTTCTTCACACCCATATTCCTCATTATGACATGGAGGAAATACCTTGCTTCACCCCAGTCCTCAATGTTCTTCACGAAGCTGGGCTACTGCCATTCTGCACAGATATCAGTGATTGGAACATAGACATAATTCTTCAATTCTATTCCACACTGCATATCTCACTCAACCCCAAAGACGTCACCACATGGGTCTTGGACTCGATGGCTCAACACACACATTACAAAGCTCCAGCCACATAATTGCTTCGAGCTCTCCCAATATCAATTCCCTCAGAGGATGCAGTCAAAGTGTATGATGAACGAGAACTGCCGAACAAGTTCATGGAAGTCCTCTGCATGAAGCTTTTGGCTCCAGGCCAACCTCCAAAGACCAGATTCCTCGTAAAGGATCTGAAGTATGAGCCCAGAACTGTCTATCGAATCTTGTCATATTCCTTTGCTCCAATCAAAGGGCATGACAATGAAGAAGATGTTGTAGGCATCATGAAGAATATCGTATTCAACATCATTCATGACATTCCTATGGATATTCATGATTTCTTCTTGAGGACTTTGGCTGACAACGCCTTGACACCATATGAGCTGAAGATTTATGCATCGTGGATTATGAGGTTCATCGGGAATAGATCGGGCATCAATTATCAAGCTGACTTTCAGAATCACCTCGGATATCTGCCGCCTATCAAAGTCATCAAGTAATCTTTTGAACCTGTTGAAGGCAAAGGCAAGTCCGTGATTGACGAAGGAAACCGGCCCCTAGACGGCCAATTTCGCAATGCTGATTCATATTCTTCATATGATGATACTGCTACTCAAGAACCTCCAAGCCCAACAGCCCCTCGGGTGATGACTAACAGAGAGCTTCGCGTTAGTCTTCTCAAGAAAGTCGATCGCAATCACAAGTGGGTGAAATGCCAGTTTGGTGCCATTGTGAAAACCCTCAATGAGACTCAAAATGGAGTGAAGAAAAATCACTATTATCTTCATGAGGTTTTTGATCGCACTTGGGCCACTTTGGCTCACGTGAAGACTCTGGGGAACTTGAGGAAATGTAATTTACTCAAGACTTTGACTGGCCGTGGCCTCCAAGGAAGAAATTCAAGCCAATTCCAGTTCCTGACTTGGAGGACAGTTCATTTTCTTCATTTCACACTACAAAATCAGATGAAGAACCAACAGATACTGCAATTGGTCCAAGGAAGAAGCCTGTGTCCAAGGATGCTCACACCTCTACATCAACAAAGAAGTGAATTTCTTCAAGGGCGCTAGTCCTCAGTTTTGTCCCTTTTCGTCACTTGATGACAAAGTGGGAGAAATCTGAGAGTTAGTCTTCAAGCGGGATACATTATGGGCTTATAAACTCTATTAAGTTACAAACTCTTGGTTCTTCTAAAGTTTTTGATTTAATGAGTTCTAACTTCAGCCCGATGGTGTTTTGACTCTTTCGAACATTTTTCCTCGCATGCTTATTCCTCAAAGTTTATTAATGCAGGCATGTTGAAATTTGTCAGACACCATTTTTCATCATGCATCTCTAATTCCTCATACTATATGTCAAATACATGCATGAATTGTAAGATACACGGGGAGATCTCCGTGATATAAATCATCAATGTGCATCTGCTGTTCAAAGCAGATTCCTCAAAATATGCACATCTTCACGGGGAGGTTCTCTGTATCTTGATTTCAAATTCCTCAAACTCTGTACTTCCATTCCATATTTATATCCTCATTGAAAACTTAACCTACTTGTCATCAACCACCAAAAAGTGGGAGATTGTAAGTGCATCTAGTGCCCCTTAGTGATTTTGGTGGTTTGAAGACTTATAAGTTAAGAGACCGATATGTTTGTGAGTGTACACACGCTCTATAAGTCGCTAAGGAGTTTGAGTTATCCGATGAATATTGACCCCTAAAAATTTATGTCTTCGGGTGAAAAATTTGGTCCTTCCTTGAATACTTTGATCACGAAGAAATTGTGAAGAAATAGATATTCCTCATGAAGATATTGAAGATCAGGAATTTGGTGTGTCCTAAAGAAAACACTCTGAAGACTTAGAAGCGTGAAGATTTACTCTTTCTGTTTCATTTTCTTTATACTTGAGTCATATGAACTTCTTACTGTTAAAGGGGGTCGAGGTAAAACTTCGGAATCATTTTTCTCATGATGCTCAACCCAAGCCTAAATCTACCAAAACCTCAAAGTGAGGAATATGAGAGACATGGGGACTTTCACAGTTGAAAGTTCTGACCGTTGCCGCGCCACGCGCCACCTCACTCATCTTATCCACCCAACGGTCACATTATTTAAGGACATTTATGTTAAATCATGTCGGGATGCTCCCAGGCTATAAATAGCCCCCCCCCACAACCACTTGCTAGTTGGCTGCTCTGAGAGAAACTAACACTTGTCATTTAGAGCAACCCAAATTCCCTAGTGTCTTCGAGAGAAAATCATCAAGTGAGGAAATACCCCAAACACCAAACTCAAACCAAAACCCAAGTGATTGAGCATCACTGAAGAAGTTGTTCCTGTGTGGAGCCGATGCTTTTTACCTTTGAGGACTGTGCATCCTCCAGACGGTTAGGCGTCATGGCCTACAACATCCAGCAGTCAATTGTGGATCGCCGGGTGTCTGAGTTTGTGAGGGTTTGGAAGTCTGCCATGAAGACTTACCACGAGTGTTGGGCGAGGACTGTGTGTGCTTAGCTCAAGGAGAATAATGTAGGGACTGTGTGTCCTTTTGGTTTCAATACCAAGACGTTTCGAACCGGACGTACAAGTGTCAGAACTGTTGGAACTAGGTCATCAACAACTGTCTTCATCGAGCTACGGGTTCTATTTCTTCAACTCTTTCATTTCCTCAATTGTGTGTTCAAGACTTTCATCTGTGATGTTTGAAGAATTTGTCTGAAGACTTCCTTTGAATTTCCTCAACCTCAAATTCTTCACTTGAGATAATCTTCACCTTCTAACTCTATACTTGCGAACTGTGCAAAACGAATCTCTTAAATTTAATCGAGTACTTTGATGTAGACGTTTTTGCACTCCTGATCCTGTACTATTCCCGCTGCACTAAGTTCATAACTGAGGACTTTCCTCACAAGGAATTTCCTCAGTGCTGAAATTCTATAAATCTCCTATTCACCCCCTCTAGTCGATATAACGCACTTTCACAGGTTTCTAGTATGATCCATCAACATTCAATTTCCTCTCGAAGGCAATGCCCTCTTTCCTCGGGTTCCTGTTCAGAATGTGCTTTTTGAGCACATCACAAAGGGTTTGATGCCCTTTGTGACTTTCTGTCACATACAATTCCTTCAATCCTGCATTTTCGTCAGTAGAATTTGTGGTTTACTCAAGTGAAGAATTTGATACCACACGAAAAGTTGAGAAATTTGTAGAGGTAGAAGCATCTGATGATTCTGGTGAAGAATTAGCAGTTTCACGCTCGATGCATTTCAGACATGGTGGAATGAATTCAGCCCGAGCGGTATTGATCTGTTGAGCAAGCAATGAATCATTTTCCATTCGAAGATCATCATGAGACATTCTTAACTTCTCAAGATCAAGCTAACTATGAAGAAATTCATAGGAAAGTTTCTCATGATCATCCAAGAGTGTGCCATAACGATCTTGACGACTATCAAATCTAGACTGAAGACTTTTAACATCTTCAGTGAGGACTTCAGTACGATTCATTTCATCGTTCAACAGATCATCGCTTTTGTCTAGCAGTTTTTGAAGGTTTTCAATGGCACTTTGTTGCTTAGTGGCAATGTTGGAAAGTTTATAGTAACTGGGTTTTTGATAATCATTAGGTTCAGAGTCACTAGAATGAGAGGAGGAAGTGTGGTTTGGTACCTTTGAAGCTTTTGTCATGAAGCAATAGGTTGGAGCAAAGTCATCAACATATTAATCAGTGTAGATTGCATTGTCATTTTCTTCAAGGTTGAATTTGACTTGCTGACGAATGTGATTGCCAGTGCAATACTTGCCACACCAGACTCTGATTCCACTTCAGAACCATCATCTTCATCACATTCCTAAGATTCTTCTTCAGAATCCATTTCCTTGCCAATGAGTGACCGAGCCTTTATGAAACTGGTCTTCTTGTGCGATGAGGACATTGAAGATGAGGATTTTGAAGATTTCTTCTTTTTCTATGAGTCATTAGAACTTTCATCCTTGTATTTCTTCTTCCTTGATTCTTTCACCTAGCGAGGACAGTCAACAATGTAGTGACCAGATTTCTTGCATTTGTGGCAGGTTCTTTTCTTGTAGTCCTCAGATGAAGATTATGATTTCCTCATATATTTTCTTGAAGCTTTTCCGAGCTGACCACGCTTTGTGAACTTCTAGAAGTTCCTGTCCAAGTTCTTCATGGTCACCAATACTGCAATCCGAGTCTTCTTCTTCAAATGAGGAAACAACCTTAGCCTTCAGCGCACGAGGTCTTGAGTAGCTTTGTCCATACACATCTCTCTTTTCTTCTTGTTGGAATTCACGAGTACTGAGTCTCTCAAGTATATCAGCGGGATCAAGCATCTTGTAGTCTCTTCGTTCTTGCATCATTAGAACCAATGTGTCAAATGATGGATCAAGAGATCGTAGCAGTTTCTTCACAACTTGATGGTTAGTGATGTCTCTAGCTCCGAGTGCATGCAGTTCATTTGAGATGTCAGTGAGGCGATCAAAGGTATCTTGGTAGCTTTCATTGTCAAGCCTCCTGAAGCAATTGAAGAGATTGCGTAGAACATCGACATGAGAGTCACACTGTGTTGAGACTCCCTCATTGACTTTGGACAGCCTATCCCAGATAAGCTTAGCTGTTCGCAAAGCACTCACTCTGCCATACCAACCTTTGCTTAGGTGGCCCTAGATAATATTATTCGCTTGTGAGTCAAGTTGCTTGAACTTCTTCACAACAGCGGCAGAGATAATTGCAGTGATGGAGGGAATACCATTTTCCACAATATACCAGAGATCATTGTCAATTGCTTGAAGATGCATTTGCATCTTGGTCTTCCAGTAGGGGAAGTCATGTCCTTCGAAGGTAGGATATCTTGCAGTAACCTTGATCATACCTGCGGTCGACATAACTAGAACTCCATGCCGTTAAACCAAAAGCACACAGAACAAGGGAGTACCTTGCTGTGATACCAATTAAAAGTGCGTTATATCGACTAGAAGGGGGGGGTGAATAGGCAATTTTAACAATTTCATCATTGAGGAAATTCCTAGTGAGGAAAGTCCTCAGTCATGAACTGAGTGCAGCGGAAATAGAATTAGTTCAGGAGCGCAAAAACGCATACTGCAAAGTACTCAACGAGATTTCAGAGATTTGGTTTGCACAGGTCACAAGTATAGGATAAGCAGGTGAAGATTAACTCAGGTGAAGAATTTTAGGTTGAGGAGATTCGGAGAAAGCATTCAGTCAAATTCTTCAAATAGTAGAGATGAAAGTCTTCAACATACAATTGAGGAAATGAGAGAGTTGAAGAAATAGAACCAGTAACTTGATGAAGATAGGTGTTGGTGACCCAGTTCCAACTGTTGTGATAGTTGTACGTCTGGTTTGGAGCGGCTTGGTATTGAAACCAAATGACACACAGTTCCGGGAGACACAGTCCGTACCGTATTCTCCTTGAGCTAAGGACACACAATCCTCTCCCAACACTCATGGTAAGTCTTCAGGGCAGACTTCCAAACCCTCACAAACTTGGTCACCCGGCGATCCACAATTGACTGTTGGATGCTCTAGACCATGACGCCTAGCCGTATGGAGGATGCACAACCCTCAAAGGTAACAAGCGTCGGTTCCTCACAGGAATAACTTCTTCACTGATGCTCAATCAGTTGGTTTTTGGTTTGGGTTTGGTGTTTGGGGTATTTCCTCACTTGATGATTTTCGCTCGAAGGCTCTGAGGAATTTGGGTTGCTCTGAATGACTAGTGTCACTTTCTCTCGGAGCAGCCAACCAGCATGTGGTTGTGGGGGGTGGCTATTTATAGCCTAGGAGCATCCCAACATTATTTGACATAAATTCCCTTTAATAATATGACCGTTGGGTGGATAAGATCTGTGACAGGTGGTGTGTGGCGCGGCAACGGTCGAAACTTTCAACTATGAAAGTCCTCATGTCTCTCATATTCCTCACTCTGAGGCTTTGGTAGATTTAGGTTTGGGTTGAGCATCATGAGAGAATTTATTCCATAGTTTTACCTCGACCCCCTTTAATAGTACTTTGTTCCTATAACTCAAGTGTAAAGAGAATGAAACAGAAAGAGTAAATCTTCAAGCTTCAAAATCTTCAAAGTGTTTTCTTCAGGACACACCGAATTCCTCATTTTCAATATCTTCATGAGGAATATAAATTTCTTCGCAATTCCTTCGTCATCAAAATCTTCAAGGAATGACCAAAGTCTTCACCCGAAGATATTTATTTTTAGGGGTCGCTTTTCATCGAATAACTCAAACTCCTCGGTGACTTATAGAGCTTGTGTACACTCCGAAACATATAAGTCTCTTAACCTATTAGTCTTTAAACCACCAAAATCACTAAGGGGCACTAGATGCACTTACAAACAGGATATATCTTCTTTTCATCAAGATAAGCACGTTTCAAAGTATTACGTAATTTGTTTGGCTCAAATATGGGATCTCTCTTAGGTGGAGGAGGATCCGCTAAAATGTCAACTTGCAAGTTACATCTAAGAATATGTGCTTTTCTAAAGAATATATCATCTATTTCATTTCTTTCATTCATATGCATATTGTAACGTCCAAGATACGGCACTATACATATTTGGGGACGAGGCCTTAATATGGATAGAGATGCATGTCGGTGTTCCGCAAGTATAGAAATAATTGAAGATACATTTAAAGAGGAGATGAGTATATGAGTTGGATTACACTCGCCACATGCGAAATTACAAGTCATACAACATTTATTCAAACATCCACAAGACAGGGTCTGACTACGGACGAAAGCAAATGGTAAATGCAATGAAGTCTATCTCGCTATCCCAGGAGATGACCATGAATCCCTCAACTCGTCCGGATAGGTCACATACATGTGTCATCTCTCCTCATCATACTCCCATTGCAGCTGTGGAGCATCATCTGCATCAAGATATGTGGTAAATGCACCTGTGGTGTTGTAGTAATCTGTGAGCCACGAGGACCCAACAATCCCATGACCAAGATATTGGGACTAATTAAGTCATTGCGTGAGGTTTGGTAATGTGGTGATGTTGCAACATCACTAAGCATTATTTGGTGCCTAACTTACAATTACCAAAGTAAGATGAGAACCTACGCAAGTCGGTCGCAAATTAAGTATGATCAAGAAGTGATCCTGAACACCTGCTTACGTCAAACATAACCCCAACTTGTTCTCCTTCCAAACTACCACAACAAGAGATGGTCACGGATACGCACACAGTTGATTCAGTTTTTAATTAAGTTTACTTCAAGTGTGCTATAACGGGTGTTAATTTTTTTCCATGTTGCCACATAACCATGGGCATGGATTTCCGAAAGATTTAACTCTACAGGGGTGGTCCAACTAGTCCATCGTAAACTATCACAAGCTGCCCTGAAGAAAAAACCTCAACCTCGAGATAGCCCGAGGTATCCTCGATATCCCAATGCACAAGAAATTCGCTAAAGTAAAACAAATCCAGCAAGACCGCCCGGCAGGCCAGATCCCTATAGGAGCCGCGCGTGTCTCTTTCTCAGGGCACTACCATATGGGCAAGACGTTGGGTTGGGTGAATCCCCGGGTGACCAGGGGACGACACACATCGTCCGGTTTGGACCAACACTCATGAGGAGCACTGCCCGGGTTGTTCACTAAGATCCACAGGGTAGCTATTCCCTATGCATTTTTATTAAGTTATTTAGCAAATGTAATACCAATGTTGGGCCTTTACGGAAGATTTTTAACCCAAAACGAATTATCAAGGGGTCCCCATAACAACCCCAAGCGCGTTTGGAGCGCTCAATATGGAACATAACACCGGTAACCGGAAACTAGGGCGACAAAAGTGGAACAAAACATCGATCAAAAGGCGAAGCCTTCCGCCTTTAACCAAGTATATATGTGCATTAAATTAAATAGCAATAATGAGATGATATCCCAAGTATCCAATTCAGCACATCGATCACCCTGCACCTGCAACTCGCAAGGTTATAAGCAGGGTTGAGCAAACGCTAACTTAGCCAATCAATGTTTGCTAGGATATGGGGGGGGGGGTTAGATGCTTATCATGAAATTTTGGCAAGCTTAACATTCAGGTGGAAGGCACTAATAATTAATAATAGAAACGAGGCAGCTAAGCATAATAAAATTAGAAACGATATCAAGGTGCCGATCATCTTGCATGTCACTTCTTTTGAGGAACATAACTCTTGCTCTCCAAGAACGTTCTCAACAAGATCCTCGTAGTTGTATTCGACACCCAGCGATACCCAAAATAAAATACAAGCTCCAATGAACACACATCCACGACACGGTGCTCAAACAATATGATGCATGAATATGATGTGAATGAAGCATGATAATGCTGCACTAGTCATCTTTCTCATGAAATTATTTGGTTATTAACATTCTGGACAGAACCTCGAGATTAATTATTTGGAATATTATGAACATTTAAAAAATGAATGCATCATGAGAAAATGATACAAATGCATATAAAGAATGTAGAAAACCGAGTTATGGATATCTCGAAACTCTCACGGCAAGGTATGAAAGGTAACGATGATGAAATAAAATTTAAGAGAGGCTATGGGCAATTTCTTGGCATCCCAAGTTTGCCAGTGGATTGGGCATGAAATTCTAGGTGTAATAGACGTAAAGATCATGCAAATCAAAGGGGTACAACTCTCACAAAGTGCAAAAACAATTCTACAAGCAATCTGTCCAAAAACAACAACATGTCATTTTGCACACACCAAAACTAATAGCCACAGCAAGCTATCATGCTCAACCAAGGCATGGAGATGAAGAAAACATGATGCACAACAACCCATTCAAGCTCACAAGATGGCATAAAACATAAAATATTATAACTTAGTGAATATACTAGTTTTTCACAAGCAAAGTTAACATGATGGCATATTGACAACACTTAAACACTATGTTACATGATCTTTAATGGCATGGAATTTAATAGGGTGATAGAGGGCAAAAACTACTACAATTAACACCAACTAACCATGAGCAAATACTGCATAGATTCATTGATAGCATCCTCTCAACATGGCATGGTGAACTTAGCAACTACTTAGACTTAACAAAATTCACAAGGTGAAATACATAGCAATTGACATCAGCATGTCATATTTCAGAGGAAGAATAGCTCTGATGCAAGACCTATATTGCAAAGTATTGGCACCATTTAACACATGGCAACAAGCTCTATCATTCACTCCTTTGCACCAGCACAAAGAACCTATAGGTACTTAACAATCCACATGGAAACACATCCACTTAATAACAATTTTCAAACTTAGTCATATTTTACCCTACCAAATCAGCAACAATGACATAGCATGTTAACAAAAAGAATTTCACGTGTAGACAAGCTTTTTCATGTCAAGCAAAACACAAGGGCCTAGTACTCCAAACAAGCTTCAACTTTCATGTAGACAAGTTTAACGAAGGGTGCAAAGAATGCTTGATACAAAATTAACAAAAGATCATCATGGTGAACATATCATGCACATCAACTTTCTGAAAAGACAAAACTAATGCCACAAATAAATTCCTTGAATTTTTATACCCCAAATTCATATATCATATGCCTATATTTAAGTAGAAAAACAATACACAAACCACAAGAAAAATACAAACAACTAGGTAAATCCTAGTGTATGCCAGATTTGGCATATACCCAAATTGGACACTGCCTAGTTTGGAAACTCCCCCTATATGGCATATTAGCATTCAGCTAAGTAAAAAAAAACTCACATGGGGTCCCACTGGCAGATTCACTCGGGTCCCATGAGTGCATGAAAAGTGGGTCCAAGGGCCCATTGTGAGCCTCACAAAAATTAATATCACACACCCAATGAAAAAGGGGCTCGGGGCGAGATCAAATCCGAGACCTCATGGAGTTGACTAGTGTGTCAAGCCATCTGGGCTAGCGACTCTGGTTTGACTAGATGGGGTGGTCGAGCCTTTTGGCTCCACCCCATCGCTGGGCACGGCCCACGAAATACAGACTCACACACACACACTATTGAGGTGACCACCGGCGGTAACGACACAGGACACCAGGCCTCGACGGTGCTACTCCAGTGACCTAAGGACGCGACAGAAGGCATGAAACTACCCGCAACCTCCTTCCACACGCGTACGCTCATCTCTGGCACATAACGCTCGATGGATCGACACCAGCGACATGAAACAGAGGCGGCGACCACGATATTTACTTGCTAGCCACGATGGAGCAAACTTCTATATGATGGCGAAAACTGAACCTCACGTCAACAGGGACGCTCTACGCGCTACTACTCACAACTAATTGTGATTAAACACTCACCGGACACGAGTTTCGATGATGACGCATTCAAACTTCTCTAATGATGGCAACACATCATGCAAGCGAGGGGGAGAACTATTGGGGACGCGGAGATGCTCACGAGGAAGGGCTTGGCATAGCCGATTGGGCTTTTGATGAAGCGCAACAACGAATTGCTGGCTGGTGACAAGCTCCTGTCGAGGAAGAAGAACAACAATTGCTCCTGGCCTTGATGTCCCTCGACGAAGCACAGGACATCGTGGAATCAACACGAACATGCGCAACTCCTCGACGCTCTGCTCCTCTTGGGGTCGCCAGAGGGCTCGCCAGTGATGATGGTCTCATTACTCTCTCTCTAGACATGGGCAGACCGGGTGGATCTACACGGGCTAGCTCACCTGGCGGCAACAGGGAGGGAAAAGAGGGAACCCTAGGAGGTCCAAACACCAAGGTAAGGGTTAAATGGGGGGAGCTAGGCTCCTCGCTGGCTACCACGACAGCTCGGCAACATCGGCGCAGTGAATTTTACTATGAGAGAGGCGGGGGCGCAAGGAAGGGGAAATCGACGCTTTGGTCACTGGTAGGTGGGGTCACCCACAACATCCACGGTGAAAAGGTGCACGATGCATGAGGCTTGCTGGGGGCTGCACGTGAGCTTGGTGGCTGGTGGTGTTGGGCCGCACCGCTGCTGGGCTGCACTACTGCTGCTGCTTCTGGGCGCATGCCTCCTCACAAAATAGAAGCTTTCTATTTATTTAAGACATTTTAAGCAAGAAAAAATAACCCGAGAAAAGAGGATGGTTTTAGAGTGAAGTAAATATATATATATGGGTTCACAAAAACATGCCCTCAGTTACGAAACACGTTGGACATTTTTGAGAAGCAAAATCTAAATGGCACTTAATTAAACCTAGCAAGGCATTGGGGTTTAACACAATAGACAAAGAGGTGCGCAAGGTCAAGCTTAGTTTATAAAACCCATTCATAATCTTTACAAGCTTAGTAACATTTTTTAAAGAATGTGTTGGCAAAGTAAAAAAATCATCCCAATGCATAATTTTGAAGAAAGAGAGAGGAAGTAAGAACCAAGCATGCATGGCGGGTTTCCAGAAAGTGCAACATCAACCAATTCATCACACACCTCACTCCATTCAATCACAACATAAACAACAAGGAGAACTAAGTAGAATGAATGCCATGATGAGATGATGATATGATGCAAGTGAAGGTCATGATGTACCAAAGATTATTAAGTGAAAGCAAAGTGGTCATGGCATACAAGGTTAATCAAGCAAATGTTACAGGAATTGCACTTGGGCTATTACAACGCTCCCACACTACAAGAGGATCTTTCCCCGAGATCTAGGACTGAAGGGACTCAGGATATTCAGAACGGAGAAAGACCTCATGTTTACAAGTGGCTTCTTTATCATAATAGTCTTGCGATAAGTCTCTCCAAGAATAGCAACTGGATGCTCATGATAGAAAGGTATGGTTGGAGTTCAATGTCATGGAAATCATCGGTGCGCTTAGGAGTCTTCAAACACTTCCGGAGCTGAGATACATGAAGAACATCATGCACATTTGAGAAATTTGAATGGAGCTCGAGTTGACAGGCAAGGTCGCCTCTTTTGCCAACAATCTTGAAAGGGCCCAGAAAATGTGGTGCAAGATTACCTTTGATGCCAAATCATTGAGTACCCTTCATGGGAGATACCCGAAGATAGACCAAGTCATCGGTTAGGAATGCCAAGTCATAATGTGTGCTATCATAGTAGATCTTCTGACTGGATTGAGCAGCTTTGAGATTATCCCGAATGACACGTCACATTTCCTCTGCTTCAGTGATCATGTCATCCCCAAGAATTTGACGCTCACCGGTTTCAGACCAATTGAGCAGGGTACAACACTTCCTGCCATAGAGAATCTCTAATAAGGCCTTGACTGAACTTGCTTGAAAAATATTGTTGTAGGAGAATTCAGCAAATGGGAGGCAGTCTTCCCACTTCATGCCGAAAGATATAACACACGCTCTGAGCATGTCTTCAAGAATTTTATTGACTCTCTCCACTTGACCACTTGTCTGAAGATGGAAGGCTGTACTGAAACGGACCTTGGTGCCCATTGCAGGATGGAAGGAATCCCAAAACTTAGAAGTGAAGAAGCATCCTTGGTGTGAAGATATAAGCTTAGGAACACCATGCAAAGAAACTATCCCTGAAGTGTACAACTCAACCAGCTAAGCTACCGAAATAGATTCTTTGAACAGAAGGAAGTGGACAAATTTAGTTAGCTTGTCGATGACCACAAATATGGAATTGTTGCCTCTCTTGGACTTAGGAAATCCAGTGACAAAATCCATCTCAACATGATCGAATTTCCACTCGAGTATAGACAAAGGATCAAGAAGACATGCTGGACATTGATGTTCCACCTTCACCATGCGATACACACCACACGCATTCACAAACTAAGCAATCTCACGTTTCATGCGAGTCCACCATACGGTTTTCTTGAGATCCTCATACATCTTAGAGCTGCCAAAAATGTATCGAGAGGAGAGAATTGTGTGCTTCGTCCATGCTAGCTTTACTGAACCCTCCTTTTGGAACCACAAGACGTTCCTCGAAGAACAAAGCGTCTTTGTCATCAACAAGGAAGCACTTATACTTCGGAATGCCCTTTGCCAAGACTGTCTTCACTTTCTTCACTGTCGTGGGTATAAGCCTGACAGTAGATGAGTATGGTACGGATGAGATGGGCAGAGTCCTAGCTATGGCGAGGTTGTATGAGTTCAGGCCCCTCTGCGGTGGAGGTAACAGCCCTACGTCTCAGTGCTCTCGGAGCTTGTTACCGAGTGTAATATGGAATACAATGATTTGCTAACCCTTTTACCAGTGGGGGAGGGCGGCTTATATAGAGTGCGCTGCCTTCCACAACGGTTCTGATTCAGGGATGGACTAGTGGCGATTGAAGGCGTACGTTACAGGTAACGTATGCTCTAAATGCTAATAAGTGCACCCGGAAACGTACGACAGTTTCCCTCCAGAGAGGTTACGATGTACCGAGTGTATCCAGTCGGTTGGCCTGGTGCCCTCCGAATGCTAGTCTCCGACTGAATGATTCTGGGCCTGTAACCGACTGGACGATGGGGACTCCTTAATTCAGTCGGGGCAGACTTAGGGTCCTGTCCTTTGTGTGGGGTAGTCCTTGGGTAGGACATGTACGGCAGGCCGATGACCCTACCCTAGAACTATGACCCCATCATTAGTCCCCGAATGGATTGGGGTTGAAACGCCGAAGCGGTGCTTGAGGTTCAGATCCGACTGGACTAGGTCCGGCTTGGGCATTTCTTGCCTCTATCCATTTTATCTTTCCTGACCAGTGATCCGAGTGGAAGTGTTTGCGAAACAGACTGTCGGGAACTGAGTGCTTCTACGACATCTTTTGACGCGACCGGTCAACTGACAGCAGCGGATTTTCCGGGATCTCAAATTTCGGGTTCCGCGCGCTCAGCGGGGATGACGCCAGCGTGCTCGAGTAGCGCCTGACACCTCGATTATCGCGCCTTCAACTCCTCCACTGATATCGCCGCGGCCGGTCGGGTGGATAAGATTTCGGGCCCATTCGCCAGTGACCCAGTCGACGCTCTATTTAACTCTGGGCGACGAGACTCCTCGTTTATACTCGCCGAATCTTTTGCTCTCGCCTGCTCCGTCTTCCTCACCACTCCCTGCGCTCATACACTCCTTCCTTCTCCTCCTTCTCGAGGGCTCGCCGTTGCCTCCATGACCAAAGGTCAGACCAGCAAGATGGAGGCGAGGAAGAAGAAGAACAAGGCGACGGCTGCTCAACGGCGGCAGCGGCCGTTGCCGGCGGGGTGGATCCAAGGAGACTTCCTCCCCTCCACGGTGACGGAGGGAGATCTGCTGGAGCTGGTGGAGCACGGAATGCTCGTGCATAAGTCCTGGAGGCTGCCGGCGGATGACGAGGTCGAGCCGGCGCCTCGGGAGGGGGAGCGCGTCCTGCTCCTCAGCCATGTTCACAGAGGTTTTTCTTTGCCCCCGCACCCCTTCTTTAAAGGCATCATGAATCACTTCGGGGCTCAACTCCATCACTTTCCTCCGAATGCCATCGCCCATCTTTCCGCCTTTGTTGTTTTATGCGAGTGCTTCATCGGTTGCCCCCCCATTGGGGTTTGTTCAAACACATCTTCTCCGCCCGATCCCAAACCATCAAACGTCTTAGTCAGTCGAACGATAAGACGCACGTCCTCCAGCTCTGCGGAGGTTTAGGATTCCAGAAGAAGAGTCGGAGCAGCTATCCTGCTCTCCAGTTGAGTGAGTCGGTTAGGAACTGGCAGTCGACGTGGTTCGACTGCCAGGACATCGTGTGTCCGAATGCGTCGACTGGGCTGCCCCCGTTTAGTCTAGACCGGCCCGCTCCGCCTAAGCAGCTCGCGCTCTCGAAGGCCGAGAAGAACGACATCCAGGCCTTGGTTGAGGCACTCGTGGATGTCGTGAGGAGGGGGGTCACCGGTATAGACCTGCTGGAAGTCTTCCTCGATCGGCGGATCCAGCCGCTGCAGGCTCGCGACCATGCTATGTGGCACTACACAGGGCCCGAGGATTCCACTCAGACCAACGTGGTGGGCGTACCCGAGGAGAGGGTGACCTCGTGGGTGCTCCAAATCATGGGTCCCTGTGAGAACCCTAAAGGAGCCCGCCGAGTGACACCTTACAACGCGGACCACCCTCCATCGAATCAGGTGAGTGGCACTAGCCGAGTGCATTGAACTGTCTTGATTCCAGTCGTTTACTTATATCTCCGTGTGATGCCTAATGTTTCCGACTGAACTTCATGCAGGCGTGGACCAACTGGTTCTCCCCCGTCTCGAACGGGAATCCGGAGGAGGAAGAGGAAGAAGGCAGCCAGGAGGGGAGCATGGAGAGCGCCGAATACATCTCTGACAGCGGGGAGTCGGAGGAGGAGGAGGACAACGAGGAAGAGGAAGAGGATGAAGAGCAAGACTTGCCACCTCCACGACCAGAGCATCGGACCAAGCGCCGACACGAGCCCGCCGTCCCTTCTGCTCCTCCTGCGTCGTTGAGTGCTCCGCCTGCTTCTCCGGTGGTCCCGAGTGTACGAGGCACCAAGAGGGCCAGGGACGCCGGCGCTGAACCCGCAGGTCAGTCTTCCAGGGCGCCCAAGCCGAGTGGGCCCAAGCCTCGGAAGGCTCTGCCGCGAATGAGGGTCGCTATCCCTGTCACCTCCACGTAAGTGAATCTAGCTTTCGGCTCTTTCTGTTATCCGAGTGAACCCCTGTTTACAAGTTGAATGGATTTCACTCGACAGGGTCGCTACCTCTGCAACCTCTCCGGCTCGCCAAGGGGACGACCCCATGGACACGGACAACGTCGTTTCATCCCAGCCAGGTGTGTTGTAGGAGAGTCGGGTGTTTTATCCCCACGGCCTGCGCCATTCTTTCTTTTTCTGAGACGTCATGTCATTCGGCTTGTCAGGGGCGATTTGCCTGGACGAGGACGACCAGGGGAGAGCCGACCCCGCCGTGGAGCCTATCCTGGAGCCTGTCCTTGAGGCTGCTCCTCCTGCTGCCACCCCTGCCGCCGACGTCCCGCCGACCGAAGCGCCGCCACCGACTGAACCGGTGCTGGTGGGGGAGGAACCGACTGGGGCGGACCTTGGGATGCCCCAGGAACCTCCGACGATTCCCGGTTCGTCGAATGCTGAATTCAGCATCCGGCGTCTTCTGGAGGAGCAGGTGGGAGCGGCCAAGGGGGCCATGGTTCAGGCGGAGCTGATGGCCGGAGAAGCCAAGAGGGCTTATGACTCCGTTGCGGCCTTGTACCAGCGGAGCTTGGAGCTGTGCGATGATATCCGAGTAAGTAGTCTAGTAAGTACTTACTTTTCTTCTGTAACCCACTGGGTGTTATTGTTTGCAATGGGTTCACTCCGAGTGAACCCAGTGGGTGTAGTCCCCGAGACTTCTGTCGAGTGCTTGCACCGACAGTTGTCTTTATACATTTTGCCTTTAGTTTGGTTGTGTCCGTGGATAGGATTGCCGAGTGCGAGTACTTGTTGCAGTCGGAGTGCACTTGCGGTAAGAGTCCCCGAGAGTAAGTTGCACTCAGGTCGGGTAGTATTGGCCTGTGAGGCGTAGGTGAAAACATGCATCTCAATAGGGCAGGCCTGCTTGAGGTGCATGCCAGTGGGGTCACTCTCAGTGAACCCAGTGGGTGTAGTCCCCGAGACCGCTGTCGACTGCTTGCGTCGGCAGGGGTCTGAAAAACTTAGACTGTTAACTGATAAACTTGCTGATTGTCCTTTGTTTCTTGGTGGCAGAAAACTTGTGAAATGGGAACGGCCTATGAGGCCCTGAGGGCGGAGAAGAACCAGTTCGCTGGTGAACTTGATGCTGCTATGCTCGCCATGGCCGGCATGAAGGATGCTCTGGAGGTACGAGAGAAGTCCTTGGAGGAGGCTCTGGAAGCAAACAAGGTGTTGACGGGGGAGGTGGAAAGAATGAAGAAATAGAGGACTGCTCTGCACAATCAGATGGCCATCCTGAACAAAGGATGCATAGCTCAAGAGAAGTATGTCACCGACTGGGCTGCGCAGATGATGACTCGTCTGGCTGGTAAGCCTTATGTTTTGCCAAGTGCTTGTACGGTGTGTATTACACTCGGTTTTTATTGTACACTTGCCCTTTTGTTGCAGACTTTTGCATTTACGCTGAAGCTGAAGCAGCGGCTGTGGAGCGGTCCATTAAGGACAACGTGCCACTCGGCGAGGACGCCAATCGGGTTCTGCTCCGGGCGCATATCCGTGTAGGCAAAGTGAGTCCTTTCATCGGTCGACTGAGACAAGTCGTTGACCGAATTGACAAGGAACTTTGGCCGGAAGATGAGTCGCGGCAGGAGATGGATTCCTTAATGGCGCGACTGGAGGAGATTCCGAGCCGAGTGCAAGCGTGGAAGAAATCAGCAGCGCGTTGCGGTGCTGATGTTGCGCTGTCCTTGGTCCGAGTCCATTGCAAGGAGGTGCGGGAAGATAAACTGAAGACATTGAAGGTCGCCAACACGAAGAAGCTTCGATTCGAAGACTTCATGGAGACGTTCCTTGAGACTGCTACCCGCATCGCCGATGGAATCGACTTGGACACTTTCGTGGAGCCCTCCAGTCCTGGCGCCGGCCCAGCTGACGAGTAATAAAACTTTATCCTCGGTATGCCGAGTGTTTATGTGTAAGGTACTCTTGCCACTTCTGTTGGATGTGATACTTTTAAATCAGTGTGGGTAAGCTTTATCCGCACCGAGTTAGCTATCCTTTCTAGACTTTTGGAATCGGAATGAAAGCATTTAGTGTTTTGTTTGAATGCTGTTTCGAGTGGGACGTTTAGTGCCCACTCGGAGTAAGTTACTACTTAGGTGATGCTTGATCACAGCTAAGTCCCCGAGTACGACGTGTATTGCGCACTCGGATGAGGTTAGTACTTAGACGATTCAGGATCGCAGCTAAGTCTCCGTGTGTGACGTGCAGTGCACACTTGGAGGAAGTGAATACTTAGGTGATGCTTGATCACAGCTAAGTCCCCGAGTGCGATGTGTAGTGCGCACTCGGAGGGGGTTAGAACTTAGGCGATTCAGGATCGCAGCTAAGTCTCCGAGTGTGACGTGTAGTGCACACTCGGAGGAAGTTACTACTTAGGTGATGCTTGATCACAACTAAGTCCCCGAGTGCGACGTGTAGTGCGCACTCGGATGAGGTTAGTACTTAGACGATTAAGGATCGCAGCTAAGTCTCCGAGTGTGACGTGCAGTGCACACTCGGAGGAAGTGAATACTTAGGTGATGCTTGATCAGAGCTAAGTCCCCGAGTACGATGTGTAGTGCGCACTCGTAGGGGGTTAGTACTTAGACGATTCAGGATCGCGTCTAAGTCTCCGAGTGCGATGTGTAGTGCACACTCAGAGGAAGTGAATACTTAGGTGATGCTTGATCACAGCTAAGTCCCCGAGTGCGACGTGTAGTGCGCACTCGGAGGGGGTTAGTACTTAGACGATTCAGGATCGCAGCTAAGTCTCCGAGTGCGACGTGTAGTGCACACTCGGAGGAAGTGAATACTTAGGTGATTCTTGATCACAGCTAAGTCCCCGAGTGCGACGTGTAGTGAGCACTCGGAGGGGGTTAGTACATAGACGATTCAGGATCACAGCTAAGTCTCCGAGTGCAACGTGTAGTGCACACTCGGAGGAAGTGAATACTTAGGTGATGCTTGATCACAGCTAAGTCCCCGAGTACGACGTGTAGTGCGCACTCGTAGGGGGTTAGTACTTATACGATTCAGGATCGCGGCTAAGTCTCCGAGTGCGACGTGTAGTGCACACTCGGAGGAAGTGAATACTTAGGTGATGCTTGATCATAGCTAAGCCCCCGAGTACGACGTGTAGTGCGCACTCGTAGGGGGTTAGTACTTAGATGATTCAGGATCGCGGCTAAGTCTCCGAGTGCGACGTGTAGTGCACACTCGGAGGAAGTGAATACTTAGGTGATGCTTGATCACAGCTAAGTCCCCGAGTGTGACGTGTAGTGCGCACTCGAAGGGGGTTAGTACTTAGACGATTCAGGATCGCAGCTAAGTCTCCGAGTGCGACGTGTAGTGCACACTCGGAGGAAGTGAGTACTTAGGCGATTCGGGATTGCGGCTAAGTTTTTTTTTGTGACCGGAGTCTGCGACCGTGGGAGAACTCTGAATCTGCAAAAAGTGAATCTGCTGTATATATTATTTCGTCACAACTTGTTCGTTACACTGCTTCAGTCGACGATCACGTATAAAAGCGCTTGAGAAGGTCTCCGTTCCATGCGCGCGGCTCGTCCGTTTCCCTTTGAATATTGTAGAGTCTGTACGCTCCGTTGTTCAGCACCTTGGAGATGATGAAAGGTCCTTCCCAGGCCGAAGCCAACTTGTGGGGTCTTTGTTGATCCACTCGGAGCACTAAGTTGCCTGCTTGAAATGTGCGACTCCTGACGTGACGCGCATGAAAGCGTCGCAGATCTTGTTGGTAAATTGTTGAGCGAGTAAGTGCCATCTCGCGTTCCTCCTCTAGAAGATCGACTCCATCTTGCCTTGCTTGTTCTGCTTCAGCTTCGGACAAGAGTTCGACTTGTGGGGCATTGTGAAGCAGGTCACTCGGAAGGACCGCTTCTGCTCCATAAACGAGGTAGAACGGTGATCGCCCCGTTGATCTGTTCGGAGTGGTGCGGAGGCCCCAAAGCACTGAAGGTAACTCGGTGACCCATGCACCAGCAGCGTGTCCTACCTCTCGCAGGAGTCGAGGCTTCAAACCTTGAAGGATAAGCCCATTCGCCCTCTCAGCTTGCCCGTTGGATTGAGGATGTGCTACGGAAGCAAAGTCCACCCGGATACCCTGACTCGCACAGAAGCCTTTGAATCTGTCTGAGTCGAAGTTTGTCCCGTTGTCCGTGATTATGCTGTGAGGTATCCCGAATCTGGAAATGATGTCTCTGACAAACTTGACAGCTGTTGAGGCATCGAGTTTCTTGATGGGCTTAGCTTCTATCCATTTTGTAAACTTGTCGACTGCCACCAACAGATGTGTGTAGCCTCCTTGGCCTGTCTTGAATGGTCCGACTGTATCTAATCCCCAAACTACAAATGGCCACACAAGTGGGATCGTCTTTAATGCAGATGTTGGCTTGTGGGACTTGTTGGAGTAGAACTGACAGCCTTCACATCGGTCGACCATATCTTTAGCCATCTCGTTTGCGTGCAGCCAAAAGAAACTGGCTCTGAATGCCTTGGCGACAATTGCTCTCGAAGAAGCGTGATGACCGCAGGTTCCCGAGTGAATATCCTCTAGGATCAACTGCCCTTCCTCTGGGGAAATGCAACGTTGAAGAACGCCTGAAACACTCTCCTTGTACAATTGACCATCAATGACAGTGAATGCCTTCGACCTGCGAACTATTTGTCTGGCTTGGACCTCGTCTTCTGGAAGTTCTTGCCTCAGGATATATGCGATGATCGGCGCAGTCCAATCGGGAACGACAGCCAAAATCTCCATGACCAGATCAATCACAGCAGGTACATAGACTCTAGTCGGATCTGTTGCACTCTTGGGTTGTACCGGCTCTTCTATGAAGAGATCCCCTTTGACTGAGGGAAGATGAAGGTGCTCGAGGCAGACATCACTCGGGACTGGTCTCCGAGTGGATCCGAGTTTCGCCAACTCGTCAGCTGCTTGGTTCTTCAGTCTCGGAACATGATGGAGCTCTAGACCTTCAAACTTCTTCTCCAGCTTCCTCACTGCATTGCAGTATGTTGTCATGGTGGGGTTCCTTACGTCCCACTCTTTCATCACTTGGTTGACCACCTAATCCGAATCGCCGTAGACCATCAGGCGACGGACGCCGAGTGAGATGGCCATGCGCAATCCGTAGAGGAGAGCTTCATACTCTGCCTCGTTGTTGGAGGAATCAAAGTGTATCTGAAGCACGTACTTGAGCTTGTCACCCTTTGGTGATATGATCACAACACCAGCGCCGGATCCATTCAACATCCTAGACCCATCGAAGAACATTGTCCAATGAGCCGAGTAGATGTGAGTCGGTTGCTGTTGTTCTACCTATTCATCTAAAAGTCAGCCAGGGCTCGAGACTTAATAGCTTTCTTGGCCTCGAACTTGATGTCACAGTACAGCATCTCCATTGCCCACTTCGCCACTCGGCCTGACGCGTCTCGATTGTGGAGAATTTCCGACAACGGAGCATCAGAAACGACAGATACCGAGTGGTCTTGGAAATAATGGGCCATCTTCTTCGCAGTCATATAGATCCCATAGATAAGTTTCTGATAATGGGGATACCTCTGCTTGGAAGGGGTCAGGATTTCGGAGACGTAGTACACTAGCCGCTGAACTTTGTATGCTTTGCCTTCTTCTTCTCGCTCGACTGTAAGAACAGTACTGACGACTTGATTTGTAGCCGCGATATATAGAAGAAGGGGCTCTTTACTGAGCGGAGCAGTAAGAACCGGCTGGGTGGAAAGTAGGACTTTGAGGTCGTCGAATGCGACTTGGGCTTCGTCTGTCCACTCGAAGGTATCTGACTTCTTCATGAGTCGGTATAGAGGAAGTGCTTTTTCGCCGAGTCGACTGATGAACCTGCTCAAAGCCGCTAGGCAACCTGTGAGCCGTTGAACATCGTGTATTCTAACCGGCCTCTCCATTCGGACGATGGTCCCGATCTTTTCGGGGTTAACGTCGATCCCTCGTTCGGAAACGAAGAAACCGAGTAACTTTCCGCTGGGAACACCGAATGAACATTTGGCCGGATTGAGCTTGATATCGTACCTACGAAGGTTGGCGAATGTTTCTGCCAAGTCAGTCAGCAGGTCGGAACCTTTGCATGACTTGACAATGATATCATCCATGTATGCCTGCACATTGCGACCGATCTGATCGAGGAGACATTTTTGGATCATGCGCATAAAGGTAGCTCCTGCATTCTTCAGACCGAAAGGCATAGTGATGTAGCAGAAGCACCCAAACGGGGTGATGAAGGCTGTTTTTAACTCGTCAGGACCATACAGACGGATCTGATGATAGCCCGAATAGGCATCAAGAAATGACAACCGCTCGCATCCTGCAGTCGAATCGACAATTTGTTCTATGCGGGGGAGCGGAAAATGGTCTTTCGGGCAGACCTTATTGAGATGCTTGAAGTCAATGCACATTCGGAGTGACTTGTCCTTCTTGGGCACCATGACGACATTGGCGAGCCACTCGGAGTGGTGAACCTCGCGAATGAAGTTAGCAGCCAATAGCTTGGCCACCTCTTCTCCGATTGCCTTCCTCTTGTGCGCGGCGGACCGGGGCCAGCGCTCTCGGACAGGCCGAGCGGCGGGATCCACATGCAGTCGGTGCTCAGCCAACTCCCTGGGTACACCTGGCATGTCAGACGGTTTCCATGCGAAGATGTCCCAGTTCTCACGGAGGAATTGGGTGAGCTCGGCTTCCTATTTAGGATCGAGGGTGGTGGAGATGTTCGTCGGGGCGGCAGAGTCGTCCGTCGGGTGGATGCTGACCTTCTTCGTCTCTCCTGCCGACTGGAACGCGGACTCAGAAGCTGGTTTCTTTGAGGGCATCAGGTCGGCAGGGTTGACTGTCTGCTTATATTCGTCGAGCTCGAGTACCGCCATCTGCTGGTCGGTGATTCTTGATCCCTCCTGCAGACACTCCTCTGCTCGCTAGCGGTTGCCCGTAATGGTGTTAACGCCTTTTGGGCATGGTATCTTCAACGTCAAGTACACATAGCATGGACGTGCCATGAAGCTCACGTATGCCGGGCGGCACAGAATTGCGTGGTAAGCGCTCTGGAAATCCACCACCACAAATGTAAGCCTTTCCTTGCGAAAGTTTTTGTCGGAGCCGAAGATGACGTCCAACGAGATCTGGCCGAGTGACTTGGCCTTCTGTCCAGGGACGACTCCGTGGAATTGCATACTGCTCTCGCTGAGTCTGGACATCGGAATGCCCATTCCCTTGAGAGTGTCGGCGTACATGATGTTTAGTCCGCTACCGCCGTCCATGAGGACTTTGCGCAGTCGGACTCCTTCCACCACTGGCTCGACGACCAGGGCCTGTCTTCCCGGGGTGGGGACATGCGTTGGATGATCCGACTGGTCAAAGGTGATCGCAGTCTGAGACCATTTAAGGAACTTGGGGGCAGTCGGAACGGCCATGTTGACTTCCCTGTTCACCAGCTTCAGTCGACTCTTGGTTTCGACGTCAGCAAAAATCATGAGGGTTGCATGGACTTGGTGGGACAGATCCTCCTTATCCTCCTCATCTTGTTCAGGATTCTTCTCACTTGGTTGCCCTTCACTGAACCCCTGGATCAGGAGACGACATTGTCGAGTGGTATGCTTTGCGTATATGGGGTTGCCTTCTTCGTCCATCTTCGTGTGAACCGGACAAGGCTGGTCCAGGATGGGATTGTTGAACGGCTTCTTCTTGGGGGTAAACTGCGCTTTCCCTTTGCCTTTGAACTTGGCGCTGGTCACAGCTGCAGCTTCTGCTTGCGGTGTGGGCGGAACTTTCTGTTTCTGCTTCCGAGTGTTACCTCCGTTGACGTCGCCGACTGTCTTGTGTTTGCCGCTCCGGATGCGGTCCTCTTCTTCGCCGTTTGCATAGCGAGCCGCTATCTCCATCATCTTGCTCATGGAGATGTCGCCCGTTCGGCCGAACTTCAAGTACAGCTCCCTGTACCGTACGCCTGCCTTGAATGCGCAGACCGCTTGATGCTCGGTGACGTTCTCCACCGTGTGGTAGAGAGTTTTCCATCGCTGGATGAAGTCGCGCAAGGGCTCATTTGGCTTCTGGACACAGTGCTGAAGCTCCACAAGGCCTGCAGGGCGTTTGCACGTCCCTTCGAAGGTCCTGATGAACACTCGGGCCAGATCTGCCCAACTGTAAATGCTTGAGGGGGCCAATTGGTTCAGCCAAGCTCGAGCCGAGCCGTCGAGCATCAGAGGGAGGTGTTTCATGGCGACATGGTCGTCCCCTCCTCCGATCTGGACTGCCACTCGGTAATCATCTTGCCATGTTTCAGGCTTGCACTCCCCCGTAAATTTACCGATTCCCCCTGCCAATCGGAAGTTGGGCGGGATGTCAGCCGAGCGGATGGCTCGACTAAAACACTCGGGGCCGGACACGATGGTCCTGCTGCCACTTGGACGGTCCATATCGTGACCATCGCGGTGGGCTCGACCCCTGTCGACTCTTTGCTGGGCGATTCGCCCTCTTGCGTCGGGTCTTGGGTCGTAAGTGTCGCCGACCGAACGCCGATCATCATGATGTCGGGACCCATAGGGCCCACCCCATGGAGGGGTGCGTGAGCGGCGGCGATCTTCACGGATCATGGAACGGCCGCCTCCCGTGTGGTGCCGATGGGAACCAGGGCTGTGAACCGATCGATGTGTGTTTGCATGGACGGAACTATTGTAGATCCGATTGTGTGACTGGGAGACTGGTGAATTCTGCTGCTGCGCCGTGCGCAACAGAGCTCGGATCTGCTCGATTCCCCTTCCTGCCTCTGAATCAGTCGGCTGGAGAGAATCGGCGATCTGGGCAGCCGCAGCCACGTTGAGGAGAGGTGTGCGGAACAACTCTATGTTGCTCCGCCGACTGTGCCGACTGGCAGAACGACGAGGAGGATGGCGTGCACCGGATGCTTCACCGATTTCGCGCTCGCTCTGGCCGGCTTGACGGGGATCTTCATGGGAGTTGGCCATGTGTACTTCTGCTGCAGGCCCACGACCCGCGTACTCGGAAGGGAGCTCAGTCAGAACCGAGTCCGAGCACTGGGAACGCGGGGCAACCACAACAGACTCCAAAACCGCTACTTGAGAGGACGCGATCTGACGCGCTCGGGCATGCTGCACCCAACGTTGGAGACGCGGACTGCGGGATCGCTTGTTGCGGCGCATGACGGAGGTGCAAGCCGACAATGGAGTCGATTGTTGGAGAAGAAGAACGCCGCGAGCGCCGGCACGGAAGTGCGTGGCCCCACGACGGGGAAGCGCCTCGACGTCGAGAGGCGCCTCCCGAAGCCATGCCGAATCTTCGTCGGTGAAGGAGAGAACGTCGAAGAGGATCTGGTGACCCACGCTCGAATCTCCACCAGACGGCATGACGAAAGGAAATAGCCGCAAACTCGCCGGAACTCGCTTAGACGCCTGCCCCATGGTGGGCGCCAACTGTCATGGGTATAAGCCTGACAGTAGATGAGTAGGGTACGAATGAGATGGCAGAGTCCTAGCTATGGCGAGGTTGTATGAGTTCAGGCCCCTCTGTGGTGGAGGTAACAGCCCTACGTCTCAGTGCTCTCGGAGCTTGTTACCGAGTGTAATATGGAATACAATGATTTGCTAACCCTTTTACCAGTGGGGGAGGGCGGCTTATATAGAGTGCGCTGCCTTCCACAACGGTTCTGATTCAGGGATGGAGTAGTGGCGATTGAATGCGTACGTTACAAGTAACGTATGCTCTAAATGCTAATAAATGCACCCGAAAACGTACGAAAGTTTCCCTCCAGAGAGGTTATGATGTACCGAGTGTATCCAGTCGGTTGGCCTGGTGCCCTCCGACTGCTAGTCTCCTACTGAATGATTCTGGGCCTGTTACCGACTGGATGATGGGGACTCCTTAATTCAGTCGGGGCAGACTTAGGGTCCTGTCCTTTGTGTGGGGTAGTCCTTGGGTAGGACATGTACGGCAGGCCTATGACCCTACCCTAGGACTATGACCCCATCATTCACCATAGCATAAAGAAGTTGAGCTTGGCGGACTTGGTCTTCCAGGGTTGGAGAAATTTGAAATTTGGCAAGAAATCCTTGAGGAACGACTTAAAGGTTGAGCTTCCTAAAAGACTCGCAGAGATCTGGGTGGAGTGGCTTGAGAATGAGATTATTGCAGTAAGCCTTTCTGCTCAAAGCATCTGCAATCACATTTGCTTTGCGTGGAGTATAGTCAATGCTTGGATTGTAATCTTGGATCATCTCCACCCAACATGTTTGACGAAGATTGAGATTCGGTTGAGTGAAGATATATTTCAAACTCTGGTGGTCTGTGTCGACTTCAACTTGCCTTCCCAAAAAGAGGTGTCTCCAAGTAACCAAAGCACGGACAACTTCCGCAACCTCAAATCATGAGTGGGGTAGCTTTTCTCACTTGGCTTCAACTAAAGAGAGGTATAAGCTACCAATTCCTTGTCTTGCATAATTGTTGGAAATATGCCCTAGATGCAATAGTAAATTAGTTATTATTATATTTCCTTGTTCATGATAATCGTTTATTATCCATGCTAGAACTGTATTGATTGGAAACTCAAATACATTTGTGGATACATAGACAACACACTGTCCCTAGTGAGCCTCTAGTTGACTAGCTCGTTGATCCAAGATGGTCAAGTTTTTCTGGCCATAGACATGATATGTTGTTTGATAACGGGATCACATCGTTAGGAGAATGATGTGATGGACAAGACCCAAACTATGAACGTAGTACGTGGTCGTATCAGTTTGTTACTACTATTTGCTGCATGTCAATGTATCTGGCCTCTGACCATGAGATCATGCAACTCCCGGACACCGAAGGAATACCTTGTGTGTATAAAATATCACAACGTAACTGGGTGAGTATAAAGGTGACCTACATGTATCTCCGAAGGTGTCTGTTGGGTTGGCGTGAATCAAGACTGGGATTTATCTTCGTGTGACGCAGAGGTACCTCGGGGTTCACTTAGTAATACAACATGACAATAAGCCTTGCAAGCAATGGGACTAAATAGTTAGCCACGGGATCTTGTAATACAGAACGAGTAAAGAGACTTGCTGGTTGCGATATTAAACTAGGTAAGGAGATACCCGACGATTGAATCTCATGCAAGTAACATACCGAAGGACAAAGGGAGCAGCATAAGGGATTAAGTGAATCCTTGACATAGAGGTTCAACCGATAAATATCTTCGTAGAATATGTAGGAGCCAATATGAGCATCCAGGTCCCGCTATTGGTTATTGACCGGAGAATGTGTCACATCATGTCTACATAGTTCTCGAACCCGCACGGTTAGCACACTTAAGGTTCGTTGACGTTTCGGTATTATTGAGTTATCTGTGTTGGTAACCGAAAGTTGTTTGGAGTCCCCAATGAGATCTCGTAAGTCACAAGGAGTCCCGGAATGGCCCAGAGACGAATATTGATATATAGGAAGTCCCATTTTGGTCACCGGAAAACTCTCGGTGGTCCCCCCTTTACTTAGGCCAAAGCTCTCCTTGGAGGAGGGGCCAAGGCAGCCCCCCTCCCCTTTCTCCTATATATACTAGAGGGTTTTTTAGGCCAGCTTGAAAAAGGATATAACCACGACCGCCTCTCTCTCTCTAGATCTGTTTCTCCTGTAGTCTAGTTCGGAAGTGCTTAGGCGAAGCCCTGCTGGATTAGTTCATGAACGACACCACCACGCCACTGTGTTGGAGAACTCATCTATCTCTCTGACCGTCTTACTAGATCAAGAAGTCGGTGATCGTCATCCAGATGTACGTGTGCTGAACGCGGAGATGCTGTCCGTTCGACACTTGATCGGGATGGGATCACGGGACGGATCGTGATGAGATCGCAGGACGTGCTGCGGTTTGGATCGCGAAGATGTTACATGATACTTTTCCAACGTATCTACTTCTCCGAACTCTTTTGCCCTTGTTTTGGACTCTAACTTGCATGATTTGAATGGAACTAACCCGGACTAACGCTGTTTTCAGCAGAATTGCCATGGTGTTGTTTTTGTGTAGAAATAAAAGTTCTCGGAATGTCATGAAAATTTACGGAGAATTTTTCTGGAATAAAGGAAAAATACCTGCGCAAAGATCCATCAGAGGGGGCGTGTGATACGTCTCAAACGTATCAATAATTTTTGATGGTTTCACGCTGTTATCTTGTCAACTTTGGATATCTTTTTTGGGACTAACTTATTAACTCAGTGCCAAGCGCCATTTCCTGTTTTTTCTATGTTTTTGACTCTTTTCAGATCTGATTTTGGAACGGAGTCCAAACGGAATAATTCTTTCATGATGATTTTTTATAGAAAATATCAAAAATACCGAAAGAAAAAGATACCAGAGAGGGGTCCCGAGGGCGCCACAAGCCCTGTCGCCGCGACCCCCCCTAGGTCGCGCCAATCAAGCTTGTGGGCCCCTCGGGGGCCCACTTGATGCAACTCCACTGCCATATGGTCCTATAAATTCAGAAACCTCGAGAAAAAACCTAGATCGGGAGTTCCGCCGCCGCAAGTTCCTATTTCCAAGAGATCTCATCTGGAGACCCTTCCCGGTGCCCTGCCGGAGGGGACTTTGGCGTTGGAGGGCTTCTTCATCAACATCATCGCCCCTCCAAAGACTCGTGAGTAGTTCACTTCAGACCTACGAGTCCTTAGTTAGTAGCTAGATGGCTTCTTCTCTTTCTTGGATCTTCAATACAAAGTTCTCCATGATCTTCATGGAGATCTATCCGATGTAATCCTCTTTGGCGGTGTGTTTGTCGAGATCCGATGAATTGTGGATTTGTGATCAGATTATCTATGATATATATTTGAGTCTTTGCTGATTTCTAATATGCATGATTTGATATCCTTGTAAGTCTCTCCGAGTCTTGGGTTTTGTTTGGCCAACTAGATCTATGATTCTTGCAATGGAGGAAGTGCTTGGTTTTGGGTTCTTACCGTGTGGTGACCTTTCCAAGTGAAATTAGGGGCAGCAAGGCACACATCGTGTAGTTGCCATCAAGGGTAACAAGGTCGGCTTTGTCGTAGATATGAGATTCTCCATCTACATCATGTCATCTTGCTTAAGGCGTTACTCTGTTCTTTTGGACTTAATACACTAGATGCATGTTGGATAGCGGTCGACGTCTGGAGTAATAGTAGTAGATGCAGAAAGTATTGGTCTACTTGTTTTGGACGTGATGCCTATAGATATAATCATTGCCATAGATGACGTCACGACTTTGCGCGGTTCTATCAATTGCTCGACAGTAATTCGTTCACCCACCGTCTACTTGCTTTCATGAGAGAAGCCACTAGTGAACACTACGGCCCCCGGGTCTATTCACACCTAGCGTTTACACCTCCGCTTTTACTTTGCTTTTATACTTTGTTGCTTTCAGTTCTTTCTTGGCAAACAATCTATAAGGGATTTCCAACCCCTTCATAGTGCTGGGAGCAAGCTTTTTGTGTTTGTGCAGGCACTTGTGATACTCCTTCACTGGATCGATACATTGGTTCTCAAAAATGAGGGAAATACTTACCACCGATGTGCTACATCACCCTTTCCACTTCGAGGGAACACCAACGCAAGGCTCCAAGGCCACGAGGAAATCCTTTGCATATTTGCCTAGGAAGTCCCTTAAGGCGTAGCCGTAGCAGAAGGATTCCTGGTGCCGCTGCTGAGGAGAATCAAGACAGTCTGCCGTCAGCATGTGTTTCTGGCACCGTTGGAAGGTCTTTTGTTGCATCAGTAGAAGTATTTCTGGCGCCGTTGCCGGGGAAGGAGAGATCTATCCAAGTGGGTCTCACAAACTCATCTCTTGCATTTACTTTTTTTTGCCAGTTGCCTCCCATTTTCCTCTCCCGCACTTCACCAATTTGCCTTTTTTGTTTGCCTTTTTCGTTTGTCTTTTCGTTTGCCCCTTTCTCTCGCTTGCTTTCTGTTCGCTTGTGTGCCTTGTGCCTTCAATATGCTTGCATCTTCGCTTGCTGAAAATCTATTGATATGGATCCTCACCCACTTGTTAATCTCTTTAAGAGATCCACTTATGTGGAACCAATTGCTAGTGAGTTGAGTGCACTTGACTTTCTCTATGGAGTTTTGCTTGAGATGCGTGAATCTAAAAATCGTGATGAAGAGATTTATGAAGTGATTCACGAGGGCTCCTTGAATGAAAAGCATGATTGCAATGGTTTCACTAAAAATCCTATTAGTGACAATCATGCTAAAAATATGCAAAACCCAAAGCTTGGGGATGCTAGTTTTGCTATGTCCACTACTTGTTGCAATGATCATGAGTGGGGCGATGCTTTTTCTTTTGATCTTAAAAATTTGTTCAAGCCTCAAGATGAATATGATATTTGCAATATTTATTGAAAGTGGGTTTGGAGAAGTCATGACTTTAGATCATAATCCCACTATTTTTGAAGAGCGTCAACTTTGCATGCATGTGGATCATGAAAAGAATATCCTATGTGGTAGCTATATCATTGAATTCGAATATGATCCCACATGTAATGAGAGAGGAAAATATTGTGGTAGAAACTTTCATGTTACTAAATCACCCCTCGTGATGTTGAGATTGCTCTTCTCTCTTTCTTCTTCCTTGCATATGGCAGCTATTGGTTGTCTTGACAATTTGTTTTCCTATAAAATTCCTATGCATAGGAAGTATGTTAGACTTAGATGTGATTTTCACAGGCTTTATGATGCTCTCGTTGTGCTTCAAATCTTGTCTTTTGTGTGAGCATCATTGATGCCTAGCTAAGGGCATTAAACAATAGCGCTTGTTGGGAGGCAACCCAATGAATTTATCTTTTTCTTTCTGTTTTGTTGCGTCCACACTTTCAAAATTCTGCTGTGATTGTGTTTTTTGTGTTTCTTTTGCGTTCGTGCCAAGAAAAACCGTTATAATTAGTCTTTGGGATGATCGTTTGGTCATGCTGGAAAAGACAGAAACTTTCTGCTCACAAAAATAATTTTAATGTTTTTATGTACGAGCTTTTGAGTTGATTCTTCTTTCTGCTGATTTCTACGCAAATTCTTCAAACTGTCGTAATTTTTCAGAATTTTTGAAGTACCAGAAGTATACGAAGTATACAGATTGCTACAGACTGGTCTGCTGTTAACAGATTCAGTTTTTGTTGTGTTGGTTGCTTATTTTGATGAAACTATGGATAGTATCGGGGGGTATTAGCCATGGAAGATTGAAAATACAGTAACCCAACATCAGCATAAGTAGAATTCAAGTTTTCTACAGTACCTAAGGAAGTGGTGGTTTGCTTTCTTATACTAATGTAATCACGAGTTTTTGTTTAAGTTTCGTGTTGTGAAGTTTTCAAGTTTTGGGTGAAGTTCTCATGGACAAAAAGATAAAGAGTGGCAAGAGCTCAAGCTTGGGGATGCCCAAGGCACCCCAAGATGATTCAAGGATGCAGTAAAAGCCTAAGCTTGGGGATGCCCCGGGAAGGCATCCCGTCTTTCGTCTTCAATCCATCGGTAACGTTACTTGGGGTTATATTTTTATTCACCACATGTTATGTGTTTTGCTTGGAGCGTCTTGTATCGTAGGAGTCTTTTATTTTTGTTGGGTCACAATAATCCTTGCTGCACACCTAGAGAGATAGACATGCACTCACCGTGATTTTGTCGAGCTTCACTTATATCCTTTGGTTAGACAATTCAGCTCACATGTGCTTCTCTTATATATTTTGAGCTAGATGCTTTTGCTCTATGTGATTCACGTATACCTTTTAGAGCACGGCGGTGCGTGGCTTGGTAGTTGATCTATGCTTTGAAAGTAGTCTCAAAAGGGGTAGTTATCCAAAGGGATACAAAAACTTCCACCTTCATGTGCATTGAATAGTTAGAGAAGTTTGATTCATCTCAACTAGTTTTGAGTTGTGGTTATGGTAATATTGAAGTTATACTAGTAAGGTGTTGTGGATCTAGAAATACTTGTGTTGAAGTTAGTGATTCCCGTAGCATGCACGTATGGTGAACCGCTATGTGATGAAGTCTGAGCATGATTAGTCTATTGATTGTCATCCTTTGTGTGGCGGTCGGGATCGCGCGATGGTTTATACCTACCAACCCTTCCCCTAGGAATATGCGTTGAATGCTTTGCTTCGATTACTATTAAAACTTTTGCAACAAGTATATGAGTTCTTCATGACTAATGTTGAGTCCATGGTTTAGATGCACTTTCACCTTCCACCATCACTATCTTCTTTAGTGTCGTGCAACTTTCGCCGGTGCACAAAACCCACCATTAGCCTCCCTCAAAACAGCCACCATACCTACCTACTATGGCTTTTTCAAAGTGATTCCGAGATATATTGCCATGCAACTACCACCATGACATGTGCCACCATGTCTACATTGCCATTGCATGATCATAATTAGCTACCATGATGTTTCCATTTATTTCAATGCCATGCTAGATCATTGTCATGGTACACTACCAAAGGCATCCCATATAGAGTCATCGTTGCTCTAAGTTTTGAGTTGTGAGTGTGATGATCATCGTTGATGGAGCATTGTCCCATGTGAGGAATTAAAAGAGGCCAAAGATGCCCACCAAAAAAAGAGGCCAAAGAGCCCATCCAAAAGAAAGAGGCCAAAGAGCCCATCCAAAAAAATGAGAGAAAAAGAGAGAAGGGACAATGCTACATTTTTCCACATTTGTGCATATTAAGCACCATGATCTTCCTGATTGAGAGTCTCTCGTTTTGTCACCACTATATAGATAGTGTGAAATTTTCATTATATAACTTGGCTTGTATATTCCAATGATAGGCTTCCTCAAAATTGCCTTAGGTCTTCGTGAGCAAGCAAGTTGGATGCACACCCACTAGTTTTCTTTATGAGCTTTCACATACTCTTAGCTCTAGTGCATCATTTGTATGGCAATCCCGACTCATTCACATTGATATCTATTGATGAGCATCTCCACAGCTCATTGATATGCCTAGTTAATGTGACCATCTTCTCCTTGTTTGTCTTGCAACCTGCACCACACTCCACACCACTTATAGTGCTACAACCATGGCTCACGCTCATGTATTGCGTGAGAGTTGAAAAAGTTTGAGAAAGTAAAGGTGTGAAAACAATTACATGGCCAATACCGGGGTTGTGCATGATTTAAATTCGTTGTGCAATGATGATAGAGCATAGTCAGACTATATGATTTTGTAGGGAGAACTTTCTTTTGGCCTTGTTATTTTGAAAGTTCATGATTACTTTGCTAGTTTGCTTGAAGTATTATTGTCTCCACATCAATAGCAAACTATTGTTTTCAATCTAATGGATCTGAACATTCGCGTCACATAAGAGGAGTTACAAAGGACATCTATGCTAGGTAGCATGAAAGCATCAAAAATTCATTCTTTATCACTTCCCTACTCGAGGATGAGCAGGAGTTAAGCTTGGGGATGCTGGATACGTATCAAACGTATCTATAATTTTTGATGGTTTCACGCTGTTATCTTGTCGACTTTGGATGTTTTGTTTACCTTTTATATCTTTTTTGGGACTAACTTATTAACTCAGTGCCAAGCGTGAGTTCCTGTTTTTTCTGTGTTTTTGACTCTTTTCAGATCTGATTTTCGAACGGAGTCCAAACGGGATAATTCTTTCGCGATGATTTTTTATGGAAAATATCAAAAATACCAGAAGAAAAAGATACCGGAGGGGGGTCCCGAGGGCGCCACAAGCCGTGTTGCCGCGACCCCCCTAGGTCGCGCCAATCAAGCTTGTGGGCCCCTCGGGGGCCCACTTGATGCAACTCCACCGCCATATGGTCCTATAAATTCGGAAACCTCAAGAAAGAAACCTTGATCCAGTTCCGCCGCCGCAAGTTCCTGTTTCCGCGACATCTCATCTGGAGACCCTTCCCGGTGCCCTGCCGGAGGGGACTTTGGAGTTGGAGGGCTTCTTCATCAACATCATCGCCCCTCCAATGACTCGTGAGTAGTTCACTTCACACCTACAGGTCCGTATTTAGTAGCTAGATGGCTTCTTCTCTCTCTTGGATCTTCAATACAAAGTTCTCCATGATCTTCATGGAGATCTATCCGATGTAATCCTCTTTGGCGGTGTGTTTGTCGAGATCCGATGAATTGTGGATTTGTGATCAGATTATCTATGATATATATTTGAGTCTTTGCTGATTTCTAATATGCATGATTTGATATCCTTGTAAGTCTCTCCGAGTCTTGGGTTTTGTTTGGCCAACTAGATCTATGATTCTTGCAATGGGAGAAGTGCTTGGTTTTGGGTTCTTACCGTGTGGTGACCTTTCCAAGTGACAGTAGGGGCAGCAAGGCACACATCGTGTAGTTGCCATCAAGGGTAACAAGGTGGGCTTTGTCGTAGATATGAGATTGTCCATCTACATCATGTCATCTTGCTTAAGGCGTTACTCTGTTCTTTCGGACTTAATACACTAGATGCATGCTGGATAGCGGTCGACATGTGGAGTAATAGTAGTAGATGCAGAAAGTATCGGTCTACTTGTTTTGGACGTGATGCCTATAGATATAATCATTGCCATAGATGACGTCACAACTTTGCGTGGTTCTATCAATTCGTCGACAGTAATTCGTTCACCCACCGTCTACTTCCTTTCATGAGAGAAGCCACTAGTGAACACTATGGCCCCCGGGTCTATTCACACATAGCGTTTACACTTCCGCTTTTACTTTTCTTTGTTACTTTGTTGCTTTCAGTTCTCACTTGGCAAACAATCTATAAGGGATTGACAACCCCTTCATAGCGTGGGAGCAAGCTTTTTGTGTTTGTGCAGGCACTTGTGATACTCCTTCACTGGATTGATACCTTGGTTCTCAAAACTGAGGGAAATACTTACCACCGCTGTGCTACATCACCCTTTCCGCTTCGAGGAAACACCAATGCAAGGATCCAAGGCCATGGGGAAATCCTTTGCATATTTGCCTAGGAAGTCCCTAAAGGCATAGCCCTAGCAGAAGGATCCGTGGTGCCGCTGCTGAGGAGAATCAAGATAGTCTGCCGTCAGCATGTGTTTATGACACCGTTGGATGGTCTTTTGTTGCATCAGCAGCGTGCCAGTGGGCCACAAGCCCCTAGGCCACGGCCACCCCCTAGGCCGCGCTGTGAGTGTTGGAAATATTCCCTAGAGGCAATAATAATTAGTTATTATTATATTTCTTTGTTCACGATAATCGTTTATTATCCATGCTATAATTGTATTGATCGGAAACACAATACTTGTGTGGATACATAGACAAAACACTGTCCCTAGTAAGCCTCTAGTTGACTAGCTCGTTGATGAAAGATGGTCAAGGTTTCCTGGCCAAAGGCAAGTGTTGTTACTTGATAACGGGATCACATCATTAGGAGAATCATGTGATGGACTAGACCCAAACTAATAGACGTAGCATGTTGATCGTGTCATTTTGTTGCTATTGTTTTCTGCATGTCAAGTATTTGTTCCTATGACCATGAGATCATATAACTCACTGACACCGGAGGAATGCTTTGTGTGTATCAACCGTCGCAACGTAACTAGGTGACTATAAAGATGCTCTACAGGTATCTTCGAAGGTGTTCGTTGAGTTAGTATGGATCAAGAATGGGATTTGTCACTCCGTGTGACGCAGAGGTATCTCGGGGCCCACTCGGTAATACAACATCACACAAAAGCCTTGCAAGCAATGTGACTTAGTGTAAGTTGCGGGATCTTGTATTACGGAACGAGTAAAGAGACTTGCCGGTAAACGAGATTGAAATAGGTATGTGGATACTGACGATCGAATCTTAGACAAGTAACATACCGAAGGACAAAGGGAATGACATACGGGATTATATGAATCCTTGGCACCGAGGTTCAAACGATAAGATCTTCGTAGAATATGTAGGATCCAATATGGGCATCCAGGTCCCGCTATTGGATATTGACCGAGGAGTCTCTCGGGTCATGTCTACATAGTTCTCGAACCTGCAGGGTCTGCACACTTAAGGTTTGACGTTGTTTTATGTGTATTTGAGTTATATGGTTGGTTACCGAATGTTGTTCGGAGTCCCGGATGAGATCACGGACGTCACGAGGGTTTCCGGAATGGTCCGGAAACGAAGATTGATATATAGGATGACCTCATTTGGTTACCGGAAGGTTTTCGTGCATTACCGGAAAAGTTTTGGGCTCATCGGTAGTGTACTGGGAGTGCCGGGAGGGGTGCCGGGGACCATCAGGAGGGGTGTCACGCCCCAAGGGGTCTCATGGGCTATGGGAAGAGATAAACCAGCCCCTAGTGGGCTGGAATAAGTACCCACTAAGGCCCATAAGGTTTGAGAAGAAAAAACACAAGGTGGAAAGAGTTTCCATGTGGGAAGGTGGAATCCTACTCCAAGTAGGATTGGAGTAGGACTCCTCCACCTCCAATTTCGGCCAAACCTTTAGGTTTTGAGGCTGCCTCCTCCCCTCCCTCCCTCCTATATATATTGGGGTTTTAGGGCTGATTTGAGACAACTTTGCCACGGCAGCTAGACCACATACCTCCACGGTTTTTCCTCTAGATCGCGTTTCTACGGAGCTCGGGCGGAGCCCTGCCGAGATCAGATCACCACCAACCTCTGGAGCGCAGTCACGCTGCTAGAGAACTCATCTACCTCTCCATCTCTCTTGTTGGATCAAGAAGTCCGAGATCATCGTCGAGCTGTACGTGTGCTGAACGCGGAGGTGCCGTCCGTTCGGCACTAGATCGTGGGACGTATCGCTGGACGGTTCGCGGGGTGGATCGAGGGACGTGAGGACGTTCCACTACATCAACTGCGTTCAATAACGCTTCTGCTGTACGATCTACAAGGGTACGTAGATTGGAAATCCCCTCTCGTAGATGGACATCACCATGATAGGTCTTCGTGCGCGTAGGAAATTTTTTGTTTCCCATGCGACGTTCCCCAACAGTGGCATCATGAGCTTGGTTCATGCGTAGATGTCTTCTCGAGTAGAACACAAAAGTTTTTGTGGGTGGTGATGTGCGTTTTGCTGCCCTCCTTAGTCTTTTCTTGATTCCGCGGTATTGTTGGATCAAAGCGGCTCGGACCGACATTACTCGTACGCTTACGAGAAATTGGTTTCATCGCTATGAGTAACTCCGTTGCTCAAAGATGACCGGCGAGTGTCAGTTTCTCCAACTTTAGTTGAATCGGATTTGAACGAGGAGGTCCTTGGATGAGGTTAAATAGCAATTCATATATCTCCGTTGTGGTGTTTGCGTAAGTAAGATGCGATCCTACTAGATACCCATGGTCACCACGTAAAACATGCAACAACAATTAGAGGACGTCTAACTTGTTTTTGCAGGGTATGCTTGTGATGTGATATGTTGGATGTATGAGATGATCATGTTGTAAAAATTAATATCGACTTGCACGTCGATGGTACGGCAACCGGCAGGAGCCATAGGGTTGTTTTTAAACTAACGTTTGTGCTTGCAGATGCGTTTACTATATTGCTAGGAGGTAGCTTTAGTAGTAATAGCATGAGTAGCACGACAACCCCGATGGCGACACGTTGATGGAGATCATGGTGTGACGCTGGTGACAAGAAGATCGTGTCGGTGCTTTGGTGATGGAGATCAAGAAGCGCATGATGATGGCCATATCATGTCACTTATGAATTGCATGTGATGTTAATCCTTTATGCACCTTATCTTGCTTAGAACGACGGTAGCATTATGAGGTGATCTCTCACTAACATTTCAAGACGAAGTTGTGTTCTCCCCGACTGTGCACCGTTGCGACAATTCTTCGTTTCGAGACACCACGTGATGATCGGGTGTGATAGACTCAATGTTCACATACAACGGGTGCAAAACAGTTGCACACGCGGAACACTCGGGTTAAGCTTGACGAGCCTAGCATGTGCAGACATGGCCTCGGAACACATGAGACCGAAAGGTCGAGCATGAATCGTATAGTTGATATGATTAGCATAGAGATGCTTACCACTGAAACTATTCTCGACTCACGTGATGATCGGACTTGAGATAGTGGATTTGGATCATGTACCACTCAAATGACTAGAGAGATGTACTTTTTGAGTGGGAGTTCTTCAGTCATATGATTAATTGAACTAATTGTCATGAACATAGTCTAATGGTATTTGCGAATTACGATGTTGCTTGCGCTATAGCTCTACTATTTTTATATGTTCCTAGAGAAAATTTAGTTGAAAGTTGATAGTAGCAAACTTTGCAGACTGAGTCTGTAAAACCGAGGATTGTCCTCGTTGCTGCGTAGAAGGCTTATGTCCTTAATGCACCACTCGGTGTGCTGCACCTCGAGCGTCGTCTGTAGATGTTGTGAACATCCGACATACACGTTTCTGATGACTACACGATAGTTCAGTACAAAATACTTAATGGCTTAGAAGCAAGGCGCCGAAGACGTTTTGAAACGTCACGGAACATAAGAGATGTTCTAAAGAGATGAAATTGTGATTTCATGCTTGTGCCCTTGTTAAGAGGTATGAGACCTCCGACAAGATTCTTTGTCCATGAAGTAAAGGAGAAAAGCTCAATCGTTGAGTGAGTGCTCAGATTATCTGAGTATGACAATCGCTTGAATCAAGTGGGAGTTGACCTTCCAGATAAGATAGTGATGGTTCTCCAAAGTCACTGCCACCAAGCTGTGAGAGCTTCGTGATGAACTATAACATATCAAGGATAGATACAATGATCCTTGAGCGATTCGCGATGTTTGACACGGCGAAAGTAGAAATCAAGAAGGAGCATCAATAGTTGATGGTTAGTAAAACCACTAAGTTTCGAGAAAGGCAAGGGCTAGAAGGGATACTTCGTGAAACGGCAAAGCAGTTGCTGTACTAATGAAGAGACCCCAGATTAAACCCAAGCCCGGGACTAAGTGCTTCTGTTGTGAGGGGAACGGTCACTGAGGCGGAGCAACTCTAGATACTTGGTAGATAAAGAAGGCTGGCAAAAGTCGAAAGAACTATATTGGATATACATGATGTTGATGTGTACTTTACTAGTACTCCTAGTAGCACGAGGGTATTGGATACCGGTTCGGTTGCTAAGTGATTAGTAACACGAAATGAAAGCTACGGCATAAACGGAGACTAGCTAAAGGCGAGGTGACGATACGTGTTGGAAGTGTTTCCAAGGTTGATATGATCAAACGTCGCATGCTCCCTGTGCCATCGGGATTGGTGTTAAACCTAAATAATTGTTATTTGGTGCTTGCGGTAAGCATGAACATGATTGGATCGTGTTTATTGCAATACGATTATTCATTTAAAGAGAATAATGGTTACTCTATTTTCTTGAATAATCACCTTCAATGTATTATTGAATCTTGATCGTAGTGTTACACATGTCGATGATATTGGTGCCGAAAGATACGAGGTAATGATGATAGTACCACTTACTTGTGGCACTGCCGCTTGAGTCATGTTGGTATAAATTGCATGAATAGGCTCCATGCTGATGGATCTTTATACTCACTTGATTTTGAATCACTAGTGACATGAAAATCATACCACATTAGCGAGGCCTTGTTTTCATTGAGATGAAACGAGATAGTAACTTGTTGGAAGTGATACATTTTGATGTACGCAGTCCAATGGGTGCTGAGCCACGCAGTGGATATCATTATGTTCTTACTTCAATGACGATTTGAGTAGATACAAGAGTATTTACTTAATGAATCACAAGTCTTAAATATTGAAAAGTTCAATTCTGTTTCGGAATGAACTTCGTCGTAACAAGAGGATAAATTGTCTACGATATGATCATAGAAATGAATATCTGAGTTACGAGTTTTGGTACGCAGTTAAGACAATGTGGAAATTGTTTCGCAGTTCATGCCACCTGGAACATCATAGTGTGATGATGTGTCTGAACGTCATAGCCACGCATTATTCGGTATGGTGCATGCTATGATGTCTCTTATCGAATTACCACTATCGTTTATGGTTTATGCATTAGAGACAACCGCATTCACTTTAAATACGGCACCGCGTATTTCCGTTGAGATGACACAGTATAGACTTATGTTTAGAGAAATCTAAACTGTGGTTTCTTTAAAGTTTGGGGCTTCGACACTTATGTGAAAAAGTTTCAGTCTGATAAGCTCGAACCCAAAGCGGATAAATGCATCTTCATAGGATATCCAAAACAGTTGGGTACATCTCCTATCTCAGATTCGAAAGCAAAGTGTTTGTTTCTAGAAACGGATCCTTTCTCGAGGAAAGGTTTCTCTCAAAAGAATTGAGTGGGAGGGTGGTAGAACTTGATGAGGTTATTGAACTATCACTTCAACCAGTGTGTAGCAGGGCGCAGGAAGTTGTTCCTGTGGCGCCTACACCAATTGAAGTGAAAGCTGATGATGGTGATCATCGAGCATCGGATCAAGTTACTACAAACCTCGTAGGTTGACAAGGTCGCGTACTACTGCAGAGTGGTACGGTAACCCTGTCTTGGTGGTCATGTTGTTGAGCAACAATGAACCTACGAGTTATGGAGAAAGCAATGGTGGGCCCGGATTCCGACAAATGGCTGGAGGCCATGAAATCCGAGAGAGGATCCATGTATGAAAACAAAGTGTAGACTTTGGAAGAACTACTTGATGGTCATAGGACTATTGAGTAAATATGGATCTTTAAAAGGAAGACAGACGATGATGGTGATAAGTCACTATTAAGAAAAGCTCGACTTGTCGCAAAGATGTTTCTGACAAGATCAAACAGTTGACTATGATGAGAGTTTCTCACTCGTAGCGATGCTAAAAGTCTGTTAGAATTATGTTAGTAGTTGCTGCATTATTTATGAAATATTGCACATAGGATGTCAAAACATTGTTTCCTCGACGGTTTCCTTGAGCAAACATTGTATGTGATACAACCAGGAGGTTTTGTCGATCCTAAAGATACTAGCAAGTATGCAAGCTCCAGCGATCCTTCAATGGACTGGTGCAAGCATCTCGGAGTTGGAATATACACTTTGATGAGATGATCAAAGATTTTGGGTTTGTACAAGGTTTATGAGAAACTTGTATTTCCAAAGAAGTGAGTGGGAGCACTATAGAATTTCTGATAAGTATATGTGGTTGACATATTGTGGATCAGAAGTAATGTAGAATTTCTGTAAAACATACAAGGTTGTTTGAAAGGAGTTTTTCAAAGGAATACCTGGATTGCGCTACTTGAACGTTGAGCATCAAAGATCTATGGAGATAGATTGAAAGCGCTTAATAGAAGTTTCAACAAGATGCATGCCTTGACAAGTTTTTGAAGGAGTTCAAAATAGATCAGCAAAGAAGGAGTTCTTGGTTGCGTTGTAAGGTGTGAATTTGAGTAAGACTCAAAACCCGACCACGGCAGAATAAAGAGAATAGACGAAGGTCATCTTCTATGCCTTAGCCGTAGACTCTAAAGTATGCCCTGCTGAGTACCGCACCTGATGTGTGCCTTGCAGCAAGTCTGTTAAGAGGTACACAGAGTGATCCAGGATTGAATCACTGATCAGCGGTCAAAGTTATCCTTAGTAACTAAATAGACTAAGGAATTTTCTCGATTATGGAGGTGGTTAAAGAGTTCGTCGTAAAGGGTTACGTCGATGCAAGCTTTGACACTAATCCGAATAACTATGAGTAGTGAAACGGATTCGTATAGTAGAGTAGATATTTGGAGCATTTCCGAATAGCACGTAGTAGCAGCATCTATAAGATGACATAAAGATTTGTAAAGAACGCACGGATCTGAAAGTTTCAGAACCGTTGACTAAAACCTCTCTCACGAGCAAGACGTGATCAGACCCCAGAAGTATATGGGTGTTGGATTCGTTGAAATCACATGGTGATGTGAACTAGATTATTGACTCTAGTGCAAGTGGGAGACTGTTGGAAATATGCCCTAGAGGCAATAATAATTAGTTATTATTATATTTCTTTGTTCATGATAATCGTTTATTATCCATGCTATAATTGTATTGATTGGAAACACAATACTTGTGTGGATACATAGACAAAACACTGTCCCTAGTAAGCCTCTAGTTGACTAGCTCGTTGATCAAAGATGGTCAAGGTTTCCTGGCCATAGGCAAGTGTTGTTACTTGATAACGGGATCACATCATTAGGAGAATCATGTGATGGACTAGACCCAAACTAATAGACGTAAGATGTTGATCGTGTCATTTTGTTGCTACTGTTTTCTGCGTGTCAACTATTTGTTCCTATGACCATGAGATCATATAACTCACTGACACCGGAGGAATGCTTTGTGTGTATCAAATGTCGCAACATAACTGGGTGACTATAAAGATGCTCTAAAGGTATCTCCGAAGGTGTTCGTTGAGTTAGTATGGATCAAGACTGGGATTTGTCACTCCGTGTGACGGAGAGGTATCTCGGGGCCCACTCGGTAATAGAACATCACACACAAGCCTTGCAAGCAATGTGACTTAGTGTAAGTTGCGGGATCTTGTATTACGGAATGAGTAAAGAGACTTGCCGGTAAATGAGATTGAAATAGGTATGCGGATACTGACGATCGAATCTCAGACAAGTAACATACCGAAGGACAAAGGGAATGACATACGGGATTATATGAATCCTTGGCACTGAGGTTCAAACGATAAGATCTTCATAGAATATGTAGGATCCAATATGGGCATCCAGGTCCCGCTATTGGATATTGACCGAGGAGTCTCTCGGGTCATGTCTACATAGTTCTCGAACCCACAGGGTTTGCACACTTAAGGTTCGACGTTGTTTTATGCGTATTTGAGTTATATGGTTAGTTACCGAATGTTGTTCGGAGTCCCGGATGAGATCACAGACGTCACGAGGGTTTCTGGAATGGTCCGGAAACGAAGATTGATATATAGGATGACCTCATTTGGTTCACGGAAGGTTTTCGTGCATTACCGGAAAAGTTTCGGGCTCATCGGTAGTGTACTGGGAGTGCCGGGAGGGGTGCCGGGGACCATCAGGAGGGGTGTCACGCCCAAGGGGTCTCATGGGCTATGGGAAGAGATAAACCAGCCCCTAGTGGGCTAGAATAAGTTCCCACTAAGGCCCATAAGGTTTGAGAAGAAAAAACACAAGGTGGAAAGAGTTTCCATGTGGGAAGGTGGAATCCTACTCCAAGTAGGATTGGAGTAGGACTCCTCCACCTCCAATTTCAGCCAAACCTTTAGGTTTTGAGGCTGCCTCCTCCCCTCCCTCCCTCCTATATATAGTGGGGTTTTAGGGCTGATTTGAGACCACTTTGCCACGGCAGTCCGACCACATACCTCCACGGTTTTTCCTCTAGATCGCGTTTCTGCGGAGCTCGGGCGGAGCCCTGCCGAGATCAGATCACCACCAACCTTCGGAGCGCTGTCACGCTGCCAGAGAACTCATCTACCTCTCCGTCTCTCTTGCTGGATCAAGAAGGCCGAGATTATCGTCGAGCTGTACGTGTGCTGAACGCGGAGGTGCCGTCCGTTCGGCACTAGATCGTGGGACGTATGGCTGGACGGTTCGTGGGGCGGATCGAGGGACGTGAGGACGTTCCACTACATCAACCGTGTTCACTAACGCTTCTGCTGTACGTTCTACAAGGGTACGTAGATCGGAAATCCCCTCTCGTAGATGGACATCACCATGATAGGTCTTCGTGCGCGTAGGAAATTTTTTGTTTCCCATGCGACGTTCCCCAACAGTGAGGGCTTGTGGGGCCCACGTGGCACCACAACCCCCAAACTCAGCTCTATATCTTTCGTCTCGCCCGGAAATTTTTTAGAGAGAAGGTTTCATCGCGTTTTACGATACGGAGGCGCCGCCACCTCCTGTTCTTCATTTGGAGGGCAGATCTGGAGTCCGTTCGGGGCTCCTAAGAGGGGAAATCGTCGCCATCGTCATCATCAACCTTCCTCCACCGACAATTCCATGATGCTCTTCACCGTTCGTGAGTAATCTCATCGTAGGCTTGCTGGACGGTGATGAGTTGGATGAGATCTATCATGTAATCGAGTTAGTTTTGATGGGGATTGATCCCTAGTTTCCACTATGTTCTAGATTGATGTTGCTACTACTTGGCTATGCTTAATGCTTGTCACTAGGGACCGAGTGCCATGATTTCAGATCTGAACCTATTATGTTGTCGCCAATATATGTGTGTTTTAGATCCTATCTTGCAAGTTGTAGTCACGTACTGTGTGTTATGACCCGGCAACCCTGGAGTGACAATAGGCGGAACCACTCCCGGAGATGACCATAGTATGAGGAGTTCATGTATTCACAACGTGTTAATGCGTTGGTCTGGTTCTTTATTAAAAGGAGAACCTTAATATCCCGTAGTTTTCATTAGGACCCCGCTGCCACGGGAGGGATGGACAATAGATGTCATGCAAGTTATTTTCCCTAAGCACGTATGACTACATACAAAATACATGCCTACATTTGATCGACGAACGGGAGCTAGTTACTTATCTCTCCGTGTTATAGCTGTTACATGATGAATCACATCCGGCATACTCATCCATCAGCGATCCACTGCCTACGAGTATTTTACTACTGGTCCGTGCTACGTTACTTTGCTACTACTGCTGTTACTCTGCTGCTAGTGTCGTTACTCTGCTGCTACTGTTGTTCCTTGCTATTGCTGTGACTACTGCTGTTACTGTTGCTGCTGCTGCTGTCGCTACTGCTGTTACTCTGCTGTCACTACTGCTGTTACTTGCTATTGCTGTCACTACTGCTGTTACTTGCTACTTGGCTGTTACTTGCTGCAACACTTTTCTGGCGCCATTGATACAACAGTTAGGAATAGTCTGCTGTCAATAGATTTTTTTCTCACGCTGTTGCTATCATACCACTTTGCTACAGATATTTTGCTTGCAAACACTAATCTTTCAGGTGTGGTTGAGAATGACAAACTTAGCTGCTAATACTTGAGAATATTCTTTCGCTTCCCTTTGTCTCGAATCAATAAATTTGGGTTGAATACTCTACCCTCAAAAACTGTTGCGATCCCCTACACTTGTGGGTTATCAAGACCTTTTTCTGGCGCCGTTGCCGGGGAAGCACATCTATATTCTCTGAGTCACTTGGGATTGATGTCTGCTAATCACTATGAGGAATTCGAAAGATCCAAGAACTAAAATCTTGCCTTCCACTACGAGGAGAGGTAAGGAACTGCCATGTAGCTCTGCACTTGATTCACCTTCAGTTATGAGTAAGTTTGCGACTTCGCCTCCTGCTAGAAATCTTGATATGTCACCTATGCCTGATGATGCTATGGTTGATACTATGCCTGATGATGCTATGCTTGATACTATGCCTGATGATGCTATGCTTGATACTGCTTTGCCACTAGGTGCATTCCTTGATGCACAAATTGCTAGAGTTGCTGCTAGATGTGATGATACTTCTGAAACTGCTGATACTATTGAAGTAGAACCGGCTACTATGCCTGAATTGCCTGTTATACCTAAGCGCTATGTTATGGAAGGATAGATAGCCGAGGATTTTCTTGCGTGTAAGGATAGACATGATGTTGAGAAACTACTGTGCAAGTGGAAAGAAAAATCTCTGAACGCTAGGATGAAATACGACCTGAAGTTTGCCACTTCGCCTATCTTCATACCAATAAGGATTATGAATTCTCTGTCGACCCTGAGTTAATCACTCTGGTCGAATCTGATCCTTTTCACGGTTATGAGTCTGAAACGGTTGTAGCCCATCATACCAAACTACACGATATAGCCACCCTATTCACTAGTGAGGAAAAGATCCGCCACTATTATATCCTCAGGCTGTTTCCTTTCTCGCTAAAGGATGATGCTGAGACTTGGTTCACTTCTCTTGCTCCTGGTTGCGTGCGTCGCCCCCAGGATATGGCCTACTACTCTGAAAAATATTTCCCTGCCCATAAGAAGCAAGCTGCCTTGCAGGAAATATACAACTTTGCTCAAGCTGAGGAAGAGAGTCTCCCACAAGCTTGGGGGAGGCTCATCCATCTACTGAATGCTTTGCCTGATCACCCTCTTGAGAAGAATGAAATACTTGATATCTTCTATAATGGACTTACCGATGCTTCAAAAGACCACCTAGATAGTTGTGCTGGTTGTGGTTTTAGGGTACGAATTGTAGAACAAGCTTATATTCTACTGAATAACATCTTGTGCAATGAGAATGCTTGGACTATTCCCGAACCACCTCCTAAGCCAACTCCGAAGAAAAGAGGTATTCTATTCCTCAGTCCTGAAGATATGCAAGAAGCAAAGAAATCTATGTGAGAGAAAGGCATTAAATTTGAAGATGTCAAAAATCTACCACCTATCGAAGAGATCCATGGTCTCGATAACCCGATATAGGTAGTAGAAGTAAATTCTCTGCATAGGTTTGATGAGAGTGATATTCCTTTTGATAAACCTGCTAGCTTATGCCTGGATGAATTTGATAACTTCGTTTCCAAACAACAAAGTTTCAATGATTATGTTAGCAGACAATTGGAACAGAATGCTCGTATGCTTAGTCATTTAAGTGCTTGTGTGGACAGAAATGTCAATGATCTTAAGCTCCTGAGTAAACATGCCTCTATAGTTACTACTTAGGTAGAACAAGTACTTAAGGCTCAAAATGACTTGCCAGTGAGTTGAATGACAATTCCGTTAGATTCGTTACTGGAGGCAGTAGAATGACCCAGGAACCTTTGTATCCTGAGGGTCATCCAAAGAGAATTGAACAAGATTCTCAAGGAGTTAGCACTGGTGCACCTAGTCATCCTAGAAAGAAGAAGAAAGATGATAGGAACTTGCACGCTAGCAACACAGATGCTGCTACACCTGAGAATCCAAACGATGTCTCCGTCTCTGATGCTGAAACACAATCTGGTGATGAACATGAGCCTAATGATGATATCAATAGTGATGTTCATGAAGATGCTCAACCTAGCAATGATAAGGATGTGGAGATTGAACCTGCTGATCTTGATAACCCACAACCTAAGACTAAGAGATACGATACGAATGACCTCGCTGCTAGGAAGCATGGTAAAGAAAGGGAACCATCGGTTCAGAAACCTATGCCCTTTCCTCCCAAACCATCCAAGAAAAAGGATGATGAGGATCTTGAGCGATTTGTTGAAATGATCAGACATGTCTTTCTGCAAATGCGTTTGACAGATATGCTCAAAATTTATCCGTGTGCTAAGTACATGAAGGATATTGTGACTAATAAGAGGAGGATACCTCGGGTTGAGATTTCCACCATGCTTGCTAATTATACCTTCAAGGGTGGAACTCCTAAGAAACTAGGTGATCCCGGTGTGCCCACTATACCTTGCTCCATTAAAGGCAATTACGTTAGAACTGCTTTATGCGACCTTGGAGCCGGTGTTAGTGTTATGCCTCTCTCTATTTATCATAGACTTGAACTGGATAAGTTGACACCCACTGAAATCTCTGTGCAAATGGCGGACAAATCAACTGCTTCCCTATCAGCATTTGCGAGGATGTGCCTGTTGTGGTTGCTAATGTCACTATCTTAACAGACTTTGTTATCTTGGATATTCCAGAGGACGATGCCATGGCAGTCATCCTCGGAAGACCCTTTTTAAACACTGCAGGGGATGTTATAGATTGCAACAAAGGCAATGTCACTTTCCATGTCAACGGTAATGAGCATACGGTGCACTTTCCGAAGAAACAATATCGAGTACATTGCATCAATGCTATCGAAAAAACTCCATCGATTCTTATTGGGAGCTTTGAATGCCCTATACCTCGTGTCAAGATGAAGTATGCTTTGCTTGTTGGGGAGATACACATCCCCATTGAGGTAACCTAGTGACTAATCAAAAAAAATTCTCCGTCCTCTTTTGCGATTCGAAAAGGTTTGTCGAGGAGGCTTGATCAACCTCACTGACGGATTTCTTTGGATGACCATGAGATGGATGAATCGAGGAGTCACAAACTTCTATTCCAAGCTTTCACTTTAGGTTGCTTAGAAGAAAAATGATAGATTTAGTTTAGTTTTCCCTGTTTTCTGTTTTAGCGTCCGGTAGAAAAGTACCCCGAAAATAAAAGTTCTCCGAACGTCCTGAAAATCTAGTATGATTTTCTCTGGAATTTTTGAAAAATTCTGAGAAAAAGAGCTTGTCTGGGGTCCACACGAGCGGCCACAAGCCCACCCAGGCTTGTGGGGCCCAGAGGCACCCCCTCCACTCCTTCTTGCTCTTATCTCCTTCTCCTACCTCCAGAAAAAATCGTTTCACAGCTCAAACCCGTGTTCTTGCTCCTCTTGCTGGGATTTTCGATCTCTTTGCTCAAATCACCATTCTCCGAACTGTTTTCGGGAAATTACTCCTTGGTAAGTGGCTCCTCCATTGGTCTAATTAGTTTTTGCTCTAGTGCCTTATACTCCGCATATTTTTGCTGCCTTGGTGACCATGTTCTTGAGCTTTGCATGCTGATTTTAGCTTGTCCCAAGTAGTTTTGATGCGTAATATGGCCTCTAGGCACTTGTTGGAGTAGTTGCTATGAGTTTCGTTGAGCCTAGTTCACTTTTCCTTAGAATCACTAAAAATTTCAGAAATTTTCTGTCGGGACCCCGATCCTGAGTCATAAGAACCTAGCGTGTAACACATCACATCACTTTGCGGCCTCACGCACGGTAAACTCCACGGCTGCCACCTTACCTTGGCCGGGACCGTTTGCGTCTTTTGGCTCACGTATATGAATATGTTGCTAGCATTCAAACGACAAAGAACCCGGGTCGACATGACAAGTTATAAACCCCAGCGGTACAACCGTACAGGGACAGGCATACATAACCCAGCAAAGCAGGTGTTGGTCATCAGCATGTGTAGACGAGTCGTAGCAAGCTACAAGGACTCCATTACACCGCGTGACATTTCCCCGAGGGGACAGACACAGCAGCAAAGAAGGATACATGCCGGTCAATCAATGTGTTCCGATTAGTAGCAAACTACCAAGGCTCGATGGAATCACAGAGAGGCATTTCCTTGCAAAGAGTACTACTAAAGGCAAACAACTAGGTGTCGAATCCCACACATATAATGCATTTCAAACATACACACATTATGCACGATATGTGTAGATACAGCATGGCATCACAACATAACTCTATGACTCAAGCATTTATTAAAGACTCATAAGAGTCAACATAGTATGATATTACAAACAGGGGTCTCGTGACCCGACACTCAAGTCATACGAACAACAAGAGGAAGAAAATCATGTCTGGGTACAGACATCTACTAAAAGTGGCTGGAAGAGCCTGAAAAGCTACTATTACCCTACCAAAGGAGGCAGACCTCTGTCTGGGATTCCCAAGCTATTCCGGTCAACATCGAACACATCGCGTAGAACCTTTTAATGAGTCTAAGTCCTCTCTGCAAAAACATAAATAAAGCAACCGTGAGTACAAGGGTACTCAGCAAGTCTTACATCAGAACTATCTACATATGCATCATGTTTCAATGAAAGGATTGTGGGGTTTGATTGTAGCAAGCCAGCTTTGACTCTTGGCTAACCTGTACTACGACTACAAGTTCTTTCTTTGAGGTGGGATAGCGCACACGAGTCCACATATTCACCAATGCAATACACCACTATCGATCCACTCTCGTCTCCCTACGAGAAGGCCTTCCATAGCACTCACACTTATCTTGCATGTTTTAGAGTATCCATTTAAATTGTCTATGTACCACGTAATGTTTCCAAGTAGTCCATAACCGAGGACGCGACTATTCGAACAGATTGAATCAGCCTGCAGGGGTATACTTCTTCACACATGTTCCCACCACTTAGCACCATATGCATGTCATGCATCTCGGCAACCTTCAAGCGGAAGCACTGGCATGGGTGTCGGCCACGACCGTTAACCACACAAGACCCTAGTCCAGGTTTATCGCCTATTTGAGACTGAACCCGCAAGGAAGTCCGGCCGAGGTTTCCTCTACGGCCCCAAACGATGCGCGCAGGGTTCCCAAGCCCACCATTCGGGTGCCACTTGGTACACCGTGCCACTGTGTATCTACCGTAGTGAAGCCTACCCCGTCGGGCAGAGCTAAACACGGCCGCCAACACTTTTCCTACAAACACCAGAAACTAATTGCAACTCCTGGACAAAGATCTAGGCGATTAATAAGACGAGAGGGTCAATTAAGTATCCCAATGTGTGGTAGTATGTTGTCTTGGATAACACACACAGAACTCAGTTCTTAAGGACGGTCCCAATGAGACAACCCACCATGTACTCCTACATGGCCTCTCATCGCTACCTTTACCAAATCAGATTCACACCTTTACTCCAACACTGTAGGACATGAACACAACCATTCCGATTCATCATCCAGACGGATCAGACCCGACACAACTCTAAGCATAGCAGGCATTGTAAACAAGCATGGATGAGTAAGCACATCAAGGCTCAAGCAGTTGCTACTCATGCTAAGTGGTTTCAACTATTTACTGTGACAAAATCAGGTCATGCGGAGGAATGGGTTCAACTACCGTTAACATGTACAGTTGAATCGTGTTTGGCCTAATGCAGTAAAAGAGAGCAGGAGCGAGGGAGTGGGTTTATTTGAATATGCTCAAGGGGGGTTTGCTTGCCTGACACGTCTGAAGATAGCAATGACTCTTCATCAATGTCAACGATCACGTCGTCGGAAACATCGTCTACCGAGGGGGAACAACACCGACAAACAAGAAAGAACAACAATTACTTCACAGAAATGCAACACTATGATGCATTCTCAAGACATGAAATGAAAGGTGGCAGGGCTAATGTGGCTATCGTTTCTTAAGTTGTAGTTGGTTTGAATTAGGATTCAAACATCACTTCAAGCCGGTTATTTTTCCGGATACCCTTTTAATTGATTCGACCTGATGCTCATAACAAATTGCTCCAACATCTATGGAGTTAGTATTTTGAGGTACTGATTTGCATTGACCAATGTTTGGTCATAACAATTGAAGTGGAATTCAAATAAGTATCAATTTCCAACTCCAAACTAATTATGAAATTTATCCTATTCACCATTTTGCCTATTTGGTGATGTTAACTTTTCCAAACATGCATGAAAATACCGTAATCAGATTCCTTGGATTTTTCTGATACTTTTTCATATATAAATTATTTTCATTGGAGTTACAGATTATTTTCTATGATTTTTAGAAGTTTTAGGCATTTTCTGGAATTATTTTATAAACAAAATTACGAATATTGCATCAGCACTAACGTCAGCAGGTCAACTGGCCGGCCTGGTTAAACCTGACAGCCAGGGCCCACTAGTCAGTGACACAAGTGTTAAAAATGGTTTAATTTTAAACTTTTATTTCTAATTAGGGTCTGGGCCCATTGTTAGTGGGTCATTAGGTTAATTATTTTGTTTAACTTATTTCTGAAATATTCTAATTTGACAGGGGCCAGGCCCCACCTGTAGGTGACCCAAGGGAGGTCAAACCCCTGGTTGACAGGGTCAGACCCATCGGCGGCTCGACGCCGGCGAGGTCCGAGGCGGCGGAGGCACGTCGGAGTTGCCTAGATGGCACTACACTGGCCGGAATCAAGCGCTGAGAGCACTGGGGCGTAGCCCAGGCTCGCGCGAATCCGATGGGGCACATGGAGGAACATGAGATCGCCGGAATGATGGCCGACGACGATCTTAAGCAGCGACGGGGTTCGGCCGTGGTGGGGCTAGCGCTGGGGACGCGGAACGGGATAGGGAGATGGGGGAAAATGGTCAGCGGCTCACGGGGGGCTCGACTGGCGGCTCGGAACGCTCGAGGAGGCCCTGCTGGCAGCGAATCGATGACGGCATCTGGCGGCCGGAGATGAGGAAGATGGCGGCAGTGGCGGCGCTTCGAGGCTCCCGTGCCCGATTCCAGTGGCGATGAGGAGCAGGGTGACGTGACGGTCCTTATGGGCTTTTTGGAGAGGCGAGGGGAGGCCGTAGGCTACGGCTGCAACTGACGGCGGCTTGGTCATGGCGAGCAGAGGCAAGGAGAAGATGGAGGGGAGGAAGAAGATGAGGCAGAGGGGGCGGGGGCGGCTCAGCGGCGCGAAGATAAGGGAGACGAGGCGAGGCATGCATGCTGTTGGAATTATGCCCTAGAGGCAATAATAAAGTTATGTATAGTTATTATTATAATTCCTGTATCAAGATAATAGTTTATTATCCATGCTATAATTGTATTGAATGAAGACTCATTTACATGTGTGGATACATAGACAAAACACCGTCCCTAGCATGCCTCTAGTTGGCTAGCCAGTTGATCAATGATAGTCAGTATCTTCTGATTATGAACAAGGTGTTGTTGCTTGATAACTGGATCACGTCATTGGGAGAATCACGTGATGGACTAGACCCAAACTAATAGACGTAGCATGTTGATCGTGTCATTTTGTTGCTACTGTTTTCTGCGTGTCAAGTATTTATTCCTATGACCATGAGATCATATAACTCACTGACACCGGAGGAATGCTTTGTGTGTATCAAACGTCGCAACGTAACTGGGTGACTATGAAGATGCTCTACAGGTATCTCCGAAGGTGTTAGTTGAGATAGTATGGATCAAGACTGGGATTTGTCACTCCGTGTGACGGAGAGGTATCTCGGGGCCCACTCGGTAATACAACATCACACACAAGCCTTGCAAGCAATGTAACTTAGTGTAAGTTCAGGGATCTTGTATTACGGAACGAGTAAAGAGACTTGCCGGTAAACGAGATTGAAATAGGTATGCGGATACTGACGATCGAATCTCGGGCAAGTAACATACCGAAGGACAAAGGGAATGACATACGGGATTATACGAATCCTTGGCACTGAGGTTCAAACGATAAGATCTTCGTAGAATATGTAGGATTCAATATGGGCATCCAGGTCCCGCTATTGGATATTGACCGAGGAGTCTCTAGGGTCATGTCTACATAGTTCTCGAACCCGCAGGGTCTGCACACTTAAGGTTCGACGTTGTCTTATGCGTATTTGAGTTATATGGTTGGTTACCGAATGTTGTTCGGAGTCCCGGATGAGATCACGGACATCACGAGGGTTTCCGGAATGGTCCGGAAACGAAGATTGATATATAGGATGACCTCATTTGATTACCGGAAGGTTTTCGGAGTTACCGGGAATGTACCGGGAATGACGAATGGGTTCCGGGAGTTCACCGGGGGGGGGGGGGCAACCCACCCCGGGGAAGCCCATAGGCATTGGGGGAGCCACACCAGCCCTTAGTGGGTGGGACAGCCCACAAGTGCCCAATGCGCCAAGAGAAGAAAAATCAGGAGGAAAGAAAAAAAAAGGAAGGAGGTGGGAAGGAAGGGGGACTCCTCCCACCAAACCAAGTCCAACTCGGTTTGGGGGGGGGGAGTCCTCCCCCCCTTGGCTCGGCCAACTCCTTGGGGGTCCTTGGACCCCAAGGCAAGGCCCCCCTCCCTCCTCCTATATATATGGAGCAATTAGGGCTGATTTGAGATGACTTTCTCACGGCTGCCCGACCACATACCTCCACGGTTTTTCCTCTAGATCGCGTTTCTGCGGAGCTCGGGCGGAGCCCTGCTGAGACAAGATCATCACCAACCTCCGGAGCGCCGTCACGCTGCCGGAGAACTCTTCTACCTCTCCGTCTCTCTTGCTGGATCAAGAAGGCCGAGATCATCGTCGAGCTGTACGTGTGCTGAACGCGGAGGTGCCGTCCGTTCGGTACTAGATCGTGGGACTGATCGCGGGATTGTTCGCGGGGCGGATCGAGGGACGTGAGGACGTTCCACTACATCAACCGTGTTCTCTAACGCTTCTGCTGTACGGTCTACAAGGGTATGTAGATCACTCATCCCCTCTCGTAGATGGACATCGCCATGATAGGTCTTCGTGCGCGTAGGAAATTTTTTGTTTCCCATGCGACGTTTCCCAACAGTGGTATCAGAGCTAGGTTCATGCGTAGATGTCTTCTCGAGTAGAACACCAAAGTTTTTGTGGGCGGTGATGTGCGCTTTGCTGCCCTCCTTAGTCCTTTCTTGATTCCGCGGTATTGTTGGATTGAAGCGGCTTGGACCGACATTACTCGTACGCTTACGAGAGACTGGTTTCATCGTTACGAGTAACCCCCTTTGCTCAAAGATGACTGGGAAGTGACGGTTTCTCCAACTTTAGTTGAATCGGATTTGACCGAGGAGGTCCTTGGATGAGGTTAAATAGCAACTCATATATCTCCGTTGTGGTGTTTGCGTAAGTAAGATGCGGTCCTACTAGATACCCTTGGTCACCACGTAAAACATGCAACAACAAAATTAGAGGACGTCTAACTTGTTTTTGCAGGGTATGATTGTGATGTGATATGGCCAATGATGTGATGTGATATATTGGATGTATGAGATGATCATGTTGTAATAGAAATATCGACTTGCACGTCGATGGTACGGCAACCGGCAGGAGCCATAGGGTTGTCTTTATACTAACGTTTGTGCTTGCAGATGCGTTTACTATTTTGCTAGGATGTAGCTTTAGTAGTAATAGCATAAGTAGCACGACAACCCCGATGGCAACACGTTGATGGATGATCAGGGTGTGGCGCCGGTGACAAGAAGATCGTGCCGGTGCTTTGGTGATGGAGATCAAGAAGCACGTGATGATGGCCATATCATGTCACTTATGAATTGCATGTGATGTTAATCCTTTTATGCACCTTATTTTGCTTAGAACGACGGTAGCATTATGAGGTGATCTCTCACTAAAATTTCAAGATGAAATTGTGTTCTCCCCGACTGTGCACTGTTGCTACAGTTCGTCGTTTCGAGACACCACGTGATGATCGGGTGTGATAGACTCAACGTTCACATACAACGGGTGCAAAATAGTTGCGCACGCGGAACACTCGGGTTAAGCTTGACGAGCCTAGCATGTGCAGACATGGCCTCGGAACACATGAGACCGAAAGGTCGATCATGAATCATATAGTTGATATGATTAGCATAGGGATGCTTACCACTGAAACTATACTCAACTCACGTGATGATCGGACTTGGGATAGTGTAAGTGGATCATGAACCACTCAAATGACTAGAGAGATGTACTTTTTGAGTGGGAGTTTAGCATATAATTTCATTAAGTTGAACTCTAATTATCTTGAACATAGTCTAAGCCACTTTGAATATATTTGTGTTGTAGATCATGGCTCACGCGACAGTCATCCTGAATTTTAATACGTTCCTAGAGAAAGCTAAGTTGAAAGATGATGGAAGCAACTTTGTAGACTGGGCTCGTAATCTTAAGCTAATCTTACAAGCTGGGAAGAAGGATTATGTCCTTAATGCTGCGCTAGGAGATGAACCACCCGCTACGGCTGATCTGGATGTTAAGAACGCTTGGTTAGCACATAAGGAGGACTACTCAATAGTTCAATGTGCAGTCTTGTATGGCTTAGAACCGGGACTTCAACGTCGCTTTGAGCGTCATGGAGCATTTGAGATGTTCCAGGAGTTGGAGTTTATCTTTCAGAAGAATGCCCGGATCGAGAGGTCTGAGACCTCCAATAAATTCTATGCTTGCAAGATGGAGGAAAACTCGTCTGTCAGTGAACATGTGCTCAAAATGTCAGGGTACTCAAACCGTCTAGCTGAACTGGGGATTGAACTCCCGCAAGAAGCTATCACTGACAGAATCCTTCAATCACTGCCGCCAAGCTATAAAGGCTTTGTGTTGAACTACAACATGCAAGGGATGAACAAGTCTCCCGGCGAGTTGTTTGCGATGCTGAAAGTCGCAGAGTCTGAACTCCGTAAAGAGCATCAAGTGTTGATGGTGAGCAAGACCACTAGTTTCAAGAGAAACGGCAAAGGCAAGAAGGGCAATTCGAAGAAGAGCGGCAAGCCTGTTGCCAATCCGCCGAAGAAACCCAAGGCTGGACCTAAGCCTGAAACAGAGTGCTTCTATTGCAAGGGTATGGGTCACTGGAAGCGCAACTGCCCCAAGTATCTGGCAGATAAGAAGGCGGGCAAAGAAAAATCAGGTATATTTGATATACATGTTATTGATGTGTACTTAACCGGCTCTCGTAGTAGTGCCTGGGTATTTGATACCGGTTCTGTTGCTCACATTTGCAACTCGAAGCAGGAACTGCGGAATAGACGAAGGCTGGCGAAAGACGAAGTGACGATGCGCGTAGGAAACGGTTCCAAGGTTGATGCAATCGCCGTCGGCATAGTGTCACTTCAACTACCATCGGGATTAGTGATGAACTTAAATCATTGTTATTTAGTGCCTGCGTTGAGCATGAACATTATATCTGGATCTTGTTTATTGCGAGACGGTTACTCTTTTAAATCTGAGAATAATGGTTGTTCTATTTCTATGAGTAACATCTTTTATGGTCATGCACCGAATGTGAGAAGATTGTTCATATTGAATCTTGATATCGATACGCATATACATAACATTGAGACCAAAAGAGTTAGAGTAAACAATGATAGCGCCATATTTTTGTGGCACTGCCGCTTGGGTCATATTGGTGTAAAGCGCATGAAGAAACTCCATGCTGATGGAATTTTGGAGTCACTTGACTTTGATTCACTTGACACGTGCGAACCATGCCTCATGGGCAAGATGACTAAAACTCCGTTCTCCGGAACAATGGAGCGTGCAAGTGACTTGTTGGAAATCATACATACCGATGTGTGTGGTCCAATGAGCGTAGAGGCACGCGGCGGATATCGTTATTTTCTCACCTTCACTGACGATTTGAGTAGATATGGTTATGTCTACTTGATGAAGCACAAGTCTGAAACATTTGAAAAGTTCAAGCAATTTCAGAGTGAAGTGGAAAATCATCGTAACAAGAAGATCAAGTTCCTGCGGTCTGATCGTGGGGGTGAATATCTGAGTTTCGAGTTTGGTGCTCACTTAAGACAATGTGGAATTGTTTCGCAGTTAACACCGCCTGGAACACCACAGCGTAATGGTGTGTCCGAACGTCGTAATCGTACTTTGTTAGAGATGGTGCGATCTATGATGTCTCTTACTAATTTGCCGTTATCATTTTGGGGTTATGCATTAGAAACAGCTGCATTCACTTTAAATAGGGCACCATCAAAATCCGTTGAGACGACACCATACGAACTGTGGTATGGCAAAAGGCCAAAGTTGTCGTTTCTTAAAGTTCGGGGATGTGATGCTTATGTCAAAAAGCTTCACCCTGAAAAGCTGGAACCCAAAGCGGAAAAATGCGTCTTCATAGGTTACCCAAAAGAGATAGTTGGGTACACCTTCTATCTCAAATCCGAGGGCAAAGTGTTTGTTGCTAAGAACGGAACTTTTCTCGAGAGGGAGTTTCTCTCAAGAGAATTGAGTGGGAGGAAGATAGAACTTGACGAGGTTGTCGAACCTCTCATCCCTCTGGATGGTGGCGCAGGGCAAGGGGAAACCTCTGTCATTGCGACGCCAGTTGAGGAGGAAGTTAATGATGATGATCATGAAACTCCAGTTCAAGTTTCTGTTGAACCACGCAGGTCGATGAGATCACTCGCTGCTCCAGAGTGGTACGGTAATCCCGTCTTATCAATCATGTTGTTAGACAACAATGAATCTGCAAATTATGAAGAAGCAATGGTGGGCCCAGATTCCAACAAATGGCTAGAAGCCATGAAATCCGAGATAGGATCCATGTATGAGAACAAAGTGTGGACTTTGGAGATACTACCTGAGGGCCGCAAGGCTATTCCGAACAAATGGATCTTTAAGAAGAAGACGGACGCTGACGGTAATGTGACCGTTTATAAAGCTCGACTTGTGGCAAAGGGTTTTTCACAAGTTCCAGGAATTGACTACGATGAGACTTTCTCTCCCGTGGCAATGCTTAAGTCCGTCAGAATCATGTTAGCAATAGCTGCATTTTTCGTTTATGAAATCTGGCAGATGGATGTCAAAACGGCGTTCCTTAACGGTTTCCTTAAGGAAGAGTTGTATATGATGCAACCCGAAGGTTTTGTCGATCCTAAAAGTGCTAACAAGGTATGCAAGCTCCAGCGATCCATTTATGGACTGGTGCAAGCATCTCGGAGTTGGAACAAACGCTTTGATGAGGTGATCAAAGCATTTGGGTTTATACAAGTGGTTGGAGAATCTTGTATTTACAAGAAAGTGAGTGGGAGCTCTGTGGCGTTTCTAATATTATATGTAGATGACATATTACTGATTGGAAACAACGTAGAGCTTTTGGAGAGCATAAAAGGTTACTTGAATAAAAGTTTCTCTATGAAGGACCTAGGAGAAGCTGCTTACATTCTAGGCATTAAGATCTATAGGGATAGATCAAAACGCCTGATAGGACTTTCACAAAGCACATACCTTGATAAAGTTTTGAAGAGGTTCAAAATGGAACAGTCCAAGAAAGGGTTCTTGCCAGTGTTACAAGGTACGAGATTGAGTAAGACTCAGTGCCCAGCAACTGATGAAGATAGAGAGCATATGCGCTCCGTCCCCTATGCTTCAGCCATAGGTTCTATCATGTATGCGATGCTGTGCACTAGACCGGATGTTAGCCTGGACATAAGTATGGCAGGTAGGTTCCAGAGTAATCCAGGAGTGGATCACTGGACAGCGGTCAAGAATATCCTGAAGTACCTGAAAAGGACTAAGGAGATGTTTCTCGTGTATGGAGGTGACGAAGAGCTCGTCGTAAAAGGTTACGTCGATGCAAGCTTTGACACAGATCCGGACGACTCTAAGTCACAAAACGGATACGTATTTATTCTTAATGGGGGTGCAGTAAGCTGGTGCAGTTCCAAGCAAAGCGCCGTAGCAGATTCTACATGTGAAGCGGAGTACATGGCTGCCTCGGAGGCGGCTAAGGAGGGTGTCTGGATGAACCAGTTCATGACGGATCTTGGAGTGGTGCCAAGTGCACTGGATCCAATAACCTTGTTCTGTGACAACACTGGTGCCATTGCCTTAGCAAAGGAACCAAGGTTTCACAAGAAGACAAGACATATCAAACGACCCTTCAACCTCATCCGCGACTACGTCGAGTAGGAGGACGTAAATATATGCAAAGTGCACACGGATCTGAATGTAGCAGACCCGCTAACTAAACCTCTTCCACGGCCAAAACATGATCGACACCAGAACTGTATGGGTGTTAGATTTATTACAATGTAATTCACATGGTGATGTGAGGGCTAGATTATTGACTCTAGTGCAAGTGGGAGACTGTTGGAATTATGCCCTAGAGGCAATAATAAATGTATAGTTATTATTATAATTCCTGTATCAAGATAATAGTTTATTATCCATGCTATAATTGTATTGAATGAAGACTCATTTACATGTGTGGATACATAGACAAAACACCGTCCCTAGCATGCCTCTAGTTGGCTAGCCAGTTGATCAATGATAGTCAATGTCTTCTGATTATGAACAAGGTGTTGTTGCTTGATAACTGGATCACGTCATTGGGAGAATCACGTGATGGACTAGACCCAAACTAATAGACGTAGCATGTTGATCGTGTCATTTTGTTGCTACTGTTTTCTGCGTGTCAAGTATTTATTCCTATGACCATGAGATCATATAACTCACTGACATTGGAGGAATGCTTTGTGTGTATCAAACGTCGCAACGTAACTGGGTGACTATAAAGATGCTCTACAGGTATCTCCGAAGGTGTTAGTTGAGTTAGTATGGATCAAGACTGGGATTTGTCACTCCGTGTGACGGAGAGGTATCTCGGGGCCCACTCGGTAATACAACATCACACACAAGCCTTGCAATCAATGTAACTTAGTGTAAGTTGCGGGATCTTGTATTACGGAACGAGTAAAGAGACTTGCCGATAAACGAGATTGAAATAGGTATGCGGATACTGACGATCGAATCTCGGGCAAGTAACATACCGAAGGACAAAGGGAATGACATACGGGATTATACGAATCCTTGGCACTGAGGTTCAAACGATAAGATCTTCGTAGAATATGTAGGATTCAATATGGGCATCCAGGTCCCGCTATTGGATGTTGACCGAGGAGTCTCTCGGGTCATGTCTACATAGTTCTAGAACCCGCAGGGTCTGCACACTTAAGGTTCGACGTTGTTTTATGCGTATTTGAGTTATATGGTTGGTTACCGAATGTTGTTCGGAGTCCCGGATGAGATCACGGACGTCACGAGGGTTTCCGAAATGGTCCGGAAACGAAGATTGATATATAGGATGACCTCATTTGATTACCGGAAGGTTTTCGGAGTTACCGGGAATGTACCGGGAATGACGAATGGGTTCCGGGAGTTCACCGGGGGGGGGCAACCCACCCCGGGGAAGCCCATAGGCATTGGGGGAGCCACACCAGCCCTTAGTGGGCTGGTGGGACAGCCCACAAGTGCCCAATGCGCCAAGAGAAGAAAAATCAAGAGGAAAAAAAAAGGAAGGAGGTGGGAAGGAAGGGGGACTCCTCCCACCAAACCAAGTCCAACTCGGTTTGGGGGGGGGGGGGGGGCGTCCTCCCCCCCTTGGCTCAGCCGACTCCTTGGGGGTCCTTGGACCCCAAGGCAAGGCCCCCCTCCCTCCTCCTATATATATGGAGCAATTAGGGCTGATTTGAGACGACTTTCTCACGGCTGCCCGACCACATACCTCCACGATTTTTCCTCTAGGTCGCGTTTCTGCGGAGCTCGGGCGGAGCCCTGCTGAGACAAGATCATCACCAACCTCCGGAGCGCCGTCACGCTGCCGGAGAACTCTTCTACCTCTCCGTCTCTCTTGCTGGATCAAGAAGGCCGAGATCATCGTCGAGCTGTACGTGTGCTGAACGCGGAGGTGCCGTCCGTTCGGTACTAGATCGTGGGACTGATCGCGGGATTGTTCGCGGGGCGGATCGAGGGACGTGAGGACGTTCCACTACATCAACCGCGTTCTCTAACGCTTCTGCTGTACGGTCTACAAGGGTACGTAGATCACTCATCCCCTCTCGTAGATGGACATCACCATGATAGGTCTTCGTGCGCGTAGGAATTTTTTTGTTTCCCATGCGACGTTTCCCAACACACGCAGGGAGGAGGTGGAAGCAGGAGGTGGCGAGGCACGATGGCAAGCTCGCCACGGCTTTGCCCGTCCTCCTGGCAGAGGAGGAAGATGACCTCCTCGCCCCTGGTGGACTGGGCCTGGAGGGGCGACAGGTAAGCTTTTCTATTTTCTTCTCTTTATTCTTTTCTGTTTTCTATTTGCTAACATTTGTGTTGATTTGAAAATAAATCCAAATCATTTTGCAAAATTCTTATAATATTTTCATGTGGCATAAATATAAATGTCCAATACCACATAATAGTTTCATACAAAGCTATATTTATAAATAGAAATATAATTCCATTTGAAATAGTTGTTTGATTAAATCAAAAATCCAATATAAAAAGTTTTTGTGATCCAAAATATTGTTTGACAATTTTTATTTCAGTCCAATATTTTATTGAAAAATCAGGGACATTTCCTTGAATCAATTTGAAGCAATATTTATGTTGCTTGTTTGAGAAAAATTTAAATGATGAGGCTTGATCACTTCTCATTTCATTTCCAAAAGAAAAAAAAATAGGAATGCATGCATGAGATGCAAAGACAAACAATTCCAGGTCTGGGGCTGTGACAACTCACCCCCACTAAACAAGAATCTCGTCCCGAGATTCAGGCGTAGTCGGGAGGAGGAAGAGGGGACACTAAACTATCACAATCTTCACGATCCATTTGTTCTCTCGAGGATGTGGATTCATCGTACCATGTTGATCTTGACATGTTTGTCCTTGAGGTCTTCATCTAGCTTGACGACAAAAGAACAGAGAGACGACATAAGATTCGATCACCTCGAAGATCGAGCAACTCAAGATCAGCTCATAGAATGAGACATAAAGACGTCCCTTGAGCTGAAACACAACACTCATGACAGAAACGAGGAAGTGAGGCATAAGACAAAAGTTCAATTGGTAGGCAACAAATCCAGGCCTAAAATAGATGCTGGCGAGGTTTCAAAGTAGCGAGGATTAGGTTGCCCTTCGTACCACAACGGGGCACCTTAGGAAGTTGACTCATAGTTATTCCCTTAAGTGGCAAAAAGAATTACTTTTGATCCTAATATCATTGAAACGCTTCCTATCACGAAAGACAATTCACAATTAATTGTTGGAGGAATTTGAAAGAATGGCATACTCAGTTTGAAAGAAACTAGAGTTATAGAACAACTCGGTGAACGGAAGGCACGTTCCAAGTATTACCGAGGATATAACCTATTGTCTGACCATGCTCTCAAGAACTTGAGCATTTCCATATTCATCAAGGTTTACCAACATCCGTGCCAAGGATCCTGGTGACACAACATACTACCATGATGAACAGTGATGGAGGATGCAGATGCAAAGGAATACAACACTTCCTCAGATTTCACCTTAGCTGTGCCAAGGGAACGAAATCTGGTTGATCGACCGAGAGACATTTAGCACTCCGCTTCTAATGTTCTCCTTGATGTACTAGCACAACCCAATTATAAGTCATGCTTTATATCTAGCACAACAAATATAGATCGGACTTCGGGCTCAAAGGTGATCCATGAGGAACAACTTCCAAAATAAGTCATACAGAACCTCATGGGGAGATGGCTAAGATTGCTGATACAAGATATTATAATATCAAGTCTTCCGGCTAGGTGTGTTAGCCATTACATCACTTTACCGGGTTACATAGAGACCAATATAATAATTCTTGGGGAAAGTTCCAACCATTATAACTGCCTGAGATTCAGCTCCGGTTGGTGCCACGATGCTTCAGACAAACCATGTCTGAAAAGAAAGATTGCAACATAAATCGACGAGACAACGTTGCATGATTCTCAGGAAATGAACTACGGAAGACAACTCCAAAACATGAGCTGGATCGCAAGACCCACGTGAACACACTGCCCAAGACAACCGTGAACACATGAAAAGTCTTACAACAAAAACTACCGAGTTCTGGATGGGAACCATCATTGCGGATATCGAAGCCATGTGCAAGTCCGTCTGGTACCTTCAGGAATGGCACTTACCTTCTTTTCCTTGAACAAATCAATCAGTGGCTTGGTGTGCTAGGAGATACATATGGAGTGAGGATGATCAGTCTATCAAACCATAGAATACTTCGCACGTGCATGATTGACTTGGGATGATTCCGAAGAAACAAATTAACTTTTCTCGAATTCACGGCAGCAACTTGCATCAGATGCACATGAATTAGAGGAATTCACTTCTTACACCTAACATATACCTCGTGCACGAGACACGAAGACAATGTCTAGAAAGTTTCCAGCACTAGCTTGATGTCCAACATAGATCATGGAACAAATTAGAATGTTGCCGTTGGGCTCAACAACAATTCATCAAGATACCCATATAAATGGATTTCCACAACTATGTGAGCAAGATAATAGCATTGGTCAGATCAAAGAATATAATGGTGTAGGCTCAAGGAAAACCCTAAGTAAGACACCGCTACGAAAATCTTTGGTTCTGAGTCTGATTTGACAATAGCCGATGCTCAAATCAAAATTTAACAAGATAATATATGCCACAATTGATCACATGAATCAACCGATGAAAATATCATCTTTCTTCACACCCACACAACAGAAAGATATCCCTTTTAAATGAGCTGAGTTTAGGCGAAGCTTTTATCTTCCAACTCTCCAAGTTGTTGTTTAGCTTAACCAACTAGCTCGGGGTATCCAATACGGATTCTGGGAGAAGGGGTTGGTTTATAGAAAAACCAACTTGATCACGAGCTCTATCATAACAGTCAGGAAACACCCTGGTAATACTTCCGAGAAGATATTCGGAAAATCACGAACCACCGATATATTATTAAGCTCGGGAACAATCTCGCTTCTTAGGGCAAGATGATGTGATCAATAGAACGAGGGATTGCCAAAATCCTAACTCATTGATCGAAAAGTGCTCCATGAACCATGGACTAGGTAGCACGGTCAGTCTTAGGATGACGATTCAATCACCATCACCGTAAGAGTGAAATTATTGTCCATTAGCTACCAAGCAATAGCATTGCTAGGAGTATTGATTTCACACATCATGGTTCACTTGTCGATATTCCGGTTACAACCAACACGAAAACCGAGGGATGAACAATGATAGCGAGAAGTATCGCTGCATCAAGAGCTCATAAGAGATGGTGCAATTCTCATAACACTCTTGACAAAAAGAGGGTAATACTCCAAGATAGAACAGAACAAAAGTTGGTTTAGCATTTCGATCTGCGGAATACAACTACTTTGACCCAATCCAAGAAATGGATGAAGTACTGGAGTTTGCTTCTCCGAGTCATTCGAGAATAGAACAACTTGATAGACTAAAAGAATAATAGGCATCGATAACATGGATGCACAACTACTCTTAACTATCCTCTCATAGATGAAGGTCAGAATCCAACTAGATAGGACCAACTCAAGAGCACTTGATTTCTTGAGTTATGGATGCATGGATTAGAATGTCGAACGAGTTCAACATAATTCTTCCAGATAACCCATGCAGAAGAGCGGAGTAGGCAGAATCACAATATGGAGTAGAGAACTCATCACGAACACTCTTGTTATGATCTTTAATTCACGGAGAACTTCTGCCAAAGATGATTCATGGTGTTGGAAGAATGATATACCATGAACCTTGGGAGCTACAACAAGGTTACTAATCATTATATAGGAACTAGCAACACTACCAACAGAGATGAGCAGAATGATCCTTGGATTCAAAGACCCAGAAATAGAGTACCTACAAGCTATTTAACATCACGAGATGTTTTTTTTTCGAAGATGATGACCAGAACTATCACACTGGAAGACATACCACACATCTAGACTATTGGGTAGTTATCGGAGTAACATGTTTTCCTAATACTTCAACAAAACATCGAGGTAATAGAATACCTCATCACTATGATTATTGTGCTTTGTCTGGCCAAAAGACATTAGCTCAGGAGGAGGGAATTTGCAATTGCATCAGACTATTTGGGAACTTTGGAAAACTCGGACAGCATAACGGCTGTACGGGCATGAATTATGAGGCAACCTGCAAGAAAACTAACAACATAACAATTGAATTCTTATGGAGACACTGATCCTTGAAGATATCAACTTTCCTAATGAATAGATGGGAAAGCCTAATTTTTAAACCCCGTAGAATAAATAAGAGGGTGAATCAGAATAAGAATGACACAAGGAAAGGAGTAAAAAGAGCCTTACGTTCCCTTCCACAAACAATTCCCTTATATAACTAAAGAGTTGCTAGACACAACATCGACCAGTTTGGCTTGGTTATCCTACAGGCAGTCAAGCTCTGATACCAAAGCTGTCGGGACCCCGATCCTGAGTCATAAGAACCTAGCCCATAACACATCACATCACTTTGCAGCCTCATGCACGATAAACTCCACGGCTACCACCTTACCTTGGCCGGGACCGTTAGCGTCTTTTGGCTCACGTATATGAATATGTTGCTAGCGTTCAAACGACAAAGAACCCGGGTCGACATGACTAGTTATAAACCCCAGCGGTACAACCGTACAAGGACAGGCATACATAACCCAACAAAGCAGGTGTCGGTCATCAGCGTATGTAGACGAGTCATAGCAAGCTACAAGGACTCCATTACACCGTGTGACATTTCCCTGAGGGGACAGACACAACAGCAAAGAAGGATACATGCCGGTCAATCAATGTGTTCCGAGCAGTAGCAAACTACCAAGGCTCGATGGAATCACAAAGAGGCATTTCCTTGTAAAGAGTACTACTAAAGGCAAACAACTAGGTGTCGAATCCCACACATATAATGCATTTCAAACATACACACATTATGCACGATATGTGTAGATACAACATGGCATCACAACATAACTCTATGACTCAAGCATTTATTAAAGACTCATAAGAGTCAACATAGTATGATATTACGAACAGGGGTCTCATGACCCAACACTCAAGTCATACGAACAACAAGCGGAAGCAAATCATGTCTGGGTACAGACATCTACTAAAAGTGGCTGGAAGAGCCTGAAAAGCTACTACGACCCTACCAAAGGAGCCAGACCTCTGTCTGGGATTCCCAAGCTATTCCGGTCAACATCGAACACATCGCGTAGAACCTTTTAATGAGTCTAAGTCCTCTCTGCAAAAACATAAATAAAGCAACCGTGAGTACAAAGGTACTCAGCAAGTCTTACATCAGAACTATCTACATATGCATCATGTTTCAATGAAAGGATTGTGGGGTTTGATTGCAGAAAGCCAGCTTTGACTCTTGGCTAACCTGTACTACGACTACAAGTTCTTTCTTTGAGGTGGGATAGCGCACACGAGTCCACATATTCACCAGTGCAATACACCACTATGGATCCACTCTCCTCTCCCTACGAGAAGGCCTTCCATAGCACTCACACTTATCTTGCATGTTTTAGAGTATCCATTTAAATTGTCTATGTACCACGTAATGTTTCCAAGTAGTCCATAACCGAGGACGCGGCTATTTGAACAGATTGAATCACCCTGCAGGTGTATACTTATTCACACATGCTCCCACCACTTAGCACCATATGCACATCATGCATCTCGGCAACCTTCAAGCGGAAGCACTGGCGTGGGTGTCGGCCACGACCGTTAACCACACAAGACCCTAGTCTAGGTTTATCGCCTATTTGAGACTGAACCCGCAAGGAAGTCCGGCCGAGGTTTCCTCTACGGCCCCAAACGATGCGCGCAGGGTTCCCAAGCCCACCATTCGGGTGCCACTTGGTACACCGTGCCACTGTGTATCTACCGTAGTGAAGCCTACCCCGTCGGGCAGAGCTAAACACGGCCGCCAACACTTTTCCTACAAACACCAGAAACTAATTGCAACTCCTGGACAAAGATCTAGGCGATTAATAAGACGAGAGGGTCAATTAAGTATCCCAATGTGTGGTAGTATGTTGTCTTGGATAACACACACAGAACTCAGTTCTTAAGGACGGTCCCAATGAGACAACCCACCATGTACTCCTACATGGCCTCTCATCGCTACCTTTACCAAATCAGATTCACACCTTTACTCTCACACTGTAGGACATGAACACAACCATTCCGATTCATCATCCAGACGGATCAAACCCGACACGACTCTAAGCATAGCAGGCATTGTGAACAAGCATGGATGAGTAAGCACATCAAGGCTCAAGCAGTTGCTACTCATGCTAAGTGGTTTCAACTATTTACTGTGACAAAATCAGGTCATGCAGAGGAATGGGTTCAACTACCGCTAACATGTAAAGTTGAATCGTGTTTGTCCTAATGCAGTAAAAGAGAGTAGGAGCGAGGGACTGGGTTTATTTCAATATGCTCAAGGGGGGGTTTGCTTGCCTGACACGTCTGTAGATAGCAATGAGTCTTCATCAATGTCAACGATAACATCGTCGGAAACATCGTCTACAGAGGGGGAACAACACCGACAAACAAGAAAGAACAACAATTACTTCACGGAAATGCAACACTATGATGCATGCTCAAGACATGAAATGAAAGGTGGCAGGGCTAATGTGGCTATCATTTCTTAAGTTGTAGTTGGTTTGAATTAGGATTCAAACATCACTTCAAGCCGGTTATTTTTCCGGATACCCTTTTAATTGATTCGACCTGATGCTCATAACAAATTGTTCCAACATGTATGGAGTTAGTATTTTGAGATACTGATTTGCATTGACCAATGTTTGGTCATAACAATTGAAGTGGAATTCAAATAAGTATCAATTTCCAACTCCAAACTAATTATGAAATTTATCCTATTCACCATTTTGCCTATTTGGTCATGTTAACTTTTCCAAACATGCATGAAAATGCCATAATCAGATTCCTTGGATTTTTCTGATACTTTTTCATATATAAATTATTTTCATGGGACTTACATATTATTTTCTATGATTTTCAGAAGTTTTAGGCATTTCGTGGAATTATTTTATAAACAGAAATACTATTATTGCATCAGCACTGACGTCAGTAGGTCAACTGGCCGGCCTGGTCAAACCTGACAGCCAGGGCCCACTAGTCAGTGACACAAGTGTTAAAAAGGGTTTAATTTTAAACTTTTATTTCTAATTAGGGTCTGGGCCCATTGTCAGTGGGTCATTAGGTTAATTATTTTGTTTAACTTATTTCTGAAATATTCTAATTTGACACGGGCCAGGCCCCACTTGTAGGTGACACAAGGGAGGTCAAACCCCTGGTCGACAGGGTCAGACCCACCGGCAGCTCGACGCCGGCGAGGTCCGAGGCGGCGGAGGCACGCCGGAGTTGCCTAGATGGCACTACAGTGGCCGGAATCAAGCGCTGAGAGCACTGGGGCGTAGCCCAGGCTCGCGCGAATCCGATGGGGCACATGGAGGAACATGAGATCGCCGGAATGATGCCCGATGACGAGCTTAAGCGGCGACGGGGTTCGGCCGTGGTGGGGCTAGCGCTGGGGACGCGGAACGGGATAGGGAGATGGGGGAAAATGGTCAGCGGCTCACGGGGGGCTCGACTGGCGGCTCGGAACGCTCGAGAAGGCCCTGCTGGCAGCGAATCGACGACGGCATCCGGCGGCCGGAGATGAGGAAGATGGCGGCAGTGGCGGCGCTTCGAGGCTCCCGGGCCCGATTCCAGTGGCGATGAGGAGCAGGGCGACAAAACGGTCCTTATGGGCTTTTCGAAGAGGCGAGGGGAGGCCGTAGGCTGCGGCTGCGACTGACGGCGTCTTGGTCATGGCGAGCAGAGGCGAGGAGGAGATGGAGGGGAGGAAGAAGATGAGGCAGAGGGGGCAGGGGCGGCTCAGCGGCGCGAAGATAAGGGAGATGAGGAGAGGCATGCACGCAGGGAGGAGGTGGAAGCAGGAGTTGGCGAGGCACGACGGCGAGCTCGCCACGGCTCTGCCCGTCCTCCTGGCAGAGGAGGAAGATGACCTCCTCGCCCCTGGTGGACTGGGCCTGGAGGGGCGACAGATAAGCTTTTCTATTTTCTTCTCTTTATTTTTTTCTGTTTTCTATTTGCTAACATTTGTGTTGATTTGAAAATAAATCCAAATCATTTTGCAAAATTCTTATAATATTTTCATGAGGCATAAATATAAATGTCCAATACCACATAATAGTTTCAGTATTTACAAAGCTATATTTATAAATAGAAATATAATTCCATTTGAAATAGTTGTTTGATTAAATAAAAAATCCAATATAAAAAGTTTCTGTGATCCAAAATATTGGTTGACAATTTTTATTTCAGTCCAATATTTTATTGAAAAATCAGGGACATTTCCTTGAATCAATTTGAAGCAATATTTATGTTGCTTGTTTGACAAAAATTTAAATGATGAGGCTTGATCACTTCTCATTTCATTTCCAAAAGAAAAAAAATAGGAATGCATGCATGAGATGCAAAGACAAACAAATTCTAGGTCTGGGGCTGTGACATTTTCAAAGATAGAAAAGTAAAAGATGAGGAGGTTCTTGAGAGGCTCTTCAAGCCGTGGCCCCAAGGATGATGGGAGTGAGAAGAAGCCCAAGTATCTAGTCCCTCAAGTCGCAGAAGTTGGAGCGTGCGAGTGGCCAAGTGACGTGTTCTTACGTGTCGTTGGAATTTATGAGGACTTTTATCACTTGGTGGAAAACGCAGGCCTTACCGCCTTCGTTGAATATAAGTGTCTGCAATACCTCCTCCTCACTAATATCTTTGTACAAAGCTTTAACTTCTATCCGAGGAAGAATCCTCCTATGCTTGAGTTCAAACTTTATGATATCCCCCAGCGCATGTCACTCCAGGATTTTTGCAATGTCTGCAAATTACCTTACATTGGGGATATTCATGAACCTCGTGCACGGGACTTGGAAGCTTTCATCGGTACAATTGCTGTCGGAGAGGAGAGAGGAGTGTCATGCGCTAGAGCTTCTAGCATTCATTTTCCCGTGCTTCGGTACTTCTCACTTTTTGTGGGAAAATGTTTGATTGGCTGTGGGAAAGTTGGGTCACTTAGTTCCCCAGATCTTGCGGTCTTGCGCGAAGCCCTTTATAATGATAAAACTTATAGCTTGGGCACTATAGTAGCTTGCTATCCCACATACAATAGCGCCAGAAATTGACACGTTGACAGAGGCTGGGCTTGCGTTGTTTTTTCCCTTGAAGAGGAAAGGGTGATGCAGCATAGGAGCAGTAAGTATTTCCCTCAGTTTGAGAACCAAGGTATCGATCCAGAAGGAGGGTCTCGTCAAGTCCAGAGTACCTGCGCAAACACAAACAAGCTTGCACCCAACGCATCAAAGGGGTTGTCAATCCCTTCAAGATTGTTTGCAAAGTGAGATCTGAAGGCGGAAAGTGCAACGAAGTAAAAAGTGTAAGGCTGAAAGTATGGTGTGGAGTAGGCCCTGGGGGCCATAGTGTTCACTAGAGGCTTCTCTCAAAATAGCAAGTATCACGGTGGGTGAACAAATTACTGTCGAGCAATTGATAGAACCGCGTAAAGTCATGACAATATCTAAGGCAATGATCATACATATAGGCATCATGTCCGAGACAAGTAGACCGATACTTTCTGCATCTACTACTATTACTTCACACATTGACCGCTATCCAGCATGCATCTAGTGTATTGAGTTCACGACGAACAGAGTAACGCTTTAACCAAGATGACATGATATAGATGGATAATCTCAAACCAATGATGAAAACCCCATCTTTTTACCCTTGATGGCAACAACACGATGCGTGCCTCGCTACCCCCTTCTGTCACTAGGTGAGGTCACCACACGGTATGAACCCAAAACCAAGCACTTCTCCCACTGCAAGAATCATAGATCTAGTTGACCAGACAAAACCCACAACTCTAAGAGAATTACAAGGATATGAAATCATGCATAAGGGAGATCAGTAGAAACTCAAATAAGATTCATAGGTAATCTGATCATAAATCCACAATTCATCGGATCTCGACAAACACACCACAAAAGAAGATTACATCGGATAGATCTCCATCAAGATCATGGAGAACTTTGTATTGAAGATCCAAGAGAGAGAAGAAGCCATCTAGTTACTAGCTATGGACCCGTAGGTCTATGGTGAACTACTCACGTATCATCGGAGATGTCATGGTGTGGATGAAGAAGCCCTTCGTGTCCGAATCCCCCTCCGGCAGGGCACCAGGACGTGCCCCAGATGGGATCTTGCGGAGACAGAACCTTGCGGCGGTGGAAAAGTGATTGCGATGATCTCTTGATTTTTTTCTGGAATTTATGGGAATATATAGGCGAAAGACCTAGGGCAAAGGGCGTCCACGGGGCCCACAAGCCTGGATGGCGCGGCCCCCCTGGCCGCGGGGTGGAGGCTTGTGGGGGCCCTGGGGCTCCCCTGCCTTGGCTCCCAAGCTCCCCGATCTTCTTTCGTTCCAAAAAAAATCTTTTCAGGGATTTTCTTCCGTTTGGACTCCATTCAAAATCTCCTCTGAAAGGGGTCAAAAACATGGAAAAAACAGGAACTGGCACTTGGCACTGAGTTAATAAGTTAGTCCCAAAAAATATATAAAAGGCATGCAAAACATCCAAAGTTTGACAAGATAATAGCATGAAACCATCAAAAATTATAGATATGTTGGAGACGTATCAAGCATCCCCAAGCTTAACTCCTACTCGTCCTCGAGTAGGGAAGTGATAAAGAATGAATTTTTGAGGTGGAATGCTACCTAGCATAGTTGTCCTTTGCAACTTCTTTCATGTGACATGAATGTTCAGATCTGTAAGATTCAAAACAATAGTTTGCTATTGACATGAAACCAATAATACTTCAAGAAAACTAGCAAGGTAATCAAGAACTTTCAAAATAACAAGGCCATAGAAAGTTATACCTACAAAATCATATAGTCTGGCTATGCTCCATCATCCTCACACAACTAATTTAAATCATGCACAACCCCGGAATTGGCCAAGTAATTGTTTTCGCACTCTTACTTTCTCAAACTTTTTATAACTATCACGCAATATATGAGCGCGAGCCATGGATATAGCACTATAGGTGGAATAGAGTGTGGTGGTGGTTGTGAGACAAAAAGGAGGAGATGGTCACACTGACTCGGCGTATCAATAGGCTATGGAGATGCCCATTAATAGATATCAATGTGAATGAGTAGGGATTTCCAAACAAAGGATGCACTAGAGCTATAAATATGTGAAAGCTCAGAAAGGAAAACTAGTGGGTGTGCATCCAACTTGCTTGATCACGAAGACCTAGGGCAATTTTGAGGAAGCCCATCATTGGAATATACAAGCCAAGTTATATAATGAAGATTCCCACTAGTGTATATGGTGGTGACAAAACAAGAAGCTCTCAATCATGAAGAACATGGTGCTAACATGAAGCACAAGTGTGGAAAAAGATAGTAGCATTGTCCCTTCTCTCTTTTTCTCTCTTTTTTTCATTTGGGATCTTAGGCCTCTTTTTTTATTTTCTTTTATTTTTTGTTTTTTTTTGGGCTCTTTGGCCTCTTTTTTTATTTATTTCCTCACATGGGACAATGCTCTAATAATGATGATCATCACACTTTTATTTACTCACAGCTCAAAGATCACAATGATGATGACTCCATAGGAAATGCCTCCGGTAGTGTACCAGGATGTGCAACGATCTAGCATGGCGTATGACGTTGGAACATCTCGCTTGCTATCTTACGATCACGCAATGGAAATATGACAGTGATGGCACAAGTCATGAGACGGAACGGTGATATTTGCATGGCAATATATCTCGGAATTGCTATGAAAATGCCATAGTAGGTAGATATGGTTGTTGTTTTGAGGAAGGAATTTGGTGGGTTTGTGCACCGGCGAGAATTGTGCGGCACTAGAGAGGCTAGCAATGGTGTAAGGGTGAAAGTAGGTATAATCCATTGACTCACATTAGTCATGAAGAACTCACATACTTATTGCGAAAGTTTTTAGTAGTAATCGAAACAAAGTGCTAAACGCATACTCCGAGGGGAAGGGTTGGTAGGTGTAAACCATCGCGCGATCCCGTCCTCAACACAAAGGATGACAGTCAATAGATCAATTATGCTCCGACTTCCTAACATAGCGGTTACCATACGTGCATGCTACGGGAATCACTAACTTCAACACAAGTATTTCTAGATTCACAACACCCTACTAACATAACTCTCAATATTACCGAGTCCACGTCTCAAAACTAATTGAGAGGAATCGAAACTTCTCTGTCTACTCAATGCACATGAAGATGGAGGTTTTTGCATCCTCTTTGGGTTCCTAGCACATTTGGGACTACTTTCATAGCATAAGCCAACTACCAAATCACGCACCGTCGTGCTCTAAAGATATAAGTGAAGCACAAGAGCAAAAGTATCTAGCTCAAAAGATATAAGTGAAGCACTATGAGCATTCTAGCAAAATCACGATGAGTGCATGTCTCTCTCTGTCAAAAAGGTGTGCAGAAAGGATGATTGTGACACAACAAAAAGAAAAGACTCCTAAGATACAAGGCGCTCCAAGCAAAACACATATCATCTCGTGAATAAAAATATAGGTCCAAGTAATGTTACCGATGGATTGAAGACGAAAGAGGGGATGCCTTCCCGGGGCATCCCCAAGCTTAGGCTTTTTGGTGTCCTTGAATTTCGATTGGGATGCCTTGGGCATCCACAAGCTTGAGCTCTTTCCACTCCTTATCTCTTTGTCCATGAGAACATCACCCAAAACTTGAAAACTTCACAACACAAAACTTAAACACAAACTTGTGATAACATTAGTACAAGAAAACAAACTACCACTGTTTTGGTACTGTAGAAAACTTGAATTCCATCTATATTGATGATGGGATATTGTATTCTCGCTTTTCCATGGCTAGTACCCCCCGATACTAACCATAGTTTCATCAAAACAAGCAACCAACTCAACAAAAACAGTATCTGTCAAAAACAGACCAGTCTGTAGAAATCTGTATACTTCGTATACTTCTAGTACTTCAAAAAATCTGAAAAATTACGACGGCCTGGGAAAAAAGCATATAAATCAGCAGCAACTAGAATCAAATCAAAATCTCTTTTTGAATAAAAATGAAAAATCATCTCATGAGCGAAAACTTTTTGTCTTTTTCCAGCAGGATCAAATAACCATTACCAAGACTAGTCATAAAGGTTTTGCTTGTCTCAAACAAAAAAAAACACAAAAAACACAATCACAACAGAATTGTGGAAGTGTGGACGCAACAAAATATAAATAAAAAGATAAATTCATTGGGTTGCCTCCCAACAAGCGCTATTGTTTAACGCCCTTAGCTAGGCATAGAAGCAATAGAATCACGTATCGTCGTCTTTGGTGCTTAAACCATAAGTGGCCCTCATCATGGATTCCTAAGGAAATCTTATTTTCTTTCTAGGAAAGTGTTCCATGCCCTTCCTTAAAGGAAATTGAAATCTAATATTCCCTTCCTTCATATCGATGATAGCACCGATAGTCCTTAGGAAAGGTCTACAAAGAATAATGGGGCATGTAGGATTGCAATCAATGTCAAGCACAATGAAATCCACGGGTACATAGTTCCTATTTGCAATAATAAGAACATCATTGATCATTCCCATGGGTTTCTTGACCGTGGAATCAGCAAGATGCAAATGAAGAGAACACTCTTCAATCTCATTAAAACCCGGAACATCACATAAAGACTTTGGAATCACAGAAACACTAGCACCCAAATCACACAAAGCATTGCACTCATAGTTTTTGATTTTGATTTTGATGGTAGGTTCCCACTCATCATGAAGGTTTCTAGGGATAGAGACTTCCAATTCAAGTTTCTCTTCAAGAGATTTTATCATAGATTCAACGATATGATCGGTAAAGGCTTTGTTTTGGCTATAAGCGTGTGGAGAGTTCAACATGGATTGCATGAAAGAAATGCATTCAATCAAGGAGCAACTATCATAATTGAATTCCTTGAAATCCATGGTAGTAATTTCATTACTACTCAAAGTTTTAACGTCTTCTACTCCACTTTTAATGCTTTTAGCCTCAAGATAGATGTACTCCGAATCATTGGGGCACTTTTCAACCAAAGTGGATTCATATCCAGCCCCATAATCATTGGGAGTCACACAAAGCACTTTAAGATCTTCTTGATTCTCATCACGAGAACACGCCTTTTTAAGCCATTCATGTCTAGCACGAATTTGGGCAGTTCTTTCTTGGCTCTCAATCATGGAAACATGCATAGCTTTTAAAGTTTCATCCATGTTGATTTTGGGAGGAGCACATCTAACTTTCAAAGCATCAACATCACAAGAAATTCTATCCACGCTCTTAGCCAAATCGTCAATTTTGAGTAGTTTTTCCTCTATGGACGCATTGAAAATCTTTTGAGAGTTGATGAACTCTTTGATATTACTCTCTAGATCAGAGGGTAATCTATTGTAATTTCCATGAGTATTGTTGTAGGAGTTGCCAAAGTTATTAGAGGAGTTACTAGGAAAAGGCCTAGGAACATAGTTTCCTCTAAATGCATTGTTGTTGCCAAAGTTATTCCTACCAACAAAATTAACGTCCAAGCTAGCGTTGCTACTCTCAATCAAAGAAGACAAAGGCATATCATTAGGATCCAAAGGAGCACTTATACTAGCAACCAAATTCATCTACTCGTCCATATTAGCACTCAACGAGTTAATTTTTTCTATAGCATGTACCTTCTTACTAGTAGGTGACCTTTCAGTGTGCCATTGAGAGTAGTTTGTCACGATGTTGTCTATGAGCTTTGTGGCTTCCCCTAACGTGATTTCCATGAACGTTCCACCTGAGGCGGAGTCCAAGATATTTCTAGAAGCGAAATTCAAGCCAGCATAAAAGATTTGAATAATTATCCAAAGACTGAAGCCATGAGCGGGACAATTTCTAATCATTAATTTCATTCTCTCCCAAGCTTGTGCAACATGTTCATGATCAAGTTGCTTGAAATTCATGATATCATTACAAAGAGAGATGATCTTAGCCGGCGGAAAATACTTGGATATATAAGCATCTTTGCACTTATCCCAAGAATCGTTACTATTTTTGGGCAAAGAAGAAAACCAAGTTTTTGTGCGATCTCGCAACGAGAAAGGAAAAAGATTCAATTTAATCACCTCATTATCCAGATCTTTTTTCTTTTTCATATCGCAAAGATCAATGAAGGTATTGAGATGGGATGCGGCATCTTCACTAGGAAGGCCAGAAAATTTCTCTTTCATGACAAGATTCAGCAAAGCGGCATTGTTTTCGTATGACTCCACACTAGTGGCGGGAGCAATCGGAGTACTAATAAAATGATTATTATTAGTATTCGAGAAGTCACAAAGTTTGGTGTTTTCGTTCATGGTGACTTCAGCAAGAAAGCAAGCACACAAGCAAACAAAGAGCAGGCGAGAAAAAGGGCGAACGACAAGGCGAACGAAAAAAAGGAAAATTGGTGAAGTGGGGGAGAGGTAAACGAGAGGCAATTGGCAAACAAAGTAAATGCAAGAGATGAGTTTGCGACACCTACTTGGATGAGTTCATGACTTGATCTTCCTCCCCTACAACGGCGCTAGAAATTCTTCTGCTATCCCACAGACAACAGCGCCAGAAATTGACACGTTGACAGAGGCGGGGCTTGCCTTGGTTTTTCCCTTGAGGAGGAAAGGATGGTGCAACACAGGAGCAGTAAGTATTTCCCTCAGTTTGAGAACCAAGGTATCCATCCAGAAGGAGGGTCTCGTCAAGTCCAGAGTACCCGCGCAAACACAAACAAGCTTGCACCCAACGCTTCAAAGGGGTTGTCAATCCCTTCAAGATTGTTTGCAAAGTGAGATCTGAAGGCGGAAAGTGCAACGAAGTAAAAAGTGTAAGGCCAAAAATGTGTTGTGGAGTAGACCCTGGGGGCCATAGTGTTTACTAGAGGCTTCTCTCAAAATAGCAAGTATCACGATGGGTGAACAAATTAGTGTCGAGCAATTGATAGAACCGCGCAAAGTCATGATGATATCTAAGGCAATGATCATACATATAGGCATCACGTCCGAGACAAGTAGACCGATACTTTCTGCATCTACTACTATTACTCCACACATCGACCGCTATCCAACATGCATCTACTGTATTGAGTTCATGACGAACAGAGTAACGCTTTAAGCAAGATGACATGATGTAGAGGGATAATCTCAAACCAATGATGAAAACCCCATATTTTTACCCTTGATGGTGACAACACGACGCGTGCCTCGCTACCCCTTCTGTCACTGGGTGAGGTCACCGCACGGTTTGAACCCAAAACCAAGCACTTCTCCCATTGCAAGAATCATAGATCTATTTGGCCAGACAAAACCCACAACTCGAAGAGAATTACAAGGATATGAAATCATGCATAAGAGAGATCAGAAGAAACTCAAATAAGATTCATAGATAATCTGATCATAAATCTACAATTCATCGGATCTCGACAAACACACCGCAAAAGAAGATTACATCGGATAGATCTCCATGAAGATCATGGAGAACTTTGTATCGAAGATCCAAGAGAGAGAAGAAGCCATCTAGTTACTGATACGTCCGTTTTGCATCATGCTTTCATATTGATATTTATCGCTTTATGGACTATTATTATACTTTGTCGTACCATAGTTATGCCTTTTCTCTCTTATTTTCCAAGGTTTATTTGAAGAGGGAGAATACCGACAGCTGGAATTCTGGACTGGAAAAGGAGCAAGTTTGAGTCCTCTATTCTGCGCAACTCCAAATGCCCTAAAAATCAACGTGGAATTTTTTGGGAATATATAAAAAAATATTGGGCGAAAGAAGTGCGAGAGGGGAGCGGCCAGGGGCCCACAAGCCTGGTGGTTGCGGCCTCCCCCCTGGCCGCGGCGTCAGGGCTTGTGGGCACCCTGGTGGCCCACTGGCCCCCCACTTCTGCTATATGAAGGGTTTCATCCGGAAAAAAAATCAGAGGGGAGATTTTTCGTGGATTCTCCGCCGCCACGAGCCGGAACTTGAGCATAACCAATCTAGATCTCCGGCAGGACAATCCTGCAGGGGAAACTTCCCTCCCGGAGGGGGAAATCGTCGCCATCGTCATCACCAACACTCCTCTCATCGGAGGGGACTCGTCTCCATCAACATCTTCATCAGCACCATCTCATATCCAAACAGTAGTTCATCTCTTGTAACCAATCTCCGTCTCGTGACTCCGATTGGTACTTGTAAGGTTGCTAGTAGTGTTGATTACTCTTTGTAGTTGATGCTAGTTGGATTACTTGGTGGAACAGTTTATGTTCAGATCCTTGATGCTACTGATTACACCTCTGATCATGATTATGATTATGAGTAGTTACTTTTATTCTTGAGGACACGAGATAAGTCTTGCTATTAATAGTCATGTGAATTTGGTATTCGTTCGGTATTTTGATATGCTGTATGTTGTCTTTTCCTCTAGTGGTGTTATGTGAACGTCGACTACATAACACTTCACCATATTTGGGCCTATAGGAAGGCATTGGGGAGTAGTAAGTAGATGATGGGTTGCTAGAGTTACCGAAGCTTAAACCCCAGTCTATGCGTTGCTTCGTAAGGGGCTGATTTCGATCCACTAGTTTAATGCTATGGTTAGACATTGTCTTAATTCTTCTTTCATAGTTGCGGATGCTTGCGAGAGGGGTTAATCATAATTGGCATGCTTGTCCAAGTAAGGGCAGTACCCAAGCGCCTGTCCACCCACATATCAAACTATCAAAGTAACGAACGCGAATCATATGAACATGATGAAACTAGCATGACAGAAATTCCCGTGTGTCTTCGGGAGCGTTTTACTTCCTATAAGACTTTGTTCAGGCTTGTCCCTTGCTAAAAAAGGGATTGGGCCACTTTGATGCACCGTTTCTACTCTTGCTACTTGTTACTTTTCACATGCTACGTTTCACCTCACTACACCATCACTTGTTACCGCTACTTTCAGTGCTTGCAGTTATTACCTTGCTGAAAACAATTTATCACAGCCTTCTGCTCCTCGTTGGGTTCGACACTCCTACTTATTGAAAGGACTATGATTGATCCCCTATACTTGTGGGTCATCAAGACTCTTTTCTGGCGCCGTTGCCGGGGAGTGAAGCGCCTTTGGTAAGGAAACATTTATATACTGTGCTGAAATTTATTGTCACTTGTCACTATGGAAACTGTTCCTTTGAGGAATTTGTTCGGGGTATCCTCACCATGAACGGAGGCACGAGGAGTTGCTCCTCAACATAAGGAACCTACTGAAAATATCTTTTATGAAATTCCTTCGGGTATGCTTGAGAAACTGCTGGCTAATCCTTTTAAAGGAGATGGATCTTCACATCCAAACTTGCATCTAATCTATGTAGATGAAGTTTGTGGTTTATTTAAGCTTGCAGGTTTTCCCGGGGATGAGGTAAAGAAGAAAGTCTTTCCTTTATCTTTGAAGGATAAGGCGTTGACATGTTATAGGCTATCCGATGATACTGGATCATGGGACTACAGTCGGTTGAAATTGGAATTTCATCAAAAGTTTTATCCTATGCATTCAGTACATCGTGATCGGAATTATATTTATAACTTTTGGCCTCGTGATAGGGAAAGCACAGCTCAAGCTTGGGGGAGGCTTAAATCAATGCTATATTCATGCCCCAATCATGAGCTCTCGAGAGAAATTATCACTCAAAACTTTTATGCTCGGGTTTCTCATGAAGATCGTACCATGCTTGACACTTCTTGTACCGGTTCTTTTATGAAGAAGGATATTGACCACAAGTGGAATTTATTGGAAAGAATCAAACGTAACTCTGAAGATTGGGAGCTTGAAGAAGGTAAGGAGTCAGGTATGAATTTCCAGTTTGATTGCGTTAAATCTTTTGTTGAAACAAACACTTCTAGATATTTTAGCGCTAAGTATGGACTTGACTCTGAGATAGTAGCTTATCTATCTGAATCTTTTGCTGCTCATGTTGATCTTCCCAAAGAGAAGTGGTTTATATATCATCCTCCTGTAGAAGTCAACATAGTTAAACCCAATCTAGTTGAAGAGAAAGTCATTGCCTATAATGATCCTATTGTTCCTTGTGCCTACACTGAGAAACTACCTTACCCTGCTAGGAAAAAGGATTATTCTAAAGCTCCATCTGTGATACGTAGGGGTTACATTAGACCACTTGCACCCCCTGAGGAAATTAGAGTTGAACCTAGTGTTGCTATTATCAAAGATCTCTTAGCCGAAGACATAGACGGGCATGTTATCAAATTTTGTGAGGACTCCGCTAGAATTGCGAAAGCTCACGTGAAAGACAAATACGGACCTGTAGTTGGCCTGCCCATTGTTTCTGTCAAGATAGGAGATCACTGTTATCATGGTTTATGTGATATGGGTGCTAGTGTTAGTGCAATACCCCGGTCCCTTTATGATGAAATCAAAGATGAGATTGCACCTGCTGAGTAAGAACCCATTGATGTCACTATTATGCTAGCTAATAGAGACACTATCTTCCCTGTGGGAATTGTGAGAGACGTAGAAGTCCTATGTGGTAAGGCGAAGTATCCTACTGATTACCTCGTCCTTGCTGCTGCACAAGATAGCTTTTGTCCCATCATATTTGTTAGACCCTTTCTCAACACTGTCAATGCTCATATTGATTGCATTAAATAGACCATCACTGTTAGTTTCGAGGGTGTGCCTCATGAATTTAACTTCTCCAAGTTTGGAAGACAACCACATGAAAAAGAGTCGTCTGGTAGGGATGAAATCATTGCTCTTGCCTCTATTGCCGTACCTCCTATGGATCCTTTAGAGCAATATCTCCTTGAGCATGAAAATGATATGCATATGGATTAAAGAGATGAGATAGATAAAATTGTTTTAGAACAATATCCTATCCTTAAGAATAATTTTCCTATTGAACTGCTTGGGGATCTACCTCCACCAAAGGGTGATCCTGTGTTCGAGCTTAAACAGTTGCCTGATACTCTTAAGTATGCCTATCTTGATGAAAAGGAGATATATCATGTTATTATTAGTGCTAGCCTCTCGGAGCATGAAGAAAAGAAGTTACTAAAAACTCTAAGGAAGCACCGTGCTGCTATTGGATATACTCTTGATGATCTTAAGGGCATTAGTCCCACTCTATGCCAGCACAAGAGCAAAACTGATCCTGAATTCAAACCAGTTGCTGATCATCAAAGGAGATTAAATCCTAAGATGAAAGACGTAGTGAGAAAACAAATACTAAAGCTCCTGGAAGTAGGTATTATCTATCCTGTTGCTCATAGCGATTGGGTGAATCCCGTGCATTGCGTTCCTAAGAAGGGAGGCATTACCGTTGTCCCTAATGATAAGGATGAGTTGATCCCTCAGAGAATTATTACTGGCTATAGGATGGTGATTTATTTTAGGAAGATGAATAAGGCCACTAGGAAAGATCATTACCCTCTGCCTTTTATCGACCAAATGCTAGAAAGGCTGTCCAAACACACACACTTCTGCTTTCTAGACGGTTATTCTGGTTTCTCCCAAATACCAGTTGAACAATCTGATCAGGAGAAAACCACTTTCACCTGCACTTTCGGTACCTTTTCTTATAGATGTATGCCTTTTGGCTTATGTAATGCACCTCCCACCTTTCAAAGATGTATGATGGCTATATTCTCTGACTTTTCTGAAAAGATTGTTGAGGTTTTCATGGATGACTTTTCCGTTTACGGGTCTTCCTTTGATGATTGCCTTAGCAACCTTGATCGAGTCTTACAGAGATGTAAAGACACCAACCTTGTCTTGAATTGGGAGAAGTGCCACTTTATGGTAAATGAAGGCATCGTCTTAGGGCATAAAATTTCTGAAAGAGGTATTGAAGTCGATAAGGCTAAGGTTGATGCAATTAAGAAAATGCCTTGCCCCACAGATATCAGAGGTATACGAAGTTTCCTAGGTCATGCCGGTTTCTATAGAAGGTTCATTAAAGACTTCTCTAAGATTTCTAGGCCTGTTACCAACCTCTTGCAGAAGGATGTTCCTATTGTTTTTGATGAGGATTGTGTGGAAGCTTTCGAAATACTTAAGAAAGCCTTGATAACCGCACCTATTGTTCAACCACCTGATTGGAACTTGCCCTTTGAAATCATGTGCGACACTAGTGATTATGCTGTTGGTGCTGTTCTAGGACAAATAGTTGACAAGAAGTTGAATGTTATTCACTACGCTAGTAAAACTCTAGACAGTGCCCAAAGAAACTATGCTACTACGGAGAAGGAATTTTTAGCGGTCGTGTTTGCACACGAAAAGTTCAGATCTTATATAGTTGACTCCAAAGTCACTATTCACTGTGATCATGCTGCTATTAAGTACCTTATGGAGAAGAAGGACGCCAAGACTAGGCTAATCAGATGGGTTCTCCTGCTACAGGAATTTGATCTGCACGTTGTTGACCGAAAGGGTGCTGATAACCCTGTAGCAGATAACTTGTCCAGGCTAGAGAATGTCCTTGATGACCCACGACCTATTGATGACAGCTTTCCTGATGAGCAATGGAATGTCATCCGCACTTCACATAGTGCACCGTGTTATGCTGATTACGCAAACTATATCGTAGCCAAATACATACCACCCAGTTTCACCTACCAGCAAAAGAAGAAATTCTTCTTTGATTTGAGACACTACTTTTGGGATGATCCTCACCTTTATAAGGAAGGAGTAGATGGTGTTATTAGACGTTGTGTGCCTGGACATGAACAGGGACAGATCCTGCAGAAGTGTCATTCCGAAGCCTACAGAGGACACCATGCTGGAGATAGAACCGCTCATAAGGTATTGCAATCAGGTTTCTATTGGCCCACTCTCTTCAAGGATGCCCGTAAGTTTGTCTTGTCTTGTGACGAATGCCAAAGAACAGGGAACATCAGTAAGCGTCAGGAAATGCCTATGAACTATTCACTTGTCATTGAACCATTTGATGTCTGGGGCTTTGATTATATGGGACCCTTCCCGAGTTCCAATGGGTACACTCACATCTTAGTTGCTGTGGATTACGTCACTAAGTGGGTAGAAGCTATCCCCACTAGAAATGCTGATCACCACACCTCTATTAAGATTCTTAAAGAAGTCATCTTCGCAAGATTTGGAGTCCCTAGATATCTGATGACTGATGGCGGTTCACACTTCATTTATGGTGTTTTCCGCAAGATGCTCGCTAAGTCTGATGTCAACCATAGAGTTGCATCTCCTTATCATCCTCAGTCTAGTGGTCAAGTGGAGTTGAGTAATAGGGAGATCAAATTGATCTTACAAAAGACTGTCAATAGATCTCGAAATAATTGGTCTAGCAAACTTGACGATGCACCATGGGCTTATATGAATACTTATAAGAATCCCATGGGCATGTCGCTGTTTAAAATGGTTTACGGTAAGGCCTGTCATTTACCACTTGAGCTAGAACACAAAACTTATTGGGCAATCAAAGAGCTCAACTTTGATTTCAAAGTTGCCGGTGAGAAGCGGTTGTTTGATATCAGCTCATTAGATGAATGGAGGGCCCAGGCATATGAGAATGCCAAGTTGTTCAAGCAAAAGGTTAAGAGATGGCACGATAAAAGAATACAAAAAAGTGAGTTCAATGTAGGTGATTATGTCCTGCTATACAATTCTCGCTTAAGATTCTTCGCAGGCAAGCTTCTCTCTAAATGGGAAGGTCCCTACGTTGTCGAGGAAGTATATCGTTCCGGTGACATCAAAATCAATAACACGGAAGGTAATTTTCCGAAAGTGGTAAATGGGCAAAGAATCAAGCATTATATCTCTGGTACTCCCATAAATGTTGAGACCAATATCATCAACATCATAACTCCAGAGGAGTACATAAGGGATGTTTATCAGCCTGTTTCACACTGTGAAAACGAAGAGGTATGTGTTTCGGTAACTAACTGGACTCCAAAACTTTTCCAGTAGGAAATCTTCTCCGTTTTGGAATTTATGGCAAAAATAGAAAAATAAAAAGCAGTCCGGAGAGCGCACGAGGCGGTCACAAGCTTGGACGCCGCGGCCCCCCTAGCCGCGGCGACAGGGCTTGTGGGCACCTCGTGTGCCTCCCGGAGTCCGTTTTCTTACGGAGCACTCCTTCTGATCCAGAAAAAAAAATCATTATATATACGCCCGAGGGTTTTGATCGCCGTATCGCGCAATTTTCCTCTGTTTTTTATTCGATGCTATTGTCTGCCGCAGATTTAGAGCAAAGATGTCTCAGGAATCTGTTGGGGAGAATAATCTCCCACAAGTTCATAAAGAAGTAGATGCTGATCTGAAAAGAGTAGAAGTCACGGAAGCCAGGGACAAAGCTAAGGAGAAAACCCAAGCTAGGGAGGAAGATCAACCTATGTTCAACATTGAAGACGTTGAAGGAGTGGATTTTCTCCAACCCTTCCTCCAAGTGTTGTCTTCATCCTTGATTGAACTCTTGAGGTTTTGTGAAACAACTCGTGCTCGCAATATTTCCCTTTCTCGTGAAGTAGTTTTGCTGGAGAATCATGTCGCAGATCTCCAAGGTATAAATCAAAGATTGATAGCTCTCTTGGAATCAAAGGCAAAGACTCCACCACCATCACCACCAAAGGAAGACAACTAAGCATTGGTATGGGCAACTCCCTTGGTTTGAGCCAAGCTTGGGGGAGTTGCCCTGGTATCGTGTCACCTTTATATCTTCTGCTTTTACCTTTGTTTTAGTTCTTTCCTTTTTAGTTTTTATTTCTTCTCTTAGTGGAATAAGTCTTTAGTGTTTAGTTTGAGTCTTTTGCCTTGTGTCTCCCCCGCTGTATTTGAGGTTGCGATCTATATAATAAAGAGTATCTTAGTCAAGGGCTTTGTTTTGTGCCGTGATCAAAAGAATGAAAATAACGATAGCATGAAAGATCATGAGATGATCTTATGCAAAGTGATAGCTTCACATATAACAAGTATGATGATTGAAACTTGTTGAGAATAGACCAACATAGACCCCAGTCATTGTTGCAATTAATAAAAAGTAATAAGGAAAGAGAGGTTCACATATAAATATATCATCTTAGACACTTTCTATAATTGCGAGCACTCACCAAACTATTACATGCTTAGAAGTAGATGTTGGACAAGGAAGACAACATAATGAATTGTGTTTTCTTGGTTCCAAACAATGTTATATGTTTAGAGATCCCTTAGCATGTGATGATTGCTTCCACCTCATATTAGCCAAAACTCCCGCACCAAGTAGAGATACTACTTGTGCATCCATAAACCTTCATACCAGTTTTTCCTTGAGTGTCCACCATACCTACCTATGGATTGAATAAGATCCCTTAAGTAAGTTGTCATCGGTGCAAGCAATAAAAATTGCTCTTTAATATGTATGATCTATTAGTGTGTGGAAAATAAGCTTTGTACGAACCTGTGATGAGGAAGACATAAAAGTGACAGACTGCATAATAAAGTTCTTTATCACAGGGGGCAATATAAAGTGACGTTCCTCCGCACTAAGAGGACACGCATCCAAACCTCAAAAGCGCATGACAACCTCTGCTTCCCTCTGCGAAGGGCCTATCTTGTACCTTTACTTTTTGCCCTTGAAAGAGTCACGGTGATCTTCACCAATTCCTTTTTTTCGCCTTTATCTTGGTGAACGTCATATGCTAGGGAAAGATCTATATTCATATATCAACTTGTAGATGAGTACTTATGCTTTATTATTGTTGACTTTACCCTTGAGGTAAATGGTTGGGAGGCAAAATTATAAGCCCTTATCTTTCTCTGTGTCCAACTGAAACTTTGATACCATGAGTACCACGTGAGTTGTAAAAATTGTGGAAAACAAAAGAGATGATTGAGTATGTGGATTTGCTTTAGAAGCTCTTATTTGACTCTTTCTGATGATATGATAAATTGCAATTGCTTCAATGACTATGGACTGTTGTTGGCTACTTCTCGGTAATGTTTTTGTTTCATGCTTTGCTTTGTGAAGGAATTGTTACTTTCCCATAAGAATCTTTATGATGTATTGCTGTTCTATGTGTGATCATGATGCCCTCATGTCCGTATTATGTTTTATCGACACCTTCATCCCTAACACTACTGGAATTCACAAATTTGTCGTCTGCCTTTCCTTTGCCGTCAGCTGACACATGGCAAAGAGCTTCTTTGCCATCAGCTGGCGCAAAGCAGACGGCAAAGAGAACACCTAAGGCAAAAAATTCTTTGCCGTCGGCCAACGAACGGCAAAGGAACCACAGGAGGACGACAAAGGGGTGGCAGACGGCAAAGGGGGTTCCACCATACACCCCCTCCACCCCATAACGGGCGCTCCCTTTGCCATCTGCCCTCCTTCTCTTTGTCGTCGGGGGGCGGACGGCAAAGTGAGCCCCTCCCTAACAGCCGTCTCCCTCTCCCTCTCACTCTCATCCGCTCCGACAGTCTCCTCCGCTCCGACAGTTACTCTCAGCCGCTCGTACCCCGCCCGCCGGCCGCCTCCCCTCCCACCGGCCACCTCCTCCCCCGCCCCTCCTCCCCTCCCGCGGCACACCTCCTCCCCGCCCGCCGGCCGCCTCCCCTCCTGCCCCTCCTCCCCACGGCCTCCTCCCAGCGCCCGCCCGCGGCACCCCTCCTCCCCGCCCGCCGGCCGCCTCAGCTCCCGCCTGCCGACCGCCTCCCCTCCTCCCTGCTGGCCACCTCCCCTCCCGCCCGCCGGCCGCCTGATGCGCGCCTCCTGCCCCCCTGCCGTCGTCCACCGCCGCCGCCGCCCCTTGCCGTCGTCCACCGCGGTGAGTTGAGTTCTTCTTCTTTTTCTTTTTAAAAAAGTTAATTACTTTAGTTAGTTTATTAGGTTAGTTTTTTATTATATATAGGGTAATTTAGTTAGTTTATTTGGTTAGATTATTAGGCTAATTAGTTAGGTTAGAAGAAAAAAAGAGGGAGAAGAAGAAGAAGAAGAAGAAGAAGAAGAGGAGGAGGAGGAGAAAAAAGAAGAAGAAGAAGAAGAAGAAGAAGAAGAAGAAGAAGAAGAAGAAGAGGAGGAGGAGGAGGAGGAAGAGGAGGAGAAAGGAGAAGAAGAAGAAGAATAAGAATAAGAAGAAGAAGAAGAAAAAGAATAGGAGGAGAAAAAGAGGAGGGGAGTAGGAGGAGAAAGAAGAAGAAGAAGAAGAAGAAAAAGAAGAAAAGAAGAAGAAGAAGAAAAAGAGGAAAGAGGAGAAGATGAAAGAAGAGGTAAAGGAAACCCCGACACCCCGAAACTGACCGTCGACCCCCGACCCGTGACGCCCGACGCCACTGACCCCCGACCATCGATCCCTGACGCCACTCACCCCCGACCCCCGACCCCCGACGCCACTGACCCCTGACGCCACTAACCCTCGACCCCCGACGCAACTGACCCCCGACCCAGACCCTCGGCCCACGACTCCCGACCCCCGATGCTCGACGCCACCAACCCCCGACCCCCGACGCCACTGACACCCGACGTCACTGACCCTGGACCCCCAACGCCACTGACCCCCCACAACCGATGCCACTAACCCCCCGACCCCCGATGGCACCGACACCCGACACCACCGGCCCTCGACGACACTGACTCCCGACGCCACTAAGCCCCGACCCCCGACACCTCTTCTGCCTTCTTTTGAACGAGAAGGTGCTTTTCGGCCTTCCAGAGGCCCACGAGGTCATAGTTTTGTAAATTATGAGTTAGGTCACATATTTTCCTTTTATGTTAATTATAAAAACATCGTATTTGTGTTGATCGTGTGAATTTGCATGTGCAGTTGTTCGACGACCTCCACGTTCGTTGGACGAGCTCCGCCCTTGCGTTTGTTGGTGAGCACAAATGACTTCTCCTCCTACCCCCTTAATTTGCTCTGTCCCGGTCTTCGTGCCGATGAAACATGCTAGCTATAGGTTTCTTCAATCATGAGTATGCGTGACCAATATGCGTCTCCCGTTCGAAAGGGAGACATCTATAAATATGCATTTCTTTGCATATTTATAACCGCCATCCTTTCAAATTGTCCAACATTATCCATCGACAGCCCGAGTATGTGTAGATTGGGTTTGTTTTCCGGTATGCTGTGCTCCGGATCCGATGCGGAATTTCGTCAGTGCCTCCCCTGTTGTTCTCCGGGTAGACATCCTCTCTGCTTATTGTCGAGAAGTGTATCAGGAGAACAGCGGGGAGGTGCTGCCGAAATTCTGCGTCGCATCTGGAGCAGAGCATGGGAAAACGAACCCAGTGTCGTGGGTATAAGTCTGACAGTAGATGTGTAGGGTACGAAAGGATGGGCAGAGCCTTAGCTATGGCGAGGTTGTATGAGTTCAGCCCCCTCTACGGTGGAGGTCAAAGCCCTACGTCTCAGTGCTCTTGGGAGCTTAGTGTCGAGTGGAATATAGGATTACAGTAAATGCCAACCCCTGCACCAGTGGGGAAGAGCGGCTTATATAGAGTGCGCTACCCTCCACAACGGCCCGGTGGACAGGGGTGGAATAGTGGCGAATAAATGCCTACGTTACAGGTAACGTATGCCTTTAATGCTAATAATGGTGTATGAAAACAGATGACCGTTGCCCTCCTGGGAGGTTACGATGTACAGAGTGGAATTCAGTCGGTACGTTTAAACACGCTCCGATTGCTCGTCACTGACTAGATGATGGGGGAGTTTTTAGTTCAGTCGGAACTGTCTAATGGTCTTGTCCCCTATGAAGTGTAGTCCTTGGGTAGGACCTATAGGGCAGGCCTATGACCCTACCCTGGGACTATGACCCCATCATTAGTCCCCGAATGGATCGGGGTTGGAATGACGAAGTGATGCCTGGAGTATGGATCTGACTGGTATGGATGTGACTATGGCGTTGTTTGCCTCGATCCATTTTATCCTTTCGACCAGTGATCCAAGTGAATATACCAGTGAAACGAGCCGTCAGGGACCGAGTGCTTCGCGGAATCTTTCGATGTGACTGGTCAAACTGACAGCGGCAGATTATCTGGGATCCTCAAATTTCGGTTGCCGCACGCTCAGCGGGGATGTCGACATTGTCATCAAGTAGTTTCTGCTGCCTCGATTACCGTGCCTTTATCTTCTCCACTAATATCGCAGCAGCCGGTCGGGGGATAAGATTTTGGGGCCACCTGTTAGTGACCCAGTCAGAACCTTATTTAAGCATCTCCGGTGGGGGTTTCTTGTTGCGCTGCCCTTGTTACTCGCACTCGCCTCGCTTCTCACGTAGCTCCCTACACGTTCCAAGCTTTCTCCTTCCTCTCCTCCTCTGCGGATATGCTGCCTTCACCATGACGAAGGGGCAGACGAGCAAGCTCGAGTCGCAGAAGAAGAAGAAGAAGAAGGCGGCCCCTGCTCAGCGGCGATAGCGGGCACTGCCGGCGGGTTGGATCCAGGGGGATTTCCTCCCCTCCACGGTGACGGCGGACGACATGCTGGAGCTGGTGGAGCAAGGCATGATTGCCAACAAGTCATGGAGGCTGCCGGCGGAGGGCGAGACGGAGTCGGCGCCGCAGGAGGGAGAGCGTGTCTTGCTGCTCAGCCACGTGTACAGGGGCTTCTCCTTGCCTCCCCACCCCTTCTTCAGAGGTATTATGAATCACTTCGGGGCACCGCTCCATCATTTTCCTCCAAACGCGATAGCCCATCTCGCCGCATTCGTCACTCTGTGCGAGTGCTTTATTGGATGGCCCCCCATTGGGGGCTCTTTAAGTACATCTTCTCCGCTAGGTCTCAGACTGTCAAAAAGCTTAGCCAGTCGGACAGTAAAATCCATCTCCTCCAGCTCTGCGGGGGCTTAGGCTTCCAAAAGAAAACGAAGAGTAGCTACCCCCCTCTCCAGTTGTCCGAGTCAGTTAGGAACTGGTGGCAGTCGACCTGGTTCTACTGCTAGGACACAGCTTGTCTGAATGCTGCGACTGGGTTGCCGCCCTTTAGCTTAGACCGTCCGGCTCCTCCCAAGCAGCTTGCACTCTCAATGTTGGAAAAGATCCAGATCTAACCTCTGGTCGACGCGCTGATAGCTGTCGTCCGCAAGGGAGTCACCGGCACAGATTTGCTGGAGACCTTTCTGGGTCGGCGCATCCAGCCGCTGCAAGCCCGACACCACGCCATGTGGCACTATGCGGGGCCTGAGGATTCCACTCGGACTCATCCGGAATGCGTGACCGGGGAGGTTGTGACAGCGTGGGTCCGCGGCATCACAGGCGCATGCGACAACCACAGAGGAGCCCGTCGGGTGAAGCCCTTCCGCGCCGATAATCCTCCTCCGAATGAGGTGACCACCTCTTTGTCGAGTGCTTTCAATCTTCTTAGATTTATCGCTTTTCTTGTGTCGCCGCCTGGTGTCTGACGTTGTCGACTATATTTTGTGCAGGAGTGGACCAACTGGCACTCTCCCGTCTCGAACGTTAATCCCGCTGAGGAAGAGGAGGGCAGCCAGGAGGGCAGCGTGGATAGCGCCGAGTACATCTCCGACAGTGGGGAGACGGAGGAGGATTCTGAGAGGAGGAGGGAGAGGTTGGGGAGCAGAGCTCGCCACCTCCACCATCAGAGCCTCGAACTAAGCACCGTCACAAACCCGCGACTCCGCCGGCTCCTCCAGCGGCCCCGAGTGCTCCGCCAGCTCCTCCCGTGGCTCCGAGTGCCTCGCCAGCTCCTCCCGTAGCTCCGAGTGTTCGGAGCGTGAAGAGGACCAGGGACGCTGCTGTCGAGCCCACGGACCAACCGTCCAAGGTGGCCAAACCGAGTGGGTCCAAGCCTCGGAAAGCTTTGCCTCGGATGAGGATCGTTGTTCCAGTTGCCTCAGCGTAAGTGTCTTGTTCTCCCATATTCTTTAAGTATTTGATTGAACTCATGCTTATCGGTCGAGTGGATTCTACTCGACAGAGCTGCTACCTCCGCCACCTCGCTGCCGCGCCAGGACGATGATCCCATGGATACGGATAATGCTGCCACATCCCAGCAAGGTACGTTGTGACTACTCCGAGAGTTTGCATTATTGTTTCGCGAGTACTGCCTTTAATCTTGCCCTTTTTCTGTAACCTCATGTTGTTCAGTCGGGCTTCCTTCGGAGGTGATTCATCTGGAGGAGGACGACCAAAGGGGATCAGGGCCAACTTTGGCACCTGTCTCTGAGGTTGTTTCATCTGCAGCTGCTCCCACCATGGACGCGCCGCCGACCGAGACGATGCCGTCGACTGAGGCGGTGCCCCTCGCGACGGAACCGACTGGAGCGGGACTTGGGATGCCCAAGGAGTCTCCCGTCGTGCCAGGTCCGTCGACCGTCCAGTACGAAGCCCGACACCTCCCGGAAGACCAAGTGGGAGCCGCCAAGGAGGCCATGGTGCAGGTGGAGTTGATGGTGGGTGATGCCAAGGGAGCGTACGACTCCATCGCGTCTTTGTACAAGAGAAGCTTGGAGCTCTGGGATGATATCTGAGTAAGTGCAATAGTAAGTGTTTACTTTCCTCTTGTAACCCACTGGGTTTTAAGTGATATACTCAGATACGGTAGGATTAGTTTGCAGTGGGTTAACTCCGAGTGAACCCAGTGGGTGTAGTCCACGACACTTATGTCGAGTGCTTGCACCGGCAGTTGTCTTTATATGTATTTTCCGTTACTTGGGCAGATCAGAGATGATCTGCCCGAATGGTTCCAGTGGGGGCACTCCGAGTGCACCCGCTGGGTGTAGTCCCCGAGAGTAGTGTTACTCAGGTCGGGTGATAGTAGTTTCATCGATTTGTTTGTTTGTCATGTAGCTCAATAGGGCCGGCCTGTTCGAGCTTCATGCCAGTGGGGTTACTCTTAGTGAACCCACTGGGGTGTAGTCCCCGAGACCGCTATCGAGTGCTTGCATCGGCAGGAGTCTGAAGAACTTTGAGCTTTGTTAGTTTTCCTTGTTGAATGTGTCTGATCTTCCCTTTGCGCTGATTTGGCAGAAGACTTGCAAAATGGGATCTGCGTACAATGCTCTGAAGGCTGAAAAGGTTCAGCTTGCTGCAGAATTGGAGGCGCTGTGAATGACTTGGCTGGTGTGAATGGGGCTCTTGCTGACCGAGAGAAGTCTTTGGAAGAGTCCCGGGAGACCAACAAGGAATTGGTGGCCTAAATTGAGAAAATGGGCAAGCAAAGAACTGAACTGATGGGTCAAATGAAGTTGATGAACAGTCGGTGCATTTCGCAGGAGAAGTACGTCAGCGACTGGGCGAGGAAGATGATTGCACTGTTCGGTGGTAAGCTTTTTTGTCGAGTGCTTCTTGACTTTGTAGTTCATTCTGCGCTTACTTTCTGTTCGTCTTTTCTTGGCAGATTTTTGTCTGGACGTTGAGGCTGAAGCAGCCGACATTGAACGGTCGGTTGTTCCGAACGTTCCTCTCGGCGATGAAGCCAATCGAGACATGCTCCGAGCACATATTCGCCTTGGCAGACTGGGACCTTTCATCGGCCGTCTGAGAGAAGGCATCGGCCCGATCGACAAGGATTTGTGGCCCGAAGACGATTCCCGGCAGGAAATAGAAGGGTTGATGACTCGGCTGGAGGACGTCCCGAACCGAGTGCAGGCATGGAAGAAGTCTGCTGCTCATTGCGGTGCAGATGTGACGCTATCTCTTGTCCGAGTGCACTGCAAAGAAGCTCGTGAAGAAAAGCTGAAGGCATTGCAGGTCGCCAACACCAAGAAGCTTCGATTCAAAGATTTCATGGAGACCTTCCTGGAGACAGCCACTCGTATCGCGCACGGGATCGACCTTGACACCTTTGTGGAACCTGCCAGTCCTGGTGCCAGTCCTGGTGACGCTTGAAAAACTTTACCTCGGTATGCCGAGTGGTATCTGTAACAAACTTGGGCCACTGCCGTTGGCCATCACATTCGTGGTTCGGTGTGGACAAGCTTGATCCACACCGAGCCGACTATCGTAGATCCAACTTTGAATTCGAATCGAATATTTTGCTCTTCTTTCGCCAAGTTTTTTTACACGATTTTGGCTCGTGGTTTTTGTTTGGCGTTTCTTGGTGAAGCCAATGGCAAACATGCGGAGCATATAATTGTAAATTGTCTTCACATCCACATGAGGCTCAATGAGGGTCTGCTAAGCCTCTGAGTGGATCTCGAGGAAACACTCGAAGGAAGCTTTTTTACTTAGACGATTCTGGATCGCAGCTAAGCCCCCGAGTGCGGCGTCTCATGCGCACTCGGAGTGAGTTGATACTCATGTAGTTGTCAGTTGTCTTCACATCCACATGAGCCTCAATGAGTGTATGCTAAGCCTCCGAGTGGATCTCGAGGATACACTCGAAGGAAGCTTTTTACTTTGGCAATTCTGGATCGCAGCTAAGTCCCCGAGTGCGGCTTTTCGTGTGCACTCGGAGCGAGTTTGTACTTAGGCGAGTCTGGCTCGCAGCTAAGTCCCCGAGTGCGTCCTTTGGGTGCGCACTCGGAGAGAGTTTTTTACTTAGGCGACTCAGGGTCGCAACTAAGTCCCCGAGTGCGACTTTTAGCGCACACTCAGAGAGAGTTTTTTACTTAGGCGACTCAGGGTCGCAGCTAAGTCCCCGAGTGCGGCTTTTCGTGCGCACTCGGAGCGAGTTTGTACTTAGGCGATTCGGGGTCGCAGCTAAGTCCCCGAGTGCGGCTTTTCATGCGCACTAGGAGCGAGTTTGTACTTAGGCGATTCTGGGTCGCAGCTAAGTCCCCGAGTGCGGCCTTTGGGTGCGCACTCGGAGCGAGTTTTTTACTTAGGCGACTCAGGGTCGCAGCTAAGTCCTCGAGTGCGACTTTTAGCACACACTCGAAGAGAGTTTTTTTACTTAGGCGACTCTGGGTCGCAGCTAAGTCCCCGAGTGCTGCTTTTTGTGCGCACTCGGAGAGAGTTTGTACTTAGGCGATTCTGGGTCGCAGCTAAGTCCCCGAGTGCGGCTTTTCGTGCGCACTCGGAGCGAGATTGTACTTAGGCGATTCTGGGTCGCAGCTAAGTCTCCGAGTGCGGCTTTTCGTGCGCACTTGGAGTGAGTTTGTACTTAGGCGGTTCTGGGTCGCAGCAAAGTCCCCGAGTGCGGCCTTTGGGTGCGAACTCGGAGCGAGTTTTTTACTTAGGCGACTCAGGGTCGCAGCTAAGTCCCTGAGTGCGACTTTTAGCACACACTCGGAGAGAGTTTTTTACTTAGGCGACTCTGGGTCGCAGCTAAGTCCCCGAGTGCGACTTTTAGTGCACACTCGGAGAGAGTTTTTTTACTTAGGCGACTCTGGGTCGCAGCTAAGTCCCCGAGTGCGAATTTTAGTGCACACTCGGAGAGAGTTTTTTACTTAGGCGACTCTGGGACGCAGCTAAGTCCCCGAGTGCGACTTTCAGTGCACACTCGGAGAGAGTTTTTTAGACCGGAGTCTGCAAACGCGGAAGAATTTTGGACCTGCAAAAAATCAGTCTGCTTTGTTTTACTTCAGTGATACTTGTTCTTTACATTGCCCCCATCGGCAGTCACGTGTAGAAGCGCTTCAGGAGATCTCCGTTCCATGCTCGCGGCTCGTCCGTTTCCCTGTCGAGGTTGTAGAGTCGATATGCTCCGTTGTTCATCACCTTAGAGATGATAAAGGGTCCTTCCCAGGCGGGAGCCAACTTATGAGGCCTTTGCTGGTCCACTCGGAGCACCAGGTCGCCTGCTTGGAATGTGCGACTCCTCACGTGCCGCACGTGAAATCGCCGCAGATCTTGTTGATAAATTGTTGAGCGAGTCAGTGCCATCTCGCGCTCTTCTTCTAGTAGATCCGCTCCGTCTTGCCTGGCTTGCTCTGCTTCGGCATCGGAGAAGAGTTCGACTCGTGGAGAGTTGTGAAGCAAGTTACTCGGAAGGACTGCCTCGGCTCCATAAACGAGGAAGAACGGGGATCGTGCAGTAGATCTATTCGGAGTGGTGCGGAGGCCCCACAACACCGAAGGCAGCTCGGTGACCCATGCGCCGGCGGCATGTCCAACTTCTCGCAGGAGTTGAGGCTTCAAGCCTTGAAGAATAAGTCCATTCGCCCGCTCTGCTTGCCCGTTTGTTTGGGGGTGCGCCACAGATGCAAAATCCACTCGGATACCTTGGCCTGTGCAAAATCCTTTGAATCTGTCCGAGTCAAAGTTTGTGCCATTGTCAGTGATTATGCTGTGCGGAACCCCAAATCTGGCGATGATGTCTCTGACAAACTTGATGGCCGTAAGGGCGTCGAGCTTCTTGATGGGCTTGGCTTCAATCCACTTGGTGAACTTGTCGACTGCTGCCAACAGATGTGTGAATCCCCCTTGGCCTGTTCTGAATGGACCGACTGTATCCAATCCCCATACGGCGAACGGCTAAACAAGAGGGATTGTCTTCAGCGCAGATGTTGGCTTGTGGGACTTGTTCGAATAGAACTGATAGCCTTCACATCGGTCGACCATATCCTTTGCCATTTCATTCGCCTACAACTAGAAGAAGCCAGCTCTGAATGCTTTGGCGACGATTGCTCTTGAGGAGGCATGATGGCCGCAGGTTCCCAAGTGAATTTCTTCCAGGATTAACTGTCCCTCCTCAGGGGAGATGCTTCGCTGAAGGTCTCCTGAAACACTTTCCTTGTACAACTGGCCATCAATGACGGTGAAGGACTTCGACCTGCGGACGATCTGCCTCGCTTGGACTTCGTCTTCTGGTAATTCTTGCCTCAGGATGTATGCAATGAAAGGCACAGTCCAATCGGGGATGATAGAAAGAATCTCCATGATCAAATCAACCACAGCGGGGACCTCGACTTCAGTCAGATCCGTTGAACTCTTCGGTTGTACCGGTTCCTCTGTAAAAGGGTCTTCTTTCACCGAAGGGAGATGTAGGTGCTCGAGGCCGACATCACTCGGGACTGGTCTCCGAGTGGATCCGAGGTTTGCCAACTCATCAGCTGCTTGGTTCTTTAGTCGCGGAACATGGTGAAGTTCTAGACCTTCAAACTTCTTCTCGAGCTTCCTTACTGCATTGCAGTATGCAGTCTTGGTGGGGTTCCTGACATCCCACTCCTTGATCACTTGATTAACCATCAAATCTGAATCGCCAAAGACCATCAGGCGATGGACGCTGAGTGTGATGGCCATGCGCAATCCGTAAAGGAGAGCTTCATACTCTGCCTCATTGTTGGAAGAATCAAAATGTATTTGCAACACATACTTAAGCTTATCACCTTTTGGCGATATGATCACTATGCCAGCACCGGAGCCATTCAGCATCTTGGACCCATCGAAGAACATAGTCCAATGAGCTGAGTAGATGTGAGTCGGTTGCTCTTGTTCTACCCATTCTGCTATGAAGTCAGCCAGAGCTTGAGACTTTATAGCCTTGTTGGCTTCAAACTTGATGTCGCAGTATACATCTCCATAGCCCACTTCGCCACTCGGCCTGACGCGTCTCGATTGTGGAGGATTTCCGACAACGGAGCGTCAAAAACGACAGACACCGAGTGGTCTTGGAAATAATGAGCCACCTTCTTCGCAGTCATGTAGATCCCGTAAATAAGCTTTTGATAATGGGGATACCTCTGCTTGGAAGGAGTCAAGACTTTGGAGACATAATATACTGGCCGCTGAACCTTGTACGCTTTGCCTTCTTCTTCGCGTTCGACTGTGAGAACATTGCTGACGACTTGATTTGTAGCCGCGATGTATAGAAGAAGGCGTTCTTTATTGAGCGGGGCAGTAAGAACCGGCTGGGTGGAAAGCAGGGCTTTGAGGTCGTCGAATGCAATTTGGGCTTCGTCTGTCCACTCGAAAGTATCTGATTTCTTCATGAGTCGGTACAGAGGTAACACCTTCTCGCGGAGTCGAGCGATAAACCGGCTCAAAGCCGCTAGGCAACCTGTGAGCCTTTGAAAATCATGTATTCTGACCGGCTACTCCATTCGGACGATGGTCCCGATCTTTTCGGGGTTGACATCGATCCCTCGTTCGGAAACGAAGAAACCGAGTAACTTTCCGCTGGGAACACCGAATGAACACTTGGCAGGGTTGAGTTTGATATCGTACCTACGAAGGTTGGTGAATGTTTCTGCCAAGTCAGTCAGCAGGTCGGAACCTTTGCATGACTTGACTACGATATCATCCATATATGCCTCCACATTTCGACCGATCTGGTCAAGGAGGCATTTTTGGATCATGCGCATGAAAGTTGCTCCTGCATTCTTCAAACCGAATGGCATAGTGATGTAGAAGAAACACCCGAATGGGGTGATGACGGCTGTTTTTAATTCATCCGAACCATACAGACGGATCTGATGATAGCCCGAATAGGCATCAAGGAATGATAAACGCTCGCAGCCCACAGTCGAATCGACAATTTGATCAATGCGGGGAGCGAGAAATGATCTTTTGGGCAGACCTTATTGAGATGCTTGAAGTCGATGCACATACGGAGGGACTTGTCCTTCTTGGGCCCCATGACAACATTGGCGAGCCACTCGGAGTGGTGTACCTCGCGTATGAAGTTGGCTGCCAAAAGTTTAGCCACCTCCTCTCCAATTGCCTTCCTTTTGTGTGTGGCGGACTGACGCAGGCGTTCTCGGACGGGCCGAGCAGGAGGATCCACATGCAGTCGGTGCTCAGCCAACTCCCTGGGTACACCTGGCATGTCACCGGGCTTCCATGCGAAAATGTCCCAGTTCTCACGGAGGAATTGGATGAGATCGGCTTCCTATTTTGGATCAAGGGTGGTGGAGATGTTCGTCGGGGCGGCGGTGTCATCGGTCGGGTGGATGCTGACTTTCTTCGTGTCGCCCGCCGACTGGAACACGGACTCCAAAGCTGGCTTCTTCAAACACATCAAGTCAGCGGGGTCGGCTATCTTCTTGTACTCATCCAGCTCGAGGATAGCCATCTGCTGATTGGCAATCTTCGACCCCTGCTGCAGACACTCCTCGGCCCGCTGTCGATTGCCTGTGATTGTGATCACGCCTTTTGGACCCGGCATCTTCAGGTTTAAATACACGTACATTGGCCGGGCCATGAAACGCGCATACGCCGGACGGCCCAGAATCGCATGGTATGCGCTCTGGAAGTCCACCACCTCGAATGTCAGCTTTTCCTTGCGGAAGTTCTTGTCGGAGCCGAAAACGACGTCCAACGCGATCTGGCCGAGTGACTTGGCCTTTCATCCTGGGACGACTCCGTGGAACTGCATGCTGCTCTCGCTAAGTTTGGACATCGGAATGCCCATCCCCTTGAGAGTGTCAGCGTACATGATGTTCAAGCCGTTGCCGCCATCCATGAGGACTTTGCGCAGTCGGACTCCTTCCACCATCGGGTCGACTACCAGAGCCTGCCTCCCCGGGGTGGGCACGTGTGCTGGATGATCATACTGATCAAAGGTGATCGCAGTCTGAGACCATTTGAGGAACGTGGGGTTGGTTGGGGTGGCCATGTTCACCTCCCTGTTCACCAGCTTCAGTTGACTCTTGCTTTCCACGTCAGCAAAAATCATCAATGTTGCATGGACTTGGGGGAATGGATCCTCCTTGTCCTCCTCATCGTGCTCGTTGTCCTTTTCACTCGGCTGCCCTTCGGCGAACCATTGGATCAGGAGGCGACATTGCCGAGTGGTGTGCTTCGGGAATATGGCGTTGCCTTCTTCATCCATCTTTGTGTGGATTGGACATGGCTGATCCAGGATGGAGTTCCCGAACTGCTTCTTCTTGGGAGTGTACTGAGCCTTCCCCTTGCCCTTGAACTTGGCATTTCTAACGGCAGCTGCCTCTGCCTGCCGAGTGGACGGAGCTTTCTGCTTTTGCTTCCAATTGTTGTTTCCATCTCCGTTGGCGACTGCCTTGTGCTTGCCGCTACAAATGCGGTCCTCTTCTTCGCCATTTGCATAGCGTGCGGCTATCTGCATCATCTTGCTCATGGAGATGTCGCCTGTCCGACCGAACTTCAGGTACAGATCTCTGTACCGCACGCCTGCCTTGAAGGCGCAGACTGCTTAGTGCTCTATGACGTTCTCCACCGTGTGGTAGAGGGCTGTCCAGCGTTGAATGAAATCGCGCAGGGGCTCATTCTACTTTTGGACACAGTGCTGGAGCTCCACGAGACCAGCAGGGCGTTTGCATGTGCCCTCGAAGGTCCTGATGAACACTCGGGACAGATCTGCCCAGGTGTAGATGCTTGATGTAGCCAACTGGTTCAGCCACGCTCGTGTCGAGCCATCGAGCATCAGGGGGAGATGTTTCATGGCGACCTGGTCATCTCCGCCACTGATCTGGACCGCCACTCGGTAGTCGTCCAGCCACGTTTCTGGCTTGGATTCTCCTGTGAACTTGCTGATCCCCATCGCCAATCGGAAGTTGGCAGGGATGTCAGCTGAACGGATGGCCCGACTGAAGCACTCGGGGCCAGAGACGATGGTCCTGCTTCCACTCGGACGGTCTCTATTGTCACCATCACGGTGGGCTCGACTCCTGTCGACCTTCCTCTGGGCGATGTACCCTCTCGCGTCGGGCCTTGGATCATACGTGTCACCGACTGAACACCGATCATCATGATGTCGGGGCCCGTAAGGCCCACCCCGCGGAGGGGTGCGTGAATGGCGACGATCTTCGGGATTCATGGAACGGCTGCCCCCTCTGCGTCGCTGATCAGAATTGGGGCTGTAAACCGACCGATGCGTGTTCGCGTGAACAGAACTATTGTGGATCCTATTGTGCGACTGGGAGACCGCCGAATTCTGTTGCTGCGCCGGGTGCAACAGGGCACGGATCTGCTCGATCCCTCTACCAGCCTCTGAGTCAGTCGGTTGGAGGGAATCGGCTATCTTGGCAGCGGCAGCCAGGTTGAGGACGGGTGTGCGGAACACCTCCACGTTGCTCTGACGAGTGCGTCGACTGGCAGAACGGTGGGGTTGACGGCGAGCGTCGGATGATTCGCCGACCTCGTGCTCGTTCCAACCAGTCCGGCGGGGACTTTCATGGGAATTGGCCATGAGAACTTCGGCTATAGGCCCGCGACCCAAGTACTTGGAAGGCAACTTAGTCGGAACTGAGTCCAAGCACTGGGACCGCGGCGCGACCACAACCGACTCGAGGACCGCCACTTGAGAGGATGCGTTCAGGCGCGCCTGGGCGTGTCGCACCCAACGCTGAAGCCGCGAACGGCGGGATCGCTTGTTGCGGCGCGTGACGGGGGCGAAGATCAACACCGGGGCCGATTGCTGGAGAAGAAGGATGCCGCGGGCGCGGGCACGGAAGTGCGTAGCCCCGCGACTGGGGAGCGCCTCGGTGTCGAGAGGCGCATCCCGAAGCCATGCTGAATCGTCGATGATGAAGGAGAGTGCGCCGAAGAGGATCTCACGACCCAAGCTCAAATCTCCAACGGACGACATGATGAAAAGATGAAGTTGCAAACTTGCCGGAAGTCGCTTAGACGCCTGCCCCACGGTGGGCGCCAACCGTCGTGGGTATAAGTCTGAAAGTAGATGTGTAGTGTACGAAAGGATGGGCGGAGCCTTAGCTACGGCGAGGTTGTATGAGTTCAGGCTCCTCTATGGTGGAGGTAAAATCCCTGCATCTCAGTGCTCTTGGGAGCTTAGTGTCGAGTGGAATATAGGATTACAGCAAATGCCAACCCCTGCACCAGTGGGGAAGAGCGGCTTATATAGAGTGCGCTGCCCTCCACAACGACCCGGTGGACAGGGGTGGAATAGTGGCGAATAAATGCCTACGTTACAGGTAACGTATGCCTTAAATGCTAATTATGGTGTATGAAAATGTATGACCATTGCCCTCCTGGGAGGTTACGATGTACAGAGTGGAATTCAGTCGGTACGTTTAAACACGCACCGAATGCTCGTCACAGACTGGATGATGGGGGAGTCCTTAGTTCAGTCGGAACTGTCTAAGGGCCTTGTCCCCTATGAAGGGTAGTCCTTGGGTAGGACCTATACGGCAGGCCTATGACCATACCCTGGGATTATAACCCCATCACCCAGTCTACACATACTCGGGTGGGATTAGGACCTATCTTTACCTATTAGCATGTAGGTTGCATGGACGTAATAAAACTGACAAACTTGATTAGCGTATGAATATAGATGATGAATTATATATTTATTTCTTGTGCCCCATAGGTAGCTAGGCAACATGAGTGATCGTTCTTGGATGTACACTGGTCACCCTAGTCAGAAAGACATGACCCATGAATGGTTAACAAAAACCAAGGGGTTTGTGAGAGCCGCATTTGCAAATGGCCAGCAAAAAACATGGTGCGTGATGGGGTTATAGTCCCAGGGTAGGGTCATAGGCCTGCCCTATAGGTCCTACCCAAGGACTACCCTTCATAGAGGACAAGGCCCTTAGGCAGTTCCGGCTGAACTAAGGACTCCCCCATCATCCAGTCGGCGACGAGCACTCGGAGCATATTTAACGTACCGACTGGATTCCACTCTGTACATCGTAACCTCCGAGGAGGGCAACGGTCATACGTTTTCATACACCATTATTAACATTTAAGGCTTACGTTACCTGTAACGTAGGCAATTATTCGCCACTATTCCTCCCCTGTCCACCGGGCCATTATGAAGGGCAGCGCACTCTATATAAGCCGCCCTTCCCCACTGGTGCAGGGGTTGGCATTTACTGTAATCCTATAATCCACTCGACACTAAACTCCCAAGATCACTGAGACGTAGGGCTTTTACCTCCACCGTAGAGGGGCCTGAACTCATACATCCTCGCCGTAGCTAAGGCTCTGCCCATCCTTTCGTACCCCATACATCTACTGTCAGACTTATACCCACGACAGTTGGCGCCCACCGTGGGGCAGGCGTCTAAGCGACTTACGGTGAGTTTGCGATTTCATACTTTCGTCATGTCGTCCGGTGGAGATCTGTGCATGGGTCGTTAGATCCTCTTCGGTGCCCTCTCCTTCATCGTCGACGATTTGGCATGGCTTCAGGACGCGCCCCTCGACGTCGAGGCGCTTCCGAGTCGCAGGGCAACGCACTTCCGTTCTAATTCCTGCGGTATTCTTCTTCTCCAGCCATCGGCCCCGGTGTCGATCTTCGCCCCCGTCGCGCGCCGCAACAAGCGATCCCGTCGTCCACGGTTCGAGCATTGTGTGCGACATGCCCAGGCGCGACAGAGCGCGTCGTCTCAAGTGGCGGTGCTCGAATCGGTTGTGGTCGCGCCGCCATCCTAGTGCTTGGACTCAGTTCCAACTGAGCTACCTTCCGAGTACCTAGGTCGCGGGTCTGCAGCCGAAGTTCTCATGGGCGATTCCCATGAAAGTCCCCTCCGGACTGGTCGGAACTAGCATGAGGTCGGAGAATCATCCGGCGCTCGTCGTCAACACCATCGTTCTGCCAGTCGACGCACTCGCCAGAGCAACGTCGAGGTGTTCCGCACACCCATCCTCAACCTGGCTGCGGCTGCCAGGATAGCCGATTCTCTCCAGCCGACTGATTCCGAGGCTGGTAGAGGGATCGAGCAGATCCGTGCCCTATTGCATACGGTGCAGTAGCAAAATTCGGCGGTCTCCCTGTCGCACAACAGGATCCACAAAAGTTCTTTTCACGCGAACACGCATCGGTCGGTTTTCAGCCCCGACTCTCATCAGCGACGCAGAGGGGGCAGCCGCTCCAGGAATCCCGAAGATCGTCGCCGTTCGCGCACCCCTCCGCGGGGTGGGCCTTACGGGCCCCGGCATCACGATGATCGTTGTTCAGTCGGTGACGCGCATGATCCAAGGCCCGATGCAGGAGGGTACATCGCCCAGAAGAAGGTCGAAAGAAGTCGAGCCCACCGCGATGGTCATGATAGAGACCGTCCGAGTGGAAGCAGGACCGTCGTTTCTGGTCCCGAGTGCTTCAGTCGAGCCATCCGCTCAGCTAACATCCCTCCCAACTTCCGATTGGCGACGGGAATCAGTAAGTTCATAGGAGAGTCCACGCCAGAAACTTGGTTGGACAACTATAGAGTGGCAGTCCAGATCGGTGGCGGAGATGACCAGGTCGCCATGAAACATCTCCCCCTGATGCTCGACGGTTCGCCGCGAGCTTGGCTAAACCAATTGGCTCTGTCAAGCATCTACAGCTGGGCAGATCTGTCACGAGTCTTCATCAGGACCTTCGAGGGCACGTGCAAAGGCCCTCCTGGTTTAGTGGAGCTCCAACACTACGTCCAAAAGCAGAACGAGCCCCTGTGCGATTTCATCCAGGGCTGGACGACCCTCTACCACATGGTGGAGAACGTCACAAAACACCAAGCAGTCTACGCCTTCAAGGTAGGCCTGCGGTACAGAGATCTATACCTGAAGTTCGGTCGGATAGGCGACATCTCCATGAGCAAGATGATGGAGATAGCCACACGCTATGCAAATGGCGAAAAGGAGGACTGCGTACGTAGCGGCAAGCATAAGTCAGTCGCCGATGGAGATGGAAAGAACAGTCGGAAGCAGAAGCAGAAGGCTCAACCCACTCCGCAGGCAGAGGCAGCTGCTGTTACAAATGCTAAGTTCAAAGGCAAGGGGAAAGCTCAGTACACCCCCAAGAAGAGGCAGTCAGGAAATTCCATCCTGGATCAACCGTGTCCAATCCACACGAAGATGGACGAAGAAGGCAACGCCATATTCCCGAAGCATACCACTCGACAGTGTCGCCTTCTGATCCAAGGATTCGGTGAAGGTCAGTCGAGTGAAAAGGACACCGAGCAGGATGATGAGGACAAGGAGGATATGTCACCCCAAGTCCATGCAACGCTGATGATTTTTGCTGATGTGGAAAGCAAGAGTCGACTGAAGCTGGTTAACAGGGAGGTGAACATGGCAAGTCCACCCCCACGTTCCTCAAATGGTCACACACTGCGATCACCTTTGATCAGTCAGACCATCCAGCACACGTACCCACCCCAGGGAGGCAAGATGTGGTCGTCGACCCCGTGGTGGAAGTAGTCAGGCTTCGCAAAGTCCTCATGGACGGCGGCAGCGGCTTGAACATCATGTACGCCAACACTCTCAAGGGGATGGGATTCTGATGTCCAAACTTAGCGAGAGCACTATGCAGTTCCACGGAGTCGTCCCAGGAGGAAAGGCCAAATCACTCGGCCAGATCACGTTGGATGTCGTCTTCGGCTGTGACAAGAACTTCCGCAAGGAGAAGCTGACATTTGAGGTGGTGGACTTCCAGAGTGCATACCATGCGATTCTGGGCCGCCCGGCATATGCGCGTTTCATGGCCCTTCCATGTTACGTCTATTTGAAGCTGAAGATGCCAGGTCCCAAAGGTGTGATTGTGGTCACGGGCAATAGGCAGCGAGCTAAGGAGTGTCTACAGCAGGGGTCGAGGATTGCTGATCAACAGATGGCTATTCTCGAGCTGGATGAGTACAAGAAGACCGCCGACCCTGCTGACCTGATGTGTTCAAAGAAGCCACCTTCCGAGTCCGCATTCCAGTGGGTGGGAGACACGAAGGAAGTCAGCATCCACACGACGGACGACACCGCTGCCCCGACAAACATCTCCACCACCCTTGATCCGAATTAGGAAGCCGAGCTCATCCAATTTCTCCGTGAGAACTGGGACATTTTTGCATGGAAGCCCGCTGACATGCCAGGTGTACCCAGGGAGTTGGCTGATTACCGACTGCATGTGGATCCTGCTGCTCGCCCCGTCCGAGAACGCCTGCGTCAGTCCGCCGCGCACAAGAGGAAGGCAATCGGAGAGGAGGTGGCTAAACTTTTGGCAGCCAACTTCATTCGCGAGGTACACCACTCCGAGTGGATCGCTAATGTTGTCATGGTGCCCAAGAAGGACAAGTCTCTCCGTATGTGCATTGATTTCAAGCATCTCAATAAGTTCTGTCCGAAAGATCACTTCCCGCTCCCCCGCATTGATCAAATTGTTGATTCGACTGCGGGTTGCGAGCCTTTATCCTTCCTTGATGCCTATTCGGGCTATCATCAGATCCGTCTGTATGGTCCGGATGAATTAAAAACAGCCTTCATCACCCCATTCGGGTGTTTCTGCTACATCACTATGCCATTCGGTTTGAAGAATGCAGGAGCAACTTTTATGCGCATGATCCAAAAATGCCTCCTAGACCAGATCGGTCGAAATGTGGAGGCATATATGGACGATATTGTAGTCAAGTCACGCAAAGGTTCCGACCTGCTGACTGACTTGGCAGAAACATTCGCCAACCTACGTAGGTACGATATCAAGCTCAACCCAGCCAAGTGCTCATTCGGCGTTCCCAGCGGGAAGCTACTCGGTTTTTTCGTTTCCGAACGAGGGATCAATGTCAACCCCGAAAAGATCGGGACAATCGTCCGAAATGAGCGGCCGATAAGAATACATGATGTTCAAAGGCTCACAGGTTGCCTAGCGGCTTTGAGCAGGTTTATCGCTCGACTCGGCGAGAAGGTGTTACCTCTGTACCGACTCATGAAGAAATCAGATACCTTCGAGTGAATAGACGAAGCCCAAATTGCATTCGACGACCTCAAAGCCCTGCTTTCCACCTAGCCGGTTCTTACTGCCCCGCTCAGTAAAGAACCCCTTCTTCTGTACATCGCGGCTACAAATCAAGTCGTCAGCACCGTTCTGACAGTCGAACACGAAGAAGAAGGCAAAGCGTACAAGGTTCAGCGGCCAGTATATTATGTGTCTGAAGTCCCGACTCCTTCCAAGCAGAGGTATCCCCATTATCGGAAGCTTATTTATGGGATCTACAAGACTGCAAAGAAGGTGGCTCATTATTTCCAAGACCACTCGGTGTCTGTCATATCTCATGCTCCGTTGTCGGAAATTCTCCACAATCGGGACGCATCAGGCCAAGTGGCAAAGTGGGCAATGGAGATGCTATACTGCGACATCAAGTTCGAAGCCAAGAAAGCTATAAAGTCTCAAGCTCTGGCTGACTTCATAGCAGAATGGGTAGAACAACAACAACCGACTCACATCTACTCGGCCCATTGGACCATGTTCTTCGACGGGTCCAAGATGTTGAATGGCTCCGGCGTCGGCGTAGTGATCATATCCCCAAAAGGTGATAAACTCAAATATGTGTTGCAGATACATTTTGATTCTTCCAACAACGAAGCAGAGTACGAAGCTCTCCTTTACGGATTGCGCATGGCCTCGAGAAGAAGTTTGGAGGTCTGGAACTTCACCATGTTCCCCGACTGAAAAACCAAGCAGCAGATGAATTGGCAAAACTTGGATCCACTCGGAGACCGGTCCCGAGTGATGTCTGCCTCCAGCACCTACACCTCCCATCGCTGAAGGAAGATCCTTTCGCAGAGGAGCCAGTACAACCGAAGAGCTCAACAGATCCGACTGAAGTCGAGGTCCCTGCTGTGGTTGATTGGATCATGGAGATTCTTGCTGTCATCCCCGAGTGGACTGTGCCGTTCATTGCGTACATCATGAGGCAAGAGTTACCAGAAGACAAAGTCCAAGCTAGGCAGATCGTACCGCAGGTCGAAGTCCTTCACCGTCATTGATGGCCTATTTTACAGATAAAGTATTTCAGGCGTCCTTCAGCGGTGTATCTCCCCTGAGGAGGGACAATTAATCTTGGAAGAAATTCACTCGGGAACCTGCGGTCATCATGCCTCCTCAAGAGCAATCGTCGCCAAAGCATTCAGAGCTGGTTTCTTCTGGTTGCAGGCGAATGAAATGGCAAAAGATATGGTCGACTGATGCGAAGGCTGTCAGTTCTATTCGAATAAGTCCCACAAGCCAACATCTGCGCTGAAGACAATTCCTCTTGTTTGGCCGTTCGCCGTGTGGGGATTAGATACAGTCGGACCATTCAGAACAGGCCAAGGAGGATTCACTCATCTGCTGGTAGCAGTCGACAAGTTTACCAAGTGGATTGAAGTAAAGCCCATCAAGAAGCTTGACGCCCTTACAGCCATCAAATTTATCACACACATCATTGCGAGATACGGGGTTCCGCACAGCATAATCACCGACAACGGCACAAACTTCGACTCGGACAGGTTCAAAGGTTTTTGCACAGGCCAAGGAATCCGAGTGGACTTTGCATCCGTGTCTCACCCCCAAACAAACGGGCAAGCAGAGCGGGCGAATGGACTTATTCTTCAAGGGTTGAAGCCTCGACTCCTGCGAGAAGTTGGGCATGCCGCCGGCGCATGGGTCACCGAGCTGCCTTCGGTGTTGTGGGGCCTCCACACAACTCCGAATAGATCTACAAGGCGATCCCCATTCTTCCTCGTTTATGGGGCAGAGGCAGTCCTTCCGAGTGACTTGCTTCACAACTCTCCACGAGTCGAACTCTTCTCTGAAGCCGAAGCAGAGCAAGCCAGGCAAGACGGAGTGGACCTTCTAGAAGAAGAGCGCGAGATGGCACTGATTCGTTCAACGATTTATCAAGAAGATCTGCGGCGATTTCACGCGCGGCACGTCAGGAGCCACACATTCCAAGCAGGCGACCTGGTGCTCCGAGTGGATCAGCAGAGACCACACAAGTTGGCTCCCGCCCAGGAAGGACCCTTCATCATCTCTAAGGTGCTGAACAACGGAGCATATCGACTCTACAACCTCGACAGGGAAACGGACGAGCCGCGAGCATGGAATGGAGATCTCCTGAAGTGCTTCTACACATAACCACCGATGGGGACAATGTAAAGAACAAGTATCATTGATGTAATACAAAGCAGATTGATTTCTTGCCGATTCAAAATTCTTCCGCGTTTGCAGACTCTGTTCTAAAAAATTATCTCTGAGTGTGCACTAAAAGTCGCACTCGGGGACTTAGCTACGACCCAGAGTCGCGTAAGTACAAATTAACTCCGAGTGTGCACTAAAAGTCACACTCGGGGACTTAGCTGCGACCCAGAGTGGCCTAAGTACAAACTCGCTCCGAGTGTGCACTACAAGCCACACTCGGGGACATAGTTGCGACCCAGAGTCGCCTAAGAACAAACTCGCTCCGAGTGTACACCAAAAGTCGCACTCGGAGGCTTAGCTGCGACCCAAAGTCTCCTAAGTAAAAAACTAACTCCGAGTGTGCACTAAAAGTCGCACTCGGAGGCTTAGCTGCGACCCAGAGTCGCCTAAGTAAAAAACTCGCTCCGAGTGTGCACTACAAGCCGCAGTTGGAGACTTAGCTGCGACCCATAATCGCCTAAGTACAAACTCGCTCCGAGTGTGCACTATAAGTCACACTCGGGGACTTAGCTGCGACCCAGAGTCGCCTAAGTACAAACTTGCTCCGAGTATGCACTACAAGCCGCACTCGGAGACTTAGCTACGACCCAGAATCGCCTAAGTACAAACTCGCTCCGAGTGTGCACCAAAAGTCACACTCGAAGACTTAGCTGCGACCCAGAATCGCCTAAGTACAAACTCGCTCCGAGTGTGCAGTAAAAGTCACACTCGGAGACTTAGCTGCGACCCAGAATCGCCTAAGTACACACCATTATTAACATTTAAGGCTTACGTTACCTGTAACGTAGGCATACATTCGCCACTATTCCACCCCTGTCCACCGGGCCATTATGAAGGGCAGCACACTCTATATAAGTCGCCCTTCCCCACTGGTGCAGGGGTTGGCATTTACTGTAATCTATAATCCACTCGACACTAAGCTCCCAAGAGCACTGAGACGTAGGGCTTTTACCTCCACCGTAGAGGGGCCTGAACTGATACATCCTCGCCATAGCTAAGGCTCTGCCCATCCTTTCATACCCCATACATCTACAGTCAGACTTATACCCACGACAGTGCCCCTGTCCCAACTGCGACAACTGGAAAAAGCAGACACAGTTTGAAATGGGTAAACACCTGCAGAAGTGGGGTTTTACGCCTAATTATACGGTGTGGACTTTTCATTGTGAGTCTGACCAACGTGCCAGAGCTGAGGTGATTGGTCGTTGCATCGACGAGCATGGTACCGGGATTGAAGACATGGTGCAAGACTTTGATGATGCTCGGGATTCGGACGATGAGATGGAGGAATCTGCAAAGGCCTTCGATGAAATGTTGGAGTCTTCAAAACGTCCTCTCCACGAGTAGACTGAGCTTTGTCAGCTGGATGCCATCGCGCAAGTAATGGCTCTGAAGGCTCAATTCAACCTAGGCAGAGAATTCTACGACGCGATGATGATGATATTTGAACGCTTTCTACCCAAAGGCCATGTACTGCCCGCAAACCTGTACCACTCAGAGAAAATCCTCCGTGTACTTAAGATGCCCTATGAGAAGATACATGCCTGTGAGAATGGATGTGCCTTATTTAGGCTTGAGTATGCGGCCTTGAACTATTTCCCCATTTGCAATTCTTCCAGGTATATTGTGGTAGACAACGGCATGGGTGAGAAGAATCAGACCAAAATCCCCATTAGTGTTCTTTGGTATCTGCCAATCGTACCAAGACTTCAACGTCTTTTCATGGTCGAAGAGACGGCCAGACAGATGACATGGCACAAATTGGGCAAAAGAAACGAACTAGATGCGGATGGGAACAAGATGCTGGTACACACTTCAGATGGTTTTGCGTGGAGGCACTTTGATGCATTACATAAGGATAAATCGGAAGATCCAAGGCAACCTAGAGTTGCCATCAACACGGATGGGTTCAATGTGTATGGTACGACGGCAGCACAATACAGTTTTGGCCTGTATTTGTCATTCCACTAAATTTTCCACCCGGAGAGATTATGAAAAGAAAGAACATTTTCCTGACGTTGATAATTACAGGGCCCAACTATCCGGGGAAGAATATGAATGTGTACATGGAGCCGCTTAAGGATGAGTTGCAAGAAGCCTGGGATAATGGGATCAAGATCTACGACGCGGCTACCAAAACAAATTTCAAAATGCATGTGTGGTACATGTACTCGACGTATGATTATCCGGCGTTCGCGCTATTCGATGGCTGGTGTGTGCATGGAAGGTTCCCGTGCACCACATGCAAGGCAGCTCTTCAGTTCCGTTGGCTGCAGGCTGGTCGCAAGTATTCTTGCTTCGACATGCATAGACAATTCCAGGATCCTGACCATAAGTTCAGAAAAGACAAGAAGAATTTCATCAAAGGTAGAGTTGTCAAAAACACTACACCAGCTGCGTTGACAGGCCAACAGACCCTTGATCAGTTAAACGCTCTCGAGCCTGATCCTTTGCGTCCAGGATACTTCAAAGGGTATAATACGGAACATGCCTGGAGTCAGAAGTCATGCTTATGGGATCTGCCTTACTTCAAAGACCTCCTTTGCCCACACAACATTGACGTGATGCACACTGAAAAGAATATTGCGGAGGCCATTTTTGGTACATTGTTCGGCATAGAGGGGAAGTCAAAAGCTAATCCTAAGGCTAGAATCGACCTAGAGGCTCTATGTGATAGACCCTTGCAAAACTTGTGACAACGGAAAGGAAAGCAAAGCATAGCAAAGGCAAAGGCATGGTTCAATCTTGAAAGGCCAGCTATGAGGGAAATGCTATTGTGGGTGAAAATGCGGTTGATGTTCCCCGATGGGTATGCTGTGAATCTAAAGAGGGGAGCGAGTCTTGAGAAATTGAAAATATTTGGGCTCAAGAGTCATGATTGGCACATATGGATTGAGCGGGTAATGCCGGTGATGTTGTGTGGCTTTATCCCTGAGGATGAATGGCTAGTACTGGCAGAGCTGAGCTATTTCTTCCGTTCTCTTTGTGCGAAAGAACTATCGCCTGGCATGCTAGATGAAATGGAAGAGTTGGCGCCGGAGTTGATCTGCAAATTAGAAAAGATCTTTCCACCGGGCTTTTTAATCCAATGCAACATTTGATTTTGCCTCTCCCGACCGAGGCAAGAATGGGGGGCGTTCAAAATCAATGGTGCTACTCAACTGAGAGGATGCAGAAGATGCTTCGAGCTATGTGTAAAAATAAACGTAGAATTGAAGCATCGATAGCCGAGGCATTCATTACTGAGGAGGCGGCAAACTTCGTGACAGCACATCACGAAGCCAAAAATCATCATTTGCATAACCCGAAGCCTGGGTACAATGATGGCGATCGAAAAAAAGTTCGATCCAACCTCAGTCTATTCAAAGGTAAGCTCGCACCATTCGGTGCTTCGAAAGGGAAATCGTTGGATGTCGAAGAATGGCGGACCATTTCATTGTATATCTTGACCAACCTAACAGAAGTGCGGCCGTACATCGAGTAAGTTCTCGGTAATTTATTGGTCCGCAACTTCTAATTGCTTTGAACTACTCTTATTCCTGGATATTTGATATAGTCGATATGTCGCCGAATTCTCGAATGGAGCGGTCATCGAAAAGGATTCCGTCGAAGAGTATGAGCTTCTCGCAAAGCATGGAGGCGACTATCCCGGTTTCATCTCTTGGTTCAAACAAAGGGTAATTAATTACCATTAAGGGCCATTTGATTTCTTTGTCTAATTTGCGGCTAATGCATCCATTCTTTCGTATTAAACTTGTAGGCTGATGCAGAGTCTATGGACGCCGAGTTGAGACAAGTCGCTAATGGTTTTGACTATAAGGTTCGTTCATTTGACAAATACAACATCAACGGGTATCACTTTCTTACCTTTGGCAAAGAGCTATCTATGCTCGACCTAAAGTCTACAAATTGTTCTGTCTCTGCTATCGGCGAAGGAGACACCGAGTATTATGGAAGAGCTGGAGCAATTTATGAACTTCTATTCTATGGTGAAAACCCACCGACCGTCGTAGTCTTCAAATGTTATTGGTTTGACCGAGGGAGACTAGAAGGACTCATGAATATATAGGACTAGTCGAAATCAACCAAAACACCCACTTAGATGTTCCGGATGTCTATATTACGGCTCAACAGGCGACACAAGTTTTCTATCTACCGTGAGCCTGCCAAACTAATCCAAATCTCAAAGGTTGGGATGTCGTTTATGAAGTGCCACCACATTTTAGACCACCTACCCTCAATGAAGAGGATTACGAACCTCACATTAACCCAGACACATATGAAGATGAATTCTTCCAAGAAACACGTATGTCCAAGAAACGTTTCAAGAACCACTCTACTTCACCTGAGAACATTGAAGTAGACAGCAATAGTGAATCCGTCTTAACCCCTGAGGCCGAACATGAAGAGCTGGAAGAAGAAGAGGTTACTGCTGCGAATGACCTGTCACTTCTTGACCGATTACATAATGGTGGCCTTCCACATGTTCTTCGTGATAGTGATGATGAAGATGCATTTATTGATGATAGTGATGATCATGACGCATTTGTTGACCCCGAAGCATATATAGACGAGGACGATTTTTATTAGTTTATGTCACGTATTCAACTATTATGCTATATATAAATTTTGAGTTCATGTTAGGTATTCAATTTTTATTAGTCATGTTGGTATTTATGACGATGATACACTTAAATTATATATTTTTTATTACTCCTGTTGGTATTTATGTTGTACTAATTTCACTTACTCTTTGTCATGATAGGTGTTGAAAGATGGTGGGAAAGGGTCGAAAGCACTCCGCGGCTCCTTCTTCGTCGGTGGGTGATGGGATGGGTACTTCCATTCCTGCCTCGCCTCTTCGGAGAGCGTTTCTCTCTACTATACAAGGAGCGCCCCCCGTGAGAGGATGTCGACCCCCCGCGAAACCGAGAGGCACTAAAGGTACACGTTGTATTCATATTGGTATTTATGTTGTACTCATGTTGTATGCATATTGGTATTTATATACATTTTATTACTCATGTTGGTATTTATGTTGTACTAAAGGTACACGTGGCCGCGGGAGAGGTAGGGCGGTGGCTGCCACGCCTTCTGAGGTGGCGGCTACACGGTCTCCGCCACCACCCCAAGCTGATTCACCTGAGCACAGGACTTCTAGGGTGGATTCGTCTGAGGTGGAGGCTACACGGTCTCCGGTTCATGAGCCTCGGGTCGACGAGCCTTCGACCCACGAGACTCGTGTCCCAGAGGCTTCCTTCTAGGCCACTCCGGAGCAAAGCATGGATGAGGGTACGTCCCAAGAGACCCAGTGGGATGCTGGTAGCGACGAGGAGTTGGGTGAGGGGGCTACCGTCTACCAGCATGGTAGTTCGGGGCTCCCACTCATGCCAGTGACTCCCGAGCAGAGGTGGTCGATTAGGCCAAATGGGGACAAGTAAGTTAATTTACTTTTATTTAACCTTTTGCCTTCGCGTTTTCTCAAATATCTAATGTTTTGTCTTTAATTTGTCATACTGTAGGGGTTGGATTGTTTCCAAGGGTGTCCGCAAGCCCAACAGCGTCCTTGGTGTTCTTTGCTGTAAAAACTTCCCAGGGTTTGTTACGTTGCCCGGTCGGGAGCGAGATGTAGGAATGACCTGGGAGCACTACTTGGGTGCCCCGGCCCTGCCGGAGGTGGAGATCGACGGTGTTTTGTGCGACACGAGGGCGGACATGGTGATCCGAAAGTTCTGGGTAATTTCTCCTTCACACAATTATAAATCAACCATAGCTATTTCTTGTACTAATCGGTGTTGTCTCGTTTGCAGACCTACTACAGGTGTGAGGAGGGATACGAGGAGGACACGGCAAAGGTTATCGAAACCGAATGTCGCCGCCTACTTCAAAACTTTCGGCACGAGGCTCGGGTGCAGGCTGTTCGAGACTACTATGCCACGCGGCGTATTAGGATTGACAAGGCGAAGTGTCGTGATGATAAGATGGAGAAGGAGCATTACATGAAGATAATTACATATTATTAAGGCTTTGTAGTTAATTTCCATGATTTGGTTCTTACGCGCTCAAATTTCTCTTTATTAACTTAGGTGTCACCGAGATGGTGTGTGGATAAGATGGATTGTTGGGAGGCCTTGGTCGATCAGTGGTGCTCCGAAACATGGGAGGCCAGCCACAACAACGGCAAGGAGAGGCGTGGCAAAATGGTTGGCATGACACACCATCAAGGGAGCGTCAACTTAATCCAATTTGGCGAGAACTGGGTATGTGGTTTGCTTCATGCCTCATGCAATTCATTCTTAATGCTATCTTGAGCCCTTTACTAATACAATTTTCCTCTCTCTCTATTTTAGACGCGTCACAATAAGACGGAGGCGCCACAAATGTACGACCTGTATGCGATGGCCCATACTGCCTCGTACAAGAAGGTCAAGGCATTCTGTGAATCTGACCTCGAGCATCCAGAAAACTTCACCAACATCTCCTCCCACCACAAGCTCGTGGAGTACAGAGATCACGGGAAGGCGAGGAAATGGGAGGACTTTAACCCAAGCGAGGGGCCTATTGATCCAGAGCTGGTGATGATAGCTGGCAACGGGAGGCCCCATGGCTCGATCGCCATTGGAGACGGCCTTATACGTTGTCCTAGCACTCTCCGGCAGATAAAGGCACGCCAAACGAGCTCTTGTCCGGAGATAGCACGTCGTCCACAGCCAGTCAAGCTCGCCATCGAGGTTAGTTTAATGGACTCAACTATCTTTCCGCATTATGTTGTGCGTTGGAACCAATATGATTACATTGCTAACAATGAGTTGTGTTGCAGGCTGCGATTCAGAAAGAGAGAGAGGCAATGCAGGCGGCTATGGCGGAGAAGGATAAGGAAATTAGGGAGCTGGAGGAGAGGACGACTGCATTGGTGGAGGCGGAGAGGGCACGGAATGATGCGTCTAACAGGGCCATATACGAGCTCTTCCTGGTAAGTTTCTTCTTCATGTGATTTCAAATCTTGCATTTGAATGTCCGTTTCATTAATAAATAAAAAGTTTGACTTGTCAAAACCAAATGTACAGTCTATGTGCGAGAAGAACGGCCAAGTCCCTCCGCCGATGCCAGTCATTAACGTAGCGGGGACGGTGAGTTTCATTTCAGTGCAGTGATCTTAAGAGTGTCCTCATGCTAACTACACATTGCAAACGATGTTTGGTGCAGAATATCTCCCGAAACGCATCGCACGACCCTTCTACAGTCGAGCCTTCTCCAGGGCAGCCTTCTCCAGCTCAAACAAGCCAGAGCCACCGTGCTTCACCGTTGTGATGACGATAATGGTATGTTATTTCTAGTGTTTTAATAAAAAATAGCTAGACTTCCATCTAAATGACATAATTAGCTTAGTTAGCTCCAAGAAAGGCTAAATTGGCTAATTATCCTACGAAATGACATAATTAGCTTAGTTAGTTCCAAAATGACCTATTTAATAAAAAATGACCTATAGTTAGCTAAGTTCTCTCCTAAATGACATAATAAGGCTTACGTAGCTGCAAGATGACCTATTTGCCCTAACTTAGGTAATAAATGGCCTATAATTAGTCTAGCTAGATCCAAAATGGCTTAATAAGCATAGTTTGCTCCGGAATTACCTATTTTACCCAAGTTAGCTCCGAGACGACCTATAGTTAGCTAGGGTTCCACCTAGATAACATAATTAGCTTAGTTAGCTCCTAAATGGTCTATTTAAGAAAAGATGACCTATACTTAGGTAATTATCCTCGAAATGACATAATTATCTCCAAAAAGGCATTCTTAGCCAATTTAGCCCGAAGAAGGGGACAAGAGGAGAAGAAAGAGGAAAAATGAAAGGAAGGAAGAACAAGAAGAGGAGAAGGAGAAGAAGGAGAAGGAGGAGGATAAGAAGGAGGAGAAGAAGGAGGAGAAGAAGGAGATGGAGCTCCTCCTTCTCCTTCTTCTTCCTCCTTCTTCCTCCTTCTCCTTCTCCTTCTTCTTTTCTTCTTCTTCTCCTCTTCCTTCTCCTTCTCCTCCTCCTCCTCCTCCTTCTTTTACTTCTTCTTCTCTTTATCTTCTTCTATGTAGCTTAGACTCATCCAAGAAAGGCTAAATTGGTTAATTATCCTACGAAATGACATAATTAGCTTAGTTAGCTCCAAAATGACCTATTTAATAAAAAATGACCTACAGTTAGCTAGGTTCTCTCCTAAATGACATAATAAGGCTTACGTAGCTGCAAGATGACCTATTCCCCCTAACTTAGGTATTAAATGGCCTATAATTAGCCTAGCTAGATCCAAAATGGCTTAATAAGCATAGTTTGCTCCGGAATGACCTATTTTACCCAAGCTAGCTCCGAAACGATGTATAGTTAGCTAGGTTTCCACCTAGATGACATAATTAGCTTAGTTAGCTCCTAAATGGTCTATTTAATAAAACATGACCTATACTTATCTAATTATCCTCGAAATGACATAATTAGCTCCAAAAAGGCATTCTAAGCCCATTTAGCCCGAAGAAGGGGACAAGAGGAGAAGAAGGAGGAAAAATGGAAGGAAGGAAGAAGAAGAAGAGGAGAAGAAGAAGAAGGAGAGGGACGAGGATAAGAAGAAGGAGAAGAAGGAGGAGAAGAAGGAGAAGGAGCTCCTCCTTCTCCTTCTTCTTCCTCCTTCTTCCTCCTTCTCCTTCTTCTTCCTCCTTCTTCCTCCCTATCCTTCTCCTTCTTTGTTTCTTCTTCTTCTCATCTTCCTTCTCCTTCTCCTTCTCCTCCTCCTCCTTCTTTTACTTATTCTTCCCTTTTCTTCTTCTACGTAGCTTAGACTCATCCAAGAAAGCCTAAATTGGCTAATTATCCTACGAAATGACATAATTAGCTTAGTTAGCTCCAAAATGACCTATTTAATAAAAAATGACCTACAGTTAGCTAAGTTCTCTCCTAAATGACATAATAAGGCTTACATAGCTGCAACATGACCTATTCCCCCTAACTTAGGTATTAAATGGCCTATAATTAGCCTAGCTAGATCCAAAATGGCTTAATAAGCATAGTTTGCTCTGGAATGACCTATTTTACCGAAGTTAGCTCCAAATCGACCTATAGCTAGCTAGGGTTCCACCTAGATGACATAATTAGCTTAGTTAGCTCCTAAATGGTCTATTTAATAAAACATGACCTATACTTAGCTAATTATCCTCAAAATGACATAATTAGCTCCAAAAATGCATTCTTAGCCAATTTAGCCCGAAGAAGGGGAGAAGAGGAGAAGAAAGAGGAAAAATGAAAGGAAGGAAGAATAAGAAGAAGAGAAGAAGAAGGAGAATGAGGAGGATAAGAAGAAGGAGCTCCTCCTTCTCCTTCTTCTTCCTCCTTCTCCTTCTTCTTTTCTTCTTCTTCTCCTCTTCCTTCTCCTTCTCCTCCTCCTCCTCCTCCTCCTTCTTCTTTTGCTTCTTCTTCTCTTTCTCTTCTTCTACGTAGCTTAGACTTATCCAAGAAAGGCTAAATTGGCTAATTATCCTACAAAATGACATAATTAGCTTAGTTAGCTCCAAAATGACCTATTTAATAAAAAATGACCTACAGTTAGCTAAGTTCTCTCCTAAATGACATAATAAGCCTTACGTAGCTGCAAGATGACCTATTCCCCCTAACTTAGGTATTAAATGGCCTATAATTAGCCTAGCTAGATCCAAAATGGCTTAATAAGCATAGTTTGCTCCGGAATGACCTATTTTACCCAAGTTAGCTCCAAAACGACCTATAGTTAGCTAGGGTTCCACCTAAATGACGTAATTAGCTTAGTTAGCTCCTAAGTGGTCTATACTTAGCTAATTTCTCTCCGAAATAACCTATATATACACTTCTTCATCTAGTATTATTCTTCTGAATTTCTTATTTGTCATTTTGCAGATTACCTTCACTTCACGGGAAGCTTGGATTATATTGATGTCCCTGGTTCCCCTCTTTGCTGTTCGCCATGGCAGACGGCAAATTTCTGAATTTCAGTAGTGTAAACATGTGGACATGTTTATGGATCTTGGTTTTCGCTTGAGGACAAGCGAGGTCTAAGCTTGGGGGAGTTGATACGTCCATTTTGCATCATGCTTTCATGTTGATATTTATCGCTTTATGGACTGTTATTATACTTTGTGGTACCATACTTATGCCTTTTCTCTCTTATTTTGCAAGGTTTATTTGAAGAGGGAGAATACCGGCAGCTCGAATTCTGGACTGGAAAAGGAGCAAGTCTGAGTCCTCTATTCTACGCAACTCCAAATGCCCTGAAAATCAACATGGAATTTTTTGGGAATATATAAAAAAATACTGGGCGAAAGAAGTGCCAGAGGGGAGCTGCCAGGGGCCCACAAGCCTGGTGGCCGCAGCCTGCCCCCTGGCCGCGGCGTCAGGGATTGTGGGCACCTTGGTGGCCCACTTCCCCCCCTCTTCTGCTATATGAAGGGTTTCATCCGGAAAAGAAATCAGAGGGCAGCTTTTTCATGGATTCTCCGCTGCCATGAGGCGGAACTTGAGCAGAACCAATCTAGAGCTCCGGCAGGACGATCCTGCAGGGGAAACATCCCTCCTGGAGGGGGAAATCGTCGCCATGGTCATCACCAACACTCCTCTCATCAGAGGGGACTCATCTCCATCAACATCTTCATCAGCACCATCTCATCTCCAAACCCTAGTTCATCTCTTATAACCAATCTCCGTCTCGCGACTCCAATTGGTACTTGTAAGGTTGCTAGTAGTGTTGATTACTCTTTGTAGTTGAGTCTAGTTGGATTACTTGGTGGAAGAGTTTATGTTCAGATCCTTGGTGCTACTCATTACACCTCTGATCATGATTATGATTATGCTTTGTGAGTAGTTACTTTTGTTCCTGAGGACATGGGATAAGTCTTGCTACTAATAGTCATGTGAATTTGGTATTCGTTCGGTATTGTGATATGTTGTATGTTGTCTTTTCCTCTATTGGTGTTATGTGAACGTCGACTACATAACACTTCACCATATTTGGGCCTAGAGGAAGGCATTGGCGAGTAGTAAGTAGATGATGGGTTGCTAGAGTGACAGAAGCTTAAACCCAGTCTATGCGTTGCTTCGTAAGGGGCTGATTTGGATCCACTAGTTTAATGCTATGGTTAGATGTTGTCTTAATTCTTCTTTCGTAGTTGCGGATGCTTGCGAGAGGGGTTAATCATAAGTGGGATGCTTGTCCAAGTAATGGCAGTAACCAAGCGCCGGTCCACCCACATATCAAACTATCAAAGTAACGAACGTGAATCATATGAACATGATGAAACTAGCATGACAGAAATTCCCGTGTGTCATCGGGAGCGTTTTACTTCCTATAAGACTTTGTTCAGGATTGTCCCTTGCTACAAAAGGGATTGGGCCACTTTGCTGCACCGTTGCTACTCTTGTTACTTGTTACTTTTCACCTGCTATGTTTCACCTCACTACACCATCACTTGTTACCGCTACTTTCAGTGCTTGCAGTTATTACCTTGCTGAAGACTGTTTATCAGAGCCTTCTGCTCCTCGTTGGGTTTGACACTCTTACTTATCTAAAGGACTACGATTGATCCCCTATACTTGTGGGTCATCAGTTACTAGCTATGGACCCGTAGGTCTATGGTGAACTACTCATGCATCATCAGAGACAGAAGTTTGCGGCGGCAAAAAAGTGATTGCGATGCTCTCTTGATTTTTTCTGGAATTTGTGGGAATATATAGGCGAAAGACCTAGGGCAAAGGGCGTACAGGGGGCCCACAAGCCTAGATGGCGCGGCCCCCCTCGCCGCGGGGTGGAGGCTTGTGGGGCCCCTGGGGCTCACGTGCCTTGGCTCCCAAGCTCCCCGATCTTCTTCCGTTCCAAAAAAAATATTTTCGGGGATTTTCTTCCGTTTGGACTCCGTTTCAAAATGTCCTCTGAAAGTGGTCAAAAACATGGAAAAAATAGGAACTGACACTTGGCACTGAGTTAATAAGTTAGTCCGAAAAAATATATAAAAGGCATGCAAAACATCCAAAGTTTGACTAGATAATAGCATGAAACCATCAAAAATTATAGATACGTTGGAGGCATATCATAGCTCAACTTTTGAACCTGAACCGTTTTAAAGGTGTTGTCTATGGAGGTATCTATGCTACCTCTCTTGCCAGACACTTTGAGATACCTATTAGACTGGAGGAAGAAGAAGAGGTTCTTCTTCCCGAGAGATATCTAGATTACGATAGCATGGTTCGCCATGACTTTCATGATATAGATATAAATAGAAGGATGATTTATAACCTGGTGTTGAGTCAGGGTACTCGTGAAACTATTACTTTGCCTACTCCTTCTTTGTTCAATCTTCATGCAGGCAGGTACATTATTATGCCCTCGGACATCTATGCATATTGGGGCCTAGCCCAACCACAGGTGCTCGTGCCCGAGCTACCAGTCGAGTACCAGATGCTGGTTTATCAGTGGGAGCCAGAGGAGCTCACACAGCAGTGGCATCCTCAGTCCACTCCGAAGTACCCCGGAGCTGGTTATTTCCCTCCTTTGGAGTAGACCAACTTAGGCCAAAAGTCTAAGCTTGGGGGAGTACGTGTTTCTCACCGACTTTACATTCTTGCTTATGCTTTCACTTTGTTCGTCGGTGTTCACACTTTGCCACTATATCATCCATGCTAGTTTATTTTATTTTTCTCTTTTATTTTTGTGTGTCTATCTAGTTTGAAAAAAAATAATTCTTTTTCTTCTTTTGCTTGTTGGTAGCTTTCCCATGTAAATAGTTTCCTTTTTCTTTGGGTCAAGGTAGAAGATAATGGTTACAATGTCTAGTGGCTCTTGCATGCATACCTGTTTAGCTTTCAAAGAGCCATATTACTTTGTCTTCTCCTTTGTGTCTACCTGCAGATTCCAACATAGTCCAATGCACGAGCACCCTTATTATTGTTCACATCGTTCGGTCGTGCAAGTGAAAGGCAATAATGACGATATATGATGAAGTGACTGAGCCTGGAAAAGCTGGTATGAACTCGATCTATTTTGTTTTTGTAAATATGACTTGCTCATCATGCCTGATTCAGGTTTGTTGAGAGAGAAACATAGTTCCTTATGCCATGCTTACTTAGCTAGGAGCTTATAATGGTTTGTCTTGGATGCCCACATGAATGTTGAGATGACTGTGTTGTAGTATGATAGATGGTATCTTGTTTTGAATGATTCAAGTGGCTTGACTTGGCACATGTTCACGCATGTAGTTGAAACATAATCAACAAAGCCTCTATGATGTTCATGTTCTTGGTGATTTATGTCCTACGCATGCTTGCACTCAATGTTAGTTAATCTCAATGCATTTTGATGACTATTGTCGCTGTCTACTTGGTCGCTTCCCAGTCTTTTGCTAGCCTTCAGTTGTACTAAGCGGGAATACTGCTTGTGCATCCACTTCCATAAACCCAAAGTTGTTCCATGTCAGTCCACCATACCTACCTATGTGTGGTATCTACCTGCCGTTCCAAGTAAATTTGCATGTGCCACTCTCTAAACCTTCAAGAAATAATCTGTTTTGCATGCCCGAACCGCTCATGTGGTGACATGGGGCTATTGGTATCTTCCATGCTAGGCGTGTTATCCTCGATATGTGTTTATTCACTATCATTCACGAGAAAGGGCCCGGTAATTGGAATTCCCAGTTCCATGCTCAAATCGAAAAGATAATTGCAAACAAAACTCCCCTAGGATTGATGTTGGTATGGATGGTACCCGAGGATTCGGCTAGCCGTGGAGTGTGATTGATTGGTGGTGGGGGAGTCAAAACTTTACTTTTCTGTTTGGGAACCGCCTATAGCATGTGTAGCGTGGAAGATGTTGAGAACTCTTTTGCCCTTGTTTTGGACCCTAACTTGCATGATTTGAATGGTACTAACCCGGACTAACGTTGTTTTCAGCAGAATTGCCATGGTGTTGTCTTTGTGCAGAAATAAAAGTTCTCGGAATGTCCTGAAAGTTTACGGACCATTTTTATGGAATAAAAGAAAAATACCTGCGCAAAGATCCACGGGAGGGGGCATGCTAGTGGGCCACAAGCCCCTGGGCCGCGGCCACCCCCTAGGCCGCGTCGTGAGGGCTTGTGGGGCCCACGTGGCACCACTGTCCCCAAACTCAGCTCTATATCTTCCGTTTCGCACGGAAAAAAAATTAGAGAGAAGGTTTCATCGTGTTTTACGATACAGAGGCGCCGCCACCTCCTGTTCTTCATCTGGAGGGCAGATCTGGAGTTCGTTCGGGGCTCCGGAGAGGGGAAATCGTCGCCATCGTCATCATCAACCTTCCTCCGTCGACAATTCCATGATGCTCTTCACCGATCGTGAGTAATCTCATCGTAGGCTTACTGGACGGTGATGAGTTGGATGAGATCTACCATGTAATCTTGTTAGTTTTGACGGGGATTGATCCCTAGTATCCACTATGTTCTAGATTGATGTTGCTACTACTTGGCTATGCTTAATTCTTGCCACTAGGGCCCGAGTGCCATGATTTCAGATCTGAACCTATTATGTTGTCGCCAATATATGTGTGTTTTAGATCCTATCTTGCAAGTTGTAGTCACCTACTATGTGTTATGACCCGGCAACCCCGGAGTGGCAATAGGCGGAACCACTCCCGGAGATGACCATAGTATGAGGAGTTCATGTATTCTCCACGTGTTAATACGTTGGTCCAGTTCTTTATTAAAATGAGACCCTTAATATCCCATAGTTTGCATTAGGACCCCGCTGCCACGGGAGGTATGGACAATAGATGTCATGCAAGTTCTTTTCCCTAAGCACGTATGACTACATACGGAATACATGCCTACATTAGATCGACGAACGGGAGCTAGTTACTTATCTCTCCGTGTTATAGCTTTTACATGATGAATCACATCCGGCATACTCATCCATCACCGATCCACTGCCTACGAGTCTTTTACTACTGGTCCCTGCTATGTTACTTTTCTGCTACTGCTGTTACTGCTGCTGCTGTTACACTGTTGCTACTGCCGTTACTCTGCTGCTACTGCTGTTCCTTGCTACTGTTGTCACTACTGCTGTTACTGTTGCTGGTGCTGCTATCGCTACTGCTGTTACTTTGCTGTCACTACTGCTGTTACTTGCTACTGCTTTCACTACTGCTGTTACTTGCTAGTTGGCTGTTACTTGCTGCAACACTTTTCTGGCGCCATTGATACAACAGTTAGGAATAGTCTGCCGTCAACAGATCTTTTTCTGACACCATTGCTATCATACCACTTTGCTACTGATACTTTGCCTGCAGACACTAATCTTTCAGGTGTGGTTGAGACTGACAAACTCAGCTGCTAATACTTGAGAATATTCTTTCGCTTCCCTTTGTGTCGAATCAATAAATTTGGGTTGAATACTCTACCCTCGAAAACTGTTGCGATCCCCTACACTTGTGGGTTATCATTACACTACATCAACCGCGTTATATACGCTTCCGCTTAGGGATCTACAAGGGTATGTGGATCTGATCCCCCCCTCTTGTAGATGATCATCAGCATGATAGGTCTTTCGTGTGCGTAGAATTTTTTGTTTCCCATGCAACGTTCCCCAACAGTGGTATTAGAGCTAGGCTCATGCGTAGATGATATCTCGGGTAGAACACAAAATAGTTTGTGGGCGTTCATGTTAAATTTGCTGCCCTCCTTAGTCTTTTCTTGATTCAACAGTATTATTGGATTGAAGCGGCCCAGATGAACATTACTACGCTTACGAGAGACCGGTTTCTATGACTAACATGCAACCTATTGCATAAAGATGACTGGCGGGTGTATGTTTCTTCAACTTTAGTTGAATCGGATTTGAACGAGGCGTTCCTTGGAGAAGGTTAAATAGCAATTTGCATATTACCGTTGTGGCATTGCGTAAGTAAGATGCGATCATACAAGATACACATAACAGCCACATAAAATTTGCAACAACAAATTGGAGGACGTCTAACTTGTTTTTGCAGGGTATGCATGTGATGTGATATGGCCGAAGACATGATATGATATATTGGATGTATGAGATGATCATGTTGTAATAGTTAAATATCAACTTCACGTCGATGCTACAACAACCGGTAGGAGCCATATGGTTGTCTTCATTTATTTTGCGCTTGGTGATGCTTTGCTTTATCGCTAGTAGTAGCTTTAGTAGTAACAACATAGTTAGCGGACAAGCTCAATGGCAGCACAATGATGGAGATCATGGTGTAGCGCTGGTGATGATGGAGATCATGCCGGTGCTTTGGTGATGGAGATCAAGAAGCACAAGATCATGGCCATATCATGTCACTTATGAATTGCATGTGATGTTAATCCTTTTATGGACCTTATCTTGCTTAGAATGACGGTAGCATTATAAGGTGATCCCTCACTAAAATTTCAAGATAAAGTTGTGTTCTCCCCGACTATGCACCGTTGCGACAGTTCATCGTTTCGAGACACCACGTGATGATCGGGTGTGACAGATTCAACGTTCGCATACAACGGGTGCAAAGGAGTTGCACATGCGGAACACTCGGGTTAAACTTGACGAGCCTAGCATGTGCAAACATGGCCTGGAAACAGAAGAGACCGAAAGGTCAAGCATTACTCATATAGTTTATACGATCAACATGGAGATGTTCACCATTGAAACTATACTGAACTCAAGTGATGATCGGACTTCAGTTAGTGAATTTGTATCATGTGACACTCGAATGAGTAGAGGGTTGTCAATTTGAGTGGGAGTTTATTAGTAATATGATTAGATAAACTAAATTATCATGAACATAGTAAAAATGTCTTTGCAAATTATGTTTTAGCTTGCGGTGTAGCTCTACTGTTTTTATATGTTCCTAGAGAAAACTTAGTTGAAATATGATAGTAGCAGTTTTGCAGACTGGATCCGTAAACTGAGCATTGTCCTCATTGCTGCACAAAAAGCTTACGTACTTAATGCACCGCTCGGTGTTCTGAACCCCGAGCATCGTCTCTGGATGTTGTAAACATCTGACATACATGTTTTTTATGACTACGTGATAGTTCAATGCGTAATGCTTAACGACTTAGAATTGAGGCGCTGAAGACGTTTTGAATGTCACGGAACATATGAGATGTTCCAAGAGCTGAAATTGGGATTTCAGGCTCGTGTCGGCGTTGAGAGGTATGAGACCTCCTACAAGATTCTTCGCCTGCGATGTAAGGGAGAAAAGCTCAATCATTGAGCATGTGCTCAGATTGTCTGAGTACTACAATCGCTGCAATCGAGTGGGAGTTGATCTTCCAGATAAGATAGTGATTGACATAGTTCTCCAAAGTCAATGCCACCAAGCTACTGAGCTTTGTGATGAACTATAACATTTCAGGGATAGAGATGATGATCCCTGAGTTATTCGCGATGTTTGACACCGCGAAAGTAGGCGCATCAATTGTTGATCGTTAGTAAAACCACTAATTTCAAGAAGGGCAAGGGCAAGAAGGGATACTGCATGAAATAGCAAACCAGTTGCCACTCTAGTGAAGAAACCAAAGGTTGAACCCAAACCCGAGACTAAGTGCTTCTATTATGAGGGAACGATCACTAAAGTGGAACCACCCTAGATACTTGGTAGATAAGAAGGTTGTCAAAGTTGACAAAAGTATATTGGATATACGTGATATTGATGTGTACCTTATTAGTACTCCTGGTAGCACCGGGGTATTAGATACCGGTTCAGTTGCTAAGTGTTAGTAACTCGAAATTATAGCTACAAAATAAATGGATACTAGCAAGGGTGTGATGATGATGTGTGTTGGAAGAAATTTCAAGGTTGATGTGATCAAAACATCACACGCTCCCTCTACCATCAGGATTAGTGTTGAACCTAAATAAATGTTATTTGGTGTTTGTGTTGAGCATGAACATGATTAGATCGTCTTTATTGCAATATGATTATTCATTTGAAGAGAATAATGGTTATTCTATTTTCTTGAAAATATACCTTCAATGGTTTATTGAATCTCGATCGTAGTGATACACATGTTCATTGTTGCCAAAAGATACAAAGTAGTAATGATAGTACCACTTACTTGTGGCACTACCGCTTGAGTCATATTGGGATAAAAAGCATGAAGAAGCTCCACGCTGATGGATCTTTGGACCCACTTGTTTTTTGAATCATTTGAGACGTGCGAACCATGCCTATTGTTGTAAACGCATGAAGGAACTGCATGCAGATGGATTGTTTAGACTCACTTGATTTTGAATCACTTGAGACATGCAAATCATTCCACATGGGAAAGATGACTGAAGGCTCCATTTTCAGTAAGATCGAACGAGCAAGTGACTTGTTGGAAATAATACATTTTGATGTATGCAGTCCAATGAGTGTTGAGGTTTATTCGGCAGCCGCAAATGCAACTCATTATAGGGATTTCGACAAAGCGAATTTATTCATTACTAAAGCCGAAGTCAGTAGGAGTACTATTATGAAGAAATTCAGACCTCGAGCTCGAGGACGTGGGATAAGCTTCATCGTCGAGAGGGAAACAGTCCGGATCACCAGCTAAGGCCCCTAAATGTCCGCTCAGTGATAAAGGAGGTGGGGCACGTAGTGCATATCGTTATGTTCTTATTTCACTGATGATTTGAGTAGATACAAGAGTTTTTGCTTGAGGAATCACATGTCTGAAATATTGAAAAGTTCAAGATGGTTCAGAGTGAAGTTGAAGATCGTCGTGACAAGAGGACAATATGTCTACGTGTGATCATGGAGGTAAATATATCCGAGTTGCGAGTTTGCTAAACATTGAAGACAGTGTGAAAATTGATCCACAACTCATGCCACCTGGAACACCATAGTGTGATGGTGTGTCCGAATGTCATAGCCGCGCCCTATTGGACACGGTGCATACTATGATGTCTCTTATCAAATTACCACTATTGTTTTTGGGTTAGGCATTAGAGACAACCGCATTCACATTAATAGGGCACCACATGAACTATGGTTTTGAGAAACCTAATATGTCGTTTCTTAATGGTTTGGGGCTGCGATGCTTGTGTGAAAAAGTTTCAGCCTCTTAAGCTCGAACCCAAAGAAGATGAATGCATCTTCATAGGATACCCAAAACAGTTGGGAATACCTCCTATCTCAGATCCGAAAGCAAAGTATTTGTTTCTAGAAAAGGGTCCTTTCTCAAGAAAAAGTTTCTCTCGAAAGAATTGAGTGGGAGGATGGTGGAAACTTGATGAGGTTGTTGGACCGTAACTTCAACCAATGAGTAGCAGGGCGCAGGAAGATGTTCCTGTGGCGCCTACACTAGTTGAAGTGGATAGCTAATGATCGTGATCATGAAGCTTCGGATCAAGTTACTACCAAACCTTGTAGGTCGACAAGGAAACGTACTGCTCTAGAGTAGTATGGTAATCCTGTCTTGGAGGTCATGTTGTTGGATAACAATGAACCTACGAGCTATGGAGAAGCGATGGTGGGCCTGGATTCCGACGAACGGATGGACGCCATGAAATTCGAGGTAGGATCCATGTATGAAAACAAAGTGTAGACTTTGGAAGAACTACTTCATGGTCGTAAGGCTGTTAGGTACAGATGGATCTTTTAAAAGGAAGACAAACGATGATGGTAAATATCACCATTAAGAAAGCTCGACTTGTCGCAAAGATGTTTCTGACAAGTTCAAGGAGTTAACTACGATGAGACTTTGTCACTTGTAGCGATGCGGAGAGTCTGTTGGAATTATGTTAGCAGTTGCAACATTATTTATGAAATCTTGCAGATAGGATGTCAAAACATTGTTTCCTCGATGGTTTCCTTGAGTAAAGCTTGTATGTGATACAACCAGAAAGTTTTATCGATCCTAAAGGATGCTAAGAAGTATGCAAGCTCCAGCGATCCTTCTATGGACTAGAGCAAGCATCTCGGAGTTGGAATATATGCTTTGATGAGACGATCAAAGTTTTTGGTTTGATACAAAGTTTATGAGAAACTTGTATTTATGAAGAAGTGAGTGGGAGCACTATAGAAGTTCTGATGAGTATATGTGGTTGACATATTGTTGATCGGAAATGATGTAGAATTTCGGGCAAGCATATAGGGTTGTTTGAAAAGTGTTTTTTCAAAGGAAAACCTATATTGAGCTACATGAACATTGAGCATCAAGATATATAGAGATAGGTCAAAATGCTTAATTGAACTTTCAAATGAATACATACTGTGACAAGATTTTGAAGGAGTCCAAAATAGATCAGCCAAAGAAGGAGTTCTTGACTATATTGTAAGGTGTGAATTTGAGTAGGACTCAAAATCCGACCACGATAGAAGAAAGAGAAAGGATGAAGGTCGTCCCCTATGCCTTAGCCATAGGTATGCCATGGTGTGTACCGCACCTGAAGTGTGCCTTGCCATGAGTCAGTCAAGGGATACAAGAGTGATCCAGCAATGGATCACTGGACATCGGTCAAAAGTTATCCTTAATAACTAGTGGACTAAGGAATTTTCTCGATTATGGAGGTGATAAAAGAGTTCGTCATAAAGGGTTACATCGATGCGATCTTTGACACTAATCCGGACGACTCTAAGTAGTAAACCAGATTCGTATAGTGGAGCAGTCGTTTGGAATTGTTCCAAGTGAAGCATGGTAGAAGCATCAACACTATCACATAGAGATTTGTATAAGAACACATGGATCTGAATGTTTCAGACCGTTGACTAAAAACCTCTCTCACAAGCAAGAAATGAACAAACCGCACAACTATATGGGTGTTAGATTCATTACAATCACATAGTGATGTGAACTAGATTATTGACTCTAGTGCAAGTGGGAGACTGTTGGAAATATGCCCTAGAGGCAATAATAAATTAGTTATTATTATATTTCCTTGTTCAAGATAATCATTTTTATCCATGCTAGAATTGTATTGATTGGAAACTCAAATACATGTGTGGATACATAGACAACACACTATCCCTAGTGAGCCTCTAGTTGACAAGCTCGTTGATCAAAGATGGTCAAGGTTTCCTGGCCATAGACATGAGATGTCATTTGATAACGGGATCACATCGTTAGGAGAATGATGTGATGGACAAGACCCAAACCATGAACGTAGTATATGATCGTTTCAGTTTGTTGCTACTGTTTGCTACATGTCAATGTATCTGTTCCTATGACTAGGAGATCATGCAACTCCCGGACACTGGAGGAATACCTTGTGTGTATCAAACATGGCAACTTGACAGGGTATCCAGGTCTCGGAGTTAGAGGTATATCACAGCCCACTTGGTAATACAACATCACAATAAGCCTTGCAAGCAATGTGACTAAAGAGTTATCCATGAGATCTTGTATTATGGAACGAGTAAAGAGATTTTCCGGTAGCGAGATTGAATTAGGTATGGAGATACCGATGATCAAATCTCGGGCAAGTAACATACCAAAGGGAAAAGGGAGCAGCATATGGGATTAACTGAATCCTTGACATAGAGGTTCAACCGATAAAGATCTTCGTACAATATGTAGGAGCCAATATGGGCATCCCGGTCCCGCTATTGGTTATTGATCAGAGAATTTGTCACGTCATGTCTACATAGTTCTCGAACCCACACGGTCTGCACACTTAAGGTTCAGTGAAGTTTCGGTATTATTGCGTTACGTGCGTTGGGAACCGAAAGTTGTACAGAGTCCCAGAACAGACCCCGGACGTCATGAGAAGTTCCGGAATGGTCCGGAGACGATGATTGATATATAGGAAGTCCCGTTTTGGTCGCCGAAAAAGTTCGGGCGCCACAGGAAATGTACTCGGGATGCCGGGAGGGTTCCGAGGGTCCACCGGGAGGGGACCATTCACCCCAAGGGCCACATGGGCCTAAGGGGTGGCGCACCAACCCCTGGTGGGCTTGCCTACCAGCCTCCAAGGAGGCCCATGCGAAATTGAAAGGGAGGAGAACAAAGGGGAAGGAATCCTCCCAAGACTCAACCTCCCGTGTGGGGGAAGAGTCCTAGTTGGGGGAGGACTCTTCCCCCTTTGCTTCGGCCGAAGCCCTCCATGGATGAGGGGACAATGCAGCCTCCCCTCCCCTTTCTCCTATATATACTAGAGCGTTTTTTATGGCAGCTTGAAGAAAAGGACATAGCCACAGCCGCCTCTCTCTCCCTCTAGATCTGTTTCTCCTAAAGTCTAGTTCGGCAGTGCTTAGGCAAAGCCCTATTGGATTAGTTCATCAACACCACCACCAAGCTGCCGCGCTGGAGAACTAATCTATCTCTCCACCCCTCTTGCTGGATCAAGAAGGCAGTGATCATCATCGAGCTATACGTGTGTTGATCACGGAGGTGTCGTCCGTTCGGCACTAGATCGGGATCGATCGTGATGGGATCGCGGGACGGATCGTGATGAGATCGCGGGACGGGCTGCGATTTTGATCACGAATATGTTACACTACATCAACCGTGTTATATACGCTTCCGCTTAGCGATCTACAAGGGTATGTGGATTCGATCTCTCCTCTCGTAGATCATCATCACCATAATCGGTCTTTTGTGTGTAGGACTTTTTTGTTTCCCATGCAACGTTCTCCAACAATATTAACACCACCAAGACCTTGAAAAGATGCATCATAGAAAACTTGGAATGGATTGGCATCACTGGGAGAAGTTAGAACCCAAACTAAGGTGAGCTTCTCCTTGAGTGTCTTGACAGCCAAATCAAACTCCAGAGTCGAGACATATTTTACGCTCTTCTAAAGAAGGTTGGACAGAGGCTTAGAAATCTGGGAGAATTTCTCCACGAATCATCTTCAATAGCTTGCAAGCCTGAGAAAGCTTCGAAGCTGCTTGACATTCCGAGGAGGCTTACACTTGACAATGCCTTGAACCTTTTCAGGATCCACCTTGATACCCTCGGCAGAGATGATATGCCCAAGGTACACCACTTCATTGAGCAAAAATTCAGATTTAGAGAACTTTGCATAGAACCGATGCTCTCTTAGCTTGTCAAGAACAAGCCGAAGATGTACTGCATGTTCTTCCTCAGTCTCAGAGAAGACTAGAATGTCATCAAGATACATCAAGAAAAATTCATTCTTGAAGGGAGAGAAGACATAGTTCATCATCCGAGAGACCATCCAAGGAGAATTTGCGAGACCACATGACATCACCGTGTACTCATAAGAGCCAAAGCTTGTCATGAAAGAAGTCTTGGGAATATCTTCTTCACGAATACGGATTTGATGATAGCCCATTCAAAGATCAAGCTTAGAGAAAACCTTGGCCCCTTTGAATTGCTCAAACAATTTTTTCATGTTGGGAAGTGGATACTTGTTCCTAATTGTCTTCTTGTTCAATGGCCAATAATGGACGGAAAGTTGGTTTGTGTCATCTTTCTTCTTGACAATAAGAACACCACAACCCCAAAGTGAAGAACTTGGTCTGATCAAACCCGGACGTTCTTGTTCATCTAGCTGCTTCTTCAACTCCTTCAGATCTTTAGGACCAAGTTTATAAGGATGCTTGCAAACTGATGCAGTTCCAGGCTCAAGTACAATCACAAACTCTACTCGTCGGTGAGGATGCATTCCTAGCAATTCTTGTGGAAAGACATCTTTATACTCACAAACGACGTGAACTTGAGATATGGCTGAGATTTCACCCTCTCATTAAGAGAAAATAGATGAATCGTGTCTTCGAGATAAGCAAAAATTATCACATCTTCAAAAGGATGAGTTGATACGTCTCTGATGACCCACAAGTATAGGGGATCTATCGTAGTACTTTTGATAAGTAAGAGTGTCGAACCCAACGAGGAGCAGAAGGATCTGACAAGTGGATTTCAGCAAGGTAAAATCTACAAGCACTGAAATTATCGGTAACAGGTACTTGTGTGGTGAGATGATTCGTAGCAAGCAACAAGTAACAAAAGTAGCAACGGTGCAGCAAAGTGGCCCAATTACTTTTGTAGCCAGGGACAAGCCTGTACAAAGTCTTATAGGAGGGAAAAGGCTCCCAAAGACACACGGGAATTTCTGTCATGCTAGTTTTCATCATGTTCATATGATTCGCGTTCGTTACTTTGATAGTTTGATATGTGGGTGGACCGGCGCTTGGGTACTGCCCTTACTCGGACAAGCATCCCACTTATGATTAACCCCTCTCGCAAGCATCCACAACTACGAAAGATGAAATAAGACAAAGTCTAACCATAGCATTAAACTAGTGGATCCAAATCAGCCCCTTACGAAGTAATGCATAAACTAGGGTTTAAGCTTCTGTCACTCTAGCAACCCATCATCTACTTACTACTTCCCAATGCCTTCCTCTAGGGCCAAATAATGGTGAAGTGTTATGTAGTCGACGTTCACATAACACCACTAGAGGAAAAGCAACATACAACACATCAAAATACGAACGAATACCAAATTCACATGACTAGTATTAGCATGACTTATCCCATGTCCTCAGGAACAAAAGTAACTACTCACAAAGCATAATCATTTTCATGAATAGAGAGGTAATGAGTAGGATCAAGGATCTGAACATAAACTCTTCCACCAAGTAATCCAACTAGCATCAACTACAAAGAGTAATTAACACTACTAGCAACCTTACAAGTACTAATAGGAGTCGTGAGACGGAGATTGGTTACAAGTGATGAACTAGGGTTTGGAGATGAGATGCTGCTGATGAAGATGTTGATGGTGATGAGTCCCCTTCGATGACAGGAGCGTTGGTGATGACGATGACAACGATTTCCCCCTCTAGTAGGGAAGTTTCCCCGGCAGGATTGTCATGCCGGAGCTCTAGATTGGTTCTGCTCAAGTTCCGCCTCGTGGCGGCAGCGAATCCTCCGAAAAGCTCCTCCTTGATTTTTTCCTCGACGAAACCCTTCATATAGCAAAAGAGGGGGGCCAGTGGTCCAGTGGGCTGCCCACAAGCCCTCATGGCGCGGCCTGGGAGGGTGGCCACATCGTGCAGGCTTGTGGGCACCCCCTGGTGCCCCTCTCGCAGTTCTTCGGCCCAGTATTTTTGATAAATCAGGAAAAAAATCCTCATTGATTTTTATGGCATTTGGAGTTGCGCAGAATAGGTATCTCAAACTTGCTCCACTTTCAGGCCAGAATTCCAGTTGCCGGCAGTCTTCCTCTTCATGTAAACCTTGCAAAATAAGAGAGAAAAGGCATAAGAATTGTACCGTGAAGTGAAATAATAGCCCAAGAAGCGATAAATATCAACATGAAAACATGATGCAAAATGGACGTATCAACTCCCCCAAGCTTAGACCTCGCTTGTCCTCAACCGAAAGCCTAGCTCAAAAAATATGTCCACATGTTTAGGGAGAGAGGTGTCGACAAAACATGATACGAACATGCATGCATCATGATCGTGATCAGAACAGCATACTAACATATAATCTCTCATGCTAAAGTGATAATTCCTTCACAAAGTAAAGCATGGATCAAGAACCTTACCAAGAAGTAACAACCGGTAGCCTTTAGTCATTGAATCAATTGCAATTTATCACAACGTCAGAAAGAGTCAAATAAGAGCTTGTAAAGCAAATCCACATACTCAATCATTTTTTCGTTCTCTACAATTGCTACAACTCACGTGGTACTCATGAGATCAAAGTTTCAGCTGGACACAGAGAAAGATAGGGTCTTATAGTTTTGCCTCCCAACTGCTTACCTCGAGGGTAATGTCAACAATAATAATTCATGAATGCCTACCTCCAAGTTGACATATGAATATAGATCTTTCCCAAGCGTGTGACGGTAGCCAAGACAAAGGCAAAATAAGGAATTGGTGAAAATCACCATGATCCTTTAAAGGGCAAAAAGTAAAGGTACAAGATAGGCCCTTCGCAGAGGGAAGTAGAGGTTGTCATGCGCTTTTGAGGTTTGGATGTGTGTCCTCTTAGTGCGGAGGAACGTCACTTTGTATTGCCCCCTGTGATATAGAACTTTATTATGCAGTCTGTCGCTTTTATGTCTTCCTCATCACAGGTTCGTATAAAGCTTATTTTCCACACACTAATAGATCATACATATTAGAGGGAAATTTTTATTGCTTGCACCGATGACAACTTACTTGAGGGTTCTTATTCAATCCATAGGTACGTATGGTGGACACTCATGGCAAAACTGGTTTGAAGGTTTATGGATGCACAAGTAGTATCTCTACTTGGTGCGGGAGTTTTGGTAATATGAGGTGTAAGCAATCTTCACATGCTAAGGGATCTCTAATCATATAACATATTTCAGAGCCAAGCAAACACAATTCATTATGTTGTCTTCCTTGTCCAACATCTACTTCTAGGCATCCAATAGTTTAGTGAGTATTCACAATCATAGGTGGTGTCACAGATGATATATTTGTATGTGAACCTCTCCTTCTTTATCACTTCCTATTAATTGCAACAATGACGAAGGTCTCCGTTTGCCTACCCTCAACAAGTTTCGATCCTCATTCTTTTTATATGTGAAGCCATCACTTCCCATAAGATCATTACATGATATTTCATGTTTTTGTTCTATTCTCACTCTTTTGATCATGGCAAGAGGCAAAGCCCTTCAACTAAGACACTCTTTATTATATGGATCAATAGCAAGAATACATCGGGGGTGACACAAAGCAAAACTCAAAACTAAAACACTAAGACTTTTACTCTACTAGAGAAAGAGAAAACTGAAAAGGAAAACTAGAACAAAGGTAAAGGCAAAAGATGTGATGGTGATACGATACCGGGGCAACTCCCCCAAGCTTGGCAAAAGCCAAGGGGATTGCCCATACCCATGCTTAGTTGTCTTCCTTTGGAGGTGATGGTGGTGGAGTTGTTGCAATCTTTGACTCCAAGAGGGCCATTGATCTTTGATTTATACCTTGGAGATATGCGATATGTTTTTCTAGCAGAACAACTTCACGAATGAGACAAGTATTGCGAGCACGAGTTGTTTCACGAAACCTCAAGAGTTCAATCAAGGATGGAGATAGTAGGTGGAGGTAGGGTTGGAGGAAATCCACTTCTTCAACTTCTTCTTTGTTGAGCACAGATTGCACTTCGTCCCACGCCTGATCCTTCCCCTTAACTTTGCCCTTGGTTTCTTTAGGTAGCCTCTCCTTAGCCTCCATGTCCTCCATCCTTCTCAGATCATCATGAACTTCTCCATAGACTTGACAGAGGTAGTTCTCCCCCACAGATTCCTGGGACGACATCTTGACCTAGATCTGCGGTAGAAAACAGGCTCGAAACGAAAAACAGAGAAATCTACGTGATGCAGGGGTCAGACCAAACAGGAGTATATATAATGATTTTTTCAGACCAGAAGGAGTACCCTGCACGAAAACGGAGTCCAGGAGGCGCACGAGGTGGCCACAAGCTCTCACGGCGCGGACAGGGGGTGGGCGCGCCTCATGCAGGCTTGTCGCCTCCTCGCGCACTTTCCGGACTACTTCCAAATTTTGTATTTTTTTAAATATTCCGAAACGGAGAAAATTTCCTACTGGAAAAGTTTTGGACTCTGTTTTCTTACCGAATCACATACCTCTTCGTTTTCGGAGTCTGAAACAGGCTGATAAATATCCCTTAGGTATTCTTCCGGAGTTATGGTATTGATGATATTGCTTTCAACATTTATGGGAGTACCTGAGATATAATGCTTGATTCTCTGCCCATATACCACTCTCGGACAATTACCTTCTGTGTTGTTGATCTTGATAGCACCGGAACGATATACTTCCTCAACAACATAGGGACCTTCCCATTTAGAGAGAAGCTTGCCTGCAAAGAATCTTAAACGTGAGTTATATAGCAAGACATAATCACCTACATTGAACTCACGCTTTTGTATCCTCTTATCATGACACCTCTTAACCTTCTCTTTGAACAAGTTGGCATTCTCATATGCCTGAGTTCTCCACTCATCAATTGAGCTAATATCAAATAGCCTCTTCTCACCGACAAGTTTGAAATCAGAGTTGAGCTCTTTGATTGCCCAATAAGGTTTATGCTCTAGCTCAAGAGGTAAATGACATGCTTTACCGTACACCATTTTGTACGGAGACATGCCCATGGGATTCTTATAGGCACTCCTATAAGCCCACAGTGCATCATCGAGCTTCTTAGACCAATTCTTTCTAGACCTGTTGATAGTCTTTTGCAGAATCAGTTTAATCTCTCTATTGCTTAGCTCTACTTGACCACTGGACTGAGGGTTGTAGGGAGACACAATTCTATGGTTGACATCGTACTTAGCAAGCGTTTTATGGAAAGCACCATGAATGAAGTGTGAACCACCGTCGGTCATTAGATATCTAGGGACTCCAAATCTAGGGAAGATAACTTCTTTTAGCATCTTGATAGAGGTGTTGTGATCAACACTACTAGTGGGGATAGCTTCTACCCACTTAGTGACGTAATCAACAGCAACTAAGATGTGAGTATACCCATTGGATTTTGGAAAAGGTCCCATATAATCAAAGCCCCAGACATCAAATGGTTCGATGACAAGTGAATAGTTCATAGGCATTTCCTGACGTTTGCTAATATTACCTATTCTCTGACATTCGTCACAAGACAAGACAAACTTACGGGCATCCTTGAAGAGAGTGGGCCAATAGAAACCTGATTGCAATACCTTGTGTGCAGTTCTATCTCCCGCATGGTGTCCTCCGTAGGACTCGGAGTGACACTTCTGTAGGATCTGTCCCTGTTCATGTTCAGGTACACAACATCTAATAATACCATCTACTCCTTCCTTATAAAGGTGAGGATCATCCCAAAACTAGTGTCTCAAGTCAAAGAAGAACTTCTTCTTTTGCTGGTACGTGAAACTAGGTGGTATGTATTTGGCAATGATATAGTCTGCATAATCAGCATACCACGGTGCACTACGTGAAGCATTGATAACATTAAATTTCTCATCGGGAAAGCTATCATTAATAGGTTGTGGGTCATCAAGAATGTTCTCCAACCTAGACAAGTTATCTGCTACTGGGTTATCAACACCCTTTCTGTCGACAACGTGCAAATCAAATTCCTGTAGCAAGAGAACCCATATGATAAGTCTAGGTTTAGCAACTTTCTTATCCATAAGGTACTTAATAGCAGCATGATCTGTGTGAATAGTGACTTTGGCATCAACAATGTAAGACGTGAACTTTTCACATGCAAACACAACTGCTAGAAATTCCTTCTCCGTAGTGGCATAGTTCTCTGGGTACTCTCTAGACACATGATCACAAAAGGCAAGTACCAATCACGCGGTTGACAAATAAGGGCAGTTATCAAATCCCTCTTAAGTATTTTGAAGGCTTCCTCGCAATCATCGTCAAAAACAAAAGGAATGTCCTTTTGCAAGATATTGGTAAGAGGCCTAGAAATCTTAGAGAAGTCTTTGATGAACCTTCTATAGAAACGAGCATGACCAAGGAAACTTCTTATACCTTTGATATCTCTGGGGTATGGCATTTTCTCGATTGCATCAACCTTAGCCTTATCGACTTCAATAACTCTTTTGGAAATTGTATGCCCTAAGACAATGCCTTCATTAACCATAAAGTGGCACTTCTCCCAATTCAAGATAAGATTGGTATCTTTACATCTTTGCAAGACTCGATCAAGGTTGCTGAGGCAATCATCAAAAGAAGACCCGTAAATAGAAAAGTCATCCATGAAGATCTCGACAATCTTTTCACTAATGTCAGAGAATATAGCCATCATACATCTTTGAAAGGTGGCAGGTGCATTACATAAGCCAAAAGGCATATGTCTATAAGCAAAGGTACCGAAAGGGCAGGTGAAAGTGGTTTTCTCCTAATCAGATTGTGCAACTGGTATTTGTGAGAAACCAGAATAACCGATCAGAAAGCAGAAGTGTGTGTGTTTGGATAGTCTTTCTAGCATTTGGTCGATAAAAGGCAGAGGGTAATGATCTTTCCTAGTGGGCTTATTCAATTTCCTTAAATCAATCACCATCCTATAGCCAGTAATAATCCTCTATGGGATCAATTCATCCTTATCATTAGGGACAACGGTAATGCCTCCCTTCTTAGGTACGCAATGCACCGGACTCACCCAATCGCTATGAGCAACAAGATAGATAATACCTGCGTCCAGGAGCTTTAGTATTTCTTTTCTTACTACTTCTTTCATCTTAGAATTCAATCTCCTTTGATGATCAGCAACTGGTTTTAAATCAGGATCAGTTTTGATCTTGTGCTGGCATAGAGTGGGACTAATGCCCTTAAGATGATCAAGAGTATATCCTATAGCAGCACGGTGCTTCCTCAAAGTTTTCAATAACTTCTTTTCTTCATGCTCCGAGAGGCTAGCACTAATAATGACATGATATATCTCCTTTTCATCAAGATAGGCATACTTAAGAGTATCAGGCAACTGTTTAAGCTCGAACACAGGATCACCCTTTGGTGGAGGTGGATCCCCAAGCAGTTCAACAGGCAAGTTATTCTTAAGGATAGGATATTGTTCTAAGACAACTCTATCTATTTTATCCCTTTCATCCATATGCATATCATTTTCATGCTCAAGCAAGTATTACTCTAAGGGATCAGTTGGGGGGGACGGCAATAGACGCTAAGGCAATAGTTTCATCCTTACTAGGCAACTCCTTTTCATGAGGTTGTCTACCAAACTTAGAGAAATTAAACTCATGTGACACACCTTCAAAGCCAACAGTGACAGTTTGCTTCTCACAATCAATATGAGCATTGACGGTATTGAGAAAAGGTCTAACAAATATGATGGGACAAAAGCTATCTTGAGCGGTAGCAAGAACGAGGAAATCAACAGGATACTTCGTTTTACCACACAAGACTTCAACATCCCTAACAATGCCCACAGGGTAGATAGTATCTCTATTGGCAAGCTGAATAGTGACATCAATAGTTTCTATCTCAACAGGTGCAATCTCATCTTTGATTTCATCGTATAAGGCTTGAGGTATTGCACTAACACTAGCACCCACGTCACATAAACCATGATAACAATGATCTCCTATATTTAACAAAAACAACAGGCATGCCAACAACACGCCTATGTTTGTCTCTAGCGTGTGGTTTAGCAATTCTAGCAGCATCTTCACAGAAGTGAATATTATGTCCCTCAACATCGTCGGACAGAAGATCTTTGATAATAGTGTGCTAGGTTCAACTCTAATTTTCTCAGGGGGTGTAGGTGTTCTAATATAGCCTCTACGTATCACAGTTGAAGCTTTAGAATGATCCTTTATCCTAACAGGGAAATGTGGTTTCTCAATGTAAGCACTGGGAACCACAGGATCATTATAGCCAATGACTTTCTCTTCAACTGGAGTGGGTTTCACTACATTGACTTCTAACGGAGGATGATATTTAAACCACTTCTCCTTGGGGAGATCAATATGGGAAGCAAAGGATTCACACAATGAAGGTACTATCTCAGAGTCAAGTCCATACCTAGCGCTAAAGTCACAAAAAGTATTTGTCTCAACAAAGGATTTAACGCAATCAAACGTGAAATTGATACCTGACTCCTTACGTTCTTCAAGCTCCCAATCTTCAGAGTTGCGTTTAATTCTCTCCAATAAATTCCATTTGAAGTCAATATCTCTCTTCATAAAAGAACCGGTACAAGAAGTGTCAAGCATGGTGCGATCATCATGAGAAAGCCGAGCATAGAAGTTCTGAATGATAATTTCTCTCCAGAGCTTATGATTGGGGCATGAATATAGTATTGATTTAAGCCTCCCCCAAGCTTGAGCAATGCTTTCTATGTCACGAGGCCAAAAATTGTAAATATAATTCCGATCACGATGTACTAAATGCATAGGATAAAACTTTTGATGAAATTCCAATTTCAACCGATTGTAGTCCCATGATCCAATATCATCACATAGCCTATACCATGTGAACGCCTTCTCCTTCAAGGATAAAGGAAATACCTTCTTCTTGACCTCATCCTCGGGCACACCTGCAAGCTTAAATAAACCACAAACTTCATATACATAGATTAGATGCAAGTCTGGATGTGATGTTCCATGTCCTGGAAAAGGATTAGCCAGCAGTTTCTCAAGCATACCCGAAGGAAATTCAAAGAAAATATTTTCATTAGGTGCAGAAGGTTGACGAGAAACTCTTTGTGCTTCCGTTCGAGGTGAAGATACCCCGAACAAGCCCCTCAAAGGATTAGTATCCATAGTGACAAGTGACAAAAAATTTCAGCACACTATTTGAATGTTTCCTTACCAAGTTCCACTTACCAAAGGCGCTTCACTCCCCGGCAACGGCGCCAGAAAAGAGTCTTGATGACCCACAAGTATAGGGGATCTATCGTAGTCCTTTCGATAAGTAAGAGTGTCGAACCCAACGAGGAGCAGAAGGATCTGACAAGTGTTTTTCAGCAAGGTAAAATCTGCAAGCACTGAAATTATCGGTAACAAGTGGTTGTGTGGTGAGATGATTTGTAGCAAGCAACAAGTAACAAAAGTAGCAACGGTGCAGCTAAGTGTCCCAATCCATTTTGTAGCAAGGGACAAGCCTGGACAAAGTTTTATAGGAGGGAAAACGCTCCCGAAGAAACACGGGAATTTCTCTCATGCTAGTTTTCATCATGTTCATATGATTCGCGTTCGTTACTTTGATAGTTTGATATGTGGGTGGACCAGCGCTTGGGTATTGCCCTTACTTGGACAATCATCCCACTTATTATTAACCCCTCTCGCAAGCATCCGCAACTATAAAATAAGAGTTAAGACAAAGTCTAACCATAGCCTTAAACTGGTGGATCCAAATCAGCCCCTTACGAAGTAACGCATAAACTAGGGTTTAAGCTTGTGTCAGTCTAGCAACCCATCATCTACTTACTACTTCCCAATGCCTTCCTCTAGGCCCAAATAATGGTGAAGTGTTATGTAGTCAACGTTCACATAACACCACTAGAGGAAAAACAACATACAACACATCATAATATCAAACGAATACCAAATTCACGTGACTACTATTAGCATGACTTATCCCATGTCCTCAGGAACAAAAGTAACTACTCACAAACAAAGTTGTTAGAATCACGATTCTGAATCGGATCGGAGCTCCGTTGCTAGGATCGTAAATCGTAGAATCTTAACTATCAGGATCGTAGAAACTTAGATTCTATGAGCAAAATCGTAGAATCGGAGGGGCTATTTTGGATCGTAAGATCTTAAGATTCTATGACTTGAGTCACGATTCTGACAACTTTGCTCACAAAGCATAATCATATTCATGACCAGAGAGGTAATGAGTAGCATCAAGGATCTGAACATAAACTCTTCCACCAAGTAATCCAACTAGCATCAACTACAAAGAGTAATTATCACAACTAGCAACCTTACTAGTACCAATCGGAGTCGTGAGACGGAGATTGGTTACAAGTGATGAAATAGGGTTTGGAGATGAGATGGTGCTGATGAAGATGTTGATGGTGATGAGTCCCCTCCAATGAGAGGAGCGTTGGTGATGACGATGGCGACGATTTCCCCCTCCGGGAGGGAAGTTTCCCCGGCAGGATCGTCCTGCCGGAGCTCTAGATTGGTTCTGCTCAAGTTCCGCCTCGTGGCGGCGGCGAATCCTCCGAAAAGCTCCTCCTTGATTTTTTCCTGGACGAAACCCTTCATATAACAAAAGAGAGGGGCCAGTGGGCTGCCCACAAGCCCTCATGGCGCGGCCTTGGGGGTGGCCGCGCCGTGCAGGCTTGTGGGCACCCCCTGGTGCCCCTCTAGCACTTCTTCGACCCAATATTTTTGATAATTCAGGAAAAAAATCCATGTTGATTTTTACGGCACTTGGAGTTGCGCAGAATAGGTATCTCAAACTTGCTCCACTATCAGGTCAGAATTCTAGTTGCCGGCATTCTCTCTCTTCATGTAAACCTTGCAAAATAAGAGAGAAAAGGCATAAGAATTGTACAATGAAGTGAAATAACAACCCAAGGAGCGATAAATATCAACATGAAAACATGATGCAAAACGGACGTATCAGTCTCCATCGTATCTACTTTTCCAAACTCTTTTGCCCTTGTTTGGGACTCTAATTTGCATGATTTGAATGGAACTAACCCGAACTAACGTTGTTTTCAGCAGAATTGCCATGGTGTTGTTTTTGCGCAAAAATAAAAGTTCTCAGAATGACCTGGAAATTTATGGGGATTTTTTGTGGAATATATAAAAAATTATGGCGCAAGGATCAACGGAGGAAGTGGAGCGTGGAGCCCACAAGCCCACCAGGCGCGGGCCCCCCTGGCCGCGCCTGGCAGGCTTGTGGGGCCCATGAAGCTCCACCGCCTCCAATATCAGCTCTATTTGGTCCCTTTCGTTCGAAAAAAATCAAAGAGAGGAGTTCATCGCATTTTACGATATGGAGGCGCCGCCATCTCCTGTTCTTCCTTTGGAATGCAGATGTGGAGTCCGTTCTGGGCTCCGGAGAGGGGAGATCGTCGCCATCGTCATCACCAACCTACCTTCATCGCCAATTCCATTATGCTCTTCACCGTTCGTGAGTAATCTCATCGTAGGCTTGCTGGACGGTGATGGGTTGGATGAGATCTATCATGTAATCGAGTTAGTTTTGACGGGGATTGATCCCTAGTATCCACTATGTTCTGAGATTGATGTTGCTACCACTCTGCCATGCTTAATGCTTGTCACTAGGGCCCGAGTGCCATGATTTCAGATCTGAACCTATTATGTTGTCTCCAATATATGTGTGTTCTTGATCCTATCTTGCAAGTTGTAGTCACCTACTATGTGTTATGACCCGGCAACCCCGGAGTGACAATAGCCGGAACCACTCGCGGAGATGACCATAGTATGAGGAGTTCATGTATTCACCAAGAGTTAATGCCTTGGTCCGGTTCTTTATTAAAAGGAGAACCTTAATATCCCGTAGTTTCCATTAGGACCTCGCTGCCACGGGAGGGATGGAAAATAGATGTCATGCAAGTTCGTTTCCCTAAGCACGTATGACTACATACGGAATACATGCCTACATTACATTGAAGAACTGGAGCTAGTTACATATCTCTCCGTGTTATAACTGTTGCATGATGAATAACATCTGGCATAATCATACATCACCGATCCAATGCCTACGAGTTTTTCCTACTGGTCCTTGCTACATTACTTCGCTGCTACTTGTGTCACTTCTGCTGCTGTTACTTTGCTGCTACTCCTGTTAGTTTGCTGCTACTGGTTATTATTGCTACTGCTGCTATCATACTACCTTGCTACTGATACTTTGCTGCAGATACTAAATCTTTCAGGTGTGGTTGAATTGACAACTCAACTACTAATACTTGAGAATATTCTTTGGCTTCCCCTTGTGTCGAATCAATAAATTTGGGTTGAATACTCTACCCTCGGAAACTGTTGCGATCCCCTATACTTGTGGGTTATCAAGACTTTTTTCCGTCACCGTTGCCGGGGAAGCACAGCTATATTCTCTGAGTCACTTGGAATTTACGTCTGCTAGTCACTATGAGGAATCCGAAAGATCCAAGAACTAACGTCTTGCCCTCAACTACGAGGATAGGTAAGGAACTGCCATCTAGGTCTGCACTTGATTCACCTTGAGTTATGAGTAAGTTTGCGGCACCACCTCCTGCTAGAAATTTTTATGTGTCGCCCGTGCTTGATGATGCTACTTCTGCTATCCATGATGCTTATGATGATGCTATGCTTGATACTCCTTTGCCACTAGGTGCATTCCTTGATGCACAAATTGCTAGAGTTGCTGCTAGATGTGATGATACTTCTGAAACTGCTGAGATTATTGAAGTAGAACCTGCTATTTTGCCTGTTAGAACAAGCTCTCCTAGATATGAATTGCCTGATATGCGTGAGGGTTATGTTATGGAGGGAGAGATAGCTGAGGACTTTCTTGCGTGTAAGGATAGCTATGATGTTGAGAAATTACTGCTCAAGTGGAAAGAAAAATCTCTGAACACGAGGATGAAATACGACTTGAAGTTTGCTACTTCGCCTATCTTCGTGACCGATAAGGATTATGAATTCTCTGTCGACCCTGAGTTAATCACTCTGGTAGAATCTGATCCTTTTCACGGTTATGATTGTGAAATGGTTGTAGCCGACCTTACCAAACTGCACGATATAGCCACCCTATTCACTAGTGAGGAAAATATCCGCCACTACTATATCCTTAAGTTGTTTCCTTTCTCGCTAAACGATGATGCTAAGACTTGGTTCACTTCTCTTGATGCTGGTTGTGTGCATAGCCCCCAGGATATGATCTACTACTTCTCTAAGAAATATTTCCCTACCCATAAGAAGCAAGCTGCCTTGCAGGAAATATACAACTTTACGCAAGTTGAAGAAGAGAGTCTCCCACAAGCTTGGGGGAGGCTCGTCCAGCTACTGAATGCTTTGCCTGATCACCCTCTTGAGAAGAATGAAATACTTGATATCTTCTATAATGGACTTACCAACACTTCTAAGGACCACCTAAATAGTTGTGCGATTTTTTTTAGGGAATGAACCGTAGAACAAACTGAGATCGTATTGAATAACATCTTGTGCAATGAGAATGCTTGGACTATTCACGAACCACCTCCTAAGCCAACTCCGAAGAAAAGAGGTATTCTATTCCTCAGTCCTGAAGATATGCAAGAAGCTAAGAAATCTATGAAAGATAAAGGCATTAAATCTGAAGATGTCAAAAATCTACCATCTATCGAAGAGATCCATGGTCTTGATAACCCGTTACAGTTAGTAGAAGTAAATTCTTTTCGTAGATTCAATGAGAGTGATATTCCTTTTGATAAACCTGCTAGCTTATGCCTGGATGAATTTGATAACTTTGTTGCCAAACAACAAAGTTTCAATGATTATGTTAGCAGAAAATTGGAACAGAATGCTCGTATGCTTAGTCATTCGACTGCTTGTGTAGACAGAAATGTCAATGATCTTTAGCTTTTGAGTAAACATGCCTCTATGGTCACTACTCATGTAGAACAAGTACTTAAGGCTCAGAATGACTTGCTCAATGAGTTGAATGACAATTCTGTCATAGTCGTCACTAGAGGCGGTAGAATGACCCAGGAACCCTTGTATCCTGAGGGTCATCCTAAGAGAACTGAAAAAGATTCTCAAGGAGTTAGCACTCATGCACCTAGTCATCCGAGAAAGAAAAAGAGAGATGATAGGAACTTGCACGCTAGCAACCCTGTTGCTGTTACACCTGAGAGTCCAAACGATGTCTCTGTTTGTGATGCTGAAACACAATCTGGTGATGAACATGAGCCTAATGATAATATCAATTGTGATGTTCATGAAGATGCTCAACCCAACAATGATAAGGATCTCGAGATTGAACCTGTTGATCTTGATAACCCACAACCTAAGAATAAGAGTTATGATAAGAACGACTTCATTTCTAGGAAGCATGGTAAAGAAAGGGAACCATGGGTTCAGAAACCCATGCCCTTTCCTCCCAAACCATCCAAGAAAAAGGATGATGAGGATTTTGAGCACTTTGTTGAAATGATTAGACCTGTCTTTCTGCAAATGTGTTTGACAGATATGCTCAAAATATCTCCTTATGCTAAGTACATGAAGGATATTGTTACTAATAAGCGGAGGATACCTGAGGTTGAGATTTCCACCATGCTTGCTAATTACACCTTCAAGGGTGGAACTCCTAAGAAACTAGGTGATCCCGGTGTGCCCACTATACCTTGCTTCATTAAAGGCAACTACGTTAGAACTGCTTTATGCGACCTTGGAGCCGGCATTAGTGTTATGCCTCTCTCTCTTTATCTAGGCTTGAACTGGATAAGTTGACACCCACTAAAATCTCTCTGCAAATGGACGACAAATCAACTGCTTTCCATATCGGCATTTGCGAGGATGTGCCTGTTGTGGTTGCTAACGTCACTATCTTAATAGACTTTGTTATTCTGGATATTCCCGAGGATGATGCCATGGCGGTCATCCTTGGAAGACCCATTTTAAACACTGTAGGGCTGTTACAGATTGCAACAAAGGCAATGTCACTTTCTATGTCAACGGTAATGAGCATACGGTGCACTTTCCGAAGAAACAATATCGAGTACATTACATCAATGCTATCGAAATAACTTCATCGATTCTTATTGGGAGCTTTGAATGCCCTATACCTACTTTTAAGATGAAGTATGATTTGATTGTTGGGGATATGCACATCCCCGTTGAGGTAACTTAGTGACTATTCGAAAATTCTCCGTTTCCTTTTGTGATTCGAAAAAGTTTGTCAAGTAGACTTGATCAACCTGATTGATGGATTTCTTTCGATGACCATGAGATGGATGAATCGAGGAGTCACAAACCTCTGTTCCAAGCTTTCACCTTCGGTAGCTTAGAAGAAAAATGATAGATTTAGTTTAGTTTTCCCTGTTTTCTGCTTTTAGCGTCCCATAGAAAAGTACCCCGAAAATAAAAGTTCTCCAAATGCCATGAAAATCAAGTATGATTTTTTCTGAATTTTTTGAAAAATACGAAGACAAAGAGCTAGTCAGGGGGCTGCACCAGTGGGCCACAAGCCCTGGAGGTGTGGGCACCCCCCTGGCCGCGCCTACCAGGCTTGTGGGGCCCACGTGCACCCCCTCCACTTATTCTAGCTCCCATCTGCTTCTCCTACCTCCAGAAAAAATCGTTTCGCAGCTCAAACCCGTGTTCTTGCTCTTCTTGCTGGGATTTTCGATCTCCTTGTGCAAATCACCATTCTCCGAACTGTTTTCGGGAAATTACTCCTTGGTAAGTGGCTCCTCCATTGGTCCAATTAGTTTTTGCTCTAGTGCCTTATACTTCGCGTATTTTTGCTGCCTTGGTCACTCTGTTCTTGAGCTTTGCATGCTAATTTTAGCTAGTCCCAAGTAGTTTTGATGCGTAATATGGCCTCTAGGCACTTGTGGGAGTAGTTGCTATGAGTTTTGTTGCGCCTGGTACACTTTTCCGTAGAATCACTAAAAATTTCAGAAATTTCCAGAGGTAGAAAAGGGAAAAGATGAGGAGGTTCTTAAGAGGCTCTTCAAGCCGTGACCCCAAGGATCATGGGAATGAGAAGAAGAAACCCAAGTATCCGGTTCCTCGAGTTGCAGAAGTTCGAGCGTGCGAGTGGCCAAGCGATGTGTTCTTACGCGCCGCCGGACTTTATGAGGACTTTTACTACTTGGTGGAGAACGCAGGCCTTACCGCCTTCGTTGAAGATAAGTGTCCGCAATACCTCCTCCTCACTAATATTTTCATGCAAAGCTTTAACTTTTATCCAAGGAAGAATCCTCCTATGGTTGAGTTCAAATTATATGATATCCCCCAATGCATGTCACTCTAGGATTTTTGCAATGTTTGCAAATTGCCTTTTGTTGGGGATATTCATGAACCTCGTCCACGACACTTGGAGGCTTTCATAGATACTATTGTTGTAGGAGATGCGAGAGGAGTGTCTTGCGCTAGAGCTCCTAGCATACATTTTCCCGTGCTTTGGTACTTCTCATTATTCGTGGGAAAATGTTTGATTGGCCGTGGGAAAGCTGGGTCCCTTAGCTCCCCAGATCTTGCGGTTTTGCGCGAAGCCCTTTATAATGATAGAACTTATAGCTTGGGCGCTATAGTAGCTCAATAGTTGAACACGAACCATTCTAATGGCGTTGTCTATGCAGGTATCTATGCTACTCATCTTGCTAGACATTTTGAGATACCCATTAGACTAGACGAGGAAGAAGAGATTCTTCTTCCTGAGAGATATCTAGATTATGATAGCATGGTTCGCCATGACTTTCTTGATAGAGATATAAAGAGAAGGATGATTTATAACCTCGTGTTTAGTCAGGGTACTCGTGAGACTATTACTTTGCCTGCTCCTTCTTTGTTCAATCTTCATGCAGGTAGGTACATTATTATGCCCTTGGACATCTACACATATTGGGGCATAGCCCAACCACAGGTGCCCGTGGCCGAGCCACTAGTCGACTACCAGACGCCAGTTTATCAGTGGGAGCCAGAGGAGCTCACACAGCAGTGGCATCCTCAGTACACTCAGGAGTACCCTGGAGCTGGTTATTTCCCTCCTTGGGAGTAGACCAACTTAGGCCAAAATCCTAAGCTTGGGGGAGTACGTGTTTCTCACCGACTTTATAATCTTGCTTATGCTTTCACTTTGATAGTCGGTGTTCACACTTTGCCACTGTATCATCCATGCTAGTTTATTTTATTTATTCTTGTTTTCTTTTCGTGTGTTTGTCTAGTTTGAGAAAACCCAAAAATATTTTTCGTTCTTCGTTTGCTTGTTGGGAGCTTTCCCGTGTAAATAGTTTTCTTTTTCTTTCGGTCAAGGTAGAAGACCATGGTTACAATGTTTAGTGGCTCTCGCATGCATATCTGTTTATCCGTTAAAGAGCCATATTACTTTGTCTTCTCCTTTGTGTTTGCTTGCAGATTCCAGCTTAGTCCAATGGACGAGCACTCTTATTATTGTTCACATCATTCGGTCGTGCAAGTGAAATGCAATAATGAGGATATATGATGAAGCGACTGAGCCTGGAAAAGCTGGTATGAACTCGATCTATTTTGTTTTTGTAAATATGACTAGCTCGTCGTTCCAGATTCAGCTTGTTGTGAGAGAAACATGTTTGCAATGACAACTTAGAGATCATAGTTTCTGATGCCATGCTTAATTATCTAGGAGCTTATAATGGTTTGTCTTGGATGCCAACATGAATTTTGAGATGACTATGATGTAGTATGATAGGATGGTATCCTCCTTTGAATGATTCAAGTGGCTTGACTTGGCGCATGTTAACGCATGTAGTTGAAACAAAATCAACATAGCCTCTATGATATTCATGTTCATGGTGATTTATGTCCTACTCATGCTTGCACTCAATGTTGGTTAATCTCAATGCATTTTGATGACTGTTGTCGCTCTCTAGTTGGTCGCTTCCGAGTCTTCTGCTAGCCTTCACTTATACTAAGCGGGAATACTGCTTGTGCATCCACTTCCATAAACCCATAGTTGTTCGATATGAGTCCACCATACCTACCTATATGCGGTATCTACCTGCCGTTCCAAGTAAATTTGCATGTGCCACTCTCTAAACCTTCAAGAAATAATCTGTTTTGCATGCCCGAACCGCTCATGTGGTGACAGGGTGCTATCAGTATCTTCCATGCTAGGCGTGTTATCCTCGATATGTGTTTATTCACTATCATTCACGAGAAAGGGGCTGGTAATTGGAATGCCCAGTTCCATGCTCAAATCAAAAAGATAATTGCAAACAAAACTCCCCCTGGATTGATGTTGGTATGGAGGGCACCTGAGTATTCGGCTAGTCGTGGAGTGTGATTGATCGGTGGTGGGGGAGTCAAAACTTTACTTTTCTGTTTGGGAACCGCCTATAGCATGTGTAGCGTGGAAGATGGTGAAAACTCTTGGTCATTGCGTTGACAATGAAAGCGTGCCACCCAAAATTATTGTCTCTATTTCAAAGCTTGAGCTCTAGCACCTCTGCTAATCAATACTTCCCTCTGCGAAGGGCCTATCTATTTATGTTCCTGTTAAGTCATTGTCTTCTTATAAAAGCACCAATTAGAGAGCACCTCTGTTATTTTTATGCTTTGCTTTTGACTAACGTTGAGTATGACTGTGACTGGATCTTCTTTGCCATGAATTACAATGTTTAGTCAGCCCTTGGTGTTTGAAGGTGCTCTGCATTTATGTTTTGCGGTCTCAGAAAGAGCTAGCGAGATACCACCTGTTCGTACTGCTTCATGATTCTTTTGATTGAAGTGTTGACGTTTGAAACTTGTTATTCTTTGCTCGCTAGTTGATTATGCCATTGATATGAGTTTACCATGAGACCTAGATGTCATTTGCTAACGTGGTTAGCTTGTGATCTTGCTGAAATTCTGGTTTTGAGTCAGACATAGTTGCAACAACAAGATCAAATAGAGTTCGTAAAAGTTTTTCTTTTGTCTCTTTCATTTTTTCAACTGAATTGCTTGAGGGCAAGCAAGGTTGTAAGATTGGGGGAGTTGATACGTCTCCATCGTATCTACTTTTCCAAACTCTTTTGCCCTTGTTTTGGACTCCAAGTTGCATGATTTGAATGGAACTAACCCGGACTAACTTTGTTTTCAGCAGAATTGCCATGGTGTTGTTTTTGCGCAGAGAAAATAGTTCTCGGAATGACCTAGAAATTACGGGGATTTTTGTGGAATATAAAAAATACTGGCGCAAGAATCAACGGAGGAACTGGAGCGTGGAGCCCACGAGCCCACCAGGCGCGGCCCCCCTGGCCGCGCCTGGCAGGCTTGTGGGGCCCATGAAGCTCCACCGCCTCCAATCTCAGCTCTATTTAGTCCCTTTCGTCCGGAAAAAAATCAAGGAGAAGAGTTCATCGCGTTTTACGATACGGAGGTGCCGCCATCTCCAGTTTTTCCTGTGGAGGGCAGATCTGGAGTCCGTTCTGGGCTCCGAAGAGGGGAGATCATCGCCATCGTCATCACCAACCATCCTTCATCGCCAATTCCATGATGCTCTTCACCATTCGTAAATAATCTCATCATAGGCTTGCTGGACGGTGATGGGTTGGATGAGATCTATCATGTAATCGAGTTAGTTTTGACGGGGACTAATCCCTAGTATCCACTATGTTGTGAGATTGATGTTGCTACTACTTTGCCATGCTTAATGCTTGTCACTAGGGCCCGAGTGCCATGATTTCAGATCTGAACCTATTATGTTGTCTCCAATATATGTGTGTTCTTGATCCTACCTTGGAAGTTGTAGTCACCTACTATGTGTTATGACCCGGCAACCCCGGACTGACAATAGCCGAAACCACTCCCGGAGATGACCATAGTATGAGGAGTTCATGAATTCACCAAGTGTTAATGCGTTGGTCCGGTTCTTTATTAAAAGGAGAACCTTAATATCCCGTAGTTTCCATTAGGACCCCGCTGCCACGGGAGGGATGGACAATAGATGTCATGCAAGTTCTTTTCCCTAAGCACGTATGACTACATACGGAATACATGCCTACATTACATTGACGAACTGGAGCTAGTTACATATCTCTCCGTGTTATAACTGTCGCATGATGATTAACATCCGACATAATAATCCATCACCGATCCAATACCTACGAGTTTTTCCTACTGGTCCTTGCTATGTTACTTTTCTGCTACTGCTGTCACTTCTGCTGTTGTTACTTTGTTGCTATTGCTGTTACTTTGCTGCTATTGGTTACTGTTCCTACTGCTGCTATCATACTACCTTGCTACTGATACTTTGTTGCAGATATTAAATCTTTCAGGTGTGGTTGAATTGACAACTCAACTACTAATACTTGAGAATATTCTTTGGCTTCCCCTTGTGTCGAATCAATAAATTTGGGTTGAATACTCTACCCTCGAAAACTGCTGCGATCCCCTATACTTGTGGGTTATCAAGATGAGTCAATCTCACTTCTTTGGCTGCACAATCCACATAAACCTTGTTCATCCCAATAAAATCCATGCCAAGAATTAGATCAATGTCGGAATTCCTGAGCACAATTGGAGAGGCTAGAAAAGAATAATTATGCATCTTGACAGAAACATCTGGAACTACCATCTTTTCATGCATGAATTAACCCAAGGAAACAACTGACAAGGGTCTAGGCAACTGCTCATGATGCAAATGATGCTTAGTTGCAAAAGGTTTAGATATGAATGAATGCAATGCACAAGTGTCAAACAAAACATTTGCAGGAATAGAATTAACCATGAGATTACCCATGATCACTTCTCAGAACTCTTCTCCTTGAGCTAAGTTAACCATGTTCACTCTTGCTGACTTGGGATTATGCTTCACCATTGCATTGCATGGGGCTTGATTGGTGGAGGAGGCAGAAGCTGCCGCTGGTTAGTACACTTGTTGGTGTAGTGACCTTTCTGACCACACTTGTGATAAGTCACCTCTGAGAGCGGGCGGAAGTGGGATGGAGGATCTCCTCACTTAAGTGCCCAAGGCTTGTGTTGGAATCCTAGGTTGGGTGGGTGGGAATATCCATGACTACCGTTTTGCTTCATCTACTGGAGAGGATGAGGAAAACAAGGAGGAACCCAATACTTCTGTTGCGTAGGAACAATCAAAGACGAGGATGAGGACGGACGAGAGTCCTTGAACCTCTTCCTTGAATTCTCGACCCTGAGCAGAGCTAATTGAGCATTAAGATCCAAGTTATAGAACTGATCAAACTCAGGGGAGGCTCATGCAGGGCAAGAGGAAGCTCAAGATCTTCCCTGAGACCACCTCTTAACTGGTAAATCTTGCTCTTCTCATGAGGAACATCCTACTTAGCATAGCGGGCAAGGTTTTGGAAGTCGATGTTACACTAATAGACAGACGAGCTTCCTTGCTTGAGATTCCTGAACTTCTCACGCATGCCCTCAACAAAGCTTGGAGAAATATGATGAGCTGTGAAGTCACGGTAAAATTGATCCCAACTGATCAAACGGACACCTCTGGAATCCTTGAGTTGCTGCGACCACTCTGTCGCCTGGCCTTTCAGCTGGAAAGTTGCAAACTTGACATAGTCCTCAAACCGGACGTTGCTACACTTAAAATGCTTGTTCATGTCACGGAGCTAATCGTTCGCATCAAATGGTTGATCACAACAGGTGAATGACTTGGGCTGATTTGCAAGGAACTAATTTAGAGAAACAAACTACAACGAGTTGTTCAAATTACCTTGCTTGCCTTGATTCCTTTCTTGCATCATCTGAAGCAGCATCTGAGTGTCTGCATTGGTCGTAGCCATCAAAGTTTGCCATGCCTCCCGAGGAGGAGGAGGGGGTGGTGGAGGGTCTGACTGCTCCCCATCACGACCCGGATTCTGGCGAGTTGCTGGAGCCACCATGGAGATGGACAAGAATATTAGACCAGAGATGAAAAGATGAAGGTGATAAGCTGAATCAAATACTTCAAATATTGAAACATGTAGTCTTAGCAATTTACATTATATCTAGAATGAGTAAGAACGCTTCCACAGATTAGCGAAAACGGCATTAGATTCGAAAGCCACTTACAATTGATGAGTTTTGCTCGACACAAATGCATATCCCAACATACATCCGATGAAATAATTTACCTTGGTGACTACTTGAATTCCCACCTGAGAATTTCGGAAATCTTTCTTGGTTATGCTATCAGGTTGCGGATCCAAGAACCTACTCAATGTAATCAGCTGCATGATCTTTCCCGCAACTATCAACACATATCAGAGAAGTTCTGCAAACTCATCTACCTCAGACCTTCAAAAAAACAATGATACAAGACCTGGTAGATCATCCGAGCTATCTCCACTAGTACTTGTGAAAAGTCATGACACTATTTTCCACCAAGCAAAGTATTGAAGCGTTTCACTTTTTGCTTCTTGAGATACTAAGGAATTTGAACGATAGCGATGTATCTAAAACCCCTTGGAGCTCTACTCATAGAAAATAGGAGGCACCAAGTACAGAACTCCATCACATTAGCATCATATAGATTTCAAAATACCTGCGTGATCCTAAATTTTTTTGAGGGAGAAGACGTGTAGAATTGAAATTCCTAAGTCATAATTCCTCACCAGAGCAGGGAAGAGGGGTAAAAAGAATCCTACTGTCCAATATAACTAGATTCAAAATAGTTTTTCACTAGACTCGACTCAGCCAAGTTCGATCAAGCAAAGGGCTCCTATGGTCAGATGGCTCTAATTACCAACTTGTAACAACCAAGATGCGACACTATCCGTATTTTGTGACGAGGCCTTAATATGGATAGAGACAGATCTCAGCGTTCTGCAAGTATAGAAATCATTGGAGATACATTTAAAGAGGATATGAGTATATGATTTGGCTTACACTCGCCACATGCTAAATTACAAGTCATACAACATTTATTCCAACATCTAGAAGACACGGTCCGACCATGGATGAAATCAAATGGTAAATGCAATGAAGTCTATCTCCCTATCCCAGGAGAAGACCATGAATCCCTCTACTCGTCTGGATAGATCACGTACATGCGCCGAATCTCCTTATCATCCTCCCACTAGAGCTGTGGAGCATCATGTACGTCAAGATCTACGGTACCTGATCATGTGATGTTGTTGGGAGCCACGGGGACTCGGAAATGTCATGACCAAGATATTGGGACTAATTAAGTCAACTAGTCATCAATCCGTGCACCCGCATGGGCTAGCACTTCAAATATTTATTGGTTGAGAAAATTTGTATAAATTATGTGATAGAAAATAATAGACATATATTGTTTAAATGTTTGTGATTAAATATGTGTGTACAATGTTTCCTTTGGTAAAAAATAGCTTAAAAAGCATATTTACTCATAAACGATATTTCTATAGAAGTTGCAGATATGACACAATCTTTTCTAGCATATGATGTCAATTTTGGTATGGCAACATGTTGGAGTTTGCCAGAGCTCATTCGATCTTATAATTTGCAATTACAATGAACATACTTTTAATAGTAATTAATACTGACTTATTACATTCATATGCAGAAGTGTGCTATAGGGAACAAAGAAGAGCATTTTATTTTTTATTATTTTTATTAAAGGCTTTAAAAAAAAGTTGATTCATGCAGTATTCTATCATGCCATGTTATAGGTAAAATTTATTTTAAGTTCCTTTCCCAATCATAAAAATTCCAGATACATGCTGCCAAGGTGAATGTAGAGATTATTTACATTCTCTATAAGGGCGTTACTTTGGACTACACACTTGCAGAAAACTAAGTGAAATAAATTTTACTAAGTGAACTTTCTTGGCATTACTAAGTATCTACTAAGTGAACTTTCTTGGCATTAATCATTTGCAACATTCAGAAAGGAGGAGCATATTATCATATATTAATGCCTCAAATGAAAATATTAAATTCAGAGAAGCTTTTGTGAACTAAGATGATTCCTCAGTATTTTATCTTTTAATTAAGAAGTTTTTGGTAGAATAAGAAAAAGAGCTTGGGGTGTGGAGGAGAAAGAAAATTGGAGAAGTCGTGACATGGAGTATGTAGGTGATTTGATGATGTGTCTACATACTGTGTACGCGTTCATCAATATATTAAATGGTGTGTCCGTGTGTTCATAAGTAGATTAGGTCGTGGAGGCAGGAAGATCTTCCGAGCCCAAGGTCGGCATGCAGCCTGAGGTCTCATCCACCGAGACGTCGCTGGAAGACATTGGCATGATGGCCGGCGACTTTGTCCCCCGAACGCCCGCGCATGACGTTGGAGTGCAGTCTCGCATCACATAACTCCGCACGCTCGCGTCCGAGGCCGGAGTCATGGAGTAGCACATGTAGTCCTGATGTTGCGTGTCCGCGTGATCAACTCCATCCACTTTAGGCAAAATTGACAAAAATGACCCCTCGGGCAAAAGAACTCACGAAGTGAATCCTAACGCGAAATATTGCACTCGTCTGACCCTTTTGTGTGACGTCCACTAGTGGGGACGGGGCCTTTAGCCCCGGCCCGTAAGGGGCTTTAGTCCCGGTTCACCAACCAGGACTAAAGGGGCGGGACTAAAGGCCTAACCTTTCGTCCCGACCCTCTTACAAGCCGGGACTAAAGGTGCTCCACATGGGCGCCTCGTAGCACCCCAGGGGCAGGCCCTTTAGTCCAGGTTCGTTACACGGACCGGGACTAAAGATTTTCAGATTTTGCTGGTTTTTGGATTTTTTTTGAATGAAATTATTTTTAGGTTTTAGGGTTTTAGGGTTTAGGTGTTCGGGAGATTAACGTGATGCCTCGTTTGATGTTCGGGAATTAGTTTTCATATAATTTAAATAGAAATAATTATGCATATATATATAAGATTAACTTATCTTACAAGCGATCATATATATATATACAATTATATGGAGATCTGAATTATCGGGACTAGAGCCCGTCTATTCGATTACATGGACGAACATCAGTAATGGCCCTTAGCTACACTAAATCGTCCTTTGTCTTCTATAGCTTCCGTCCTCAGAAACCCCGCAAGCTCCTCTGCAACAGCAATCGCGCGTTGATCTGGTAGGACCTTCGTCCTCATGGCCGTGTGCTATATAAGAAGAGGCGATGAATATGAATATCAATCATGATAACAAAGAATGACGGTAAAAATAGAGGTGTGAATGTTCATTGCTTATGTCGAATCTGTGATCCTTGAACTCAGAGGTAAACGTGCGAATGGTCTCGCAAACATAGTATCCGCATAGATGCGTTCCCCGTGGCTATTGGTCGCACTTTACGAGAATAGAATATATATAATCAAAATAATAATCTAGCATCATAAATGTATTGAAAATTAATAGAAGTATATCATATTACTACTTACCTGAGCCGCTCTAAAGGTCAGCTTCTCAGGAAAGTTACCGGGAGTCACGCACTTGAACCGCTTCCAAACCCTGCCCGACAAGGATAATGATTTGCTAAGTTTTTCATTAATTGATATATCAGAAAATCATCGAAAGAGACCGATAGAGCGCAAGAATGATTAAAATTACCCTTGGAGCATGTCCTGCAGGCTTTGGAACTGTTCCAAGGGTCTCGATAATGGGTCGAAGGCATCAACTCATCCCTTATCAATTTGAATGTCCAACAGAATCCAATGGAAGCTGCACATGTATATATATATGTGTGTGTGTGTGTCAGTAACTTATCAATTACACTTATAAGTGAATGGACACAGCAGAGTAAAGACCCTCACCTGAAGTTGTATGGAAACAATATGTGGTCAAAGAAATTTTGATCTATTAGAAACCTTAGAAGGTTTTCCTCCATCTCCTTGGGTTTGTCAGTTAACGTCGCCATATGTATTTTATCTGGGTCAATAAACCCAATATTTAGGATGCTCTTACTTTTACAATCCAGAATCTTCATTCTGCATAATAGAGTACAAGTTATATATAGACAATGAATTGAAATAACTAAACAAGTTATATGTAGACAACGAATTGAAAAACTTACAAACAATAGCAACTCATAAGCGATTTGTCGAGGGCGTCGCCATTGTACATCTGGAAGAGTTCATCAAAGTCGATATGGATTTCTTTGGAGCGACAGTAGTACTCCCGTGGGACACTCAGCACGATCATCGTTCTCCCATTCTTTGATTCACTTAAGTACCATTTATGCAAGTAACACATATTTGTTGGGAGATCATCTTTGCTGACCAAAGGCTCTCGCATGACAAACTGTGGCTTAGGGGCTACCACAGCCTTGGGTATCCTATCGTCTTGGGAAGCCAGCAAATCTTCAACCGAGATACCACATTCAGCCGCCAACTCCTTTGCTCTTTCAAAAGCTTGCCCCTGCACCGGAGGGGGAACATTCTCGGTTAACACCTTGAGGGGTGGGATCGACTGTTTGGCCTGTTGTCCAAGCTAAGGAACGTCTGATTTTTTCTTGCTTGTAGTTGAACTTGATTTGCTCCCACTTGCACTTGCACGTGAGCTGCTCTTTTTCATTTCCTTCTGCAATGTGCGTGTATAGTCATCAGGCTTATAGTGTAAGTCATACTGTGATGGAAGGGTTATGAAGTCTTTTGCCCATGCTATTTGCTTCTCGGTGTATTCCGGGCGGGGCTCGGGTTCCTTCTTTTTCATCTACGCATCATGTTGTTCCTTTGCTATCCTGGCGTTTTCCTCGGGGGTACGATCATAAGGTCTGATAGGAAGATTAGCATGAGGTACCTTTGGGAGGTGCGACAGTTTGCGCTTTGGGGAGCTCCGTCGCTTAGAAATCATCGACGGAGCATTCTTGCTGGCACGCTTCCGCTTAGTATCATGTGCGGGCGGTGGCGGAGACGGACGACCCAAGTCCGGCGGCGGTGATCGAGATGGACTCGTGTTGTGCTGGCCGACGTCATGTGGAGGGCTTGGAGGTAATGGAGGTGTAGGTGACTTGCGACGACTCGGAGGCGGTGTTGTCCTTGGGGCCGAGCCTGGAAGCTTGATGTAGTTCTTGTCCCATAGGATGACTCCACCCAGTACTTCTCCGAGTGTCCTCTCATCTTCGGGTCCAGCTATGTCGAGCTCCATATCATTAAACCCCGTCATGATTTCATCCACCCCGACTTTAGCAAAGCCAGCTGAAATCTCACGGCCATGCCAGCGTGCATCAGGGCCAGACGGTAAAGCTTGTCCGACGGCCACCTTCATGGATATGTTCTTGAATTTCTGATGGAGTTCACATGATGTTGACTCCTTGATTCCATCCATGGGGTAGCCGGGACCGCCCTCTATCATTCTTCGTTCATCGTCGAGCGGGGCCTCAGATTCAGCCACGCTGCTTTTCCGCTTAGATGGGGCGTCGCTAATATCAAATGCAGGATCTTTCTGGCGCCGGTAACAACAGAAACTTGACATATATAAATTGGTCCAAGAAGTACATGCTACTAGTCCAAACAGTACATAATAATAGCTACCATAGATATATATACAAGTGTTCGACGTTCAGAACACTACTCGTCTGAATCATCTAAATCAGAATGTCCACCTTCCTCGAGGTGACGCTGGCCATAGTGGACGACTCGAATCTTGTGGTACAACTCGTATGAAACGTATGCATCTTTTGTTGCATACGCAATGTTGATATCATCAAGTGGGCCCTTCTCCCAAAGTTTGTGCTGAGACTTTGGGAAACTGGTCTTCATATCAGCATATGAATCGTCGATCAAGGCAACTGCCATATGAGCCATCGAAGTCCTGTCATGTCGAAGCCTGAATATCGTTTGGAGATCAACGAGGCAACCAGCTGGTATCTCAATACCGAAGCTGTGCCTCATCTTCAGCTTGTCGTTCCTTATGTCAACGGAAGCAAAAGTGATGCCGCTGCGAAGGAAGTCCATGAGTTCTGGACAATGCTTGTCACTCCTGCAACAGAAACAAATTAGAATGGAACAAATGTTACATACTACTGCAATAAGGAAACATGTTTCACTACAACTAAAGAGAAAATTATCTTTAGGATTCAAATAGAACATATGCAATGGAACCTAGAGAGATCACTATAGCTATCCAATGGAACCTAGAGAGATCACTAGCTATATGCACTTTTCATGACTATGACATATCATATTGCTATCCAATGGAACCTAGAGAGATCACTAGCTATATTCAATTTTCATAACCTTGGATCAAATAACACCGCATAAAATTGTATCACTACAACTATGATTTCAATGGAACATATTGAACCAATCAGATTTTTCAGATTGTGGAACACTATTCCAATCAGATTGTGTTCCCTTCAACTAATCAAAATTGTTTCACTACAACTATTTGAAGCGAACCAACTATGATTCCAATGGAACATATTAAACACTAGTTGATTCTAATACCATTTTTCAGATTATGGAACACTATTCCAATCAGATTGCGTTCCCCTTCAACTAATCAAAATTGTTTCACTACAACTATTTGAAGGGAACCAACTATGATTCCAATGGAACATATTAAACACTAGTTGATTCTAATACGATTTTTCAGATTATGGAACACTATTCCAATTTGATTGTGCTCCCCTTCAACTAATCAAAATTGTTTCACTACAACTATTTGAAGGGAACGAACTATGATTGAAACAAATAAACTTACAATGTCATTATCTTGGATCAAAGAAAACCTCAAAACTTACCTCGCCCATTGGAAGATCAAGACATGGCATGCGAAGCATAGTTGGATGACGGCAACACCGCGTTGATCGGCCGTGTACTCCAGATCAAGCCCCAAGAACTTCTCATGATCCACTGCGTTGTCAAACCATCGTTCCTTCAACTGTTGCAGAAAAAACGACACCTCCCTGCTCAGGTTCGTGTACACGACATGGAGCTTGGTCGTGCCATGTGCGAGCACCTCATGAAAGCTAGTTGGCATGGTGGAAGAAGATAAGGGAAGAAGAGAGGAGAAGAACAGAGAGGGAGAGCGAGAGAGAAGAAGAAACAGAGAAATGGCAACTGTACGCTTCGGTTCGTGCTTTTCATCGCCCGAAGCGACGCGGGATGCAAACCGTTTAGGTCTTTAGTCCCGGGTTGAGCCACCAACCGGAACTAAAGAGGTATACCAACGGTCGCCACCACTACAGCAGGCCATGTGTTAGTCCTTTAGTCCCGGGTTGAGCCACCAACCGGGACTAAAGGGGGATACGAACGGTTGCCACCACCACTGCCCACCGTGTAGCCCTTTAGTCCCGGTTTGGGACACGAACCGGGACTAAAGGCTCCTTACGGGCCGGGACTAAAGCCTCGAGGGAGGCATTGAGAATTGGGGCGATGTGGCCGGGCCTTTAGTACGGCCCAGAGGCAGGCCGTGACTAAATGGTCCGGGCCAATGGCCCGTTTTCCACTAGTGGCCCGACACCTAGGCGCCACACTACACTGTGTGACGCCTAAGCCGTCGGCGCCACACGCCACGACCACCTGGTAGAGAGGGCCCACCCCCAGGCAGTGTGACACCTAAGCCTCAGGCGTCGCACATTGTAATGTGTGGCGCCGAACGCTTAGGCGCCATACTTAGACTTATACAGCCACTGGCCAGCCCCCCTCCCCCACCGCCTCCTCATTCCCCTCCCCCATCCCCCTCTCCCACACTGTGTTCATTTCGGCCCTTCTTCAAATCCTTCTCCAAATCACCAAATCTGAAGGTTTGAACCGGGCATTTGTTGTCCAATCACTCCCCTAAGGTAATCCCCACCTATCCACTCATTCTCATCCAAACAAAAATCTCTTGTGGTCATTTTGTTGCAAATTAGAGGAAACCCTAGTTTTTCATGAAATGTGGGATGTATATGATATTGTTGTATTTGTTTGTATGTTAGGATAAGGGGTATGATGGGGTTAGGATTAGGGTTGTTTGGATGTTTGCATTATGGTTGTTTTAGGGTTAGGCTAGGGTTAGGCTAGAGTTAGGGTTAGGGTTAGGGTTATGGATGTTTGATTGTGTTAGGGTTAGTGTTAGGGTTAGTGTTATGGATGTTTGGAAGTTCGGAATAGGGTTTATTTTTAGTAAGTAGATATTGTAGTTGTATGATTGCTTATAAAAAATATTGTATGTTGTGTTGTTTAGGGATGGGAAGAGCATGTGTTTATGTTCATCACTTGGACAAGGATGCCTTTTTAAAAGGCAATATTGATCCAGACCCGGATGAGCTTGACATGGTGTTCGATTTCTGTCCTAGCTATGCTGAATTGTTGGAACAAGTCCGAAAGGATTTGAATTGGATGGACCCTAGTGATGTAGTTGACTTTGATGGTGGGCATAATGTGGGATTCGTAATGCACATTCGTTGGAAGACCATGAGTGTCAACTCCGAGCAACGTTGGCTTGCATACAAGGATACGGTGGCCGAATCACTAGACAAGGCTCTAGAGTTATTTGCCATCAAAACAAATGTTCCTAACTTGCAGTTGGATTTGAACCGGGTTGCCTCTCCGATTGTTGAAGCTAGTCCTCCACCCATGAACGAAGAGGACAACATTGAACCTCTTTCAGCACAACAATCTTGTATCCAATATGAACCATTGCTAGAGGCTAATGATGAGCACGATGATGATGAGAATGATGGTACTGTTATTCATGACAACAGCCTTGGTGATTTGGACAAATATAATTTGCAAGAGACAATGGACCATTCTATTCCGTACTCACGTGGCTATGCATCTGAGTCTGACGATGAGGGTACCGATGAAGAAGTTGATGAGGATGGGTTCACGGCAAAGGAGGCTGAATCTTTCATGAAGGTATTAAAGTGGGATCACCGGACACCATTGTTCGAGGATCTTAGCCTGGCGGATGAAGCCGTGGTTGACGGAGGCGAAGGCATATTGTTCGGAGTTAGGCCACCTTCTCACCGGGACAAACATGGGAAGAATATTATTTTCCCGGGGTCAAAGTTCCAAACATTCCTTGAACTGAAGATGTGGTTGGATGAATATTCGGTTACGCATTATAGGCCACACAAAGTTGTTCATTCAAACATGAAGCTGCGTTACACGGTTGCATGTGAGGATAGAGGGTGTCCTTGGATTGTCCGTGCAAGACCATGGAAAGGAGTGCCAGGATGGAACATTATCAGTTGTATGCCTCACACGTGTCGAGGCAAGAGGGTTGATGGTGCCCTTTCGTCGCAAAGCCATAGATAACTCACCTCCGAGTTCATCGCTTATAGGCTTTCCAACTCCATCTCCTCTCTTCCTACAATGAGCATAAAAAGCGTACAAGACCTTGTGAAAGCCCTCTTTCACTACAAGGTGAAATATGGTAAGGCATGGAAAGCAAAGCAAGCCGCATTCAAGATGTTGTATGGTGATTGGGAGCAAGCATACAACCGACTACCTAGGTTGTTGGGAGCTATTGCCGCCACTAACCCGGGCATGGTTCATGTGGTCGAGCCGTATGGGTAGCAAACAAGGATTCTCTATGGAAATAGGGTCCGCGTATTTGGCCGTGCATTTTGGGCATTTGAGCAATGTGTGAGGGCTTTTCAGCACTGTCGTCCTGTCATCTCCATCAATGGCACGGTTTTGACCGGACAATTCAAGGGCACTTTGTTTGTTGCAATAGCAAGTGATGCCAATAACCGGTTGATGCCTTTGGCTTTTTCTTTGGTTGAGGCAGAGAACAATGTTAGCTGGGTATGGTTTTTGCATATTTTGAGAACCAAAGTATTACCGTTTGAAAGGGAAATATGTGTCATATCGGATCGTCATCGATGGTGCATGAGGCATTTCTGTGCAAACTTCTACCGAGCATGTGGTAGCAAGGAGTTGGCGGATGATCTTCAAGATTGTTGTCAAGCATTTTGGGACAAACGATTTGCAAGATTGTACAATGCTTTGCTTGCAAACAAAAAACTTGATGCAGGTGGGCTTTAGTTTCTCAACAGGCACATTCAACTTCGTCCCAAGTGGGCACGAGCTTATGACGAAGATGACCGAAGATATTGTCAAATGACAAGTAACATGGCAGAATGCTTCAGCCGGGTGCTGAAGGGTGTCCGTGCGTTGCCGGTGACGTTAATAGTTCAATACACATTCGACAAGTAGAGAGCATACTTTCTAAAGTACTCGCAAGAAACGGATGATCAGATTGCGGGAGAGAACAAGAAAAAGTACAAGTACCAGTTTCCACCAAAGGTTGACCAATGGATGGTATTTCAATCACGGAAGGCTGACTCCCAAACGGCTACGTTGTACAACAACGCGGATTAGACATACCAAGTGAATGAGCCCGGAGGAACAACAAACGATGGCCAGCAACACGGAAACATGGCGTTCAAGGTATCTTTATCGTTGTGTGATTGGTCTTGTGGGAGGCCAAGGTTGCTTCATCTCGCATGCTCGCATTTGTACACAGCAGCTCGCACTAGGAATGTGGACGTCAACCATCCACTAACTGTGAGGGAGTGCGAGTTCTCGATCATGACCACGAAGCATACATGGGCTCCTAGATTTGAACCATACTTTGACCAATCACAATGGCCGGAGTATCATGGAGTACAACAATTGCCCGACCCAGAGTGGAAGGTTGTGAAATGGGGAAGACGAAAGACAAAGCGTTTTAGAGGAGACATGGATGGATGGGGCCATGGTGGTGGCAGAGAAATGGGGAACAACCAATTCAAAGAGCCTAATGAGAGATCACATTGTGGAGAGTGCGGTGTACCAGGGCACATCACAAGAAGGTGTACGAAGCCAAAGAAGAAGTCCAAAAACAATGATTCCAGGTCAAGCCAACAAAGTCCTAGCCAACATGGTCATAGCCAACCAAGTTCAAGCCAACAAGGAACGGGTCAAGCAAGCACAAGCCAACAAGTTATTACTCAACAAGTTCCTACTCAACATGTTCCTAGACGACTTGGGCTTACTAGAGGACGTGGTGGTGGTGGTGCTAGAGGCAGGGGTGGTGCTAGAGGCAGGGGTGGTATAGGTCGTGGTGGTGCTAGAGGCAGGGGTGGGATAGGTGGTGGTGGTGCTAGAGGCAGGGGTGGGATAGGTGGTGGAATTAGTAGGATTGGTATGCGTGGATACCTACGAGCACCATTTCCGTATGTCACATATTTGACTTATCTTTATCATGTTGTTTTTTATGCTCCTTTGTATGTTATTTTACTAACTCTAAGCTTTGATGCCTGTTTTTATGTAGTTATGGTGGCGTATCAACCCAACAAGGCAAAAGCGGAGTGGGGGAGGAGAAGGATGCAGCCAGTGAGGAGCGGCGGTTGATGGAGAGGGCTGCAAAGAAGTTGAGAGAGGAGGATGCAACTGAAGCGCGGAAGAAGAAGGAAGAGAAGTATAAGGAAAGGATGGAGGAGGAGTTGCAAATAGACCTTGCGCACTAGAGATATGAGGCTAGGATGAAGGAGAAGGACATGAAGACGATAGAGAAACGTAAAAAAGAATGGGAAGCTAACTTTAAGAAGGTGATGGTAGAGGGCGTAGCAAAGAGAGAGCGGGAGCATCAACGCTTCACGGAGAGGGTGATGGAAGAGGCTTCAAAAATGCGCAAAAGGGAAGAGGAAGAGGAAGAAGAGAGGAAGAAGAAGAAGGGAAAGGGGCCTTGCTCGACCCAATAGAGCCGGATGCTTCTATTCTCATGCACGCTTTCATCTTCGAACCGTATGTGTTGTTGAACCTTGTTCGTTTGCGCGCTTTCTTACTATTAAATTCCACTATGTATGCACTTTCGGACGTATGTACTTTAAGAACCCTATGTATGTTTGAACTCCACTATATTTGTGTTGTATGTTTTAACTCCAGTATTATTGTGCTGTATGTTCCAACTCCACTACCCTGTGATGTATATTTGAACTCCTCCACTACTATGTGCTAAAGTTTTCAGCATGCCAGAATGTGTGGAGCCTAAGCCTTGGGCGTTGCCCAAGTGTGGCGCCTGAGCCTTAGGCGCCACACATGTGAAACAGAGGCTAATAGAAAGTCCAGTTCAGATGCGAGTAGGTTTTCACATGTGTGGCGCCTGAGGCTTAGGCGCCACACATGTGAAAACCTACTGGCATGTGAATTGGACTTACTGTTAGTCTTTGTTTCACATGTGTGGCGCCTAAGCCTTGGGCGCCACGCATGTGAAACAGAGACTAACAAAAAGTCTAGTTCAGCCGCAAGTAGGTTTTCAGATGTGTGTTAGGCGCCACACATGTGAAAACCTACTGGCATCTGAAATCGACTTTCTCTTAGCCTCTGTTTCACATGTGTGGCGCCTAAGGCTCAGGCGCCACACTTCACATGTGTGGCGCCTAAGTCTTAGGCGCCACACAAGTGAAACAGAGGCTAACAGAGAACTTGGCTACTCTCTTTAACAAGAATTATTTTTGAAGTAAAAAAGCTTGGCTACTCTCTTTAACAAGAATTATTTGTAAAGTGAAAAGGTTGGTTATGTATGAGATATGTGTGAGATTAGAACGTGCTAGTAAAGAAGGTCTAGGTGCCATGGATATGTATGAGATTCGTGTGTTGGTTATGTATAAGATTCGTGTGTTGGTTATGTATGAGATTCGTGTGTTGGTTATGTATGAGAATTATGTGTATGACCAGGTTGGATAACACAAATAGTACCAAGAACTTTAGATTACAAACAAAGTAAGACACACCTTGCCAGAATTAAGATACAACGTGCTGATACAACTTGCTGAAATTAAGATACAACGTGCTGATACAACTTGCTGAAATTAAGATACAACTTGCTGAAATAAAGATACAACTTGCTCATACAACTTGCTGAAATCTACTGAGTCCAACGTGGATATTTTCCTTTTCCATGATTGGCTTCTTCTTCTACCTTGGCCGCATGAGCCCTTTCTCTCTTACTCTCCCTCTCGGCTTCACGGGCATGTTCCCGCTGTCTGTAAACCTCCTCCAACCGAAGTTTCTCTTCTTGGGTTTTCCTTATCATCTCATCAAGAAAAGCCCTCTGCTCCATGATTGCAATCTCTGGCGATGGCTAGACGAATGCTGATGACAACAAAGCTTCCCCTGCAACGGCACTAGAAGAATACTGCTAGCAATCCCCGGCAACGGAACTAGAAGAATGTTGTTGATGGCCCACCAGCGCGTGGGTTCGCAGCACTTTTCGAGGGTAGAGTATTCGACCCAAATTTGTTGATTCGCACGACGGGAGGTGAGAGAATACTCTCAAGTGTTAGCAGTTGAATTGTCATATTCAACCACACCTGAAAGATTAGTATCTGCAAGCACAGTAGTAACAACAAAGTAGTATGATAACAACGGTGTCAGAAACGATCTGTTGACGACAGACTATTCCTAACGATTGTATCAATGGCGCCAAGTTGCCCGTTGATGGAAATTGTCAGTTCCCGTCAACGTCCAGTGAAAGCGTATTGTAGCAGGTAGCAGCAATGTAATGAGCAGTAGCAGCGGCAAGGAAAAGTAGTAGTGAGAGCAGTAGCAAGTAGCAACAGTAGCAAGCGAAAGTAGTAGCAACAGTAGTAGTAGCAGCAGCAGAGCAAGACAAGTAACAGCAGTAGGACAAACACATAGGCAATGGGTCGGTGATTTGTTTGGATGTTATTCATCATGCAACAGTATAACACGGAGAGATATGTGGTTAGCTCCCGTTCGTCAATGTGATGTAGGCATGCATTCCGTGTGTTGTCATACGTGCTTAGGGAAAAGAACTTGCATGACATCTATGGTCCATCCCTCCCGTGGCAGCTGGGTCCAAAAGGAAAGTATGGGATATTAAGGTTCTCCTCTTAATAAAGAACCGGACCAACGCATTAGCATTTGGTGAACACATGAACTCCTCAAACTATTGTCATCACCGGGAGTGGTTCCGGTTATTGTCACTCCGGGGTTGCCGGATCATAACACATAGTAGGTAACTACAACTTGCAAGATCGGATCTAAAACACATATATATTGGTGACAACATAATAATTTCAGATCTGAAATCATGGCACTCGGGCCCTAGTGACAAGCATTAAGCATGGCAAAGTAGTAGCAACATCAATCTCAGAACATAGTGGATACTAGGGATCAATCCCCATCAAAACTAACTCGATTACATGATAGATCTCATCCTACTCATCACCGCCCAGCGATCCTACGAATAGATTACTCACGAACGACAAAGAGCTTCATGGAATTGGAGAGGGAAGAAGGTTGATGATGACGGTGGCGACGATTTCCCCTCTCCTGAGCCCAAGACGGACTCGAGATCTGCCCTCCAGATGAAGAACAGGTGGTGGCGGCGCCTCCGTATCGAAAACGCGACGAAAACTTCTCTTTTTATTTTTTCTGGGACGAAAGGGATCTTATAGAGCTGGAGTTGGGGGCGGCAGAGCCGTGTGGGCCCCACAAGCCTGCCCACCGCCACCAGGGGGATGGTGGCGGAGCCAGGGCTTGTGGCCCACTGGCCCACCCACTGAGGTGGAACTTGGCGCAGATATTTTGGTGGCGGAGCCAGGGCTTGTGGCCCACTGGCCCACCCACGGAGGTGAAACTTGGCGCAGATATTTTTGATATTTTCCAAAACTGCTCCCCGTAAATTTTCAGGACGTTTGGAGAACTTTGATTTCTGCACAAAAATAACACCAAGGCAATTCTGCTGAAAACAGCGTCAGTCTAGGTTAGTTCCATTCAAATCATGCAAATTAGAGTCCAAAACAAGGGAAAAAGAGTTTGGAAAAGTAGATACGATGGAGACGTATCACTCCACACAGTACTCTTCCCACTCTTTCTTCTACGCTGCTTTCTCCTCTGCTTCAGCCTTCTCGCAGCGCTCTTCCAAGTCCAAGCTAGCCCATGCACGGCGACCTCTTTCACGAATCTCGATCACCGCCCAGTCCGGCATTTCCATGTCAATCCAAAGATAGTACATGCAGAGAGGAGGAGGAGACTACCGGATGGATGAGATTCATGTAAACAATAATATCAAGTAAACAATAATCTGGATGACTTGAGGATACCGGGGACCTGATGTACGCAGAAATAGATTCAGCTGGATCAAATTCATAATTGGCGCACATGAAAAACTTCATGCCTAACAAATCTGAAAAATCCGTCACCTCCTTCACCTTGCAGAGATCACCGCACCAACATCGAACTGCTTCCACCCCCCGAGGCATACACGCACTCTTCATTTTCTTAGGCCTGATTCTTTGATCCGAGCAAGGCAAACTCATATTGACTAAAGCGGTGGTAGTGTTCGCAAGTGAGGCTAGATGACGGAGGAAGGCAGTCGAATGCCTCCTTTTATAGACTCAGATGACCAGGAAGATGGTGGGAAATCGAGGAGGGAAAGGTGGCGGGAAAGAAGACGTGGAAATATTGGCGGGAAAGAAGATGTGGAAAATTTGGCGGGAATGGAGGAGGGAAAGGTGGCGGGAAAGAAGACGTGGAAATATTGGCGGGAAAGAAGACGTGGAAAATTTGGCGGGAACGGAGGAGGGAAAGGTGGCGGGAAAGGCTGTGCTCCAAATTTGGCGGGAACGGAGGAGGGAAAGGTGGCGGGAAAGGGTTTTCTCAAAGGGTTAATACACTCTGTGGAGGGAAAGTTGGCAGTAGGTTTTCACATGTGTGGTGCCTAAGCCTTGGGCATTGCACATATGTGGCGCCTAAGCATTCGGCGTTGCACATGTGTAGCGCCTAAGCCTTGGGCGACACACATGTGAAAACATACTGGCATCTACATTTTAACAGCATTATGACAGAAATTTACAGCATATACTTTCATAGCATTTTGACAGCATCTATTTTAACAGCAATTGACAACATATAAATCATCGTAAGCAAATGGTTCACAATTCATAGCATTAAACCCTCTTAGAAGTGCAACACCCACAATTCATAGCATTAACAACAAATAGTTCACAACACCCATGGTAAGCAAATGGTTTACAACACAAGTGCAACACCCACAAGTGCAAATGCTTCACAACTCCAAATGGCTCCGAATCACATCTTGGGGCCTCGTCCCCTCTTAGAAGCTAGCTTCTTTCTTCTCGCAACTACAAATGTAACATTCCAAATTTCCTACCTTGGAATGTTTTACAAATATAGTTAAGAATCTATGTATTTTGTTTGCAATAAAGTTTGCATTTGAATTCTTCAAATTTTGCTCCTTGCTTTTCTATTTTTCTTCCCACAAGAAATACCCCGCAAATAATTCTTGCAAGCAAGAAAGAGTGGAGGAATATGACCCTCCCAAATCAAGGGTATTTTTGAAAATATTTGAGCCAAGAAAAAAGCAAAGTTTTACGGAGATAATAATTGCCAAAAAGAAAATAGAACCTTAGGGGTTTTTGTGAAAACACATTTCTAAAAAGTTTTTATTTTGGTCTTGGAAAAATGATAAACGAGTAGGAAATTATTTTTTGAAAATTTTGGTATATAATACCCCTATCTTTATTATTTATTTTGTTTCCTTTTTATTTTTATTACTTGCTGTTTTTGAAAAAAATACAAAATCGGGAATGTTTTTTTTATTTGGAAAGTGCTCACGCACTTTATATCCGAATCGGCCCAATCCCCCTTAGCCCGGGATCCGATCCCGTCAGGAATCGGTCAGCCGACCGAGCTCTCCCCCTCCTTCCCTCTCTGCTAGTGGGCCCCGCTCGATCGAACTCCACCCCGCCCCGGTCACCCCCTACCTCTCTCCTTCTACTTTCCTCTCCCGAGCCCCAGCCCTTCCCCTCGCCACTATGTCGCTGCTACTGCTCCTGCTGCCTCGTCGGAGCCAAGCTCCAGGAAGCATCAGCGCCCCGCCCCGGCCACCACCTCGCCTCTACGCACCACCCGAGACCGCCACGAGCTTCCCCATCGCCCCCGCAACCCATTTTCCCCCCAAGGCCCCGATCTCCTTGCCCCACGCCACCGCATCGCCTCGCTGGAGCTCCGAGCACGAGCCGAAGCCCCCTGGTCTCCCCTGCTCGCCCCGACGCCCCACTCGCCTCGCTGTCGCCGCCATCCGTCGGAGGAGCCCCGCCGCCATCCTCTGGTGCCCTCGGCCTCGCCGGAGACACAACCCCGACCTCGCCACCTTCTCTGCCTTGCCGGAGGAGAAGCACCAGCAGCCCCCCACGGTGAGCTACCCCCACCTCCTATAGCCGTCAGATCGTAGACCAACACTAGTGATTAGAAGCGTAGTACCCCTTCGGTCTTTTAAACAAAATCAAACGGTTTTTCTCCACTTATATTTTAGCTAGAGAGTTTTAGTTAGTTTTTGGCCGTTTGTTAGAATTCCTCGCAGCAAACATCCTAGGACCAATCAGAGAGCGCCACGTGTGCACCTGTCCGATTAGATTCAGTTTTCTTTTCTGTTTTAATTCCAAAAACAGAGAGAGTTTTAATTTTGTTTTGATCATAACTTTTGATCCGTAACTCCAATGGAGTTGAAACTTGTTCCAGTAGATCACAATTTTCCTGTAGTTGTCAAAAACATATTATTTGTCTATGTTTGAAATTTTCAAATTTGAATTAGATCAGATTTAGTTTAAACCTTGTTTTGCTTATTCTAGGAGTTTAAAAATAGATTTTATTTTGATTCTTTTTGCTGCTGCTTCCTAGTGATTATATATTTCTGTAGTATAAGTTTAATTTTTTTTAATAATTTTACTTGGGGTTTTATCAAAAACTGATTCTGTCTTTGTTAGGTGAAGTGAATTCTTAGAAGCGCTCGATCACGACAACTATCAGCAAGCCAAGTCACTTTGATCATACTATCGCCTATGTTTTCTATGCATCGTAGTTTCACCTTTCTTTCCCCAATTGCATGCTGAGTAGGTACTTGAAATTATGGTTACATGTTGTAGTATCATGTGGTAGGCACCCAACAACCCTGTTACTTGGCCCGGGACGACAAATTTCATATTTCTATGCTTGAGTAGACGGGATTCTGGTTGAGTGCATAACACGAGTGATGCGAGAAATATTTTAATAACCAAGACCGGTTAAGTGAAGATTTTCAAGACCTCGTGAAGCAATGCAACTCTGGTTGAAGAACGGTTTTGACGGGCTCCCTGGAGAAACGAGTGGACGACCTCGGGATGCTTGGAGACGTGCCATGACATCTTGCAGAAAGCTTCACCCAGGCTCAAAGAGATGGACGGAGGCTTCGAGACCCAAGGCTCACGTGCACAGCCACTAGTCATTATGGGCTCTGGCTTGGTTGGACAACATGGCGACTCTGGACAGGCGGTGCTAGCAGATGTAGAAGAAGGGTAGGATTGGATGGGCACCGACAGGGATTCAGAGGGACCCGTTGAAAGACCATATTTTGATCATCCAGTCTTCAAACACCCTGAAGTGCGAGGACATACCCGGAGGCGATCAAATCTTGTGGGGAACGTGTGCAAAACTCTCCAGAGTACCCAAACCTAATCGATTAGTCATGTCCACGGTCATGGACAACTTGAGCCGGAGGAATTGAATTTATCCTGAACTCTCAACACAATTTAAAATGATGTGGGAATTATCGACAACTCGGGTACGAGAATTGGTTGGCGGAACCATCTCGTTAACAACAAACAATGTAGTAATACTTTGCTTTTAACCCTCTCTTGATGTAGGAGAAAACTTGCTTTTCGCTAAAAATTTATAGCCCCACCTGCCATATATGCATGTAGAAATAGTTGGTTATTATTTCACCCCCCCCCCTCTCTTTGATGACTTGCCGGCATATTCCATATGCTGACCTACCCGGCTGCAACGTACCATGTTGCAGAGTACTTTTCCGACCAGGAGTGAGGCTACGATCTATGCTCGGTGACATGCCCTGGAGTCGGATGGACTCGTCTACCTTTGAAGCTTCCGCTAGTCTTCGTTAGTTATCTCATGAGATGGCCTTTTGCCACTTTATTGTAATCCATTATTGTAATAAACTACTCGATATGAGATTTTGATTAATAAAGATGTGTGATTGAACTCTTGATATATGCATTGATGTACTGTGTGTGTACCAGCATGATCTTGGGATGGTACGGAAACACTAGAGACTTGGCTGTTTCAGGTCGGGTCGTTACAGATATTGTATCAGAGCACACGCTGACCGTAGGACGTAACCTCTAGGAATCCAAAAGCCTTAGGAAGAATACTATTTTTCTTATGTCTATAAATCTTCTATTTCCTCTTCTGCTTATTTCTCACTTCTCTCCGATTTTCCAATGTTTTAGATGGCCACCTTCATCCCCGTTAAGTTCACGGAGTTTTGCCAGCCCGACGCCACTATGCCTTTCGGAAAGGAGCTGATGCAGATCACCAAGGACTTGAGGATTGCTCTGCCGAATATCACAGGGAAGCCTACTTCGTCTTACCCGGAGGATTCACGCTACAGGATTGAGGTGCACGTTCTCGGAAGGACATTCGAGCCACGCACTGAGCCTGTGGACTTCAAGTTCGTCGCACCCAACTGGATTCTCGGAAGGGACATGGCGGTCCATTGTGCACTCGGACGTATCAAGGAAGTGTACAGAGGCTGCCCTATTTCACTGGATCTATTCACGGTATCCCGGAGAGGAGAATATGGAGAAATCATCTCAATCAAGACCCAGGACGCTCTCCTGTCCTATGCCCAGACCTTGGAGAAGCACAGCGGGACTCTGGAGCATCGTGTGATCAAGGACGCCAGGAAGATCAAGCAACTGTCGCTCCGCGAACTCAAACTCGAAGAAGCAGCCCGGGAAGCCCACTATGAGCACGAATTGGAGGTAAAGGACCTCTTGGAGAGGATCGAGAAGCTGAAGACTCGTGTCGCACATCTGGAGGAAGAACTGGACATGGGCGAGAATCTTCATCCTGAAGGAGATGTAGCCCCCTTGATCAGCAATGAGGAGGACTACAAAGCAAGCTCCACCGAAGGACCAACCACCATGCTTTTCTGAGGAGGACACTTAGACTAGTCCACCAATTTTACTTATCGTTAAACGCTTAGGCCGATGTTTAGGTTATCGAAATTTGTATCCCCATGTGTGAACCTTTTGTGATGGTATTGAATAAAATGTGTGGTGTGATACTTGTTTGTTGCATTTCATATGGGTAGTGTAATTACTCTTTAGACCATTGTTCTATGCTAATCTCACCCCTCTACAAACACCAGATGCCTCCGAGACGTGAATCTGCTTCCAACTTCCCGCCGAAGCTCACTCAGTTGATTCAGCAACAGAATACCCTGATGCAGCTGATCATCCAGAACCAGAACAATAACAACAACCATCATCCACCCCATGCCAACAATCTCACCCGTTTCCTCAGGTTGAACCCTCCGACTTTCACCAGCATCATTGAGCCCATTGTGGCAGATGATTGGCTCCGCAAGATGGAGCGGGAACTAATCACTGCTGGTTGTACTGAAGCTGAGAAGGTGCGCTTTGTCGCGCATCAACTTGAAGGTCCTGCAGCTGCATGGTGGGAGAACTACACCACCACATACCCCATTGCTGGAGTCACTTGGGAGCAGTTCAAGCAAGCCTTCCGCACCGCTCATGTCTCAGCTGGGGCCATGAGTCTGAAGAAGCGTGAGTTTCACAACTTACGCCAGGGAAATCGCTCTGTGGCTCAGTATGTTGATGAATTCAGCATGCTCGCCCGTTATGCACCTGGAGATGTGGCCGATGATGCGGCCAAGCAGGAAAAGTTCTTGGAGGGACTCAATGATGAGATGAGCATTCAGCTGATTGTAGCCAACTTCAACAACTACCAAGATCTGGTAGATAAGGCCCTCATCTTGGAGGGGAAACATTAGTAGATGGAGAACCGCAAGTGGAAGTATGACACTGGGAAGTTCAACTCCGGCACTCAGCACAAGCCTCGCTACACCCCCCTATTCAGGGAATACCGGGACTGGATCCGGTAAGTTTGGAGGACACGTCCAGCATAACCACCCAGTGCACAATCATGGAGGCCACAACCATGGAGGAAATGGGAACCACCGCAACAACATCAACTTCAAGAATGGCGGTACCGGCACTCAGCATCATTCTGCTCCAGCTCAGAAGGACCTGACTCATATCACCTGCTTCAAGTGTCAGAAGACGAGACACTATGCAAGTGAATGTCCCCAAAACAAGCAGGGAAATGGAAACGGCAACGGCAACTCTGCAACAAAGAAGCCCAAACCTTTTCCTCGAGCTCAGGTGAATCACATTGATGTTGAAGAGGTCTATGATCACCCCGATACTGTGGTTGGTATGTTTTTGCTAAATTCACGTCCAGTATTGGTACTTTTTGATTCTGGTGCAACGCATTTATTCATATCAAGGGTAGTTGTGGAAAAGTATAGTTTGCCAACTAGAACCCTCAGCCAGCCTTTTAAGGTCAATTCCCTAGGAGGCATGATGACAGCCGGGATAGGATGCCATGCTTTGAGTCTCAACATCGGGAACCATAAGTTTCCCACCGACCTCATTGTGTTAGAGTCTCAAGGATTGGATGTAATCCTAGGCATGGATTGGTTGGCCAAGTATGAAGGGAATATTTATTGTGCCCTTAAGTCTATTTTGCTCACCACCCCCGAGCAAAAATGGATTAAGTACATATCCCAGCGCCCGACACGGAGTAAATGGGTGAACTCTCTCACGGGAGTAGTCCAGGAGGAAGTACCAATTGTGCAAGAATACCCAGATGTATTTCGGGAGGAATTGCCACGCATGCCACCAGATAGGGAGAATGAGTTCCTGATTGAGCTATTACCCGACACAACCCTGATATCCAAGAGACCCTATCGGATGCCCGCAAACGATTTAGTAGAAGTCAAGAAGCAAATTAAAAAGTTGTTGGACAAAGGGTATATTCACCCAAGTTCTTCACCTTGGGGAGCCCAAGTGCTCTTGGTTGAAAAGAAGGATAAGCCCTTGAGAATTGTTGTCAATTATCGTGCATTGAACGAGGCGACCATCAAGAACAAGTATCCCTTGCCGATGATCAACGATCTGTTTGACCAGTAAGTTCGACCCCGAGTGTTCTCCAAGATCGATCTTCGATCCGGGTATCATCAGCTGAAGATTCGTGAACAAGATATACCCAAGAAAGCTTTCACCACCTGGTACGGCTTGTATGACTACACGGTCATGTCGTTTGGACTGACTAATGCCCCGGCATACTTTATGAATCTGATGAACAAGGTATTTATGGAATACTTGGACAAGTTTGTCGTGGTGTTCATCGATGACATACTAATATTCTCCAAGAACGAGGAAGAACACAAGGAACATCTGCGTCTAGTTCTGGAGAAACTTCGAGAGCATCAGCTGTATGCGAAGTTCAGCACATGTGAATTTTGGTTGAAGGAAGTCGTATTCCTCGGACACGTCATTTCAGGAGAAGAAATAGCAGTGGACCCTGCCAAGGTCACAACAGTCACCGAATGGGTAGCACCCACTTCAGTTAAGGAGATCCGCAGTTTCCTCGGACTTGCCGGATATTACCGGAGGTTCATAGAGAATTTCTCAAAGATCGCCAAGCCCATGACAGAGTTGTTGAAGAAGGAGTCAAAATATGTTTGGACCAAGGAATGTGAAGCCAGTTTTCAAGAGTTGAAGAAATGTCTGGTTACAACCCGAGTGCTGATATTGCCGAACATTCGGAAGGATTTCTAGGTTTACTCTGACGCTTCTCCTCAAGGACTTGGAGGAGTGTTCATGCAAGAAGGAAAAGTTGTGGCCTATGCATCTAGACAGCTCAGACCCCATGAGTTGAATTATGCCACGCGTGACTTGGAACTAGCAGCCGTAGTGCACGCTCCCAAGACCTGGAGACATTTCCTGATCGGAAATAGTTGTGACGTTTACACTGATCACAAGAGCCTGAAATATATCTGCACGTAGAAAGAGTTGAACCTGTGACAGAGGCGATGGCTTGAGTTGATCAAGGACTATGACATGAGATTGCATTATCACCCAGGCAAGGCAAATGTTGTAGCCGATGCATTGAGCCGCAAGAGTTACGTGAACACCCTCATAGTGGGAGGATTACCCCAGGAGTTAGCCGATGATCTCTGAGAGCTCAAATTGGAAATAGTTCCAAGAGGATTTGTAGCCACACTGGAAATTCAATCCACTTTGATAGAAAAGATCCGCGAAGCACAGAAGACAGACACGGAGATAGCTGAGATTAAGCAGAAAATGAAAGACGGGAAGGCTAAAGGTTTTCGTGAGGATGAACACGGAACTTTATGGTTTGAGGATCGCATCTTGTACCCAATGATCCCGAACTCAGGAAGTTGATACTTCAGGAGTCCCATGATTCCCCGTACTCGATACACCCAGGCAACACCAAGATGTATCTGGATCTGAAAGAAAGTTTCTGGTGGACACGAATGAAGAAAGACATTGCCGAGTTTGTAGCAATATGCTATGCTTGTCAGCGAGTAAAAGCCGAGCATCAGAAGCCAACAGGTTTGCTTCAACCTCTGCCGATACCGGAGTGGAAATGGGAAATGCTTGGTATGGACTTCATCACACGATTACCCAGGACCCGTTCTGGTTATGATTCTATTTGGGTTGTGGTCGATCGTTTGACCAAGGTAGCTCACTTCATTCCCGTGAAGACTACTTACACGAGTGCCAAGCTGGCCAAGATATATATGACCAGGATCGTATGTCTACATGGAGTACCGAAGAGTATTGTGTCAGATAGACGGACTCAATTCACGTCAAAATTCTGGCACGAACTACACGAAAACTTGGGAATAAGATTGGAGTTCAGTACAACTTTTCACCCTCAGACCGACGAACAGACCGAGAGAGTCAATCAGATTCTGGAGGACATGTTGAGAGCTTGCGCACTACACTATGTGTCTAGCTGGGATGAAAATTTACCATATGCTGAGTTCTCATACAACAGCACCTGTCAGACCAGTCTAAAGATGGCCCCTTTCGAAGCTCTATACGGAATGAGGTGGAGAACACCATTGATGTGGGATGGAGTTGGAGACCAACAACTTTTTGGTCCCGACCTTATCCGAGATTCTGAAGAGAAGGTCAAGCTGATTCGTGACCGATTCAAGATAGCTCAGTCAACGTAGAAAAGTTATGCTCACAGCAAACGCAACGAAGTGACATACGAAGTGGGAGACCGAGCATATCTTCGGGTGTCTCCACTTCGAGGAATCAAGACATTTGGTGTGAAAGGAAAGTTAGCACCCCGATTCATTGGCCCCTACAAAATTCTTGAACGTAGAGGCGAAGTTGCATATAAACTAGAACTGCCGGAAGGATTGTCCGGAGTTCGTGATGTCTTCCATGTTTCCCAATTGAAGAAATGCCACACTGAGATGGCTGATGTTCCTTTGAGAGATACAGCTTCCCTAGAGGCCATACAGCTTGACAGTGATCTGACGTATGAGGATAAACCCGTCAGGATTCTCGAGACTGCCAACAGAGTTACCCACAGCAAGACCATCAAGTTCTGCAAGGTGTTGTGGAGCCACCACACCGAGGAAGAAGCCACCTCGGAACGAGAAGAGGATCTTCGTCGAGACCACCCGCACCTACCTTGGAAAGTTTTACAAATATAGTTAAGCATCTATGCATTTTGTTTGCAATAAAGTTTGCATTTGAATTCTTTAAATTTTGCTCCTTGCTTTTCTATTTTTCTTCCCACAAGAAATACCCCGCAAATAATTCTTGTAAGCAAGAAAGAGTGGAGGAATATGACCCTCCCAAATCAGGGGTATTTTTGAAAATATTTGAGCCAACAAAAAACCAAAGTTTTACGGAGAAAATAATTGCCAAAAAGAAAATAAAACCTTAGGGGTTTTTCTGAAAAAACATTTTTAAAAAGTTTTGATTTTGGTCTTGGAAAAATGATAAACGAGTAGGAATTTTTTTCTCAAAATTTTGGTATATAATACCCCTATATTTATTATTTATTTTGTTTCCTTTTTATTTTTATTACTTGCTGTTTTTGAAAAAAATACAAAATCGGGAATGTTTTTTTTATTTGGAAAGTGCTCACGCGCTTTATAGCCAAATCGGCCCAATCCCCCTTAGCCCAGGATCCAATCCCGTTAGGAATCGGTCAGCCGACCGAGCTCTCCCCCTCCTTCCCTCTCTGCCAGTGGGCCCCGCCCGATCGAACTCCACCCCGCCCCGGTCACCCCCTACCTCTCTCCTTCTACCCGCAACGTTCAGATTGGGTGTTGACCGACTCACAAGATGAATGAATGGAAGGAGTCATGTCATCTCGATGTATGGTCTGTACCGCCCATCGTATTGCATTACAGTTAATGCCCCGTGAGACCGGATCTTCAAGGGCATAAGCTCCTACAAACAGATAGGAGTGAGTGATATCATTAAAGTTTCATCTTATTAAATACATGTTTTTTAACATATGATCTACTTACCATTTTCTTCTCCAACATCAAATAGGCCCGGTGTTCAACGTCATAAACATCATTCAAAAGCCACACCATCCTTGTAGCCACCCGACTCGAAACGAGTCAAGACTCTGTGTATCTGTGCCATCCCTGGATCAGTATGCTGGCACACACAGTACATCAATGTATATATCAAAGTGCAATCACATGTAAATAATGTAAAACTGATATATACCTTAAAATCTCAGCGGAAACAGTCAAGGGAGTGGAGTCCCAATAAACACCAATGGCAAGTTGAGTGTAGACCGTAAGCCTGAATCGTACTCTTACTCGTCAAAGAAATATCTGCAACATAAGATGTTGCAGCCGTGTAGATCAGCATATTGAATATGCCGGCAAGCCACAAAGGAGAGGGGTAAAAATATCATCTATACTATATACATATATGGCAGGTGGGGCTGTATGTTTTTAGCGGAAAGCAAAGTTTTCTCCTACAACAAGAGAGGGGCTAAAAAGAAAAATATTACTACGTGTTGGTTGTTAATGAGATGGTTCCGCCAACCAGTTCTTATACCCAGTTAAATCAATATTACCCACATCAAATATATATAATGGTGTTGAGAATTTTATATAGTTTTAGTTCCTTTGGCTCAAGTTGTCCATGACCGTGGACACGGCTAATCGATTAGGTTTGAGTACTCTGTAGAGTTTTGCACACGTTCCCCACAAGATTTGATCGCCTCCGAGTATGTCCTCGCACTTCAGGGTGTTTGAAGACCGGATGATCAAAACATGGTCTTTCAACGGGTCCCTCTGAATCCTTGTCGGTGCCCGTCCAATCCTACCGTTCTTCTACATCTGCTAGCACCACCTGTCCAGAGTCGCCACGTTGTCCAACCAAGCTAGAGACCATAATGACTTGTGGCTGTGGAGGTAAGCCTTGGGTCTTGAAAATATCCGTCCGTCTCATTGAGCCTGCGAGAAGCTTTCCGCAAGATGTCATGCATCCTGGGTCGTCCACTGGTTTCTCCAGGGAGCCCATCTAAACCATCCTTCACCCGGAGGTATATTTCGTTCTGAGCTCTTGCAAGTCTTGGAGTCTTCGGGTCTTGATTATTAAGTTCTCACAACACTCATGGTAAACACTCAACCAAAACCCCATCTACTAAAAGCATAGCAGAATAAATTTCATCGTCCCGGGCCAAGTAACAAGGGTGTTGGGTGCCTACCACATGATACTACATAAAGATCCAAATTTCCAAGTACCTACTTTGTATGCAATTAGGTGAAGAAAGGTAGAACTACTATGCATAAAAACATAGGTAATACATGATCAAATGACTTGCCTGGTGAGGTTGATGAAGAAGAATTATCATTCTCGGGAAATACGTGAAAGAACTATTCGTCACTCTCCGATGAAATCTATATAATCAAACATAGTATTCACATAAGCAATCACACTAGCAATCATTCTAGCAATCAATTAACAAACAACAATAAAAGTTAATGCAATCAAAACAATAAGAAAGATCGAATAAGAATCCAAGGAAATTTCAAAGAAAACTAGGGAGTCTTCTACTACATCAAACACTAAATAGTTTTCGTTCTAACTGAAAATAAAACACTAAAATAACAGAGAGAAAAAATATATAAATTTAACTCAGATAAAATAAAGTATTTTTCATAAAACTATTTGAAAGTATTTTCAAATGGGAGTTAAACTAGTAGGGAAATCAATTATAAGTTATTAGAGAACTAGAATTGATTTTATGATAACAAATAAAATGAAATTTTGTTTTTGTTGAAAACCTACTGTTAACGAACATAAAACAAAATATAAATGTCACATCCCTGGAACCCTAACCAAAGTTTAGCATTGTGCTCATATCTTCTTTGCATTGCATCCAAGAAAATTTTAACAAGATCAAAGCGAGTGGTGAAGCAAACTCAAAAACCCTAGCCACTTCTCAAATTCAAAGAAATTCCAAACTTGTTAAAATCAATGAACCCAAAATGGCCTCAAGAAAAGTTCAACTTTTCTGATAATTCTTGAAAGCAAATCATCAGGGAAGAAAACTATTTTAAAAACAGATTTGGCATTTTATTTAATTTCAAAAGGCCACTGAATTCAAGTTTAAATTGGAATTCAAAAACTTTTAAGTATTCCAACTAATATTTCAGGAATGGTAGGAAATATTCCAACTAATATTTCAGTATGTTCAAAATGATTTTTGAACCAATATTTGAGCCAAAACAAATTGGAATTCAAATGATTGGATAAAACAGAAAACAAAACAAAGAAAAAAGGAAAAGATTACCTGTCGCACAACTCAGCCTAGCCCAGCAGCTCCTCCGTCATCTTCCTCCTCGCCAGTGGGCAGCAGGAGCTAGCCGTCGCGACGTCCGGCGCCTCCACGCAGCTCCCTGCCTGCCTGGAAGCCTCGGTGCGCTGGCAAGGCGAGGATAACCTCCCCGCGGACGTGCCCCAGTCCAATCCCTCCTCATTCTCCCCGTCTGCTTCGTTTCCCCACTACCACCATTGGAGCCCGAGCAGAACTCGAGCTCGCCGTCATTCTATCCTACCTCGTGCCCTCCTGAGCCGCGCAATAGCTCCGCCACATCCTCCTGAAGCTCTCCAGCTACGAGCTCGACGCCAGGAAGCCGTGAGTCGACCAGGATCCACAGTCTTCTGTCTCTGCAGGCCACCCCCGAGCAAATTAGCGCGACCAATGCACTCCCCGTGAGCTTGGGCAGCTTTCCCCTCACTTTTCCCCATCGATCCCTTCCTCTAGCTCTGTTTTCACCGGAGCCCAACGAGATCCGCCGTGGGAGCTCGTCGCCGGTAGCTCTCCGATGAACGCTTCGTCCTTCTGAGGCCACTAGTAGCTTTAGGCCGTCGAGTAGATGTTGTAGGTGCTCAGTCCCGTGCTTTTCTCATTCGGATTCGACTAGCCCGACGATGCCCGAGCTTCGGCCGCCGCCAAGCTCATCGCCGATGCCTTCTCCCGCCATATCATCCTTGCCTGAGTGCAAAAATGGACCTGCGCGAGTCGTGGCGTTCTTCTAGTGCACTCAGCGCAGAGTTTGGCCGCCTGTGCCATGTTTTCGAGCCCCTCCGCCGTTCTGGTGGTAGTCGGAGGCTCACCGCCGGCGAGGACGACCTCGCCGCCGGTGGATCTCTGCTGACCTGAGCCACTAACATGTGGGATCAGCCTCTGGATGATTAGAGTTAATAAAAATAAAATTAATTAAACTAATCAGACACTGACAGGTGGGTCCTACCCTGTTAATTAGCTAATTAACTTAAATCTAATTCAAAATCTAGCCTGAGTCAGTGACCAGTGGGTCCCACTGGTCAGGTTAGACTTTCAACGGCCAGTTGGACCTGCTGATGTCATGCTGATGCAGTAAAGAGTTTCTGATTTAAAAGAATTCTAGAAAATGGCCAAAACTTCTAAAAATCACTGAAAATAATCTGTAACTCCAATGAAAATAATTTATATATGAAGAAGTATCAGAAAAATCCAAGGAATCTGAATATATAATTTTCAAACATGTTTGAAAGTGTTAACTTGATCAAACATGTAAAATGATGAATAGGTTAAATTTAATAAATGCTTTGGATTTGGAATTTGAAAATCATTTGAATTCCACTTCAAATACTATGATCAAACAATGTTCAATAACAACCAGCAACCCATCATACCATTTCCATGCATGCTAAAACAAGATGATCTGAGCATCAGGTCGAATCAATTAAAAGGGTATTTGAAAATACCTCGTTCGAAGTAATATTTTGAATCCCGAATCAAATCAACTTCAACTTAATAAATGGTAGCTATATTAGCATACCACCTTGCATCCCCATGCCATGCTCATGCATCATTTTGTTGCATATGATTGTTATTGATTGATGTCATTTCTATCGGTAGGCTCCGCTCCTCCGGATTCCACCGAATATCCGACTGACGGATATTGTCCCTCTGCTGAGCAACAAGGCAAGCAACCATTTTGACCATCCCGATAAATCCCATGTTCTCGCTCCTGCACTTATTTATTGCATTAGGATCTAATGCTTCAAATGCTTTTGCCACGTTAGTTGAACCCACTTCCTTTGCATGACCTGTCTTTGCCACAGTAAATAGTTGAACCTTGCAACCTAGACATACCTGGTAGATGCTTGAGCCATGATGTGTCTTATTTTGCTATGCATGCTATGCTTAGATTTGTGTATGGTCTGTCATCTGGGTGATGAACAGAATTGTGAGAATGTGTTCAGTAAGTAAAGGTACCGGTGAAAGGCTATGTAGGAGTACATGGAAGGTTGTTTCATTGGAACCGTCCTTAGGAACTGAGTTCCGTGTATGTAATCCAAGACTAGATACTACCACACGTTGGGATACTTAATTGACCCTCTCGACTTATTAATCGCTTCATACTCGGTCCAGGAGTTGCAAGTAGTTTCTGGTGTTTATAGTCATGCTGGAGGCCGTGCATAGCACTCACCTGAGAGGTGGGCTGTGATGCGGTAGGCAGTGGCACGGTTTACCAAGTGGCACCCGGATGGTGGGCTTGGGAACCCTGCGCACATCATTTGGGGCCGTGGCAGAAACCTCGGCCGGACTTCCGTGCGGGTTACCCTGAGATAGGCGATAGACCTGGAATAAGTATTAGCGTGGTTAACGGTCGTGGCCGACTCCCTTGCTGGGCTTCCGCTTGAAGGTTGCCGAGGTGCATGACATGCACATGGCGATAAGTGGCGAGAGCGTGTGTGAAGAAGTACACCCCTACAGGGTTATGATATATTCGAATAGCCGCGTCCGCGGATATGGACTTCTTGGAGACATATGTTGTTCATAGATAACTTTAAGGGCTACTCATAAAATTGTCAAGATAAGCGTGAGTGTCGTGGACGACATTTCCGTATGGTGGAATGATTCCCTGATGGAGTATTGTTGTGGTGTTAGTGGACTCGTGTGTGAGAAATCAAGTTGTCAAAAATTATTTAAAAATGCAAGTTGTCTAGCCACGAGTCAAATGCTGGCTTTCCACATGAAACCCCACAATTCCTTATTGATACATTGCATGAGTAGATAGCTTCTCCTAAAGTCTTGCTGACTACCTCTGTACTCACGTTTGCTTAGTAATTTGTTGCAGAGGTTGTTAATGACCCTAATGGAGGGTTCTACCTAGACATCGACGACGACGAGTAGCTGGTATCCCAGCTACGATCTGGCCCTAGGGTGGGTCTGTAGTATAGTCAGGCCATGTGCCTTCTAGTTTCATATGTCTGTACTCAGACAGTTTAATTACTTCCGCTGGCTTGTAACTTGAATGACTGTTATAATGGGTCGTGAGACCCCTACTGTGTAATATTATGTGTGAGGCTCTTCCGAGCCTTTTAAATAAAGTTTGTATGTTTGTGGTTATGTTGTGATGCCATCGTTGTATCTATGCATATCGATACATCATGCGTACGTGTGATGTATAGATATGTATGGGATTCGACCACCTAGTCTTATACTTTTAGTAGCACTCCTTACAGGGAAATTCCCCTTCGTGTTTTGTGAGCCTTGGTAGCTTGCTACTGCTCGGAACACTTAGGTTGACCGGCAAGTGTCCTTCTTAGCTGCTGTGTCTATCCCTACGGGGACATGTCTCACGGTGTAATGGAGTCCTGGTAGCATCGCTACGACTCGTCTACACTCGCTGATGACCGACACCTGCTTTGTTGGGTCGTGTATGCCTGTCTCTGTACGGTACTGCCACTTGGGTTTATGACTAGTCATGTCGATCCGGTTTCTTTGACATTGGATTGCTAACAACACTAATGCATACGTGAGTGAAAAGACGCAAACGGTCCCAGCCAAGGTAAGGTGGCAGCCGTGGGGATAACCGTGTGTGAGACCGCAAAGAGATGCAGTGTGTTACAAGCTAGAATCTAGTGGCTTAGAATCAGGGTCTTGACAGCTTTGGTATCAGAGCCTGACTGACTGTAGGATTACTAAGCCAAACTGGTCGAAGTTGAGTATAGAATTGCTTTAGTTATATATAAGGGAATTGTTTGTGGAAGGGAACGTAAGACTCTTGTTCTCTTCTCAAGTTATTCTACTCTAGTCATTCTCATCTATCTATAGGGTTAAGAACTAGGATTCCTATCTATCTCCGAGGTTACGTATTGTTACTCCGTGGGTTTTGAAAAGAAAAGGGCCGAGATTTGGTATAAGCTTTCAATGTGATATTGAAAATTTTGACCATGGAACTATGTTCGATACGTTGGTGGTTACACTATCATGTCTTTTGCAGGATGTCTCAAAATTGTTTTTGAGCATTTACAGTCGTTATGCTGCCCGATTTTATTCCCAGAGCTCTAATGCCTTTGCATTATTCTCTATTTCAGATGCCTGGCCTTCCTTCTCGTCAGGTGGTTTGTTTGACCAGGTGCATTGATGTGCCGGGCCACACGACCATGCTGGCCAGGGTGATGTCGGTGTGCGGTTACCGCTGGTACGCAGAGTACACAATGGAGGAACAGTACCGAGACTTCAACCAGAGCCAGTATATCTACACTGTTAGGGTATTCCCAGATTACCCTGGAGCTGAGGAGCCAATCCATTGGTCTTATGGATTGGGAGTCACTGTTGACATGGCGGTACAAGATGCTGGCTATTCAATGCTGACCATCATGAGGGCTAGACATGCACTGCTGCAGAATTCAGAGTTCTGCTATGTTCCTGCCTCTCAGCCAGGTGAAGAAGGATACCTCAGTGGGGTCTACTTTGATTCCTATATGGAGGATCCGCTGCTGCAGTCCACTGCTGAGATGCTAGAGAATAGAGACAGGGATGCTCATGCCTTCCGTATGGAGATTTATGCTACACGTGCCCGTCTGTGGACGGCTTTGACACAGCTGGCACCGGTAGTCCAGATAGGGTATGGAGATATGGAGATGCTGAACCCCTTTAGGACCCATCTTCCGGCTCATGTTGACGGGCCTTCTATAGGAGGAGTCACCCCTCTTCGGGGACCCCTACTACCACCAGTCAGGGGACCAAGGCCACATCCGTGTCCTTACGGATCCCAGGGATCTCAGGCTAGAGTATTTCCTGATCCACAGGTTGAGATTCCAGGCCATGGAGGCAATCTTTATGAGATGTTCTATGCGGATGCCTGAACCGTGAGTGGAAGGATAGTACGGTAGTAGCTGTACTTTCACAGTCCCGTGTGACTTGTGAAGTATGCTTGTGTCGTGAAACGAATTCCGGAGGCATAGATAAATAATGTATAGGAAGCTTGTAAGCCTCTGATGAGTAGTTTCAGAACTTCAGTAGTTTGCTCTTCGGTTAAGGTTGTACTGAACTATGTAATGGTGTGTATGAACCATGGTGTATATATAGCAGTTGCTTGTTACCATGCTGTTCGGATATTCATTGTTGCATTCCATGTGTTTAGTGCATTCTTAATCCATAGCTAGTATTGATGATGATATTGGTCTAAGCTATGAGTTTGTTTGTCAGGATGGTGTTCACCAGGTTGAACCGTGCCCCTGCTCATGAGAAAGGCGAGGGTAGTCAAGCGTCGCAGGAAGAACTGCCTCACCCGCCCTCTGTGGCGGAAGTTATGCTTGAGCTAGAGACAAACAAAAGGGAGACCAACCGACTGTTAGAGCGTATTGAGAAAAATATGGCTCGTCAGCCTAGGAATGCTGCGGTCTCCCTCAATGACTTTGTGAAGCTGAATCCTCCAAAGTTCCATCACACTGTCGATCCCCTCGACGCTGATGATTGGCTGTGCAGTATCTCACGCAAGATTCGCTCTACGAATGTTTTTGAGGCCGACAAGGTGACCTTTGTGGCGTATTTTCTGCAAGGACCCGCCAATCTGTGGTAGGAGAACTTTGAAGCTATGCGTCCAGCTGAACCAGCAGCCACATGGGCAGACTTTAGTGCAGCCTTCCGTATGCACCATATTCCAGAGGGCCTGATGGACAGAAAGAGAGACGAGTTCTGTGCATTCACCCAGGGAAAATTGACCGTGGATCCCTATAGCCGTGAGTTTGGTAACCTCGCCCGCTATGCAACAGAGGAGGTGTCTACTGATGCCAAGAGGCAAGCAAGATTCCGTAAGGGTCTGAGTCCTGAGCTTCGTCATGATTTGCGCCTCCATGAGTGTACAAGCTTCCAAGCCCTGGTCAACAAGGCGATCAGTGCCGAGACTGGTCATACTGACTATGAAGCCACGAAGAAGCACTCCCGTGATTTTGGCTCGTCATCCGGTTCCGCGTTTCCAAAATGCAGGCTGTGGGTTCCAAACAGTTCTCTGCCGCCAAGATACACTCCGAGGCCATCCTATGTGGCGCCTCAGACGAATCAGTCCAACCCTCCAGCAAAAACCTATGGTGGTCTAGCTAGCAATGTTGCACCACCTGTCAATCAAGTGATCTGTTATAAGTGTGGAGAACTAGGTCACTATTCCCGAGAGTGTCCTTAGAATGTGGGTGCCAAGCAACCTGGAAAGTCCGTCGGGCAAGGCAAGTCGGGCAAAGCTTTCTATGTGAATCCAACTCCTGCACGTGGCCGTGTGAACTATGTTTCAGCAGAAGAAGCTGCAGAGGATCCCGACATCATACTGGGTATGCTCCTTGTTAATCATCACCCAGCGCCTGTTCTTTTTGACATTGGGTCTTCTCATTCCTTCATTTCAGAAAGTTATGCACAGTTGCATAACATGTCTTTCTATGATATGCCAATCCCATTGGTTGTCCAAACCCCTAGTAGTAAGTGGCCAACCTCTAGGATAACCTATGACAATGAAATTCTAGTAGATAGGCTAGTTTTTCTAGCATCATTGACAGCCCTAAAAACTTCGGATATTAATATCATCTTGGGTATGAACTGGATATCAGCTCACTATGCCAAGATTGATACTCATTCCAGAAATGTTCAGCTTACCCATCCCTCGGGTGAGATAGTCAACATCTCTACTCGAGTTTCCAAATGCCAACTCTATTCCCTTAATGCCAACCCTCTTCCGAAACTTGAAGACATTCCGGTAGTCCGTGACTTCCCGGATGTTTTTCCAGAGGAACTGACAGGAATTCCACCTAACAGAGATGTATAGTTTGTGATAGATCTCGTTCCGGGAACTATTCCAACAGCCAGAAGACCATATAAGATGGCACCCCTGGAGCTAGCCGAACTTAAGAAGCAACTAGATGAGGCCTTGAATAAAGGTTTCATTTGTCCTAGCTCTTCTACATGGGCTTGTACCGTCCTCTTCGTCAAGAAGAAAGACGGAATAGATCAGATGGTTATAGATTACCGACCAGTTAATATGGTCACCATAAAGAAGAAGTATCCGCTCCCCAGGATCAATGACCTGTATGATCAGCTCGCTGGATCCTCAGTCTTTTCAAAAATGGATTTGAGGTTGGGATACTATCAAATCAAGATCAAGAACGCGGACATTCCAAAAACGGCTTTTGTCACTCGTTATGGCCAATATGAGTACACCGTCATGTCCTTCGGTTTAACCAATCCCCCAGCCACCTTCTCTCGCTTGATGAATTCAATATTCATGGAGTATTTGGATAAATTCGTCATGGTATACCTCGATGATATTCTCATCTACTCGAAGAATGAACAAGAACATGCCGAGCACCTAAGGCTGGTATTGATGAAACTTCGAGAGCATCGCCTTTATGCCAAGTTTTCAAAATGTGAATTTTGGTTACAAGAAGTGACCTATCTAGGTTACGTAATCTCTCGTAAGGGTATTGCTGTTAATCCAGAGAGAGTTCAAGCTGTCCTTGATTGGACTCAACCTGAATCGGTTAAGCAAGTTAGGAGTTTTCTAGGTCTAGCGAGCTATTGCCGCCGCTTTGTCGAGAATTTCTCCAAGGTTGCAAAGCCTCTAACTGAACTCCTCAAGAAAGATAAAAAGTTCGAGTGGACACCACAGTGTGAGCATAGTTTTCAGGAACTGAAAAGACGCCTGACTTCCGTACCTGTTTTGCTACCACCAGATTTTTCGAAGGACTTTGTTATCTATTGTGACGCCTCGCGACAAGGATTAGGTTGCATTCTCATGCAAGATCGTCATGTGATTGCATAAGCATCTCGACAGTTGCGTCCACATGATGAAAATTATCCCACACATGATCTTGAGCTTGCAGCTGTAGTCCATGCACTTAAAACCTGGCGACATTAACTTCTTGGTAATCGTTGCGAAATATTCACTGATCACCAAAGTCTAAAATATATCTTCACCCAGCCGGATTTGAATCTCAGGCAAAGACGATGGGTTGAGTTGATCACGGATTACAACTTAGGGATAACTTATACCCCGGGGAAGGCCAATGTTATGGCTGATGCTCTAAGTCGTAAGTCTTATTGTAACAACTTGATGCTACAACGAGGTCAACCACATCTCTATGAGGAATTTCGGAAGTTAAATCTTCATATTGTTCCTCAAGGATTTCTTTCTACCCTGGTGGCGAAGCCTACTCTTAGGGATCAAACCATAGCTGTGCAGGCTTATGATAAGGGTATATCCCGGATCAAGGAGAATATTGCTAGCGGAAATGCTAGGGATTTCTCCATCAATGAGAAAGGTGTTGTGTTCTTTCAGAACCGTTTAGTGGTTCCTAAGAGCAAACGTCTACGGCAATTGATCCTTAAGGAGGCTTGTGATTCTCCTCTCACCATTAATCCTGGTAGTACTAAGATGTATCAGGACCTATGCCAGAGGTTTTGGTGGACTAGGATGAAGAGAGAAATTGCTGAGTTCGTTGCTAACTGCGACGTTTGACGTCGAGTTAAGGCAGAACATCAAAGGCCTGCTGGCACCCTTCAACCTTTAGCTATTTCTGAATGGAAATGGGATAAAGTAAGTATGGATTTCATTACCGGATTTCCCAAGACAAATAAAGGAAATAATGCTATCTTTGTGGTCATTGACCGTCTCTCCAAAGTAGCTCATTTTCTTCTAGTTCGTGAGAGTATAACAGCTAGACAGCTAGCAGAGTTATATATCTCTCGAATAGTGGCTCTTCATGGTGTTCCCGTGGAGATTAACTCAGACCGTGGGAGTATCTTTACTTCTCGCTTCTGGGAAAGTTTTCAGAATGCTATGGGGACTCACTTATCTTTTAGCACTGCTTTCCATCCTCAATCAAGTGGTCAAGTAGAAAGAGTGAATCAAGTCCTAGAAGATATGCTCCGAGCTTGTGTTATATCATTCGGTATGAATTGGGAGAAGTGCCTTCCATATGCCAAATTTGCTTATAACAATAGTTATCAATCAAGTTTGGGCAAAGCTCCTTTTGAAGTTCTCTATGGACGAAGATGTCGAACACCTCTTAATTGGTCAGAATCCGGAGAGAGGCAACTCTTTGGCCCGGATATGATCCAGGATGTAGAAGAGCAGGTTCACATTATTCGTGAAAAGTTGAAAACAGCCCATTCTCGTCAAAAGAGCCAATATGATCATCATCGTAAGGCTGTGACCTTTGAAGTTGATGAGAACGCTTACCTTCGGGTTACACCTTTGAAGGGTACCCATCGATTCGGTATCAAGGGCAAATTGGCTCCTCGTTACATTGGACCTTTTTGCATTCTTGCCAAACAAGGAGAAGTTGCCTACCAATTGGAACTTCCTCCGCATCTTTCCAAGGTTCATGATGTCTTCCACGTCTCGCAACTCAGGCGTTGCTTTTCGGATCCTATCCGTGAAGTGGACCACGAAACGCTTGATCTCCAAGATAACCTTTCATACCAAGAATACCCTGTGCGTATTCTTGATCAAGCTGAGCGTACCACTCGACATCGAAACCTCAAGTTTCTTAAAGTTCAATGGTCAAATCATTCGGAAAAGGAGGCAACGTGGGAAAGAGAGGATCGTCTTCGACAAGATTATCCTGCGCTATTCCCGACGACTTCTAAATCTCGGGACGAGATTCTTTTGAGTGGGGGTGAGTTGTCACATCCCTGGAACCCTAACCAAAGTTTAGCATTGTGCTCATATCTTCTTTCAATTGCATCCAAGAAAATTGCAACAAGATTAAAGCAAGAGGTGAAGCAAACTCAAAAACCCTAGCCACTTCTCAAATTCAAAGAAATTCCAAACTTGTTAAAATCAATGAACCCAAAATGGCCTCAAGAAAAGTTCAACTTTTTTGATAATTCTTGAAAGCAAATCATCAGGGAAGAAAACTATTTTTAAAACAGATTTGGCATTTTATTTAATTTCAAAAGGCCACTGAATTCAAGCTTAAATTTGAATTCAAAAACTTTTAAGTTTTCAAAAATGTTGAAAACCTCAGGAATGGTTGGAAATATTCCAACTAATATTTCAGTATGTTCAATATGATTTTTGAACCAATATTTGAGCCAAAACAAATAGGAATTCAAATTAGTGGATAAAACAGAAAACAAAACAAAGAAAAATAGGAAAAGATTACCTGTCGCTCACCTTAGCCCAGCCCAGCAGCTCCTCTGTCGTCTTCCTCCTTGCCAGTGGGCAGCAGGAGCTGGCCGCCGCGACGTCCGGCGCCTCCACACAGCTCCCTGCCTACCTGGACGCCTCGGTGCACTGGCAAGGCGAGAATAACCTCCCCGCGGACGTGCATGAGTCCAATCCCTCCTCATTCTCCCCCTCTGCTTCGTTTCCCCACTGCCGCCATTGGAGCCCGAGCAGAGCTCGAGCTCGCCGTCGTTCTAGCCTACCTCCTTCCCTCCTGAGCCGCGCAATAGCTCCGCCGCATCCTCCTGAAGCTCTCTAGCTACGAGCCCGACACCACTAAGCCGTGAGTCGACCTGGATCCACCGTCTTCCTCCTTGGGTCACCGACGCTCATCGCCGGTGTTCTCTCTCTGCAGGCCACCCCCGAGCAAACTAGCGCTACCCCTGCACTCCCCGTGAGCTTGCGCAGCTTTCCCCTCACTTTTCCCCATCGATCCCTTCCTCTAGCTTTGTTTTCACCAGAGCCCGACTAGATCCGCCGCGGGAGCTCGTCGCCGGTAGCTCTCCGGTGAACGGCTTGTCCTTCTGAGGCCACCAGTAGCTTCAGGCCGTCGAGTAGATGCCGTAGGTGCTCAGTCCTGTGCTTTTCTCCTTCGGATTCGACTAGCCCGACGATGCCCATGCTTCGGCCGCCGCCAAGCTCATCGCCGGTGCCTTCTCCCGCCAGATCATCCTCGCCTGAGTGCAAAAATGGACCTGCGCGAGTCGTGGCGTTCTTCTGGTGCACTCAGCGTGGAGTTTGGCCGCCTGTGCCATGTTTCTGAGCCCCTCCGCCGTTCTGGTGGTCGCCGGAGGCTCACCGCCGGCGAGGACGACCTCGCCGCCGGTGGATCTCAGCTGGCCTGAGCCAATGACACGTGGGGCCAGCCTCTGGATGATTAGAGTTCATAAAAATAAAATTAATTAAACTAATCAGACACTGACAGGTGGGTCCTACCCTGTTAATTAGCTAATTAACTTAAATCTAATTCAAAATCTAGCCTGAGTCACTGACCAGTGGATCCCACTGTTCAGGTTTCACTTTCAACGGCCAGTTGGACCTGCTGATGTCATGCTGATGCAGTAAAGAGTTTCTGATTTAAAAGAATTCCAGAAAATGGCCAAAACTTCTAAAAATCATAGAAAATAATCTGTAACTCCAATGAAAATAAGTTATATATGAAAAAGTATCAAAAAATCCAAGGAATCTGAATATGTCATTTTCAAACATGTTTGAAAATGTTAACTTGACCAAACATGTAAAATGATGAATATGTTAAATTTAATAAATACTTTGGAGTTGGAATTTGAAAATCATTTGAATTCCACTTCAAATATTATGATCAACCAATTTTCAATAACAACCAGCAACCCATCATACCATTTCCGTGCATGCTAAAACGAGATGATCTGAGCATCAGGTCGAATCAATTAAAAGGGTATTTAAAAATACCTCGTTCGAAGTAATATTTTGAATCCCGAATCAAATCAACTTCAACATAATAAATGGTAGCTATATTAGCATACCACCTTGCATCCCCATGCCATGCTCATGCATGATTTTGTTGCATATGATTGTTATTGATTGATGTCATTTCTATCGGTAGGCTCCGCTCCTCCGGAGTCCATCGAATATTGGACTGACGGATATTGTCGCTCTGCTGAGCAACAAGGCAAGCAACCATTTTTATCATCCCGATAAATCCCATGTTCTCGCTCCTGCACTTATTTATTGCATTAGGTTCTAATGCTTCAACTGCTTTTGCCACGTTAGTTGAACCCACTTCCTTTGCATGACCTGTCTTTGTCACAGTAAATAGTTGAACCTTGCAACCTAGCATACCTGGTAGACGCTTGAGCCATGATATGCCTTATTCTGCTATGCATGCTATGCTTAGAGTTGTGTATGGTCTGTCATCTGGGTGATGAAAAGAATTGTGAGAATGTGTTCAGTAAGTAAAGGTTGTGTGTTGAACCTGATTTGGTAAAGGTACCGGTGAAAGGCTATGTAGGAGTACATGGCGGGTTGTTTCATTGGAACCGTCCTTAGGAACTGAGTTCCGTGTATGTAATCCAAGACTAGATACTACCACACGTTGGGATACTTAATTGACCCTCTCGACTTATTAATCGCTTAGTACTCGGTCCAGGGGTTGCGAGTAGTTTCTGGTGTTTATAGTCATCCTGGAGGCCAAGCATAGCACTGACCTGAGAGGTGGGCTGTGATGCGGTAGGCATTGGCATGGTGTACCAAGTGGCACCCGGATGGTGGGCTTGGGAACCCTGTGCACATCGTTTGGGGCCGTGGCGGAAACCTTGGCCGGACTTCCGTGCGGGTTACCCTCAGATAGGCGATAGACCTGGTCTAAGTATTAGCGTGGTTAACGGTCGTGGACGACTCCCTCGCTGGGCTTCCGCTTGAAGGTTGCTGAGGTGCATGGCGTGCACATGGCGATAAGTGGCGAGAGCGTGTGTGAAGAAGTACACCCTGCAGGGTTATGATCTATTCGAATAGCCGTGTCCGCGGATATGGACTACTTGGAGACATATGTTGTTCATAGATAACTTTAATGGCTACTCATTAAATTGTCAAGATAAGCGTGAGTGTCGTGGACGGCATTTCCGTATGGTAACGGAATGATTCCACGATGGAGTATTGTTGTGGTGTTCGTGGACTCGTGTGTGAGAAATCAAGTTGTCAAAAATTATTTAAAAATGCAAGTTGTCTAGCCACGAGTCAAATGCTGGATTTCCGCAAGAAACCCCACAATTCCTTATTGATACATTGCATGAGTAGATAGCTTATCCTAAAGTCATGTTGAGTACCTCTGTACTCACGGTTTCTTAATAATTTGTTGCAGAGGTTGTTAATGACCCTAATGGAGGGTTCTACCTAGACATCGACGACGACGAGTAGCTGGTATCCCAGCTACGATCTGGCCCTAGGGTTGGTCTGTAGTATAGTCAGGCCATGTGCCTTCTAGTTTCATATGTCTGTACTCAGACAGTTTAATTACTTCCGCTGGCTTGTAACTTGAATGACTGTTATGATGGGTCGTGAGACCCCTACTGTGTAATATTATGTGTGAGGCTCTTCCGAGCCTTTTAAATAAAGTTTGTATGTTTATGGTTATATTGTGATGCCATTGTTGTATCTACGGATATCGATACATCATGCGTACGTGTGATGTATAGATATGTATGGGATTTGACCACCTAGTCGTATACTTTTAGTAGCACTCCTTACGGGGAAATGCCCCTTCGTGTTTTGTGAGCCTTGGTAGCTTGCTACTGCTCCGAACACTTAGGTTGACCGGCATGTGTCCTTCTTAGCTGGTGTGTCTGTCCCTACGGGGAAATGTCTCGCGGTGTAATGGAGTCCTGGTAGGATCGCTACGACTCGTCTACACTCGCGGATGACCGACACGTGCTTTGTTGGGTCATGTATGCCTGTCTCTGTACGGTACTGCCACTTGGGTTCATGACTAGTCACGTTGATCCGGGTTCTTTGACATTGGATTGCTAGCAACACTAATGCATATGTGAGTCAAAAGACGCAAACGGTACCGGCCAAGGTAAGGTGGCAGCCGTGGGGATAACCGTGCGTGAGACCGCAAAGAGATGCAGTGTGTGACAAGCTAGAATCTAGTGGCTTAGGATCAGGGTCCTGACAATAAACTTTCTCAAATATAAAAGAAACTAATTTAAAAACAAATATAGAAAACAAATAGTTATAATCCTAAAAGAACTAAAACATAATTTGTTTTGGTAAAAACCCCAAGTAAAAATATTTAAAAAAATTGAAACTTAAACTACTGAAAGATATTATCACTAGGAAGTAGTAGAAAAAAGAATTAAATTAAAAGCTATTTTTAAACTCCCAGAATAAGCAAAACAATATTTAAATAAAATCTATTCTAAATCAAATTTTATAAATCAAAACATAGACAAATTATATAGTTTGGGAAACTACAAGAAAATTATTATCTAACGCAAAAAGAATCACCAAATTTGGAGTTATAGACTAATAGATATGAATTTTATAAGTTTGCTCTTTTTTAAAAAATAAACTGTGACGGGATTTCTTTGAAGCTCACCGTGGCTGGACAGGGCTGGAGGTGCTCTGGCGAGGTGGGGCTGCTCCGGCGAGGGGGAGGTCACCGGCAGGGAGGGGGGGACGACGGAAGATGTCAGCGTTGGTGGGGAGGCGTCAGGGGCGTCCGGGGCGTGGCGTCCTGGATCCTAGCGTCGTTTCCTCGCAAACTTCCTCTCCAGGAACAAATGGCGGCGAGGAGAGGCTGTAGGGGCGACAGGGCGGGGTGGATGTGACATGGGGGTGTAGCGGCAGGGGAGGGTGGCGCGGCAGGTGTAGGGGTGGCGCTGGAGGGAGCTTCCTGGCGATGTAAGGGGCGACGGGAGAGGCTCCTGGTGAGCGTTCTTGGCAGGAAGAGGACGATGGTGGCAAGGTGGCTATGAGCAGGTAGAGGATGCGGTGATGGGGAAAATGGAACGAGGAGGATCGGGGCGTACTTATAGTGGTGGTGGGAAGCGAGGGGAGGCAACATATCTCGCGAATCGGGGCAGGGAAGCTTCTAGGAAGCTTCTGCCATTGCCTAGGAAGTAAAGAACGGGAGGAGGAAGAAGAAGGGGTATTTGCGCCTGATGTGTTTCCAATTGTGGCCCAGGACTTTCCTAATAAAAGAGATCTCTTCCCTTTGAATTAAAAACAGGAAATAAAACCTATAAAAGGAAATAGTATATGTTCGGAATATAGGGGTATAACATATCAAAATTTTCAGAAAAATAAACTCTAAACGATGAACATTTTTCCATGGCCAAAATAAAAACTTAAAAAAATGTTTTTTCAGAAAATCCCTAAATGCTTTATTTCTTTTTGCAAATATTTTCTCAAATAAATCTTGGGTTTCATGGCTCAAAATATTTCAAAAATTCCCCTCGTTTTGGAGGGTCATGTTCCTCCTCTCTTTTCTGTTTGCAAGAACTTATTTCCCGGCATTCCTTGCATGGAGGGAAAATAGAATTGCAAATAAAAATTTAAAGAAAATTCAAATGCCACCTTCATTCAAATTCTTTATAGTTGAAGAAGTCATTTCATCTTCTCTCATTGATTTTAAATGGATGAATTTGAATTCACCGGAAAAGGGGAAAGTCATTTTATTCCCTCTCATTCAAAAGTTTTTGAAAAGTTTCAAATTTCACTCAAGTTTCAATCACTCAAAAAACAACCGAACAATCTAATAATTTTATTAACATTCCAAAATTTGGGATGTTACAAACCTACCACACTTAAAATGAATCTCGTCCTCGAGATTCGAAGAGGCTAGAAAGAAAGGTTGGGGTTTTGGAGGTCCTCAAACAAATCCAATCTCTTGCAAAGTGGGATGCTACCACACTCAAAGTGAGAGTTAGTGGTCCCTTAAAATTTAAGAAATCCTCTTCGTACTAACTCCTTTGGTGATGCATCTTTCATTACATTCATAACGTTTCCATCAAAATCGAGGGTTCTTCTGTTGATATAAGTTTCTTCCACCACTGAGTATCCTTAACTGACAGTCTCGCGATCGACTCTAAATAAAGTATCGATGATTCTCATGGTGGTCTACCATTTGTGGTTATCCTGATGAGAGAGATGTCTTGTCTTCATCCTCACCGTAAAATTTCCTACGCGTGACAACAAGTGTCATGTACATGGGCTTTCATTATACCATTCTAAGGCTTAAACAAAAGTTTGAAAGAGCGTCGTCCCTCTCTATGGTAAGTCTCTCGGATTTACCATTCCGAATAGCAAGAGAATGATAATAGTAAGTCGTCATGGTGGCCAAGCCATGTCGCACTAAAATCATTACCTTGTATAAGGCTTAGTGAATCTCGTATTCTAACACTTGGGCATCCTCACAAGCATTGCAAAATTTCTCTTGTCCACGAACGAAGTTCAAATAATCCATTGGTTCTGCAACATGAACAAAACATCTATCGTATCTTCACAACTCCGGTGTTATGCATGCTCCTAAGAAAACGCTTGCTGATCCATCATAGTTTCTTCCAAGTTTCTTTCTTCATAAAGGTAGTGCTTGATCCTTATTAGTCCCGGGGTCTGAGGGTTGCAGGCATACTTGGAATTGCTGCGCCTTTAAATCCTATAGTGTTTCATTCCATCATATTCTTGGGGTAACCATCATATAAAATTAATCCTCAGATTATTTTTGGTACACACTCCACTATGTGGGATTTTTTCCATGGGTGTGTTTACCATAAAATGTATTGCTTCATCCATAAATCATATTCATTTCATATTCAATCCTTTATTACATCCTTAATTTCTTCTCAAAACTCCAATTCAAAAATAACTTTATTACAAATGCTGCCATCCACATTGTTCGGTATGGTCAAGCATTTCTGCCAACTTTATTCATTTGTCTCCCTTGGAGATACTTTAGTTCCACTGGAACTTTTCGAGGTGCTCCTTGACATCATCCATCTTTTGCTTTATCATGGTGGCCATGAGCTTCATTTCCATCATCTCTGCATGCCCTTCACTCACGTATTCCTGGGTATGACGGAGTCTTGCTTCAAGTATTTCTCCAATCTGACGTATGGCTTCCATGGCAGCTTCACGAACAACATCAAAGAAGGTTGCTCGTGGTACACGTGAAATGAAAAAGTATTGCCCCATAGTCTTTGGACAAATTCCTTTCACATGGTGGAGGTGTACTTCCACGTACCAAAGTTCCACTCCACTTTCCATGAACGGGTAGCCTTTGTAGACTGCATCTCCTTCAAGATGAATGTGCTTCATCATGTCCTTCAGGATTTTTGGGTAATCATGATCACTAGTCAGGGTCATGTTCATTTTTGGGCCCTTGAGGAAGGACTCGTAGAGGGTTGTCATCTGCAGGTGTCATAGAATAGGTGCTCAGAGGAATGTATGTGTCTCCTTGGTAATCATGGTACATTACTACTCAGTGGATCCTGTGGGTTTACCGATTACTACCACACTTTAAATAAATTATGCTCATGCCTGCATAGACCATATTTTCTCATATCCTCATAAATGTTCAGAGATCTTTGCTCGTAGAGGAAACAACGCATACAGTTACAACATAGGAGATCATGACACAACAATTTTGTTGTTTCATGAATTATTACAATCTCAGAGGCTTCTGTTACAAAAATTCAACTCCATAATCTCATGAAAAACAAGAGTACTTCAGGCTACACAAATTGCCACTGTAAAAACTTAACTACTCCATTTTAGATTTCTTCCCATGTGGACAATCACTAGCATAATGTCTTGCTTCCTTGCAACGAAAGCAAATGAGTTCAGACAAGTCTCGAGGCTTCTTAGTGTTTCCTTTTGCTCCTTGGGTTTCCTGCTTCCTTCCTGGGCACATATTGATGTAGTGGCCCAATTCCTTACACTTGAAACATCTGATATGACTCAGGTCTTTATGTGTAGTGATTTGGCTCTCGCTGCTGTATTTTCTCTTCCTTCCTGACTACTTCATTCTGGTTAGTACTTCCATTTCATGTGGATCAAACTCTACTTTTTCCGTCGGGAAGTTTCCTAGATATTCATGGCTTTGCTTCATGCAATCTGTCGAGAGATGTCCTTCTTCTCCACATGAGTAACATGCATTGGAGAAAAATCTGGTTAGGCCTTGTCCATCAGGGTCTTCTAGATTTTCCTTCATCACAAATTCTTCTAGAACCTTGTTCTTGAGGGTTTCCTTCAATACTTCTGTCTACTGCTTGACCACTTGTTGCACCTTGGGGTAAATGTAACACTGGGCTGGGTAGTGGGTGGTTCCTTCACACAAGAAACAAGTCACCTGACTAGTTGGGCATTCCTCCGCTGGGTGATTCTCTTCACAATGAGTGCATCCATTATTGTTTTCTTCCTGGGTGTGTCCTATTTCTCCACAGATCTTGCATGCAGAAGGCTTCTTCATCGAATTATCATAGCTCTTCTGAATGAGATGGGATCTTAACAAAGTCTTCTTGAATTAACCTAGGTTTTTGCACTACTAAATCCTTGTAAGGCATGGTGCATTTTCCACCAAATAGCAGAACCTTGGGTAATTACTGAAGAGTGTGTGCCACTCCATATTTCCTTGAAATCAAATTGCTCCCGAAGTGGTTCTCCATGTTCTGAATCCATATATCCGCATCCAGCTGGGTCATTGGTCTAGAGATTACAAGTCCAGCTTCATACTCCATCTGGTAGGGTTGAGGCTTTGGGGATGAGATGGGTAAGAGAGAGAGGGATATACACACAATACAAACAATATTCTTGAGAATAGGTTTTATTTCTGGCTGTCGGAAAACACACACCAATGACGGCTCACAAATCATCGTAACTAACGTGGGTATATAACAGGGATTTGGACTTCTAATGGTGATAAAAAAACTCTTCAGGGTCTTCGAATTTTTCGAGTCTTGAGAGTCTTCAATTGGTGTAGATTCAATTCTTCAATTACATGGTGAAATCCTCTTTACTATGAAGTGGGAGTCGGTTGATCCTTCATGTGGTCAAAGGGAAAAGGCATTGTCTAACTATTTGAGGTGAGAGAGAACGTTTGATGAAATAAGAAGAGATGGGAAGTAAAGGATTTTCTTGAAATACATTTTTTGAGAGATCCTTTCTTAAGGGAATTCCAATTTCTAGGGTCACGTGCTATAGTCATCATGTGCTTTCATACCATATCTGTCGCGACCCGACTCGAAATGAGTCAAGCCTCTATGTATCTGTGCCATCCCTGGATCAGTATGCTGGCACAGACAGTACATCAATGTATATATCAAAGTGCAATCACATGTAAATAACGTAAAAGTGATATATACCTTAAAATCTCAGCGGAAACAGTCAAGGGAGTGGAGTCCCAATAAACAACAACGGCAAGTTGAGTGTAGACCGTAACCCTGAATCGTACTCTTACTCGTCAAAGAAATATCTACAACATAAGACGTTGCAGCCGTGTAGGTCAGCATATTGAATATTCCGGCAAGTCACAAAGGAGAGGGGTAAAAATATCATCTATACTATATGCATATATGGCAGGTGGGGTTGTAAGTTTTTAGCGGAAAGCAAAGTTTTCTCCTACAACAAGAGAGGGGCTAAAAAGCAAAATATTACTATGTGTTGGTTGTTAATGAGATGGTTCCGCCAACCAGTTTTGCACACGTTCCCCACAAGATTTGATCACCTCCGAGTATGTCCTCGCACTTCAGGATGTTTGAAGACCGAATGATCAAAACATGATCTTTCAACGGGTCCCTCTGAATCCCTGTCGGTGCCCATCCAATCCTACTGTTCTTCTACATCTCCTAGCACCGCCTGTCCAGAGTCGCCACGTTGTCCAACCAAGCCAGAGACCATAATGACTTGTGGTCGTGCAGATAAGCCTTGGGTATGGAAAATATCCGTCCGTCTCTTTGAGCCTGGGTGAAGCTTTCCGCAAGTTGTCATGGCGCCTCCCCATGCATCCCGGGTCGACCACTGGTTTCTCCACGGAGCCCATCTAAACCATCCTTCACCCAGAGGTATATTTCGTTTTGAGGTCTTGCAAGTCTTGTTGTCTTCAGGTCTTGATTATTAAGTTCTCACAACACTCAACCAAAACCCCGTCTACTAAAAGCATAGCAGAATAAAGTTTATCGTCCCGGGCCTGGTGAGGTTGATGAAGAAGAATTATCGTTCTCAGGAAATACGTGCTAGAACTATTCGTCACTCTCCGATGAAAACTATATAATCGAACATAGTATTCACATAAGCACTCACACTAGCAATCATTCTAACAATCAATTAACAAACAGCAATAAAAGTTGATACAATCAAAACTATAAGAAAGATCGAATAAGAATCCAAGGAAGTTTCAAAGAAAACTAGGGAGTCTTCTACTACATCAAACACTAAATAGTTTTTGTTCTAACTGAAAATAAAACACTAAAAGAACAAAGACAAAAAAATATAAAAATTTAACTAAGATAAAATAAAGTTTTTTTCATAAAACTATTTGAAAGTATTTTCAAATTGGAGTTAAACTAGTAGGGAAATCAATTGCAAGTTATTAGAGAAGTAGAATTGATTTCATGATAACAAATAAAATGAAATTTTGTTTTTGTTGAAAACCTACTGTTAACTAATAGAAAACAAAATATAAACTTTCTCAAATATAAAAGAAACTAATTTAAAAACAAATATAGAAACAGAAATAGCTATAATCCTAAAAGAACTAAAACAGAATCTGTTTTGGTAAAAACCACAAGTAAAAATATTTAAAACAAATTGAAACTTAAACTAATAAAATATATTATCACTAGGAAGGAGTAGCAATAATAATTAAATTAAAAGCTACTTTTAAACTCCCAGAATAAGCAAAACAATATTGAAATCAAATCTGTTCTAACTCAAATTTTATAAATCCAAACATAGACAAATCATATAGTTTCGGAAACTGCCAGAAAATTGTGATCTAACGCAAAAAGAATCACCTAATTCGGAGTTATAGACTAATAGATATGAATTTTATAAGTTTGCTCTTTTCTGAAAAAAAACTGTGACGGGATTTCTTTGAAGCTCGCTGTGGCTGGAAACGGCTGGAGGTGCTCCGGCGAGGTGGGGCTGCTCCGGCGAGGGGGAGGTCGCCGGCGGGGAGGGGGGACGGCGGAGGAGGTCGGCGCTGGTGGGGAGGCGTTAGGGGCGTCCGGGCTCTTGGCGTCGTTTCCTGGCAGACTTCCTGTCCAGGAACAAATGGCGGCGAGGAGAGGTTGTAGGGGCGACAGGGCGGGGTGGAGGTGACGTGGGGGTGTAGCGGCAGGGGAGGGTGGCCCGACAGGTGTAGGGGTGGCGCTGGAGGGAGCTTCTTGGCGATGTAAGGGGCGATGGGAGAGGCTCCTGGTGAGCGTTCTTGGCAGAAAGAGGAGGATGGTGGCGAGGTGGCTATGGGCAGGGAGAGGACGCGGTGATGGGGAAAATGGAACGAGGAGGATTAGGGCATACTTATAGTGGTGGTGGGAAGCGAGGGGAGGCAACATATCTCGCGAATCGGGGCAGGGAAGCTTCCACGAAGCTTCTGCCATTGCGTGGGAAGGAAAGAACGAGAGGAGGAAGAAGAAGGGGTATCTGGGCCTGATGCGTTTCCAATTGTGGCCCAGGACTTTCCTAATAAAAGAGATCGCTTTCCTTTTAATTAAAAACAGGAAATAAAACCTATAAAAGCAAATAGTATATGCTCGGAATATAGGGGTATAATATATCAAAATTTTCAGAAAAATAAACTCTACACGATGAACATTTTTCCACGGCCAAAATAAAAGCTTAAAAAATGTTTTTTCGGAAAATCCATAAATGCTTTATTTCTTTTTGCAAATATTTTCTCAAAAAAATCTTGGGTTTCATGGCTCAAAATATTTCAAAAATTCCCCTGGTTTTGGAGGGTCATGTTCCTCCTCACTTTTCTGTTTGCAAGAATTTATTTCTGTGGGGACGCCGACTAGCAAGTCGAGTTCGCCATGCCCAGTGACCCCAAGGATCAATGTTCACTAAACACAGATACTGAATAATAGAGTCTTACATCCAAGTACCGAAATTATTACATCAAACGACCCGAAGGTCGGGTTCAAGAGCGAGGCCTAAAGCCAAACTAAACAGATACATCGAGTAGCGGAAACTCGTAAGGGCTAAGCGGTGCCCATGCCATCAAGCCTACACCGACAGGCATTCTGACTTGGAAGCGTCCTAGATTGCAGGTTCGTCTCCGACGGTGTATTCGTCGCCAAACTCCGGATATGTCTGTTCAATAATATAACCAGTGGCAAGCCAATGAGTACTTTGAATGTACTCGTAAATAGCCCATGATATGAACATTGATAGTGAAGAATAATAGTAACATGTATCTATGGTGGAATGCAATTTGGTGGAATGATCAGGTATATGCAACAAGTTAAAGAACTACTCTTGAAGAATAGGTTACAGATATCAACATATCTGACAAGGGTTGAACTCACCGGGTTCACCCTATATGCCAAGTTATCGGACTTTTCATAACCTCAATGTATTAATGAGGGCTAAACCATCCGGGTTTACCCTATATGCCAAGTCACCGAACTTGGTCATATTATTACTCTCATAACAACACCTTTTTAACACCACACACACACTTGGTTTATGCGGAAACGCTGGACGTAGTTTAAGCAGCACCACCCAACTGTCCTTGACCGTGGACACGGCTATTGGAATAGTTTACACTCTGCAGAGGTAGTACGCTGGACCCACGAGAAACAGGAAACTTCCGTGTCATCCACGACTCGCGGTATATCACATATACCCGAGGTAAGTACCCGATCATCATCTTTCCCCTGACGATACTAGACAAAGAGGTCCACTCGATTGGTACCCAACCCACATGTTGTACGTCTTACGAGAACCGACTCTGGACTGTATCAACCATGCAGGGACCAACAGTGTGCCTGGAACTCATAATAATGGCATAGTCGACCTACCTGGCACGACCCCATCACGAGAGTGACACCGATCACTCCCGCCACTAGTAATGTGGCTCTTTTCTAGTACCGACCAGAGTAATCAACAAAGCCCCGTCCCATAAAGGGGTATCGTGGTCGTACTAGTAAGGTTGGGACGGTCAACACATCATAAATCTAATCCCATTTCCGAAACCATACTCACACAAAAACACCGGTGCATCACTTCACCAAAAGTGATCACCAACTCGTCATCACCCTCGGGCATTAGTGGCACATGACGGGGTTTTCATAAACTCTTTATTGAACTCATCATCATGCTTGTGATAATATTCTCTATCTTTACTTGTCAACATGGGAATAACATGACCCTCAAGGGGTAGGGTCAAGCTCAAAGCAATGATCTTACTCTACTAGTCAACATGAAAGTAGCATGATCCTCATAAGTGGTAGGGTTAAGCTCATCATGCTTGTGCTCCGAGGAGCCATATGAATAACATCATCAACATGCAAGGGCTTTGAAGAAGCATCCGGTGCCATCACCACAATGATGAACCGGCATCGTGATCACATGGAACGGGAAAATACCAACTACACTAGCATGCAACAATGTTTGTGCTCAAGTCATGGTCAAAGGGCTACTTGCCTTGGTCAGCTATGTATCCGGGGTCTTCGAGGTCTTCCGCTCCGGATCCTCCGTCACTCGGTAACTCTACCGTCGAGAAAGGAATAAATAAATAATAGCTCGCACCAAAACAGATCACAAGGGCCTTTTAAATGTTGCAAAGCTTGAATAAATTCAGTTTATTATTTTGGAAAATGTTTCCTACGGTTTTTATTAGCTAAGCATATTTATTTAAACCCAAACGGGAACAAACAAATGCTTTTAATATCTTTTTATTATACCAAAATAGATTCTGTTTTTGATAAATGTCAAACTCTACAGAATCAATTACTAGACATTTTTAGAAAATTGTTGGTGGAAGAATCATATTTTTCTACTCGCAAAATATTTTTATAAAAATCATTTAAGTCGCAGGTTAATAAATAATAGAAAAAGGCCAAGGGGGGAAGACCCAGTCGGCCCAGCCAGCAGACCGGCCACCAGGCCCGCGCGGGCCATGTTCAAACCTGACCTGCGGGCCCCTGGGGTCAGTGTCAGTGACCGAAGTGGGCTCCACCTGTCAGGTCCTTCTCCTACCTCCAGCCAGAGAGGTGGAGACGGACGCCGGCGAGGCTACCGTTGCCCTCAGGCCAATCTAGGAGCGGGAATGGGTCCCTCGTTCCTCCGCCTACCTGCTCGTGGTCGGGACATCACCGGAGGTGGTCTGGGTCACCGGCGACGAGGTGGTCGTGGCGGAAAGGTTTCGGGTTGGCGTCGAGCTAGTGGCTAGGGGCACGGATTCGCTCGGGGGAGTTGGGGGAAATGATCCTAGCGTCAAGGGGAGTGCAATGGGGGTCGGGCGGCGCAGGAGCCGGCGTGTAGCCGGAGATCGACCGAAGCTTCGAGGCGGAGGGGCCTCGGTCGATCTCGAGCACAGGGGCTCTGCGAGCTCGATTGGGCGACTAGGGGGAGTCTAGTGGTTGTGCTGAAGCTGTCTGGAGGGTGCTGGGGTGCCGTGGGGACCTATTTATAGGCCAGCGGCGGTGAGCCGACTCGGGCGCGCCGGTGACTCACCGTGGTGCGCGTGCGAGCACAGTGAGGTGCTGGCCGCGAAACCACAGGTTCGCGACGCGGTTTAGGACCTCCGGGTGCATCGGCCGCCGAGGGAAAGCGAGTGGGGTCGAGCCGCAGCGACCGTGCATGCTCGGCCGCGTCGGGCGCGCACGGGAACGCGTCGCCTGAGCTCTTGCGTGAGGAGAGGGGGTCCCTGATGGTAGCTTTGCACAGAGTGGGTGTCGGGGGAGTGTTTGGACATTACTGGGGGGGTTGGAACTGGCCGGGGAGACGTCCCCTCGCTGGAGGTTCTCTGTAGCGCGTCCAGAGCGAGGTTTTGGCATGCCACGACATACTGGCGCGCTCTGGGGCCCTTTGGGACGTGTCCTCCATGTCCTGAGTATTGCTGGGAGTGTGCCTAGCCATTGTGTGCTAGTGGGAGCACGAGCTGGTCAAGGAGGCAAGGAACACTATTGTTGCCAGTACTGGCCTGCGGCTCAAATTGAAGATCTTGTCACTAGTGCTGGGAGTTGGGGCTGGTTGACTGGGTGCTCAAGGTGTTCTGGGGCTCTAACTCCCCAAGTTTGGGGCTTTGACATTGGGTAAAACAGTGGCTAGGAGGGTTTTTACCTTCCTGTCAGTAGGTGTTCGACAGTGATTTGGGGTGCTTCCACTCCACCACTGGAACTGAAACTTAACAGGTTTGGTCTTGGGGTAAAAACATTGGGTTTCACCAAATTTGAGCCCCATTGAACAAGTTTAGGTTTGTAAACTTGAAAATGCCTCAAAATGACCAGTACTGTCCTTTACAAAGGAAGTGTGGCCAAACAGAGTCTCACAAATCCTATTTTTGGTGTGGAGTCCTCATTTGGGGTGTCAAACACCTGTGCAAAGTTTCAGCTCCACTGGAGAAACTTTGCAATGTAGAGTTGTTCCAACTCTTCTCTGGACAAAGAGGGTTTTGGGCTTATTAGGTGAACTTCCCCACCTTGTATCAAGGTGAGATTTTATGTGAGCACCTAATATGGCTTGGGAGGGCTCCTGTAATTTAATGGGAATTTATTGAGATCATTTCCTTTGGAAACATCTCAAAAAGCTAAAATAGATAGAAATGGTTTTCAGTGTTTTACTCAAATAATATTAATATAAAATAGGGTTGAAAATCTTATATATGGAAAATATATGTCCTTCTGAGCTTCCATGAATTTACTCAGAATTTTCTAAGGCAGGAAAGCAATTTTCCTTGTGGGAATATCATTCCTGGCCTTAGAAACAGACATAAATATAAAATAGGAAAATGATATTTTAAATCACCAATTAATGTTTTTAATGAATGAAAATAATATCTGGATCAGATCACCAACTTTGGTTGGAAGTGCCACTTGGCTTCATGAGCTAGTAGTGTATCCCAACATGATGAAGGTGATCTTGATATAAAGGAAAAATGTTTTTTGAAGAGAGCAAAGTAATAAGTTTTTCATGGGTTTGAGTCATCAAGCAAGCAAGCATTCACTCATACAAGGGCTGACATTGCACTCACAACATTATTTGAAAAAGATTTAACAAGCTCTGATTTTTACAACATAAAATACTTGTGATGAAAAACAGGGTGTGACAGACCTATCCCTCTTACAAGAATCTCGTCCCCGAGATTCCTAAGCTAAGCGTTAAATAGCTTGGGAAATTCTGATCAGAGATAGTCTTCACGTTCCCACATGGCTTCTGCTTTGGTATGGTTGCTCCACCGAACCTTGAAAACCTTGATGGTGCGGCTTCTGGTGCAACGTTCGGCTTCATCCAAAATGCGGATCGGTTTCTCGCGGTAGGTAAGGTCAAGTTGAAGGTCAATAGCTTCATGATCAATATCCTTGTAAAGATCGGGACGGTTCGGCACTTGTAAACACTTCCGGAGCGGTGACACGTGAAACACGTTGTGCACACCCGAAAGCTCAGGAGGTAGCTCCAACTGGTAAGCTACTTCCCCGCGCCTTGCCGTGATCTTGAAGGGTCCAATGAACCTGGGAGCTAGCTTCCCCTTGACGTGGAAACGCTTGGTCCCCTTGAGAGGCGTAACTCGCAAGTACACCTGGTCTCCGGGAACAAACTCCACATCTCTGCGGCAAGGGTCCGCATAGCTCTTCTGCCTTGACTTAGCTGCCTCCAAGTTCTCTCGGACAAGCTGAACCTTGTCCCCTGCTTCCTGCAGTGCTTCTGGTCCGAAAACTAGTCCTTCACCGGTTTCAGACCAATTGAGCGGGGTGCGGCTCTTCCACCCATATAACGCTTCAAATGGGGCCATCTGAAGACTGGACTGGTAGCTGTTGTTGTAAGAAAACTCAGCAAATGGCAGGCAATCTTCTCACTTGGCACCATGAGCCAAAACACAGGCGCGGAGCATGTCCTCAAGTATCTGGTTTACCCTCTCGGTCTGTCCGCCCGTTTGCGGGTGGAAAGCCGTACTGAAGGAGAGTTTGGTTCCGAGAGCTTCTTGAAACTTCTTCCAGAATCTTGAGGTGAATTGCGTGCTGTGGTCGGACACGATCTCCTTGGGAACTCCATGGAGACTCACCACTCGATGAATGTATAGACTGGCCAGCTGGCTGCCATCGTAGGTGGTGTTAACGGGGTTGAAATGGGCCACCTTGGTCAAATGATCGACTATGACCCAAATGGAGTTATGACCCTTATTCGACCTGGGCAACCCGGTGATGAAGTCCATGCCGACTTTATCCCACTTCCATTCCGGCACTTGAAGAGGTTGGAGCAATCCAGCAGGTCGCTGGTGTTCAGCCTTGACTCGCTGGCATACATCGCATTTAGCGACATAGGAGCCAATTTCCCTCTTCATGGCATGCCACCAGAATCGTTCTCGGAGGTCTTGGTACATCTTGGTACAACCTGGATGGATAGAGTACGGTGTGTCATGAGCCTCTTGCAGGATCAAGTCCTTAAGTTCGGCCTTGTTAGGTACGCATAAGCGGTTCCCGTACCATAGTACTTCTTGCTCATCAATCGAGAATCCTGGGGCTTTGCCTTCTCGCACCTTCCTCTTGAGGCCTTCTGGGCTTCCTTGATGTCGTCTGCCAGAGTAGGCTTGACTTCGAGGTTGGCCAGGTATCCTGGTTTTACTATCTCAAGCCCGAAGCCCTCCATCTCTTCATACAAGACAGGTAACCTTTCCTTGAGCGCGACGTTCAAGGAGCCTTCCTTCCGGCTTAAGGCATCGGCTACCATGTTCGCCTTCCTGGGATGATATTGAATGCTAAGGTCGTAATCCTTGATTAACTCAAGCCATCTCCGCTGCCTCATATTCAGCTCCCTTTGGGTGAAGATATATTTCAGACTTTTGTGGTCTGTATATATCTCACATCGCTTCCCCAGAAGGTAATGTCGCCACGTCTTCAGAGCATGCACTACAGCTGCTAGCTCGAGATCATGGGTGGCGTAGTTCTCCTCATGCGGTCACAGTTGCCGTGACAAGTACGCCACGACCCTTCCATCTTGCATCAGGACTCCACCGAGCCTGGTTCCAGAGGCATCACAATATATTACAAATTCCTTGTTGATGTCTGGGGTAGCCAATACCGGGGCGGTAGTTAGTATCTTCTTCAACTCCTAGAAACTTGCTTCACATACCGGTGACCACTCGAACTTTCGGCCTTTCTTCAAGAGCTGAGTCATAGGTCGAGCGATGCTGGAGAAACCTTCTACAAACTTGCGGAAGTATCCAGCGAGCCCGAGGAAACTCCTCACATCCTTCACGTCCTTTGGTGATTCCCAGTTGGCCAATGTAGTAATCTTGGACTGATCTACGGCCAAACCGCTTGCCGTCAGGGTATGACCCAGAAATCCAACTTCGTTCAGCCAGAACTGACACTTGCTGAATTTGGCATAAAGCTGGTGCTCTCGAAGCTTTCCTAGAACTAACCTCAGGTGTTTCTCATGCTCCTCTTCGGACTTGGAGAAGATTAATATGTGATCGATGAACACGACGACAAACTTGTCCAAATATTCCATGAAGACCTTGTTCATGAGGTACATGAAGTAGGCTGGGGCATTTGTCAAACCAAAGGGCATGACAGTGCATTCGTATAGACCGTATCGGGTCACGAATGCAATCTTGGGTATATCTTCGGGTCAAATCATCCACTGGTAATATCCCGATCGAAGATCGATCTTGGAAAATGCCCTGGCCCCGTTTACCTGGTCAAACAGGTCTTCGATCTTGGGGAGCGGGTACTTGTTCTTAATTGTGACTTCATTCAGAGAACGGTAACCGACGCAGAGTCGAATGGTACCATCCTTCTTTGAAACAAATAGAACAGGTGATCCCCAAGGTGATGCACTCGGACGGATGAACCCTTTCCTGAGTTGCTCATCCAGTTGCTTCTTCAGCTCTGCCAGCTCTTCGGAACCCATCCTGTAAGGCTTTTTATATATAGGCTTTGATCCGGGCATGAGCTCGATGATGAACTTGATGTCACGGTCGGGAGGCATTCCGGGTAGCTCATTAGGAAAGACGTACGAATATTCACAGACTACAGGCACTTGATCAAGCTCTACCTCAGATAGACTGTTGACTCGAGGCACTTGAGACGATACTGGCTCGGAGACAAACTTGACCTTGACCCCTTGGTTGCATGTCATGGTAATGGCCCTGTTGGCACAGTCCAAAAGACTCTGGTGCTTGGCCAACCAATCCATGCCGAGGATTACTTCTACACCTTGCGATTTAAGCACAATGAGGTCTGCCAAGAAACTCGATCCATTGATAACTATCTCGACCCTTCTACACCCTAGGTTGGTCCTCAATACTGCTCCCGGGGTTTGAATTGCCATCTGTCCACGGAGTAGAGTGGGTTTTAAACCACACTTCTCCGCAAACCTTTGAGTAACAAAAGAATGCGAGGCACCACAATCAAACAACAATGTTGCTGGAGTTGAGTTGACGAGGAACATACCCATAATGCAGTCCGGGTCTTCATGCGCCTCTTCTGCAGTGATGTGATTGATCCGGCCCCTGCCATTGAACTGCTGGTTGTGGGGGGCCTGGTTCCTTCCTGGTGCACCTTGACCATGGTTGGGTGCATTGGGACGCAGTGCGTCGGGCTTCTTGTTGGGACACTGCCTGGAATAGTGCCCGGTCTGACGACACCCAAAGCAGGTGACCTGCCCTGGAGGGTTGGTCTTGACTCCACCATTGTTCGGCGGGTTGACTACTGTCTTGGCTTGCTGCTGAGGCTGATAATTCTGGCGGAACACAGGGTGCTTGTACTGCTGCTGCTGAAAGTTGGGTCTTGTAGGTGCTGACTGCCATGGTCTTGGTCTTGCGCTACTAGGTCCTCCAATGCCTATCAGTTTGCACTTGCGGGTGTCATCCACCGCACGACGCTTGTCTTCCAGCATAAGCACCTTGTTAACCAACTCGCTGAAAGCCTGACAGTCGCAAACCACCAGCTGGTATTGCAGGGACTGCTGTAACCCTTCCATGAAGCGTTCCACCTTAGTAGCCTCAGTGTTAACATCTTCGGGCGCGTAGCTCGACAAGAGGTTAAACTTCTGCACGTACTCCTTAACAGTTCCATTGCCCTTCCTCAAGGCTCAGAATTCCCGCTTCTTAATGGTCATCAGTCCAGGTGGAATGTGAGCCGCGCGAAATCCTTCCTTGAACATCACCCAAGTGATGACTTGCCCTATCCGCATGATCTGAAATCCATCCCACCATGCCCTGGCGGTGCCTCCGAGACAGTGAGAAGCATAAAGGACCTTCTCATGATCGTCGGTGCACTTGACCAGCGCAAGGAGGTCTTCAATGGTGCGGATCCAGTCATCGGCGTCGAGTGGTTCAGTCGTCTCCGTGAATATGGGGGGCATAGTCCGCATGAACTCAGAAAGAGTAGAGCGGGTACCACCATTCCCATTCCGCGGCGGGTTGTCCACCAGGACTTGAGTCAGCTTCTGAATAGCGGCATTGCTGGCTTGACGCTCCTCCCGAAGAGCTTGAAGGAACTGAGCCATCATCAAGTTCTCAGGAGGAGGTGGTGGCGGAAGGTCTCTAGGCTGCTCGTGGTGACCTCCAGCATGAGCTTCTCCTTCGGTTCCCTGCTGCGTCCCTGAGGAGCCGGCGCCGGGGTTGCCAAAGGTGCTGTTGTGGGTTGCGTTCACCATCCTGTCATAGAAACAGACAGGTCAAAATGCCACCTTGCTCGGGAATAAAAGGTTTTGTTCCTAGTAAGAGGGGGTCCGATACGTGGAAGTGCAAAGTTTTCAAAACAAAAGTTTTTGACAAACGGAAATTGCATTCATAGAAACTAGGTGATGTAGTCACTTACAGGCTGCCTAAGGCGATAGGTGACTTACATCATGCACACATACGTAAATTAAAAACGGGTACATGGATACCCTATGCTCTGGGTACTCCGAATTGCCTACGCTAAATCCTACGTGGCGGACTGCTCAGTCTCAGAGGCGGATTCAACAGGATCCTCATCTTCATCAACATCTTCTTCCTTTATAGGAGTGGAAGAAAGAATCCGCACATCACAGCGTCTCTTAGGCGAGGCGGCAAAGATCTCAGTGTACTCTTCCGCTGTCAGGCGGCGACTCTAAGGAGGGACTGCTTGGATGGGTAACACACCACTCCTAGCAGCAACAGCTGTCCTCCCTTCAGGTGCGCCTGCCTTCTTTAGTTTGCGATTCTGCATCTTCTCAGTGTGGAGCAGCTCTTGACTAGGTGCAACTCTTCGCGAAGCTTGGCTGATTCCTTAACCAGGAAGTGCGTCAGGGTGTCCGACAAGAGGCTGAAGTAGGTCTGAAACATTAATGTCATCCCATCCTCCGTGGCTGGGGTGAGTGTCCAACTCCCATCCACTCCTTCCTTAATGAAAGGTAGGTGACGAGTGACAGGCTCATTAGCCATCTCAGGGAGGATGCTGCGGAGACGCACGAGCGCCTCTCGTGCGACCGTCTCCACTGCCAACATCAGCTCTCCCATCTGTGGTCCTTCGAAGAACCAACTAGACGGGGAGTCATTAGCCTTCACTATCACGTCCATGTGATATTCCTTAGTGTCGGCATTGACCCAGTGCTCGTGGTAGAGGAAGATGGGCGTGCGACGTACGTGGCACTTCTCGAGACAATCCATCAGGAGTAGTGGAAAGCCGGTCTCCAGAAGCGTCTCAGGTACGCCAGCCATCTACAAGTCATAGGAGAGAGGTCAGAAGGTTATATGTGCAAAAGTTTTGTGCAAGGCTGGCGTTCTAACGTTCTCGGCTAAAGTCCATGCTATCTAAGGCTTCCTATAGTCAGGATGGCTCTGATACCAGTTCTGTGGGGACCCCGACTAGCAAGTCGAGTTCGCCGTGCCCAGTGACCCCAAGGATCAATGTTCACTAAACACAGATACTGAATAATAGAGTCTTACATCCAAGTACCGAAATTATTACATCAAACGACCAAAAGGTCGGGTTCAAGAGCGAGGCCTAAAGCCAAATTAAACAAATACATCGAGTAGCGGAAACTCGTAAGGGCTAAGAGGTGCCCATGCCATCAAGCCTACACCGACAGGCATTCTGACTTGGAAGTGTCCTAGATCTCCGACGGCGTACTCGTCGCCAAACTCCGGTTCTTCCATGTCTAGTCAATAATATAACGAGTGGCAAGCCAATGAGTACTTTGAATGTACTCGCAAATAGCCCATGATATGAACATTGATAGTGAAGAATAATAGTAACATGTATCTATGGTGGAATGCAATTTGGTGGAATGATCAGGTATATGCAACAAGTTAAAGAACTACTCTTGAAGAACAGGTTACAGATATCAACATATCTGACAAGGGTTGAACACGCCGGGTTCACCCTATATGCCAAGTCATCGGACTTGTTATAACCTCAATGTATTAATCAGGGCTAAACCATCCGGGTTTACCCTATGTCCCAAGTCACCGAACTTGGTCATATTATTACTCTCATAACAACACCTTTTTAACACCACACACACACACACACACTTGGTTTATGCGGAAACGCTGGACGTAGTTTAAGCAGCACCACCCAACTGTCCTTGACCATGGACACGGCTATTCGAATAGTTTATACTCTGCAGAGGTAGTACGCTGGACCCACGAGAAACGGGAAACTTCCGTGTCATCCACGACTCGCGGTATATCACATATACCCGAGGTAAGTACCCGATCATCATCTTTCCCCTGACGATACTAGACAAAGAGGTCCACTCGATTGGTACCCAGCCCACATGTTGTACGTCTTACGAGAACCGACTCTGGACAGTATCAAGCATGCAGGGACCAACGGTGTGCCTGGAACTCATAATAATGGCATAGTCGTCCTACCTGGCACGACCCCATCACGAGAGTGACACCGATCACTCCCGCCACTAGTAATGTGGCTCTTTTCTAGTACCGACCAGAGTAATCAACAAAGCCCCGTCCCATAAAGGGTTATCATGGTCGTACTGGTAAGGTTGGGACGGTCGACACATCATAAATCTAATCCCATTTCCGAAACCATACTCACACAAAAACACCGGTTCATCACTTCACCAAAAGTGATCACCAACTCATCATCACCCTCGGGCATTCGGGGCACCCGACGGGGTTTTCATAAACTCTTTATTTAACTCATCATCATGCTTGTGATAATATGCTCTATCTTTACTTGTCAACATGGTAATAACATGACCCTCAAGGGGTAGGGTCAAGCTCAAAGCAATGATCTTACTCTACTAGTCAACATGACAGTAGCATGATCCTCATAAGTGGTAGGGCCAAGCTCATCATGCTTGTGCTCCGAGGAGCCATATGAATAACATCATCAACATGCAAGGGCTTTGAAGAAGCCTCCGGTGCCATCACCACAATGATGAACCGGCATCATGATCACATGCAACGGGAAAATACCAACTATACTAGCATGCAGCAATGTTTGTGCTCAAGTCATGGTCAAAGGGCTGCTTGCCTTGGTCAGCTAGGTATCCGGGGTCTTCAAGGTCTTCCACTCCGGATCCTCCGTCACTCAGTAACTCTACCATCGAGAAAGGAATAAATAAATAATAGCTCACACCAAAACAGATCACAAGGGGCTTTTAAAAATGTTGCAAAGCTTGAATAAATTCAGTTTATTATTTTGGAAATTTTTTGCTATGGTTTTTATTAGCTAAGCATATTTATTTAAAAGAAAACAGGAGCAAACAAATGCTTTTAATATCATTTTATTATACCAAAACAGATTCTATTTTTGATAAATGTCAAACTCTACAGAATCAATTACTACACATTTTTAGAAAATTGTAGGTGGAAGAATCATATTTTTCTACTGGCTAAATATTTTTATAAACATCATTTAAGTTGCAGGTTAATAAATAAAAGAAAAAGGCCAGGGGGGAAGGCCCAGCCAGTAGACCGGCCACCAGGCGCGCGCGGGCCAGGTTCAAACCTGACCTGCGGGCCCCTGGGTCAGTCTCAGCGGCTGCGCTTGCTGGCTACCCCAGGACACCGACAGGTGGGCTCCACCTGTCGGGCCCTTCTCCTACCTCCAGCCAGAGAGGTGGAGACGGACGCCGGCGAGGCTACCGTTGCCCTTAGGCCAATCTAGGAGCGGGAATGGGTCCCTCGTTCCTCCGCCTACCTGCTCGTGGTCGGGACGTCACCGGAGGTGGTCTGGGTCGCCGGCGACGAGGTGGTCGTGGCGGAAAGGTTTTGGGTTGGCGTCGATCTAGTGGCTAGGGGCACGTATTCCCTCGGGGGAGTTGGGGGAAATGATCCCGGCGTCAAGGGGAGTGCAATGGGAGGTCGGGCGGCGCAGGAGCCGGCGTGTAGCCGGAGATCGACCAGAGCTCCGAGGCGGAGGGGCCTCGGTCGATCTCGAGCACCGGGGCTCTGCGAGCTCGATTGGGCGGCTAGGGGGAGTCTAGTGGTTGTGCTGAAGCTGTCTGGAGGGTGCTGGGGTGCCGGGGGGACCTATTTATAGGCCAACGGCGGTGAGCCAACTCGGGCGCGCCGGTGACTCACCGTGGCGCGCGTGCGAGCACGGTGAGGTGCTGGCCGCGAAACCACGGGTTCGCGACGTGGTTTAGGACCTCCTGGTGCATCAACCGCAGAGGGAAAGCGAGTGGGGTCGAGCCGCAGCGAACGTGCATGCTCGGCCGCATCCGGTGCGCACGGGCACGCGTCGCCTGAGCTCTTGCGCGAGGAGAGGGGGGCCCTGATGGTAGCTTTGCACAGAGTGGGTGTCGGGGGAGTGTTTGGACATTACTGGTGGGGTTGGAACTGGCCGGGGCGACGTCCCCTCACTGGAGGTTCTCTGTAGCGTGTCCAGAGTGCGGTTTTGGCATGCCACGGCATACTGGCGCTCTCTGGGGCCCTTGGGGACGTGTCCTCCAGTCCTGAGTGTTGCTGGGAGTGTGCCTAGCCGTTGTGTGCTAGTGGGAGCACGAGCTGGTCAAGGAGGCAAGGAACACTAGTGTTGCCAGTACTAGCCTGCGGCTCAAATTGAAGATCTTGTCACTAGTGCTTGGAGTTGGGGAGGGGCTGGTTCACTGGGTGCTCAGGGTGTTCTGGGGCTCTAACTCACCAAGTTTGGGGCTTTGACATTGGGTAAAAGAGTGGCTAGGAGGGTTTTTACCTTCCACTCAGTAGGTCTTGGACAGTGATTTGGGCTGTTTCCACTCCACCACTAGAACTGAAACTTAACAGGTTTGGTCTTGGGGTAAAAACATGGGGTTTCACCAAATTTGAGCCCCATTGAACAAGTTTAGCTTTGTAAACTTGAAAATGCCTCAAAATGACCAGTACTGTCCTTTACAAAGGAAGTGTGGCCAAACAGTGTCTCACAAATTCCATTTTTGGTGTGGAGTCCTCATTTGGGGTGTCAAACACTTCTGCAAAGTTTCAGCTCCATTGGAGAAACTTTGCAATGTAGAGTTGTTCCAACTCTTCTCTGGACAGAGAGGCTTTTGGGCTTATTAGGTGCACTTCCCCACCTTGGATCAAGGTGGGATTTTATGTGAGCACCTAATATGGCTTGGGAGGGCTCCTGTAATTTAATGGGAATTTATTGAGATCATTTCATTTGGAAACATCTCAAAAAGCTAAAACAGATAGAAATGGTTTTCAGGGTTTCACTCAAATAATATTAATATAAAATAGGTTTGAAAATCATATATATGGAAAATATATGTCCTTCTGAGGTTCCATGAATTTACTCAGAATTTTCTCAGGCAGGAAAGCAATTTTCCTTGTGGGAATATCATTCCTGGCCTTAGAAACAGACATAAATATAAAATAGGAAAATAATATTTTAAATCACCAATTATTGTTTTTTATGAATTAAAATAATATCTAGATCAGATCACCAACTTTGGTTGGAAGTGCCACTTGGCTTCATGAGCTAGTATTGTATCCCAACATGATGAAGGTGATCTTGATATAAAGGAAAAAGGTTTTTTGAAGAGAGCAAAATAATAAGTTTTTCATGGGTTTGAGTCATCAAGCAAGCAAGCATTCACTCATACAAGGGCTGACATTGCACTCACAACATTATTTGAAAAAGTTTTAACAAGCTCTGATTTTTACAACATAAAATACTTGTGATGAAAAATAGGGTGTGACAATTTCCCTGCATTTCTTGCGTGGAGGGAAAATAGAAGTGCAAATCAAAATCGAAAGAAAATTCAAATGCCAACTTCATTCAAATTCCTTATAGTTGAAGAAGTCATTTCATCTTCTCTCGTTGATTTTAAATGGATGAATTTGAATTCACCGGAAAAGGGGAAAGTTATTTTATTCCCTCTCACTCATAAGTTTTTGAAAAGTTTCAAATTTCACTCAAGTTTCAATCACTCAAACAAACAACCAAACAATCTAATAATTTCATTAACATTCCAAAATTTGGGATTTTACAAACCTACAAATCACAAAAAAAACATATGAATGTACTCATATTCAAAATAATACTCATATGAATCTACTCATCTACTAATACACTCATCTACATATTACTCAAACTAGTGGGGACAGGGCCTCTAGTCCCGGCCCGTAAGGGGCTTTAGTCCCGGTTCACCAACCGGGACCAAAGAGGCGGAACTAAAGGCCTAACCTTTAGTCCCGGCCCTGTTCCAAGCCGGGACCAAAGTTGCTCCACGTGGGCGCCTTGGAACGCCCTCAGGGGCAGGCCCTTTAGTCACAGGTCTTAGCACAGACCGGGACTAAAGGATCCGTTTGTTTATTTTGTTTATTTGACCCAAAAAGTTACCTTTTTATTTATTTTTCAAATTTTATTTTTGAATATTCTTTTATTTGTTTTTATGTTTTATTTCAATTTTTAAATCTTTGATTTATTTGACAATTTAATCTCTAATCACCCATCCTCACTGCTCTAGCGTAGATTACTCATTTCAAATCGTCTAACTTCTTGGCCGGTCACCCATCCTTTCACTGCTTCAGCCCGAGCACGCTTAACTTATTGGTTCTATCGCCCGTAGTTGCCAAGTCTGTACTTGTTGTTCTCCTGACAATAGTAAGCTATCAATCCTAAACAACCTAGGGTTTGATGTCATGTCACATGATTTAATTTTTTGAATTCAAACAATTATTAAAATAAACAAAATAAGTAATAATAATAGTGAATGTCAATGAAAACAACCTAAAGAATTTAAATAAAATTATTTTTTCTTATTTTTGTGGAAAAAACTTCTTTTTGCCATAAGTTTTTTTACATTTGGAATTTTGAGCATCTGAGAAAACTTCACCGGGCAAGCCCCGGCGAAATCGATTCCCAATTTTCTCTAGTTTTTTTTGATATATTAAACTTTTTTTGACGTCATATGCAAAAGTTATGGCCGTTTTACATTTTTCCCTTTTTTGAAAAAACGGTCAAAATTCATATCTCAAAATTTGTATACCAACTAGGCACTAAAACCTAACTACATCTCAAAGGATTTTATTTTTTGAAGATTTTAGCATTTTTGTTTATTTTCTACAAAACTAAAAAAGACGGTCCAGGAGGGTAGAGTTTGAAAATTTCAGAATCCCCCTTTAGCCAAGAGTCCAATCATACCCGTCGACTACATTTGCTAGCACCGTCCCCGCGAGAATCACAACTAAGGTTAACAAAGCCAGAGTTAACCCTTTATAACTTTATTTGCTATGTTGAGCTAAATGACCCTGAAATTGAAAAGAACTATAATGACCTCTGAAAATGTTGAAACTTGGCATGGTATCATCATTTCATCCACATAGCTTGTGCTAAAAAGTTGAGAGGGTTACAACAAAAACTGGATGCACTTCGTGTACAAACTGGACCATCTCCTTCGAAGTATCACGGTTTCGGACGAAAACCCATCTGCTAGAAAGATATTTTATTTTTTTTACTTATTTCAACTTCAGACATTTTATGAATTTTGTGCATTCAATATAAACCATTCAAAACCACATCCTAAATTTCGACCCTTTATAACTTCATTTGCTATTTTTCATGCATTTAATGATTTTTTGACCTAAATGACCTGGAAATTGAAAAGCCCGACAAATGAACTCTCAATAGGTTGAAACTTGGCATCGTACCATCATTTGTACCACATAGCATGTGCTAAAAAGTTGAGAGGGTTACGTCAAAAACTGGATGCACTTCGTGTACAAAATGAACAATCTCTTTCGAACTATGAGGGTTTCGAACGAAAACTCATCTATTGCAAAGGGATTTCATTTTTTTGAACTTATTTGAACTCCATACTTTTTGTGTGTTTAAAATACACCATTTAAAGCCACATCATAAATTTTCAATATTTTTTGACTTCATTTGGTATTTTTCATGCATTTACTTACTTTTTTGAGCTAATTGACCCTGAAATTGAAAAGCACTACAAATGAACTCTAAAAAGGTTGAAAGTTGGCATGGTATAATAGTTTCACCCACATGGCATGTGCTAAAAAGTTGAGAGAGTTACGATAAAAACTGGATGCACTTCGTGTACAAACTGGATCATCCTTCGAAGTATCAAGGTTTGAGACGAAAACCCATCTGCTACAAAGGCATTTTATTAAAATGATTTTAATTCCAGAATTTTTATTCATTCAATATGCACCATACTATAACATGTCAAAATCTACAAAAAGTACTAACTAAAAATAATAAAAAACAACAATTAAATGACTAAAACAACTATATAAGCAAAACAATATTGTTTTAGTTAAAATCCAAATTTGAATTATTCTAAAAATAACCAAATAAATCTTACTGTGATAACAATCTAGCAGATGACTAGGAGAAAAAAGATTTAAATTAAAAAATATTTGTAAACTCAAGTTATTCACAATTTGGGTTTGAAGCAAATTTGAACAAATTCAAATTTAAGCCATTCAAATTTAAAAACTAATTGCACAAACAAAAACTAGACAAAATTTTAATCTAATGCAAAAATAATCACTCAAAATAAATTAAATATCCTAAAAGATATAAGAAATTTAAAACAAAAACTACAAACTCAAATAAAATTTAAAAACAGGAAAAAATAAAAACACAAAACCCCTTTAGTCCCGGTTCGTGTCTCGAACCGGGACTAAAGGTCTACCCTTTAGTCCCGGTTCAAGACACGAACGAGGACTAAAGCCTCCAAACCCTTTAGTCCCGGTTCGAGACACGAACCGGGACTAAAGGTCCCTTTTGAACCGGGACTAATGACCGACCGGCGCCGTTGCCGTTCGAACCGGGACTAATGCTAACATTAGTCCTGGTTCGTAATGGAACCGGGACTAATGTGTAAATTGAGCTGGGACGGAAGCCCCTTTTTCTACTAGTGTCATATCCTAACTACTCATATGAATCTACTCATATCCTAACTACTCATATGAATCTACTCATATGAATCTACTCATATCCTAACTACTCATTTCCTAACTACTCATATGAATCTACTCATCTACTCATATTAATCTACTCATCTACTCATCTTTAAAAAATAACCAATTCCATTTGGATAGAGAGATGGGAAACGGAAGAGATTACCTCGTAGCCAAGCTTGGGGGATCAATCCATGGAAGAAATCACCAGATCTGAAGGGGGTGGGGGAGGGGATTCGGACTTGGAGATGAGCTAGCCGCCGCCGGTTTGAATGGGGAATGAGGAGGCGGTGGGGGAGGGGGGCTAGCCCGTGGCTGTATAAGTATAAGGCTTAGGCGTCAGACTGCCTGGGGGGTGGGCCCTCTCTGCCAGGTGGTCGGGGCGTGTGGCGCCGATGGCTTAGGTGTCACATAGTGTAGTGTGGAGCCTAGGCGTCGGGCACCACACAAAAGGGTTAGACGAGTGAAATGTTTCGCGTTAGGGTTCACTTCGTGAGTTCTTTCGCCCGAGGGGTCATTTTTGTCAATTTTGCCTCCACTTTAACGTCTGTGTCTAGCGGTACAGTGCATGCATGCGATGGGAGAAGTCGGTGTGCAATGCCACGGCCGTCCAGTCCTTGGTGTACCTTTGTGTTTAAGACATGTAAGGCCTACATTCTGTGGACGGAACTCCAAAATTCAGGACAACATCAAGAATTACAAAGTTAGGTTTCTCTTGAGAAATCGACAAATCTTCAAGGAAGTTGTTTCTTTTCTGCATACACATGAAAGAAGTCTATAATCAATGTGTGAAAGACAACTCACTATGTATGCAGTGGTGTGTTGACCGCTAGATGAAACTGTAGATTTGGTGGGAGGACGACCGGATGAGGAGCAGTGCTAGGGCTGGATGCGTTGGTGTTCTTTTTCATTGATGAAGTGGTGCGTTGGAGAGGTTGGATCAGGGGAGGAAGGAGACTTCCATAGGTTGTTGTTGCCTTTTTTTGCTGAAGATACTTCAAGGTGGGACATCGGATTTAAAAAGGAAATCCTTTTTAGGTATATTTTTATTGTGACGTGATTCGAGAAGGAAAACGTGTACCTGATTTTTTTCCCGAGGGGAGTGTTTACGTGATTCAATAAGCCTGATATAGTGCTCCTAAGAAACAGACCTGATATCCCTTACAAAACAGTCCTGATATGGGAACACCGTGACAAGAAAGCTACAATGAGTTGTGCAACAAAGTAACATAAATTGGATGGTAGGGATGTACTGCTAATTAAATTTGATGGGTGGGATAATTTTAATGATGTGGATTAACGTGGAACCTCGTTTGGTGCATCCAATTAGTAAATATAAGATAGGTGAGGTATGGTATTGTGGTGAGGTTGCAGTAGCACTAAGCATTATTTGGTGGCTAACTTACGATTACTAGAGTAAGATGAGAACCTATGCAAGTCACTCGCAAATTAAGTATGATCAAGAGGTGATCCTGAACACCTGCTTGTGTCAAACATAACCCCACCGTGTTCTCCTTCCGAACTCCCTCGAAAAGAGACAATCATGGGTACAAAAACAATTGATTCAGTTTTTAATTAAGTTTACTTCAATTTTATTATAACTGGGTGTTAAACAAATTTCCTAGTTTCCACATAACCGCGGGAACGTATTTCCAAAATATTTAACCCTGTAGGGGTGCTCCAACTAGTCCATCAGAAACTATCACAAGTAGCCCTGAAGAAAAAACCTCAACCTTGAGATAGCCCAAGGTATCCTCGATATCCCACTGCACAAGAAATTCGCTAAGAGTAAAACAAATCCAGAAAGACCGTCCGGCATAGGAGCCGCGCGTGTCTCTTTCTTACGGCACAACCAAATGGGCAAGACGTCTGGATGGCTCAAACATCGGCTGACCATGGGACGCTGAACATGTCCCGGTTTGGACCAACACTCATGAGGAGCACTTGCCCGGGTCGTTCTTTAAGATCTACGTGGTTGCTATTCTCTATGAATTTTTTATTAAGTTGTTTAGAAAATATAATACCAATGTTGGGTTTTGCTAGAAGAGTTTTAACACAAAACGAATTATCAAGAGGGTCCCCATAACAATTCCAAGCGTGTTAGGAGCACTCAATATGGAACATAAAACCGGTAATTAGAAACTAGTGCGGCAAAATAAGCACATTACGCCAACTAAAAGGCCAATACTTCCGCCTTTTACCAAGTATATATGTGCATTAAATTAAATAGCAATAATAAGATGATATCCCAAATATCCATGTCAGCACATGTATCACCCTGCACCTGCAACTAGCAATGCTATAAGAAGGGTTGAGCAAGCGCTAACTTAGCCAATCAATGTTTGCTAGGATATGGAGGGGTTAGAGGCCTATCATGGCATTTTGGGAGGCTTAACATTCAGGTGGTAGGCAGCGATAATTAATGATAGAAATGAGGAAACGAAGCATAACAAAATTATAAACGATATCAAGGTCACGATCATCTCGCCTGACACTTCTTCTGGGGAATAGAACTCTTGCTCTCCAGGAATGTCCTCAACAACATCCTTGTAATCGTACTCGAAACACGGCGCTACACAAAAGAAAATACAATCTCCAATTAACAAATAGCCACGACACAATGCTCAAACAATATTATGCATGAGTATGATGTGAATGAAGCATGGCAATGCTGCACTAGTCATCTTTCTCAGGCAATTATTTGGTTATTAACATTCTGGACAGACCCTCAAGATTAATTATTTGTACATGCATGAAAATGGAAACAATGAATGCATCACGATAAAATGAGACAAATGTATATGAAGAACATAGCAAATCGAGTTACAGATCTCTCGGAACTCTCACGACAAGGTATGGAAGGTAACGATGATGAAACAAAATTTGAGAGAGCCTATGGGCAATTCCTTGGCATCCCAAGTTTGCCACTGGATTGGGCACAAAATTCTACGTGAAATAGACCTAAATATCATGCAAAAAAGGGGTACAATTCTGACAAAGTGCAAAAACAATTCTACAAGCAATGTGTCCAAAAAGAGCAACAAGTCATTTCGCATACACCAAAACTAACACCTACATCAAGCTATCATGCTCAACCAAGGAACGGAGATGAAGTAAACATGATGCACAACCAATCATTCAAGCACCAACATGTATAGCAGCATGGATCGATGGAAATCAAGCTCACAATATGGCAATAAACACAACAAATTATGACCTAGTGAAAATACGAATTTTTCACTAGCAAAGTTAACATGATGGCATATTGACATCAATTAAACACTATGTTGCAGGAATTTTCATGGTGTGAAATTTAATAGGGTGATATAGGGAAACAACTACTACAATTAACACCAACTAACAATGAGCAAATATTGCACAGATTTAATGATATCATCCTCTCAACATGGCATGGTGAACTTAGAAGATTATCAGACTTAAGAAAATTCATAAGGTGAAGTACATAGTAGTTTACATCACCATATCACTTTCACAGGAAGAATAGCTCTGACACAAGACCTATATTGCAAAGTATTGGCACCATTTAACAGAGGGCAACATGCTCAATCATTCACACCTTTGCACGAGCACAAAGAACCTAAATATACTTAGCAATCAACATGGAAAGACAACTACTTAATAACAGTTGTCATACTGAGTTATATTTCACCCCACTAAATCAACAACAATGATATAGCATGTTGATAGCATGAATTCCACCTATAGACAAGGTTTTTCATGGAAAGAAAAATACCAGGACGTAGTACTCCAAATAAGCTTCAACTTTCATGTAGACAAGTTTACCAAAGGGTGCACAGAATGCTTGATACAAAATTCACAAAAGATCATCATGGTGAAGATATCATGCACATCAACTTTCTCAAAAGAGAAAACTAATGCCACAAATTATATCGTTGGATTCTTCTACCCCAAATTCATATATCGTAAGCATGTATTGCACTAGAAAAAGAAGCCACAAACCACAAGAAAAAGAAAAATAACCAGGTACATCCTAGTATATGCCACATTTGGCATACACCCAAATTGGACACTCCCTAATTTGGAAACTTGCCCTATATTGCATATTAGCATTCAGGGAAGTAAAACAAAAACAAATAAACTCACACGGGGTATGATACGTCTCCAAGGTATCTATAATTTTTGATGGTTTCATGCTATTATCTTGTCAAACTGTGGATGTTTTGTATGCCTTTTATATATTTTTTGAGACTAACTTATTAACTCAATGCCAAGTGCTAGTTCCTGTTTTTCCATGTTTTTGACCCCTTTCAGAGGAGGATTTTGAACGCAGTCCAAACGGAATGAAACTGCCAAAAAGATTTTTTTCCGAAACAAAAAAAGATCGGAAGCCTGAGAATCAGGGCAGGGGGCCTGCAGGGACCCCACAAGCCCCCTAGCCGCGGCCACACTTTATGTGATGTTCTGGGTTTATAATAATAACTAGAGTCTCCCACTTGCACTAGAGTTACCCAAATTATAATAATAACTATACATTTATTATTGCCTCTAGGGCATAATTCCAACAGTCTCCCACTTGCACTAGAGTCAATAATCTAGCCGTCACATCACCATGTGATTTACATCGTAATAAATCTAACACCCATACAGTTCTGGTGTCGATCATGTTTTGGCCGTGGAAGAGGTTTAGTCAGCGGGTCTGCTATATTCAGATCCGTGTGCACTTTGCATATATTCACGTCCTCCTCCTCGACGTAGTCGCGGATGAGGTTGAAGCGTCGTTTGATGTGTCTGGTCTTCTTGTGAAACCTTGGTTCCTTTGCTAAGGCAATGGCACCAGTGTTGTCACATAACAAGGTTATTGGATCCAGTGCACTTGGCACCACTCCAAGATCCGTCATGAACTGCTTCATCCAGACACCCTCCTTAGCCGCCTCCGAGGCAGCCATGTACTCTGCTTCACATGTAGAATCTGCTACGACGCTTTGCTTGGAACTGCACCAGCTTACTGCACCCCCATTAAGAATAAATACGTATCCGGTTTGCGACTTAGAGTCGTCCGGATCTGTGTCAAAGCTTGCATCGACGTAACCTTTTACGGCGAGCTCTTCGTCACCTCCATACACGAGAAACATCTCCTTAGTCCTTTTCAGGTACTTCAGGATATTCTTGACCGCCGTCCAGTGATCCACTCCTGGATTACTCTGGAACCTACCTGCCATACTTATGGCCAGGCTAACATCCGGTCTAGTGCACAACATTGCATACATGATAGAGACTATGGCTGAAGCATAGGGGACGGAGCGCATATGCTCTCTATCTTCATCAGTTGCTGGGCACTGAGTCTTACTCAATCTCGTACCTTGTAACACTGGCAAGAACCCTTTCTTGGACTTTTCCATTTTGAACCTCTTCAAAACTTTATCAAGGTATGTGCTTTGTGAAAGTCCTATCAGGCGTTTTGATCTATCCCTATAGATCTTAATGCCTAGAATGTAAGCAGCTTCTCCTAGGTCCTTCATAGAGAAACTTTTATTCAAGTAACCTTTTATGCTCTCCAAAAGCTCTACATTGTTTCCAATCAGTAATATGTCATCCACATATAATATTAGAAACGCCACAGAGCTCCCACTCACTTTCTTGTAAATACAAGATTCTCCAACCACTTGTATAAAACCAAATGCTTTGATCACCTCATCAAAGCGTTTGTTCCAACTCCGAGATGCTTGCACCAGTCCATAAATGGATCGCTGGAGCTTGCATACCTTGTCAGCATTTTTAGGATCGACAAAACCTTCGGGTTGCATCATATACAACTCTTCCTTAAGGAAACCGTTAAGGAACACCGTTTTGACATCCATCTGCCAGATTTCATAATCGAAAAATGCAGCTATTGCTAACATGATTCTGACGGACTTAAGCATCGCTACGGGTGAGAATGTCTCATCGTAGTCAACTCCTGGAACTTGTGAAAAACCCTTTGCCACAAGTCGAGCTTTATAAACGGTCACATTACCGTCAGCGTCCGTCTTCTTCTTAAAGATCCATTTGTTCTGAATAGCCTTGCGGCCCTCAGGTAGTATCTCCAAAGTCCACACTTTGTTCTCATACATGGATCCTATCTCGGATTTCATGGCTTCTAGCCATTTGTTGGAATCTGGGCCCACCATTGCTTCTTCATAATTTGCAGGTTCATTGTTGTCTAACAACATGATTGATAAGACGGGATTACCGTACCACTCTGGAGCAGCGCGTGATCTCGTCGACCTGCGTGGTTTAACAGAAACTTGAACTGGAGTTCCATGATCATCATCATTAACTTCCTCCTCAACCGGCGTCGCAACGACAGAGGTTTCCCCTTGCCTTGCGCCACCATTCAGAGCGATGAGAGGTTCGACAACCTCGTCAAGTTCTATCTTCCTCCCACTCAATTCTCTCGAGAGAAACTCCTTCTCGAGAAAAGTTCCGTTTTTAGCAACAAACACTTTGCCCTCGGATTTGAGATAGAAGGTGTACCCAACTGTCTCCTTTGGGTAACCTATGAAGACACACTTTTCCGCTTTGGGTTCCAGCTTTTCAGGCTGAAGCTTTTTGACATAAGCATCACATCCCCAAACTTTAAGAAACGACAACTTTGGTCTTTTGCCATACCACAGTTCGTATGGTGTCGTCTCAACGGATTTTCTACTTCACTCTGAAATTGCTTGAACTTTTAAAATGTTTCAGACTTGTGCTTCATCAAGTAGACATAACCATATCTACTTAAATCGTCAGTGAAGGTGAGAAAATAACGATATCCGCCGCGTGCCTCCACGCTCATCGGACCACACACATCGGTATGTATGATTTCCAACAAGTCACTTGCACGCTCCATTGTTCCGGAGAACGGAGTTTTAGTCATCTTGCCCATGAGGCATGGTTCGCACGTGTCAAGTGAATCAAAGTCAAGTGACTCCAAAAGTCCATCAGCATGGAGTTTCTTCATGCGCTTTACACCAATATGACCCAAGCGGCAGTGCCACAAAAATACGGCGCTATCATTGTTTACTCTAACTCTTTTGGTCTCAATGTTATGTATATGCGTATCGCTATCGAGATTCAATATGAACAATCCTCTCACATTCGGTGCATGACCATAAAAGATGTTACTCATAGAAATAGAACAACCATTATTTTCATGCTCAACGCAGGCACTAAATAACAATAATTTAAGTTCATCACTAATCCCGATGGTAGTTGAAGTGACACGGTGCCGACGGCGATTGCATCAACCTTGGAACCGTTTCCTACGCGCATCGTCACTTCGTCTTTCGCCAGCCTTCGTCTATTCCGCAGTTCCTGTTTCGAGTTGCAAATGTGAGCAACAGAACCGGTATCGAATACCCAGGCACTACTACGAGAGCCGGTTAAGTACACATCAATAACATGTATATCAAATATACCTGATTTTTCTTTGCCCGCCTTCTTATCTGCCAGATACTTGGGGCAATTGCGCTTCCAGTGACCCATACCCTTGCAATAGAAGCACTCTGTTTCAGGCTTAGGTCCAGCCTTGGGTTTCTTCGGCGGATTGGCAACAGGCTTGCCGCTCTTCTTCGAATTGCCCTTCTTGCCTTTGCCGTTTCTCTTGAAACTAGTGGTCTTGCTCACCATCAACACTTGATGCTCTTTACGGAGTTCAGACTCTGCGACTTTCAGCATCGCAAACAACTCGCCGGGAGACTTGTTCATCCCTTGCATGTTGTAGTTCAACACAAAGCCTTTATAGCTTGGCGGCAGTGATTGCAGGATTCTGTCAGTGATATCTTCTTGCGGGAGTTCAATCCCTAGTTCAGCTAGACGGTTTGAGTACCCAGACATCTTGAGCACATGTTCACTGACAGACGAGTTTTCCTCCATCTTGCAAGCATAGAATTTATCGGAGGTCTCATACCTCTCGATCCGGGCGTTCTTCTGAAAGATAAACTTCAACTCCTGGAACATCTCAAATGCTCCATGACGCTCAAAGCGACGTTGAAGTCCCGGCTCTAAGCCATACAAGACTGCACATTGAACTATTGAGTAGTCCTCCTTACGTGCTAACCAAGCGTTTTTAACATCCTGATCAGCCGTAGCGGGTGGTTCATCTCCTAGCGCAGCATTAAGGACATAATCCTTCTTTCCAGCTTGTAAGATTAGCTTAAGATTACGAGCCCAGTCTACAAAGTTGCTTCCATCATCTTTCAACTTAGCTTTCTCTAGGAACGTATTAAAATTCAGGATGACACTTGCGTGAGCCATGATCTACAACACAAATATATTCAAAGTGGACTTAGACTATGTTCAAGATAATTAGAGTTCAACTTAATAAAATTATATGCTGAAATCCCACTCAAAAAGTACATCTCTCTAGTCATTTGAGTGGTTCATGATCCACTTACACTATCCCAAGTCCGATCATCACGTGAGTCGAGAGTAGTTTCAGTGGTAAGCATCCCTATGCTAATCATATCAACTATACGATTCATGATCGACCTTTCGGTCTCATGTGTTCCGAGGCCATGTCTGCACATGCTAGGCTCGTCAAGCTTAACTCGAGTGTTCCGCGTGCGCAACTGTTTTGCACCCGTTGTATGTGAACGTTGAGTCTATCACACCCGATCATCACGTGGTGTCTCGAAACGACGAACTGTAGCAACGGTGCATAGTCGGGGAGAACACAATTTCGTCTTGAAATTTTAGTGAGAGATCACCTCATAATGCTACCGTCGTTCTAAGCAAAATAAGGTGCATAAAAGGATTAACATCACATGCAATTCATAAGTGACATGATATGGCCATCATCACGTGCTTCTTGATCTCCATCACCAAAGCACCGGCACGATCTTCTTGTCACCGGCGCCACACCATGATCATCCATCAACGTGTTGCCATCGGGGTTGTCGCGCTACTTATGCTATTACTACTAAAGCTACATCCTAGCAAAATAGTAAACGCATCTGCAAGCACAAATATGTTAGTATAAAGACAACCCTATGGCTCCTGCCGGTTGCCGTACCATCGACGTGCAAGTCGATATTTCTATTACAACATGATCATCTCATACATCCAATATATCACATCACATCATTGGCCATATCACATCACAATCATACCCTGCAAAAACAAGTTAGACGTCCTCTAATTTTGTTGTTGCAAGTTTTACGTGGTGACCAAGGGTATCTAGTAGGATCGCATCTTACTTACGCAAACACCACAACGGAGATATATGAGTTTCTATTTAACCTCATCCAAGGACCTCCTCGGTCAAATCCGATTCAACTAAAGTTGGAGAAACCGTCACTTGCCAGTCATCTTTGAGCAAAGGGGGTTACTCGTAACGATGAAACCAGTCTCTCGTAAGCGTACGAGTAATGTCGGTCCAAGCCGCTTCAATCCAACAATACCGCGGAATCAAGAAAAGACTAAGGAGGGCAGCAAAATGCACATCACCGCCCACAAAACCTTTTGTGTTCTACTCGAGAAGACATCTACGCATGAACCTAGCACATGATGCCACTGTTGGGGAACGTCGCATGGGAAACAAAAATTTTCCTACGCGCACGAAGACCTATCATGGTGATGTCCATCTACGAGAGGGGATGAGTGATCTACGTACCCTTGTAGATCGTACAGCAGAAGTGTTTAGAGAACGCGGTTGATGTAGTGGAACGTCCTCACGTCCCTCGATCTGCCCCGCGAACAATCCCGCGATCAGTCCCACGATCTAGTACCGAACGGACGGCACCTCCGCGTTCAGCACACATACAGCTCGACGATGATCTCGGCCTTCTTGATCCAGCAAGAGAGACGGAGAGGTAGAAGAGTTCTCCGGCAGCGTGACGGCGCTCCGGAGGTTGGTGATGATCTTGTCTCAGCAGGGCTCCGCCCGAGCTCCGCAGAAACACGATCTAGAGGAAAAACTATGGAGGTATGTGGTCGGGCAGCCGTGAGAAAGTCGTCTCAAATCTGCCCTAAAAGCCCCATATATATAGGAGGAGGGAGGGGGACCTTGCCTTGAGGTCCAAGGGATCCCCAAGGGGTCGGCCGAGCCAGGGGGGAGGACTCTCCCCCCCCCAAACCGAGTCCTACTTGGTTTGGAGGGAGGGAGTCCTTCCCCCTTCCCACTTCTTCCTTTTTTTTCTTTCTTTCCTTTGATTTTTCTCTCTTGGCGCATAGGGGATTGGTGGGCTGTCCCACCAGCCCACTAAGGGCTGGTGTGACCCCCCAAATGCCTATGGGCTTCCCCGGAGTGGGTTGCCCCCCTCCGGTGAACTCCCGGAACCCATTCGTCATTCCCGGTACATTCCCGGTAACTCCGAAAACCTTCCGGTAATCAAATGAGGTCATCCTATATATCAATCTTCGTTTCCGGACCATTCCGGAAACCCTCGTGACGTCCGTGATCTCATCCGGGACTCCGAACAACATTCGGTAACCAACCATATAACTCAAATACGCATAAAACAACGTCAAACCTTAAGTGTGCAGACCCTGCGGGTTCGAGAACTATGTAGACATGACCCGAGAGACTCCTCGGTCAATATCCAATAGCGGGACCTGGATGCCCATATTGGACCCTACATATTCTACGAAGATCTTATCGTTTGAACCTCAGGGCCAAGGATTCGTATAATCCCGTATGTCATTCCCTTTGTCCTTCGGTATGTTACTTGCCCGAGATTCGATCCTCAGTATCCGCATACCTATTTCAATCTCGTTTACCGGCAAGTCTCTTTACTCGTTCCGTAATACAAGATCCCGCAACTTACACTAAGTTACATTGCTTGCAAGGCTTGTGTGTGATGTTGTATTACCGAGTGGGCCCCGAGATACCTCTCCGTCACACGGAGTGACAAATCCCAATCTTGATCCATACTAACTCAACTAACACCTTCGGAGATACCTGTAGAGCATCTTTATAGTCACCTAGTTACGTTGCGACGTTTGATACACACAAAGCATTCCTCCGGTGTCAGTGAGTTATATGATCTCATGGTCATAGAAATAAATACTTGACACGCAGAAAACAGTAGCAACAAAATGACACGATCAACATGCTATGTCTATTAGTTTGGGTCTAGTCCATCACGTGATTCTCTCAATGACGTGATCCAGTTATCAAGCAACAACACCTTGTTCATAATCAGAAGACACTGACTATCATTGATCAACTGGCTAGCGAACTAGAGGCATGCTAGGGGCGGTGTTTTGTCTATGTATCCACACATGTAAATGAGTCTTCATTCAATACAATTATAGCATGGATAATAAACTATTATCTTGATACAAGAATTATAATAATAACTATACATTTATTATTGCCTCTAGGGCATAATTCCAACAGGATATATCTACAATCTTAATTAATCCAAAAATCTCATCTACATATATCAAGAGGTAATTAGGATGAGTTGTATTGTCTCGTGCATATGGATTAGCTAGCAGTTTCTCTAATATACTAGAAGGAATATCATAATAACTATTTTCATTAGGTTCAGTAGGTTGAGGAGTAACTTTTTCCACTTCTGTTCAAGGAGAAGATACCCTTAAAAAACCACTCAAAGGATGGTTATCCATAGTAACAACAACAGTAAATTTCAGCATGTACCAAAAATGTTTACTTACAAAATTCCACTTACCAAAGGCGCTCGACTCGGAGGCAATGGCACCAGCTAAGAGTCTTGATGACCCAAAAGTATAGGGTATAATTAGTAGGCCTTTCAATGAGTAAGAGTGTCGAACCCAACGATCAGCATAAGTAAATTATAAGTAGTTTCAGCAAGGTATTCTCTCCAAGTGTTGTGAGTAACATTGATAGATAGTCTTGTAGCGATATAATTAATAACAAGTGACAAGTAAAAATAGTAACAAGTGTGCAAAAAGATAGACCAATCCATTTTATAGCAAAGGACATGCCTGAAACTACTCTTATATGAAGCAAGAGCTCCCAAGGACACATGGGAATTTCCATCTAGTCATGTTCATCATGTTGAGTTGATTCACGTTTGTTACTTTGATAATTTTTCTGTGGGTGGACCGGTGCTAAGGTGTAACACCCTGATTTTTCAAAAAAATTATTTTCAAAATATTTTGGAGCTTCACTTGCAAATTGGTGGATTTTCAAATTTTCTCAAGCAAGTTGGATTGTGTGTCTCTGATTTCTTGTCTCGAGAAACCCAAAACATCTTGCCTCTTGCCAAAACATTTCTTGGAATAATTTGCAATATTTAAATCTTTTAAATATTTTTTTTCTATTTTGAGGAATTATGGCATCACCATGGGTTTTGAAGCAACCTATAGTTGGGATAAGCCATTAACCCCAAATCATTTTCCACATGTTCTCAGTATCATATGATTCAAAATCTTCAAAAACATTTCATTGCCCAATGTAAAATTTTGGCTAGAATAATTATTTATTTTCTCACCAGAATTGTCACTTTGTGAAGCAACCTTATTTTTCCTAATTATAAAATTCACAATAAATACCCTTAGCTTCAAGGGATCATATTTAGTTCGAATATGGAAAAACAACTGATGGTCCAGTACAAGTTTTGAGCAGGAAAACTCTGCTAAGTTTTTGTTAAAACTAAACCTTTGTAAAGGAAGTGCTAGCTAGGTGTGCACCAATGATCTGAAATTTTTTGGACATGTGTGCACTACTAAATAACACTCATCCACCAAGTTTCACCATTAGCAGAGCTTGCATGTGTGTGCCATGAGCTCATTTGCATTCTGGACGAGAAAGATGATTTACAAAGGAACTATATTCATTTGATCTTGAAATCCTTACAAACTTTGCGAGTCTGTAGTCTTTGCTATGTTGATAACCCACACATGCTAGCTTGACCTAACCCTAACCCATTTGAGCTCTAGATCCTCCCCAAGTTTGCAGGCAGAAGCTGTAGTTGATGCCACACTTCGCAGGAGTGTGTGACTTGTCGAACTAGTGATGGATGGTGACTCGTAAGAGTACGTCGATGCAATGGACATGTCCCTGGGCTTGCGTGGCCTTGTGGCCGCCGTAGCCGTGGTGACCATGGTCCTAGCATGCCACAACGCGCGCTCGGTGCAGCCCCTGTGGTAGCTGAGCTGCTCGTGCCGTCATTCGCTGCCCCTCCTTGTGTGTGGTGTCGAGGGCGTTTCTGGCAGCTGAGTGGCACCTCCAGAGGGACCTGGGTCGTTGGAGAAGGTCACCGCCGCTCCTTGCCAAGCTCCTCCATGGACCGAACAATCGTCTCCGGCCACTTCGGTCATCCGCGAGCCCTTAATGGCGTAGGAGGCATCCCATCAATGCTCTACCCTCCTCCATCACCTCAAGTCGCTCTGCGACGGCCAGCTCACCCCCTCCTCTAGTGGCCGTGCTTATCCTCGTCGCTTCAGGAGAGATCGGCCGCGCTCGTCGCCTGCCTATTTAAGGGTCGCCCCGACCCCTTCGAGCTCTCCATCCCCCTCCTGCATCATCCAGTTGGCCCCCCAAAGAGCGAGGCAAGGCCACGAGGCCCCCTGGCCTCGAGTTATCACCTGAGCTCCGCCGCTTGTAGCCCCACCATCGCCAGCTCCAACCACTCTCCCTAGAGCCCTCTCCACCACTCCCTCGAGCTCAGGGCTTCCCCCTGGTGCTCCTCGACCCCTCGCCCGAGCCTATTGACGACCACCCGAAGGCGCCACCGCCGGAGAAGAAGGGGACGACGTCGTCAGTCTATCTCTCATCGCACTACGGGTACGTGTGTGCTCGTCGTAGACTAGCCGTTCCATTCCCCCTCGTCTCAGGCCTCTCCGTCGTCTCTAGCACCGGCGACCGTCACCGGAGAGTCGTCGCATCCCTGTCTCCTCTTCCCCTCTCTCTGTTTAAAAGAGGTAGGCCCCACCTGCAAGTGGGTGAGGCCCGCGGCCGAAGCGGTAAGTGGAGGCGCCCCCTCCACTTTACGTCTTCGACGTGGCCTCTGTCAGGTTCTTTTATTATTTTTTTTTTATTTTCAGTTTTGACCAGCAACTTTGACCATTTATATCTTTTTATTCTGAAGTCAAAATCACTTGATTCCTTTTGCATTGAGTTGGTACTGATCCCCTCTATTTTCTGGTAAAGTTTGGTATTTTTCTTACAGTCATAGATATTCTGATTAATAAAAAGGTGTTATATGACTGTTTTCCTTTCTTTTTCTAGTTCAAATATATTTCAAAAATAAACTTTGATGACCAGGAGTGTTTGAACAACGCCACTTATCAAGGCAAGCCATTATATCCATGTGGTGTAGTATTGCATAAGCATAGCATATTTTCATGCATTATGTTCACTTACTTTGCTATAAAATAAATGCCTAATAAATTATCAAATAAAAATATGTGCTTACTGTTATAAATCACTATGTTTACAATAACTTAGTGGTTCATCTTGAGTCACCTGTCCGGGCATAACCGTACAACCACATCTTGTCGATATGGGACGGCCGTGAATTGAGCTCATCTCGTGATATTTCACCGGTACCTCCAAAGAGGGAGGGTTATGCACGCGTGCTACCTTGGCCCGGTAGGCGGTGATAACCCTGTGAGCCCAGTTGAGTTGAGTTGGGCCCGTCCATAGTTGGGATAGTTCAGTTTGGCCACGACGGTGGGAGGTGTCATGAGGACACAGGGCCACCCATGGCAAGACTCCGGGAGAGAGTGATTGCCGGTGGTACGATGAAAGAGTCATGGGTCAGGCAAGTCCCGTTGGAGTAATGCTGGTGTGCCCGAATGGGATGACGAGGTCACTGCTCCATAGTGTGGGTAAAGTGTGCAACATTTGCAGAGTGTCAAACCTATTCGAATAGCCGAGTCCATGTTAATGGACAGCCCGACCAGACCTGAGTAGATGGTCAACCATGTTAATATTAGTTATGATGGAAGAACTCTTCAACTGAGTGGAGATGCTTGATGAGTATCCGGGTGGTTGTGAGACAACCTCGGGCATGAGTAAGTTGTTAATCAATATAGCAAGTGGTATTATTTACAATTTGTTGCCATGCTATTGTTTGCTGCATTACTTGGTTATTGTGAGCTTGCGAGTACATTCCAAGTACTCACCTGGCATATCATGCCAGATGCAGGAGAAGCCGAGGACGGAGGTCGTGATGGTTCGTACTAGGAAGTGCCCATAGCAGTGTCCCTGTGTATGGAGTTGCCGCTATGTTCCACTACGCCGTAGAAATACTTAGTAGTCTCGAGGCCCCACTATGTTTCATAAATAATGTAGATACTATTGCAGCACCAAGGGTGCCTTTGACCTCGCTATCATTGTAAGATATGTACTTGTAACCTTATGCTATCAATAAAGTCAGCTCAGTACTGTTCCAAGTTGTTGAGTGTTTCCAGAAGACATGATCTCTGGGTTGGAAACACTGGTAATCGGGTTCTTTAAATCGGGGTGCCACATAAGGTGCTATTCGTACTTGAACAAGCAACCCACTTTTCATTACCCCCTCTCGTAACCATCTACCACTATGAAATAAGAATTAAGATAAATCTAACTATAGCATGAAACATGTGGATCCAAATCAACCCTTTATGAAATAACACATAAACTAGGTTTTAAGATTCTATCACTGTCGCAACTCATCATCTACTTATTGAACACAATACCTTTCCTTAGGCCTATAACATGGTGAAGTGTCATGTACTCGATATTCACATGATATCGCTACGAGAAGCAACAATAAACATATAATCAAGTGTTGGGGAACGTTATAGGGGAAACAAAAAATTTCCTATGCACACGAAGACCTATCAAGGTGATGCCCATCTACGAGAGGAGATTAGATCCACATACCCTTGTAGATCGCTAAGCGGGAAGCATTAAAAATGCGATTGATGTAGTGGTATAGCTTCGTGATTCAAATCACCGTCGTCCCACGATCCATTCCGAACTAGCGCCGAACGGACGGCACCTCCGTGTTCAACACACGTACAACTCAATGACGATCTCGGCCTTCTTGATCCAGAAAGAGAGACGGAGAAGTAGATGAGTTCTTCGGTAGCGTGACGGCACTCCGTTGGTGGTGATGATCTACTCCTGCAGGGCTCCGCCCGAGCTCCTCATAAATCCGATCTAGAGGAAGAACTATGTGGTATAGGTTTGAGTTGCACGTGGCAAAGTTATGTCTCAAAAAGCCCTAAACCACCAATATATATATAGGAGGAGGGGAGGGGCTAGCCTTGGGGCTCGAGGGAGCCCCAAGGGCGCCGGCCGAGTGGGAGGAGGTGGACTCCCACCACAATTCGGTTTGGGGGAAGGAGTCCCCTCCTTCCTTCCCACCTCCCCCTTTCCTTGTGTTTTCTTTTCTTTTGTTTTTTTCACTTGTGGCGCCATGTACCTATTGGGCTGGCCTCACCAGACCACTAAGGGCTGGTGCACCACCAGAGGGTCACTAGGCTCATTCCCGGGTGGGTGGGCCCCTCCCGGTGAATACCCGGAACCCATTCGTCACTCCCTGTACACTCCCGGTATTGACCGAAACTTTCCGGTGACCAAATGAAACCATCCTATATATCCGGAAATCCTCATGACGTCCGCGATCTCATCCGGGACTCCGAACAAGCTTCGGTAACCACACATATAACTGAACTATAATAAAACATCATCGAACCTTAAGTGTGCAGACCCTACGGGTTCGAGAACTATGTAGACATGACCCGAGACACTCCTCGGTAAATATACAATAGCAGGACCTGGATGTCCATATTGGATCCTACATATTCTACGAAGATCTTATCAGTTGAACCTCTGTGCCAAGGATTCATATAATCCCGTATATCATTCCCTTTGTCCTTCGTTATGTTACTTACCCGAGATTTGATCGTCGGTATCTGTATACCTACTTCAACCTCGTTACCGGCAAGTCACTTTCCTCGTTCCGTAATACAAGATCACGTGACTTACACTTGAGTCACATTGCTTGCAAGGCTTGTTTGTGATGTTGTATTACCGAGTGGGCCCCGAGATAGCTCTCTCTCACACAGAGTGAAAATTCCCAGTCTTGATACATGCTAACTCAACGGACACCTTCGGAGATACCTGTAGAGCACCTTTATAGTCACCCAATTATGTTGTGACGTTTGATACACACAAGGCATTCCTCCGGTGTCAGTGAGTTACATGATCTCATGGTCATAGGAATGAATACTTGACACGCAGAAAACAATAGCAACAAAATGACACGATCACAAGCTACGTTCATAGTTTGGGTCTAGTCCATCACATGATCCTCCCAATGATGTGATCTAGTTATCAAGTGACAATACTTGCGTATGGTCAGAAAACCTTAACCATCCTTGATCAACTGGCTAGCCAACTAGAGGCTTTCTAGGGACATTGTTTTGTCTAGATATCCACACATGTATCTATGCTTTCATTCAATACAATTATAGCATGGATAATAAACGATTATCTTGAAATAGGAAATATAATAATAACAATTTTATCATTGCCTCTAGGGCATATTTCCAACAGTCTCCCACTTGCACTAGAGTCAATAATCTAGTCCTCAGATCTCTATGAGAATTACACTGTAATGAATCTAACACCCATACAGTTCTGGTGTTGATCATGCTTCACTCGTGGAAGAGGTTTAGTCAGCGGATATGCTACATTCAGATCCGTGTGCACTTTGCAAATATTTACGTCCTTGATACATCTCCATCGTATCTACTTTTCCGAACTCTTTTTCCCTTGTTTTGGATTCTAATTTGCATGATTTGAATGGAACTAAGCCGGACTAACGCTGTTTTCAGCAGAATTGCCATGGTGTTGTTTTTGTGCAGAAATAAAAGTTATCGGAATGATCTGAAAATTTACGGATAATTTTTCTGGAATTAATGAAAAATACCTGCGCAAAGATCCACCTAAGGGGGTGAGCCAGTGGGCCACAAGCCCACTGGCCGCGGCCATCCCCCAGGCCGCACCAACCAGGCTTGTGGAGCCCACAGAGCTCCACCGCCTCCAAACTCAGCTCTATATATTCCGTTTCGCCCAGAAAAAAATCTGGGAGAAGGAGTCATCGCGTTTTACGATACGGAGGCGCCGCCACCTCCTGTTCTTCATCTGGAGGGCAGATCTGGAGTTTGTTCTGGGCTCCGGAGAGGGGAACTCGTCGCCATCGTCATCATCAACCTTCCTCCATCACCAATTCCATGATGCTCTTCACCGTTCGTGAGTACTCTCATCGTAGGCTTGCTGGACGGTGATATGTTGGACGAGATCTATCATATAATCGAGTTAGTTTTGATGGGGATTGATCCCTAGTATCCACTATGTTCTGAGATTGATGTTGCTACTACTTTGCCATAATTTATGCTTGTCACTAGGCCCGAGTGCCATGATTTCAAATCTGAACGTATTATGTTGTCGCCAATATATGTGTGTTTTAGATCCTATCTTGCAAGTTGTAGTCACCTACTATGTGTTATGACCCGGCAACCCCGGAGTGACAATAGCCAGAACCACCCCCGGAGATGACCATAGTATGAGGAGTTTATGTATTCACCAAGTGTTAATGCGTTGGTCCGGTTCTTTATTAAAAGGAGAACCTTAATATCCCATAGTTTCCATTAGGACCCCGCTGCCACGGGAGGGATGGATAATAGATGTCATGCAAGTTCTTTTCTCTAAGCACGTATGACTACATACGGAATACATGCCTACATTAGATTGACGAACGGGAGCTAGTTACTTATCTCTCCGTGTTATAGCTGTTACATGATGAATCACATCTGGCATACTCATCCATCACCGATCCACTGCCTACGAGTCTTTTACTAACTGGTCCTTCCTACGTTACTTTGCCGCTACTACTGCCACTGTTGTTGTTGTTACTGTTGCTCTGTTGCTACTGCTGTCACTACTATTGTTACTTGCTACTTTGCTGTTACCTGCTGCAACACTTTACTGGCGCCATTGATACAAACAAGTTAGGAATAGTCTGCCGTCAACAGACCACTTTCTGGCACCGTTGCTATCATACCACTTTGCTACTGATACTTTGCTTGCAGACACTAATCTTTCAGGTGTGGTTGAATTGACAACTCAGTTGCCAATACTTGAGAATATTCTATCGCTTCCCCTTGAGTTGAATCAATAAATTTGGGTTGAATAATCTACTTTCGAAAACTGTTGCGATCCCCTACACTTGTGGGTTATCAAGACTATTTTTTGGCGCCGTTGCCGGGGAAGCACAACTATATTCTCTGAGTCACTTGGGATTGACGTCTGCTGGTCACTATGAGGAATCTGAGAGATCCAAGAACTAAAGTCTTGCCTTCCACTACGAGGACAGGTAAGGAACTGCCATCTAGTTGTGCACTTGATTCACCTTGAGTTTTGAGTAAGTTTGCGACATCGCCTCCTGCTAGAAATCTTGATATGTCGCATGTGCACTACAGGAATCAGCTTCTTTGCCGTCTGCCATCACAGACGGCAAAGACAATATCCCAGACGGCAAAGACAATATCACAGACGGCAAAGATTCTCATGGCTGGCAAATTTTTTGCGTCAGCCTACGACGGCATATGACCTTCTTTGCCGTCTGCCCCCCAAAGCGGACGGCAAAGCTCTTTGCCAGCAGCTTTCCTTAGGAGCAGTCGGCAAAGTGCTCGAGACGGCAGCCGACACGCGTTTTCTCCGTTAGGGGTTAACGGAGGCTTTGCCGTCTGCCTCCCCGTCCATCTTTGTCGTCTGCCTTCTCCTCCCCTCCCCTCGCCCTCCATCTTTGTCATCTGCCTCCCCGTCCATCTTTGCCGTCTGCCTGCTCCTCCCCTCCCCCCTCTCTCCACTCTTTGTCGTCTGCCTCCTCCTCCCCCCCTCCTATGTTCCCTCTTCTTTGCCGTTTGCCCACCCTGGAGGCTGACGGCAAAGAGACTACATAGACACCCCAGGATACACAGCTGGGTGCCATGTGGCACCTTTGCCGTCTGCCAGCTGCTGGCATAGGTCTTTGCCATCAGCTGGCAGACGGCAAAGAGCCCATATAGTTCCTGTTTTTTTGTTTTATATTATTTCACAGCACATATACATATATATATATATATATTTGACAACACATTTATATAATTCACCACACATATATGATATATAGTTCACCACACATATACTTGCCAGCACATATATATAATTCACCACACATATATGATTCACCAATGTACATCCCCATATATCCAAAGAACCAATATACCAAGTATTGCACTGTTTATCCATATATACATATACATATAATTCGACATTGTTCATCAACTCAAATGAAAACTAGATGATATACATATAAAGTTCATCCATCGACATTGTTCAACTCCATGAATGCCACCTTCCATGCATGTAGTATATCCAATCTGCAAAAATGTGAATAAGAAAGTTAGAAGAAGAAAAAAATATGATGTTTTTCAGCTAATTATGTCATTTTTAGCGGAAAACAAGCTAAGTATATGTGTGGTGAACTATATATCATTTGTTGGAGCTAAATTACCTAATTATGTCTTTTTTGCGCTAAATGGGCTAATTATCCCATTTTAGAGGAAAACAAGGTAAGTATATAATATTCATGAGCTAACCAAGGTTCTTATTCCATTTTGAGGTTATTATGGCATTTTGGAGCTAAATGGGCTAATTATGTCATAGTTGGGTTAATTAAAGCAAGGATAATATGAAAGAGGAGAAGAAAGAGGAGGAGGAGGAGAAGAAGAAGAAATCAAGAAGGAGGAGAAGGAGGAGAAGGAGGAGGAGGAGAAGGACTAGAAGGTCCTTGGCCTTCTCCTCCTCCTCCTCCTCCTCCTCATCCTCCTTCTCCTTCTTCTCTTCTTCTTCTTCTTCTTCTCTTCTTCTTCTTCTTCTTTCTTTTCATTTTGCCTATTTCTTCTCCTCTTCTCCTCCTGTTGGAGCTAAATTACCTAATTATGTCTTTTTTGAGCTAAATGGGCTAATTATCCCATTTTAGAGGAAAACAAGTTTAGTATATAATATTAATGAGCTAACCAAGGTTCTTATGCCATTTTGAGGTTATTATGGCATTTTGGAGCTAAATGGGCTAATTATGTCATTGTTGGGTTAATTAAAGCAAGGATAATATGAAAGAGGAGAAGAAAGAGGAGGAGGAGGAGAAGAAGAAGAAATCAAGAAGGAGGAGAAGAAGGAGAAGGAGGAGGAGGAGAAGGACTAGAAGGTCCATGGCCTTCTCCTCCTCCTCCTCCTCCTCCTCATCCTCCTTCTCCTTCGTCTCTTCTTCTTCTTCTTCTCTTCTTCTTCTTCTTCTTTCTTTTCATTTTGCCTATTTCTTCTCCTCTTCTCCTCTTGTTGGAGCTAAATTACCTAATTATGTCTTTTTTGAGCTAAATGGGCTAATTATCCCATTTTAGAGGAAAACAAGCTAAGTATATAATATTAATGAGCTAACCAAGGTTGTTATGCCATTTTGAGGTTATTATGGCATTTTGGAGCTAAATGGGCTAATTATGTCATTGTTGGGTTAATTAAAGCAAGGATAATATGAAAGAGGAGAAGAAAGAGGAGGAGGAGGAGAAGAAGAAGAAATCAAGAAGGAGGAGAAGGAGGAGAAGGACTAGAAGGTCCTTGGCCTTCTCCTCCTCCTCCTCCTTCTCCTTCTTCTCTTCTTCTTCTTCTCTTCTTCTTTTTCTTCTTTCTTTTCATTTTGCCTATTTCTTCTCCTCTTCTCCTCTTGTTGGAGCTAAATTACCTAATTATGTCTTTTTTGAGCTAAATGGGCTAATTATCCCATTTTAGAGGAAAACAAGCTAAGTATATAATATTAATGAGCTAACCAAGGTTCTTATGCCATTTTGAGCTTATTATGGTATTTTGGAGCTAAATGGGCTAATTATTTCATTGTTGGGTTAATTAAAGCAAGGATAATATGAAAGAGGATAAGAAATAGGAGGAGGAGGAGAAGAAAAAGAAATCAAGAAGAAGGAGGAGGAGGAGGAGGAGAAGGATAGAAGGTACTTGGCCTTCTCCTCCTCCTCCTCCTCCTCCTCCTCCTGCTTCTCCTTCTTCTCTTCTTCTTCTTCTTCTTCTTCTTCTTTCTTTTCATTTTGCCTATTTCTTCACCTCTTCTCCTCTTGTTGGAGGTAAATTACCTAATTATGTCTTTTTTGAGCTAAATGGGCTAATTATCCCATTTTAGAGGAAAACAAGCTAAGTATATAATATTAATGAGCTAACCAAGGTTCTTATGCCATTTTGAGCTTATTATGGTATTTTGGAGCTAAATGGACTAATTATGTCATTGTTGGGGAAATTAAAGCAAGGATAATATGAAAGAGGATAAGAAAGAGGAGGAGGAGGAGAAGAAGAAGAAATCAAGGAGGAGAAGGAGGAGAAGGAGGAGGAGGAGAAGGACTAGAAGGTCCTTGGCCTTCTCCTCCTTCTCCTCCTCCTCCTCCTCCTCCTCCTCCTTCTCCTTCTTCTCTTCTTCTTCTTCTTCTTTATTTTCATTTTTCCTATTTCTTCTCCTCTTGTTGGAGCTAAATTACCTAATTATGTCTTCTTGGAGCTAAATGGGCTAATTATCTCATTTAAGAGGAAAACAAGCTAAGTTTGGAGGAGAAACTTACCGTAGTGGTCATCAAGGAGGAGAAACACCTCGGTTGCTCGCGGCGGCTTCGTTTGGAGACGGTTGCCCTGGAGAAGGGTCGTGCGATGCTGCTCGGGAGTTATTCTGCAGAAAAGATATTTTGCAATGTCTCAGTTAGCATGATGACACTCAATTATTAATACTAGTTTATATTGAAACTCACCGTGCCAATCAAAGAGAAGACGGGCATCGGCGGAGGGACTTGACCAGTCTTCTCGCACAGACCCTGAAGAGTGGGTCGTATTAGTTAGTATTGAAACAGACATTACACACATGATTTGGCTAATGTGAAAAAAAACATACCACAAAAAGCTCGTACATGGCCCGTTGACCCGCCTCATTCCGGGCCCTCTCCTCCTCAAGCAATCGTGTCGTGGTCTGGTCCCTCTCATCAAGAGCAGCCTAAAGAGCAGCCTGGCTTGCCAATCTCTCTTTCTCAAGAGCAGCTTGGTTTGCGCTCTCTCTTTCTGAACATCAGCCTCAAACACCATTCCTCGTTACCACTGTAATGATCTATGGTGACACACATAATGAAATTGATGAAAGTGTTCTTAGTCCGTACAACTAACCTCGATGGCAAGTTCGACTCGCCGTGGACGACGCGTTATCTCAGGACAGTTGCTCGACTGACGCGCCTTGATCTCCGGATGAGTGAGTGGACAACGTATTATCCCATCTCCAATGGCTATCGAGCCATGGGGCCTCCCGCCACTAGATATCATCACCAGCTCTGGATCCAAAGGTTCCTGGCTAGGGTTAAAGTCATCCCCTTTCGTAGCCTTCCCCGCGTCCCTGTATGCCACGAGCTTCTGGTGAGATGATATGTTGGTGAAGTTATTGGGATCATCCAGGTCAGACTCAGAGAATGCCTTCGCCTTCTTGTACGAGGCAGTATGGGCCATGCGATAAAGGTCGTACAAGTGTGGCATCTCAGTCTTATTGTGATGCGCCTAAAAGAGAGGAACAAAATATTAGCATCAAGAATGAATTGCATGAATCATGAAGCAAATCACATACCCAGTTTCGTCCAAACTGAAGTAAGTTGGCGCTGCCTTGATGGTGTGGCACACCTACCATTTGGCTACGCCGATCCTTCGCATTCTCGTGGATGGCTCGCCAGCTGCCTATGCACCACTCATCAACCAACGCCTCCCAACAATCCATCTTCTCCGTACACCATCTCGGGGGCACCTGTAAGTTATTAGAAAGAATTTTCACCGCTACGCCTATGAATGAAATCAAGAAAACTACGTAGAAGGACTTAAGAATAGGTAATTACCTTCATGTATTGCTCCTTCTTCAGAAACTTTCCGCGGCAATCCTTCTTCTGCTTGTTAATACCACGCGTGGCGTAGTAATCTCGAATAGCCTGCGGCCGAGCCTCGTGGCTCAAGTTCTGTAGTAACCGCCTACACTCGACCTCGAGAACCCTGGCCGCCTCCTCCTCATATCCATCCTCACACCTATAGAAGGTCTGCAATCAAACGTGAAAACACCGATTATTACAATAATTAGCTATATTGTTAATTTTAGATTCTGTAAAAGGATAATTTACCCAAAAGCTCTTGATCACCATCTCGGCCCTCGTGTGGCACAAGACACCATCTAGAATCTCCTCCGGCGGGGCCTGCGCAGCCTGGTAGTGCTCCCAGGTAAATCCTAGACTAGGAACCTGACCCTCACCAGGCAACGTGACAAACCCCGGGAAATTTGTCCGGCAAAGCACACCAAGGAGGGAGTTCGGCCTGCAGACTCCAAGAGGGTGTACCCATCCCCTGCAGTATGATAAGGTCGGCGCATTAGATATTTGAACAAACTTGAAGGCAAAAGCTAAAAAAGGGTAAATGTACTTACCTATCTCCTTCAGGTTTAATCACCGGCCTCTGCTCGCGGGTAGCCGGGGCGACTGGGAAATGTGTACTACCACGCTTGTACACGGTGGCCCCGTCCACCTGCACATCGCCCTCACTATCCGTAAGCTCATCCCCGCCATCCCCGCCCCCTGAGCCACCCGGACCCTCGGTCCAATCCGGCAACTCGGTACAATCCGGCCAAGGTTCCCATCCGGGCCTCTCCACGTTGGATGAAGCCTCCAGAACCGTAGTCTCCTCCGGCTGCTCCTGGGCCGAATGCACCTCGACCCGACGCTGCTCCTGGACCGGAGTCTCATGGGACGAATGCCCGTGAACACCAGGCTCCTGGACCGGAGTCCCCGTAGCCTCCTCCGCAAACGGGTCGACCATACTATTCCTATGCTCGGGCGAATGAGCTGGTGGTGGTGGCGAGGACGGCTCAACAGTCCTCCTGGATCTTCGGTGGCCACCACCTCTCCCTGTACCCTTCCCCTTCTTCCCTACCCGACCAGCACCTCTCCCAGTGGGCAATGCCGCCGACGAAGAAGAACCCACGGCTGGTGTCGAAAGACTCTCTGCCAAGGCTCTACGGAGAGATAATGGTGGATGGGAAATACCACCCCTCGTGCGGCGTGCCTAGGAAGAACCCGTCGAGCGATCTGGACCCGCGCCCACTATCTTTCAACACCTGCCATGGTAAAGATTAAAAGAAATTAGTACAACATAAAAAAGTTGAAGGACTGACATGAATAATAATATGTACATGAATAATAAAGATTAAAATATATATAATTTAAGTTGTGAATCTGACAAACTAATAATCATCATCAATAAATGCATCATCATCATCACTATCACGCATGTCTTAATGAATGACGTGCTCATCGGGTTCAACGGCGTGAAGTTGTGAAAGGCCTTCCTTTAATCGTTCAAGCATTGACAGGTCATCCGCATCAGTAACCTCTACGAGTTCCAGGTGTTCTGGTTTCGGCTCAGGGCTGGAGTCGGATTCATTGTCGCTGTCTACTTCCATGTTCTTGGATGAAGCACGGCGGTTCTTGAAACGTTTCTTGGAAGGACGTGTTTCTTGGAAGAATTCTCCATCATATGTGTCTGGGTTAATGTGAGGTTCATAATCCTGTTCATTTGGGAGAGGTGGTCTGACATGTGGCGGCACTTCATAAACAACATACCAACCTTCCAAATTCTTATCCGTTTGGCATGCCCACGGTAGATAGAAAACTTGGGTCGCCTGTTGAGCCGTAATATAGACATCGGGAACATCTAAATGGGTCTTTGGATTGATTTCGACTAGTCCTATATGTTCATGTGTCCTTCTAGTCTTTTTCGGCTGGAACCAATAACATTTGAAGACTACGACGTTCGGTGGGTTTTCACCATAGAATTGAAGTTCATAAATTGCTTCAACTCTTCCATAATACTTGATAACACCTTCGCCGATAGCAGAGACACCACAATTTGTAGATTTCCGGTCGGGCATAGATAGCTCTTTGACAAAGGTACGAAAGAGATACCCGTTGATGTTGTATTTCTCAAATGAATGGACCTTATAGTCAAAACCATTAGCGACTTGTCTCAATTCAGCGTCCATAGACTCTGAATTAGCCTACAAGTTCAATACGAAATGGTTGTTGCATTAGCCGCAAGTTAGACCAAGAATGAAATGGTCCATTATTGATAATTACCGTTTGTTTGAACCAAGAGATGAAACCGGGATAGCCGCCTCCTGTCTTTGACAGAAGCTCATACTTTGCGACGGAATCATTTTCGATCACCGCTCCATCCGAGAATTTGATGACGTAATGGCTGTTTGAAATATCCAGGAATAAGAGCAGTTAAAATGAATTAGAAGTTACGGGAAAATGTGCCGAGAACTGACTCGATGTACGACCGCACTTCTGTTAAGTTGTTGAAGATATACAACGAAATGTTCTGCCATTCTTCGATATCCAACGTTATTGGTTTCGAAGCACCGGCTGGTGCGAGCTTCCCTTTGAAGAGGCTGAGGTTGGACCCACCTTTTTTTTGGTCTCCATCATTGTGCCGAGGCTTCGGATTATGCAAATGATGATTTTTGGCTTCGTAGTGTGTTGTCACAAAGTTTGCCACCTCCTCAGTAATGAATGCCTCATCCATCGATGCTTCAATTCTACGCTTATTTTTACATTTAGCTCGAAGGGTCTTCTGCATCCTCTCAGTTGCATAGCACCAACGATCTTGCACGGGCCCACCCAATCTGGCCTCGGTAGGTAGATGTAAAATCAAATGTTGCATTGGATTAAAGAAGCCCGGTGGAAAGATCTTCTCTAACTTGCACAACAACTCCGGTGCAAACTCCTCCATGTCTTCTACCACGCCAGGCGACAATTCTTTCGCACAAAGAACACGGCACAAATAGCTCAGCTCCGCCAGTACTAGCCATTCATCCTCAGGAATAAAGCCACGTAACATCACCGGCATTACCCGCTCTAGCCATATGTGCCAATCATGACTCTTGAGACCAAAGATTTTTAATTTTTCAAGACTCGCTCCCCTCTTTAGATTCGCTGCATACCCATCGCGGAACAACAAGTGCATTTTGACCCACAAGATAATTTCCCTCATAGCTGGCCTTCCAAGATTGAACCAGGCCTTTGGCTTCGACCACTTCTGCTTTCGTTTGCCTTCTCGCATGTTTTGTAACGGTCTATGACATAGTGTCTCTTGATCGACTCTAGCCTTAATATTAACCTTTGTCTTCCCATCTATGTCGAACAATGTACCAAAAATAGCCTCTCCGATATTCTTTTCAGTGTGCATCATGTCGATATTGTGTGGAAGAAGGAGGTCTTTGAAGTAAGGCAGATCCCAGAAGCATGGCTTGTGAGTCCAGGCGTGTTTTGTTTTATACCCCTTGAAATACCCTAGACGCTCTGGATCAGGCTCGAGGGCGTTTAATTGATCCAGGATCTGTTGGCCTGTGAACGCAAGTGGTGCGAAGTTTTTGACAACTTTACCTTTGGTAAAGTTCTTCTTGTCTTTTCTCAACTGATGGTCAGGATCCAGGAACTGTCTATGCAAGTCAAAGCAAGAATACTTCTGACCCTCCTGCAACCAATGAAACTGAAGAGCTGCCTTGCATTGGGGGCACGGGAACCTTCCATGCACACATCATCCAGAGAATAGCGCATACGCTGGCAAGTCATGCATAGAGTACATGTACCACACATGCATTTTGAAGTTTTCTTTTCTAGCGGCATCGTATGTCTTGACCCCATTTACCCAAGCTTCTTCCAATTCATCCTTAAGCGGTTGCAGGTACACATTCATATTCTTCCCCGGATAATTGGGCCCTGGAATTATCAACGTCAGAAATATGTTCTATCTTTGCATAATCTGCCGGGGGGGGGGGAGATTGAGTGGAATGACAAATACAGGCCAACAACTGTATTGGGTTGCCGTCATGCCAAAGGGATTAAAACCATCCGTGGCGGCGCAGACTCGAGGATTCCTTGGATCTGCCGCTTTATCCTGATGCAATCCATCGACATGTTTCCACGCTTCCCCATCCGATGTGTGTACCATCATCTTATTCCCATCCGCATCTAGTTCGGTTTTTTGCCCAATTTGTGCCATGTCATCTGTCTGGTTGTCTCTTCGACCATGAAAAGACTTTGAAGTCTTGGTACGATTGGCATATACCGAAGAACACTAACTACGATTTAGGCCTGCCTCTTCTCACCCATACCGTTGTCTACCACAAGATACCTGCAAGACTCGCAATTGGGACAATAGTCCAAGTGTGCATACTCCTTCCTAAATAAGACACATCCTTTCTCACATGCATCTATCTTCTCATAGGGCATTTTAAGTACACGAAGTATTTTGTCCGACTGGTACAGGTTTGCAGGCATGACATGGCCTTTGGGTAGGAAACGTCGAAATAGTGTCATCATCGCGTCGTAGCATTCTCTTCCCAAGTTGAACTGAGCCTTCAGAGCCATTACTTGTGCAATTGCATCCAGCTGACAGAGCTCAGTGTGCTCATGGAGAGGATGTTTTGAAGACTCCAACATTTCATAAAAGGCCTTTGCAAATTCCTCCATCTCAGCTTCCGTATCCCGAGCATTATCAAAGTCTTGCACCATGTCTTCGATCCCGGTACCATGCTCGTCCGTGCGACGACGGACCACCTCAACTCTTGTGCGTTGTATAGACTCACCATGAAATGTCCACACCGTATAATTAGGCTTAAAACCCCTCCTCTGCAGGTGATTAATCATTACAGCCTCTGTCATCTTTTTATAGTTGTCGCATCCAGGACAGGGGCAATAGTTTCTTTCTTGGCCATTTGCGATTGCGGCTTTCACAAATTCCTTTGTTTTTAAAAACCATTCTTTCGTCATCTCTTTCTGACTAGGGTGACCGGTATACATCCACGCACGATCACTCATCTTGCGTAGCTACTAAAGACAGAAGAAATATATTTATATATAATTTAGCATTTATATTCATCAGTTAATCAGGTTCGCCATTTTTATTACGTCGAGGCAACCTACACGCTAATAGGTAAAGATAGGTCCTAATCCCACCCTAGTATGTGTAGATTGGGTTCGTTTTCCCATGCTCTGCTCCGGATCCGACGCAAAATTTCGGCAGCACCTCCCCGTTGTTCTCCTGATACACGTCTCCGCAATAAACAGAGAGGATGTGCATCCGGAGAACAACAGGGAGGCACTGACGAAATTCCGCATCGGATCCAGAGCACAGCATACGGGAAACGAACCCAATCTACACATACTCGGGCTGTCCATGGAGAATGTTGGACAATTCGAAAGGATGGCGGTTATAAATATGCAAAGACATGCATATTTATAGATGTCGCCCTTTCGAACGGGAGACGCATAATGGTCACGCATACTGATAAATTAATTGAATTACCTAAATCTAGAAAGTTACATCCGGAAACCGAGCCACAGTAAATGAAGGGGCGGGGAGGAGATGAAATTTGTACTGACCCACGAATGCAGGGGCGGAGCTCATACAACGCACGGGCAGGTCTTCGCACAGCAGACCTCACAGCGACGAGACAACTATCACATGTAAATCCACCCGATCAACACAAATATTCCAATTATGTCATTTTAGAGGAAAACAACCTAAGTATATAATATCCGTGAGCTAACCAAGGTTCTTATGCCATTTTGAGGTTATTATGGCATTTTGGAGCTAAATGGGCTAATTATGTCATTGTTGCGGAAATTAAAGCAAGGATAATATGAAAGAGGAGAAGAAAGAGGAGGAGGAGGAGAAGAAGAAGAAATCAAGAAGAAGGAGGAGAAGGAGGAGAAGGAGGAGGAGGAGAAGGACTAGAAGGTCCTTGGCCTTCTCCTCCTCGTCGTCGTCCTCCTCCTCCTCCTTCTCCTTCTTCTCTTCTTCTCCTTCTCTTCTTCTTCTTCTTCTTTCTTTTCATTTTGCCTATTTCTTCTCCTCTTCTCCTCTTGTTGGAGCTAAATTACCTAATTATGTCTTTTTGGAGCTAAATGGGCTAATTATCCCATTTTAGAGGAAAACGAGCTAAGTATATAATATTAATGAGCTAACCAAGGTTCTTATGCCATTCTGAGCTTATTATGGTATTTTGGAGCTAAATGGTCTAGTCATTGTTGGGTTAATTAAAGCAAGGATAATATGAAAGAGGATAAGAAAGAGGAGGAGGAGGTGAAGAAGAAGAAATCAAGAAGGAGGAGAAGGAGAAGAAGGAGGAGGAGGAGAAGGACTAGAACGTCCTTGGCCTTCTCCTCCTCCTCCTCCTTCTCCTTCTTCTCTTCTTCTTTCTTTTCATTTTGCCTATTTCTTCTCCTCTTCTCCGCTTGTTGGAGCTAAATTACCTAATTATGTATTTTTTGAGCTAAATGGGCTAATTATCCCATTTTAGAGGAAAACAAGCTAAGTATATAATATTAATGAGCTAACCAAGGTTCATATGCCATTTTGAGCTTATTATGGTATTTTGGAGCTAAATGGGCTAATTATGTCATTGTTGGGTTAATTACCCTGGTGCATGGACATGCACCTACCACGCAACGTTTGCAGGTCTAGAAGTTGCCCTTTTGGTCCAGAGGACTTTCCAGGTTACCTATACTACTTTTCAGGTTATATAAAACTTTTCGATATTTTCTACATTTGAGGATGGCAATATTATTTAAGTTGTCCTGTTTTTCTCCGGTACCAATAAATATAGACGATACATTATTTCGACAGACTTGATTTCAACAAAAGAACATGTGATCTTCTTTGAAGTAGTCTTGAACCTAAGCAATAATGATGGGCGAATAAACTAACAGAATCTACCACTAAATCTACTAATTAACTAACAGAATCTACCACTAAAACTACTAATTAATTCCAAAAAACTAAATACCAAATAATAAAAAATCAACTTCTTATTCTTTTTTTCTCTTCTTCTCCTTCTTATTTTTTCTTCTTCTCTTCTTCTCTTCTTCTTCTCTTCTTCTTTACTTCTTCTCCTTCTTATTTTTTTCTTCTCTTCTTCTTCTTCTTCTTCTTCTTCTTCTTCTCCTTGTTAATTTTTTCTTCTCTTCTTCTTCTTCTTCTTCTTCTTCTTCTTTTTCTTCTCCTGCTCATCCTCCTCCTACTCCTCATCCTCCTACTCCTCTTCTTCTTCTCCTCTTCTCCTCCTCTCCTCTTATTCTTCTTCTTCCTCCAAAAAACTAAATAACAAGGGGGACTTTCCAGGTTACCTATACTACTTTTCAGGTTATATAAAACTTTTCGATATTTTCTACATTTGAGGATGGAAATATTATTAAAGTTGTCATGTTTTGCTCCGGTACCAATAAATATAGACGATACATTATTTTGACACACTTGATTTCAACAAAAGAACATGTGATCTTCTTTGAAGTAGTCTTGAACCTAAGCAATAATGATGGGCGAATAAACTAATAGAATCTACCACTAAATCTACTAATTAACTAACAGAATCTACCACTAAAACTACTAATTAATTCTAAAAAACTAAATACCAAACAATAAAATATCAACTTCTTCTTCTTTTTTCTCTTCTTCTCCTTCTTATTTTTATCTTATTCTCTTCTTTTCTTCTTCTTCTCTTCTTCTTTACTTCTTCTCCTTCTTATTTTTTTTCTTCTCTTCTTCTTCTTCTTCTTCTTCTTCTTCTCCTTCTTAATTTTTTCTTCTCCTCCTCTTCTTCTTCTTCTTCTTCTTCTTCTTCTTCTTCTTCTTCTTTTCCTTCTCCTCCTCATCCTCCTCCTACTCCTCCTCCTCCTACTCCTCTTCTTCTTCTCCTCTTCTCCTGCTCTCCTCTTATTCTTCTTCTTCCTCCAAAAAACTAAATAACAAGGGGGAGGGGTGTGGGGGCTTACCGGCAGTGTTGGGGCTGCGGGGGCGGCGCCGGGGCCTGCGGGGCAGTGCCTGGGCCGGCGGCGCCGGTGGTGGGGCTGCGGGGGCAGCAGGGGCGCCGACGGTGGGGCTGCGGGGGCGGCACCAGGGGCACCAACGGCACCGGCGGTGGGGCTGTGGGGGTGGCACCAGGGGTGCCGGAGGGTTGTGGGGCACCGGGGGCGCCGGGGGTGGCCGGGCGACGGTGGTGGCGGCGTTGGGCGTCGGGGGAGGAGAGAGAGAAAGTGGCCGTTTGAGAGAGAGAGGGCCGGGGTGGGGGCGGGACGGCCGTTTGAGTAGATTCAGGACCTTTGCCGTCTGCTGGCGGACGGCAAAGGGGTCAATACTCTTTGCCGTCTCCCTCTGGCATCTTTGCCGTCCGCCAGCAGACGGCAAAGAAGGGCGTAGGTTGACCTAAGGTTCCCCCGGCCAGATGAGCTTCTTTGCCGTCTGCGGTCCCCTTCTTTGCCGTCTGCGGCACACGGCAATGAATTGACTGCTGGCAAAGACCTTCTATGCCATCAGCCAGTTCTTTGCCATCTGCTTTCTGAGAGCTAACGGCAAAGACACTCTTTGCCATCAGGTAGCAGACGGCAAAGATTTGGCAGACGGCAAAAAACTGATTTCCAGTAGTGGTGCTTGATGATGCTACTTGTGCTTCCCATGATGCTTATGATGATGCTATACTTGATACTATGCCTGATGATGCTATGGTTGATATTATGCCTGATGTTGCTATGCATGATACTTCTTTGCCACTAGGTGCATTCCTTGATGCGCAAATTGCTAGAGTTGCTGCTATATGTGATGATACTTCTGAAACTGCTGATACTATTGAAGTAGAACCTAGTACTATGCCTGAATTGCGTGTTATGCCTGAGCGCTATGTTATGGAGGGAGAGATAGCTGAGGACTTTCTTGCGTGTAAGGATAGCTATGATGTTGAGAAACTACTGCTCAAGTGGAAAGAAAAATCTCGGAACACTAGGATGAAATACGACCCGAAGTTTGCTACTTCGCCTATCTTTGTGACCGATAAGGATTATGAATTCTCTGTCGACCCTCAGTTAATCACTTTGGTTGACTCTGATCCTTTTCACGGTTGTGAGTCTAAAATGGTTGTAGCCCATCTTACCAAACTGCACGATATAACCACCCTATTCACTACTGAGGAAAAGATCCGCCACTACTATATCCTCAAGCTGTTTCCTTTCTCGCTAAACGATGATGCTAAGACCTGGTTCACTTCTCTTGCTCCTGGATGTGTGCGTAGCCCCCAGGATATGGTCTACTACTTATCTGAAAAATATTTCCCTGCCCATAAGAAGCAAGCTCCCTTGCAGGAAATGTACAACTTTGCTCAAGCTGAAGAAGAGAGTCTCCCACAAGCTTGGGGGAGGCTCGTCCAGCTACCGAATGCTTTGCCTAATCACCCTCTTGAGAAGAATGAAATACTTGATATCTTCTATATTGGACTTACCGGTGATTCCAAAGACCACCTAGATAGTTGTGTCGGTTGTGTTTTTAGGGAACAAACTGTAGGACAAGCTGAGATTCTACTGAATAACATCTTGTGCAATGAGAATGCTTGGACTATTCCGGAACCACCTCATAAGCCAACTACAAAGAAAAGAGGTATTCTATTCCTCAGTCCTAGAGATATGAAAGAAGCCAGGAAATCTATGCGAGAGAAAGGCATTAAATCTGAAGATGTCAAAAATCTACCACCTATCGAAGAGATCCATGGTCTTGATAACCCGATACAGGTAGTAGAAGTAAATTCTCTATGTAGGTTTGATGAGAGTGATATTCCTTTTGCTAAACCTGCTAGCCTATGCATGTATGAATTTGATAACTTTGTTGCCAAACAACAAAGTTTCAATGATTATGTTAGCAGACAATTGGAACAGAATGCTCGTATGCTTAGTCATTTAAGTGCTTGTGTGGACAGAAATGTCAATGATCTTAAGCTTCTGAGTAAACATGCATCTATGGTTACTACTCAAGTATACTTAAGGCTCAAAATGATTTGCCCAATGAGTTGAATGACAATTCTGTCAGAGTCGTACTAGAGGCGGTAGAATGACTCAGGAACCTTTGTATCCTGAGGGTCATCCGAAGAGAATTGAAGAAGATTCTCAAGGAGTTAGCATTGATGCACCTAGTCATCCTAGAAGGAAGAAGAAAGATGATAGGAACCTGTACGCTAGCAACCCTGTTGCTGCTACACCTGAGAGTCCAAACGATGCCTCTGTTTCTGATGCTGAGACACAATCTGGTGATGAACATGAACCTAATGATGATATCAATAGTGATGTTCATGTTTATGCTCAACCTAGCAATGATAAGGATGTGGAGATTGAACTTGTTGATCTTGATAACCCACAACCTAAGAATAAGAGATACGATAAGAATGACTTCACCGCTAGGAAGAATTGTAAAGAAAGGGAACCATGGATTCATAAACCCATGCCCTTGCCTCCCAAACCATCCAAGAAAAAGTATGATGAGGATTTCGAGCGATTTGTTGAAATGACAGACCTGTCTTTCTGCAAACGCGTTTGATAGATATGCTCAAAATGTCTCCGTATGCTAAGTACATGAAAGATATTGTGACTAATAAGAGGAGGATACCTGAGGTTGAGATTTCCACCATGCTTGCTCATTATACCTTCAAGGGTGGAACTCCTAAGAAACTAGGTGATCCCGGTGTGCCCACTATACCTTGCTCCATTAAAGGTAACTACGTTAGAACTGCTTTATGCGACCTTGGAGCCGGTCTTAGTGTTATAGCTCTTTCTCTTTATCGTAGACTTGAACTGGATAAGTTGACACCCACTGAAATCTCTCTGCAAATGGCCGACAAATCAATTGATTTCCCTATCGGCATTTGCGAGGATGTGCCTGTTGTGGTTGCTAATGTCACTATCTTAACAGACTTTGTTATCTTGGATATTCCCGAGGACGATGCCATGGTGGTCATCCTCGGAAGACCCTTTTTAAACACTACAGGGGCTGTTATAGATTGCAACAAAGGCAATGTCACTTTCCATGTCAACGGTAATGAGCATACAATGCACTTTCCAAAGAAACAATATCGAGTACATTGCATCAATGCTATCAAAAAAACTTCATCGATTCTTATTGGGAGCTTTGAATGCCCTATTCCTCATGTCAAGATGAAGTATGATTTGCTTGTTGGGGAGATACACATCCCCATTGTGGTAACCTAGTGACTATTCGAATATTCTTCGTTCTCTTTTGCGATTCGAAAAGGTTTGTCAAAGAGGCTTGATCAACCTCACTCACGGATTACTTTCGATGAGCATGAGATGGATGAATCGAGGAGTCACCAACCTCTATTCCAAGCTTTCACTTTAGGTTGCTAAGAAGAAAAATGATAGGTTTAGTTTAGTTTCCCCTGTTTTCTGTCTTAGCGTCCGGTGGAAAAGTACCCCGAAAATATAAGTTCTCCGAACGTGTTGAAAATCAAGTATGATTTTTTCTGGAATTTTTGAAAAATTCAGAGATAAAGAGCTTGTCTGGGGGCTGTACCAATGGGCCACAAGCCCTGACAGCGCGGCACCCCCTGGCCACGCCACCCAGGTTTGTGGGGCTCACAGGCACCCCCTCCACTCATTCTTGCTCTCATCTGGTTCTCCTACCTCAAGAAAAAATTGTTTCGCACCTCAAACCCGTGTTCTTGCTCCTCTTGCTAGGATTTTCGATCTCTTTGCCCAAATCACCATTCTTCGAACTATTTTGGGGAAATTACTCCTTGGTAAGTGACTCCTCCATTGTTCCAATTAGTTTTTGCTCTACTGCTTTTACTCCGCGTATTTTTGCTGCCTTGGTGACCATGTTCTTGACCTTTGCATGCTAATTTTAGCTGGTCCCAAGTAGTTTTGATGCATAATATGGACTCTAGGCACTTGTTGGAGTAGTTTCTATAAGTTTAGTTGAGCCTTAGAATCATTGAAAATTTCAGAAAAGGAAGATGTTCAGGAGAAACTTTCATGGTGGTTCCTCAAACAAGAGAGGTCCCTGTCTTGCGATTCGGGAGCCTGATCCTTACCAACCAAGGGAGGCGCAGGTACAACCATATGAATGGCCTTCAGATGAATTTATGATTGAGGCAGGCTTCAAAGATGAGTTTGATGCACTTGTTCGCAATGGCGGACTCGAAGAATTCATATCCGAAAAATGTGAACAGTATGTTGCTCTCACTGCCTCTTTTGTTCGTAGATTCAAATTTTCAGTTGGCCGTGACACATCGGTACTGTTTGATCTCTATGACAAATCGTACACCATGGATTTAGAGGATTTTAATAGAATTTGCAAAATACCTATCTGGGGTAGCCTCAATGATCCTCCTAAATCTTCGGTTAGAGATTTTTGCTCTGGTATAACTGTTGGAGAAACTAGAGACATTACGCAAGCTAGCATGGGGAGTATTCATTTTCCTGCCTTGCATTACTTTGCCCTCTTCATAGGCAGATGCATTAATGGCAAGATTGAGCATTGTCACCTTTGCGCATCTGACCTTAGTATCCTTAAGAGCGCAGTAACGGGTGATAAGAATTTCAACATGGGAGTTATTATAGCAAGGAGGCTGAATGAGAATGCAAATGAAGGGGATTTCTTTGGTGGGATCTATGCCACTCGCATAGCAAATTTTCTTGGAGTACCCATCCGCGAAGGAGATCCCCCGCTCCATACAGCTTTCCTTGACCGCGTCGCTTTGACACGCTACCAGTTCCTTGAGAGGGATGACGAATCCCTCCTATACCATTTGATATTTAACCGACAATGTGTTTTCCATATTACCCTTCCTGCTCCTGCCTTCTTCGACTTTCAGGTAAAACGGAGATATTACATAACCAGAGGAGAGGCAGAGGAGTATGAGAAGGAGGCAAAGGCTGCTCGTCTCCATGAGGAAGCTATTCCGGCAGTGGTTGTAGCGCTCCCGTATAACCCCCATTATGATTTTGGGTGTCGCCAGGACCATCCATGGGAGTAGACTAACTTAGGCCAAAACCCTAAGTTTGGGGGAGTACGTGTTCTCACCGACTTTACATTCTTGCTTATGCTTTCACTTTGTTAGCCAATGTTCACACTTTGCCATTGTATCATCCATGCTAGTTTATTTTCTTTTTCTCGTTTTCTTTTCGTGTGTTTGTCTATTTTGAGAAAACACAAAAAGATTTTCTTTTTCTTCTTTTGCTTGTTGGGAGCTTTCCCGTGTAAATAGTTTTCTTTTTCTTTGGGTCAAGGTAGAAGATAATGCTTACAATGTTTAGTGGCTCTTGCATGCATACATGTTTAGCTGTCAAAGAGCCATATTACTTTGTCTTCACCTTTGTGTTTGCCTGCAGATTCCAGCTTTAGTCCAATGCACCAGCACGCTTATTATTGTTCACAACATTCGGTCGTGCAAGTGAAAGGCAATAATGACGATATATGAAGAAGTGACTGAGCCTGGAAAGCTGGTATGAACTTGATCTATTTTGTTTTTGTAAATATGACTAGCTCATCGTGCCTGATTCAGGTTTGTTGTGAGAGAAACATCTTTGCAATGACAACTTAGAGATCATAGTTGCTTATTCCATGCTTACTTAGCTAGGATCTTATAATGGTTTGTCTTGGATGCCCACATGAATTTTGAGATGACTGTGTTGTAGTATGATAGGATGGTATCCTCCTTTGAATGATTCAACTGGCTTGACTTGGCGCATGTTCATGCATGTAGTTGAAACAAAATCAACATAGCCTCTATGATGTTCATGTTCATGGTGATTTATGTCCTACTCATGGTTGCACTCAATGTTAGTTAATCTCAATGCATTTTGATGATTGTTGTTGCTCTCTAGTTGGTCGCTTCCCAGTATTTTGCTAGCCTTCACTTGTACTAAGCGGGAATACTGCTTGTGCATCCACCTCCATAAACCCAAAGTTGTTCCATATGAGTCCACCATACCTGCCTATATGTGGTATCTACCTGCTGTTCCAAGTAAATTTGCATGTGCCACTCTCTAAACCTTCAAGAAATAATCTTTTTTGCATGACCGAACCGCTCATGTGGTGACAGGGGGCTATCAGTATCTTCCGTGCTAGGCGTGTTATCCTCGATATGTGTTTATTCACTATCATTCACGAGAAAGGGGCCGGTAATTGGAATTCCTAGTTCCATGCTCGAATCGAAAAGATAATTGCAAACAAAACTCCCCCAGGATTGATGTTGGTATGGACGGTACCCGAGGATTCGGCTAGCCATGGAGTGTGATTGATTTGTGGTGGGGGAGTCAAAACTTTACTTTTTTCTATTTGGGAACCGCCTATAGCATGTGTAGCGTGGAAGATGTTGAGAACTCTTAGTCATTGTGTTGACAATGAAAGCATGCCACCCAAAATTATTATCTCTGTTTTCTAAGCTTGAGCTCTCGCACCTCAGCAAATCAATGCTTCTCTCTGCGAAGGGCCTGTCTATTTATGTTCTTGTTGAGTCATCCTCCTCTTATAAAAGCAGCAATTAGAGAGCACCTTTGTCATTTTTATGCTTTGCTTTTGACTGTGTTGAGTATGACTGTGATTGGATCTTCTTTGCCATGAGTTACAATGTTTAGTCAGCCCTTGGTCTTTGAAGGTGCTCTGCATTTATGTTTTGCGGTCTCAGAAAGAGCTAGTGAGATACCACCTGTTCGTACTGCTTCATATTGTTTTGGTTGAAGTGTTGACGTTTGAGACTTATTATTATTTGCTCGCTAGTTGATTATGCCATTGATATGAGTTTACTGTGAGACCTAGATGTCATTTGCTTATGTGGTTTGCTTGTGATCTTGCTTAAATTCTAGTTATGAGTTAGACATAGTTGCAACAACAACATCAAACAACGTTCGACAAAGTTTTTCTTTTGTCTCTTTCAGTTTGTCAACTGAATTGCTTGAGGACAAGCAAGGCTTTAAGCTTGGGGAGTTGATACGTCTCCGTCGTATCTACTTTTCCGAACTCTTTTGCCCTTGTTTTCGACTCTAATTTGCATGATTCGAATGGAACTAACCCGAACTAATGTTGTTTTCAGCAGAATTGCCATGGTGTTGTTTTTGTGCAGAAATAGAAGTTCTCGGAATGAGCATAAAACTTATGGAGAATTTTTCTGGAATTAATGAAAAATACCTGCGCAAAGATCCACCAGAGGGGGTGAGCCAGTGGGACACAAGCCCACTGGACGCGGCCACCCCCCAGGTTGCACCAACCAGGCTTGTGGAGCCCACAGAGCTCCACCACCTCCAAAATCAGCTCTATATATTCCGTTTCGCTCGGAAAAAAATCAGGGAGAAGGATTCTTCGCGTTTTACGATACGGAGGCGCCGCCACCTCCTGTTCTTCATCTGGAGGGCACATCTGGAGTCCGTTCTGGGCTTTGAAGAGGGGAAATCGTCGCCATCGTCATCATCAACCTTCCTCCATCGCCAATTCCATGATACTCTTCACCGTTCGTGAGTAATCTCATCGTAGGCTTGATGGACGGTGATGAGTTGGATGAGATCTATCATGAAATCGAGTTAGTTTTGACGGGGATTGATCCCTAGTATCCACTATGTTCTGAGATTGATGTTGCTACTACTTTGCGATGCTTAATGCTTGTCACTAGGGCCCGAGTGCCATGATTTTAGATCTGAACCTATTATGTTGTCACCAATATATGTGTGTTTTTGATCCTATCTTGCAAGTTATAGTCACCTACTATGTGTTATGACCCGGCAACCCCGGAGTGACAATAGCCGGAACCACTCCTAGAGATGACCATAGTATGAGGAGTTCATGTATTCACCAAGTGTTAATGCGTTGGTCCGGTTCGTTATTAAAAGGAGAACCTTAATATCCCGTAGTTTCCATTAGGACCCCGTTGCCACGGGAGGGATGGACAATAGATGTCATGCAAGTTCTTTTCCCTAAGCACGTATGACTACATACGGAATACATGCGTACATTAGATTGACGAACGGGAGCTAGTTACTTATCTCTCCATGTTATAGTTGTTACATGATGTATCACATCCGTCATACTCATCCATCACCGATCCACTGCCTACGAGTCTTTTACTAACTGGTCCTTGCTATGTTACTTTGCCGCTACTGCTGCCACTGCTGTTGCTGTTACTGTTGCTTTGTTGCTACTGTTGTTACTCTGTTGTGACTACTGCTGTTACTTGCTACTTTGCTATTACCTGCTGCAACACTTTACTGGCGCCATTGATACAGCAAGTTATGAATAGTTTGCCATCAACAGACCACTTTCTGGCACCGTTGCTATCATACCACTTTGCTACTGATACTTTGCTTGCAGACACTAATCTTTCAGGTGTGCTTGAATTGACAACTCAGCTGCTAATACTTGAGAATATTCTTTCGCTTTCCCTTGAGTCGAATCAATAAATTTGGGTTGAATACTCTACCCTCGAAAACTGTTGCGATCCCCTACACTTGTGGGTTATCAGTCCTCTCCTTCGATGTAGTCGCGGGTGAGGTTGAAACGTCATTTGATGTGTCTGGTCTTCTTGTGAAACCTTGGTTCCTTTGCTAAAGCAATGGCACCAGTGTTGTCACAGAACAGAGTTATTGGATTTAGTGCGCTCGACACAACTCCAAGATCCATCATGAACTGCTTCATCAAGACACCCTCATTAGCTGCCTCCGAGGCAGCCATGTACTCCGCTTCACATGTAGAATCTGCTACAACGCTTTGCTTGGAACTACACCAGCTTACCGCACCCCCATTAAGAATAAATACGTATCGAGTTTCAGACTTGGAGTCATCCGGATTAGTGTAAAAGCTTCACTACTAGAAAAACGGCTATAGCTAATATGGACATTAATGGCACACCATGTATGTGGTGCGCCACTGCTATATAGCAGTGGCGCACCACATACACGTGCGCCATTATTGGCCATATTACTAATGGCGCACCTGGTGTGCGGTGCGCCATTACTAGTTTTTGTCCTGGCCCCACACCCTTCCGAGACTTAGCAGTCGCGCACCTAGGGAAAGTGCGCCATTACTAATTTTAACTAGTAATGGCGCGCCACACCCACTGTGCGCCACTACTAACAATTTTTTTCAATTTTTTTTTTCAAAACTAGTAAAGGCGCACCACACACCAGGTGCGCCATTAGTAACCCTGGTTACCAATGGCGCATTATTAGGAGGTGCACCATTGCTAACCCTCCCCCACTAAAACCCCTAAGGACTCTTCCCTACCCTGTCTCCTCCCCGAAGGCCCTAATCACCTGCCGCCGCCCGGTCCTCCTCTGCTGATTGAACGAGCGTGCTAGGGTTCCTCCCCCGCCGCCCGGTCCTCGCCTCCTCCCTCCGACGAGCGAGGGCCTCCTACGACCCCGACGAGCACGTATCCGACGCTCTCATCCCGCCGGTCGCTCCCGTCCTCCGCCACCGGTGAATGAAGGCCGCTGCCGTTACTCCTCGTCTCCACCTCCCGCCGTCTCTTCCTGCGCGTGGCCGACGGCTGCTCTTCGCCGACCTCTGCCTGGGGGTGAGCCTCTCTTCCCTACATCTACGTTACTTGTCCATCCCTCTGTTCCCTGTTCCTCTCTCGTTCATGCTGCTAGTTACACACATGGATGGTGGATAGATGGATGTATGTTGATGTTAGGTAGTACTCCGTATATGATTTGCTTGATGGATGGATGAGTGGTGCTAGTTGCCTGCTAGATGGATGGATGAATGGTGCGACTACGTAGAATTATTCACCTAAAGTTTGTTCAAAGGTTATTCAATCCATCTAAAGTTATATATGTGGATAGGAGACAACAGTAGTGTTTGTCAGTAATTTTGGTATGAGGGTCTACCAATGCATCTAGGGGTTAAGAGACTTATAATGTTGCTATATCCGAGTGGCCTATGTTTTGGTATAAGAAATTTTGCAATGTGGTTAGGCATGACAGGTTGTTCATAATATTCTTTGTTTTACCCCATCTTTTGTACTTGTTCATTGTTGCTATATCCGAGTGGCCTATGTTTTGCCGGAATGTTGATTCATTTCCGTTCTGGCAAATTTCAGGCGCTCCATATGTCCACTTTTTAGTAAATGTCATGCCCAAATTTTCTCTGTTTTAGGAAATGTCTGACGACGAAGAGGAATTCGGTATGTGCGAATACTGACAAGACAAGCGCGGCCTTTGCGACACTCCTTACCTAGTTGATGATAGGTACTTCAGCATCATGCTGGATGAGGACTTCGAAGTGGATACAGTAAGTCACGACGACAAGTCTTTTTTCATAATTAAGCATGACTTCTTTTGCTTCAGCTTATAATTTTTATTTTTTACTATTCTACTAGCGTATCCCGTGCCATGCAAGACATTATGTGTTGGATAAGATTGGTTTCAGTACTGAAATAAATATGGAGGTAAATATAGTTCACTTGAGGACCGAGCATGGTTATACTTTTGCCATAAAATTGTACAATGCAGACACCTACTCCTTTTTTGAATGCAAAACTTGGGTAGCACTATGCAAGGCTTATAAATTTGAGCATAATATGTTTATCACCTTTGATATTCGTCCGGAAGATGAAATTGAAGGTAATATCGACATCTGGGTCGATGTGCAGACGCCTCCAGTTCTACCATTATGTGAGTTTCTCAACCACATTTATTAAGCAATTTATATTGTTTATTTAAAAATAGTTGACAACTTATTTCCTTTGACAGCTTATTTTCATTGTTCAAAAAATGTACGGAAAATGGTAGACAGAACCTATTACTACAACGATGAAGCGGAATTAACTTGTAAGGAGAATAATCATCTTGTCGCATTTATCAATGATCTTGAGAATTACAATACCTATGAGCAAACTCCCGAACATTATGGTCAATATGTGCCACTAGTGCACCTGGTGAACTACGGTAACATGCATGGAGATTGCATGGTAAGATTTTCTACTATTACGACATCCATGCATCTTTTGCATAAATTCTTGTAAAACTAAACTACATTGCTAGCTACAAAGCTAATACTATGTTTTTCAATAGAAAATCCCGCAAGATTGTGTGCCTCATCTGATGTTACCAAGAGGTTGCTTTGATGTTATGATGATACGACCAGCATGGCCAGGTCAGCCTAGGTATCGGCCTCACTCCTGTCCATACCAGATTTCTAAAACCGATGAAGTCATGGCAATCAAAGATTGGAAAAATGTATGGTCAATCATAGAGAGCTACTTGGAGGCAACATTGTGCTTACGCCAAGAATTGGAGACAAGATGATCTCCATTCTCCATAATGGAGAGTGAGGGCCTATCTTGTTTTATGATATTCTAGCTAAGCAGAGGAGGAGGTCCTAGGTACAATGTATTATTAAGTTCTACAATGTGTTAGAGTTGACGATGATGATGAGGAGGAGTTGTGATTATGACTAGTGACCAACTTTTGTTCTCATTGACGAAAATGATATTAAATAGAATTGGTGGTAATGGCTATGATGATTATTAGCTATTTATGAGATGATGTGATGATGTTCTACAACGTGTTAGAGTTGATGATGATGAGGAGGAGGAGTTGTGATTATGACTAGTGACCAAATTTTGTTATATGATGTCTCATTGACTATGATGATTACTTCTACATCACTATGTATCGCTACTTTCGAGATGATGTGATGATATTTTATGAAACTATTGTATAGAATATGTATCACTTACTTCACATCACTTATATATGTATCACTATGATGAATTGTATTCGGAGACTAATCTTCTATTGTATTCGATAAATCTGCTGTTTATATGTTGTGCTATTTATATTCTGTGTTGTAATGTATTTTGTAACCTGTGCAAATATCAGAAAACCAAAAAACAAATAATTCCTAATATTCATAGTAGTGGCGCACCATATTCCATTTTAGTGGCGCACATAAATAAACACCCCACTGGCGCATTATCTAAAAGTGCGCCATTAGTAATCCACAGCAGTGGCGCACCTCTGGGCCTAGTAATGGCGCACCAGGCGTGCGCCATTACTATTTATTAGGAGTGGTGTGATAATAGTGGTGCACCTATAATGCGCCATTAGTAGCCAAAACAGGTGCGCCACTAACAACCTTTTTTCTAGTACTAGCTTGCGTCGACGTAACCCTTTAAGACGAGCTCTTCGTCACGTCCATAAACGAGAAACATTTCCTTAGTCCTTTTCAGGTACTTCAGAATATTCGTGACCGCCGTCAAGTGATCCATTCCTGGATTACTTTAAAACCTGCCTTCCATACTTATGGCCACGCCGACGTCCGGTCTAGTGCACAACATTGCATACATGATAGACCCTATGGCTGAAGCATAGGGTACGGTACTCATCTTTACTCTATCTTCCTGCAGTTACTGGACACTAAGTCTTACTCAATTTTATACCTTGTAATACTTGCAAGAACCCCTTCTTGGACTGTTCCATTTTGAACTTCTTCGAAACTTTATCAAGGTATGTGCTTTTTGAAAGTCCTATCAGGCGTATCGATCTATCCCTATAGATCTTAATGCCAAGAATGTAAGCAACTTCTCCTAGGTCGTTCATAGAGAAATACTTGTTTAAGTAATCTTTTACGCTCTCTAAAAACTCCAGATTGTTTCAATCACCAATATGTCATCCACATATAATTTTAGAAACGCCACAGAGCTCCCACTCACTTTCTTGTAAATACAAGATTCTCCAACAACTTGTATAAACACAAACGCTTTGATCACTTCATCAAAGCGCCTATTCCAACTCCGAGATGCTTGCACCAGTCCATACATGGATCGCTGGAGCTTACATGCTTTGTTAGCATTCTCTGGATTGACAAAACCTTCTGGTTGCATCATATACAACTCTTCCTTAAGAAAACCGTTAAGGAAGACCGTTTTGACATCCATCTACCAGATTTCGTAATCAAAAAATGGAGCTATTGCTAACATGATTCGAACAGACTTAAGCATCACTACCGGTGAGAATGTCTCATTGTAGCCAACTCCTTGAACTTGTGAAAAACCTTTTGTCACAAGTCGAGCTTTAGAAACGGTCACATTACCGTCCGCGTCCGTCTTGTTCTTAAAGATCCATTTGTTCTGAATAGCCTTGCGAGCTTCAGGTAATACTTTTAAAGTCCACACTTTGTTTTCGTACATAGATCCTATCTCAGACTTCATGGCCTCCATCCATTTGTTGGAATCCGAGCCCACCATTGCTTCTTCATAATTTGCAGCTTCATTGTTGTCTAACAACATGATTGATAAGACAAGATTACCATACCATTCAGGAGCAGTACGTGATCTTGTCGACCTGCGAGGTCCGATAGGAACGTGATCCGAAGTTTCATCATCATCATCATTAACTTCCTCCTCAACCAACGTCGCTTCGACAGAAGTTTCCCCCTACCCTGCGCCACCATCTAGAGGGATTTGAGGTTTGACAACCTCATCAAGTTATATCTTCCTCCCACTCAATTCTTTCGAGAGAAACTCCTTCTCAAGAAAAGCTCCTTTCTTGGCAACAAACACTTTGCCCTCGGATTTTAGATAGAAGGTGTACCCAACTGTCTTCTTTGGGTAACCTACGAAGACACACTTTTTCGCTTTGGGTTCCATCTTCTCAGGCTGAAGCTTTTTGACATAAGCATTAAATCCCCAAACTTTAAGAAACGACAACTTTGGCCTCTTTCCATACCATGGTTCGTATGGTGTCGTCTCAACGGATTTTGATGGTGCCATATTTAAAGTGAATGCATCTGTCTCTAATGCATAACCCCAAAACGATAACGGCAAATCTATAATAGACATCATAGATCACACCATTTCTAACAAAGTACGATTACGACGTTCATACACACCATTACGCTGTGGTGTTCCAGGCGGTGTCAACTGTGAAACAATTCCACATTGTCTTAAGTGAGCACCAAACTCGAAACTCAGATACTCACCCCCACGATCATAACATAGGAACTTGATCTTCTTATTACGATGATTTTCAACTTCACTCTGAAATTGATTGAACTTCTCAAACGTTTTATACTTGTACTGTATTAAGTAGATATATCCATACCTACTCAAATCGTCAGTGAAGGTGAGCAAATAACGACATCCTCCACGCGCCTCCACACTCATCGGACCGCACACATTGGTATCTGCTACTTCTCAAACAACAGCGCCAGAAATTGGCACGTTGACGGAGAATTGGCTTGCGTTGGTTTTTCCCTTGAAGAGGAAAGGGTGATGCAACACAGGAGCAGTAAGTATTTCCCTCAATTTGAGAACCAAGGTATCAATCTAGTAGGAGAATCTCCCCAAGTCCAGAGTACCTGAGCAAACACAAAAGAGATTGCACCCAACGCTATAAAGGGGTTGTCAATCCCTTCAAGATTGATTGCAAAGTGAGATCTCAAGGCGGAAAGTGCAACAAAGTAAAAGTGTAAGGCTGAAAATATAGTGTGAAGTAGACCCGGGGGCCATAGTTTTCACTAGAGGCTTCTCTCAAAATAGCAAATATTACGGTGGGTGAACAAATTACTGTCGAGCAATTGATAGAACCATGCAAAGTCATGACAATATCTAAGGAAATGATCATACATATAGGCATCACGTCCGAGACAAGTAGACCGATTCTTTCTGCATCTACTACTATTACTCCACACATCGACCGATATCCAGCATGCATCTAGTGTATTGAGTTCATGACGAATAGAGTAACGCCTTAAGCAAGATGACATGATGTAGAGGGATAAACTCAAACCAATGATGAAAACCCCATCTTTTACGCTTGATGGCAACAACATGATGCGTGCCTCGCTACCTCTTCTGTCACTGGGTGAGGTCACCGCACGGTATGAACCCAAAACCAAGCACTTCTCCCATTGCAAGAATCATAGATCAAGTTGGCCAAACAAAACCCACAACTCGAAGAGAATTACAAGGGTATGAAATGATGCATATAAGATATCAGAAGAAACACAAATAATATTCATATATAATCTGATCATAAATCCACAATTCATCGGATCTCGACAAACACACCGCAAAACAAGATTACATCGGATAGATCTCTATGAAGATCATGGAGAACCTTGTATTGAAGATCGAAGAGAGAGAAGAAGACATCTAGCTACTAGCTATGGACCCGTAGGTCTATGGTGAACTACTCACGCATCATCGGAGAGGTCATGGTTTTGATGAAGAAGCCCTCCGTATCCGAATCCCCCCTCCGGCAGGGCACCAGATGGGATCTTGCGGAGTTAGAAGCTTGCGGTGGCGGAAAAGTATTTTCGTTGATCTCCTGATTTTTTAGGGATTTTAGGGAATTAATAGGCGAAGGAGCTAGGGTAGGGGAGGCCCAGGGAGCCCACAAGCCTGGGAGGCACGGACCCCTGGCCGCGCCATGGGGGCTTGTGGCGTATCTTGGCACGCCCCCCTAGGACTCCCTGCCTTGGTTCCCAAGCTTTCTGCGTATCTTCTGTTCTGGAAAAAATCTTTTCGGAAGTTTTATTCCGTTTGGACTCCGTTTAAAATCCTCCTCTAAAAAGTGTCAAAAACACGGAAAAAACAGGAAGTGGCACTTGGCACTGAGTTAATAAGTTAGTCCCAAAAAGATATAAAATGCATACAGAACATTCAAAGTTTGACAAGATAATAACATGAAACCATCAAAAATTATAGATACGTTGGAGACGTATCAAGCATCCCCAAGCTAAACTCCTACTCGTCCTCGAGTAGGGAAGTGATAAAGACTTTTTGATGTGCAATGCTACCTAGCATAGTTGTCCTTTGTAACTTATTTCATGTGACATGAATGTTCAGATCCGTAAGATTCAAAACAATAGTTTGCTATTGACATGAAAACAATAATACTTCAAGCAAACTAGCAAGGTAATCATGAACTTTCGAAATAACAAGGCCAAAGAAAGTTATCCCTACAAAATCATATAGTCTGGCTATGCTCCAGCATCCTCACACAACTAATTCAAATCATGCACAACCCCGGTAATGGCCAAGTAATTGTTTCCACACTCTTACTTTCTCAAACCTTTTTATAACTATCACGCAATACATGAGCGTGAGCCATGGATATAGCACTATAGGTGGAATAGAGTGTGGTGGTGGTTGTGAGACAAAAAAGAGGAGATGGTCACATTGACTCGGCGTATCAAAGATCTATGGAGATGCCCATTAATAGATATCAATGCGAATGAGTAGGGATTTCCATACAAAGGATGCACTAGAGCTATAAGTATGTGAAAGCTCAAAAGGAGAACTAGTGGGTGTTCATCCAACTTTCTTGCTCACGAAGACCTAGGGCAATTTGAGAAGCCCATCCTTGGAATATACAAGCCAAGTTATATAATAAAGATTCACACTAGTATATGGTGGTGACAAAACAAGAGGTTCTCAATCATGAAGAACATGGTGCTATTATGAAGCACAAGTGTGGAAAAAGATAGTAGCATTGTCCCTTCTCTCTTTTTCTCTCTTCTTTATTTTTATTTGGGTTCTTTGGCCTATCTTTTTTTATATGGGCAACTTTGGCCTCTTTTTTTTATTTCCTCACATGGGACAATGCTCTAATAATGACGATCATCACACTTTTATTTCCTCACAGCTCAAAGCTTGGAACGATGATGACTCTATAGGAAATGCCTCCGGCAGTGTACCGGGATGTGCAACGATCTAGCTTGGCGTATGACGTTGAAACATCTCGCTAGCTATCTTACGATCATGTAATGGCAATATGAGAGTGACGGCACAAGTCATGAGACGGAACGATGGGAGCTGCATGGCAATATATCTCGGAATGGCTATGAAAATGCCATAGTACGTAGTATTGGTGGCTATTTTGAGGAAGGCATATGGTAGGTGATGGGGTTATAGTCCCAAGGTAGGGTCATAGGTCTGCCCTATAGGTCCTACCCAAGGACTACCCTTCATAGAAGACAAGGCCCTTAGACAGTTCCGACTGAACTAAGGACGCCCCCATCATCCAGTCGGCGACGATCCACTCGGAGCATATCTAACGTACCAACTGGAATCCACTCTGTACATCGTAACCTCTTAGGAGGGCAACGGTCATACATTTTCATACACCATTATTAGCATTTAAAGCTTACATTACCTGTAACGCAAGCATTTACTCGCCACTATTCCACCCCTGTCCATCGGGCCATTATGAAGGGCAGCGCACTCTATATAAGCCGCCCTTCACCACTGGTACGGGGGTTGGCACTTGTTGTAATCCTATAATCCACTCGACACAAAGCTCCCAAGAGCACTGAGCCGTAGGGCTTTTACCTCCACCGTGGAGGGGCCTGAACTCATACATCATCGCCGTAGCTAAGGCTCTGCCCATATATTTTCGTACCCCATACTTCTACTGTCAGACTTATACCCACGACAGTTGGCGCGCGCCGTGGGGCAGGCGTCTAAGCGACTTCCGGCGAGTTTGCGATTTCAAATTTTCGTCATGTCGTCCGGGCGAGATCTGTGCATGGGTCAAGAGATCCTCTTCAGTGCCCTCTCCTTCATCGCGGACGATTCGGCATGGCTTCGGGATGCACACCTCGACGTCGAGGCGTTTCCCAGTCGCGGGGCTACGCACTTCCGTGCCAGTCCCTCCGGTGTTCTTCTTCTCCAGACTTCGACCCTGGTGTAGATCTTCGCCCCCGTCACGCGCCGCAGCAAGCGATCCCGTCGTCCGCGGCTCCAGCATTGGGTGCGATACGCCCAGGCGCGACAAAACGCGTCCTCTCAAGTGGCGGTGCTTGAATCGGTTGTGGTCCCGCCGACATCCCAGTGCTTGGAGTCAGTTTCGACTGAACTACTTTCCGAGTATCCGGGTAGCGGGCCTGCAGCCGAAGTTCTCATGGCCGATTCCCACGAAAGTCCCCTCGGGACTGGGCGGAACGAGCGTGAGTTCGGAAAATCATCCGGCGCTCGTCGCCAGCACCATCGTTCTTCCAGTCGACGCACTCGCCAGAGCAACGTCGAGGTGTTCCGCACACCCATCCTCAACTTGGCTGCGGCCGCCAGGATAGCCGATTCTCTCTAGCGGACTGATTCAGAGGCTCGTAGAGGAATCGAGCAGATCCGCGCCTTGTTGCTTATGGTGCAATAGCAAAATTCGGCGATCTCCCAGTCGCACAACAGGATCCACAACAGTTCTGTTCAAGCGAACACGCATCGGTCGGTTTTCAGTCCCGACTCTCACCAGCGATGCAGAGGGGGCAGCCGTTCCAAGGACCCGAGTCGGAATACGCTTCCCATTTGGTCTCATCCCGAAGATCGTCGCCGTTCGCGTACTCCTCCATGGTGTGGGCCTTACGGGCCCCGGCATTACGATGATCGTCGTTCGGGCGGTGGCGCGCATGATCCAAGGCCTGATGCAAGAGGGTACATCACCCAGACGAAGGTCGACAAAAGTCGAGCCCACCGTGATGGTCAGGATAGAGACCATCCGAGTGGAAGCAGGACCGTTGTTTCTGGCCCCGAGTGCTTCAGTCGGGCCATCCGCTCAGCTGACATCCCTCCCAACTTCTGATTGGTGACGGGAATCAGCAAATTCACAGGAGAGTCCAAACCAGAAACTTGGTTGGACGACTACAGAGTGGCGGTCCAGATCGGTGGCCGAGATGACCATGTCGCCATGAAATATCTCCCACTGATGCTCGACGGTTCGGTGCGAGCTTGGCTAAACTAGTTAGCTCCGTCAAGGATCTACAGTTGGGCAGATCTGGCCCGAGTCTTCATAAGGACCTTTCAGGGAATGTGCAAACGCCCTGCTGGTCTCGTGGAGCTTCATCACTGTGTCCAGAAGCAAAACGAGCCCTTGCGCGATTTCATCCAGCACTGGACGACCCTCTACCACAAGGTGGAGAATGTCACAGAGCACCAAGCAGTCTGTGCCTTCAAGGTAGGCGTTCAATACAGAGATCTGTACCTGAAGTTTGGTCGGACAGGCGACATCTCCATGAGCAAGATGATGGAGATAGCCACGCGCTATGAAATGGCGAAGAGGAGGACCACATATGTAGCGGCAAGCATAAGTCAGTCGCCGATGGAGATGGGAACAACTGTTGGAAGCAGAAGCAGAATTCTCAATCCACTCCGCAGGCATAGGCAGCAGCCGTCACAAATGCCAAGTTCAAAGGCAAGGGGAAAGCACAATACGCCCCCAAGAAGAGGCAATCAGGAAATTCCATCCTAGATCAACCGTGTCCAATCCACACGAAGACAGATGAAGAAGGCAATGTCATATTGTCGAAGCATACCACTCGGCAGTGTCGCCTCCTGATCCAAGGATTCGGCGAAGGACAACCGAGTGAGAAGGACACCGAGCAGGATGATGAGGACAAGGAGGATCCGTTCCCCCTAGTCCATGCAACATTGATGATTTTTGTTGATGTGGAAAGCAAAAGTCGACTGAAGCTGGTCAACAGGGAGGTAAACATGGCAACCCCATCCACTCCCACGTTCCTCAAGTGGTCACAGACTGTGATCACCTTTGATCAGTCAGACCACCCAGCACACGTACCCACCCCAGGGAGGCAGGCTCTGGTCATCGACTCGGTGGTGGAAGGAGTTAGGCTGCGCAAATTCCTCATGGACGGCGGCAGCGGCTTGAATATCATGTATGCTGACACTCTCCAGGGAATGGGCATTCCGATGTCCAAACTTAGCGAGAGCAGTATGCAGTTCCACGGAGTCATCCCAGGAAGAAAGGCCAAATCACTCGGCCAGATTGCGTTGGATGTCGTCTTCCGCTCTGACAAGAACTTCCGCAAGGAGAAGCCGACATTCGAGGTGGTAGACTTCCAGAGTGCATACCATGCGATTCTGGGCCGTCCGGCATATGCGCGTTTCATGGCCCGTCCATGTTACGTCTATTTGAAGGTGAAGATGCCCGGTCCCAAAGGTGTGATTACTGTTATAGGCAATTGGCAGTGGGCCGAGGAGTGTCTGCAGCAGGGGTCGAGAACCGCCGATCATCAGATGGCTATACTCGAGCTGGATGAGTACAAGAAGACAGCCGACCCTGCTGACCTGATGCGTTCATAGAAGCCAGCTTCCGAGTCCGCATTCCAATCGACGGGAGACACGAAGGAAGTAAGCATCCACCCGACGGACGACGCCGCCGCCCTGACAAACATCTCCACCACCCTTGATCCAAAATAGGAAGCTGAGCTCATCCAATTCCTCCGTGAGAACTGGGACAATTTTGCATGGAAGCCTGCTGACATGCCAGGTGTACCCAGGGAGTTGGCTGAGCACCGACTGCATGTGGATCCTGCCGCTCGGCCCGTCCGAGAACGCCTGCGTCGGTCTGCCGCGCACAAGAGGAAAGCAATTAGAGAGGAGGTGGCTAAAATTTTGGCAGCCAACTTCATTCGCGAGGTACACCACTCCGAGTGGCTCGCTAATGTTGTCATGGTGCCCAAAAAGGACAAGTCTCTCCGTATGTGCATCAATTTCAAGCATCTCCATAAGGTCTGTCCGAAAGACCACTTCCCGCTCCCCCGCATTGATCAAATCGTTGATTCGACTGCGGGTTGCGAGCGTTTATCCTTCCTTGATGCCTATTCGGGCTATCATCAGATCCGTCTGTATGGTCCAGATGAATTAAAAACAGCCTTCATCACCCCATTCGGGTGTTTTTGTTACATCACTATGCCATTCGGTTTGAAGAATGCAGGAGCAACTTTTATGCGCATGATCCAAAAATGCCTCCTAGACCAGATCGGTCGAAATGTGGAGGCATATATGGATGATATCGTCGTCAAGTCATGCAAAGGTTCCGACCTGCTGACTGACTTGGCAGAAACATTCACCAACCTACGTAGGTACGATATCAAGCTCAACCCAGCCAAGTGTTCATTCGGCATTCCCAGCGGGAAGTTACTCGTTTTCTTTGTTTCCGAACGAGGGATCGATGTCAACTCCGAAAAGATCGGGACCATTGTCAGAATGGAGCGGCCGGTAAGAGTACATGATGTTCAAAGGCTCACAGGTTGCCTAGCGGCTTTGAGCAGGTTTATCGCTCGACTCGGCGAGAAGGCGTTACCTCTGTACCGACTCATGAAGAAGTCAGATACCTTCGAGTGGACAGACGAAGCCCAAATCGCATTCGACGACCTCAAAGCCCTGCTTTCCATCCAGCCAGTTCTTACTGCCCCACTCAGTAAAGAACCCCTTCTTCTGTACATCGCGGCTACAAATCAAGTCGTCAGCACCGTTCTGACAGTCGAACGCGAGGAAGAAGGCAAAGCGTACAAGGTTCAACGGCCAGTATATTATGTTTCCGAAGTCCTGACTCCTTCCAAACAGAGGTATCCCCATTATCAGAAGCTTATTTATGGGATCTACATGACTGCAAAGAAGGTGGCTCATTATTTCCAAGACCACTCGGTATCTGTCATATCTGATGCTCCGTTGTCGGAAATTCTCAACAATCGGGACGCATCAGGCCGAGTGACAAAGTGGGCAATGGAGATGCTATACTGCGACATCAAGTTCGAAGCCAAGAAAGCTATAAAGTCTCAAGCTCTTGTTGACTTCATAGCAGAATGGGTAGAACAACACCAACCGACTCACATCTACTCGGCTCATTGGACCATGTTCTTCGATGGGTCCAAGATGTTGAATGGCTCCGCCGCCGGCGTAGTGCTCATATCCCCAAAAGGTGATAAACTCAAGTATGTGTTGCATATCCATTTTGATTCTTCCAACAACGAAGCAGAGTACGAAGCTCTCCTTTACGGGTTGCGCATGGCCATCACACTCGGCGTCCGTCGCCTGATGGTCTATGGCAACTCAGATCTAGTGGTTAATCAAGTAATGAAGGAGTGGGATGTAAGGAACCCCACCATGAATGCATACTGCAACGCAATAAGGAAGCTCTAGAAGAAGTTCGAAGGCCTGGAACTTCACCATGTTCCCCGACTGAAAAACCAAGCAGCAGATGAATTGGCAAAACTTGGATCCACTCGGAGACCGGTCCCGAGTGATGTCTGCCTCGAGCACCTACACCTCCCCTCGGTAAAAGAAGATCCTTTTATAGAGGAACCAGCACAACCGAAGATCTTGACAAATCAGACTGAAGTCGAGGTCCCCGCTGTGGTTGATTTGATCATGGAGATTCTAGCTGTTATTCCCGAGTGGACTGTGCCATTCATTGCGTACATCATGAGGCAAGAGTTACCAGAAGACGAAGTCCAAGCTAGGCAGATCGTTCGCAGGTCGAAGTCCTTCACCGTCATTGATGACCAGTTATACAGGGAAAGTGTTTCAGGCGTCCTTCATCGGTGTATCTCTCCTGATGAGGGGCAGTTAATTTTGGAAGAAATTCACTCGGGAACCTGCGGCCATCATGCCTCCTCAAGGGAAATCGTCGCCAAGCATTCAGAGCTGGTTTCTTCTGGTTGCAGGCGAATGAAATGGCAAAAGATATGGTCGACCGTTACGAAGGTTGTCAGTTCTATTCAAACAAGTCCCACTAGCCAACATCTGCGCTGAAGACAATTCCTCTTGTTTGGCCATTCGCTGTGTGGGGGTTAGATACAGTCGGACAATTCAGAACAGGCCAAGGAGGATTCACCCATCTGCTGGTAGCAGTCGACAAGTTTACCAAGTGGATTGAAGCCAAGCCTATCAATTAGCTTGATGCCCTTACGGCCATCAAATTTATCAGAGACATCATCGCCAGATACGGGGTTCCGCACAGCTTAATGACCGACAATGGCACAAACTTTGACTCGGACAGGTTCAAAGGTTTTTGTGCAGGCTAAGGTATCCGAGTGGATTTTGCATCCGTCGCGCACCCCCAAACAAATGGACAAGCGGAGTGGGCGAACGGACTTGTTCTTCAAGGGTTGAAGACTAGACTCCTGCGAGAAGTTGGACATGCCGCCGGCGCATGGGTCACCGAGCTGCCTTCGATGCTGTGGGGCCTCCGCACAACTCCGAATAGATCGACAGGGCGATCCCCGTTTTTCCTCGTTTATGGAGCAGAGGTAGTCCGTCCGAGTTACTTGCTTCACAGCTCTCCACGAGTCGAACACTTCTCCGAAGCCGAAGCAGAGCAAGCCAGGCAAGACGGAGTGGACCTTTTAGAAGAGGAGCGCGAGATGGCACTGATCCATTCAACAATTTATCAATAAGATTTGCGGCGATTTCATGCGCGGCACGTCAGCGGCCGCACATTCCAAGCAGGCTACCTGGTGCTCCGAGTGGATCAACAGAGACCACACAAGTTGGCTCCCGCCTGGGAAGGACCGTTCATCATTTCTAAGGTGCTAAACAATAGAGCATATCGACTCTACAACCTCGACAGGGAAACGGACGAGCTGTGAGCACGGAATGGAGATCTACTGAAGCGCTTCTACACATAACCGCCGACGGAGACAATGTAAAGAAGAAGTATCATCGAAGTAATACAAAGCAGATTGATTTCATGCCGATTCAAAATTCTTCCGCGTTTGCAGACTCCGGTCTAGAAAACTAACTCCGAGTGTGCAATAAAAGTCACGCTCGGGGACTTAGCCGCGACCCAGAGTCGCCTAAGTAACAACTCGCTCCGAGTGTGCATGAAAAATCACACTCGGAGAATTAGCTGCGACCCAGAGTCGCCTAAGTAAAAACTCGCTCCGAGTGTGCACCAAAAGTCACGCTCGGGGACTTAGCCGCGACCCAGAGTCGCCTAAGCAAAGACTCGCTCCGAGTGTGCACCAAAAGTCACACTCGGGGACTTAGCCGCGACCCAGAGTCGCCTAAGTACAAAATAGCTCTGAGTGTGCACTAAAAGTTACAGTCGGAGACTTAGCTACGACCCATAATCGCCTAACTAAACAACTCCCTTGGAGTGTGCATGAAAAGTCACACTCGGGGACTTAGCTGCGACTCAGAGTCGCCTAAGTAAAAAGCCTCCTCCGAGTGTATACTCGAGATACCCTCGGAGTCTTAGCAGACTCTCATCGAGACTCATGTGGATGTGAAGACAACTGACAACTACATGAGTAACAACTCGCTCCGAGTGTGCACGAAAAGTCAAACTCGGGGACATAGTTGCGACCCAGAGTTGCCTAAGTAAACAACTCGTTCCGAGTGCGCACTAACGGTCACACTCGTGGACTTAGCTGCGACCCAGAGTCGCCTAAGTAACACCTCGCTCCGAGTGCGCACTAACAGTCACACTCGGGGACTTAGCTGCGACCCAGAGTCGCCTAAGTAACAGCTCGCTCCGAGTGTGCACGAACAGTCACACTCGGGGACTTAGCTGCGACCCAGAGTCGCCTAAGTAAAAACTCGCTCCGAGTGTGCACCAAAAGTCACGCTCGGGGACTTAGCCGCGACCCAGAGTCGCCTAAGTAAAGACTCGCTCCGAGTGTGCACCAAAAGTCACACTCGGGGACTTAGCCGCGACCCAGAGTCGCCTAAGTAAAAACTCGCTCCGAGTGTGCACCAAAAGTCACACTCGAGACTTAGCTGTGACTCAGAGTCGCGTAAGTAAACAAATTGCTCCGAGTGTGCATTCCAAGTCACACTCGGAGACTTAGATGCGAACCAGAGTTGCCTAAGTAAAAAGCTTCCTCCGAGTGGGCACTCGAGATACACTCGGAGACTTAGATACGAACCAGAATCGCCTAAGTAAAAAGCTTCCTCCGAGTGGGCACTCGAGATACACTCGGAGGCTTAGCAGACCGTCATTGAGGCTCATGTGGATGTGAAGACAACTCACAATTACATGCTCTGCATGTTTTCCATTGACTTCACCAAGAGACGCCCAAACAAAAACCACGACCCAAAATCGTGTAAAAAAACTCAGCAAAAGATCCGATTTGAATTCAAGTTGGATCTACGATCAGTCGGCTCGATGTGAATCAAGTTTATCCACACTGAACCACGAATGTACTGGCCAACAACAGTGGCCAAAGTTTGATACAGATTCCACTCGACATACCGAGGTAAATGTGTGTTCAGCATAAAGTTTGTCAAGCTTCGCCGGGACTCGCAAGCTCCACAAAGGTGTCGAGGTCGATTCCATCTGCAATCCGAGTGGCTGTGTCGAGAAAGGTCTCCATGAAATCTTCAAATTGAAGCTTTTTGGTGTTGGCGACCTGCAACGTCTTCAGCTTGTCTTCGCGAGCTTCCTTGCAGTGCACTCGGACCAGAGACAGCGCCACGTCCGCACCACACCGAGCGGCAGACTTCTTCCATGCCTGCACTCTGCTTGGAACGTCCTCCAGTCGAGTCATCAACCCCTCTATCTCATTCCGGGAGTCATCTTCAGGCCACAGCTCCTCGTCAATTTGGACGACAACTCTTCTCAGGCGACCAATGAAAGGGCCCACCCTGTTAAGGCGAGAATGCGCTCGGAGCATGTCCGGGTTAGCTTCATCGCCGAGTGGAACATTCGGGACAAGCGACCATTCAATTTCAGCTGTTTCAGCCTCAACGTACCGACAAAAATCTGCAAAGAAAAGACAAGCAGAAAATAAGCGCGGAGTGAACTCGAAAGTCAAAAAGCACTTGGCAAGAACTTACCACCAAGCAGAGTAACCATCTTCTTCGCCCAGTCGCTGACGTAGTTCTCCTGCGCTCTGCACCGAGTGTTCATCACCTTCAACTGGCCCATCCATTCGGATCTCTCCCTCTTCATTTTTTCTACCTCGGCTAGCAGTGCCTTGTTAGCCTCCCGAGATTCCTCCAAAGATTTCTCTCGGTCAGCAAGAGCCTTCTTCCCGCCAACCAGGTCATTCACACCCACCTCCAAGTCCGTAGCAAGTTGAGTATTCTCAGCCATCAGAGCATTGTACGCCGATTCCATTTCACAAGTCTTCTGTCAAAGAGACAAAAAGGGAGGATCAGCCACATTTAACAAGGAAAAAGTCTCGACAGATATGACAAAACAATGAAAGCTCAAAATTCTTCAGACCCCTGCCGATGCAAGCAATCGACAACGGTCTCGGGGACTACACCCAATGGGTTCACTGAGAGTGACCCCACTGGCATGAAGCTCGAACAGGTCGGCCCTATTGAGCTCAATAGCAAACCAACAACACTATGAGATTACTATTAATCGACCCGAGTAACACAACTCTCGGGGACTACACCTAGTGGGTGCACTCGGCGTGCCCCCACTGGTACCATTCGGGCAGATCAGCTCTGATCTGTACAGATTATGGAAAATACGTATAAAGACAATTGCCGGTGCAAGAAATCGGCAGAAGTCTCGGGGAATACACCCACTGGGTTCACTCGGAGTGAACCCACTACAAAATCATCCTACTTTATCCGAGTATATCGCTAAAACCCCCAGTGGGTACCAAGAGGAAAGTAAACACTTACTAGCGCACTTACTCGGATATCATCCCGAAGCTCCAAGCTCTTCTTGTACAGGGATGCGATGGAGTCATACGCTCCCTTGGTGTCGCCCACCATGAGCTCTACTTGTACCATGGTATCCTTGGCAGCTCCTACTTGATTTTCCGGGAGGCGTCGGGCATCATATTGAACAGCCGACGGACCCGGCGTGGCACAAGGCTCCCTGGGCATCGCGAGCTCTGGTCTAGTCGGTTCCGCCGCGAGGGCCACCGTCTCAGTCAGCGGCACCGTCTCAGTCGGCGGCACGTTCATGGCGGGATTGGCAGCAGGTTGGATAACCCCAGGGACGGGCGCCAAAGCTGGCTCCGACCTCCTTTGGTCGTCGTCGTCCAGATGGATCACCTCCGAAGGAAGCCCGACTGAACAAAATAAAATTACAGAAAAAGGTCAATATCAAAGACAGCACTCGCGAAACAGTAATACAGCTCTCGGAGTCGTGACAACGTACCTTGCTGGGACATGGCAGCGTTATCCGTGTCCATGGGATCATCGTCGTGGCGCGGCAAAGAGGTGGCAGAGGTAGCAGCTCTGTTGAGTGAAATCCACTCGACGGATAAACATGAGTTCCCAAAAAGAGGAGTTCAGTCGGATACTGAAGGAAGATGAAAGAGTAAAGATACTTACGCTGAGGCGACCGGAACAGCGATCCTCATCCGGGGCAAGGCTTTCCGAGGTTTAGGCCCACTAGGTCTGGCCACCTTGGACGGCTGGTTCACGGGCTCGGCAAAAGCACCCCTGGTTCTCTTCACACTCCGAGCACTCGGAGCCACGGGAGGAGCTGGCGGAGCACTCGGGGCCGCGGGAGGAGCCGGCAGAGCAGCAGGGTCATGACGGTGCTTGGTTCGGTGCTCTGGTGGTGAGCCTGACGAGCTCTGCTCTCCACTCTCCTCCTCCTCCTCTTCCGTCTCCTCCTCCATCTCCCCACTGTCAGAGACGTATTTGGCGCTATCCGCTCTGCCCTCCATGCTGCCCTCCTCTTCCTCGACTGGATTCCCGTTCGAGACTGCAGAATGCCAGTTTGTCCACTCCTGCACGAAACACAGTCGTCAACGTCAGACAGCGAGACAAGAAAAGCAATAAAGCTGAGAAGGTTAAAAGCACTCGACAACATGTACTCACCTCATTCGGAGGAGATTTTCGACGCGGAAGGGCTTCACCCGCCGAGCTCCCACGGGGTTATCGCACGTGCTTGTGATGTTGCGGACCCACGCACTCACGGTATCCCCGCTCACGTCCTCTCGATGAGACGGAGTGGTATCCGATGGCCCTGTGTAATGCCACATAGCGTGGTCTTGGGCCTGCAGCGGCTGGATGCGCCGACCCAGAAAAGTCTCCAGGAGGTCCATGCCGGTGACTCCCCTCCGGACGACGGCTATCAGCGCGTCGACCAAAGGCTGGATCTGGGTTCTTTCTCCCTTAGAGAGCGCTAGCTTCCTGGGAGGGCCCGGACGGTCTAAACTGAAAGGTGGCAACCCACTCGAAGCATTCGTACAAGCAATGTCCTGGCAATAGAACCAGGACGATTGCCAGTTCCTAACTGACTCGGATAGCTCGAGGGAGGGATAGCTACTCTTTGTTTTCTTCTGAAAGCCTAAACCCCCGCAGAGCTAGAGGATGTCTGTCTTATCATCCGACTGGCTAAGCTTCTTAACAGTTTGGGATCTAGTGGAGAAGACATATTTAAAGAACCCCCAGTGGGGAGGACATCCTATGAAGCATTCGCAGAGGGTGACGAACGCGGAAAGATGAGCTATTGCATTCGGAGGAAAGTGATGGAGCTGCGCCCCGAAGTAATTCATGATACCTCGGAAGAAAGGATGGGGAGGCAAGGAGAAACCTCGGGCCACATGGCTGAGCAGCAGAACGCGCTCCCCCTCCTTCGGCACCGGCTCCATCTCGCCTTCCAGCAGCCTCCAGGACTTGTTGGCGACCATGCCATGCTCCACCAGCTCCAGCACGTTGTTCTCCGTCACCGAGGAGGCGAGGAAGTCCCCCTGGATCCAGCCCGCCGGCAACGCCCGCTGCCGCCGCTGAGTGGAGGCCGCCCCCTTCTTCTTCTTCTGCGCCTCGAGCTTGCTGGTCTGCCCCTTCGTCATGGCGAGGACGACGGATCCGCAGAGGAGGAGAGGCAGGAGGTGGCTTGGGGTGTGCAGAGAGCTGTGGGAGAAGCGAGATTAATGGGAGGAGGATGAGCAACGCAATAGAAAATCCCGCCGGGGATGGTTTAATAGGCCTCCGACTGGGTCACTTACAGGCGGGCCCAGGATCTTATGCCCCAACCAGCCGCTGTAAGGTTAGTGGAGAAGATAACGGCGCGGTAATCGAAGAGGCAAAACCTACTCGATGGCGATGTCGTCATCCCCGCTGAGCATGCGACAATTGAAATTTGAGGATCCCGAAAAATCCGGCGCTGTCAGTTTGACCAGTCACGTCGAAAGATTCCGCGGAAGCACTCGGTCCCTAACGGTTCCTTTCACTGGCATATTCACTCGGATCACTAGCTGAAAAGATAAAATGGATGGAGGCAAACAACTCTAAAGTCACCTCAATACCAGTCGGTTCCAAACTCGAGACATCACTTCATCGTTCTAACCCCGATCCATTCGGGGACTAATGATGGGGTTATAGTCCCAGGGTAGGGTCATAGGTCTGCCCTATAGGTCCTACCCAAGGACTACCCTTCATAGAAGACAAGGCCCTTAGACAGTTCCGACTGAACTAAGGACGCCCCCATCATCCAGTCGGCGACGATCCACTCGGAGCATATCAAAGGTACCGACTATAATCCACTGTGTACATCGTAACCTCCCAGGAGGGCAACGGTCATACGTTTTCATACACCATTATTAGCATTTAAAGCTTACGTTACCTGTAACGTAAGCATTTACTCGCCACTATTCCACCCCTGTCCACCGGGCCATTCTGAAGGGCAGCGCACTCTATATAAGCCGCCCTTCACCACTGGTACGGGGGTTGGCACTTGTTGTAATCCTATAATCCACTCGACACAAAGCTCCCAAGAGACCTGAGACGTAGGGCTTTTACCTCCACCGTAGACGGGCCTGAACTCATACATCCTCGCCGTAGCTAAGGCTCTGCCCATATACTTTCATACCCCATACTTCTACTGTCAGACTTATACCCACGACAGTGGGTTTGTGCACTGGCGAAAATTGCGCGGTACTAGAGAGGCTAGCAATGGTGGAAGGTGAAAGCGCATCTATACCATGGACTCACATTAGTCATGAAGAACTCACATACTTGTTGCGAAAGTTTTTATTAGTAATCGAAACAAAGTGCTAAACGTATACTCCTAGGGGAAGGGTTGGTAGGTGTAAACCATCGCGCGATCCCGACCGCAACACAAAGGCTGACAATCAGTACATCAATTATGCTCGGACTTCCTAACATAGCGGTTCACCATACGAGCATGTTACGGGAATCACTAACTTCAACACAAGTATTTCTAGATTCACAATATCCTACTAACATAACTCTTAATATTACCAAATCCACATCTCAAAACTAATTGAGACGAATCAAAACTTCTCTTTCTACTCACTGCACATGAAGATGGTGGTTTATGTATCCTCTTTAGGCACCTATCACCTTTGGGACTACTTTCATAGCACAAGCCAACTACCAAGTTACGCACCACCGTGCTCTAAAAGTTATAAGTGAAGCACATAGAGCAAAATTATCTAGCTCAAAATATATAAGTGAAGCACAATGAGCATTCTAGTAAAATCACGATGAGTGCATGTGTCTCTCAAAAGGTGTGCAGCAAGGATGATTGTGACACAACAAAAATAAAAGACTCCTATGATACAAGACGCTCCAAGCAAGACACATATCATATGGTGAATAAAAATATAGCTCCAAGTAATGTTACCAATGGATTGGAGACGAAAGAGGGGATGCCTTCCCGGGGCATCCCCAAGCTTAGGCTTTTTGATGTCCTTGAATTTGCCTTGGGATGCCTTGGTCATACCCAAGCTTGAGCTCTTTCCACTCTTTATCCCTTTGTCCATGAGATCATCACCCAAAACATGAAAACTTCACAACACAAAACTTAAAGAGAAACTCGTGATATCATTAGCACAAGAAAACAAACTACCACCTCTGTAGGTACTGTAGCAATCTTGATTTCTATTTATATTGGTGTTAGATTACTGTATTTTCACTTTTCCATGGCTAGTACCTCTCGATACTATCCATAGTTTCATGAAAACAAGCAACCAACTCAACAAAAATAGAATCTGTCGAAAACAGACCAGTCTGTAGCAATCTGTATACTTCGTATACTTCTGGTACCTCAGAAATTCTGAACAATTACGACTGCCTGGGAAAAAGGCATATCAACCATCACGAAAAAGAATAAACTCAAAATCTCTTTCTGAATAAAAATGAAAAATACTCTCGTGAGTGAAAAGTTTCTGTCTTTTTCCAGCAGGATCAAACAACCATCACCAAGACTAGTCATAAAGGTTTTGCTTGGCACAAACACAAAAGACACAATCATAACAGAATTATGATGGTGTGGACGGAACAAAACAGAAATAAAAAGATAAATTCATTGGGTTGCCTCCCAACAAGCGCTATTATTTAACGCCCTTAGCTAGGCATTGATAATTCAATGATGCTCACATAAAAGACAAGAATTGAAGAACAACTAGAGCATCAAAAAGCATGTGAAAATCACATCTAAGTCTAACATACTTCCTATGCATAGTCATTTTATAGGAAAACAAATTGGCAAGACAACCAATAGTTACCAAATGCAAGGAAGAAGAAAGAGACAATAGCAATCTCAATATAACGAGAGATAATTTGGTAACATGAGAGTTTCTACCACAATATTTTACTCTCTCATAGAAATTACATGTGGGATCATAATCAAATTCAACAATATAGCTATCACAAAGGATATTCTTTTCATGATCCACATGCATGCAAAGTTGATGCTCTCCAAAAATAGTGGGATTATCATCAACTAAAGTAATGACCTCTCCAAACCCACTTTCAATATTATCGCAAATATCATATTCATCATGAGGCTTAAACAAATTTTCAAGATCATAAGAAGAATTATTACCCCAATCATGATCATTGCAACAAGTAGTGGACAAAGCAAAACTAGCATTCCCAAGCTTATGGTTTTGCATATTTTTAGCATGATTGACACTAATAGGATTTATAGTGAAACCATTGCAGTCATGCGTTTCATTCAAGGAGCCCTCATGAATCACTTCATAAATTTCTTCATCACTATTTTCAGATTCACGCATCTCAAGCAAAACTTCATAGAGATAGTCAAGTGCACTCAATTCACTAGCAATTTGTTTTTGACCGGCTACTGTAGGGAAAAACCCCCACAGCCTTTTTTCTTTTATTCCCATATATAAGAGCAGTATGTACAAGGAGAAATTAGAATGTACAAATGGGATGAGGAGCTAAGGCTACAAACCTCAAGGAGGCAGAAAGGAAACCCATTTAAGGAGATCATCCCTGAAACTAGCCTTAATCCTATGAGCTAACACGGAAATGTCATGGATGAAGCCAGATCTCCATTTTCTGAACTTTGGCTGCTCCTGGTTAAAGACCTTGGCATTTCTGACAGTCCAGATGTTCCAACATGTAGTGAAGACCACCTCAGCAAAAAAGGGGTTATGGAAGTCTCGTTTAGCAGCAACAGTAGCACTCCACATGGATCGACCTTGCCATGTGATCTGCAGGTAATTCCAGACCATGGTACTGAAAAGACAGTTGAAGAATAAGTGATCTCTGTCTTCCTTGACTCGAGCATGACATAGAACACAGAGATTGGAGTCGGAAACATTCCAGTGACGCCGTTCAAGCATGTCTTGAGTGTTAAGCCTGTCCATGGTGATCATCCAGGCAAACATTTTAATCTTCATGGTACAACAGCTTTTCTAGATCCAGTTGAGTAAAGGGTTTGGTGTAATATTGCTGTGAATGTGAGAATAGTATCTCTTGGTTGTGTAGGCCTTAGCATCTTTTCCCCAAGTGGATCAACATAATTGGATCTCTTAAATAGATTAGCAAGTGGATGAGATCCATATCGATAGATTTTCAGCAAGCGAAGATGCAAGCATATTGAAGGCACATAGCACACAAGCAAACAGGAAGCAAGCGAAAGAAAAGGGCGAACAAAAAGGGCAAATGAAAAAGGAAAATATTTTTGTAAATTTTTGTTTTTAAGAAGTGGGGGAGAGGAAAACGAGAGGCAAAAAAGTAAATGCAAGAGATGAGTTTGCGACACTTACTTGGATGAGTTCTTGACTTGATCTTCCCCGGCAACGGCACCAGAAGTCCTTCTGCTACTTCTCAAACAATAGCGCCAGAAATTGGCACGTTGACGGAGACTTGGCTTGCGTTGGTTTTTCCCTTGAAGAGGGAAGGGTGATGCAGCACATGAACAGTAAGTATTTCCCTCAGTTTGAGAACCAAGGTATCAATCCAGTAGGAGAATCTCGCCAAGTCTAGAGTACCTGCGCAAACACAAAAGAGCTTGCACCAAACGCTATAAAGGGGTTGTCAATCCCTTCAAGATTGATTGCAAAGTGAGATCTGAAGGCAGAAAGTGCAACAAAGTAAAAGTGTAAGGCTGAAAATATAGTGTGAAGTAGACCCGGGGGCCATAGTGTTCACTAGAGGCTTCTCTCAAAATAGCAAATATTACGGTGGGTGAACAAATTACTGTCGAGCAATTGATAGAACCGTGAAAAGTCATGACGATATCTAAGGCAATGATCATACAGATAGGCATCACGTCCGAGACAAGTAGACCGATACTTTCCGCATCTACTACTATTACTCCACACATCAACCGCTATCCAGCATGCATCTAGTGTATTGAGTTCATGATGAACAGAGTAACGCCTTAAGCAAGATGACATGATGTAGAGGGATAAACTCAAACCAATGATGAAAACCCCATCTTTTTACCCTTGATGGCAACAACACGATTCGTGCCTCGCTACCCCTTCTGTCACTGGGTGAGGTCACCGCACGGTATAAACCCAAAACCCAGCACTTCTCCCATTGGAAGAATTAAAGATCAAGTTGGCCAAACAAAACCCACAACTCGAAGAGAATTACAAGGATATGAAATCATGCATATAAGGGATCAGAAGAAACTCAAATAAGATTCATACACTAGTAGAAAACAGGGCTTTGGTTTGGGCCTGGCCAGCCCCTTAGTCCCGGTTCTTCACGAACCGAGACCCATGGGGGGCATTAGTCCCGGTTCATGAGCTCAGGGGGCCGGCCGGGGCCTCGTGGGCATTGGTCCCGGTTCGTGTGGACCCATTTGTCCCGGTTCTAGGCACGAACGGGGACCAATGGGCCGCGCTCCTGGCCCACATCCATTGGTACCGGTTCGTGCCTTGAACCGGTATAGAAGGGGGGCGTTAGTCTCGGTTTATGCCAGGAACCAGGACAAAAAATTTGCCTATATATACCCATCGCCGCAACAGAGCACTCTGTTTTTTCTGGCCGGCGAGGGGAGGGCATTTGGGTGCTCTAGCTCACCTCCTATGCACATGAGGTGTTCGATGAAATTCCCGAGACACACTAGTTAAGCTTTCTCCTCTCGACGATCCACCTCGGAGCTCCATTTTTCCTGAGATTTGTCTAGATTTAGTAGTCCGTCATGCCCCGTCCCAGTTTTCACCGCCGTTGATCACCCGCGTCGATCTCGTCGCCGGCGCCACCGTTGTGAGCCTCTTGTTCTTATCTTCTTTCTGATTTTCTTACTTTAGATAGAGACTTGTCTAATTTTCTTACTTTAGATAGATACTTGTCTGATTTTCTTACTTTTGACACACATAATTATATATAATGCACGCAGATGAACCGACAATGGATGTACGGTGACATACACACCTCCGAGTACATTAAGGGCGTGCATAAATTTCTCGAAGTGGCTGAGGCAAACAAGCAGAATGGTTTTATGTCTTGTCCATGCCCTAAATGTGGGAATACGAAGCCTTACTCTGACCGGAAAATCCTTCACACCCACCTGCTTTACAAGGGTTTCATGCCACACTATAATGTTTGGACGAGGCACGGAGAAATAGGGGTTATGATAGAAGACGACAAATAAGAAGAGGACGATGACCACTATGTAACCCCTGAATACCGTGATGCTGCAACGGGGGGAGCTGCTGAAAATCAAGAGGAACTAGACGATGTGCCCGATGATGCTACAATGGGGGACGCTACTGAAGATCAAGAGGAACCAGACGATGTGCCCAATGTTGATGATCTCCGCCGGGTCATTGTTGCTGCAAAGACGCAATGCGAAAGTCAAAAGGAGAAGCTGATGTTCGATCGCATGTTAGACGATTAAAAAAGGGTTGTACCCTGATACGTCTCCAACGTATCTATAATTTTTGATGGTTTCATGCTAGTATCTTGTCAAACTTTGGATGTTTTGCATGCCTTTTATATATTTTTTGGAACTAACTTAATAACTTACTGCCAAGTGCCAGTTCCTGTTTTTCCACATTTTTTACCCCTTTCAGACGAGATTTTGAAACGGAGTCCAAACGGAAGAAAATCCCCGAAAAGATTTTTTCTGGAACGGAAGAAGATCGGGGAGCTTGGGAGCCAAGGCAGGGGATCCCAGGGGCCCCACAAGCCCCCACCCCGCGGCCAGGGGGGAGGCCGCGCCATCCAGGCTTGTGGGCCCCCTAAGCACCCCCTGACCTAGGGGTTGCGCCTATAAATTCCCTAAAAATCCCAAAAAAATCAGGACATCATGGAAATCACTTTTCCACTGCCGCAAGCTTCTGTTTCCGCAAGATCCCATCTGGGGCACGTTCTGGTGCCCTACCGGAGGGGAGATTCGGATACGGAGGGCTTCTTCATCAACACCATGACCTCTCCGATGATGCGTGAGAAGTTCACCATAGACCTACGGGTCCATAGTTAGTATCTAGATGGCTTCTTCTCTCTCTTGGATCTTCAATACAAAGTTCTCCATGATCATCATGGAGATCTATCCGATGTAATCTACTTTTGCGGTGTGTTTGTCGAGATCCAATGCATTGTGGATTTTTGATCAGATTATCTATGAATCTTATTTGAGTTTCTTCTGATCTCTCTCATGCATGATTTCATATCCTTATAATTCTCTTCGAGTTGTGGGTTTTGTTTGGCCAACCTGATCTATGATTCTTGCAATGGGAGAAGTGCTTGGTTTTGGGTTCATACCGTGCGGTGACCTCACCCAGTGACAGAAGGGGTAGCAAGGCACGCCTCGTGTTGTTGCCATCAAGGGTAAAACGATGGGGTTTTCATCATTGGTTTGAGATTATCCCTCTACATCATGTCATCTTGCTTAAGGCCTTACTCTGTTCGTCGTGAACTCATTACACTAGATGCATGATGGATAGCGGTTGATGTGTGGAGTAATAGTAGTACATGCAGAAAGTATCGGTTTACTTGTCTCGGACGTGATGCCTATATGTATGATCATTGCGTTAGATATCGTCATGACTTCGCGCGGTTCTATCAATTGCTCGACAGTAATTTGTTCACACACCGTGATATTTGCTATTATGAGAGAACCCTCTAGTGAACACTATGGCCCCCGGGTCTACTCCACACCATATTTTCAGCCTTACACTTTTTACTTCATAGCACTTTCCGCCTTCAGATCTCACTTTGGAAACAATCTTGAAGGGATTGACAACCCCTTTGAAGCGTTGGGTGCAATCTTGTTTGTGTTTGCGCGGGTACTTTGGACTTGACGAGGCCCTCCTTCTGGATCGATACCTTGGTTCTCAAACTAAGGGAAATACTTACTTCTCCTATCCTGCATCAACCTTTCCTCTTCAAGGGAAAAACCGACGCAAACCAGAGAAGTAACAAGAAGAATTCCTAAGCACCAGGGAAGGACTTTTGTTGCCGTAGCATACCCCAATTGCGAAGATGGCAATACAAAGCTGGGAACCGTACTCGAATTGCTATAGTGGAAGGCAGAGAATGTTGTGCCTGACAAAGGATTTGAGAAGCTACTGAAAATATTGAAGAAGAAGCTTCCAAAGGATAACGAATTTCTCGACAGTACGTATGCAGCAAAGAAGGTCGTATGCCCTCTAGGATTGGAGGTGCATAAGATACCTTCATGCCTGATACATCTCCAACGTATCTATAATTTTTGATGGTTTCATGCTATTATCTTGTCAAACTTTGGATGTTATGCATGCCTTATATATATTTTTTGGGACTAACTTATTAACTCAGTGCCAAGTGCCAGTTCCTGTTTTTTCCATGTTTTTGACCCCTTTCAGAGGAGATTTTGAGATGGGGTCCAAACGGAAGAAAATCCACGAAAATATTTTTTCCATAATGGAAGAAGAACGGGAAGCTTGAGAGCCAAGGCAGGGAAGCCTCAGGGGTCCCACAAGCCCCCACCCCGCGGCCAGGGGAGAGGCCGCGGCCCACAGGCTTGTGGGCCCCCTGGGCGCCCTCTGTCCAAGGGGTTGCACCTATATATTCCCTAAAAATACCAAAAAAACCAAGAGATCATCAAAAGTACTTTTCCTCCGCCGCAAGCTTCTGTCTCCGCAAGATCCCATCTGGGGCACGTTCTGGTGCCCTGTGGAGGGGGATTCGGACAGGGAGGGCTTCTTCATCAACACCACGACCCCTCCGATGATGCGTGAGTAGTTCACCATAGACCTACGGGTCCATAGCTAGTAACTAGATGGCTTCTTCTCTCTCTTGGATCTTCAATACAAAGTTCTCCATCATCTTCATGGAGATCTATACGATGTAACTTTCTTTTGCGGTGTGTTTGTCGAGATCCAATGAATTGTGGATTTATGATCAGATTATCTATGAATCTTATTTGAGTTTCTTATGATTTCTCTTATGCATGATTTCATAACCTTGTAATTCTCTTCGAGTTGTGGGTCTTGTTTGGCCAACTATATCTATGATTCTTGCAATGGGAGAAGTGTTTGGTTTTAGGTTCATACTGTGGGTGACCTCACCCAGTGACAGAAGGGGTAGCGAGGCATGCATCGTATTGTTGCCATCAAGGGTAAAAAGATGGGGTTTTCATCATTGGTTTGAGATTATCCCTCTACATCATGTCGTCTTGCTTAAGGCCTTACTCTGTTTGTCATGAACTCAATACACTAGATGCATGCTGGATAGCAGTCCATGTGTGGAGTAATAGTAGTAGATGCAGAAAGCATCGGTCTACTTGTCTCGGATATGATGCCTATATGTATGATCATTGCCTTAGATATCGTCATGACTTTGCGCGGTTCTATCAATTGCTCGACAGTAATTTTTTCACCCACCGTGATATTTGCTATTTTGAGAGAAGCCTCTAGCGAACATTATGGCCCCCGGGTCTACTCCACACCATATTTTCAGCCTTACACTTTTTACTTCGTTGCACTGTCCGCCTTCAGATCTCACTTTATAAACAATGTTGAATGGATTTACAACCCCTTCGAAGCGTTGGGTGCAAGCTCGTTTGTGTTTGCGCAAGGTACTCTGGACTTGACGAGACCCTCCTTCTGGATCGATACCTTGGTTCTCAAACTGAGGGAAATACTTACTACTCCTGTGCTGCATTACCCTTTCCTCTTCAAGGGAAAAAGCAACACAAGCCCAGTCTCCGTCAACGTGTCAATTTCTGGCGCTGTTGTTTGAGAAGTAGCAATGCCCTAATAACTGCATCCTCTACCGCAGTGCGTAGAAGGATTTGAACGCATGCTCGGTATGCGGTGCATTGCCGTATAAGATCAGACGAGATGACCCTGGTGATGTTAACTGCGAGCCCCACAGGAAGAGGGTTCCTGCGAAGGTGATGTGGTATGCTCCTATAATACCACGGTTGAAACAACTGTTCAGAAACAACGAGCATGCCAAGTTGATGCGATGGCACAGTGAGAACCGCAAGAAAGACGGGAAGTTCAGAGCAACCGCTCACAGGTTGCAGTGGAGAAAAATCGAGAGAGAGTACTGGGCTGAGTTTGCACGTGACCCAAGGAACGTATGGTTTGGTTTAAGCGCAGATGGCATTAATCCTTTCGGGGAGTAGAGCAGCAATCAAAGCACCTGGCGCGTGACTCTATGTATGTATAACCTTCCTCCATGGATGTGCATGAAGCGGAAGTTCCTTATGATGCCAGTTCTCATCCAAGGCCCTAAGCAACCCGGCAACGACATTGATGTGTACCTTAGTTGAAGAACTTTTACAACTGTCGAATGGAAACGGTGTACGTGTGTGGGATGAACACAGACATGAGGAATTTGACCCGCACGCGTTGTTGTTTGTAACCATCAACGATTGGCCCGCTCTCAGTAACCTTTCAGGACAGACAAATAAGGGATACCATGCATGCACGCACTGTTTAGCTAACATCGAAAGTATATACCTGGACAAATGCAGGAAGAATGTGTACCTGGGCCATCGTCGATTTGTTCCGACCAAGCATCAATGTCGAAAGAAAGGCAAGCATTTCAAAGGCGAGGCAGATCACCGGAAGAAGCCTGCCATGCGTAATGGTGATCACGTACTTGCTATGGTCCATGATTTAAAAGTAATCTTCGGAAACGGTCCCGACGGACTATCTATTCCGAGTGACGTTGCAGGACACACACCCATGTGGAAGAATACATCTATATTTTGGGACCTACCCTACTGGAAAAACCTAGAGGTCCGCTCTTCGATCGACGTGATGCACGTCACGAAGAACATTTGCATGAACCTGCTAGGCTTCTTGCGCGTGTATGGGAAGACAAAAGATACAGCTGAGGCACATGAGGACTTGCAACGTTTGCATGAAAAAGACGGCATGCCTGCAAAGCAGTATGAAGGTCCTGCCAGCTACGCTCTTACCAAAGAAGAGAAGGAAATCTTCTTTGAATGCCTGCTTAGTATGAAGGTCCCGACTGGCTTCTCGTCGAATATAAAGGGAATAATAAATATGGCGGAGAAAAAGTTTGAGAACCCAAAGTCTCATGACTGCCACGTGATTATAGTGCAACTGCTTCTGGTTGCATTGAGGGTGCTTCTACCGGAAAACGTCCGATTAGCCATTCTGAATCTATGTGCATTCCTCAATGCAATCTCTCAGAAGGTGATCGATCCAGAAATCATACCAAGGCTAAGTAGTGATGTGGTGCAATCTCTTGTCAGTTTTGAGCTCGTGTTCCCACCATCCTTCTTCAATATCATGACGCACGTCCTAGTTCATCTAGTTGACGAGATTGTCATTCTGGGCCCCGTATTTCTACACAATATGTAGCCCTTTGAGAGGTTCATGGGAGTCCTAAAGAAACATGTCCGTAACCGTGCTTGGCCAGAGGGAAGCATCTCCATGGGCCATCAAACAGAGGATGTCATTGGGTTTTGTGTTGACTTCATTCGTGGCTGTTATCTTGTCAACTTTGGATGTTTTATATACCTTTTTTATCTTATTTATTTGGGTTATAAGAAGATAGGTGATACGTCTCAAACGTATCTATAATTTTTGATGGTTTCACGCTGTTATCTTGTCAACTTTGGATGTTTTATATACCTTTTTTATCTTTTTTGGGACTAACATATTTATTTAGTGCCAAGTGCGAGTTCCTGATTTTTCTGGTATAGTAGGAGTCTTTTATTTTTGCTTGGAGCATCTTGTATAGTAGGAGTCTTTTATTTTTGTTGTGTCACAATCTTCCTTGCCGCACACCTAGAGAGATAGACATGCACTCACCACGATTTTGTCAAGCTTCACTTATATCCTTTGGTTAGACAATTCACCTCACATGTGCTTCACTTATATCTTTTGAGCTAGTTGATTTTGTTGTGTGTGCTTCACTTATATGTCTCAAACATATCTATAATTTTTTATGGTTTCACGCTGTTATCTTGTCAAATTCGGATGTTTTATATACCTTTTCTTTAATATTTTTTGGGACTAACATATTAATTCAGTGCCAGTTCCTGTTTTTTCTGTGTTTTTAACTCTTCTCAGATCTGATTTTGGAACGGAGTCCAAACGGAATAAAATCCCTGAAATAAATTTTTCCATAACACAAGAAGATCGAGGGACTTGAGGGCCAAGGCAGGGGGGCATAGGGAGCCCACAAGCCCTGTTGCCGCGACCACGGGGGCCGCGACATCCAGGCTTGTGGCCTCCCTGGCGCTCCCCTGCCCTAGCTCTTTGGCCTATAAATTCTCTAAAATCGCAGAAAAAATCAGGGCATCCACAAAAACACTTTTCCGCCGCCGCTAGCTTCCGTTTCCGCGATATCTCATTTGGAGACCCTTCCCGGTGCCCTGCCGGAGGGGACTTTGGAGTTGGAGGGCTTCCACATCAACATCATCGCCTCTCCAATTACTCGTGAGTAGTCCACTTCAGGCCTACGGGTCTGTAGTTAGTAGCTAGATGGCTTCTTCTCTCTCTTGGATCTTCAATATAAAGTTCTCCATGATCTTCATGGAGATCTATCCAATGTAATCCTCTTTGGCAGTGTGTTTGTCGAGATCCGATGAATTGTGTATTTGTGATTAGATTATCTATGAATTATATTTGAGTCGTTGCTGATTTCTTATTTGCATGATTTGATATCCTTGTAAGTCTCTCCGAGTCTTAGTTTTTTTTGGCCAATTAGATCTATGACTCTAGCAATGGGAGAAGTGCTTTGTTTTGGGTTCATACCGTGCGGTGACCTTTCCCAGTGACAGAAGGGGCAGCAAGGCACGCATCGTGTTGTTGCCATCAAGGGTAACAAGATGGGCTTTTATCATAAATTTTAGATTTTCCATCTAAATCATGTCATCTTGCTTAAGGTGTTACTCTCTTCTTTTGAACTTAATACACTAGAAGTATGTTGGATAGCGGTCGACGTGTGGAGTAATAGTAGTAGATGCAGAAAGTATCGGTCTACTTGTTTTGGACGTGATGCCTATAGATATAATCATTCCCATAGATAACGTCACGACTTTGCGCGGTTCTATCAATTGCTCGACAGTAATTCGTTCACCCACCGTCTACTTGCTTTCATGAGAGAAGCCACTAGTGAACACTACGGCCCCTTGGTCTATTCACAACTATCGTCTCCACTTTCACTTTTACTTCGCTTTGTTTACTTTTTGCTTTTAGTTCTCACTTTGCAAACAATCTATAAGGGATTGACAACCCCTTCATAGCGTTGGGTGCAAGCTCTTTGTGTTTGTGCAGGTACTTGTGACTTGACGCGATCCTCCCACTGGATCGATACCTTGGTTCTCAAACTGAGGGAAATACTTACTGCTGCTGTGCTACATCACCCTTTCCTCTTCAAGGGAACACCAACGCAAGGCTCCAAGCCGCGGGGAAATCCTTTGCATATTTGCCAAGGAAGTCCCTATAGGCGTAGCTCGTAGCAGCAGGATTCCTGGCGCCGTTGCCAGGGAAGGTTTGTTGACGCAGTAGCAATAGGTCTTCCTGAATCGCGGTATGAGGGGAGACTGACTGGAAAAGGCACGCTTGGAGGGGACTCAATAATATGTAGGGACGGATATTCTTGCTCTCAAGCACACTACACAGTACTAATGAACTCTACCTTGGTGACCCCGTATGTCGATGAACACAAGAATAGTCTGCGCTCCAAACACCCGGAGCGGTGCGACAACTGGATTACAAGTCAACACATCAGGACTTTCAGCAGTTGGTTGGAAACACGTCTCAGAGGTGAGAACACTGTTTGTGCTGAGCTGTACTCGTTGTCCAGGGGACCTTCTTCAACTGTATTGACTTACAAAGGATACGAGATAAATGGGAATACATTTTACACGATCGCCCAAGATCAAAAGAGCACCAACCAAAATAGCGGTGTCCGCTTTGATGCAGCAACCGAGAGGGGAATAGACACATATTATGGTTACATAGTGGACATATGGGAACTGGAATACAGACATGGTTTTAAGGTCCCTTTGTTTAAGTGCAAATGGATCAATCTGTCAGGAGGCGGGGTACAGGTAGACCGACAGTACGGAATGACAACAGTGGATCTGAACAATCTTGGGTACACTGACGAACAGTTTGTCCTAGACAATGATGTGTCACAAGTTATCTATGTGAAGGACATGTCTACCAAACCGAGAAAAAGAAAAGATAAGAAACCAAATACATCATACGATGATCCAAAGCGCCACATAGTTCTTTCACGAAAAAGGGACATCTTGGGAGTGGAGGGCAAGACAGACATGTCCGAATATTATGAAAAGTTCCATGAAATTCCTCCCTTCAAAGTCAAGGCTGACCCAAGCATACTGATAAATGATGAAGATTATCCATGGTTACGGCGCAATAAGAAAGGACACAACCGAAGAAAAAGTGAAGACTTCCTCCACAACTATTATGATGATACCATGCCAACTTTCAACCTTTTCGTAGTTCATTTGAAATGCCTGTTGTAACAGACAAGTTTCCGTATGAAATCCTGATACTTCGAAAGAGATTGTCTGTTTTGTATCGAAGTGCATCCAGTTTTTGCCGTAACCCTCTCAACTTTCTTGCATATGCTATGTGGATGAAATGATGATACTATGCCAAATTCCAACCTTTGCAGAGTTCATTTGAAATGCTTTTCAATTTCAGGGTCTTATAGCTCAAAATAGTTAGTAAATGCATGTAAAATACCAAATAAAATAAAATAAACTTTAATAAAACAAGAAGTCCGGACTAAAATAATTATCATAAAAGAAAATAAATAAGTAATTAGAATTTTGTTACAAACTTTAATAGCAAAAAGAATTATCATAAAAGAAAATAAATAAGTAATTAGAATTTTGTTACAAACTTTAATAGCAAAAAGAATTATCATAAAAGAAAATGAATAAGTAACTAGAATTTTTTTACAAATTTTAATAGCAACAAGAATTATCATAAAAGAAAATAAATAAGTAATTAGAAACAAAAAAGAAAGCAAAAAAACTAGAAAAAAAATTAAACATATCACCGCACCGAGCGAGTACACGACCTTTGGTCCCGGTTGGTGCCAAAAAAGAAAAATTTAGTTGTAAGTACAAACAAAAGAAAAAAATAAAGCCAAAAAAAATAATAATGGAAAAAATTAAAAAAATAGATGCGAATTTATAGAGAAAAATCAACCCAAATTCAAAGTGCTAGTAAGGAAGTTAAGCTAACTAGCACTTTGAATTTAGTTTGAATTTTGTCTTTAAATTCGAGCTCGATGTTGCAGCCGCGGCGGAGCTTATAAACAGGTTCGGGAGCCCTTCGCTTGGCGAGGTGGGACTAAACATCGAACCGTACCGCGGCTGTGGCAGGCACATGCGTTTAGTCCCGGTTTGTAGATCCAACCGGGACCAAAGGCCTCTGCTTCCAGCCCTTCGGGCTGCTGAAAAGAGACCTTTGGTCCTGGTTGGTGGCTCCAACCAAGACTAATGCCCCATTTAGTCGCGGTTGGTGCCACTAACCGGGACCAAAGGTCTCTGTTTCCCGCCCTTTGGGCTGCTGAAAAGAGGCCTTTGGTCCTGGTTGGTGGCACCAACCGGGACCAAAGTCCTTTGCTATATAAGCCAACAATTAAAATTTTCAGATTGGTATCGCCACCATTGCCCCCCGCCCGACGACGCCGCGAGCTCATCCACGGCACTGCCAGGCTGCCCCCGTCGCCGTCGCCCGTCGCCCGTAGCCCTCCGCCCCCCGAGCCCACGTCATCGCCCTCCGCCGCCCCCGAGCCGTCGCCCGTCACCGTCGCCCTCGCCCTCCGCCCCCCGCCGCCGTTGCCGTCGCCCTCGTCACCCACGCCGTTGCCCTCGCCGCCCCTGATGTGAGCCGCCGCCGCCACGGCTCTGTTCTTTTTTTTTGAATTATTGTTTTTAATTTTTCACATAGCTCCTGTTGATTGTTTACCCATAATACTCCTTGTAAACATTCATATATATATTACAGAATCTTTGAAACATGAGAAGGATCCCAAGGATGGTAGCACTTGATATTTTCCCAACCTACTTACTACAAAGAAGAGACCTGGAGGAAAATAACACGGTTAAAGAAACAAGTACTGAATAAAAGTGTTCTACATTCAGCTTGCTAGTAAGAAAAGCACCTCCTACGAATATGAGCAGAAAGATGCTTGTGATAGGGATAAACATAGTGAAGGGTAGATATCTTTTAATAGTTTCAAACGGTTTACCTAAAAAATATATAGATAATTAGAATTGGGTTTAAATACTTTATTGATCAAGCCATTTATTGCAAGTACAACCACATAACATAAATCTAAATATTGTTGTACTTATGCATCACAATACAATTTTGTGGAAGAATTTCAAGATAATGTGCTATGTATGCAACAAACAACAGTTTTATTAAGAAAAAGTAATATGTCGCTCATTAGTAACACGTAGCTTTGTGTAGGTATTAATACCATTTGTGCATATTCAGAAGCAAATTTAATCCATGCTTAAATATGCGGATGTCCATCTGAATGTAGTGAAAAAATAGAATCCCACCTGCCACTCTAGCCACCACATGCAAGTGGTAAAAATAGAATCATCTGAATATGTAACAAAATGGAGCAACAACAAAACTCAAAAGGTTTCAGCTGCTGCCCGCTGGAATAACCTTTGTCAGATTGTCATTTTGGACTGATTTTGCATATCACTACTCTTATAAGAAAAATGATTGGAACTGTATTGATGTACACGGAAAATACCACACCCACCGTTCTTTAAGAATTGTGATATCTGTTGTAATATTACATCTAATGCACTCTAATTAGCGGGTAGGAGCATATGTATATTTGTAAAACCATAATCCAACAATCTAGTGTGAGGTGGGAACAGTCGCTTAATAGTAAACTATTACGAGGATGTTAAATTCGGTAAAGGAAAATGGAAGAAAATATTATGTAACTATAGACTGTACATTCCTCTAGATAAAGCAAAGCCAATGGCTATGAGCAGAACTTCTAAATCCATGTTTACGGTCCAGTTTTGAGAAGCTTCACCAATACCTATACTTTATTGTTTCTATAACCAAGATCATTGTCTTATCCTTTATTTGCAAAAAGCATGAAAAATCCATGGCCTATAGGACCATAATTGTCTCATATAGTCAACACGCACTCTTTCTAAATACTGTGATGTGTTGATGTGGTAATTTGTTATTTATTTTTAGAAGCACGCTGATATAAGAAGTAGTTTATTTTTAGCAAGAAAACTAATAGAACTAGTTTATTTTTTTAGTTCATTTTATGATGCCTGTCCCGGATCCTCGTCGTCGACTCGGCGGAGGACACCTGATTGATTAGAGGGGCCCTGTCCGGCACTAGACTCCGCCTGGCTGGTATTGGGAGGTGCTACCTTCCGGGGGGTGTAGGTTGGTGAGGAGCCAGCCCGTTGTTGACCCGATCCTTGTTTGGTGGCGGTCGCGTGGGCCAGTGACGGTGCCGAGGATTCCGGACACCGCGGAGGTGGTACATCACCGTGTCAGCGAGGAGGACGATCACGTCCGTCGCTACATGGTTGCGTTGGAGGGCAGGTTCGACAATACCTGGCAGGTTCTTCAGGGATCTCACTGGAGCTATGATCATGTGATGGTTCCTTCTCTTTGGGTGTCCACCGCCCGCGACGATACCCGTCGGGCGCTACGGTTCTAGCTGTATTAATGATGCTATATGTATGACAAGAGATGATGTAGTTTTGCTTATAATTGAAGGCATGCTAATTTGAATACTACATTATTTCATGATTTGGTTTTTCTTATCGAATGCTCAAATTGGAAAATTACTCCTACTTTGAATGCTAAAATTGGAGAGCACTATGCAGAAAAGTCCTACCTAATACTGATGATCTTGTTGCTCTAAATGTTGTATGACAATGTTGTAAAGGGTAGTAATTGGTCTCTTCAGCTGATTTTGAGAGATGGAGTTCTTGACGATTATACTTGAGAAATCCTCCAGCAGGCTGGTGCTGCCGGATAATTTTGTGAAGATGTTGGACAGCCATCGGCCATAGAACATGAAGCTGAGGTAGGACGGCAACGGGCTTCGCAATCTGTGGGACGTGGAGGTGTTGTTCGACACGGATAGAAACTTGTACCTAGATCGTAGCTGGTAGCAGTTCGTCCGTGCCTACGACCTACGGCATGGGTACTTCCTTGTCTTCAGGTACGACGTCAACGCCACCTTCGCCGTGAAGGTGTTCGACACGACTATGTGTTGGAGGTGCTACCAGGACAACGACAATGCTAGAACGCTCTATCTCTTCTTCCTCTCCATTAGTCTATGTCTCACACCCATTTTTAAAAAAAGCATTTTTGCATTTGGCAAGGCAATGGGAGCAGCAGCAGCGAGTATTGACAATGTTGTAAATGGTAGTAAATGGTCTCTTCTGCTGCTTTTCAGAGATGGAGTTCTTCACGATTATACTTAAGAAATCCTCTAGCAGGCAGGTGTTGCCGGACAATTTTTTGAAGATGTTGGACACCATCGGCCATAGAACATGAAGCTGAGGCAGGCCGGCAACGGGCTTCGCAAGCTGTGGGACGTGGAGGTGGTGTTCGACACCGATGGAAGCATGTACCTAGATCGTGGCTGGAAGCAGTTCGTCCGTGCCTACCAAGGTGGTACTTCCTTGTCTTCAGGTACGACGACAACGCCACATTCGCTGTGAAGGTGTTCGACACGACTATGTGTCGGAGGCCCTACCTGGACGATGACGATGCCAGTACGCTCTGTCTCTTCTTTCTCTCCATTAGGCTATGTCTCACACCCACTAAAAAAAACTTTTTTGCATTTGGCAAGGCAATGGGAGCAGGAGCAGTGAGTACTGCGACAGGTGCTATGTCTACGGTAGCAGCGACTCTCGCTACAGGAAAAGTAGCAGCGACTGTGGCTACAACAAAAGTAGCAGCGACAATGGCCTCGCGATGGTGATCCCACACCTGGGCGACATGGCCCATGCCAATTGTGGTAGAGGAGTACATCCCAGAGCCTGGCCTGGGGCTTCGTCGGTCTAAGCGCATCAGGATGACGAAGGAGAAGGTGAAGAAGGAGTGAAGATCTTAAGAACCTGATGGATCTTTAATCTTTATAGTGTAAACCTTTTAAGTACGATAGTGTTGAACTGCTACTACACTTTTAAGTATGATGGTGGTGTGCCTGATGAAATTTTGTGCATGCTGATGGATGAAAGATAAAATTATTTATTTTTGTGCTTGCTCATGGATGCTCCTTGCTTGGTGTATATAAGAACCTAAATTAACCCCTAAACTAGCCCCTTCCAAAAAAAACCTCAGCTTCAGCCTGGTGCTGACGCGTGGATGCCTTTTGGTCCCGGTTGGTGTCACCAACCGGGACTAAAGGCACCCCTCCCTGGCCTGGCCGTAGCGGCCACGTGGAGGCCCATCTGTCCCGGTTGGTGTAAGAACCGGGACTAAAGGGCGAGGGCATTAGTAACGACCTTTTAGTCCCGGTTCCAAAACCGGGATAGAAGGCCCTTACGAACCGGGACAAAAGGCCCTTTTTCTACTAGTGATAGATAATCTGATCATCAATCCACAATTCATCGGATCTCGACAAACACACCGCAAAAGATGATTACATCGGATAGATCTCCATGAAGACGATGGAGAACTTTGTATTGAAGATCCAAGAGAGAGGAGAAGCCATCTAGCTACTAGCTATGGACCCGTAGGTCTATGGTGAACTACTCACGCATCATCGGAGAGGTTATGGTGTTCATGAAGAAGCCCTCCATATCCGAATCCCCCCTCTGGCTGGGCACCAGAACGTACCCCAGATGGGATCTTGCGGAGACAAAAGCTTGCGGCGCCTGAAAAGTATTTCCGTTGATATCCTGATTTTTTTAGGGATTTTAGGGAATTTATAGGCAAAGGAGCTAGGGCAGGGGAGACCCAGGGAGCCCACAAGCCTGGGAGGCGCGGGCCCCCCTGGCCGCGCCATGGGGGCTTGTGGCCTCCCCCGGAACTCCCTGCCTTGGTCCCCAAGCTTTCTGTGTATCTTCTGTTCCGGAAAAAATCTTTTTGGAAGTTTTATTCCGTTTGGACTCCGTTTAAAATCCTCCTCTGAAAAGGGTCAAAAACACGGAAAAAACAGGAACTGGCACTTGGCACTGAGTTAATAAGTTATTCCCAAAAAAGATATAAAAGGCATACAAAACATCCAAAGTTTGACAAGGTAATAGCGTGAAACCATCAAAAATTATAGATACGTTGGAGACGTATCAGTATGTATGATCTCCAACAAGTCACTTGCACGCTCCATTGTTCTGGAGAACGGAGTCTTAGTCATCTTGCCCATGAGGCATGGTTCGCACGTGTCAAGTGATTCAAAATCAAGTGTCTCCAAAAGCCCATCGAAATGGAGTTTCTTCATGCGTTTTACTCAAATATGACCTAAGCGGTAGTGCCACAAAAATGTGGCGCTATCATTGTTAACTCTATATCTTTTGGTGTCAATGTTATATATATGTGTGTATCATCACAATCAAGATTCAATATGAACAATCCTCTCACATTGGGTGCATGACCATAAAAGATATTACTCATAGAAATAGAACAACCATTATTCTCTGACTTAAATGAGTAACTGTCTCGCAATAAACAAGATCCAAATATAATGTTCATGCTTAACGCAGACACTAAATAACAATTATTTAAGTTCATAACTAATCTTGATGGTAACTGAAGTGAGAATGTGCCGACGGCGATTCCATCAACCTTGGGACCATTTCCCACGCGCATCGTCACTTCATCCTTCGCCAACCTTCGTTTATTCCGCAGTTCCTGCTTCGAGTGGCAAATATGAGCAACGGAACCGGTATCAAATACCCAGGCACCACTACGAGAGTTGGTTAAGTACACATCAATAACATGTCTATCAAATATACCTGATTTTTCTTTGGTCGCCTTCTTATCAGCCAAATACTTGGGGCACTTGCGCTTCTAGTGACCCATTCCCTTGCGATAATAACACTATGTTTCCGGCTTAGGTCCAGCCTTGGGTTTCTTCGTCGGATTGGCAATGGACTTGCCACTATTCTTGGAGTTACCCTTCTTGCCTTTGTCGTTTCTCTTAAAACTAGTGGTCTTATTGACCATCAACACTTAATGCTCTTTCCGGAGTTCTGACTCTGCGACTTTTAGCATCGCGAATAACTTGCCGGGTGACTTGTTCATCCCTTGCATGTTATAGTTCAACACAAAGCTCTTATAGCTAGGGGGAAGTGATTGAAGAATTCTGTCAGTGATAGCCTCTTGCGGGAGTTCAATCCCCAGCTCAGCTAGACAGTTTGAGTACCCAGAAATTTTGAGCACATGTTCACTGACAGACGATTTCTCCTCCATATTGCAAGCATAGAATTTATCGGAGGTCTCATACCTCTTGATCCGGGCGTTCTTATGAAAGATAAACTTCAACTCCTGGAACATCTCATATGATCCATGACGCTCAAAGCAACGTTGAAGTCCCGGTTCTAAGCCATACAAGGCTGCACATTGAACTACTGAGTAGTCCTCCTTACGCGATTGCCAAGCGTTCAAAACATCTTGGTCAGACGTAGCGGGTGGTTCATCTCCTAGCGCAGGATCAAGGACATAATTCTTTTTCCCAGCTTGTAGGCTGAGCTTAAGATTATGTGCCGAGTCTACAAAGTTGCTTCCATCATCTTTCAACTTAGCTTTCTCTAGGAATGTATTGAAATTCAGGGTTGCTACAGCGTGAGCCTTTAGGTCTACAACATAAAATATTGCAAAGTGGACTTAGACTATGTTTAAGATAATTAGAGTTTAACTCATCAAATTACTTAATAAACTCCCACTCAAAAAGTACATCCCTCTAGTCATTTGAGTGGTACAAGATCCACATCCACTAACTCAAGTCCGATAATCACGTGAGTTGAGTATAGCTTCAGTGGTAAGCATCTCTATGCTAATCATATCAACTACATGATTCATGCTCGACCTTTCGATCACTTGTGTTCCGAGGCCATGTCTGCACATGCTAGGCTCGTCAAGTTTAACCCGAGTGTTCCTCGTGTGCAACAGTTTTGCACGCATTGTATGTGAACGTTGAGTCTATCACACCCGATCATCACGTGGTGTCTCAAAACGACGAACTGTCGCAACGGTGCACAGTCGGGGAGAACACAATTTCATCTTGACATTTTAGTGAGAGATCACCTTGTAATGCTACCGTCGTTCTAAGCAAAATAAGGTGCATAAAAGGATTAACATCACATGCAATTCATAAGTGACATGATATGACCATGATCTTGTGCTTCTTGATCTCCATCACCAAAGCACCGACATGATCTTCTTGTCACCGGCGCCACACCATGATCTCCATCATCATGATCTCCATCATCGTGCCTCCATCGAGGTTGTCGTGCTATCTATGCTATTACTACTAAAGCTATGACCTAGCAATATAGTAAACGCATCTACAAACACAAACGTTAGTTTAAAGAGAACCCTATGGCTCCTGCCGGTTGCCGTAGCATCGACGTGCAAGTCGATATTAACTATTACAACATAATCATCTCATACATCCAACAATACCGCCAAATCAAGAAAAGACTAAGGAGGCCAGCAAATCGAACAGCAACGCCCACAAAAACTTTTGTGTTCTACTCGAGATAACATCTACGCTCTGATACCACTGTTGGGGAACATTGCATGGGAAACAAAAAATTTCCTACGCACACGAAGACCTATCATGGTGACGTCCATCTACGAGAGGAGATTACATCCACATACCCTTGTAGATCGGTAAGCGAGAATCGTTAAGAAACGCGTTTGATGTAGTGGTACAGCTTCGTGATTCAAATCACCGTAGTCCCACGATCTGTCCCACGATCCGTTCCGATCTAGAACCAAACAGACGACACCTCCGCGTTCAGCACACGTACAACTCGATGACTATCTTGGCCTTCTTGATCCAGCAAGAGAGACGGAGAAGTAGATGAGTTCTCCGGCAGCGTTACGGTGCTCCGGTAGTGGTGATGATCTACTCGTGTAGGGCTCAGCCCGAGCTCTATAGAAGATGGATCTAGAGGAAGAACTACGTGGTATAGGTTTGACTTTGCACGTGGCAAAGTTGTGTCTCAAAAATCCATAAACCACATATATATATAGGAGGAGGGGAGGGTCTAAACCCAAGGGCGCCAACCGAGTGGGAGGAGGTGGACTCCCACCCCAATTCGGTTTGGGGGAAGGAGTCCCCTCCTTCCTTCCCACCTCCCCATTTCCTTGTTTTTTCTTTTATTTTGGTTTTTTTCCACTTGTGGCTCCATGGGCATATTGGGCTGGCCTCACCAACCCACTAAGGGCTGGTGCGCCACCCTAGGGTCACTTGGCTCACTCCCGGGTGGGTGGGCCCCTCCCAGTGAATACCCGAAACCCATTCGCCACTCCCGGTACAATGCGGGTAATGCCCGAAACTTTCCGGTGACCAAATGAAACCATCCTATATATCAATCTTCGTTTCCGGACCATTCCTGAAAACCTCGCAATGTCCGTGATCTCATCCGACACTCTGAACAACCTTCGGTAACCACACATATTACTCAACTATACTAAAACATCATCGAACCTTAAGTGTGCAGACCCTGCAGGTTCGAGAACTATGTAGACATGACCCGAGACACTCCTCGATCAATATACAATAGAAGGACCTGGATTTCCATATTGGATCCTACATATTCTACGAATATCTTATCGGTTGAACCTCTGTGCCAAGGATTCATATCATCCCGTATATCATTCGCATTGTCCTTCGGTATGTTACTTGCCCCAGATTTGATCGTCGGTATCCCTATACCTATTTCGACTTCGTTACCGTGAAGTCTCTTTACTCGTTCCGTAATACAAGATCCCGTGACTTACACTTGAGTCACATTGCTTGCAAGGCTTGTTTGTGATGTTGTATTACCGAATGGGCCCCCAGATACCTCTCCGTCACACGGAGTAACAAATCCTAGTCTTCATCCATGCTAACTCAACGGACACCTTCGGAGATACCTGTAGAGCACTTTATAGTCACCTAGTTACGTTGTGACGTTTGATACACACAAGGCATTCCTTAGGTGTCAGTGAGTTACATGATCTCATGGTCATAGGAATGAATGCTTGACACGCAGAAAACAATACCAACAAAATGACACGATCACATGCTACGTTCATAGTTTGGGTCTAGTCCATCACATGATTCTTCCAATGATGTGATCCAGTTATCAAGTAACAACACTTGCGTATGGTCAGAAAACCATAACCATCCTTGATCAACTGGCTATCCAACTAGAGGCTTGTTAGGGACATTGTTTTGTCTATATATCCACACATATATCTATACTTTCATTCAATACAATTATAGCATGGATAATAAACGATTATCTTGAAACAGGAAATATAATAATAACAATTTTGTGATTGCCTCTAGAGCATATTTCCAACATCAAGGGATAATTATATCTATGCCCCTTTTACCCCTAATTTCCAAAAGTCACTGGTTCTGTCGCTCCTCTTATGCTTTTTCCCTTTGACCATTTGACCGCCAGTTTGAAAACTTCATAACTAATTCATACCAAATCAGAAAAACGCAAATAAGATACCAAAATGTTCGAAAAAACATCACCTATATGTCAATATCATTTAGATTCATGACAACGGTGTTGTAAAGTTCCTGATGACCCACAAGTGTAGGGGATCTATCGTAGTCCTTTCGATAAGTACGAGTGTCGAACCCAACGAGGAGCAGAAGGAACTGACAAGTGGTTTTCAGCAAGGTATACTCTGCAAGCCCTGAAATTATCGGTAACAGATAGTTGTGTGATAAGATGATTCGTAGCAAGTAGCAAGTAGTAATAGTAACAAAGGTGCAGCAAAGTGTCCCAATCCCTTTTGTAGCAAGGGACAAGCCTGGACAAACTGTTATAGGAGGTGAAGTGCTCTCGAGGACACATGGGAATTTCTGTCAAGCTAGTTTTCATCATGTTCATATGATTCGTGTTCGCTACTTTGATAGTTTGATATGCGGGTGGACCGGTACTTGGGTGCTGCCCTTACTTGGAAAAACAGCCCACTTATGATTAACCCCTCTCGCAAGCATGCACAACTACGAAAGAAGAATTAAGACAAAGTCTAACCATAGCATTAAACTAGTGGATCCAAATCAGCCCCCTACGAAGCAACGCACAAAGTACGGTTTAAGCTTTTGTCACTCTAGCAACCCATAATCTACTTATTACTTCCCAATGCCTCCCACTAGGCCCAAATAATGGTCAAGTGTTATGTAGTCCACGTTCACATAACACTAATAGAGGAAAGACAACATACAACGCATCAAAATATCGAACGAATACCAAATTCACATGACTACCTATAGCAAGATTTATTCCATGGCCTCCGGAACAAAAGTGACTACTCACAAAGCATAATTATGTTCATGACCAGAGAGGTATTGAATAGTATCAAGGATCTGAACATATAATCTTCCACCGAGTAATCCAACTACCATCAACTACAAAGAGTAATTAACACTATTAGCAACCTTACAAGTACCAATCGGAGTCGCGAGATGGAGATTGGTTACAAGAGATGAACTAGGCACTACTAGAAAAAAGGCTATTAGTCGTGCACCTATTTTGCCTATTAATGGCACACTATAGGTGTGCCACTATTATCACGCCACTACTAATAAATAGTAATGGCGCACCCCTGGTGTGCCACTGTTAATATACATAACAGCGGCGCACCGCCTGGTGCGCCATTAGTAGGACCAGAAGTGCGCCACTATTGTGGGTTTACTAATGGAGCACTTTTAGATGATGCGCCACGACTATGAATATTAGGATTTTTTTTGCTTTTCTGATACTTGCACAGGTTACAAAATACATTACAATACAGAATATAAGTGATGTAGAAGTAAGTGATACATATTCTATACAATAGTTTCATAAAATTTCATCACATCATCTCGAAAGTAGCAATACATAGTGATGTAGAAGTAATCATCATAGTCAATGAGACATCATATAACAAAAGTTGGTCACTAGTCATAATCACAACTCCTCCTTATCATCATCGTCAACTCTAACACATTGTAGCACATCATCACATCATCTCGGAAATAGCTAATAATCATCATAGTCATTACCACCAATACTCTTTAATACATTGTAACACATCATCACATTAACACATTGTAGCACATCATCACATTGTAGCACATCATCACATTAACACATTGTAGCACATCATCATATTGTAGCACATAATAACACATTGAACCTAGGACCTACTCCTCTGCTTAGGTAGAATATCAAAAAACAAGATAGGCCCTGACTCTCCATTATGGAGAATGGAGATCATCTTGTCTCCAATTCTTGGCCTACACACAATGTTGCTTCCAAGTAGCTCTCTAGGATAGACCATACATTTTTTCCAATCTTTGATTGTCATGACTTCATCGGTTTTAGAAATCTGGTATGGACAGGAGTAAATCAGATACCTAGGCTGACCTGGCCGTGCTGGTCGTATCATCATAACATCAATGCGACCTCTTGGTAACATCAGATGAGGCACACAATCTTCCGGGATTTTCTATTGAAAAACAAAGTATTAGCTTTGTAGCTAGCAATGTAGTTTAGTTTTACAAGAATTTATGCAAAAGATGCATGGATGTCGTAATAGTAGAAAATCTTACCATGCAATCTCCATGCATGTTACCATAGTTCACCACGTGCACTAGTGGCACATATTGACCATAATGTTGGGAACTTTGATGATTGGTATTGTAATTCCCAAGATCAATGATAAATTGGACAAGATGATGTATCTCGTGACAAATTAATTCTGCTTCATCAGTGTAGTAATAGGTTCTGTCAATGGAAATAAGTTGTCAACTATTTTTGAATAAACAATATAAATTACTGAATAAATGTGATTGAGAAACACACATAATGGTACAACTGGAGGCGTCTACACATCGACCCAGATGTCGATATTACCTTCAATTTCATCTTCCGGACGAATATCAAAGGTGATAAGCATATAAGGCTCAAATGCATAAGCCTTGCATAGTGCTACCCAAGTTTTGCATTCAAAAAAGGAGTAGGTGTGTGCATTGTACAATTTTACGGTAAAAGTATAACCATGCTCGGTCCTCAAGTGAACTATCTTCACCTCCATAGTTTCTTCAGTACTGAAACCAATCTTATCCAACACATAATGTCTTGCATGGTAGGGGATATGCTAGTAGAATAGTAAAAATAAAAATTATAAGTTGAAGCAAAAGAAGTCATGCTTAATTACGAAAAAATACTTGTCGTTGTGACTTACTGTATCCACTTCGAAGTCCTCATCCAGCATGATGTTGAAGCGCCTATCATCAACTAGGAAAGGCGTATCGCAATGGCCGCGCTTGTCTTGGTAGTATTCGCACATAACCTATTCGTCGTCAGATGAAAATTCCTAAAACGGAGAAAATTTGGGCATGACATTTACTAAAAAGTGGATATATGGAGCGCCTGAAATTTGCCGGAACAGAAATGAATCAACATTCCAGCAAAACAAGCAAAGCTACCAAACCTGAAGAGCACTCTTTCGGTGCAATATATTACTGGAATACCTCTCTCGGTAACATGGTTCATGGCAAGTAAAAGTAAGATGAATGATACCTCTCTCAGTACCATGGCACAATAGTAATATTAGCATGTAAAATGGAAAAGTAAGATGAATGATACCTCTCTCGGTACCATGGTTCATGGCAAGTCAAGCAATGCATAAAGGAAAACTAATTTATTTCTCCCTGCATTGTACAAGGCCTCTAGAAGCTCTCATGCTGATGGAAGAATCTACTATGGACATAAACCCATTTTACTAGAAAATGGATAGAAGTAAACAATAATATTCTTCTATGTTTCACTGGAAGGGGTCGCCCTCTTTATTGTAGACAATACTTGATGACAAGCCGGTGATTCATTCAAACTCTAATACGATCTTTAAAATGACTGGACTCTTTCCTAGCAAAAGTTACTTGATCAACTAGGGCTCTGATAAGGGACAACATACCATGTTTGATTGGTTGTCCCACATACATAACTTCTCTCCCTTTTTTGAAAAATAGGTTGCCCGCTACTTGTAACTTGTCAAGTGCAGACAAAAGACCGAAAGTGGTCGGACCCTTCCCCATGCACAAGTAGGAGCTACAAGCACCAGGCTGCCCTTTTTATTGGAAATGCTGTAAGAACGGGGTCAGTCAGTCACATGCTTAGGCTGCCTGGCACCCTGTGTGTTCCACGCCGGCACTTCATCTATTAATAGATGGGCAGGTGCGGTAAAACTGACAGAACTTTTATACGACGTTGTTAAGTCTATAAATTAACATTTCAAGACACTCTAGAGTATGTACTAATAGCAAGGCAGAAAAGAATTACAGACTAAGGAAGTGACAAAATCTCAAAAATATCTCTAAGGCCTGCCCTGTCACAACCCGGCAACAAAAAAATAGAGATAATATGAACCCCGCAACGAAAAATCGGGTTCAGATTATCTCTAGCTACAACAAAGTCAGAGGTGCCAGCTATGAGAGACAGAGTCTCTGCCATTTTATTCAAAAATGAAAACCCTATGGTACTAGCATTACCGGTACTATTACTATGACAGAGCATCGGACCCCGGCCCTTGACGTCGTCCTACTCCTGCGTGCAACCTTGCTGCTGCTTGCCGACGTCCCCAGCCCACCGGTGGACATGTTTACTCTTGCATGTTGGATTTGGCTTCGGAGTTTTGACAAGCTCCCCGGCCGGCCATTACCAGCAAATGTCAACCTCCATGGAAATGGTTTTGAAACCGTAGTGGCTTTGCACCACCAACCTTCCATATCTGTAAATTTCCATTGCTCCCATTAATCCACCCATCCACCCAGCTACAGCAACACACAGACAGACAGCCACACAGAACAGAAAGTACGCCAAGACGGACGTCAACCTCCTAGAGAAGGCCCTCCTGGGCCTCTTTGCGACAGCGCTGCTCTCCATCACCGTCGCCAAGCTCACTTGAAAGCGCTTCCGGCTGCCCCGGCAACCTTCCATATCTTTTTTAAATGCGGTCTTAACTAGAGATAATCTGAACCCCACAACAACAAAAATAGAGATAATCTGACGAAAAGATAATGGGAAGGAAATTCTTTGTGTTCCTTCTATCCTGAAATGGAATCTGTCAGCCACCTCTTTTTCGGTTCTGGAGTGGCTAAAGTAACCTGGGGCATTGTTGCCAAAGTGTTTGGCACTAATAGTTGCCCCAATACTCTATGCCAAAGTATTTCTTGGTTGTATTCCATTTGTTGGATGATATGGTGTACTCGGAATAGAATCACCAATGAGAATCATTTGATGCGTTCTCTAGTAGAATTGTAGAAACTATCTGCTCGTTCTTATCTTAGAGGGTTCTATATGGGGGAGGGAGGGGGCGAACCTCGGGGCGAACCTCACGGCCGAAGGAGGAGAGCTCGGCGGAGGCGGAGGGGGAGGCGGCCGCGCCCTTGTCGTCGCCCATCATCGGGGGTTCCTACCGGCCGTGGGGAGAGGCAGGGAGCAGGGAGGGCGCGATGCGAGGCGGGCGATGGCGCAGCGGTGAGGGGGAGCAGGGAGTTCAGCCGGCGGCGGCACGTGCGGTGGTGGAGGCGGCCGGAGGGCCAGCCGGCGGTGGCAGGTGCGGTGGGAGGGGCGGCCGGAGGGCTCGCTCGAGAGCCTGAGTTTCGTTGGATTGGATCGGGAGGAGAGCCACGAGGGGAGGGGAGCGGGTGTTTTTTTTCACTTCTGGTTATCAATGGCGCACCCACCTAAGAATGCGCCATTGGTAGCCAGGGTTACTAATGGCGCACCTGGTAACAATGCGCCATTAGTAGTTTTGAAAAAAAAAAACTGAAAAATACAATTGTTAGTACTGGCGCACCGTGGATGTGGTGCGCCATTACTAGTTAAAACTAGTAATGGCGCACCTCCCCTGGTGCGCCACTTATATGTCTAGGAAAGGGTGTGGGGCCAGGACAAACATAGTAATGGGGCACCACACACAAGGTGCACCATTAGTAAGATGGACACTAATGGCGCACCAGTCTCTGGTGCGCCACTGCTATATAGCAGTGGCGCACCACATACATGGTGCGCCATTAATGTCCATATTAGCTCTAGCCCTTTTTCTAGTAGTGAGGGTTTGGAGATGAGATGGTGATGATGAAGATCTTGATGGTGATGAGTCCCCTCCGATGAGAGGCGTGTTCGTGATGACGATGGCGACGATTTCCCCATCCGGGAGGGAAGTTTCCCCGACAGGACGGCCCTGCCGGAGCTCTAGATTGGTTCTGCTCAAGTTCCGCCTCATGGCGGCGGCGATTCCTCCCAAAAGCTTCCTCTTGATTTTTTCCGGAACGAAACCCTCCGTATAGCAAAAGATGGGAGCGAGAGGGGCAACAGGGGGCCCACAAGCCACCTAGGCACGGCCGGGGGGTAGGCCGCGCCTGGCAGGCTTGTGGCCTCCTGGTGGCTCCCTTCTGGTACTTCTTCCGCCCAGTACTTTTTATAAAATCCAAAATAATTCCTCGTTGGTTTTCACGGCTTTTGGAGTTGCGGAGAATAGGTATCTCAAACTTACTCCTTTTTCAGACCAGAATTTCAGCTGCCGGCATTCTCCCGCTTCATGTAAACCTTATAAAATAAGAGAGAAAAGGCATAAGTATTATACCGTGAAGTGTAATAACAGCCCATAAAGCGATAAATATCAACATAAAAGCATGATGCAAAATGGACGTATCAACTCCCCCAAGCTTAGACCTCGTTTGTCCTCAAGCGGAAGCCGAGATCAATAAATATGCCCACATGTTTAGAGATAGAGGTGTCGGTAAAACAAAATACGGACATACAGGCATCATGATCATAATCAGAACAGCAATATCGTCATATAATCTCTTATGCTAAAGTGACAATTCCTTCACAAAGTAAAGTAAGGATCAAGAAACTTATTGAGAATTAACAACCAATAGCCTTTAGTCATTGAAGAAATTGCAATTTATCATAACAACGGAAAGAGTCAAATAAGAGCTTGTAAAGAAAATCCACATGCTTATAGTTTCGCCTCCCAACTACTTAGCTCAAGGGTAATGTCAACAATAATAATTCATGGATAATTACTTCCAACTTGACATATGAATATAGATCTTTCCCTAGTACATGACGTTAGCCAAGATAAAGGCGAAATAAGGAATTGATGTCGATCACCATGACTCTTTTAAGGACAAAAAGTAAAGGTACAAGATAGGCCCTTCACAGAGGGAGGCAGAGGTTGTCATGCGCTTTTGAGATTTGGATGTGTGACCTCTTAGTGTGAAGGAATGTCACTTTATATTGCCTCCTGTGATAAAGAACTTTGTTATGCAATATGTCGCTTTTATGTCTTCCTCATCACACGTTCGTACAAAGCTTATTTTCCGAACTCTAATAGATCATACATATTTAGGGAGCAATTTTTTTATTGCCTGCACCGATGACAACTTACTTGAGGGATCTTCTTCAATCCATAGGTAGGTATGGTGGACTCTCATAGCAAAATTGGGTTGAAGGTTTATGGATGCACAAGTAGTATCTCTACTTAGTGCGGAAGTTTTGGCTGTTATGAGGTGGAAGCAGTCGTCATATGCTAAGGGATCTCTAGTCATATAACATTGTTCAGAACCAAGCAAACACAATTCATTATGTTGTCTTCCTTTTCCAACATCTACTTCTAAGCATGTAATAGTTTAGTGAGTTTTCACAATCATAGATGGTGCCCAAGATGATATATTTATATGTGAACCTCTCTTTCTTTATTACTTCCTATTAATTGCAACAATGACCAAGGTCTACGTTTGTCCACCCACAACAAGTTTCAATCATCATTCTTTTTGTATGTGAAGCCATCACTTCCCATAAGATCCTTACATGATCATTCATGCTTTTGTTCTCTTCTTATTCTTTTCTTTAGATCATGGCATGAGGCAAGGCCCTTAACTAAAACACTCTTTATTATATGACTCACGAGATCGAAACCATTGGGGGTGACACAAAGCAAAACTCAAGCCTAGAACACTAAGAACTTTATTCTACTATAGAAAGATAAAACCAAAAAGGATCAAACTAAGAAAAAGGTAAAGGCAAAAGATGCGATGGTGATACGATACCGGGGCAACTCCCCCAAGCTTGGCACAAGCCAAGGGGATTGCCCATACCCGTGCTTAATTGTCTTCCTTCGAAGGTGATGGTGGTGGAATTGTTGCAATCTGGAGTTCATTCTCCGTCTTCCAAGGCATAGGTGCTCCATCATGGAAAGATGATCGAGTCTCCGGAATCCTAAAATCTGCAGCCAACTGTATTGATTTAAATATATACTCATACTCACAGTTTTTGTTCTGCAGGTCATAGATCTGGGCTTGGAGGTGATCAATTCTATCATAGAGCCTGGAGAGGTGCTTCCTGATGTCATTGGCATCGATCTTGTGCTTGTTGGTGAAATCCGTTATCATCATGTGGTTGGCGTTGAGTCCGCGTTCCACCTTCCCTTGGCACTTGAAGACTTGCTACTCCATTGCCTCGAGCCTCGCCTCCATGCTTCCAGTCTTCTTGGGCCCCTCAACATCACGGATGTGCAACACCCCCTCATGCATCTCGATAGATTGAGGGTGTTGCAGCACTCCCGTGAGGTAGGGATTGAAGACCTTCTCGAAGAACTTGTCCTTCGAAACTTTTGGGAACGCCATAGCGATCTTGATCTGTCTGCAGAGTAGCTCGAAACGAAAACAGAGGATATTTGCGTGATACGAGGGATAGATCTTTCGGGAGAATATATAATGAATTTTTCCAGACCAAAAGGAGTACTTCGCAAGAAAACAGAGTCCGGGAGGTACACGAGGTGCCCACAAGCCACCCAGGCGCGGCTAGGGGGGTAGGCAGTGCCGGGCAGGCTTGTCGCCTCCTCGTGCGCTTTCCGGACTACATTAAATTTTTTTATTTTTCTAAAAAATCCAAAACGGAGAAAAATTGCTACTGAATTTTTTTTGGAGTCGGTTGACTTACCGAATCACATACCTCTTTGTTTTTGGAGTGTGAAACAAGCTAATAAATATCCCTTATGTACTCCTCTGGAGTTATGGTATTAATAACATTGCTTTCAACATTTATGGGAGTACCTGAGATATAATGCTTGATTCTTGGCCCATTTATCACTCTCGGAAAATTACCTTCCGTGTTGTTGATCTTGATGGCACCGGAAGGATATACTTCCTCAACAATGTAAGGACCTTCCCATTTAGAGAGAAGCTTGCCTGCAAAAAATCTTAAATGAGAATAGTATAGCAAGATATAATCACCTACATTGAACTCACATTTTTATATCCTTTTATCATGCCACCTCTTAACTTTTTCTTTGAACAACTTGGCATTTTCATATGCCTGAGCTCTTCATTCGTCAAGTGAGCTAATGTCAAATAACGTCTTCTCACCAACAAGTTTGAAATCAAAGTTGAGCGCTTTGATTGCCCAATAAGCCTTATGCTCGAGCTCAAGAGGTAAATGACATGCTTTACCGTAAACCATTTTGTACGGAGACATGCCCATGGGATTCTTATAAGCAGTTTTATAAGCCCACAGTGCATCATCAAGCTTCTTAGACCAATTCTTTCTAGACCTATTAACAGTCTTTTGCAGAATTAGTTTAATCTCTCTATTACTTAGCTCTACTTGACCAATGGACTAAGGATGATAGGGAGATGCAATTGTATGGTTGACATCATACTTAGCAAGCATTTTACGGAAAGCACCTTGAATAAAATGTGAACCACCATCTGTCATTAGATATCTAGGGACTCCAAATCTAGGGAAAATAACTTCTTTAAGCATCCTAATAGAGGTGTTGTGATCAGCACTACTAGTTGGGCTAGCTTCTACCCACTTAGTAACATAATCAACAGCAACAAGGATATGAGTATACCCGTTGGACTTTGGAAAAGGTCCCATATAATCAAAACCCCAGACATCAAATGGTTCAATGACAAGTGAATAATTCATAGGCATTTCCTGAAGTTTACTAATATTACCTATTCTTTCACATTCATCACAAGACAAGACAAACTTACGTGCATCCTTGAAGAGAGTAGGCCAATAGAAACCTGATTGCAATACCTTGTGTGTAGTTCTATCTCACGCATGGTGTCCTCCGTAAGCCTTGGAATGACAATTCTGTAGGATCTGTCCCTGTTCATGCTCAGGTACACAACATGTAATAACACCATCTACTCCTTCCTTATAAAGGTGAGGATCATCCCAAAAGTAATGTCTCAAATGAAAGAAGAATTTCTTCTTTTGCTGGTATGTGAAACTAGGTGCTATATATTTGGCAACAATATAATTTCCATAATGAGTATAGCACGGTGTACTACGTGAAGCATTGATGACATTCAATTGCTCACCAGGAAAGCTATCATCAATAGGTTGTGGGTTATCAAGAACATTCTCCAACCTAGACAAGTTATCTGCTACGAGGTTCTCACCACCGTTCCTATCAACAACATGCAAATCAAATTCTTGTAGCAAGAGGACCCATCTGATAAGTTTAGGTTTAGCATCTTTATTTTCCATGAGATACTTAATAGCAGCATGATCAATGTGAATAGTAACCTTGGAATCAATAATGTAAGATCTGAACTTTTCACATGCAAACACGACTGTTAAAAATTCCTTTTCAATAGTAGCATAGTTTCTTTGGGCACTGTCTAAAGTTTTACTAGCATAATGAATAACATTCAATTTCTTGTCAACTCTTTGTCCTAGAACAGCACTAACAGCATAATCACTAGCATCACACATAATTTCAAAAGGTAAGTTCCAATCAGGTGGTTGAACAATAGGTGCAATTATCAAGGCCTTCTTAAGTATTTCAAAGGCTTCCTCACCATCATTGTAAAAAACAAAAGGAATATCCTTCTGCAAGAGATTGGTAACAGGGCTAGAAATCTTAGAAAAGTCCTTAATGAACCTTCTATAGAAACCAACATGACCAAGGAAACTTCTTATACCTTTAATGTCTATAGGGCATGGCATTTTCTCGATCGCATCAACCTTAGCCTTATCGACTTCCATACCTCTTTCAAAAAAATTACGTCCTAAGACGATGCCTTCATTAACCATAAAGTGGCACTTCTCCCAATTCAAGACAAGGTTGGTATATTTACATCTGTGCAAAACTCGATCAAAGTTGCTGAGGCAGTCATCAAAAGAAGATCCGTAAACGGAGAAGTCATCCATGAAAACCTCAACAAACTTTTCACAAAAGTCAGAGAATATAGTCATCATACATCTTTGAAAGGTAGCAGGTGCATTACATAAGCCAAAAGGCATACATCTGTAAGCAAAGGTACCGAAAGGGCAGGTAAAAGTGGTTTTCTCCTGATCAGATTGTGCAACAGTTATTTGGGAGAAACCAGAATAACCATCTAGAAAGCAGAAGTGTGTGTGTTTAGACAATCTTTCTAGCATTTGGTCAATAAAAGGCAAAGGGTAATGATCTTTCCTAGTGGCTTTATTCAATTTCCTAAAAACAATCACCATCCTATAGCCAGTAATAATCCTCTGTGGGATCAATTCATCTTTATCATTAGGGACAACGGTAATACCTCCCTTCTTAGGGACGCAATGCACCGGACTTACCCAATCACTATGAGCAACAGGATAGATAATACATTCTTCCAGGAGCTTTAGTATTTATTTTCTTACTACCTCTTTCATCTTAGGATTTAATCTCCGTTGATGATCAGCAACTGGTTTGGAATCAGGATCGGTTTTAATTTAGTGTTGGCATAGAGTGGGACTAATGCCATTAAGATCATGAAGAGTATATCCAATAGCAGCACGATGCTTCCTTAGAGTTTTCAATAATTTCTTTTCTTCATGCTCTGAAAGGCTAGCACTAATAATAACAGGATATATCTATTTTTCATCAAGATAAGCATACTTAAGAGGATTAGGTAACTGTTTAAGCTCGAACACAGGATAACCCTTTGGTGGGGGTGGATCTCCAAGCAGTTCAACATGGAAATTATTCCTAAGGATAGGATGTTGTTCAAAGATAACTCTATCTATCTCATTCCTTTCATCCATATGCATATCATTTTCATGCTCAAACAAGTATTGCTCTAAAGGATCAGTAGGAGGCACAGCAATAGAAGCTAGGGCAATAATTTCATCCTTACTAGACAATTCTTTTTCATGAGGTTCACTACAAGAATCACCTTCTTTGCCGTCTGCCATCACAGACGGCAAAGAAAATATCCCGGACGGCAAAGACAGTATCGCAGACGGCAAAGATTCTCAAGGCCGGCAAAATTTCTGCGTCAGCCTACGACGGCATAGGACCTTCTTTGCCGTCTGCCCAGGCAAAGCGGACGGCAAATCTCTTTGCCGTCAGCTTTCCTTAGGAGCAGTCGGCAAAGTTCTCGAGACGGCAGCCGACACGCGTTGCCTCCGTTAGGGGTTAACGGAGGATTTGTCGTCTGCCTCCCCCTCCATCTTTGCCGTCTGCCTCTCCGTCCCTCTTTGCCGTCTGCCTTCTCCTCCCCTCCCCTCCCCCTCCATCTTTGCCGTCTGCCTCCCCGTCCATCTTTGTCGTCTTCCTGCTCCTCCCCTCCCCCTCTCTCCACTCTTTGTCGTCTGCCTCCTCCTCCCCCCTCCTCTGTTCCCTCTTCTTTGTCGTCTGCCCACCCTGGAGGCTGACGGCAAAGAGACTACATAGACACCCCATGATGCACAGCTGGGTGCCATGTTGCACCTTTGCCGTCTGCCAGCTGATGGCACAGGTCTTTGCCATCAGCTGGCAGATGCCAAAGAGCCCATATAGTTCCTATTTTTTTTGTTTTATATTATTTCACAGCACACACACACACACACACACACACACATATATATATATATATATATATATATATTTGATAGCAAATTTATATAATTCACCACACATATATGATATATAGTTCACCACACACATACTTGGCAACACATATATATATATATATAATTCACCACACATATATGATTCACCAATGTACATCCCCATATATCCAAAGAACCAACATACCAAGTATTGCACTGTTTATCCATATATACATATACATATAGTTCGACATTGTTCATCAACTCAAATGAAAACTAGACGATATACTTATAAAGTTCATCCATTGACATTGTTCAACTCCATGAATACCAGCTTCCATGCATGTAGTATATCCAATCTGCAAAAAATATGAATAAGAAAGTTAGAAGAAGAACAAAATATGATGTTTTTCAGCTAATTATGTCATTTTTAGCGGAAAACAAGCTAAGTATATGTGTGGTGAACTATATATCATTTGTTGGAGCTAAATTACCTAATTATGTCTTTTTTGAGCTAAATGGGCTAATTATCTCATTTTAGAGGAAAACAAGCTAAGTATATAATATTCATGAGCTAACCAAGGTTCTTATGCCATTTTGAGGTTATTATGGCATTTTGGAGCTAAATGGGCTAATTATTCCATTGTTGGGTTAATTAAAGCAAGGATAATATGAAAGAGGAGAAGAAAGAGGAGGAGGAGGAGAAGAAGAATAAATCAAGAAGAATCAGGAGGAGGAGGAGAAGGAGGAGGAGGAGAAGGACTAGAAGGTCCTTGGCCTTCTCCTCCTCGTCCTCGTCCTCCTCCTCCTTCTCCTTATTCTCCTCTTCTTCTTCTTCTTCTTTCTTTTCATTTTCCCTATTTCTTCTCCTCTTCTCCTCTTGTTGGAGCTAAATTACCTAATTATGTATTTTTCGAGCTAAATGGGCAAATTATCCCATTTTAGAGGAAAACAAGCTAAATATATAATATTAATGAGCTAACCAAGGTTCTTATGCCATTTTGAGCTTATTATGGTATTCTGGAGCTAAATGGGCTAATTATGTCTTTGTTGGGTTAATTAAAGGAAGGATAATATGAAAGAGGAGAAGAAAGAGGAGGAGGAGGAGAAGAAGAAGAAATCAAGAAGAAGGAGGAGGAGGAGGAGAAGGAGGAGGAGGAGAAGGATAGAAGGTCCTCCTCCTCCTCCTTCTCCTTCTTCTCTTCTTCTTCTTCTTCTTCTTCGTTCTTTTCATTTTGCCTATTTCTTCTCCTCTTCTCCTCTTGTTGGAGCTAAATTACCTAATTATGTCTTTTTTGAGCTAAATGGGCTAATTGTCCCATTTTAGAGGAAAACAAGCTAAGTATATAATATTAATGAGCTAACCAAGGTTCTTATGCCATTTTGAGCTTATTATGGTATTTTGGAGCTAAATGGGCCAATTATGTCATTGTTGGGTTAATTAAAGCAAGGATAATATGAAAGAGGAGAATAAATAGGAGGAGGAGGAGAAGAAAAAGAAATCAAGAAGGAGGAGGAGGAGGAGGAGAAGGATAGAAGGTCCTTGGCCTTCTCCTCCTCCTCCTCCTCCTTCTCCTTCTTCTCTTCTTCTTCTTCTTCTTCTTCTTCTTCTTCTTTCTTTTCATTTTGCCTATTTCTTCTCCTCTTCTCCTCTTGTTGGAGCTAAATTACCTAATTATGTATTTTTTGAGCTAAATGGGCTAATTATCCCATTTTAGAGGAAAACTAGCTAAGTATATAATATTACTGAGCTAACCAAGGTTCTTATGCCATTTTGAGCTTATTATGGTATTTTGGAGCTAAATGGGCTAATTATGTCATTGTTGGGTTAATTAAAGCAAGGATAATATGAAAGTTGAGAAGAAAGAGGAGGAGGAGGAGAAGAAAAACAAATCAAGAAGGAGGAGGAGGAGAAGGATAGAAGGTTCTTGGCCTTCTCCTCCTCCTCCTCCTTCTCCTTCTTCTCTTCTTCTTCTTCTTCTTCTTCTTTCTTTTCATTTTGCCTATTTATTCTCCTCTTCTCCTCTTGTTGGAGCTAAATTACCTAATTATGTCTTTTTTGAGCTAAATGGGCTAATTATCCCATTTTAGAGGAAAACTATCTAAGTATATAATATTACTGAGCTAATCAAGGTTCTTATGCCATTTTGAGCTTATTATGGTATTTTGGAGCTAAATGGGCTAATTATGTCATTTTTGGGTTAATTAAAGCAAGGATAATATGAAAGAGGAGAAGAAAGAGGAGGAGGAGGAGAAGAAGAAGAAATCAAGAAAAAGGAGGAGGAGAAGGAGGAGGAGGAGGAAGAGAAGGATAGAAGGTCCTTGGCCTTCTCCTCCTCCTCCTCCTCCCCCTCCTCCTTCTCCTTCTTCTCTTCTTCTTCTTATTCTTCTTCTTTCTTTTCGTTTTTCCTATTTCTTCTCCTCTTCTCCTCTTGTTGGAGGTAAATTACCTAATTATGTCTTTTTTGAGCTAACCAAGGTTATTATGCCATTTTGAGTTTATTATGGTATTTTGGAGCTAAATGGACTAATTATGTCATTGTTTGGGAAATTAAAGCAAGGGTAATATGAAAGGGGAGAAGAAAGAGGAGGAGGAGGAGAAGAAGAAATCAAGGAGGAGAAGGAGGAGAAGGAAGAGGAGGAGAAGGACTAGAAGGTCCTTGGCCTTCTCCTCCTCCTTCTCCTCCTCCTCCTCCTCCTCCTCCTCCTCCTTCTCCTCCTTCTCCTTCTTCTCTTCTTCTTCTTCTTCTTTCTTTTCATTTTTCCTATTTCTTCTCCTCTTGTTGGAGCTAAATTACCTAATTATGTCTTCTTGGAGCTAAATGGGCTAATTATCTCATTTTAGAGGAAAACAAGCTAAGTTTGGAGGAGAAACTTACCGTAGTGGTCATCAAGGAGGAGAAACACCACGGTTTCTTGCGGCGGCTTCGTTTGGAGACGGTTGCCCTAGAGAAGGGTCGTGCGATGCCGCTCGGGTGTTATTCTGCAGAAAAGATATTTTGCAATGTCTCAGTTAGCATGATGACACTCAATTATTAATACTAGTTTATAATGAAACTCACCGTGCCAATCGAAGAGAACACGGGCATCGGCGGAGGGACTTGACCGCTCTTCACGCACAGACCCTGAAGAGTGGGTCATATTAGTTAGTATTGAAATAGACATTACACACATGATTTGGCTAATGTGAAAAAAAACATACCACAAAAAGCTCGTACATGGCCCGTTGACCCGCCTCATTCCGGGCCCTCTCCTCCGCAAGCAATCGTGTCGTGGTCTGGTCCCTCTCATCAAGAGCAGCCTGAAGAGCAGCCTGGCTTGCCAATCTCTCTTTGTCAAGAGCGGCCTGGTTTGCCGCTCTCTCTTTCTGAAGAGCAGCCTGAAACACCATTCCTCGTTACCACAGTAATGATCTATGGTGACACACATAATGAAATGGATGAAAGTGTTCTTAGTCCGTACAACTAACCTCGATGGCAAGTTCGACTGGCCGTGGATGAGACGTTATCTCAGGACATCTGCTCGACTGGCGCGCCTTGATCTCCGGAAGAGTGAGTCGACAACGTATTATCCCATCTCCAATGGCTATCGAGCCATGGGGCCTCCCGCCACCAGATATCATCACCAGCTCTGGATTCAAAGGTTCCTGGCTAGGGTTAAAGTCATTCCCTTTCGTAGCCTTCCCCGCGTCCCTGTATGCCACGAGCTTCTGGTGGGATGATATGTTCGTGAAGTTATTGGGATCATCCAGGTCAGACTCAGAGAATGCCTTCCCCTTCTTGTACGAGGCAGTATGGGCCATGCCATAAAGGTCGTACAAGTGTGGCATCTCAGCCTTATTGTGATGCGCCTCAAAGAGAGGAACAAAATATTAGCATCAATAATGAATTGCATGAATCATGAAGCAAATCACATACCCAGTTTCGTCCAAACTGAAGTAAGTTGGCGCTGCCTTGATGGTGTGGCACAACAACCATTTGGCTACGCCGATCCTTCGCATTCTCGTGGATGGCTCGCCAGCTGCCTGTGCACCACTCATCAACCAACGCCTCCCAACAATCCATCTTATCTGCACACCATCTCGGGGGCACCTGTAAGTTATTAGAAAGAATTTTCAGCGCTACGCCTATGAATGAAATCAAGAAAACTACGTAGAAGGACTTAAGAATAGGTAATTACCTTCATGTATTGCTCCTTCTTCAGAAACTTTCCGCGGCAATCCTTCTTCTCCTTCTTAATACCACCCGTGGCGTAGTAATCTCGAATAGCCTGCGGCCGAGCCTCGTGGCGCAAGTTCTGTAGTAACCGCCTACACTCGACCTCGAGAACCCTCGCCGCCTCCTCCTCATATCCATCCTCACACCAATAGAAGGTCTGCAATCAAACGTGAAAACACCGATTAGTACAATAATTAGCTATATTGTTAATTTTAGATTCTGTAAAAGGATAATTTACCCAAAAGCTCTTGATCACCATCTCGTTCCTCGTGTGGCACAAGACACCATCTATAATCTCCTCCGGCAGGGCATGCGCAGCCTGGTAGTGCTCCCTGGTAAATCCTAGTGTAGGAACCTGACCCTCACCAGGCAACGTGACAAACCCCGGGAAATTTGTCCGGCAAAGCACACCAAGGACGGAGTTCGGCCTGCGGACTCCAAGAGGGTGTACCCTGTTGGAAATATGCCCTAGAGGCAATAATAAAATGGTCATTATCATATTTCCTTGTTCATGATAATCGTCTATCGTTTATGCTATAATTGTATTAACAGGAAACAGTAATACATGTGTGAATGAATAGATCACAATGTGTCCCTAGCAAGCCTCTAGTTGGCAAGCTCGTTAGTCAATAGATGATCATGGTTTCCTGATCATGGGCATTAGATGTCATTGATAACGGGATCACATCATTGGGAGAATGATGTGATGGACAAGACCCAATCCTAAGCCTAGCACTAGATCGTATTGTTCGTATGCTAATGCTTCTCTAATGTCAAGTATCTTTTCCTTCGACCGTGACATTGTGCAACTCCCGGATACCGTAGGAGTGCTTTGGGTGTATCAAACGTCACAACATAACTGGGTGACTATAAAGGTGCACTACGGGTACCTCCGAAAGTGTCTGTTGGGTTGGTACGAGTCGAGATCGGGATTTGTCACTCCGTGTGACGGATTGGTATCTCTGGGCCCACTCGGTAGAACATCATCATGAGCTCAATGTGACTAAGGAGTTAGCCACACGATGACGTGCTACGGAACGAGTAAAGAGACCTACCGGTAACGAGATTGAAAAAGGTATAGGTATACTGACGATCGAATCTCGGGCAAGTTCTATACCGACAGACAAAGGGAATCGTATACGGGATTGATTGAATCCTTGACATCGTGTTTCATACGATGAGATAATCATGGAGCTAGTGGGAGCCACCATGGGTATCCAGACCCCGCTGATGGTTATTGGCCAGAGAGGTGTCTCGGTCATGTCTGCCTGTCTCCCGAACCCGTAGGGTCTGCACACTTAAGGTTCGATGACGCTAGGGTTATAGGGAATTGTTATACGAGGTTACCGAAAGTTGTTCAGAGTCCCGGATGAGATCCCGGACGTCACGAGGAGCTCCGGAATGGTCCGGAGGTAAAGATTGATATATAGGACGGATGGTTTTGGACACCGAAAGTGTTTCGGGCGTCACCGGTAATGTACCGGGACCACCAGGACCACCGGAGGTGGTCCCGGGGGACCACCGAAGGGGGGCAAAGACCCCGGGAGGCTAGATGGGCTAAGTGGGGAAGGGAACCAGCCCCTAGGTGGGCTGGTGCGCCCCCCACCCAGCCCATGCGCACCAGAGAAAGGGGGGAAGGGGGGAACCCTAGCATAGGTGGGCCTAAGGCCCACCAGAGGGGTGCGCCACCCCTCCTCCCTGCCCTGGCCGCCGCCCCCTCTCCCATCTGGAGCTGCCGCACCCCTTGGGGGTGGGAATCCTAAGGGCTGCGCCCCCTCCCTCTCCCCCTATATATAGATGATGGTTCGGGGCTGTTTGAGACACGATTTCATCTCTCTCTCGGCGCAGCCCTCCTCCTCTCCCTCCTCCTCTCTGCCGGTGCTTGGCGAAGCCCTGCCGGGAGACCTCGTCTCCCCACCGACACCACGCCGTCGTGTTGCTGGACTTCTCATCCAACCTTTCCCTCCTCCTTGCTGGATCAAGGTGCGGGAGACGTCACCGGGCTGCACGTGTGTTGAACGCGGAGGTGCCGTTGTTCGGCACTAGATCGGAATCGCCGCGAGTACGACTCCATCAACCGCGTTCTAGCAACGCTTCCGCTTAGCGATCTTCAAAGGTATGAAGATGCTCTTACCCCTCTCTCGTTGCTGGTCTCTCCATAGGAAGATCTGAATATGCGTAGGAAAATTTTGAATTTATGCTATGTTACCCAACAGTGGTATCAGAGCCAGGTTTTCTATGCGTAGATTCTATGCACGAGTAGAACACAAAAGTTGTGGGCGATGGTTTGTCAATTTGCTTGCTGTTACTAGTCTTATTCTTTTTCGGCGGTATTGTGGGATGAAGCGGCCCGGACCGACCTTACACGTACGCTTACGTGAGACTGGTTCCACCGACAGACATGCACATCGTGCATAAAGGTGCCTAGCGGGTGTCTGTCTCTCCTACTCTAGTCGGATTGGATTTGATGAAAAGGGTCCTTATGAAGGGTAAATATCTTTGGCATATCATCGTTGTGTCTGTCACGTAGGTAAGAAGGCGTTCTTGCTAGAAACCCAAATCAGCCACGTAAAACTTGCAACAACAATTAGAGGACGTCTAACTTGTTTTTGCAGGGTTTTGACATGTGATGTGATATGGCCAAAGTTGTGATGTTGCATGTACGATGTATGAGATGATCATGTTATTGTAATAGGTTTCACGACTTGCATGTCGATGAGTATGACAACCGGCAGGAGCCATAGGAGTTGTCTTAATTTATTGTATGAGATGCAACGCCATGTGCTTACTACTTTTATTTCATTGCTAACGGTTAGCCATAGTAGTAGTGATAGTAGTAGTTGGCGTGACGACGTCACGGAGACACGATGATGGAGATCATGATGATGGAGATCATGGTGTCACGCCGGTGACGATGATGATCATGCGATGCCTGAAGATGGAGATCGAAAGAGCAAAGATGATAATGGCCATATCATGTCACTATATGATTGCATTGTGATGTTTATCATGTTTTACATCTTCTTGCTTAAAATGACGGTAGCATAATAAGATGACCCCTCTTAAAATTTCGAGAATGTATTCCCCTAAGTGTGCACCATTGCGAAGGCTCGTTTTCTCGAAGCACCACGTGATGATCGGGTGTGATAGATTCTAACGTTCGCATACAACGGGTGTAAGCCAGATTTACACACGTGAAACACCTAGGTTGACTCGACGAGCTTAGCAGTTACAGACATGACCTCGAATACAAGAGACCGAAAGGTCGAACATGAGTGGTATGGTTGAATACGAACAGCATGAAGTTGCTCACCATGGTGACTAGTCCGTCTCACGTGATGATCGGACACGGGTTAGTCAACATGGATCATGTATCACATAGATGACTAGAGGGATGTCGATTTAAGTGGGAGTTCATACTTAATTTGATTAAATGAACTTAATTGTCATGAACTTAGTCTAAAACTTGTCTTTATAAATATTGTAGATGTCCAACGTCAACCTCAACTTCAACGCATTCCTAGAGAAAAACAAGCTGAAAGATGATGGTAGCAACTATGCGGACTGGGTTCGCAACCTGAAGCTCATCCTTGAAGAAGCTAAAAAGGCTTATGTCCTTAATGCGCCGCTAGGTGACCCTCCCACTCCCGCAGCAGCCCAGGACATTCCAAACATCTGGCAAGCGCGGAGTGATGACTACTCTCTGGTCAGGTGTGGCATGTTATACAGTTTAGAAACGGGGCTCCAAAGGCGTTTTGAGCAACACGGGGCATATGAGATGTTCCAGGAGCTGAAGCTAGTTTTTCAAGCTCATGCCCGTGTCGAGAGATATGAAGTCTCCGACAAGTTCTTCAGCTGTAAGATGGAGGAGAACAGTTCTGTCAGTGAGCACATACTCAAAATGTCTGGGTTACACGGTCATCTGACTTCACTTGGAGTCGAACTTCCGGATGATGCTATCATTGACAGAATCCTCCAGTATCTCCCACCAAGCTACAAAGGATTTGTGCTTAACTACAACATGCAAGGGATGGAGAAAACCATTCCCGAGTTGTACTCGATGCTCAAGTCTGCAGAAGTAGAAATCAAGAAGGAGCATCAAGTGTTGATGGTCAACAAGACCACTAGTTTCAAGAAAGGCAGGGGTAAGAAGAACTTCAAGAAAGACAGCAAAGCTGTTGCCGCGCCCGGTAAGCCAGATGCCGGGAAGAAGAAAAAGAACGGACCCAAACCTGAGACTGAGTGCTTCTATTGCAAGAGAAAGGGTCACTGGAAGCGGAACTGCCCCAAATACTTAGCGGACAAGAAGGCCGGCAACGTTACAGGTATATGTGATATACATGTTATTGATGTGTACCTTACCAGCGCTCGTAGTAGCTCCTGGGTATTTGATACCGGTGTTGTTGCTCACATTTGCAACTCAAAGCAGGAACTGCGGAATAAGCGGAGACTGGCCGAGGACGAGGTGACGATGCGCGTCGGGAATGGTTCAAAGGTCGATGTGATCGCCGTCGGCACGCTACCTCTACATCTACCGTCGGGATTAGTTTTAAACCTTAATAATTCTTATTTAGTACCATCTTTAAGCATGAACATTGTATCAGGGTCTTGCTTAATGCGAGACGGCTACTCATTTAAGTCAGAGAATAATGGTTGTTCTATTTATATGAGTGATATGTTTTATGGTCATGCTCCGCTGGTGAATGGTTTATTCTTGATGAATCTCGATCGTGATGTTACACATATTCATAGTGTGAGTACCAAAAGATGCAAAGTTGATAATGATAGTCCCACATACTTGTGGCACTGCCGCCTTGGTCATATCGGCGTTAAGTGCATGAAGAAGCTCCATACTGATGGACTATTAGAGTCTATTGACTTTGAATCATTTGACACATGCGAACCGTGCCTCATGGGCAGGATGACTAAGACTCCATTCTCAGGAATAATGGAGAGAGCAACCGACTTATTGGAAATAATACATACTGATGTGTGTGGTCCAATGAACGTTGAAGCTCGCGGTGGTTATCGTTATGTTCTTACTCTCACCGATGATTTGAGTAGGTATGGGTATATCTACTTGATGAAGCACAAATCTGAGACGTTTGAAAAGTTCAAGGAATTTCAGAGTGAGGTTGAGAATCAACGTGACAGAAAAATTAAATGTCTACGATCTGATCGTGGAGGAGAATATTTGAGTCACGAGTTTGGCACACACCTAAGGAAGTGTGGAATCGTTTCACAACTGACGCCGCCTGGCACACCGCAGCGCAACGGAGTGTCTGAACGTCGTAATCACACTTTATTAGATATGGTACGATCTATGATGTCTCTCACCGACTTACCGCTATCATTTTGGGGATACGCATTAGAACCTGCAGCATTCACTTTAAATAGAGCACCGTCTAAATCCGTTGAGACGACACCGTATGAACTATGGTTTGGCAAGAAACCTAAGTTGTCGTTTCTTAAAGTTTGGGGCTGCGATGCTTATGTGAAGAAACTTCAACCAGAAAAGCTCGAACCCAAAGCGGAGAAATGCGTATTCATAGGATACCCTAAGGAAACTATTGGGTATACCTTCTATCTTAGATCCGAAGGTAAAACCTTTGTTGCCAAGAACGGATCCTTTCTAGAGAAAGAGTTTCTCTCGAAAGAAGTAAGTGGGAGGAAGGTAGAACTTGATGAGCTAATTACACCCCCTCTCGAACAGGAAAGTAGCGCAGCGCAGGAAGTTGTTCCTGTGGCGCCTACACCGACTGAAGAGGAAGTTAATGATGATGATCATGAAGCTTCGGATCAAGTTACTACTGAACCGCGAAGGTCCACAAGGGTACGCTCCGCACCAGAGTGGTACGGCAACCCTGTGATGGAAATCATGTTGTTAGACAACGGTGAACCTTCGAACTATGAAGAAGCAATGGCGGGCCCGAATTCCAACAAATGACTTGAGGCCATGAAATCCGAGATAGGATCCATGTATGAGAACAAAGTATGGACTTTGGTGGACTTGCCTGATGACCAGCGAGCCATAGAAAATAAATGGATCTTCAAGAAGAAGGCTGATGCAAACGGTAATGTAACCGTTTACAAAGCTCGACTTGTCGCAAAGGGTTTTCGACAAATTCAAGGAGTTGACTACGAAGAGACTTTCTCTCCTGTAGCGAAGCTAAAATCAGTTCGAATCATGTTAGCGATTCCCGCCTTTTATGGTTATGAAATTTGGCAAATGGACGTCAAAACAGCGTTCCTTAACGGGAACCGTAAGGAAGAGTTGTATATGATGCAACCAGAAGGTTTTGTCGACCCTAAGGGTGCTAACAAAGTGTGCAAGCTCCAGCGCTCCATCTATGGGCTGGTGCAAGCATCTCGGAGTTGGAACATTCGCTTTAATGAGGTGATTAAAGCGTTTGGGTTCATACAGGTTTACGGAGAAGCCTGTCTGTACAAGAAAGTGAGTGGGAGCTCTGTAGCTTTCCTCTTACTATATGTGGATGACATATTATTGATGGGTAATAATATAGAGATGTTGGAGAGCATAAAGGCCTATTTGAACAAGAGTTTTTCAATGAAGGACCTTGGAGAAGCTGCATACATATTAGGCATCAAGATCTATAGAGATAGATCGAGACGCCTCATAGGTCTTTCGCAAAGTACATACCTTGACAAGATATTGAAGAAGTTCAATATGGAAAACTCAAAGAAAGGGTTCTTGCCAGTTTTGCAAGGTATGAGATTGAGTAAGACTCAGTCGCCGACCACGACAGCAGATAGAGAGAAGATGAGTTTTGTCCCCTATGCTTCAGCCATGGGCTCTCTAATGTATGCCATGCTGTGTACCACACCTGATATAAACCTTGCCATAAGTTTGGTAGGGAGGTACCAAAGTGATCCCGGTATGGAACACTGGACAGCGGTCAAGAATATCCTTAAGTACCTGAAAAGGACTAAGGAAATGTTTCTCGTTTATGGAGGTGATGAAGAGCTCGTCGTAAAGGGTTACGTCGACGCTAGCTTCGACACAGATCCGGATGACTCTAAGTCACAGACCGGATACGTATATGTGTTGAATGGTGGGGCAGTGAGCTGGTGCAGCAGCAAGCAAGAAGTCGTGGCAGCATCTACATGTGAAGCGGAGTACATAGCTGCTTCAGAAGCGGCTCATGAAGGAATTTGGATGAAGGAGCTCATCACCGACCATGGAGTGGTTCCAAGCACGTCGGGTCCTATGACACTCTTCTGTGATAACACTGGAGCCATTGCCATAGACAAGGAGCCCAGGTTTCACCGGAAGACGAAGCACATCAAGCGCCGCTACAACTCCATCCAGGACCATGTCCAGAGTGGAGTGATAGATATTTGTAAAGTACACACGGATCTGAATATTGCAGACCCGTTGACTAAACCTCTTCCACGAGCAAAACATGATCAGCACCATAATGCTATGGGTATTCGATACATCACAATGTAACTAGATTATTAACTCTAGTGCAAGTGGGAGACTGTTGGAAATATGCCCTAGAGGCAATAATAAAATGGTTATTATCATATTTCCTTGTTCATGATAATCATCTATCGTTCATGCTATAATTGTATTAACAGGAAATAGTAATACATGTGTGAACGAATAGATCACAATGTGTCCCTAGCATGCCTCTAGTTGGCTAGCTCGTTAGTCAATAGATGATCATGGTTTCCTGATCATGGGCATTAGATGTCATTGATAACGGGATCACATCATTGGGAGAATGATGTGATGGACAAGACCCAATCCTAAGCCTAGCACTAGATCGTATTGTTCGTATGCTAATGCTTTTCTAATGTCAAGTATCTTTTCCTTCGACCGTGAGATTGTGCAACTCCCGGATACCGTAGGAGTGCTTTGGGTGTATCAAACGTCACAACGTAACTGGGTGACTATAAAGGTGCACTACGGGTACCTCCGAAAGTGTCTGTTGGGTTGGTACGAATCGAGATCGGGATTTGTCACTCCGTGTGACGGAGAGGTATCTCTGGGCCCACTCGGTAGAACATCATCATGTGCTCAATGTGACTAAGGAGTTAGCCACACGATGACGTGCAACGGAACGAGTAAAGAGACTTACCGGTAACGAGATTGAACAAGGTATAGGTATATCGACGATCGAATCTCGGGCAAGTTCTATACCAACAGACAAAGGGAATCGTATACGGGATTGATTGAATCCTCGACATCATGGTTCATCCGATGAGATCATCGTGGAGCTAGTGGGAGCCACCATGGGTATCCAGACCCCGCTGATGGTTATTGGCCAGAGAGGTGTCTCGGTCATGTCTGCCTGTCTCCCGAACCCGTAGGGTCTACACACTTAAGGTTCGATGATGCTAGGGTTATAGGGAATTGTTATACGAGGTTACCGAAAGTTGTTCGGAGTCCAGGATGAGATCCCGAACGTCACGAGGAGCTCCGAAATGGTCCGGAGGTAAAGATTGATATATAGGACGGATGGTTTTGGACACCGGAAGTGTTTCGAGCGTCACCGGTAATGTACCGGGACCACCGGGACCACCGAAGGTTGTCCCGGGGGACCACCAAAGGGGGGCAACGACCCCGGGAGGCTAGATGGGCTAAGTGAGGAAGGGAACCAGCCCCTAGGTGGGCTGCTGCGCCCCCCACCCAGCCCATGCGCACTAGAGAAAGGGGGGGAGGGGGAACCCTAGCATAGGTGGGCCTAAGGCCCACCAGAGGGGTGCGCCACCCCTCCTCCCTGCCCTGGCCGCCGCCCCCTTTCCCATCTGGGGCTGCCGCACCCCTTGGGGGTGGGAACCCTAAGGGCTGCGCCCCCTCCCTCTCCCCCTATATATAGATGAGGGTTCGGGGCTGTTTGAGACACGGTTTCATCTCTCTCTCGGCGCAGCCCTGCTCCTTTCCCTCCTCCTCTCTGCCGGTGCTTGGCGAAGCCCTGCCGGGAGACCACGTCTCTCCACCGACACCATGCCGTCGTGTTGCTGGACTTCTTCCCCAACCTCTCCCTCGTCCTTGCTGGATCAAGGTACGGGAGACGTAACCGGGCTGCACGTGTGTTGAACGCGGAGGTGCCGTTGTTCGGCACTAGATCGGAATCGCCGCGAGTACGACTCCATCAACCGCGTTCTAGCAACGCTTCCGCTTAGCGATCTTCAAAGGTATGAAGATGCTCTTACCCCTCTCTCGTTGCTGGTCTTTCCATAGGAAGATCTGAATATGCGTAGAATTTTTTTGAATTTATGCTACGTTACCCAACATACCCATCCCCTGCAGTATGATAAGGTCAGCACATTTGATATTTGAACAAACTTGAAGGCAAAAGCTAAAAAAAGGGTAAATATACTTACCTATCTCCTTCAGGTTTAATCACCGGCCTCAGCTCGCGTGTAGCCGGGGCGACCGGTAGACGTGTCCTACCACGCTTGTACATGGTGGCCCCGTCCACCTGCACATCGCCCTCACTATCCGTAAGCTCATCCCCGCCATCCCCGCCCCCTGAGCCACCCGGACCCTCGGTCCAATCCGGCAACTCGGTACGATCCGGCCAAGGCTCCCATTCGGGCCTCTCCACGTCGGGTGAAGCCTCCGGAACCGTAGTCTCCTCTGACTGCTCCTCGGCCGAATGCACCTCGACCCGAGGCTGCTCCTGGACCGGAGTCTCATGGGACGAATGCCCGTGAACACCAGGTTCCTGGACTGGACTCCCCGTAGCCTCCTCCGCAAACGGGTCGACCATACTAGTCCTATGCTTGGGTGAATGAGCTGGTGGTGGTGGCGAGGACGGCTCAACAGTCCTCCTGGATCTTCCGCGGCCACCACCTCTCCCTGTACCCTTCCCCTTCTTCCCTACCCTACCAGCACCTCTCCCAGTGGGCAATGCCGCCGATGAAGAAGAACCCACGGCTGGTGTCGAAAGACTGTCTGCCAAGGCTCTACGGAGAGATAGGGGTGGAAGGGAAGTACCACCCCTCGTGCGGGGCGCCTGGGAAGAACCCGTCGAGCGCTCTGGACCCGCGCCCAACATCTTTCAACACCTGCCATGATAAAGATTAAAATAAATTAGTACAACATAAAAAAATTGAATGACTGACATGAATAATAATATGTACATGAATAATAAAGATTAAAATATATATAATTTAAGTTGTGAATCTTACAAACTAATAATCATCATCAATAAATGCATCATCATCATCACTATCACGCATGTCTTCATGAATGACGTGCTCATCGGGTTCAACGGCGTGAAGTTGTGAAAGGCCTTCCTTTACTCGTTGAAGCATTGATAGGTCATCCGTATCAGTAACCTCTATGAGTTCCAGGTCTTCTGGTTCCGGCTCAGGGCTGGAGTCGGATTCATTGTCGCTGTCTACTTCCATGTTCTTGGATGAAGCACGGCGGTTCTTGAAACGTTTCTTGGAAAGAAGTGTTTCTTGGAAGAATTCTCCATCATATGTGTCTGGGTTTATGTGAGGTTCATAATCCTGTTCATTTGGGAGAGGTGGTCTGACATGTGGTGGCACTTCATAAACAACATACCAACCTTCCAGATTCTTATCTGTTTGGCATGCCCACGGTAGATAGAAAACTTGGGTCGCCTGTTGAGCCGTAATATAGACATCGGGAACATCTAAATGGGTGTTTGGATTGACTTCGACTAGTCCTATATGTTCATGAGTCCTTCTAGTCTTTTTCGGCTGGAACCAATAACATTTGAAGACTACGACGTTCGGTGGGTTTTCACCATAGAATTGAAGTTCATAAATTGCTTCAACTCTTCCATAATACTTGATAACACCTTCACCGATAGCAGAGACACCACAATTTGTAGATTTCCGGTTGGGCATAGATAGCTCTTTGCCAAAGGTACGAAAGAGATACCCGTTGATGTTGTATTTCTCAAATGAACGGACCTTATAGTCAAAACCATTAGCGACTTGTCTCAATTCGGCGTCCATAGACTCTGAATTAGCCTACAAGTTTAATACGAAACGGTTGTTGCATTAGCCGCAAGTTAGACCAAGAATGAAATGGTCCATTATTGATAATTACCGTTTGTTTGAACCAAGAGATGAAACCGGGATAGCCGCCTCCTGTCTTTGATAGAAGCTCATACTCTTCGACGGAATCATTTTCGATCACCGCTCCATCCGAGAATTTGACGACGTAACGGCTGTTTGAAATATCCGGGAATAAGAGCAGTTCAAATGAATTAGAAGTTATGGGAAAATGTGCCGAGAACTCACTCAATGTACGGCCGCACTTCTGTTAGGTTGTTGAAGATATACAACGAAATGTTCCGCCATTCTTCGATATCCAATGTTATTGGTTTCGAAGCACCGGCTTGTGCGAGCTTCCCTTTGAATAGGCTAAGGTTGGACCCACCTTTTTGGTCTCCATCATTGTGCCGAGGCTTCGGATTATGCAAATGATGATTTTTGGCTTCGTAGTGTGCTGTCACAAAGTTTGCCACCTCCTCAGTAATGAATGCCTCAGCCATCGATGCTTCAATTCTACGCTTATTTTTACATTTAGCTCGAAGGGTCTTCTGCATCCTCTCAGTTGCATAGCACCAACGATCTTGCACGGGCCCACCCAATCTTGCCTCGGTCGGTAGATGTAAAATCAAATGCTGCATTGGATTAAAGAAGCCCGGTGGAAACATCCTCTCTAACTTGCACAACAACTCAAGTGCAAACTCCTCCATGTCTTCTACCACGCCAGGTGACAATTATTTCGCACAAAGAACACGGAAGAAATAGCTCAGCTCCGCCAGTACTAGCCATTCATCCTCAGGAATAAAGCCACGTAACATCACTGGCATTACCCGCTCTAGCCATATGTGCCAATCATGACTCTTGAGACCAAAGATTTTTAATTTTTCAAGACTCGCTCCCCTCTTTAGATTTGCTGCATATCCATCTGGGAACATCAAGTGCATTTTGACCCACAAGATAATTTCCCTCATAGCTGGCCTTCCAAGATTGAACTAGGCCTTTGGCTTCGACCACTTCTGCTTTCCTTTGCCTTCTCGCATGTTTTGTAATGGTCTATGACATAGTGTCTCTTGATCGACTCTAGCCTTAATATTATCCTTTGTCTTCCCATCTATGTTGAACAATGTACCAAAAATAGCCTCTCCGACATTCTTTTCAGTGTGCATCATGTCGATATTGTGTGGAAGAAGGAGGTCTTTGAAGTAAGGCAGATCCCAGAAGCATGGCTTGTGAGTCCAGGCGTGTTTTGAATTATACACCTTGAAATACCCTGGACGCTCTGGATCAGGCTCGAGGGCGTTTAAGTGATCCAGGATCTATTGGCCTGTGAACGCAGGTGGTGCCAAGTTTTTGACAACTTTACCTTTGGTAAAGTTCTTCTTGTGTTTTCTGAACTGATGGTCAGGATCCAGGAACTGTCTATGCAAGTCAAAGCAAGAATACTTCCGACCCTCCTGCAACCAATGAAAGTAAAGAGCTGCCTTGCATTGGGGGCACGGGAACCTTCCAGGCACACACCATCCAGAGAATAGCGCATACGCTGGCAAGTCATGCATAGAGTACATGTACCACACATGCATTTTGAAGTTTTCTTTTCTAGCGGCATCGTATGTCTTGACCCCATTTTCCCAAGCTTCTTCCAATTCATCCTTAAGCGGTTGCAGGTACACATTCATATTCTTCCCCAGTTAATTGGGCCCTGGAATTATCAACGTCAGAAATATGTTCTTTCTTTGCATAATCTGCCAGGGGGGGAGATTGAGTGGAATGACAAATACAGGCCAACAACTGTATTGGGTTGTCGTCATGCCGAAGGGATTAAAACCATCCGTGGCGGCGCAGACTCGAAGATTCCTTGGATCTGCCGCTTTATCCTGATGCAATCCATCGAAATGTTTCCACGCTTCCCCATCCGATGTGTGTACCATCATCTTATTCCCATCCGCATCTAGTTCGGTTTTTTTGCCCAATTTGTGCCATGTCATCTGTCTGGCTGTCTCTTCAACCATGAAAAGACGTTGAAGTCTTGGTACGATTGGCATATACCGAAGAACACTAACTGCGATTTTGGTCTGCCTCTTCTCACCCATACCGTTGTCCACCACAAGATACCTGCAAGACTCGCAATTGGGACAATAGTCCAAGTGTGCATACTCCTTCCTAAATAAGACACATCCTTTCTCACATGCATCTATCTTCTCATAGGGCATCTTAAGTACACGAAGTATTTTGTCCGACTGGTACAGGTTTGCAGGCATGACATGGCCTTTGGGTAGGAAACGTCCAAATAGTGTCATCATCGCATCGTAGCATTCTCTTCCCAAGTTGAAATGAACCTTCAGAGCCATTACTTGTGCAATTGCATCCAGGTGACAGAGCTCAGTGTGCTCATGGAGAGGACGTTTTGAAGACTCCAACATTTCATAAAAGGCCTTTGCAGATTCCTCCATCTCATCTTCCGAATCCCGAGTATCATCAAAGTCTTGCACCATGTCTTCGATCCCGGTACCATGCTCGTCCGTCCGACGACGGACGACCTCATCTCTTGTGCGTTGTATAGACTCACCATGAAATGTCCACACCGTATAATTAGGCTTAAAACCCCTCCTCTGCAGGTGTTTATTAATTATAGCCTCTGTCGTCTTTTTATAGTTGTCGCATCCAGGACATGGGCAATAGTTTCTTTCCTGGCCATTTGCGAATGCGGCTTTCACAAATTCCTTTGTTTTTAAAAACCATTCTTTCGTCATCTCTTTCTGACTAGGGTGACCGGTATACATCCACGCACGATCACTCATCTTGCGTAGCGACTAAAGATAGAAGAAATATATTTATATATAATTTAGAATTTATATTCATCGGTTAATCAAGTTCGCCATTTTTATTACGTCCAGGCAACCTACACACTAATAGGTAAAGATAGGTCCTAATCCCACCCGAGTATGCGTAGATTGGGTTCGTTTTCGCATGCTCTGCTCTGGATCCAACGCAAAATTTCGGCAGCACCTCCCCGCTGTTCTCCTGATACACGTCTCCGCAATAAACAGAGAGGATGTGCATCCGGAGAACAACAGGGAGGCACTGACGAAATTCCGCATCGGATCCAGAGCACAGCATACGGGAAAACGAACCCAATCTACACATACTCGGGCTGTCCATGGATAATGTTGGACAATTCGAAAGGATGGCGGTTATAAATATGCAAAGACATGCATATTTATAGATGTCGCCCTTTCGAACGGGAGACGCATAATGGTCACGCATACTGATAAATTAATTGAATTACCTAAATCTAGAAAGTTACATCCGGAAACCGAGCCATAGTAAATGACGGGGCGGGGAGGAGATGAAATTTGTACTGACCCACGAATGCAGGGGCGGAGCTCGTACAACGCACGGGCAGGTCTTCGCACAGCAGACCTCACAGCGACAAGACAACTATCACATGTAAATCCACCCGATCAACACAAATATTCCAATTATGTCATTTGAGAGGAAAACAAGCTAAGTATATAATATTCGTGAGCTAACCAAGGTTCTTATGCCATTTTGAGGTTATTATGGCATTTTGGAGCTAAATGGACTAATTATGTCATTGTTGCGGAAATTAAAGCAAGGATAATATGAAAGAGGAGAAGAAAGAGGAGGAGGAGGAGAAGAAGAAGAAATCAAGAAGAAGGAGGAGAAGGAGGAGAAGGAGGAGGAGGAGAAGGACTAGAAGGCCCTTGTCCTTCTCCTCCTCGTCCTCGTCCTCGTCCTCGTCCTTCTCCTTCTTCTCTTCTTCTTCTTCTCTTCTTCTTCTTCTTCTTTCTTTTCATTTTGCCTATTTCTTCTCCTCTTCTCCTCTTGTTGGAGCTAAATTACCTAATTATGTCTTTTTTGAGCTAAATGGGCTAATTATCCCATTTTAGAGGAAAACAAGCTAAGTATATAATATTAATGAGCTAACCAAGGTTCTTATGCCATTTTGAGCTTATTATGGTATTTTGGAGCTAAATGGGCTAATTATGTCATTGTTGGGTTAATTAAAGCAAGGATAATATGAAAGAGGAGAAGAAAGAGGAGGAGGAGGAGAAGAAGAAGAAATCAAGAAGAAGGAGGAGGAGGAGAAGGATAGAAGGTCCTTGGCCTTCTCCTCCTCCTCCTCCTCCTCCTCCTCCTCCTTCTCCTTCTTCTCTTCTTCTTCTTCTTCTTCTTCTTTCTTTTCATTTTGCCTATTTCTTCTCCTCTTCTCCTCTTGGAGCTAAATTACCTAATTATGTCTTTTTTGAGCTAAATGGGCTAATTATCCCATTTTAGAGGAAAACAAGCTAAGTTTATAATATTAATGAGCTAACCAAGGTTCTTATGCCATTTTGAGCTTATTATGGTATTTTGGAGCTAAATGGGCTAATTATGTCATTGTTGGGTTAATTAAAGCAAGGATAATATGAAAGAGGAGAAGAAAGAGGGGTAGGAGGAGAAGAAGAAAAAATCAAGAAGAAGGAGGAGGAGGAGGAGAAGGATAGAAGGTCCTTGGCCTTCTCCTCCTCCTCCTCCTCCTCCTCCTTCTCCTTCTTCTCTTCTTCTTCTTCTTCTTCTTCTTCTTATTTCTTTTCATTTTGCCTATTTCTTCTCCTCTTCTCCTCTTGTTGGAGCTAAATTACCTAATTATGTCTTTTTTGAGCTAAATGGGCTAATTATCCCATTTTAGAGGAAAACAAGCTAAGTATATAATATTAATGAGCTAACCAAGGTTCTTATGCCATTTTGAGCTTATTATGGTATTTTGGAGCTAAATGGGCTAGTTATGTCATTGTTGGGTTAATTAAAGCAAGGATAATATGAAAGAGGAGAAGAAAGAGGAGGAGGAGGAGAAGAAGAAAAAATCAAGAAGAAGGAGGAGGAGGAGAAGGATAGAATGTCCTTGGCCTTCTCCTCCTCCTCCTCCTCCTCCTCCTTCTCCTTCTTCTCTTCTTCTCTTCTTCTTCTTCTTCTTCTTCTTCTTCTTTCTTTTCATTTTGCCTATTTCTTCTCCTCTTCTCCTCTTGGAGCTAAATTACCTAATTATGTCTTTTTTGAGCTAAATGGGCTAATTATCCCATTTTAGAGGAAAACAAGCTAAGTTTATAATATTAATGAGCTAACCAAGGTTCTTATGCCATTTTGAGCTTATTATGGTATTTTGGAGCTAAATGGGCTAATTATGTCATTGTTGGGTTAATTAAAGCAAGGATAATATGAAAGAGGAGAAGAAAGAGGGGTAGGAGGAGAAGAAGAAGAAATCAAGAAGAAGGAGGAGGAGGAGAAGGATAGAAGGTCCTTGGCCTTCTCCTCCTCCTCCTCCTCCTCCTCCTCCTCCTTCTCCTTCTTCTCTTCTTCTTCTTCTTCTTCTTCTTCTTCTTTCTTTTCATTTTGCCTATTTCTTCTCCTCTTCTCCTCTTGTTGGAGCTAAATTACCTAATTATGTCTTTTTTGAGCTAAATGGGCTAATTATCCCATTTTAGAGGAAAACAAGCTAAGTATATAATATTAATGAGCTAACCAAGGTTCTTATGCCATTTTGAGATTATTATGGTATTTTGGAGCTAAATGGGCTAATTATGTCATTGCTGGGTTAACTAAAGCAAGGATAATATGAAAGAGGAGAAGAATGGCCATTTTTTAGCTAAATGGGCTAATTATCTCATTGTTGGGGAAAATAAGGTAAGGAGAATAAGATAGAGGAGAAGAAAGAGGAGGAGGAGGAGAAGAAGAAGAAATCAATAAGAAGGAGAAGGAGGAGGAGGAGAAGAAGGAGGAGAAGAAGGAGAAGTAGGACAAGGTATTCTTCTTCTCTTCTTCTCTTCTTCATCTCTTCTTCTTTTCTTCTTCTCCTTCTTATTTTTGTCTCCTCCTCCTCCTCTTCTTCTTCTTCTTCTTCTTCTTCTCCTCCTCTTCTTCCCCTCTTCTCCTCCTTCTCCTCTTCTTGTTCTTCCTATTCTTTCTATTGAGCTAACTAACTAACTAACCTAACTAACGAACCTAACTAAACCTATCGCTAAACCTAGATAGCACTAAACAGCAAAAAAATAACAAAAACAGAATCTACCACTAAGTAACTAAAAAATAATCTAGCTACCACTAAATAACAAAACAAAATCTACCACTAAACTACCTACTAAATCTACTAATTAACAAACTAAATCTGCCAACTAACTAAACTACCACTAAAACTACTAATTAACTAACCTACCAACTAAACTATATATGCCACAACAACTACAATAACAAGAACAACTACTACAACAACAATAAAAAAATCGTGCCGGTAGTTATAATCTAATTCCAAAAAACTAAATACCAAACAATAAAAAATCAACTTCTTCTTCTTTTTTCTCTTCTTCTCCTTCTTATTTTTTTTCTTATTCTCTTATTCTCTTCTTCTTTACTTCTTTTCCTTCTTATTTTTTTCTTCTCTTCTTCTTCTTCTCCTTATTTTTTTTCTTATCCAATTCTTCTTCTTCTTCCCCTTCTTTTTCTTCTCCTCCTCCTCCTCCTCCTACTCCTCTTCTTCTCCTCCTCTTCTCCTCCTCCTCCTCTTCTTCTTCTTTTTCCTCCAAATAACTAAATAACAAGGGGGCGGGGGTGGATGGGCTTACCGGCAGTGGGGCTGCGGGGGCGGCGCCGAGGCCTGCGGGGCAGTGGCTGGGCCGGCGGCGCCGGTGGTGGGGCTGCGGGGGCGGCAAAAGGGGCGCCGGGGGTGGGGCAGCGGGGGCGCACCAGGGGCACCATGGGGCGCCGGCGGTGGGGCTTCAGGGGCGGCACCAGGGGGCACCGGGGGGGGTTGTGGGGCTTCGGGGGCGGCACCAGGGGCACCGGGGCGGCGCTGGGGGTGGCCGGGCGACAGTGGTGGCGGCGTTGGGCGTCCGGGGAGGAGAGAGAGAGGGAGGGGCCGTTTGAGAGAGAGAGAGGGCCGCGGTGGGGGCGGGACAACTGTTACTAGATTCAATTCCTTTGGCGTTTGCTGGCGGACGGCAAAGGGGTCTATACTCTTTGCCGTCTGCCTCTGGCATCTTTGTCGTCCGCCAGCAGACGGCAAAGAAGGGAGTAGTTTGACCTAAGGTTCCCCCGGCCAGATGAGCTTCTTTGCCGTCTGCTGGCCCCTTCTTTGCCGTGTGCGGCAGACGGCAAAGAGTTTACTGCTGGCAAAGACCTTCGTTGCCATCAGCCAGTTCTTTGCCGTCAGTTTTGCTGAAGCTGATGGCAAAGAGTGTCTTGGCCGTCAGTTAGCAGACGGCAAAGACTAGGCAGATGGCAAAAAACTGTTTTCCAGTAGTGGTTGTCTACCAAACTTGGAGAAATTGAACTCATGTGACACACCTTCAAAGCCAACAGTGACAGTTTGCTTCTCACAGTCTATATGAGCATTGACAGTATTGAGGAAAGGTCTGCCAAATATGATGGGACAAAAGCTATCTTGTGTGGTAGCAAGAACGAGAAAATCAGTTGGATACTTAGTTTTGCCACACAAGACTTCAACATCTCTAACAATTCTCAAATGGCAGATAGTCTCTCTATTGGCAAGATGAATAGTGACATCAATAGGTTCCATCTCGACAGGTGCAATCTCGTATTTAATTTCATCATATAAAGATTGAGGTATTGCGCTAACACTAGTACCCACGTCACATAAACCATGATAACAATGATCTCCTATCTTAATAGAAACAACAGGCGTGCCAACAACACGCCTATGTTTGTTTCTAGTATGAGGTTTAGCAATTCTAGCACCATCTTCACAGAATTGAATATCATGGCCATCAACATTTTCGGACAGGAGATCTTTGATAATAGCAATGCTAGGTTCAACACTAATTTGCTCAGGGGGTGTAGGTGTTCTAATGTAGCCCCTACGTATCACAGTTGAAGCTTTAGAATGATCCTTTATTCTAACAGGGAAAGGTGGTTTCTCAATGTAAGCACTAGGAACAATAGGATCATTATAAGCAATGACTTTCTCTTTAACTGGATTGGGTTCAACTACTTTGACTTCTAAGAGAGGATGATATTTGAACCACTTCTCTTTAGGGATATTAATATGAGCAGCAAATGATTCACATAATGAAGCTACTATGTCAGAGTCAAGTCCATGTTTAGCGCTAAAATCACAAAAAGTATTTGTTTCAACAAAGGATTTAACGCAATCGAACTTAAGATTCATACCTGACACCTTACCTTCATCAAACTCCCAATCTTCAGAGTTGCGTTTAATTCTTTCCAATGAATTCCATTTGTAGTCAATATCTCTCTTCATAAAAGAACCGGTACAAGAAGTGTCAAGCATGCATGGTGCGATTATCATGAGAAAGCCGAGCGTAAAAGTTCTGAATAATAATTTCTCTCGAGAGCTCATGGTTGGGGCATGATAATAACATTGACTTAAGCCTCCCCCAAGCTTGAGCGATACTTTATCTATCATGTGGCCAAAAATTATAGATATATTTCCGATCACAATGTACCAAATGCATAGGATAAAACTTTTGATGAAATTCCAATTTCAATAGGTTGTAGTTCCATGATCCAGTATAATCACATAGCCTATCCCATGTCAATGCTTTATCCCCCAAAGATAAGGGAAAGACCTTCTTCTTGACCTCATCCTCGGACAAACCTACAAGATTAAATAAACCACAAACTTCATCTACATAGATTAGATGCAAGTCGGGATGTGATGCTCCATCTCCTGTAAAAGGATTAGCCAACAATTTCTCTAGCATACCCGAAGGAATTTCATAAAAAATATTTTCAGTAGGTGCAGCAGGTTGAGGAGCAACTCCTTGTGCTTCCGTTCGAGGTGAACATACCCCGAACAAGCTCCTCAAAGGATTAGTTTCCATAGTGACAAGTGACAATAAATTTCAGCATGCTATATAAATGTTTCCTTACCAAATTCCACTTACCAAAGGCGCTTCACCACCCCGGCAACGGTGCCAGAAAAGAGTCTTGATGACTGATACGTCTCCAACGTATCTATAATTTTTGATGGTTCCATGCTATTATCTTGTCAAACTTTGGATGTTTTGTATGCCTTTTATATATTTTTAGGGACTAACTTATTAACTCAGTGCCAAGTGCCAGTTCCTATTTTTTCCATGTTTTTGACCCTTTTCAGAGGAGGATTTTAAACGGTGTCCAAATGGAATAAAGCTTCCGAAAAGATTTTTTCCGGAACAGAAGATACGCACGTGACATGAGAACCAAGGCAGAGGCCACCAGGGGAGGCCACAAGCCCCCTAGGCGTGTCCAGGGGGGTGCCTAGCAGGCTTGTGGGCCCCCTGTGGCTCATCTACCCTACCTCTTTCGCCTATAAATTCCCTAAAAATCCAAAACTACGAGAGAGATCGATGAAAATACTTTTTTGCCGCCGCAAGCTTCTGTCTCTGCAAGATCCCATCTAGGGCACGTTCTGGTGCCCTGCCGGAGGGGGATTCGGATACGGAGGGATTCTTCATCAACACCATGGCCTCTCCGATGATGCGTGAGTAGTTCACCATAGACCTTCGGGTCCATAGCTAGTATCTAGATGGCTTCTTCTCTCTCTTGGATCTTCAATACAAAGTTCTCCATGATCTTCAGGGAGATCTATCTGATGTAATCTTCTTTTGCGGTGTGTTTGTCGAGATCCGATGAATTGTGGATTTACGATCAGATTATTTGTGAATCTTATTTGAGTTCCATCTGATCTCTTATATGCATGATTTCATATCCTTGTAATTCTCTTCGAGTTGTTGGTTTTGTTTCGCCAACTTGATCTATGATTCTTGCAATGGGATAAGTGCTTGGTTTTGGGTTCATACCGTGCGTTGACCTCACCCAGTGACAGAAGGGGTAGCGAGGCACGCATCGTGTTGTTGCCATCAAGGGTAAAAAGACGGGGTTTACATCATTGGTTTGAGTTTATCCCTCTACATCATGTCATCTTGCTTAAGGCGTTACTCTGTTCGTCATGAACTCAATACACTAGTTGCATGCTGGATAGCGGTCGATATGTGGAGTAATAGTAGTAGATGCAGAAAGTATCGGTCTACTTGTCTCGGACGTGATGCCTATATGTATGATCTTCGCCTTAGATATCATCATGACTTTGCACGGTTCTATCAATTGCTCGACAGTAATTTGTTCACCCACCGTAATATTTGCTATTTTGAGAGAAGCCTCTAGTGAACACTATGGCCCCTGGGTCTACTTCACACCATATTTTTAGCCTTACACTTTTACTTCGTTGCACTTTCCACCTTCAGATCTCACTTTACAATCAATCTTGAAGGGATAGACAACCCCTTTATAGCGTTGAGTGCAAGCTCTTTTGTGTTTGTGCAGGTACTCTGGACACTTAGCTTGATTCTCCTACTGGATTGACACCTTCGTTCTCAAAACTGAGGGAAATACTTATGCATCTGTGCTGCATCACCCTTTACTCTTCAAGGGAAAAACCAACGCAAGCTCAAGAGGCAGAAATGACCCACAAGTGTAGGGTATCTATCATAGTCATTTCAATAAGTAAGAGTGTCGAACCCAACGAGGAGCAGAAGGAACTCACAAGTGGTTTTCAGCAAGGTATACTCTGCAAGCACTGAAATTATGGGTAACAGATAGTTGTGTGTTAAGATGATTCATAGCAAGTAGCAAGTAACAATAGAAACAAAGGTGCAGCAAAGTGGCCCAATCCCTTTTGTAGCAAGGGACAAGCCTGGACAAACTCTTATTGGAGGTGAAGTGCTCCCGAGGACACATGGGAATTTCTGTCAAGCAAGTTTTCATCATGTTTATATGATTCGTGTTTGCTACTTTGATAGTTTGATATGTGTGTGGACCAATGCTTGGGTGCTGACCTTACTTGGACAAACATCCCACTTATGGTTAACCCCTCTCGCAAGCATCCGCAACTATGAAAGAAGAATTAAGACAAAGTCTAACCATAACATTAAACTAGTGGATCCAAATCAGCCCCTTAAGAAGCAACGCATAAACTAGGGTTTAAGCTTTTGTCAATCTAGCAACCCATCATCTACTTATTACTTCACAATGGCTCCCTCTAGGCCAAAATAATGGTGAAGTGTTATGTAGTCGACGTTCACATAACACCACTAGAGGAAAGATAACATACAACGCATCAAAATATCGAACGAATACCAAATTCACATGACTACTTATAGCAAGACTTATCCCATGTCCTCAGGAACAAAAGTGACTACTCAGAAAGCATAATTATGTTCATGACCAGAGAGGTATTGAATAGCATCAAGGATCTGAACATATAATCTTCCACCGAGTAATCCAACTAGCATCATCTACAAAGAGTAATTAACACTACTAGCAACCTTACAAGTACCAATCGGAGTCGCGAGATGGAGATTTGTTACAAGAGATGAACTAGGGTTTGGAGATGAGATGGTGCGGATGAAGATGTTGATGGTGATGAGTCCCCTCCGATGATAGGAGTGTTGGTGATCACTATGGCGACGATTTCCCCCTCCGGGAGGGAAGTTTCCCTCGCAGGACGACCCTGCCGGAGCTCTAGATTGGTTGTGCTCAACTTCTGCCTCGTGGCGGCGGCGATTACTACCGAAAGCCTCCTCTTTATTTTTTCTGGAACGAAACCCTCCTTATAGCAAAATATGGGATCCAGAGGGCCAATAGGGGGCCCACAAGCCACCTAGGCGCGATATGGGGGTAGGCCGCGCCTAGCAGGCTTGTGGTCTCCTGGTTTGTCCCCTCTGGTACTTCTTCTGCCCAGTATTTTTTATAAACTCCAAAATAATTCCACGTTGATTTTCACGGCTTTTGGAGTTGCGTAGTGTAGGTACGTCAAACTTGCTCCTTTTTCAGACCAAAATTCCAGCTGCCGGCATTCTCCTTCTTCATGTAAACCTTATAAAATAAGAGAGAAAAGGCATAAGTATTGTACCGCGAAGTGTAATAACAGCCCAAAAAGCGATAAATATCACCATAAAAGTATGATGGAAAATGGACGTATTAGTGCACGGTCGAGTTGAGTTCTCGAATGGAGCCCTACCGGGGACACGAGACACGCTTCGAATGGTAAGTCGCCCCTTTGATGACCCGGCCTACTAAGGGCGGGTTATCCGCAGGTAATATCCACAACATTAGGCCCCAGATTGTCTTGAATTCATTCATGTCAATAAACCTCCACCAATTTGGGACGACTCTTACAATTTCTTTCTTTCGACGAACGATAACTCGCCACTCGTTGTAATTTTATCTGACCCGTCGTGCAATCTTTGATGTCATCACCTTATCCTCTTAATTCCGGGGTTTTTAATACCTCAACCACCCAACGGATCTTTTGCTCCATATTCACTTATCCCGAAAACCTAGGCACCATTATCGCAGATTCTGACTTGTCGCCTCGATCTCCGCCTTGACCGCCTCGATTCCCGTTCCACCCCTTTAAATAACCGCATGGAAAATGGGGGGGAAGCTCCGTCACCTAGCTCCATCTCTTCCCTTGTCTTCCTCGCACTCTTCCTCTGCCTGCGCCAGCACCTCGGCATCGTCACCGGCTCCTGAAACTCCTCCGTCGACCGTGGTCTTCTGGGCGCCTTCACGTCAACAAGAAGCACGAAGTTCTCCGCTCTTGTCCCCGGCACCGGCCTCCTTTCCACAGGTACACACATTACCCTATTAGGATTAAGTCGAGAATGCCACGGCCATTGTTCCCGCGAGCTAGCTCCGTGACGCGACAAACGTCCCTTCCTGCTTTATATTCGCTTTACATCTTCGTAGTAGATTCAGGCAGTGGAAAACCATGGCCACTTTATCGTGTCCTTTCGTTATCTTAAGCCTTCATGCCGTGCATCCAATACTGTCGCTGCCTTATGTTCATAGCCTTTCATCATTTGGCCGAGCATTATTCCTTTATTTTGATCCACTCGTAGATCCATAGTTTACTGCTTGTTTTTAGAAACATGTTTGTTCGTCTTCCGAGAATATCCCTAAGGAAAAAGGACCCTTGAGAGTCGCTATTTAGCTCCCGCTTCCATAGCGACTTAAATTTATCACCATAGCTATGCCCCCTTCCTTTCCAATTAAAGAGCGAGTTACAATATTTCAAAGATACTTCCATGAACCGCCCGAGCAGCGAGTCATGATGTATGTCACCCATTGGCGAGTCACCAAATCCTTCTTCGAACATACTGTAGACCCACACTGGCGAGTTGGAACACTTCATAGTTTTTGCTGAATCGCCTTGTTCCCCTCTCTTTCGTAGTCATGGCTATTTCAAAGTGCAATTGGTTACCAACAAAAATCGATGACGCTACTCTCGAGAAGTTTGTTAAGGCAGGTCTTCTTGACAACAAGGAAACCATTGGTTGGAGAAACTGCCGGGGCGAGTTGATTCCCAGTCCCGCTGCAGGAGAAGTAGTCATCTTTGCCGATTACCTTCAACAAGGGTTTAAACCACCCGGGTCAAAGTTTTTTTGAGACGTCTTGCATTTTCTTAACGTCCAATCTCAAGACGTGGGACCCAATTCCATCAGCAACCTTTGCCAGTTCCAGGTCTTTTGTGAGGTATACTTGCAGAGAGAGCCCACACTTCCTTTATTTTGGAACTTCTTCCATTTGAATCGCCAGACTGAGTTTACCAACGGTCCCAACCATGAACTTGGAGGAGTCAACATTCAAAGACGTCGCGACCGTGGATTTCTGTCAGTCCTTCTGCCAAGCCATCCCAAGGGTTGGGCAAAGTAATGGTTTTATTGTCGAGACACCTCTCCTCCTGGCGAAAACCCACTCCCGGGTTTCAGAGAAGATCGCGTGCCTATGGACATCAAATTGCCCGAGAAAGTCACAGAAGAGGAAGAATCGGAATTTATCCCCGTTTTCTCCGAGTTATGGTCTTTGACCAACAACGGGCTCATCGGGATTGATCTGTTCTGCTGCTAGGTGGAGTGGAATATTCTTCCCTTGAGTCGCCGAGACGGGTTAATGTATGAATATGATGGTACAGTAAACTGTCCGCAGCGCTTCTGATGACCCACAAGTATAGGGGATCAATCGTAGTCCTTTCTATAAGTAAGAGTGTCGAACCCAACGAGGAGCATAATCTGACAAGTGGTTTTCAGCAAGGTAAAATCTGCACGCACATAAATTGTCTGTAACAAGTGATTGTGTGGTGAGATGATTCGTAGCAAGCAACAAGTAACAAAAGTAGCAACGGTGTAGCAAAGTGGCCCAATCCCTTTTGTAGCAAGAGAAAAGCCTGGACAAAGTCTTATAGGAGGAAAAACGCTCCCGAAGACACATGGGAATTTCTGTCATGCTAGTTTTCATCATGTTCATATGATTCACGTTCGTTACTTTGATAGTTTGATATGTGGGTGGACCGGCGCTTGGCTACTGCCCTTACTTGGACAAGCATCCCACTTATGATTAACCCCTCTCGCAAGCATCCACAACTACGAAAGAAGAATTAAGACAAAGTCTAACCATAGCATTAAACTAGTGGATCCAAATCAGCCCCTCACGAAGCAACGCATAAACTAGGGTTGAAGCTTGTGTCACTCTAGCAACCCATCATCCACTTACTACTTCCCAATGCCTTGCTCTAGGCCCAAATAATGGTGAAGTGTTATGTAGTCGACGTTCACATAACACCACTAGAGGAAAAACAACATACAACACATCAAATTACCGAACGAATACCAAATTCACATGACTACTATTAGCATGACTTATCCCATGTCCATAGGAACAAAAGTAACTACTCACAAAGCATAATCATAATCATGACCAGAGAGGTAATGAGTAGCATCAAGGATCTGAACATAAACTCTTCCACCAAGTAATCCAACTAGCATCAACTACAGAGAGTAATCAACACTACTAGCAACATTACAAGTACCAATCGGAGTCGCGAGACGGAGATTGGTTACAAGTGACGAACTAGGGTTTGGAGATGATATGGTGCTGATGAAGATGTTGATGGTGACGAGTCCCCTCTGATGAGAGGAGTGTTGGTGATGACGATGGCGACGATTTCCCCCTGCAGGATGGAAGTTTCCCTGGCAGGATCGTCCTGCCGGAGCTCTAGATTGGTTCTGCTCAAGTTCCGCCTCATGGCGGCGGCGAATCCACCAAAAAGCTCCTCCCTAATTTTTTCTGGACGAAACCCTTCATATAGCAGAAGAGGGGGGCCAGTTGGCCAGCAGGCTGCCCACAAGCCCCCTTGGCGTGGCCAGGGGGTGGCTGCGCCAAGCAGGCTTGTGGCCACCTGCTGGCGCCCCTTTGGCGCTTCTTCGGCCCAGTATTTTCTATAAATCCAGAAAAAAGTCCTCGTTGATTTTTACGGCGTTTGGAGTTGCGTAGAATAGGTATCTCAACTTTGCTCCACTTTCAGGCCAGAATTCCAACTGTCGGCATTCTCCCTCTTCATGTAAACCTTGCAAAATAAGAGAGAAAAGTCATAAGAATTGTACTGTGAAGTTAAATAATAGCCCAAGAAGCGATGAATATCAACATGAAAACAAGATGCAAAATGGACGTATCAACTCCCCCAAGCTTAGACCTCGCTTGTCCTCAAGAGAAATCCTAGCTCAATAAATATGTCCACATGTTTAGGGAGAGAGGTGTCGACAAAACAAGATACGAACATGTAGGCATCATGATCATGATCAAAAAAGCAATACCAACATATAATCTCTCATGCTAAAGTGATAATTCCTTCACAAAGTAAAGCATGGATCAAGAACCTTATCGAGAAGTAACAACCGATAGCCTTTAGTCATTGCAACAATTGCAGTTTATCACAATATCAGAAAGAGTCAAATAAGAGCTTGTAAAGCAAATCCACATACTCAATCATTCTTTCGTTCTCTACAATTGCTACAACTCACGTGGTACTAATGAGATCAAAGTTTCAGCTGGACACAGAGAAAGATAGGGGCTTACAGTTTTGCCTCCCAACTGCTTACCTCAAAGTTGACATATGAATATAGATCCTTCCCAAGCATATGACGTTAGCCAAGACAAAGGCGAAACAAGGAATTGATGAAGATCACCATGACTCTTTCAAGGGCAAAAAGTAAAGGTACAAGATAGGCCCTTCGCAGAGGGAAGCAGAGGTTGTCATGCGCTTTTGAGGTTTGGATGCGTGTCCTCTTAGTGCGGAGGAACGTCACTTTATATTGCCTCCTGTGATAAAGAACTTTATTATGCAGTCTGTCGCTTTTATCTCTTCCACATCACAGGTTCGTACAAAGCTTATTTTCCACAAACTAATAGATCATACATATTAGAGAGCAATTTTTATTGCTTGCACCAATGACAACTTACTTGAGGGATCTTATTCAATCCATAGGTAGGTATTGTGGACTCACATGGCAAAACTGGGTTGATGGTTTATGGATGCACAAGTAGTATATCTACTTAGTGCGGGAGGTTTGGCTAATGGTGAGGTGGAAGCAATCATCACATGCTAAGGGATGTCTAATCATATCACATTGTTCAGAACCAAGCAAACACAATTCATTATGTTGTCTTCCTTGTCCAACATCTACTTCTATGCATGCAATAGTTTAGTGAGTGTTCACAATCATAGATAGTTTCAGAGATGATATATTTATATGTGAACCTCTCCTTCTTTGTAACTTCCTATTAATTGCAACAATGACCAAGGTCTACGTTTGCCTACCCTAAACATGTTTCAATCCTCGTTCTTTTTATATGTGAAGCCATCACATCCCATAAGATCATTACATGATCTTTCATGCTTTCGTTCTTTTCTCACTCTTTTGATCATGGCAAGAGGCAAAGCCCTTCAACTAAGACACTCTTTATTATATGGCTCACGAGCTCGACTACATCGGGGGTGACACAAAGCAAAACTCAAGACTAAAACACTAAGATTTTTAATCTACTAGAGAAAGAGAAAACTGAAAAGGAAAACTAAAACAAAGGTAAAGGCAAAAGATGTGATGGTGATACGATACCGGGGCAACTCCCCCAAGCTTGGCACAAGCCAAGGGGATTGCCCATACCAATGCTCAGTTGTCTTCCTTTGGTAGTGGTGGTGGTGGAGTTGTTGCAGAGGTCTTGAGCTTGTTTAATTTCCACTTGAGCATAAAATTCTTCTCTCTTAGATCATCATTGTCCTATTCAAGCTTCAACATCCTTTGGCATAATTCCTGCTTACTCCCCTGCAAGAAACGAGAAGGGATAAACAAAGTCTTAGACTTCTTCCTTGAGTTAGGGAGGCTCGACTTCTTGAACTCCACATGCATGTGTCCAGGTTGAGGTAGAGGAGCATCCTCTTCATCGGAACTTGTTTGTTCCTTCCCCTTCGGATCATAATCTTCTTCCTCATCAGTGGTCCAGCCATAATGATCCAAGTCCCCATAGACCTTGGTATTAGCAAGGTAATCTGCCAGAAAGCTCTCCCCCTCTGAATCTTGAGAAGACATCTTGCCCTAAATCTGCGGCAGAAAATAGGATCGAAATGAAAAATAGAAGAAATCTGTGTGATGTAGGGGTCAGACCAAACGGGAGTATATATAATAAAAAAAATTCAGACCAGAAGGAGTACCCTGCACGAAAACGGAGTTCTGAAGGCGCACGAGGTGGCCACAAGCCCTCCCGGCGCGGCCAGGGGGTGGGCCCGCGCCGTGCAGGCTTGTCGCCTCCTCGTGCACTTTTCGGACTACTTCCAATTTTTTTATTTTTTCAAATATTCCAAAACAGAGAAAATTTCCTACTGGAAAAGTTTTAGAGTCTGTTTTCTTACCAAAACACATACCTCTTTGTTTTCGGAGTCTGAAACAGGCTGATAAATATCCCTTCGGTATTCTTCCAGAGTTATGGTATTGATAATATTTATTTCAACATTTATGGGAGTACCTGAGATATAATGCTTGATTCTCTGCCCATTTACAACTCTCGGACAATTACCTTCCGTGTTGTTGATCTTGATAGCACCGGAATGATATACTTCCTGAACAACATAGGGACCTTCCCATTTAGAGAGAAGCTTGCCTGCAAAGAATCTTAAACGACAGTTATATAACAAGAAATAATCACCTACATTGAAGTCACGCTTTTGTATCCTCTTGTCATACCACCTCTTAACCTTCTCTTTGAACAACTTGGCATTCTCATATACCTGAGTTCTCCATTGATCAAGCGAGCTAATATCAAATAACCTCTTCTCACCGGCAAGTTTGAAATCAAAGTTAAGCTCTTTGATTGCCAAATAAGCTTTATGCTCTAGCTCAAGAGGTAAATGACATGCTTTACCGTACACCATTTTGTACGGAGACATGCCCATGGGATTCTTATAGGCAGTTCTATAAGCCCACGGTGCATCATCGAGCTTCTTAGACCAATTGTTTCTAGACCTATTGACAGTCTTTTGCAGAATTAGTTTAATCCCTCTATTGCTTAGCTGTACTTGACCACTGGACTGAGGGTGATAGGGAGACGCAATTCTATGGTTGACATCGTAATTAGCAAGCGTTTTACGGAAAGCACCACGAATGAAGTGTGAACCACCGTCGGTCATTAGATATCTAGGGACTCCAAATCTAGGGAAGATAACTTCTTCAGCATCCTGATAGAGGTGTTGTGATCAGCACTACTAGTGGGCATAGCTTCTACCCACTTAGTGACGTAATCAACAACAACTAGGATATGAGTATACCCGTTGGATTTTGGAAAAGGTCCCATGTAAGCAAAGGCCCAAACATGAAATGGTTCAATGACAAGTGAATAGTTCATAGGCATTTCCTGACGTTTGCTAATATTACCTATTCTTTGACATTCGTCACAAGACAAGACAAACTTACAGGTATCCTTGAAGAGAGTGGGCCAATAGAAACCTGATTGCAATACCTTGTGTGTAGTTCTATCTCCCGCATGGTGTCCTCCTTAGGCCTCGGAGTGACACTTCTGTAGGATCTGTCCCTGTTCATGTTCAGTTACACAACGTCTAATAACACCATCTACTCCTTCCTTATAAAGGTGAGGATCATCCCAAAAGTAGTGTCTCTAGTCAAAGAAGAATTTCCTCTTTTGCTGGTACGTGAAACTAGGTGGTACATATTTGGCAACGATATAGTTTGCATAATCAGCATACCACGGTGCACTACGTGAAGCATTGTTGACATTCAGTTGCTCATCGGGAAAGCTATCATCATAGGTTGCGGGTCATCAAGAACGTTCTCCAACCTAGACAAGTTATTTGCTACTGGGTTATCAGCACCCTTCCTGTCAACAACGTGCAAATCAAATTATTGTAGCAAGAGAACCCATCTAATAAGTCTAGGTTTAGTGTCCTTCTTATCCATGAGGTACTTAATAGCAGCATGATCAGTGTGAATAGTGACTTTGGAATCAACTATGTAAGACCTGAACTTTTCACATGCAAATACGACTGCTAGAAATTCCTTCTCAGTAGTAGCATAGTTTCTTTGGGCACTGTCTAGAGTTTTACTGGCATAGTGAATACCATTCAACTACTTATCGACTCTTTGCCCTAGAACAACACCAACAACATAATCACTAGCATCACACATGATTTCAAAAGGTAAGTTCCAATCAGGTGGTTGAACAATAGGTGTAGTTATCGAAGCCCTCTTAAGTATTTCTAAGGCTTCCTCACAATCATCGTCAAAAACAAAAGGAATATCCTTTTGCAAGAGATTGGTAAGAGGCCTAGAAATCTTAGAGAAGTCTTTAATGAACCTTCTATAGAAACCATCAGGACCAAGGAAACATTTTATACCTTTGATATCTGTGTGGTATGTCATTTTCTCAATTGCATCAACCTTAGCCTTATCGACTTCAATACCTCTTTCAGAAATTTTATGTCCTATGATGATACCTTCATTAACCATAAAGTGGCACTTCTCCCAATTCAAGACAAGATTGGTGTCTTTACATCTTTGTAAGACTCGATCAAGCTGCTGAGACAATCATCAAAAGAAGACCCGTAAACAGAAAAGTCATCCATGAAAACCTCGACAATCTTTTCACAAAAGTCAGAGAATATAGCCATCATACATCTTTGAAAGGTGGCAGGTGCATTACATAAGCCAAAAGGCATACGCCTATAAGCAAAGGTACCGAAAGGGCAGGTGAAAGTGGTTTTCTCCTGATCAGATTGTGTAACTGGTATTTGGGAGAAACCGGAATAACCGTCTAGAAAGCAGAATTGTGTGTGTTTAGACAGCCTTTCTAGCATTTGGTCGATAAAAGGCAGAGGGTAATGATCTTTCCTAGTGGCCTTATTCAATTGCCTAAAATCGATAACCATCCTATAGCCAGTAATAATCCTCTGTGGGATCAATTCATCCTTATCATTAGCGACAACGGTAATGCCTCCCTTCTTAGGGACGCAATGCACCGGACTCACCCAATCGCTATGAGCAACAGGATAGATAATACCCGCTTCCAGGAGCTTTAGTATTTCTTTCCTTACTACTTCTTTCATCTTAGGATTCAATCTCCTTTGATGATCAGCAACTGGTTTGAAATCAGGATCGGTTCTAATCTTGTGCTGGCATAGAGTAGGACTAATTCCCTTAAAGTCATCAAGAGTTTATCCAATAGCAGCACGGTGCTTCCTCAGAGTGTTTAGCAACTTCTTTTCTTCATGCTCTGAGAGGCTAGCACTAATTATGACAGGATATATCTCTTTTTCATCCAGATAAGCATACTTAAGAGTATCTGGCAACTGTTTAAGCTCGAACACAGGATCACCCTTGGGTGGGGGTGGATCCCCAAGCAGTTCAACAGGCAAGTTATTGTTAAGGATGGGATATTGTTCTAAGACAACTCTATCTATCTAATCCATTTCATCCATATGCATATCATTTTCATGCTCAAGCAAGTATTGCTCTAAAGGATCAGTAGGAGGCACGGCAATAGAAGCTAAGGCAATAGTTTCATCCTTACTAGGCAACTCCTTTTCATGAGGTTGTCTACCAAACTTGGAGAAATTGAACTCATGTGACACACCTTCAAAGCCAACAGTGACAGTTTGCTTCTCACAGTCAATATGAGCATTGACAGTATTGAGGAAGGGTCTGCCAAATATGATGGGACAAAAGCTATCTTGTGCAGTAGCAACAACTAGGAAATCAGCAGGATACTTCGTTTTACCACACAAGAGTTCAACATCCCTAACAATTCCCACAGGGCAGATAGTATCTCTATTGACAAGCTGAATAGTGACATGAATAAGCTCTATCTCAATAGGTGCAATCTTGTCTTTAATTTCCTCATATAAGGATTGAGGTATTGCACTAACACTAGCACCCACGTCACATAAACCATGATAACAATGATTTCTTATTTTCACAGAAACCACAGGCGTGCCAACAACAGGCCTATGTTTGTCTCTAACATGAGGTTTAGTAATTCTAGCAGCATCTTCACAGAAGTGAATATTATGTCCCTCAACATCGTCGAACAGAAGATCTTTGATAATAGCAATGCTAGGTTCAACTCTAATATTCTCAGGGGGTGTAGGTGTTCTAATGTAGCCTCTACGTATCACAGTTGAAGCTTTAGAATGATCCTTTATCCTAACAGGGAAAGGTGGTTTCTCAATGTAAGCACTGGGAACCACAGGATCATTATAGGCAATGACATTCTCTTCAACTAGAGTGGGTTTAACTACATTGACTTCTAAAGGAGGAGGATATTTAAACCACTTCTCTTTGGGGAGATCAATATGAGCAGCGAAGGATTCACACAATGAAGCTACTATCTCAGAGTCAAGACCATACTTAGCGCTAAAGTCATAAAAAGTATTTGTCTCAACAAAGGATTTAACGCAATCAAACGTGAAATTCATACATGACTCCTTACCTTCTTCAAGCTCTCAATCTTCAGAGTTGCTTTTAATTCTCTCCAATAAATTCCATTTGAAGTCAATACCTCTCTTCATAAAAAAACCGGTATAAGAAGTGTCAAGCATGGTGCGATCATCATGAGAAAGCCGAGCATAGAAGTTCTGAATGATAATTTCTCTCAAGAGCTCATGATTGGGGCATGAATATAGCATTGATTTAAGCCTCCCCCAAGCTTGAGAGATGCTTTCTCTATCACGAGGTCAAAAAATATAAATATAATTCCGATCACGATGTACTAAATGCATAGGATAAAACTTTTGATGAAATTCCAATTTCAACCGATTGTAGTCCCATGATCCAGTATCATCAGAAAGCCTATTCCACGGCATCGCCTTATCCTTAAAAGATAAAGGAAAGACCTTCTTCTTGAGCTCATCCTCGGGCAAACCTGCAAGCCTAAATAAACTACAAACTTCATCTACATAGATTAGATGCAAGTCTGGATGTGATGTTCCATCTCCTGTAAAAGGATTAGCCAGCAGTTTCTCAAGCATACCTGAAGGAAATTCAAAGCAAATATTTTCAGTAGGTGCAGAAGGTTGAGGAGCAACTCTTTGTGCTTCCGTTTGAGGTGAAGATACCCCGAACAAGCCCCTCAAAGGATTAGTGTCCATAGTGACAAGTGACAACAAATTTCAGCACACTATATGAATGTTTCGTTACCAAGTTCCACTTACCAAAGGCGATTCACTCCCGAGCAACGGAGCCAGAAAAGAGTCTTGATGACCCACAAGTATAGGGGATCAATCACAGTCCTTTCGATAAGTAAGAGTGTCGAACCCAACGAGGAGCACAAGGATCTCACAAGTGGTTTTCAGCAAGGTAAAATCTGCACGCACTGAAAATGTCTGTAACAAGTGATTGTGTGGTGAGATGATTCGTAGCAAGAAACAAGTAACAAAAGTAGCAACGGTGCAGAAAAGTGGCCCAATCCCTTTTGTAGGAAGGGACAAGCCTGGACAAAGTCTTATAGGAGGAAAAACACTCCCGATGACACACGGGAATTTCTGTCATGCAAGTTTTCATCATGTTCATATGATTCACGTTCTTTACATTAATAGTTTGATATGTGGGAGGAACCGCGTTTGGGTATTACCCTTACTTGGACAAGCATACCACTTATGATTTACCCCTCTCGCAAGCATCCGCAACTACGAAAGAAGAATTAAGACAAAGTCTAACCATATCATTAAACTAGTGGATCCAAATCATCCCCTTACGAAGCAACGCATAAACTAGGGTTTAAGCTTGTGTCACTCTAGCAACCCATCATCTACTTACTACTTCCCAATGCCTTCCTCTAGGCCCAAATAATGGTGAAGTGTTAAGTAGTCGACGTTCACATAACACCACTAGAGGAAAAACAACATACAACACATCAAATTACCGGACGAATACCAAATTCACATGACTACTATTAGCATGACTTATTCCATGTCCTCAGGAACAAAAGTAACTACTCACAAAGCATAATCATAATCATGACCAGAGAGGTAATGAGTAGCAACAAGGATCTGAACATAAACAATTCCACCAAGTAATCCAACTATCATCAACTACAAAGAGTAATCAACACTACTAGCAACCTTACAAGAACCAATCGGAGTCGCGAGACGCAGATTGGTTACAAGTGATGAACTAGGGTTTGGAGATGAGATGTTGCTGATGAAGATGTTGATGGTGACGAGTCCCCTCCGATGAGAGGAGTGTTGGTGATGACGATGGCGACGAGTTCCCCCTCCAGGAGGGAAGTTTCCCCAGAAGGATCGTCCTACCGGAGCTCTAGAGTGGTTCTGCTCAAGTTCCGCCTCGTGGCGGCGGCGAATCCATGAAAAAGCTCCTCCCTGATTTTTCCTCGACGAAACCCCTTCATATAGAAGAAGAGGGGGCCAGTGGGCCTGCAGGCTGCCCACAAGCCCCCTTGGTGCGGGCAGGGGTGGCCGCGCCAAGCAGGCTTGTGGCCACCTGCTGGCGCCCCTCTGGCGCTTCTTCGGCCCAATATTTTTTATAAATCCGGAAAAAAATCCTCGTTGATTTTTACGGTGTTTGGAGTTGCGTAGAATAGGTATCTCAACTTTGCTCCACTTTTAGGCTAGAATTCTAGCTGCCGGCATTCTCCCTCTTAATGTAAACCTTGCAAAATAAGAGAGAAAAGGCATAAGTATTTTACCGTGAAGTGAAATAACAGCCCAAGAAGTGATAAATATCAACATGAAAACATGATGCGAAATGGACGTATCAGCTTCCACCACAAAAGACTCTTAGAGAGTGAAATTGTTGGAATCATCAATAAGCTAACCGGTGAGCCTTTGGAATAATGTCCCAAGATTGGGCTCAAGGCCTTCTGCCGCTCCAACCCGGTGCCGCCAGTAAGAATCCCAGCCGCCTTTCGTTTCTTTATACTTACCAATGCTCTTGGTTTGCAATTCACTTCTGTTCAAAAGAAAAATGATCCATTTTGGCGAAGGGGCCCCCAAAAGAGAACCAAGCGGCCACCAAAGAAGAAGAAGAAAACAAGCAAAGGTAAAGCCACCGCCAAAGATTCATCTATTGTCGGCGAGTCACGAGTTGTCGAAGAGCAATCAGAGGTAAAACTTCCCCCTCACTCGTTACCTGCGTATTCCGACTCATACTTATACCATGCGTATTAATGTGTAGGGCGAGGACAATGAGAGCCAAGATGATGCGGTCGAGGTAATTTCTATTTCTTCCGACTCACCTTCCCCTTCTCCTAGACTAGCCAGACGAATATGTGGGAAAGTGCCCATGTCTCACCCATATGCTTATATGGACCCTGATTTCCTTTTGAAGAAAGCAAGATATACCCCCAAGCGCAAAACCCGTAGTCACTCCGGCGACTTAATCTCCGGACTGCCTGAGAAGACAACCGGTCGGAAGCGCACCAGCGAGGTACACTTTTGTTTTACCATACCCTTCCTTGTGTAAAATATGATTCTCAACTTCCTTAACTTTTAAGCTTTTATTCTTCCAGACTTCTCCCCCTTCGTCTGGCGACTCAGCAATGTCAACTCTCCCGCCGATGGTTTGCACGCAAGGGTGAGTCCCTTTGGTAATCCCAATTTCTTCTAAATAACGATATGCGATTTTAATCTTGGTGCCTTTGTCTCAGAGCACAAGCGAAGCGAAGGAAAACTGGCGACTTATCTTCTACTCTTAAAAGAACAGAAGCCTTAGTCATGAGCGCCTTTGTCCCAGAGATTGATGAGGAGCAAGCGGCGGCTCATGATATTCCTGTGGACGATATTCCCGATGTCCGGGATGACTCGCCCATAATTTTGAAGGAAACTGCTGACAAGGTTAACACGCCAAGCCCTCTAAAGGTGACCGAAGATCCAGATGATGTCGTAGTCACCGGTAGTGGCTACTCCACTCACTACTAGGAAAAGGGCTATATAGATACTAATTGCGCACTACACAAGCAGTGCGCCACTACTATATAGTAGTGGCGCACCATGTGAGGTGTGCCATTAGTGTGGTGGACACTAGTGGTGCACCACACACTCGGTGCGCCACTACTATATTTTTTTATTTTTATTTTTTTTGCAAAACTACTAATGGCACACCAGCAGCTGGTGCGCCATTAGTAAGCAGGGTTACTAATGGCGCATCTATTAGTAGTGCGCCACTACTATAAAAAAATTTGGGTTTTTTTTTGCAAACTACTAATGGCGCACCACAACTAGTGCGCCATTAGTAACCATGGTTATACCCGAAGCCAAATCCAAAACCGCGGGCGCAAACGTCCCCGTGGAAAATGAGCCATGGTACTGGCTTCCCAAGTGGACCAATGCTTCTTCATTACCAATCCGCCAAAGCCCAGTCGTGTTGTCGTGAGGAGAGGCAAAAGGAAGATCATCGGAATGGATGGAGTCGCCAATGAGCAAGACTTCGACAAGTACGGCGACCCGAAGATGGAACATGACGACGATGATGAAGTACCAGCATACACCACAAGAAGAAGCAGGACCACCCTACCTAAAGGACGTCCGTTCAAGAGAAGAACTCCATTTACGAAAAATAAGGGCAAGAAGATTGTGAACAAATATCTAGCTAAGATTGATTGTACTTAAATTGTAGCCTACATTTCTCGATTGTATTTCGACATTTTCAAATTTGATGATATTTTTTCATATTCAATATGAAAAAATATTAAATATTCATGAGGACACTCGATCTCGATCCCCTCCATCTCGATCGCTATCACCCCTCGCAAGATCCCCCTCGCCGCCGAGCACCCCCTGCACCCACCCCGCTCCACCGCCGCCGCCGTCGGCATACTTATCACTAGAACACCTATTCACAAGATTCAACTCCTATTCATAGGCATATACTTGCAAACATCAAAAAAAATATACTAGGCAGTGATGCACACCATGGTGTGATGCTAAAAAATATACTTGCAAACATCAAAAAATTCTACTTGCAAATATAAAAAAAATAATCCTCATGGTGTGATGCACACCACAGCATCAACTTCTCAAACCAAGGTGCAACCAGCACAAGAAAACAATGCATAGAAAAAATAAAAGGAAAAAAATAAAAGGAGGGGGGAAGAGGATTCGAACCATGTCCCCCTGGTACTCAATCCTGCATCAAACCACTAGGCTAAGAAGCATCTGCTCGACAGCAAAGTGCAAGAGGGCAAGGAATACTCTCTGATGGCTAGTGTGCCGAAGGAAAATAACCCAAAAAGGGTGTTGAGGGGGGATCGAACCCGCCACCTCCTGCTAGCAGGCAAAACCCACGCACCATTGCGCCAGTCTTTCGGAGATTAACAATGTAGAGAAGGCGCACCTCATATACATGCGCCATTACTATATCTAAAAAAATTCTAATGGCGCACCGCTCGGGGTGCGCCATTCCTAAGCCGGCTGTCCTCACGCGCATATCTACTCCATCTGCCCTCGCGCGCCCTCGTCCCCGCCCACCCCTTCCCCCACCTTTGTCCACGCAGAGAGCTCTGGCGGCGCTAGGGTTTGGCGGAGAGATCGCTCGCTATCGGCCTTGGCTTCCGCGCCGGCTAGGCTCCCTTCCTTCGTCCCCCCAGAGCCGGTCGCCCCTAATCCCCACGGCCCCTGCCCCCGCGGCCCCTCCTGCGGCTTCGCGCACGGCGAAGGCCAGCTCCGCACGCCGCCTCCCTACTCCACCTTCCCGCCGCGCGCTGGACCTGGTATACGCCATACGCATCCCCCCTCCCCCTCCCATCGCCTCCTGCTTTTCTATGTGAGCTCGGTTAGGGGTTCTTGCCTGCTTAGCAACTGCGTCAGCATCCAGAAAGCACCGATGATTTCTTCAGCGTGAGAGTGGACGGCAAAATTGCCGCAGTTGAAGGTACTTGCTTGCGATACGGGATAAGTCTGGGCGGCCTGCTGCTAGTCCAAAAGGGGTGGCGTTCGGGGATATTTTTAGGCAGAAGCATCAGTGATCCAACAGAGGAAGTTTTTATGTGTTTGTTGGATTTTGTTATAGCTTCAGACAGTGTGTTATTTGCGAGGGGCATGGCAGGCAGTGTAAGATTTTGGTTGTGCATGGAGGAATAAGAGGGTATCAAATGCCATGCTTTCAGCAGAGGGCACTGAAAATGTTGTTAGCAGCGATGGGAAATACTTGGAACAATAACTCCATTCTATCAGCTGACAAGAGACACCCTGGCAAATTGGTATGCTTCTGCAATTATTGGAGCAAGTGGTATCAAATGCCATATGATTTCGAAGCTCCCGCAGAAAACGCTGAAAATCTTGTGTTTGGAGTTAGCAATGAGAGGAAATAATTGGAAGAATAACATCATTGTAGCAACTGACAAGAGTGCCATTGGAGGTTTATACAATGTGGCATCATTCTTCTATTTCTAGTTGCTTGTGGTGGCCGAGGGAACTCTGCTGTCTGCTTCACAAACTTGGGGTCATTTTATAGTATGGAAATTTAGTACTATGATATTTTCTTTACATATGCAGACATCAGAGTTATGTCATGTCTTGTTGTATTATCTTTTACATATGATTTCATATCCTTCCGATATATTACTTCAACTGAAGCCAAAGCTTCTTGCAGAACATCGTGGCATTCCTGCTGGTTATTCCGTTGATTTCAACACTGTACATATTAGCTGTCACTTGAGCAGATTTCTTAGGATTGATCACTTCCAGGGGGGATGACTCGTCCTATTTGCATTGCTTTCTCCCCCCTCCACCATTTTTTCCACAATGATCTCTACTATCAGTAGTTACTACCACTCCTGCAACCAATAGTTAATTACTTCCTCCGTCTATAAAAAATGTTGCTGTTATTTTCTTCCCCAGGATTAGCTAATGTTCTCGACGCGGATGAGCTCCACTGGATTTTTATGGTAACCAAAACATAAGTAATACTCTACAAAGTGTTACATAAAGTATCATCCCTAGTTTGTTTTATCTTCATATCGCTATTTTAAACTACTGGCCAGTTAAGTATCAGACTGGCCATAGATCATTTTGCAGTCTCTGAAAGACTGGCACGATTTTCTACTGGTTGTCTATGTGAGCATATGCTTGAATGTTAAGCTGAAATATTGAATGCTTGTTGTGGACACTGGACTCATGTCCAGTTTTGTATTTTTGTTGTTGCTGTTAATGTCTAATGGCTTGATAACGGTGGCTTATTCTTTATGAAAAAAATCTAAGAGATGCTTATGATAGATACTTTCAAGGTGGGATCCTCCCTTCCATTCAAAGTTTAGTTTACTTCGTAAGTAATGTTTAGTTTACTTATGTCCTAGTACTTATCAATTTTACATGTGTTGTCATACTTATCAATTTAGCACCACAACACAGTCACTTGGATCAGCGGAAGAGGAGCATCAGCAGCATGGGTAGAGGAGCAGCAGCCGCTAGTTCTTTAGGTACAATGGGGGGACAACAGATATTGCTATGTGAAAAATGAGTTAGCTAGTCATCTAAGTTGAGCTGATTTTGATTTCCGTATGTTATGGGGGGACAACAGATATTGCTATATGTTCATTCTTGAGGGTACAAACTTGCTAAACTATTGATGATTTTTTGTTGCGTGACCTATTTTTGTCCATATGAAAGCAGAGGACCATATGGTCTGTGTCCTTTTCATCCACATGAAAGTAGAGGCACATTGTGGTGCTAGTTTGCTGGGTTTTGTTTCCGACCATCGTGTCGTGATGATTTTGTAGGTACCCCGAGAGGCCCTTGAGTTTTCCGGAATGTCGATTAAATTCCGTTCCGGCAAATTCGGGTACTCCATATGTCCTATTTTCAGCAAAGATCATGCTGAAATTCTCCGTGAATTTTAGCATGACTTTGCTAAAAATAGGACATATGGGGTACTTGCGACTAATGCATGGGCCGGGGTATCTTAGTACATAATTAAGTAGGATCAACTACCCCTTTATTCTTGCTGCATTAAACCATAGGTGGCAATAGAGCCAAGTGATTAGGCCCAACTTAGAATTCTCCTTCCCTTTTCTTGATAGGGTATATTATTAGAAGATACCCATATATATCAGTCAACGTAGGGTGCCTCGGCATCGATAAACCCTAGGGTGCCTCGACCATGATCTTGTTCCTTGACAATAACAAACTTTTTGACCAAATTTTTTTCCTATTTAGAGCGAAACATGGCCCACAACGATGAGGCCGGCGGTTCGGGCAAGCCATTCTGGGATCTGTCCCAGGAGATGGAGGAAGAACCTCACCGCTATGAGGACGCCGCGGAAGACACCGATCCCGAGTACACAACCCCTAGTGGCGTCGGGGATGACACCACTGATGGTGCCGCCGAGGATGCCACCACTAATGATCGCAGCGCACGCACAGATGGCAGCCAATCGAAGAGGCAACGGAAGGACCGGCGCCCGAACATGCTCAGCACCGTAAAGGAGGAATTTACTGAAGTGAACTCCGACGGGTATCCAACGGCGCCCAAAGAAATAGTCAAGGGGTACGTGGTTCAGCTCGGGTGCATTCTCCGGAGCACTGTCTCGATCAACACCGAGAACCTAAGGCATAAGGACCGAGGGAATTTGCGCAACCTCCTCTTCACAAAGCTGCACGGACGATACAAGTTCCCCGGTGACGTCGCAAACACACGCCTCTCAAGGAATAAAGTGAACAGTGCCGCCCTCACGAAGATGAGCAAGGCCCTGTCTACTTGGAGAAGCGTGGTGAAGAGAATGATTGACAAAGGTGATAGTTATGAGAAGATCAAGGCGAAAAATCCTTCGATCAGCGAAGATGACTACAAGGAGATCAAGATCTGTGCAAGAGCAAGGCAACCGAGGAATCAAGTCAGTGGGGGAAAGAAATGCGGGAGTTGAACTTAGGGGTCTACCAACTCGGTCCCGGCGGTTACAGAGTGGCGGAACCTATACGGGACAAGGAGGACGCGGAGCGTGCCGAGCAAGGCCTACCACACTGCTTCGAGAAATACGGTGACAAATAGACCAGGAACTATGCCAGGGCCCGGTACAAGTTGGACCAAGTAACAAAGGAGCTTACCACGGATGCGAATACCATGGCGCTTGAGCGTGTTCTGGTAAGGAATACACCCCACGTAATTAGCTCCATATGGTTGCATTCTAATTAATGAAGCCAAATTTCTAAATGGTTCATTCCTTCCGCGGGACACTGAAAGCAGTAGCGCGGGGTCGTCTCAGAGCTCCCATTGGGACACCAATTTAAATAGGGCGTTTAACATAATGAAAAACAAGGATAAGTCCAGTAAGCCGTCGTCAGCTGGTCGTGTGGCCGGCAAAGGCTTGTCCACGAAATGGTCGTCATACTATAACGCTGGTGGGCGAAAGGACAGAAATACCAACTTGGAAAGCCAGTCGCGCGAGGTTGAAGAACTCAAGGCAAAAGTGGCGCGGATTCCGGAGATGGTCCAAGAGCTAGTGCAACACCAAGTGGGAGGGGTGATCACCGCCATTGTGCCTACCTTGATTGACGGGCTGCAGGCGTGGATTGCGGGCAGACATCAGGGGCCACCCCCGATTCCCAGCTTCACGGCCAGCAACTCACACAACGCGCAGGGGACGCCATTGGTGTCTCCGGCACCGGCGCCATTGGTGTCTCCGGCGTCGGCCGGCACCTCGGCAGCAACCGGCCCCTCCGTCACTTGCACGCCCGCCGTTGGCGGTGCCTCGACATTAGCTGAGCTCGATGCCATCACGGTAACTAAGCCTCTCTCGGCCGATGACTTGATCTCCTTACCTTTGACTGGGCATCCCCTGACGCCCTACATGTTTTCGTAGGGCGCCGGCGCCGACGTTCCATGCACTCTCCTGCACTTCATGGGTGGCGAGTTGATCGATGTCGCCAAGGGCAGAATCGTTCAACCGGGCAACCCCATATTCCTCGGTAAATTGATGCCACCCACCACGTATAGGGTTCAACTGGTTCGGGTGCTGCCAGGCTGCGACAACTTGTTACCTCCGTTCCACCCCGCTGGGGCTGACAAAGATGATGTGATGACCCACGGTGCCTGCTTAAGCTGGCCCTTGCTTTGGCCGAAGAGCCAGATTCGTTTGGGGGCGGGGGACACCACCCCACAGACAACACCGCCAGTCGTGCCGGCGCCAAGCCATCGCAAGACCGCCGCAACTCTACCGGACATGCATATGGCACAGGATCCGGACATGCATATGGCACAGGTTCCGGACGACGACGATGACGACGATGGTACATTTACCAAGGTCGATAAGTACTTTGCCAAACATGGGTACGGTGAGGAATTCTTGGGGCCTCCTTCTCAAGAACCCAACCCTGCAAAAGATGACCGCGATCTAGCTGGTCCCGCGGAGAAACACAATTGCAACATGCGTTGTCTGGCATTTAGTTTTGAGGAGACGTCTCCAGCTGCCGCCTTCACCGAGCCTCAGATAGCCGAGGTGCGAAATATTATCAGCCCCAACACAGTCAAGAAGGTGGTCTCTGAGCAGATGAACTCGATCCCATTACATCAACAAAAGAAGGGACGGAAAAGAAAGACTAACAAGGGTGCGAGCCAGCCGGCACTGAGTACGATCCGTGCTCTGGACAGGCCACCTTCACCTAAGGATATCTCGAGGAGGGTGCATGTGGTGGGTAGGCCGATGCTACCGACTAATCTGCTCAATGCTGCAATCGGTGCTATGTGGAGTCTGCATGACAGTGTTCTTTGTTTGGAGAAGCGGCGTCTCTCCGAGCATAATGTGGCATACCCGGTTTTCGTGGCCAAGGTGCCAGAGGGCAAGGGCTTTGTCGATAGCGCCATCGGGGGTATGATCGTCCTGCGGTTTGCTAACATCTTCGCTATGTTTAACCTTCATCCGCTGCACTACACCTTCGTTCGGCTATTTTCGCTGAGTATGGAGATGTGGATCATTAGAGACAAGACCCCGGACCTAGTGATAGTCGACCCCTTCTACATGCGTGCCAAGATCTTGGGCAGCGCTAGGGACCGACAAGTCGCGAGTTCATACCTCGAAGGCGTCATTCTGGCAAACTCAGAAAAGGTTAACTTCCTCGTGCCTTACTTTCCCTGGTAAGTTATCCCCTCATCGCCACGTAACCTATGATTTCTTAGATTTTGATCGTCCTTTTTTTCTAACATTCCGTGTTTTGTGCAGTGACACATGTTGCACACTCATCCTCTTAAGCCTGAAATATTCCACGGCCACGTATTTCGACTCGGACCGTCAGTCAAAAAAAGACTACACAAATATCAAGAAAGTTCTTGATGAAGCTCTTCCCGGCTACACCATATCTGGAGGCACCTACAGCAGGACAAGTCTCATGCACGGCAAGCACGTGTTCACCCACTATACGACGTTCGCCTGCGTCAAGCAGCCGCCTGGCAGTCAGAAGGATGCCTACTACGCCTTCCATCACATGCGGGCGATCATACGGGACAGTAATCACCTTCGGCTACCAAATAATCTCAAAGATTGGGCCGCACGCTTGTCGGCAATCCAGGATGCGGACATCAGACAAGAATTCTTTCACATCCAGTCGGAGTTTGCGGAAATCATCCATCAAGATGTCCTTCGTACCTCGGGGCTGTTCTACCTCAGATCTCCGCTGTCCAATAGTGAGATAGATACAATGCTACAAATGCAGGCTGATAACGACCGCAATTTCATGACCATCACGAAATACGGCGGCTTCATCCACGTTCCCGTGGATCGCTACTAATTCATGTTGCAATATTAAACTTTAATGAACTGGTATGTCTCTTTGGTTTGGACAGTCTTTCAACTTATATATAATCGATGTTATTTATTAGTAGGACCATGAATCGTGCTGTTATAGTTGTAATATTAAACTTTAATGAACTTGTATGTCTCTGTGAATTGCTACTAACGTTTTGTTTGGCTAGTGCATAGAGATGCCGTCGTATGTCGTGTACAAGGGTAAGGTTCCCGGAGTCTACGACGACTGGGAGGAGTGTCGGAGACAGGTTCACCGATTCAGTGGTAATAGTTACAAAGGGTACACCACAAGGGCGGAGGCGGAAGTTAGATACGTGCGCTATCTAGCGGGAGAGAGGAGGGAGCGTTGGAGGAACCGGATCAAGACCAGTTTCATTGCGATTATGCTCATCGTGATGACCGAAGCTCTCTTCTATGTGATGATAGTTTAGATCGTCGACATATCGACTTGTAATGTGAAGACAAACTCGCTACTCGCGGTCTCTAGACTTGTAATGTTCTAACTTTGTTCGGTATTTTAAATTCGGAGACTAATATGATGAATTGTATTCAGAGACTAATCTTCTATTGTATTCGATAAATCTGTTGTTTATATGTTGTTCTATCTATATTCTGTGCAATAATATATTTTGTAATCTATGCAAATATCAGAAAAAATAAAATAAATACCTAATATTCATACTAGTGGCGCATCACTCAGCACACTAGTGGCGCATCACTCAGCACACTAGTGCGCCATTAGTATGCCAGAGCATATGGGTAAATATGGCCCTGGGAGGCATACTAATGGCGCACCATAAGCTATACTAATGGCGCACCGGGATCTATACTAATGGCGCACCGGGATCTATACTAATGGCGCACCAGGATCTATACTAATGGCGCACTACTTGGTGCGCCATTAGTATACCAGATACTAATGGCGCACCGTGCAATACTAATGGCGCACTACCTGGTGCGCCATTAGTATACCAGATACTAATGGCGCACTTGTGGTGCGCCATTAGTAAAAAAATCTAATGGCGTGATGCTAGTGGCGCACCTATAGTGCACCATTAGTAGCAAAAATAGGTGCACCATTAGCAAGCCTTTTCCTAGTAGTGACTCCTCCAGTTGCGGTACTGTCCAAGCATACCTCCAAGGAATCTCGTCCTTCCCCTGATCAAGACACCAGTAATTCAAGCTCCCCCATTATGAGAAGCTGAAATTTGACCAACTTTTCTCTGGCTTTGTAAGTCGCCTAGAGACGAGTTATGAGATGAACCAAAGCTTGATTCATCTTATGAAGGTTAAGCATGAGGTACGTCTACTTATGTATTCTCTTCCACCCATTAGCCTTCCAAGGGACGGCTCATCTTTTGAAAGATGAGTCGGGTCTTGAATATAGTTAAAATCTTCAACCTGTAGCCCCCAAGGGCCGGGTCATCTTTGAAAGATGAGCCGGGTCTGGAATATTGTTAAAATCTTCAACTTGTAGCCCCCAAGGGCCGGGTCATCTTTTGAAAGATGAGTCGGGTCTTGAATATAGTGAAAATCTTCAACCTGTAGCCCCCAAGGGTCGGGTCATCTTTTGAAAGATGAGTCGGGTCTTGAATATAGTTAAAATCTTCAACCTCTAGCCCCCAAGGGCCGGGTCATCTTTTGAAAGATGATCCGTGTCTTGAATATAGTTAAAATCTTCAACCTATAGCCCCCAAGGGCCGGGTCATCTTTTGAAAGATGAGTCGGGTCTTGAATATAGTTAAAATCTTCAGACTGTAGCCCCCAAGGGTCGGGTCATCTTTTGAAAAATGAGCCGGGTCTCAAATATGGTATGACTTTGAATAAAATCATAGATTAGCCCCCAAGTGTCAGGAGTATTGCTTGCAATAATGTTGAAACTTGTCTCCCCAAATTTTATGTGCAGGAGTCCGTGACTCATACTGAGTCGGCTTTAGCCGACTTAAGAAAGAATCTGGCTGAACAACAAGATGCACAATCTGAGTCGGAGAGGAAATATCGCTTGATTCTGACTGAGCTGGAGAGGATGAAGGCTGACCATGAAAAACTGGAGAAGAAAGCCAAAGTTGGCCAAGCCGCCATCCTTAAGCGTGTTGAGCAAGCTGAGGAAACATTGGAAGCCCCCCAGCAAGATCTTTCCAGCTAAAAAAAGCACATTTCCAACATGACTGTCGCTATGTTCGGTAAGCATTAACCCTTGCCATTTGAATAAATAATCTGGTCTCCCAAAAACTGACAAATACTGATGTGTCCTTTGTAGGTTCACGAGCCGCCAATCTTCCAAACGACTACATGCTGAAGCTAAAGGCTATATATACTTTCACTGAGCAGCTATATACCGGGGGCATGCTGACGATTAAGGAGGTGATGGGCAGCAAGGAGCCAGTCAGAACCATCAAGCACATGCTCAGCTATCTGTCCACATTGCCTCCTCAAATAGAGGAACTGAAAAGATCAGCCGCCCGGAAGGGAGTCCTGAAAACTCTGAGTCGGTGTTTAGCCTATGCCCCGAAGCTCAAACCAGAAAAAAATAGCCACTAGCTACCCTGAGCTGAAGGACGATGGTTCAGAGTTCACCGAGGAGGACTTCCACCAAGTTATCATAGAATCCCGCTTCTCGGCAACTCAACTAGCAGCCAACTTAGATTTGAATAAATACCAAGACGCATATGACGGGAAGAAAAAGAATGACGCCTCCCTCGTACGAAACTACTCGCTTGGTTCCTCGTCGACCCAAGACTCCTTTTGACCTTGACATAGACCTATCCCTCTTCCTTGATGATGAGGATGAGTTCGTTGCCCTATCCAAGTGTAATTGGAAACTAGGCGACTTACAAATCGAAGGCGGAGAGAGCTCAAGGCAAGGTGACTCGGAGGCGGCTTGATTCGTCCACTCATCCTTTCTTCACTTGGGGATGACAATGTAATAGCTTGTTAGATTTTGTGGAACAACAATCAGTCAGTAGTACCTTTTGATGGAACCTTTCCTCAACCACTTTTATTCCTTGAATCTATGCGTGAATCGCATGTAAATTTGATGAACCAGGGAGTGTCATAATTTGACAAAAAAGTCTTCACCTTATGTTTCAGGAAAAACATAAGCCGACTCAGTGAATGCATGGCAAAGAATAGACCAGCCCCCTGGATTATGGCAAAAAATAGATCAGCCCCCCGGGTTATGGAAAAAAATAGATCAGGCCCCGGGGTTATGGAAAATAGTGGTTAAAAAATGAGTCGGGCGAGTTATAACCAAAAGCCGACACAAAGATATTAGGAAACCTTGTGGTCTTGCCTTCAAGAAATAAAACTTTATCGACTCAGTGAGTTACGATAGGATAAGACGAGTTTGCAAAACTCTAGTGTTACCCTTAGAAAGCCTTTGCAAAAAGCCTTGTTGTTTTAGACCGACTGATCAGGCGCGAGTCAAGCTTCCGTGAAGCAGGTTCAATGAACCAATGGTTTCTCTATTTCCCATGTGTGACTCTGGCCGGTACATTTTATGTTTTAACCAAGGCGAGTTCAGGGTCCAAGTGACGGATTGACTCTCCCTGAGTACATAGGTCCATGTGGCGACTTGTTCAACACATAGTCCAGTATAACCATTTGTAATGAGGTAATTTTTCGCTAGCCAAGAGGGTATTTAGGCTGAACTCAATGAGTGGAAGCCCCCAAGTGACCTATGATTCAAGAAAAAAGTCGGGCATAGGATCACATAAGCGTATACGCTCTTACTGCGAAACGACATGGGGACTAGTAGCCCCCAAGTAAGCCGGCTTAATTCTCAAAACCACATAAGGCGCCTATGTTTGAACCGTGCGACGTGCAACGTTGGTCCTCTTTGGCTTTATGAAGGCCCAGTTTTGAAGTAAGTGCAGCATGGCACCTTACGCTCTTTGACTTTGATAGCATCCATGTTTGGACCACTTATAGAACAATAAAGACTCATGCTTTCAAAAGCTGAAATGGCAAAGGACCCCGAAATTCTTGGGTGCCAGCTTTATTGCTTTCATAATTCATGGATTACAATTTCCTGAAAACTAGTAAAAATGAGGAGCTCATGGCTCTAAGTGTAGTAAGGCCGCAAACGGGCTATGTTCTAGGGGCTGTAGTTGGCCGATCTGGGCGAAGATCCACCAAGTAATATGAGCCATTCCGAAGATTCTTGCTGATGACAAACGGTCCTTCCCACGGAGGTGATAGCTTGTGCATACCAGTATGATCTTGAATCAAACGGAGCACCAAGTCCCCTTCTTTGAAAGTCCGGCTCTTGACCCGGCGATTGTGGTAACGTCGCAAGTCTTGTTGGTAAATCGCCGATCGTGATGCGGTCAAATCGCGTTCCTCCTCCAAGGCGTCCAACGAGTCATGTCGCACCAGCCCATTGTCCTGTTCTACATAGGCGGCGAGTCGTGGTGAATCATGTTTGATGTCACTTCGTAACATCGCTTCTGCTCCGTAGACCAGAAAGAAAGGAGTAAAACCCGTGGAGCGATTTGGAGTTGTCCTGATGCTCCATAATACTGACGGCAATTCCTCCACAAAACACCCTGGAGTGCGTTCCAAAGGTACCACAAGCCGAGGCTTAATCCCCCGCAATATTTCCTGATTCGCCCCTTCTGCCTGCCCATTAGACTGGGGATGTGCAACCACGGAAACATCAAGCCGGATATCCTCTCGTGAACAAAACTCTTGCATTGCACCTTTGGATAAATTAGTACCATTGTCAGTAATGATACTATGGGGATATCCGAATCTGAAAATCAGTTTCTTCAAGAATTTGAAGGTCGTATCTGCATCATAGCTACTAACAGGTTCCGCCTCCACCCACTTGGTAAACTTTTCAACCGCCACCAATAGGTGAGCCTTTTTAGTGGAAGACATCTTGAAAGGGCCAACCATATCAAGCCCCCAGACTCCAAACGGCCAAGTGATTCGTATCATCCGCAATTCCTTAGCCGGCACGTGCATCTGGCGTCCAAATTTTTGGCAGCCATCACATCCGCGAATGATCTCCTCTGTGTCTGTGTGAGCCGTCAGCCAATAAAACCCATCTCTGAAGGCGTTAGATACCAAGGATTGGTACCCAGCATGATGGCCACAATCGCCCGCATGAATCTCATTAAGGATCATACATCCTTCTTCAGGAGAGACGCATGTATGAAATCCCCTGAGGTGCTTTGTTTGTGTAACTCTCCATTGTGTATGACCATCGATTTACATCGACGGACGATTTGGCGAGTTAATAACTCATATGCGTGTAACTCGCTTCTGGTGAGATATGCCATGTAAGGATTCACCTAGTCTGGAGCAGCGTAAAGAGCACGAGGAAGACGAGGGAAGAGATGGAGGTAGGTGACGGAGCTTCCCCCATTTTTCCTGCGGTTATTTAAAGGGCCGGAACGGGAATCGAGGCTGTCAAGGCGGAGATCGAGGCGACAAGTCAGAATCTGCGATAATGGCAGCTAGGTTTTTGGGATAAGTGAATATGGAGCAAAACATCCTTTGGGTGGTTGCGGTATTAAAAAACCCAAAATTAAGGGGATAAGGTGATGACATCAAAGATTGCACGGTGGGTCAGATAAAATTACAACGAGTGGCGACTTATCGTTCGTCGAAAGATAGAAATGGTAAGAGTCGCCCGAAATTATTGGAGCTTTATTGACATGAATGAATTCAAGACAATCTGAGGCCTAATGTTGGGGATATTACCTACGGATAACCCTCCCTTAGTGGGTCGGGTCATCAAAGGGGCGACTTACCATTCGAAGTGTGTCTCGTGGCCCAGAAGCTGGATGCCTATTCAAGAGGTCGTGAGATGGTAGATTACCAAGGGAGTTCCCAATCGTGGAGAGCACGGTGACTCAGAGATAGGGAAAGCCACAAGGAGTAGCATGGCACGACTTTTGTAAACCCTAGGGCCTCGACCTGTATATAAAGGCGAGTACCGGGGAAATGTGAGGTGAGTTAGAGAGAATTGAGAGCTAGGTCAGGCGAGTTACGCCCTCCTTGTAATCGAAATCACCATTAATCCACGCAAAGAAGGACGTAGGCTTTTACCTCCTCACGAGGGGCCGAACATAGGTAAATCGGAGTCTCGCTTTCGCTCACCCCCTTCGAGTCGCCACAAAGGTGAGATGGCTCTATCTATAAGTGCTTTCACGAGGACATCTGCCGTGACAAAACCACGACACCATCTGAGTTTTAGCTCTTATAATACCACCATGAAAAGTAAAATATAAAAAATCAAAAAATTCTAGAAAAAATTGGTGGCAAAGAATGACAAATGTTTTTAAGTGTTTTTCAAGTTTCATCAGTGAACAGCATTCGTGGAAGTCGTGGCAAAAGAAACAATCAACACTCCAAAATAAATTGTTTTTTGCCATGACTTCCAGGAATGGCGTTCCCTCTAGAAACTTGGCAAGCACATAAAACGTTGTCATTCTTTGCCACCAAATATTTTTTAGAATTTTCTGATTTTTTTATATTTTACTATTCATGATGCTATCATAAGAGCTAGAACCTGGATGGGTAGTTTTCAATACCTTTTTCATGAATGAAAATGACAATGACATATAGGTGATGTTTTTTCGAACATTTTGGTATCTTATTTGCATTTTTCTGATTTAGTATGAATTAGTTATGAAGTTTTCAAACTGTCGGTCAAATGGTCAAAGGTTAAAAGCATAAAAGGAGCGAAATGACTTGGACAGAACAAGTGACTTTTGGAAATTAGGGGTAAAACAACCGAGTGGAACACAACTAAGGGCATAAATCTAATTATCCCTATAATCAAAATATTAAACAAATACCCGCTTCACATGATTATTATAACAAGACTTCTCCCATGTCCTCCAAAACAAAAGTAACTACTCACCCATCATCAACATGTTCAAGATCAGATGTGTAACAATGATAATTAAGGATCTGAACATGATATCTTCCACCAAGTAAACCAACAAGCATCAACTATGAGATATAATCAACACTACTAGTAACCCACAGGTACCTATCTGAGGTTTTGAGACAAAGATTGAATATAAGAGATGAACTCATGTTTCATATGAGATGGTGATTGTGAAGATGTTGATGAAGATTAGTCCTCCCATGAAGGAGGAATCGTTGGTGATGACGATGGCTTCGACCTCCCCCTCCCAGAGGGAAGTTTCCTCGGCATAATCCCTCTCCTAGAGATAAAAAGGTCACGTGCCTAGGTTTCCACCTCGGGACGATGGCGCTTCATCCCTAAAGTATCTCCACGGAAGGGACATCCTGGGCGCCAGAAGCAACCATGGCGCGTTGAGGTGGGGTGGGTGCGCCTTGTTGGCCTGGGGCCAATAGGTGGCCCCCTCTAGTATATTTTTGGCCCAATAATTCTTATATATTCCATCAAAATTGTGCGTGAAATTTTAGGTCATTTGGAGTCTAGTAATTTTTCACCCTTTTCTTGGTTTTGAGATCCAGAATTAGAGTTTCCCTATTTTTGATGTACCTTGTAAATTCAGAGAGAAAGGGTATAAGAGTTTTATCATCATAAGGAATAATGGACAAGAATTCATGATGCAAAATGAATGTATCATGGTCCCGCACAGTGCTCTATCATGGACCAACACCATCAGCATTGGCCCACCCTATATTATGTTGAATTAAGATCCACGAGGGGCGACCCTCTATGCAATTAATATATTATCATTATTATTATGTTGGCCAATTTTAGTACTAATGTTGGGCCTTACCAAAAGAGTTTTATCCCAAAACCAATTATCAAGGGGGTCCCCATTACAACCCCAATCTTGTTAGGAGTGCTCAATATGGAAAATAACACCAGTAATTGGAAACTAAGGTAGCAAGGGTGGAACAACACACCAAGCAAAAGGCCGAGCCTTCCAGCCTTTTCCAAGTCTATAGATGTATTAAATTTAAATATCAAGAATAATGTGATATCCAAGATATCCATGTCCCAACATGAAACAAACTTCACGTGCAACTAGCAACTCTACATGAGGGGTTGGGCAAGTGGTAAAAGTGAAGCAATGATTTGCTAGGAAGGTGGATGTTAGAGGTGTGGTAGGTAGAGAGACATAGAGATAGAAATGAGACAAATAGCATGACAATAATAGTAGTGGTATCCAGGGTAATGATCATCTTGCCTAAAATTCCACATTAGAGAAGATCGAATCCATGAAGTAGACGAATGGTCCTAGTCAAAAGAATCCTCACAGTTTTAAACGGTTTCAGAACTCTAGCGAGGAGTAGTAAATCCGGAAGCAAACAAATGACATGGTAAACACCATACCATATTGATGATGTGCAAGCAAATATGATATATGTTCAATTAACTATGCATGACATGGCAGGCAAAACAATCAACTACTACACATTAAGTGAAGCTAAGTCTCCAACGAGTTGCATATTGAAGAAACTCCACATTTGGGTTATTTAGTTCACTCTCTTTTAGGTACACGACAAGTTTAAATGTTGGTTATAATGGCAAGAGGTGAAGCATAATAAACTAACTATTTAGGCAATTTTAATTGAGGCTGGAAACAACATTTAGCATTTCCAAAACGGACCCATATGCATAATATGATTTTGATATGGTTTTGTCCTAAACAAAATATAGGAAAAGTAATTCCACCATGTTATTCTACATGTTTTCTAATAAAGTTACATATATAGTTCAGTCAATTTGAAGTTATGGTTATTTAAATATGAAATAAATCATTTTAATATGTCATGAATGCAAATTGCATGCAAACAACAAGTTAAACATTTTTATCATGGATGAAAGTTGGATATTGTGAAACTACATAAAATTCTACTCAAATACATATATGACATATTTTAATCCTATGCATGGTTAATTAGTTATTAGAATTTTAAAACAAGGCATTTTAAAATAATGCATTGGATATTTGGTAAATTAGCTAGAGAGAAAAAAACACTATCTGGCCGAATCTGGACGAACTAGGCTACACCATGGACTGGGCGTAGTATAAAACAGAGCAAGTGGGTGAGGGATAGCTGGATGCTCGCTTACCTTGTGTCCTTGGACACGTTGGTCCAATGGACAGGGATATCTCGTTGGGTTTAGCGAGTCTACATGGTCCAGGTGGGTGATGTTGTCCCGGGAAGTAGCAACGTGGGATGGAGTGGAGAAGGTAGTGCATTTGGATAGGTGAATGCCGCGACACCGGGATGGAGCAGAGCTGGGCCTGGCACTGGCATTGTGGTCAACACGGACGAGCGGCACCGAGCGAAGCGAGTGCCGCTACTCATCGCTTCTTGTCCCTGTAGTGGATCATGACGGTGGCGTTGTGAGTTGGAAACAATAATTCTCCTCGATTTGTTCTGTTACAATGTACAAGAGATATAGAAGAGCTCCCGCAATAGTTGGCACGGAGCCCAGCGGGATGATGTGATCCATGAACATAGGATCAGTACATGTGTGTACAATACATACAATATACAATATCTAACACCCCCATTAGTCGGGACTCCATGTGGATGGCTGTTCAGGCTGGACCGAAACTCCATGAAAACCAGTGACGGCAAGCCCTTGGTGAAAATGTCGGCGTACTAAGAGTTGTATGGCACGTGAAGGACACGCATATCGCGAAGTGAGACACGGCCACACACAAAATGCAAGTCGATATCGATGTGCTTGGTATGTTGGTGCTGTAGAGGGTTGATCGCAAGGTAGGAGGTGCTCACATTGTCACAATAGACCACCGTAGCCCATTGAGGGGACACCCGAAGCTCATGGAGTAGCTGCCGCAACCAGCAATATTCTGCAACGCAATTGGGGGCACAACGATACTCGGCTTCGGCACTGGAGAGAGCGATGGTAGGTTATCTCTTGGAAGACCATGAGTTCAGTTTGGTGCGAAGAAAAACACAGAAGCCAGAGGTGGACTTGCGTGTATCCGGGCAACCGACCCAATCCGCATGAGTGTATGCAATGAGATCTGTGGTTGGAGACTTCTACAACTAAAGACCATAGTGAGAAATTCCTCGCAAGTACGAGAGGATGCGCTTCACTAGTTGTATATGTGTGTCACAAGGAGCATGCATGAATAGATATGCTTGTTGAACGACATAGGTGATGTCGGGCGAGTGACGATGAGGTATTGGAGAGCACCAGTGAGGCTGCAGTAGTGTGTGGGGTTGGAAAGGATCTAGCCAGTGGTGGAGGAAAATTTGGAGTTGGTGTCGATGGGAGTAGGAACCACTTTACAGTTTAGCATGTTTGCGCAATCAAGAAGTTCAAGGGTGTACTGTTGTTGGCATAGAAAGAGACCGGAGGTGTTTTGGGTGACATTGATGCCCAAAAAATGGTGTAATGTGCCAAGACGAGTTATCACGAATCATTTCTTCAAGGATTTTATGATGTGAGTGAGAGTGTGTGGCGAGCTGGCGGTGAGTGTAATGTCATCAACATAGACTAATCAGTATGCAAGGGAATTACCATGATGGAGGATGAAGAGGGATGTGTCACACTTGGAGGCCCAAAAACTAATGGATGTGTGGAACACCTGAAAGTCAAGGAACCAAGTCCGTGGTGCTTGCTTCAAACCATATAGAGACTTCCGAAGGAGTCTCGCATGATCCGGCCGAGAGGAGTCCACAAAACCAGCCGGTTGTGAGCAATACATAGTCTCATTGAGCTCATCATGGCGAAATGTGTTCTTGACATCGAGTTGGTGAATGGGCCATGAGAGGGAGGTGGCAAGACTCAAAACCACATAGATAGTGGCTGGCTTGACCACGGGACAAAAAGTCTCATCATAATCAACACCCTCGTGTTCATTGAAACCACGCATGACCCAGTGTGCTTTGCAACGTGCCAAGGAGTCGTCCGAGTTGAATTTGCGATGGAAAATCCACTTTCCCATGGCAAGATTAGCACCTGCAAACTATGTCATACACATGCTAAGGAAGACATAGATCACCTATTCTTTTCCTGTTTGTTCAGTCAAAGGGTTTGGAATTATCTGCAAGTAAATTGGGGAACAAGCACTCATATGATAACTGCAACCTCAAATGCTAAGAAAGTGTTTGGGAAACCATTTTTCTCTGAGGTTGTTTTCACTGCCTGCTGGAATATTTGGATAGTCAGAAATGTGAATATCTTCAAGAATGTTACTCCTAGGTTTGCTTTATGGAAAGCAGGTGTCACATCCCTATTTTAGCATGCACTAGGATTCATGTCTATGTTGCATCATGTTTAATTTTTCCTTAACATGAATTGGGGATGATCCAAAGCCCTAGCATTATAAAATTCAAATAGGACCAACTGAAAATATTTTTCAATGAACAAGAAGGGCTCTTTAAAAATGTTCATCATCTCTGGAAAGATGTGGCAACATCAACCAGAGATGACTTATATTTTTACATGCCACTTTTTATTATTGAATTAAATCAATAACTATTTGATTTGAATTTAAAAAATAATGAAAATAAGATTATAGCTCCAATAATTATTAAACTTGGGGAGGGCTTTTGGAAAAATTATTTTAGTGCCCACAAAGAAAAGTCCCAGGATTTTTATAAATGTTTTGATTTTTAAACCAAATTCAAAACATGTTGAAAATAAATGAAAAACAACAAAAAATAAAGAAAAATAAAAAGAAGAGCCCACCTGGACTTACGTGGGAGGAGCCGGCCCAGCCCACCAGGGGCGAGGAGGTCACCTTCCTCCTTTGCCAAGAGGGCGGGCACAACCATGGCGAGCTCGCCGTCGTGGCTTGCCACCTCCTGCTTCCAGCATGATGCTGGGAGCTCGCTAAGGATGCCACACACTCCTGACGTCTCTCTCCTCCTCATCCCTTTCCTGGACCCCCTCTCTCGCCTATTCTCTTCATGTCCGAGACTACCGAAGGCCGCCGGAAGTCGCCGTCAATTCGCCGGCCACATGGCGTCCCCGAGCCAGGCGTCTAGTCCCCTGGATGCGCCGTGAGCTCCTCTTCCTTTCCCTCCTCTACCCGTCGAGCTTCCCCTTCTATAACCCCCCCTTGCCACCGGAGCCTGAAGCTCCTGCCGCCGGCCATGGCGTCGTCGTGGCTAAAGCCATCTGAGCTCAGCAATCCAGCATGCTTAGCAAGCCCGTAGTAGCTCGTAGCCACCAGCAGCTCTTCCTCCCGCGTTCCCTAGCCTCTACCCTGTCTTACCCGATCACCGGCCGCCGTAGCCATCGTCTCCGGCGATGCTACTGGCCACCCCGCGCCATGCTACCTACATGAATGGATGCCTCTTAGCGCGGGCTACCTCCTGGTGGTCTCTATGCGACCAACCACCACAGTTCACCCGATTCCGGCGAGAAGGCGACGTCGGTTTGGTCGTTGCTGGCGGAATTCCGGCGAGGCGACGTGGCGTCATCATTAGCGCTAACCACCCCTGCCTAATTAACCCCCAAAGCTGACAGTGGACCCCGTAGTGAGTCAAACCCCTGGTCAGCGCGGGGTTAAGCTCAATTTAACCAGGGCCAATGACAGGTGGGTCCTAGCCACCAGGTTTGACCTGGGCTGGCGTTTTGACCTGTTGATGTCACTATGACATCATGCTGATGCAATAACTGCATTTCTGGTTTTAAAACAATTCCAGAAAATTGCCAAAATTTCTAAAATTCATAGAAATTCAATAGTAACTCGAAATGAAATAAATTATATATGAAAAATTATCAGAAAAATACAAAGAATCCATTGGTACTAATTTAATGCATGATAGAGCAATCTAAATAGGATTATATGAACATTTTGCTCAAATTACATTATGTAACCTCACATATGGAGCTGAGTTTGAACCTTGAGTTCAAACCTACTTCATTTAAATATGTTGCTAGGTCCATTAGGCCAAACCACATCATATTGTCGTGTCATATTCATGCATCCTGCTGTCGCATTTGATGTGTATTGATTTGTTCCCCTTCGCTGGTTGTTCTTCGTGTTAGGCACTGTTCCGGAGGGTACGGTCGAGTATCCATCTGAGGAGCCGTAATGTATCCTCGTATTATCAGGCAAGCAAAAACCCCTGAGCATTTCGATAAAAGCCCATGTTCTCGCTCCTGCTCTCATTTATTGCATTAGAACACATCGCTTCAAATGCTTTTGCTTCGGTAGTGGAACCAATTTCTTTGCATGACCTGTCCTTGTCATTGTAAATAGCTAAACCTTGCAACCTTGCATACCTGGTACTTGTGTGAGCCATGTTGTGCTTTACCCTGCTATGCTTTCTATGCTTAGAGTTGTGTCGAGCCTGCTTCATCAGGGTGATGAACTGGAGTGGATGAATGTGTTTTAGTGACAAAAGGATAAGTGTTGAATCTGATTTGGTAAAGGTACCGATGAGAGGCTATGTAGGAGTACATGCCGGGTTGTCTCATTGGGAACGTCCTTAAGAACTGAGTCCCGTGTATGTTATCCAAGACTAGCTACTACCGCACATTCGGATCCTTAATTGACGCTCTTAGCTTCTTAATCACCTAGGTCCCTGTCCAGGAGTTGAAACTAGTTTCTGGTGTTTGTAGGACATGCTAGTAGTCTACCGAGTGGTCCCCATACAGGTGGGCTTGGGACAGACTAGGCATCGTGCCCGGTGTACCAAGCGTATTACCATCCGTCGAGGTGGGCTTGGGAACCCGGTACACATCGTTTGTCGCCGCAGAGGAAACTTTGGCCGAACTTCCTTGCGGGTTCAGTCTCAAATAGGCGATAAACCTGGACTAGAGTCTTGTGTGTTTAGTTAGGTCGTGGCCGACGCCCACGCTAGTGCTTCCGCTTGAAGGTTGCCGAGATGCATGACGTGCATATGGTGATAAGTTGTGGGAGCGTGTGTGAAGAATTACACCCCTGCAGGTTAATCTAATCTATTCGAATAGCCGCGTCCGCGGATATGGACTACTTGGAAACTTATATGGTCATAGACAACTTGAATGGATACTATAAAATATTCAAGAGAAGTGTGAGTGCTATGGATGGCTCTCTCGTAGGGAGACGAGAGTGGAACCATAGTGGTGTATTGTTGTGGAGACTAGCTAGTGGACTCATGTGCGCTTCCTCACATTTCTAAAATACTTGTAGTCGTAGTACAATATAGCCACCGAGTCAAAGCTGACTTGCTGCATTAAACCCCACAATCCCTTTTTGACACTGATGCATATGTAGTTAGTTGTGATGTATGTCTTGCTGAGTACATCTGTACTCACTGTTGCTTAATTTATGTTTTTGCAGAGGAGACTCCAGTCTCGCTAGTGGTAATGACAATAAGATCGATGTTGACTAAGTAGCTTGGAAACCCCAGACAGAGGTCTGGTTCTTATGGAGGGTCTTGTAGATAGACAGGCTTTCTCAGCCTTTTTACTTTCTAGATGTCTGTACCCAGACATGTTGTGCTTTCGCTTGTTTGCTTGTATGACTTGAGTGTTGGGGCTTGTGACCCCTGTTTGTAATATAATAAGTACTTGAGTTGTATAGTTATGTTGTGATGACATGTTGTATCTACACATACCGTGCATATTGTGTGAATGCTTTGAAATGCATTGTATGTGTGGGATTCGACACCTAGTTCTGTGCCTTTAGTAGTACTCTTTACATGAAATGCCTCTTTGTGCTTCCGTCGAGCCTTGGTAGCTTGCTACTGCTCCGGACACATTGATTGGCCAGCATGTATCCTTATTTGTTGTTGTGTCTGTCCACTCGGGGAAATGTCACGCGGTGTAATGGAGTCCATGTAGCTTGCTACGACTCGTCTAAACACGCTGTTGACCGACACCTGCTTTGCTGGGTTATGTATGCTTGTCCCTGTATGGATGTGGCACTTCGGTTTATAACTAGTCATGTTGACCCAGGTTTTTTGTCATTTGAATGCTAGCGACACATTCACATACGTGAGCCAAAAGACGCAAACGGTCCCAACCAAGGTAAGGTGGCAGTCGTGGACTTTACCGTGCATGAGGCTGCAAAGTGATGTAATGTGTTATAGGCTGGGTTCTTATGACTTAGGATCGGGGTTCGTAACTGACATTACACTCCTGACTCACAGGATAAAGCCTAGGTTAAAGGATGATCTTGTAAGGTCGGTTTCATACTTACCACCCTGATTCCTTTCCCCTACCCCATAGGCTAAGTAGTCAGGGCTCGTTTCTTTCTTGTTGCTTTGATTACCGAGGTAACCTTGTAAATATATTGTACCCCTATTTATTTTTTAATAAAATGGAAAAGGATATGAGGGGTTCCCCTACAGTATTCGGTCAAAAAAATGTTAGCACGTGTAGTCTGTAACAGCCCATATGCTTTCTTTCCTATTTTGAAAGCCTTTCCAATTGTGGCAACATTGTTGAACCTATGTTATGGAGGTGATTGTCACTTCATGTGGTTATCATTTCATGTGCATCTCATGAATCATGCATATCATCTTGTTCTTGTGGTGGTGACTACCTTGGTGATGTGATTGCATGTGGCTTGTGTTTGCGAAGTGTGGTGTGGGTGCAACAAGGTCCTTCAAATTCATAGTTGCACCATAGCCCAAATAACCCCTCCTCTCCTTTATATTTTGAGACAGAATTAAGTTACTGTTTTGGGGCTTTAAAAATGTTCACCTTCTGTTAAAATCCTTTTAAATATTTGTGGATGACAACCCTCATTTATCTAAAGTCTTTTTCCTTTTTGTTTTATTTAAAGACAGGGGTAGTTTTATTTAAACAAGTAAAATTACTTAGCTCTAAAATGCCTCCTCTATTTTTATAAATAGGAGCAGCATTTTAGAGACTTATTTTTATTTTCAGTTTTATTCCTTTTTATCTTTTTTTTCCTTCCCTGGTTTTATTCCAAAGTTGGTTTGAATTATTTGTAAAAGAGAAAAACCTTCGTTTTGACTTAAAGGGAGATGAGGGAGTTGGATGGGCCGTGGCCCATTGCTTTCTCTCTCACGCTAGACCCATGCTCTTTTCCTTCTTCCTCCTCCTCATGGCGTGTTCCCCTTTGTTGCTTTCCTTCAGAGTGCAGAGAGAGAGAGAGGTCACGCCAACGCCGTCAGTCATCCCATCAACGCCTGTTTAGTGCCTCCCCATCGACGTGCGTGCTAGGGTTCCCTCTCCGCCGCCGCCAGTCCCTCTTTCTCCTTCTTCCCCCCTCTACAGGTAAGAGTTTCAGAGAGAAATTCAGAGAGAGAGAGAGAGGTTTAGTCAGAGCATCGTCGCCTCGCCGTCGTCCCTCCCCTCGTCGTCGACGCTTCCCCGTTGAGTCCAAGCACGCATGGAGGATGTTGGATCCTCCCTCGTCCCGTCAAGCGCGCCTCCAAGTAGCTCAGGGTGAGCGTCATTCCCCTCTCTTCTTTCCCGCGCGTAGAATCTTCCCCTTTGTGTGCCATAAAACGCCGGATCGAGCTCTGTTCGGACCGGAGTAGAGGCCGCACCGAGCCGCCGCCATGGATTCCCTTCCGTGGAGTTAGGCATGGGAATAGAGCTCCCTAGGGTTCTTGCATCCCCGCCGGTCCCTAGGAGCAGCCGCCGTTGCTGCATCATCGCCGGAGCCGAGCTACTCCTCCCTGATCTGGAGGTAGAAGATGATGTGTAGTTGCCGTGTGTTGTAGCTTAGCTGGTTCACAACCCCTTCTGGTTCAGAACCCCTCTCCTAGCCCAATGGTTCTAGCATAGCGCCCCGACCAGAGAGGTCGTGGGTTCGAATCCCCTGGCGCCCCTTTTAATTTCTAGTGATTTTTGCTCCTTGTGTGATTCGATGACAGTGTGGGATATCTGGTTTGCTTCCTCTGTTCGATCAACAACGAGGTGCTAGCCGAGTGGTGAAAGTAGGATAGCTCCACCATGGAGGTGGTGGGTTCGATCCCCCCTCTTGCACCTTTTATTTTATTTTTTCATGAGTGCAAAACTGTGTGAATGTGTGTGCCTGTAGCATGTGTAGGTATAGTGTGTGTGTGTATGAAAGTGGGTCCAGAGGACCCACATGTCATCCTGCGTGAGGGCCACTAGCAGGTGGACCCCCTCACTATATTTTTTCCCTTGGGTTGTTTTGTTGTTTGTGGATGTAGTGATTTTCTCCAAGTGATGCAACTTATGTTTTCATGCACGTTTTAGAGCATTGTATTAAGTGGAGCTTTGATCTATTGATGTTGATTCCTTGGTAGATGGTAGTGGGTGAAGCCCTCTACAACTTGGGACATATATTTTGTTCATAGGTTTTTGCATGTTTCTATTACACCTTATCAAAGTGGGTACTTGACTGAAAATGACATTTTCTTCCCGTGTTGTATTGTTCATATTTGCTCCTCTGTTGGGAATTAGCCCAAGAAACAAACTAATGTTTGTTTGATGGTATGTTTGTCTAGCTCTCCGTCAAATGAAATGTCCACATAACTCTTGTAGATATCATTTTGGAGGCTGCCAAAATGCTTCAGAGCATAAGCAGCTCGTGAAAATCTGTAATTTTCACTAAGTCCCAATCTGTGATATTTTGTCCAAGTTAGAGGTTGCATATCTGCTGATGTGTGGTTCCTTTGCCTTAGCTTCTTTTTAGAGGTTGTAATGCAGTTGGATGGCTTCAGTTTCATGTCTTGTTTGAATTATTTAGAGGGTTGTAACTATTATAGATATTGTGGTTAAAGTGTTATGCTGCTGTTAAAAACAGATTGGTGTCAAACTGGTTTTTGAGCTTGTGTGAGCTATAGTTGATGGTTTTGTGTGTTCTCAAACACCATCCCACTTGTATTTTGGTGCTTTCTCATTTGGCAACCTGGTTACACCAGTGAGTTCCCATATAATTGTGTTTGTGGCTGTTTTGAACCCGTAGTCCTTCGTAACTTCTTTATAGGTTTTTGCATCATTTTTCGTGATGCAGATGGTTATGCCATGTTCATGCATGTCAAGATATTTTAACATGAGGTTCTGTCCAAAATATAAACAACTCAACTAATGCATGTGAAAGTGACTAGAATAGTGGTGCATGCCTTCTTCTTCACACATGCATCATATTGGTTGCTGTATTATGTTTTGCTTTTGTTTATTTGCGGTTATCTTTTCTTTGGGTAGCATCGGGAATGGAGAGCGAGTACGTGGATTCTGGAGAGTTCGCGCAGGAAGAACAAGAGCAGTTCCAGACTGAAGAAATCACACGCAAGATGACCGTGACCTTGAAACCGTTTCTAGCTTTGTTATGCTTAGAGTTACGTTTCCTTCGTTACATGCCCGCTGCCTACCACATGATACATATGCCATCAAACTTCGCCATGAACCTCAAATACTTCCCTTTCCTAGCAAGTATCATCTGGCTAAGTAGGCTTGATCAACCACTAATGGATAGCATTGCTAGTTGCAGGTGCCAGCTGGCTCATGTGATAACATGGGCAATTTGATATCACCATATTATCTGCTATTTAATTAATGCACCTATATACTTGGTACATACGGAAGGCCTAGCCTTTTTCCGGGTGCTTTCTTTTGTTGTTGCCGCCTTAGTTTCGACTACCGGTGTTTTATTCCATAACTGAGCGCTCCTAACACGTTCGGGTTTGTTATGGGGACCCCCTTGATAAATCGTATAGTGTTAAGGCTTGTCTGGCAGGACCCAACTTTGGTATTATTTTTCTAATAACTTAATAATAACAATGCATAGGGAATAGCTACCCCGAGGATTTAATGAACAACCCGGGTCAGTGCTCATCATGAGTGTTGGTCCAACCCAGAGCAGCTTATTAACGCTCCCCGGGGCAACTCGGTGTTTTTGCGTGGCAACCATCGCTTATCCATCTTGTCCTGAGAATGAGATACGAGCCTCCTATCGGGATTGTCGACATGTCGGGAGGTCCTATCAGATTTGTCTTACCTTAGCGGTATATCTTGCGCATTGGAATTCCGATGAAACTTTGGGTCTCCTCAAAGTTGAGGTTTTCCTCCAAGGAATCCGACGAGATCACGAGTTTCATGATAGAGGATTACTATGCGGCCTGTGGTAATTTGTGATAAACTAGTTGGAGCACCCCTGCAGGGTTTAACCTTTCAGAATGTCGTGCCCACGGTTATGTGGCAAATATGGATATTTTGTTAATATCCAATTCTAGAAAACTTAAAGTAATTCTAATAAAACTGCCAACTGAGTGCGTAACCGTCACTGTCTCCTTCAGAGCTCCTTCTTTGATCGGGAACATGGTGGGGCTATGTTTGACGTAAGTAGGTGATCAGGATCAGTTAGTGATCAATCTAGTCTTCGACCGTCTTGCGTAGGCCACCATATGTTAACTCTGATAATCGTAAGATAGCCACCATATAAACTTAGGTTGCTACAAACCCATACACTTAACCTTCCTCACCCATTAACTCGGCTAGAATCGATACCAAGGTCATTCAATTGATGAGTCCTCGTGGCTCACGGTTTACTACAAACACCCACATGTACAGGTACGCCTGATGCAGGAGATCCTGATGACAGCCAGTTGAATTGGGAGTTCGATCAGGACATTGGTAGGCTGTACGTGACTTATCCGGAGGACTAGAGGCCATGGTCCTGATCGTGGGGCCAGCATGCGGGATATCATAGATTTATTTGTTTTCATCTTGTCTGTAGCTGGACCATACCATGTTCTGAATAAGTGTGCATGTATGGCTATATGCCTATGTTCTTATCAGATGGCAAGTGTATGCCCTACTTGTCACTCTTTCCGTTATGTAATGTTATGATTATCTCGCTTGCGGAACGTGTAGATGTGCCCCTTCCCTTTTGAGGCCTCGCCCCCAAAGAAGGAAAGGGCCACATCTTAGTCATGACACGGTCTTAGGCACCAAAGACCAAATGTAGTTGTTCATTAATACATTAAACTCCTCTAATATTGGTTGACACCAATGGGGATCACAAAGGACGAATTTATATGTGGGAGGCATGGGGGAGATAGCGGTGGGGTTGGCATCGACAAGGAAGAGACATTTTGGCATATGGAAGCTGGTTTTGGCACGGGTAGACATTTTACGTGAGTTGTGAGGTGGTTGAACCGGTATGGCATTGGGGGGGTAGACGTGGTAGTGGTGTAGTGGGTGGGGAGGAATTTGTGGAAGATGGGCTCGTACCGAAAGAGGTGCTAGGTTGGGGATACAAGGAACGCGAGTGTTACACGACGGGCACGAAGGTACGAGTGGGCCGATGGGGCGTGGGAGAATCTGGCACGACGGACGAGGGATAAGCGACACGGGAGTGGGGTGTGGTGACTTTGGCATGCGGGTTGACCGGGTTGACGCGACGCCACACGAGTGGTTGGGTTAGGGGGCGGATTGGCCGTTGGGAAGTGGATTTCCCTAGACGAGGTAGGGGGACGATTCAAGAGATCCGGTCGAGAAGGGGTGGGTGCATGGGGATTAGTTGTGGACGTGGGTGGGTTGTGCTCGGTGTGTCCGCACTATATGGGAATGTGGTTTCATCAAAAAGTGATGTGATGAGAGATGACGACATGGTGTGTCTCGAGATCATAATAACGGTACCCTTTGTGTTTGAGGGGGTATCCTAGGAAGATGCAATGGGTTGAGCGAGGAGCAAGCTTGTCATCCATGGTGGCATGTAAATCGGGAAAACAAAGGGAGCCAAAATCCCGGAGATGGTCATATGTTGGATGTACGACATGGAGAAGGAAGAAGGGCGTGTGGGGGGCTGTTCGACGATAGGATCTACGGTTTAAGAGGTAGGTGGTTGTGTGCAGTGCTTCCACCCAAAATGGTGGCATGAGGTTGGCTTCAAGAAGTCGAGTGCACACAATGTCATTAGTGGTTCGAAGGAGATGCTCCACTTTGCCATTTTGGCGTGAGTTGTCGGGGAAATAGAAGCAGTAAGCAATGCCGTTGGAGGAGAAAAATTGGCGAAGAGAGGCATTGATGAACTCACCACCATTGTCTCATTGCATGCTTTTGATAATCATGTTAAATTGTGTGTGGATGAAGGTAAAGAAGCATTATAAAACAGTGGACGTATCGGATTTTCTGCCCAGGGGAAATGTCCATGAATAATGTGTAAAATCATGGAACACAACGAGGTAATATTGAAACCCGGAGAAGCTTACAATGGGCGACGTCCATAGGTCACAATGAATGAGATCAAAAGCTGCATACGATTTGCTAAAGGAAGTGGGGAACGGAAGGAGTGCTTGGCGGCCAAGTAGGCATGCACTATAAGGTAAGTGTGGCATATTCTTACAATCGCTGAGAAATCACGGGAGTTGGCCAAAATGGTGTTGTTGCCGTTGTGCCCGAGACAATGATGCCAAAAAATCCGAAGTGGTGGTATTAAGGAGAGTGGATGCCGGAGTCGGTGTCGGGGGAATGGTCTAGCGAAGATCTATGGGACCTAGGAGGCCCCTTTTACAGTTCTGCAGGGGGGCTTCGGTGCATGCAAAGCATCAATCGGCCAGATCACACGCGAGGGCTTATGGAGGTTTGGGACACTCGGGTGCATAATTCCCTATGTCCTGTGTGTGGTGGTAGTTGAGTAGGTGGGTTGAGTATAAGAGCGTACCTGCCTAACATGGATGCTCGAGTGGCTCGGCTACGCGTGTGATTCAATAGGGTGTCAAACTTTCTTCCACTAGGCATGGACCTCCTTTTATAGGGTAAGATGTTACCACGGTGGCTAAAATGGTCTTTTTACTAGGTGTACAATGCATACTGGAGTGAAGGGACTGCTTGCAAAAATAGGTAGTGGGAAATACCTAACTCTGACGGAGTGGGATAGGCGCACTATATGCACCATGAGTAGGCACGCGGGCGACGTCTCCCGGCATGGATTGCCCCTCGCTGCGTGCCATTCGCCCAAGTACCTCTTATTCTAGTGCCACGCCGTGGGACGGGTGTCATCGCTGCTGGGACGCGCCCACTGCCATGGCCACATGCCCCTGCCAGCTCTGCGTGCTTGCCTGTCCGATCGGCACCTCGGCTGATGTAGACAATTAACCCCTGGTGAGGTGGAGCTGTGGCTTGGTGGCTGGGATCTTGCCGGGCGCCGTGAGGGAACATCTACGTAGGCTGGTGGAAGTATTGTTGTCCCGCCTCAGCCTTGGTCTTGGTTTGATTCGGGGCTCGGGATGATCCCAACAAGGAGTTGCCGTCCTAGGGGCTGCGGCTGCCCATGCTTAAGTTAGGGGGACTAATGACCCTGTTTCTTAGGACACTAACAGTAGCCCTCAGTCCTGGGCCATACACGCGAGTGTGCAACATTGTTGGGCTAGGCCCAAAATAGTGCACGGGTATGCATGGTCACGCTTTTCCGTGATGATGATTTTTCTCACTGTTCCCACCGGGCGCATCCTCGCACGGGACATCATTCGTGGAGAGGGGTATTCGCCCAAGCAGCACACCCCACAGTGAGCATTCACGTCGATACACAGCCGGACATCCCCCTGCCCTTCCTCGGGGCTTGTAATGGGGAGACGACGTGGTGCCTACTCACCTTCCACCATTAAGTGGTGTCGCTCCCCTTCGTGTCTTGTCTGCACCTTGGGTGATGCGCACTTCGCCATTGGTCGAGGAGGGTGGCCGTTGGGGCCGCGTGCACGTGGATGCGTGTTTGCTTGGACCGTAAGCACACACCCCTCTCCCCTTCTCCTTGTATTGGTCCCTATAAATAGGGGGGATCGAAGGGAGGGTGCAGCTCACACATGGTCTCTTGCTCTTCGCCACTTTCGATTGCTTCCATCTTCTTCGTCTGCCATTTCTTTAGCGTGCCCTTCCCCGACAATGACGAGGGGTTGCGGATGGGCCTGAATCTCCACGGGTGCTGGAAGGGGCTTCCTCCATAGTCTGGTGCATGTCGTGGTGACGGCGGTAGGTGCCGGCACGAGTTCCCGCTAAAAGGTGGTGTTGAAGGGCCGTGTGAGGGTGGCTGCGTCGATCCGCGGCGGTCGTGGTGGTGCTCCTTCGCCACAGCCCCATGAGGGGATTCATACAGGGGAAGAGGTGCATGAGGTCATCATGGTGACCCCCTGGGGACATCCGAACTGGCTACGACTCTCATACCGTTTTGCGACGGCCATGGAGGGGAGCCGACCCCGTGGGTTGTGGCTCCGGGTAGACGGTTGCTGCAATGGACCTCTATGGGCGGCGGTCGACCACTCCCCGGGAAGCGCCATGTTCTTGACGCAGGGTAGGAAGTCGTTCACCCATTCCGTGGGTATTGGCCCCGGGCATCTCCTCCACTTCCAATTCTATGGTTGCACCACCCTCTTCATGAAGTTCTTCGGAGCGAGTGGTGTCCGCCTGGAGTGTTGCGCCAAAATTTCAAGCGGTAGCGACGTCAACACTTCTAGCAATAGTGGGGATGGCATTAGTGTCTTCAATAGCAAGCAGGAGGGGGACAAGTCTGGGAAACGTGGTTATCCCCATGGAAGGATATGGAAAAAATGGCCCCATTCTGTGGGGCCGTTTCGGGATCGATCACCACATCATAGTGGAAGATCTTCTCCACGTACCGGTGGTAGTGGTAGAGGAAGTCATACTCTCACTTAACCTCGTCATCGTTGTCGTGGACCTCGGAGTAGCTCATTTTTATGTTTAAATAGAACCCAGTGTAATCTTGAAAGAAAATCCAAGAAAAACATTGGGTACTACTATTCTACCAATCACCTAACTTGCCTCTTTCTCTCTTTTTTGTACGTTAACTTTCTTCCGAACACAAAGGTTGTGCCTGGGTGCCCTTCTCACTTTAATGCGTGATGGGAACGCTTGTTGGTGAGTGTCGTCTTGCCGCGGGAGGCTTCCAAGGATAGATGATGAGCACTCCCTTGCCCGCTCTACGCCCATCAAGGTTAACTTGTCATCCACGTCATGATCATCCGGGGGACTAGGCATGCCTTCAGCCCCAACCAGTATGCAACGATTCTTGAAAGGGCTCAACCGCATGACAGACTTTTTACATGGGTGGTGATTTAATAAGTAGGGAAGGGATTTACTTATCTTTTGCTTCCGCTACCAACTTGCTTGCCGTGAGGTGGTTTCCTTGGACGCATCTATGGATGCATTCCGCCCGCTCCACTCCCTCTTCCCCGAGGATGACTTGTGCGCGGGGAGCATTCTTTCAGGATACCTTGTTTTCCTTTGAGAAAAAGAAAGAACAAAAAATATGATGCATTGGGGATCCTTAGAGGTTCGTAAACGTCTTTAAATCAGCTATAATCTACTGAAATGACCCGCGTGATGCGCATAATGTAAATATGTAATTAGGTAGAAAAGAATTGGAGGATTTTTGTCTTATTAACTGCGGACAGGGTCATCACCTCGCTTTGTAGAACGGATTACATGCATTGCTACGAGACTAGTAAAAACTGGGTTGTCGAGGAACCCAACAACCGCGCCTCATGGGTAGAACTTCCGAAGATACTCAATATTCCATGAGTACTGCACTGGAGTGCCATCCTCGGTCTCGAGGAAGACAGCACCAGGCCTGGTGACTTTTACCACCCGGTAAGGGCCTTCACACTTCGGCGTCAACTTGTTTGATCCCTTCACGGACTAAATCCGTTGGAGGACAAGGTCGCCTTCCTCAACAATCCTGGCGTGCACTTTGCACCTATGGTATCGGCGCCGGGCCTGCTGATACCTAGCAGCATGTAGTGCGGCCTGGAGACGACCTTTCTCGAGGAGCATGGCATTGTCATGCCGGAACCGCTCGTGCTCGTCCTCGTCAAAGGCCTGCACTCTCGGTGACCCGTACATGAGTTCCATGGGGAAAGTAGCTTCCGCCCCGTAGACTAGGGTGAAGGGTGTTTCACGGGTGGCTTGACTTGGTGTCATTCTGATCGACCAAATAAACACCAGGAGTTAATGAATCCAGCACCTTCCGTGCTTGCACAACATGTTGAAAGTCCTTGTCATGAGGCCCCCCAATACTTCCGCATTTGCCCTCTCTACTTGCTCATTGCTCCTCGGGTGAGCAACGATGGTGAAGCCGATATTGGCGCCAATATCCTGATAATATTTCATGAAAGTGATGCTGGTGAATTGCATACCGTTGTCGGTGATGATCCTATTTGGGACCCAAATTGGCAAACAGTCCCTTGAGGAACTTGACTACCGCTAGCTCTAGCACATTTCTTACAGGGTACACCTCGGTCCACTTCGTGAACTTATCGATGGGAACGAACAAGAAATCAAAGCCCCGGTAGCACGAGGGAGGGGGCCGACAAAGTCGATCCCCCAGACCAAGATTGGCGAGGAGAGCGGTACTTTTTGAAGGGCTTGTGCTGGTAGGTGAATCTGCTCGGTGTGGTATTGGCATGCTTCACATGTTGTCACCACCGCCAAGGCATCTTGAAGGGTTGTGGTCCAGTAGAAGCCTTGCTGGAACGCCTTACCGACAAGGTCTCGTGATCCTATGTGGGAGCCACAGATCCCTTCATGTATCGCTGCCATCAACTGTTGCCCTTCCTCCCGGGTGATGCACGTTAATTTCAGCCTATTGGGTCTGCGCGTGTACAGGTCGTTTTCCACGAAATGGTACATGCTAGACCGTCGGGTTACTCTTTCGGCTTCCTTTTGTTCTAATGGGAGGTCTCCTGTCTGGAGGTATCGGACAATCTGCTGCACCCATGCCACAACTCGGGGCTCGATGACAAGGATTAAAGGCCTCTCTTCTACCGCGGGAATGCTAGCTTCGGCGGAAAGGACTTCTTGTCGTACTGGAGCTTGCCGCTCACATCGAGTGCCTCGTCGTCCCTGACAACCTTCTTGGTGTCCATGGGTGGCTCTCCCGTGAAAAAGTCATCGGAGCTGATCTTCCTCTTCTTGGCTTGTCTCCCTAATGGTGTAACTGATGGCTTAGTGAGTCAAAGCACGAAGGTGCTGGGTTCCACATGCGACTTCTAACTGCTTGCATTGACAGGTCATCGGCGATGTTGTCCTCCGTCCTAGGGACGTGTTCCATTTCTAGACCGTCGAAGCGTTCCTCCAACTTCCTCACTTCATCAACACATTCTAACATCAGGGTGCTCTGATATTCCTTGTTTACTTGACGCACCACCACCTGTGAGTCCACTTGGACTATTAGCTTCTTGATTCCCAGTTCCGCTGCTATCCGCAGCATGGCAAGCAAATCCCAGGGGAAGTGTATCTTGATCACGTACTTGAGGTCCTTTCTGTTGGATGCTATGAGAAGCTCTCCGGCACCGGCGCCTTGTAGTAAGAAAGCTCCATCGAAGTACATGATCCATACCTAGGGTTTTTCCTTGTCGTAAAGGGTTGTCTCCGGGACCTATTCATATGGTGTTGGCATCTAGCAGCAACGAATTCTGCTAGTGCTCGGCTCATGATGGTTGATGTGCTCTCAAAGTTCAGACCGAAACTAGCAAGCTTCATGGCCAAATCAATGATCCAGCCAGCTGCTTATGGGTTCCTCGGGATCTGCTGCAGCCGGAAGCAGGTGATAACTGTGATGTGGTGCGCTTGGAAGTAGTGACACGGTTTGCAGGAGGCCATGAGGTGGCCACATAGCAGTTTCTAGATCCCAGAATATCTCGTCCAAGCCCCATGGAGGAGGGAGGTGTCAAAATATACTGGTTGTTGCACCACCCTCATCTTCTATATTGTCCGTTGTTCCTCTTCCCGTGCTCCTTTTGAGTCGGGCTCTTGGCTCATTGGGGTCGACTTGGGGCCGCCAGCTGCTGGGCAAGAGGTCACTGTTTTTCCATCCTCGGCCTCCCTTTCCACCACTAGTGCAATGCTGACCACTTGATTCATTGCTGCTAAATACAACAACAATGGTTCCTCAAGCCTGGGCGCGACTAGGACTGGGGCTGAGGACAAGTACTTCTTCACGTCTTGCATCGCTGCTTCTAATTCTGGAGTCCACGTCACCGATACTGCCTTCTTTAAGATCTTGAAAAATGGCAGGGCCCATTCCGTGGACTTGGAGATGAACCTGCTGAGAGCAGCGAAACAGTTCGCCTGTCGACGGACATGCTTGCCGCACGTGAGAACCTCTAGTTGTTCGATGGCTTCAATCTTGGTGGGGTTGGCTTTTATGCCGCGCTGTTATATGAAGAAACCAAGGAGCTTACCAAATGGGATCCTGAACACACATTTTTTCGGGTTGAGCTTCAAGTTGATCTTGCGCATATTTCCAAAGGTCGCCTGCAGGTCTTGGACTAACGTGGCCTTGTTCTTGGTCTTGACTATGATGTCATCCATGTAGACTTCTACATTTCTGTGCAATTGCGGTCCAAGGCCGATATTGACGGCCCTCACAAACATGGAGCCCACACTCTTCAGGCCCAATGGCATGCACCTGAAACAGTACATGCAGCAAGGGGTGATGAAGGCTATTTTCTCTTTGTCCCCCTCAACCATGAAGATCTAACAATAACCAGAGTAGACGTCAAGGAATGACAACAGGTCATAGCCGATAGTCGAATCCATGATCTTGTCGATGCATCGCAACGGGAAGGGGTCCTTCGGGCAACCCTTGTTGACATCTGTGAAGTCGATGCAAATCCTCCATGGAATCCTATGTCAACATCATATTTAGCTAGAAGTTTACAGAAAGCACCACGAATAAAATGTGAACCACCATCAGTTATTAGGTGTCTTGGGACACCAAACCTCAGAAAGATAATGTCTTTAAGCATTTTAATAGAAGTGTTATGATCAACACTACTAGTTGGAATAGATTCTACCCATTTAGTAATGTAATCAACACCGACTAGAATATGAGTATATTCATTCGAGCAAGGAAAAGGTCCCATAAAGTGAAAACCCGAAACACCAAATGGTTCAATAGCTTTTGACTAATTCATAGGCATTTTCTAACAGTTACCAATGTTATCAACTCTTTGGCATTTATCACAAGAAAGTACAAACTTACGAGCAACTTTAAAAAGAGTAGGCCGATAAAAACCGGATTGTAATACCTTGTGTGTCGTTCCGTCACCAGTGTGATATCCTCCATAAGCTTCAGAATGGCATTTCCTTAGGATCTGTTCCTGTTCATGATCACGTATACAACATCTAATAACACCATCAACTCATTCTTTATAAAGATGTGGGTCATCCCAAAAGTAGTTTCGTAAATCATAGAAGATTTTTTTTGTTTTTTTGATAGCTGAAACAAGGCGGAATATATTTACCAACAATGTAATTAGCATAATGCGCATACCAAGGTGTACTACGTGAAGTGTTTATAACAACAACTTGCTCATTAGGGAAGTTATCATTAATCGGTAGTGGGTCCTCAAGAACATTTTCCATCCAAGACAAGTTATTTGCTACAAGGTTATCAGCTCCTTTTCTATCAACGATATGCAAGTCAAACTCTGGGAAAAGTAACACCCATCTAATAAATCTAGGTTTAGCATCCTTATTTTCCATAAGGTACTTAGTAGAAGTATGATCTGTGTGAATAGTAACTTCAGAATCAACAATGCAAGGTGTAAAATTATCACATGCAAAAACACCTCCTATAAATTCCATTTTAGTAGTAGTATAATATCTTTGAGCAGTGTCTAGGGTCTTACTAGCATAATGAATAACATTCAATTTCTTGTTTTCTCTTTGCCCTAGAACGGCACTAACAGCATAATCACTACCATCACACATAATTTCAAAGGGTAGGTTCCAATCAGGTGGTTGAACAATGGGGCAGAAATTAAGGCTTTCTTAAGTATTTTGAAGGCTTCTACACAATGATCATCAAAAATAAAAGGAACATCTTTATGGAGAAGATTAGTTACTAGCCTAGAAATCTTTGAGAAATCTTTAATGAAGCACCTATATAAACCAACATGACCAAGGAAACTTCTTATACCTTTGATGTCTTTTGGGCAATGCATTTTCCCTATTGCCTCAACTTTGGCTTTATCCACCTCAATACCTCATTCGGAGATTTTATGACCAAGCACTATGCCTTCATTCAACATAAAGTGACACTTCTCCCAATTAGTTTCTTCACATCTCTGCAAAACTCGATCAAGGTTGTTCAAGCAATCATCAAAGGAAGTCCCATAAACAGAAAAATCATCCATGAAGACCTCAACTATCTTTTCACAAAGCCAGAGAATATAGCGGTCATACATCTCCGGAAGGTAGCAGGTGCATTATATAGACCAAAAGGCATACGCCTATAAGCATAAGTTCACAAAGGGCATGTAAAGGTAGTTTTCTCTTGCTCCTCTTTTAACACGGGTATTCGAGAAAATCCAGAATAACCATCAAGAAAGCAAAAGTGTGTGTTCTTAGATAACCTTTCTAACATTTGATCAATAAAAGGCAAAGGGTAGTTGTCTTTCCGTGTAGTTTTATTCAATTTCCTAAAATAAATCACCATCCTTTAACAAGTTACTATCCTTTGTGGAATAAGCTCATTTTTATTGTTGGGAACAATTGTTATACCACCTTTCTTAGGAACACAATGAACAACACTTGCCTATCTACTATCAGCAATAGGATAAATCAAACCTGCCTATCGAAGTTTTAGTATTTCACTTCTTACGACATCCTTGATTTTAGGATTGGGGCGGCATTGACGATCAATGCTTGGTTTGGCATCCAGTTCCATATTGATCTTGTGAAGATAGAGAATAGGGAATATGCCTTTAAGATCTTGAAGAGTATAGACAATCGCATCCATGTGCTTCTTTAAGGTTTTGAGTAGTTTCCTTTCTTCATGTTCTAAAAGGTTAGCACGAATAACAATAGGATATATCTTCTTGGCATCAAGGTAAGCATATTTCAAAGTATCGGGTAAAGATTTGAGCTCGAACACTCGGTCTCCTTTGGGTGGAGAAGGACCGCCTAAAATTTCAACTCGTAAGTTGTGCTTACGAATAGGTTGCATATCAAGAAGTATCCTATCTAATTCATTTCTTTCATTCAGTTGCATATCATTCTCATGTTCTATCAAGTATTATTCTAATGGGTCTGTATGAGGTACAACAATAGAAGCAAGACCAATTATTTCATCTTTATTAGGCAATTATTTTTCATGCGTTTGTTTCTGAAACTTTGATAAATTGAACTCATGTGATATATCACCGAAGGTAACTTTAAACTTTTCGGTAGCATAAATTATTTCAGCATTATCATTATTCAAGAAAGTACTACCAAATATTATGGGGAAATAGTTATCTTTTTCTAAAAAAATTACTAAGAAATCAATTGGATATTTAATTTTTCCACACAATACTTCAACATCTCTAACAATCCCAAGTAGTGATATAGTATCTCGGTTTGCAAGTTTAATCGTAACATCTATTTCTTCAATCGAAACACGTGTCATAGTATGCATAATTTCTTTAGATAAACTAAAAGGTATAGCATAAACACTAGCACCTAGATCATAGAGGCCATGATAAAAGTGTTCTCGAATCTTAACTGAGATAATAGGTTTTCCTACGACTGGTTTATTCTTATCAAGTTTGTCATGTTTATTTCTAATAGGCTTTGCAATTATAGCAGCTTCATCATAGAGGTAAATAACTAGCCCATCAATGTTATCAGCTAGGAGATCTTTAGCCATGGAAACCTTAGTCTCAACATTAATTGGCTCAGAAGGTGTAGGTTTCCTAACATGACTTTGATTAACTACTTTTGCAGTCCTAGCATGCTCTCTAATCTTAACAAGAAAAGGGTGTTTCTCAATGTAAGAAGGGGGAACAACTGTATCTACATGGTTAATAATTATTTCTTCCTTCTTTATTTCAACAAGTTCATCTTGTAATTTTTTTAGTAGGAGGATGGAATTTAAACCACTTCTCCTTAGGGATATCAATGTATGTGGCAAATGATTCACACAAGGTATCTACTATCTCAGGATCAAGGCCATATTTGTTCCTTAACTCATAAAAAGGAGAAGTCTTCATGAAAGATTTAACACAATCAAACATGAATTTCATACATGATGTCTTACCTCTATCGAGTTCCCAATCTTCGGTGTTGTGTTTAATCTTTTCTAGAGTATTCCATCTAAATTCAATAATCTCCTTCATGTAGGAGCTAAGTTCACAAGCGTCGAGCAATATTTGATCATAATGAGAAAGCCAAGCATAAAAATGTGTATGATCTACTCCCTTGAGAGCTCATGATTGGGCCAAGTGTGCATCATAGATTTAAGCCTCCCCCAAGCTTGAGCAATGATTTCTCCTTCATGAGGCCATCCATTATTAAAAAAATCCGATCATGATGAATCAAATGCACAGGATAAAACTTCTGACGAAATTCCAATTTCAAGCGATTCCAATCCCATAATCCAATATCATCCAATAGACTGTACCAAAATAATGCTTTTCCCTACAAACATAAAGGGAAAACTTTCTTCTTGACTTGATCTCCGGGTACACCTGAAAGATTAAACAATCCTCAAATCTCATTGACATATATTAAATGATAATCACGATGAGTTGAACCCTTATAAGGATTAGCCAACAGTTTCTCTACCATACCCGAAGGAATATCGTAATAAATATTTTTAGTAGGTTCAGCATGTTGAGGGATGATTTCCTCAACTTCCGCTTGAGGAGAAGATGCCCCGAACAAGCCACTCAAAGTGTGACTGTTCATAGTGACAAGCAATAGTAAATTTCAGCACGTACCGAAAATGTTTTCTTACCAACTTCCACTTACAAAAGGTGCTTCAATCCCCGGCAAAAGCACCAAAAAATATTGTTGATGACCCACAAGTATAGGGGATCAATCATAGTCCTTTCAATAAGTAAGAGTGTCTAACCCAACGAGGAGCAGAAGGAAATGATAAGCACTTTTCAGCAAGGTATTCTCTAGAAGTGGTGTAAGTAATAGTGATAGATAGTTTTGTAGCAAGGTAATTCGTAAAAAGTGACTAGTAAAAATAGTTGCAAAGGTGCAGCAAGGTAGAACAATACTTTTTACAACAAAGGACATGCCTCAAAGTTTTATTATATAAAGCAAGTGTTCCCAGGACACATAGGAATTTCTGTCTAGTCATGTTCATCATACTAAGTTGATTCGCGTTTGCTACTTTTATAATTTGATATGTGGGTGGACTGGTGCTAAGGTGTTTTTATTACTTGAACTAACAACCTACTTATGATTAACCCCCGCTCAAGCATCCGCAACTACGAAAGTAGAATTAAGATAAATCTAACCATAGCATGAAACATGAGGATCCAAATCAGCCCCTTATGAAGCAACGCATAAACTGGGGTTTAAGCTTCTATCACTCTCACAACCCATCATCAAATTTTTACTCCACAATGACTTCCTTTAGGCCCATAAAATTCTAAAATTTCATGTTGTCGACATTCACATGACACCACCAAAAGAAGTAATGACATACATATCATCAAAATATCAAACGAGTGCCAACTTATAACCAGATTTCTTCCATGTCCTTGGGAACAATATTAACTACTCACACATCTTCAACATGTTCAAGATTAGACGTGTAACAAATATGATTAAAGATCTGAACATTATGTCTTCCACCAAGTAATCGAACTAGTATCAACTACAAGATGTAATTAACACAAGTAGCAACCCGGATGTACCAATCTAAGGTTTTGTGACAATGATTGAATACATGAGGTGAACTAGGGTTGGAGATGAGATGGTGCTGGTTAAGATGTTGATGAAGATTGGAGGAAGCATTGGTGATGACGATGGCTTTAATTTCCCCCTCCTCGAGAGGAATTCCTCCGGGAGAATCGCATTGCGGGAGAGCAAAAGGGCCTCTGCTCAGGTTTCCGCCTCAAGACGGTGGTGCTTGGTCCCAAAAGTTATGTCTTGATTTTTTCTAGGGTAAAACACACCATATAGGAGAAGAGGGGCGTCGAAGGACCAATGGGGGCCTCACAAATTATCACGCCGCGTCCCTGGGGCGGCCTGATGGCTTGTGTCTAGGTGGCTGGCCCTCTCCTGTGTATTTTTGGCCGAGTAATTATTATATATTATGAAAATATTCTCCATGAAGTTTCACGTCATTTGTAGCAACTTAATTTTTTTACCCTTTTCTCATTTTCTCGGTCTAGAATTCGAGTTTCCAGATACTTTCCTGTGCATAATATACCTTGCATATTCAGAGAGAAAAGGCATAAGGATTACATAATAAAAGTGAATAATGGACAACAATAAGAAAAATATAAATAAAGATTCATGATGCAAAATGAATGCATGAATCACAAGAAAATCAGTCCCTCCGTCAAGGTGCATTAATTACATGATAATTGATAAACATCGGGTTGGACGCCATCAACATTGGGGATATCGATTATCAGGAATTTATCGTTCGACCAAAGATAAGGGGTAAATCACCCAATTTATCGACATAACGGCCGATTTATCGGTATATCGGTCAACTTATCGGCGCATTTATCTTATCGGTCACACACCGATAAGTGATAAATTGGCCGATTTATTGGCATATCGGGGGATATCTTGAAAAGTGGACACCATTAATTCACAAGTTGGGAGCGAGGCGAGTATAGGGTGGAGGTCAAAGTCTCGCTTCCCAATGAGACTACACAACAGACTGCTCTCATGCGTCCTGTCGAGCCTGCGCGGTGCACAGATCTCACATGTTCTGTCGAGCCTGCGTGGCGGCAAGCTCGCACGCTTTCTTTGATCAAACAGGTGCACGCACGCCACCGCTATATCAAGTAAAGAAAGTTGGATGCATGGCACCAAATGGTTATTTCAACACACACGATTCATGTAATGCAACTTCTTGTGATAATAATGTAGCAACTATTTGTTCCAACTTTTTTACGTTGCCTGTTATTGTGTGAGCCTTTACAAATTCCAAACCGTATGGTACCAAGACCTCTAAGATTCTCAATGATTTTCTACGAACAAGTATTATTATTTGCATTCTATTCAAAAACCATGTAAAAATTAAAACAAATAATATTGTAGGAGTAACAAATATTTCCGTTAACCATTCAACACTTAATAGAAGTATTATTTTTCCAAGGTTAAAACAAGAAAAGTTTTTGTTTGACTTAAGACAAGTAAAACATGTGCAAACTCTTTGCACTTTCCCGCATTTTGATTTACATTATTCCATGAAAATTTGGCCAAAGTAAAGACATGTAATGAAGTGTATGTTTGTTAGAGGTTTATTTGTCGAAGCAACATTTTATTTAGAAGTTTAATTCGAAACATTTTTCACTAAACATGGGTGCTTTTATGCTATAAAAAAGGGCCAGTGCCCCTATGCGGGTGGGCTGGTTTCTCTTTGGGCGTGGTTATTTTCTCACGGCCCAACATCTATCCGGCAACTGATACGTCTCCAACGTATCTATAATTTTTGATGGTTTCATGCTATTAACTTGTCAAACTTTTGATGTTTTGAACGCCTTTTATTTATTTTTTGGTACTAACTTATTAACTCAATGCCAAGTGTCAGTTCCTGTTTTTTCCATGTTTTTGACCCCTTTCAGAGGAGATTTTGAAATGGAATCCAAACGGAAGAAAATCCCCGAAAAGATTTTTTATGGCACGAAAGAAGATCGGGGAGCTTGGGAGCCAAGGCAGGGGAGCCCCAGGGGCCCCACAAGCCCCCACCCCGCGGTCAGGGGGGAGGCCGCGCCATCCAGGCTTGTGGGCCCCCTGAGCGTCCCCTGACATAGGGGTTGCACCTATAAATTCCCTAAAAATCCCAAAAAAATCAGGAGATCATCGCAATTACTTTTCCTTCGCCGCAAGCTTCTGTCTCCGCAAGATCCCATCTGGGGCACGTTCTGGTGCCCTGCCGGAGGGGAGATTCGGACACGGAGGGCTTCTTCATCAACACCATGACCTCTCCGATGACGCGTGAGTAGTTCACCATAGACCTACGGGTCCATATCTAGTAACTAGATGGCTTATTCTCTCCATTGGCTCTTCAATACAAAGTTCTCCATGATCTTCATGGAGATCTATCCGATGTAATCTTGTTTTGCGGTGTGTTTGTCGAGATCCGATGAATTGTGGATTTATGATCAGATTATCTATGAATCTTATTTGAGTTTCTTCTGATCTCTCTTATGCATGATTTCATATCCTTGTAATTCTCTTCGAGCTATGGGTTTTGTCTGGCCACTAGATCTATGATTCTTGCAATGGGAGAAGTGCTTGGTTTTGGTTCATACCGTGCGATGACCTCACCAAGTGACAGAAGGGGTAGCGAGGAATGCATTGTGTTGCTGCCATCAAGGGAAAAAGATGGGGTTTTCATCATTGGTTTGAGATTATCCCTCGACATCATGTCATCTTTCTTAAGGCGTTACTCTGTTCGTCATGAACTCAATACACTAGATGCATGCTGGATAGCGGTCGATGTGTGGAGTAATAGTAGTAGATGCAGAAAGTATCGGTCTACTTGTCTCTGACGTGATGCCTATATGTATGATCATAGCCTTAGATATCGTCATGACTTTGCGCGGTTCTATCAATTGCTCGATAGTAATTTGTTCACCCACCGTGATATTTGCTATTTTGGGAGAAGCCTCTAGTGAACACTATGGCCCCCATGGTCTACTCCACACCATATTTTCAGCCTTACACTTTTTACTTCGTTGCACTTTCCGCCATCAAATCTCACTTTGCAAACAATCTTGAAGGGATTGACAGCCCCTTTGAAGCGTTGGGTGCAAGCTTGTTTGTGTTTGCGCAGGTACTTTGGACTTGACGAGGCCCTCCTTCTGGATCGATACCATGGTACTCAAACTGAGGGAAATAATTACTGCTCCTGTGCTGCATCACCCTTTCCTCTTGAAGGGAAAAACCAACGCAAACCACAGAAGTAACAAGAAGACTTCCTAAGCACCAGGGAAGGACTTTTTTTGCTGCAGCAGAAGAATTTCTATCGCCATTGCCGGGGAGGAAGATCAAGTCAAGTACTCATCCAAGTAGGTGTCGCAAACTCATCTCTTGCATTTACTTTGTTTGCCAGTTGCCTCTTGTTTTCCTCTCCCCCACTTCACCAGTTTGCCTTTTTCGTTCGCCTTTTCGTTCGCCCTTTTCTCGACTGCTCTTTGTCGCTTGTGTGCTTGCTTGCTTGCTGAAGTCACCATGAACAAAAACACCAAACTTTGTGACTTCTCGAATACTAATAATAATGATTTTATTAGTACTCTGATTGCTCCCGCCACTATTGCGGAGTCATACGAAATCAATGCCGATTTGCTGAATCTTGTTATGAAAGAGCAATTCTCCGGCCTTCCTAGTGAAGATACTGCATCCCATTTCAATACCTTCATTGAGCTTTGTGATATGCAAAATAAAAAAGATGTGGATAATGACGTGATTAAATTGAAGCTTTTTCCTTTCTCGTTGCGAGATTGCGCAAAAACTTGGTTTTCTTCTTTGCCCAAAAATAGTATCGATTCTTTGGATAAGTGCAAGGATGCTTATATATCCAAGTATTTTCCACCGGCTAAGATCATCTCTCTTCGTAATGATATCATGAACTTCAAGCAACTTGATCATGAACATGTTGCACAAGCTTGGGAGAGAATGAAATTAATGATTAGAAATTGTCCCGCTCATGGCTTGAGCCTTTGGATGATTATTCAAATCTTCTACGCTGGCTTGAATTTCGCTTCTAGAAATATCTTGGACTACGTCTCAGGTGGAACGTTCATGGAAATCACGTTAGGAGAATCCACAAATCTCTTAGACAACATCATGACGAATTACTTACAGTGGCACACTGAAAGGTCACCTACTAGTAAGATGGTAGACGCTATAGAGGAAATTAACTCGTTGAGTGCTAAGATGGATGAGTTAATGAATTTGGTTGCTAGTATAAGTGCTCCTTTGGATCCTAATGATATGCCTTTGTCTTCTTTGATTGAGAGTACCAACGCTAGCTTGGACGTTAATTTTGTTGGTAGGAATAACTTTGGCAACAACAATGCTTTTAGAGGAAACTATGTTCCTAGGCCTTTTCCTAGTAACTCCTCTAATAACTTTGGAAACTCCTACAACAATACTCATGGAAATTACAATATATTACCCTCTGACCTAGTGAGTAATAGCAAAGAGTTCATCAACTCTCAAAAGATTTGAAATGCATCCATAGAGGAAAAACTACTCATAATTGACGATTTGGCTAAGAGCGTGGATAGAATTTCTTGTGATGTTGATGCTTTGAAAGTTAGATGTGCTCCTCCGAAAATCAACATGGATGAAACTTTGAAAGCTATGCATGTTTCGATGATTGAGAGCCAAGAAAGAACTGCCCAAATTCGTGCTAGACATGAATGGCTTAAAAAGGCGTGTTCTCGTGATGAGAATCACGAAGATCTTAAAGTGCTTGGTGTGACTCCCATTGAATCATTGTTTTCTTGTGTCAAACCTAATGATTATTGGGATAGATATGAATCCACTTTGGTTGAAAAGTGCCCCAATGATTCGGAGTCCATATATCTTGATGCTAAAAGCATTAAAAGTGGAGTAGGAGATGTTAAAACTTTGAGTAGTAATGAAATTACTACCGTGGATTTCAAGGAATTCAATTATGATAGTTGCTCCTTGATTGAATGCATTTCTTTGATGCAATCCATGTTGAACTCTCCACACGCTTATAGCCAAAACAAGGCCTTTACCGATCATATCGTCAAACTTATGATAAATCTCTTGAAGAGAAACTTGAATTGGAAGTCTCTATCCCTAGAAAGCTTCATGATGAGTGGGAACCTACCATAAAAATTAAAATCAAAAACTATGAGTTCAATGCTTTGTGTGATTTGGGTGCTAGTGTTTCTACGATTCCAAAGTCTTTATGTGATGTTCTGGGTTTTAATGAGATTGAAGAGTGTTCTCTTAATTTGCATTTTGCTAATTCTACTGTCAAGAACCCATGGGAAGGATCAATGATGTTCTTATTCTTGCAAATAGGAAGTATGTACCCGTGGATTTCATTGTGCTTGACGTTGATTGCAATCCTACTTGCCCCATTATTCTTGGTAGACCTTTCCTAAGGACTATCAGTGCTATCATCGATATGAAGGAAGGGAATATTAGATTTCAATTTCCTTTAAGGAAGGGCATGGAACACTTTCCTAGAAAGAAAATAAGATTGCCTTACGAATCCATGATGAGGGCCACTTATGGTTTGAGCACCAAAGATGACGATACGTGATTATATAGCTTCTATGCCTAGCTAAGGGTATTAAACAATAGCGCTCATTGGGAGGCAACCCAATGAATTTATCTTTTTCTTTCTGTTTTGTTGCGTCTACACCATCACAATTCTGTTGTGATTGTGTTTTTTGTGTTTCTTTTTGTGTTCGAGCCAAGCAAAGCCTTTATGACTAGTCTTGGTAATGGTTGTTTGATCCTGCTGGAAAAAGACAGAAACGTTTCGCTCATGAGATGATTTTTCATTTTTATTTAGAAAGATATTTAGAGCTTATTCTTTTTGCTACTGATTTATATACTTTTTGCCCAGGCCTGCATAATTTTTCATATTTTTTGAGGTACCAGAAGTATATGAAGTATACAGATTGCTACAGATTGGTCTGTTTTTTACAGATTCTGTTTTTGTTGAGTTGGTTGCTTGTTTTGATGAAACTATGGTTAGTATCAGGGGTACTAGCCATGGAAAAGTTAGAATACAATAGCCCAACACCAATATAGATGGAATTCAAGTTTGCTACAGTACCAAAAGAAGTGGTAGTTTGTTTTCTTGTGCTAATGTTATCACGAGTTTCTGTTAATGTTTTGTGTTGTAAAGTTTTCAAGTTTTGGGTGATGTTTTCATGGACGATGAGATAAGGAGTGGAAAGAGCTCAAGCTTGGGGATGCCCAAGGCATCCCAAGCCAAATTCAAGGACACCAAAAAGTCTAAGCTTGGGGATGCCCCGGGAAGGTATCCCCTCTTTCGTCTTCAATCCATCGGTAACATTACTTGGACCTATATTTTTATTCACCATATGATATGTGTTTTTGCTTGGAGCGTCTTGTATCGTAGGAGTCTTTTCCTTTTGTTGTGTCACAATAATCCTTGTTGCACACCTTTTTGAGAAAGATAGACATGCACTCATTGTGATTTTTGCTAGAATGGTCATAGTGCTTCACTTATATCTTTTGAGCTAGATACTTTTGCTCTGTGTGCTTCACTTATATCTTTTAGAGCACGGCGGTGCGTGACTTGGTTGTTAGCTTAAGCTACGAAAGTAGTCCCAAAGGTGTTAGGTAACCAAAGAGGATGCAAAAACCTCCATCTTCATGTGCATTGAGTAGAAAGAGAAGTCTTGATTCCTCTCAATTAGTTTTGAGACGTGGATTTGGTAATATTCAAAGTCATGTTAGTTGGGTGTTGTGAATCAAGAAATAGTTGTGTTGAAGTTAGTGATTCCCGTAGCATGCACGTATGGTGAACCGCTATGTTAGGAAGTCGTAGCATAATTGATCTATTGATTGTCATCCTTTGTGTTGAGGTCGGGATCACGCGATGGTTTACACCTACCAACCCTTCCCCTCGGAGTATGCGTATATCACTTTGTTTCTATTACTAATAAAAACTTCCGCAAAAAGTATGTGAGTTCTTCATGACTAATGTGAGCCCATGGTATAGATGCACTTTCACCTTCCACCATTGCTAGCCTCTCTAGTGCCGCGCAATCTCGCGGGTGCACAAACCCACCAAATTCCTTCCTCCAAACATCCACCATATCTACCTACTATGGCATTTTCATAGCCACTCCGAGATATATTGCCATGCAACTCCCACCGTTCCATCTCATGACTTGTGCCGACACTCTCATATTGCCATTGCATGAACGTAATATAGCTAGCGAGATGTTTCAACGTCATAGGCCATGCTAGATCGTTGCACATCCCGGTACACTGCCGGAGGCATTTCCTATGGAGTCATCATCATTGTGATCTTTGAGCTGTGAGTAAATAAAAGTGTGACGATCATCATTATTAGAGCATTGTCCCATGTGAATAAATAAATAAAAGAGGCCAAAGATACCAAAAAACAAAAACAAAAAAAGAGAAAAGAAAAGAAAAGAAAAAAAAAAGAGTCCTAAGAGCCCAAATGAAAAAAGAGGAAAAGAGAGAAGGGACAATGCTACTATCTTTTTCCACACTTGTGCTTCATGATAACACCATGTTCTTCGTGATTGAGAGCTTCTTTCTTTGTCACTACCATATAATAGTGGGAATCTTCATTATATAACTTGGCTTGTATATTCCAATGATGGGCTTCCTCAAAATTGCCCTAGGTCTTCGTGAGCAAGCAAGTTCGATGCACACCCACTAGTTTTCCTTTTGATCCTTCACATACTTATAGCTCTAGTGCATCTCTTGTATGGCAATCCCTACTCATTCACATTGATATCTATTAATGGGCATCTCCATAGCCTATTGATATGACGAGTCAATATGACCATCTCCTCCTTTTTGTCTCACAACCACCACCAAACTCTGTTCCACCTATAGTGCTATATCCATGGCTCGCGCTCATGTATTGCGTGATAGTTATAAAAAGTTTGAGAAAGTAAGAGTGCAAAAACAATTAATTGGCCAATTCCGGGGTTGTGCATGATTTACATTAGTTGTGTGAGGATGAAGGAGCATAGCCAGACTATATGATTTTGTAGGGATAACTTTCTTTGGCCTTGTTATATTGAAATTTCATGATTACTTTGCTAGTTTGCTTGAAGTATTACAGTTTTCATGTCAATAGCAAACTATTGTTTTGAATCTTACGGATCTGAACATTCATGCCACGTGAAAGAAGTTGCAAAGGACAACTATGCTAGGTAGCAATCCACATCAAAAATTCATTCTTTATCACTTCCCTACTCGAGGTCGAGCAGGAGTTAAGCTTGGGGATGCTTGCTATGTCTCCAACGTATCTATAATTTGTTATGGTTTCATGCTATTATCTTGTCAAACTTTGGATGTTTTGAATGCCTTTTATTTATTTTTTGGGACTAACTTATTAACTCAGTGCCAAGTGCTAGTTCCTATTTTTTCCATGTTTTTGACCCCTTTCAGAGGAGATTTCGAAACGGAGTCCAAACAGAAGAAAATCCCCGAAAAGATTTTTTATGGCACGAAAGAAGATCGGGGAGCTTGGGAGCCAAGGCAGGGGAGCCCCAGGGGCCCCACAAGCCCCCACCCCGCGGCCAGGGGGGAGGCCGCGCCATCCAGGCTTGTGGGCCCCCTGAGCGTCCCCTGACCTAGGGGTTGCACCTATAAATTCCCTAAAAATCCCAAAAAAATTAGGAGATCATCGCAATTACTTTTCCTTCGCCGCAAGCTTCTGTCTCTGCAAGATCCCATCTGGGGCACGTTTTGGTGCCCTTCCAGAGGGGAGATTCGGACACGGAGGGCTTCTTCATCAACACCATGATTACTCCGATGATTCGTGAGTAGTTCACCATAGACCTACGGGTCCATAGCTAGTAACTAGATGGCTTCTTCTCTCTCTTGGATCTTCAATACAAAGTTCTCCGTGATCTTCATGGAGATCTGTCCGATGTAATCTTGTTTTGCGGTGTGTTTGTCGAGATCCGATGAATTGTGGATTTATGATCAGATTATCTATGAATCTTATTTGAGTTTCTTCTGATCTCTCTTATGGCTGATTTCATATCCTTGTAATTCTCTTCGAGTTGTCGGTTTTGTCTGGCCAACTAGATCTATGATTCTTGCAATGGGAGAAGTGCTTGGTTTTGGGTTCATACCATGTGGTGACCTCGCCCAGTGAAAGAAGGGGTAGCGAGGCACGCATCGTGTTGTTGCCATCAAGGGTATAAAGATGGGGTTTTCATCAGTGGTTTGAGATTATCCCTCTACATCATGTCATCTTGCTTAAGGCGTTACTATGTTCGTCATGAATTCAATACACTAGATGCATGCTGGATAGCGGTCGATGTGTGGAGTAATAATAGTAGATGCAGAAAGTATCGGTCTACTTGTCTCGGACGTGATGCCTATATGTATGATCATGGCCTTTGATATCGTCATGACTTTGCGCGGTTCCATCAATTGCTCGATAGTAATTTGTTCACCCACCGTGATATTTTCTATTTTGGGAGAAGCCTCTAGTGAACACTATGGCCCCCATGGTCTACTCCACACCATATTTTCAGCCTTACACTTTTTACTTCGTTGCACTTTCCGCCATCAGATCTCACTTTGCAAACAATCTTGAAGGGATTGACAACCCCTTTGAAGGGTTGGGTGCAAGCTTGTTTGTGTTTGCGCAGGTACTTTGGACTTGACGAGGCCCTCCTTCTAGATCGATACCTTGGTTCTCAAACTGAGGGAAATACTTACTGCTACTATGCTGCATCACCCTTTCCTCTTCAAGGGAAAAACGGACGCAAACCAGAGAAGTAAAAAGAAGAATTCCTAAGCGCCACGGAAGGACTTTTGTTGCCGCGGCAGCAACGTAGATTTTTTTACTAGAAACTGAATTTGGGTGTGCACTATGTTAAGTGAAGAACAAAAAGAGAGGCATGAACACCGAATAATTTTCCAAATTGTTGCTTCGATTCAGTTACATGAACTTGGCATGGCGGACATATCGTGTCCTCTACCCTGACAGGCTATGAACAACAAGTAAAATAAAAACAGAGCAATGATACAACAATAGAACCCCCTACCATGATATTTGCTTGCTTCTGCAAATCGATCATCTACATTAGATGTTTCTTGATCTTCTTTAGTTCTTCGTGCAGTTCGGTTTTCGCGTGTAGTTCAGCTTTGCGGGCATACCTCGCCATCAGCGGGACTCTGTCCTCCCCTCTGTCTGAACTCCTATCCGACCTCCCCAAATTTTCCACAGCAATTGGCAGCAGCCTACCCAAATTGTGCTCCCAGGTTCAGGCCCCGCTCTAATCAATGTAGTCCTCAAATTGTATCCTCTCAATATAATCATTCATCCACTCAAAATGGGTACATTTCTTCAGGATCTGAAAACAACGACATGAACCCTAAATCCCAAATTCGACGGGAAAAACAAAATATGGAGAAATAAATGCAAATAGCAGCAAAAGAACGGGCTAAGAACTGAGACCTAACCTTGCCATCCCTTCCTGCCATTGTTTTTCTCAAACATTTCACAAATTCACGCCTAGGATTGCCATTGTCATTAGTCTTACTGACCCACCATTGAAGAGGCTCTGGGTGTGGGCCGTCCGGGACATTGTGAGCTGCACTGGACTATGTTTTCACCATTTTGAGTGCGTGGCGGAGTCCTAGTTTGCGGATCCGCGGGAGCGGCGAGGGTGCAACCGGTCTAGGTGCGGCCATGGGAGTGAGGTCGTGGTTAGAAAGATCATGCGCAAGACCATAGTCATCGTTAGTGTGCCCAGCACCTTCCCCGATGCTCACGCGCTCGAACTACAACAAGTAGTCGTTGATCATTGAAAGTGCGTTATATCGACTAGACGGGGGTGAATAGGAGATTTTTAGAATTTCATCACTGAGGAAACTCCTATTGAGGAAATTCCTCACTGATGACTAACTTACAGCGGAAACAGTAAAGGATCAGGAGTGCAAAGTTTCACCACAGCAGTTTTTCAGGATGAAGAATATGAAAACAGTTTGCACAGTATGCAGGCACGCAGAAAACAGATGAGGATTAACTTGCGTGAAGAATTTGGGGTTGAGGAATTTCAGAGAAAGTCTTCAGCAAATTCTTCAAACAGTGATAGTGAAAATCATCAACACACAATCTGAGGAATATAAAGAGTTGAGGAAATAGAACCCATTTCACAGTTAAGACAGTGGTTGATGACCGAGTTCCAACTGCTATGATAGTTGTACATCTGGTTTGGAGCGGCTTGGTATTGAAACCAAAGGACACACAGTCCCGGGACACACAGTCCCTACCGTATTCTCCTTGGCTAAGAACACACATTCCTCGCCCAACACTCGTGGTAAGTCTTCAGGGCAGACTTCCAAACCCTCACAAACTCGGTCACCTCGCGATCCACAATTAACTGCTGGATTGCTCTAGACCATGACGCCTAACCGTTTGGAGGATGCATAGTCCTCAAAGGAAAAAAGGCTTCAGTCCCACATAGGAACAACTTCTTCAGTGATGCTCAATCACTTGGTTTTAGTTTGTGGTTTGGTGTTTGGGTATTTCCTCACTGGTGAATTACTCTCGAAGACTCTGAGGAATTTCGGTTGCTCTTATGACAAGTGTCAGTTTCTAACAGAGCAGCCAACCAGCTTATGGTTGTGGGGGGCGACTATTTATAGCCTGGGAGCATCCCGACATGAGTTGACATTAATGCCCTTAAATAATATGTCTGTTGGTGTGGATAAGACCAATGATGTGGCGTGGCTATCGATAACGGTCGGGACCCTCAACTGTGAGAGTCCTCATGTATCTCATATTCCTCACTTGAGGCTTTTGGTAGGATTAGGCTTGGGTTGAGCATCATGAGGTAATTCATTCCAATGTGTTACCTCGACCCCCTTTAACAGTACAGTGTTCCTATTACTCAAGTGTGAAGAAAATAAAATAGAAAGGATAAATCGTCATGCATCAAAGTCTTCAGATTGATTTTCTTCAGGACACACCGAATTCCTCAATTTCAATATCTTCATGAGGAATATCAATTTCAACGCAAATTCTTCGTGATTCACTTCTTCAGCTTCAGACCAATTTCTTCAACCGAAGATATACATTTTTAGGGCTCGATATTCATCGAATATTTCAAACTCCTCAGCGACTTATAGATCCTGTGTACACTCAAGAACACATTAGATACTTAACCTATAAGTCTTCAAACCACCGAAATCACTAAGGGGCACTAGATGCACTTACAATCTCCCCCTTTTTGGCGGTTGATGACAATTAGGTTAAGTCTTCAACAGGGATAAAAATATGAAGTGTAAATACTCATTTGACGAATTTGAAATCAAGATTCAGAGAGACTCCCCCTGAAGATGTGCATATCTTGAGGATTTTGCTTTCCACAGCAAATGCACATTGATGATTTATATCATGCAGATCTCCCCCTGAGTCTTGTAAATCATGCATACATACGACATATAGTATAGAGAAATTGAGGATGCATGATGACAAATGGTATCTGACGAATTTCAGCATGCGTGCATTAAAATTTTGAGGAATAAGCATGCGAAGAAAAACGTTCAAAAGCGTCAGAGTACCATCGGGCTTAAGTTACAACTCATTACATAAAACACTTCAGAAGAGCCAAGAGTTTGTAACTTAAATAAAGTTTATAAGCCCCCAAAATATCCCGCGTGAGGACTAACTCTCAAGTTTCTCCCCGTTTGTCATCAAGTGACAAAAAGGGACAAACTGAGGACTAACGTCCGTGAAGACTTTCACTCCTTGGCAGTTGAGGAAGACGCGAGGGGATTCTTGGGAGCAGACTTCCTCCTTGGACCGGTGGCAGTATCTTGTTGATCGTCATCAGATTCAGCAGTGCGGAATGAAGAAAAAGAACTGTCCTCGAGGTCTGGAACTGGAATTGGCCTAAATTTCTTCTTTGGTGGCCACGACCAGTCGAAGTCCCACACAAACTCCAATTCTTCAAGTTCTGCTGGAGTCTTCAAATGAGCCAGTGTAGCCCAGGTGCGATCAAAAACCTCATGAAGATAATAATGGTTAAGCTTCACAGCATTCTACATTTCATTGATGGTTTTCACAATGGCGTTTGACTCACTTGTGATTCCGATCCACCTTCTGGTGAAGACTGAGAAGAAGCTCTTTGGTATTCATCACCCTAGGAGCAATAGGACTCGGAGGATGGGTTTCAGTGTCATCCCATGAAGAATAAGCTTCGGGATCTCTGAACTGGCCATCAAGGGGCCGACTGCCTTCATCAATGATAGACTTGCCTTTTCCTTCAAAAGGCTCGAAAGTCTTCTTGTTGACCCTTATAGGAGGCATATAACCGATATGGTTGTTGAAATCAGCATGATAATTGATGCCTACGACATCTTCTTCATCATCATGGCCCTTGATTGGTGCAAGAACGCTGCGGAGGATTCTGTAAACCGTCCTCGGTTCATATTTGAGCTCATGGACCAGGAAGGTTGTTCTTGGTGGTTGCCCCTTAGCCAAAGGCTTCATGAGGACATCCATCAGCTTGTTAGGCAGCTCACGTTCATCATATAGCTTCACTGCCTGCTCTAAGGGAATTGATACTGGTAGTTCGCGTAGCAGCTCATTGGCAGGAGCCTTGAAGTGTGTGGTTTGCGTCATCCAATCGAGCACCCATGTGGTGATGTCTGTTGGATCTCCTGATATGTGAAGAGTTGCATAGATTTGAAGAATGAGCTCACTGTTCCAATCACAGATATCCGAAAACATTGGGAGGAGTCCAACTTCAAAAAGGACGTTGAGGACTGGACCAAGGCATGCTATTTCTTCAAGCTCAACATGAGGAATGTGCCTGTGCTAAAAAATCTTGTTTCTTCCACACAACATAGAGGCATAGTAGTTGAGTTGTGTCCTTGTCCAAAACTTCAGATGCCTGATGCGAGGCTTGTCATAGGGATTTTCTCCGATGAAGAACATGCGTTCTTCAAAGAAGGACTCCTTTTGAAACTTTGGCCACTTGGAGAACGGCTGACGCTGCATTGGCTTAAGATTTTGCAGCTTGACTTGAGGGGAGACAACTATTGCAGATTCTGGGTTGAGGACGACAAAAGCATTGTCTGGGTCTGGTGCATTTTCCTCAGCATGGTCCTCAGGGTGAGGAATTTCATCAGCTTGAGCTTCAGGCTGAGGAACATGCTCTGGTTGAGGAATGTCATCAACCGGAGCTTCCTGTTGAAGGTTTTTCTCTAGAGGAGGAATTGGTTCATCCTGAGCCTCAGCTTGAGGGTTTTGCTCAGGAGGAGGAGGATTTGGGTCAGCCTGATCCTCAGGTTGAGGATTTTTCTCAGGACTGTGACTTTCATCAGGCTGAGGATTTTCACCTTGTTCTTCCTCAGCTTGCTTGGTGAAGGAGCCAGATTCATCTGCTGGTGCAGCTGATCCTTGTGCAGTTTCTTCATGAGGAATGGAGGGCTGAGGACTGTCATCAATGCGAATTTCCTCATCAGTATGTTCCTCAGATTCAACATTCTTCATTTTCTCATCTACTCCATGATCCTTGTCTTCGCTTTCGAAGGGAGTCATCTCATATGACGGAGCAACGTTTAGAGGCAGAGGATCCAGAGGAGCATTTTCTTCAAGTGCTTTGAGGCGCTTGGCCTCAGTGGATTCTTCTCCTGATGAAGCTTTTCTTTTCTTGGCATCCTTTTCAGCAGCCCTGGTCTTTTTCACGTCTCATGCAGACGGAGTCATTTCCTTCACCTTTGAATCTTTTGGTGAAGGTGTTTTCTCAGCAGAGACAATTTCATCAGCTGGTGCAGAGTTATCAGCTAGCTTAGAAGCACCAGTTGGAGCAGAGTCATCAGCTGGCTTTGAAGCAGCAGCTGGAGTAGGTTCAGTCTCACCAGTTGTAGCAGAGTCATCAGCTGGATTTTCCTTGGTGATTTCCTCAATAGCCGGTTCATCAGCACGGCTTCCTTGAGGGATTTCCTCAGCATCAGCAGTTTCATCAGCTGGTTCTTCAATCAGAGGTTGAGGAGTTGGTACTGGAGGGGCAGCCTTCTTGTTGTAGTTGTCAACTGCTTTAGTGGAAAATTTGATGAAATTGCTTTTGAGACTTTGACGGTCAGAGAGCTTAGAGCACTTATCTGTCAAAGTCTTCAACTCAGCCTGTGTTGACACAAGTGCATCAAGAGTCAGGTTGAGGAGATTCTGCCTGAGGAATTTCTCCTTTTTGAGCTTTGCAACCTTAGCCTGTTTGGCTTGCTGCTCCTTCCACTTGGCCTCATTGATGAATGTGGCCACCATGTGGCTGATGCCTGGGGGAAGCTTCAAATCATCAATTGGAGTGTTGGGGTCCTCATACCAGATGTTGATGTAATCGAGGAGGACTTTTGGGTCCATGGCCAGAGGAATGGAGCTGCCACAAGCTTGAGATACCCTCTCTTGCTTGTTTCTGATGATGGCTTGCACAGTGTCATCATCAAATTCATCACTACCTTCTGATGCAGAAGGGACCTTGCTGACTTTGCTTGGGCTTGGTCTTGTTCCTCTCCCAGCAGTCACCTTACTCTTTAGGGGAGTCGGTGAAGACATTGTCTTAGAGCTTGTTGCAGATGGAACTGAGGAGCTGGAGACAGCGGGCAGTTGCTTCACTATCAGCTTCTGTTCAGGCTTTGAAGACTTTGGTGCTGCTGAGGGGTTTGGTGCTGAAGGTTTTGGTTCTCATGCTGGTGCAGTTTTCTTTTGAGGCTTTGAAGCCTTTGGTTATGGTGGCACAGACTTCAGTTCAGGAATTGCCGTACGAGAAGTCTCAGCTGCAAAGGAAGTAGCGGCAGTTGCAGCAGCAACAGATTCTTCATTGAACTTCGTCACAGCAGCTTCTGCTTGCTTCTGAAGCTTTGACAAGTGTTTTGACTTTTCCTCGGGATAGTCATCAATTGTCTTGAGGCTTGAGGGTGTGCTTCATGATAATCCTCAAGTGGAGCCCGTTTGCCAGGAGGCTTCAGAGCGAATTTCTTCACATATTTGGGAGTGACGAATATGTACTCTTTCCACTCCTTAGCCCATCGGCGTTCTATCTTTTGAAGCCTGATCTTTCTCTTGGGCGTAGATTCATATTCCTCAGGAGTGCAGTGATCCAGGTATATATCCTCAGGGGTATCTATGGAAGTGTTCTGCTCGAGTTTCTTGCCACCCTTTTGCTTGCTTTCATCCTCCATTTTCTTCAGCTGAGGCTTTTGCTGAGGAAATTGAACTCTTGAGGATTCTGATGAAACTTGCAGATTTTCTTCAAGAAATGCTGCAAATGAGTTAAGTTGATGAGAACCTAGAGATTCATCAGATGACATGTTTGTACCTATGAACAGAGTATAGTTGCGAGGAATTTTGAGAGGTCATATGCGATCTCAGATTTGATGAAATGAAAAAAATTTGACAGTTGAGGAATTTGACCAGTGGTTGAGGAATTCGTCTAAGCATACTGTTCTTGGGTTCCAGAGTTGTACAGATCCAAAAATTCGCACAACTGAGGAATCTCGTGAAAATCTTAGATGCTTAGTGAAGTTCATCAATAGTTGGGTGATAGGCAGTGTTTGAGGAAAATAAATGGATGGATTCTTGAGGAAAAACAGATTTCACATCTCTAAGGTAAAATAGTAGATCAAACTAGTTGTAAAAATAGGGTTTTAATTTACCCTAGATGGTGGCGCACGAAGAACAGAGAAGAGGTAGCAGTACATGCTCTTTCGGTGCAAGTCCAATGCGCCCTAACTCGGCAGCAGAGGACGGCTACGGTGGCGGCAGACGAAGATGATCCGGTTCCGGTGTGGTTTCGGCGACGGAGAGGTCGAGGCACTCAACCTCTTCTTCGCCGGCGTTGAGACTTCTAGCGGTGGCGCTAGGGCTTGGAGCTTTGCTGTAGCAGGAGGGCGATGGGACGAAGAAGATTTTACCGAGGGAGATGGGGACATATTTATAGCTAGGCGGTAACTATTGGCGCGAAAATCTATACTTATACTAATTTGTGGCTCTCTAAAAAATCCCACGTTAATTAGATTTTATGAACCGTTAATCTGGTCGGACCGAATTATTACGGAGTAGATCGATTATTGATCTGTTAGATAAAAAATGATTTAAATAATAATAATCTATACTTATACTAATCTATACTTACTTATACTAATTTGTGGCTCTCTAAAAAATCTCACGTTAATTAGATTTTATGAACCGTTAATCTGGTGGGACCGAATTATTACGGTGTAGATCTCTCTTTAATCTTTCCCAAAAAAAAAAGAAAATAATGAACACGTTACCTATCCTTTACGCGTGATTATCTCCCAATAACAAAAGATCCTATAGTTTAGATCTCTCTTGAATCTCTCACAAAAAGAAAAAAAAACATGGACACCTAACCTATCCTTCACGTGAGATTGTCTCCCCAAAAGAAAAAAACTCTCATGGACACCTAATCTATCCTTCACGTAATCTCTCTCACAAGTCTGGAGACCTACCAATCTCTCTCACGGCTGCTCTTTCAATTTTTTTCCGTGCCATTTGTTTTCAACCTTTCGATCTCCATAAAAAAATACCTCCATGCTGCCCCTCTACCTGATCGAGCTCCTGTTTGCCACATGCAGCGCATTGTTCCGCAAACGAAGAGGAAAGGTATCTGATCGCCATCACCTACCGACCTGGCGGGGATGATCGTATTGGCCACCATGTTTGCCTACCTTATGATTGATTCAAGCCAGGCTGGTGTAAGGGGGCAACTCTTGCCATGCAACTCCGGCAGCAGTGATCAATATTTGCGCAAGCCAAACATTTGTTGGGGGCGTGGGACAGCAGTACTCTGCCGTCAACTCGGATGCAACCATATGTAGTTATATACAACATTCTATACAACATGGGACAACAATCTTCAAGGTTCAACTATATATATAGTCCAGTTTTGTTTTACATTTTGTGAAAGATATATATTTTATTTTTCTTTTATATTTTGTACAACGGTGTACTTCACATGACATCAATTATCCACAGAGATGTGTCTCATTTGTATAACCATTTAGATATTCGATACCACTTCCACATTATTTATGGGATTATCAGACAAATAAGTAAATGGCTGCTACTGCTGAAATTCACCGTATTTGTGAAATTTAGATTGTACAATCGTCGAACAATTCCATTTGGATAATTTGGAATAAGTACACGGGGACAAACTGTGTTTCTCAAAATAACAACACGTTAAGAAAGTACGTATTGATTAGTTATGTTTGTTAGTTTTGGTTGTAAACATCGGAAATTTTTTTGTTCCCGCAATTGTATTGTCCTTTCTTAAACATTACTGAATGTATGCTTTTATTTTGTGCAAAATGTATTTATACAATAATACGCTTGGGGGAATAAACAAATGGAGGAACTTCTCTGAAAATCTAAAAAAAAATTAGTATTTTTTGCGACCTTTTTGCACATGTTGAAAAAAGTATTAACATCACCCGATGTAAGATAAATAAACAATAATGATTTATATGACATAAGTGCTACTTAAAGGGTAAATGTATGATTAAAGAATGCTGTTTTTTAAAGAACTAAATATCAAGAGGTTAATACAAAGTCTATGAATTCATAATTAGTTTGCCTTTTTACGTAAAAAAATATTCTTGAAAATTGTTCTACGAAGTTATTGTTTAAATAACTAGCCCGTGCAAACGCACGGGTTGACGGCTAGTATTTATAGCTAGGCCGTAACTGTTGGCGCGAAAATATCGGACCAAATAGCCCCTGTCTCTACGTCTCCACAGGACACGTGTAGCTCACGACAGAAGCGGTGGAGATCGTGGTTATCCGAACGAGGAAAGTGGGGTTCAGTTACTGTTTAGAAAAACATTTTTGAAGCTTTGAGGATTTTGTTACAAAATCATCAGCTCACAAGGACGCAGTGAGGATTTTGAACAAAGTTTCAAGTAGAACGCATATGAAGAATTGAATAGACTGGGTGAGAGTAGCAGAGAGGGAAGTAGGGTCCGATCACATTCACTTAGATAAAATATCAAATTGAAGAAATAGCTATAAGTGAATGCTGCTGAGGACTTGAAATCACAGTCTATGTAGGTAAAAGAAAATCATCAAGCGTTTTTGAAGATTTTGAATAACTTGAGGATTTTGTGATATAGCGTCATGATGATGAATTTCAATTTTGATGAAAAATGATTTTGAAGAGCAACTGTTTTGAAGAAAATGAAATTTTGAAGAAATTCAACTTTGAGGAAATTCAACTTGAGAAATTTCACTTTGGGTGGTGGCGTGACGCACCATATAAGAATGTTGATGACAGACGCCGTGTACAATTGTCGTAGGGCCCTGAGAATCAATTTCTTCATTGATTTCTTCACACTCAGAGTGATATTCTTCATTAGTTGAAGAAAATCGATTCATCATGTGTTGCACATCTAAGTCATCAATTTTGCATAAGTGTTAGGATGTGTGCATGTTTTTACAAAAAACTTGAAGATTCTAAGATATTTAGCTCACACCGCAACTTGCAAAATCTTTTCTCATCCAAGGGCTTAGTGAAGATATCTGCCAGTTGATCGTCAGTCTTCACATGGTCGATTAGGATATTGCCCTTGAGGACATGGTCCCGAAGAAAATGATGACGAATCTGGATGTGCTTGGTCTTCGAGTGTTGTACTAGGTTGTATGCAATCTTGATTGCACTCTCATTGTCACAGTAGAGAGGCACATTCTTCATGTTGATGCCGTAGTCCTTGAGGGTTTGCTTCATCCATAGCAATTGAGCACAGCATGAACCAGCAACAATGTACTCAGCTTCGGCAGTGGAGAGTGATACGCAGTTCTGCTTTTTTGAGGACCAGTAGACTAGTGATCTTCCAAGGAAATGACATGTGCCAGAGGTTGACTTGCGATCCACACGGTCACCAGCATAGTCAGAATCAGAATATCCCACAAGATGAATATTTGAGCCCTTGTTGTACCATGATCCTAGTGTTGGTGTGTGAGCTAAGTATCGAAGAATATGCTTCATAGCCTTATGGTGTGATTCCTTCAGTTTTTCTTGAAAACGTGCACACATGCAAACACTAAGCATTATGTCTGGCCTAGATGCACATAAATACAGTAAAGAGCCAATCATAGAGCGATATACCTGCTGATTGAAATCTTTACCATTTTCGCCAGTGCAGAGGTGGCCGTTGGTAGGCATTGGAGTCTTGGCACCTTTGCTTTCATGCATGTCGAATTTCCTCAGAACATCCTTGAGGTATTTCTCCTGTGATATGAAGATTCCATTGCATTGTTGACGAATTTGAAGACGTGAGAAGAATTTCAGCTCCTCCATCATAGACATCTGATATTCTTCACTCATCTATAAGCAAATTCATCACTATATCGTTTGTCAGTACAGCCAAATATGATGTCATCGACATATATCTGGAACACAAATAGTTCATTATCATAGGATTTAGTGAAAAGAGTTGGATCGAGTGAACTATGTTTGAAGCCTTTCTTCATGAGGAATTCCTTCAATGTATCATACCATGCCTGAGGGGCTTGCTTGAGACCATATAGCGCCTTTTTAAGTCTGAAGACTTTGTCTGGATTCTTTGGATCCTCAAAACCTGGGGGCTGAGCAACAAATACTTCTTCCTCAAGCTTACCATCGAGGAATGCACTTTTCACATCCATTTGATATAAGATGATGTTATGATGATTAGCATATGCAAGCAGTATTCGAATAGCTTCAAGTCTAGCAACCGGTGCAAAAGTTTCATCGAAATCTATTCCTTCAACCTGTGTGTAGCCTTGGGCTACAAGTCCAACCTTATTCCTCACCACTTGACCATCCTCATATTTCTTGTTTCGGAAAATCCACTTGGTTCCGGTGATGTTGTGCTTGCGAGGATCTGGTCGTTTGACGAGCTCCCATACATCATTCAGCTTGAATTGAAGAAGTTCGTCTTGCATAGCTTGGATCCACTGTGGTTCTAGGAAAGCCTTAGCAAGTTTTGAAGGTTCTGTGATAGACACAAAGGAGAAATTCCCACAAAAGTTAACTAAGTGTGAAGCTTTTGAGCGAGTGAGAGGACCTGGCGCGTTGATATCATTGAGGATTTTGTCAAGTTCAACTTCATTTGCAATCCTCGGATGAGCTGGTTGAGGATTTCTTCTGGGCTGAGGAATTGGTTCTAGAGCAATTTCCTCAGGAGCATCTTCTTGATTTTCATCAGTGATGGGAATGATTTCTTCATCAATTTCCTCAGTGGGAACAATGTCTTCAGTAGCTTTGAGCTTTATTACTTGCTCAGGAGATAGCTTATCTGGATCAGAAGGCAATTTCTCTCTTTGCGAGCCATTAGTTTCATTGAACCGCACATCTACAGTCTCAACAACCTTGTTGTGATAGTTCTTGAAGACTCTGTAGGTGTGCGAGTCCTTTCCATAACCGAGCATAAAACCCTTATGTGCCTTAGGTGCAAACTTTGAGCTATGGTGAGGATCTCTAATCCAACATTTTGCACCGAAGACTTTGAAATAACTTACATTGGGTTTCTTGTCTGTGAGGAGTTCATATGAGGTTTTCTTGAGGAATTTGTGAAGATATACCATGTTGATGATGTCGCATGAAGTGTTGATTGCTTCAGGCCAAAAGCGACGAGGAGTCTGGTATTCTTCAAGCATGGTTCTTGCCATTTCAACCAGAGTCATGTTCTTCCTTTCGACGACACCATTCTGTTGAGGAGTATAAGGAGCAGACAATTCGTGTGTAATACCAAGTTCATCAAGATAATTATCAAGACCAGTGTTTTTGAACTTTGTTCCATTATCTCTCATGATGTGTTTGATCTTGATGCCGAAGTTCGTCGAGGCCCTTGAAGAAAATCGTTTGAAGACTTCCTGCACTTCAGTTTTGTATAAGATGATATGCACCCATGTATATCTGGAATAATCATCAACTATGATGAAGCCATATAAAGATGCTGCATTTGTTAGTGTGGCATAATGAGTAGATCCAAATAGATCCATGTGAAGCAATTCAAATGGACGAGTCGTGGTCATGATAGTCTTCGAGGGATGCTTGGATCTGGTCATTTTGCCACACTCACAAGCACCGCAGAGGTGGTCCTTGAGGAATTTGACTGATTCGATGCCGATGACATGCTTCTTCTTCGCGAGCGTGTGCAAATTCCTCATGCCTGCATGACCGAGTCTTCGATGCCACAACCACCCTTCTGAGGTTTTTGCTAGTAACCAAGTGGCTGGTTGAGGACCTGTAGAGAAATCAACAATGTACAAATACCCTCTTCTAACACCTTCGAAGACTTTGGATCTGTCAGATTCCATGATGACTACACATCTATATCTTCCAAAGATAACAATCATATGAAGATCACAAAGCATTGAGGCTGACATGAGGTTAAATCCAAGGGATTCCACAAGCATCACTTTGTCCATGTGCCTATCCTTGGAAATAGCCACTTTTCCAAGTCCCAATACCTTTCTTTTACCTTTGTCAGCATATGTGATTTGCTTCAGGGGTGATGGAGTTAGTGGCATATTCATCAGCAAGCTTTTGTCACCCGTCATGTGATGTGTGCAGCCACTATCAAGAAACCACTCAGTACTCTTGGGTTTGTCATCCTGCAGATGAATTAGTACAACTTACCATCTCATATGCTTCAGACTTGAAGAATATGATATCAATTTCATCAAATAGGAATTTCATCATAACAGAATCACTACAACAGGACCCCTCCTCGAGCAACACTTTTATCCGTATCTAGGAGTCTATATATGCGTTGCTAGTGTCTTTATTAACGGTTTTTTATGCGTTGCCTTATCTAGTGTTGCTAGCATATAATGCAACGCTTAAACATGAGTTAGTAAAAGGTACTGTTGCAAGACTACAACGCATAAAACCAACGTTTACTACACTATTATATGTTGGTGCTCAATGTATAAGAATCTAAATCTCATTGTTGCAACTAAGAATTTGCAACACTTCATGTGTTGGTTCATATATAATGTGACTATTATTATCATTATTATTATTATTATTATTATTATATTGCATCGACTAAATTAGCGTTCATATATAGGAAAAAGAATAAGAGCATATACTCATGAGAGAAATAAATCATATATTGAATAAAACCGTTGGATTACAATAGTTGATATTACATGAGGAACATCATCCAAATATGATGCATAATCAAAATATATTTTCTTGACAACAAAACTTTAACTGGAAGAATACATCACATCCTTACAACTTAACTAAAACTAAACGGATGAACATCATCCAACATCAACAACATCCCTACAACTTAACTAAAACCAAAAGTCTCCATCATCATCATGAACTAGAACATCATCATCATTGCAGTCCACTTGCCACACACCCATATAATCATCCATATATCTTTTGAATCTACAAACAAATAAAAAAAATTAATTATTAACAAATAATGTATTGACATGATGCAAGTAGTGATAGAGGCAAGATATTAGACACATACAAAGGTTGAAGGCATACAAACGCTAAAAATAGTAAGTTGTGTTGTCTTTTATGTAGCAGCAAAGTGTTTACACTACCCACTTAGATGTCTTGTTGGTTAGCCTATTAGGTTGAACGAAACAGTTTAAAAGGAGGTTTGATACTAGGAGCTACACGTGTGTAAACAGGAAAAGTATGGCACCTCTGCCCAGATGTTGGAAGTTACACGACATTTATCATAATTTGCAAAATAAATATGTATCTAGAAAACCATTATTATTTAAACCTTCAAGTGGCTGTTTTCTAAAGGTGTGGATTACATTAGCAGTATTTTCTGGAAGTGTCAATTCCGATTGTAACAATATATTATTCAGGTTTCTATATTGAGATTTTATGGAGAATATTTATCACCTGGATGAAATTCAAAATGGAGGACTGTCCTTATGTATATATCCTGGGTGCTAGCAAAACTTAATAATCAAGAAAAATGTACTATTTGAACAACACATGGAAGTCTTAGCAAATAAAGTACACTGAATACAAAATAAAAACAAATAAAATGATATGAGCGTCGACTTGACGATATATGATGGTGTAGATTTTCTACAATTATATATTTACCAAGAAGATCACCTATTGCACATATACGAAATCAAGCTCAGACTAAATTCGAGAAAATATGTTGGGAAGAAACCACAAAGTACCTATATTCTAGTTGAAAGGTGTTAAATTTCGTTAGTAACTATGCTGATTTGTCCATCTTCACAATGTACACTACATGCAGCAATACAAAAGATTAGTAACTGCAATAGTATCAGTTTACTCAAGAAAGGCTTTTCCATTATATCGTCATAACAAATAGTGAGAAACAGAGGGATTGAGCCTAGCAGGCTGATACTCAGATTCTTTTTATCTTTTGACGGAATGCATTTTCCAATTAACGGTGCATCTCTGGTTTCAGGTTGATGCTGATGTGTGGAAAATTCTGGTTAGGCTCGTACATTACCAACTAACATTAGAAAGGAAGGAATGATGTATTATATTAAATTACAGGGGAAAAAGAAGGCAAATGACTTTAGAATGTAGTGATGCAAACCATGTTCGAGCAATACAAAAAAATGCCAGCATATCCATTTCATCAAGCCATGGTACACCATGGTGTTCACTACTTTGGAGTTCATTGGGAAACGATCAACAGATCTACGTGCAATCTGAGGAAGGAATTAAATTGCAACAGAACAATTACTTGCATATGTGAGAAAACAAATTAATTACAAAGGTCAGGAAATTATTTGCAATCAATCAGGGATATCCATCAAACAAATTAACATAGAATTGATCAGTATATTACTCGGTAGCATTAGTTAGATCCATCCGGACCTTATTGTTATCATGCTTGTGAACATCATGTTCATTTTATGCCTCCAGGACCGCATCCAAGCCTCATAGCACAGCATCAATTTGCACTTCTCACAGAATAATTCATATATACAATTGGTTGCACGAAGTGGAGATGCGGCAGCATTAGGGGCGGAGCGCGAAAATTTCACCAATGGGTTCGTTCCTTGACTCATTATGAGGGTTTGCTATGAATTAATTAAGTTAAATTCTAGTGTCACCATCTTAAAACTTGATTGTAGCACTCAAATATAGGATAATGAATAAACATATGATTTAGCTATAACATATAGATGTTACATTTAAAATTCAAGATGCATGGCATACCTTTGGAGAAAACATTAAATCGATTTATTTTTCCTAAATAGAGTAGCACGAAAATAATTTCATAACTTTAGGTGAAACTTATCATCACCTTGGAAACAATGAAAAAATGATAGGTGAGTTTCACTATTTAAAATAGTTTGATTAAAATAAGATTAATCAATCAAGGTTTAGGGAAAAACAATTGCAAATCTAGGGAAGAGCATACAACACTAACCTATATGAGATTAGATTATACATGTACTAGTGAGAGAAGATGTGGTGATGTAATATTATGAACCTTAAATTTGGACTCAGATCTACCATTGTTGGCAGCCGACCGCTTGCCTCTCGCTACCAGGCAACAAAACGAGAGGGACATGAGATCACATATCATGGTGGGGTGTCGCTGATTTGGGTTGCCATGGAGGGAATTTTAGGAGGTAAGGAAGCATGTGGCCTGCTATGAATCAATTAGGGCTACCTTTGAGACTTTCATTGGGATAATCGACTAAACACATTACAATATTTTTAATTGGACACTTTGCCCTGGGCGGTGTAGCTAATTTCGATGGGTTCAGCGTTGATAGTTTATTGGGTTTACAATATTTTATCTATGTGCATGAACTTGACAGAAAAAAATTGTTGATTTCAACTAAACCCAATGGTTGCACATTAGCTCCCACCCCTGGACAACATGCGTAGAGGCATCATGAGGATAGAGGCAGTAAAAGCGCCAGGCAATCAAAATCCACCAAAACGCACTTGTAGGATGCAATTTCTCCCTAGATCCTATATCTCAAATTGCAGGAGCACAACATAAAAAAAAATTCAAAAATGAAAACCAGCTGCCTTCTTTCTCATCGGATACCTACAATAACTCCACCCTACTTCCTCGAATCTATGGCTGGTAGCACTAGGGTTAATATTGCAGTTCAATCGAAGCATTAAATAACATTTTAGCAGCACAACAAAATCAAATTAACCACAAGCAGTAAGCACTTGAGCCAAAACAATGGAAAATCCTAATACCATAGAACAACAATGACTCCTGATGTGACAAGAATGAGAGCAAAGAGGAGGAGTGGACCGACTCACCTAAAGCTAGAGGAGGAAGCCCCATGTCTGCTTCGTCCAGAGGAGCAGCAAGGTTGTCCGCTGGCCGTTTCTCCCTGCATGTCTACATGAGAAAAGAATAGGTTATAGAAAGGGGAGAGAGAGGACCAAGTCAGGGGATGGGGTGCACTCACCAGACGAGAGGAGGAGGACATGGCCACCAGCGCCATCACCGATGCCCGAAACCCTAGGCATTGGGGAGGTTCGCGGGTGGGCTTTGGTCGCCTCGTGTACCGGATCTAGCCAGATGGGAAGGTGTCGCGGTGCGAGCGGGAGCTCGAAGTGTTCTTCACGGTGGCATGATTCGTCGGACCTCGCCTGAATCAGTCCCGCAGGCAGCGCAACCAGGAACCGCGTGAAGAGAAAGAGATGAGACGCGAGAGGGATTGGTGTGTAGGGGGTGCTGCGGATCCGGCAGCCTTCGAAGCTGTGATCTGGAAGTGCCGGCGGCGAGGTGGATTGGAGAAGGAAGGGGAGGCGGTTAGTGGTGGCGAGGTGGGAGAGATAAGGGGAATCGGTAGCTCTGTTTCTCACACGTCCCTCTCTTCTTTCCTCTGATGATTATTATTTCTTCATATGTACATGGGTCGTGTGCTGCACTGTGCAACATATATGCTCCGTCGTTTATATGCGTATCTACTCTGAATTTTGCAACGTATAGTTAAAATATTGTAGAGTTTGCGTTGCTTTATAGGCGGTATTCTTGTAGTGAATTATAAGGACGTGTGAAATATTTCTATTTCATAAATATTAGCTTGCGTCCTATCAGGCATTTCCTCAGGTCTCCAGCAAATTCTTCAGATGATAATTTTCATCTGGAGACCTGACCTGCAGAAGTGATTAGTTCAATTTCTTCACCACCCACAGCTGAAGGGGTGGTAAAGCATTCATCATCGTGCGAGCACCATATGAGAAAGGGGGCATTGAAGCTAATGCACTTGTCTTAACAGTAGGGGGATTAAAGTACTCATATGAATATGCAGAGAACTGGTTTAAGGATTTATGAACATAATGATTTGAAGAATAACGCTCATATTCATATTCCTTGTAGTTTCCCTGCATGTTAGAAGCATTAGCACTGGTACGAGCATAGTTTTGACCAGTTGAGGATTTTGATCCTCTTGAATACTTTGGTCCTCCTAAGGAATTTGATCTGGGGTTCAAATTCTTCACGGGTGGTGTCATGAGGACATTCACCTGAAGATTTTCAAGGCAACTTTTGGGAACCCAGATTTTCCTCAGGGGAGGCCCATTCCTGCAGTTAGTGCCAACATATCAAGCAAATACTTCACCAGATTGATTTTTGAACAGTTTATAGTTGGAGTCAAATGAGTCATGTGAGGAATATGTTAAATCACATGAAAAGCTTGTTAGATTGGATGGATCAAACGGAGGCCCAGTAGCACCAACCCATGAGGTTTTGGGATACAGCTCAAGTTTCCAATAAGATCCATCAGCATTGAATTTCCTCTCAAAGGTTATTCCTTCTTTCCTCGGGTTCCTGTTCAAGATCTGCTTTTTGAGGACATCACAAAGGGTTTGATGTCCGTTGAGACTTTTGTATATGCCTGTCACATACAATTCCTTCAGTCCTGCATTTTCATCAGTGATATTTGTGTTTTCCTCAAGTGAGGAATTTGACACTACAGGAGCAGTTGAAGAATTTGTAGCAATTGAAGCATTTGATGATTCTAGTGAAGAATTAGCAGTTTCACGTTCAATGCATTTAAGACATGGAGGAATGAATTCAGCTTGAGCAGCGCTGATCTGTTGCGCTGATCATTTTCAATACGAAGATCATCATGAGAAATCCTCAACTTCTCTAGATCAATCTTCCTTTGAAGAAATTCATAGGAAAGTTTCTCATGATCAGCGAGGAGTGTGCCATGACGATCTTGAAGATTATTGAATCTAGACTGAAGACTTCTCATATCTTCAGTGAGGATTTGGGTAAGATTCCTTTCATCATTCAACAGATCATCGCTTCTATCTAGCAGTTTCGGAAGCTTCTCCAGGGCAGTTTGTTGTTTAGTGGCAATGAGAGCAAGTTTACTGTAACTGGGTTCACAGTCACTTGAATCAGAGGAGGAAGCATCATTTGGTACCTTAGAACCTTTTGCCATGAAGCAATAGGTTGGAGCGAAGTCGTCAGCATAGTCATCAGTGTGGATGGTGTTATCATTTTCTCCAAGGTTGAACATTGACTTGCTAACGAATGTGGTTGCAAGTGCAAAACTAGCCTGTCCGGATTTTGAGTCTTCATGAGAACCCTCCTCTTCATCACATTGCTTGGATTCTGCCTCGGAATCCATTTCCTTGCCAATAAGTGCCCTAGCCTTTCTGAAACTAGTCTTCTTGTGCGATGAGGACTTTGATGATGAGGCTTTGGAAGGTTTCTTCTTTTTCTTCGAGTCATCAGAACTTTCATCCTTGTATTTCTTCTTCTTTGATTCCTTTCCCCAACAAGGACAATCAACAATGTAGTGACATGATTTCCTGCATTTGTGGCAAGTTCTTTTCTTGTAGTCCTCACATGAAGATTCTAATTTCCTCATATCTCGTCTTGAAGATTTACCGAACTGGCCACGTCGTGTAAACCTTTGGAATTTCCTCACGAGCATTACAAGCTCCTGTCCAAATTCTTCAGGATCACCAATGCTACCATCCGAATCTTCTTCTTCAGATGAGGAAATTGCTTTGGCATTCAATGCACGTGGTCTAGAATAGCTTGGTCCATATAGATCTCTCTTTTCTTCTTGTTGGAATTTATGAGTATTGAGTCTTTCAAGTATATCAGCTGGATCAAGCATCTTGTAGTCTGTTCTTTCTTGAATCATCAGAACTAAAGTATCAAATGAAGAATCCAAAGATCTTAGCAGTTTCTTCACAACTTCGTGATCAGTGATGTCTCGAGCTCCCAGTGCTTGCAGTTCATTTGATATGTCAGTGAGGCGATCAAAGGTATCTTGGCAGCTTTCATTGTCAAACCTCTTGAAGTGATTGAAGAGATAGCGAAGAACATCAACATGAGAATCACGCTGGGTTGATACTCCTTCATTAACTTTGGACAACCTTGCCCAGATAAGTTTCGCTGAGCCCAAAGCACTCACTCTGCCATACTGGCCTTTTCTCAGATGGCCACAAATGATATTCTTCGCTTGAGAGTCAAGTTGCTTGAATTTCTTCACATCAGCGGAAGAGATAGTAGCAGAGATGATAGGGATGCCATGTTCCACAATATACGAGAGATCATTGTCAATAGCTTGTAGATGCATTTGCATCTTGGTCTTCCAGAAGGGAAAGTCCTTTCCTTCGAAAGTAGGGCATGCTGCAGTAACCTTAATCATGCCTGGAGTCGACATAACTAAAACTCCAGGTGGTTAAACCAAAATCACACAGAACAAGGTAGTACCTTGCTCTGATACCAATTGAAAGTGCGTTATATCGACTAGAGGGGGTGAATAGGAGATTTTTAGAATTTCATCACTGAGGAAATTCCTATTGAGGAAATTACTCACTGATGAGTAACTTACAATGGAAACAGTAAAGGATGAGGATCGCAAAGTTTCACTATAGCAGTTTTTCAGGATGAAGAATATGAAAACAGTTTGCATAGTATGCAGGCACGTAGAAAACAGATGAGGATTAACTTGCGTGAAGAATTTGGGGTTGAGGAATTTTAGAGAAAGTCTTCAGCAAATTCTTCAAATAGTGATAGTGAAAATCATCAACACACAATCTAAGTAATATAAAGAGTTGAGGAAATAGAACCCATTTCACAGTGAAGACAGTGGTTGATGACCTAGTTCCAACTGTTGTGACAGTTGTACATTATGGTACAATACTTATGCATTTTCTCTCTTATTTTCTTCTATGATTTAAGAGAATACTTTTGGGACGATCCACACCTTTATAAAGGAGTAGATGGTATTATTATACGTTGTGTACCTGAGCATGAATAGGGACTCATCCTACACAAGTGTCACTCTGAGGCCTACGGAGGACACCACGCTGGAGATAGAACTGCACACAAGGTATTACAATCTGGTTATAATTTCCCTACTCTCTTCAAGGATGCTCGTAAGTTTGTCTTGTCTTGTGATGTATGTCAAAGAATTGGTAATATTAGTAGATGGTAGGAAATGCCTATGAATTACTCTCTTGTTATTGAACCATTTTATGTTTGGATGTTTTCATTAGATGGGACCATTTACAAAGTCCAATGGGTATACTCATATTCTAGTTGTTGTTGATTATGTTACTAAGTGGGTAGAAGCAATTCCAACTAGTAGCGCTGATCATAAGACTTCTATTAAAATGCTAAAAGAAGTTATTTTCCCTAGATTTGGAGTCCCTACATATTTAATGATTGATGGTGGTTCACATTTCACTATTAGAAAAAGGCCTATAGCTAATATGGACATTAATGGCGCACCATGTATGTGGTGCGCTATTAATGTCCATATTACTAATGGCGCACCTTGTTTCTGGTGCGCCATTACTATCTTTGTCCTGGCCTCACACCCTTTCCTACACTTATCAGTGGCGCACCATGGAAAGTGCGCCATTACGAGTTTTAACTAGTAATGGCGCACCATGGAAAGTGCGCCATTACGAGTTTTAACTAGTAATGGCGCACCACATCCACGGTGCGCCACTACTAAAACTTTTGTCGGTTTTTTTTAAAACTACTAATGGCGCATTCTTACCAGGTGCGCCATTAGTAACCCTGGTTACTAATGGCACATTCTTTCTGGGTGCGCCATTGGTAACCTGGAAGTAGTAGATATTTTTGACAGCCCACTTCACACTCACTTTCCCCCCACTTCATTTTCTCCACCACTTCACTCTCACTAGTCTCGGCTTCTTCCTCCTCCCCACCTCATTTGCACCATATATTCACCGAAATTAAGTGGTTAAATTTCCTTTTTTGATAGGTAAGTAAGGGGAAAGCTTTCTTTATGTTCTAGATCTACTTTTTTCTCCCTCCAACACGTGTACACACTTTTTATGGCCTAGATCTACGTATGTGTTGTGGTGTTGCATATGTTTGTGTTTGCAGGTACTAGTATTTGAAATGCGATAGTTGCCAATATTTTGCCGGAATGTTGATTCTTTTCCGTTTCGGCGAGAATTTGGCACTATGCATTCTTTTTGGTCTTATTTTTAGGCAAAGTCATGCCAAAAAAAAGTATTGGTTCTAACATATAATTTTGTTCTACCCCACAGGCGACTATGGTCCACACGATGACCGAAGGCATTGTGAATAGGTTTTTGAGCTCCGCGAAGGCCGAGATGCTTCAAAAGAACAAGATAGAGATAAGATGTCCGTGTCGAAGATGCAAGCTGAAGAGCCTTATGGACCCGGATTCCAGACAAGTGTGGGACCACCTGCTCGTGCATGGTTTCATCGATGGCTATTGGTGGCAAGGTGATGAAGATGATTATGAAGTCGTCCATGGGGGCCGCAAGAAAAAAGGAAGGACTGCAAGACAATAGTGGCGAGGGCGGGCGAGAAGATGAAGAATCTCCAGGACATGATCATGAAGTAGATGCAGGACAGAGTCATCATGTAGAAGATGCCGGACATGATGATGAGGAAGATCAAGACAAAGGGCATGATCGTGAAGATGAAGATGCAGGAGCAGACGACGATGGACCATCGATGGGTTGGGTGCAGGACCGTCATATTCAAGAGCTGCTTCTCAAGCAGGCGGGTAACGCAAGAGTTGCAGCCCGAGAGAAAGCCAAGCTGGATCAACTGGAGATAGACGTGGTTACTCCATTGTATGAAGGATGCAGGCTCGAGGATACCCGCCTGAAAGTAACGCTCATGGCTCTGGAGATGAAGGTAAAACACAAATGACCGACACATGCTTTGACGAGAACATGTCATTCTGGCACGAACGTCTTCCCATGGGGAACAAGTGCCCGAACAGTTTCGAGGAGGCAAAGAAAACCGTGTGTCCTCTGGATTTACCACATCTGAAATACCATGTGTGCATGAACAATTGCATCATTTATCGGGACGAGCAGGCGGAGTCAACCATATGTCCGGTGTGCGGCGTCACTCGATACAAGAAGAGGAAGAAAGCTCCTCGAAAAGTGGTGTGGTACTTTCCGATCACTCCTCTTCTGCAGCGGTATGATGACCCACAAGCATAGGGGATCAATCGTAGTCCTTTCTGTAAGTAAGAGTGTCGATCCCAAGGAGGAGCAGAAGGATCTGACAAGAGGTTTTCAGCAAGGAAAACTCTGCAAGCACTGAAATTGTCGGTAACAAGTGATTGTGTGGTGAGATGATTCGTAGCAAGCAACAAGTAACAAAAGTAGCAACGGTGCAGCAAAGTGGCCCAATCCCTTTTGTAGCAAGGGACAAGCATGGACAAAGTCTTACCGGAGGAAAAACGCTCCCGAGGACACACGGGAATTTCTGTCATGCTAGTTTCATCATGTTCATATGATTCGCGTTCGTTACTTTGATAGTTTGATATGTGGGTGGACCGGCGCTTGGGTACTGCCCTTACTTGGACAAGCATCCCACTTATGATTAACCCCTCTCGCAAGCATCCGCAACTACGAAAGAAGAATTAAGACAAAGTCTAACCATAGCATTAAACTAGTGGATCCAAATCAGCCCCTTACGAAGCAACGCATAGACTGGGGTTTAAGCTTCTGTCACTCTAGCAACCCATCATCTACTTACTACTCCCCAATGCCTTCCTCTAGGCCCAAATAATGGTGAAGTGTTATGTAGTCGACGTTCACATAACACCACTAGAGGAAAAGACAACATACATCATATCAAAATACCGGACGAATACCAAATTCACATGACTATTATTAGCATGACTTATCCCATGTCCTCAGGAACACAAGTAACTACTCACAAAGCATAATCATAATCTTGATCAGAGGTGTAATGAGTAGCATCAGGGATCTGAAAATAAACTCTTCCACCAAGTAATCCAACTAGCATCAACTACAAAGAGTAATCAACACTACTAGCAACCTTACAAGTACCAATCGGAGTCGCGAGACGGAGATTGGTTACAAGAGATGAACTAGGGTTTGGAGATGAGATGGTGCTGATGAAGATGTTGATGGTGACGAGTCCCCTTCTACGAGAGGAGTGTTTGTGATGACGATGGCGACGATTTCCCCCGCCGAGAGGGAAGTTTCCCCGGCAGGATCGTCTCGCCGGAGCTCTAGATTGGTTCTGCTCAAGTTCCGCCTCGTGGCGGTGGCGAAACCACGAAAAAGCTCCCCTCTGATTTTTTTTCCTGGACGAAACCCACCATATAGCAAAAGAGGGGGGCCAGTGGGCCAGTGGGCTGCCCACAAGCCCCCATGGTGCGGCCTGGGGGCGTGGCCGCACCGTGCAGGCTTGTGGGCACCCCCTGGTGCCCCTCTGGTACTTCTTCGGCCCAGTATTTTTTATATATTGGGAAAAAATCTTTGTTGATTTTCTCGGCGTTTGGAGTTGCATAGAATAGGTATCTCAACTTTTCTCCACTTTCACGCCAGAATTCCAGTTGCCGGTATTCTCCCTCTTCATGTAAACCTTGCAAAATAAGAGAGAAAAGGCATAAGAATAGTACCGTGAAGTGAAATAACATCCAAATAAGCGATAAATATCAACGTGAAAACATGATGCAAAATGGACGTATTACGGTATTTCGCGGACCCTAAGCAAGCAGAGCTCCTGCGTTGGCACGTGGATAGGGAGGAGAAGAAGCGAGAAGATGATGGAAATGATCTAGAGATAAATAGAAAAGACAAGATGCTGAGTCACCCTAAGGATGCGAGCCAGTGGCAAGCGTTGAATTTCGAACACCCAGAATTTGGGGACGATCCAAGGAACATCATGCTGGGCGCGAGCACCGATGGAGTCTGCCCGTTTGCCAGCCAGAGAAGCACACATAGCACCTGGCATGTGTTTGTGTGGATGTACAACCTTTCCCCCTAGATCTGCATGAAGAGGAAGTACATTCACATGAGTATGCTAATTGAAGAGCCGAACAACGAGGGAACGACATCAATCTGTATCTGGGGCTGCTGAAAGAGGAGCTAGACACGCGGTGGAAAACGCCAGCCAATACGTGGGACGTTGCAGCGAAAAAATATTTCCCTATGAGAGCCGCACTGCTCACGACAGTGCACGACTATCTCGGTTACGGATATGTCACGGGGCAGGTGGTCCACGGATTTTGTGCATGCGTCAGGTGCATGGATGACACAACGTATCACCAGCTAGATAGAGATCTCGGGTCTTTGTAAACCCCCACGCATGGGACATCGAAGGTGGCTTCGCGATGATGACGCATGGAGAAAACGCAAGGATATGTTCGATGGTGAAACTGAAACGCAAGGAAATAGACGAGCTGTTGAAAAATTGGAAAGATTGCCCACCGCCGGGAAAGAAGCAAAAGGCGCCAGAGCCGCTTCTGAAGGTATGGAAAACGACGTCTCTTTTCTGGGACTTGCCGTACTGGAATATCCTCCGTGTGCCTCACAGCCTTGATGGCATGCATATCACGGAGAACGTGTGCGAGAGTCTGCTTTGTACCCTGCTCAACATGCCCGAGAGGACCAAAGATGGGCCGAAAGCAAGGGCAGACTTGCAATCAATGGGCATCAGGGAGGAGCTTCACGCAAAACGCCCTAATGATGATGATGACGATGATGATGATGAGGCGAAGGACACGGAAAGTCGTCGCAAAGGCAAAAAGGCCAAGAAGATCGAATATGACTGCCCTCCCGCATGCTTCACTCTAAGTCAGAAGGAGATCGATCAGTTTTTCACCTGCCTCGTACGAGTAAAACTTCCTTACGGCTACACGGGGAAGATAAGCAGATACCTAGACTCAGCGAAGCAGAAGTTCAGCGGGATGAAGTCTCACGACTGTCACGTGCTGATGACGCAGATACTTCCAGTTGCAATCTGTGGGATCATGGACGCGCACGTCCGTGAAACGCTATTTGGCCTATGCAACTTTTTCGACGTCATCTCTCGGAAGTCGGTTGGCGTGAGGCAACTCAGAAGGCTGCAGGAAGAGATCTTGGTGATACTATGCGAGCTTGAGATGTACTTCCCGCCGACATTCTTCGACATTATGGTGCATCTGCTGGTCCATATCGTGGAGGATATCATCGAACTCGGGCCGACATTCCTGCACAGCGTGATGACATTCGAAAGGATGAATGGTGTGATCAAAGGATACGTTCGCTACAGGGCACGTCCAGATGGAAGCATAGCCCAGGGATTTCTGACCGAAGAGTGCATCTCCTTCTGCACCAATTATCTAGGAATCGAGAACCCCGTTGTTCTGCCCGTCAACAGGCACCTCGACAGGCTCGCTGGATGGGGTCACCGCGAGGGTCGCCGCGCAATGCATGTCGACTTCAAGGGTCGACTCGCCGACTTTGAAAGAGCAAACCTAGTCGCGCTACAACACATAGACCTGGTTGGTCCTTGGATGGTAGAGCACAAAACCTTTATTGAGAAGACGTACAATGACCGAGGCCAACAGAGGACGGACGGAGATATAATCAAAGAGCACAACTCATATTTCACGCGTTGGTTGAAGGACAAGATTCTGTCGTACCCTTTACACGAGGATTCTTCCACGGAAGAAAAACTCATATTCGCTTTGTCACAGGGCATCGAGCACAACCTGATGACCTATGAGGCGTACGATATCAACAGGTACACATTCTACACCGACGAAAAGGACATGAAGAGCGATTATCAGAACTCCGGGGTAACGATGGAATCCTACACCGGTAACAAAAAGGACAGATACTACGGAAGGATCGAGGAGATCTGGGAGCTGAGCTACACTGGAGAGCAGGTTGCGATGTTCCGTGTCAGATGGGCCAAGAGCGTACTAAAAGAAGACCGGTATTTCACCACCATGGTTATACACGAAACCAAATCAAAGACCGCGGGAGCAAACGTCACCGTGAAAATTGAGCCATGGGTATTGGCTTGCCAAGTGGACCAATGCTTCTTCATTACCGACCCGTTAAAGCCTAGTCGTGTTGTCGTGAGGAGAGGCAAAAGGAACATCACCAGAATGGATGGAGTCACCAATGAGCAAGACTTCGATAAGTACGGCGACCCGAAGATGGAAGATGACGACAACGATCAAGTAGCACACAACACAAGAAGAAGCAGGACCACCCTACCTAAACGACGTTCGTTCAAGAGAATAATTCAAGGGGTTTCGGGGCTAAATTATTCAACCGCGAGAAAGAAGGGCAAGAAAATCATGGTGAAAAGATAGCTAATTAAGATCGAATCACGACGTGTCGGCTGCGTGTGTGTTTCAGTGGCAAGCTCAATCTCTGATGACTATTATTTCACGTCAGTTGATTTCAACCATGTCATGTAATTCTAAATCTTTGCACCATGTCATGTAATTCTAAAACACATTAGCTCGTTTGGCTCTTCTCGTAGTTCTTAGTGAGAAAATAGATGAAGTAAATAAAAAGTATACTAGATAGTCGGCGAAACTATTACATGCATGCGACTAAAAATCAAAAAAATAGTTAGTAATGGCGCACCAGGGGAAGGTGCGCCATTGCTATCACCTTACTTATGGCGCACCACTAGAAGGTGCGCCATTGCTATCACCTTACTTATGGTGCGCCACTAGAAGGTGCGCAATTGCTATCCCTCCACATTTATGGCGCACCACTAAAAGGTGCGCCACTGAGATGCCACTTATGGCACACCCCTAAATGGTGCGCCATTGCTAATCCTCCACCGTACTATCCCCTTCTTCCCTCCCCTCACTCGCCTCTCCCCCGCATATTCACTCCAACCGCAGCCCTCCCTCCCTCCCATCTCCCCTCGTCCGCCACCGCCGCCGCCCTCCTCGTCAGCCACCGCCGCCGCCCCCTCGTCACTGCCCCAGGCCCCGGCCACCATCGCGACCCCCTCGTCAGCCACCGCCGCCGCCCTCCAAGACTCTACTCCAACACCAGTCTCCCGCCAATGCCCGACTCCCTGCCGACCCGCGCGCGGTCCCCGGCCATCCGCTACGCCGCTTGCATTGTCGCACTCCTGCCGTCACCCCTCGGCTACCTCCGGAGCCCCGTTGCGCGTGGTCGTTGTGCCGACCTGCCGCTGCTGACTCCCGCGCCCACGGCCGACTGCTCGATCTCCTCGACCTGCATCTGCTAATCGACACTGATCCGTGCTCCTCCATCCATAACCCGGTAAGAATCTAGATCAATGTCCTATGTGCTAATGAATAGAAGATGTTCAGTAGTGGAAACTGAGATGGTAAAAATACATGATATTGTTGCTCTCTACACCTTTTAACTCATTTCAAAAGTGTTACGGGATGTTAACTTTGTACCCTAGTAAATATATATAAGATTATGGCATTGCTATCTACCTATTATCCCGTGTCGTGCGCTTCCTTGTGTTGCTTGCCGTCTAAACTCTAAACTTGGAATCTACTCCACTGTGTAGCGCCATTTAGTCAGTATATCCCTCCTATTCACTGGAATTGCACTTCGGATGGGATTGTGTGTCTCGGTCGTGCAAGTTTTAGTTGATCCTTAGGCACTGATTTAGCGAGACCAACGCTGCAATTATGTGCTTGTGTCTGTGAGGGCGCACTCACTGATGAGTGCCGAAAGAGGGTTCTCACCATCATTATTGTAAGGCGAGGATTAGTGTCATTGTCACTTTCTAGTTGGGTTCTTTTGGATACTAGTGGTGTGAGCACTGAATCCTCACATACATACATGCCAAATACTTTTTGGTTAGACTTCTAATATTAGTACCAAGGTGGGACTGGGAATGTGAAATCCCTTGCTTCAGTTCCAACTTGCTCAATGATGCAAGTTGCTAACGCATCATTAGATAACATGAATTTGGTGTTTCTTAACAACTTTACCATATACTATATTATGTGGATAAATAATTGTTGAGCTTTGCCCGACGTTAGTTGTTGTAAACATACTGCCTAAAAGGGTAGTTATCCTAGGTATATACTACCCACCATTGTCCTCAGTAATCTTTGGCAAGTATTTGCATTCTTCTGACCACTTCTCAGTGTGAGTATTTGAGATGGATCCCCTCTTATAGAAGTGAAGCTGTCCTTGAGAGTGTTTTTAGATTCTGTTAGCACCATAGGAAATGTCCTTCAGCATGTTGGTGCCTAAGAAAAAACATGTGACCTTTTTAGTACCAGAGTCCTGGTTACGGTGTTTAACTGGGATTGACTATTGAACCATTAGGTCCCCAAGATTTCATTTACATTGGACAGATAAGACAACTTGGTTAATAACATCTAACTGAAATACAAATATCTTTGAGCTGCTCCTGAATAAAATCGTACAGTACTGAAGAACAATGGTGCGTCACAATTAAGGAGTATATTGTGAGTACTCACATATGCTTAATTAGAGGGAGGCTAGGACTGGCTTGGTTGTCTGATGTACGATCTAGTCCTTCATTGTTATGCTTCCAAAGTCTCAATTTTGATTGTAGTGGTTATGTTAAATTTATTTCTGAGAACTTCTATGCTCAATTTTTGATTGTGAGCTAACTGTTTATGCTTCCAAAGTCTTAATTTTTTGTTTATCTCAGAACTTCTATGCTCATTGCCTTTTGATTCTAGTGGTTATGTTAAATTTATTTCTGAAGTATTTAAATCTTCCATCTTACTATTTTTTGGCATCCTGCTTGTGCAGTAAGGTTGTAATGACTCATATTAGTTACCCCTTTCTCCTAAAACGTAGATTAATTTCAGTTTCGGTTGAGAATTGGGCACTCCTAGGTCACGAAAATTAGCAAAGGTCATGCCCAATTTTCTTGACCTAGAAGGTGCCCGATTCTCAACCGAAACAAAATCCTTATCCTTTCTTGAAAACATAGCTTATTTCTTTTTATTTCTTATGTTTATTTTTTATGTGAGTGAAATGGGTCCAAAATGATCTATTCAAATGTTAGATTACATGACATTATCAATACTACCCCACTACTGGATTAGTGTTATCTTTTTATACTAGCACATTATTTTTGTTTTCTTTTTCTTCACTAAAAGGGCCCTAAAAATGGAACACTGACTATTACTACTTTTTGGTATGCATACGTTGGAACCTCTCGTGTGTCACGTTTTGCGATCCTATGGAGTAAAAGAAAAGTAAAATTGGATACGGTGGAATTATAGTTGGTGATAATTCAACGCCATGCAATAACTCCAGTAGCCTTTTTTCCTATTTAGAGCGAAAATGCCCAACAACGATGAGGCCGGCGGTTCGGGCAAGCCATTCTGGGAGCTGTCCTGGGAGCTGGAGGAAGAACCTCACCGCTATGAGGACGCCGCGGAAGAAACCGATCACGACTACACAACCCCTAGTGGCGTCGAGGATGACACCACTGATGGTGCCGCCGGGGATGCCACCACTAATGATGGCAGCGAACGCACAGATGGCAGCCAACCGAAGAAGCAATGGAAGGACCGGCGCCGAACGTGCTCGACACCGTTAGGGAGGAATTTACTGAAGTGTCCTCCAGTGGGTATCCAATGGCGCCCAATGAATTAGTCAGTGGGTACGCGGGACAACTCGGGTGCATTCTCCGGAGCACCGTCTTGATCAACACCGAAAACCTAAGGCATCAATGCCGAGCGAATTTGCGCAACCTCCTCTTCACGAAGCTGCACGAATGATACAAGTTCCCCGGTGACGTCGCAAACACGCGCACCGCAGGGATTAAAGTGAACAGTGCCGCCCTCACGAAGAATAGCACGACCCTGGCTACTTGGAGAGCCTCGGTGAAAAGAAGGATTCTAAGAGGTGATAGTAATGAGAAGATCAAGGAGACAAATCCTTCGATCAGCGAAGCTGACTACCAGGAGTTCAAGATCAAGTGCGAGAGCCATGCATTCGCTGAATCAAGTCAGTGGGGGATAGATATGCAGGACTTGAACTTAGGGCTCCACAAACTTGGTCCCGGCGGGTACAGATTGGCGGAACCTAAATGGGACAAGGAGGACGCGGAGCGTGCCGAGCAAGGCCTATCACCCCTCTTCGATAAATACCCTGAAAAGCAGACCAGGAACTATGTCAGGGCCCGGTAGAAGGTGGACCCGGTAAAAAAGGAGCTTACCACGGATCCAAAAGTGAAGGAGCTTGAGCATGTTCTGGTAAGGAATACACCCCCGCGTAATTAGCTTCATATGGTTGCATTCTAATTAATGAATTCAAATTTCTAAATGGTTCACGTTCCTTCCGCAGGAAACTAAAAGTAGTAGCGCGGGGTCTCCGAGCTACCCATCTGCCCCTTGGGACAACACTTTAAATAGGGCGTTGAACATAATGAAACACAAGGATAAGCTCAGTAAGCCATCGTCAGCTGGTTGTATGGCTGGCGAAGGCTTGTCCACGAAATGGTCGGAATACTATAAGGCTGGGCGAAAGGACGGAAATACCATCTCGGAAATCCAAGAGCACGAGGTTAAAGAACTCAAGGCACAAGTGGCGCGGATTCCGGAGATAGTCCAAGAGCAAGTGTGAGACCAACTTGGAGCGACGATCACCGCCATTATGCCTTCCTTGCTTGAGGGGCTACGGGGGTGGATTGCGAGCGACCAACAGGGGCCGCCCCCGATTCCCAGCTTCAAGGGTAGCAACTCGCACAACGTGCCGACATCGGTGTCTCCTGCAGAGGCGACATTGCAGGTGCCTCCGGCATCGTTGCCGGTATTGGAGGTTAATGCACCTGTGTATGGGAAGAATATGCCGGCATGCACCTCGGCATCAAGCGTCTCCTCCGTCACTTGCACGCCCGCCGTTGGCGGTGCCTCGACATTAGCCGAGCTCGACGCCATCACGGTAACTATAAGCCTCGGCCGATGACTTCATCTCCTTGCCTTTTTGACTGGGCATCCCTGATGCCCTACATGTTTTCGCAGGGCGCCGCCAACGTTCCATGCACTCTCCTGCACCTCATGGATGGCGAGTTGATGGATGTTGCCAAGGACAAAATCATTGAACCGGGCAACCTCGTGTTCCACGATAATCCGATGGCACCCACCGTGTATAGGGTTCAACTGGTTTGGGTGCTGCGGGGCTGCGAGGACTTGTTACCTCATTATCGACCCGCTGGGGCCGACAAAGATGATGTGATGACCCTCAGCGCCTGCTTAAACTGGTCCATACTTTGGCCAAAGAGCCAGATTCATTTGGGGGCGGGGGACACCACCCCACAGACAACACCGCCAGTCATGCCGGCGCCAAACCATGGTAAGACTGCCGCAATGCTACCGCCGTCAGCTGATCCATACATGCATATGGCACAGGATCTGGACGACAATGATGATACAATTTCCAACGTCGATAAGTACATCAACGAACATGGGTACGGTGACGATGACGACTTGTTCGGGCCTCCTTCTCAAGAACCCAACCCTGCAAAAGACGATGGCGATCTAGATGGTACCGCGGAGAAACCCAATTTCAACAAGCGTTGGCTGTTCAGTTTTCTGGAGACGCCTCCAGCTCCCGCCTTCATCGAGACTCAAATAGCCGAGGTGCGAAATATTATCAGCCCCAACACACTCAAGAAGGTGGTCTCTGAGCAGAACTCGATCCCATTACAACAGAAGAAGCAGAAGGGATGGAAAAGAAAAACTGACAAGGGTGCGAGCCAGCCGGCACCGAGTACGATCCTTGCTCAGGACGGGCCACCAATATCTAACGATATTGAGAGGAGGGTGCATGTGGCGGGTACACCGATGCTACCGACTAATATGCTCAATGATACAACCAGTGCTATGCGGAGTCTACATGACGCTGTTCTTTATATGGAGAAGCGGCGTGTCTCCAAGAATGATGTGGCATACCTGGTTTTCGTGGCCAAGGTGCGAGAGGGCAAGGACTTTGTCGATAGCAACATCGAGCGTATGATCGTCTTGCGGTTTGATGACATCTTCGCTATGCTTAACATTTATCCGCTGCACTACACCTTCATTCAGCTATTTTCGCTCAGTATGGAGATGCGGATCATTAGAGACAAGACCCCGGACATCGTGATAGTCGACCCCTTCTACATGTGTGCCAAGCTCTTGGACGGCGCTGGGGACCGGAAAGTCACGAGATCATACCTCGAAGGCGTCATTCTGGCGAACGCAGATAAGGATAACTTCCTCGTGCCTTATTCTTCTGAGTAAGTCATCCCCTCATCGCCCCGTAACATAAGATTTCTTAGATTTCGATAATTTTTTTTTCTAACATTCCGTGTTTTGTGTGTTGGGTAACGTAGCATAAATTCAAAATTTTCCTACGCATATTCAAATCTTCCTATGGAGAGACCAGCAACGAGAGAGGGTAAGAGCATCTTCATACCTTTAAAGATCGCTAAGCGGAAGCGTTACTAGAACGCGGTTGATGGAGTTGTACTCGCAGCGATTCGGATCGCGGTGTGATTCCGATCTAGTGCCGAACTACGGCACCTTCGCGTTCAACACACATGCAGCCCGGTGACGTGTCCCCCACCTTGATCCAGCAAGGAGGAGGGAAAGGTTGGGGAAGAACTCCAGCAGCACGACGGCATGGTGTCGATGGAGAGACGAGGTCTCCCGGCAGGGCTTCGCCAAGCACCGGCAGAGAGGAGGAGAAAGAAGGGCAGGGCTGCGCCGAGGGAGAGGGAGAAGTCTGTCTCCCAAGGGCCAAAACCCCTCTCTATTTATAGGAGGAGTGGAATGGGCTGCGCCACCCCTAGGGTTCCCTCCCTAGGGGCCGGCGGCCACCAGATGGGAAAGGGGGGCGGCGGCTAGGGTGGGGAGGGGGTGGCGCACCACCTGGTGGGCCTTAGGCCCACCTGGCTTAGGGTTTGCCCCCCCTTTTCTCTCCCCCATGCATTCGGCTGAGTGGGGAGGCACACCAGCCCACCTAGGGGCTGGTTCCCTTCCCCATTTGGCCCACCTTACCTCCCGGGGTCGTTGCCCCCCTTCGGTGGACCCCCGGGGCCACCTCCGGTGGTCCCGGTACGTTACCGGTGATGCCCGAAACACTTCCGGTATCCGTAACCATCCGTCCTATATATCAATCTTTACCTCCAGACCATTCCAGAGCTCCTCGTGATGTTCGGGATCTCAACCGGGACTCCGAACAACTTTTGGTAACCTCATATAACAATTCCCTATAACCGTAGCGTCATCGAACCTTAAGTGTGTAGACCCTACGGGTTCGGGAGACAGGCAGACATGACCAAGACGCCTCTCCGGCCAAAGACCATCAGCGGGGTCTGGATACCCATGGTGGCTCCCACTTGCACCACGATGATCTCATCGGATGAACCACCATGTCAAGGATTCAATTAATCCCGTATACGATTCCCTTTGTCTGTCGGTATAGAACTTGCGCGAGATTCGATCGTCGGTATACCTATACCTTGTTCAATCTCGTTACTGGTAAGTCTCTTTACTCGTTCCGTAGCACGTCATCGTGTGACTAACTCCTTAGTCACATTGAGCTCATGATGATGTTCTACCGAGTGGGCCCAGAGATACCTCTCCGTCACACGGAGTGAAAAATCCCGATCTCAATTCGTACCAACCCAACATACTCTTTCGGAGGTACCCGTAGTACACCTTTATAGTCACCCAGTTACGTTGTGACGTTTGATACACCCAAAGCACTCCTGCGGTATCCGGGAGTTGCACAATCTCACGATCGAAGGAAAAGATACTTGACATTAGAAAAGCTATATCATACGAACAATACGATCTAGTGCCATGCTTAGGATTGGGTCTTGTCCATCACATCATTCTCCCAATGATGTGAACCCGTTATCAGTGACATCTAATGCCCATGATCAGGAAACCATGATCATCTATTGACTAACGAGCTAGCCAACTAGAGGCTTGCTAGGGACACATTGTGATCTATTTATTCACACATGTATTACTGTTTCCTGTTAATACAATTATAGCATGAAGAATAGACGATTATCATGAACAAGGAAATATGATAATAACCAATTTATTATTGCCTCTAGGGCATATTTCCAACAGTCTCCCACTTGCACTAGAGTCAATAATCTAGTTTACATTGTGATGTATCGAACACCCATAGCATTATGGTGTTGATCATGTTTTGCTCGTGGAAGAGGTTTAGTCAACGGGTCTGCAATATTCAAACCCGTGTGTACTTTACAAATATCTATCACTCCACTCTGAACATGGTCCTGGATGGAGTTGTAGCGGCGTTTGATGTGCTTCGTCTTCCGCTGAAACCTGGGCTCCGGGGCTATGGCAATGGCCCCAGTGTTATCACAGAAGAGTGTCATTGGACCCGACGCGCTTGGAACCACTCCAAGGTCGGTGATGAGCTCCTTCATCCAAATTCCTTCATGAGCTGCTTCTAAAGCAGCTATGTACTCCGCTTCACATGTAGATGCTGCCACGACTTCTTGCTTGCTGTTGCACCAGCTCACTGCCCCACCATTCAACACATATATGTATCCGGTCTGTGACTTAGAGTCATCCGGATCTGTGTCGAAGCTAGCATCGACGTAACCCTTTATGACGAGATCTTCGTCACCTCCATAAACGAGAAACATTTCCTTAGTCCTTTTCAGGTACTTAAGGATATTCTTGACCGCTGTCCAGTGTTTCATACCTGGATCACTTTGGTACCTCCCTACCAAACTTATGGCAAGGTTTATATCAGGTCTGGTACACAGCATGGCATACATTAGAGAGCCCACGGCTGAAGCGTAGGGGACAGAACTCATCTTCTCTCTATCTGCTGCCGTGGTCGGCGACTGAGTCTTACTCAATCTCATACCTTAAAAAACTGGCAAGAACCCTTTGTTTGAGTTTTCCATATTGAACTTCTTCAATATCTTGTCAAGGTATGTACTTTGCGAAAGACCTATGAGGCGTCTTGATCTATCTCTATTGACCTTGATGCCTAATATGTATGCAGCTTCTCCAAGGTCCTTCATTGAAAAACTCTTGTTCAAATAGGCCTTTATGCTCTCCAACATCTCTATATTATTCCCCATCAATAATATGTCATCCACATACAGTATGAGGAAAGCTACAGAGCTCCCACTCACTTTCTTGTACAGACAGGCTTCTCGGTAAACCTGTATGAACCCAAACACTTTAATCACCTCATTATGCGAATGTTCCAACTCCGAGATGCTTGCACCAGCCCATAGATGGAGCGCTGGAGCTTGCACACTTTGTTAGCACCCTTAGGGTCGACAAAACCTTCTGGTTACATCATATACAACTCTTCCTTAAGGTTCCCGTTAAGGAACGCTGTTTTGACGTCCATTTGCCAAATTTCATAATCATAAAAGGCGGCAATTGCTAACATGATTCGGACTGATTTCAGCTTCGCTACGGGAGAGAAAGTCTCTTCGTAGTCAACTCCTTGAATTTTTCGAAACCCCTTTGCGACAAGTCGAGCTTTGTAAACGGTTACATTACCGTTTGCATCAGTCTTCTTCTTGAAGATCCATTTATTTTCTATGGCTCGCCGGTCATCGGGCAAGTCCACCAAAGTGCATACTTTGTTCTCATACATGGATCCTATCTCAGATTTCATAGCCTCAAGCCATTTGTTGGAATCCGGGCCCGCCATCGCTTCTTCATAGTTCGAAGGTTCACCATTGTCTAACAACATGATTTCCGTCACATGGTTGCCGTACCACTCTGGTGCGGAGCGTGCCCTTGTGGACCTTCGCGGTTCAGTAGTAACTTGATCTGAAGCTTCATGATCATCATCATTAACTTCCTCTTCAATTGGTGTAGGCGCCACAGGAACAACTTCCCGCGCTGCGCTACTATCCTTTTCGAGAGGGGGTGTAATTACCTCATCAAGTTCTACCTTCCTCCCACTTACTTCTTTCGAGAGAAACTCTTTCTCTAGAAAGGATCCGTTCTTGGCAACAAAGGTTTTACCTTTGGATCTAACATAGAAGGTATACCCAATAGTTTCCTTATGGTATCCTATGAATACGCATTTCTCCGCTTTGGGTTCGAGCTTTTCTGGTTGAAGTTTCTTCACATAAGCATCGCAGCCCCAAACTTTAAGAAACGACAACTTAGGTTTCTTGCCAAACCATAGTTCATAGGGTGTCGTCTCAACGGATTTAGACGATGCCCTATTTAAGTGAATGCTGCAGTTTCTAATGCGTATCCCCAAAATCATAGCGGTAAGTCGGTAAGAGACATCATAGATCGTACCATATCTAATAAACTGCAATTACGACGTTCAGACACTCCGTTGCGTTGCGGTGTGCCAGGTGCGTCAGTTGTGAAACGATTCCACACTTCCTTAGGTGTGTGCCAAACTCGTGACTCAAATATTCTCCTCCACGATCAGATCGTAGACACTTAATTTTTCTGTCATGTTGATTCTCGACCTCACTCTGAAATTCCTTGAACTTTTGAAACGTCTCAGATTTTTGCTTCATCAAGTAGATATACCCATACCTACTCAAATCATCGGTGAGAGTGAGAACATAACGATAACCACCGCGAGCTTCAACGTTCATTGCACCACACACATCAGTATGTATTATTTCCAATAAGTCGGTTGCTCTCTCCATTATTCCTGAGAATGGAGTCTTAGTCATCTTGCCCATGAGGCATGGTTCGCATGTGTCAAATGATTCAAAGTCAAGAGACTCTAATAGTCCATCAGTATGGAGCTTCTTCATGCGCTTAACGCCGATATGACCAAGGCGGCAGTGCCACAAGTATGTGGGACTATCGTTATCAACTTTACATCTTTTGGTACTCACACTATGAATATGTGTAACATCACGATCGAGATTCATCAAGAATAAACCATTCACCAGCGGAGCATGACCATAAAACATATCACTCATATAAATAGAACAACCATTATTCTCTGACTTAAATGAGTAGCCGTCTCGCATTAAGCAAGACCCTGATACAATGTTCATGCTTAAAGATGGTACTAAATAACAATTATTAAGGTTTAAAACTAATCCCAAGGTAGATGTAGAGGTAGCGTGCCGACGGCGATCACATCGACCTTTGAACCATTCCCGACGTGCATCGTCACCTCATCCTTGGCCAGTCTCCGCTTATTCCGCAGTTCCTGCTTTGAGTTGCAAATATGAGCAACAACACCGGTATCGAATACCCAGGAGCTACTACGAGCGCTGGTAAGGTACACATCAATAACATGTATATCACATATACCTTTAACGTTGCCGGCCTTCTTGTCCGCTAAGTATTTGGGGCAGTTCCGCTTCCAGTGACCTTTTCCTTTGCAATAGAAGCACTCAGTCTCAGGCTTGGGTCCATTCTTTTTCTTCTTCCCGGCATCTGGCTTACCGAGCGCGGCAACAGCTTTGCCGTATTTCTTGAAGTTCTTCTTACCCTTGCCTTTCTTGAAATTAGTGGTCTTGTTGACCATCAACACTTGATGGTCTTTCTTGATTTCTACTTCTGCAGACTTGAGCGTCGAGTACAACTCGGGAATGGTCTTCTCCATCCCTTGCATGTTGTAGTTAAGCACAAAGCCTTTGTAGCTTGGTGGGAGACACTGGAGGATTCTATCAATTATAGCATCATCCGGAAGTTCGACTCCAAGTGAAGTCAAACGACCGTGTAACCCAGACATTTTGAGTATGTGCTCACTGACAGAACTGTTCTCCTCCATCTTACAACTAAAGAACTTGTCGGAGACTTCATATCTCTCGACATGGGCATGAGCTTGAAAAATTAGCTTCAGCTCCTGGAACATCTCATATGCCTCGTGGTGCTCAAAACGCCTTTGGAGCCCCGTTTCTAAACTGTATAACATGCCACACCTAACCAGAGAGTAGTCATCACTTAGCATTTGCCAGACGTTCAGAATGTCCTGGGCTGCTGCGGGAGCGGGAGGTTCACCTAGCGGCGCATCAAGGACATAAGCCTTTTTAGGTGCTTCAAGGATGAGCTTCAAGTTGCGAACCCAGTCCGCATAGTTGCTACCATCATCTTTGAGCTTGTTTTTCTCTAGGAATGCGTTGAAATTGAGGTTGACGTTGGCCATCTACAATATTTATAAAGACAACTTTTAGACTAAGTTCATGACAATTAAGTTCATTTAATCAAATTAAGTATGAACTCCCACTTAAATCGACATCCCTCTAGTCATCTAAGTGATACATGATCCATGTTGACTAACCCGTGTCCGATCATCACGTGAGACAGAATAGTGACCATGGTGAGCAACTTCATGCTGATCGTATTCAACCATCCGACTCATGTTCGACCTTTCGGTCTCTTGTATTCGAGGTCATGTCTGTACATGCTAAGCTCGTCGAGTCAACCTAGGTGTTTCGGGTGTGTAAATCTGGCTTACACCCGTTGTATGCGAACGATAGAATCTATCACACCCGATCATCACGTGGTGCTTCGAGACAACGAACCTTCGCAACGATGCACACTTAGGGGAATACGTTCTCGAAATTTTAAGAGGGATCATCTTATTATGCACCCGTCGTTCTAAGAAATAAGATGTAAAACATGATAAACATCACAATGCAATCATATAGTGACATGATATGGCCATTATCATCTTCGCCCTTTCGATCTCCATCTTCAGACATCGCATGATCATCATCGTCACCGGCGTGACACCATGATCTCCATCATCGTGTCTCCGTGAAGTCGTCACGCCAACTACTACTATCACTACTACTATAGCTAACCGTTAGCAATGAAGTAAAAGTAGTAAGCACATGGCGTTGCATGTCATACAATAAATTAAGACAACTCCTATGGCTCCTGCCGGTTGTCATACTCATCGACATGCAAGTCGTGAAAACTATTAGAATAACATGATCATCTCATACATCATACATGCAACATCACAACTTTGGCCATATCACATCACATGTCAAACCCTGCAAAAACAAGTTAGACGTCCTCTAATTGTTGTTGCAAGTTTTACGTGGCTGATTTGGGTTTCTAGCAAGAACGCCTTCTTACCTACGTGACAGCCACAACGATGATATGCCAAAGCTATTTACCCTTCATAAGGACCCTTTTCATCAAATCCAATCCGACTAGAGTAGGAGAGAGAGACACCCGCTAGCCACCTTTATGCACGGTGTGCATGTCTGTCGGTGGAACCAGTCTCACGTAAGCGTACGTGTAAAGTTGGTCCGGGCCGCTTCATCCCACAATACCGCCGGAAAAGAATAATACTAGTAGCGGCAAGCAAATTGACAAATCATCGCCCACAACTTTTGTGTTCTACTCGTGCATGGAATCTACGGATAGAAAACCTGGCTCGGATGCCACTGTTGGGTAACGTAGCATAAATTCAAAATTTTCCTACGCATATTCAGATCTTCCTATGGAGAGACCAGCAACGAGAGAGGGGTAAGAGCATCTTCATTCCTTTGAAGATCGCTAAGCAGAAGCGTTACTAGAACGCGGTTGATGGAGTCGTACTCGCAGCAATTCGGATCGCGGTGTGATTCCGATCTAGTGCCGAACTACGGCACATCCGCGTTCAACACACGTGCAGCCCGGTGACGTCTCCTGCACCTTGATCTAGCAAGGAGGAGGGAGAGGTTGGGGAAGAACTCCAGCAGCACGACGGCGTGGTGTCGATGGAGAGACGAGGTCTCCCGGCAGGGCTTCGCCAAGCACCGGCACAGAGGAAGAGAAAGAAGGGCAGGGCTGCGCCGAGGGAGAGGGAGAAGTTTGTCTCCCAAGGGCCAAAACCCCTCTCTATTTATATGAGGAGGGGGAGGGGCTGCGCCACCCCTAGGGTTCCCTCCCTAGGGGCCGGCGGCCACCAGATGGGAAAGGGGGGCGACAGCTAGGGTGGGGAGGGGGTGGCGCACCACCTGGTGGGCCCTAGGCCCACCTGGCTTAGGGTTTGCCCTCCCTTTTCTCTCCCCCGCGAATTGGGCTGAGTAGGGAGGTGCACCAGCCCACCTAGGGGCTGGTTCCCTTCCCCACTTGGCCCACCTTACCTCCCGGGGTCGTTGCCCCCCTTCGATGGACCCCCGGGGCAACCTCCGGTGGTCCTGGTGGTCCCGGTACGTTACCGGTGATGCCCAATAGAGTTCTTGATTGATATTTTACCTTATGAATGAATTGTTACTCTAGCATAAGATAGCCTATGTCAATATGTGTTGCTGTTCTAAATATAACCATGATGCCTTCATGTCGGGTTTTTTTTATCGACACCTCTATCTCTAAACATGTGGGCATATTTATCGATCTTGGCTTTCGCTTGAAGACAAGCGAGGTCTTAGCTTGGGGGAGTTGATACGTCTATTTTGCATCTTCTGATATATGAAGGGTTTTGACGTGGAAAAAATCGTATCAGAACTTTCGGGGCGAACCGCCGTCGTCTCGAGGCGGAACTTCGATAGAACCAGTCTAGAGCTCCGACGGAGCTATTCTGCGAGGGAAACTTCCCTCCCAGACGGGAAATCGAAGCCATCGTCCTCACCAACGATCCTCTCATTGAGAGAGGGTCAATCTCCATCAACATCTACATCAGCACCATCTCCTATCCAAACCCTAGTTCATCTCTTGTATCCGATCTTTGTCACAAACCTCAGATTGGTACGTGGGGGTTGCTAGTACTGTTGATTACTCCTTGTAGTTGATGCTAGTTGGTTTACTTGGTGGAAGATCATATGTTTAGATTCTTAATGATTATTAATACTCCTCTGATTATGAATATGAATATGATTTATGAGTAATTATGTTTATTCCTGAGGGCATGGGATAAGTGTTTCTATAAGTAATCATGTAAATTTGGTATTTGTTCGATATTTTGATGAGATGTATGTTGTCTCTCCTCTAGTGGTGTCATGTGAACATCGACTACATGACACTTCACCATTATTTGCATGTGGGGACCCCGACTTACGCATCGAGATCGCCGAATGCATGTGTACAGTGATCCCAAAGATCAATGCTCACTGAACACACACATACTGAATGACAAGAGTCTTACATCTAAAATTAACGTTCGATACAATAAAGGACCATCATGGTCAAGTATTACATAGATAGGGCCAAGAAGGCCAAACACACCAACATAACTACTAGCGGAATACTTGGTAGTAAACGGGAACCCATGGCATCAGCCTTAACCAACAGGCATTCTGACTGGGAAGCGTCCTAGTTCGTGTGTCAGTCTTTGACGAAGAATTCTTCTCCATACTCTAGTTCGTCCATGTGTGGCCAATAAAATAACCAGTGGCAAGACAATGAGTACATTGAATGTACTCGCAAACATAACATGATATGGTAATGCAGTATGTACGATAATAAGGTAATATGAAGCCTTTGCAAAAAGCAAGTTTTAGGTGAAAATGAGCATGGTCAATTACTTATATGGATATGCATCATAAGCTAGATGCTAATCATGATTACGGGTCACATATGTCGTCATATCTACGGAGGGCTGAACACCACAGGTTCACCTTATATGCCAAGTCTCCAGACTTGTCATATCATCTTACTCAGATAACACCTTAATACACTCACACACACACTTGGTTTATGCGGAAATGAGTGGACGTAGTTTAAGCAGCACCACCCAACTGTCCTTGACCGTGGACACGTCTATTCGAATAGTTTTACACTCTGCAGAGGTTGTACGCTATACCCATGAGATCCGGGAAACTTCCGTGTCATCCATGACTCGCGGTATATAACATACCCGAGGTAAGTACCCGATCAATGCCTTTCCACCAACGACACTAAACAAAGAGTCCGCTCGATTGGTACCCAGCCCACATGATGTACATCTGACGAGCACCAACTCTGGACCGTATCATCCATGCAGGGACCAACCGTGTGCCTGAAACACGTAAAAACGGCCTAGTCGTCCTACCTGGCATGACCCCGTCATGAGAGTGACCATATCACTCCGACCACTAGTAATGCAGGTTCTTTGCTAGCACCGACCAAAGCAATCAACAAAGCCCCGTCCCATAAAGGAGTATCATGGTCGCACATGTAAGGTTGGGACGGTCGACACAGCATAAATCTAATCCCATTTTCGAAACCACTCACACAAAACCTTTCTGGTACACCACTTCCTTCTTAAGTGGTCATCCAGCTCAACACCATCACCCTCAGGCATTAGTGGCACCCCACGGGGTTTTCGAAAAAAATCTTTGATTTCACCTCAGTGTTACCATCACCATGCATATCCTCATCCTATGCATAGCACTACTACAACTTGTCAACTTTTCTCAGCGTGACCCTCGTAGATGGTTGGGTCATGCTCTATGCAAGTGCTCCGGAGGAGCCTTCGGTAACACCATGCCGGCGTGTACCGATTAATCATGACTACATGCATCGGGACATAATAATCAACATGTCATGTATAAAACATTTTCTCAGACATGGTAAAGGGGTTGTTGCCATTGTCAGCTAGGTATCTAGGTCTTCAAGTCTTCGGGTCCAAGGCCTTCGTCAAATGCGTGATCTATCATCGTAATAATAATAATAAGCACACTCAAAACATAGCACAAACTCATTTTAAAAAATGTTAACCTGTTTTGAGAAATTCTATCTTTAGTTTAAAAAATGTTTGTTATTGTTTTCGAAGTAAAAAAGGTATTTTTAAAGTCTTACTAACAGAAGCTGTAAATACTCAAACTAGGTTTTTAATAAAAGTTGTGCATAAAAGTCTTTACAAAAATTTACATAACTGCACTAATAAATTCTAAATATTTTTAGAAGAATTATGGTGGAAAATATTTGAATTTAAATAAATATATTATCCTGTAGAATTAATCTAAGAACATGGTTTAAAGAAAAAGAAAGAGGGCTCAGCCCCTGGCTTGGCTCGACCAATAGCTAGGCCGGCCCAACTAGCCAACCGGCCAGCCTAGGCGCGCGCGTCGTCAGGCTAAAACCTGACTGGCGGGCCCCTGCGATTAGCGACACAGAGAGGAGAGAGGGGAAGAGACTAGCTACAGACAGGTGGGACCCTCCTGTCGGGGTCGTCTTCCGCCTCCAATCAGAGAGGAGGGGGAGGCACGCAGGCGGCGGCTCCGACGTCCTCGTAGCCAAGTGAGCACAGAAAAGGGCTCGTGGCATCTCCGCCTACCTGGTAGGGGTAGAGGGACCGACGAGTAGGGCCTGAGTTACCAGCGATGACGAGGCCATGGCATAGAAGCTTCGGGTTGAGGTGGAGAAGGGGGTTCCGTGCGGGGAGAAGCTCGGGGGAGTGGTGGAGAGGGGTCTTGAGCTCGCTGTGGTCACGGGGAAAGCAAGAGGAGCTCAAGAGCGAGCCTGTAGCCCGAGATTGATGGAGCTCCGACGTGGCGGCACCTTGGTCGATCTCGAGCACCGGGTCTCTCCTTGCTCAAGTGGGGATGCTAGGGGCTCGATTGGTGGTTGGAGGAGAGGTGTGAGGTGCTAGAACGACGGGGGAAGCCTATTTATAACGTGGCGACGGGGCACCGAGTGGGGAGCGTCGGTGGTTTTTGCCACGGCTACAGGAGAGGGAGAGAGGGCTAGGGGACCAAATCACGGTTTGCGGACGTGGTTTAGGAGTTCCACAGACCCAACGGGAGGAGCGGGGGCAGCTGTGCAGGCGTGTTGCGGGGCCTCGCCCACCTGACCTAATCGAGAGCGCGTGGGCACACGTTTCCTGAGTCAGTTGAGAGGAAAAGAGAGGGTCCCTGAGGCTGCCCTGAGTCGGGTTGATGTCGGGGGCAAGGAGATACGTCGAGGGGAGGTGAGAACCGACTGGGGCTGGCCACCCTAGCTTCGGGTGTGCTCTGGGGCTGGCAGGCTCTACGTGCTTTGGCCTTATCTGGCGTGCCTGTGGGGTGGGTTAGATGCCCCTTGGTTGCTAGGAACGGAGAAGATCGGTGCTGGTCAAATGGAGGTGCTTAAAGAGGTTCTGTCAGCATTGAACCAGGAACAAAATTGGGTTTTTTTGGCTTACTCACTTGTAACCAAGGAGGGGCCACTCGTCTGCAATCGAGGAGTGGTGCTGGCAGTCTGTGCTAGGAGTTTGGAGAGAAGGGTGTGGGTGTAGATAGTGCTAAATGTTGTTTGACCCATCTGGCTGAAGGTGTTTGATCTGGGTTTGGGGAAGCTAACCTTTACCAAAGTGTTGAAAGTTAACAGGATTGAGTTTTAGGCAAGATTAAGATGCTCTACTGCTACCTCTTGAGCTTGCGTTGGTTTTTCCCTTGAAGAGGAAAGGTTGATGCAGCACAGTAGCAGTAAGTATTTCCCTCAGTTTGAGAACCAAGTTATCAATCCAGTAGGAGTATCAAGCCAAGTCTCCAAAGTACCTGCGCAAAAATAGCAAACTTGCACCCAACGCTAAAAGGGGTTGTCAATCCCTTCACGATTGATTTCAAGGTGAGATCTGAAGGCGGAAAGTGCAACAAAGTAAACGTGTAGGGAAGAAAATATGATGTGAGGTAGACCCGGGGGCCATAGTGTTCACTAGAGGCTTCTCTCATGATAGCAAATATTACAGTGGGTGAACAAATTACTGTCGAGCAATTGATAGAACCGCGCAATGTCATGACGATATCTAAGGCAAAGATCATACATATAGGCATCACGTCCGAGACAAGTAGACCGATACTTTCTACAACTACTACTATTACTCCACACATCGATCGCTATCTAGCATGCATCTAGTGTATTGAGTTCATAACAAACATAGTAACGCCTTAAGCAAGATGACATGATGTAGAGGGGTAAATTCATGCAATAGATATAAACCCCATCTTTTTACCCTTGATGGCAACAACACGATGCGTGCCTCACTACCCCTTCTGTCACTGGGTGAGGTCACCGCACGGTATGAACCCAAAACCAAGCACTTCTCCCATTGCAAGAATTATAGATCAAGTTGGCCAAACGAAACCCACAACTCGAAGAGAATTACAAGGATATGAAATCATGCATACAAGAGATCAGAAGATGCTCAAATAAGATTCATAGATAATCTGATCATAAATCCACAATTCATAGGATCTAGATAAAGACACCGCAAAAGAAGATTACATCGGATAGATGTCCATGAAGATCATGGAGAACTTTGTATTGAAGATCCAAAAGAGAGAAGAAGCTATCGAGCTACTAGCTATGGACCCGAAGGTCTGTGGTAAACTACTCACGCATCATCGGAGAGGCAATGGTGTTGATGAAGAATCCCTCCGTGTACGAATCGCCCCTCCGGCAGGGCACCAGAACGTTCCCCAAACGGGATCTTGCGAAGACAGAAGCTTGCGGCGGTGGAAAAGTATTTTCGTGGCTCTCTCCCGTGGTTTCAGATTTTTTGGGGATTTAGGAAGAAGTAGGGAAAAGGAGGCACAGGGGGCCCACAAGGCTTCTAGGGGCCCCCTAGGCCGCGGCTAGGGGGCTTGTGGCCTCCCCTGGTGCCCTTTGCCTTGGTTCTCAAGCTCCCTGTGTATCTTATGTTCCGGAAAAAATCTTTTTGGAGGTTTTATTCCGTTTGGACTCCGTTTAATATTCTCCTCTGAAAAAGGTCAAAAACACGGAAAAAAAAGGAACTGACACTTGGCCCTGAGTTAATAAGTTAGTCCCAAAAAAGATATAAAATGCATACAAAACATCCAAATTTTGACAAGATAATAGCATGGAACCATCAAAAATTATAGATACGTTGGAGACCTATCATCTACCAAATTTGAGCTCAGTTGGCCAAGTTTGGTAGTGTAAACTTGAAAACACCGCCAAATGGACAGTTCTACCTTATTAAGATAAAATATGAGCAAATTCATCCCCACAAATCCAATTCTTGGCAGGGTTTCCTCATTTGGGGTATTGAGCACTCTTGCAAAGTTTTAGGCCATCTCGATAAAATTTGCAATGTAGAGATGCTTCAACCTGAATCTAGACAGGAAATGTTTTAGGATTATTTGGTGAACCACACCACCTTGGAATGAGGTGAAACTTGGCATGATCACTAAATATAGTTTGGGAAACATGCTAGAGTTTTCTGGGAATTTACTGAGAATATTTCCTTTGGAAAGATTTCAAAAGTACAAAATAGATAGAATAGGTTTTCAAAGGTTTGCTCAATTATTTTGAAAATAAATAAGGGTTAAAAATCATATGTACGAAAAATATATGTCCTATTAGCATCTCCAAATTTTCTCAGATTTTTCTAAGGTAGAAAAATAATTTTGCACTCAGGAATATCATTTTTGGCCTCATAAAAGGACATGCAAATTAAATAGAAAAGTATTTTGTAAAATAATTATTTTATGATTTTGGAGAGTTATAATAGTGCTAGAACCAATATACAATCTTTTGGTGAAGGCACCTGTAACACCCAAGATGCGGTCCTATCCTTATTTTGGCACGAGGGCCTCGACATGGATAGAAACGCATCTCATCGTTTCGCAAGAATGGTTATCGTTACTAGTACATGCACTAAAAAGATGAGTATAAAGAGTTGGCTTACACTCGCCACAAGCTACATCAGAATCACATCAGTAGAATTCATACAATCATCATGAAGAAGAGCAGGGTCTGTCTACGGACGAAAACAAACGATAAAAGAACGACGTCAATCCTTGCTATCCCAGGTTGCCGGCCTGGAACCCATCATAGATCGACGAAGAAGAAAAAGAATAAGAAACTCCAAATGAACAATCAGCGCGCTCGCATCAAGTAACCCTTTACCTGTACCTACAACTGGTGTTGTAGTAATCTGTGAGCTAGAGGGACTGAGCAATCTCATTTCCAAAGGTATCAAGACTAGCAAAGCTTAATGGGTGAGGTAAGGTTAAGTGGTGAGGTTGCAGCAAGCGACTAAGCATTTATTTGAGGTGGCTAACTACCGAGTACAAGAATAAAAGAGGGGGATGATCTATGCATACCGTACGTGAACAAATGATGATCAAATGAATGATCCTGAACATCTACTTACGTCAGAGATAACCCCACCGTGTCCTCGATCGGAGAAGGAGCTCACGAAAGAGAGAGTCAGAGTTACACACTCACTTGGCAAGTTTTAGTTAAGTTAACTTCAAGTTATTTAGAACCGGATGTTATTTAGAACCGGATGTTAAACAAAGTTGCCACATACCCGCGGGAACGGCTTTCTGAAATATTTAACCCTGCAGGGGTGCTCCAACTAGTCCATCACAAACTACCACACGCTACGACGGCTGACCTCGATCAGGGAAACTCCTGATCTCCTCGGGTTCCTATTGGAAAACCTCAACCTCGAGATAACCCAAAGCATCCTCAGAATCCCTCGCACAAGACGCTCGACAAAGGTAAAACAGGTTCAGCAAGGCCGCCTGATAGGAGTCGCGTATCTCGTTCTCAGGACATGACGGATGAGCGATGGTTACCACGCCAAATGCTGAGTTGCCCCGGGTGGCGTTAATAAGCTTCTCTGTTTTGGACCAGCACCCTCAGCACTGGCACTCCCTGTATTATGTTGAATTACTCCTCGGGTAGCGCTAACTCCCTATGTTTTTCAGTATTAACAGAATTATTATTTTGGGCAAATATAGTACCAATGTTGGGCCTTGCCATATGAGATTTATCCCAAACCGAGAATCTAGGGTGTCCCCATAACAATCCCAAGCATGTTAGGAGCGCTCATTTATGGAACATAACACCAGTAGCCGAAACTAGTGGCAAAGGTGGAACAAAACACCAGGCTAGATGGCCAAGCCTTCCACCTTTTACCAAGTATATAGGTGCATTAATTTAAATAGCATTAATATGGTGACATAACAAGGAACCCATGTTATCACATGGAAGCAACTGCACCTGCAACTAGCAATGCTAACACATGGTTAAGCAAGCGGTAACATAGCCAATCAGTGGTTTGCTAGGTTGTGATCAAGTTGAAGGTTTTCATGGCAATGTTGAGAGGTTGACCTTTAACAGGTGGTAGGCAACGAGACATAACGAAAGAAACGAGACAACTAGCATCGCAATGATAGTAATGGTATCTAGGGAAATGATCAGCTTGCATGAGATCCCTCGTGGAAGAAGAATGACTCCGTGAAGCAGACGAACCGACGTAGTCGAACGGGTCATCACATTCTGACACGCTTGCGGAACTCTATCGAGACGAAGCAAACCGGGAACAAGCATCAACATAGATATTCACCACGGCAAATACACCACATGATGCAATTCACATATGATGCATGATCAGCTACAGTTATGAAGGGTATGGCATGGAAATTCACAACAATCAAACACTACACATTAAGTGAAGTTCAATATGCAACGAGTTGCATATTGACAAAACTCCATATACGAATTACTTAGTTCACTCTCGATTAGGTACACGACAGTTTTAAAATGTTTTTAACATGGCAAGAGATGAAGTGTAATTAAGCTACCTATCTAGGCATTTTAAATGAGGTCGGAAACGACTTATAGCATCTCCGAACTGACCTCATACGTTAATTTATAATTCTGTCCAGATCTAAACTAACACATTTTAATACTTGTTAAACATCAAAATAAAGTGTTTTACGTGATTCTACGCATTATTCCAATCAATTTAAACATAGAGATGATTGCAAACAGAGCTACGGTTCAAAAGATATGATCACCGCAAGATAGGATGCTATGAATGTAATATGTATGCAAATAACAGCCACAAACATTCCAAACCAAGAAGGCAGAAACATATCATGAAACTACACGATATTCTAAGCAAGAATCTTATATGACACGATCAAAACGAAGCAACGGTTCAACAAATACAAGCTACACAAGAAATAGCTAGAATCTGCCAAAAACAGCAACATGGCATTTTCTACACCCCAAAACAACACACTACATAATTCTAAGATGCTCAAACAAGACATAGGGTAGTAGTGGTCAAGATGCACAATAACACTCTACTAAATACAACTAGCATGGACGCATGCATCACTAGGAAAAGAACTCACAAAATGGCATCTCACACACAGTTTCACACTTAGAGAAAATATCAGTTTGACAGTGCAGTTCTCAATCAGAAGGCATATTGACAGTAGTAAAACTATATACTACGGTGCACCGAATGGCATGAAAATCTACCGCATGCTAGAGAATCATAAGTACTACAAATAACTGTAATGAACCAACCCAAAAGGAGTTCTGGATCACTACCAAAGTTCATGTCAAGATAGAAAAAAATATAACAAATTTCAGACTTAGAAATATTTTAGCGTCTCCAAATCAGCACTATTTTCTAGCATGTTGGCAAAAAGCAAACAACACCTAAACATGGATTTCTATAGCAACCAAAAATACCAGGGGTTAGCCTACATATCCAAGAGCATATGTTCACAACTAATTCATATCATGCACGGAATAAATCTCACGAAATAAACAAAAGGACAACATGGCAAATATCATGTACGCAAACTTACTCGTAAGGCAAAAATAAATGCACACTTAAATTCTATGGATTTTCTACCCCGAACACATATATAATATGTGGGCTTGAAAAATAAAACTAACGCCACAGATATATGCGAGAATATGTCCTAAACACGACATAGCACAATATTGATGACACCTACATGAAAATGGCAAGACAACTATTTCTAAAATACATGGCAAGGGTTTGCAACAACATGAACATTTTATCTACGGGGTTTGAACAATCCAGACGCGCACAAAAATATCTACGTAACATTTAACCTATTAGGACAACATGCAAATCTAGGCAAACGGCGGTAACCACTCCAAATATGCATGCAAGTTGTAAAATAATGTTCTATGCAAAAACTAGTCAAGTTACATATCTAAATCATCGCGATCCGATGCACGGTTTAATATCTATGGACGTTTGAAAATATCTAATATTTTTTGAAATTACTAAATCGCAGAAAAACCTAAAAATTTAGATGGGTCGAAACTATCTCATAGGCCGAATATAGGCATCCACAAGACCACTAAACATCACACAAGGTGAGAGATAGCGCGGCAGGGGGATTTTCACCTCGGTGGGCTCGACTTAAAGGGGAAGAAGAGGCAGGCCAGCTGGTGGAGCGATGGGCCTTGCTCCAGCTGGGACGCGCGGCTGGAGGCGGGTCGGGGTGCTGAGGGCCCACGCGCGTGCGGGAGATGCCTACGCGAGCGCCGGCTCGCTTGCTCACTCGAGCGCGAGGTGACAGCGGCAAAGTTGGCGGCGCCTTGGGGCTCCGGTGACCGTCTAGGGCGGGGATACGGGCGGATCTCGCCGGCGGGGTGGGATTTAGGCTCTCCAGGCCAGTTCAGAACGACGGCAGCGGCAGACATGACTGGCAGGAGCAGGCGAGGCGGCGGGACTTGGTGGGGATATTACCTACGGTGTGACCCGCCCTAATTGGGCCGCGTCAGGAAAGCGACGACTCGTACATGGTTAGTGTAAGCCCTGGCCTAGGCCTTAGGCGTGTTGAGAGATATTCTTCAGAAGACCACGAGGGCCCATGAGACGGATGGCGGTTTAGGATTGATGAAGAAGTTAAGCCGTCAAGGAGGTTTCCTGGCTTGGCAAACACGGCGACATAGAGATATGGAAGGCCACGATTTGTAACGTTGCCAGGACTTTTGTAAACCCTAGGGCCTCGGCCTGTATATAAAGGCGAGTCTCTAGGGCAGATAGATCAGGTTAGAAATCATCGAGAGCTTGGTCAGGCGAGTTACGCCCTCCTTGTAATCGAATCCACCATCAATATACACAAAGCAGGACGTACGCTTTTACCTCCACACGAGGGGCCAAACCTAGGTAAATTTGAGTCTCGCTTCCGCTCACCCCCTTTAAGTCGCCACCAAGGTGCGATGGCTCCTTCACTATGTCCTTTGACGAGGACATCTGCCGTGACAAAACCACGAGAGTTGGCGCCCACCGTGGGGCTAGCGCACGGTGGAGTTGAGTTCTCAAAGGGAGCCCTTCCAGGGTCAGGAGGCTACGTGGTTGGCATCATGACGAAAAGCCGCCACGGAAAATACTACCTCGACAACTCGCTGCGGTGGCCTGAAGCCGATTCAATTGAATCTGGATACAGGGTCCCCTTCGGCAAGATCCATGTCTTCATCGGCAATTTTGGGGAGTCCGTACCTGAGCCGGACACCTTCACCGACATCGTCGAGCCATCCCGGTACGCCCATCCCATCAAGAATCAGGTCAGGGGATGCCACGCTTTCATTGGTTTTATGCAGGGAACCGGCCTACCGGACGGGCCGGTAATCCAGGAGATCAACCCCGTCAACTCGGATGACGAGTCATCCATGGGCGACACAGATTCAATCCACCCTCTCTACGAGGAGCAGCTCGGAGGGTCACCACGGGTTGCAAATTCTGAGGACTCTGCGGGACCCCATCGACAAGTCGCCATCTACATGGCGGGGGCGGCGCCGCCTCAGCCAAACCCGGCGGGCAGCAATGAGACTGGCGGGTGGTCGAAAGCTCTGGCTCAGGTCATGGTACACTTGGCGGCAGAGACACACAAACTCATGGCGATCGCTGTAACAACAGAGAACCAGGAACCAATAAACACTCAACTGGCAAAACTGTTGGGGAACGTCGCATGGGAAACAAAAAATTTCCTACGCGCACGAAGACCTATCATGGTGATGTCCATCTACGAGAGGGGATGAGTGATCTACGTACCCTTGTAGATCGCACAGCAGAAGCGTTAGAAAACGCGGTTGATGTAGTGGAACGTCCTCACGTCCCTCGATCCGCCCCGCGAACAATCCCGCGATCAGTCCCACGATCTAGTACCGAACGGACGGCACCTCCGCGTTCAGCACACGTACAGCTCGACGATGATCTCGGCCTTCTTGATCCAGCAAGAGAGACGGAGAGGTAGAAGAGTTCTCCGGCAGCGTGACGGCGCTCCGGAGGTTGGTGATGATCTTGTCTCAGCAGGGCTCCGCCCGAGCTCCACAGAAACACGATCTAGAGGAAAAACTATGGAGGTATGTGGTCGGGCAGCCGTGAGAAAGTCGTCTCAAATCTGCCCTAAAAGCCCCATATATATAGGAGGAGGGAGGGGGACCTTGCCTTGGGGTCCAAGGGATCCCCAAGGGGTCGGCCGAGCCAGGGGGGAGGACTCTCCCCCCCCAAACCGAGTCCTACTTGGTTTGGTGGGAGGGAGTCCTTCCCCCTTCCCACTTCTTCCTCTTGTTTTTTCCTTTCCTTTGATTTTTCTCTCTTGGCGCATAGGGGATTGGTGGGCTGTCCCACCAGCCCACTAAGGGCTAGTGTGACCCCTCCAAATGCCTATGGGCTTCCCCGGAGTGGGTTGCCCCCCTCCGGTGAACCGCCGGAACCCATTCGTCATTCCCGGTACATTCCCGGTAACTCCGAAAACCTTCCGGTAATCAAATGAGGTCATCCTATATATCAACCTTCGTTTCCGGACCATTCCGGAAACCCTCGTTACGTCCGTGATCTCATCCGGGACTCCGAACAACATTCGGTAACCAACCATATAACTCAAATACGCATAAAACAACGTCGAACCTTAAGTGTGCAGACCCTGCGGGTTCGAGAACTATGTAGACATGACCCGAGAGACTCCTCAGTCAATATCCAACAGCGGGACCTGGATGCCCATATTGGATCCTACATATTCTACGAAGATCTTATCGTTTGAACCTCAGTGCCAAGGATTCGTATAATCCCGTATGTCATTCCCTTTGTCCTTCAGTATGTTACTTGCCCGAGATTCGATCGTCAGTATCCGCATACCTATTTCAATCTCGTTTACCGGCAAGTCTCTTTACTCGTTCCGTAATACAAGATCCCGCAACTTACACTAAGTTACATTGCTTGCAAGGCTTGGGTGTGATGTTGTATTACCGAGTGGGCCCCGAGATACCTCTCCGTCACACGGAGTGACAAATCCCAGTCTTGATCCATACTAACTCAACTAACACCTTCGGAGATACCTGTAGAGCATCTTTATAGTCACCCAGTTACGTTGCGACGTTTGATACACACAAAGCATTCCTCCGGTGTCAGTGAGTTATATGATCTCATGGTCATAGGAATAAATACTTGACACGCAGAAAACAGTAGCAACAAAATGACACGATCAATATGCTACGTCTATTAGTTTGGGTCTAGTCCATCACATGATTCTCCTAATGATGTGATCCCGTTATCAAGTGACAACACTTGCCTATGGCCAGGAAACCTTGACCATCTTTGATCAACGAGCTAGTCAACTAGAGGCTTACTAGGGACAGTGTTTTGTCTATGTATCCAGACAAGTATTGTGTTTCCAATCAATACAATTATAGCATGGATAATAAACGATTATCATGATCAAAGAAATATAATAATAACTAATTTATTATTGCCTCTAGGACATATTTCCAACAGTCTCCCACTTGCACTAGAGTCAATAATCTAGTTCACATCACCATGTGATTCCAATGAATCCAACACCCATATAGTTATGGGGTCTGATCACGTCTTGCTCATGAGAGAGGTTTTAGTCAACGGTTCTGAAACTTTCAGATCCATGCGTTCTTTACAAATATTTATGTCATCTTATAGATGCTGCTACTACGTGCTATTCGGAAATGCTCCAAATATCTACTCTACTATACGAATCCTTTTCACTACTCATAGTTATTCGGATTAGTGTCAAAGCTTGCATCGACGTAACCCTTTACGACGAACTCTTTAACCACCTCCATAATCGAGAAAAATTCCTTAGTCCATTAGTTACTAAGGATAAATTTTGACCGCTGCTAGTGATTCAATCATGGATCACTCTCTATACCTCTCAACATACTTTGAGTCAAGGCACACTTCAGGTGCGGTACACAGCATGGCATACTTTAGATTCTACGGCTAAGGCATAGAAGACGACCTTCGTCTATTCTCTTTATTCTGCCGTGGTCGGGTTTTGAGTCTTACTCAATTTCACACCTTACAACGCAACCAAGAACTTCTTCTTTGCTGATCTACTTTGAACTCCTTCAAAAACTTGTCAAGGCATGCATCTTATTGAAACTTTCATTAAGCGCTTTTGATCTATCTCCATAGATCTTTGATGCTCAACGTTCCAGTAGCGCAATCCAGGTATTACTTTGAAAACTCCTTTCAAACAACCTTGTATGCTTTATAGAAATTCTACATTACTTTTGATCCACAATATGTCACCCACATATACTTATCAGAAATCCTATAGTGCTCCCACTCACTTCTTTGGAAATACAAGTTTCTCATAAACTTTGTACAAACCCAAAATCTTTGATCATCTCATCAAAGTGTATATTCCAACTCCGAGATGCTTGCACCAGTCCATTGAAGGATCACTGGAGCTTGCATACTTGCTAGTATCTTTAGGATCGACAAAACCTTCTGGTTGTATCACATACAATGTTTGCTCAAGGAAACCGTCGAGGAAACAATGTTTTGACATCCTACATGCAATATTTCATAAATAATGCATCAACAACTAACATAATTCTAACAGACCTTTAGCATCGCTACGAGTGAGAAAGTCTCATCATAGTCAACTGTTTGATCTTGACGAAAACATCTTTGCGACAAGTCGAGCTTTTCTTAATAGTGACTTATCACCATCATCGTCTGTCTTCCTTTTAAAGATCCATTTTACTCAACAGTCCTATGACCATCAAGTAATTCTTCCAAAGTCTACACTTTGTTTTCATACATGGATCCTCTCTCGGATTTCATGGCTTCCAGCCATTTGTCGGAATCTGGGCCCACCATTGCTTTCTCCATAACTCGTAGGTTCACTGTTGCTCAAGAATATGACCTCCAAGACAGGGTTACCGTACCACTCCGTAGTAGTACGCTACCTTGTCAACCTACGAGGCTTGTAGTAACTTGATCAGATGCTTGATGATCACCATCATCAGCTTCCATTTCAATTGGTGTAGGCGCCACAGGAACAACTTCCTGCGCCTTGCTACACACTGGTTGAAGTGATGGTTCAATAACCTCATCAAGTTCTACTACCCTCCCACTCAGTTCTTTCGAGAGAAACCTTTCCTCGAGAAAGGATCCGTTTATAGAAACAAACACTTTGCTTTCGGATCTGAGATAGGAGATGTACCCAACTGTTTTGGATATCCTATGAAGATGCATTTATCCGCTTTGGGTTCGAGCTTATCAGACTGAAACTTTTTCACATAAGTGTCGAAACCCCAAACTTTCAAGAAACGACAGTTTAGATTTCTCTAAACCTCAGTCTATACTGTGTCATCTCAACGGAAATACGTGGTGCCCTATTTAAAGTGAGTGCGGTTGTCTCTAATGCATAACCCATAAACGATAGTGGTAATTCGATAAGAGACATCATAGTATGCACCATACCAAATAGTGCGTGGCTATGACGTTCAGACACATCATCACACTATGATGTTTTAGGTGGCATGAACTGCGAAACAATTTCCACATTGTCTTAACTGCGTACCAAAACTCGTAACTTAGATATTCATTTCTATGATCATATCGTAGACAGATTATCCTCTTGTTACGACGAACTTCACTCCGAAACAGAATTGAACTTTTCAATATTTCAGACTTGTGATTCATTAAGTAAATACTCTAGTATCTACTCAAATCGTCAGTGAAGTAAGAACATAATGATATCCACTGCGTGCCTCAACACCCATTGGACTGCATACATCAAAATGTATCACTTCCAACAAGTTAATATCTTATTTCATCTCAATGAAAACAAGGCCTTGCTCATGTGGTATGATTTGCATGTCACTAGTGATTCGAAATCAGGTGAGTACAAAGATCCATCAGTATGGAGCCTCTTCATGCAATTTATACTAACATGACTCAAGCGGCAGTGCCACAAGTAAGTGGTACTATCATCATCAACTCGTATCTTTTGGCACCAATATCATGAACATGTGTAACACTACGATCGAGATTCAATAAACCATTGAAGGTGATTATTCAATAAAATAGAGTAACCATTATTCTCTTTAAATGAATAATCGTATTGCAATAAACACGATCCAATCATGTCCATGCTTAACGCAAGCACCAAATAACAATTATTTAGGTTTAACACCAATCCCGATGGTAGAGGGAGCGTGCGACGTTTGATCATATCAATCTTGGAAACACTTCCAACACGTATCGTCACCTCGCCTTTAGCTAGTCTCCGTTTATGCCGTAGCTTTCATTTCGCGTCACTAATCACTTAGCAACCGAACCGGTATCCAATACCCTCGTGCTACTAGGAGTACTAGTAAAGTACACATCAACATCATGTATATCAAATACACTTCTTTCGACTTTTGCCAGCCTTCTTGTCTACCAAGTATCTTTAGTTGCTCCGCCTCAGTGATTGTTCCCCTCATTACAAAAGCACTTAGTCTCGGGTTTGGGTTTAATCTTGGGTCTCTTCATTAGTGCAGCAACTGTTTTGCCGTTTCACGAAGTATCCCTTCTAGCCCTCGCCATTCTTGAAACTTAGTGGTTTTTCAAACCATCAACTATTGATGCTCCTTCTTGATTTCTACTTTCGCAGTGTCAAACGCCGCGAATCGCTCAAGGATCATTGTATCTATCCTTGATATGTTATAGTTCATCACGAAGCTCTCAAAGCTTGGTGGCAGTGACTTTTGGAGAACCATCACTATCTCATCTGGAAGATTAGCTCCCACTTGATTCAAGTGATTGTCGTACTCAGACAATCTGAGCACACGCTCAACGATTGAGCTTTTCTCCTTTACTTTGTGGTCAAAGAATCTTGTTGGAGGTCTTGTACCTCTTAACAAGGGCACAAGCATGAATTCACAATTTCATCTCTTTAGAACATCACTTATGTTCCGCGACGTTTCAAAACGTTTTCGGTGCCTTGCTTCTAAGCCATTAAGTATTTTGCACTGAACTATCGTGTAGTCATCAGAAACGTATATGTCGGACGTTTCACAGCATCCACAGATGACGCTCAAGGTGCAGCACACCGAGTGGTGCATTAAGGACATAAGCCTTCTGTGCAGCAACGAGGACAATCCTCGGTTTTACAGACTCAGTCTGCAAAGTTTGCTACTATCAACTTTCAACTAAATTTTCTCTAGGAACATATAAAAACAGTAGAGCTATAGTGCAAGCTACATCGTAATTCGCAAATACCATTAGACTATGTTCATGACAATTAGTTCAATTAATCATATTACTTAAGAACTCCCACTCAAAAAGTACATCTCTCTAGTCATTTGAGTGGTACATGATCCAAATCCACTATCTCAAGTCCGATCATCACGTGAGTCGAGAGTAGTTTCAGTGGTAAGCATCCCTATGCTAATCATATCAACTATATGATTCATGATCGACCTTTCGGTCTCATGTGTTCCGAGGCCATGTCTGCACATGCTAGGCTCGTCAAGCTTAACCCGAGTGTTCCGCGTGCGCAACTGTTTTGCACCCGTTGTATGTGAACGTTGAGTCTATCACACCCGATCATCACGTGGTGTCTCGAAACGACGAACTGTAGCAACGGTGCACAGTCGGGGAGAACACAATTTCGTCTTGAAATTTTAGTGAGAGATCACCTCATAATGCTACCGTCGTTCTAAGCAAAATAAGGTGCATAAAAGGATTAACATCACATGCAATTCATAAGTGACATGATATGGCCATCATCACGTGCTTCTTGATCTCCATCACCAAAGCACCGGCACGATCTTCTTGTCACCGGCGCCACACCATGATCATCCATCAACGTGTTGCCATCGGGGTTGTCGTGCTACTTATGCTATTACTACTAAAGCTACATCCTAGCAAAATAGTAAACGCATGTGCAAGCACAAACGTTAGTATAAAGACAACCCTATGGCTCCTGCCGGTTGCCGTGCCATCGACGTGCAAGTCGATATTTCTATTACAACATGATCATCTCATACATCCAATATATAACATCACATCGTTGGCCATATCACATCACAATCATACCCTGCAAAAACAAGTTAGACGTCCTCTAATTTTGTAGTTGCATGTTTTACGTGGTGACCAAGGGTATCTAGTAGGATCGCATCTTACTTACGCAAACACCACAACGGAGATCTATGAGCTGCTATTTAACCTCATCCAAGGACCTCCTCGATCAAATCCGATTCAACTAAAGTTGGAGAAACCGTCACTTGCCAGTCATCTTTGAGCAAAGGGGGTTACTCGTAACGATGAAACCAGTCTCTCGTAAGCGTACGAGTAATGTCGGTCCAAGCCGCTTCAATCCAACAATACCGCGGAATCAAGAAAAGACTAAGGAGGGCAGCAAAACATACATCACCACCCACAAAAACTTTTGTGTTCTACTCGAGAAGACATCTACGCATGAACCTAGCTCTGATACCACTGTTGGGGAACGTCGCATGGGAAACAAAAATTTTCCTACGCGCACGAAGACCTATCATGGTGATGTCCATCTACGAGAGGGGATGAGTGATCTACGTACCCTTGTAGATCGCACAGCAGAAGCGTTAGAGAACGCGGTTGATGTAGTGGAACGTCCTCACGTCCCTCGATCCGCCCCGCGAACAATCCCGCGATCAGTCCCACGATCTAGTACCGAACGGACGGCACCTCCGCGTTCAGCACACGTACAGCTCGACGATGATCTCGGCCTTCTTGATCCAGCAAGAGAGACGGAGAGGTAGAAGAGTTCTTCGGCAGCGTGACGGCACTCCGGAGGTTGGTGATGATCTTGTCTCAGCAGGGCTCCGCCCGAGCTCCGCAGAAACACGATCTAGAGGAAAAACTATGGAGGTATGTGGTCGGGCAGCCGTGAGAAAGTCGTCTCAAATCTGCCCTAAAAGCCCCATATATATAGGAGGAGGGAGGGGGACCTTGCCTTGGGGTCCAAGGGATCCCCAAGGGGTCGGCCGAGCCAGGGGGGAGGACTCTCCCCCCCCCAAACCGAGTCCTACTTGGTTTGGTGGGAGGGATTCCTTCCCCCTTCCCACTTCTTCCTCTTTTTTTTCCTTTCCTTTGATTTTTCTCTCTTGGCGCATAGAGGATTGGTGGGCTGTCCCACCAGCCCACTAAGGGCTGGTGTGACCCCTCCAAATGCCTATGGGCTTCCCCGGAGTGGGTTGCCCCCCTCCGGTGAACCCCCGGAACCCATTCGTCATTCCCGGTACATTCCCGGTAACTCCGAAAACCTTCCGGTAATCAAATGAGGTCATCCTATATATCAATCTTCGTTTCCGGACCATTCCGGAAACCCTCGTGACGTCCGTGATCTCATCCGGGACTCCGGACAACATTCGGTAACCAACCATATAACTCAAATACGCATAAAACAACGTCGAACCTTAAGTGTGCAGACCCTGCGGGTTCGAGAACTATGTAGACATGACCCGAGAGACTCCTCAGTCAATATCCAACAGCGGGACCTGGATGCCCATATTGGATCCTACATATTCTACGAAGATCTTATCGTTTGAACCTCAGTGCCAAGGATTCGTATAATCCCGTATGTCATTCCCTTTGTCCTTCGATATGTTACTTGCCCGAGATTCGATCGTCAGTATCCGCATACCTATTTCAATCTCGTTTACCGGCAAGTCTCTTTACTCGTTCCGTAATACAAGATCCCGCAACTTACACTAAGTTACATTGCTTGCAAGGCTTGGGTGTGATGTTGTATTACCGAGTGGGCCCCGAGATACCTCTCCATCACACGGAGTGACAAATCCCAGTCTTGATCCATACTAACTCAACTAACACCTTCGGAGATACCTGTAGAGCATCTTTATAGTCACCCAGTTACGTTGCGATGTTTGATACAGACAAAGTATTCCTCCGGTGTCAGTGAGTTATATGATCTCATGGTCATAGGAATAAATACTTGACACGCAGAAAACAGTAGCAACAAAATGACACGATCAACATGCTACGTCTATTAGTTTGGGTCTAGTCCATCACATGATTCTCCTAATGATGTGATCCCGTTATCAAGTGACAACACTTGCCTATGGCCAGGAAACCTTGACCATCTTTGATCAACGAGCTAGTCAACTAGAGGCTTACTAGGGAGAGTGTTTTGTCTATGTATCCACACAAGTATTGTGTTTCCAATCAATACAATTATAGCATGGATAATAAACGATTATCATGAACAAAGAAATATAATAATAACTAATTTATTATTGCCTCTAGGGCATATTTCCAAAAAAACTACGGGAGGAGATGGCCAAGACTCAGCGGGACGTGGAAGCGGAAGCCGCTAGGATGGCAACACAGCAGGCCCAGATCACCGCGGAGACTGAGCGATTGAACACCGAAGGCTAGCGGCTTGAGTGACAACAGCGTGCCTCCTATACTATCCACCAGAGGAGACATCATGGCCGCCTCCCAGCCAATCTAAATCCGACTCGCCTCTTCAACAGCCCGCATACCCCCGGGATGGGACCCGATCGACCTAGGCAGGCCGCTCGAGGGGATGATCCGACTCGCCCGCCGCCTAACCCGCAGCCACCTCAGCCAGTTGAGGATCGCGCGCCCCATTTCCAGACACCACAGGGACACTTCTTGAATCCCGTGGATAACGTGCTGGAAATAACCCGCCATTTGGAGTCTCTCCCAATTTACGGAAACTCCCAACTGAAGTGGAGGCGAAAAATGCCATCGAGATGCTAAAAACGACGGTGGTCCAACATGCGCAATATTCACATAGCCGTGATCGGTTACACTCCATGCCCCAGGCGAGTCACACTAGGAGTCGCCATGATGACATGCTTGCGGTGACCAGCGAGCAACGACATCTGCCGCAGACCAACCCGGCCGGGATGCCCGATACACGAGCTCAAGACCTTGTGGATGCGGCGCAAGCCGTCTGCTTGATGGAGACAGCAGCTGCGGCGGGTCAAGGCTATCCGGTTTACTCCCAGCATCCTCCCGCGTCCATCGATACAGGCGCTAGGTAAATTGGGATACCCTGTCTGATGCCCGCTCTCCAAAACGAGCGCATGCCAAAGGAATTCAAAGGACCGAGAAAGATACCCAATTACACACCAGATCTGGAGCCAGGGTCGTGGATCGAGAGTTACGAGCTTGCAATGGATATGCTTGACGTGAATGAGGCGGTCTGCGCCAAGTATTTTACATGATGCTCGAGGGAACGGCGCGCACATGGTTGAAAAACCTACCGCCCAATTCCATCAACACTTGGGCGGAGTTGAAGGAATGTTTCATCAAGAATTTCCGAGGAACTTGCAAACACCCGATGACCATCGTTGACCTACAACACTCTGTCCAACGACCGAATGAGTCGGCCCATCATTAGACGCGGCGGGTTGCAGAGGTCATTCATTCATCAGATGGCATCTCAGTGGCTTAGGCAGTGCTAATTCTGGAAAATAATTGTCATTATGAGCCTTTGGTGCTGATGCTTGGGCGACTCAAGCGTAGGGTGCAGGACATGGGCGAGTTGATGGACACCCTGACCAGGTACGCCGAGTCAGACGGCACTAACGTTCCCGGGGAAGATGATGACAAGGTTAGCACCGCCAGGAGAGGCGAGTCATCAAAAGGTCACTCCCAGTTCCAGGGCGTGGCAACCACAACCACGTCGGACAAAGTAAAAGGGGACACCAGGAAGGTGCCACAGACTTCGTCGCTAATACAAATGCTGGCAACGGGAATCAACGCCAGAAGAAAAGGGGCTTCAGCAGGAAGAAACGGTGCAACTATCACGAGATGATCAAAAGCCCCTGCCCACAGCACGCCACTGATACGTCTCCATCGTATCCATAATTTTTTATAGTTTTTCATGCTATTATATTGTCAAACTTTGGATGTTTTGCATGTATTTTATATATTTTTTGGGACTAACTTATTAACTCAGTGCCAAGTGCGAGTTCCTGTTTTTTCCATGTTTTTGACCCCTTTCAGAGGAGGATTTTGAACGGAGTCCAAACGGAATTAAACTGCCAAAAAGATTTTTTCCGAAACAGAAAAAGATCGGGGAGCCACAGAATTAGGGCAGGGGGACACCAGGGACCCCACAAGCCCTCATGGCGCGGCCAGGGGGGCCTGCGGCCCCCTGTCTTGTGGGAAACCGGAGGCTCCTTTGCCCTAGGTTTTGCGCCTATATATTCTCTAAAATTCCATAAAAAATCAGGAGATCATCAAAAGTACTTTTCCGCCGCCGCAAGCTTCTATATCCGCAAGATCCCATCTGGGGCACGTTCTGGTGCCCTGCCAGAGGGGGGATTCGGATATGGAGGGCTTCTTCATCAACACCATGACCTCTCCGATGATGCGTGAGTAGTTCACCATAGACTTTGCACTACTAGAAAAACCGGCATTAACGACGATGTCTCAGAAACTCTTGGTCGTTAAACACCCAAGCTAAGTCCCCGCACATTGAAATCCAGCTTACGTAATAGCTTCAACAACCACAGGCCTGCCCGCCGCTAGCTAAGCGGTCGTTATTGTTTGTATATGGGTTTGCACGTAACAGCGAACATCTACTTTTTTTAACACAATGAACATTTATTTTAATCTATCAGGATCCCATGTCCCTGCCTCTTTCTCTTCTTGTCCCCAGACATGTCCAACCCATGACACCTCCAAAGATCGCATCTACCTTCTGCGTTGCAGACCTCAGCTCTCTGGTGGCCTCGACCGCGGCTTGCCTGCGCTGCTGCCTGCACGTTGCCGATAGTCTAATCCCGGTGCGCTTGCATTGCCATCTACACGTCGTCGGTCGCCTCGACCCCGGTGCGCTCGCGCTGCCGCCTGCACTTTGCCGGTAGACTCGATCCCGATGCGCTCGTGTTGCCGCCTGTGGTACCTCCTGCTGATCTCCATTCAATCTGCTACTACGGGTTGGTTGGCGTTCCTCCTTCTTCTATTTTTTGTTGCGGGACCTTCATGCACTGTTGTTGATCCTGATTACTACATACGTATCAGGCTTTCTAGGTAGGCTTTGGTACTTATGTTTTGAGAAATAGTGATGAAGTTCAACCATATATTAGGTATTGATTGGTCGGTTCACTTATTAATTACATAGTCAACTAATTTTTGCATGCCCATACGAATCAAGCTTTGTAGTCAAGATGGATATTAATTCAACCATTTGCCACCATGCCGAACCAGAAGTTTAGTTAGTGGTTCAAAGAGAAGGTAAGACAAAAGGTTCCAGAATAAAGAGTGTATATATATACATATGCACGTAAATTCTAGTATCTTTGTCTGAAGATGTTAGCATAACTACATAGTCAACTAATTTTGCTTGCACGAACATGATAGGAGTGAGCTCACCGAAGACCTTTTGGCAATATCACATGGTCCATTGGAAAATATAACATGTCGTGTTCAAGGTAGAGATTGACTCCTCTGCACACAGACCAGTGGGGTGGTTGTACTTTCAGAAGAAGGGGATAATGGTAAATTGGTAATATAGTAGAATATTATGGCATATGGACACATATAGTCGAGCTCCAATATTAGATGGAAGGTCTCTGATATTATTCTGTTGCAACTAGATTGGCATATTTAATAAAGAGCATGCGGGATGAAGTAAGACAGCCAAAATGGAATCAATTGTGTTAACCTGCAGCATTTCCTTCTCACAAATGACCTTTTTGTTCTGGCCAGCCAAGTTTCTCAGGTGTTTTTTTATTAAGGACAATCTTATAAAGGGATGGTGCACAATTGTGAAAAATCCATCACGTCATGCTTATAAGGTACCACATGGACATACTTCAACCTAATGCTATATATATATAGGTTATCACAGTTAGTCATCATAGTCATAGGTATATAAACTTGACAACATTAGCTTGGGAAATATGCTACTCACAGTTAATTAAGTCTGGACTCGTACACCAAGGTATTGCTAGGCGTACCTTCCCAGACAAATCAAGTCAATTAGCACATTCAGAAGAAAAGGGTTACCCAGAGGCTCAAGCGCAAGATGAGGAACTGTGGAAAAGTTCTATTAGCTACAGAAGGTACTGCGCAAACAACAAAATATTATTCAAGGTATCTTCTACTCAATGATATAATGTGGTTACTTGTTTTCATGGATGGAAATTATGTGCTAACAAATACGCCAATCTTGTTTTTAAAATGCTTCATCGATCTAGCAGTAAACCCTCTAGATAGATAATTTGGGACATGGTACACGATTTAACTTCTGTTGTTTTTCATTCCAATAATATAAGTTCAGTATGACTAGTCTTTCCATTTTATTTCAAATAATAATAGCCACTTGATATTCGAACAGGGAGGAGAAGAAAACAAGCCACCAAGTATGGATAGTCTATTTTCTAAGAAACACAAGAAGGGCACAGCCTTTGCTGATTCTACAACCACCGCCAAACATGTAAGTCTTATTTAACTGTAATAACTTCTCTAATGAACAACAATTGTACAATTCCTACTTAGAGATAGAAGTAACTTACTATTAGCGCTTCAGGAACAAATTAATACATAGTTGAGCTGAATCCTCATCTTTCAAATGATGAAGTCATGCAGAAATGTGACTCATATAAGCGGCGTGATTGCTTGGTAGGCTTTGGTGGTGGAATAAGAGAAAGATATTTGCGAGGAACAATATTAAGTAATACTGAATTGGATTCTAAACTTCAAGTTTTCAAGCAAGCGAAACAAGTACTTGAAGAAAAGTTCAATGACAAGGTGCAAGAACTGTCAGAAATTAAGCATCTTGTGTCTGGTAGATCTCTACGTGATAGTTCTCATGAAAGCCAACATGATCGACTAAGTTGTTCTTATACATTGATTTTATTGTCATTGCACTTTATGCTAATTTATTTACATGGGCCTACTTCCATAAACTACTCATCATTTTGTAGAACTGATGGTCCACCGTGATATATAGAAGTATCTGCGGGCATTATAATTGGTGATGAAGAATGGTGTCCACTCAAACAATGATGGCGTCTCTTGATTGAAGATAAATTAATATTATGTTTTCTATTTGTCTCGCCTTCCAGATAGATATGATCAAGTACATTGGTTATATAAGGATTGCTTTTGACTCAAATTTCTCAAATGTTACTTTTTCATAATAGTATATCGGAATATCGATATTTCTATCTATTAATAATAAAAGGTTATGATCCTTATTTTAGATTCTTTTGTGTCTATATTAACATGGATCTTGATATCAAAATGTTGGGTGATGCATAAAGTGATAGATGAACACAAATTTAAACTAAATATAAGGGATTCTAAAGGAAAGAGAGAGGTCGGTAATGATACTTTGTTCAGCATGATAACATCATTAGCAACGACAAAACTGGTTGTTAATGCTATAGTTGTGGTCGTTATTGCCTTGAAATTGGCGACGACAAATCACCCCGTCGTTACAAGAATAACGACCACAAAAAATATGTGGTCGTTAAACTTTTAACGATGGAGCCTACTACGACCAACAGATTGTGATCGTTAATGACCTTTAACGACCACAATACAACCTTTAACGACAACATATACCGTTGTTAAAAACCGTTTTTCTAGTAGTGTTGCCTATATGTATGATCATTGCCTTAGATATCGTCATGACTTTGCGTGGATCTATCAATTGCTCGACAGTAATTTGTTCACCCACCGTGATACTTGCTATTTTGAGAGAAGCCTCTAGTGAACACTATGGCCCCCGGGTCTACTCCACACCATATTTATAGCCTTACACTTTTTACTTCATTGCACTTTACGCCTTCAGATCTCACTTCGCAATCAATCTTGAAGGGATTGACAACCCCTTTAAAGCGTTGGGTGCAAGCTCTTTTGTGTTTGCACAGGTATTATGGACTTGACGAGATTCTCCTACTGGATTGATACCTTGGTTCTCAAACTGCGGGAAATACTTACTGCTCCTGTGCTGCATCACCCTTTCCTCTTCAAGGGAAAAAACAACGCAAGCCGAGTCTCCGTCAACGTGTCAATTTCTGGCGCTGTTGTTTGTTGCCGTAGCAGCCACCGCCGAAGGATCGTCTACCCACTCTTGGGAGGATTGCTATGTGATGCAGGAGTTCCGGGCTGAGGCACTCAAGAAAGGTCAAGGAGGTGACCAAGGCAGGCGATAGGAACAGTTCGGCTCGCCCGGGTCACAACGAAGCCCGTTCAGTGGGTTCCCTAACCCGGACCCGCAGGGTGGGTCACAGTCTAATGCCGGACAGTACCAGGTTCACAATCAACAGTGGTACAACCCGCAGGGCGTGTTTCAGCAACCACCCCTGCAAGGTGATCCCCAGCGGCTGTTTGACAATGGCGGTTTTCAGAATAATCCTAAGCAGTTCTATAGTGGGCAATATGACATGATCACCACCATCACTTGCAAGCGGGACCAAAAGATGAAACATAGAACCGTTGGTGTGGTTGAGCTGGCTCTCTCTAGGTACCTCAATTGGTCTGAGCAGCCCATTACCCGCCCCGAGTTGATAACCCCGGTGATTTGGCTTTGGTCGTGGCTCCCCAAGTCGGAGGTTACACCCTTTCCAAAGTCCTTATGGATGGTGGTAGCAGCATTAACATCTTATATTTCGACACCTTCTCGAGGATGAATTTATCAAAGAAAGACTTGATGCCATGTTCCATGGTATTGTTCCGGGTAAGTCGGCATACCCTATTGGGCGAATCAAACTTAACTTAGCTTTTGGCACGGAGTCTAAGTACAGGAGCGAGTCCCTCATGTTTGAGGTGGTCAAGATCAAGAGCCCTTACCACGCACTGTTCGGCAGACCGGCTTACGCTCGGTTCATGGCCCTCCCATGTTATGTTTACCTCAAGCTAAAAATGCCTGGTCCTAGGGGGACTATCACGATCAACGGGGACAGGAAAATAGCCCAATAATGCGAGGAAGGAGACGCGGCTTATGCCGGGTCGGCTTGCGCGGCCGAGGAGCTCAAGTTTCACCAAGCCAATGTTGACCCGGCAGATATGACACCACTCAGAGCTGCCCTCAAATTTAAACCAACAGATGACATGAAGGTGATAGACTTCACGCCTGGTGAATCAACCAAAAAGTTCACCATTGGGACGGGTCTGGATCCCAAATAGGAAGGCGCGCTCATCGAATTCATCGTTGAGAATCGGGACATCTTCACATGGAAACCTTCAGACATGCCAGGTGAGCCGAAAGAATTCGCTGAACACCATCTTAATATTGACCCTAAAGTAAAGCCGATTCGGCAGTATCTTCGCCGGTTTAGCAAAAAACGGCGTAAGGCAATTGGAGAGGAAGTCACCCGGCTTTTGGCCGCCGGGTTCATCATTGAGGTTTTTCATCCTGAATGGTTGTCTAACCCGGTCTTGGTGCTCAAGAAGAATGGCACCTTCCGCATGTGCATTGACTACACCGACCTCAACAGGGCGTGCCCAAAGGATCCCTTCGCCCTTCCTTGCATTGATCAAATCATTGATTCTACGGCGGGTTGCGAGCGGTTATGTTTTTTGGATGCCTACTCAGGATACCACCAGATCAAGATGGATGTGGCGGACCAGGAGAAAACGTCCTTCATAACCCCCTTTGGAGCCTTCTGTTACGTGTCTATGCCGTTCGGGCTCAAGAGTGCGGGGGCGACTTATCAACGTTGCATCCAGAATTGCTTGCATAGCCAGATCGGACGCAATGTTCACGCCTATGTTGACGATATCGTAGTCACGTCCCAGAAGAAAGAATCACTTTTGGAGGACCTCAAGTAGACTTTTGGCAATTTGCACATATACCAGATGAGACTTAACCCTACCAAGTGTGTTTTTGGTGTTCCCGCAAGAAAGTTATTGGGTTTCCTGGTGTCAGAGCGAGGCATTGAAGCTAACTCGGATAAAATTGAAGCGATCACTTTGCTAGGCAAGTCGGCCAATATCAATCAAGTTCAGCGCATGGCGGGTCGCATCGCGGCTCTAAGTCATTTTATAAGTCGAAGTGGGGAGAAAGCTATCCCTCTTTATCAGTTGCTCAAGAGAACTGATCGTTTTGTTAATAATAATTTTATTAGTACTCCGATTTCTCCCGCCACTAGTGCGGAGTCATACGAAATCCATGCCTCTTTGCTGAATCTTGTTATGAAAGAGCAATTCTCCGGCCTTCCTAGCGAAGATGTCGCATCCCACCTCAATACCTTCATTGAGCTTTGCGATATGCAAAAGAAGAAAGATCTGGATAATGACATGATTAAGTTGAAGCTTTTTCCTTTCTCGTTCCAAGATCGCACAAAAACTTGGTTTTCTTCTTTGCCCAAAAATAGTATCAATTCTTGGGAGTGCAAAGATGCTTATATATCCAAGTATTTTCCGCCGGCTAAGATCGTCTCTCTCCATAATGATATCATAAATTTCAAGCAACTTGACCATGAACATGTTGCATAATTTGGGAGAGAATGAAATTAATGATTAGAAATTGTCCCGCTCATGGCTTGAGTCTTTGGATGATTATTCAAATCTTTTACGCTGGATTGAATTTCGCTTCTAGGAATATCTTGGACTCCGCCTCAGGTGGAACGTTCATGGAAATCACGTTAGGGGAAGACACAAAGCTCCTAGACAACATCATGACGAATTACTCTCAGTGGCACACTGAAAGGTCACCTACTAGTAAGAAGGTACACGCTATAGAAGAAATTAACTCGTTGAGTGCTAAGATGGACGAGTTAATGAATTTGGTTGCTAGTAGAAGTGTTCCTTTGGATCCTAATGATATGCCCTTGTCTGCTTTGATTGAGAGTAGAAACGCTAGCTTGGATGTTTATTTTGTTGGTAGGAATAACTTTGGCAACAACAATGCTTTTATAGGAAACTCCTACAACAATACTCATGGAAATTACAATAGATTACCCTCTCATCTAGAGAGTAATATCAAAGAGTTCATCAACTCTCAAAATATTTTCAATGCGTCCATAGATGAAAAGCTACTCAAAATTGACGATTTGGCTAAGAGCGTTGATAGAATTTCTAGTGATGTTGATGCTTTGAAAGTTAGATGTGCTCCTCCCAAAATCAACATGGATGAAACTTTGAAAGCTATGCGTGTTTCCATGATTGAGAGCCAAGAAAGAACCGCCCAAATTCGTGCTAGACATGAATGGCTTAAAAAGGCGTGTTCTTGTGATGAGAATCACGAAGATCTTAAAGTGCTTGGTGTGACTCCCATTGAATCTTTGTTTTGTTGTGTCAAACCTAATGATTATGGGGTTCGATATGAATCCACTTTGGTTGAAAAGTGCCCCAATGATTCGGAGTCCATATATCTTGATGCTAAAAGCGTTGAAAGTGGAGTAGAAGTTGTTAAAACTTTGAGTAGTAATGAAATTACTACCGTGGATTTCAAGGAATTCAATTATGATAATTGCTCCTTGATTGAATGCATTTATTTGATGCAATCCATGTTAAACTCTTCACACGCTTATAACCAAAACAAGGTCTTTACCGATCATATCGTCAAAGCTATGATAAAATCTCTTGAAGAGAAACTTGAATTGGAAGTCTCTATCCCTAGAAAGCTTCATGATGAGTGGGAACCTACCATCAAAATCAAAAACTATGAATGCAATGCTTTGTGTGATTTGGGTGTTAGTGTTTCTGCGATTCCAAAGTCTTTATGTGATGTTATGGGTTTTAATGAGATTGAAGAGTGTTCTCTTAATTTTCATCTTGCTGATTCTACTGTCAAGAATCCCATGGGAAGGATCAATGATGTTCTTATTATTGGAAATAGGAACTATGTACCCGTGGATTTCATTGTGCTTGACATTGATTGCAATCCTGCATGCCCTATTATTCTTGTTAGACCTTTCCTAAGGACTATCCGTGCTATCATCGATATGAAGGAAGGAAATATTAGATTTCAATATCCTTTAAGGAAGGGCATGGAACACTTTCCTAGAAAGAAGATAAGATTGCCTTCTGAATCCATGATGAGGGCCACTTATGGTTTGAGCACCAAAGACGACGATACGTGATTCTATCGCTTTTATGCCTAGCTAAGGGCGTTAAACAATAGCGCTTGGTTGGAGGCAACCCAATGAATTTATCTTTTTATTTCTGTTTTGTTGCGTCCACACCATCATAATTCTGTTGTGATTGTGTTTTATGTGTTTCTTTTTGTGTTTGAGCCAAGCAAAACCTTTATGACTAGTCTTCGTAATGGTTGTTTGATCCTGCTGGAAAAAGATAGAAACTATTCGCTCACGAGACGATTTTTCATTTTTATTCAGAAAGAGATTTTGAGTTGATTCTTTTTGCTGCTGGTTGATATGCCTTTTTCCCAGGCAGTCGTAATGTTTCATATTTTGTGAGGTACCAGAAGTATACGAAGTAAAGATATTGCTACAGACTGGTTTGTTTTTGACAGATTCTGTTTTTGTTGAGTTGGTTGCTTGTTTTGATGAAACTATGGTAAGTATCGAGGGGTACTAGCCATGGAAAAGTGAGAATACAGTAGCCCAACACCAATATAGATGGAATTCAAGTTTGCTACAGTACCAAAAGAGGTGGTAGTTTGTTTTCTTGTGCTAATGTTATCATGAGTTTCTGTTTAAGTTTTGTGTTGTGAAGTTTTCAAGTTTTGGGTGATGTTCTCATGGACGATGAGATAAGGAGTGGAAAGAGCTCAAGCTTGGGGATTCCAAAGGAATCCCAAGGCAAATTCAAGGACACCAAAAAGCCTAAGCTTGGGGATGCCCCGGGAAGGCATCCCCTCTTTCGTCTTCAATCCATCGGTAACATTACTTGGAACTATATTTTTATTCACCAGATGATATGTGTTTTGCTTGGAGCGTCTTGTATCGTAGGTGTCTTTTCTTTTTGTTGTGTCACAATCATCCTTGTTGCACACCTTTTTGAGAGAGAGACATGCACTCATCATGATTTTATTAGAATGCTCATAGTGCTTCACTTATAACTTTTGAGCTAGATACTTTTGCTCTATGTGCGTCACTTATATCTTTTAGAGCACGGCGGTGCGTGACTTGTTAGTTGGCTTATGCTATGAAAGTAGACCCGAATGTGATAGGTGCCCAAAGAGGATGCAAAAACCTCCATCTTCATGTGCATTGAGTAGAAATAGAAGTTTTGATTCCTCTCAATTAGTTTTGAGACGTGGATTTGGTAATATTAAGAGCTATGTTAATAGGGCTTTGTTAATCTAGAAATACTTGTGTTGAAGTTAGTTATTCCCGTAGCATGCACGTATGGTGAACCGCTATGTTAGGATGTCGGAGCATAATTGATCTATTTATTGTCATCCTTTGTGTTGAGGTCGGGATCGCGCGATGGTGAACACCTATCAACCCTTCCCCTAAGAGTATGCGTTTAGCACCTTGTTTCGATTACTAATAAAAACTTTCGCAACAAGTATGTGAGTTCTTCATGACTAATGTGAGTCCATGGTATAGATGCACTTTTTCACCTTCCACCATTGTAGCCTCTCTAGTGCCGCGCAATTCTTGCCGGTACACAAACCCACCATATGCCTTCCTCAAAACAACCACCATACCTACCTACTATGGCATTTTCATAACCATTCCGAGATATATTGCCATGCAACTCCCACCGTTCCATCTCATGACTTGTGTCGTCTCTCTCATATTGCCATTGCATGATCGTAAGATAGCTAGCGAGATGTTTCCAACGTCATACGCCATGCTCGATCGTTGCACATCCCGGTACACTGCCGGAGGCATTTCCTATAGAGTCATCATCATTTTGAGCTTTGAAGCTATGAGTAAATAAAAGTGTGATGATCATCATTATTAGAGCATTGTCCCATGTGAGGAAACAAAAAAAAAGAGGCCAAAGAGCCCAAAAATAAAAAACAAATAAAAAAAGGGGCATAAGAGCCCAAATGAAAAAAGAGAAAAGAGAGAAAAAGAGAGAAGGGACAATGCTACTATCTTTTTCCACACTTGTGCTTCGTAATAGCACCATGTTCTTCATGATTGAGAACTTCTTGCTTTGTCACCACCATATGCGAGTGGGAATCTTCATTATAAAACTTGGCTTGTATATTCCAATGATGGGCTTCCTCAAAATTGCCCTAGGTCTTCGTGATCAAGCAAGTTGGATGCACACCCACTAGTTTTCCTTTTGAGCTTTCACATACTTATAACTCTAGTGCATCTCTTGTATGGCAATCACTACTCATTCACATTGATATCTATTAATGGGCAACTCCATAGCCTTTTGATATGCCGAGTCAATGTGACCATCTCCTCCTTTTTGTCTCACAACCACCACCACACTCTATTCCACTTATAGTGCTATATCCATGGCTCACGCTCATGTATTGCATGATAGTTATAAAAAGTCTGAGAAAGTAAGAGTGCGAAAACAATTACTTGGCCAATATCGGGGTTGTGCATGATTTACATTAGTTGTGTGAGGATGATGGAGCATAGCCATACTATATGATTTTGTAGGGATAACTTTCCTTCGCCTTGTTAATTTGAAAGTTCATGATTACCTTGCTAGTTTGCTTGAAGTATTATTGTTTTCATGTCAATAGCAAACTATTGTTTTGAATCTTACGGATCTGAACATTCATGTCACGTGAAAGAAGTTGCAAAGGAAAACTATGCTAGGTAGCAGTCCACATCAAAAAATTCATTCTTTATCACTTCCCTACTCGAGGACAGGCAGGAGTTAAGCTTGGGGATGCTTGATACATCTCCAACGTATCTATGATTTTTGATGGTTTCATGCTATTATCTTGTCAAACTTTGGATGTTTTGCATGCCTTTTATATATTTTTTGCGACTAAATTATTAACTCAGTGCCAAGTGCCAGTTCCTGTTTTTTCCATGTTTTCGACTCCTTTCAGAGGAGATTTTGAAACAGAGTCCAAATGGAATAAAATCCCCGAAAAGATTTTTTCCGTAACGGAAGAAGATCAGGAGACTTGAGAGCCAAGGCAGGGGGCCCCAGGGGCCCCACAAGCCCTCACCTCGCGGCCAGGGGGGAGGTCGCGGCCCACAGGCTTGTCGGACCCCTGGACCTCCTTTTCCCTAGGGTTTGCGCCTATATATCCCCAAAAAGTACTTTTCCGCCGCCACAAGCTTCTGTCTCCGCAAGATCCCATCTGGGCACATTCTGGTGCCCTGCCGGAGGGGGGATTCCGATACGGAGGGCTTCTTCATCAACACCATGACCTCTCCGATGATGTGTGAGTAGTTCACCATAGACCTACGGGTCCATAGCTAGTAACTGGATTGCTTCTTCTCTCTCTTGGATCTTCAATACAAACTTCTCCATGATCTTCATGGAGATCTATCCGATGTTATCTTCTTTTGTGGTGTGTTTGTCGAGATCCGATGAATTGTGGATTTATGATCAGATTATCTATGAATATTATTTGAGTTTCTTCTGATCTCTCTTATGCATGATTTCATATCCTTGTAATTCTCTTCGAGTTGTGCGTTTTGTTTGGCCAACTAGATCTATGATTCTTGCAATGGGAGAAGTGCTTGGTTTTGGGTTATTACCGTGCGGTGACCTCACCCAGTGACAGAAGGGGTAGCGAGGCACGCATCATGTTGTTGTCATCAAGGGTAAAAAGATGGGGTTTTCATCCTTGGTCTGAGATTATCCCTCTACATCATGTCATCTTGCTTAAGGCGTTACTCTGTTCGTCATTAACTCAATACACTAGATGCATGCTGGACAGCGGTCGATGTGTGGAGTAATAGTAGTAGATGCAGAAAGTATCGGTCTACTTGTCTCGGACGTGATGCCTATATGTATGATCATTTCCTTAGATATCGTCATGACTTTGCGCGGTTCTATCAATTGCTCGTGAGTAATTTGTTCACCCACCGTGATATTTGCTATTTTGAGAGAAGCCTCTAGTGAACACTATGGCTCCCGGGCCTACTCCACACCATATTTTCAGCCTTACACCTTTTTACTTTGTTGCACTTTCCGCCTTGAGCTCTCACTTTGCAAACAATCTCAAAGGGATTGACAACCCCTTTGAAGCGTTGGGTGCAAGCTCGTTTGTGTTTGGGAAGGTACTCTGGAATTGACGAGACCCTCCTTCTGGATCGATACCTTGCTTCTGAAACTGAGGGAAATACTTACTGCTGCTGTGCTGCATCACCCTTTCCTCTTCAAGGGAAAAACCGACACAAACAAGAGAAGTAGCAAGAAGAATTCCTGGCGTTGCCGGGGAAGGACTTTTGTTGCCGTAGCACTCGACTTCCTATTTCTCTTCGAGTGAAATGGAGATGTTTGTCGCCGAAACACTCGGATCGGTGGGGTGGACATGGAGTTGTTTTGTATCACCGACCGACTAAAAGGCGGACTCAGTAGCCGGCCATTTCGACTTGAGCAGTTAATTGGTATCAACTGCCTTCTTGTAACCATCGAGCTCGGCGGCAAGGATCTCCTCGTTAGCGATCCTAAAGCCTTCCCGGAGGCACTCCTCGGCGACCTTCTGATTGCCGGTCACCGTGATCATGCCTTTCATACCGGGCATCTTAAACTTAAGATACACGTAACAGGACGGGCCATGAAACGTGCGTAGGCGGGCCTACCCACGATGGCATGATAGGCGCTTCAAAAATCGACCACTTCAAACGTCAACCTCTCCTTTCGGTAATTCTTCTCGCTGTCGAATACGACATTCAAGGTGATCTGGCCCAGTGATTCCGCCTTCTTTCCGAGGATGACCCCGTGAAACTGCATGTTACTCTTGCTCAACTGGGACAACGGAATTTCCATAGCTTTGAGAGTGTCGACGTATATGATGTTAAGGAAACTGCCCCCATCCATGAGAAATTTCCGCAGTCGGAACCCACTGACCGCTCGATCGACCACCAACGCGTGCCTCCCAGGGGTGGCTATGTTGGCTGGGTGATCCGATTGCTCAAATGTGACGGGTATCTTCACTCAGTCGAGGTATTTCGTGACAGCCGGGGCTGCCATGTTCACTTCCCAATTGGTAACTTTCAATCGGCTCTTGCTCTCGACATCAGCAAAGATCATGAGGGTCCCTCGATGTTTGGGTACCCGGAGGCATCCTCGTGGCCAACCTCATCTTCTTTGTCCTCGGAGGGTTCTCCACCCATCTCCTTCTGTAGCAGGAGGTAGTCGCGATCCGTATGCTTGGTGGGGATGGTCTCCCCGTCGTCGTCCCTCCTAGCATTAATCAAATACGGCTAGTCCAAAAGGCTGCTCTTGGACTCGACCTTCTGCTTGCGTGCACAATTTTTTCTTCTTCTTGGACTTGTTTTGGCTCTACCCTCGGACATCAGGTACTTTGGCTTCGCTCGATGGGTCTCCCTTTCCCTTCTACTTTTTCCCGGTGTTGCCCAACTGTAGGGCTTCGTTGGCTCAACCTTTGCCGCTGTGGAGGCGGTCTTCTTCTTTGCTATTTGCATACCGATAGGTGATTTCCATGGTCCGACTAAGGGTCAGGTCCCCCGATCAACCAAACTTGAGGATGAGTTCCCGGTACCGAGTGCCTTGTTTGAATGCGCACATGGCCTGGTGCTCGGTGACATTCTCCACCGTGTTGTGTAGTGTGGTCCACCACTGGGTGTACTCCCTGAGAGTCTCGTTGCTCTTCTATACATAGTGTTGCAGCTCTATCATGTCGCCTGGACGCTTGTAAGTGCCCTCAAAGGTCTTGACGAACACTCGAGCGAGGTCCCCCCAGCTATGGATGCTGCTGGAGGGAAGCTGATTGAGCCATGCCCTCGTCGACCCCTCTAACATGAGGTACATATCACTAGTGGGGACGGGGCCTTTAGCCCCGGCCCGTAAGGGGCTTTAGTCCCGGTTCACCAACCGGGACTAAAGGGGCGGGACTAAAGGCCTAACCTTTAGTCCCGGCCCTTTTACAAGCCGGGTCTAAAGGTGCTCCACGTGGGCGCCTCGTAGCGCCCCACAGGCAGGACCTTTAGTCCCGGTTCGTTACACGGGCCGGGACTAAATATTTTCAGATTTTGCTTATTTTCGGGGTTTTTTTAATGAAATTATTTTGGGGTTTTAGGGTTTTAGGGTTTAGGTGTTCGGGAGATTAACGTGATGCCTCGTTTGGTGTTCGGGAATTACTTTTCATATAATTTAAATAGAAATAATTATGCATATACATATAAGGTTAACTTATCTTACAAGCGAGCATATATATACAATTATATGGAGATCTGAATTATCGAGACTAGAGCTCGTCTATTTGATTACATGGACGAACATCAGTAATGGCCCCTAGCTACACTAAATCGTCCTTTGTCATCTATAGCTTTTGTCCTCAGAAAGGTCGCAAGCTCCTCTGCAACAGCAATCGCGCGTTGCTCCGGTAGGACCTTCATCGTCATGGCTGTGTGCTATATAAGAAGAGGAGATGAATATGAATATCAATCATGATAACAAAGAATGACGGGTAAAAATAGAGGTGTGAATGTTCATTGCTTACGTCGAATCTTTGATCCTTGTGCTCAGAGGTAAACGTGCGAATGGTCTCGCAAACATAGTATCCGCATAGATGCGTTCCCCGTGGCTGTTGGTCGCACTTTACGAGAATAGAAGATATATAATCAAAATAATAATCTAGCATCATAAATGTATTGAAAATAGAAGTATATCATACTACTTACCTGAGCCGCTCTAAAGGTCAGCTTCTCATGCTCGATACCGGGAGTCACGCACTTGAACCGCTTCCAAACCCTGCCCGACAAGGATAATGATTTGCTAAGTTTTTAATTAATTGATATATCAGAAAATCATCGAAAGAGACCGATAGAGCGCAAGAATGATTGAAATTACCCTTGGAGCATGTCCTGCAGGCTTTGGAACTGTTCCAAGGGTCTCGATAATGGGTCGAAGGCATCAACTCTTCCCTTATCAATTTGAATGTCCAACAGAATCCAATGAAAGCTGCAGATGTATATATATATATATGTGTGTGTGTGTCAGTAACTTATCAATTACACTTATAAGTGAATGGACACAACAGAGTAAAGACCTTCACCTGAAGTTGTATGGAAACATTATGTGGTCACAGAAATTTTGATCTATTAGAAACCTTAGAAGGTTTTCCTCCGTCTCCTTGGGATAATTAGTTAGTGTCGCTATATGTATTTTATCTGGGTCAATAAACCCAATATTTAGGATGCTCTTACTTTTACAATCCAGAATCTTCATTCTGCATAATAGAGTACAAGTTATATATAGACAATGAATTGAAATAACTAAACAAGTTATATGTAGACAACGAATTGAAAAACTTACAGACAATAGCAACTCATAAGCGATTTGTCGAGGGCATCGCCATTGTACATCTGGAAGAGTTCATCAAAGTTGATATGGATTTGTTCGGGGCGGACGTAGTACTCCTGTGGGACACTCAACACGATCATCGTTCTCCCATTCTTTGATTCACTTAAGTACCATTGATGCAAGTAACACATATTTGTTGGGAGATCATCTTTGCTGACCAAAGGCTCACCCATGACAAACTGTGGCTTAGGGGCTACCACAGCCTTGGGTATCTTGTCGTCTTGGGAAGACAACAATTCTTCAACCGAGACACCACATGCAGCCGCCAACTCCTTTGCACTTTCTAAAGCTAGCCCCTGCACCGGAGGGGGAACATTCTCGGTTAACACCTTGAGGGGTGGGATCGACTGTTTGGCCTGTTGTCCAAGCTGAGGAACGTCTGATTTTTTCTTGCTTGTAGTTGAACTTGATTTGCTCCCACTTGCACTTGCACGTGATCTGCTCTTTTTCACTTCCTTCTGCACTGTGCGTGTATAGTCATCAGGCTTATGGTGTAAGTCATAAGGTCTGATAGGAAGATTAGCATGACGTACCTTTGGGAGGGGCGATCGTTTGCGCTTTGGGGTGCTCTGTGGCTTAGGAATCGTCGGCGGAGCGTTCTTGGTGGCACGCTCCCGCTTAGTATCCGGAGCGGGCGGCGGCGGAGACGGACGACCCAAGTCCGGCGGCGGTGATCGAGATCTTCTCTTTTTCACTTCCTTCTGCAATGTGCGTGTATAGTCATCTGGCTTATGGTGTAAGTCATACTGTGATGGAAGGGTCGTGAAGTATTTTGCAAATGCTATTTGCTTCTAGCTGTATTCCGGGCGGGGCTTGGGTTCCTTCTTTTTCATCTGCGCATCATGATGTTCCTTTGCTATCCTGGCGTTTTCCTCGGGGGTACGATCATAAGGTCCGATAGGAAGATTAGCATGACGTACCTTTGGGAGGGGCGACCGTTTGCGCTTTGGGGTGCTTTGTGGCTTAGGACTCATCGGCGGAGCGTTCTTGGTGGCACGCTCCCGCTTTGTATCCGTGGCAGGCTCACGCTTTGTATTCGGAGCAGGCGGCGGCGGAGCGTTCTTGGTGGCACGCTCCCGCTTTGTATCCGTGGCAGGCCCAGGCTTTGTATCCGGAGCGGGCGGCGGCGGAGCGTTCTTGGTGGCACGCTCCCGCTTTGTATCCGTGGCAGGCTCAGGCTTTGTATCCGGAGCGGGCGGCGGCGGAGCGTTCTTGGTGGCACGCTCCCGCTTTGTATCCGTGGCAGGCTTAGGCTTTGTATCCGGAGCGGGCGGCGGCGGGGCGTTCTTGGTGGCACGCTCCCGCTTTGTATCCGTGGCAGGCTCAGGCTTTGTATCCGGAGCGGGCGGCGGCGGAGCGTTCTTGGTGGCACGCTCCCGCTTTGTATCCGTGGCAGGCTCAGGCTTTGTATCCGGAGCGGGCGGCGGCGGAGACGGACGACCAAGTCCGGCGGCGGTGATCGAAATGGACTCGTGTTGTGCTGGCCGACGTCATGTGGAGGGCTTGGAGGTAATGGAGGTGTAGGTGACCTGCGACGACTCGGAGGCGGTGTTGTCCTTGGGGCCGAGCCTGGAAGCTTGATGTAGTTCTTGTCCCATAGGATGACTCCACCCAGTACTTCTCCGAGTGTCCTCTCATCTTCGGGTCTAGCTATGTCGAGCTCCATATCATTAAACCCCGTCATGATTTCATCCACCCCGACTTTAGCAAAGCCAGCTGGAATCTCACGGCCATGCCAGCGTGCATCAGGGCCAGAAGGTAAAGCTTGTCTGACGGCCACCTTCATGGATATGTTCTTGAATTTTTGATGGAGTTCACATGATGTTGACTCCTTGATTCCATCCACGGGGTAGCCGGGACCGCCCTCTATCATTCTTTGTTCATCGTCGGGCGGGGCCTCAGATTCAGCCACGCTGCTTTTCCGCTTAGATGGGGTGCCGGTAATATCAAGTGCAGGATCTTCCTAGCGCGGTACTCCTCTAAGCTCATCAATCTGCTTCTGTTGCTCGTTAATCCTGGCAAGCAACTGGTTCAACTTGTCATTCTCCTCATCCTGCTGCCGCTTCTTTGCTCTCTCTCGGCTTCTGTAAGTGTCTTGGTCTCTGGCAAACCCAAGCCACCACGGGTAAGATGGACCGAAGCCTCGCGTTCGTCCTCCATGTTCGTCATTGCCGAGGACCAGTGTGAGCAAATCTTTATCTCTATCTGCAGTGAACTTTCTTTGTCCCTCCTTAATTTCTTTCACTATCCTTTTCCAATTCTCCCTGGGTATCCTAAGATTGTCATCGCAGATGAGGTCCCCTGTTGTTTCGTCGTACGACCCACCATGCCCAAGGAACCAATTTCTTGCTCTCAATTCCCACTCATCACGGAGTGGTTCAGGTACGATGCCTTTATCTATCAGATCTTGCTCTTTCTTTTCCCACTTTGGGATGGCAGTCTCATAGCCCCCTGGCCCCAGCTTGTGGTGATATTTCTTCTTGTCGGCATTTATCTTGTTCTTTTCTGATAATGCCTGGGCATCTTCTGACTCCTTGTACTCTTGAAATTCCTTCCAGTGATTCGCCTGCTTGGCGAGATACCCCTCGAATACTGGCACTTTCTTTGTCTTCAGATAGTTTTTCCATAGCTTCTTCTTCCAGCTACGGAACAGTTCAGCCATCTTCTTTAGAGTCCACTGCTTGACTTTGGCCCTCAGTTTGTTTGCGGCGTCTTCATTCTCACATTTTGGCAGGTTGAAATGTGACATGAGATCATTCCAAAGATTATCTTTGTACCTTTTGGCGACATAGTCACTATGGGCTGCCCCTTTGCGCTTGTTCCACTCTCGAACACTGATCGGGACGTGATCCCTAACAAGAACTCCGCATTTCTTCTTGAATGTGTCAGCAGCATTCTTAGGAATCTTGGGTTCGCCCGTAGGCATTATCACCTCAAAGGTGTAATGCGTCCGTGCATCCAACTTTCTAGTCGGGCCTCGTTTCGTAGATTTTCTCGATGTGGAGGCCTAAGAGGGAGAAACATTCGTCAAATGAATGTATATGTATACAATATAGAGGTATCTCCAATATTTTTCACATATTACAAGTGATTGTCGAACTTCATATGTATACCTCGCCGGACTTTATTATTTCTTCACCGACTTCTCCACCGGCTTCTCCATCAGTGGAGCTATCACCTTCTCCGTCATTGGACCTATCTCCTGCCCCATCGGCTTCATCTTCGTGTCGCTCGACCTCCATTCCATATCCGGAGTCGTTTAGATATGACGTCGGAGATTCGGCTAGTTCAACGTCGGGGTCGTCTTTGATTATATCTTCGAGAAGTTCTTCCTCTTCGAGGTTCCTGATATGTGGATCCATAGTTCTGCAAAAACGGACATTTGATTAACTAATAAACTAACAAACTATATAAGAGGGGTTAGAAACTTCGAAGGCTCGTTTTATATAGGAGGACCTTTAGTCCCGGGTCTTGGCTAGAACCTAAACTCTAAAATACCGGCCGGGCGGAGCCCAGTCCCGGACACTTAAGCATATACAATAGCAAAATTAAACTAGTTCTATTAATTTTCTTGCTAAAAATAAACTATTAACACTTAAGCATATACAATAGAAAAATTAAACTATTAACACTTAAGCATATACAATAGCAAAATTAAGCAATAATCTAAGAAACACTATTAACACTTAAGCATATACACTATAGAATAGCAAAATTAAATGACAAAAAAAATATTTCTTCTTCTTGTAACCCTAAACTAATTTTTCCTCTTCTTCTATTTCTCCTCTTCTTCTACTTCTTCTTCTACTTCTACTTCTCCTCTTCTTCTACTACTTTTCCTCTCCTCTTCTTCTATTTTTCCTCTTCTTCTCCTCTCCTCCTCTTCTTATTCTCCTTTTTCTTCTTTTCTTCTCCTCCTCTTCTTATTCTCCTTTTTCTTCCTTTCTTCTCCTTTTTCTTCCGTTCTTCCCTTTTTCTTCTTTTCTTCTCCTTTTTCTTCTTTTCTTCTCCTTCCCTTTTTCTTCCTTTCTTCTCCTTTTTCTTCCTTTCTTCTCATTTTTCTTCCTTTCTTCTCCTTTTTCTTCTTTTCTTCTCCTTTTTTTCCTTTCTTCTCCTTTTTCTTCCTTTCTTCTCTTTTTCTTCCTTTCTTCTCCTTTTTCTTCCTTTCTTCTCTTTTTTCTTCTTTTCTTCTCCTTTTTCTTCCTTTCTTCTCCTTTTTCTTCTTTTCTTCTCCTTTTTCTTCCTTTCTTCTCCTTTTTCTTCTTTTCTTCTATTTTTTCTTCCTTTCTTCTCGTTTTTCTTCCTTTCTTCTCCTTTTTCTTCTTTGCTTGTGTTGGCCGGAGTGTTGGGGAGGAGGGGGCGTGGGGCTTACCGGCCGGAGGTGTCGACGGCGCGCAGCGAGGAGGACGGCGGCGCGCGGCGAGGAGGACGGCGGCGGCGAGCAGTATGACGGCGACGGCGAGGAGGACGGCAGGCGGCGGCGAGCAGGACGGCGGGCAGCCTGACGGCGTCGTCGAGTTCGTCGCTTGCCGCGCCGGGCAGGAGAACGAGAGGAAGAAGAAGAGAAATGGATGATTTGGGTTCGAAATTTTCTAACTCCCGCTTATACTGGTGGATCTTTAGTCTCGGTTCGGGGCTCGATCCGGGACTAAAGACCCTTTAGTCCCGGGTGGAGCCACGACCCGAGACTAAAGGCCCTTTTTCGGGCAGACCAAAAGGCGGGAAGCAGGGGCCTTTAGTCCCGGGGCACGGCAAGAACCGGGACTATAGGGGGTCTTTAGTCCCGGTTGGAGCCAGTCCCGGTTGGAGCCACGACCCGGGACTAAAGGCCCTTTTTCGGCAGACTAAAGGCGGGAAGCAGGGGCCTTTAGTCCCGGGGCGTGGCAAGAACGGGGACTAAAGTGTTGCCTATATAAACCCTCGCCCCTGCCCACCATATCCCCTGTTTTTTGGTTGTTGAAGTATGACCATGCCATGCTCTTGACACTCTAGTTCATGCACATAACATGTTCGATGAAATGCCCGAGCCACTCTACTTAAGCTTTCTCCTCTCCAAGCTCGACCTCCAAGCTCCATTTTCCTTAATATTTGTCTAGCTTTGGCCGTGGAGCAACTGTGAGCACCACCATGGTGAGCCTCTTGTTCTTATCTTCTTTTTAAAATCAAAAAAATCTTACTTGTATGATTTAGATACATACTTGTATAAATTACTCACTTTCATTATTTTTTGTTATTATATAGTGCGATGGTTTTGGTATCCGCCTCCATCGGCCCTCGTCCTGTCTATGATTCAGATGTGGTATATATTATCTTTTATAACTATTTGTTTTATTTAGTGTTTATGACAATTATGACGACCAATGTGACATATATTTTTTCAATCTAGGAGGTATGTGAACCGAAAATTCCAACCCACATAAAAATTCTTGTCGAGAAGTAACATTTGGTTGAAAACGAAAACAAATACTTGAAGAAAAAATTGAAAATAATTGAGGATAAGAATATGGAACTGGAGTTGCATGTCGCCGATGTCATCGATGATCGCAAGATGAAGATCGATGCGATGCGGTTGAAGATGGATGCAATGCGCTTGAAGATGGATGAAATGCGCTTGAAGATTAGGAATATTAGAAAATATGCCATTGATAAAGAGGCTTGGTATCATTATGCTGTTGGGTCAATTGTTACCTTAGTTGAAATTTTGATTGCGTTTGTTGTTGCATTTAAATGTTTTACATAGTTGTATGTTGTTTTATGAGAGAACTTTATGTATTTATTTTTTGCAATAATAACATTTGATCACTACTGTTCTTTGGCTTTAATTTTATGATGAACTTGTATTAATTTGGTCATATGTTCTGCAATGGTTTTTTGATATATTTAATTTCATAATAGAGATGAATCGCCAATGATAATATTTAATTTCATAATATGGTTTTTTGAACTCCATACTTTTTGTGTGTTCAACAATTTCTGACTTCATTTGGTATATTTCGTGCATTTACTTATTTTTTTGAGCTAGTTGACCCTGAAATTGAAAAGCACTACAAATGAACTCTGAAAATGTTGAAAGTTGGCATGCTATCATCATTTCACCCACACAGCATGTGTTAAAAAGTTGAGAGGGCTACGACAAAAACTGGATGCACTTCGTGTACAAAACGGACAATCTCTCTCGAAGTATCAGGGTTTCGAATCAGAACTCATCTCTTACAAAGGGATTTCATTTTTTTGAACTTATTTGAACTCCATACTTTTTGTGTGTTCAAAATGCACCATTCAAAAGCACATCACAAAATTTCAACAATTTCTGACTTCATTTGGTATATTTCGTGCATTTACTTATTTTTTTTGAGCTAGTTGACCCTGAATTGAAAATCACTACAAATGAACTCTTAAAAGGTTGAAAGTTGGCATGCTATCATCATTTCACCCACATAGCATGTGTTAAAAAGTTGAGAGGGCTACGACAAAAACTGGATGCACTTCATGTACAAAACGGACAATCTCTCTCGAAGTATCAGGGTTTCGAACGAGAACTCATCTCTTACAAAGGGATTTCATTTTTTTGAACTTATTTGAACTCCAAACTTTTTGTGTGTTCAAAATGCATCATTCAAAGGCACATCACAAAATTTCAACAATTTCTGACTTCATTTGGTATATTTCGTGCATTTACCTATTTTTTTGAGCTAGTTGACCCTGAAGTTGAAAAGCACTACAAATGAACTCTGAAAATGTTGAAAGTTGGCATGCTATCATCATTTCACCGACATAGCATGTGTTAAAAAGATGAGAGGGCTACGACAAAAACTGGATGCACTTCGTGTACAAAACGGACAATCTCTCTCGAAGTATCAGGGTTTCGAACGAGAACTCATCTCTTACAAAGGGATTTCATTTTTTTGAACTTATTTGAACTCCATACTTTTTGTGTGTTCAAAATGCACCATTCAAAGGCACATCACAAAATTTCAACAATTTCTGACTTCATTTGGTATATTTCGTGCATTTACTTGTTTTTTTGAGCTAGTTGACCCTGAATTGAAAATCACTACAAATGAACTCTGAAAATGTTGAAAGTTGGCATGCTATCATCATTTCACCCACATAGCATGTGTTAAACAGTTGAGAGGGCTACGACAAAAACTGGATGCACTTCGTGTACAAAACGGACAATCTCTCTCGAAGTATCAGGGTTTCGAACGAGAACTCATCTCTTACAAAGGGATTTCATTTTTTTGAACTTATTTGAACTCCATACTTTTTGTGTGTTCAAAATGCACCATTCAAAGGCACATCACAAAATTTCAACAATTTCTGACTTCATTTGGTATATTTCGTGCATTTACCTATTTTTTTGAGCTAGTTGACCCTGAAGTTGAAAAGCACTACAAATGAACTCTGAAAATGTTGAAAGTTGGCATGCTATCATCATTTCACCGACATAGCATGTGTTAAAAAGATGAGCGGGCTACGACAAAAACTGGATGCACTTCGTGTACAAAACGGACAATCTCTCTCGAAGTATCAGGGTTTCGAACGAGAACTCATCTCTTACAAAGGGATTTCATTTTTTTGAACTTATTTGAACTCCATACTTTTTGTGTGTTCAAAATGCACCATTCAAAGGCACATCACAAAATTTCAACAATTTCTGACTTCATTTGGTATATTTCGTGCATTTACTTGTTTTTTTGAGCTAGTTGACCCTGAATTGAAAATCACTACAAATGAACTCTGAAAATGTTGAAAGTTGGCATGCTATCATCATTTCACCCACATAGCATGTGTTAAACAGTTGAGAGGGCTACGACAAAAACTGGATGCACTTCGTGTACAAAACGGACAATCTCTCTCGAAGTATCAGGGTTTGGAACGAGAACTCATCTCTTACAAAGGGATTTCATTTTTTTGAACTTATTTGAACTCCATACTTTTTGTGTGTTCAAAATGCACCATTCAAAGGCACATCACAAAATTTCAACAATTTCTAACTTCATTTGGTATATTTCGTGCATTTACTTTTTTTTGAGCTAGTTGACCCTGAAATTGAAAAGCACTACAAATGAACTCTGAAAATGTTGAAAGTTGGCATGCTATCATCATTTTACCCACATAGCATGTGTTAAAAAGTTGAGAGGGCTACGACAAAAATTGGATGCACTTCGTGTACAAAACGGACAATCTTTCTCGAAGTATCAGGGTTTCGAACGAGAACTCATCTCTTACATGGATACTATGAAAATGAAAAGTGTTTGAAATTTAGTACATTCCATACATGCATTACATAAAAGGTTTAATACATTATTACATTATTGCACCAATATTCCTATCTATTATTTCTGTTTTCTTCTGGGTCGTAGCCATGGAGAATCTTTATCATTCAGTAGGATGCTTGGGTCAGTTTTCACTTTGAAGGGCGGAATTTCATGAAACTTATTATAATCTTCTGACATGTCTGTCTTGTCATCTACTCCCACGATGTTTCTTTTCCCTGAAAGAACTATGTGCCGTTTTGGCTCATCGGACGATATGTTCATTTGCTGATTTCTTTTTCTCGTTAATGTAGACATGTCCTTCACATAGAAAACCTGAGCGACATCATTGGCTAGGACAAATGGTTCGTCCATGTACGCAAGATTGTTGAGATCCACTGTTGTCATGCCGTACTTTTAGTCTACAACTACCCCGCCTCCTGTCAGCTTCACCCATTTGCACTGAAATAAAGGGATCTTAAAAGTAGGTCCATAGTCAAGTTCCCATATCTCCTCTATGTACCCGTAATATGTTTCCAAACAGTGCCCATTCTCGTCTGTTGCATCAAAGCGGACACCACTATTTTTGTTGGTGCTCTTTTTATCTTTGGCAACCGTGTAAAATGTATTCCCATTTATCTCATACCCTTGGAAAGTTCATATAGTCGAAGATGGTGGCCTGGCCAAACAGTACAGCTCATCTCCAACGGTGTCGTCATTCATGAGATGTGTCTGCAACCAACTGCCGAAAGTCTTCTCGTGTTCCCCTTTAATCCAAGAGTCAGCCTTCTCCGGGTTTTCGGAGCGTAGAATATTCTTGTGTCTCACGATATACGGAGCCACCACGGTGGAATTGTGTAGAACTGTGTAGTGTGCTTGAGAGAAAGAATGCCCGTCCATACATACTTTTGCTCTCCTTCCTAGTGTGCCTTTTCCTGTCAGCCTACCCTCATACCGAGATTCAGGAACACCAATCGGCTTAAGGTCAGGAAGAAAGTCCACACAAAACTCAATGACCTCCTCTGTTCCATAGCCCTTGGAGATGCTTCCTTCTGGCCTAGCACGGTTACGAACATATTTCTTTAAGACTCCCATGAACCTCTCGAAGGGGAACGTATTGTGTAGAAACACAGGACCGAGAATTCTAACCTCTTCGACTAGGTGAACTAGGAGGTGTGTCATTATATTGAAGAAGGATGGCGGGAACAACAACTCAAAGCTGACCAGACATTGGACCACATCAATCTGTAACCCTGATAGACTTTCTCGATCGATTACCTTCTGAGAAATTGCATTGAGGAATGCACATACCTTCACAATTGCCACGCGAACATTTTCCTGTAGAATTCCCCTCAATGCAACCGGAAGCAATTGCGTCATAAGCACGTGGCAGTCATGGGACTTTAGGTTTTGGAATTTTTTGTCTTTCATATTTACGATTCCCTTTATATTCGACGAGAAGCCAGTCGGGACCTTGATACTGAACAGGACTTCAAAGAAGATTTCCTTCTCTTCCTTAGTAAGAGCGCAGCTGGCACGCCCTTGAAACTGCCCTGGATGCATGCCATCTCTTCCTTTATGAAGTTCCTGGTCCTCCCGTGCTTCCGGTGTATCTTTTACTTCCCATACAAGCCCAGGAAGCCTAGAATATTCACGCAGAGATTCTTCGTCAGGTGCATCACGTTGATTGCCGAGCGGACCTCATGGACTTCCCAGTAGGGTAGCTCCCAAAATATAGATTTCTTCTTCCACATGGGTACGCGCTTATCAGGGCCGTTAGGAACAGGTTGGCTATCAGGACCCTTTCCAAAGATTACTTTTAAATCTTTGACCATATCAAATACTTCAGCACCAGTACGGATGACAGGCTTCCCCCGGGGTTCTGCCTTGCCATTGAAATGCTTGCCTTTTTTCTTTAAGGGATGCTTGGGCGGAAGAAAACGACGATTGTACGGATACACATTCTCCCTACAGTTGTCGAGATATATACTTTCTGTCTGATCCAAACAGTGCGTGCATGCATTGTATCCCTTGTTTGACTGTCCTGAAATGTTACTAAGAGCAGGCCAATCATTGATGGTTACGAAAAGCAACGCTCGAAGGTCAAATTCCTCTTGTTTGTGCTCGTCCCACACACGTACACCTAGTTTGGCCCACAGCTGTAAAAGTTCATCAACTAATGGCCTTAGGTAGACATCAATATCGTTGCCGGGTTGCTTTGGACCTTGTATAAGCACTGGCATCATAATGAACTTCCGCTTCATGCACAACCAAGGAGGAAGGTTGTAGATACATAGAGTAACGGGCCAGGTGCTGTGACTGCAACTCTGCTCCCCAAAAGGATTCATGCCATCTGTACTCAGACCTAACCATAAGTTCCTTGCGTCAGCTGCAAATCTCGGGAACTCTCTCTCGATTTTTCTCCACTGCCGACCATCAACGGTGTGCCTCAACTTATCGTCTTTCATACGATCTTCCATGTGCCATCGCAACAACTTCGCATGATCTTTATTTCTGAACAGACGTTTCTACCGTGGTATTATAGGAGCATACCACATCACCTTGGCAGGAACCCTCTTCCTGGGTGGCTCGCCCTCAATATCACCAGGGTCATCTTTTCTGATCTTATACCGCAATGCAGTGCATACCGGGCATTTATCCATATTCTCGTACTTCTCACCGCGGTATAGGTGCAGTCATTAGGGCATGCATGTATCTTCTGCACGTCTAATCCTAGAGGGCAAACAAGCTTCTTTGCTTCCTAAGTGCTGGCGGGCAATTCGTTCTTTCTTGGAAGCATCTTCTTCATCAGTACCAGCAACTTTTCGAATGACGAGTCAGTCACACCGGTCTCTGCCTTCCACTTCAGCAATTCCAGTGTGCTACCTAGCTTCTTCTGGCCATCTTCACAAGTTGGGTACAACAATTTGTTGTGGTCCTATAACATCTGCTCGAACTGCAACCTCTCCTTTTTTGTGTCGCCACCTCGCCGTGCATCAGAAATGACCCGGCCAAGATCATCAGCGGGCTCATCTGGTACCCGTTCTTCATCCTGATCTTTTTCTTCATTGTCTTCCATTGCGGTATCAGCATACTCAGGGAACATAGATCGGTAGTTGTCATCATCGTTCTCTTCTTCTTCATCGTCGTCTTCCATCATAACCCCTCTTTCTCCGTGCTTGGTCCAAACATTATAGCCCGACATAAAATCGGACCGAAGCAGGTGGCTCTGAATGACTCTTGAGGAAGTGTAATCCTTCTCATTCCGACATTCAACACATGGACAAAACATATAGCCACCACCATGCTTGTTCGCATCGGCTGCATCTCGAAAAGAATGCACGCCTTCTCTATAAGCGGCTGTGCGTCGATCATCGTACATCCATGGATGGCTCATCTGTGTTATACGACAGTATATCAAATGCAATCACGATCCTAAAAATTAGTACGGCACGGTCTAAACGAGGAAATATAGTTGCTAACCTTTTAGAATAAGTAGAAATAAAGAGGAAGAGGTTTAAGCGTGGCTCAAGCATCTCATATCGTAGTTGTGTTCGGTGAACTGAAGCGGCATCGCTCTAACACACATTTCAACAAACACCTCTAGTGCATCAAAAAAAGTGGAGAGCAAGCACCCACCCACAATCCTCCATCCAAGAAAAATGCAAGGAAGAGGGGAGCGGGGGGCTGTGCTATATATAGCCAGAGGACTTTAGTCCCGGTTTGAGACACAAAGCGGGACTAAAGATGGCGCACATGCGGGCTGCCAATCGCGTAGCCCTTTAGTCCCGGTTTGGGACACGAACCGGGACTAAAGGTTCCTTACGGGCCAGTACTAAAGCCTCGAGAGAGGCATTGGGAATTGGGGCGACGTGGCCAGGCCTTTAGTCCCGGCCCAGAGGCAGGCCGGGACTAAAGGGTCCAGGCCAAAGGCCCGTTTTCACTAGTGTATGCTTCATTGCGACGTACTCGTTGCCGCCGCCAATCTGGATAGCTACTCGGTAGTCCTCCAACGAGGTCTTCGGCTTGGACTCACCATTGAACTTTCCGATCCCCGTGGCCAATCGGTTATTGGAGGGGATCTCTGCCAATCGGATTTTTTAGCCGAAGCATTCGAGGCCAAATACCTCCCGGCCAGCTCGCGGCCGATCAACCATGTGTTTGGGTGATTATAGACCATGCGTTGAACTGGGGGAGCCGATAGCCGTCGTCCCCATTACCCCAATGTCGATTGGGGCTTGGCCTGAGGTCATGGGGTAGGCGACCGAGTGAGCCACTCCTCGGAGGAAGTGTTCTGCTTCGGACCCGATGATCTTGCCTTTGGTCCCCGTGCGGGCCTCTCATAAGAGGAGGAGACCTTTGGCATCTTTCGACCATGTGCGGGCTATGGGCCGACTGAACTGTGTCCGCCTAGATGGACTTGTTGTGGATGCGATGACGCGACTATGACACCACGACATTCTGCTGCATAGCAGTCTTCAACGGAGCTTGGATCTGCCAAATGCCTTCCCCGGCCGCACCATCGCTCGGTTGAATGGAATCAGCGATCCGAGTGGCAGCGACTAAGTTCAGTAAAGGCGTCAACATCACCTCGATGTGCCGCATGTGGTCATTCGCAAACAACTGCCGACGGCTGCGGCTGGAGCTCAACTGGTCCCTCTCGGCCCGAGTGTCGAGTGACTGCAAGAGTCACTCGCGTTCGGCCAGATTGGCCAGGCGCGCATTCTCTAGTGTGATCGTTTCTGGGGTGTTCCCAGCGATGGGGGTGTGGAGAGCCTGATCGCTCGTCCGCCGAAGTTCGTCCCACTAGTGCTCGGTGAGCGGCTGCGGAACGTTGTGGCTGTCGTCACCGTGGTGTGATGACTGTGATGTGCATCGAGTTTTCCATGAAGAGGAACGGATTATCGCAGCACAATGCGGTTAAATATTTCCCTTAGTTATAAAAACCAAGTTTTATCGAACCAATAGAAATACCAATCTTCAATAGTCTTCAGCGACTCCATACAAATAAACAAACAACTTGCACCCAACGCGGGCAAGAGAGTTGCCAATCCCCTTGATCTCGTTATTTGCAAGCAAATCAGGTGCGTAGATAATCTATCTATCTTCTATCTATTACTAGCAAAAGGGCCCATGCGTTGCAACGGGAGAAAGAAATACCACACGGCGCACACTCTTAATTTATAAAAAATGTCTATAATTTAAGAATTTATAGTTATGATACAAATAAAGATGGTCTTATCCTACAAAAATGCAGTTAAAAATTTCACAGGTCTTCTATTTTAACACGGCTTGCATGTAGATTTAATACGTACAAAGAATCAGTCAAGTAACCTTCAGTTTCATCTCTAATCCTGATTTTGTTGACGTGTTCATCCCCAACCCGGATGAGTACCGGTATGAAAGAAAGACGAATAATGACTTATTTATTAAGATTGCACCCTAGATAGTATTTTTATTAAACGATTAACAGATAAAATAATATCATATTTAAATTCTACATATTTTTCTAATCAAATTCCATGTATAATATGTTAAATTTGAAGTTACGGTTTAAAAGATATGAGTATTTAAAAAAAAATATTTAATATATACTACGAGTTTAATATCATAAACAGTAAGAGCTTTTTTGTAAAATCACCTCGGTGGGTTTTCCGACGGAAGCGACAGCCTCTTTATTATTAGTTAAAAGATATACTAAAAACAAAATACGGGTCAAAAATAGGAAAACAGGCTAAAAAATCCCACAATAATGAGAAATATCGGGCCGTTAATTCGGTGGGCTTTTTCTAGCCAATAAGTTATATGCGTTAGATCTTTGTAAACCAAAGTGGACCCGTACCCTGTACGATACACAATCTTACCTACTAATAAAGCAAATATTGCTTCTGCCGTACATCATTCAAATTGCCCCTAAAGTTCACTAAAATTACCCACCAATGCCACCCATAAGTCAAAAAAACGTTTCAAACAGGAAAATCTCTGGACTGGGCCGGCCCATGTAGGCACCTCCTATATTACGCTTTGGGCATTGCAAGAAGATGCAGCACACCAGTTTGGGCCGGCCCATGCGTGGGTGCCTGTTCTTTTTGGTTTAGTTTTTTTATTTTTCTTTTCAGTTCCATTTTGTTTTTGTACTTTAAATAATTTAGAACTTCAAATAAATTTTCTAAATTTAAAGAAACAGATAATTACGAAATAAAATATTCAAAAAAACATAAAAAAATTGAAAATTCAAAAACTACTCTGGAGTTTTGAAAAATGTTTGCATATAGGAAAAAATGTTTAAATTTTGACAAAATATCCATAAAATAAGAAATTCAATGATTTTAAACAAAAGTCCATTTAAAAATCTTAAAAACAGTTTGTGCCTCTGTTTTTAGTCTGTTTTTTATTTTATTTTTTCCGTTCCATTTTTTAATTTAAATAATTTAGAACTTTGAATTTTTTTTGCAATTTATAAAACTGTGAATTTTGAATTTTTTTTTGAAGAAAACATAAAATGTTTGTGAATTCAAAAAATGCTCTGGGTTTTTGTAAAAATATTTGCATATTCAGAAAAATGTTCATAATTTTGAGAAATATGTTGGTGAAAACAACAAAAGTCCATGATTTTCAAAAACAAATTGTGTATTATTTTTTGAGTGCAATTGAAAAAAATGTTTGCTCATTCAAAAAATGTTCATGCATTTTAAGAAATGTCGTAAACAATTTAAGACATAATATGATCAGCATCATTGGAGATTTAATTGTTTTTCTCCCGTTGCAACGCACGGGTCCTTTTGCTAGTTCAAACAAACAAAAGTTCCCAAAAAAAACTGACACGAACGATGGAAAGTCTCTCTCGATCTCGCTACAAACAGAAAAGGAGAAACAAACTTAAACACTCACGATAAAAAAGGCACACGCATGTACATGCAACGGAAACGCACAAGAAAAGGAAATCCCTTCCGATCTACTAGCTCTAAAAATGGCCCTTACTAGAAAAAAAAACTCCATACGCATGCATGCATGCACGTCTAGGGCAATCCCATTATACCCGGTCTAGCTCCCCAGAAATAAAATAAACCATCACAATAAAAAGAAACACATGCATGCTCGTACAATGCTTCACGATAAAAAAACGCACACGCATGTAGGAGTACATGCAACGGAAGCGCACAAGAAAGGGAAATCCCTTCCGATCTAGTACTAGCTCTAGAAAAAACCCTTAGTAGAAAGAAAACTCCATACGCATGCATGCACATATAGGGCAATCCCATCCTACCCGATATATATAGCTCCCCAAGAAATAAAATAAACCATCATCACAATAAAAAGAAACACATGCATCACGTATAACGCTTGACATCTAGGGACGGAGCCAGCATGCAAGCATAGAGGGGGGGTGGCAAATTTATTTATGAAGGGGGCAAAGTTCATATGAAGTGATTTTTTTTAGCCACAACAACTATTATCATAGTAGAAAAATCAATTTGTTAGCTTGTCCCCCCCCCCCTAGAATAGTCCCTGTTGACATCTAACCTTTGGTATGAGAGATGAGAAAACGAGAACCACTAGACAAACAACGTTACAGGATCCGTCTAAAAACAAGGTCTACTAGAGAAGGTTCCCCGCGGTCCATCCTAACTCCGTTGTGATGTGCGTCTTCATGCCCTCGACATGTTCATTAAACTTATAGATTTTCCTTCATCGTGATCTGCTACTCTTAGGTTTGATCAATAAAATCTTGCGTAGAGGTCGCAGTGATTTTCGCCATTTGGATGAGGCACATTGAGATGGAGGTGTTATCGCCGGTGCACCCTCCCGATGCACCCCTTACTAATTCAATCTCTCTTTTGAGATTTATATGTGACCTCTCTATGTAACTTACACAGATCCATAACATATTGTTCACGAAAAAGACCCATACCATATTGGTAACATTGTGTTGGTTGTTGTCCATCTTTGTGTTTCCCGGCCAGCATGCATTCACTCATTCGGCCAACATATGCATAAACCGATTTTATAGGTATCCTTGCATCCCGAAGCAATCACTACTTTTCGTTGATTTTTTAGTGGATTACATAATAGCATAGATCAGTTCGACTAGGTTGTTTGGTGTTGTCCAAGGATGGAAAGCATTTTAGAGTCGAGGATGGAAATTTGATTGGTAAGTTTGATGTGTCTGTCTATACTTTTTCACAGGTTTTTCTTTACTCAGGTAATGTTTCTAATAACTACATATTTATCATTTTTAATTTGATGCTCTAGACATATTGTTGTTGTTGGTTGATAGATTATTTCAACTTTCTGACTTTTCATTCGTTTGAACCCTCAAGTATATAATTAATTTTACAGGTTAATTTATGAAAGGAGCTTTCTTTTTTCTAGCCAAGACTATACAAGGTGAAATTTATGAGATTGTTGGACAGACAATTCCAAGGTTAATAGGCGCTTAAATATACAATACAAAATTGTTAAAGAATAGTCGGTTGTTTGTTAGCTCCTTCTGAAATTTTTTAATGGTACAATCTATGCTGAGATTTAAATTTACTTTAAGATCCTTGGAAACTACAAATTCAATTTTAAGCCCTTCAATTTTAAGTATGCCAATCAGGATCTTCTCATGGGGTTATCTTCATTTGCAGTTGCTTTGATATTATTGTGAAGCTCTTTGATACAAGGATAATCTCACCGGTACTACTCAAACAAGCTATCAATTTTCCGTAAAATCAAAATTTTACTACAAATTAAACATACTAGAATTTAGTTTGTATGTTAGTCAGTTATCACCCCAGCCCTCCATTTCAATGGTTGGCACAACTCAACAAAACGATAACTCTTCAATCCAGTCCATTTTGTTTCTTAATAAATAAGCATAAAGTTATTTGGGAAAGCTGATTTTAGGAATCCCCTTGCATGGTATGATTTTTTGAATATATGAAGGAAAAATTCTTAAAATCAGTTCATGAATGCATATGGTTACGCTGACAACAAGTATGCGTGTGTTGGATACTTTTGGTAAAAAAAAAGGGTATATATTGATATAATCATTTGAGTTGCAGATTACATTTTGTACGTGACCCAAAAAGATCATATTCTAGCATGGGAAGTATCTCAAGCCAAGTGGTACCATAAACTATTGTGTGGACGCATTCTTCACCTAATTAGTCTGATCTCCATCTATGATATTGTTTAGTGAAAAAACATCTTAGAGTGGTTATACTATTTTGCATGCTTTAGAAATATTCTATAATAATATTTTCGTAATATTTCCATATTTGTCTTTGATATTACCTCATGTTATCCATAATGTGAATATCCCTTGCACATGATTACTAGAAGGTAAAATTATAGACCTCAATCTGAATATTAGTTATTATTATCCAAAAAACATATTTATATTGACCATCAATATTTTGATTTGACGAATTAGTTGAAATTATATACTAGCTATTGGGAATGTTGGAGCTTAATAAAAATAATAAGAAATGCTTGAAGGATGATCTATCCACACAAAAATCAAACCATCTAGCCATTGATCTGTGCACCCTCTTCTACTAGCGAATCCTAACTACTAGGTCTTTGTACTCTGGTAGCCCCTGACCACGTGGACCATTAGTCCCCATATGCATGTATACACAAACCACAATGCACGATTTTCCAATACATGGAGCTCATGTTTCGAGGCCCATTTGAAATAAAATACAACATATTACAAATCTAAATCTAAATTAGCTAGATGGGGTTCCTTATGCGTATGAAAAACAAATCATGTAATAAAAGTTGTACTTCGGTATAAATCTACATCACTGTATTAATTCCTCATGAACACATGATTATCATGCTTTAATACTCACCATCCAAACTTTTGATGTACTATAAAAGCTAGCAACTAGAACTTCAATTTAACACATAAATTGTCTATATCATGTATGAACTAACAGTCATCTCGACATACTTATAGTTATACCAACATACCGACATACTCGACTCGTGATCTGTTGGTCTACATATAGAATTATAAAAGATGCTCTCACATGTTTGTGTTTGAGTCCAATATCTACTGGAATTATAAAAGTGAAACTGGTCCATTTTTTAATGTAATCTTTAAGATACTTTTGTCATAAAATATAGCATTTTAGATCAATAAATTGTTGTTTAAAAACATAAACAAGTTTATTCTTCATTATAAAATTAAGTTTATTTCAAATAATTCTTTTTTATTCTCATTGTTTTTTATGTTAATATTAAATGTTCTTGATTTTTTATTTTTAATCCCGGGTTAAGGTCCACTATAGAGTATTCTATTATGCTCTCCTTAATACTTTCTTGGCACTAATTCATCCCTTAGCACGGTAGAATACATTTCTGTATATTAATACGGAGAGGATACAGAACGTAGTTGTTTCAACACTTATTTAAACTTTAACCATATGTAATATCAATTTATATTTGCTATTTTTTTACAATATACTCCCATCATTTCAGAAGTATTCTTGAGAGATCTATTGGTATACAAATTTGATATTGTCTATGTCGATGATTCTCTCTGCAATGCTAGCAAAACCAGACTAACACAACTTCTAAAATAACAAGAATTTGAAAAGGGGGTGTGAAAATATTTTCTTTATTTTTATTTAGTACTTTAATTTCCGGGCATCACTCGGCAAATATGAGGTATAGTAAAAACTCAACTCATGATCATTGCATTTACAATTCAATAGTTCTCGCACACACAAAATATAGGTACATATGATAGGTATTAGTTTATAGAAATATAGACTTTAGCCAGATTTAAGCAAGTTCTGTCTCACCGCATACATCAATGTTAATCTACAAGAAGTAGACCCACGAGTTTTGGAATTTATAGTCAACTATATTAAGAAGACAACAGAACTGATAGGTCATTATAGTAATATTAAAAAGACTAGAAGATATATCTCCCACAAACAAAAAAGTTACAAATAATAACAATAGTTTATATATAAATGATAAGTACATGATATGTCCTCAAAAAAGTACATGCTATCTCTCATTCTAACAAATAAGATAACATGTTCCCATGATAAATGAAAAGCTTTCCTATGTAATGACTTAACTTTGTTAAATTCTAGTCCGCGCATTTACGAGGGCCATCTTGCTAGTTGTTGATAATTTTAAATTGCAAAATAAAATAAAACATACATAATGGCAGCAAGGTAGTAGCAGCGTCTGTAAATATATAACTGAATAGACCCGGGGGCCATAGTGTTTCCTAGTGGCATCTCTGATGGCAAAGGCATATGATGGGTAAACAAATTACTGTTGGGCAATTGATAGAACATTGAATAATTACGCGATTTTCACGGCAATGATTATGTGTATATTGGCATCACGTCAATAAGCAAATAGGCCGACTCCTTCCAGCACCTATTACTATTACTCCACTTCAAGAGCGCTTCTATGCTTGCCTCGCTACGTATTAAGTAAAAACAGAATAATGCTTGGAGAACGATGACATGATGTAGACAAAGTAAAATCAATTAATATGAATAAACCCCATCATTTTATCCTTAGTAGCAGCAACACAAAGATGCATCTTGTCCCCTTCTGTCACTCGGATATAGAAATTCGCCAAGGTGAACCTACTGAAACGCACCACTCGCACTGAAGAAATATTAATCTAGTTGGTCGAATTATCTCAATAGATCGGGGAGCATTACGAAGCTATGATGATCATGCAATTAAGAACCATAATAATTAGAGGTTGAAAGTGCAGTCATGCCCTGAATCGTGTTTTGGTGTTGCTGACAACACACATATAGATAACTAATCGCTAATCCCCTTTAAGCTGTTGTTAATGATCATGTGTTGATAAGGACAAGCTCATGTGCTAACAAGGACAAGATCAAGATAAGCATTCCTGAGCACTACATGCTTGATTCTTGTGGATGTTCACATGGTGGACAAATGAAGATGAATACATAAGCTAGGCTTTCCACATTGTGTATGGGAGAGCTACTTGAAGACTTCATCATGTCTTGCTTTCAACTTGAGCCAAGAAGGAACAACAACAGCAAGCTCAAGTGAAAGGGCTAACTCAAAGGTATAAGTTCCTTTGACGTTAGTGGTGCGGAGTGATGATCAGCGAATAAAAGTATACACTCAAGTATGGATCATCAGTACCCTTTTTATGATTCTTGAGTCTTTATGGATCCCGCACTATTAAGAGGGGATCACAGGTTTTGCGATGAACTTGCTCATACTACTTCTCTACTTTTCTGCTCATACCACATCTCCACTGCTCTGCTTTTATCTCAAAACATAACCAATTCCTCGGACATCAGGCTTCCTCCGGACGTCCGAGGGCCGGACGCCCAACCACTTCGGAAATCCGGAACCTTATACCAGAGAAATCCAGAGTCAAATAACCCGGACTTCCGGCTCCCTCCGGATGTCCGAGGGCCGGACGCCCGACCACTTCGGAAAACCGGAACCTTGCACCAGAGAAATCCATAGTCAAATAACTCGGACATTCGGCCTCCCCCTACCGTCCGAGGGCCGGACGTCCGGCCGCTTTCGGAAAACCGGTGCCCATGAACAGAGCCAAAGTCTCGGACATCCGGCTCCCTCCGGACGTCCGGTCCCTGTTCATCTATACAGTGGTTCCTGATATATATACATCTCTCGGACGACCGACTGTTGTCGGACGTCCGACCCCTTGTGGGCGTCCGGACATCCGAGAACTCCCGGACGTCCGACCACTGTGAGACTTAAGTGACCCCAACGGTCACTTTCCCCTCTCCACTATAAAAACCCCCGTCCCACATCGTGAGAGGGTGCCCAACACAGCCATATCCTCATAAGGACACATTTCTACCTCACACACATTTGCTCACACCAAATCTTAGATCCCATGAGCATTTATGACCCCCCTTGAGAGTTGTTCCAATCAAAAGATAGATCGTCTCCCTCTCCTCCTCTCAACCCAAGCTATTTGAGATTTGAGCAAGTTTTGAGCATTCCCCGTGATCTTGTTACTCTTGGAGGTTGGAGACTCCTAGGCGGTAGGAGTTCTTCGGAGAGGAATCAATCCATGTGATTACCCCCGGAAAAGTTTGTGAGGGTTTGGAAGCCACCTCAAAGGCTTACCACTAGTCGTTGAGAAACGCCTTCGTGGTGTTATCTCAAAGGGAGAATAGGGTGAGCCTTCGTGGCGCTGGTGTGCCTTCGTGGTAACATCCACCTCTCTAACGGTGACTAGCTTACCTCCAAGGAAGTGAACATCGGGATACATCTTTGTCTCAGTGACCTTGGTTATCCTTAACCCTAATTCCTTACTTGTGGTTTACTTGTGTTACTTGAGCATACATACATTGCATATTGTTTGTGCTCATTATATTGTGTTGGCTATTTATTTGTACAAGATTAATCGTTCAAGCATACCCTCTATATCCACATGTTCACACTTGCAGCTTTTGATATATCGTGTGCTATAGTGTGATCTAGTATCTTGCGTCGGTCACCTACTTGTCGTGTGATATAGCTTAAGTAAGTTTGTGTAACTTACTTGTGCTTGTTAGTAACCGTATTGTGTCCCTCTTGGTAGATCTTGTTGTTGGTACACGTTGCGGTGCCTATTGCATTTGGGATTTGTGCTTGAAAAGTATCCTCTTAGTTTATTTCCGCATTAGGTTTAATCCAAATCCGAATAAGTTTTTAAATAGCCTATTCACCCCCCCCTCTAGGCATCATCGTGGTCTTTTCAGAGGTGACTCAAACACTTTTTATGAATAAAAAAACATAAGTCCACAATTAACCGGATCCGAACAAACACACCATACATAGTGATTACATCGGATAGATCAAAGCGAAGATGCGATGAACATTGTAGTGAAGATCATAAGAGAGAGAGAGATTGCCATCTAGTTACTGCCTAAGGACCCGTAAGACTGTGGTGAACTACTCACACATCATGGTCAGGGCAACAAGGTTGATGTAGAGGCCCTCCGTGATTGATCTCCCCTCCAACAGATCGGCGGAACGGAGGTTTAGATGGCCTCCCGTCGGAATAGAGACTTGCATCGGCGGAAAAGGTGTTTTAGGAGTTCTCTTAGGTTTTTTGGAATATTTGTGAATTTATAGGCCACAGTGGGACGTCGGGAGGCATCCAGGTGGGCCACAAGCCATCAGGGTGCGGGCAAGCCTTGGGTCGTGCCCTGTTGGCTTGTGCCTCCCTCGTGCAGCCTCTCGTCCACTTCTGATGCTTGCAGGTCTTCATATAGTGCAGAAAAAATTGTATTAAAGTTTTGTGGCATTTGGACTTCGTTTGGTAGGGTGCAAAGCCAAAAAACACGTAGAAAACAGGAAGTGGCACTAGGCACTGGGTCAATAGGTTAGTGCTCAAAAATATTATAAATTGCTATACAAATTCCCAGAAAGTATCCTAGAACGATAATATATCAGCATGGAGCAATCAAAAATTATAGGTACGTTGGAGACATATCAGCATCCCCAAGCTTAATTCCTACTCGTCCTCGAGTAGGTAAATGATAAAAACAAAAAAAATTATGTGACATGCTATCCATAATGTAATCTCTTATATGTATGATCATTGAGAAATGATGAATTAACAAACAACAATATAATAATATTTATTAAGTATCAGCAATACAATTATTGATTTTCAAAGTATACGATCCTAAAAGAATGTTTACCCCCTATTCATCTTTATTGTATTAGCAAGGCATGACTCTGTCTTCACCGCATAAATACAAATGTTAAGCACCACGGTGTTCAAGTCAAGCAATTTTATCGTACTTTTTCAATATGCAACAACTTTCTATTCTTCACGCAATACATGAGCGTGAACCATTGGACATAGCATATAGGTGGAATAGAATATGGTGGTAGATATCAAAGGGGTAAAATGTGGAGAAGATAATCTCACATCAACTAGGCGTACCAACGAGCTATGGAGATGCCCATCCATAGATGTCAATGCGAGGAGTAGGGATTTCCATGCAAATGATGCACTAGAGCTACAAGTGTATGAAAGCTCAACTGAAGCTAAGTGGGGTGTGCATCGAACTTGCTTCCTCATGAAGACCTAGGGCGTTTGACGAAGCCTGTCATTGGAATATACAAGCCAGTTTTATTATGATAAGATAATTCCCACTAGCATATAGACGTGACAACAAAGGAGGCTCTCTCTATGAAGATCATGGTGCCACTTTGAGGCAGAAGTGTGGTAAAGGATAGTAGCATTGTCCCTTCTCTTGTTTTCTCTCATTTTTATATGGTGGTCTTTTCTCTCTTTTTTGGCTCCCCCCCATTTTATTTATTTTCCGTCCGGAGTCTGATCCCGACTTATGGGGGAATCATAGTCTCCATCATCCTTTCCTCACTGGGACAATGCTCTAACCAGGATGATCATCACACTTTTATTTACTTACAACTCAATATGGAGAACTGATAGGAAGATATGACTCTCTGAGAATGCCTTTGGCAGTGTACTAGGATGTGCAATGATCTAGCGTGACATGCATAAAAAACATGATGGAAGGTGGCTTTGCCACAAATACTATGTCAGCTCTATATGATCATGCGAAGCAATATGATGATTAACGAACTAGTCATGTGAAGTGACGATGGAATTTGCATGGCAATATATCTCCGAATGGCTATGGAAATGCCATAATAGGTAGGTATGGTGGCTGTTTTGAGGAAGATATAATGAGGCTTATGTGCAACAGAGAGTATCACGTCGTGTAGTGTGGATGCACCGGTGAAAGTTGCACCAATCCTCGAGGTGAGAATGGGCTATGCACGGTACCGAAGAGGCTAGCAAATATGAGAAGGTAAATATGCGTATGTCCAAGGTGTAACATTAGTCATAAATAACACACATACTTATTGCAAAGTTTTATTAGTTTTATCACACATCAAAGCACTACTCGCATTCCCCGAGGGAGGGGGTTGGTAGGAGTTAACCGCCGCGCGCCCCCGTCTCGGGACAACACTAGGATTTAAACAAGGAATAAGAATGCTCACACATCATCCCCATTCATCTTTAATATTTAGATGATCAACAAGTTAACACCCCTTTAATACGGACACTTATATGGATCAACAGTTATGGACTTATAGCTTTTTCATATTACCATATCAATGTCGTTAACTCACAATTTATGTGTGTGCTACATGATGATTTTGATTATCCTTAATTGAATGCCTACTATTTTTTGACTAGTCTTATGACCCATGCAAATTATCGTCACTATTTATTCATCTCTCAAACAAACATAAGTGAAGAACGAGAGAAAATTATTTCTATAAAATCCATAAGCCACCATGCTCGAAAAGATATAAGTGAAGTACTAGAGCAATTTCCAAGCTCAAAAGATATAAGCGAAGCACATAGAGTGTTCTAGAAAATCATAATGAAGGTGAGTCTCTATCTAATAGGTGTGTCCAGAAAATGATGATTGTGACAAACTGAAAGTAAAAGCAAACAAAATGAAATGACGCTCCAAGCAAAACACACATCATGTGATGAATAAAAATGTAGCTCCAAGTGACATACCGATGGTTTGAGACGAAAGAGGGGATGCCTTCCGAGGCATCCCCAATCTTAAACGCTTGAGTATTCCTTAGAATAAAACTTGGGGTGCCTTGGGAATCCCCAAGATTAGGCTCTTGCTACTCCTTATTCCATTTTCCATGGCGGTCACACTCAATACTTGAAAACTTCAATCACACAAAATTCAACTAGACTTCGTGAGATCCGTTAGTATAAGAAACATATTGCATACTTTAGGTACTAATATAAATTGATTCTTAATTTAAAATTTCATAATAGGTATTGTATTATAAATATCCATGACTTGTATGCCCCCATATAATCCATGGCATCATCAAAACAAGTGAACTACGCAGGTAAAACATAATCTATTTAAACATAACAGTTTGTAGCAATCTGTAAAGATCCCATACTTCTATAACTCTAAAATTTCTGAAAATTAGGACAACAAGGAGAATTTGTACATAAATACTACGTAAAAAGTTCAAGAATTTATCATTCTCCAGCAGAGAAATAAATATTCTGCACTTCAGACAAAAGTTTCTGTTTTTGCACATCATCAATCATACTCATCAAATAAGTTATCCCAAAGGCTTTACTTGGCACAAACAATAATTAAAACATAAAAACATAATAATTATAGAGGAAATAATCATGTCAACACAAATGAACAGAAACTAAAAATAAAAAATTAAGATAACTACTGGGTTGCCACCCAATAAGCGCTATTTCTTTATGCCCCTAGCTAGGCATAATGCATAGTTTCAAGTGTTGTCATCTTTGACACTTAAAGTGGCACTCATGGCTGATTCATAAGGTGGTTTAATTATCTTTCTAGGAAAGTGTTCCATCCCTTTCTGTCGATGTTCTGGGAATGGGGGAATCCAGACCTGCATGCCTGTGGCCCAGGGCTGGCACACTTCATCAACCAAAAACCAACCAGGCACGACATCACTCAGGGAAAGGCCCTCGAGAGGGCCCGAGCCTCGCAAGGATGAGCAGCATCAAGACCCGCAGGGGGCCTCATCAGAGCCCCTCCGTAGTGGCGGATATTCCGAGGCAAGGCCCAGCCTCAGGAGTCAAGGGTGACGTGTAGGAAGGACATGCGAGTAGCAGACAGCAGGGCGGAGCAGTTTCCCCTTTAGTGCAAAGGGGGAAATGACGTACTAGGGTTCCCAAGGCATCTTCCAATGGTTTCCTTTCTAGTGTAACAGAGCCATCACCGCATGCCAGCAGGACGGACGTCATCCCTGGACCTGACCCTGTTGCCCTGACAGTCACTTTGCAAGCGAAGACCACCTTTGGGCAGGGGGATCATGTTCCCCTGTTCCCCTTCAAAATTGGCCATTGTGGGATCCCTTCCCGCCAAATAGATAAGGCAAAAGGACCGGGGCCGCCACTATATATAGAGGATAGGTTACTTCATGGACAATGGATCCATTCATTCGCACACCCACGCCCCATGAAGGCCACTAGCATCCGGAGGCCCTTGAACGCTATACTAGTTCATGTGCCGACCTCCACGAGAGGCAATCTACCAAAGCAGGTGTAGGGTATTACGCTTCTCAGCGGCCTGAACCTGGGTGAATTGTCGTGTTCTGTTGCTTCCTCACCATCGAGTGAGTTCTTTGCCATTCCCTGCGAGTAGCGAGGTAGGTGAGGCGAGCCACGAGAGATCTTCGTACACGCCCCTGAGTTCGAATCTTAAGGGTTTTGTGGAGACCGAAATCTGACTTTTGGCGCGCCGGGTAGGCGTGTGTCAATGTTCCCTCCAAGTTCTGCCTTCACCAAGCTTCGCCGCTCCGATGGCTGATGCTCGCCGGGGTCGCGCCGAGCGCAGCGCCACCCATGTTGCTCAGACGGAGCATGCGGTCCCCGTCGGCGCGCGCCGGCCACCATCGCCGGTGGTGAAAGCCGCCACGGGCCCCGACGCCCACGAACAGCAAGGTTCCTCCCAGCCGGCCACCGAGCAGGCCGACGACCGCATCGCCACTCCGTCGATCGTCTGGACTTCCGGGTCGGCCTCACGCGCCCGGCCGGAGATGTCGCATGGCCGGCGCGCGCTTTCCATGGTCATCGAGCTGCTACGTTACTGGCCCACCCCAGACTGCCACCACAACTGGCTCCAGTTGTCGGTGACTCCGCTGTGTTCTCCTGCTCGCTTTGACTCCAACCGTTCCTAGCGAACGACGAGGAGCAAGACGCGCCACCCCAACCTCTGTGGCGTGGCGCAAACCCCGAGCCCAGGCAGGAAGCGCGTCCCCGCGACCGGCCTCGAGAACCCAGGGTGGGGACGGAAAAGGAAGAAAGTTGTCAGGCGGTTCCTTGTCCGCGTGCCAACGCGCGCGCGTGATGTCTACTACGCAACCTTCTCCTTGTAGACGTTGTTGGGGCTCCAAGTGCAGAGGTTTGTAGGACAGTAGCAATTTTCCCTCAAGTGGGTGACCTAAGGTTTATCAATTCGCGGGAGGCGTAGGATGAAGATGGTCTCTCTCAAGCAACCCTGCAACCAAATAACAAAGAGTCTCTTGTGCCCCCAACACACCCAATACAATGGTAAGTTGTATAGGTGCACTAGTTCGGCGAAGAGATGGTGATACAAGTGCAATATGGATAGTAGATATAGGTTTTTGTAATCTGAAAATATAAAAACAGCAAGGTAATTAATAATGAAAGTGAGCACGAATGGTATTGCAATTCGTGGAAACATGGCCTGGGGTTCATACTTTCACTAGTGAAGTTCTCTCAACAATGATAACATAATTGGATCATATAACTAGCCCTCAACATGCAACAAAGAGTCACTCCAAAGTCACTAATAGCGGAGAACAAACGAAGAGATTATTGTCGCGTACGAAACTACCACAAAGTTATTCTTTTTTATCAATCTATTCAAGAGTCCGTAGTAAAATAACACGAAGCTATTCTTTCCGTTCGATCCATCATAGAGTTCGTACTAAAATAACACCTTAAGACACACATCAACCAAGACCCTAATGTCACTTGGATACTCCATTGTCACCTCAAGTATCCGTGGGAATGATTATACGATATGCATCACACAATCTCAGAATCATTTATTCAACCAACACATAGAACTTCAAAGAGTGCCCCAAAGTTTCTACTGGAGAGTCAAGAATAAAACATGTGCCAACCTCTATGCATAGATTACCAATGTCACCAAACCTGCAAGTTGATCACCAAAACATACATCAAGTACTCACATGAATATCCCATTGTCACCACAGATAGACACGTGCAAGACATACATCAAGTGTTCCCAATTCCTTAAAGACTCAATCCGATAAGATAACTTCAAAGGGAAAACTCAATTCATTACAAGAAGGGAGAGGGGGAAGAACATCATAGGATCCAACTATAGTAGCAAAGACCACGGTACATTGAGGTCATGACATCTCAAGAACACGAGGGAGAGATCAAATACATAGCTACTGGTACATACCCTCAGCCCCGAGGGAGAACTACTCCCTCCTCGTCATGGCGATCGCCGGGATGATGAAGGTGGCCACGGGAGATGGATTCCCCGTCCGACAGGGTGCCGAAACGGGCTCCCGATTGGTTTTTGGTGGCTACAAAGGCTTGCGGTGGCGGAAGTCCCGATCTATGTTTCTTTTTGGGGGTTTCTGTATTTATAGGAATTTATGGTGGTGGAATTACGTCATTTGGGCCCACAAGGAGGTCATGAGCCTTCTAGGCCCTCCCCGGGGGGTAGGGCGCGCCTACCGGGCTCGTGACACCCTTGTGGCTCTTCTGGCCTTCTTCCAAAGCTTCGGTGGTCTCTTTTGGTCCAAGAAAAATCATCGCAAAAGTTTTATTCCATTTGGACTCCGTTTGACATTCCTATCTGAAAAAGGTCAAAAACAAGGAAAAAACAGGAACTGACACTGGGCTCTAGGTCAATAGGTTAGTTCCAAAAATAGTATAAAATAGCATATTCATGCATATAAAACATCCAAAGTTGATAATATAATCGCATGGAACGATCAAAAAATATAGATACATTGGAGACGTATCAGCGCTCTCTCGGTGCTACAAGTCCCGCGCCTCGAGCGTGACCCGCCCGAAGCAGGCCCCGTGGACCACCAGGACCAGGTCGCCCCTGCTCCACCCATCGGGCCAGTGGGGTGTCTCACCATCGCCGCTGAGCTCTACCCAACTACGTGGCCCTGCAAGTTCAAGCCTGACCTACCCCCGCGCTACGACGGCACCGTGGACCCGGCCAAGTTCCTGCAACTCTACACGCTGAGAATCAGGGCGGCAGGAGGAGGCGACAAGGTCATAGCGTGCTGGTTCCCCATGACGCTCAAGGGCGATGCGCTCTCTTGGCTCCTCAACCTCCCAAAGGCGTCCATCACATCCTGGGATGGTCTGCGCGAACGCTTCATTGCCAACTTCCACGGCACCCGTGACCGCACTCCCACCGTGAACGATTTGCGGCGCATCAAGCAGCAGGAGGGGGAGACCCTGCACAAGTTCATACAGCTTTTCACGGTCATCGCCTCAAGATCCCCAAGGCATCGGACGAGGCTGTCATCTCGGCCTTCTTTGACGGAGTCACCGACCTCAAGATGAAGAAGGAGCTCGCCATGAGTGATGAAATGAGCACCGCCCTGGAGATGTTCAACCTGGCAAGCACGTGCGCGAGGGCTGAAGAAGGTCGCATGTTACTCCTCGGGCCTCAGGCGACAGAACTAGAAGAGAAGGACTCCAAGGCCAAGGAGGCGAAGCGCAAGGCTCCTACGGTGCTCGTAACCGAGCCTGAGACGAAGTACGGCCGAGGAGGAGAGCGTTCGTCAGGAGGGGGCCAATGTGCGTCCTCCAGGGCACCAGCAGCCATGATACTCCGAGTACCAGGAGCTTCAACAAGTCCGTGCCGAGCACTTCACCAAGCGGCCTGGATGGGGAGACGGAGGCCCCACGTGCGGCAGTGGTTGCAGTGGAGGACGCTGGGACGACCGAGAGCCGCGAAAGGGGTGGCGTGAACAGCCTCATGGAGACCGCTGGAGCGGCCCGCCTCAGGAGGACCGCTGGCGCCGCCAGGCTCAGGAGAACCGCTAGCACGATGACCCTCAGGAGGGGCAACGACGCGGTCAGCCACTGATACGTCCCAAACGTATCTATAATTTATGCTTGTTCCATGATCTTTTGGGTGACATTGTTATATGTATTGCTCCACTTTTATATCACTTTACACATATTTGGACTAACCTACTAACTCAGTGCACCTAGTGCCAGTTTCTGTCTGCTGATGTCTATTTTGCAGGGGCTTTTACCCAATTTTCCGAATCCCCAAAAAATCCAGAAAAATTATATAAAAATCAGCGAAACAGAAGCTTCTGGATCACCGAAGGAGGGCCAAAGGGGGGCCAGGGGCCTCCCAGGCGGCCTGCTGGCGCGGTCGGGCCCTAGGCCGCGCCAGGAGGTTGCCTGGGTGGGTCCCACCTACTCCGGTGCCCTCCTTTGGCCTATATTTAGTGTCTTCAGAGGACACCCGCGTTGACTTTCTGGAATCGCGATTTTCTCCATAGTTCCACCGCCTGAGCGCTTCCGAGATCGGGAGCGTTAGGAGACCTCTTCCCGGCACCCTGCCGGAGGGAGGATTGACCTCTGAGAGCTTCTCCACCACCATGGACGCTTCCGGATGTGCCGTGGTTAGTTTCCCTTGGACCATGAGTCCATGACCAGTAGCTATGTGATGTCTTCACTCCAATCTTGTGCTTCAATGGTTAGTCCTTGTGAGCTGCCCTACATGATCAAGTCATCTATGTAATTCTCTTGCTATCGCTATGCTCCGTTTGTTGGGATCCGATGGATTATGAGATTATGTTCAGATTGTTATGAGTTATATATTTGATTATCCTTTTATATTATGTTCCTTAGTGATTCATGCATGTTCGCTGTTGATTTTTATTGCTTTTGCCAAGTAGTAGATTGTAACTCCAAGAGGGAGCGTTATGCATGATTGTGGGTTCAAGCACCTCGATGTCTAGCTTGAGTGCCAGAAACAAGAGACTAGGGGATGTGCTTGTTGCCACTAGGGAGAAAACAATGGTGCTTGTGACCACGGTTGCAAGGGTTGTTCACCTTACGCATAGTTCGTTAATGCAGTTATCTGTTGCTTTGAGTTTACACTTTGGGTGGGGCTCGCAACTTAATACCGAAGAGATGTTCTGGATAGATATCTCAAGGTGGATGATTAGTAAGTAGATGCTGATGAATAAACATTCTACTTGTCTTGGCGTATTGCCCATTACTATTGAACCTCTAACTATCAACGAGCATAATTAGCATCGCGATACGATCATAATTCTGTCAATTGCCCAACTGTGATTTGTTTACCCTAGCATAGTTGTTTATCGTCTTTTGAGAGAGAGACATCACTAGTGAACGTCATGTGCCTTCGTTCCATATCACCATATTTGTTTACACCACCACAATTTACCGCTTTCTTTACTTTTTCGTTGCAACCACTATTACCTTCCCGCTTGTGTTTTGATCCTTTGCAAACTACAAGGCCGGAGAGATTGACAACCTCTCTGTACTCGTTGGGAGCAAAGTTATTTGTTGTGTGTGCAGGTCCACGTTTTCTGCTAGCGCCAGGGTGGAAGACACCTACTTGTTGAGCCTAGGAGTCCTCCTGGTTCGATAAACCTTACAGTCTCGGTGTGAGGGAAATTTGCTGCTGACTACAGCTCAACCTTCCACTTGGGGTCCAACGAGGGGCGAGAAGTATATACATCACCTCGTCATTAGCCACGTGAGGTTTTCCCTTGTCAGGCTGGACTGCCTCCGCCACCTAGAAGGAGGGGATAAGACATGCAGGATGATGGGGCCGGGGGCTTCCAGGAGGTCAGGGCGGTGGCCTCCATCCTGGGCGGCGCCCTGATACGTCCAAAATGCATCACTATTTTGTATCACAATTTGTCTCTATTCATTGATATATTTCACAATATGATGCTGTTCTTATAGTGTTTTGGCATATTTTACACAGTTTACAACTTTCCGATGCCAAAACAGCAGACGCATGATTCAGCAAAGAAAAGAGCACGAAGAGTTGCCATATCAGGACATCTCCAACTGAGCTGAAATTCACGGGGAAGGAGTTTCCGAACAAATCATGAAGACAGGCCGAAGAAGGGCCGGAGGGGGCCACCAGCCACTAGGCGACCTGGTGGCACGGCCTGCCTCCTGGCCGTGCAGGGAGGCCGCCTGGGCGGTGGGTCCCACCTTCGGTGCCCCTCTTTGGCCTATATGACCCTCGTGACCTAAAAATCCCGAGGACAGAAGTTTTTCTGGAGTTCCGCCGCCGCTCCGGGGCAGAAACCTATAGAGATGAACAGACCTTTCTGACGGGCAGATTCCGCTAGGGAGAACTCCTCCCGGAAGGGGAGATCATCCTCATCGTCATCGCCATCGTCACTGGCATCAACGAGATGATCATCACCATCATCATCATCACCAGCACCATCTCCATCTTCACCCCATCTCACTTTACCATTGCAATCGGAGTTGTACCTTGCACTATACATCCCCTCTACTCTACCGGTGTTAATTAATCTTTTGTGGTGAATGCTATTGAGTTTTGTTGGAGAATTATTGTTATGACCAGATTGTTCATCATACTTTCATCCCCTCTAATCATGATCTCTTTTATTTCTTGTGAGTAGCTCCGTTACAGGACATGGGAGAAGTCTAGTTGTTAGTAGTCATATGATGTTGAAGTAATATGTGTTGATTGATATTTAATTTATGGTGTTATTCTTCTAGTGGTGTTATGTGAACATCGACTACATAACACTTCGCCTTTGTAAGGACCTAGGGGAATGCATCGTGTATAAAGAATGCTTATGGTGGGTTGCCGGAGTGACAGAAACCTGAACCCCAGTTCGCATGCTTTTGCACGAGGGAGTGTTGGATCCTAATGTTTATTGCTATGGTTAGTCTTAGCCTTAATTCCACCCACATAATACTTATCAATAAAAAACATAGTACTAGACGGAATATGGCGAAAGCACTTGACTATCTCTCCCGTGTGTACTCAGGAATGCCTTAGTCTTTATAAGTTTAGTCCCTCAGCTTATCCTTTGTGTTCAAAAGGATTGGGCCACTTGCTGCACCTCGGCACCATTTACTTTCCTTGCATTTATTTCCTTGTTGCTTATATGAGAAAACCCATAAAAAGTTACCTTTCAGTACTTGCAGTTATTCCTTGCTCAAGATCGCTTTTCAGTACTTTCTGCTCCTCGTTGGGCTCGAAACTCTTAATTATCGAAAAGGCTATGATAGATCCCTTACACTTGTGGGTCATCACGCCCAGACCCCGGCCTCCAACCGCGCCTTCAAGCAGTTTGCATGGGAGGTGAATGCCGCTCTCCCGAATCCTGAGGTGATGCACCCCCTCAACTGGTCCCAGACCACCATCACCTTCGACCCAAGTGATCGTCTCAGGTGCTCGTTCATTGCCGGAAAGCTCCCCATGATGTGCACCCCAACCATCAGAAATGTCCTTGTCACCAAGACCATCATCGACAGTGGAGCGGGGCTCAACGTCGTTTCGGTCGAGACCTTTGAGAAACTCCAACTTCCCATGCCGACCAAGCCCTTCTCACGAGTTACGAAGGGGCCCACCGTGCCCATCGGGCGAGTGCATCTTCTAGTCACCTTCGGTGAGCGCAAGAACTACCACACTGAGATCATCGTCTTTGACGTCGCGCACATCCATCTGCCGTACAATGCGATCCTTGGGTACCCGGCTCTCGCCAAGTTCATGGCAGTGACCCACCATGGCTACAATATCCTCAAGATGACAGGGAGCGGTGCGGTGCTGGATCAGGGAGGTGTCGGTTGAAGTTGCAGACCGATGAGGAAGACCGAGTGTTCGAGAAGGGAAGGCAATAATGGACCAACGCAATAAGTCAGACTCCTGAAAACTCGAGTGAAGACAGAAGGCAAGGGGAACCAGACATCAGCCGCGCGGCGCATGCCAGACCTGGCCCACATGTTTAAGGGCCCGTGGCGCTTCGGGCTGACCTCAAAGCTTCGCCGGGAAGCCAGCCCAGGCGCGGCTTGGCCCGGGTGGTATTGTCGATGTTCTGGCAATGGGGATATCCAAACCTGCCTGCGTGTGCCCCAGGGCTGGCCCACTTCATTGACCAAAAACCAACCAGGCACGGCACCACTCAGGGCAAGGCCCTCGTGAGCGCCCGAGCCTCAGGAGTAGGAGCAGCATCAAGACCCGTAGGGGGCCTCATCAGGGCCCCTCCGGAGCGGCGGATATTCCGAGGCAAGGCCCAGCCTCATGACTCAAGGATGACGTGTAGGAAGGACATGCGAGCAGCAGACAGCAGGGTGGAGCAGTTTCCCCTTTAGTGCAAAGGGGGCAAGGACGTACTGGGATCCCAAGGCATCTTCCAAAGGTTTCCCTTCTGGTGTAACAGAGCCATCGCCGCCCGCCAGCAGGACGGACATCCTCCCTGGACCCAACGCTTCTATGCTGACAGTCACTTTGCAGGCGAAGACCACCTTTGGGAAGGGGGCATGTTCCCCTATTCCCCTTTAAAATTGGCCATTGTGGGATCCCTTCCCGCCAATACGATAAGGGAAGAGGACCGGGGCCGCCACTATATATAAAGGATAGGTTACTTCATAGACAAAGGATCCATTGATTCGCATACCCACGCCCCACGAAGGCCACTAGCCTCCAGGGGCCCATGAACATTGTACTAGTTCATCTTCCAACCTCCACGAGAGGCAATCCACCAAAGCAGGAGTAGGGTATTACGCTTCTCAGCGGCCCAAACCTGGGTAAATTGTCGTGTTTTGTGTCTTCCTCACCATCGAGTGAGTTCTTTGCCATTCCCTGCGAGTAGTGTGCTAGGTGATGCGAGCCACGAGAGATATTCCGTACGCGCCCCTGAGTTTGAATATTATGGGTTTTGTGGAGCCTAAAATTCAACATTTGGCGCACCACGTAGGGGGCGTGTCAAGGTTCCCTCCAAGCTCCGCCTTCACCAAGCTTCGTCGCTCTGATGGGTGACGCTCGTCGGGCTCGCGTCGAGCGCCGCGCCACCCACGTTGCTCAGACGGCGCCCGCGGGCCCCGCCGGTGCGCGTCGGTCACCATCTCCGGTGGTGAACGCCGCAATGGGACCTGACGCTGAGGAATAGCAAGGTTCCTCCCAGCCGGCCACCGAGAAGGCCGACGGCCGCACCGCCACTCCGTCGCTCGTCCAGGCTTCCGGGTCGGCCTCACGCGCCAAGCCGGAGATGCCGCATGGCCGGCGTCCGCTTGCCATGGCCACCGAGCTGCTCCGTTACCGGCCTGCCCCTGACCGCCATCACAATTGGCTCCAGCGCATTGAGGAGCTCGTCGCCACTGCCGGCGACTCCGATGCATTCTCCTTCTCGCTTCGACCCCAACCGTCCTTGGCGAATGACGAGGAGAAAGACGCGCCACCCCCTCCTCCGCGGCGTGGCGCGAACCCCGAGCCGAGGCAGGAATCGCGTCCACGCGACCAGCCTCACGAACCGAGGGTGGGGCTGGGAGATGAAGCAAGCTCTCAGTGGTTCCTCGGCCGCGCACCGACACGCGCGCACTCCTGGCGCTACAAGTCCCATGCCGCGAACGTGACTCGCCCGAAGTAGACCCCATGGAGCACCGGGATCAGGTCACCCCTGCTGCACCCGTCGGGCCAGTGGGGTGCCTTGCCATCGCCCGTGAGCTCTACCCAACTGCGTGGCCCTTCAAGTTCAAGTCTAACAAACCCCCGCGCTACGATGGCACCCTGGACCCGACAGATTTCCTACAACTCTACATGCTGAGCATCCGGGTGGCAGGAGGTGGCGAATAGGTCATGGCATGCTGGTTCCCCATGGCGCTCAAGGGCGGCGAGCTCTCTTGGCTCCTCAACCTCCCAAAGGAGTCCATCACTTCCTCGGATGGTCTGCGCGAACGCTTCATCGCGAACTTCCAGGGCACCCGCAACCGCACTCCCATCAAGAAGTAGGAGGGGAGACATTGCACAAGTTCATACAGCGTTTCACAGTCATGAGCCTCAAGACCCCCAAGGCATCGGACGAGGCCGTCAACTCGGCCTTCTCCGACGGAGTCACCGACCTCAAGATGAAGGAAGAATTCGCCATGAGTGATGAAATGAGCACCGCACTGGAGATGTTCAACCTGGGAAGCAGGTGCGCCAGGGCTGAAGAAGGCCGCTTGGCACTCCTCGGGCCTCAGGAGGCGGAACCAAAAGAGAAGAAGGACAAGGCCAAGGAGGCAAAGCGCAAGGCTCCTGCGGTGCTTGTAGCTGAGCCTAAGATGAAGTAAGGCCAAGGAGGAGAGTGTCTGTTAGGAGGGGGCCAATGTGTGTTTTCCATGGCACTAGCGGCCATGATACCTCCGAGTGCCAGGAGCTCCGACTGGTCCGTGTCGAGCACTTCAGCAGGCGCCCTGGACGGGAGGACAGAGGCCCCACGCACGGCGGTTGTCCCAGTGGAGGCCGCTGGGACGACCGAGAGCCGCGTCAGGGGCGGCGTGAACAGCCTCATGAAGACCATTGACGTGGATAGCCTCAGGAGGACCGTTGGCGTGGCCAGCATCAGGAGAACCGCTGGCGCGACGACCCTCAGGAGGGGCAACGACGCGATCACCCTCGTTAGGTTCTCCCTCGTGAGGCTGGACTGCCTCCGCTACCTCGACCACCCAGAAGGAGGGATGAAGACAAGCAAGATAATGGGCTGGGGGCGTCGAGGACGTCAGGGCGGTGGCCACCATCCTAGGCAGTGCCCAGACCCCGGCCTTCAACCACGCCTTCAAGCAGTTTGCACGGGAGGTGAATGCCGCTCTCCCGAAGCCTGAGGCGATGCGCCCCCTCAACTGGTCCCAGACCACCATCACCTTCGACCCAAGTGATCAGCTTAGGTTCTCGTTCATGGACTGCAAGTTCCCCATGATGTGCACCCCGACCATCAGCAACGTCCTCGTCACCAAGACGCTCATCGACAGTGGAGCGGGGCTCAATGTCCTCTCGGTCAAGACCTTCGAGAAACTTCAACTATCGTACAAACAACTCATGCCGACCAAGCCCTTCTCAGGAGTTACGGCGGGGTCCACTGTGCCCATCGGGCAAGTGCATCTACCAGTCACCTTCGGCAAGTGAAGCCCCACAAGTGTAGGGGATCTATCGTAGCCTTTTTGATAAGTAAGAGTGTCGAACCCAACGAGGAGCAGATGGTATTGAGAAGTGATCTTGAGCAAGGAATAACTGCAAATGCTGAAAGGTAGCTTTTTATGGGTTTTCTAGTATAAGTAACAAGGAAATAAATACAAGTAAAATAAATGTTGCCGAGGTGCAGCAAGTGGCCCAATCCTTTTGGACAGAAAGGATAAGCTGAGGGACTAAAATTATTAAGACTAAGGCATTCCTGAGGACACATGGGAGAGATAGTCATGTGCTTTCGTCATATTCCGTCTAGTACTACGTTTTGTATTGATAAGTGTTATGTGGGTGGATGTTAACTAGTGCACCGTCTAGGCTAAGAGAAGTACACTCTTATGATTAATCCCTCTTGCAAGAATCCGCAAATACAAGAGAGAAATTAAGGCAAAGCATAACCATACCAATATGCTTTAGGATCCAATACTCCCTCATGCAAAAGTATGCAAACTGGACTTCAGGTTTCTATCACTCCGGCAACCCACCATAAGCATTCTTTATACACGATGCATTCCCCTAGGTCCTTAAAAAGGAAAAGTGTTATGTAGTCGACGTTCACATAACACCACTAGAAGAATAACACCATAACTTAAATATCAATCAACATATATTACTTCAACATCATATGACTACTAGTATCTAGAATTTTCGCATGTCCTCAGGAACTAATGGAACTACTCACAAGACGTAAAAGAGATCATGATCAGAGGCAATTTAAATATGATTATCAATCTGGTCATAACAATAATCCTCCAACAAAACTCAATAGCATTCACCACAAAAGAGTAATCAACACTGGTAGAGTAGAGGGGATGAATAGTGCAAGGTACAACTCCGATTGCAATGGTGAAGTAAATGGGATGAAGGTGAAGATGGTGCTGGTGTTGGTGATGATGGTGATGATGATCTCGATGATGCCCGTGACGATGGTGATGACGATGAGGACGGTCTCCCCTTCCGGGAGGAGTTCTCCCCGACGGAATCTGCCCGCCGGAAAGGTCTTTTCTTCTTTGTAGGTTTCCGTCGCGGAGCGGCGGTGGAATCGCGAAAACTCTTCTGTCCCCAGAATTTTTAGGTCAAGAGGGACATATAGGCCAAAGGAGAGTGCCGGGGGTGGGGCCCGTCACTCAGGAGGCCTCCTGGTGCGGCCTAGGGGGCGCGCCAGCAGGACGCCTGGCTGACCTGTGACCCCCCTCCGGCCCTTCTTTGGCCTGTCTTCGAGACTCGTTTGAAAACTTCTTCCCTCAAAATTTCAGCTCAATTGGAGATGTTCTGATATCGCAACTCTTCGTGCTATTTTCTCCGCTGAATCCTGCGTCTGCTGTTTCGGCACCAGAAAGTTGGAAACTGTGAAAAATAAGCCAGAACAATATAAGTACATCATCATAAAGTGAAATATATCAATGAATAGAGATAAATTATGATAGAAAATAGTGATGCATTCTGGACGTATTGGCAAGCGCAAGAACTACCACACTGAGATCATCGTCTTCGACATCGCACACATCCATCTGCCGTACAACGCGATCCTTGGGTACCCGGCTCTCGCCAACTTCATGGCAGTGACCCACCATGGCTACAACGTCCTCAAGATGCGAGGGAGTGGTGCGGTGCTGGATCTGCGAGGCGCCGGTTGGAGTTGGAGACCGAGGAGGAAGACCGAGTGTGGGAGAAGGGAAGGCAATAATGGACCAACTCAATAAGTGAGACTCCTGATAACTCGGGTGAAGACAAAAGGCAAGGGGAACCCGACATCAGCCGCGTGGCACGCGCCAGACCTAGCCCATAGGTGTTAAGGGCCCGCGTCGCTTCGGGACGCCCTCAAAGCTTCACCGGGAAGCCAGCCCAGGCGCGCCTTGGACCCGGGGGCTACTGTCGGGGTTCTGAGAATGGGGGTTCCCAGACCTTCCTGCCTGTGGACCAGGGCTAGCCCACTTCATCGACCAAAAACCAACAAGGCACGGCACCACTCAAGGCATGGCCCGCGCGAGGGCCCGAGCCTCGCGAGCAGGAGTAGTATCAAGACCCGCAGGGGCCTCATCAGGCCCCCTCCGGAGCGGCGGATATTCCATCGCAAGGGCCAGCCTCAGGAGTCAAGAATGACGTGTAGGAAGGACAGGCAAGCAGCAGACAGCAGGGCAGAGCAGTTTCCCCTTTAGTGCAAAGGGGGCAAGGACGTACCGGGGTTCCCAAGGCATCTTCTAAAGGTTTCCCTTCTGGTGTAACAGAGCCATCACCGCCCGACAGTAGGATTAACGTCATCCCTGGACCCGACCCTGTTGCGCTGACAGTCACTTTGTAGGAGAAGACTACCTTTGGGCAGGGGGAGCATGTTCCCCTGTTCCCCTTCAAAATTGGCCATTGTGGGATCCCTTCCCGCCAAAACGATAAGGGAAGAGGACCGGGGCAGCAACTATATATAGAGGATAGGTTACTTCATAGACAAAGGATCCATTCATTCGCACACCCACGCCCCACGAAGGCCACTAGCCTCCGGAGGCCCTTGAACACTGTATTAGTTCATCCGCCAACCTCCACGAGAGGCAATACACCAATGCAGGAGTAGGGTATTACGCTTCTCTGCGGCTTGAACCTGGGTAAATTGTCATGTTCTGTGTCTTCCTCACCATCGAGTGAGCTCTTTGTCATTCCCTACGAGTAGCGAGCTAGGTGAGGCGAACCACGAGAGATCTTCGTACGCGCCCCTGAGTTTGAATCTTAACAGTTTTGCGAAGCTCGAAATCCGACACTTTCTTTAATGGGTATCGAAACCGTATGTTTCCCTCCTTCATGTCAATAATTGCACCTATAGTTCGTAAGAATGGCCTTCCAAGTATAATGGGGCAAGAAGGATTGCAATCAATATCAAGCACAATGAAATCTATAGGCACATAATTTTTATTTGCATTAATAAGCACATCATTAAGTTTACCTAAAGGTTTCTTGATGGTAGAATCCGCAAGATGCAAGCTTAGGGAACACGCTTCAATATTGGTGAGACCAAGCACATCACATCAAGTTTTTGGTATGGTTGAAACACTAGCAATAAGATCACACAAAGCATTGCATTCATATTTATTTATCTTTATTTTGATAGTAGGTTCCCACTCATCATGCAATTTTCTAGGAATAGAAACTTCAAGTTCAACTTTCACATCATAAGCTTTCATCATAGCTTCTACTATATGTTCGATAAAAGCTTTGTTTTGTTCATAAGCATTGGGTGAGCTAATAATGGATTGCAGCAAGGAAATACATTCTACTATGGATAATTTATCATAATTAAATTCCTTATAATCCGAGATAGTGGGCACATCACTAGCTAAAGTTTTGACATCTCCAAACCCGCTTTTTTCAATTTTAGCATCAAAATTATCACCCTCCAAGCAAACGGGACGCTCCTCGACTAGAGTTGAGTTATCTCTAGTCCCTTTATCATTTATATTCAGAGAGGTAAACAAAGATTCAATAGGAGAAACACCAATCATTTTAATATCTTCATCATGATTCTGGTAAAAACCGGGTGGAAGAGCCTTTTCTAAGAATTCCCGCTTAGCTCTCAACTTAACGGTCCTCTCCGTACTTTCATCAATAGATATTTGGATAGATTTAATAGACTCATTAAAATCATGCTAAGGTGGCATCACCTTGCTTTTAAGAGTTTCTACATCCAGAGAAATTTTATCCATCTTTTTAGGCAAACAACATGAAATTTTACTTCTACCATAGTATTGAATTTTTTTGTAAATTAATATATTCTTTAATTGTTTTCTGAAGATCAGAGGGTATCCTATTAGCACTTGTATAAGAATTACCATAAAAATTTCCATGGTTATTAGAGGAATTACCGGGATGCGGTCTAGCATTGAATTTTCCTCTATAAGCATTGTTGTTTAAATTATTTCATGAGATGAAGTTCACATCAATAGCATCATTATTTTTCTCAATCAAGGTAGACAAAGGCATATAATTGGGATCAACATTAGTGTTTTTACTATCAACCATATTCATAAGAGCATCCACTTTTTCACTCAAAGTAGCAATTTCTTCAGCACAATTTACCTTCTTACTAGTTGGAGCTCTTTCGGTATGCCATTGAGAATAATTTGTCATAATATTGTCCAGAAGTTTGGTGGCCTATCCTAAGGTCACATCCATGAAGGTACCACCTGCCGCAGAATCTAGAAGATTTCTAGACAGAAAGTTCAGTCCAGCATAAAAATTTTGAATAATCATCCACAAGTTTAAACCATGAGTTGGGCAATTTCTTATCATTAATTTCAATCTCTCCCATGCTTGTGCAACATGCTCATGATTTTCTGTTTAAAATTTATTATTTGATTTCTAAGGGAGATGATCTTAGCAGGAGGAAAATACTTGGTAATGAAAGCATCCTTACACTTATCCCACGTTCCAATACAATTACGAGGTAAAGATGAAAACCAAGCTTTAGCTTTATCTCTTAGCAAAAAAGGAAATAATTTTAATTTCAAAATATCATTATCCATACCCTTTTTCTTTTGCATATCAAATAATTCAACAAAGGTATTAAGATGAGTAGCGGGATCCTCATTAGGACTTCCCAAAAATTGATCTGTCATCGCAAGATTCAGCAATGCAGCATTAATATCAAAAGCCTTCGCACTAGTGGCGGGTGGTATAGGAGTGCTAATAAAATCATTATTATTAGTATTTGAGAAGTCACACAATTTAGTAGTATCTTGAGACATGGTGACTGAACAAGCAAAGCAACAAGCAAGACAAGTAAACTAGCAACAAGCAAAGGTAAATATGTTTTTATTTTTAATTTTTATATGAAAAACTAAATATAGAAGAAAATAAAAAGAAGAACAAGTGAATGAGAATTTGTGAGAAGCTACTTGATAGTTCGTGATGGTATTCCCGACAACGGCGCCGGAAATCCATCCAGATGACTGTGATCTGCGTTGGGTTTTCCGTGAAGAGGAACGGGTTATCGCAACACAATGCGGGTAATTATTTCCCTCAGTTATAAAACCAAGGTTTATCGAACCAATAGGAATAACAATCCTCAACCGTCTTCAACGATTGCAGACAAATAAACAAACAACTTGCACCCAACACAATGAAGAGGGTTGTCAATCCCCTTAATCTCGTTATTTGCAAGCAAATGAGGTGTGTAGATAATTGTTGATAATTGTAAATTTCAAAATAAAATAAAACACAAATAATGGCAGCAAGGTAGTAGTAGCATTTGTAAATATATAAGTGAATAGACCCCGGGGGCGTAGTGTTCCCTAGTAGCCTCTCTCATGGCAAAGGCATCTCGTGAGTAAACAAATTACTTTGGACAATTGATAGAACAGCGAATAATTATGCAATTTTCACGGCAATGATTATGTGTATATATGCATCACGTCCATAAACAAATAGGCCGACTCCTTCCTGCACCTATTACTATTACTCCACTTCAACAGCGCTTCTATTGTTGCCTCTCTACGTATTAAGTAAAAATAGAGTAATGCTTGGAGAACAATGACATGATGTAGACAAAGTAAACTTAATTAATATGAATAAACCCCATCATTTTATCCTTAGTAGCAGCAACACAAAGACGCATCTTGTTCGCTTCTTTCACTGGGATACAGAAATTCGCCAGGTTGAACCTACTACAACACACCACTCCCAGTGAAGAAATATTAATCTAGTTGGCCAAACTATCTCAATAGATCGGAGAGCACTACGAAGCTATGATGATCATGCAATTAAGAATCATAATAATCAATGGTGAATCGAATACTTTTCATGAATAATCTGAACATAAACCCACAATTCATCATATCCCAACAAACACACCATGCATAGTGATTACATCGGATAGATCAAAGCAAAGATGCGATGAACATGGTATTGAAGATCATAAGAGAGAAACTGCCATCTAGGTACTGCCTACAGACCCATAGGTCTGTGGTGAACTACTCACATGTCATGGTGAGTGCAGTAATGTTGATGTAGAGGCCCTCCGTGATTGATCTCCCCTCCAGTAGATAGCCGAAACAGAGGTTTAGATGGCCTCCCGTTGGAACAGAGACTTGCGGCGGCGGAAAAAGTGTTTCGGGAGTGCTCTTAGGGTTTTTGGAATATTTGTGAATTTATAGGCAAGAGAGGGATGTCGGGAGGCATCTAGGGGGCCACAAGCCATCAAGGTGTGGCCGATCCAGTTGGAAATATGCCCTAGACCACAACACGTCCCTAGTGAACCTCTAGTTGACTAGCTCGTTGATAAATAGATGTTCATGGTTTCTTGACCATGGACATTGGATGTCATTGATAACGGGGTCACATCATTAGGAGAATGATGTGATGGACAAGACCCAATCCTAAGCATAGCAAAAGATCGTGTAGTTCGTCTGCTAGAGCTTTTCTAATGTCAGGTATCATTTCCTTAGACCATGAGATTTGCAACTCCCGTATACCGTAGGAATGCTTTCGGTGTATAAAACGTCACATCGTAACTATGTGATTATAAAGGTGCACTACAGGTATCTCCGAAAGTGTCTGTTGGGTTGGTATGAATCGAGACTAGGATTTGTCACTCCGTGTGACGGAGAGGTATCTCTGGGCCCACTCGATAATACATCATCATAATGAGCTCAATGTGACTAAGGAGTTAGCCACGGGATCATGCGTTATGGAACGAGTAAAGAGACTTGCCGGTAGAGAGATTGAACAAGGTATAAGGATACCGATGATCGAATCTCAAGCAAGTATCATACCGATAGACAAAGGGAACTGTATACGAGATTGAGTGAATCCTTGACATTGTGGTTCATCCAATGAGGTCATCGTGGAACATGTGGGATCCAACATGGGTATTGATACATCTCCATGGTATCTACTTTTCCAAACTCTTTTGCCCTTGTTTTGGACTCTAATTTGCATGATTTGAATGGAACTAACCCAGACTGACGCTGTTTTCAGCAGAATTGCCATGGTGTTGTTTTCGTGCAGAAATGAAAGTTCTCGGAACGTCCTGAAAATTTACAGAGAATATTTCTAGAAAATATGAAAAATACCTGGGCAAAGATCCACCGGAGGGGATGGGCCAGTGGGCCATAAGCCATGTTGCCGCGACACCCCCCCCTAGGCCAAGCAAAAAAGCTTGTGGGGCCCATATGGCTCTGCCGCCCCCAAACTCAGCTATATTTATTCCCTTTCATCCCGAAAGAAAATCAAAAGAGAAGATTTCATCGCGTTTGCGATACGGAGGCGCCGCCACATCCTGTTCTTCATCTGGAGGGCAGATCTGGAGTCCGTTTTGGGCTTCGGAGAGGGGAAATCGTCGCCATCGTCATCGTCAACCTTCTTCCCTCTCCAATTCCATGAAGCTCTTCATCGTTCGTGAGTAATCTATTCGTAGGCTCGCTGGGCGGTGATGAGTAGGATGAGATCTATCATGTAATCGAGTTAGTTTTGACGGGGATTGATCCCTAGTATCCACTATGTTCTGAGATTGATGTTGCTACTACTTTTCCATGCTTAATGCTTGTCACTAGGGCCCAAGTGCCATGATTTCAGATATGAAATTATTATGTTGTCACCAATATATGTGTGTTTTAGATCCGATCTTGCAAGTTGTAGTTACCTACTATGTGTTAGGACCCGGCAACCCCGGAGTGAAAATAACCGGAACCACTCCCGGTGATGACCATAGTTTGAGGAGTTCATGTGTTCACCAAATGCTAATGCATTGGTCCGGTTCTTTATTACAAGGAGAACCTTAATATCCCGCAGTATCCTTTTGGACCCTGCTGCCACAGGAGGGATGGACAATACATGTCATGCAAGTTCTTTTCCCTAAGCACGTATGACGACACACGGAATGCATGCCTACATCACATTGACGAACGGGAGCTAGCCACATATCTCTCTGTGTTATAATTGTTGCATGATGAATATCATCCGACAAATCGCCGACCCATTGCCTACGAGTTTGTCCCACTGCTGTTGTTACTACTGTCGCAGCTGCTGTTACTTGCTTTGCTCTACTGCTGTTACTACTGTTGCTGCTATTGTTACTTGTTGCTGATGTTACTTGCTTTGCTCTGCTGCTATCACTACTATTACTGCTACTGTTACTTGCTACTGCTGTTACTTGCTACTGTTGCTATTTGCTACTGCTGTCAGTACTCCTGTTCCTTGCCACTTTTGTTACTCATTACACTTCTGCTACCTGCTATAATACTTTTTCTCGCGCCGTTGCCGGGAAAGAATATTTCCCGTCCATGGGCAACTTACTGGCGCCATTGATATAACGGTTAGGAATAGACTGCCATCAACAGATCGTTTCTGGCACCGTTGTTATCATATTACTTTGCTGTTGATACTTTGCTTGCAGATACTAATCTTTCACGTGTGGTTGAATCTGACTTATTCAGCTGCTAATACTTGAGAATATTCTTTCACTTCCCATCATGCGAACCAACAATTGTTGAATACTCTACCCTCAAAAACTGCCGCGATCCCACGCGCTGGTGGGCCATTGCAAAACAATTGTTAATTGTTGAGCAACTGGGACAAGCTATTTTCTGGCTCCGTTGCCGTCGAGGCATCAAGTCAGGAATAGTTGCACGTCAGCAGCATTTTTCTGGCGCCGTTGCCGGGGATGGATTGCTATATTCTCTGAGTCACTTGTGATTTATATCTGTTGATCACTATGAAGAATCTGAAAGATCCAAAAACCAAAGTCTTGTCCTCAACTACGAGGGGAGGTAAGGAACTGCCATCTAGCTCTGCACTTGATTCACCTTCAGTTATGAGTAAGTTTGCGACACCACCTCCTGCTAGAAATCTTGATATGTCGCATGTGCTTGATGATGCTTATGATGATACTGCTAGAGATACTATGCCTGATACTGCTAGAGATGCTATGCCTGATACTCCTAGAGATACTATGCCTGATACTGCTTTGCCTGATGATGCTAGAGATGCTATTTTGCCTGATGATGCTACGCTTGATAGCTAGAGATACTACTTTGCCTGATATGCCACTAGGGGTTTTCCTTGATGCTCATATTGCTAGAGTTACTACCAATGCTCGTGATGCTTCTGAAACTGCCGATACTATTGAGATAGAACCTGTTTTTGCTCCTGAGAGATCTAGCTCTCCTAGATATGAATTGCCTGATATACCTCAGGGTTATGTTATGGAGGGAGAGATAGCTGAGGATTTTCTTGCGTGTAAGGATGCCTATCACGCTGAGAAATTACTTCTCAAGTGGAAGGAAAAATCTCTGAAAGCTAGGATGAAATACGACCCAAAGTTTTCCACTTCACCTATCTTTATCACCGATAAGGATTATGAATTCTCTGTCGACTCTGGGATAATCTCTCTAGTCGAATCTGATCCTTTCCACTATTATGAGTTTGAGATGGTCGTAGCCCATCTTACCAAACTACACGATATAGCCACCCTTTTCACTAGTGAGGAGAAGATCCGCTACTACTATATCCTTAAGTTGTTTCCTTTCTCTCTAAAGGATGACGCTAAAGCCTGGTTCACTTCTCTTGCTCCTGGATGTGTGAGTAGTCCCCAGGATATGGTTTACTACTTCTATGAGAAATATTTCCCTGCCCATAAGAAGCAAGCTGCCTTGCAGGAAATATACAACTTTGCTCAACTCAAGGAAGAGAGTCTCCCACAAGCTTAGGGGAGGCTCATCCAGCTACAGAATGCTTTGCCTGATAACCCTCTTAAGAAGAATGAGATACTTGATATCTTCTATAGCGGACTTACCGATGCTTCTAGAGACCACCTAGATAGTTGTGTTGGTTGTGTTTTTAGGGAACAAACTGTAGAACAAGCTGAGATCCTACTGAATAACATCTTGATCAACGATAATGCTTGGACTATTCCCGAACCACCTCCTAAGCCAACTCCTAAGAAAAGAGGTATTCTATTCCTCAGTCCCGAAGATATGCAAGAAGCCAAGAGATCTATGCAAGAGAAAGGCATTAGATCTGAAGATGTCAAAAATCTACCACCTATCGAAGAGATCCATGGTCTCGATAACCCAATACAAGTAGTAGAAGTGAATTCTCTGCGTAGGTTTGATAAGAGTGATATTCCTTTTGACAAACCTGCTAGCTTATGCTTTTATGAATTTGACAACTTTGTTGCCAAACAACAGAGTTTCAATGATTATGTTAGCAGACATTTGGAACAAAGTACTCGTATGCTTAGTCATTTAAGCGCTTGTGTAGACAGAAATGTCAATGATCTTAAGCTTCTGAGTAAAGATGCCTCTATGATTACTACTCAGGTAGAAGAAGTACTTAAAGCTCAGAATGACTTGCTCAATGAATTAAATGACAACTCTGTCAGAGTCATTACTAGAGGAGGCAAAATGACTTAGGATCCTTTGTATCCTGAAGGCCATCCTAAGAGAATTGATCAAGATTCTCAAGGAATTAATGCTGATACACCCAGTCATCCTAAGGAGAAGAAGAAGGATGATAGAAACCGACATGTCAGTTCACCAAATACCGTCACACCTGAAGAACCAAAGGATATTTCTGCGTCTGATGCAGAAACACAATCTGGTGATGAACATGAACCTGGTGACAATATGGACAGTGATGTTCATAATAATGCTCAACCTAGCAATGATGAGGAGATTGAACCTACGGTTAATCCTGATAAACCACAACCTAAGAGATACGATAAGAATGACTTCACTGCTAGGAAGCATGGTAAAGAAAGGGAGCCATGGGTTCAGAGACCTATGCCTTTTCCTCCTAAGCCATCCAAGAAAAAGGATGATGAGGATTTTGAGCGCTTTATTGAAATGATAAGACCCATCTTTCCGCAGATGTGGTTAGTTGATATTCTCAAAATGTCTCCATATGCCAAGTACATGAAAGATATCGTGACTAATAAACGGAAGATTCCAGATCATGAGATCTCCACCATGCTCGCCAATTACACTTTGAAAGGTGGAACTCCTAAGAAACTTGGTGATCCCGGAGTGTCCACTATACCTTGCTCCATTAAAGGAAACTACATAAGAACTGCCTTATGTGACCTTGGAGCCGGTGTTAGTGTTATGCCGCTCTCTCTTTATCGTAGACTTGAACTGGATAAGTTGACACCCACTGAAATCTTTCTCCAAATGGCCGACAAATCAAGTTCTTTCCCAGTCGGCATTTGCGAGGATGTGCCTGTTGTGGTTGCTAACACCACTATCTTAACAGACTTTGTTATCTTGGATATTCCCGAGGACCATGCCATGGCTGTCATCTTCGGAAGACCCTTTTTAAACACAGCAGGGGCTGTTATAGATTGCAACAAAGGCAATGTCACTTTCCATGTCAACGGTAATGAGCATACCGTGCACTTTCCGAAGAAACGATATCAAGTACATTGCATCAATGCTATCGAAAAAACTTCATCGATTCTTATTGGGAGCTCTGAATGCCCTATTCCTCGTGTTAAGATGAAGTATGATTTGCTTGTTGGGGAGATTCATATCCCCATTGAGGTGACTTAGTGGCTATTCAAAAAATTTCCATTCTCTTTTGCGATTCGAGAAGGTTTTGTCATGAGGATTTGATCAGCCCCATTGACGGATTTCTTTCGATGACCATGAGATCGATGAATCAAGGAGTCACATACCTCTGTTTTAAGCTTTCACTTTCTGTTGCTTAGAAGAAAAATGATAGGTTTAGTTTAGTTTTCCCTATTTTCTGTTTTAGCGTCCCGGAGAAAAGTAACCCGAAAATAAAAGTTCTGCGATGGTCCGGAAAATCTAGTATGATTTTTTTTGGAATGTTTGAAAAATACTGGGACTGAGAGCTGGCCTCGGGGCCACAACAGCGGGCCACAAGCCCTGTCACCGCGGCCATCCCCCCTGGCCGCGGCAACCAAGCTTGTGGGGCCCACAGGGACCCCCTCCACTCATTCCAGCTCCCATCCTCTTCTTCTACCTCCAGAAAAAATCGTTTCGCAGCTCAAACCCGTGTTCTTGCTCATTTGGCTGTGATTTTCGATCTCCTTGCTCAAAGCACCATTCTCCGAACCGTTTTGGGGAAATTACTCCTTGGTAAATGACTCCTCCATTGGTCCAATTAGTTTTTGCTCTAGTGCTTTATCCTTCGGGTATTCTTGCTACCTTGGTGACCCTGTTCTTGAGCTTGAAATGTTGATTTTAGCTGGTCCCAAGTAGGTTTAGCGCGTGATACGGTCTCTTCACACTAGTAGGAGTTGTTGCTACGAGCTGGGTTAATCCTTACTCACTTTTCTTTCGAAGTCTCTAAAAATTTCAGAATTTTTTAGAGATAGAAAAAGGAACAGATGAGGAGGTTCTTGAGAGGCTCTTCAAGCCGTAACCCCAAGGAGGATGAGAAGAACCACCCCAAGTACGTGGTTCCTCGAGTCACAGAAGTTCGAGTGTGCGAGTGGCCAAGTGATGAATTTTTGCACACCGCTGGGCTTTATGAAGACTTTTATTACTTAGTGGAGAACGCAGGTCTTACCGCGTTCGTTGAAGATAAGTGCCCACAATACCTCCTCCTCACCAATATTTTCGTTCAAAGCTTCAACTTTTATCCGAGGAAGAATCCTCCTATGGTTGAGTTCATGTTATACGATATCCCCGAGTGCATGAGACTACAGGATTTTTGCAATGCATGCAAATTACCTTAAGTTGGGGCTATTCATGATCCTCGTCGACAGGACTTGGAGGATTTCATAGGTACTATTGCTGTTGCAGAGGAGAGAGGAGTGTCTCGCGCTAGAATTGCTAGCATACATTTTCCTGTGCTTTGGTACTTCTCATTATTTGTGGGAAAATGTTTGATTGGCCGTGGGGAGGCAGGATCACTTAGCTCTCCAGACCTTGCGGTTTTGCGCGAAGGCCTTTACAACGATAAGACTTATAGCCTAGGTGCTATAGTAGCTCTGCGGTTGAACACCAACCGTTCCAAAGGTGTCGTCTATGGAGGTATCTACGCTACTCGTCTTGCTAGACACTTTGAGATACCAATTAGACTTCGCGAGGAAGAAGAAATGCTTCTTCCTGAGAAATATATGGATTATGACAGCATGGTTCGCCATGATTTTCTGGATAGAGATGCTAGTAGACGGATGATTTATAACCTAGTATTTAGTCAGGGTACTCGAGAGACTATTACTTTGCCTGCTCCTTCTTTGTTCGATCTTCATGCACGCACGTACACTATTATGCCCTCGGACATCTACGCATATTGGGGCTTAGCCCAACCACACGTGCCCGTGCACGAGCCGCCAGTCGAGTACTCGACGCCAGTTTATCAGTGGGAGCCAGAGGAGCTCACACAGCAGTGGCACCCACAGTCCGCTCCGGAGTATCCTGGAGCTGGTTATTTCCCGCCTTGAGAGTAGACCAAGCTAGGCCAAAAATATTTTCCTTTCTTCTTTTGCTTGTTGGGAGCTTTCCCGTGTAAATAGTTTTCTTTTTCGTTGGGTCAAGGTAGAAGATATTGGTTACAATGTTTAGTGGCTCTTGCATGCATACCTGTTTAGCTTTCAAAGAGCCATATTACTTTGTCTTCTCCTTTGTGTTTGTCTACAGATTCAGCTTAGTCCAATGCACGAGCACTCTTATTATTGTTCACATCATTCGATCGTGCAAGTGAAAGGCAATAATGATGATATATGATGAAGTGACTGAGACTGGAAAAGCTGGTATGAACTCTATCTATTTTGTTTTTCTAAATATGACTAGCTTGTCGTCCCAGATTCAGCTTTGTTGTGAGAGAAACATGTTTGCAATGACAACTTAGAGATCATAGTTTCTGATGCCATGCTTATTTAGCTAGGAGCTTATAATGGTTTGTCTTGAATGCAAACATAGATTTTGAGATGACTATGATGTAGTATGATAGGATGGTATTCTCCTTTGAATGATTCAAGTGGCCTGACTTGGTGCATGTTCATGTTGGAATTATGCCCTAGAGGCAATAATAAATGTATAGTTATTATTATAATTCCTGTATCAAGATAATAGTTTATTATCCATGCTATAATTGTATTGAATGAAGACTCATTTACATGTGTGGATACATAGACAAAACACCGTCCCTAGCATGCCTCTAGTTGGCTAGCCAGTTGATCAATGATAGTTAGTGTCTTCTGATATGAACAAGGTGTTGTTGCTTGATAACTGGATCACGTCATTGGGAGAATCACGTGATGGACTAGACCCAAACTAATAGACGTAGCATGTTGATCGTGTCATTTTGTTGCTACTGTTTTCTGCGTGTCAAGTATTTATTCCTATGACCATGAGATCATATAACTCACTGACACCGGAGGAATGCTTTGTGTGTATCAAACGTCGCAACGTAACTGGGTGACTATAAAGATGCTCTACAGGTATCTCCGAAGGTGTTAGTTGAGTTAGTATGGATCAAGACTGGGATTTGTCACTCCGTGTGACGGAGAGGTATCTCAGGGCCCACTTGGTAATACAACATCACACACAAGCCTTGCAAGCAATGTAACTTAGTGTAAGTTGCGGGATCTTGTATTACGGAACGAGTAAAGAGACTTGCCGGTAAACGAGATTGAAATAGGTATGCGGATACTGACGATCGAATCTCGGGCAAGTAACATACCGAAGGACAAAGGGAATGACATACGGGATTATACGAATCCTTGGCACTGAGGTTCAAACGATAAGATCTTCGTAGAATATGTAGGATCCAATATGGGCATCCAGGTCCCGCTATTGGATATTGACCGAGGAGTCTCTCGGGTCATGTCTACATAGTTCTCGAACCCGCAGGGTCTGCACACTTAAGGTTCGACGTTGTTTTATGCGTATTTGAGTTATATGGTTGGTTACCGAATGTTGTTCGGAGTCCCGGATGAGATCACGGACGTCACGAGGATTTCCGGAATGGTCCGGAAACGAAGATTGATATATAGGATGACCTCATTTGATTACCGGAAGGTTTTCCGAGTTACCGGGAATGTACCGGGAATGACGAATGGGTTCCGGGAGTTCACCGGGGGGGGGGGGGCAACCCACCCCGGGGAAGCCCATAGGCATTGGGGGAGCCACACCAGCCCTTAGTGGGCTGGTGGGACAGCCCACAAGGGCCCAATGCGCCAAGAGAAGAAAAATCAAGAGGAAAGAAAAAAAAAAGGAAGGAGGTGGGAAGGAAGGGGGACTCCTCCCACCAAACCAAGTCCAACTCGGTTTGGGGGGGAGTCCTCCCCCCCTTGGCTCGGCCGACTCCTTGGGGGTCCTTGGACCCCAAGGCAAGGCCCCCCCTCCCTCCTCCTATATATATGGAGCAATTAGGGCTGATTTGAGACGACTTTCTCACGGCTGCCCGACCACATACCTCCACGGTTTTTCCTCTAGATCGCGTTTCTGCGGAGCTCGGGCGGAGCCCTGCTGAGACAAGATCATCACCAACCTCCTGAGCGCCGTCACGCTGCTGGAGAACTCTTCTACCTCTCCGTCTCTCTTGCTGGATCAAGAAGGCCGAGATTATCGTCGAGCTGTACGTGTGCTGAACGCGGAGGTGCCGTCCGTTCGGTACTAGATCGTGGGAATGATCGCGGGATTTTTCGCGGGGCGGATCGAGGGACGTGAGGATGTTCCACTACATCAACCGCATTCTCTAATGCTTCTGCTGTACGGTCTACAAGGGTACGTAGATCACTCATCCCCTCTCGTAGATGGACATCACCATGATAGGTCTTCGTGCGCGTAGGAAAATTTTTGTTTCCCATGCGACGTTCTCCAACAGTGGCATCATGAGCTAGGTTCATGCGTAGATGTCTTCTCGAGTAGAACACAAAAGGTTTTGTGGCCGGTGATGTGCGCTTTGCTGCCCTCCTTAGTCCTTTCTTGATTCCGCGGTATTGTTGGATTGAAGCGGCTTGGACCGACATTACTCGTACGCTTACGTGAGACTGGTTTCATCGTTACGAGTAACCCCCTTTGCTCAAAGATGACTGGCAAGTGACGGTTTCTCCAACTTTAGTTGAATCGGATTTGACCGAGGAGGTCCTTGGATGAGGTTAAATAGAAACTCATATATCTCCGTTGTGGTGTTTGCGTAAGTAAGATGCGATCCTACTAGATACCCTTGGTCACCACATAAAACATGCAACAACAAAATTAGAGGACGTCTAACTTGTTTTTGCAGGGTATGATTGTGATGTGATATGGCCAATGATGTGATGTGATATATTGGATGTATGAGATGATCATGTTGTAATAGAAATATCGACTTGCACGTCGATGGTACGGCAACCGGCAGGAGCCATAGGGTTGTCTTTATACTAACATTTGTGCTTGCAGATGCGTTTACTATTTTGCTAGGATGTAGCTTTAGTAGTAATAGCATAAGTAGCACGACAACCCCGATGGCAACACGTTGATGGATGGTCATGGTGTGGCGCCGGTGACAAGAAGATCGTGCCGGTGCTTTGGTGATGGAGATCAAGAAGCACGTGATGATGGCCATATCATGTCACTTATGAATTGCATGTGATGTTAATCCTTTTATGCACCTTATTTTGCTTAGAACGACGGTAGCATTATGAGGTGATCTCTCACTAAAATTTCAATATGAAATTGTGTTCTCCTCGACTGTGCACCGTTGCTACAGTTCGTCGTTTCGAGACACCACGTGATGATCGGGTGTGATAGACTCAACGTTCACATACAACGGGTGCAAAACAGTTGCGCACGCGGAACACTCGGGTTAAGCTTGACGAGCCTAGCATGTGCAGACATGGCCTCAGAACACATGAGACCGAAAGGTCGATCATGAGTCATATAGTTGATATGATTAGCATAGGGATGCTTACCACTGAAACTATACTCAACTCACGTGATGATCGGACTTGGGATAGTGTAAGTGGATCATGAACCACTCAAATGACTAGAGAGATGTACTTTTTGAGTGGGAGTTTAGCATATAATTTGATTAAGTTGAACTCTAATTATCTTGAACATAGTCTAAGTTCACTTTGAATATATTTGTGTTGTGGATCATGGCTCATGCGACAGTCATCCTGAATTTTAATACGTTCCTAGAGAAAGCTAAGTTGAAAGATGATGGAAGCAACTTTGTAGACTGGGCTCGTAATCTTAAGCTAAGCTTACAAGCTGGGAAGAAGGATTATGTCCTTAATGCTGCGCTAGGAGATGAACCACCCGCTACGGCTGATCAGGATGTTAAGAACGCTTGGTTAGCACGTAAGGAGGACTACTCAATAGTTCAATGTGCAGTCTTGTATGGCTTAGAACCGGGACTTCAACGTCGCTTTGAGCGTCATGGAGCATTTGAGATGTTCCAGGAGTTGGAGTTTATCTTTCAGAAGAACGCCCGGATCGAGAGGTATGAGACCTCCGATAAATTCTATGCTTGCAAGATGGAGGAAAACTCGTCTGTCAGTGAACATGTGCTCAAAATGTCTGGGTACTCAAACCGTCTAGCTGAACTGGGGATTGAACTCCCGCAAGAGGCTATCACTGACAGAATCCTTCAATCACTACCGCCAAGCTATAAAGGCTTTGTGTTGAACTACAACATGCAAGGGATGAACAAATCTCCCGGCGAGTTGTTTGCGATGCTGAAAGTCGCAGAGTCTAAACTCCGTAAAGAGCATCAAGTGTTGATGGTGAGCAAGACCACTAGTTTCAAGAGAAACGGCAAAGGCAAGAAGGGCAATTCGAAGAAGAGCGGCAAGCCTGTTGCCAATCCGCCGAAGAAACCCAAGGCTGGACCTAAGCCTGAAACTGAGTGCTTCTATTGCAAGGGTATGGGTCACTGGAAGCGCAATTTCCCCAAGTATCTGGCAGATAAGAAGGCGGGCAAAGAAAAATCAGGTATATTTGATATACATGTTATTGATGTGTACTTAACCGGCTCTCGTAGTAGTGCCTGGGTATTCGATACCGGTTCTGTTGCTCACATTTGCAACTCGAAACAGGAACTGCGGAATAGACGAAGGCTGGCGAAAAACGAAGTGACGATGCGCGTAGGAAACGGTTCCAAGGTTGATGCAATCGCCGTCGGCATAGTGTCACTTCAACTACCATCGGGATTAGTGATGAACTTAAATCATTGTTATTTAGTGCCTGCGTTGAGCATGAACATTATATCTGGATCTTGTTTATTGCGAGACGGTTACTCTTTTACGTCTGAGAATAATGGTTGTTCAATTTCTATGAGTAACATCTTTTATGGTCATGCACCGAATGTGAGAGGATTGTTCATATTGAATCTTGATAGCGATACACACATACATAACATTGAGACCAAATGAGTTAGAGTAAACAATGATAGCACCATATTTTTGTGGCACTGCCGCTTGGGTCATATTGGTGTAAAGCGCATGAAGAAACTCCATGCTGATGGACTTTTGGAGTCACTTGACTTTGATTCACTTGAAACGTGCGAACCATGCCTCATGGGCAAGATGACTAAGACTCCGTTCCCCGGAACAATGGAGCGTGCAAGTGACTTGTTGGAAATCATACATACCGATGTGTGTGGTCCAATAAGCATAGAGGCACGCGGCGGATATCGTTATTTTCTCACCTTCACTGACGATGTAAGTAGATATGGTTATGTCTACTTGATGAAGCACAAGTCTAAAACATTTGAAAAGTTCAAGCAATTTTAGAGTGAAGTGGAAAATCATCGTGACAAGAAGATCAAGTTCCTACGGTCTGATCGTGGGGGTGAATATCTGAGTTTCGAGTTTGGAGCTTACTTAAGACAATGTGGAATTGTTTCGCAGTTAACACCGCCTGGAACACCACAGCGTAATGGTGTGTCCGAACGTCGTAATCGTACTTTGTTAGAGATGGTGCGATCTATGATGTCTCTTACTGATTTGCCGTTATCATTTTGGGGTTATGCATTAGAAACAGCTGCATTCACTTTAAATAGGGCACCATCAAAATCCGTTGAGACGACACCATACGAACTGTGGTATGGCAAAAGACCAAAGTTGTCATTTCTTAAAGTTTGGGGATGTGATGCTTATGTCAAAAAGCTTCAGCCTGAAAAGCTGGAACCCAAAGCGGAAAAGTGCGTCTTCATAGGTTACCCAAAAGAGACAGTTGGGTACACCTTCTATCTCAAATCCGAGGGCAAAGTGTTTGTTGCTAAGAACGGAGCTTTTCTCGAGAAGGAGTTTCTCTCGACAGAATTGAGTGGGAGGAAGATAGAACTTGACGAGGTTGTCGAACCTCTCATCCCTCTGGATGGTGGCGCAGGGCAAGGGGAAACCTCTGTCATTGCGACGCCGGTTGAGGAGGAAGTTCATGATGATGATCATGAAACTCCAGTTCAAGTTTCTGTTGAACCACGCAGGTCGACGAGATCACGCGCTGCTCTAGAGTGGTTTGGTAATCCCGTCTTACCAATCATGTTGTTAGACAACAATGAACCTGCAAATTATGAAGAAGCAATGGTGGGCCCAGATTCCAACAAATGGCTAGAAGCCATGAAATCCGAGATAGGATCCATGTATGAGAACAAAGTGTGGACTTTGGAGATACTACCTGAGGGCCGGAAGGCTATTCAGAACAAATGGATCTTTAAGAAAAAGACGGACGCTGACGGTAATGTGACCGTTTATAAAGCTCGACTTGTGGCAAAGGGTTTTTCACAAGTTCCAGGAATTGACTACGATGAGACTTTCTCTCCCGTGGCAATGCTTAAGTCCGTCAGAATCATGTTAGCAATAGCTGCATTTTTCGATTATGAAATCTGGCAGATGGATGTCAAAACGGCGTTCCTTAACGGTTTCCTTAAGGAAGAGTTGTATATGATGCAACCCGAAGGTTTTTTCGATCCTAAAAATGCTGACAAGGTGTGCAAACTCCAGCGATCCATTTATGGACTGGTGCAAGCATCTCGGAGTTGGAACAAACGCTTTGATGAAGTGATCAAAGCATTTGGGTTTATACAAGTGGTTGGAGAATCTTGTATTTACAAGAAAGTGAGTGGGAGCTCTGTGGCGTTTCTAATATTATATGTGGATGACATATTACTGATTGGAAACAACGTAGAGCTTTTGGAGAGCATAAAAGGTTACTTGAATAAAAGTTTCTCTATGAAGGACCTAGGAGAAGCTGCTTACATTCTAGGCATTAAGATCTATAGGGATAGATCAAAACGCCTGATAGGATTTTCACAAAGCACATACCTTGATAAAGTTTTGAAAAAGTTCAAAATGGAACAGTCCAAGAAAGGGTTCTTGCCAGTTTTACAAGGTACGAGATTGAGTAAGACTCAGTGCCCAGCAATTGATGAACATAGAGAGCATATGGGCTCCGTCCCCTATGCTTCGGCCATAGGTTCTATCATGTATGCGATGCTGTGCACTAGACCGGATGTTAGCCTGGCTATAAGTATGGAAGGTAGGTTCCAGAGTAATCCAAGAGTGGATCACTGGACAGCGGTCAAGAATATCCTGAAGTACCTGAAAAGGACTAAGGAGATGTTTCTCGTGTATGGAGGTGACGAAGAGCTCGCCGTAAAAGGTTACGTCGATGCAAGCTTTGACACAGATCCGGACGACTCTAAGTCGCAAACCGGATACATATTTATTCTTAATGGGGGTGCAGTAAGCTGGTGCAGTTCCAAGCAAAGCGTCGTAGCAGATTCTACATGTGAAGCGGAGTACATGGCTGCCTTGGAGGCGGCTAAGGAGGGTGTCTGGATGAAGCAGTTCATGACGGATCTTGGAGTGGTGCCAAGTGCACTGGATCCGATAACCTTGTTTTGTGACAACACTGGTGCCATTGCCTTAGCAAAGGAACCACGGTTTCACAAGAAGACCAGACACATCAAACGACGCTTCAACCTCATCCGCGACTACTTCGAGGAAGAGGACGTAAATATATGCAAAGTGCACACGGATCTGAATGTAGCAGACCCGCTGACTAAACCTCTTCCACGGCCAAAACATGATCGACACCAGAACTGTATGGGTGTTAGATTTATTACAATGTAATTCACATGGTGATGTGAGGGCTAGATTATTGACTCTAGTGCAAGTGGGAGACTGTTGGAATTATGCCCTAGAGGCAATAATAAATGTATAGTTATTATTATAATTCCTGTATCAAGATAATAGTTTATTATCCATGCTATAATTGTATTGAATGAAGACTCATTTACATGTGTGGATACATAGACAAAACACCGTCCCTAGCATGCCTCTAGTTGGCTAGCCAGTTGATCAATGATAGTCAGTGTCTTCTGATTATGAACAAGGTGTTGTTGCTTGATAACTGGATCACGTCATTGGGAGAATCACGTGATGGACTAGACCCAAACTAATAGACGTAGCATGTTGATCGTGTCATTTTGTTGCTACTGTTTTCTGCGTGTCAAGTATTTATTCCTATGACCATGAGATCATATAACTCACTGACACCGGAGGAATGCTTTGTGTGTATCAAACTTTGCAACGTAACTGAGTGACTATAAAGATGCTCTACAGGTATCTCCGAAGGTGTTAGTTGAGTTAGTATGGATCAAGACTGGGATTTGTCACTCCGTGTGACGGAGAGGTATCTCGGGGCCCACTCGGTAATACAACATCACACACAAGCCTTGCAAGCAATGTAACTTAGTGTAAGTTGCGGGATCTTGTATTACGGAACGAGTAAAGAGACTTGCCGGTAAACGAGATTGAAATAGGTATGCGGATACTGACGATCGAATCTCGGGCAAGTAACATACCGAAGGACAAAGGGAATGACATACGGGATTATATGAATCCTTGGCACTGATGTTCAAACGATAAGATCTTCATAGAATATGTAGGATCCAATATGGGCATCCAGGTCCCGCTATTGGATATTGACCGAGGAGTCTCTCGGGTCATGTCTACATAGTTCTCGAACCCGCAGGGTCTGCACACTTAAGGTTCGACGTTGTTTTATGCGTATTTGAGTTATATGGTTGGTTACCGAATGTTGTTCGGAGTCCCGGATGAGATCACGGACGTCTTGAGGATTTCCGGAATGGTCCGGAAACGAAGATTGATATATAGGATGACCTCATTTGATTACCGGAAGGTTTTCGGAGTTACCGGGAATGTACCGGGAATGACGAATGGGTTCCGGGAGTTCACCGGGGGGGCAACACACCCCGGGGAAGCCCATAGGCATTGGGGGAGCCACACCAGACCTTAGTGGGCTGGTGGGACAGCCCACAAGTGCCCAATGCGCCAAGAGAAGAAAAATCAAGAGGAAAGAAAAAAAAAGGAAGGGGGTGGGAAGGAAGGGGGACTCCTCCCACCAAACCAAGTCCAACTCGGTTTGGGGGGGAGTCCTCCCCCCCTTGGCTCGGCCGACTCCTTGGGGGTCCTTGGACCCCAAGGCAAGGCCCCCCCTCCCTCCTCCTATATATATGGAGCAATTAGGGCTGATTTGAGACGACTTTCTCACGGCTGCCCGACCACATACCTCGACGGTTTTTCCTCTAGATCGCGTTTCTGCGGAGCTCGGGCGGAGCCCTGCTGAGACAAGATCATCACCAACCTCCGGAGCGCCGTCACGCTGCCGGAGAACTCTTCTACCTCTCCGTCTCTCTTGCTGGATCAAGAAGGCCGAGATCATCGTCGAGTTGTACGTGTGCTGAACGCGGAGGTGGCGTCCGTTCGGTACTAGATCGTGGGACTGATCGCGGGATTGTTCGCGGGGCGGATCGAGGGACGTGAGGAAGTTCCACTACATCAACCGCATTCTCTAACGCTTCTGCTGTACGGTCTACAAGGGTACGTAGATCACTCATCCCCTCTCATAGATGGACATCACCATGATAGGTCTTCGTGCGCGTAGGAAATTTTTTGTTTCCCATGCGACGTTCTCCAACAGTTCATGCATGTAGTTGAAACAAAATCAACATTGCCTCTATGATGTTCGTGTTCATGGTGATTTATATCATGTTCATGCTTGCACTCCATGTTAGTCAAACTCATTGCATCTTGATGACTGTTGTCGCTCTCTACTTGGTCGCTTCCTAGTCTTTTGCTAGCCTTCACTTGTACTAAGCGGAATACTGCGTGTGCATCCACTTCCATAAACCCAAAGTTGTGCCTTATGAGTCCACCATACCTACCTATGTGCGGTATCTACCTGCCGTTCCAAGTAAATTTGCATGTGCCATTCTCTAAACCTTCAGGAAATAATCTGTTTTGCATGCCCGAACCGCTCATGTGGTGACAGGGGGCTATTGGTATCTTCCATGTTAGGAATGTTATCCTCGACATGTGTTTACTCACTGTCATTCACGAGAAAGGGGCGGGTAATTGGAATGCCCAGTTCCACGCTTAAATCGAAAACATAACTGTAAATCAAGACTCCCCCCGGATTGATGTTAGTATGGACGGTACCCGAGGATTCGGCTAGCCGTGGAGTGTGATTGATTGGTGGTGGGGGAGTTAAAACTTTACTTTTCTATTTGGGAACCGCCTATAGAATGAATAGCATGGAAGATATTGAGAACTCTTGGTCATTGCGTTGACAATGAAAGCATGCCACCCAAAATTATTATCTCTGTTTTCAAAGCTTGAGCTCTAGCACCTCTGCAAATCGATGCTTCCCTCTGCGAAGGGCCTGTCTATTTATTTCCCTATTGAGTCATCCTCTTCTTATATAAGAACCAATTAGAGAGCACCTCTGTCATTTTTATGCTTTGCTTTTGATTGATATTGAGTATGACTATGACTGGATCTTCGTTGCTATGAATTACAATGTTTAGTCAGCCCTTGATCTTTGAAAGTGCTCTGCATTTATGTTTTGCGGTCTCAGAAAGAGCTAGCGAGATACCACCTATTCATATTGCTTCATGCTTGTTTTGATTGAATTGTTGATATCTGAAACTCATTATTATTTGCTCGCTAGCTGATTATGCCATTGACATTAGTTTACCGTGAGACCTATGTGTCACTTGCATATGTGGTTAACTTGCGATCTTGCTAAAATTCTGGTTATGAGTTAGACATAGTTCCAACAACAAGATCAAACAGAGTTTGTCAAAGTTTTTCTTTCTCTTTCAGTTTGTCAACTGAGTTGCTTGAGGACAAGAAAGGTTTTAAGCTTGGGGGAGTTTGATGCGTCTCCATCATATCTACTTTTCCAAACCCTTTTCCCTTGTTTTGGACTCTAATTTGCATGATTTGAATGGAACTAACCCGGACTGACGTTGTTCTCAGCAGAATTGCCATGGTATTGTTTTTGTGCAGAAATGAAAGTTCTCGGAATGTCCTGAAAATTTATGGAGAATATTTCTGGAAAATATGAAAAATACCTGCACAAAGATCCACCGGAGGGGACGGGCCAGTGGGCCACAAGCCCTCTTGCCCCCCCCCAAGGCCGCGGCAACCAAGCTTGTGGGGCCCACGTGGCTCTGCCGCCCCTAACTCAGCTCTATTTATTCCCTTTCATCCCGAAAAAAATCAGAAGAGAAGATTTCATTGCGTTTGCGATATGGAGGCGCCGCCACATCCTGTTCTTCATCTGGAGGGCAGATCTGGAGTCCGTTTTGGGCTCCGGAGAGGGGAAATCGTCGCCATCGTCATCATCAACCTTCTTCCCTCTCCAATTCCATGAAGCTCTTCATCGTTCGTGAGTAATCTATTCGTAGGCTCGCTGGGCGGTGATGAGTAGGATGACATCTATCATTTAATCGAGTTAGTTTTGACGGAGATTGATCCCTAGTATCCACTATGTTCTGAGGTTGATGTTGCTACTACTTTGCCATGCTTAATGCTTGTCACTAGGGCCCGAGTGCCATGATTTCATATCTGAAGTTATTACGTTGTCACCAATATATGTGTGTTTTAGATCCGATCTTGCAAGTTGTAGTTACCTACTATGTGTTATGACCCAGCAACCCCGGAGTGACAATAACCGGAACCACTCCCCGCGATGACCATAGTTTGAGGAGTTCATGTGTTCACCAAGTGCTAATGCGTTGGTCCAGTTCTTTATTAAAAGGAGAACCTTAATATCCCGTAGTGTCCTTTTGGGCCCCGCTGCCACGGGAGGGATGGACAATAGATGTCATGCAAGTTCTTTTCCCTAAGCATGTATGACGACACACGGAGTGCATGCCTACATCACATTGACAAACGGGAGCTAACCACATATCTCTCCGTGTTATAACTGTTGCATGATGAATATCATCCGACAAATCACTGACCCATTGCCTACGATTTTGTCCCACTGCTGCTGTTACTACTGTCGCTGCTGCTGTTACTTGCTTTGCTCTACTTCTGTTACTACTTTTGCTGCTACTGTTACTTGATGTTGTTGTTACTTGCTTTGCTCTGCTGCTGTCACTACTGTTGCTGCTACTGTTACTTGCTACTACTGTTACTTGCTACTGTTGCTATTTGCTACTGCTAGCACTACTGTTGTTCCTTGCCAGTGCTGTTACTCGTTACACTGCTGCTACCTGCTACAATACTTTTTCTCTCGCCATTTCCGGGAAAGAATATTTCCCATCCACGGGCAACTTACTGGCGCCATTGATACAATAGTTAGGAATAGTCTGCCGTCAACAGATCGTTTCTGGCACCGTTGTTATCATACTTCTTTGTTGTTGATACTTTGCTTGGAGATACTAATCTTTCACGTGTGGTTGAATCTGACACATTCAGCTGCTAATACTTGAGAATATTCTTTCACTTCCTGTCTTGCAAACCAACAAATTTGGGTTGAATACTCTTCCCTCGAAAACTGCTGCAATCCCACGCGTTGGTGGGCCATTGACTGGGACAAGCTCTTTTCTAGCTCCGTTGCCGTGGAGGCATCAAGTCAGGAATAGTTGCATGTCAGCAGGTATCCATATCCTGTTGTTGGTTATTGGCCGGTGAGGTGTCTCGGTCATGTCTTCATGGTTCCCAAACCCGTAGGGTCTACACACTTAAGGTTCGGTGAACCTAGAGTTGTAATGGGAATTGTATATGTGATTACCCAAGGTTGTTTGGAGTCTCGGATGAGATCCTGGATGTCACGAGGAGTTCTGGAGCAATCCGAAGGTGAAGATTTATATATGGTATGTCCAATTTCGTTCATCGGAAAGGTTTCGGGGTTTGTTGGTATTGTACCAAGACCACCGAAAGGGTACCGGGGGTCCACCGAGAGGGTCCAGCTGTCCCGAAGGGCCATATGGGCCAAAAGTGGGAGGGAACCAGCCCCCTGGTGGACTGGGATAAGCCACCTAAGAGGCCCAAGGCGCATGGGGCAAAAAACCCTAGGGCGTGGGGCTGCCTCCCTCCAACTTAGGAGGCAAGGCACCCCTAGGGCCACCGCCGCCTCCTCCTAGTGCAGCCACTGCCCCTCCTAGGATTTCCTAGGGTGGTCGGCCCCTTCCTCCTATAAATAGTGGAGGGTTGGGAGGGTTGTGCACACCCCTAAACCTTTCCCCTTGGCGCAGCCCTACCTCTCCACTTCTGCTCCTCCGCGGCGCTTGGCGAATCCCTGCCGGAGAACCACAAGCTCCACCGCCACCACACCGTCGTGCTGCCGGAGCTCTCCCTCAACTTATCATTCACCCTTGCTGGATCAAGAAGGAGGAGACATCCTCAGGCTATACGTGTGTCAAATGCGGAGGCACCGTCCGTTCGGTGCTTGGATCGAATCACCGCGAATACGACTCCATCGACCGCGTTCATAGTAACGCTTCCGCTTAGCGATCTTCAACGGTATGAAGCTGCTCTCACTCTCTTGTTGCTAGAATCTCCTAGATTGATCTTGGTGTCACGTAGGAAAATTTTGAATTATTATTATGTTACCCAACAGTGGCATCATGAGCTAGGTGTATGCGTAGATTCTATGCACGAGTAGAACACAAGTAAGTTGTGGGCGATGATTTGGTAAATTTTCTTACTGCTACTAGTCTTATCTTGATTCGACGGCATTGTGGGATGAAGCGGCCCGGACCAAATTTACACGTGCTCTTACGTGAGACTGGTTCCACCGCCTGATATGCACTTGTTGCATAAGGTGGCTAGCGGGTGTCTGTCTCTCCCACTTGAGTCGTATAGGATTCGATGAAGAGGGTCCTTATGAAGGGTAAATAGCAATCGACATATCACCGTTCTGGCTATGACGTAGGTAAGAAACGTTCTTGCTAGAAACCCATAGCAGCTACGTAAAACTTCCAACAACAATTAGAGGACGTCTAACTTGTTTTTGTAGGGTATGTGACACGTCTCCAACGTATCTATATTTTTTTATGGTTCCATGCTATTATCTTGTCAACTTTGGATGTTTTGTATACATGAATATGCTATTTTATATCTTTTTTGAGACTAACCTATTAACTCAGTGCCAAGTACCAGTTTCTGTTTTTTCCGTGTTTTTGAACTTTTTCAGAGAAGAATATTAAACGGAGTCCAAACGGAATAAAACCTGCGGAATGGTTTTTTCCATAACAGAAGATACACAGGGGACTTGAGAACCAAGGCAAAGGACCTCAAGGGAGGTCACAAGCCCCCTAGCCGCGGCCCGGGCGGTCGCGCCTAACAGGCTTGTGGGCCCCCCGTGGCTCCTTTGCCCAACTTCTTCCGCCTATAAATTCTCTAAATATCCAAAACCACCGAAGAGAGCCACGAAAATACTTTTCCGCTGCCGGAAGCTTCTGCCTCCCCAAGATCCTATTTGGGGACCGTTCTGGTGCCCTGCCGGAGGGGGATTCGGACACGGAGGGCACCTTCATCAACACCATTCCCTCTCCGATGATGCGTGAGTAGTTCACCACAGACCTTCGGGTCCATAGCTAGTAGCTAGATGGCTTCTTCTCTCCCTTGGATCTTCAATACAAAGTTCTCCATGATCTTCATGGAGATATATCCAATGTAACTTTCTTTTGCGGTGTGTTTGTCGAGATCCGATGAATTGTGGATTTATGATCAGATTATCTATGAATATTATTTGAGTCTCCTCCGATCTCTTGTATGCATGATTTCTTATCCTTGTAATTCTCTTCGAGTTATGGGTTTCGTTTGGCCAACTTGATCTATAATTCTTGCAATAGGAGAAGTGCTTGGTTTTGGGTCCATACCGTGCGGTGTCCTCACCTAGTGACAGAAGGGGTAGCGAGGCACACATCGTGTTGTTGCCATCAAGGGTAAAAAGATGGGGTTTATATCATATTGCATGAATCTATCCCTCTACATCGTGTCATCTTGCTTGAGGCGTTACTCTGTTTGTTATGAACTCAATATACTAGATGCATGCTGGATAGTGGTCGATGTGTGGAGTAATAGTAGTAGATGCAGAAAGTATCGGTCTACTTGTCTCAGACGTGATGCATATATGTATGACCATTGCCTTAGATATCATCATGACTTTGCGCGATTCTATCAATTGCTCGACAATAATTTGTTCACCCACTATAATACTTGTTATCATGAGAGAAGCCTCTAGTGAACACTATGGCCCCCGGGTCTGCTTCACATCATATTTTGAGATCTACACAATTACTTTGCTGCACTTTTCACCTTCAGATCTCACCTTGCAAATAATCGTGAAGGGATTGACAACCCCTTTATAGCATTGGGTGCAAGTTTATTTCTTTTTGCGCAGGTACATTGGTGCCTCATCATGATACTCCTACAGGATTGATACCTTGGTTCTCAAACCGAGGGAAATACTTACTGCTACTATGCTGCATCACCCTTTCCTCTTCAAGGGAAAAACCAACGCAATCTCAAGAGGTAGCAGTATGCTATGTGATGTGATATGGCCAAAAGGATGTGATGAAATATATGTGATGTATGAGATTAATCATGTTCTTGTAATAGGAACCACGACTTGCATGTCAATGAGTATGACAACCGGCAGGAGTCATAGGAGTTGTCTTAATTTATTGTATGACCTGCGTGTCAATCAAAACACCATGTGATTACTTTACTTTATCGCTAACCATTAGCCATAGTAGTAGAAGTAATAGTTGGCGAGATGACTTCATGAAGACACAATGATGGAGATCATGAAGATGGAGATCATGGTGTCATGTCGATGACAATGGTGATCATGCCGCACCCAGACGATGGAGATCAAAGGCGCAAGATGATATTGGCCATATCATATCACTTTATGATTTGCATGTGATGTTTTTCATGTTTTTACATATTATTTGCTTAGAACGACGGTAGTAAATAAGATGATCCCTCACTAAAGTTTCAAGAAACGTGTTCCCCCTAAGTGTGCACCGTTGCGAAGGATTGTTGTTTCGAAGCACCACGTGATGATCGGGTGTGATAGATTCTAACGTTCGCATACAACGGGTGTAAGCCAGATTTACACACGCAAAACACTTAGGTTTACTTGACGAGGCTGGCATGTACAAACATGGCCTCGAAACACGAGAGATCGAAAGGTCGAACATGAGTCGTCTGGTGGATAAAATCAACATGGAGATGTTCACCATTGATGACTAGTTTGTCTCACGTGATGATCGGACACGGCCTAGTCGATATGGACCATGTATCACTTAGATGACTAGTGTGATGTCTATCTGAGTGGGAGTTCATTAAATAATTTGATTATATGAATTTAATTATCATGAACTTAGTCTAAAATTGTGTTTACAATATATATTGTAGATCCAATGGCCCACGCCAATGTCCCCCTGAACTTCAACGCGTTCCTAGAGAAAACGAAGTTGAAAGACGATGGAAGCAACTATACAGACTGGGTTCATAACTTGAGGCTCATTCTCATAGCTTCCAAGAAAATATATGTCCTTGATCCACCGCTAGGTGACTCACCCGTTTTCCCAGCGGCTCAAGACGTTATGAACGTGTGGCAGTCGCGTAGTGATGATTACTTGTAGCGACCCGACTCAAGACGAGTCAAGCCTCTGTGTTTCTGTGCCATCCCTGGATCAGTATGCTGGCACACATAGTACATCAATGTATATATCAAAGTGCAATCACATGCAAATAGCGTAAAACTGACATATACCTTAAATATCTCAGCGGAAGCAGTCAAGGGAGTGGAGTCCCAATAAACACCAACGGCAAGTTGAGTGTAGACCATAACCCTGAATCGTACTCTTACTCGTCGAAGAAAAATATCTGCAACATAAGACGTTGCAGCCGTGTAGGTCAGCATATTGAATATGCCGGCAAGTCACATAAGAGAGGGGTGAAAAGTAATCATCTATACTATATGCATATATGGCAGGTGGGGCTATAAGTTTTTAGCGTAAAGCAAATTTTTCTCCTACATCAAGAGGGGGCTAAAAGCAAAATGTTACTACATTGTTGGTTGTTAACGAGATGGTTCCGCCAACCAGTTCTCGTACCCGAGTTGTCAATAATTACCCTCATCAAATATATTTAATGGTGTTGAGAAATCCAGATAACTTCAGTTCCTTTGGCTTAAGTAGTCCATGACTGTAGACACGGCTAATTGATTAGGTTTGAGTACTCTGCAGAGTTTTGCACACGTTCCCCACAAGATTTGATCGCCTCCGAGTATGTCCTCGCACTTGAGGGTGTTTGAAGACCGGATGATCAAAACATGGTCTTTCAACGGGTCCCTTTGAATCCCTGTCGGTGCCCATCCATTCCTACCGTTCTTCTACATCTGCTAGCACCGCCTGTCCAGAGTCGCCGCGTTGTCCAACCAAGCCAGAGCCCATAATGACTTGTGGCTGTGCAGGTAAGCCTTGGGTCTTGAAAATATCCATCCGTCTCTTTGAGCCTGGGTGAAGCTTTCCGCAGGATGTCATGTTCGTCCCCAGCATCCCGGGCATCCACTGGGTTCTCCAGGGAGCCGATCAACCGTCCTTCACCCAGAGTTGCATTGCGTCCGAGGTCTTGAAAATCTTGTCTTAACCGGTCTTGATTATTTAATCAACCTCGCATCACTCGTGTTATGCACTCAACCGAAATCCCGTCTACTCAAGCATAGCAATATGAACTTTGTCGTCCCGGGGCCAAGTATCGGGGTTGTTGTGTGCCTACCACATGATACTACAATCTATACTAAAATTTCCAAGTACCTAAGCAGCATGCAATTGGGCATAGGATGGTAGAACTACGATGCATAAAAACATAGGTGATAGTATGATCAAAGTGACTTGCCTGGTATTACTTGATGAAGATAGTCGCTCTCATAATCCTGATAATTCTACTCGCCACACTCCGAGCATCCTGATAATAGCATTCAATAAACATTCATGCCAAAAAGGAAGAACCAAGAGAACATAAGAACAAAGCATGTCTTGGTGTAAAATAACAACGTACTAAGGTTTAATAAAAAGGTCCTAAGTGTGTTGTAAAGTGAAGGTGCATGAATGAGATCCAAATAGGTAATGGACGATGAACTATTGCTATATAAGCTCGACTTGCATACAATATGGGAGATGATCAAAAATATTGGGAGAACAACATGAATGTTGTTTGACAAATAGTATAATACATAAGAATTTATTTGTAGAAAGAATTTCTTGAAATGGAGCACTACAACGCAAGTTCTAGCGAATTGAAGTATGAATTGAATTTGCATTCAAAAGATCAAGACAAGTTGAACTGAAGTACGATGATTACATACAAAAATATATGACATGAGTGTTTAGGGGTAAAAGGAATCAATTGAAAAGGTGGTACGATTTGCAAGATAAGATCAAATGAATGTTCGAATACAAATTTGAATCGCTCAAATTTGTAAGGTTCAAAGTTCGAAACTAATGATGCTACTGGATATAGGAGGTCAATATGAGCGTGTAGAAAAAAGAATTACTAGATTTGAACTAGCGGATCAAAAGATACAAATACGTCAATATAACATTGAATCGGCTTAAAACGATGTGAACACTTTTGGGCACTAATAGATAAATCTGATTTGATCAAAATTATAAGTTGAAAAGTTAAAACTAATGATACAAACGGAAATATTAATTTGTTACGGATCCGACGCAATTGAATTCATCTAAAACAGAGCTACGGATAAAAAGATATGATCAAAAGAAGTTTGAATATGAATATGAACAAATTTCGAAATTTGAAAATTTCAAAAAAAAGTTGATATGATAGGTTCATCGGATAGGTGGGATCAAGACGAAACTCTAGGCGTTGGTTTCATCTAATTCGGATAAACGAGTAAAAAGTTATGGCTATTAGAAAAATCAGGGCCAAGCTGTTTTACGGAAGAAAAGTGCTATGTCTAAAAGAATTCTAGTACTAATGTGTAAATACGAAGACTAAATAATATATCTAATCACTCTACCGTATACTAGTGTAGGAATACTAGTCTAGAAATAATAAACTACGGGAGTATATAAAAAATACGAAGAGAAATACCTTTTGAATGCAGAGTAAGAATTAATTTCAATGAGGAGACGACTTCGAGAAATCCCGCCGAAGAGAAGAAAAAATATTTTTATTTAATAAATCTAGTTAAACCAAAAGATTGATTTAACCCGAAATAGATGATTTTTGGATGCTCCTATGGATCTATATTTATAGGTGGAAGGGAGGTCTAATGGTCCATAGATAGACAATGTGGGACTAAACATATACGTAAAGAGGAGAAAATAGAAAAAAGAGAGAAGAAGTGCCGCATGGGCTGAAAGACTTGCCAGCGGCATGAGCAGGTTACTGCCGGCCGTGGCCCTTTTTTTTGCGTGCAAACAAGTTTTTTTTAAAACAAAGAAGAGAAAACGTATAAATGAAAAAGAGAGAACATTTTATATACACATATTATATATCAAAATTTTCAGAATAAAATTTTCTAAAACATGAACATATTTTCAAAACCAAAAAAATACTTTTTTAAAAAAAATTATTTTTTTGCAATAACTTTCAAATGAAAAGGAATTTGAATTTCAAATAAATTGCAAACACTTAAAATTTGAATCAAGACATTGTCTCTGATTTTGGAGGGTCATTTTCCTCCTCTCGTTTGATTTCTTTTTAAATCAAAGGGTTTTAAAAATATTCAAACTCAAAATTGAAAAGGGATTCAAAATAGAAATTTTTGGGAAAGTCATTTATTCCTTCTCATTTTTTTGAAACGTTTCAAATTCCACTCAAGTTTCAATCACTCAAACAAACAAACAATCAATCTAATAATTATATTAACATTCCAAAATTTATAATTTTGGGATGTTACATTACTCCCTCGTTCAGTGCGGCATGCTTTACAGTTTAGAACTGGGGCTTCAAAAGCGTTTTGAGCAACATGGAGCATATGAGATGTTCCAGGAGCTGAAACTAGTTCTCCAAGCTCATGCCCGGGTCGAGAAATATGAAGTCTCCAACAAGTTCTTAAGTTGTAAGATGGAGCAAAATGGTTCTGTCAGTGAGCACATAATCAAAATGTCTGGGTTGCACAACCACTTGTCTCATCTGGGAGTTAATCTTTCGGATGACTCGGTTATTGACAGAATCCTCTAGTCGCTTCCGTGTAGCTATAAGAGCTTTTGATGAACTACAACATGCAAGGGATGGAGAAGACCATTCCCAAGTTGTATTCAATGCTAAAATCAGCGGAGGTGGAAATCAAAAAGGAACATCAAGTGTTGATGGTGAATAAGACCACTAGTTTCAAGAAAGTCAAGGGTAATAAGAACTTCAAGAAGGACGACAAAACAGTTGACGCGCATGGTAAACCAGTTGCCAGGAAGAATCCCAAGAAATGGACCCAAGCCTGAGACTGAGTGCTATTATTGCAAGGGAAATGTGTTGGAAATATGCCCTAGAGGCAATAATAAAATGGTGATTATCATATTTCCTTGTTCATGATAATCATCTATTGTTCATGCTATAATTGTATTGACAGGAAACAGTAATACATGCGTGAATAAATAGATCACAATGTATCCCTAGCAAGCCTCTAGTTAGCTAGCTCATTGATCAATAGATGATCATGGTTTCCTGCTCATGGACATTAGATGTCATATATAACGGGATCACATCATTGGGAGAATGATGTGATGGACAAGACCCAATCCTAAGCATAGCAATAGATCGTGTTGTTCGTATGCTAAAGCTTTTCTAATGTCAAGTATATTTTCCTTCGACCGTGAGATTGTGCAACTCCCGAATACCGTAGGAGTGCTTTGGGTGTATAAAACGTCACAAGTAACTGGGTGATTATCAAGGTGCACTACGGGTACATCCAAAAGTGTTTGTTGGGTTGGTACGAATCGAGATCGGGATTTGTCACTCCGTTTGATGGAGAGTTATCTCTGGGGCCACTCGGTAGAACATCATCATAATGAGCTCAGCGTGACTAAGTAGTTAGTCACGGGATGATGTGCTACGGAACGAGTAAAGAGACTTACCAGTAACGAGATTGAACAAGGTATGGGTATACCGACGATCGAATCTCGGGCAAGTTATATACCAACAAACAAAGGGAATTGTATACGGGATTGATTGAGTCATTGACATCGTGGTTCATCCGATGAGATCATCGTGGAACATGTGGGAGCCACCATGGGTATCCAGACCCCGCTGATGGTTATTGGCCGGCGAGGTGTCTCGGTCATGTCTGCATGCCTCCCGAACCCGTAGGGTCTACACACTTAAGGTTCGATGATGCTAGGGTTATTGGGAATTGTTATACGAGGTTACCGAAGGTTGTTTGGAGTCCTGGTTGAGATCCCGAACGTCACGAGGAGCTCCGGAATGGTCTGGAGGTAAAGATTGATATATAGGATGGATGGGTTTGGACGCCGGAAATGTTTCGGGCACCACCGGCAAAGTGTGCGGAGCACCGGAAGGGTTCCGGAGGCCTACCGGGAGAGGCCACCAGCCCCTGAAGGCTACATGGGCCAAGTGTGAGAGGGAACCAGCCCCTGGGTGGGCTGGTGCGCCCCTCACACCCAGCCCATGGGGCCTAAGAGGGGGAAAGGGGGGAACCCTAGCGCAGGTGGGCCTAAGGCCCACCAGGGGGTGCGCCACCCCCCTCCTCTCCTCGTGGCCGCCACCCCTCCCCCCATCTAGGGCTGCCCCCCCCCCCTCAAAGGGGAAACCCTAAAGGGGGTGCCACCCTCCCTTCCCCCTATATATTGCGGGGGGTTTGGCCATTGGAGACACGGTTTTTCATCTCTCTCTTGGCGCAGCCCTGCTCTTCTTCCTCCTCCTCTCCCACGGTGCTTGGCGAAGCGCTGCCGGGAGACCTCGTCTCTCCATCGACACCACGCCATCATGCTGTCGGAGATCTTCCCCAACCTCTCCCTCCTCCTTGCTGGTTCAAGGTGCGGGAGACGTCACCGGGATGCACGTGTGTTGAACGCGGATTGCTACTGCAACAACAGACCTTCCCGGGAAACGACGCCAGGAATCCTGCTGCTACGGCTACACCTATAGGGACTTCCTTGGAAAATATGCAAATGATTTCCCCGCGGCCTTGGAGCCTTGCGTTGGTGTTGTCTTGAAGAGGAAAGGGTGATGTAGCACAGCGGCGGTCAGTATTTCCCTCAGTTTGAGAACCAAGGTATCAATCCAGTAGGAGGAACGTTCAAGTCACAAGTACGTGCACAAACACAAAGAGCTTGCACCCAACGCTAGGTTTGACACACGAAAAGAAAGATTCAAGAGGAGTCACAGCAAGCACTTTAAGATCTTCGTGATTTGCATCATTAGAACGCACCCTTTTAAACCATTCATGCCTAGCGCGAATATGGGTGGTTCTTTCTTTGCTCTCATTCATGGAGACACGCATAGCTTTTAAAGTTTCATCCAAGTTGACCTTGGGAGGAGCACATCTAACTCAAAAAGCATCAATATCACAAGACATCCTATCAACGCTCTTAGCCAAATTGTCTATTTTGAGTAGTTTTTCTTCTATGGATGCATTGAAAATCTTTTGAGACTTGATGAACTCTTTGATGTTACTCTCTAAATCAAAGGGTAATTTGTTGTGATTTCCATAAGTGTTGTTGTAGGAATTTCCATAATTGTTAGAGGAGTTACTAGGAAAAGGCCTAGGAACATAGTTTCCTCTAAAACCATTGTTGTTACCAAAATTGTTCCTACCAACAAAATTAACGTCCAAACTAGCGTTGCTACTCTCAATCAAGGAAGATAGTGGCATGTCATTAGGATCTAAAGGAGCATTTCTACTAGCAACCAAATTCATCAACTCGTCCATCTTAGCACTTAGCGAGTTAATTTCTTCTATAGCGTGTACCTTTTTGCTAGCAGGTGACCTTTCAGTGTGCCACTGAGAGTAGTTGGTCATGATATTGTCTAGGAGTTTTGTAGCGTCTCCTAACATGATTTCCATGAAAATTCCACCTGAGGCGGAGTCCAAGATATTGCGAGAAGCGAATTTCGAACCAGCGTAAAAGATTTGTATAATCATCCATAGACTCAAGCCATGAGCGGGACAATTTCTAATCATTAATTTCATCCTCACCCAAGATTGTGCAACGTGTTCATGATCAAGTTGCTTGAAATTCATGATATTGTTACGTAGAGAGATAATCTTAGCCGGCGGAAAGTACTTGGATATGTAAGCATCTTTGCACTTATTCCAAGAATCGATACTATTTTTGGGCAAAGAAGAAAACCAAGTTTTTCCGCGATCTTGCAACGAGAAAGGAAAAACCTTCAACTTAACAACATCATTATCCACATCTTTTTTCTTTTGCATATCGCAAAGTTCAATGAAGGTATTGAGATGGGATGCGGCATCCTCACTGGGAAGGCCAGAGAATGGCTCTTTCATAACAAGATTCAGCAAGGCAGCGTTGATTTCATACGATTCCGCACTAGTGGCGGGAGCAATCGGAGTACTAATAAAATCATTATTATTGGTACTCTAGAAGTCGCAAAGTTTGGTGTTTTCAGCCATGATGACTTTAACAAACCAACAAGACCACAAGCAAGCAAGAAAACTGGCAAAGGAAAACGGCAAAGGAGAAAGGCAAATAGGCAAATGAAAATGGCAAGGGAGAAAGGCAAATGAAAACGACAAAAGGCAAATAAAACGGCAAAGGAGAAAAGCAAATGAAAATGGCAAATCTGAAGTGGGGGAGAGGAAAACGAGAGGCAACTGGCAAAAAAGGTAAATGCAAGAGATGAGTTTGTGACACCTACTTGGATAGATCTTGACTTGATCTCTCATCCCCGGCAACGGCGCTAGAAATCCTTCTGCTACTACGACAACAGACCTTCCCTGGCAACAGCGCCAGGAATCCTGCTGCTACGGCTACGCCTATAGGGATTTCCTTGGCAAATATGCAAAGGATTTACCCGCGGCCTTGGAGCCTTGCGTTGGTGTTCCCTTGAAGAGGAAAGGGTGATGTAGCACAGCGGCGGTAAGTATTTCCCTCAGTTTGAGAACCAAGGTGTCAATCCAGTAGGAGGAGCGTTCAAGTCACAAGTAGCTGCACAAACACAAAGAGCTTGCACCCAACGCTATAAAGGGTTTGTCAATACCTTATAGATTGTTTGCAAATTGAGAACTGAAAGCAAATACTAAACAAAGCAAAGTAAAAGTGGAAGTGCAAACGATAGTTGTGAATAGACCCGGGGGGCGTAGTGTTCACTAGTGGCTTCTCTCATGAAAGCAAGTAGACGGTGGGTGAACGAATTACTGTTGAGCAATTGATAGAACCGCGCAAAGTCGTGACGTTATCTATGGCAATGATTATATCTATAGGCATCACATCCAAAACAAGTAGACCGATACTTTCTGCATCTACTACTATTACTCCACACGTCGACCGCTATCCAGCATGCATCTAGTGTATTAAGTTCAAAAGAACAGAGTAACGCCTTAAGCAAGATGACATGATGTAGATGAACAATCTCAAATCTATGATGAAAGCCCATCTTGTTACCCTTGGTGGCAACAACACGATGCGTGCCTTGCTGCCCCTTCTGTCACTGGGAAAGGTCACCACACGGTATGAACCCAAAACTAAGCACTTCTCCCATTGCAAGAATCATAGATCTAGTTGGCCAAACAAAACCCAAGACTCGGAGAGACTTACAAGGATATCAAATCATGCATATAAGAAATCAGCAAAGACTCAAATATAATTCATAGATAATCTGATCACAAATTCACAATTCATCAGATCTCGACAAACACACCGCCAAAGAGGATTACATCAGATAGATCTCCATGAAGATCATGGAGAACTCTATATTGAAGATCCAAGAGAGAGAAGAAGCCATCTAGCTAGTAACTACGGACCCGTAGGTCTGAAGTGGACTACTGACGAGTCATTGGAGAGGCGATGATGTTGATGTAGAAGCCCTCCAACTCCAAATTCCCCTCCGGCAGGGCACCGGGAAGGGTCTCCAGATGAGATCTCCCGGAAACGGAAGCTTGTGGCGGCGCAAAAGTGTTTTCGTGGATGCCCTGATTTTTTCTACGATTTTAGGGAATTTATAGGCCAAAGAGCTAGGGCAGGGGAGCGCCAGGGAGGCCACAAGCCTGGTTGCCGCGGCCCCCCTGGCCGCGGCAACTAGGCTTGTGGGCTCCCTGTGGGCCCCCTGCCTTGGCCCTCACGTCCCGATTATTTCGGGGATTTTATTCTGTTTGGACTCCGTTCCAAAATCAGATCTGAAAAGAGTCAAAAACATAGAAAAAACTGGAACTGGCACTTGGCACTGAATTAATAAGTTAGTCCCAAAAAATATATAAAAGGTATACAAAACATCCAAAGTTGACAAGATAACAGCGTGTAACCATCAAAAATTATAGATACGTTTGAGACGTATCATGGACGTGCCGTGGTTCGGCACTAGATCGGAATCACACCGCGATCTGAATCGCCACGAGTACGACTCCATCAACCACATTCTAGCAACGCTTCCGCTTAGCGATCTTCAAAGGTATGAAGATCTACTCACCCCTCTCTCGTTGCTGGTCTCTCCATAGGAATATCTGAATATGGCGTAGGAATTTTTTTTATTTTTAATACGTTACCCAACAGTGGCATCCGAGCCAGGTTTTCTATGCGTAGATTCCATGCACGAGTAGAACACAAAAGGTTGTGGGCGCTGATTTGTCAATTGATTGCCGCTACTAGTCTTATTTTTTTCCGGCGGTACTGTGGGAGGAAGCAGCTCGGAGCGACCTTACACGTACGCTTACGTGAGACAGGTTCCATCGGCCGACAGGTACACCATGCATAAAGGTGGCTAGCGGGTGCTTGTCTCTCCCACTCTAGTCGGATTGGATTTGATGAAAAGGGTACTTATGAAGGGTAAATATCTTTGGCATATCATCGTTGTGGCTGTCAGGTAGGTAAGAAGGCGCTCTTACTAGAAACCCAAATCAGCCACGTAAAACTTGCAACAACAATTAGAGGACGTCTAACTTGTTTTTGCAGGTTTTGACATGTGATGTGATATGGCCAAAGTTGTGATGTTACAGTTGTGATGTATGAGATGATCAAGTTATTGTAATAGGATTCACGACTTGCATGTCATTGGGTATGACAACCTGCAGGAGCCATAGGAGTTGTCTTAATTTATTGTATGAGATGCAACACCATGTGTTTACTACTTTTACTTCATTGCTAACGGTTAGCTATAGTAGTAGTAGTAGTAGTAGTTGGCGTGACGACTTCACGGAGACACGATGATGGAGATCATGATGATGGAGATCATGGTGTCACGCCGGTGACAATGATGATCATGCGATGCCCGAAGATGGAGATCGAAAGAGCAAAGATGATAATGGCCATATCATGTCACTATATGATTGCATGTGATGTTTATCATGTTTTTTATCTTATTGCTTAGAACGACAGTCGCATAATAAGATGATCCCTCATAAAAATTTCGAGAACGTATTCCCCTAAGTGTGCACCGTTGCGAAGGATCGTTGTCTCGAAGCACCACGTGATGATCGGGTGTGATAGATTCTAACATTCGCCAACGGGTGTAAGCCAGATTTATACACGCGAAACACTTAGGTTGACTCGACGAGCTTAGCATGTACAGACATGACCTAGAATACAAGAGACCGAAAGGTCGAACACGAGTCGTATGGTTGAATACGATCAGCATGAAGTTGTTCACCATGACGACTAGTCCGTCTCACGTGATGATCGGACACGGATTAGTCAACATGGATCATGTATCACTTAGATGACTAGAGGGATGTCGATTTAAGTGGGAGTTCATACTTAATTTGATTAAATGAACTTAATTGTCATGAACTTAGTCTAAAAGTTGTCTTTAAAAACATTGTAAATCCAATAGCCAATGCACCTGTCAACCTCAATTTCAACGCATTCCTAGAGAAAAACAAGCTGAAAAATTATGGTAGCAACTATACGGACTGGGTCCGCAACTTGAAGCTCATCCTCGAAGCAGCTAAAAAGGCTTATGTCCTTAATGCGCCGCTAGGTGTCCCTCCTGCTCTCACAGCAGCCCAGGAAATTCAGAACGTCTGGCAGACGCGGAGTGATGACTACTCTCTACTTAGGTGTGGCATGTTATACATATTGGAAACGGGGCTCCAAAGGCGTTTTGAGCAACACAGAGCATATGAGATGTTCCAGGAGCTGAAACTAGTTTTTCAAGCTCATGCCCGTGTCGAGAGATGTGAAGTATCCGACAAGTTCTTTAGCTGTAAGATGGAGGAGAATAGTTCTGTTAGTGAGCATATACTCAGAATGTATGGGTTACACGGTCGTCTGACTTCGCTTGGAGTCGAACTTCCGGATGATGCTGTAATTGATAGAATCCTCCATTCTCTCCCACCAAGCTACAAGGGTTTTGTGTTGAACTACAACATGCAAGGGATGGAGAAGAACATTCCCGAGTTGTACTCAATGCTGAAATCTACACAGCTAGAAATCAAGAAAGAGCATCAAGTGTTGATGGTCAACTAGAGCACCAGTTTCAAGAAGTTCAAGGGTAAGAAGAACTTCAGGAAAGCCGGCAAAGCCGTTGCCGCGCCCGGTAAGCCAGATACCGGGAAGAATAAAAAGAATGGACCCAAGCCTGAGATTGAATGCTTCTACTGCAAGGAAAAAGGTCGCTCGAAGCGGAACTGCCCCAAGTACTTAGCGGACAAGAAGGCCGGCAACGTTAAAGGTATATATGATATACATGTTATTTATGTGTACCTTACCAGCGCTCATAGTAGCTCCTGGGTATTTTTTACCGCTGTTGTTGCTCACATGTGCAACTCAAAGCAGGAACTGCGGAATAAGCGGAGACTGTCCAAGGATGAGGTGACGATGCGCGTCGGGAATGGCTCCAAGGTCGACGTGATCGCCATCGGCACGCTACCTCTACATCTACCTTTGGGATTAGTTTTAAACCTTAATAATTGTTATTTGGTTCCGGCTTTGAGCATGACCATTGTATCAGGGTCTTGCTTAATGCGAGACGGCTACTCATTTAAGTTAGAGAATAATGGTTGTTCTATTTATAAGAGTGATATATTTTATGGTGGTGAATGGTTTATTCTTGATGAATCTCGATCATGATGTTACACATATTTGTAGTGTGAGTACCAAGAGATGTAAAGTTGATAATGATAGTCCCACATACTTGTGGCACTGCCGCCTTGGTCATATTGGTGTTAAGCGCATGAAGAAGCTCCATACCGATGGACTATTAGAGTCTCATGACTTTGAATCATTTGACACATGTGAACCATGCCTCATGGGCAAGATGACTAAGACTCCATTCTCAGGAATAATGGAGAGAGCAACCGACTTATTAGAAATAATACATACTGATGTGTGTGGTCCAATGAAAGTTGAAGCTCGCGGTGGCTATCGTTATGTTCTCATTCTCACCGATGATTTGAGTAGGTATGGGTATATCTACTTGATGAAGCACAAATCTGAGACGTTTGAAAAGTTCAAGGATTTTCAGAGTGAGGTTGAGAATCAACGTGACAGAAAAATAAAGTGTCTATGCTCTGATCGTGGAGGAGAATATTTGAGTCACGAGTTTGGCACACACCTAAGGAAGTGTGGAATTGTTTCACAACTGACGCCACCTGGCACACCGCAACGTAACGGAGTGTCTGAACATCGTAATCACACTTTATTGGATATGGTATGATCTATGATGTCTCTTACCGACTTACCGCTATCATTTTGGGGATATGCATTGGAAACTGCAGCATTCACTTTAAATAGGGCACCGTCTAAATCCTTTGAGATGACAATGTATGAACTATGGTTTGGCAAGAAACCTAAGCTGTCGTTTCTAAAAGTTTGGGGCACCGATGCTTATGTGAAGAAACTTCAACCAGAAAAGCTCGAACCCAAAGCGAAGAAATGCATATTCATAGGATACCCTAAGGAAACTATTGTGTATACCTTCTATCTTAGATCCAAAGGTAAAACCTTTGTTGCCAAGAACGGATCCTTTCTAGAGAAAGAGTTTCTCTAGAAAGAAGTAAGTGGGAGGAAAGTAGAACTTGATGAGGCAATTACACCCCCTCTCGAACCGGAGAGTAGCGCAGCGCAGGAAATTGTTCCTGTGGCGCCTACGCCAACTGGAGAGGAAGTTAATGATGATGATCATGAAGCTTCGGATCAAGTTGCTATAGAACCATGAAGGTCCACAAGGGTACGATCCGCACCAGAGTGGTACCGCAATCCTACGATGGAAATCATGTTGTTAGACAACAGTGAACCTTCGAACTATGAAGAAGCAATGGCTGGCCCGGATTCCAACAAATGGCTTGAGGCTATGAAATCCGAGATAGGATCCATGTATGAGAACAAAGTATGGGCTTTGGTGGACTTGCCCGATGATCGGCGAGCCATAGAAAATAAATGGATCTTCAAGAAGAAGACTGACACAAATAGTAATGTGACCGTTTACAAAGCTCGACTTGTCGCAAAGGGTTTTCGACAAATTCAAGGAGTTGACTACGATGAGACTTTCTCTCCCATAGCGAAGCTTAAGTCAGTCTGAATCATGTTAGCAATTGCCGCTTTTCATGATTACGAAATTTGGCAAATGGACGTCAAAATAGTGTTCCTTAACGGGTATCTTAAGGAAGAGTTGTATATGATGCAACCAGAAGATTTTGTCAATCCTAAGAGTGCTAACAAGGTATGCAAGCTCCAGTGCTCCATCTATGGGCTGGTGCAAGCATCTCGGAGTTGGAACATCCGCTTTAATGAGGTGATTAAAGCATTTGGGTTCATACAGGTTTATGGAGAAGCCTGTCTGTACAAGAAAGTGAGTGGGAGCTCTATAGCTTTCCTCATACTATATGTGGATGACATATATTGATGGGGAATAATATAGAGTTATTGGAGAGCATAAAGGTCTATTTCAACAAGAGTATTTCAATGAAGGTCCTTGGAGAAGCTGCATACATATTAGGCATCAAGATCTATAGAGATAGATCGAGACGCCTCATAGGTCTTTCACAAAGTACATACCTTGACAAGATATTGAAGAAGTTCAATATGGAAAACTCAAAGAAGGGGTTCTTGCCAGTTTTGCAAGGTATGAGATTGTGTAAGACTCAGTCACCGACCACGGCAGCAGATAGAGAGAAGATGAGTACAGTCCCCTACGCTTCAGCCGTAGGCTCTCTAATGTATGCCATGCTGTGTACCAGACCTGATATAAACCTTGCCATAAGTTTCATAGGGAGGAACCAAAGTGATCCCGGTATGGAACACTGGACAACGCTCAATAATATCCTTAAGTACCTGAAAAGGACTAAGGAGATGTTTCTCGTTTATGGAGGTGACGAAGAGCTCGTCGTAAAGGGTTACGCCGATGCTAGCTTCGACACAGATCCAGATGACTCTAAGTCACAGACCGGATACGTGTGTGTTTTGAATGGCGGGGCAGTGAGCTGGTGCAGCAGCAAGCAAGACGTCATGGCAGCATATACATGTGAAGCGGAGTACATAGCTGCTTCAGAAGCGGCTCATGAAGGGATTTGGATGAAGGAGCTCATCACCGACCTTAGAGTGGTTCCAAGCGCGTCGGGTCCGATGACACTCTAATATGATAACACTGGAGCCATTGCCATAGCCAAGGAGCCCAGATTTCACCGAAAGACCAAGCACATCCAACGGCGCTACAACTCCATCCAGGACCAGGTCCAGAGAGGAGTAATAGATATTTGTAAAATGCACACGAATCTGAATATTGCAGACCCGTTGACTAAACCTCTTCCTCGAGCAAAACATGATCAACACCAAAATGCTATGGGTGTCTGATACATCACAATGTAACTAGATTATTGACTCTAGTGCAAGTGGGAAACTGTTGGAAATATGCCCTAGAGGCAATAATAAAATGGTTATTATCATATTTCGTTGTTCATGATAATCGTCTATTGTTCAGGCTATAATTGTATTAACAGGAAACAGTAATACATGTGTGAATAAATAGATCACAATGTGTCCCTAGCAAGCCTCTAGTTAGCTAGCTCGTTGATCAATAGATGATCATGGTTTCCTGATCATGGACATTAGATGTCATTGATAATGGGATCACATCATTGGGAGAATGATGTGATGGACAAGACCCAATCCTAAGCATAGCAATAGATCGTGTTGTTCGTATGCTAAAGCTTTTCTAATATCAAGTATCTTTTCCTTCGAACGTGATATTGTGCAACTCCCGGATACCGTAGGAGTGTTTGTGTGTAACAAACGTCACAACGTAACTGGGTGATTGTAAGGTGCACTACGGGTACCTCTGAAAGTGTTTGTTGTGTTGGTACGAATCGAGATCGGGATTTTTCACTCCGTGTGACGGAGAGGTATCGCTGGGCCCATTCGGTAGAACATCATCATAATGAGCTCAGTGTGACTAAGGCGTTAGTCATGAGATGATGTCCTACGGAACGAGTAAAGATATTTACCGGTAACGAGATTGAACAAGGTATGGGTGTACCGACAATTGAATCTTGGGCAAGTTCTATACCGACACACAAAGGGAATTGTATACGGGATTGATTGAATCCTTGACATCGGGGTTCATCCGATGAGATCACCATGGAACATGTGGGAGCCACCATGGGTATCCAGACCCTGCTGATGGTTATTGGCCGGAGAGGTGTCTCAGTCGGGTCTGCATGCCTCCCGAATCCGTAGGGTCTACACACTTAAGGTTCGATGACGCTAGGGTTATAGGAAATTATTATACGAGGTTACCGAAAGTTGTTCAGAGTCCCGGATGAGATACCGGACGTCACGAGGAGCTTCGAAATGGTCTGGAGGTAAATATTGATATATAGGATGGATGGGTTTGGACGCCAGAAATGTTTCGTGCACCACCAGCAAAGGGTCGGGACAACCGGAAGGCTTCCGGAGGCCCACCGGGAGAGGCCACCATCCCGAGAAGGCTACATGGGCCAAGTGTGAGAGGGAACCATCCCCTGGGTGGGTTGGTGCGCCCCCACACCCAGCCCATGGCGCCTAAGAGGGGGAAAGTGGGGAACCGTAGCGCAGGTGGGCCTAAGGCCCACCAGGGGGTGAGCCACCCCCTCCTCTCATCCTGGCCGCTACCCCTCCCCCGATCTAGGGTTGTCGCCTCCCCTGAAGGGGGAAGCCCTAAATGGGGCGCCACCCTCCCTTCCCCCTATATATAGCGGGGGTTTTGGCCATTGGAGACACGGTTTTTTCATCTCCCTCTCGGCGCAGCCCTACTCTTCTTCTTCCTCCTCTCCCACGGTACTTGGCGAAGCCCTGCTGGGAGACCTCGTCTCTCCATCGACACCACGCCGTCATGCTGCTAGATATCTTCCCTAACCTCTCCCTCCTCCTGGCTGGTTCAAGGTGCGGGAGACGTCATCGGGCTGCACGTGTGTTGAACACGGAGGTGCCGTGGTTCGGCGCTAGATCGGAATCACACCGTGATCTGAATTGCCGCGAGTACAACTCCATCAACCGCGTTCTAGCAGCGCTTCCTCTTAGCGATCTTCAAAGGTATGAAGATCCACTCACCCCTCTCTCGTTGCTGGTCTCTCCATAGGAAGATCTGAATATGTCGTAGGAAATTTTTTGATTTTTGCTACGTTACCCATCAAAATGGTCTCTGGAAGCGGAACTGCCCCAAGTACTTAGCGGATAAGAAGGCCGGCAACGTAAAAGGTATATATGATATATATGTTATTGATGTGTACCTTACCAGCGCTCGTAGTAGCTCCTGGGTATTTGATACCGGTGCAATTTCTCACATTTGTAACTCAAAACAGGAGTTGTGGAATAAGCCGAGACTGGCAAAGGACGAGGTGACGATGCGCGTCGGGAATGGTTCAAGGTCAATGTGATCGTCGTCGGCACACTACTGATACGTCTGAAACGTATCTATAATTTTTGATGGTTTCATGTTGTTATCTTGTCAACTTTGGATGTTTTATATACCTTCTATATCTTTTTTGGGACTAACTTATTAATTCAGTGCCAAGTGCCAGTTCCTGTTTTTTCTGTGTTGTTGACTCTTTTCAGATCTGATTTTGGAACGGAGTCCAAACGAAATAAAATCCCCAAAATGAATTTTTCCAGAACAGAAGAAGATCGGGGGACTTGAGGGCCAAGGCAGGAGGCCCACAGAGAGCCCACAAGCCATGTAGCCGCTGCCAGGGCGGTCCGCGGCTACCAGGCTTGTGCCCCCCTGGAGCTCCCGTGTCCTAGCTCTTTCGCCTATATATTCCCTAAAATCCTAGAAAAAATAAGTGCATCCACGAAACCACTTTTCCGCTGCCGCAAGCTTCCGTTTCCGCGACATCTCATCTGGAGACCCTTCCCGGCCCTGCCGGAGGGGACTTTGTAGCTAGAGGGCTTCTAAATCAACATCATCGACTCTCCAATGACTCGTGAGTAGTCTACTTAATACCTACTGGTCCTTAGTTAGTGGCTAGATGGCTTCTTCTCTCTCTTGGATCTTCAATACAAAATTCTCCATGATCTTCATGGAGATCTATCCGACGCAATCCTCTTTGGCGGTGTGTTTGTCGAGATCCGATGAATTGTGGATTTGTGATCAGATTATCTATGAATTATATTTTAATCTTTGCTGATTTCTTATATGCATGATTTGATATCCTTGTAAGTCTCTCCGAGTCTTGGGTTTTGTTTGGCCAACTAGATCTATGATTCTTGCAATGGGAGAAGTGCTTGGTTTCGGGTTCATACCGTGCGGTGACCTTTCCCAGTGACAGAAGGGGCAGCAAGGCACGCATCGTGTTGTTGCCATCAAGGGTAACAAGCTGGGCTTTCATCATAGATTTGAGATTGTCCATCTACGTCATGTCATCTTGCTTAAGGCGTTATTCTTTTGTTATGAACTCAATACACTAGATGCATGCTGGATAGCGGTCGACGTGTGGAGTAATAGTAGTAGATGCAGAAAGAATCGGTCTACTTGTTTTGGACGTGATGCCTATATGTATGATCATTGCCATAGATAATTTCATGACTTTGCACTATTCTATCAATTGCTCGAGAGTAATTCATTCACCCGCCATCTACTTGCTTTCATGAGAGAAGCCACTAGTGAAAACTACGGCTTCCGGGTCTACTCACAATTATCATCTCCACTTTTACTTTTACTTTGCTTTGTTTACTTTTTGCTTTCAGTTCTCACTTTGCAAACAATCTATAAGGGATTGACAACCCCTTCATAGCGTTGGGTGCAAGCTCTTTGTGTTTGTGCAGGTACTTGTGACTTGACGCGATCCTCCTACTAGATTGATACCTTGGTTCTCAAACTAAGGGAAATACTCGCCGCCGCTGTGCTACATCACCCTTTCCTCTTCAAGGGAACACCAACGCAAGGCTCCAAGGCCGCGGGGGAATCCTTTGCATATTTTCCAAGGAAATCCCTATAGGCGTAGCCAGCAGCAGAAGGATTTCTGGCGCCGTTGCCGGGGGGAGATCAAGTGAAGATGTATCCAAGTAGGTGTTGCATACTCATCTCTTGCGTTTACTTTGTTTGCGAGTTGCCTCTCGTTTTCCTCTCCCTCACTTCACCAATTTAACTTTTTTCATTTGCCTTTTTCGTTCGCCCTTTTCTCTCGCTTGCTTTCTGTTCGCTTGTGTGCCATGTGCCTTCAATATGATTGCATCTTCGCTTGCTGAAAAAATCTAGTGATATGGATCCTCATCCACTTGCTAATCTCTTTATGAGATCCAATTATGTTGATCCAATTGCTAGTGAGTTGAGTGCACTTGACTATCTTTATGGAGTTTTGCTTGAGATGCGTGAATCTGAAAATTGTGAGGATGAAATTTATGAAGTGATTCACGAGGGCTCCTTGGATGAAAATCATGATTGCAATGGTTTCACTATAAGTTCTATTAGTGACAATCATGCTAAAAATATGCAAAACCATAAGCTTGGGGATGCTAGTCTTGCTATGTCCACTACTTGTTGCAATGATCATGAGTGGGGCGACGATTTTTCTTATGATCTTGAAAATTTGTTTAAGCCTCATGATGAATATGATGTTTGCAATAAGATTGAAAGTGGGTTTGGATAAGTCATGACTTTAGTTGATGATAATCCCACTATTTTTAAAAGCGTAAACTTTGCATGCATGTGGATCATGAAAAGAATAACCTTTGTGATAGCTATATTGTTGAATTTGATTACGATCCCACATGTAATCGCTATGAGAGATGAAAATATTGTGGTAGAAACTTTCATTTTACCAAATTACCTCTCGTTATGTGGAGATTGCCATTGTCTCTTTCTTCTTCCTTGCATATGGTAACTATTGGTTGTCTTGACAATCTGTTTTCCTATAAAATGACTATGCATAGGAAGTATGTTAGACTTAGATGTGATTTTCACATGCTGGATGATGCTCTCGTTGCGCTTCAATTCTTGTCTTTTGTGTGATCATTATTGAATTATCAATGCCTAGCTAAGGGCGTTAAACAATAGCGCTTGTTGGGAGGCAACCCAATAAATTTATCCTTTTCTTTCTGTTTTTTTGCGTCCACACTTTCATAATTATGTTATGATTGTGTTTTTTGTGTTTCTTTTGCGTTTGTGCCAAGTGAAACCATTATGATTAGTCTTGGGGAAGATCGTTTGATCATGCTGGAAAAGACAGAAACTTTCTGCTCACGAAAAAAATTTCATTATTTTTCTGTGAGAGATTTTGAGTTGATTCTTTTTACTGCTGATTTCTACGCAAATTCTTCAGAATGTCGTAATTGTTCAGAATTTTTGAAGTAACAGAATTATACAAAGTATACAGATTGCTATAGACTGGTCTGCTGTTAACAGATTCTGTTTTTGTTGAGTTGGTTGCTTATTTTGATGAAACTATGGATAGTATCGGGGGGTATTAGCCATGGAAGGTTGAAAATACAGTAACACAACATCAACATAAGTAGAATTTAAGCTTTCTACAGTACCTAAGGAAGTGGTGATTTGCTTTCTTATACTAATGATATCACGAGTTTCTGTTTAAGTTTCGTGTTGTGAAGTTTTCAAGTTTTGGGTGAAGTTCTTATGGACAAAGAGATAAAGAGTGGCAAGAGATCAAGCTTGGGGTAACCCAACGCACCCCAATTTGCTTCAAGAAACCCGAAAAAGCCTAAGCTTGGGGATGCCCCGGGAAGGCATCCCCTCTTTCGTCTTCAATCCATCGGTTACGTTACTCGGAGCTATATTTTTATTCACCACATGTTATGTGTTTTGCTTGGAGCGTCTTGTATCGTAGGAGTCTTTTATTTTTGTTGTGTCACAATCTTCCTTGCTGCACACCTAGATAGAGAGACATGCACTCACCGTGATTTTGTCGAGCTTCACTTATATCCTTTGGTTAGGCAATTCAGCTCACATGTGTTTCACTTATATCTTTTGAGCTAGTTGATTTTTCTCTATGTGCTTCACTTCTATCTTTTGGAGCACGGCAGTGCGTGGCGTCGTAGTTGATCTATGCTATGAAAGTAGTCTCAAAAGGGGTAGTTATCCAAAGGGATATGAAAACTTCCACCTTTATGTGCATTGAGTAGTTAGAGAAGTTTGATTCATCTCAATTAGTTTTGAGTTGTGGTTGTGGTTATATTGAAGTTATACTAGTAAGGTGTTGTGGATCTAGAAATACTTGTGTTGAAGTTAGTGATTCCCGTAGCATGCACATATGGTGAACCGCTATGTGATGTAGTCTGACGAAGATTAGTTTATTGATTGTCATCCTTTGTGTAGAGGTCGGGATCGCGCGATGATTTATACCTACCAACCGTTCCCCTAGGAGTATGCTTTGAATGCTTTGTTTCGATTACTACTAAATTTTTTGCAACAAGTATATGAGTTCTTCATGACTAATGTTGAGTCCATGGTTTAGATGCACTTTCACGTTCCACCATCACTATCTTCTTTAGTGCCGTCCAACTTTCGCCGGTGCATAAAACTCACCATTAGCCTCCCTCAAAACAGCCACCATACGTACCTACTATGGCTTTTTCAAAGCCATTCCGAGATATATTGCCATGCAACTACCACCATGACATGTGCCACAGCTTCTACATTGCCATTGCATGATCATAAGATAGCTAGCATGATGTTTCCATTGATGTCTATGCCATGCTAGATCATTGTCACGGTACACTACCGAAGGCATTCCATATAGTGTCATCATTGCTCTAAGTTTGGAGTTGCAAGTGTGATGATCATCATTGATGGAGCATTGTCCCATGTGAGGAAATAAAAGAGGCCAGCGAAGCCCATTTACAAAAAGAGGCCAAACATGCTCACAAAAAAAAACAAAAAAAAGAGGCCAAAGAGCCCACCAAAAAAATGAGAGAAAAAGAGAGAAGGGACAATGCTACTATCTTTCCACACTTGTGCTTACTAAGCACCATGATCTTCATGATTGAGAGTCTCTCGTTTTGTCACCACCATATAGCTAGTGGGAAAATTTCATTATATAACTTGACTCGTATATTCCAATGATGGGCTTCCTCAAAACTGCCTTAGGTCTTCGTGAGCAAGCAAGTTGGATGCACACCCACCAGTTTTCTTTAAGAGCTTTCACATACTCTTAGCTCTAGTGCATCATTTCTATGTCAATCCCTACTCATTCACATGGATATCTATTGATGAGCATCTCCATAGCTCATTGATATGCCTAGTCAATGTGACCATATTCTCCTTGTTTGCCTTGCAACCTCCACCACACTCCATTTCACTTATAGTGCTAAAACCATGGCTCACGCTCATGTATTGCGTGAGAGTTGAAAAAGTTTGAGAAAGTAAAGGTGTGAAAACAATTACTTGGCCAATACCAAGGTTGTGCATGATTTAAATTCATTGTGCAAGGATGATAGAGCATAGCCAGACTATATGATTTTGTAGGGATAACTTCTTTTGGCCTTGTTATTGTTGGGAAACGTCGCATGGGAAACAAAAAATTTCCTACGCGCACGAAGACCTATCATGGTGATGTCCATCTACGAGAGGGGATGAGTGATCTACGTACCCTTGTAGACCGTACAGCAGAAGCGTTAGACAACGCGGTTGATGTAGTGGAACGTCCTCACGTCCCTCGATCCGCCCCGTGAACAATCCTGCGATCAGTCCCACGATCTAGTACCGAACGGACGGCACCTCCGCGTTCAACACACGTACAACTCGACGATGATCTCGGCCTTCTTGATCCAGCAAGAGAGACAGAGAGGTAGAAGAGTTCTCCGGCAGCGTGACGGCGCTCCGGAGGTTGGTGATGACCTTGTCTCAGCAGGGCTCCGCCCGAGCTCCGCAGAAACGCGATCTAGAGGAAAAACCGTGGAGGTATGTGGTCGGGCAGCCGTGAGAAAGTCGTCTCAAATCAGCCCTAATTGCTCCATATATATAGGAGGAGGGAGGGGGGGCCTTGCCTTGGGGTCCAAGGACCCCGAAGGAGTCGGCCGAGCCAAGGGGGGGATGACTCCCCCCCCAAACCGAGTTGGACTTGGTTTGGTGGGAGGAGTCCCCCTTCCTTCCCACCTCCTTCCTTTTTTTTCTTTCCTCTTGCTTTTTCTTCTCTTGGCGCATTGGGCACTTGTGGGCTGTCCCACCAGCCCACTAAGGGCTGGTGTGGCTCCCCCAATGCCTATGGGCTTCCCCGGGGTGGGTTGCCCCCCCCGGTGAACTCCCGGAACCCATTCGTCATTCCCGGTACATTCCCGGTAACTCCGAAAACCTTCCGGTAATCAAATGAGGTCATCCTATATATCAATCTTCGTTTCGGACCATTCCGGAAACCCTCGTGACGTCCGTGATCTCATCCGGGACTCCGAACAACATTCGGTAACCAACCATATAACTCAAATACGCATAAAACAACGTCGAACCTTAAGTGTGCAGACCCTGCGGGTTCGAGAACTATGTAGACATGACCCGAGAGACTCCTCGGTCAATATCCAATAGCGGGACCTGGATGCCCATATTGGATCCTACATATTCTACGAAGATCTTATCGTTTGAACCTCAGTGCCAAGGATTCGTATAATCCCGTATGTCATTCCCTTTGTCCTTCGGTATGTTACTTGCCCGAGATTCGATCGTCAGTATCCGCATACCTATTTCAATCTCGTTTACCGGCAAGTCTCTTTACTCGTTCCGTAATACAAGATCCCGCAACTTACACTAAGTTACATTGCTTGCAAGGCTTGTGTGTGATGTTGTATTACCGAGTGGGCCCCGAGATACCTCTCCGTCACATGGAGTGACAAATCCCAGTCTTGATCCATACTAACTCAACTAACACCTTCGGAGATACCTGTAGAGCATCTTTATAGTCACCCAGTTATGTTGCGACGTTTGATACACACAAAGCATTCCTCCGGTGTGAGTGAGTTATATGATCTCATGGTCATAGGAATAAATACTTGACACGCAGAAAACAGTAGCAACAAAATGACACGATCAACATGCTACGTCTATTAGTTTGGGTCTAGTCCATCACGTGATTCTCCCAATGACGTGATCCAGTTATCAAGCAACAACACCTTGTTCATAATCAGAAGACACTGACTATCATTGATCAACTGGCTAGCCAAATAGAGGCATGCTAGGGACGATGTTTTGTCTATGTATCCACACATGTAAATGAGTCTTCATTCAAAACAATTATAGCATGGATAATAAAATATTATCTTGATACAGGAATTATAATAATAACTATACATTTATGATTGCCTCTAGGGCATAATTCCAACAGTCTCCCACTTGCACTAGAGTCAATAATCTAGCCCTCACATCACCATGTGAATTACATTGTAATAAATCTAACACCCATACAGTTCTGGTGTCGATCATGTTTTGGCCGTGGAAGAGGTTTAGTCAGCGGGTCTGCTACATTCAGATCCGTGTGCACTTTGCATATATTTACGTCCTCCTCCTCGACGTAGTCGCGGATGAGGTTGAAGAGTCGTTTGATATGTCTGGTCTTCTTGTGAAACCTTGGTTCCTTTGTTAAGGCAATGGCACCAGTGTTGTCACAGAACAAGGTTATTGGATCCAGTACACTTGGCACCACTCCAAGATCCGTCATGAACTGCTTCATCCAGACACCCTCCTTAGCCGCCTCCGAGGCAGCCATGTACTCCGCTTCACATGTAGAATCTGCTACGACGCTTTGCTTGGAACTGCACCAGCTTACTGCACCCCCATTAAGAATAAATAAGTATCCGGTTTGCGACTTAGAGTCGTCCGGATCTGTGTCAAAGCTTGCATTGACGTAACCTTTTACGGCGAGCTCTTCGTCACCTCCATACACGAGAAACATCTCCTTAGTCCTTTTCAGGTACTTCAGTATATTCTTGACCGCTGTCCAGTGATCCACTCCTGGATTACTCTGGAACCTACCTGCCATACTTATGGCCAGGCTAACATCCAGTCTAGTGCACAGCATCGCATACATGATAGAACCTATGGCTGAAGCATAGGGGACGGAGCGCATATGCTCTCTATCTTCATCAGTTGCTGGGCACTGAGTCTTACTCAATCTCGTACCTTGTAACACTGGCAAGAACCCTTTCTTGGACTGTTCCATTTTGAACCTCTTCAAAACTTTATCAAGGTATGTGCTTTGTGAAAGTCCTATCAGGCGTTTGGATCTATCCCTATAGATCTTAATGCCTAGAATGTAAGCAGCTTCTCCTAGGTCCTTCATAGAGAAACTTTTATTCAAGTAACCTTTTATGCTCTCCAAAAGCTCTACGTTGTTTCCAATCAGTAATATGTCATCTACATATAATATTAGAAATGCCATAGAGCTCCCACTCACTTTCTTGTAAATACAAGATTCTCCAACCACTTGTATAAACCCAAATGCTTTGATCACCTCACCAAAGCGTTTGTTCCAACTCCGAGATGCTTGCACGAGTCCATAAATGGATCGCTGGAGCTTGCATACCTTGTTAGCACTTTTAGGATCGACAAAACCTTCGGGTTGCATCATATACAACTCTTCCTTAAGGAAACCGTTAAGGAACGCCGTTTTGACATCCATCTGCCAGATTTCATAATCGAAAAATGCAGCTATTGCTAACATGATTCTGACAGACTTAAGCATTGCCACGGGAGAGAAAGTCTCATCGTAGTCAATTCCTGGAACTTGTGGAAAAACCCTTTGCCACAAGTCGAGCTTTATAAACGGTCACATTACCGTCAGCGTCCGTCTTCTTCTTAAAGATCCATTTGTTCTGAATAGCCTTGCGGCCCTCAGGTAGTATCTCCAAAGTCCACACTTTGTTCTCATACATGGATCCTATCTCGGATTTCATGGCTTCTAGCCATTTGTTGGAATCTGGGCCCACCATTGCTTCTTCATAATTTGCAGGTTCATTGTTGTCTAACAACATGATTGATAAGACGGGATTACCGTACCACTCTGGAGCAGCGCGTGATCTCGTCGACCTGCGTGGTTCAACAGAAACATGAACTAGAGTTTCATGATCATCATCATTAACTTCCTCCTCAACCGGCGTCGCAATGACAGAGGTTTCCCCTTGCCCTGCGCCACCATCCAGAGGGATGAGAGGTTCGACAACCTCGTCAAGTTCTATTTTCCTCCCACTCAATTCTCTTGAGAGAAACTCCCTCTCGAGAAAAGTTCCGTTCTTAGCAACAAACACTTTGCCCTCGGATTTGAGATAGAAGGTGTACCCAACTGTCTCTTTTGGGTAACCTATGAAGACGCATTTTTCCGCTTTGGGTTCCATCTTTTCAGGCTGAAGCTTTTTGACATAAGCATCACATCCCCAAACTTTAAGAAACGACAACTTTGGCCTTTTGCCATACCACAGTTCGTATGGTGTCGTCTCAACGGATTTTGATGGTGCCCTATTTAAAGTGAATGCAGCTGTTTCTAATGCATAACCCCAAAATGATAACGGCAAATCAGTAAGAGACATCATAGATCGCACCATCTCTAACAAAGTACGATTACGACATTCGGACACACCATTACGCTGTGGTGTTCCAGGCGGTGTTAACTGCGAAACAATTCCACATTGTCTTAAGTGAGCACCAAACTCGAAACTCAGATATTCACCCCCACGATCAGACCGCAGGAACTTGATCTTCTTGTTACGATGATTTTCCACTTCACTCTGAAATTGCTTGAACTTTTCAAATGTTTCAGACTTGTGCTTCATCAAGTAGACATAACCATATCTACTCAAATCGTCAGTGAAGGTGAGAAAATAACGATATCCGCCGCGTGCCTCTACGCTCATTGGACCACACACATCGGTATGTATGATTTCCAACAAGTCACTTGCACGCTCCATTGTTCCGGAGAACGGAGTTTTAGTCATCTTGCCCATCAGGCATGGTTCGCACGTGTCAAGTGAATCAAAGTCAAGTGACTCCAAAAGTCCATCAGCATGGAGTTTCTTCATGCGCTTTACACCAATATGACCCAAGCGGCAGTGCCACAAAAATATGGCGCTATCATTGTTTACTCTAACTCTTTTGGTCTCAATGTTATGTATATGCGTATCGATATCAAGATTCAATATGAACAATCCTCTCACATTCGGTGCATGACCATAAAAGATGTTACTCATAGAAATTGAACAACCATTATTCTCAGACGTAAAAGAGTAACCGTCTCGCAATAAACAAGATCCAGATATAATGTTCATGCTCAACGCAGGCACTAAATAACAATGATTTAAGTTCATCACTAATCCCGATGGTAGCTGAAGTGACACTGTGCCGACGGCGATTGCATCAACCTTGGAACCATTTCCTACGCGCATCGTCACTTCGTCTTTCGCCAGCCTTCGTCTATTCCGCAGTTCCTATTTCGAGTTGCAAATGTGAGCAACAGAACCGGTATCGAATACCCAGGCACTACTACGAGAGCCGGTTAAGTACACATCAATAACATGTATATCAAATATACCTGATTTTTCTTTGCCCGCCTTCTTATCTGCCAGATACTTGGGGCAATTGCGCTTCCAGTGACCCATACCCTTGCAATAGAAGCACTCTGTTTCAGGCTTAGGTCCAGCCTTGGGTTTCTTCGGCGGATTGGCAACAGGCTTGCCGCTCTTCTTTGAATTGCCCTTCTTGCCTTTGCTGTTTCTCTTGAAACTAGTGGTCTTGCTCACCATCAACATTTGATGCTCATTACGGAGTTCAGACTCTGCGACTTTCAGCATCGCAAACAACTCGCCGGGAGACTTGTTCATCCCTTGCATGTTGTAGTTCAACACAAAGCCTTTATAGCTTGGCGGCAGTGATTGAAGGATTCTGTCAGTGATAGCCTCTTGTGGGAGTTCAATCCCCAGCTCAGCTAGACGGTTTGAGTACCCAGACATTTTGAGCACATGTTCACTCACAGACGAGTTTTCCTCCATCTTGCAAGCATAGAATTTATCGGAGGTCTCATACCTCTTGATCCGGGCGTTCTTCTGAAAGATAAACTTCAACTCCTGGAACATCTCAAATGCTCCATGACGCTCAAAGCGACGTTGAAGTCCCGGTTCTAAGCCATACAAGACTGCACATTGAACTATTGAGTAGTCCTCCTTACGCACTAACCAAGCGTTCTTAACATCCTGATCAGCCGTAGCGGGTGGTTCATCTCCTAGCGCAGCATTAAGGACATAATCCTTCTTCCGAGCTTGTAAGATTAGCATAAGATTACGAGCCCAGTCTACAAAGTTGCTTCCATCATCTTTCAACTTAGCTTTCTCTAGGAACGTATTAAAATTCAGGATGACACTCGCGTGAGCCATGATCTACAACACAAATATATTCAAAGTGGACTTAGACTATGTTCAAGATAATTAGAGTTCAACTTAATCAAATTATATGCTAAACTCCCACTCAAAAAGTACATCTCTCTAGTCATTTGAGTGGTTCATGATCCACTTACACTATCCCAAGTCCGATCATCACGTGAGTTGAGTATATTTTCAGTGGTAAGCATCCCTATGCTAATCATATCAACTATATGATTCATGATCGACCTTTCGGTCTCATGTGTTCCGAGGCCATGTCTGCACATGCTAGGCTCGTCAAGCTTAACCCGAGTGTTCCGCGTGCGCAACTGTTTTGCACCCGTTGTATGTGAACGTTGAGTCTATCACACCCGATCATCACGTGGTGTCTCAAAACGACAAACTGTAGCAACGGTGCACAGTCGGGGAGAACACAATTTCGTCTTGAAATTTTAGTGAGAGATCACCTCATAATGCTACCGTCGTTCTAAGCAAAATAAGGTGCATAAAAGGATTAACATCACATGCAATTCATAAGTGACATGATATGGCCATCATCACGTGCTTCTTGATCTCCATCACCAAAGCACCGGCACGATCTTCTTGTCACCGGCGCCACACCATGATCATCCATCAACGTGTTGCCATTGGGGTTGTCGTGCTACTTATGCTATTACTACTAAAGCTACATCCTAGGAAAATAGTAAACGCATCTGCAAGCACAAACGTTAGTATAAAGACAACCCTATGGCTCCTGCCGGTTGTCGTACCATCGACGTGCAAGTCGATATTTCTATTACAACATGATCATCTCATACATCCAATATATCACATCACATCATTGGCCATATCACATCACAATCATACCCTACAAAAACAAGTTAGACGTCCTCTAATTTTGTTGTTGCATGTTTTACGTGGTGACCAAGGGTATCTAGTAGGATCGCATCTTACTTACGCAAACACCACAACGGAGATATATGAGTTGCTATTTAACCTCATCCAAGGACCTCCTCGGTCAAATCCGATTCAACTAAAGTTGGAGAAACCGTCACTTGCCAGTCATCTTTGAGCAAAGGGGGTTACTCGTAACGATGAAACCAGTCTCTCGTAAGCGTACGAGTAATGTCGGTCCAAGCCGCTTCAATCCAACAATACCGCGGAATCAAGAAAGGACTAAGGAGGGCAGCAAAGCGCACATCACCTCCCACAAAACCTTTTGTGTTCCACTCGAGAAGACATCTATGCATGAACCTAGCTCATGATGCCACTGTTGGGAAACGTCGCATGGGAAACAAAAAATTTCCTACGCGCACGAAGACCTATCATGGTGATGTCCATCTACGAGAGGGGATGAGTGATCTACGTACCCTTGTAGACAGTACAGCAGAAGCGTTAGAGAACACGGTTGATGTAGTGGAACGTCCTCACGTCCCTCGATCCGCCCCGCGAACAATCCCGCGATCAGTCCCACGATCTAGTACCGAACGGACGGCACCTCCGCGTTCAGCACACGTACAGCTCGACGATGATCTCGGCCTTCTTGATCCAGCAAGAGGGACGGAGAGGTAGAAGAGTTCTCCGGCAGCGTGATGGCGCTCCGGAGGTTGGTGATGACCTTGTCTCAGCAGGGCTCCGCCCGAGCTCTGCAGAAACGCGATCTAGAGGAAAAACCATGGAGGTATGTGGTCGGGCAGCCGTGAGAAAGTCGTCTCAAATCAGCCCTAATTGCTCCATATATATAGGAGGAGGGAGGGGGGGCCTTGCCTTGGGGTCCAAGGACCCCCAAGGAGTCGGCCGAGCCAAGGGGGGGAGGACTCCCCCCCAAACCGAGTTGGACTTGGTTTGGTGGGAGGAGTCCCCCTTCCTTCCCACCTCCTTCCTTTTTTTTCTTTCCTCTTGATTTTTCTTCTCTTGGTGCATTGGGCACTTGTGGGCTGTCCCACCAGCCCACTAAGGGCTGGTGTGGCTCCCCCAATGCCTATGGGCTTCCCCGGGGTGGGTTGCCCCCCCCCCCCCCGTGGACTCCCGGAACCCATTCGTCATTCCCGGTACATTCCCGGTAACTCCGAAAACCTTCCGGTAATCAAATGAGGTCATCCTATATATCAATCTTCGTTTCGGACCATTCCGGAAACCCTTGTGACGTCCGTGATCTCATCCGGGACTCCGAACAACATTTGGTAACCAACCATATAACTCAAATACGCATAAAACAACGTCGAACCTTAAGTGTGCAGACCCTGCGGGTTCGAGAACTATGTAGACATGACCCGAGAGACTCCTCGGTCAATATCCAATAGCGGGACCTGGATGCCCATATTGGATCCTACATATTCTACGAAGATCTTATCGTTTGAACCTCAGTGCCAAGGATTCGTATAATCCCGTATGTCATTCCCTTTGTCCTTCGGTATGTTACTTGCCCGAGATTCGATCGTCAGTATCCGCATACCTATTTCAATCTCGTTTACCGGCAAGTCTCTTTACTCGTTCCGTAATACAAGATCCCGCAACTTACACTAAGTTACATTGCTTGCAAGGCTTGTGTGTGATGTTGTATTACCGAGTGGGCCCCGAGATACCTCTCCGTCACACAGAGAGACAAATCCCGGTCTTGATCCATACTAACTCAACTAACACCTTCGGAGATACCTGTAGAGCATCTTTATAGTCACCCAGTTATGTTGCGACGTTTGATACACACAAAGCATTCCTCCGGTGTCAGTGAGTTATATGATCTCATGGTCATAGGAATAAATACTTGACACGCAGAAAACAGTAGCAACAAAATGACACGATCAACATGCTACGTCTATTAGTTTGGGTCTAGTCCATCACGTGATTCTCCCAATGACGTGATCCAGTTATCAAGCAACAACACCTTGTTCATAATCAGAAGACACTGACTATCATTGATCAACTGGCTAGCCAACAAGAGGCATGCTAGGGACGGTGTTTTGTCTATGTATCCACACATGTAAATGAGTCTTCATTCAATACAATTATAGCATGGATAATAAACTATTATCTTGATACAGGAATTATAATAATAACTATACATTTATTATTGCCTCTAGGGCATAATTCCAACAGTTATATTTTCAAAGTTCATGATTACCTGGCTAGTTTGCTTGAAGTATTATTGTCTCCACGTTAATAACAAACTATTGTTTTGAATCTAACGGATCTAAACATTCATGTCACATAAGAGGTGTTACAAAGGACATCTATGCTAGGTAGCATGAAAGCATCAAAAATTCATTCTTTATCACTTCCCTACTCGAGGACGAGCAGGAGTTAAGCTCGGGGATGCTTGATACGTCTCAAACGTATCTATAGTTTTTTATGGTTTCATGATGTTATCTTGTCAACTTTGGATGTTTTATATACCTTCTATATCTTTTTTGGGACTAACTTACTAATTCAGTGCCAAGCGCCAGTTCCTGTTTTTTGTGTGTTTTTGACTCTTTTCAGATCTGATTTTGGAACGGAGTCCAAACGGAATAAAATCCCTGAAATGAATTTTTCCAGAACAGAAGAAGATCGGGGGACTTGAGGGCCAAGGCAGGAGGCCCATAGGGAGCCCACAAGCCCTGTAGCCGCGGCCAGGGGGCCCGCGGCTACCAGGCTTGTGGCCCCCGTGGAGCTCCCCTGCCCTAGCTCTTTCACCTATATATTCCCTAAAATCCCACAAAAAGTAAGGGCGTCCACGAAACCACTTTTCGGCCACCGCAAGCTTCCGTTTCCGCGGGATCTCATCTGGAGACCCTTCATGGTGCCCTGCCAGAGGTGACTTTGGAGCTGGAGGGCTTCTAAATGAACATCATTGCCTCTCCAATGACCCGTGAGTAGCCTACTTCAGACCTACGGGTCCGTAGTTAGTAGCTAGATGGCTTCTTCTCTCTCTTGAATCTTCAATACAAAGTTCTCCATGGTCTTCATGGAGATCTATCTTATGTAATCCTCTTTGGCGGTGTGTTTGTCGAGATCCGATGAATTTGTGGACTTGTGATCAGATTATCTATGAATTATATTTGAGTCTTTGTTGATTTCTTATATGCATGATTTGATATCCTTGTAAGTCTCTCCGAGTCTTGGGTTGTTTTGGCCAACTAGATCTATTATTCTTGCAATGAGAGAAGTGCTTGGTTTTGGGTTCATACCGTGTGGTGACCTTTCCCAGTGACGGAAGGTGCAGCAAGGCATGCATCGTGTTGTTGCCATCAAGGGTAACAAGATGGGCTTTCATCATAGATTTGAGATTGTCCATCTACATCATGTCATCTTTCTTAAGGCGTTACTCTTTTCTTAGGAACTCAATACACTAGATACATGCTGGATAGCGGTCGACGTGTGGAGTAATAGTAGTAGATGCAGAAAGTATTGGTCTACTTGTTTTGGACATGATGCCTATATGTATGATCATTCCCATAGATAACATCATGACTTTGTGAGGTTCTATCAATTGCTCGACAGTAATTCGTTCACCCACCGTCTACTTGCTTTCATGAGATAAGACACTAGTGAACACTACGGCCCACGGGTCTACTCACAATTATCATCTCCGCTTTTACTTTTACTTTGCTTTGTTTACTTTTTGCTTTCGCTTCTCACTTTGCAAACAATCTATAAGGGATTGACAACCCCTTCATAGCATTGGATGCAAGCTCTTTGTGTTTGTGCAGGTACTTGTGACTTGACGCGATCCTCCTACTGGATTGATACCTTGGTTCTCAAACTGAGGGAAATACTTACCGCCGCTGTGCTACATCACCCTTTCCTCTTCAAGGGAACACCAACGCAAGGCTCCAAGGCCGTGGGGGAATCCTTTGGATATTTGCCAAGGAAATCCCTATAGGCGTAGCCAGCAGCAGCTACCTCTACATCTACCTTCTGAATTAGTATTAAACCTCAATAATTGTTATTTAGTACCAGCTTTGAGCATGAACATTGTATCGGGATCTCGTTTGATGCGAGATGGCTACTCATTTAAAACTGAGAATAATGGTTGTTCTATTTATATGAGAGATATCTTTTATGGTCAGGCCCCGCTGGTCAATGGTTTATTCTTAATGAATCTCGAACGTGATGTTACACATATTCATACTGTGAGTACCAAAAGTTGTAAGGTTGATAATGATAGTCCCACATACTTGTGGCACTGCCGCCTTGGTCATATCGGTGTCAAACACATGAAGAAACACCATATAGATGGAGTTTTGGAGTCTCTTGATTTTGAATCATTTGACACGTGCGAACCATGCCTCATGGGAAAGATGACTAAGACTCCGTTCTCCGTAACAATGGAACGAGCAACCAACTTGTTGGAAATAATACATACCGACGTATGCGGTCCAATGAGTGTTGAGGCTCACGGTGGCTATCATTATGTTCTCACCCTCACTGATTACTTAAGCAGATATGGGTCTGTCTACTTAATGAAACACAAGTCTCAAACCTTTGATTGGTTCAAGGAATTTCAGAGTGAGGTAGAGAATCAACATGACAAGAAAATAAAATTATTACGATCTGATCGTGGAGGACAATATTTGTGTCACAAGTTTGGCACGCACTTAAGGAAATGTGGAATTGTTTCACAACTCACGCCGCCTGGCACACCTCAATGTAACGGTGTGTCTGAATGTCGTAATCGCACTCTATTGGATATGGTGTGATCTATGATGTCTCTTACTGATTTACCGCTATCATTTTGGGGATATGCATTGGAGACTGCCGCATTCACTTTAAATAGGGCATCATCTTAATCTGTTGCGATGACACCGTATGAATTATGGTTTTGGAAGAAACCAAAGTTGTCGTATATGAAAGTTTGGGATATGATGCTTATGTCAAGAAACTTCAACCAGAAAAGCTCGAACCCAAATCGAAAAAGTGCGTCTTCATAGGATACCCTAAGGAAACTATTGGGTATACTTTCTATCTCAGATCCGAATGCAAGATCTTTGTTGGCAAGAATGTATCCTTTGTAGAGAAAGAGTTTCTCTAGAAAGAAGTGAGTGGGAGGAAAGTAGAACTTCATGAGGTAATTGTACGCCCTCTTGAACCGGACAGTAGCGCAGCACAGGAAAATGTTTCTGGGGCGCCTACACCAGCTAGAGAGGAAGTTAATGATGATGATCATGAAACTTCGGATCAAGTTACTACTGAACTTCCTAGGTCCACGAGGACACGTTCCGCACCAGAGTGGTACGGCAACCCTATCCTAGAAATCATGTCGTTAGGCAACAGTGATCCTTCAAACTATGAAGAAGTGATGGCAGGCCCGGATTTTAGCAAATGGCTTGAAGCCATGAAATCCGAGATAGGATCGATTTATAATAACAAAGTATGGAATTTGGTGGACTTGCTCGGTGATCGGCGAGCCGTAGAAAATAAAAGGATCTTTAGGAAGAAGACTGACGCGGATGATAATGTGACCATCTATAAGGCTCAACTTATCGCTAAGGGTTATCGACAAGTTCGAGGAGTTGACTATGATGAGACTTTCTCACCCATAGCGATACTGAAGTCCGTCTGAATCATGTTAGCACTTGCCGCATTTTATGATTATGAGATCTGGCAAATGGACGTCAAAACGGCATTCCTTAACGGCTTTCTTAAGGAAGAATTGTATATGATGCAGCTGGAAGGTTTTGCCAATCCTAAAAATGTTGACAAGGTATGCACGATCCAGCGCTCCATCTATAGGCTGGTGCAAGCATCTCGGAGTTGGAACATTTGCTTTCATGAGCTGATCAAAGCGTTTGGGTTTGTACAGACTTATGGAGAAGCTTGTATTTACACGAAAGTGAGTGGGAGCTCGGTAGCATTTCTCATATTATATGTGGATGGCATATTGTTGATGGGAATGATATGGAACTTTTGTAAAGAATAAAGGCCTATTTGAATAATTGTATTTCAATGAAGAACCTTGGAGAAGCTGCTTACATATTAGGTATCAAGATCTATAGAGATAGATCGAGACGCCTCATTGGTATTTCACAAAGCACATACCTTGACAAGATATTGAAGAAGTTCAATATGGATAAGTCCAAGAAGGGGTTCTTGCCTGTATTTCAAGGTGTGAGATTCAGCACAGCTCATTGCCCGACCACGGCAGAAGATAGAGAAAAGATGAGTATCGTCCCCTATGCTTCAGCCATGGGCTCTATTATGTATGCCATGCTATGTACCAGACCTGATGTGAACCTTGCCATAAGTTTGGTAGGGAGGTACCAAAGTGATCCCGGAGTGGATCACTGGACAGCGGTCAAGAATATACTTAAGTACCTGAAAAGGACTAAAGATATGTTTCTCGTTTATGGAGGTGCCGAAGAGCTCGTCGTAAAGGGTTACGTCAATGCTAGCTTCGACACAGATCCGGATGACTCCAAGTCACAAACCGGATACGTGTACATTTTGAATGGTGGGGCAGTCAGCTCGTGCAGTTGCAAGCAAAGCGCCATGGCGGCATCCACATGTGAATCCGAGTACATAGTTGCTTCGGAAGCAGCACAAGAAGGAGTCTGGATGAAGGAGTTCATCACCGACCTAGGAGTGATTCCTAGTGTGTCGGACCCGATGACTCTCTTCTGTCACAACACTGGAGCTATTGCCATAGCCAAGGAGTCCAGGTTTCACAAGAAGACCAAGCACATCAAGCGCCGCTTCAACTCCATTTGTGGATATATTCAGGATGGAGATATAGATATTGGTAAAGTACATGCAGATTTGAATGTCGCAGATCCGTTGACTAAACCTCTTCCACGAGTGAAACATGATCAGCACCAAAACTCTATCGGTGTTTGATTCATCACAATGTAACTAGATTATTGACTCTAGTGCAAGTGGGACACTGTTGGAAATATGCCCTAGAGGCAATAATAAAATGGTTATTATTATATTTCCTTGTTCATGATAATTGACTATTGTTCATGCTATAATTGTATTAACCGGAAACCGTAATACATGTGTGAATACATAGACCACAACACGTCCCTAGTGAGCCTGTAGTTGACTAGCTCGTTGATCAATAGATGGTCATGGTTTCCTGACCATGGACATTGGATGTCATTGATAACGGGATCACATCATTAGAAGAACGATGTGATGGACAAGACCCAATCCTAAGCATAGCACAAGATCGTGTAGCTCGTCTGCTAGAGCATTTCTAATGTCAAGTATCATTTCCTTAGACCATGAGATTGTGCAACTCATCGATACCGTAGGAATGCTTTAGGTGTATCAAACTGTTCGAAATATGCCCTAGAGGCAATAGTTATTATTATATTTCGTGTTTCAAGATAATTGCTTATTATCCATGCTACAATTGTATTGAATGAAAGCATAAATGCTTGTGTGGATATATAGACAAAACTATGTGCCTAGTGAGCCTCTAGTTGACTAGCCAGTTGATCAAGGATGGTTAAGGTTTTCTGACCATATGCAAGTGTTGTCACTTGATGACTAGATCACATCATTGGGAGAATGATGTGATGGACAAAACCCAAATTATGAACATAGCATGTGATCGTGTCATTTTTTTGCTATTGTTTTCTGCGTGTCAAGTATTCATTCCTACGACCATGAGATCATGTAACTCACAGACACCGGAGGAATACCTTGTGTGTATCAAACGTTGCAACGTTACTGGGTGACTATAAAGGTGATGTACATGTATCTCCGAAGGTGTCCGTTGAGTTAGCATGGATCAAGACTGGGATTTGTCACTCCGTGTGATGGAGAGGTATCTCGGGGCCCACTCGGTAATACAACATCACATATAAGCCTTGCAAGGAATGTGACTAACTTGTTAGTCTCGGGATCTTGTATTACGAAACGAGTAAAGAGACTTGCCTGTAACGTGATTGAAATAGGTATAGGGATACCGACAATCAAATCTCGGGCAAGTAACATACCGACGGACAAAGGGAATGGTATACGGGATTATATGAATCCTTGCCACACAGGTTCAACCGATAAGATCTTCGTAGAATATGTATGATCCAATATGGACATCCAGGTCCCGCTGTTGGATATTGACCGGGGAGTGTCTCAGGTCATGTCTGCATAGTTCTTGAACCCGCAGGGTCTGCACACTTAAGGTTCGATGACGTTTCGGTATAGTTGAGTTATATGTGTTGGTGACCGAAGGTTTGTTCGAAGTCCCGGATGAGATCACGGACATCACGAGGGTTTCCAAAATGGTCCGGAAACGAATATTGATATATAGTATTGTTTCATTTGGCCTTCGAAAAGATTTCGGGCATTACTGGGAGTGTACCGGGAGTGACGAATGGGTTCCGGGTTTTTACCGGGAGGGGGCCACCCACCCGAGAGTGAACCTAATAGCCCAAGGGTGGTGCACCAGCCCTTAGTGGGCTGTTGAGGCCAGCCCAAGTGGGCCATTTCGGCCAAGAGAAAAAAATCAAGGACAAAGAAAAAAAAGGAAAGAAAAAAAAGAGGAGGTGGGAAGGAAGGAAGGGACTCCTCCTTCCAAACCGACTTGGAGGAGGATCCCTCCTCCCTTCGGCCGGCGCCCCAAGGGCAAGCCCCACCCCTTGGCTCCTCCTATATATAGTTGAGGTTTAGGGCTTTTGAGACACAACTTTGCCACGTGCAACCCTAATCCTCTACTTCATAGTTCTTCCTCTAGATCGGTTTTCTGCAGAGCTCGGGCGGAGCCCTGCAGGAATAGATCATCACCATCACCGGCGCGCTGTCACGCTGCCGAGAACTCATCTACTTCCCCGTCTCTCTTGCTGGATCAAGAAGGCGGAGATCGTCATCAAGCTGTACGTGTGCTGAATGCGGAGGTGTCGTCCGTTCGGCGCTAGATCGAAACGGATCGTGGGACGACGGTGATTTGAATCACAAAGCTGTTCCACTAAATCAACCGCGTTTCTTAACGCTTCCCGCTTAGCGATCTACATGGGTATGTGGATCTGATCTCCGTCTCGTAGATGAACATCACCATGATAGGTCTTCGTGTGCGTAGGAATTTTTTTTTCCCATGCAACGTTCCCCAACACAAACATCACATCGTAAGTGGTGATTATAAAGGTGCACTATAGGTATCTCCGAAAGTGTTTGTTCGGTTGGTACGAATCGAGACTGGGATTTGTCACTTCATGTGACAGAGAGGTATCTCTGGGCCCACTCGATAATACGTCATCATAATGAGATCAATGTGTCTAAGGAGTTACCATGGGATCATGTGTTACAGAACAAGTAAAGAGACTTGCCGGTAACAAGATTGAACAAGGTATAGGGATACCGACGGTCGAATCTCGGGCAAGTATCATACCGATAAACAAAGGGAATTATATATGGGATTGAATGAATCTTTGACATCATGGTTCATCCGATGAGATCATCGTGGAACATGTGGGATCCAACATGGGTATCCAGATCCCGCTGTTGCTTATTGGCCGGAGAGGTGTCTCGGTCATGTCTGCATGGTTCCCAAACCCGTAAGGTCTACACACTTAAGGTTCGCTGACACTAGAGTTGTAATGGGAATTGTATATGTGGTTACCGAAGGTTGTTCGGAGTCCCGTATGAGATCCGGACGTCCCGAGGAGTTCCAGAACAGTCCGGAGGTGAAGATTTATATATGGGAAGTTCAGTTTCGGTCACCGAAAAGGTTTCAGGGTTTATCGGTATTGTACCAGGACCACCGAAAGGGTACCAGGGGTCCACCGGGAGGGTCCACCTATCCCGGAGGCCCACAAGGGTCGAAAGTGGGAGGGAACCAGCCCCCTGGTGGGCTGCTGCAGAACACCTAAGAGGCCCAAGGCGCATAGGGCAAAAAAACCTAGGGCGTGGGGTTGCCTCCCTCCAACTTGGGAGGCAAGCCACCCCTAGGGGTGCCACCACCTCCTCCTAGGGTTGCCGCCGCCCCTACTAGTATTTCCTAGGGTGGCCGTCCCCCTCTCCCCGTCCTCCTATAAATAGTGGAGGGTTGGGAGGGCTGCGCACACCCATGAACCTCTCCCCTTGGCACAACCCTACCTCTCCACTTCTCCTCCTCTACGGCGCTTGACGAAGCCCTGCCGGAGAACCACAAGCTCCACCGCCACCACGTTGTCGTGCTACCGGAGCTATCCCTCAACTTCTCCTTCCCCCTTGCTGGATCAAGAAGGAGGAGACGTCCCCGGGTTGTATGTGTGTTGAACACGGAGGCACCGTTCGTTCGGTGCTTGGATTGGATCACCACGAGTATGACTCCATCGACCGCTTTCATTGTAACGCTTCTGCTTAGCAATCTTCAACGGTATAAAGATGCTCTCCCTCTCTCGTTGCTAGCATGTCCTAGATTGATCTTGGTGACACGTAGGAAAATTTTGAATTATTACTACGTTACCCAACAGAGCCCTGGGTCGCGCCCTGTTGGCTTGTGCCTCCCTTGTGAGGCCTCTCATCTACTTTTGATGCTTGCAGGTCTTCATATAGTCCAAAAAAAATCATATTAAAGTTTCATGGCATTTGGACTTCATTTGGTAGGGTAAAGCTGCAAAGTAAAAAACACGCAGAAAACGGGAACTAGCACCGGGCACTGGGTCAATAGGTTAGTTCTCAAAAATATTATAAATTGGTATATAAATGCCCAAAAAAGTATCCTAGAATGATAATATATCAACATGGAACAATCAAAAATTATAGATAAATTGGAGACGTATCACGGCGACGCTCTCCACCATCATGTGTGGGAGAATTATCCGCGACGAAACTGGGGCCGCCTCCCGTGTTTGTGTCGAGCATCAAGACCTCCACGGCGCCTCCACTCCTTTCGTTTTCGGAGGCACCGAGTGATTCTTCGCTTGATGACGGAAAAAGGCTGGGGGTGGGCTCATCGGAACTGAGCATAGCCAGCTGCCCTGAGATGGACTTGTGGGCCATGGCATGCTTGATCCACCGCTGCAACCGCGAGTGCATGGAATGCTTGTGACGAACTGCAGCGGGGCATGGGGGCACCGAGTGGTACGACACCGATGGGTGTCGGATCAGGACTCCATGCGCAAATGTGCTAAAATGCGACGTACCTAGAGTGGGGAGGGCGTCGGTGTCCAATGGCGCGTCCTGCAACCACGCTGAGTCATCGACGACGAAGCTAAGGGAGCCGAAGAGGATCTCTCCGCCAGTGTCATCATGTTTATGGAAAATGTAAAAAAACTCCAACTATGCTGGATTTGCTAGATGCGCAGCCCCACGGTGGGCGCCAACTGTCTGGGAATGACCCTGACAATAGTACTGGGGGTATGAACGGAGGGGCGAAGCCTAACTAGGCATAGTGGATACACTCGAATGTACGAGTTCGGGCCCCACTCGAGAGTGGTAACAACCCTACGTCTCGAGCCATCAGGTTAATGTTTTCTTATGGGGTATGTGAGATTACAAGCTCCTAAACCCTTAAGCTGGAGCCCGGGAGTGGCTTATATAGAGTATGCCACGACCGGTCAAGCTTGATTACAAAGTGAGTTAATGTTAATAAGTAAGGAAGCTACTAGAAACGGCAGCTATAACTTGTGGCATAACTGGTAACGCAGGTCTTCACTTCCCTTCATGTGATAGCTGAAGTCCTTAGCCGTTGCAGCCTCTTCGGTGACATCGTCTTGCAGTGGTCCGAGTGCCAGGGTACATCGGACTAACACAAGGCAATCTGAATGACTCCATGTAAGTCGAGTGATGGTACACTGTACCGAGTGAGGTTGAGACTACACCGGTGACATGTAGGACACTGATGTTCGTATGGGGCCTTAGGTGGGCCTTGGGAAGCAGGTCTGTAGGCCTACCCCTAATGTATAACTCCGTTAGTCGCGACAAGCATCGAAGTCGTGCAGGAGGGCACAACACCTTCGGCGACCATGATGTCGGCAACCGTCAAGTCCGTGCGGGAGGCACGGAGCTCTTCAACCAATCCCCTGCCGACATCGGTAGCGCTCTCCCCGACAACAACGTTCTCGGGGGCCTACGATTGGGAGGCGATGAAGACCCGGGTGTGGAGGAGCCTCATCCTGGCAACCACGTCCCCTGCAACGCTGGTCAAGCCCATGCAGGTTGGCATGGCAACGGCGTCCACGACATCCTCGGGACCCGACAAGCCCATGTCAGGAGGCACGGCAATGGCGCATCTGGTGGGCGACGCAGCGACCATGACGCTAGTGACCAGTGAGCCCATGCAGAAGCACACGTCAACTCAGGTCGGCCACACCTCGAAAACTAGATCCTTGGGGTTCTCCAAGCCTGTGCTGGTGACACGGCACTCTTTGCTCGCCTCAACACCAACTCTGACAGGCCACTCCCCGACAACGTTGTTTTCGGGGCATGTCAAGTGGGAGGCGACAAAGAGACAGTCATGGGGCGGCAAGGCCTTGACCATGACATTGGTGACCAACGATGTCATGCAGGTGGCGCATCGCCCTATGGTCGTCCATGTCGCGACCCTGACGGCTCGGGGTCCATCGAGTCCGTACGGGAGGCACAACACTCTCTGGTCGAGCACTTCCATACCACGTTGGTGGCAACCGTCGAGACCGTGCAGGAGCCATGGTGCTCTTTCATCGGCGATGCTACAACCCCAACGCGCTCGAGGTCCATTGAGTCCGTGCGAGAGGCATGCTCATGACTGTCGAGGAGACCCACCAAGCAAGTCTGATGGAAAGAGCGACAAGGACTTTGCAACCATGAGAGGAACCACTCGGGTCAGTACATGTCCGGCACACCGACCCCGGGAAGGGAGTTCCAGGGCAGTGTGATGTCTGGCACAGTGACCCCGGAAAAGCGCTACCTTGGGATGTGTGATCTACAATCTATGGCGTTAACTAGATGAATGCTTATGACAACAAACCTTCTCCTGCAACGGCACCAGAAGAATGCTGATAGCACTCCCCAGTAATGAAACTAGAAGAATGTTGTTGACGGCCCACCAGCGCGTGGGTTCACAACATTTTTCGAGGGTAGAGTATTCGACCCAAATTTGTTGATAAGCCCGTCAGGAGGTGAGAGAATACCCTCGAGTATTAGCAGCTGAATTTGTCAGATTCAACCACACGTGAAATATTAGTATCTGCAAGCACAGTAGTAACAGCAAAATAATATGATAACAACGGTGTCAAAAACGATATGTCGACGGCAGACTATTCCTAACGATTGTATCAATGGCACCTCCATTTCCGCGTTAACGGAAATTGTCAATTCCCGTCAACGGCCGGTGAACCAACAGTGTAGAAGGTAGCAGCATTGTAATGAGCAATAGTAGTGGCAAGGAACAGCAGTAGTGACAGCAGTAGCAAGTAGCAACAGTAGCAAGCGACAGTAATAGCAACTGTAGTAGCAGCAGTAGAGCAAAACAAGTAACAGCAGTAGCAACAGTAGTAGCAGCAGCAGAGCAAGACAAGTAACAGCAGTAGCAACAGTAGTAGCAGCAGCAGAGCAAGACCAGTAACAGCAGTAGCAATAGTAGTAGCAGCAGCAGCAGAGCAAGACAAGTAAGAGCAGTAGCAACAGTAGTACCAGCAGCAGCAGAGCAAGACAAGTAACAGCAGTAGGACAAACTCGTAGGCAATGGGTCGGTGATTTGTTTGGATGATATTCATCATGCAACAGCTATAACACGGAGAGATATATGGCTAGCTCCCGTTCGTCAATGTGATGTAGGCATGCATTCCGTGAGTCGTCATACGTGCTTAGGGAAAAGAACTTGCATGACATCTATTGTCCATCCCTCCCTTTGTAGCGGGGTCCAAAAGGAAACTATGGGATATTAAGGTTCTCCTTTTAATAAAGAACCAGACCAACGCATTAGCACTTGGTGAACACATGAACTCCTCAAACTATGGTCATCACCGGGAGTGGTTCCGGTTATTGTCACTCCGGGGTTGCCGGATCATAACACATAGTAGGTAACTACAACTTGCAAGATCGGATCTAAAACACACATATATTGGTAACAACATAATAATTTCAGATCTGAAATCATGGCACTCGGGCCCTAGTGACAAGCATTAAGCATGGCAAAGTAGTAGCAACATCAATCTCAGAACATAGTGGATACTAGGGATCAATCCCACCAAAACTAACTCGATTACATGATAGATCTCATCCTACTCATCACCGCCCTGCGAGCCTACGAATAGATTACTCACGAACAACGAAGAGCTTCATGGAATTGGAGAGGGAAGAAGGTTGATGATGACGATGGCGGCGATTTCCCCTCTCCGGAGCCCAAGACGGACTCCCGATCTGCCATCCAGATGAAGAACAGGTGGTGGCGGCACCTCCGTATCGAAAACGCGATGAAAACTTCTCTTTTTATTTTTTCTGGGACGAAAGGCAACTTATAGAGCTGGAGTTGGGGGCGGCAGGGCCGTGTGGACCCCACAAGCCTGCACCATGCCACTAGGGGGGTGGCGGAGCAAGGGCTTGTGGCCCACTGGCCCACCCCCTGAGGTGGAACTTGGCGCAGATATTTTCCAAAACTGCTCGCCGTAAATTTTCAGGACGTTTGGAGAACTTTGATTTCTGCACAAAAATAACACCAAGGCAATTCTGCTGAAAACAGCGTTAGTCCAGGTTAGTTCCATTCAAATCATGCAAATTAGAGTCCAAAACAAGGGCAAAATAGTTTGGAAAAGTAGATACGATGGACACGTATCAACTCCCCAAAGCTTAAAACCTTGCTTGTCCTCAAGCAACTCAGTTGACAAATTGAGAGAGAAAGAAAAACTTTGACAAACTCTGTTTGATCTTGTTGTTGCAACTATGTCTAACTCATAACGCGTATTTCAGAAAGATCACAAGTTAACCACAAAAGCAAATGACACAAAGGTCTCACGGTAAACTAATATCAATGGCATAATCAGCTAACGAGCAAATAATAATGAGTTTCAAATACCAACACTTCAATCAAAACAAGCATGAAGCAATATGAATAGGTGGTATCTCGCTAGCTCTTTCTGAGACCGCAAAACATAAATGCAGAGCACTTTCAAAGATCAAGGGCTGACTAAACATTGTAATTCATAGCAACGAAGATCCAGTCATAGTCATACTCAATATCAATCAAAAGCAAAGCATAAAAATGACAGAGGTGCTCTCTAATTGGTGCTTATATAAGAGGAGGATGACTCGACAGGAAAATAAATAGACAGGCCCTTCACAGAGGGAAACATTGATTTGCAGAGGTGCCAGAGCTCAAGCTTTGAAAACAGAGATAATAATTTTGGGTGGCATGCTTTCATTGTCAACGCAATGACCAAGAGTTCTCAATATCTTCCATGCTACTCATGCTATAGGCAGTTCCCAAAAAGAAAAGTAAAGTTTTAACTCCCCACCACCAATCAATCACACTCCACGGCTAGCCGAATCCTCGGGTACCGTCCATACTAGCATCAATCCAGGGGGGAGTCTTGTTTTACAGTTATGTTTTCGATTTAAGCGTGGTACTGGGCATCCCAAATACCGGCCCCTTTCTCGTGAATGAATGTGAATAAACACATGTCGAGGATAACACTCCTAGCATGGAATATACCAATAGCCCTCTGTCACCACATGAGCGGTTCGGGCATGCAAAAAAAAATTATTTCTTGAAGGTTTAGAGAGTGGCACATGCAAATTTACTTGGAACGGCGGGTAGATACCGCAAATAGGTAGGTATGGTGGACTCTCATGGAAAAACTTTTGGGTTTATGGAAGTGGATGCACAAGCAGTATTCCCGCTTAGTACAAGTGAAGGCTAGCAAAAGACTGGGAAGCGACCAACTAGAGAGCGACAACAAGCATCAAGATGCAATGAGTTTGACTAACATTGAATGCAGGCATGAACAGGATATAAATCACCATGAACACGAACATCATAGAGGCTATGTTGATTTTGTTTCAAATACATGCATGAACATGCGCCAAGTCAAGCCACTTGAAACATTCAAAGGAGAATACCATCCTATCATACTACATCATAGTCATCTCAAAATCTATGTTGGCATTCAAGACAAACCATTATAAGCTCTCACCTAAATAAGCATGGCATCAGAAACTATGATCTCTAAGCTGTCATTGCAAACATGGTTCTCTCGCAACAAAGCTAAATCTGGGTCGGCAAGCTAGTCATATTTACAAAAACAAAATAGATAGAGTTCATACCAGCTTTTCAGTCTCAGTCACTTCATCATATATCATCATTGTTGCCTTTCATTTGCACGATCGAACGATGTAAACGATAATGAGCGCATTGGACTAAGCTGAATCTGCAGGCAAACACAAAGGAGAAGACAAAGTAATATGGCTCTTTGAAAGCTAAACAGGTAAGCATACAAGAACCAATAAGCATTGTAACCAATATATTCTACCTTGACCCAAAGAAAAAGTAAACTATTTACACGGGAAAGCTTTCAACAAGCAAAAGAAGAAAGAAAAATCTTTTTGGGTTTTCTCAAAAGGACACAAAACAAGAAAACAAGAAAACGAAAAGAAACTAGCATGGATAATACAGTGGCAAAGTGTAAACACCGGCTAACAAAGTGAAAGCATAAGCATGAATGTAAAGTCGGTGAGAACACGTACTCCCCCAAGCTTAGGCTTTTGTCCTAGCTTGGTCTACTCCCATGGTGGGAAATAACCAGCTCGATGATACTCCGGAGCAGACTGTGGATGCCACTGTTGTGTGAGCTCCTCTGGCTCCCACTAATAAACTGGCGTCTGGTACTCGACTGGCGGCTCGGGCACGGGCGCCTGTGGTTGGGCCAAGCCCCAATATGTGTATATGTCCGCGGGCATAATAGTGTACCTTCCTACATGAAGATCAAACAAAGAAGGAGTAGGCAAAGTAATAGTCTCTCGAGTACCCTGACTAAACACCAGGTTATAAATCATCCGTCTACTAGCATCTCCATCCAGAAAATCATGGCAAACCATGCTGTCATGATCCATATATCTCTCAGGGAGAAGCATCTCTCCTTCCTCTCTCAGTCGAATCGGTATCTCAAAGTGTCTGGCAAGACGGGTAGCATAGATACCTCCATAGACAACACCTTTAGAACGGTTCAGGTTCAACCGTTGAGCTACTATAGAGCCCAAGCTATAAGTCTCATTGTTATAAAGGCCTTCGCGCAGAACCGCAAGGTCTGGAGAACTAAGTGATCCAGCCTCCCCACGGCCAATCAAACATTTTCCCACAAATAGTGAGAAGTACCGAAGCACAGGAAAATGTATGCTAGCAATTCTAGCGCAAGACACTCCTCTCTCCTCTCCAATAGCAATAGAACACATGAAATCCTCCAAGTCCCGTGGACGAGGGTCACGGATATCCCCAACATAAGGTAATTTGCATACATTACAAAAATCCTGTAGCGTCATGCACTGGGGAACATCGTATATCATGAACTCAACCATGGGAGGATTCTTCCTCGGATAAAAGTTGAAGCTTTGAACGAAAATATTGGTGAGAAGGACATATTGTGGGCACTTATCTTCAACGAACGCAATAAGACCTGCGTTCTCCACCAAGTAATAAAAGTCTTCATAAAGTCCGGCGACGCGCAAAAATTCATCACTTGGCCACACGCACGCTCGAACTTCTATGACTCGCGGGACTGCGTACTTGGGGTGGTTCTTCTCATCCTCCTTGTGGTTACGGCTTGAAGAGCCTCTCAAGAACCTCCTCATCTTTTCCTTTTTCTAGCTCTAAAAAATTCTGAAATTTTTAGAGACTTCGAAAGAAAAGTGAATAAGGATTAACCCAACTTGTAGCAACTACTCCTACTAGTGCCTAGAGACCGTATCACACGCTAAAACTACTTGGGACCTGCTAAAATCAACTTTTCAAGCTCAAGAACAGGGTCACCAAGGTAGCAAGACTACGCGAAGGATAAAGCACTAGAGCAAAAACTAATTGGACCAATGGAGGAGTCACTTACCAAGGAGCAATTTCCCCAAAACGGTTCGGAGAATGGTGCTTTGAGCAAGGAGATCGAAAATCAAAGCCAAATGAGCAAGAACACGGGTTTGAGCTGCGAAACAATTTTTTCTTGAGGTGGAAGAAGAGGCTGAGAGCTGGAATGAGTGGAGGGGGTGCTTCTGGGCCCCACAAGCTTGCACCACGCCACCAGGGGGGTGGTGGCAGAGCAAGGGCTTGTGGCCCACTGGTCAGGCCCCCAGGCCAGCTCTCAGGCCCAGAAATATTCAAAAATTCCAGAAAAAATCATACTAAATTTTCAGGACCATCGGAGAACTTTTATTTTCAAGGTATTTTTCTCCGGGACGCTAAAACAGAAAACAGGAAAAAAAACTAAACTAATTCTATCATTTTTCTTCTAAGCAAAAGAAAAGGAAAACTCAAAACAAAGGTATGTGACTCTTTGATTCATCCGTCTCATGGTCATCGAAAGAAATCCGTCAATGGTATTGATCAAGTCCTTATGACAAAACCTTCTCGAATTGCAACAGAGAACAGAGAATTTTCGAATAGTCACTAAGTCACCTCAATGGGGATATGTATCTCCTCAACAAGCAAATCATACTTCATCTTGACACGAGGAATAGGGCATTCAAAGCTCCCAATGAGAATCGATGAAGTCTTTTCGATAGCATTGATGCAATGTACTGGATATCATTTCTTCGGAAAGTGCACTGTATGCTCATTACCGTTGACATGGAAAGTGACATTGCCTTTGTTGCAATCTATAACAGCCCCTGCAGTGTTTAAAAAGGGTCTTCTGAGGATGATAGCCATGGCATCATCCTCGGGAATATCCAAGATAACAAAGTATGTTAAGATAGTGGTATTAGCAACCACAATAGGCACATCCTCGCAAATGCCGATAGGGAAAGCAGTTGATTTGTCGGCCTTTTGCAGAGAAATTTCAGTGGGTGTCAACTTATCCAACTCAAGTGTACGATAAAGAGAGAGTGGCATAACACTAACACCGGCTCCAAGGTCACATAAGGCAGTTCTTACGTAGTTTCCTTTAATGGAGCAAGGTATAGTGGGCACTCCGGGATCACCAAGTTTCTTAGGAGTTCCACCTTTGAAAGTGTAATTGGCAAGCATGGTGGAGATCTCAAGATCTGGTATCTTCCGTTTATTAGTCACCATATCTTTAATGTACTTGGCATACGGAGACATCTTGAGCATATCAGTTAACCGCATCTGCAGAAAGACGGGTCTTGTCATCTCAACGAAGCGCTCAAAATCCTCATCATCCTTTTTCTTGGATGGCTTAGGAGGGAAGGGCATAGGTATCTGAACACATGGCTCCCTTTCTTTACCATGCTTCCTAGTAGTGAAGTCATTCTTGTCGTACTTCTTAGGTTGTGGATTATCAGGATTAACCGTAGGTTCAATCCCCACATGCTCGTCATGGCTAGGTTGAGCACTATTATGAACATCACTGTCCATATTGTCACCAGGTTCATGTTCATCACCAGATTGTGTTTTTGCATCAGACGCAGATATATCATTAGGTTCTTCTGGTGTGACAGTATTTGGTGAACTGGCGTGCAGGTTTCTATCATCCTTCTTCTTCTCCTTAGGATGACTGGGTGTATCAGCATTGATTCGTTGAGAATCTTGATCAATTCTCTTAGGATGACATTCAGGATACAAAGGTGCCTGAGTCATTTTGCCTCCTCTAGTAATGACTCTGACAGAGTTGTCATTTAATTCATTAAGCAGGTCATTCTGAGCTTTAAGTACTTGTTCTACCTGAGTAGTAATCATAGAGGCATGTTTACTCAGAAGCTTCAGAGCATTGACATTTTTGTCTACACAAGCACTTAAATGGCTAAGCATACGAGTACTTTGTTCTAAATGTGTGCTAACATAATCATTGAAACTCTGTTGTTTGGCAACAAAGTTGTCAAATTCATCAAAGCATAGTCTAGCAGGTTTATCAAAAGGAATATCACTTTCATCAAACCTACGCAGAGAATTCACTTCTACTACCTGTATCGGGTTACCGAGACCGTGGATCTCTTCGATAGGTGGTAGATTTTTGACATCTTTAGATCTAATGCCTTTCTCTTGCATAGATTTATTGGCTTCTTGCATATCTTCGGGACGAGGAATAGAATACCTCTTTGCTTAGGAGTTGGCTTAGGAGGTGGTTCGGGAATAGTCCAATCATTATCGTTGATCAAGAGGTTATTCAGTAGGGTCTCAGCTTGTTCTACAGTTCGTTCCCTAAAAACACAACCCGCACAACTATCTAGGTGGTCTCTAGGGGCATCGGTAAGTCCGTTATAGAGGATATCAAGTATCTCGTTCTTCTTAAGAGGGTGATCAGGCAAAGCATTATGTAGCTGGACGAGCCTCCCCCAAGCTTGTGGAAGACTCTCTTCTTGGAGTTGAGCAAAGTTGTATATTTCCTGCAAGGCAGCTTGCTTCTTATGGGCAGGGAAATATTTCTCACAGAAGTAATAGACCATCTCCTGGGGACTACACACACATCCAGGAGCAAGAGAGGTGAAGCAGACTTTAGCGTCATCCTTTAGAGAGAAAGGAAACCGCTGAAGGATATAGTAGTGGCGGATCTTCTCCTCATTAGTGAAGAGGTTGGCTATTTCGGATAGTTTGGCAAGATGGGCTATGACCGTCTCATACTCATAACTGTGAAAAGGATCAGATTCGACTAGAGAGATTATCTCAGGGTCGACAGAGAATTCATAATCCTTATCGGTGACAAAGATAGGCGAAGTGGCAAACTTCGGGTCATTTTTCATCCTAGCTTCCCGAGATTTTTCTTTCCAATTGAGAAGTAATTTCTCAGTGTCATAGGCATCCTTACATGCAAGAAAATCCTCAGCTATCTCTCCCTCCATAACGTAACCCTCGGGTATATCAGGCAATTCATATCTAGGAGAGCTAGAACTAGCAGGAGCAAAAGCAGGTTCTATCTCTATAGTATGGGTAGTTCCAGAAGCATCACGAGCATTGGCAGTAACTCTAGCAATATGAGCATCAAGGAACACTCCTAGTGGAACATCAGGCAAAGGAGTATCTCTAGCAGTATCAAGCATAGCATCATCAGGCAAAATAGCATCTCTAGCATCATCAGGCAAAGCAGTATCAAGCATAGCATCTCTAGCAGTATTAGGCATAGTATCAAGCATAGCATCTCTAGCAGTAGCACCATAAGCACCATCAAGCACAGGCGACATATCAAGATTTCTAGCAGGAGGTGATGTCGCAAACTTACTCATAACTGAAGGTGAATCAAGTGCAGAGCTAGATGGCAATTCCTTACCTCCCCTCGTAGTTGAGGGCAAGACTATGGTCTTCGGATTCTTCAGATTCTTCATAGTGATCAGCCGATATAAATCCCAAGTAACTCAGAGAATATAGAAATACCTCCCCGGCAACGGCGCCAGAAAAATGCTGATCTGCAATCTCTGGCGTTAACTAGACGAATGCTTATGACAACAAACCTTCTCCTGCAACGGCACCAGAAGAATGCTGATAGCACTCCGCAGTAATGAAACTAGAAGAATGTTGTTGACGGCCTACCAGCGCGTGGGATCGCAGCAGTTTTCGAGGGTAGAGTATTCGACCCAAATTTTTTGATAAGCCCGTCAGGAGGTGAGAGAATACCCTCGAGTATTAGCAGCTGAATTTGTCAGATTCAACCACACCTGAAAGATTAGTATCTACAAGCACAGTAGTAACAGCAAAGTAATATGATAACAATGGTGTCAGAAACGATCTTTTGACGGCAGACTATTCCTAACGAGTGTATCAATGGCGCCTGCATTGCCGCATTGACGGAAACTGTCAGTTCCCGTCAACGGCCGGTGAACCAACTGTGTAGCAGGTAACAGCAGTGTAACGAGCAATAGTAGTGGCAAGGAACAGCACGAGTGACAGCAGTAGCAAGTAGCAACAGTAGCAAGCGACAGTAGTAGCAACAGTAGTAGCAGCAGCAGAGCAAAACAAGTAACAGCAGTAGAAACAGTAGTAGCAGCAGCAGAGCAAGACAAGTAACAGCAGTAGCAACAGTAGTAGCAGCAGCAGAGCAAGACAAGTAACAGCAGTAGCAACAGTAGTAGCAGCAGCAGCAGGAGAGCAAAGACAAGTAACAGCAGTAGCAACAGTAGTAGCAGCAGCAGCAGCAGAGCAAGACAAGTAACAGCAGTAGGACAAACTCGTAGGCAATGGGTCGGTGATTTGTTTGGATGATATTCATCATGCAACAGCTATAACACAGAGAGATATATGGCTAGCTCACGTTCGTCAATGTGATGTAGGCATGCATTCCGTGTGTCGTCATAGGTGCTTAGGGAAAAGAACTTGCATGACATCTATTGTCCATCCCTCTCGTGGCAGCGGGGTCCAAAAGGAAACTACGGGATATTAAGGTTCTCCTTTTAATAAAGAAACGGACCAACGTATTAGCACTTGGTGAACACATGAACTCCTCAAACTATGGTCATCACCGGGAGTGGTTCCGGTTATTGTCACTCCGGGGTTGCCGGATCATAACACATAGTAGGTAACTACAACTTGCAAGATCGGATCTAAAACACACATATATTGGTGACAACATAATAATTTCAGATCTAAAATCACGGCACTCGGGCCCCAGTGACAAGCATTAAGCATGGCAAAGTAGTAGCAACATCAATCTCGGAACATAGTGGATACTAGGGATCAATCCCCATCAAAACTAACTCGATTACATGATAGATCTCATCCTACTCGTCACCGCCCAGTGAGCCTACGAATAGATTACTCACGAACGACGAAGAGCTTCATGGAATTGGAGAGGGAAGAAGGTTGATGATGACGATGGCGACGATTTGCCCTCTCCGGAGCCCAAGACGGACTCCAGATCTGCCTTCCAGATGAAGAACAGGTGGTGGCGGCACCTCCATATCGAAAACGCGACGAAAACTTCTCTTTTTTATTTTTTTTGGGACGAAAGGCAACTTATAGAGCTGGAGTTGGGGGCGGCAGGGCCGTGTGGACCCCACAAGCCTGCACCACGCCACCAGGGGGTGGTGGCAGAGCAAGGGCTTGTGGCCCACTGGTCCACCCCCTGAGGTGGAACTTGGCGCAGATATTTTTGATATTTTTCAAAACTGCTTCCCGTAAATTTTCAGGACGTTTGGAGAACTTTGATTTCTGCACAAAAATAACACCAAGGAAATTCTGCTGAAAACAGCGTCAGTCCAGGTTAGTTCCATTCAAATCATGCAAATTAGAGTCCAAAACAAGGGCAAAAGAGTTTGGAAAAGTAGATACGATGAAGACGTATCAATGTGCAACACCAAGAAGCTCGACCCCCACAAGCATGACGTCCGACACAAAGACCCCAGGAAGGGAATTCCCGGGCAGTGTGATGTCAGTAACTACAACCCCAGCAATAGTGACACCCAGGAGCGAGATGGTTTCTGGGCAGTTCGTGTCCTCGCCTACCGCATGGTCGGATCTGATCAATTCCAACAACGTTGGCTCTCAACACAGGTTTCGACGCCTAGTGGACTTTCTCGGTGATCCCACGGAACAACGGCAGCGCCCTGAGAAAATACAGTCTGCGAAGATGAATATCCCGACGAAGACACTTGGTCATGTCATGTTCTAGGAGTTGCATCACAAGGTCTGCATCATCAACATCTAATTTCCTCGACACGGTTGAGGGGGAGAATGTACCCTCCACCCCTGTCTCGATGCATGCATGCAAATGGCTGCATATCGGCAGCAGTGGGAGCAGCAAATTACTTACCTAAGGCTGGTTGTAATGGGTAGTCTCATATACTAGTGTAATGCATACGATACTAGTCTATGATACCACATCCGTAATGCATAGTATCATATGTTAGTATAATAGGGTAGTTCATTTATTAACATGCAAGACACATAGTAGCACATCATTTAATATGATACGGTATCATGATATGATACTCAATAATCTTTTTCTTCATTTAATTCTATGTCATCTATCAAAATTGTCTAGTTGGCATGCATGATACTCCCTCCGTTCCTAAATATAAGTCTTTGTAGAGATTTCACTAGTGGACTACATACGGATGTATATAGACATATTTTTGAGTGTACATTCAATCATTTTGTTTCGTATGTAGACACCTATTGAAATCGCTTAAAAGACTTATATTTAGGAACGGAGGGAGTACGAGAGCGGACGTTTGGAGCTCGGCCTCCATGGAGGCCGAAATTTTTGAATAATTCAAAATTCAAACTTTTCGGTTTCAAAAAAATCTGAAAACAAATATGGAAGTAAAGAAGGATGTTATGCGTATGTGTGCAAAAATTTAGGATGAAATACCTTAAAATACGATCTACACAAAAAAGACAAATTCATGACATGAAATGATGAATAGTGTCATGTGTAAAAAAGCCTCAGATTTGTCTTTTTTGCACAGCCCTCATTTCAATGTATTTTTTTCTGAAAATTTACACACATGTGTGTTACACCTTCACTTATCCCTGTATTTTTTTCAGAATTTTTTGAAATGTAAAAATATGAATTTTCATGAAATTTGAGTTTCAAATTTAAAGGGTTCCAGTGAGCTCGGCCTCCAAAAGCAATATCCGAGGGAGTACTACCTATGATACTCCCATTACGGACAGCCTAAAAAGTAAACATGCATGTCGACAGGTCGGCAACACTTGCGGTGCTTACCACTTAAGCAAGCTAGCTAGCTAATGTTGAGCTGTAGGTAACTAGTAGTAGCTTATAACTAGTACGAGTAGTAGGTAACTAATGGGCAGCCGATAGAAATATCTCAGCAATATCTCAGCCATAGTCAATTTGCATCACCTATAAAAGGACCTGAGTCCATCTTGTAAAATTATTCCGCTCCAATCAACTACAATACTAGTTGTGGTGCCAAGAGGACGGGTTTAGCGGCGATGCTCTTCGGATGTTCCGCAGGACTGTGTTGGTGTGAGGCTTGCAATTTTTTATGTGAAGCTTGTTGCCAAAATCGAAGTTGTCTTGTCGGTCGACTGTTTGGCTGTCGTTCGGGTGCCCCATGTGGGGTTTGTAATCTCGGTTTTTCTTTAATTAACCGGGCTATTCTCTTTTTTTTAATCAATGAAAATGATAAATCTTTTGCCTCGTTTAAAAGAAAACACAATACTAGTACTACTATGAGAGCTGCTGTTCACTCGAGTGTGTGGGTATGCTTCGGTGATAGCATATTGGAAGTGATGGTAGTACAGTCTGTGAGATCCCTGTGTTTGAGCATTGCCGCTGCTAGTATTGTTCGAGACTGAGAATACTAGCTAGTCAGGAGTTTTTCGCCTGACATCGCGCGCCGGGCCGCTGTAGACGAAGACGCCCGGCATGAGCAGCCGCAGAGACTCCTTGCTGTCGATACACTAATAGAAAAAGGGCATTTAGCCACGGTTCGGTTGACCCATTAGTTCCGGTTCACGAACCGAGACTAATCAACCGGGACTAATGCTAGTCCCGGTTCGGTCTTAAACCGGGGCTAATGGCCTTCCACGTGGCGGGGCTGGGAGCGATGGGGAGGGGTATTAGTCCCGGTTCATATTACGAACCGGGGCTATTTCTTCGCTTTTTTTTTAGTAATTTTTGGTGTTTTGCACTAAATTGGATGGGGCTATTTCTTCGCTGTTTTTTTTCAGTAATTTTTGGTGTTTTGCACTAAATTGGATGGGGCTATTTTGCTGCCCCCTATTTTTCCATTTATTTGTTTTGGGCATTTTTTAATTTTTGTATTGCACTAAATTGGATTGCACATACACATCAATAAAGGAACAACTATGTTGCACATCGTCACCAATATATTACACCATGCATCTCATCCTCGTGCTTTGTCGAACGTACTTACAAAATGTAGACACGAGTTACATGCACATATGCACATTTTTTACACTATATCATTTCATATACTTTCCATCAAATGACAATAGTATTCTCCCGTGGGATCTAGGACCTCTGCATCAAAGAATCCGGCAATTTCCTTTTGAATTGCTCGGATACGTTCCTGTGGTAGAAGACCGTCCCGCAACCGTTCGATCTAATTTAAAGAATGGCTCAATATATATATCAATGAAACCGAACACAATTTACGGTAATAAAATAAAGCTGTGAGTATTGTTTATCGTACTTCGATTTTTTTGAGGTCCCGATTTTTGCCCTTCGCATGGGTCGTCTGACGAATGAACTCGCAAACATAGTATCCACATAAATTGTTTCCGTGTTCCTGCCTCAAGCACTTTACGAGAACGGAGTTCAATCAAAAACATAATCAATAATTGTAATGTTATTGAAACTAGAATAAAGAGATGCGCGGATCTAGCTAGTAGTTACTTACATTTATTTGTTTAAATGTAAGCTCTGGTTTCCAATCACCCCGAGTCTTGGCGGTGAACCGTTTCCAAACCCTGCCAAGAAAAGGAAATGAATAAAGGAGTTCTATATTAATTCCTGTTGCTATCAGAAAATGAACGAGAAGTTGCTGATGGAGTGCCATAATGATTAAAATTACTTCTGGAGGCATTCCTGCATGTTCGTCCATGCAGTGAGGGATGTGCGTTTCGGGTCCATGACTATTACTTGTCCTTTGTCAGGTACAATGGTTAACAAAATAAAGTGGAACCTGCGCGCGCATAACGAGTCAATTATACGTACACTTATAATAACATCGAGTAAGCAAAAATAGAATGTGTGTAGAGTATAACACTCACTTGAAGTTGTAGGGAAATAGTATTTCCCTTTTGGTACTGCAAAACCTTAACGCTTTTACCAAGTTATTCTCTATCTCGTGGGCATTCGATTCGACATTTTGGTGATGATTGTAATTTGGGTCAATGAACCCAATGTCATAGATTTGTTCTCTTTTGCATTCGAGAATCTTCATTCTGCAAAATTAATATAGTGATGAGTAAGATTATACATGCAAGAACGAGCTGAGTAAGACTTAATGACATAAATTAATAATGCTTACAAACAATAGCCACTGATGATAGTTTTGTCGAGGGCGTCTTGTTTGTATAACTGAAATAATTCTTTGAATTCAATCATCATCACGCCTTGTCCAGTCCCAAAATGCTCGTCTTCATATGCTAAGTAGAGCCAGTTTTTCGATTGATCACATGCTTGCATGTACCAGTCATGCACTCTTCGCATTTTTGTTGGTAGCTCTTTGACTAACTCAGGTTTGACCAGAGGACGCCCGTACTGGTACGTGTATTCTAAGTCAGTGAATACATCCAAATGGGTTAAGTACTCATCAATAGACATGCCTCGAGCCTTGTCCAGTTCTCCATAGTGTACAAGAAATTCCGGATCGATGACATCTGTTTTATCATTCCTCTGCTCGACCGCAGCTCCGCTCGAGCACACATTTGTATCGGAATACACTTTGAGCGGGGGGCACGATTGGTTTTTCTGTTGTCCGAGCTGGGCAACTGATTTCCAGCTAGACGTACTACTCTTCAACCACTGTTTTTTTTCTGAACCGACTTGATAATAGAGCGTTCATAGTCTACGGGCAACGATGGCGGGGGATCTTCAAGGTTTTTCAGCATTTTCACTACCGCAGCGTGCTCTCCTGGGGTGGCCGGGTACTCTGGCTCTTTCGGTTTATTCTTGTTAGCCACTTTAGCCTTCCACTATTCATGATGGGCGTTTTCCCTCTTAATATTTTTCTCTCCAGTATAGTCCCAAGGTCTCTTCACCATATTCTTATGAGGTACTGTTGGGAGGGGCGACATCTTACGTTTTGGTGATCGGATCCTCTTTCTCTCGTCACTACTAGCGGTGGTTTGTTTCCGCTTTTTGCTCTGATCCTAAGTGGATGGAGACGGCTGACGGGGCGGTGGAGATGGCTGACGGGGCGGTGGAGACGGCTGCGCTGGAGACTGGTGAGGCGGCGAAGACGACGGTTGCGCTGGGGGTGGAGACGGCTGCGCTGGAGAGTGGTGAGGCGCCGAAGACGACGGCTGCGCTGGAGATTGGTGAGGCGGCGAAGACGACGGTTGCGTTGGAGACTGGTGAGGTGGAGGCGAAGAAGGATTGCTGCTATGAGCAGTCGGTGGCCTTGGCGTCCAATTTGGAAGGAAGATGTCCTCCTTTGGCCATACAATGGTTTGGGATTTGACTTCTCCAAGTTGAGTCAAATCCCTATCTTCACCTGCAGGGTGGTCGAGATTCATCTCCTCATAATCTTTCATCACTTCATCCACCGCGACGACAGCGTACCCTTGTGGAACCGGAGAGCAATGCCAAGTTGGATGTAGTCCAATTGGTAATGCCATGCCGACCTCTGATGACCCACAAGTATAGGGCATCAATCGTAGTCCTTTCGATAAGTAAGAGTGTCGAACCCAACGAGGAGCAGAAGGCTCTGATAAACGGCTTTCAGCAAGGTAATAACTGCAAGCACTGAAAGTAGCGGTAACAAGTGATGGTGTAGTGAGGTGAAACGTAGCAGGTGAAAAGTCACAAGTAACAAGTAACAAGTAATACCAACGGTGCAACAAAGTGGCCCAATCCCTTTTGTAGCAAGGGACAAGCCTGAACAAAGTCTTATAGGAGGAAAAACGCTCCCGAGGACACACGGGAATTTCTGTCATGCTAGTTTCATCATGTTCATATGATTCGCGTTCGTTACTTTGATAGTTTGATATGTGGGTGGACCGGCGCTTGGATACTGCCCTTACTTGGACAAGCATCCCACTTATGATTAACCCCTCTCGCAAGCATCCGCAACTACGAAAGAAGAATTAAGACAACGTCTAACCATAGCATTAAACTAGTGGATCCAAATCAGCCCCTTACGAAGCAACGCATAGACTTGGGTTTAAGCTTCTGTCACTCTAGCAACCCATCATCTACTTACTACTCCCCAATGCCTTCCTCTAGGCCCAAATATGGTAAAGTGTTATGTAGTCGACGTTCACATAACACCACTAGAGGAAAAGACAACATACATCATATCAAAATACCGGACGAATACCAAATTCACATGACTATTATTAGCATGACTTATCCCATGTCCTCAGGAACAAAAGTAACTACTCACAAAGCATAATCATATTCATGACCAGAGAGGTAATGAGTAGCATCAAGGATCTGAACATAAACTCTTCCACCAAGTAATCCAACTAGCATCAACTACCAAGAGTAATCAACACTACTAGCAACCTTACAAGTACCAATCGGAGTCGCGAGACGAAGATTGGTTACAAGTGATGAACTAGGGTTTGGAGATGAGATGGTGCTGATGAAGATGTTGATGGAGACGAGTCCCCTCCGATGAGAGGAGTGTTGGTGATGACGATGGCGACGATTTCCCCCTTCGGGAGGGAAGTTTCCCCGGCAGGATCGTCCTGCCGGAGCTCTAGATTGGTTCTGCTCAAGTTCCGCCTCATGGCGGCGGAGAATCCATGAAATGCTCCACCCTGATTTTTTTCCGGACGAAACCCTTCATATAGCAGAAGAGGGGGGCCAGTGGGCCACTAGGGTGCCCACAAGCCCTGTAGCCGCGGCCGGGGGGCAGGCCGCGACTACCAAGCTTGTGGGCCCCTGGCAGCTACCGTGTGGCACTTCTTTAGCCCAGTATTTTTTATATATTCCCAAAAAATTCCACTTTGATTTTCAGGGCATTTGGAGTTGCGCAGAATAGAGGACTCAGACTTGCTCCTTTTCCAATCCAGAATTCCAGCTGCCGGTATTCTCCCTCTTTAAATAAACCTTGCAAAATAAGAGAGAAAAGGCATAAGTATGGTACCACAAAGTATAATAACAGTCCAAAAAGCGATAAATATCAACATGAAAGCATGATGCAAAATGGACGTATCAACTCCCCCAAGCTTAGATCTCACTTGTCCTCAAGCGAAAACCAAGATCCATAAACATGTCCACATGTTTAGGGATGAAGGTGTCGATAAAACATAATACGGACATGAGGGCATCATGATCACAGATAGAACAGCAATACATCATAAAGATTGTTATGGGAAAGTAACAATTCCTTCACAAAGCAAAGTATGAATCAAAAACCTTACCGAGAAGTAGCCAACAACAGTCCATAGTCATTGAAGCAATTGCAATTTATCATAACATCAGAAAGAGTCAAATAAGAGCTTGTAAAGCAAATCCACATACTCAATCATCTCTTTTGTTTTCCACAATTGTTACAACTCACGTGGTACTCATGGTATCAAAGTTTCAATTGGACACACAGAAAAATAGGGGCTTATAATTTTGCCTCCCAACCATTTACCACAAGGGTAAAGTCAACAATAATAAAGCATAAATACTCATCTCCAGGTTGATATATGAATATAGATCTTTCCCTAGCATATGACATTCACCAAGATGAAAACAGAATAGGGAATTGGTGTTGATCACCATTGCTTTCACAAGGACAAAAGTAAAGGTACAAGATAGGCCCTTCGCAGAGGGAAGCAGAGGTTGTCATGCGCTTTTGAGGTTTGGATGCGTGTCCTCTTAGTGCGGAGGAACGTCACTTTATATTGCCTCCTGTGATAAAGAAGTTTATTATGCAGTCTGTCGCTTTTATGTCTTCCTCATCACAGGTTCGTATAAAGCTTATTTTCCACACACTAATAGATCATACATACTTTAGGTAGGAACTTTTTATTGCTTGCACCGATGACAACTTACTTGAAGGATCTTACGCAATCCATAGGTAGGTATGGTGGACACTCATGGCAAGACTAGTTTGAAGGTTTATGGATGCACAAGTAGTATGTCTACTTAGTGTGGGAGTTTTCACTAATAAGAGGTGGAAGCAATTGTCACATGCTAAGGGATCTCTAATCATATAACATTGTTTGGAATCAAGCAAACACAATTCATCATGTTGTCTTCCTTGTCCAACATCTACTTCTAAGCATGTAATAGTTTGGTGAGTGCTCACAATTGTAAAAAGTGTCTAAGAAGATATATTTATATGTGAACCTCTCTTTCTTTATTACTTCTTATTAATTGCAACAATGACTGGGTCTATGTTGGTCTATTCTTAACAAGTTTCAATGATCATACTTGTTATATGTGAAGCTATCACTTTCCATAAGATCATCTCATGATCTTTCATGATGTCGTTATTTTCATACTTTTGATCACGGCACAACAAAGCCCTTGACTAAGATACTCTTTATTATATAGCTCGCAAGCTCGAATACATTGGGGGAGACACAAGGCAAAAGACTCAAACTAAACACTAAAGACTTATCCCACTAAGAGAAGAAAGTAAAAACTGAAAAAGAAAGAACTAAAACAAAGGTAAAAGCAAAAGATATAAAGGTGATACGATACCAGGGCAACTCCCCCCAGCTTGGCATAAGCCAAGGGACTTGCCCATACCAATGCTTAGTTGTCTTCCTTGGGTGGTGATAGTGGTGGAGTCTTTGCTGAGGCCTTGAGATTGTTTAATTTCCAATGGAGCATGAAATTCTGCTCCCTCGGATCATCGTTTTCTTCTTCAAGCTTCAACACCCTTTGGCATAATTCCTGCTTACTCTCCTGCAGGAAACGAGAAGGGATAAAAAAAGTCTTATGCTTCTTCCTGGAGTTGGGGAGGCTTGACTTCTTGAACTCCACATGTGTGTTTGCAGGTTGAGGTAGAGGAGCTTCCTCCTCGTCAGAGCTTGTTTGCTCCTTCCCCTTTGGTTCATGATCCTCTTCCTCATCTGTGGTCCAACCATAAGGCTCTAAGTCCCCATAGACCTTGGGGTTAGCAAGGTAATCAGCCACATAGCTCTCCCCCTCTGAATCCTGAGAAGACATCCTGGCCTAGATCTGTGGCAGAAAAGAGGCTCGAAACGAAAGACAGAAGAAATATGCGTGATACGGAGATCAAAACCCTCGGGCGTATATATAATGATTTTTTCTGGACCAGAAGGAGTGCTCCGCAAGAAAACGGAGTCCGGAAGGCACACGAGGTGCCCACAAGCCCTGTAGCCTCGGCTAGGGGGGAGGTCGCGGCTACCAAGCTTGTGGCCGCCTCGTGCGCTCTCCGAACTGCTTTTTATTTTTCTATTTTTCCATAAATTCCAAAACAAAGAAAATTTCCTACTGGAAAAGTTTTGGAGTCCAATTACTTACCGAAACATATACCTCTTCATTTTCAGAGTCTGAAACAGGCTGATAAACATCCCTTATGTACTCCTCTGGAGTTATGATATTGATGATATTGCTCTCAACATTTATGGGAGTACCAGATATATAATGCTTGGTTCTTTGCCCATTTACCACTCTTGGAAAATTACCTTCCGTGTTATTGATTTTGATGGCGCCGGAACGATATACTTCCTCGACAACGTAGGGACCTTCCCATTTAGAGAGAAGCTTGCCTGCGAAGAATCTTAAGCGAGAATTGTATACCAGGACATAATCACCTACATTGAACTCATGTTTTTGTATTCTTTTATCGTGCCATCTCTTAACCTTTTCCTTGAAGAACTTGGCATTCTCATATGCCTGGGCCCTCCATTCATCTAATGAGCTGATATCAAACAACCGCTTCTCACCGGCAAGTTTGAAATCAAAGTTGAGCTCTTTGATTGCCCAATAAGCTTTGTGTTCTAGCTCAAGAGGTAAATGACAGGCCTTACCGTAAACCATTTTATACGGCGACATGCCATGGGATTCTTATAAGGAGTCCTATAAGCCCATAGTGCATCGTCAAGTTTGCTAGACCAATTCTTTCGAGATCTATTGACAGTCTTTTGTAAGATCAATTTGATCTCCCTATTACTCCACTCCACTTGACCACTAGACTGAGGATGATAAAGAGATGCAACTCTATGGTTGACATCATACTTAGCAAGGATCTTGCGGAAAACACCGTGAATGAAGTGTGAACCGCCATTAGTCATCAGATATCTAGGGACTCCAAATCTTGGGAAAATGACTTCTTTAAGCATCTTAATAGAGGTGTGGTGATCAGCATTTCTAGTGGGGATAGCTTCTACCCACTTAGTGACATAATCAACTGCAACTAAGATGTGAGTATACCCATTGGAACTCGAGAAGGGTCCCATATAATCAAAGCCCCAGACATCAAATGGTTCATTGACAAGTGAATAGTTCATAGGCATTTCCTGACGTTTACTGATGTTCCCTATTCTTTGGCATTCGTCAAAAGACAAGACAAACTTACGGGCATCCTTGAAGAGAGTGGGCCAATAGAAACCTGATTGCAATACCTTATGAGCAGTTCTATCTCCAGCATGGTGTCCTCCGTAGGCTTCAAAATGACACTTCTGCAGGATCTGTCCCTGTTCATGTTCAGGCACACAACATCTAATAACACCATCTACTCCTTCCTTATAAAGGTGAGGATCATCCCAAAATTAGTGTCTCAAATCAAAGAAGAATTTCTTCTTTTGCTGGTAGGTGAAACTGGGTGGTATGTGTTTGGCTATGATATAGTTTGCGTAATCAGCATACCACGGTGCACTATATGAAGTACACATGACATTCAATTGCTCATCAGGAAAGCTGTCATCAGTAGGTCGTGGGTCATCAAGGACATTCTCTAGCCTGGATAAGTTATCTGCTACAGGGTTATCAGCACCATTTCAGTCAACAACGTGCAAATCAAATTCCTATAGCAGGAGAACCCATCTGATTAGCCTAGGCTTAGCGTCCTTCTTCTCCATAAGGTACTTAATAGCAGCATGATCAGAATGAATAATGACTTTTGAGTCAACTATATAAGATCTGAACTTTTCATATGCAAACACGACTGCTAAAAATTCCTTCTCCGTAGTGGCATAATTTCTTTGGGCACAGTCTAGAGTTTTACTAGCGTAGTGAATAACATTCAACTTCTTGTCAACTCGTCCTAGAACAGCACCAACAGCGTAATCACTAGCATCGCACATGATTTCAAAGGCCAAGTTCCAATCAGGTGGTTGAACAATAGGTGCGGTTATCAAGGCCTTCTTAAGTATTTTGAAAGCTTCCTCACAATCCTCATCAAAAACAAAAGGAACATCCTTCTGCAAGAGGTTGGTAAGAGGCCTAGAAATCTTAGGGAAGTCTTTAATGAACCTTCTATAGAAACTAGCATGACCTAGGAAACTTCGTATACCTCTGATATCTATGGGGCAAGGCATTTTCTCAACTGCATCAACCTTAGCCTTACCAACTTCAATGCCTTTCTCAGAGATTTTGTGTCCTAAGATGATGCCTTCATTAACCATGAAGTGGCACTTCTCCTAGTTCAAGACGAGGTTGGTATCTTTGCATCTCTGTAAGACTCGAGCAAGGTTGCTGAGGCAATCGTCAAAGGAAGAACCGTAAACGGAGAAATCATCCATGAAAACCTCAACAATCTTTTCACAAAAGTCACAGAATATTGCCATCATACACCTTTGAAAGGTGGCAGGTGCATTGCATAAGCCAAAAGGCATACGTCTATAAGCAAAGGTACCGAAAGGGCAAGTGAAAGTGGTTTTCTCCTGATCAGATTGTGCAACAGGTATTTGTGAGAAACCTGAATAACCGCCTAGAAAGCAGAAGTGTGTGTGTTTAGATAGCCTTTCTAGCATTTGGTCGATAAACGACAAAGGATAATGGTCTTTCCTGGTTGCCTTGTTCAGTTTCCGGAAGTATATCACCATCCTATAGCCAGTAATAATCCTCTGTGGGATTAGTTCATTCTTACCATTAGGAACGACGGTGATACCTCCCTTCTTGGGTACGCAATGCACTGGACTTACCCAATCGCTATGAGCAATAGGATAAATAATACTTGCTTCTAGGAGCTGTAATATTTCTTTTCTCACGACCTCTTTCATCCTACGATTTAATCTTCGTTGATGATCAGCAACTGGCTTAGAATCAGGATCGGTTTTAATCTTGTGCTTACATAGAGTGGGACTAATACCCTTAAGATCATCAAGAGTATATCCAATAGCAGCACGGTGCTTCCTCAAAGTTTTTAATAACTTCTTCTCTTCGTGATTCAAGAGGTGAGCACTAATAATAACAGGATATATCTCCTTCTCATCAAGATAGGCATACTTAAGTGTATCTGGTAACTGTTTTAGCTCGAACACAGGATCACCCTTTGGTGGGGGAGGATCCCCAAGCAGTTCAACAGGCAGATTATTCTTAAGAATAGGATATTGTTCTAAAACAATTTTATCTATCTCATCTCTTTCATCCATATGCATATCATTTTCATGCTCAAGCAGATATTGCTCTAAAGGATCCGTAGGAGGTACGACAATAGAGGCAAGAGCAATGATTTCATCCCTACCATACAACTCTTTTTCATGGGGTTGTCTTCCAAACTTGGAGAAGTTAAATTCATGAGACACACCCTCGAAACTAATAGTGACAGTCTGTTTAACGCAATCAATATGAGCATTGACAGTGTTGGGAAAGGGTCTACCAAATAAGATGGGACAAAAGCTATCTTGTGAAGTAGCAAGGACGAGGAAATCAGTAGGATACTTCGTATTACCACACAGGACTTCTACATCTCTCACAATTCCCACAGGGCAGATAGTGTCTCTATTAGCTAGCGTAATAGTGACATCAATGGGTTCTAACTCAGCAGGTGCAATCTCATCTTTGATTTCATCATATAGGGACCGGGGTATTGCACTAACACTAGCACCCATATCACATAAACCAAGATAATACTGGTCTCCTATCTTGACAGAAACAACGGGAAGGCCAACTATAGGTCCGTATTTGTCTTTCGCGTGAGGTTTAGCAATTCTAGCGGAGTCCTCACAGAATTTGATAACATGCCCGTCTATGTCTTCGGCTAAGAGTTCTTTGATAATAGCAACACTAGGTTCAACTCTAATTTCCTCAAGGGGTGCAAGTGGTCTAATGTAACCCCTACGTATCACAGTTGGAGCTTTAGAATAATCCTTTTTCCTAGCAGGGTAAGGTGGTTTCTCAGTGTAGGCACAAGGAACAATAGGATCATTATAGGCAATTACTTTCTCTTCAACAATATTGGGTTTAACTATGTTGACTTCTATGGGAGTATGATACTTAAACCACTTCTCTTTAGGAAGATCAATATGAGCAGCAAAAGATTCACATAGACAAGCTACTATCTCAGAGTCAAGTCCATACTTAGCGCTAAAATCTCTAGAAGTGTTTGTTTCAATAAAAGATTTAACGCAATCAAACTGAAAATTCATACCTGACTCCTTACCTTCTTCAAGCTCCCAATCTTCAGAGTTACGTTTGATTCTTTCCAATAAATTCCACTTGTGGTGAATATCCTTCTTCATAAAAGAACCGGTACAAGAAGTGTCAAGCATGGTACGATCTTCATGAGAAAGCCGAGCATAAAAGTTTTGAGTGATAATTTCTCTCGAGAGATCATGATTGGGGCATGAATATAGCATTGATTTAAGCCTCCCCCAATATTGAGCTATGCTTTCCATGTCACGAGGTCAAAAGTTATAAATATAATTCTGATCACGATGTACTAAATGCATAGGATAAAACTTTTGATGAAATTCCAATTTCAACCGATTGTAGTCCCATGATCCAGTATCATCACATAGCCTATACCATGTCAACGCCTTATCCTTCAAAGATAAAGGTAAAACTTTCTTATTTCCCTCATCCTCTGGCAAACCTGCAAGCTTAAATAAACCACAAACTTCATCTACATAGATTAGATGCAAGTCTGGATGTGATGATCCATCTCCTGTAAAAGGATTAGCCAACAGTTTCTCAAGCATACCCGAAGGAATTTCATAAAAGATATTTTCAGTAGGTACCTTAGGTTGAGGAGAAACTCCTCGTGCTTCCGTTCGTGGTGAAAATACCCTGAAGAAATTCTTCAAAGGAACAGTTTCCATAGTGACAAGTGACAATAAATTTCAGCACACTATATAAATGTTTCCTCCAAATTCCACTTACCAAAGGCGCTTCCCTCCCCGGCAACGGTGCCAGAAAAGAGTCTTGATGACCCACAAGTATAGGGGATCAATCGTAGTTCTTTTGATAAGTAAGAGTGTCGAACCCAACGAGGAGCAGAAGGCTCTGATAAACAGTTTTCAACAAGGTAATAACTACAAGCACTGAAAGTAGCGGTAACAAGTGATGGTGTAGTGAGGTGAAACGTAGCAGGTGAAAAGTAACAAGTAACAAGTAACAAGTAATAGAAATGGTGCAGCAAAGTGGCCCAATCCCTATTGTCGCAAGGGACAAGCCTGAACAAAGTCTTATAGGAGGAAAAACGCTCCCGAGGACACACAGGAATTTCTGTCATGCTAGTTTCATCATGTTCATATGATTGGTGTTCGTTACTTTGATAGTTTGATATGTGGGTGGACCGGCGCTTGGGTACTGCTCTGACATGGACAAGCATCCCACTTCTGATTAACCCCTCTCGCAAGCATCTGCAACTACGAAAGAAGAATTAAGACAATGTTTAACCATAGCATTAAACTAGTAGATCCAAATTAGCCCCTTACGAAGCAACGCATAGACTGGGCATTAAGCTTCTGTCACTCTAGAAACCCATCATCTACTTACTACTCCCCAATGCCTTCCTCTAGGCCCAAATATGGTAAAGTGTTATGTAGTCGACGTTCACATAATACCACTAGAGGAAAAGACAACATACAGCATATCAAAATACCAAACGAATACCAAATTCACATGACTATTATTAGCATGACTTATCCCATGTCCTCACGAACAAAAGTAACTACTCACACAGCATAATCATATTCATGACCAGAGAGGTAATGAGTAGCATCAAGGATCTGAACATAAACTCTTCCACCAAGTAATCCAACTAGCATCAACTACAAAGAGTAATCAACACTACTAGCAACCTTACAAGTACCAATCGGAGTCGCGAGATGGAGATTGGTTACAAGTGATGAACTAGGGTTTGGAGATGAGATGGTGCTAATGAAGATGTTGATGGAGACAAGTCCCCTCCGATGAGAGGAGTGTTGGTGATGACGATGGCGACGATTTCCCCCTCCGGGAGGGAAGTTTCCCCAGCCGGATCATCCTGCCGGAGCTCTAGATTGGTTCTGCTCAAGTTCCGTCTCGTGGCGGTGGAAAATCCACGAAAAAGCTTTGCCCTGATTTTTTTCGGACGAAACCCTTCATATTGCAGAAGTGGGGGGCCAGTGGGCCACCAGGGTGCCCACAAGCCCTGTAGCCACGGCCAGGGAGCAGGCCGCGGCTACCAGGCTTGTGGGCCCCTGGCAGCTACCCTCTGGCACTTCTTTAGCCCAGTATTTTTTATATATTCCCAAAAAATTCCACATTGATTTTCACGGCATTCGGAGTTGCGCAGAATAGAGGACTCAGACTTGCTCCTTTTCCAATCCAGAATTCCAGCTGTCGGTATTCTCCGTCTTCAAATAAACCTTGCAAAATAAGAGAGAAAAGGAATAAGTATGGTACCACAAATTATAATAACAGTCCAAAAAGTGATAAAAATCAACATGAAAGCATGATGCAAAATGGACGTATCAACCGCCACCGTCAACCTTAAGTTAGCAACTTTCACCTTTAGCTCACAATGTCTGCTCTCAGTGATATCATCCACTGGGTAGTGATGAGGAGGACTTGTCGTCGGTGCATCATCACCATCATCCTGGAGCTGCGTGGAAGCGACACTGCTTTTCCGATTCGGTGCAGCTTCTATCATGAGCTGCTGAGATTGGTCACTACCTTGCTATCTCTCGATTTGATCTTGTTGCAGCCGCTTTACTGCTTCTTCTATATTACGCAGCCGATATCCAGCAGCTGCTTTCTCAGCTGTCTCCTTTTCCTTTCTCCTCTGATGGCTTCTATCGGTAAATCTCTTTCTTTCCTCGAAAAACGCAAGCGTCCACGGCGGGGAGCATGGTAAGCCTCGTGCTCGCCCTTTGTGTTCCTTATTCCCAAGGGCGCGTGTGAGCTTGTCGTTCTCTCTATCGGGAACGAACACTTTCTCTTCAACATCCTGTACTGCACGTCTAATCTCCTTGATGGGTAGGGGGTTATCCGTGTGTCTTTGGTTATATATTGCCTTTCCTTCTTTGTCCAACATGCCCCTCATGCCCGTAAAACCAATTTCTTCCTCGTGGGAGCCATCTTAAGGGCTCTGGAGTGAAAAAAAATTCCAGATATGATGCCTCAAGTGCTTCCCACTTAGCCATCTTAGCGACGTAGCCACCAGACCCCATAATGTAGTGGTACTTCTTCTTGCCTCCATTCGTCTTATTTTTTTCAGACTTTTTCAAGACGTCCTCCGATTTCTTGTACGTCACAAATTCAGCCCAGTAGTCTTTTATCTTCTCATAGCCGTGATCGAAATATGGAGTCTTCTCTTTTAAGATAAATTCGTTGTGCAATCTTTTTTTCTAGCCCATGAATAGATCGGACATCTTCTTAAGAGCCCACTCCTTGACTTTTTCCTCTAGGGCCTCTTTTCGCCTATTCATTTCCTCCTCATTTGGCTCCTCCTCATCTGGATCCACCTCTGGCGCCGGCAGGGTGAAATTAAGCATGAGCTTTCTCCAAAGGTTTTCTTTGGCTGCTGTGCCGACATATGAGACTCCTTCCTGATCCCTTGGCTTAATCCATTCTCGAATGGTGATAGGGACGTGGTCCCTAACAACAACTCTGCATGCCTTCACAAACTTCTGCTTTACATCTGCGGGAGCAATTGGTTTCCCGGCATGTGAGACTATTTCGATCATGTACCTCTGACCGTCATCCAGCTTCTTGGTTGGGCCTCGTTTCCTACGTACTGAAGTTTTGCTCGATCCGGGGGGCTAAAAGAAAGAGCGTTAATATATGTATACATATAGCAGAGGATTAATTTATTAATATATATATATGCACCTCGATGGAGCGGTCGGCTTCTCCCTCTTCGGCTTCTTCCTCATTGGAATCGCTGATTCCTCCCTCGCCCGAGGCGCGGGCGTCTACCTCACCGGAACTTCTCCCTTGTGTGTTGAGAGACTCATCTCCCTTGCCGGACTCGTTCAGAAACTCATTGGTGACATTGATACGTCTCCAATGTATCCATAATTTTTGATGGTTTCATGCTATTATCTTGTCAAACTTTGGATGTTTTGTATGCCTTTTATATATATTTTGGGACTAACTTATTAACTCAGTGCCAAGAGCCAGTTCCTGTTTTTCCATGTTTTTGACCCCTTTCAGAGGAGGATTTTGAACTGAGTCCAAACGGAATGAAACTGCCAAAAATATTTTTTCCGGAACAGAAAAAGATCGGGAAGCCGGAGAATCAGGGCAGGGGCCACCAGGGACCCCACAAGCCCTGATGGCGCGGCCAAGGGGGGCTCGCGGCCCCTTGGCTTGTGGGCTCCCTGAGGCTCCTTTGCCCTAGGTTTTGCGCCTATATATTCCCTAAAATGCCATAAAAAATCAGGAGATCATCGAAAGTACTTTTCTGCCGCCGCAAGCTTCTGTCTCCACAAGATCCCATCTGGGGCACGTTTTGGTGCCCTGCCGGAGGGGGGATTCGGATACGGAGGGCTTCTTCATCAACACCATGACCTCTCCGATGATGTGTGAGTAGTTCACAATAGACCTACGGTTCCATAACTAGTAACTAGATGGCTTTTTCTCTCTCTTGGATCTTCAATACAAAGTTCTCCATGATCTTCATGGAGATCTATCCGATGTAATCTTCTTTTGCGGTGTGTTTGTCGAGACCCGATGAATTGTGGACTTATGATCAGATTATCTATGAATCTTATTTGAGTTTCTTCTGATCTCTCTTATGCATGATTTCATATCCTTGTAATTCTCTTTGAGTTGTGGGTTTTGTTTGGCCAACTAGATCTATGATTCTTGCAATGGGAGAAGTGCTTGGTTTTGGGTTCATACCGTGCGGTGACCTCACCTAGTGACAGAAGGGGTAGCGAGGCACACATGGTGTTGTTGCCATCAAGGGTAAAAAGATGGGGTTTTCATCATTAGTTTGAGTTTATCCCTCTACATCATGTCATCTTGCTTAAGGCGTTACTTTGTTCGTCATGAACTCAATACACTAGATGCATGCTGGACAGCGGTCGATGTGTGGAGTAATAGTAGTAGATGCAGAAAGTATCGGTCTACTTGTCTCAGACGTGATGCCTATATGTATGATCATTGCCTTAGATATCGTCATGACTTTGCGCGGTTCTATCAATTGCTCGACAGTAATTTGTTCACCCACCGTGATATTTGCTATTTTGAGAGAAGCCTCTAGTGAACACTATTGCCCCCGGGTCTACTCGACACCATATTTTCAGCCTTACACTTTTTACTTTGTTGCACTTTCTGCCTTCAGATCTCACTTGGCGATCAATCTTGAAGGGATTGACAACCCCTTTAAAGCGTTGGGTGCAAACTCTTTTGTGTTTGCGCACGTACTCTGGACTTGACGAGATTCTCCTACTGGATTGATACCTTGGTTCACAAACTGAGGGAATTACTTACTGCTCCTGTGTTGCATCACCCTTTCCTCTTCAAGGGAGAAACCAACGCAAGAAAGTCTCCGTCAACTGTCAATTTTTGGCGCTGTTGTTTGAGAAGTAGCAGACATCGACATCGCCAACTAAAATATCATCCCCGCGGATGACGCCATGCATCACGTCTTCCTGATATTCGTCTCTACTGTGTGGATCCATAGTATCTACAAATTAATTAAACATAAAAAACTACATTAACTAACAACTAAAACTATATATATATATACATCGAATAATCCACTTAATTAATGCATCATAGAATAATCCACTTCATATTATCGAATATATAATATGGAATACATAAATAATACATCTCTCGAATACAGTAATACATCGAATAATAATGACTGATCAGTCAACAAAGAGCCGTCGTACTACTGAGGTGCGGGCGGTGGACACCCAAAGAGCAGGGACCATCACCGGATCATAGCTCCGGTGAGATCCCCAAAGAACCTACCAGGTCCAGTCGAACCTCGCATCCAACGCCTCCATGTAGCGACGGACGTGCTCATCGTCCTCCCTGACACGGCAACGTACCTTCTCCTCGGGGGTCGGCACCCTCTACACCCTCTGTGGCCCCGCGACCGCCACCAAAGAAGCTCCGGGTCGACGACGGGAGCCTGATTCCTCACCAAGCTGCGCGCCCCGAAAGGTAACTCCTCCCAGTGCCAGCCCGGCGGAGCCCAGTCCGCACACGCTGGCGCATATCAAGCAGGTGGCCGCCACCGAGTCGACGACGAAGATGCTGGCCGGGCATCGTATGTCCTACTATTTAAATTCCTACTGTTTAATAAAATTTTCTAAATTTGTACTCTCCTTCCATTCCAAAATATAAGAACTTTTAAAGATTTCATCAAAAAACTACATACGGAGCAAAATGAGTGAACATATACTCTAAAGTATGTCTATATATATACATTCGTATATGTAGTCCACTAATGGAACCTCTCTAAAAAGACTTATATTTAGGAACGGAGGGAGTAATTAATTGCAAATACATAACAAACTTTTTCAAATGTCAAAATTCTCATCAAACTTTTGCAAAATAAACTAAACAACTAAAAAACTAAATTAACTAAAACAATTAATATGAAACACTTAATTACCAAAAACAATATATGGACACACTTAATTAACTAAAACAATATGAACACTTATAATTACCTAAAACAATAATCCTAATTTTCTATTTTACTATCTAATTAACTAATTTTATTTCTTAACCCTAAATTTTTTAGAGCTAGTGTTTCGGGGAGTGTCTGTGTACGTGTCCATGTGTTTGTACCTGTGTGTACGTACGGCATCGGCGGATCGAACATCGGAGATGGACGGGGTGTGGCAGGGCTTCTACGCCGGAGATGGATCGGGCATCTCCGGTGGTAGATAGGTGGGGGATGGGCTCGGGGAGGGGCAGCCATGGCGGCAATGGCCGGCGCGTGGTCGAGCTCGTCGGCCGCGGCGCCTCACGGGGAGAGGTAGAAGAGGGTCGGTGGCTCACCTCGGGGGAGAAGAGGCCCGCGCGAAGATCTGATGCCGGCGAGGAGGACGACGGGCGTCGGCGATGGCGACAGCGAGGCGGACGTCGGGGCAGCCTGGCGGCGTCGAGCTCGTCGTTGCTTGCGGTGCGCAAGAAGGAAGAAAACGAAACTGGCGATGGTGGGGGTTGGAAAAATTGAAGTCCCGCTTATATAGGACGGTATTTAGCCCCGGGTCGTGGGAAGAACCGGGACTAAAGACCACCCTTTAGTCCCGGTTCTTCCCACTACCCGGGCTAAAGGTAGTTTTCGGCACGCGAGGAGGCGGGAAGGCCAGGCGCTGTAGCTCCGGGTCGGGGCTAGACCCAGGACTAAAGCGGGTCTTCAGTCTCGGTTCTAGCCATGACCCGGGGCTAAAGCCGCTCGGCTGGCTGCGCGATATGTTTAGTCCCACCTAGCCGAGCGAGGGGCGCTCGCACTAGTTTATAAGCCCCGCCGCAGCATCTCCATCGAGCTCCTCTCTAAAGTAGGCCTTCGGGCCTATATGTCCTCTCGTTGCCTGTTGGGCCTATATTGGGCTCGCGGGCCTGCATCCTCGCCCACCCGTCGGATAGGGTTTCTAGTCGTATGCAGGCCGTGATGGCCCAATAGGCGGCATTTTTTTTACTTTAATAATTTTTCTCTTTTATTTTTGTTTTCTATTTAAGATTTTAACAAAGGGATTTCATTCTTTTGAACTTATTTGAACTCCATACTTTTTGTGTGTTCAAAATGCACCATTCAAAGGCACATCACAAATTTTCAACAATTTCTGACTTCATTTGATATTTTTCGTGCATTTACTTAATTTTTTAGCGAGTTGACCCTAAATTGAAAAGCACTACAAATGAACTATGGAAATGTTGAAAGTTGGCATGGTATCATCATTTCACCCACATAGCATGTGATAAAATGTTGAGAGGGTTATGACAAAAACTCGATGCACTTCGCGTACAAAACGGACAATCTCTCTCGAAGGATGAGGGTTTCGAACGATAACTCATCTGTTACAAAGGGATTTCATTCTTTTGAACTTGTTTGAACTCCATACTTTTTGTGTGTTCAAAATGCACCATTCAAAGGCACATCACAAATTTTCAACAATTTGTGACTTCATTTGATATTTTTCGTGCATTTACTTATTATTTTTTAGCTTGTTGACCCTGAAATAGAAAAGCACTACAAATGAACTCTGAAAATGTTGAAAGTTGGCATGGTATCATCATTTCACCCACATAGCATGTGATAAAAAGTGGAGAGGGTTACGAAAAAAACTGGATGCACTTCGTGTACAAAACGGACAATCTCTCTCGAAGTATCACGGTTTCGAACGATAACTCATCTATTACAAAGGGATTTCATTCTTTTGAACTTATTTGAACTCCATAGTTTTTGTGTGTTCAAAATGCACCATTCAAAGGCACATCACAAATTTTCAACAATTTCTCACTTCATTTGATATTTTTCGTGCATTTACTTATTTTTTTAGCTAGTTGACCCTGAAATTGAAAAGCACTACAAATGATCTCTGAAAATGTTGAAAGTTGGCATGATATCATAATTTCACCCACATAGCATGTGATAAAAAGTTGAGAGCGTTACGATAAAAACCGGATGCACTTCGTGTACAGAAGGACAATCTCTCTCAAAGTATCATGGTTTCGAACGATAACTCATGTGCTACGAAGGGATTTCATTCTTTTGAACTTATTTGAACTCCATACTTTTTGTGTGTTAAAAATGCACCATTCAAAGGCACATCACAAATTTTCAACAATTTATGACGTCATTTGATATTTTTCGTGCATTTACTTATTTTTTTAGCTAGTTGACCCTAAAATTGAAAAGCACTACAAATGAACTCTGAAAATGTTGAAAGTTGGCATGCTATCATCATTGCACCCACATAGCATGTGATAAAAACTTGAGAGGGTTACGACAAAAACTGGAGGCACTTCGTGTACAAAACGGACAATCTCTCTCGAAGTATGAGGGTTTCAAACTGTAACTCGTGTGTTACCAATGGATTGAATTCTTTTGAACTTATTTGAACTCCATACTTTTTGTGTGTTCAAAATGCACCATTAAAAGGCACATCACAAATTTTCAACAATTTCTGACTTCATTTGATATTTTCCGTGCATTTACTTAAATTGTTTAGCTAGTTGACCCTGAAATTGAAAAACACTACAAATGAAGTGTGAAAATGTTGAAAGTTGGCATGGTATCATCATTTCACCCACATAGCATGTGATAAAAAGTTGAGAGGGTTACGATAAAAACTGGATGCACTTCGTGTACAAAACGGACAATCTCTCTCGAAGTATCAGGGATTCGAACTATAACTTATCTGTCACAAAGGGATTTCAATCTTGTGAACTTATTTGAACTCCATGATTTTTGTGTGTTCAAAATGCACCATTCAAAGGCACATCACAAATTTTCAACAATTTCTGACTTCATTTGATATTTTTCATGCATTTACTCAATTTTTTTAGCTAGTTGACCCTGAAATTGAAAAGCACTACAAATGAACTCTGAAAATGTTGAAAGTTGGCATGGTATTATCATTTCACCCAGATAGCATGTGATAAAAACTTGAGAGGGTTACGACAAAAACTGGATGAACTTTGTGTACAAAACGGACAATCTCTCTTGAAGTATCACGGTTTCGAACTATAACTCATTTGTTACAAAGGGATTTCATTCTTTTGAACCTCTTTGAACTCCATACTGTTTGTGTGTTCAAAATGCACCATTCAAAGGCACATCACAAATTTTCAACAATTTCTAACTTCATTTGATATTTTTCGTGCATTTACTTATTTTTTTGAGATAGTTGACCATGAAATTGAAAAGCACTACAAATGAACTCTGAAAATGTTGAAAGTTGGCATGGTATCATCGTTTCATCCACATAGCATGCGATAAAAGGTTGAGAGGGTTACGACAAAAACTGGATGCACTTCGTGTACAAAACGGACAATCTCTCTCTAAGTTTAATACATTAGTACACATCACATAAAGTTTAATATATTACATAGATTTATATTTCGATCCCTTGCCTATGATGGCTTTGGCCGTAACCATGGATCATCTTCATTATTTAACGGGATGCTTGGGTCAATTCTCACTATGAAGGGCGGAATTTCATCAAACTTATTATAATTTCCTCACATGTCTCTCTTGTCCTCGATCCCCACGATGTTTCTTTTCCCTGGAAGAAATATGTGACGCTTTGGCTCATCGTCTGATGTATTCATTTGCTTATTTTTCTTTTTCCGGTCTGGAGGACATGTCTTTCACGTAGAAAACCTGAGCCACATCATTGGCTAGGACGAATGGCTCGTTTATGTAACCAAGATTCTTGTGATCAACTGTTGTCATTCTGTACAAGTGGTCTACCTTTACCCCTTCTCCATTCATGTTCACCCAACTACACCGAAACAAAGGGACCTCCAAACTAGGTCCGTAGTCAAGTTCCCATATATCCTCTATGTAACCATAGTATGTGTCCTTTGCCCATTATCGTCCATGGCATCATAGCGGACACCACTTTTTTGGTTGGTGCTCTTTTTACCTTGGGCGGTCGTGTAAAAAGTATTCCCGTTTATCTTGTACCCTTGGAAATGTAATACAGTCGAAGAAGGTGACGCGGCCAACAAGTAGAGTTGATCTCCAATAGTGTTTTCATTCATGAGACGTGCTCGCAACCAACTGCCAAAAGTATCCATGTGTTTTTCTTCAATCCACGAGATAGCCTTCCCCGGGAACTAGGAGCGTACAAAATTCTTGTGCTCCTCGATATACGAAGCCACGAAGGTGGAACTTTTTAGAACTATGTAGTGTGCTTGACTAAAAGAATGCCCGTCCCTACATATCACTGCTTTCTTCCCTAGTGTGCCTTTTCCACTCAGTCTCCCCTCATGCCACGATTCAGGAATTCCAATCGGCTTAAGGTCAGAAGAATGTCTACACAGAACCTAATGACCTCCTGTGTCCCATAGCCCTTGGAGATGCTTCCTTCTGGCCTAGCATGGTTATGAACATATTTCTTTAAGACTCCCATGAAACTCTTGAAGGGGAACATATTGTGTAGAAATACAGGACCGAGAATGGAAATCTCGTCGACTAGGTGAACTAGGAGATGCGTCATAATATTGAAGAAGGACAGGGGGAACACCAACTCAAAACTGACAAGACATTGGACCACATCCTTCTGTAACCGTTCCAGATGTTCTCGATCGATTACCTTCTGAGATATTGCATTGAGTAATGCACATAGCTTCACAATGGGTAATCGTACATTTTCCGGTAGAAGACCCCTCAATGCAACCGGAAGCAAGTGCATCATAATCACGTGGCAATCGTGAGACTTCAAGTTCTGGAATTTTTTTTCTCTACCATATTTATTATTCCCTTTATATTAGACGAGAAGCCAGCGGGGACCTTCATACTGCTCAGACATTCAAAAAAGATTTCCTTCTCTGCTTTGCTAAGAGCGTAGCTGCTTAAGTATTGACGCCCTTTATCAGTCTTCTTGTCGTATGGGTCTTTCATATGTTGCTCCTCCTCCCGTGCTTCTGTTTTATCTTTTGTCTTCCCATACACGCCCAGGAAGCCTAGCAGGTTCATGCAAAGATCCTTCGTCACGTGCATCACATCGATTGAAGACCGGACCTCTAGGTGTTTCCAATAGGGTAGCTCCCAAAATAAAGATATCTTTTTCCACATGGGCACGTGTCCGGTAACGTCGTCTTTCGGAACAGATTGACCACCAGGACCCTTTCCAAAGATTACTATTTGATCCAAATCCTTGACCATAGCCAATAGCTCATCACCAGTAGGGAGGTTAGGCTTCTTCCGGCGATCTGCCTCACCGTTGAAATGCTTGCCTTTCTTTCTTACTTGATGATTGGTCGGTAGAAATTGATGACACCCCAGGTAGACAACCTTCTTAGATTTTTCCAAATATGTACCTTTAGTCTTATCTAAACAGTGCGTGCATGCATTGTATCCCTTGTTTGACTGTCCTGAAATGTTACTAAGAGCAGGCCAATCATTGATGGTTACGAACAACAATGCTCGTAGGTCAAATTCCTGTTGTTTGTGCTCATCGCACACACGTACATGTGGTTTGGCCCACAACTGCAAAAGTTCATCAACTAATGGCCTTAGGTACACATCAATGTCGTTGATGGGTTCCTTCGGTCCTTGGATGAGCACTGGCATCATAATGAACTTCCGCTTCATGCACAACCAAGGAGGAAGGTTGTAGATACATAGAGTCACGGGCCAGGTGTTGTGAGTGCAGCTCTGCTCCCCAAAAGGATTCATGTCGTCTGTACTTATACCAAGCCATAAGTTCCTTGGGTCATCTGCAAAGTCCGGCCACTCCCTCTCGATTTTCCTCCACTGCGACCCATCTGCGAGGTGTGTCAACTTTTCCCGTCTTTCTTACGCTCATCTTTGTGCCATCGCATCAACTTGGCATGCTCATTGTTTTGAACACACATTTCAACCGTGGTATTATAGGAGCATACTACGTAACCTTAGCATGAACCTTCTTCCTGGGGGGCTCATCATCGCCCTCAACATCACCAGGGTCATCCTGCCTGATCTTGTACCGACTTGCAGTGCATACCGGGCATTTACCCATATTCTCGTACTTCTCACCACGGTACAGGATGCAGTCATTAATGCATGCATGTATGTTCTGCACATCTCATCGAAGAGGGCAGATAGCCTTCTTTGCTTCGTACGTAGTCTCGGGCAATTCGTTATCCTTTGGAAGCTTCGGCTTCAATATTTTCAGTAACTTCTCAAATCCCTTGTCAGATAAACCAGTTTCTGCCTTCCATTTCAACAGTTCCAGTGTGGTACCGAGCTTTGTGCTGCCATCTTTGCAATTTGGGCACAACAACTTTTTATGATCCTTTAGCATGGCCTCCAACTTCAGCTTCTCCTTTTCTATATCACATTCTCTCTTTGCACCAGAAATGACCCGACCAAGACTATCAGCGGGCTCATCTGATGTCGGTTGTTCTTCAGCTCCTTCTTCTTCATTGTCTTCCATTGTAGTATCACCGTGTTCTTCAGTGAACATATGATAGTTGTCATCATCATCTTCTTCTTCATTGTCTTCCATCGTAACCCCTCTTTTTCCGTGCATGGTCCAACAATAATATGTGGGCATGAAACCTCTCTGAAGCAAGTGGAGATGAATGACTTTCGAGCTAGAGTACTCCTTACCGTTTCGACAACCAACACATGGGCAAGGCATAAAATTATCCACTTTGTTTGCCTTAGCCACATCGATAAATTTATGCAGGCCTGCAATAAATTCAGAACTGCGTCGTTCGCCGTACATCCATCTTTTCCGTGTATCGATCTGGCATCATACATGAAAAGTGAAATGACCACCGTACATTGACACATGCAATATTTTTCTATCAATTACACATGAAGAAGGTTGCTAACCTCGGTCGAGGATACCATTTCATGTGAACTTTAGTGTGACTCGAGCATTAATTAGTCACGGTTCGTAATGTACTCCGAAGTGCGCCGGTCATCGTACATCCATTAGCGGTTCATCTCTATTATGAAATTAAGTATATCAAAAAAACCATTGCAGAACATCATGAATAAAGAAATGACCAAATTAATACAAGTTCATCATCACATTAAAACCAAAGCTCAGTAGTGACCAAACGTTATTATTTTAAAAATAAATACATAAAGTTCTCTCATAAAACAACATACGACTATGTAAAACATTTAAATGCAACAACAAATGCGATCAAAATCGCAACGAAGGTAACAATTGACCCAACAGCATAATGATACCAAGCCTCTTTGTCAATGGCATATTTTCTAATGTTCCTAATCTTCAAGCGCATTTCATCCATCTTCGAGCGCATTGCATCCATCTTCAAGCGTTATGCATCCATCTTCAACAACATCGCATCGATCTTCATCTTGCGATCATCGATGACATCGGCGACATGCAACTCCGGTTCCATATTCTTGTCCTCAATTATTTTCAATTTTTCCTTCAAGTATTTGTTTTCTTTTTCAACCAAATTTAACTTCTCGAGAAGAATTTCTATGTGGGTTGGAATTTCCGGTACACATACCTCCTAGATTAAAAAATATATGTCATGTTGGTCGTCATAATTGTCATAAACAATAAATAAAACAAATCTATACCTATACTAATTAGAGACTCTCCAGAAATTACCACGTTAATTAGAAATTACCGGCCGTTCATCTCATGGGACCGAGTTATAACGGTGTAGATCAACGGACGTAATCCTTGTGATCGAAGAAAAAAAAGTAGGATAGCTTTAAAAAACAAAACCAGGGTATATTAGTCATTAACAATTGAATATGTCCCATGATGATCTATTCCACCGAGGAACATAAGCCTCTTCTAGAAAACCTAGAGCCATCCTCTTTGTGCCATCCTCAACTTTGAAGTTTCATACTCGACGACCTAGAGATAGACGTGCAGCCTCGACTAGATGGTGTGCCATGCGGGATTGCATGCTGGCCATTCTCATCGTGAGCTAGTCTGACTCCATGATGTTGGCATCCACTAATCTGAAGGCCTCTAAATGGTACTACATGCAAAGCTGCACGGCGACGGTGCTGGCGCAAGAGCACGTACATGCTTGACTTTGTTGGGACACCGATGTATACGATCTTGCTTTGAGGTAGGCCACACATGCTTGGCTTTTTTTCTTGAGAAAAATACATGCACGACTTGATTTTTTGGGAGACCTCTATAAACCCTAGCGCCTTCCTCTTCTGCCAGCCTCAACTTGAAAATTTCATACTGGACGGCCTTGAGGAAGACTTGGAGCCTCATAAGGTTTATAAGGTTGAAAATTTCATAAGGTTTTTTTTGTGTCATCCCTACTAGGGAAAAGGGGAAACTTTACTACATGTAAAATTTCCAAATATGATGTTGACCTATTCTGATTCTATAATTATGATTTTCTTATTGATAGTTGATCGAACAATGAAATTACGTAATACTCCTTTTGTAAACTAATATAAGAACATTTAGATCACTACTTTAGTGATCTAAACACTCTTATATTAGTTTACAGAGGAAGTACAATATTGTATATGTATAGTATCTGTTGTTAACTGAATTTGACTGGCTTCCTTCGTTGTATGCAACTATGACTATGTTGAAGATTTGTGCTAGAGATTTTGACATCACATAAATGTAGTTGTTCTCTTGTCTATGTTTGAACTTACTAGGAAAATTCTTTGTTTGAATCTTCACACGTACATGTTTATTTCTAAATCATATTTCTGTTTGTACAATCTAGAGGACTTCTTGTACTCTACTCAATGGTTAAAACTTTTGGCACATAATGTAATTGCTTGATGTTGGTAGACCTCAGTGACCGCACATTTAAAGTGAAGATTTAGCATCCTAGATCGCTTCTATTTGTTCTGCAAATCACTAAAGATTAGGTCACTTATATAATGAAGTTTATCATATAAATCTAGCCGTTCGGGAGTTTTATCAAATTATATTCCTCTATACATGTTTTATTCCACGCAAAGAATATTACGTCAAGGAACATACAAGCTATTAGTAAAACCAAAAATACTAAGCCTGGGTTTGTCACCGTGGATTCTCATGCTCCCATTTCCCCCCTACAAGATTATGTCTATATTAGCATTTCTTTGAACCACTCTTTTTCATACGTCGATTGTTAGTTCCTTACACCTCATTATACAATAGACAAATCAAAACACAATTTATCCACTTTTAACTGAGCCTAATAGAACACAAGAGTGTTTTAAAAATCCCTAGATGCATATTATTGTATAGTTACGAAGGATTTAGGAAATACTATTTAAAATTGCTATATATTGTATAATTTTGAGTAAATTTACTTTCCTATGCATATTTCCCATTCCCAAAAATTGCAAGTAGAGTCAAATCTTCCCATGAACTTTTACCAAGTATAGTTATGTATAATGCTAGCCCGCGCGGATGCACCGGTTGACGACTAGTAGTTATAAAAGATAATATATATACCACATCTGAATCATAGACAGGACGAGGGCCGACGAAGGCGGATACCAAAACGATCGTACTATATAACAACAAAAAATAATAAACTAAGTAATTTATACAAGTATGTATCTAAATCATACAAGTAAGAATTTTTTTTTCTTTTAAAAAGAAGACAAGAACAAGAGGCTCACCACGGTGGTGCTCACGACGAGATCGGCACGGGGCGATCAACAATGGTGAGGACGGGCACGGGACGACACCCTACACATGTGCAGACTCTAAGAAGTTAATTTGAGCATTTCAAATGAGCTAAACTAGCAGTGACACATGAAAGGATGAAGTAGCTAACCTTATAAAACACTTGTGGAGTTGGTGCATGCTATTCCACAGACAACAGCGCCACAAGTTGACACGTTGACAGAGGCTGGGCTTGCGTTGGTTTTTCCCTTGAAGAGGAAAGGGTGATGCAGCACAGGAGCAGCAAGTATTTCCCTCAGTTTGAGAACCAAGGTATCGATCCAGAAGGAGGGTCTCGTCAAGTCCAGAGTACCTGCGGAAACACAAACAAGCTTGCACCCAACGCTTCAAAGGGGTTGTCAATCCCTTCAAGATTGTTTGCAAAGTGAGATCTGAAGGCGGAAAGTGCAACGAAGTAAAAAGTGTAAGGCTGAAAATATGGTGTGGAGTAGACCCTGGGGGGCATAGTGTTCACTAGAGTATTCTCTCAAATTAGCAAGTATTACGGTGGGTGAACAAATTACCGTCGAGCAATTGATAGAACTGCGCAAAGTAATGACGATATCTAAGGCAATGATCATGCATATAGGCATCACGTCCGAGACAAGTAGACCGATACTTTTTGCATCTACTACTATTGCTCCACACATCGACCGCTATCCAGCATGCATCTAGTGTATTGAGTTCATGACGAACAGAGTAACGCTTTAAGCAAGATGACATGATGTAGAGGGATAATCTCAAACCAATTATGAAAACCCCATCTTTTTACCCTTGATGGCAACAACACGATGCGTGCCTTGCTACCCCTTCTGTCACTGGGTGAGGTCACCACACGGTATGAACCCAAAACCAAGAACTTCTCCCATTGCAAGAATCATAGATCTAGTTGGCCAGACAAAACCCACAACTCGAAGAGAATTACAAGGATATGAAATCATGCATAAGAGAGATCAGAAGAAACTCAAATAAGATTCATAGATAATCTGATCATAAATCCACAATTCATCGGATCTCGACAAACACACCGCAAAGGAAGATTACATCGGATAGATCTCCATGAAGATCATGGAGAACTTTGTATTGAAGATCCAAGAGAGAGAAGAAGCCATCTAGTTACTAGTTATATGGTGAACTACTCACGCATCATCGGAGAGGTCATGGTGTTGATGGATAAGCCCTCCATATCCGAATCCCCCCTCCGGCAGGGCACCAGGACGTGCCCCAGATGGGATCTTGCGGAGACAGAAGCTTGCGGCGGCGGAAAAGCGATTGCGATGATCTCCTGATTTTTTCTGGAATTTATGGGATTATATAGGCGAAAGACCTAGGTGAGGGGACCTCCAGGGGGCCCACAAGCCTGGATGGCGCCCCCTTGGCCATGGGGTGGGGGCTTGTGGGGCCCCTGAGGCTCCTTTGGCTTGGCTCCCAAGTTCTCCGATCTTCTTCCGTTCCAAAAAAAAAATCTTGTCGGGGATTTTCTTCCGTTTGGACTCCGTTTCAAAATCTCCTCTGAAAGGGGTCAAAAACATGGAAAAAGCAGGAACTGGCACTTGGCACTGAGTTAATAAGTTAGTCCCAAAAAATATATAAAAGGCATACAAAACATCCAAAGTTTGACAAGATAATAGGATGAATTACAGATACGTTGGAGACGTATCAGTGGACGGCCAAACGTAGACAAATATTGAGGAAAATGGAGTTTGGAGAGGAGAAAGCTTAACTAGTGTGGCTCAGACATTTCATCGAACACGTCAAGTGCATGAACTAGAGTGGCAAGGGTGGCATATGGCATGGGCACACTTCAGCCAAAAACAAAGGAGAGTGTGGGCAAGGGCGACGGTATATATAGGCAGAACTTTAGTCCCGTTTTTTCTCTAAAACCGGGACTAATAGCCTGCACTTTAGTCCCGGTTCGTGCCACAAACCGGGACTAATGATCCGCGGCACGCCACCTCGCAGTCGGTGGATCTTTAGTCCCGGGTTTTTCCCTGAACCGGGACTAATGAGGTGAACCAAACCGGGACCAATGCCCCGGCAAACCGAACCGGGACCAATGCCTCGCATTGGTTCCGGTTTTGGTTTGAACCGGGACTAATGGTCTTTCGGCCCTCGGCCGAAAGACCCTTTTTCTACTAGTAATATCACAGAGGTCGGGACGATGAGGACTGGTAAAGGTGAGTGTTGTTGCACCGAGCGTGCGCGTGTACCTGGCTCTGTTTCGTAGGTCAGGTGCTACATGTGTTTTTTACAGTAGTTGATTAGCATTGCATGCATGTTAATTACATTATTTATTGGGACTGTCTAATTAACATTCGGCTGAAAATTATTTGGGTTTTAGCCGGATATTTCAGCCAACTAGAATGTGACAGTTGTCCTCTGTGCCTTGTATGTCCCATTCATTTAAACAAACCGCACCGATCAAACAGAAATTTAACGGGTCCATCCCCCTCCTTCTCCAACCCGGATAGAAAAGCAACAAAATGATGGAATTTCATCCATGTTCCGAGACACAAACTTGAAGAAGATCATGGCTAAAGAAGCAAAAGGATTCACGGGTAAACACCCCTTCATTTGCATTCACACGAGTAAAACATATCTCTCTCATAATTGTGTACATCTGAAAGAAACAACTATGTGTATCAAAAAAGGCTCTTATTCCATTTTATATATAAAGCACTGACTATAGAAGCACACTTATACAAACACATGCCAGCACCGCACACAACAGACACCCAAGGCAAGATACAAAAGTACAAGCATCTCCACACCACTCAACGACTACCAAGCAACATGAATCGCTTGGAGACAACGGGGACCTCCATCACGAGTAATTCTCCGAGCAGAGGCGAGGCGGATATCAACGGATCAAGGACTCCAAGACGGTGCCACTAGAAGGGCACGACCATGTGTAGCCGCCACTTTCCGATCCCGAAGATCAAGTTTTCACCCGGAGCATCACGAAGGAGTGGGAACACCACGACGGAGCCTTCATGAATGTCGGTGTTTACTCACAACATCAGCCATGCGTAGGCTAAACATGAGTGGTGAGAACCGTAAGGACACCGGCGGGCTCAGGGAACGGGATTGGTACAAGTGAGAGTGACACACGATGTACCCAGGTTCACGGCTCTCCGTGAGAGATAACACCCCTAGTCTTGCCGAAATGGTTGATGCACGAAATGGATTACAATGTGCTCCTTGAGCTGTTCGACGGAGGAGGAAGAAGGAGAAGTCGGCTCGCGTCTACCTCTCATGTATGTGTGGGTGTCTGTGCTAAGTTGCCCGACCCTCTGCATGGACGGGGATTGGGGGGTTTTATACACGAACCCACCGACCTACAATATGAATAAAAGTACATAAGAGGGACCCGCCTGGCAGCCTCGCCGACTGGCCAAGGGGCCCACAATGGTCTGGTCTTGTCGTTGGAGGGGCCCGTCGGCTGCAAGGTCCCATCTGGCCATGGGACCCGCCGGCCAGCCAATGGAGCTCTCGCGTAAGGCCGACGCACGACACGTGCAGTCCGTCCAGCATCATCTTGCGAGATTCGTCATGGGTCGTTGGTACGGCCGTCTCCACTGTTCCCACGCCAAGCTTGGTAATGGAGTGGGTGCTGACGGGCCGGTACTGTGCTGGGTTGACGGATCGGAGTCGTCCTAGGTCAGCGGCATGGCCACTAACATTATATTTGCCGTGCGCCCCAACCTTGTACCCGTGCTCACGCGTATTCACATTTAATCGTAGAGTCCCGTCACAGCCTAGGATTGGATGTGACTAGGGCTGTCTAGCCGGCTAGCGGCCTCGCTAGCCGAAATTGAAGTTGTCGTCTCGCCGCTAGCCGGCACGCGCTTCCTAGCCGGCCAGGAGGGGTTGCCATCTCGCTCCTAGCCGGCCAGGAGGAGTTGGCCGTCTGGAGGAAGCTGATGATTCCCTTTATACTTGGATGCAAAGGAGTAGGCATGATGAGCCTACCCCGGGGTTATCCCCCCGTCAGTAGTCCCCGAAACAGGGGAGGTCCGGCGCCTCAAGGCGGAGGGCCTCGCCGACTTGAGTTCCTTGTTAATGCTCTTCATGGGTCGTGATACGTCCATTTTGCATCATGTTTTCATGTTGATATTTATCGCTTCTTTGGCTGTTATTTCACTTCACGGTACTATTCTTATGCCTTTTCTCTCTTATTTTGCAAGGTTTACATGAAGAGGGAGAATACCGGCAACTGGAATTCTGGCTTGAAAGTGGAGCAAAGTTGACACACCTATTCTGCGCAACTCCAAATGCTGTGAAAATCAACGGAGATTTTTTTCCAATTTATAAAAAATACTGGGCCGAAGAAGTGCCGGAGGGGCACCAGGGGGTGCCCACAAGCCTGCACGGCACGGCCACCCCCCAGGTCGCGCCATGGGGGCTTGTGGGCAGCCCACTGTCCCACTGGCCCCCTCTTTTGCTATATGGAGGGTTTCGTCCAGGAAAAAAATAAGAAGGGAGCTTTTTCATGGTTTCTCCGCCGCCACGAGGTGGAACTTGAGCATAACCAATCTAGAGCTCCGGCAGGACGATCCTATCAGGGAAACTTCCCTCCCGAAGGGGGAAATCATCGCCATCGTCATCACCAACACTCCTCTCATCGGAGGGGACTTGTCACCATCAACATATTCATCAGCACCATCTCATCTCCAAACCCTAGTTCATCACTTGTAACCAATCTCCGTCTCGCGACTCCGTTGGTACTTGTAAGGTTGCTAGTAGTGTTGATTACTCTTTGTAGTTGATGCTAGTTGGATTACTTGGTGGAAGAGTTTATGTTCAGATCCTTGATGCTACTCATTACACCTCTGATCATGATTATGATTATGCTTTGTGAGTAGTTACTTTTGTTCCTCTGGACATGGGATAAGTCATGCTAATAATAGTCATGTGAATTTGGTATTCGTTCGGTATTTTGATATGTTGTATGTTGTCTTTCCTCTAGTGGTGTTATGTGAACGTCGACTACATAACACTTCACCATTATTTGGGCCTAGAGGAAGGCATTGGGAAGTAGTAAGTAGATTATGGGTTGCTAGAGTGACAGAAGCTTAAACCCTAGTTTATGTGTTACTTCGTAAGGGGCTGATTTGGATCCACTAGTTTAATGATATGGTTAGACTTTGTCTTAATTCTTCTTTCGTAGTTGCGGATGCTTGCGAGAGGGGTTAATCATAAGTGGGATGCTTGTCCAAGTAAGGGCAGTACCCAAGCGCCGGTCCACCCACATATCAAACTATCAAAGTAACGAACGCAAATCATATGAACATGATGAAACTAGCATGACAGAAATTGCCGTGTGTCCTCGGGAGCGTTTCCCCCTATAAGACTTTGTACAGGCTTGTCCCTTGCTACAAAAGGGATTGGGCCACTTTACTGCACCGTTGCTACTTTTGTTACTTGTTGCTTGCTATGAATCATCTCACCACACAATCACTTGTTACCGACAATTTCAATGCGTGCAGATTTTACCTTGCTGAAAACCACTTGTCAAATCCTTTTGCTCCTCGTTGGGTTCGACACACTTACTTATCGAAAGGACTACGATCGATCCCCTATACTTGTGGGTCATTAAGACTCTTTACTGGCGCTGTTGCCGGGGAGTGAAGCGCCTTTGGTAAGTTGAACTTGGTAAGGAAACATTCATATAGTGTGCTAAAATTTGTTGTGACTTGTCACTATGGATACTAATACTTTGAGGGGCTTTGGGGTATCTTCACCTCAAATGGAAGCACAAAGAATTGCTCCTCAACCTGCTGCACCTACTGAAATATTTGCTTTGAATTTCCTTTGGGTATGCTTGAGAAACTGCTGGCTAATCCTTTTATAGGAGATGGAACATCACATCCAGACTTGCATCTAATCTATGTAGATGAGGTTTGTGGTTTATTTAAGCTTGCAGGTGTGCCCGAGGATGAGGTCAAGAAGAAGGTCTTTCCTTTATCTTTGAAGTATAAGGCGTTGACATGGTATAGGCTATGTGATGATACTGGATCATGGGACTACAATTGGTTGAAATTGGAATTTCATCAAAAGTTTTATCATATGCATTTAGTACATCGTGATCGGAATTATATTTATAATTTTTGGCCTCGTGACAGAGAAAGCATCGCTCAAGCTTGGGGGAGGCTTAAATCAATGCTATATTCATGCCCCAATCTTGAGCTCTCGAGAGAAATTATCATTCAGAACTTCTATGCTCGGCTTTCTCATGATGATCGCACCATGCTTGACACTTCTTGTACCGGTTCTTTTATGAAGAGAGATATTGACTTCAAATGGAATTTATTGGAGAGAATTAAACACAACTCTAAAGATACCCCAAAAGGTATTATCATTGAATTATATGGAGAGAATTATTGGATAGAATTAAACGCAACTCTGAAGATACCCCGAAAGGTATTTATTGGAGAGAATTAAACGCAACTTTGGAGAGAATTATCATTGAAGACAACCTCATGAAAAGGAGTTGCCTAGTAGGGATGATACTATTGTCTTAGCCTCTATTGTCATGCCTCCTACTGATCCCTTAGATCAATACTTGCTTGAGCATGAAAATGATATGCATATGGATGAAAGGGATAAAATAGATAGAGTTGTCTTAGAACAATATCCTATCCTTAAGAATAACTTGCCTGTTGAACTGCTCGGGGATCCACCTCCACCAAAGGGTGATCATGTCTTCGAGCTTAAACAGTTGCCTGATACTCTTAAGTATGCCTATCTTGATGAAAAGGAGATATATCCTGTCATTATTAGTGCTAGCCTCTCGGAGCATGAAGAAAAGAAGTTACTAAAAACTCTGAGGAAGCACCGTGCTGCTATAGGATATACTCTTGATGATCTTAAGGGCATTAGTTCCACTCTATGCCAGCACAAGATCAAAACTGATCATGAATTCAAACCAGTTGTTGATCATCAAAGGAGATTAAATCATAAGATGAAATAAGTAGTAAGAAAAGAAATACTAAAGCTCCTGGAAGCGGGTATTATCTATCCTGTTGCTCATAGCGATTGGGTGAGTCCGGTGCATTGCGTTCCTAAGAAGGGAGGCATTACCGTTGTCCCTAATGATAAGGATGAGTTGATCCCACAGAGGATTATTACTGGCTATAGGATGGTGATTGATTTTAGGAAGTTGAATAAGGCCACTAGGAAAGATCATTACCCTTTGCCTTTTATCGACCAAATGCTAGAAAGGTTGTCCAAACACACATACTTCTGCTTTCTAGACGGTTATTCTGGTTTCTCCCAAATACGAGTTGCACAATCTGATCAGGAGAAAACCACTTTCACCTGCCCTTTCGGTACCTTTGCCTATATACATATGCCTTTTGGCTTATGTAATGCACCTGCCACCTTTCAAAGATGTATGATGGCTATATTCTCTGACTTTTGTGAAAAGGTTGTTGAGGTTTTCATGGATGACTTCTCCGTTTATGGGTCTTCCTTTGATGAATGCCTCAGCAACCTTGATCGAGTCTTGCAGAGATGTAAAGAGACCAATCTTGTCTTGAATTGGGTGAAGTGCCACTTTATGGTTAATGAAGGCATCGTCTTAGATAATAAAATTTCTAAAAGAGGTATTGAAGTCGATAAAGCTAAGGTTGATGCAATCGAGAAAATGCCATACCCCACAGATATCAAAGGTATAAGAAGTTTCCTTGGTCATGCTGGTTTCTATAGAAGGTTCATCAAAGACTTCTCTAAGATTTCTAGGCCTCTTACCAATCTCTTGCAAAAGGATATTCCTTTTGTCTTTGACGATGATTGTGAGGAAGCCTTCGAAATACTTAAGAGGGCTTTGATAACTACACCTATTGTTCAACCACCTGATTGGAACTTGCCTTTTGAGATCATGTGTGACGCTAGTGATTATGCAATTGGTGTTGTTCAAGGGAAAGAGTTGATAAGAAGTTGAATGTTATTCACTATGCTAGTAAAACTCTAGATAGTGCCCACAGAAACTATGCTACTACGGAGAAGGAATTTTTAGCAGTTGTGTTTGCATGTGAAAAGTTCAGGTCTTACATAGTTGATTCCAAAGTCATTATTCACTCTCATTACGCTCCTATTAAGTACCTCATAGAGAAGAAGGATGCTAAACCTAGACTTATCAGATGGGTTCTCTTGCTACAAGAATTTGATCTGCACGTTGTTGACATAAAGTGTGCTGATAACCCAGTAGCGGATAACTTGTCTCGGTTGGAGAACGTTCTTGATGACCCAGAACCTATTGATGATAGCTTTCCCGATGAGCAACTAAATATCATCAATGTTTCATGTAGTGCACCGTGGTATGCTGATTATGCAAACTATATCGTTGCCAAATACATACCACCTAGTTTCACGTACCAGCAAAAGAAGAAGTTCTTCTTTGACTTGAGACACTACTTTTGGGATGATCCTCACCTTTATAAGGAAGGAGTAGATTGTGTTATTAGACGTTGTGTACCTGAACATGAACAGGGACAGATCCTACAGAAGTGTCACTCCGAGGCCTACGGAGGACACCATGCGGGAGATAGAATTGCACACAAGGTATTGCAATCACGTTTCTATTGGCCCACTCTCTTCAAGGATGCCCGTAAGTTTGTTGTCAAAGAAAAGGTAATATTAGCAAACGTCAGGAAATGCTTATGAATTATTCACTTGTCATTGAACCATTTGATGTCTGGGGCTTTGATTATATGGGACCTTTTCCAAAATCCAACGGGTATACGCATATCTTAGTTGATGTTGATTACGTCACTAAGTGGGTAGAAGCTATCCCCACTAGTAGTGCTGATCACAACACCTCTATCAAGATGCTGAAAGAAGTTATCTTCCCTAGATTTGGAGTCCCTATATATCTAATGACCGACGGTGGTTCACACTTCATTCATGGTGCTTTTTGTAAAACGCTTGCTAAGTACACTGTCAACCATAGAATTGTGTCTCCCTACCACCCTCAGTCCAGTGGTCAAGTAGAGCTAAGCAACAGAGAGATTAAACTAATTCTGCAAAAGACTGTCAACAGGTCTAGAAAGAATTGGTCTAAGAAGCTTGATGATGCACTTTGGCCTTATAGAACTTCCTATAAGAATCCCATGGGCATGTCTCCGTACAAAATGGTGTATGGGAAAGCATGTCACTTACCTCTTGAGCTAGAGCATAAAGCTTACTGGGCAATCAAAGAGCTCAACTTTGATTTCAAACTTGCCTGTGAGAAGAGGTTATTTGACATTAGCTCGCTTGATGAGTGGAGAACTCAAGCATATGAGAATGCCAAGCTCTTCAAAGAGAAGGTTAAGAGGTGGCACGATAAGAGGATACAAAAGCGTGAGTTCAATGTAGGTGATTATGTCTTGCTATATAACTCTCGTTTAAGATTCTTTGCAAGCAAGCTTCTCTCTAAAATGGGAAGGTCCCTATGTTGTTGAGGAAGTATATCGTTCCGGTGCTATCAAGATCAACAACACGGAAGGTAATTGCCCGAGAGTGGTAAATGGGCAGAGAATCAAGCATTATAACTTAGGTACTCCCATAAATGTTGAAAGCAATATCATCAATACCATAACTCCGGAAGAATACCTAAGGGAAATTTATCAGCATTTTTCAGACTCCGAAAACGAAGAGGTATGTTATTCGGTGAGAAAACAGAGTCCAAAACTTTTCCAATAGGAAATTTTCTCCGTTTTGGAATATTTGAAAAAATAAAAAAATTGGAAGTAGTCCAGAAAGTGTGCGAGGAGGCGACAAGCCTGCACGGCGCGGGCCCACCCCCTGGCCGCGTCGTGAGGGCTTGTGGCCACCTCGTGCGCCTCCCGGACTCCGTTTTCATGCAGGGGACACCTTCTGGTCTGCAAAAAATCATTATATATACTTCCGTTTGGTCTGACATCTGCATCATGCAGATTTCTTCTGTTTTTTGTTTCAAGCCTATTTTCTGCCGCAGATCTAGGTCAAGATGTCTTCTCAGGATTCAGAGGGGGAGAGCTATGTGGCAGATTACCTTGCTAACCCCAAGGTCTATGGGGACTTGTAACCATATGGCTGGACCACCGATGAGGAAGAAGACTATGATCCCAAGGGGAAGGAACAAAGGAGTTTCGATGAAGAGGAGGCTCCTGTACCTCAACCTGGACGCACTCATGAGGAGTTCAACAAGTCGAGCCTCCCTGACCAAAGGAAGAAGTCTAAGAACTTGTTTATCCCTTCTTGTTTCTTGCAGGAGAGTAAGCAGGAATTATGCCAAAGGGTGTTGAAGCTTGAGGAGGAAAATGATGATCTGAGAGAGCAGAATTTTATGCTCAAGTGGAAATTAGACAAGTTCAAGACCTTTGCAACAACTCCTCCATCACCACCAAAGGAATACAACTGAGCATTGGTATGGGCAATCCCCTTGGCTTGTGCCAAGCTTGGGGGAGTTGCCCCGGTATCGTATCACCATCACATCTTTTGCCTTTAGCTTTGTTTTAGTTTTCCTTTTCAGTTTTCTCTTTCTCTTGTAGTTTAAAAGTCTTAGTGTTTTAGTCTTGAGTTTTGCTTTGTGTCACCCCCGATGTATTCTTGCTCGTGAGCCATATAATAAAGAGTTTCTTAGTTGAAGGGCTTTGCCTCTTGCCATGATCAAAAGAGTGAGAATAGAACAAAGGCATGAAAGATCATGTAATGATCTTATGAGAAGTGATGGCTTCACATATAAAACGGATGATGATTGAAACTTGTTGAGGGTAGGCAAATGTAGACCTTGGTCATTGTTGCAATTAATAGGAAGTGATAAGGAAGGAGTGGTTCACATATAAATATATCATCTCTGACACCATCTATGATTGTGAACACTCACTAAACTATTGCATGCCTAGCAGTAGATGTTGGACAAGGAAGACAACATAATGGATTGTGTTTGCTTGGCTCCAAACAATGTTATATGATTAGAGATCCCTTAGCATGTGACGATTGCTTCCACTTCACATTATCCAAAACTCCCGCACCAAGTAGAGATACTACTTGTGCATCCATAAACCTTCACACCAGTTTTGCCATGAGTGTACACCATACCTACCTATGGATTGAATAAGATCCCTCAAGTAAGTTGTCACCGGTGCAAGCAATGAAAATTGCTCTCTAATATGTATGATCTATTAGTGTGTGGAAAATAAGCTTTATACGAACCTGTGATGAAGAAGACATAAAAGCGACAGACTGCATAATAAAGTTCTTTATCACAGGGGGCAATATAAAGTGACGTTCCTCCGCACTAAGAGGACACGCATCCAAACCTCAAAAGTGCATGACAACCTCTACTTCCCTCTGCGAAGGGCCTATCTTGTACCTTTACTTTTTTCCCTTCAAAGAGTCATGGTGATCTTCACCAATTCCTTATTTGGCCTTTATCTTGGCTACCGTCACATGCTTGGGAAAGATCTATATTCATATGTAAACTTGGAAGTAAGTATCCATGAATTATTATTGTTGACATTACCCTTGAGGTAAGCAGTTGGGAGGCAAAACTATAAGCCCCTATCTTTCTCTGTGTCCAGCTGAAACTTTGATCTCATGAGTACCACGTGAGTTGTAGCAATTGTAGAGAACGAAAGAATGATTGAGTATGTGGATTTGCTTTACAAGCTCTTATTTGACACTTTCTGATGTTGTGATAAATTGCAATTGCTTCAATGACTAAAGGCTATCGGTTGTTACTTCTCGGTAAGGTTCTTGATCCATGCTTTACATTGTGAAGGAATTATCACTTTAGCATGAGAGATTATATGTTGGTATTGTTGTTCTCATCATGATCATGATGCATGCATGTTCGTATCTTGTTTTGTCGACACCTCTCTCCCTAAACATGTGGACATATTTATTGAGCTCGGCTTTCGCTTGAGGACAAGCGAGGTCTAAGCTTGGGGGAGTTGATACGTCCATTTTGCATCATGTTTTCATGTTGATATTTATCGCTTCTTTGGCTGTTATTTCACTTCACGGTACTATTCTTTGGCTGTTGAGAATACCGGCAACTGGAATTCTGGCCTGAAAGTGGAGCAAAGTTGAGACACCTATTCTGCGCAACTCCAAATGCCATGAAAATCAACGGAGATTTTTTATCGAATTTATAAAAAATACTGGGCCAAAGAAGTGCCGGAGGGGCACCAGGGGGTGCCCACAAGCCTGAACAGCGCGGCCACCACCCCCCCCCCCAGGTCGCGCCATGGGGGCTTGTGGGAAGCCCACTGGCCCACTGGCCCCCCACTTTTGCTATATGGAGGGTTTCTTCCAGGAAAAAAAAAGAAGGGAGCTTTTTCGTGGTTTCACCGCCACCACGAGGCGGAACTTGAGCAGAACCAATCTAGAGCTCCGGCACGACGATCCTGCCGGGGAAACTTCCCTCCTGGAGGGGGAAATCATCGCCATCGTCATCACCAACACTCCTCTCATCGGAGGGGACTCGTCACCATCAACATCTTCATCAGCACCATCTCATCTCCAAACCCTAGTTCATCACTTGTAACCAATCTTCGTCTCGCGACTCCGATTGGTACTTGTAAGGTTGCTAGTAGTGTTGATTACTCTTTGTACTTGATGCTAGTTGGATTACTTGGTGGAAGAGTTTATGTTCAGATCCTTGATGCTACTCATTACACCTCTGATCATGATTATGATTATGCTTTGTGAGTAGTTACTTTTGTTCCTGAGGACATGGGATAAGTCATGCTAATAATAGTCATGTGAATTTGGTATTCGTTTGGTATTTTGATATGTTGTATGTTGTTTTTCCTTTAGTGGTGTTATGTGAACGTCGACTACATAACACTTCACCATTATTTGGGCCTAGAGGAAGGCATTGGGAAGTAGTAAGTAGATGATGGGTTGCTAGAGTGAGAGAAGCTTAACCCTAGTTTATGTGTTACTTCGTAAGGGGCTGATGTGGATCCACTAGTTTAATGCTATGGTTAGACTTTGTCTTAATTCTTCTTTCGTAGTTGCGGATGCTTGCGAGAGGGGTTAATCATAAGTGGGATGCTTGTCCAAGTAAGGGCAGTACCCAAGAGCCGGTCCACCCACATATCAAACTATCAAAGTAACGAACGCAAATCATATGAACATGATGAAACTAGCATGAAAGAAATTCCCGTGTGTCCTCGGGAGCGTTTTTCCCCTATAAGACTTTGTCCAGGCTTGTCCCTTGCTACAAAAGGGATTGGGCCACTTTGCTGCACCATTTCTACTTTTGTTACTTGTTGCTTGCTATGAATCATCTCTCCACACAATCACTTGTTACCGACAATTTCAATGCCTGCAGATTTTACCTTGCTGAAAACCACTTGTCAGATCCTTCTGCTCCTCGTTGGGTTCGACACTCTTACTTATCGAACGTACTACGATTGATCCCCTATACTTGTGGGTCATCAGGTCGCATGTTGCGAGAGATGTCGAGTCGGAAGCCGGCTGGCTTCCAACGGATGCCTCGGCTTCGCTGTAGGCAGCACCGCCATGCCATGTGCCAGGCCCCGGGCCTGACATCATGATTATCTACGCGGATGATGGGATGGGGCATGCGCCCCGGGTCCCGCCACAACGCCTCCGCGGCCCTCGCGCATGCGGATCTTCTGCGGATCCCTTCGCGATGGTTGGGCTCTTAGGAACGTAAATGCCCCCGCAATAATCGGAAGAGGTGGGGATCCAGCGCACCAGATCCCCACCCCACGATCTATGGCGGGGGTTTAAATGGGGCGCGGGGGCGTCGAGGAGGCTATTCGCCACCTTCTCGCGCCGCACGAACACCCCTTCCTTCCCTGAGCCAGAGAAAGAAGAGAGCGTCGCTCGCCTCCACCGAGTTCATTCCGTCGCCACCGTTCGCCGCCGGCATTCCGTCTTGGTCCTCGCCGCAACCCGTCATGTCTAGCAACGCCCCTAAGAAGGGGTAGTTCCGAGGCGCGTGGGTGGGCAGCGAGGTCAGCACCGAGCATATCGAGGCGCTTCGCCACTGCCGCGTGCTGCCTCCAAAAGCCCTCGTGGCGGCGTGGGTGCCCGGCGCCGAAGTAGCCCCAACTCCCAAAAAGGGCGAGGTGGTGGTGTTCGAGGAACACTTCTACCGCGGCTTCGGGCTTCCGGCGAGCGTCTTCTTCGCTCGCTTCCTATCTTTCTTCGGTCTGCAGCCGCATCACCTAAAGCGCAACACCATCCTCCAGCTTTCCGCCTTCGTCGTCTTGTGTGAGGGGTTCATAGGGATTGAACCCCGCTTGGACCTCTGATGCAAGTTGTTCTTCTTCAAGCAACAGTCTGTGACGATGGACAATTCCGCGGCAGCGGAGCAGTCGGGGCCCAAGCCAATGACCCCCTGCGGCATCGCGATGGTGCACCACCAGACGTCATACGGCTTCCCGCAGCTGCCGCTGCAGGACTCCGTAAAGAAGTGGCAAAAGGGGTTCTTCTATGTGAAGAATGTTGACCCCTCCCACGACTTCATCAACCTACTTCCGTTCGTCATTGCTCTGCCGACGGCGAAGCAGAACTGGAAGGCGACGCTTCCAAAGTCGATCCGCGAGGTGGCGCAAATATGCGCTCACCTCGATAACATGAAGATCCGAGGCCTCTTGGCCCGTGACCTGCTCACCACCATGGTAGCACATCGGATCCTGCCCCCACAGCGGCGGCTGCACCTGATATGCCAGATGGGTGGCCGGCACGACCCTTGTCGTCTCTCCACCAAGAACTTTCGAGCTGGCGCGATGGCCCGGAACGTGAACCTCATGTCCTCCGCCAACATGGACGAAGGTGGGGATTGGGAATGGGGCATGGCCCCCTACGACCGAAACCATCCGGCTCTAGTGGTAAGCACTTTCCCATATCATATTTTCGTATCTTGAGTATTCATTTCATTTTCTGACGTCGGATGCCGGCTCCGCCCTCTAGCTGTTCAAGCACATGCAGATCTATCGGGAACCGGTTGCCGACGTGGAGGCGTCGGACCCGGTTGAGATTAAAGATGAGGGGGTGGTGGAGCCGTAGATCTCCGCCTCTGCAGACGTGGAAAATGCGGCGGAGTCGGAGGGCACCGAGCCGTCTGGTGAGCATCTTAAGTCTACTCTTCTCGATTGGACGGATGATGATGAAATGCCACCTCGTCTGCATGATGCAGCCTTCGAAGAGGGCCAAGAAGACCTGGAGGAGATCTCGAGCCCTCCCTTGACACGAGCTCGTCGAGACACCGGTGAGACGGCGGCGCAGGGCGAAGCGGCCCGGCAGAAGGGCAAGAAGCTTGCCACTATCAAGTCTGCTCCCAAGCATGCCGCAAGAGGACCTCCGGCTGGAGGCCGAGGCAGCGGCGCAAAGAAGCAGCAAGCCACCACCGGCAGGAGGACGGTGCCCGTTGTCTCCGGGTACGGGAACACTTTTCCCTCCCTTTTTACTTTTTTAGCACGAAGGACTTTCATTCATTGGTTTTCTTTCGGTACAGATGTTGAGGAGGCAGAGGAAGATACCGCCTCCGCCGCCGAGCGAGCCGCCTGGGCCGCTGCTGACGTCGCCAGGAAAGCTCTGGCCAAGGAATAACACCACCCATGGGAAGAGGCGGCTCGGAAGGCGGCCGAAGGCCGAACCCAACCCAGCCGGGTTGAGAAGCCAAACGCTAAGGAGAGGCGGTCCAAGTCGAGGCACGACCCCACCCCACAGACACGTGTGGAGACTCCGGCCGGCGAGCCGCCTCAGAACCGCATCGAGGCGGCCGGGACAGCCAAGACCGCTGAGCCGGCGCCCTCCACGCCAGTGGATCTCGACGTGATCCTTGAAGCGCCTCATGCTGATGTAGACGGCATGCCGGAGATGACGATGGAGCTCCCGGAGACCGCGAGTCCACCTCCTGCTGCGGAGACGGCGCCGGCCAAGGCTTTAAGGGAGCCGGCCGCAAGCCCACCACCCAGAGATGGCGTCGGCCGAGGCGTTAAGGGAGCCGGCCGCAAGCCCACCACCCAGAGACGGCACCATAGTCGTAGCCAATCGCGGCCCGTCCGCGTCCGGAGACGGCCCCATATTCGAGAGACGACCCATGAAGACCTGGCGCGTGGCCAACGCCGAACGCGCAGCTCTACCTCCAGGCGCCGCTCTCAGCGGCATCCCGGCGTTGGTGGCAGAATTATCCCGCAGCCGTGAGAAGGTGTCGCACGTGGCCCTGGTGGCCAAATGCGACTTGGAGCGCCTCGAATGACAAACCGCAGTAAGTTTTCAAACCTACGACTTTCAGTTGTTTTGGTTTGGTTTTCCTCCTTGTTCTTGCGATAGTGGGGGCGCGTCAGCGCACCCAGTGGGTGTAGCCCCCAGGAATCGGGCCGGCTGAGAGTTAGCCGGGCCGAATCTCGTTGTTGCCTTGCTCGTTGTTTCTTTTTTAGTGGGGGTTCGCGAGCGCACCCACTGGGTGTAGCCCCCGAGAATCGGGTCGGATGAGAGTTAGCCGGGCCGAATCTCATTCTTTTCTTTGCTTGTGTTATTTGTAGGAACTCCATGACGCCCAGGTGCACGCGTACAACGCGCTGCTGGCCCAGATCCAGGGGGCCGAGGGCCGAACCGGCGACCTTTAGAGCCGGCTGGACGCTGCCGTCTCGGAGCATGATGCCTTGCGCGAAGAAGACAAGCAGCTCCGCCTGTAGCTGAATCTTCTCCACAAGAAGAAGAAGGACCACGAGACGGCCCACCAGATGGAGCTGGAGCAGCTGCGCACCGCTCTGCAGGAGAAATACTCTTCCCATACTGCCGACCTGGAGCAATTGGAGAAGGTTCATCTTGAGGAGGCGAAGAAGAAGGACGCCACCTTGATCCAGGTGTAGGCTCAGCTCGCGAAGGAGACCGAGACGGCCCAGACCCTCCAAGGAGAGCTCGCCTGCCTGGCCGAGAGAATGCGTCACGAGACTGCGAGGCCTTGGAGGAGGCGCGCGAGACTGACATCCACTTCAACCGTGAGTATTTTTCGTCTTGATTTGGTCTTCATTTTTGCTGGCATTTCCCCCTCCTTATCCTTCATACCACACCCTATCCCCCAGTGCTCTTCCCCAGGACACAGGAGGTGACAGAAGCGGCTATGGAGACTAGCCGTGAAGAGCGTCATGCCCTTGGCGAGGAAGTGGATGCCAACGCTTGCTGGTCCGTGGAGGAGATAGACACTGGTGCCAGGGCCAGCATGTACGAGCTCGCGCGCTCCCTGGAGCGGCTCCACGCCGTGGGGTTGGAAATGGTGAAGGTCGTGTGGCCAAATGCGGTGGAGCCGGCGTCCATGAGCCGGCTATCCCGCTGGCTTGAGGCCGGCAGCTCTCGCCTCGACGCCTGGCATGCATCAGTCGCGTCTGCTGGAGCGTACATGGCGCTCCGCCTGGCCAAGTCCTGGTATCGAAACCTGGACTTGGGCAAGCTCGTGGCGTAGCGCACCGGCTCAGAGGGGGAACTGGTAGCCCTGGAGGACCATCTACAGGTGAGAGCCAGCGGCATCGCCTCCTTCGCCGCCTGGGACGAGTTTGTCTTGGAGCGCGACGTAGATGGCAATGTGGTCCATGAGGACATGTTCCATCTGCATCCCTATGACACCGAAGGCAGCTCTGCCGAGATGGCCTTTGAGGAAGAAGTCGCCGTCTCCAGCAGCGAGGCCTATGCGGACTCGACCATGAAGGACGGTGCCAGAGGCGCCCGAGGAGGAGACGGTGCTTCTATCTCAGGCGTAGCCGGAGATGGTGAAGCCACCACTTCAGGTGCCGCTACTGGGGCCACAGACGGAGCCACCACCAACTAGCTCTCCTTCTTTTCGTTTTTTCTCTGCATTTCGTTATCAGTCCAACAGTTCCACCCACTCGGGGTGTTTTTCTTCTAATGAACTCTGGTCGTGGGCCTTTGAATGCTTTGAATGTGCTATATGCTATCTATTCTGCATTATACTTGTAAGCGATGTGCTTGCCGACTCGCTTTTTTGTCTTTCATTTCCCTTTTGGCTCCTGTTTATCCAGCTCCTTTGCTTTCTCTAGCATCCGCCCCGCCAGCTCGACAGCCGGGAGCCGGTCTGTGACTGGGACGGGCTTCTTCCTTTGAAAATATTGGACCTAGACTTTTCGAAGCCATCGAGACACTTGGACTCAAAGCGAGCCTGCAGAGGTCTCATACGTCTTCGTCGTATCTATAATTTTTGATTGTTTCATGCCAATATTCTACAACTTTCATATACTTTTGGCAACTTTTTATACTATTTTTGGGACTAACGTATTGAGCCAGTGCCCAGTGCCAGTTCCTGTTTGTTGCATGTTTTTTTCACGGAATATCCATACCAAACAAAGTCCAAACGCAAAAAACCTACAGGGATTTTTTTGGAATATTTATGGTTTTTGGGAAGAAGAATCAACGCGAAATGATGCCTGAGGGGGTCACAAGCCCAGGAGGTGCCCCCCCAGGGCGCGGCTGGCAGGCTTGTGACCAATCCCTAAGGAGGCTGGGACCCTTCTTTCCCTGCAAGAAAGATAATATAGGAAGAAAATCGTGTTAAAAGGACACCTCAATCGGAGTTACGGATCTACGGAAATTTAAGAAACGGTGAAAGCCAGAATCTGGGAGCGCAAAAGCAGCAGAGAGAGAGATCCAATCTCGGAGGGGCTCTCGCCCCTCCGCCGCCATGGAGACCATGGACCAGAGGGGAAACCCTTCTCCCATCTAGGGAGGAGGTCAAGGAATAAGAAGAAGAAGAAGAAGGGGGGCTCTCTCCCCCTCTCCTGGCGGCACCGGAACACCGCCCGGGACATCATTGTGTGACGGCGATCTACACCAACACCTCCGTCATCTTCACCAACACCTCCTCACCTTCCCCCATCTATATTCAGCGGTCCACTCTCCCGCAACCCGTTGTACCCTCTACTTGAACATGGTGCTTTATGCTTCATATTATTATCCAATGATGTGTTGCCATCCTATGATGTCTGAGTAGATTTTCGTCGTTCTATCGGTGATTGATGAATTGTTATGATTGGTTTAATTTTCTTGTGGTTATGTTGCTGTCCTTTGGTGCCCATTATATGAGCGCTCGCGTGGATCACACCATAGGGTTATTAGTATGTTGATAGGACTATGTATTGGAGGGCAAGGGTGACAGAAGCTTCAGCCTAGCATAGAAATTGATGCATACGGGATTGAAGGGGGACCAATATATCTTACTGCTATGGTTGGGTTTTACCTTAATGAACGTTAGTAGTTGCGGATGCTTGCTAATAGTTCCAATCATAAGTGCATAGAATTCCAAGTAAGGGATGACATGCTAGCATTGGCCTCTCCCACATAAAACTTGCTATCGGTCTAGTAACGTAGTCAATTGCTTAGGGACAATTCCACAACTCCTACCACCACTTTTCCACACTCGTTAAACTAACATAATTGTTTCTTTATCTAACCAGCCCCTAGTTTTTATTTACGTGTTCTTTCTTTTCTTGCACACCTATCCTTTCACACCTACAAAGTGCTTCTAGTTTCATACTTGTTCTAGGTAAAGCGAACGTAAAGTGTGCATAGAGTTGTATCGGTGGTCGACAGAACTTGAGGGAATATTTGTCCTACCTTTAGCTCCTCGTTGGGTTTGACACTCTTACTTATCGAGAAAGGCTACAATTGATCCCCTATACTTGTGGGTTATCAAGACCTTTTTCTGGCACCGTTGCCGGGGAGCAATAGCGTGGGGTGAATATTCTCGTGTGTGCTTGTTTGCTTTATCACTAAGTAGATTTATTTGCTGGTCTAATTTCTTCTCTATCTTTAGTTATGGATATGGAACACGAAATACCAAAAAAATAGGTGTACTTGCTACTCTTGGAGATGGGGAACCTCCTAAAACCCTCGATGCTCATTATGTGGAAAATATTATGCACTTTTTTAATAATCCTGAGAAAACCCCATTAAATTATATAATGGGATACACGTTGGATCAACGTTAATACTTTAGGGATTATTGCTTGACTCAAAAAGGGAAACTACTATGGGATCAAATTCATATGTTGAAATGGTATGCTTGGGAGCTATGCTCGAGATATGATATTACTTGTTCTTCTAGGATGAAGGCTAAACACCTTCCCTTTTCTTGTAAATTTAATGCTAATGAAACCTTGGCTTCTTATGCTAATGGTATATATGATTACTATGATGTGGAACAAATAGAAGAGTTTGTTGCTTTTATGGGTGCTTATGAAATTGAAGCTCTGTTTAAAAGGTGTGATGATAATGATGATGATGCTTACCGATCTGAAAATTTGGTTATGCTTTGTTATTGTTATACTAATTATGAATATAATGCCCATATTTATCGATTTATGGAGAAATTCCACGCTGCCCAAGAAGAGACTAATATTTTGCAGGAAACTATGGAAGAAGAAAATGCTGAAACTGTTAGCTCATTAGATGAAAAAGATGACGAGGAGAGCGAAGAACAAAAGGAGGAAGAGCGGACTAGCTACCCGTGCCCACCTTCTAATGAGAGTAACTCTTCAACTCATACACTGTTTAATTTCCCTTCGTTCTTACCGAAGGATGAATGCTATGTTGATTGCTATGATCCCTTGGATTCGTTTGAAATATCCCTTTTTGATGAACTTGATGCTTGCTATGCTTGTGGCCATGATGCCAATATGAATGATGCTTATGAAGATGAACTTGCTATAGTTCCTTATGTTAAACATGAAATTGTTGCTATCGCACCCACTTATGATAGTCCTATTATATCTCTGAACTCTCCCAACTACACTATATCGGAGAAGTTTGCTCTTATTAGAGATTACATAGATGGGTTGCCTTCTACTATTGCACATGATGATTTTGATGAATATAATATGCATATGCTTTCTGCTCCTACTTGCAATTATTATGAGAGAGGAACTACATCTCCACCTCTTTATGTTTCCAATACGATAAAATTGCAAGAAACTGCTTATGCTATGTATTGGCTTTACTTGATGTGCATGAATTGTTCTTTTATGACATGCCAATGCATAGGAAGAGAGCTAGACTTCGTCATTGCATGATATATGTTACCTTGTGCTCACTACTAAATTATAAATCATTGTTAATTAAAATTGGCTTTGATATACCTTGGGATCCGGGTGGATCCATTACATGAGCACTTTATGCCTAGCTTAATGGCTTTAAAGAAAGCGTTGTATGGGAGACAACCCGAAAGTTTTAGAGAGTTATTTATATCTATTGAGTGCTTTTATATAATTTTAAAACAAAAAAATATAGAGGGGAACTTAAAACTTTTTCAAAAAGAGAAGCGATTGAAAGGTGATGCATTGCGGAAATGAGGGTCGACCTTGAAAGCTTGTGTTCATGCTCATGGAAACAATATAGAATTTTTCATGGAATTTTATCAAAAAAATAATTATTCCCTTGTACAATTCCATTTTATTATAAAAATAATGTGCCAAGTAAAGCCTTTATGATTAGTTTGGGTGATAGTTGTTTAATCATGCTGAAAAAGACAGAAACTTTGTGCTCACAAAATTATTTTTATTTCCTATACAGAGAGTGCTATTGAGTTGATTGTTTTTTATTCGATTGATATACAAATTTCCTTAATTATCATATTTTTCAGCATTTTTGGAGTATCAGAAGTATGGTATAAGTTCAGATTACTACAGACTGTTCTATTTTTGACAGATTCTGTTTTCTATGCATTGTTCTCTTATTTTGATGAATCTGGGTAGTATCAGGAGGGTATGAACCATGGTGAAGTTGGATTATAGTAGATATAATGCTAATATGAATTTGGAATGAGTTCACAACAGTACTTAAAGTGGTGAGTTACTTTATTATACTAATGGATCTCATGAAGGTTTTGTTGAGTTTTGTGTGATTGAAGGTTTCAAGTTTTGGGTGAGACCACGATGGATGAAGGAATAAGGAGAGGCAAGAGCCTAAGCTTGGGGATGTGATACGTCTCAAACGTATCTATAATTTTTTATGGTTTCATGTTGTTATCTTGTCAACTTTGGATGTTTTATATACTTTTTATATCTTTTTTCGGACTAACTTTCTAATTGAGTGCCAAGTGCCAGTTCCTGTTTTTTCTATGTTTTTGACTCTTTTCAGATCTGATTTTGGAACGGAGTCCAAACAGAATAAAATCCCCGAAATGAATTTTTCCAGAACAGAAGAAGATCGGGGGACTTGAGGGCCAAGGCAGGAGGCCCAGAGGGAGCCCACAAGCCCTGTAGCCGCGGCCAGGGGGCCCGCGGCTACCAGGCTTATGGCCTCCCAGGAGCTCCCCTACCCTAGCTCTTTCGCCTATATATTCCCTAAAATCCCAGAAAAAATAAGGGCGTCCATGAAACCACTTTTCCGCCGCCGCAAGCTTCCGTTTCCGCGAGATCTCATCAGGAGACCCTTCCCGGTGCCCTGCCGGAGGGGACTTTGGAGCTGGAGGGCTTCTACATCAACATCATTGCCTCTCCAATGACTCGTGAGTAGTCTACTTCAGACCTATGGGTCTGTAGTTAGTAGCTAGATGGCTTCTTCTCTCTCTTGGATCTTCAATACAAAGTTCTCCATGATCTTCATGGAGATCTATCTGATGTAATCCTCTTTGGCGGTGTGTTTGTCGAGATCCGATGAATTGTTGATTTGTGATCAGATTATCTATGAATTATATTTGAGTCTTTTCTGATTTCTTATATGCATGATTTGATATCCTTGTATGTCTCTCCGAGTCTTGGGTTTTGTTTGGCCAACTAGATCTATGATTCTTGCAATGGGAGAAGTGCTTGGTTTTGGGTTCATACCGTGCGGTGACCTTTCCCAGTGACAGAAGGGGCAGCAAGGCACACATCGTGTTGTTGCCATCAAGGGTAACAAGATGGGCTTTCATCATAGATTTGAGATTGTCCATCTACATCATGTCATCTTGCTTAAGGCGTTACTCTGTTCTTCTGAACTCAATACACTAGATGCTTGCTGGATAGCGGTCGATGTGTGGAGTAATAGTAGTAGATGCAGAAAGTATCGGTCTACTTGTTTTGGACGTGGTGCCTATATGTATGATCATTTTCATAGATAACGTCATGACTTTGCGCGGTTCTATCAATTGCTCGACAGTAATTCGTTCACCCACCGTCTACTTGCTTTCATGAGAGAAGCCACTTGTGAACACTACGGCCCCCGGGTCTACTCACAATTATCATCTCCGCTTTTACTTTTACTTTGCTTTTTTTACTTTTTGCTTTCAATTCTCACTTTGCAAACAATCTATAAGGGATTGACAACCCCTTCACAGCGTTGGGTGCAAGCTCTTTGTGTTTGTGCAGGTTCTTGTGACTTGACACGATCCTCCTACTTGATTGATACCTTGGTTCTCAAACTGAGGGAAATACTTACCGCCGCTGTGCTACATCACCCTTTCCTCTTCAAGGGAACACCAACGCAAGGCTCCAAGGCCGTGGGGGAATCCTTTCAATATTTGCCAAGGAAATCCCTATAGACGTAGCCAGGAGCAGAAGGATTCCTGGCGCCGTTGCCGGGGAGAGATCAAGTCAAGATCTATCCAAGTAAGTGTCACAAACTCATCTCTTTCATTTACCATTTTTGCCAGTTGCCTCTCGTTTTCCTCTCCCCCACTTCACATTTGCCGTTTTCATTTGCCTTTCTCCTTTGTCGTTTTCATTTTCCTTTTTGCCGTTCTCTTTTGCCCGTTTCACTCGCTTACTTCCTGCTCGTTTGTGTGTGGGATAGTCCATCAATGGCTAGACCCACCACTCCAAATGTTACCCCTGAGAACGAAGTTCTCAATTTCAAGGAGAATGAGGAAGAAAATTTAAAGGACGCTTGGTACAGGATTTGCAATGCTCAAAGTAGATCTACTCGTAAGCAATCCACTACCGTTCTTGTTCGCGGTTTTTATGTTGGAATCTCTCCTTGGAATAGGTATATTCTTGATACCATCGTAGGCGGGAATTTTTTGGGGAGCCATACTGTTGACTCCTATGGAGCTATCATGAATTTGGTAGGCTCACCCTCGCTCATGGTTAATGGAACTACCTTGACCTTGGAACACATGATGCAAAGGCTTGACGCCATTGAAAACAAAATTGCCACAATTGAACTTATTGAGGATTTGGATAGAAAGATCCACAATCAAATTACTCAGTACGGATCCAAAGTGGGAATGGTTTTGAAAATTTTAAGGGAAAAGGAACCTATAGTTAATGATTCCTCTAGAATTGGCAAACTAGAAGATGTCATAATCAACTTGGGTTCCGCTTTTGCCGCTGTGCAAAATACTCCAAATCTCACTCTCAAAAAGATCATCAAGTCTGTTTTTGTTCCTAAAGATAGTGGTGAGTCATCCAATAAATATGAAGATCTTAAGATGATAAATGACCACACTACTTATGGTTTGAGCACCAAAGATGACTATACGTGATTCCACCACCTTATGCCTAGCTAAGGGCGTTAAACAATAGCGCTTGTTGGGAGGCAACCCAACGAATCTATCCTTTTTATTTCTGTTTTGTGTTTTCCACACTTTCATAATTCTGTTATGATTGTGTTTTTGTGTTTCTTTTTGCGTTTGTGCCAAGTGAAACCGTTATGATTAGTCTTGGGGTGATCGTTTGATCATGCTGGAAAAGACAGAAACTTTCTGCTCACGAAAAGAATTTTCATTTTTTTTCTGTGAGTGCTTTTGAGTTGATTAGTTTTGCTGCTGATTGCTACGCAAATTCTTCAGACTGTCGTAATTGTTCGAAATTTTTGAAGTACCAGAAGTATACGAAGTATACAAATTGCTACAGGCTGGTCTGTTGTTAACAGATTCTATTTTTGTTCAGTTGGTTGCTTATTTTGATGAAACTGTGGATAGTATCGGGGGTATAAGCCATGGAAGATTGAAAATATAGTAACACAACATCAACATAAGTAGAATTTAAGTTTTCTACAGTACCTAAGGAAGTGGTGATTTGCTTTCTCACACTAATGATATCACGAGTTTCTGTTTAAGTTTCGTGTTGTGAAGTTTTCAAGTTTTGGGTGAAGTTCTTATGGACAAAGAGATAAAGAGTGGCAAGAGATCAAGCTTGGGGATGCCCAAGGCACCCCAAGTTGATTCAAGGATGCCGAAAAATCCTAAGCTTGGGGATGCCCCGGGAAGGCATCCCCTCTTTCGTCTTCAATCCATCGGTAATGTTACTTGGGGCTATATTTTTATTCACCACATGTTATGTGTTTTGCTTGGAGCGTCTTGTATCGTAGGAGTCTTTTATTTTTGTTATGTCACAATCTTCCTTGCTGCACACCTAGAGAGAGAGACATGCACTCACCGTGATTTTGTCGAGCTTCACTTATATCCTTTGGTTAGGCAATTCAGCTCACATGTGTTTCACTTATATCTTTTGATCTAGTTGATTTTGCTCTATGTGCTTCACTTCTATCTTTTGGAGCACGGCAGTGCGTGGCGTGGTAATTGATCTATGCTATGCAAGTAGTCTCAAAAGGGGTAGCTATCCAAAGGGATATCAAAACCTCGACCTTTATGTGCATTGAGTAGTTAGAGAAGTTTGATGCATCTCAATTAGTTTGAGTTGTGGTTGTAGTTATATTGAAGTTATACTAGTAAGGTGTTGTGGATCTAGAAATACTTGCGTTGAAGTTAGTGATTCCCGTAGCATGCACGTATGGTGAACCGCTATGTGATGAAGTCTGAGCATGATTAGTTTATTGATTGTCATCCTTTGTGTAGCGGTCGGGATCGCGTGATGGTTTATACCTACCAACCATTCCCCTAGGAGTATGCCTTGAATGCTTTGTTTCGGTTACTACTAAACTTTAGCAACAAGTATATGAGTTCTTCATGACTAATGTTGAGTCCATGGTTTAGATGCACTTTCACCTTCCACCATCACTATCTTCTTTAGTGTCGTGCAACTTTCGTCGGTGCATAAAACCCACCATTAGCCTCCCTCAAAACAGCCACCATACCTACCTACTATGGCTTTTTCAAAGCCATTCTGAGATATATTGTCATGCAACTACCACCATGACATGTGCCACAGCTTCTACATTGCCATTGCATGATCATAAGATAGCTAGCATGATGTTTCCATTGATGTCTATGCCATGCTAGATCATTGTCACGGTACACTACCGAAGGCATTCCATATAGAGTCATCATTGCTCTAAGTTTTGAGTTGTAAGTGTGACGATCATCATTGATGGAGCATTGTCCCATGTGAGGAAATAAAAGAGGCCAGCGAAGCCCATTTACAAAAAGAGGCCAAAGATGCCCACACAAAAAAAGAGGCCAAAGAGCCCACCAAAAAAATGAGAGAAAAAGAGAGAAGGGACAATGCTACTATCTTTCCACACTTGTGCTTATTAAGCACCATGATCTTCATGATTGAGAGTCTCTCGTTTGGTCACCACCATATAGCTAGTGGGAAATTTTCATTATATAACTTCGCTCGTATATTCCAATGATGTGCTTCCTCAAAATTGCCTTAGGTATTCGTGAGCAAGCAAGTTGGATGCACACCCACTAGTTTTCTTTAAGATCTTTCACATACTCTTAGCTCTAGTGCATCATTTGTATGTCAATCCCTACTCATTCGCATTGATATCTATTGATGAGCATCTCCATAGCTCATTGATATGCCTAGTCAATGTGACCATCTTCTCCTTGTTTGCCTTGCAACCTCCACTACACTCCATTCCACTTATAGTGCTAAAACCATGGCTCACGCTCATGTATTGCGTGAGAGTTGAAAAGGTTTGAGAAAGTAAAGGTGTGAAAACAATTACTTGGCCAATACTGAGGTTGTGCATGATTTAAATTCGTTGTGCAAGGATGATAGAGCATAGCCAAACTATATGATTTTGTAGGGATAACTTTCTTTTGGCCTTGTTATTTTGAAAGTTCATGATTACCTTGCTAGTTTGCTTGAAGTATTATTGTCGCCACGTCAACAGCAAATTATTGTTTTGAATCTAACAGATCTGGACATTCATGTCACATAAGAGGATTTACAAAGGACATCTATGCTAGGTAGCATGAAAGCATCAAAAATTCATTCTTTATCACTTCCCTACTCCAGGACGAGCAGGAGTTAAGCTTGGGGATGCTTGATACGTCTCAAACGTATCTATAATTTTTGATGGTTTCATGTTGTTATCTTGTCAACTTTGGATGTTTTATATACCTTCTATATCTTTTCTGGGACTAACTTATTAATTCAGTGCCAAGTGCTAGTTCCTGTTTTTTCTGTGTTTTTGACTCTTTTCATATCTGATTTTGGAACGGAGTCCAAACGGTATAAAATCCCCTAAATGAATTTTTCCAGAACAGAAGAAGATCGGGGGACTTGAGGGCCAAGGCAGGAGGCCCACAAGCCTTGTAGCCGCGGCCAGGGGGCCTGCGGCTACCAGGCTTGTGGCCCCCCGGGAGCTCCCCTGCCCTAGCTCTTTCACCTATATATTCCCTAAAATCCTAGAAAAAATAAGGGTGTCCGCGAAACCACTTTTCCGCCACCGCAAGCTTCCGTTTCCGCGAGATCTCATCTGGAGACCCTTCCCGGTGCCCTGCCGGAGGGGACTTTGGAGTTGGAGGGCTTCTACATCAACATCATTGCCTCTCCAATGACTCGTGAGTAGTCTACTTCAGACCTACGGGTCCGTAGTTAGTACCTATATGGCTTCTTCTCTCTCTTGGATCTTCAATACAAAGTTCTCCATGATCTTCATGGAGATCTATCCGATGTAATCCTCTTTGGAGGTGTGTTTGTCAAGATCCGATGAATTGTGGATTTTTGATCAGATTATCTATGAATTATATTTGAGTCTTTGCTGATTTCTTATATGCATGATTTGATATCCTTGTATGTCTCTCCGAGTCTTGGGTTTTGTTTGGCCAACTAGATCTATGATTCTTGCAATGGGAGAAGTGCTTGGTTTTGGGTTCATACCGTGCGGTGACCTTTCCTAGTGACAGAAGGGGCAACAAGGCATGCATCGTGTTGCTGCCATCAAGGGTAACAAGATGGGCTTTCATCATAGATTTGAGATTGTCCATCTACATCATGTCATCTTGCTTAAGGCGTTACTCTGTTCTTGTGAACTTAATACACTAGATGCATGCTGGATAGCGGTCGACGTGTGGAGTAATAATAGTAGATGCAGAAAGTATCGGTCTACTTGTTTTGGACGTGATGCATATATGTATGATCATTGCCATAGATAACGTCATGAATTTGCGCGGTTCTATCAATTCCTTGACAGTAATTCGTTCACCCACCGTCTACTTGCTTTCATGAGAGAAGCCACTAGTGAACACTACGGCCCCCGGGTCTACTCACAATTATCATCTCCGCTTTTACTTTTACTTTGCTTTGTTTACTTTTTGCTTTCAGTTCTCACTTTGCAAACAATCTATAAGGGATTGACAACCCCTTCATAGCGTTGGGTGCAAGCTCTTTGTGTTTGTGCAGGTACTTGTGACTTGACGCGATCCTCCTACTGGATTGATACATTGGTTCTCAAATTGAGGGAAATACTTACCGCCACTGTGCTACATCACCCTTTCTTCTTCAAGGAAACACCAACGCAAGGCTCCAAGGCCGTGGGGGAATCCTTTGCATATTTGCCAAGGAAATCCCTATAGGAGTAGTGATACGTCTCAAATGTATCTATAATTTTTTATGGTTTCCTGTTGTTATCTTCTCATGTTTGGATGTTTTCTGTACCTGTTTTTTCTATGTTTTTGGCTCTTTTCAGATCTGATTTTGGAACGGAGTCCAAACGGAATAAAATCCCCGAAATAAATTTTTCCCGAACGGAAGAAGATCAGGGGGCTTGAGGGCCAAGGCAAGAGATCTACACGGGGCCCACAAGCCCTGTAGCGGCCACCAGGGGGCGGCGGCTAGCAGGCTTGTGGCCTCCCTGGCGCCCCCGTGACCTGGCTCCTTCTCCTATATATTCCCTAAAATACAGAAAAAAATCAGGGAATCCACGAAAACACTTTTCAGCCGCCGCAAGCTTCCGTTTCAGCGAGATCTCATCTTGAGACCCTTCCCGGTGCCCTGCCGGAGGGGACTTTGGAGTTGGAGGGCTTCTACATCAACATCATCGCCCCTCCAATGACTCGTGAGTATTTCACTTCAGACCTACGGGTCCGTAGTTAGTAGCTAGATGGCTTCTTCTCTCTCTTGGATATTCAATACAAAGTTCTCCATGATCTTCATGGAGATCTATCCGATGTAATCCTCTTTGGCGGTGTGTTTGTCGAGATCCGATGAATTGTGGATTTGTGATCAGATTATCTATGATATATATTTGAGTCTTTGCTGATTTATTTTATGCATGATTTGATATCCTTGTAAGTCTCTCCGAGTCTTGGGTTTTGTTTGGCCAACTAGATCTATGATTCTTGCAATGGGAGAAGTGTTTGGTTTTGGGTTCATACCGTGTGGTGACCTTTCCGAGTGACGGTAGGGGCAGTAAGGCACACGTCGTGTAGTTGCCATCAAGGGTAACAAGATGGGCTTTGTCGTAGATATGAGATAGTCCATCTACATCATGTCATCTTGCTTAAGGCGTTACTCTGTTCTTTTGGACTTAATACACTAGATGCATGTTGGATAGCGGTCGATGTGTGGAGTAATAGTAGTAGATGCAGAAAGTATCGGTCTACTTGTTTTGGACGTGATGCCTATAGATATAATCATTGCCATAGATGACGTCACGACTTTGCGCGGTTCTATCAATTGCTCGACAGTAATTTGTTCACCCACCGTCTACTTGCTTTGATGAGAGAAGCCACTAGTGAACACTACGGCCCCCGGGTCTATTCATACCTATCGTTTCCACTTTCACTTTCACTTTGCTTTGATACTTTGTTGCTTTCAATTCTCACTTGGCAAACAATCTATAAGGGATTGACAACCCCTTCATATCGTTGGGAGCAAGCTTTTTGTGTTTGTGCAAGTACTTGTGATACTCCTTCACTGGATGGATACCTTGGTTCTTAAAACTGAGGGGAATACTTACCGCCGCTGTACTACATCACCCTTTCCACTTTGAGGGAACACCAACGCAAGGCTCCAAGGCCACGGGGTAAATCCTTTGCATATTTGCCTAGGAAGTTCCTAAAGGCGTAGCCGTAGCAGAAGGATTCCTGGTGTCGTTGCTGAGGAGTATCAAGACAAGAATAGTCTCCCGTCAGCACGTGTTTCTGGCGCCATTGGAAGGTCTTTTGTTGCAGTAGCAGAAGTATTTCTGGCGCCGTTGCCGGGGAAGGAGAGATCTATCCAAGTAGGTCTCACAAACTCATCTCTTGCATTTACTTTTTTGCCAGTTGCCTCTCATTTTCCTGTCCCCCACTTCACATTTGTCGTTTTCCTTTGCCTTTATCCTTTGCCATTTTCTTTTGCCTTTTGCCTTTTTGCTGTTTCCCCTTGCCGGTTTTCTTGCTTGCTTGTGTGCTTGTTTGCTTGTTGAAGTCATCATGGCTGAAAACACCAAACTTTGCGACTTCTCGAGTGCCAATAATAATGATTTTATTAGTACTCCGATTGCTCCCGCCACTAGTGCGGAATCGTATGAAATCAACGCAGCTTTGCTGAATCTTGTTATGAAAGAGCAATTCTCTGGCCTTCCTAGTGAAGATGTCGCATCCCATCTCAATACCTTCATTGAGCTTTGCGATATGCAAAAGAAAAGAGATGTGGATAAAGACGTGATTAAGTTGAAGCTTTTTCCTTTCTCGTTGCGAGATCGCGCAAAAACTTGGTTTTCTTCTTTGCCCAAAAATAGTATCGATTCTTGGGATAAATGCAAAGATGCTTACATATCCAAGTATTTTCCGCCGGCTAAGATCATCTCCTTATGTAACGATATCATGAATTTCAAGCAGCTTGATCATGAACACGTTGCACAATCTTGGGAGAGGATGAAGCTTATGATTAGAAATTATCCCGCTCATGGCTTGAGTTTGTGGATGATTATACAAATCTTTTACGCTGGTTTGAATTTTGCTTATCGCAATATCTTGGACTCCGCCTCAGGTGGAACGTTCATGGAAATCACGTTAGGAGACTCTACAAAACTCCTAGACAATATCATGACCAACTACTCTCAGTGGCACACTGAAAGGTCGCCTTCTAGCAAAAAGGTACACGCTATAGAAGAAATTAACTCGCTTAGTGCTAAGATGGACGAGTTGATGAATTTGGTTGCTAGTAGAAACGTTCCTTTAGATCCTAATGACATGCCACTATCTTCCTTGATTGAGAGTGGCAACGCTAGTTTGGACGTGAATTTTGTTGGTAGGAACAATTTTGGCAACAACAATGCTTTTAGAGGAAACTATGTTCCTAGGCCTTTTCCTAGTAACTCCTCTAACAATTATGGCAATTCCTACAGCAAAACTTATGGAAATCACAACAAATTACCCTCTGATTTGGAGAGTAATATCAAAGAGTTCATCAACTCTCAAAAGATTTTCAATGCGTCCATAGAGGAAAAACTACTCAAAATAGACGATTTCGCTAAGAGCATTGATAAGATGTCTTGTGATATTGATGCTTTGAAAGTTAGATGTGCTCCTCCCAAGGTCAACTTGGATGAAACTTCGAAAGCTATGCGTGTCTCCATGAATGAGAGCAAAGAAAGAACCACCCAAATTCGCGCTAGGCATGAATGGTTTAAAAGGGTGCGTTCTAGTGATGCAAATCACGAAGATCTTAAAGTGCTTGGTGTGACTCCTCTTGAATCTTAGTTTTCGCGTGTCAAACCTATTGATGAAGGGGCTGGATATGAATCCACTTTGGTTGAAAAACTCCCCAATGATTCGGAGTCCACCTATCTTGATGATAAAGGTGTGGAGAGTGGAGTAGAAGAAATCAAAAATTTCGGTAGTAATGAAACTCCCACTTTGGATTTCAAGGAATTCAATTATGATAATTGCTCCTTGTTTGAATGCATTTCTTTGATGCAGTCCATTGCAAACTCTCCACATGCTTATAGCCAAAGCAAAGCCTTTACCGCGCATATCATAGATGCTATGATGAAATCTCTTAAAGAGAAGCTCGAATTAGAAGTCTCTATACCTAGAAAACTTCATGATGAGTGGGAACCTACTATCAAAATCAAGATCAAAAACTATGAATGCAATGCTTTGTGTGATTTGGGTGCTAGTGTTTCCGCGATTCCAAAGTCTTTATGTGATATTCTTGGTTTTTATGAGATTGAAGAGTGTTCTCTTAATTTGCATCTTGCGGATTCTACTGTCAAGAAACCCATGGGAAGGATCGATGATGTTCTTATTGTTGCAAATAAGAACTATGTACCCGTGGATTTCATTGTACTTGACATAGATTGCAATCCTTCATGTCCCATTATTCTTGGTAGACCTTTCCTAAGAACTACTAGATCATGAAAGGCGCGCGTTGCTGCGCCCGTCTATTATGAATTTAGGATGAAATTATTATTGATATATTAGTATAACAATAATTATTTTATTGTGGTTTGCGATGTTTATTTTGTTGCATTTTTTTTGAAAAAATTATGGTGTTATGGGCCACATAATAGTAAATTTCTTATTTCTGTAATATTTAAATTAGGCTAATAGGGGCGTGTATAGGTATTAATACTTTTACAGCAGCAGTTTTTGTGTATTGATGTGTATGTTGAACGTTTTTAGTGAGGGTTTAATTCTGTATATTTATGTAGGATCATAATCGCTTAAGATATATTTGTATTACATTAATTATTTTCTTGTGGTTTGCGATCTTTATTTTGATGCAATTTAATTTATTTATTTTCGAAATTTTGGGGTGTTATGGGCCACATAATAGTATTTTTGTAATTTGTGTGTAATATTGTAATTGGGCTGATATGGGCCTGTTTAGCTACTAGTACTTTTCGTCAACATTTTTTGTGTATTGATGTGTATGTTGAACGTTTTTAGTGAGGCATTAATTTGGTGTTGATCTAGGATAGGAATGGTTGTAGGTTTTGCATTAGCATTTGTAACTTTGTTGACCTTTGTATTTATGAACAGTAGTTATAAGTAGAGGGACGTTAGTAACTTACTTGCTCTATATATATACCATCCTTTGTGTTTGTTTCGATGTTGGTGTATGCAGTTCTTAGTTTGTGAGCTGGACTTAATTCTTTTTCAGTTGTGTTGGTTGTAGGTACGATTATATTTGTTAAACTTTGTTGTCTTTAATTCTTTATTTTTTTAAATAATGAGTAATAGTTGTATGTTAAATTTGTTGAAATTTATTGTGTATTGTAGGTTTGTTGTTCGAATAAAGTTAGCGCGAATGGATGGTGTTGAAACAGGTAATATAAATTTATTTATTTAATTATGTATGTTTCATTTGTGTAGTTGCATATATTTTGTAGATAACGTATGGAAAATATGATTTTTTTACCCTGGATGGGCTGAGAAAATAGGCCCATTTCACTAGATAACATGGTTTCGGCCACCGGAGCAGCGGCCCATTAGGACGGTCGGGCCGACGATGAAAAAGTGTGCTGGAGGTGGCGGTATACATCACATTCGACGGCTAGAAACGACTCGATCGTCAAAATGGACGGCTAAAAAAGCAAAACGATGAGAGGGCTCGTTTTAGGTGCAATTTTACTGTCCTAAATTGGTGCTATCATCGATATGAAGGAAGGGAATATTAGATTTCAATTTCCTCTAAAGAAGGGCATGGAGCACTTTCCTAAAAATAAAATAAGATTGCCTTATGAATCTATGATGAGGGCTACTTATGGTTTGAGCACTAAAGATGACTATACGTGATTCCATCACCTTATGCCTAGCTAAGTGCGTTAAACAATAGTGCTTGTTCGGAGGCAACCCAATGAATCTATCTTTTTTCTTTCTGTTTTGTGTTTTCCACACTTTCATAATTCTGTTATGATTGTGTTTTTTGTGTTTCTTTTTGCGTTTGTGCCAAGCAAAACCGTTATGATTAGTCTTGGGGATGATCGTTTGGTCATGCTGCAAAAGACAGAAACTTTCTGCTCACGAAAATAGTTTTTTTTGTTCTGTAAGAGCTTTTGAGTTTATTCTTTTTGTTGTGGATTGCTACGCAAATTCTTCAGACTTTCGTAATTGTTCAGAATTTTTGAAGTAACAGAAGTATACAAAATATACAGATTGCTACACACTGGTCTGCTGTTAACACATTCTGTTTTTGTTGTGTTGATTGTTGATTTGATGAAACTATGGATAGTATCGGGGGGTATTAGCCATGGAAGATTGAAAATACAGTAACCCAACATCAACATAAGTAGAATTTAAGTTTGCTACAGTACCTAAGGAAGTGGTGGTTTGCTTTCTTATACTAATGTTATCACGAGTTTCTGTTTAAGTTTCGTGTTGTGAAGTTTTCAAGTTTTGGGTGAAGTTCTTATGGAAGAAGAGATAAAGAGTGGCAACAGCTCAAGCCTGGGGATGCCCAAGGCACCCCAAGAGATTCGAGGATGTCGTAAAAGCCTAAGCTTGGGGATGCCCCGGGAAGGCATCCCCTCTTTCGTCTTCAATCCATCGATAACGTTACTTGGGGCTATATTTTTATTCACCACATGTTATGTGTTTTGCTTGGAGCGTCTTGTATCGTAGGAGTCCTTTATTTTTTGTTGTGTCACAATCATCCTTGCTGCACACCTAGAGAGAGAGAGACATGCACTCACCGTGATTCTGTCGAGCTTCACTTATATCCTTTGGTAGACAATTCAGCTCACATGTGCTTCACTTATATCTAGAAATACTTGTGTTGAAGTTAGTGATTCCCGTAGCATGCACGTATGGTGAACCGCTATGTGATGAAGTCTGAGCATGATTATTCTATTGATTGTCATGCTTTGTGTGGCAGTCGGGATCGCGCGATGGTTTATACCTACCAACCCTTCCCCTAGGAGTATGTGTCGAATGCTTTGTTTCGATTACTACAAAAACTTTTTCAACAACTATATGAGTTCTTCATGACTAATGTTGAGTCCATGGTTTAGATGCACTTTCACCTTCCACCATCACTATCTTCTTAGTGTCGTGCAACTTTCGTCGGTGCACAAAACCCACCACTAGCCTCCCTCACAGCCACCATACCTACATACTATGGCTTTTTCAAAGTCATTCCGAGATATATTGCCATGCAACTACCACCATGACATGTGCCACCACTTCTACATTGCCATTGTATGATCGTAAGATAGCTAGCATGATGTTTCCATTAATGTCTATGCCATGCTAGATCATTGTCATGGTACACTACCGTAAGCATTCCATATAGATTCATCGTTGCTCTAAGTTTTGAGTTGAAAGTGTTATGATCATCACTGATGGAGCATTGTCCCATGTGAGGAAATAAAAGAGGCCAAAGATTCCCACCAAAAAAAGAGGCCAAAGAGCCCACCAAAAAAATGATGAGAGAAAAAGAGAGAAGGGACAATGCTACTATCCTTCCACACTTGTGCTTATTAAGCACCATGATCTTCATGATTGAGAGTCTCTCGTTTTGTCACCACCATATAGCTAGTGGGAAATTTTCATTATATAACTTGGCTTGTATATTCCAATGATAGTCTTCCTCAAAATTGCCTTAGGTCTTCGTGAGCAAGAAATTTGGATGCACACCCACTAGTTTTCTTTAAGAGCTTTCACATACTCTTAGCTCTAGGGCATCATTTGTATGGCAATCCCTACTCATTCACATTGATATCTATTGATGAGCATCTCCACAAATCATTGATATGCCTAGTTAATGTGATCATCTTCTCTTTGTTTGTCTTGCAACCTCCACCACACTCCACACCACTTATGGTGCTAAAACCATGGCTCACGCTCATGTATTGTGTGAGAGTTGAAAAGGTTTGAGAAAGTAAAGGTGTGAAAACAATTACTTGGCCAATACCGGGGTTGTGCATGATTTAAATTCGTTGTGCAATGATGATAGAGCATAGCCAGACTATATGCTTTTGTAGGGATACCTTTCTTTTGGCCTTGTTATTTTGAAAGATCATGATTACCTTGCTAGTTTGCTTGAAGTATTATTGTTTCCACGTCAATATAAAACTATTGTTTTGAATCTAATGGATATGAACATTCATGTCACATAAGAGGAGTTACAAAGGACATCTATGCTAGGTAGCATGAAAGCATCAAAAATTCATTCTTTATCACTTCCCTACTCGAGGACGAGCAGGAGTTAAGCTTGGGGATGCTTGATACGTCTCAAACGTATCTATAATTTTTGATGGTGTCATGTTGTTATCTTGTCATCTTTGGATGTTCTATGTACCTTTTATATATTTTTTGGGACTAACTTATTAATTCAGTGCCAAGTGCCAGTTCCTGTTTTTTCTGTGTTTTTGGCTCTTTTCAGATCTGATTTTGGAACAGAGTCCAAACGGAATAAAATCCCCAAAATATTTTTTTCCTGAACGGAAGAAGATCACGGGGCTTGAGGACCAGGCAGGAGAGCTACAGCGGCACACAAGCCCTGTAGCCGCCACCAGGGGGCGGCGGCTAGCAGGCTTGTGGCCTCCCTGGCGCCCGCCTAACCTAGCTCCTTCTCCTATATATTCCCTAAAATATAGAAAAAAAATCAGGGAATCCACGAAAACACTTTTCCGCCGCCGCAAGCTCCCGTTTCCGCGAGATCTCATTTGGAGACCCTTCCCAGTGCCCTGCCGGAGGGGACTTTGGAGTTGGAGGGCTTCTACATCAACATCATCGCCCCTCCAATGACTCGTGAGTAGTTCACTTCAGACCTACGGGTCCGTAGTTAGTAGCTAGATGGCTTCTTCTCTCTCTTGGATCTTCAATACAAAGTTCTCCATGATCTTCATGGAGATCTATCTGATGTAATCCTCTTTGGCGGTGTGTTTGTCGAGATCTGATGAATTGTGGATTTGTGATCAGATTATCTATGATATATATTTGAGTCTTTACTGATTTCTTTTATGCATGATTTGATATCCTTGTAAGTCTCTCCGAGTCTTGGGTTTTGTTTGGCCAACTAGATCTATGATTCTTTCAATGGGAGAAGTGCTTGGTTTTGGATTCATACCGTGTGGTGACCTTTCCGAGTGACAATTGTGGCAGCAAGGCACACATCGTGTAGTTGCCATCAAGGGTAACAAGATGGGCTTTGTCGTAGATATGAGATTGTCCATCTACATCATGTCATCTTGCTTAAGGCGTTACTCTGTTCTTTTGGACTTAATACACTAGATGCATGCTGGATAGCGGTCGACGTGTGGAGTAATAGTAGTAGATGCAGAAAGTATCGGTCTACTTGTTTTGGACGTGATGCCTATAGATATAATCATTGCCATAGATGACGTCACGACTTTGCGTGGTTCTATCAATTGCTCGACAGTAATTTGTTCACCCACCGTCTACTTGCTTTCATGAGAGAAGCTACTAGTGAACACTATGGCCCCCGGGTCTATTCACACCTATCGTTTCCACTTTCGCTTTCACTTTGCTTTGTTACTTTGTTGCTTTCATTTCTCACTTGGCAAACAATCTATAAGGGATTGACAACCCCTTCATAGCGTTGGGAGCAAGCTTTTTGTGTTTGTGCAGGTACTTGTGATACTCCTTCACTGGATCGATACCTTGGTTCTCAAAACTGAGGGAAATACTTACCGCCGCTGTGCTACATCACCCTTTCGCTTCGAGGGAACACCAATGCAAGGCTCCAAGGCCACGGGGGAAATCCTTTGCATATTTGCCTAGGAAGTCCCTAAAGGAGTAGCCGTAGTAGAAGGATTCATGGTGCCGTTGTTGAGGAGTATCAAGACAAGAATAGTCTCCCGTCAGCACGTGTTTCTGGCGCCGTTGGAAGGTCTTTTGTTGCAGTAGCACGTAGCCAGCAGCAGCTACGTCTACATCTACCTTCGGAATTAGTATTAAACCTCAATAATTGTTATTTAGTACCAGCTTTGAGCATGAACATTGTACCGGGATCTCGTTTGATGCGAGATGGCTACTCATTTAAATCTGAAAATAATGGTTGTTCTATTTAAATGAGAGATATGTTTTACGGTCAGGCCTCGCTGGTCAATGGTTTATTCTTAATGAATCTCGAACGTGATGTTACACATATTCATAGTGTGAGTACCAAAAGATGTAAGGTTTATAATGATAGTCCCACATACTTGTGGCACTGCCGCCTTGGTCATATCGGTGTCAAACACATGAAGAAACACCATACAGATGGAGTTTTGGAGTCTCTTGATTTTGAATCATTTGACACGTGCGAACCATGCCTCATGGGCAAGATGACTAAGACTCCATTCTCCGGAACAATGGAGCGAGCAACCAACTTGTTGGAAATAAGACATACCAACGTATGCGGTCCAATGAGTGTTGAGGCTCGCGGTGGCTATCGTTATGTTCTCACCCTCACTGATTACTTAAGCAGATATGGGTATGTCTACTTAATGAAACACAAGTCTCAAACCTTTGATTGGTTCAAGGAATTTCAGAGTGAGGTAGAGAATCAACATGACAAGAAAATAAAGTTATTACAATCTGATCGCGGAGGAGAATATTTGAGTCACAAGTTTGGCACGCACTTAAGGAAATGTGGAATTGTTTCACAACTCACGCCGCCTGGCACACCTCAGCGTAACGGTGTGTCTGAACGTCGTAATCGCACTCTATTGGATATGGTGCGATCTATGATGTCTCTTACTGATTTACCGCTATCATTTTGGGGATATGCATTGGAGACTGCCGCATTGACTTTAAATAGGGCACCATCTTAATCTGTTGCGACGACACCCTTCCACCATTGGTAGCCTCTCTAGTACCGCGCAACTTTCGCCGGTGCATTACACCCACCATATACCCTTCCTCAAAACAGCCACCATACCTACCTATTATGGCATTTCCATAGCCATTCCGAGATATATTCCATGCAACTTCCATTGTTCCGTTTATTATGACACGCACCATCCTTGTCATATTGCTTTGCATGATCGTAAGATAGCTAGCATGATGTATTCATGGCTTGTCCGTTTTTTTATGTCATTGCTACTCTAGATCATTGCACATCCCGGTACACCGCCGGAGGCATTCATATAGAGTCATATTTTGTTCTAAATATCGAGTTGTAAGTAAATAAAAGTGTGATGATCATCATTATTAGAGCATTGTCCCATGTGAGGAAGTAATAAAAGAGGCCAATGAAGCCCACCAAAAAAAAAGAAAATAGAGAAGGGACAATGCTACTATCCTTTACCACACTTGTGCTTCAAAGTAGCACCATGATCTTCATGATAGAGAGCCTCCTATGTTGTCACTTTCATATACTAGTGGGAAATTTTCATTATAGAACTTGGCTTGTATATTCCAATGATGGGATTCCTCAAATTGCCCTAGGTCTTCGTGAGCAAGCGAGTTGGATGCACACCCACTAGTTTCTTTTTGAGCTTTCATACACTTATAGCTCTTGTGCATCTGTTGCATGGCAATCCCTACTCACTCACATTGATATCTATTGATGGACATCTCCATAGCCCGTTGATACGCCTAGTTGATGTGAGACTATCTCCTCCTTTTTGTCTTCTCCACAATCACCATATTCTATTCCACCTATAGTGATATGTCCATGGCTGACGCTCATGTATTGCGTGGAAGTTGAAAACGTCTGAGAACACTAAAGTATGAAACAATTGCTTGGCTAAAACCGGGGTTGTGCATGATTTAAATAGGTTGTGTGGGGAAGATGGAGCATAGCCAGACTATGTGATTTTGTAGGGATAACTTTCTTTGGCCATGATATTTTGAGAAGACATGATTGCTTTGTTATTATGCTTGAAATATTATTGTCTTTATGTCAAATGATAAACTATTGCTTTGAATCACTCGTGTTTTAGTATTCATGCCATGATTAGATTATATGATCAAGATTATGCTAGGTAGCATTCCACACCAAAAATTATCTTTTTTATCATTTACCTACTTGAGGACGAGCAGGCATTAAGCTTGGGGATGCTGATACGTCTCCGTCGTATCTATAATTTTTTATTGTTTCATGCCAATATTCTACAACTTTCATATACTTTTGGCAACTTTTTATACTATTTTTGGGACTAACATATTGATCCAGTGCCCAGTGCCAGTAACTTGTTTGTTGCATGTTTTTTTTGTTTCGCAGAATATCCATACCAAACGAAGTCCAAATGCAATAAAAAAACCTACGGGGATTTTTTTGGAATATTTATGATTTTTGGGAAGAAGAATCAACGCGAAACGATGCCCGAGGGGATCACAAGCCGAGGAGGCGCGAACCCCCTAGGGTGCGGCTTGCAGGCTTGTGACCAATCCCTAAGGCGGTTGGAGCCCTTCTTTCACTGCAAGAAAGATAATATCCGGAAGGAAATCGTGTTAAAAGGACACCTCAATCGGAGTTACAGATCTCCGGGAATTTAAGAAACGGTGAAAGCCAGAATCTGGGAGCGCAAAAACAGAAGGACACACACACACACACACACACACACACAGAGAGAGAGAGAGAGAGAGAGAGATCCAATCTCGGATGGGCTCTCGCCCCTCCGCCGCCATGGAGACCATGGACCAGAGGGGAAACCATTCTCCCATCTAGGCAGGAGGTCAAGGAAGAAGAAGAAGAAGGGGGGCTCTCTCCCCCTCTCTCCCGACGGCGCCAGAACGCCGCCCGGGATAACATCGTGTGGCGGCGATCTACACCAACACCTCCGTCATCTTCACCAACACCTCCTTCACCTTCCCCCATCTATATTCAGCGGTCCACTCTCCCGCTACCCGGTGTACCCTGTATTTGAACGTGCGCTTTATGCTTCATATTATTATCCAATGATGTGTTGCCATCCTATGATGTGTGCGTAGATTTTCGTTGTCCTATCGGTGATTGATGAATTGCTATGATTGGTTTAATTTGCTTGTGGTTATGTTGCTGTCCTTTGGTGCCCATCATATGAGCGCACGCGTGGATCACACCATAGGGTTAGTAGTATGTTTATAGGACTATGTATTGGAGGGCAAGGGTGACCGAAGCTTCAGCCTAGCATAGAAATTGATGCATACGGGATTGAAGGGGGACCAATATATCTCATTGCTATGGTTGGGTTTTACCTTAATGAACGTTAGTAGTTGCGGATGCTTGCTAATAGTTCCAATCATAAGTGCATATAATTCCAAGTAAGGGATGACATGCTCGCACTGGCCTCTCCCACATAAAACTTGCTATCGGTCTAGTAACGTAGTCAATTGCTTAGGGACAATTTCACAACTCCTACCACCACTTTTCCACACTCGTTAAACTAACGTAATTGTTTCTTTATCTAACCAGCCCCTAGTTTTTATTTAAGTTTTCTTTCTTTTTTCTTGCAAACCTATCCTTTCACACCTACAAAGTACTTCTAGTTTCATACTTGTTCTATGTAAAGCGAACGTAAAGTGTGCGTAGAGTTGTATCGGTGGTCGATAGAACTTGAGGGTATATTTGTCCTACCTTTAGCTCCTCATTGGGTTCGACACTCTTACTTATCGAGAAAGGCTACAATTCATCCCCTATACTTGTGGGTTATCAAGGTCGGCTGGAAAGTAAGATCAAAAGCGATCAAACCGACCCGAGCCAGCAACCCCTTTGTAATCGAACTTTTCATGTAGACGGCCTTCCCTACCACGGTCTCGTTAGCCGTACAGTGGGAACCGGACTATAGCTTGTGCGAGGCGGTAAAGTTTCAACCTGGCGTACACTATACGTCCATCTACAACTAAGGAAGCTATTCGGGCCGACTAGCGAGCCCCCGAGCCCATGGAGCCGGACCGGGGAACTCACGAATGAGTGAACTCTTGCCATGAATCTGAAAGAGGTGTTGATGCGTCTCCACCGTATCTACTTTTCCAAACTCTTTTGCCCTTGTTTTGGACACTAATTTGCATGATTTGAATGGAACTAACCCGGACTGACGTTGTTTTCAGCAGAATTGCCATGGTGTTGTTTTTGTGCAGAAATGAAAGTTCTCGGAACGTCCTGAAAATTTACGGAGAATATTTCTGGAAAATATGAGTAATACCTGCGCAAAGATCCACCGGAGGGGACGGGCCAGTGGGCCACAAGCCCTGTCACCGCGGCCACCCCCCTGGTCGCAGCAACCAAGCTTGTGGGGGCCACGTGGCTCTACCGCCCCCAACTCCAGCGCTATTTATTCCCTTTCGTCCCGAGAAAAATCAGAAGAGAAGATTTCATCGCGTTTGCGATATGGAGGCGCCGCCACATCCTGTTCTTCATCTGGAGGGCAGATCTGGAGTCCATTTTGGGCTCCGGATCAAGGAGATCGTCGCCATTATCATCATCAACCTTCTTCCCTCTCCAATTCCATGAAGCTCTTCATCGTTCATGAGTAATCTATTCCTAGGCTCGCTGGGCGGTGATGAGTAGGATGAGATCTATCATGTAATCGAGTTAGTTTTGACGGGGATTGATCCCTAGTATCCACTATGTTCTGAGATTGATGTTGCTACTACTTTGCCATGCTTAATGCTTGTCAGTAGGACCCGAGTGCCATGATTTCAGATCTGAAATTATTATGTTGTCACCAATATATGTGTGTTTTAGATCCGATCTTGCAAGTTGTAGTTACCTACTATGTGTTATGATCCGGCAACCCCGGAGTGACAATAACCGGAACCACTCCCGGTGATGACCATAGTTTGAGGAGTTCATGTGTTCACCAAGTGCTAATGCGTTGGTCTGGTTCTTTATTAAAAGGAGAACCTTAATATCCCATAGTTTCCATTAGGACCCTGCTGCCACGGGAGGGATGGACAATAGATGTCATGCAAGTTCTTTTCCCTAAGAACGTATGACGACACACGGAATGCATGCCTACATCACATTGACGAATGGGAGCTAGCCACATATCTCTCCATGTTATAACTGTTGCATGATGAATGTCATCCAATGAATCACCGACCCATTGCCTACGAGTATGTCCCACTGTTGTTGTTACTTGCTTTGCTCTGCTGTTGTCACTACAGTTGCTGCTACTGTTACTTGTTGCAGCTGTTACTTGTTTTGCTTTGCTACTGTCACTACTGTTGCTACTGCTGCTACTTGCTGCTGCTGTTACTTGCTACTGTTGCTACTTGCTATTGTTGTCACTACTATTGTTCCTTGCCACTGTTGCTACTCGTTACACTACTGCTACCTCCTACAATACTTTTGTGGCGCCATTGATACAACAGTTAGGAATAGTCTGCCTTGTCACCAGATCATTTCTGGCACCGTTGTTATCATACTACTTTGTTGTTGATACTTTGCTTGCAGACACTAATCTTTCAGGTGTGGTTGAATCTGACACATTCAGCTGCTAATACTTGAGAATATTCTTTCACTTCCCATCGCGCGAACCAACAAATTTGGGTTGAATACTCTACCCTCGAAAACTGTCGCGATCCGACGCGCTGGTGGGCCATTGCAAGACAATTGCTAATTGTTGAGCAAGTGGGACGAGCTCTTTTCTAGCTCCGTTGCCGTGGAGGCTCCGTAACAGAAGATAGGCCTTTATAACAATAAGACTTATAGCATAGGTGCTATAGTAGCTCAGCGGTTGAACACAAACCATTCCAAAGGTGTCGTCTATGGAGGTATCTACGCTACTCGTCTTGCTAGACACTTTGAGATACCTATTAGACTTCGCGAGGAAGAAGAAATGCTTCTTCCTGAGAAATATCTGGATTATGACAGCATGGTTCGCCATGATTTTCTGGATAGAGATGCTAGTAGACGGATGATTTATAACCTGGCATTTAGTCAGGGTACTCGAGAGACTATTACTTTTCCTGCTCCTTCTTTGTTCGATCTTCATGCAGGCAGGTACACTATTATGCCCTCGGACATCTACGCATATTGGGGCTTATCCCAACCACACGTGTCCGTGCCCGAGCCGCCAGTCGAGTACCAGAAGCCATTTTATCAGTGGGAGCCAGAGGAGCTCACACAGCAGTGGCATCCACAGTCCGCTCCGGAGTATCCCGGAGCTGGTTATTTCCTGCCTTGGGAGTAGACCAAGCTAGGCCAAAAGCCTAAGCTTGGGGGAGTACGTGTTCTCATCGACTTTACATTCATGCTTATGCTTTCACTTTGTTAGTCGGTGTTTACATTTTGCCACTGTATTATCCATGCTAGTTTATTTTCATTTTCTTGTTTTCTTGTTTTGTGTCCTTTTGAGAAAACACAAAAATATTTTCCTTTCTTCTTTTGCTTGTTGGGAGTTTTCTCGTGTAAATAGTTTTCCTTTTCTTTGGGTCAAGGTAGAAGATATTGGTTACAATGTTTAGTGGCTCTTGCATGCATACCTGTTTAGCTTTCAAAGAGCCATATTACTTTGTCTTCTCCTTTGTGTTTGCCTGCAGATTTCAGCTTAGTCCAATGCACGAGCACTCTTATTATTGTTCACATCGTTCAATCGTGCAAGAGAAAGGCAATAATGATGATATATGATGAAGTGACTGAGACTGGAAAAGCTGGTATGAACTCTTTCTATTTTGTTTTTGTAAATATGACTAGCTTGTCATCCCAGATTCGGCTTTGTTGAGAGAGAAACATGTTTGCAATGACAACTTAGAGATCATAGTTTCTCATGCCATGCTTAATTAGCTAGGAGCTTATAATGGTTTGTCTTGAATGCCAACATAGATTTTGAGATGACTATGATGTAGTATGATAGGATGGTATTCTCCTTTGAATGATTCAAGTGGCTTGACTTGGCACGTGTTCATGCATGTAGTTGAAACAAAATCAACATAGCCTCTATGATGTTTGTGTTCATGGTGATTTATCATGTTCATGCTTGCACTCCATGTTAGTCAAACTCATTGCATCCTGATGACTATTGTCGCTCTCTAGTTGGTCGCTTCCCAGTCTTTTGCTAGCCTTCACTTGTACTAAGAGGAATTCTGCTTCTGCATCCACTTCCATAAACCCAAAAGTTGTGCCTTATGAGTCCACCATGCCTACCTATTTGCGGTATCTACCTGCCGTTCCAAGTAAATTTGCATGTGCCATTCTCTAAACCTTCAAGAAATAATCTGTTTTCCATGCCCGAACCGCTCATGTGGTGACAGGGGGCTATTGGTATCTTCCATGTTAGGTGTGTTATCCTCGACATGTGTTTATTCACTGTCATTCACGAGAAAGGGGCCGGTAATTGGAATGCCCAGTTCCATGCTTAAATCCAAAACATAACTGTAAAACAAGACTCCCCCCGGATTGATGTTAGTATGGACGGTACCCGAGGATTCGGGTAGCCGTGGAGTGTGATTGATTGGTGGTGGGGGAGTTAAAACTTTACTTTTCTGTTTGGGAACCGCCTATAGCATGAATAGCATGGAAGATATTGAGAATTCTTGGTCACTGCGTTGACAATGAAAGCATGCCACCCAAAATTATTATCTCTATTTTCAAAGCTTGAGCTCTGGCACCTCTGCAAATCAATGCTTCCCTCTGCGAAGGGCCTGTCTATTTATGTTCCTGTTGAGTCATCCTCTTCTTATATAAGCACCAATTAGAGAGCACCTCTGTCAGTTTTATGCTTTGCTTTTGACTGATATTGAGTATGACTATGACTGGATCTACGTTGCTATGAATTACAATGTTTAGTCAGCCCTTGATCTTTGAAAGTGCTCTGCATTTAGGTTTTGCGGTCTCAGATAGAGCTAGCGAGATACCACCTATTCATATTGCTTCATGCTTGTTTTGATTGAATTGTTGGTATTTGCAACTCATTATTATTTGCTCGCTAGCTGATTATGCCATTGATATTAGTTTGCCGTGAGACCTTTGTGTCACTTGCTTGTGTGGTTAACTTGTGATCTTGCTGAAATTCTGGTTATGAGTTAGACATAGTTGCAACAATAAGATCAAACAGAGTTTGTCAAAGTTTTTCTTTCTCTTTCAGTTTGTCAACTGAGTTGCTTGAGGACAAGCAAGGTTTTAAGCTTGGGGGAGTTTGATACGTCTCCATCGTATCTACTTTTCCAAACTCTTTTGCTGTAGTTTTGGACTCTAATTTGCATGATTTGAATGGAACTAACCCGGACTGACGCTGTTTTCAACAGAATTTCCATGGTGTTGTTTTTGTGCAGAAATGAAAGTTCTCGGAACGTCCTGAAAATTTACGGAGAATATTTCTGGAACATATGAAAAATACCTACGCAAAGATCCACCAGAGGGGACGGGCTAGTGGGCCACAAGCCCTGTCGCCGCGGCCACCCCCTGGTCGCGGCAACCAAGCTTGTGGGGCCCACGTGGCTCTGCCGCCCCCAACTCCAGCGCTATTTATTCCCTTTCGTCCCGAAAAAAATAGAAGATAAGATTTCATCGCGTTTGCGATACGGAGGCGACGCCACATCCTGTTCTTCATCTCGAGGGAAGATCTGGAATCCGTTTTGGGCTCCGGATCAAGGAGATCGTCGCCATCGTCATCATCAACCTTCTTCCCTCTCCAATTCCATGAAGCTCTTCATCGTTCGTGAGTAATCTATTCGTAGGCTCGCTGGTCGGTGATGAATAGGATGAGATCTATCATGTAATCGAGTTAGTTTTGACGGGGAGTGATCCCTAGTATCCACTATGTTCAGAGATTGATGTCGCTACTGCTTTGCCATGCTTAATGCTTGTCACTAGGGCCCGAGTGCCATGATTTTAGATCTGAAATTATTATGTTGTCACCAATATATGTGTGTTTTAGATCCGATCTTGCAAGTTGTAGTTACCTACTATGTTTTATGATCCGGCAACCCCGTAGTGACAATAATCGGAACCACTCCCGGTGATGACCATAGTTTGAGGAGTTCATGTGTTCACCAAGTGCTAATGCGTTGGTCCGGTTCTTTATTAAAAGGAGCACCTTAATATCCCGTAGTTTCCTTTTGGACCCCGCTGCCACGGGAGGGATGGACAATAGATGTCATGCAAGTTCTTTTCCCTAAGCACGTATGACGACACACGGAATGCATGCCTACATCACATTGACGAACGGGAGCTAGCCACATATCTCTTCGTGTTATAACTGTTGCATGATGAATGTCATCCAACGAATCACCGACCTATTGCCTACGAGTTTGTCCCACTGCTGCTGTTACTTGCTTTGCTCTACTGCTGTCACTACTGTTGCTGCTATTGTTACTTGCTGCTGTTGTTACTTGTTTTGCTCTGCTGCTATCACTACTGTTGCTACTGCTGCTACTTGATGTTGTTGTTACTTGCTACTGTTGCTACTTGCTACTGTTGTCACTACTGCTGTTCCTTGCCACTACTATTACTCGTTACACTACTGCTACCTGCTACAATACTTTTCTGGCGCCATTGATACAAAAGTTAGGAATAGTCTGCCTTGTCACCAGATCGTTTCTGGCACCGTTGTTATCATACTACTTTGCTATTGATACTTTGCTTGCAGAAACTAATCTTTCAGGTGTGGTTGAATCTGACACATTCAGCTGCTAATACTTGAGAATATTCTTTCACTTCCCGTCGCGCGAACCAACAAATTTGGGTTGAATATCGTACCCTCGAAAACTGTCGCGATCCCACGCGCTGATGGGCCATTGCAAGACAATTGCTAATTGTTGAGCAACTGGGACGAGCTCTTTTCTGGCTCCGTTGCTGTGGAGGCATCAAGTCAGGAATAGTTGCATGTCAGTAGGTGTGCCCCAAGCACCGGCTTGAAACACCCATTGCATTCATTAAAAGTCACGAAAAGGGAAGAATATACATATGTACATGCTTTTTCCTCTTGCTTTCTAGCAATAGAACGGGCAAAGCAATGTCGTGTTCCATGGACGCTCCGTTTCCTGGCCGGAGTCATCTCACTTGCGCTTCCTTGGCTTCTGGGCGTCTATTAGATAGTATGCATTGTTATGCAATGTCGTGCTCACGATGAAAGGTCCTTCCCATGGGGAGGAGAGCTTGTGTTGGCCAGCTGTTCGCTAGATTCTTCTAAGCTCAAGTCCCCCTCTCTGAAAGAGAGGGGCCTGATCTTCTTGCTGTGGTAGTACCTCAGCTTATGTTGATATATAGTCGTCCGGCTCAAGGTCAGCTCTCGTGCCTCTTCGAGCATATTGACGTTGTCTTCTCTTCCCTCCTTCGTTTCCTTCTCCATGTACAGGGTGATCCGAGGAGAGTCTAACTCAACTTCGATGGGGATGATTGCCTCGGACCCATATACCAGAAAGAATGGTGTGAAGCCGGTTGACCGATTCGGCATGGTGCGGAGGCTCCATAGCACAGCTGGCAGTTCTTCGATCCAGCAGCCGATGATACGTCTCCAATGTATCTATATTTTTTATGGTTCCATGCTATTATCTTGTCAACTTTGATTGTTTTGTATGCATTTTATATCTTTTTTGGGACTAACCTATTAACTTAGTGCCAAGTGCCAGTTCCTGTTTTTTTCGTGTTTTTGACCCTTTTCAGAGGAGAATATTAAACGGAGTCCAAACGGAATAAAATCTTTGGAATGATTTTTTCCATAACGGAAGATACGCAGGGAACTTGAGAACCAAGGCAAAGGACCCCGGGGGAGGCCACAATCCCCCTAGCTGCGGCCTGGGGGGTCATGCCTACCAGGCTTGTGGCCCCCCGTGGCTCCTTTGCCCTACTTCTTCCGCCTATAAATTCTCCAAAAATCTGAAACTGTCGCAGACAGCCACGAAAATACTTTTCCGCCGCCGCAAGCTTCTGTCTCCGCAAGATCCCATCTGGGGACCGTTCTGGTGCCCTGTCGGAGGGGGGATTCGGACACGGAGGGCTTCTTCATCAACGCCATTGCCTCTCCGATGATGCGTGAGTAGTTCACCACAGACCTTCGGGTCCATAGCTAGTAGCTAGATGGCTTCTTCTCTCTCTTGGATCTTCAATACAAAGTTCTCCATGATCTTCATGGATATCTATCGGATGTAATCTTCTTTTGCGGTGTGTTTGTCGAGATCCGATGAATTGTGGATTTATGATTAGATTATCTATGAATATTATGCGAGTTTCCTGTGATCTCTTATATGCATGATTCCGTATCCTTGTAATTCTCTTCAAGTTGTGGGTTTCGTTTGGCCAACTTGATCTATAATTCTTGCAATGGGAGAAGTGCTTGGTTTTGGGTTCATACCGTGCGGTGTCCTCACCCAATGACAGAAGGGGTAGCGAGGCACTCATCGTGTTGTTGCCATCAGGGGTAAAAAGATGGGGTTTATATCTATTGCATGAATTTATCCCTCTACATCATGTCATCTTGCTTAAGGCATTACTCTGTTTGTTATGAACTCAATACACTAGATGCATGCTGGATAGCGGTCGATGTGTGGAGTAATAGTAGTAGATGCAGACAGTATCGGTCTACTTGTCTCGAACGTGATGCCTATATGTATGATCATTGCCTTAGATATCATCATGACTTTGCACGGTTCTACCAATTGCTCAACAGTAATTCGTTCACCCATCGTAATACTTGTTATCATGAGAGAAGCCTCTAGTGAACACTATGGCCCTCGGGTCTACTTCACATAATATTTTCAGCCCTACACTTTTACTATGTTGCACTTTCCACCTTGAGATCTCACCTTGCAATTAATCGTGAAGGCATTGACAACCCCTTTACAGCGTTGGGTGCAAGTTTGTTTGTTTTTGCATAGGTACATTGGTGACTTGCCTTGATACTCCTACTGGATTGATACCTTGGTTCTCAAACTGAGAAAAATACTTACTGGTACGGTGTTGCATGACCCTTTCCTCTTCAAGGGAAAAACCAACGCAAGCTCAAGAGGTAGCAAGAAGAATTTCTGGCGCCGTTGCCAGGGAGTATCAAGTCAAGAATAGTCTCCCTTCAACGTGTCAATTTCTGGCAACGGGGACTATTCTAAGTGAAGCTTATCCAAGTAACTGTCGCAAATTCATCTCTTGCATTTACCTTTTTTTGCCTTTTGCCTCTCGTTTTCCTCTCCCCCACTTCTGAAAAACAAAAATTTACAAAAAAAATTGCCTTTTTCGTTTGCCTCTCCTTTGCTTGTGTGCTATGTGCCTTCAATATGCTTGCATCTTCGCTTGCTGAAAATCTATTGATATGGATCCTCATCCACTTGCTAATATCTTTAAGAGATCCAATTATGTTGAACCAATTGCCAGTGAGTTGAGTGCACTTGACTATCTTTATGGAGTTTTGCTTGAGATGCGTGAATCTGAAAATCGTGATGAAGAAATTTATGAAGTGATTCATGAGGTCTCCTTGAATGAAAAGCATGATTGCAATGGTTTCATTATGATTTCTATTAATGTCAATCATGCTAAAAATATGCAAAACCCTAAGCTTGGGGATGCTAGTTTTGCTATGTCCACTACTTGTTGCAATGATCATGAGTGGGGTGATGATTTTTCTTATGATCTTGAAAATTTGTTTAAGCCTCATGATGATTATGATATTTGCAATAATATTGAAAGTGGGTTTGGAGAAGTCATGACTTTAGTTGATGATAATCCCACTATTTTTGAAGAGCGTCAACTTTGCATGCATGTGGATCATGAAAAGAATATCCTATGTGATAGCTATATTGTTGAATTTGAATATGATCCCACATGTAATTGTTAAGAGAGAGGAAAATATTGTGGTAGAAATTTTCATATCACTAAATCACCTCTCGTTATGTTGAGATTGCTATTGTCTCTTTCTTCTTCCTTGCATTTGGTAACTATTGGTTGTCTTGACAATTTTTTTTCCTATAAAATGCCTATGCATAGGAAGTATGTTAGACTTAGATGTGATTTTCACATGCTTTATGATGCTCTCGTTGTGCTTCAATTCTTGTCTTGTGTGTGAGCATCATTAAATTATCAATGCCTAGCTAAGGGCATTAAACAATAGCTCTTGTTGGGACGCAACCCAATGAATTTATCTTTGCTTTTTGCTTTCTGTTTTGTTGTGTCCACACCATCATAATTCTGTCATGATTGTGTTTTTTGTGTTTATTTTTGTGTTTGTGCCAAGTAAAACCTTTATGACTTGTTTTGGTGATGGTTGTTTGATCTTGCTGAAAAAGATAGAAACTTTGCGCTCACGAAATTATTTTTAATTCCTATCTATAAAGAGCTTTTGAGTTGATTCTTTTTTCTTCTAGTTGATATGCCAATTTCCCTAACTTTCATAATGTTTTAGAATTTTTGAGATAGCAGAAGTATACAAAGTATACAAATTGTTACAGACTGGTCTGTTTTTGACATATTCGGTTTTTGTTGTGTTGATTGCTTATTTTGATGAAACTATGGATAGTATCGGGGGGTACTAGCCATGGAAAAGTGAGAATACAGTAATATAACATCAATCTAAATAGAAATCAAGTTTGCTACCGTACCTAAAGAGTTGGTAGTTTGTTTTCTTGTGCTAATGATATCACGAGTTTCTGTTTAAGCTTTGTGTTGTGAAGTTTTCAAGTTTTGGGTGATGTTCTCATGGACAATGGGATAAAGAGTGGAAATAGCTCAAGCTTGGGGATGGCCAAGTCATCCCAAGACAAATTCAAGGACACCAAAAAGCCTAAGCTTGGGGATGCCCCGGGAAGGCATCCCCTCTTTCGTCTTCAATCCATCGGTAATGTTACTTGGAGCTATATTTTTATTCACCACATGATATGTGTTTTTCTTGGAGCGTTGTGTATTATAGGAGTCTTTTCTTTTTGTTGTGTCACAATCATCCTTGCTGCACACCTTTTTGAGAGAGACATGCACTCATCGTGAATTTGCTAGAATACTCATTGAGCTTCGCTTATATCTTTTGAGTTAGGCAATTTAGCTCGCATGTGCTTCACTTATATCTTTTGAGCTAGATAACTTTGCTCTAGTGCTTCACTTAGATCTTTTTAGAGCACAGCGGTGTCATATTTTGAAGAAATAAAAACTCTTGATCTTCACTTATATGTTTTTGAGAGTGCTCTCTTAGTAACTTGGTAATTGGCTTGTGCTATGAAAGTAGTCCTAAAGATGATAGGCATCCAAAGAGGATATAATAAAAACTTCCATATTCATGTGCATCAATTAGTAAAGAGAAGTTTGATTCCTCTCAATTAGTTTTGAGATATGGATTTGGTAATATTAGAGTTATGTTAGTAGGGTGTTGTGAATCTAAAAATACTTGTGTTGAAGTTAGTGATTCCCGTAGCATGCACGTATGGTGAACCGCTATGTTAGGAAGTCGGAGCATAATTGATTTATTGATTGTCATCCTTTGTGTGGCGGTCGGGATCGCGCGATGGTTAACACCTACCAACCCTTCCCCTAGGAGTATGCGTTTAGCACTTTGTTTCGATTACTACTAAAACTTTCGCAATAAGTATATGAGTTCTTCATGACTAATGTGAGTCCATGGTATAGATGCACTTTCACCTTCCACCATTGCTAGCCTCTCTAGTGCCGCGCAACTTTCGCCGGTGCACAAACCCACCATATACCTTCCTCAAAACAGCCACCATACCTACCTATTGTGGCATTTTCATAGCCATGCCGAGATATATTGCCATGCAACTCCCACCGTTCCGTCTCATGACTTGTGCCGTCACTTACATATTGCCATTGCATGATCATAACATAGCTAGCGAGATGTTTCAACGTCATACGCTAAGCTAGACCGTTGCACATCTCGGTACACTACCGGAGGCATTCCCTATAGAGTCATCATTGCTCTAAGCATTGAGCTGTGAGTAAATAAAAGTGTGATGATCATCATTATTAGAGCATTGTCCCATGTGAGTAAATAAAAAAATGAAAAGAAGCCAAATATGCCCACCAAGAAAAATGAAAAAAAGAGGCCAAAGAGCACAAACAAAAAAATGAGAGAAAAAGAGAGAAGGGACAATGCTACTATCTTTTTCCACACTTGTGCTTCAAAATAGCACCATCTTCTTCATGATAGAGAGTGCCTTGTTTTGACACTTCCATATACTAGTGGGAATTTTCATTATATAACTTGGCTTGTATATTCCAATGATGGGCTTCCTCAAAATTGCCCTAGGTCTTCATGAGCAAGCAAGTTGGGTCCACACCCACTAGTTCTCCTTTTGAGCTTTCACACATTTATAGCTCTAAGTGCATCCATTGCATGGTAATACCTACTCATTCACATTGATATCTATTGATGGGCATCTCCATAGCCCTTTGATATGCCGAGTCGATGTGACCATCTCCTCCTTTTTTCCTCACAACCTCCACCACACTCTATTCCACCTATAGTACTATATCCATGGCTCACGCTCATGTATTGCGTGAGAGTTGAAATAGTTTGAGAAAGTAAGAGTGCAAAAATAATTACTTGGCCAATACCGGGGTTGTGCATGATTTAAATTCGTTGTGTGGGGATGATGGAGCATAGCCAGACTATATGATTTTGTAGGGATAACTTTGTTTGGCCTTGTTATTTCAAAAGTTCATGATCACTTTGCTAGTATGCTTGAAGTACTATTGTTTTCATGTCAATAGTAAACTATTGTTTTGAATCTTATGGATCTGAACATTCATGTCACAAGAAAGAAGTTACAAAGGACAAATAGGTTAGGTATCATTCCACATCAAAAATTCAGTCTTTATCACTTCCCTACTCGAGGACGAGCAGGAGTTAAGCTTGGGGATGCTTGATACGTCTCCAACGTATCTATAATTTTGATGGTTCCATGTTATTATCTTGTCAACTTTGGATGTTTTGTATGAATTTTATCTTTTTTGGGACTAACCTATTAACTCATTGTCAAGTGCCAGTTCCTGTTTTTTCCATGTTTTTGACCCTTTTCAGAGGAAAATATTAAACGGAGTCCAAACGGAATAAAATCTTCGGAATGATTTTTTCCGTAACAGAAGATACGCACGGAACTTGAGAACCAAGGCAAAGGACCTCGGGGGAGGCCACAAGCCCCCTAGCCGAGGCCTGGGGGCCGCACCTACCAGGCTTGTGGGCCCCCATGGCTCCTTTGCCCTACTTCTTCCGCCTATAAATTCTCCAAAAATCTGAAACTGCCGGAAAGAGCCACGAAAATACTTTTCCGCCGCCGCAAGCTTTTGTCTCCGCAAGATCCCATCTGGGGACCGTTCTGGTGCCCTGCCGGAGGGGGATTCGGACACGGAGGGCTTCTTCATCAACACCATTGCCTCTCCGATGATGCGTGAGTAGTTCACCACAGACCTTCGGGTCCATATCTAGTAGCTAGATGGCTTCTTCTCTCTCTTGGATCTTCAATACAAAGTTCTCCATGATCTTCATGGATATCTATCCAATGTAATCTTCTTTTGCGGTGTGTTTGTTGAGATCCGATGAATTGTGGATATATGATCAGATTATCTATGAATATTATTTGAGTTTCATGTGATCTCTTATATGCATGATTTCTTATCCTTGTAATTCTCTTCGAGTTGTGGGTTTCGTCTGGCCAACTTGATCTATAATTCTTGCAATGGGAGAAGTGCTTGGTTTTGGGTTCATACTGTGCGGTGTCCTCACCTAGTGACAGAAGGGGTAGCGAGGCACACATCGTGTTGTTGCCATCAAGGGTAAAAAGATGGGGTTTATATCTATTGCATGAATATATCCCTCTACATCATGTCATCTTGCTTAAGGCGTTACTATGTTTGTTATGAACTCAATACACTAGATGCATGCTGGATAGCGGTCGATGTGTGGAGTAATAGTAGTAGATGCAGACAGTATCGGTCTACTTGTCTCGGACGTGATGCATATATGTATGATCATTGCCTTAGATATCGTCATGACTTTGCGCAGTTCTATCAATTGCTCGACAGTAATTCGTTCACCCACCATAATACTTGCTATAATGAGAGAAGCCTCTAGTGAACACTATGGCCCCTGGGTCTACTTCACATCATATTTTCAGCCCTACACTTTTACTTTGTTGCACTTTCCACTTTCAGATCTCACCTTGCAATTAATCATGAAGGGATTGACAACCCCTTTATAGCGTCGGGTGCAAGTTTGTTTGTTTTTGCGCAGGTACATTGGTGACTTGCCTTGATACTCCTACTGGATTGATACCTTGGTTCTCAAACTGAGGGAAATACTTACTGCTACTGTGCTGCATCACCCTTTCCTCTTCAAGGGAAAAACCAACGCAAGGTCAAGAGGTAGCAGCCGGCTGACCTGACTAGTGGTGCCACCAGTCTTGGCTTGATGCCGGCCAGGATCAGGCCATTTGCCCTTTCCACCTGGCCGTTGGATTGCGGGTGTGCCATCGATGCCAAGTCGAGCCGGATTCCCTCTTTGGCACAGAAGAGTGCCAATGCACCCTTGGCAAAGTTGGTGTCATTGTCGGTGATGATGCTATGGGGGACGCCGTAGCAAACAACAATGTCCTTGATGAACCTGGCGGTCGTGGGACCGTCAAGCTTCTTGATTGACCTGGCCTCAATCCACTTGGTGAATTTATCAACAACGACTAGAAGATGTGTCATGCCGCCTCGATTGATTTTGAATGGTCCCACCATATCCAACCCCCAGACGGCAAACGGCCATGACAAGGGAAAGGTTTTGTGGGCTGAAGCCAGCATGTGGCTCTGTGTGCTGAAGCGTTGGCAGCCTTCGAACTTGTTGACCATGTCTACGGCCTCCTCAAGGGTCTAGGGCCAGTAAAATCCATGGCAAAACGCCTTGGCCACCAGGGTTCTAGAGGCGGCATGATGCCCGCACTCACCCTGATGTATATCTCTTAGGATTTCCTGGCCCCTTTCTCGCTCGACGCAGCATTGAAACAAGTCGGTCACGCTATGTCGAACCAGCTCGCGGTTGATGATGGCATATGCCGAGGATCGGCGCTCGATCTGCCTTGCCTCCGCCTCGTCTTGGGGAAGCTCGCCGCGAAGAAGGAAGGCCAGGATGGGTTGTGCCCACGGGAGAGCTGATAACCCACAAGTATAGGGGATCGCAACAGTTTTCGAGGGTAGAGTAGTCAACCCAAATTTGTTGATTCGACACAAGGGGAAGCCAAAGAATATTCTCGAGTATTAGCAGTTGAGTTATCAATTCAACCTCACCTGAAAGACTTAGTATCTATAGCAAAGTATCAGTAGCAAAGTAGTGTGATAGCAACAGTAGCAATGGTAACAGTAGCAGCAGTGACAACAGTAGCAGTAACAGTAGCAGCAGTGACAGCAGTAGCTACAAAGTAACATAGCAAGGACCAGTAGGAAAAGCTCATAGGCATTGGATCGGTGATGGATAATTATGTCGGATGACATTCATCATGTAACAGTTATAACATGGGGAGATATGTAACTAGCTCCAGTTCGTCAATGTAATGTACGCATGCATTCCGTATATAGTCATGCGTGCTTATGAAAAGAACTTGCATGACATCTATTTTCCATCCCTCCCGTGGCAACAGGGTCCTAATGGAAACTACGGGATATTAAGGTTCTCCTTTTAATAGAGAACCGGAACAAAGCATTAGCACTTAGTGAATACATGAACTCCTCATACTATGATCATCTCCGGGAGTGGTTCCGTCTATTGTCACTCCGGGGTTGCCGGGTCATAACACATAGTAGGTGATTACAACTTGCAAGATAGGATCAAGAACACACATATATTGACGAGAACATAATAGGTTCAGATCTGGAATCATGGCACTCGGGCCCTAGTGACAAGCATTAAGCATGGCAAAGTAGTAGCAACATCAATCTTAGAACATAGTGGATACTAGGGATCAATCCCCATCAAAACTAAATCAATTACATGATAGATCTCATCCAACCCATCACCGTCCAGCAAGACTACGATGAGATTACTCACGAACGGTGAAGAGCATCATGGAATTGGCGATGAAGGAAGGTTGATGATGACGATGGCGACGATCTCCCCTCTCTGGAGCCTAGGACGGACTCCAAATCTACCCTCCACAGGAAGAACAGGTTGTGGCGGCGCCTCCATATCATAAATGCGATGAACTCTTCTCCTTGCTTTTTTCGGACGAAAGGGACTAAATAGAGCTGGAATTGGAAGCGGCGGAGCCCCGAGGACCCCACAAGCCTGCAAGGCGCGGCCAGGGGGGCCCGCGCCTCCTAGGCTTGTGGGCTCCTCGCTCCACGTCTCGGTTGATTCTTGCTCCAGTATTTTTTATATATTCCACAAAAAATCCTCATAAATTTCCAGGTCATTCCGAGAACTTTTATTTTTGCGCAAAAATGACACCATGGCAATTCTGCTGAAAATAGCATTAGTCCGAGTTAGTTCCATTCAAATCATGCAAATTAGAGTCCAAAACATGGGCAAAAGAGTTTGGAGAAGTAGATACGATGGAGATGTATCAACTCCCCCAAGCTTAAAGCCTTGCTTGTCCTCAAGCAATTCAGTTGACAAACTGAAAGAGATAAAATAAAAACTTTCACGAACTCTGTTTGATCTTGTTGTTGCAATTATGTCTAACTCATATTCAGATTTTCAGCAAGTTCATAAGCTAACCACATAAGCAATGACATTTAGGTCTCAAGAGGAACTCATATCAATGGCATAATCAACTAGCGAGCAATAATAATAAGTTTCAAACGTCAACACTTCAATCAAAACAATCGTGAAGCAATATGAACAGATGGTATCTCGCTAGCTCTTTCTGAGACCGCAAAACATAAATGCAGAGCACCTTCAAAGACCAAGGGCTGACTGAACATTGTAATTCATGGCAAAGAAGATCCAGTCACAGTCATACTCAATAACAATCAAAAGCAAAGCATAAAAATGACGGAGGTGCTCTCTAATTGGTGCTTTTATAAGAAGAGGATGACTCAACAGAAACATAAATAGATAGGCCCTTCGCAGAGGGAAGCATTGATTTGCAGAGGTGCCAGAGCTCTAGCTTTGAAGACAGAGATAAATAATTCTGGGTGGCATGCTTTCATTGTCAACGCGATGACCAAGAGTTTTCACCATCTTCCTTGCTACACATGCTATAGGCAGTTCCCAAACAGAAAAGTAAAGTTTTGACTCCCCCACCACCGATCAATCACACTCCACGACTAGCCGAATACTCGGGTGTCGTCCATACCAGCAACAATCCAGGGGGTTTTGTTTGCAATTACCTTTTCGATTTGAGCATGGAACTGGGCATTCCAATTACCGTCCCCTTTCTCGTGAATGATAGTGAATAAACACGTATCGAGGATAACACGCCTAGCATGGAAGATACTGACCGCCCCTTGTCACCACATGAGCGGTACGGGCATGCAAAACAGATTATTTCTTGAAGGTTTAGAGAGTGGCACATGCAAATTTACTTGGAACGGCAGGTAGATACCGCATATAGGTAGGTATGGTGGACTCATATGGAACAACTTTGGGTTTATGGAAGTGGATGCACAAGCAATATTCCCGCTTAGTACAAGTGAAGGCTAGCAAAAGACTGGGAAGCGACCAACTAGAGAGCCGCAACAATCATCAATATGCATTGAGGTTAACCAACATTGAGTGCAAGCATGAGTAGGACATAAATCACCATAAACATGAATATCATAGAGGCTATGTTGATTTGTTTCAACTACATGCGTAAACATGCGCCAAGTCAAGCCACTTGAATGATTCAAAGGGGGATACCATCCTATCATAGTACATCATAATCATCTCAAAATTCATGTTGGCATCCAAGACAAACCATTATAAGCTCCTAGCTAATTAAGCATGGCATCAGAAACTATGATCTCTAAGTTGTCATTGCAAACATGTTTCTCTCATAAGAAAATTGAATTAGGAACATGAGCTAGTCATATTTACAAAAACAAAATAGATCGAGTTCATACCAGCTTTTCCACGCTCAGTCACCTCATCATATATCGTCATTATTGCCTTTCACTTGCATGACCGAATGATGTGAACAATAATAAGAGTGTTCGTTCATTGGACTACGCTGGAATCTGCAAGCAAACACAAAGGAGAAGACAAAGTAATATGGCTCTTTGACAGATAAACTGATATGCATGCGAGAGCCACTAAACATTGTAACAATGGTCTTCTACCTTGACCCAAAGAAAAAGAAAACTATTTACACGGGAAAGCTCCCAACAAGCAAAAGAAGAACGGGAAATCGTTTTGGGTTTTCTCAATCTAAACAAACACGAGAAGAAAGCGAGAAAAAGAAATAAACTAGCATGGATGATACAGTGGCAAGGTGTGAACACCGACTAACAAAGTGAAAGCGTGCGCCTGAATATAAAGTCGGTGAGAAACACGTACTCCCCGAAGCTTAGTCTTTTGGCCTAAGTTGGTCTACTCCCATGGCTGATCCGGGCGATATCCAAAATCATAATGGGGGTTGTACGGGAACGCGACAGCTACCGCCTGAATAGCTGCCTCACGAAGGCGAGTAGCCTTTGCCTCCCTCTCATACTCCTCTACCTCTCCTCTGGTTATGTAATATCTCCGTTTTACCTGAAAGTCAAAGAAGACAGGAGCAGGAAGGGTAATATGGAAAACACGTTGTCGGTTAAATATTAACCGGTATAGGAGGGATTCATATCCCTCTCAAGGAACTGATAGCGTGTCATAGCGGCGCGATCAAGGAAAGCTGTATGGAGCGGAGGATCTCCTTCGCGGATGGGTATTCCAAGAAAATTTGCTATGCGAGTAGCATAGATCCCACCAAAGAAATCCCCTTCATTAGCATTATTATTTAGCCTCCTCGTGATTATAGCTCCCATGTTGAAACTTCTATCACTCGTTACTGCGCTCTTAAGAATACTAAGGTCAGGTGCACAGAGGTGACAATGCTCAATCTTGACGTTAATGCATCTACCTATGAAGAGGGCAAAGTAATGCAAGGCAAGAAAATGAATGCTCCCCATGGTAGCCTGCGTAATATCTCTAGTTTCTCCAACAGTTATACTAGAGATAAAATCTCTAACCGAAGACTTAGGAGGATCATTGAGACTACCCCAATCAGGTATCTTGCAAATTCTATTGAAATCCTCTAAATCCATGGTATACGATTTGTCATAGAGGTCAAACAGTATGGATGTGTCACGGCCAGCTGAAAATTTGAATCTACGAACAAAACAAGCAGTGAGAGTAGTATACTGTTCACATTTATCGGAGATGAATTCTTCGAGTCCGACGTTGTGAAAAAATATATCAAACTCGTCTTTGAAACTTGCATCAATCATGAATTCATCAGAAGGCCATTCACATGGTTGTACTTGTGCGTTCCTCGGTTGGTATGGATCGGGCTCTCGAATCGCGAGACGGGGACCCTTCTTGCTTGAGGAACCACCATGATAGTTTCTCCTGAACATCTTCCTTTTCTGAAATTTTTAGTGACTCAAAGGAAAAGTGAAGAAGGCTCAACGAAACTCATAGCAACTACTCCTACAAGTGCCTAGAGGCCATATCATGCATCAAAACTACTTGGGACCAACTAAAATTAGCATGCAAAGCTCAAGAACAGGGTCACCAAGGCAGCAATATTACGCAACGAATAAAGCACTAGAGCAAAAACTAATTGGACCAATGGAGGAGTCACATACCAAGGAACAATTCCCCCAAAACAGTTTGGTGAATCGGGCTTTGCACAAGGAGATCGAAAATCACAGCAAGAAGAGCAAGAACACGGGTTTGATGAATTTTCCTGGAGGTAGGAGAAGGAGATGGGAGCTGGAATAAGTGGAGGGGGGCCACGTGGGCCCCACAAGCCTGGTAGGCGCGGCCACGGGGGGTGCCTCCACCTCCTGGGCTTGTGGCCCACTGGTGCATCCCCCTGACTAGCTCTCCGTCTCAGAATTTTTCAAAAAATCTAGAAAAAATCATACTTGATTTTTAGGGCATTTGAAGAACTTTTATTTTCGGGACACTTTTCTACGGAACGCAAAAAGCAGAAAACAGGAAAAACTAAAGCTAAATCTATCATTTTTCTTCTAAACAACCGAATGTAAAAGTTCGGAACAGTGGGTTGTGACTCCTAGATTCATCCATCTCATGGTCATCAAAAGAAATCCGTCAATGAGGTTGATCAAATCTCCTTGACAAACTTTTTTCGAATCGCATATAAACAGAGAATTTTCGAATAGTCACTAGGTTACCTCAATGGGGATGTTCATATCCCCAACAAGAAAATCATACTTCATCTTAACAATAGGTATAGGGCATTCGAAGCTCCCAATAAGAATCGATGAAGTTTTTTCAATAGCATTGATGCAATGTACTCGATATTGTTTCTTCGGAAAGTGCATCGTATGCTCATTACCATTGACATGGAAAGTGACATTGCCTTTGTTGCAATCAATAACAGCCCCTGCAGTGTTTAAAAAGGGTCTTCCAAGGATGACCGCCATGGCATCATCCTCGGGAATATCCAGAATAACAAAGTCTGTTAAGATAGTAACGTTAGCAACCACAACAGGCACATCCTTGCAAATGCCGATAGGGAAAGCAGCTGATTTTTCGGCCAGTTGCAAGGAGATTTAAGTGGGTGTCAACTTCTCCAATTCAAGTCTTCGATAAAGAGAGAGACGCATAACACTAAGACCAGCTCCAAGATCGCGTAAAGCGGTTCTAACGTAGTTTCCTTTAATGGAGCAAGGTATGGTGGCCACTTCGGGATCACCTAGTTTCTTAGGAGTTCCACCCTTGAAGGTGTAATTAGCGAGCATGGTGGAAATCTCAACCTCAGGTATCCTCCTCTTATTAGTCACAATATCCTTTATGTACTTAGCATAAGGAGATATTTTGAGCATATCTGTCAAACACATTTGCAGTAAGACAGGTCTAATCATTTCAACAAATCGCTCAAAATGCTCATCATCCTTTTTCTTGGATGGTTTGGGAGGAAAGGGCATGGGTTTCTCAACCCATGGTTCACTTTCTTTACCATGCTTCCTAGCAATGAAGTCGTTCTTATCGTATCTCTAGTTCTTAGGTTGTGGGTTATCAAGATCAACACTAGGTTCAATCTCCACATCCTTATCATTGCTAGGTTGAGCATCATCATGAACACCACTATCGATATTGTCATTTGGCTCATGTTCATCACCAGATTGTGTTTCGGCATCAGAAACAGAGACATCATTTGGATTCTCGGGTGTAACAGCAACAGGGTTGCTAGCATGCAAGTTCCTATCATCTTTCTTTTTCTTCCTAGGATGACTAGGTGCACCAGTGCTAACTCCTTGAGAATCTTGTTCAATTCTCTTAGGATGACCCTCAGGATACAAAGGTTCCTCGGTCATTCTACCGCCTCTAGTGACGACTCTAACAGAATTGTCATTCAACTCATTGAGCAAGTCATTCTGAGCCTTAAGTACTTGTTCTACCTGAGTATTAACCATAGAGGCATGTTTACTCAAGAGTTTGAGATCGTTGACATTCCTATCCACACGAGCACTTAAATGACTAAGTATGCGAGCATTCTGTTCCAATTGTCTGCTAACATAATCAATGAAACTCTGTTGTTTGGCAACAAAGTTATCAAATTCATCTAGGCATAAGCTAGCAGGTTTATCAAAAGGAATATCACTCTCATTGAATCTACGAAGAGAATTTACCTCTACTACCTGTGTCGGGTTATCAAGACCATGGATCTCTTCGATAGGTGGTAGATTTTTGACATCTTCATATTTAATGCCTTTCTCTCGCATAGATTTATTAGCTTCTTGCATATCTTCAGGACTGAGAAATAGGATACCTCTTTTCTTCGAAGTTGGCTTCGGAGGTGGTTCGGGAATAGTCCAAGCATTCTCATTGCACAAGATATTATTTAATAGAATCTCAGCTTGTTCCACAATTTGTTCCCTCAAAACACAACCAACACAACTATCTAGGTGGTCCCTAGAAGCATCGGTTAGTCCATTATAGAAGATATCAAGTATTTCATTCTTCTCAAGAGGGTGATTAGGCAAAGCATTCAACAGCTGGACAAGCCTCCCCCAAGCTTGTGAGAGACTCTCTTCTTCAACTTGCACAAAGTTATATATTTCCTACAAGGCAGCTTGTTTCTTATGGGCATGAAAATATTTCTCAGAGAAGTAGTAGATCATATCCTGGGGACTAGGCACACAACAAGGAGCAAGAGAAGTGAACCAAGTCTTAGCATCATCCTTTAGCGAAAAAGGAAACAACTTAAGGATACAGTAGTGGCAGATCTTTTCCTCACTCGTGAATAGGGTGGCTATATCGTGCAGCTTAGTAAGATGTGCTACAATCTTTTCAGACTCATAACCATGAAAAGGATCAGATTTGACCAAAGTGATTAACTTAGGGTCGACAGAGAATTCATAATCCTTATCGGTCACAAAGATAGGCGAAGTAGCAAACTTTGGGTCGTATTTCATCCTAGCATTCAAAGATTTTTCTTTCCACTTTCGCCGTAATTTCTCAAGGTCATAGCTATCCTTACAAGCAAGAAAGTCCTCAGCTATCTCTCCCTCCATAACATAACCCTTAGGTATATCAGGCAATTCATCTCTAGGAGAGCTAGTTCTAACAAGTGAAATAGCAGGTTCTACTTCAATAATCTCAGCAGTTTCAGAAGTATCATCACATTCAGCAGCAACTCTAGCAATTTGTGCATCAAGGAATGCACCTAGTGGCAAAGCAGTATCAAGCAAAGCATCATCACAAGCATCATGGATAGCAGAAGTAGCATCATCAAGCACAGGCGACACATCAAAATTCCTAGCAGGAGGTGGTGTCGCAAACTTACTCATAACTAAAGGTGAATCAAGTGCAGAGCTAGATGGCAATTCCTTACCTGTCGTCGTAGTTGAGGGCAAGACTTTAGTTTTTGGATCTCTCGGATTCCTCATAGTGATCAACATACGTAAATCCCAAGTAACTCAGAGAATAGAGCTATGCCTCCACGGCAACGGCGCCAGAAAATAGTCTTGATAACCCACAAGTATAGGGGACCGCAACGGTTTTCGAGGGTAGAGTATTCAACCAAAATTTGTTGATTCGGCACAAGGGGAAGCCAAAGAATATTCTCGAGTATTAGAGTTGAGTTGTCAATTCAACCACACCTGAAAGACTTAGTATCTGCAGCAAAGTATCAGTAGCAAAGTAGTGTGATAGAAATAGTAGCAATGGTAACAGTAGAAGCAGTGATAGCAGTAGCAGTAACAATAGCAGCAGTGAAAGCAATAGCGGCAAAGTAATGTAGCAAGGACCAGTAGGAAAAGCTCGTAGGCATTGGATCGATGATGGATAATTATGTCGTATGACATTCATCATGCAACAGTTATAACATGGGGAGATATGTAACTAGCTCCAGTTCGTCAATGTAATGTAGGCATGCATTCCGTATATAGTCATACATGCTTATGAAAAGAACTTGCATGACATCTATTGTCCATCCCTCCCGTGGCAGCTGGGTCCTAATGGAAACCACTGGATATTAAGGTTCTCCTTTTAATAGAGAACCGGAACAAAGCATTAGCACTTAGTGAATACATGAACTCCTCATTCTATGGTCATCTCCGGGAGTGGTTCCGGCTATTGTCACTCCGGGGTTGCCGGGTCATAACACATAGTAGGTGACTGCAACTTGCAAGATAGGATCAAGAACACACATATATTGACGAGAACATAATAGGTTCAGATCTAGAATCATGGCACTCGGGCCCTAGTGACAAGCATTAAGCATGGCAAAGTAGTAGCAACATCAACCTCAGAACATAGTGGATACTAGGGATCAATCCCCATCAAAACTAACTCGATTACATGATAGATCTCATCCAACCTATCACCGTCCAGCAAGCCTACGATGAGATTACTCACGAACAGTGAAGAGCATCATGGAATTGGTGATGAAGGAAGGTTGGTGATGACGATGGCGACGATCTCCCCTCTCTGGAGCCCAGAACGGACTCCAGATCTGCCCTCCAGAGGAAGAATAGGTGGTGGCAGCGCCTCCGTATCGTAAAACGCGATGAACTCTTCTCCTTGATTTTTTCGGACGAAAGGGACTAAATAGAGCTGGAATTGGAGGCGGCGGAGCCACAAGGGCCCCACAAGCATGCTAGGCGCGGCCAGGGGGTCGCGCCTCCTGGGCTTGTGGGCTCCTCGCTCCACGTCTCCGGTTGATTCTTGCGCCAGTATTTTTTATATATTCCACAAAAAATCCTCGTAAATTTCCAGGTCATTTCGAAAACTTTTATTTCTGCGCAAAAACAACACCATGGAAATTCTACTAAAAACAGCATTAGTCTGGGTTAGTTCCATTCAAATCATGCAAATTAGAGTCCAAAACAAGGGCAAAAGAGTTTGGAAAAGTAGAAACGATGGAGACGTATCAGGAGCCGACATAGGAGCAGGCTCCGCCTCGACCTGAGGATTAGGAGCTTCTGAAGCCCCCGCTCTTGATGATGTGGTCGTAGGCTCGAGACCTTCTATCTCTGGTGCCGTCGTGGCAGCCGGCACGCCGTCTACCTCCATGACGGCCACCCACTGGGTGTTGAGCCGACAGGATTCGAGGCTTTGCATGGCCGATGTTGTTGTTGTAGCCGGCAGAGCAATTGTTGCCGGTAGAACTAGTGTAGTCGGCACACTAGTTGTAGCCGGCAAAGCCGGTGTAGCCGACGTCGATGGCACGAAAGGATCTGTCGGCACAAAGATCGATGCCGACTCTAGAGACGACTTGATGGATGGCTTGTATAGTTGCTCGAGGGAGACGCCGGCTGGGATTGCTTGCCTTGTGGAGACAATTTTGGCCAAGCTTTAGACCGCCTTCTTGTCCGCCCTAAGGGAGTGATGGAACTCGCAGCCCTCGAAAGGGCCATGCTGCGGCAATAGACAACAGTGCCAGAGATTGACACGTTGATGGAGGCTGGACTTGCGTTGGTTTTTCCCTTGAAGAGGAAAGGGTGGTGCAGCACAGGAGCAGTAAGTATTTCCCTCAGTTTGAGAACCAAGGTATCAATCCAGTAGGAGAATCTCGTCAAGTCCAGAGTACATGCGCAAACACAAATGAGCTTGCACCCAACGCTATAAAGGGGTTGTCAATCCCTTCAAGATTGATTGCAAAGTGAGATCTGAAGGAGGAAAGTGCAGCGAAGTAAAAGAGAAAGGCTGAAAATATGGTGTGGAGTAGACCCGGGGGCCATAGAGTTCGCTAGAGGCTTCTCTCAAAATAGCAAATATTACAGTGGGTGAACAAATTACTGTCGAGCAATTGATAGAACCGCGCAAAGTCATGTCGATATCTAAGGCAATGATCATACATATAGGCATCATGTCCGAGACAAGTAGACCGATACTTTCTGCATCTACTACTATTACTCCACACATCGACCGCTATCCAGCAGGCATCTAGTGTATTGAGTTCATGACGAACAGAGTAATGCTTTAAGCAAAATGACATGATGTAGAGGGATAAACTCAAACCAATGATGAAAACCCCATCTTTTTACCCTTGATGGCAACAACATGATGCGTGCCTCGCTACCCCTTCTATCACTGGGTGAGGTCACCGCACGGTATGAACCCAAAACCAAGCACTTCTCCCATTGCAAGAATCATAGATCTAGTTGGCCAAACAAAACCCACAACTCGAAGAGAATTACAAGGATATGAAATCATGCATAAGAGAGATCAGAAGAAACTCAAATAAGATTCATAAATAATCTGATCATAAATCCAAGTTCATCGGATCTCGACAAACACACCGCAAAAGAAGAATACATCGGATAGATCTCCATGAAGATCATGGAGAACTTTGTATTGAAGATCCAAGAGAGAGAAGAAGCCATCTAGCTACTAGCTATGGACCCGTAGGTCTATGGTGAACTACTCATGCATCATCAGAGAGGTCATGGTGTTGATGAAGAAGCCCTCCGTATCCGTATCCCCCTCCGGCAGGGCACCAGAATATGCCCCAGATGGGATCTTGTGGAGACAGAAACTTGCGGCGGCGAAAAAGTACTTTCGATGATCTCCTGATTTTTTCTGGAATTTAATGGAATATATAGGCGAAAGACCTAGGGCAAGGGAGGCCCAGGGAGCCCACAAGCCTGGGAGGCGCGGCCCCCCTGGCCACGGCTAGGGGGCTTGTGGGGTCCCTGGAGACCCCCTGCCTTGGTTCTCAAGCTTCTCGATCCTCTTCTGTTTTGGAAAAAATCTTTTTGGAAGTTTCGTTCCGTTTGGACTCCGTTTAAAATCCTCCTCTGAAAAGGGTCAAAAACATGGAAAAAACAGGAACTGGCACTTGGCACTAAGTTAATAAGTTAGTCCCAAAAAAGATATAAAAGGCATACAAAACATCCAAAATTTGACAAGATAATAACATGGGACCATCAAAAATTATAGATACGTTGGAGACGTATCAGGCCACTGAGCTGCTGAATGAGGAAGTGGTAGCTCGCCATGTTAGCGTCCCTGGCGTCCCATTCGCCAGACACCTGCTGCACCACAAGGTCCGAGTCGCCGAAGCAAAGGTTCCGTCGGATGCCAATCTCTCTGGCAAGCCGGAGGCCGTGAGCAAGAGCTTCATACTCGGCGACGTTGTTGGAGGCGGCGAAATGTATCTGGAGGGCATACTTGAGTTGGTATCCTTTCGGAGACGTCAAGACGATGCCGGCTCCCAGACCAGTTCGCATCTTTGAGCCGTCGAAATGCATCCGCCAATGAGTGGAGTTTGGAGGCGGTGGCAGAAATTGGGTTTCAGCCCAATCGACGAGGAAGTCAGCCACCACCTGCAATTTGATGGCGGTGCGCGGCTCGTAGCGGATGTCGTGGTCGGCCATGGAGATGGACCACTTGGCAATCCGGCCGGTGGCATCACGGTTGCCCATGATTTCTGAAAGTGGAGCAGTGCTCACCACAGTGATGGCATGCTCTTGGAAGTATTGCTTCAACTTCTTGGCGGCAAAGTAAACACCATAACACATCTTTTGATAGTGGGGGTAGTTTTGCTTGGCGGCGGACAAGACCTCACGCAGGTAGTAGATAGGGCGTTGTACTAGCAGTACCTTCCCTCCTCCTTGTGTTCCACTACCAGAACCACACTAACCACGCGAGTGGTTGCCGCAATGTAGATGAGGATGGGCTCTCTTTCAGCCGGCACCGCCAAGATTGGCAGGCTCGAGATGACGTGCTTGAGGTCAAGGAAGGCTTTGTCCGCCTGGTCGTTCCACTCGAACTTGGTCGTCTTCTTCATCAGTTGATAGAGTGAAAGCGCCTTCTCGCCCAACTGGCTGACGTACCGGCTAAGGGACGCCAGACAGCCAGCAAACTTCTGGACGTCGAGGATTCGAGTCGGCTTCACCATCTGCTCAATGGTTTCGATCTTCTCAGGGTTGGCCTCGATGCCGCGAGCGGACATGAAGGAACCCAAGAGCTTGCCGCCTGGAACTCCAAAGACGCACTTCTACGGATTGAGCCGGATCTTGTATTCACGCAGATTGGCGAACGTCTCTCGCAAGTCTTCAAGGAGACTAAAATGTCGCTTGGTTTTGACGATGATGTCATCCACATAGACGTGGATGTTCCTACTGATCTGCGGCGGGAGGAATTTTTGCATGCAGCGCTGAAAAGTGGCACCGGCGTTCTTCAGACCGAACGTCATGGTGGTGTAGCAGTAGGCCCTGAAGGGCATCATGAAGGAGGTCTTCAGCCGGTCGGCTGGATATAGCTTGATCTGGTGGTAGCCCAAATAGGCGTCTAGAAAGGACAACAATTCGCAGTCAGTTGTGGAGTCGATCACTTAATCTATCTGGGGCAAAGTGAAAGGATCTTCCGGACACACCTTATTCAAGCCTGTGTAGTCGATCACATTCGTCATGGCTTGTTTTTCTTCAGCACCAGGACTGGGTTACCCAACCAGTCCAGGTGGAAAACCTCCATTATGAAGCCGGCTACGAGCAGCCGGGCGATCTCTTCTCCTATTGTGCGCCGCTTCCCCTCGACGAAGCGGCGCATGGGTTGTTTCACCGGCTTGGCATCCGGCCGCACATGAAGCTTGTGCTCGGCATACTTCCTCGGGACTCCTGGCATGTCCTTTGGGGACCATGCAAAAATGTCCCGATTCTCACAGAGGAAGTCGATGAGCTCGCATTCCTATTTGGCGCTGAGATTGGCACCACTGGTGACGCGCTGCTTGGGGTTCGCAGGGTTGAGTGGCACCTGCTTGGTTTCCTTGGCCGGCTCGAATGAGCCTTCGCCGGCCGACTGGGATGGTGGAGAAGGGATCACCGGCTTCTTGGTAGCATGAGCCACGAGCCGGTCGATCTGCCTCTTCTCCTCAGCGATCACTAGGGCATCGTCCAGACGGCTTCTATCGCGTGCACACTCGAGCGACTTCTTGTAGTTGCCCGCGATGGTGATGATGCCCTTGGGACCCGACATCTTCATCTTGAGGTAGGCGTAGTGGGGGACAGCCATGAATTTGGCCAAAGCTGGCCTGCCCAGCAGCGCGTGGTAGGGGCTGTTGAGGTCCACCACCTCGAACCAAATTGGTTCACGGCGGAAGTGCGCCTTGTCACCAAAGAGGACATCAAGCTGGATTTTGCCAATCGGCAAGCAGGACTGTCCCGGCACGATGCCGTGGAAGACAGTGCTTGTCGGCTGGAGGTCCTTCTCCTTCAGCCCAAGCTTAAGCAGGGTGTCGTGGTAGAGTATGTTTATGCTGCTGCCACCGTCGACCAACACCCGGGAGAACCGGCAGGTGAGCCTCTTGGAGGAGAAGGTGGGGTCGAGGACGAGCACGTATGAGCCAGGGTTTGGCATCACCGCAGGATGGTCAGCTAGGCTCCATGTAATTGGCTTTTCAGACCAATGCATGAATTGGGGAACCGAGGGGACCGTGGCGTTCACCTCACGCCGGCGCTGTCGTTGGTTGTGCTTGTCGCCGCCTTCGCTGGTGAAAATAACGTAGGCCCCGTCTTGCTCGGGGTACTGGTCCTGGAGACGGCCGTCATTAGGAGGCGGTAGTGGTGGAGCCAGAGGTAAAGATTCATATATAGGAAGTCCTGTTTTTGTCACCGGAAAAGTTTTGGGCTCATCGGTAGTGTACCGGGAGTGCGAGGAGGGTACCGGGGACCATCGGGAGGGGTGTCATGCCCCGAGGGGCCTTATGGGCTGTGGGAGGATACAAACTAGCCCTAGTGGGCTGACATAAGCTCCCACTAAGGCCCATGAGGTTTGAGAGGCAAAAACACAAAGGTGGAAAAGGTGGAAAGGGTTTCCAAGTGGAAAGGAGGAATCCTACTCCTAGTAGGATTGGAGTAGGACTCCTCCACCTGCAATTTCGGCCAAACCTTGAGGGTTTGAGGTTGCCTCCTCCCCTCCCTCCCTCCTATATATACTAGAGGTATTGAGGGTTTTTGTGACACACAATTTCAGCCACGTGCTACCCTCTCCTCTAGTTTGTAGTTCTTCCTCTAGATCAGATTTCTGCGGTGCTTAGGCGAAGCCCTGCAAGAATAGATCACCACCATCACTGGCATGTCGTCACGCTAGCAGCGAACTCATCTACTTCCCTGTCTCTCTTGCTGGATCGAGAAGGCGGGGGTCGTCATCGAGTTGTACGTGTGCTGAACGCGAAGGTGTCGTCCGTTCGGCACTAGATCGGGATGGATCGTGATGGGATCGCGGGACGGATCGTGATGAGATCGCGGGACAGGTTGCGAATTGAATCGCGAAGATGTTCCACTACATCAACCGTGTTAATACGCTTCTGCTTAGCGATCTACAAGGGTATGTAGATTCACTCTCCCCTCTCGTAGATAATCATCATCATGGATAGGTATTGCGTGTGCGTAGGAAATTTTTTGTTTCCCATGCTACATTCCCCAACAACGGCATCAAGGAGATCCTTGACCCGCTTCTCTTGAAGGGCGCGCTCCTCGCCCTCCAAACCAGACATCTCTGCCATGGCCGCCTGGGTGGCCCGCATGTTGGCCACAGGAGTATCGTAGATGGGCTGCATGCCACCTAAGATTTCAGCGATGACCCTGCCGCGACCACGGATTTTGCCGCGCCGATTGGGGCCATCAGCAGCCAGAGTGAGGCCGTAAGCAGAGTTATACTCACGCTGCACGGCCTCCATCCGACGCTTCGCGGTGGCGACAGCAATGTCCTCTTCCAGGATCTGCTGGCGGGCCTCCTCGAGCGAGGCCCTAGCATCTGCTGGGTTTGCCTTGGTGGCGATAGGTGTCTTCATGCCGGCAAGGGTGGCGTGAAGCGGGTCTGCAGAGCCCGCAGCAGGGTCAGCTGCCTCCACTAAAGCCTTGACATGAGGCTTACTGGTGCCGGCACCAATAACCATCACCTTCATGAGGTTGGAGACGACGGCGAGGTGGTGTGGGGCAAGACACCCCCGCAGATGACGGTGGATCATCGTAGACGAGCACCTCGCTAGGGTACTCATCAGGTGCATGCACATCCTCGAGGGAGAGCCTGCTAAAGCTTGCGCATAGCGCATCGATGTCGATGCCCTCGTGGAGGTGGCGAGGCTCATCGTCAAGGTGCAGGTCGCTCAAGAGAACGTCGAGGTTTGCGACGGCGACGATGACTTCGCTGGGCAGCGACTTGCTGGCAAACTCCTCATCAGAGTCCGTGAGATGGCATGGATCATCGGTCAGCATTGCAAAAACCTCCGCAAGGGCAGGCTCCATGGGCATGCTGAACGATCCGGACGCAAGGCATCCAGCGGTGTTGGCGAAGGGTCCCGCCTGGAGCGTAACTCCGACCGGTGCTGCGGACGGCCCCATGGTGGGCGCCAAATGTCGGTGTTTACTCACGACATCAGCCATGGGTAGGCTAAACATGAGTGGTGAGAATCGTAAGGACACCGGCGGGCTCCGGGAACGGGATTGGTACAAGCGAGAGTGACACACGATGTACCCAAGTTCACGGCTCTCCGTGGGAGATAACACCCCTAGTCCTGCCGGAATGGTTAATGCACCCAATGGATTACAATGTGCTCCTTGAGACGTTCGGCGGAGGAAGAAGATGGAGCAGCCGGCTCATGTCTACCTCTCTTGTATGTGTGGGTGTGTGTGCTAAGTTTGCCGACCCTCTTCATGGAGGGGGTCGGGGGGTTTTATAGATGAGCCCACCGACCTATAATATGGATAAAAGTACATAAGAGGGAGCCGCCTGGCAGCCTCGCCGGCTGGCCAAGGGGCCCACAGTGGTCTGGTCTTGTCGTTGGAGGGGCCCGCCGGCTGCGAGGTCCCATCTGGCCATGGGACCCGCCGGCCAGCCAATGGAGCTCTTGCGTAAGGCCGACGCAGGACACATGTAGTACGTCCAGCATCGTCTTGCGAGATTCGTCATGGGTCGCCGATACGGCCGTCTCCACTGTTACCACGCCAAGCTTGGTAATGGAGTGGGTGCTGACGGGCCAGTACTATGCCGGGTTGACGGTCGGAGTCGGCCTAGGTCAGCGGCATGGCCGCTGACACTGTATCTGTCGTGCGCCCCAACCTTGTACCCGTGTTGACGCGTATTCACCTTTAATCATAGAGTCCCGTCACAACCTAGGATTGGATGTGACTAGGGTTGTCTAGCCGGCTAGCGAGGCCGCTAGCCGGCCTTGAAGTTGTCGTCTCGCCCCTAGCCGGCAGGCGCTTCCTAGCCGGCCAGGAGGGGTTGCTGTCTCGCTCCTAGCTAGCAAGCGCTTCCTAGCCGGCCAGGAGGAGTTGGTCGTCTGGAGGAAGCTGATGATTCCCTTTATACTTGGATGCAAAGGAGTAGGCATGATGAGCCTGTTGGGGAACGTCGCATGGGAAACAAAAAATTTCCTACGCGCACGAAGTCCTATCAAGGTGATGTCCATCTACGAGAGGGGATTTCCGATCTATATACCCTTGTAGATCGCACAGCAGAAGCGTTAAGAAACGCGGTTGATATAGTGGAACGTCCTCACGTCCCTCGATCCGCCCCGCGAACCGTCCCACGAACCGTCCCGCGATCCGTCCCACGATCCGCTCCGATCTAGTGTCGAACGGACGGCACCTCCACGTTCAGCACACGTACAGCTCGACGATGATCTCGGCCTTCTTGATCCAGCAAGAGAGACGGAGAGGTAGATGAGTTCTCCGGCAGCGTGACGGCGCTCCGGAGGTTGGTGGTGATCTAATCTCAGTAGGGCTCCGTCCGAGCTCCGCAAAAACGCGATCTAGAGGTAAAATCGTGCAGGTATGTGGTCGGGCTGCCGTGGCAAAAGTTGTCTCAAATCAGCCCTAAAACCCCACTATATATAGGAGGGAGGGAGGGGAGGAGGCAGCCTCAAAACCTAAAGGTTTGGCCGAAATTGGAGGTGGAGGAGTCCTACTCCAATCCTACTTGGAGTAGGATTCCACCTTCCCACTTGGAAACTCTTTCCACCTTGTGTTTTTTCCTTCTCAAACCTTATGGGCCTTAGTGGGAACTTATTCCAGCCCACTAGGGGCTGGTTTATCTCTTCCCATAGCCCATGAGACCCCTTGGGGCGTGACACCCCTCCAGATGGTGCCCGGCACCCCTCCCGTCACTCCCAGTACACTACCGATGAGCCCGAAACTTTTCCGGTAATGCACGAAAACCTTCCGGTAACCAAATGAGGTCATCCTATATATCAATCTTCGTTTCCGGACCATTCCGGAAACACTCGTGACACCCGTGATCTCATCCGGGACTCCGAACAACATTCGGTAACCAACCATATAACTCAAATACGCATAAAACAACGTCGAACCTTAAGTGTGCACACCCTGCGGGCTCGAGAACTATGTAGACATGACCCGAGTGACTCCTCGGTCAATATCCAATAGCGGGACCTGGATGCCCATATTGGATCCTACATATTCTACGAAGATCTTATCGTTTGAACCTCAGTGCCAAGGATTCATATAATCCCGTATGTCATTCCCTTTGTCCTTCGGTATGTTACTTGCCCGAGATTCGATCGTCAGTATTCGCATACCTATTTCAATCTCGTTTACCGGCAAGTCTCTTTACTCGTTCCGTAATACAAGATCCCGCAACTTACACTAAGTCACATTGCTTGCAAGGCTTGTGTGTGATGTTGTATTACCGAGTGGGCCCCGAGATACCTCTTCGTCACACGGAGTGACAAATCCCAGTCTCGATCCATATTAACTCAACGAACACCTTCGAAGATACCTGTAGAGCATCTTTATAGTCACCCAGTTACGTTGCGACATTTGATACACACAAAGCATTCCTCCGGTGTCAGTGAGTTATATGATCTCATGGTCATAGGAACAAATACTTGACACGCAGAAAATAGTAGCAACAAAATGACACGATCAACATGCTACGTCTATTAATTTGGGTCTAGTCCATCACATGATTCTCCTAATGATGTGATCCCGTTATCAAGTGACAACACTTGCCTATGGTCAGGAAACCTTGACCATCTTTGATCAATGAGCTAGTCTACTAGAGGCTTACTAGGGACAGTGTTTTGTCTATGTATCCACACATGCACTGTGTTTCCAATCAATACAATTATAGCATGGATAATAAACGATTATCATGAACAAAGAAATATAATAATAACTAATTTATTATTGCCTCTAGGGCATATTTCCAACAGTCTCCCACTTGCACTAGAGTCAGTAATCTAGTTCACATCACCATGTGATTCCAACGAATCCAACACCCATATAGTTATGGGGTCTGATCACGTCTTGCTCGTGAGAGAGGTTTTAGTCAACGGTTCTGAAACTTTCAGATCCATGTGTTCTTTACAAATCTTTATGTCATCTTATAGATGCTACTACTATGTGCTATTCGGAAATACTCCAAATATCTACTCTACTATACGAATCCGTTTCACTACTCATAGTTATTCGGATTAGTGTCAAAGTTTGCATCGACGTAACCCTTTAGGACGAACTTTTTAACCACCTCCATAATCGAGAAAAATTCCTTAGTCCATCAGTTACTAAGGATAAATTTTGACCGCGGCTAATGATTCAATCATGGATCACTCTCTGTACCTCTCAACAGACTTTGAGTTAAGGCACACATCAGGTGCGGTACCTAGCATGGCATACTTCAGATTCTACGGCCAAGGCATAGAAGACGACCTTCGTCTATTCTCTTTATTCTGCCGGGGTCGGGTTTTGAGTCTTACTCAAATTCACACCTCACAACGCAACCAAGAACTCCTTCTTTGCTGATCTATTTTGAACTCCTTCAAAAACTTGTCAAGGCATGCATCTTGTTGAAACTTCTATTAAGCGCTTTCGATCTATCTCCATAGATCTTTGATGCTCAACGTTCAAGTAGCGCAATCCTGGTATTCCTTTGAAAAACTCCTTTCAAACAACCTTGTATGCTTTACAGAAATTCTACATTACTTCTGATCCACAATATGTCAACCACATATACTTATCAGAAATTCTATAGTGCTCCCACTCACTTCTTTGGAAATACAAGTTTCTCATAAACCTTGTACAAACCCAAAATCTTTGATCACCTCATCAAAGTGTATATTCCAACTCCGAGATGCTTGCACCAGTCCATTGAAGGATCGCTGGAGCTTGCATACTTGTTAGTATCTTTAGGATCGACAAAACCTTCTGGTTGTATCACATACAATGTTTGCTCAAGGAAACCGTCGAGGAAACAATGTTTTGACATCCTATGTGCAATATTTCATAAATAATGCAGCAACTACTAACATAATTCTAACAGAATTTTAGCATCGCTACGAGTGAGAAAGTCTCATCATAGTCAACTGTTTGATCTTGTCGGAAACATCTTTGCGACAAGTCGAGCTTTTCTTAATAGTGACTTATCACCATCATCGTCTGTCTTCCTTTTAAAGATCCATCTTTACTCAATAGTCCTATGACCATCAAGTAGTTCTTCCAAAGTCTACACTTTGTTTTCATACATGGATCCCCTCTCGGATTTCATGGCTTCCAGCCATTTGTCGGAATCCGGGCCCACCATTGCTTTCTCCATAACTCGTAGGTTCATTGTTGCTCAACAACATGACCTCCAAGACAGGGTCACTATACCACTCTGCAGTAGTACGCGACCTTGTCAACCTACGAGGCTTGTAGTAACTTGATCCCATGCTCGATGATCACCATCATCAGCTTTCACTTCAATTGGTGTAGGCGCCACAGGAACAACTTCGTGCGCCCTGCTACACACTGGTTGAAGTGATGGTTCAATAACCTCATCAAGTTCTACCACCCTCCCACTCAATTCTTTCGAGAGAAACCTTTCCTCGAGAAAGGATCCGTTTCTAGAAACAAACACTTTGCTTTCGAATCTGAGATAGGAGATGTACCCAACTGTTTTGGATATCCTATGAACATGCATTTATCCGCTTTGGGTTCGAGCTTATCAGACTGAAACTTTTTCACATAAGTGTCGAAGCCCCAAACTTTCAAGAAACGACAGTTTAGATTTCTCTAAACCTCAGTCTATACTGTGTCATCTCAACGTAAATACGCGGTGCCCTATTTAAAGTGAATGCGGTTGTCTCTAATGCATAACCCATAAACGATAGTGGTAATTCGATAAGAGACATCATAGCATGTACCATACCAAATAGTGCGTGGCTATGACGTACAAACACATCATCACACTATGATGTTCCAGGTGGCATGAACTGCGAAACAATTTCCACATTGTCTTAACTGTGTACCAAAACTCGTAACTCAGATATTCATTTCTATGATCATATCATAGACAGTTTATCCTCTTGTTACGACGAACTTCACTCCTGAAACAGAATTGAACTTTTCAATATTTCATACTTGTGACTCATTAAGTAAATACTCTTGTATCTACTCAAATCCTTATTGAAGTAAGAACATAATGATATCCACTGCGTGCCTCAGCACCCATTGGACTGCATACATCAAAATGTATCACTTCCATCGAGTTACTATCTTGTTTCATCTCAATGAAAACGAGGCTTGCTCATGTGGTATGATTTGTATGTCACTAGTGATTCAAAATCCAGTGAGTATAAACATCCATCAGCGTGGAGCCTCTTCATGCAATTTATACCAACATGACTCAAGCGGCAGTGCCACAAGTAAGTGGTACTATCATCATTACCTCATATCTTTTGGCACCAATATCATGAACATGTGTAACACTACGACCGAGATTTAATAAACCATTGAAGGTGATTATTCAAGCAAATAGAGTAACCATTATTCTCTTTAAATGAATAATCATATTGCAATAAACATGATCCAATCATGTTCATGCTTAACGCAAGCACCAAATAACAATTATTTAGGTTTAACACGAATCCCGATGGTAGAGGGAGTGTGCGACGTTTGATCATATCAACCTTGGAAACACTTCCAACACGTATCGTCACCTCGCCTTTAGCTAGTCTCCGTTTATGTCGTAGCTTTCATTTCGTGTTACTAATCACTTAGCAACCGAACCGGTATCCAATACCCTCGTGCTACTAGGAGTACTAGTAAAGTACACATCAACATCATGTATATCAAATATACTTCTTTCGACTTTTGCCAGCCTTCTTATCTACCAAGTATCTAGAGTTGCTCCGCATCAATGACTATTCCCCTCATAACAGAAGCACTTAGTCCCGGGCTTGGGTTTAATCTGGGGTCTCTTCATTAGTGCAGCAACTGCTTTGCCATTTCACAAAGTATCCCTTCTAGCCCTTGCCTTTATCGAAACTTAGTGGTTTTACTAACCATCAACTATTGATGCTCCTTCTAGATTTCTACTTTCGCAGTGTCAAACATCGCGAATCGCTCAAGGATCATTGTATCTATCCTTGATATGTTATAGTTCATCACGAAGCTCTCACAGCTTGGTGGCAGTGACTTTCGAGAACCATCACTATCTTATCTGGAAGATCAACTCCCACTTGATTCAAGTGATTGTCGTACTCAGATAATCTGAGCACACGCTCAACGATTGAGCTTTTCTCCTTTACTTCGTGGACAAAGAATCTTGTCGGAGGTCTCATACCTCTTAACAAGGGCACAAGCATGAAATCACAATTTCATCTCTTTAGAACATCTCTTATGTTCCGTGACGTTTCAAAACGTCTTCGGCGCCTTGCTTCTAAGCCATTAAGTATTTTGTACTGAACTATCGTGTAGTCATCAGAAACGTGTATGTCCGATGTTCACATCATCTACAGACGACGCTGGAGGTGCAGCACACCGAGTGGTGCATTAAGGACATAAGGCCTCTCCGCAGCAACGAGGACAATCCTCGGTTTTACAGACTCAGTCTGCAAAGTTTGCTACTATCAACTTTCAACTAAATTTTCTCTAGGAACATATAAAAATAGTAGAGCTATAGCGCAAGCTACATCGTAATTCGCAAAGACCATTAGACTATGTTCATGACAATTAGTTCAATTAATCATATTACTTAAGAACTCCCACTCAAAAAGTACATCTCTCTAGTCATTTGAGTGGTTCATGATCCAAATCCACTATCTCAAGTCCGATCATCACGTGAGTCGAGAATAGTTTGAGTGGTAAGCATATCTATGCTAATCATATCAACTATACGATTCATGCTTGACCTTTCGGTCTCATGTGTTTCGAGGCCATGTCTGCACATGCTAGGCTCGTCAAGCTCAACCCGAGTGTTCCGCGTGTGCAACTGTTTTGCACCCATTGTATGTGAACGTTGAGTTTATCACACCCCATCATCACGTGGTGTCTCGAAACAAAGAACTGTCGCAACGGTGCACAGTCGGGGAGAACACAATTTCGTCTTGAAATTTTAGTGAGAGATCACCTCATAATGCTACCGTCGTTCTAAGCAAGATAAGGTGCATAAAGGATTAACATCACATGCAATTCATAAGTGACATGATATGGCCATCATCATGCGCTTCTTGATCTCCATCACCAAAGCACCGACACGATCTTCTTTTCACCGGCGTCACACCATGATCTCCATCATCATGATCTCCATCAACGTGTCGCCATCGGGGTTGTCGTGCTACTCATGCTATTACTACTAAAGCTACGTCCTAGCAATATAGTAAACGCATCTGCAAGCACAAACGTTAGTTTAAAGACAACCCTATGGCTCCTGCCGGTTGCCGTACCATCGACGTGCAAGTCGATATTAACTATTACAACATGATCATCTCATACATCCAATATATCACATCACATCGTTGGCCATATCACATCACAAGCATACCCTGCAAAAACAAGTTAGACATCCTCTAATTGTTGTTGCATGTTTTACGTGGTGACCATGGATATCTAGTAGGATCGCATCTTACTTACGCAAACACCACAACGGAGATATATGAATTGCTATTTAACCTCATCCAAGGACCTCCTCGGTAAAATCCGATTCAACTAAAGTTGGAGAAACCGACACTCGCCGGTCATCTTTGAGCAACGGAGTTACTCGTAGCGATGAAACCAGTCTCTCGTAAGCGTACGAGTAATGTCGGTCCGAGCCGCTTCGATCCAACAATACCGCGGAATCAAGAAAAGACTAAGGAGGGCAGCAAAACGCACATCACCGCCCATAAAAACTTTTGTGTTCTACTCGAGATTACATCTACGCATGAACCTAGCTCATGATGCCACTGTTGGGGAACGTCGCATGGGAAACAAAAAATTTCCTACGCGCACGAAGTCCTATCATGGTGATGTCCATCTACGAGAGGGGATTTCCGATCTACGTACCCTTGTAGATCGCACAACAGAAGCGTTAAGAAATGCGGTTGATGTAGTGGAACGTCCTCACGTCCCTCGATCCGCCTCGCGAACCGTCCCACGAACCGTCCCGCGATCCGTCCCACGATCCGCTCCGATCTAGTGCCGAACGGACGGCACCTCCGTGTTCAGCACACGTACAGCTCGACGATGATCTCGGCCTTCTTGATCCAGCAAGAGAGACGGAGAGGTAGATGAGTTCTCCGGCAGCGTGACGGCGCTCCGGAGGTTGGTGGTGATCTAATCTCAGCAGGGCTCCGCCCGAGCTTCGCAGAAACATGATCTAGAGGTAAAACTGTGGAGGTATGTGGTCGGGCTGCCGTGGCAAAAGTTGTCTCAAATCAGCCCTAAAACCCCACTATATATAGGAGGGAGGGAGGGGAGGAGGCAGCTGTTGGAATTATGTCCTAGAGGCAATAATAAATATAGTTATTATTATAATTCCTGTATCAAGATAATCGTTTATTATCCATGCTATAATTGTATTGAATGAAGACTCATTTACATGTGTGGATACATAGACAAAACACTGTCCCTAGCAAGCCTCTAGTTGGCTAGCCAGTTGATCAAAGATAGTCAGTGTCTTCTGATTATGAACAAGGTGTTGTTGCTTGATAACTGGATCACGTCATTAGGAGAATCACGTGATGGACTAGACCCAAACTAATAGACGTAGCATGTTGATCGTGTCATTTTGTTGCTACTGTTTTCTGCGTGTCAAGTATTTGTTCCTATGACCATGAGATCATATAACTCACTAACACCGGAGGAATACTTTGTGTGTATCAAACGTCGCAACGTAACTGGGTGACTATAAAGATGCTCTACAGGTATCTCCGAAGGTGTTCGTTGAGTTAGTATGGATCAAGACTGGGATTTGTCACTCCCTGTGACGCAGAGGTATCTCGGGGCCCACTCGGTAATACAACATCACACACAAGCCTTGCAAGCAATGTGACTTAGTGTAAATTGCGGGATCTTGTATTACGGAACGAGTAAAGAGACTTGCCGGTAAACGAGATTGAAATAGGTATGCGGATACTGACGATCGAATCTCGGGCAAGTAACATACCGAAGGACAAAGGGAATGACATACGGGATTATATGAATCCTTGGCACTCAGGTTCAAACGATAAGATCTTCGTAGAATATGTAGGATCCAATATGGGCATCCAGGTCCCGCTATTGGATATTGACCGAGGAGTCTCTCGGGTCATGTCTACATAGTTCTCGAACCCGCAGGGTCTGCACACTTAAGGTTCGACGTTGTTTTATGCGTATTTGAGTTATATGGTTGGTTACCGAATGTTGTTCGGAGTTCCGGATGAGATCACGGACGTCACGAGGGTTTCCGGAATGGTCCGGAAACGAAGATTGATATATAGGATGACCTCATTTGATTACCGGAAGATTTTCGGAGTTACCGGGAATGTACCGGGAATGACGAATGGGTTCCGGGAGTTCACCGGGGGGGGCCCACCCACCCCGGGGAAGCCCATGGGTGTTTAGGGTGCCGCACCAGCCCTTGGTGGGCTGGTGAGACAGCCCAAGAGAGGCCTATGCGCATAGGATAGAAAATCAAAGAGGAAAGGAAAAAAGAAGAAGGAGGTGGGAAAGGGAAGAAGGACTCCACCTATCAAACCAAGTAGAATTCGGTTTGGGAGGGGGAGGCCTTCCCCCTTGGCTCGGCCGACTCCCTTGGGAGTCCTTGGACCCCAAGGCAAGTCTCCCCCCTCCTCCTCCTATATATAGTGGGGTTTTAGGGCTGATTTGAGACAACTTTGCCACGGCAGCCCGACCACATATCTCCACGGTTTCACCTCTAGATCGCGTTTCTGCGGAGCTCGGGCGGAGCCCTGCTGAGACAAGATCATCACCAACCTCCGGAGCGCCGTCACGCTGCCGGAGAACTCTTCTACCTCTCCGTCTCTCTTGCTGGATCAAGAAGGCCGAGATCATCGTCGAGTTGTACGTGTGCTGAACGCGACGGTGCCGTCCGTTCGGCACTAGATCGTGGGACTGTTCGCGGGGCGGATCGAGGGACGTGAAGACGTTCCACTACATCAACCGCGTTCACTAACGCTTCTGTTGCACGGTCTACAAGGGTACGTAGATCACACATCCCCTCTCGTAGATGGACATCACCATGATAGGTCTTCGTGCGCGTAGGAAAATTTTCGTTTCCCATGCGACGTTCACCAACAGCAGCCTCAAAACCTAAAGGTTTGGCCAAAATAGTCCTACTCCAATCCTACTTGGAGTAGGATTCCACCTTCCCACTTGGAAACTCTTTCCACCTTGTGTTTTTTCCTTCTCAAACCTTATGGGCCTTAGTGGGAACTTATTCCAGCCCACTAGGGGCTGGTTTATCTCTTCCCATAGCCCATGAGACCCCTTGGGGCGTGACACCCCTCCAGATGGTGCCCGGCACCCCTCCCGGCACTCCCAGTACACTACCGATGAGCCCGAAACTTTTCCGGTAATGCACGAAAACCTTCCGGTAACCAAATGAGTTCGTCCTATATATTAATCTTCGTTTCCGGACCATTCCGGAAACACTCGTGACACCCGTGATCTCATCCGGGACTCCGAACAACATTCGGTAACCAACCATATAACTCAAATACGCATAAAACAACGTCGAACCTTAAGTGTGCAGACCCTGCGGGCTCGAGAACTGTGTAGACATGACCCGAGTGACTCCTTGGTCAATATCCAATAGCGGGACCTGGATGCCCATATTGGATCCTACATATTCTACGAAGATCTTATCGTTTTAACCTCAGTGCCAAGGATTCATATAATCCCGTATGTCATTCCCTTTGTCCTTCGGTATGTTACTTGCCCGAGATTCGATCGTCAGTATTCGCATACCTATTTCAATCTCGTTTACCGGCAAGTCTCTTTACTCGTTCCGTAATACAAGATCCCGCAACTTACACTAAGTCACATTGCTTGCAAGGCTTGTGTGTGATGTTGTATTACCGAGTGGGCCCCGAGATACCTCTGCGTCACACGGAGTGACAAATCCCAGTCTTGATCCATACTAACTCAACGAACACCTTCGGAGATACCTGTAGAGCATCTTTATTGTAACCCAGTTACGTTGCGACGTTTGATACACACAAAGCATTCCTCCGGTGTCAGTGAGTTATATGATCTCATGGTCATAGGAACAAATACTTGACACGCAGAAAACAGTAGCAACAAAATGACACGATCAACATGCTACGTCTATTAGTTTGGGTCTAGTCCATCACATGATTCTCCTAATGATGTGATCCCGTTATCAAGTGACAACACTTGCCTATGGTCAGGAAACCTTGACCATGTTTGATCAACGAGCTAGTCAACTAGAGGCTTACTAGGGACAGTGTTTTGTCTATGTATCCACACATGCACTGTGTTTCCAATCAATACAATTATAGCATGGATAATAAACGATTATCATGAACAAAGAAATATAATAATAACTAATTTATTATAGCCTCTAGGGCATATTTCCAACAGAGCCTACCCCGGGGTTATCCCCCCATCAATGAATGATATGGCGTCCATGAACGTCTCCACCGTCGGCTCATGAGCAGGTGGTGTACCTCAGCATTCACACCCCTTCGACGCACCCTAGCTCCGTCAATCACGTGCAACCAAACCACCCGCGTGGCCATAGTTGCGCACCCGCACCCGAGACACATGCTCCACCCACGAACGACGTGTCTCCAACGGTCCGGGCCGCCACCCTGCATCCAAACACCCCCAAGACCAGCCAAAGTGACCGGCTTTGGATCAAAGGACCCACCCCGCCGCCAAACCCTCAAACAAGCTGCACATGGTCGGGGAAAGGGGAAGGAGGGGGAGCGGACGCATCCACGACCGACACACCCCCGTGTTGGTGGCGGGTGGTCCGACCTCGTTGGCACCTCCCATCCCTCCAGCCTACCTCCCCACCGAACACCCCCTGTGTCGCCCCACCTCGGCAGCCGGCACACGTCCACGCAAGGCCACCAGCACACACCCGTCCGCCGGCAAGGAAAACCCCAAGGACCATCGCCAACCACCAAGAAAGCTCACCGGGGAGCCCGTCCGAGCTGCCCGCCCCGCCCAGCCATCGGAGCACCTAGAGACCGGGTACCCACCCACCGACCTGCCATTGTTGCGGCCCGTGCCGCCCTCGGCCCGCGTCGCCTAGCCCCAAATCCGGTCGCGTCATCAGACCACAGATCTGGCCTCGCCGCCGCCGGTCTCGGAGAGCAGGCACGCCCCAACACCTGGCCACCCCCCGCGGAGGAGCAGAGGCACCAGAGCTCCGCCTCTGCCAACCACACCGTCGTGTCGCCCGACAGAGCTCCACGCTCTGACCCGAGCCACCGGTTTGCGCCAGCACGGCCCGACCAGGAGGACCACGAGGCCTCGCCGCTGTCGGCCTCCCTCGGGCGGCGGCGAGGGAGGAGGATGAGGGGGGAGGGGGAGACCGCCGGGATTTAGGGTTGCCCCCCGGTCGCCTCGCGGGGGCGACGTGGGAGGAGGAAGGCGGGAACTCACAACTGTGTGTAGATAACTACATAGCTGAAGAAACTCATCAGTTTCACAAACCAAATCCAAGATCATATGCAGGATAATCATGAAAAAAAAACCTTATTAAAACTGTATGAAAATAAAACACAATCGAAATCTTCACTTACTTGCTGCAGGGACCAAAAATTAAGCTCTATAACTGTACTTAGGTGTCACAAACAGAACACTAGAACCAGGAAGAATACTAGGACCAAGTAGTCTACGGAGACAGGAACAAAGAAACTACTTGCAAGTTTTAAAATTCATAACTACGGTTACAACACATGATCAAAAGAAAAAAGGATTAGGGGGAACATGTTCAGGAAGATATGAAATGATTTAGGAAAAAATGTTTGAAAAGGCTAGGAATGCTGTATTTTCAGAAAGCTATGACTGTATTTTCAGACACTTTGGCACTGACAAAAATTGTACACTAATCAGAAACTATGATGATATTTACAAATTTACTCCTAAAGAAAAGCAATGGATCTATGACTGTATTTTATAAAATTTGGAATTGTATATAAATACCTTTTACTTGTACTTGAAGTTTGAGATGCTATGACCTTTTACTCTAGAACTAAAATGATCATTACATATGATTTAGGACTATGATCAGATAAAAAGACTGAAAAAATATCAGGCTATGCACTTACACTAATTGGCATAAACAATGTAGACAGTTCTTGTTTATTCAATAACAATTCACTGCTTATACTTTTTTTTAATAATATGTACAGGTGCCTGCAATGGGATCAAAGGAAATGAAATCTAGTATGAAAGGGGAGGAGCTGTACCTCGAACATGACGAAGCTGATTTCCTTAATGTATGGCTTTATTGTAGCATTAAAAAACTGAAAAAAATAACAAACATATTCAATATCATGCTTTTCTAACTTGATTCTTGACAAAATAACAGAGCGGGGCATAGTCTTGTACTCAAGTACTTTAGGCGCAAATGATGTACAAGGTACTATCCTTGTGAAATTTACATATAATACAACAGGAAAAAAAATCTGCAAAAAAAATTACAGTTTTTATTCATGTAAATGTATATGGTTTAGTAGAATGATAAACTTTGTTCAAAATTTAAGTGGAATCGGTTATATGAAAAACTCCTGCAATTTAAGTGGAATTGGTTATATGAAAAACTCTTGCAAAAAAAAAGTTCCCTGCCTCTTTAGTACTGCACTCTTTTCTTTTGTGAATTTCTTACAAGGTTTTTAATGAAGCAATATCAATACAAGCATGGACGATACATGTCATTTTTTCCTTATTTTTTCCATTGGATTTTAGAAGGAGTTTTCCATGACATATTGTATATCCTTTTTCTTATTTTTTCTTTTTCTTTGTTATTTTTTCCATTGAATTTTAGAAGGAGTTTTTCTTGACATATTGTATTATCTTTTTTCTTATTTTTTCTTTTTCTTTGTGAGATTTTTCAGATGGTTTTTCTCCTAAGGTTTTTAGTGAGACAAGATCAAAGTTTTCAATGAAGCAATTTCAATACAAGCATGGACGATATATTTTTCCTTATTTTTTTCACTGGGTTTCAGAAGGGCATATTATATATTTCTTACTTTTTCCACAGGGTTTTTAAAGGAGATGATTCCAAAGTATGATTTGCAAGAACAATCAAGGATTAGGGGAGTGTTAGGATTTAATTACTTTGTAATTAGAGATAATCCTTGTTGTAAGGAAGCGCACAGTGCGGAAGCCTCTCCAGGAAACCGTCACGTCGTTTGTTCGGGAACATCTCCTGGCAACCGCTCTTTCTAGGGACTCCCATCCCTGGCACCTGTTCCCCTTTATAAATAAATTTGTTGGTCATCAATAGAATAGTGAGTTCGATTAAATTGTTCTTTCACATGCTCGTCTCTGTATTTAGGTATAGAGGGAGTATGACCATAGTTCAACTTGCAATGCATGCACGTTACATTATTTTATTTAACGTTTGACGCTTGCCCTCGTGGCTCCAGCGCCAAAAGTCCCTACCGAACACACAACGGTACTACTGCCACACAAAACACTACCAGCTGACTCCGAGACTAACACGCCACACTTGCTCGTACTACAGACTCGCACACCACGGGCACACTTCACCCTGTTCTTCCCGAGCTTCTCCAACCTCGATCTAGCTATTGACGATGGTACCACCTGCAACCCGTTAACACGCAAAAAACAATTGATTAACATTGATCCTAGCTGCAATGAATTTCATGGCCAAGATGGGAAGAACCAACGACGTGCTGGTGAAGGGTTTACCGTTGGGGTGGAGGATCTGGCCGGAGATGTAGGAGGAGTCCTGCTCGCTGGCAAGGAAGACGAAGCTGGGCGCGACCTCGCTGGGCTGCCCGGCGCGCTTCATGGGCACCTCGGACCCGAACTGCTTCACCTTCTCCTCCGGGAAGGAGGCCGGGATGAGGGGCGTCCAGATGGGCCCCGGCGCCACGCCGTTGACGCGGATCCCCTTCTCCGCCAGCTGCATCGACAGCGCGCGGGTGAAGGCCACGATGGCGCCCTTGGTGGCCGTGTAGTCCAGCAGCGTCGCGTTGCCCTTGTACGCGTTCACGGAGGTGGTGTTGATGATGCTGGACCCGGGCCCCATGTGCTTCACGGCGAACTTGGTCATGAGGAAGTAGGAGAAGATGTTGGTGCGGAACACGCGCTCCAGGTCCTGCTCGGTGATCTCGGTGATGCAGGGGCGGACGTACTGCTCGGCCGCGTTGTTCACGAGGATGTCCACGCGGCCGCCGTGCGCGTTGGCCACCTCCTCCACCACCCTGCGGCAGTTCTCCTCGTACCCGAGGTCGCCCGAGAGCGCCTTGGGCTCGCCGGCGCCGGTGCGGGACTTGATGTCGCGGAGCGCCTGCAGGGTCTCCTCCGCGTCCTTGTCCTCGTGCCCCTTCACGTACGTGAAGTTCACCGTCGCGCCCTCCAGCGCGAGGCACAGGCACACCGCGCGCCCGATGCCCGAGTCGCCGCCGGTCACCAGCGCCACCTTGCCCTGCACGCGCACCCAACATCAACACGCATATCAATCAAACCGCAGCTGAACGCACGGAAGGCCATCGACAAGCAGTGGTAAATAAAACCGATTTACCTGGAGCTTGTTGGCCGACTTGTAGTTCTTGATGATGGCCTCGGGGCGGGGGTCCATGGCGTGCTCCTTGCCGGGCTGGCAGTCCTGCTGCTGCGGCGGGAACTTCTGCGACGCCATTGCTCTGGTCCCCCGGCGAGCGGGCGGTGCTCTTGGCGACGACGCGGCGAACGAAGCTAGCGCTCTGGTGGTGGGGAGGGGACGCAGCTGATTCGGTCGGAGACGGTGAAGAAGAAGGAGAAACGGCTGGGCTCTGGTGGGTGTTGCGAGGAGTGCGCTCATGGCACGGTGGAAGGCACTGGGTGGCAAGGGGCCGATATAAAGGTGCAACGAAGCAGCGCGGGCATGGCGCGTGGCGACGGACGTGGCACGAGTCTCGCAGCTGTCGCCGCCACGTGGTGACACCGCTCGTGTCCGAGTGACCGAGTGTAATCCGAGCTGCACCGCACGCCGCTTAGCGTGAAGCTGCTGCTACATGTTTCTGGGCGATGAGACAGTCGATCGATCGCCATTGTTGATCCTGTGGTCCGGCCGACCTGATGGTAAACGGGCCTAGAAGCCCACTAGAGCCCACAATCATAACACTTGTGGGCCGCCCATTTCTCTTACCTAGCCCGCAAGCACAACGCCACAAACTTCCTCTCTCTCGCTCTCTCGCCAAAAGGGAAACGGCGGCGACTCCTCACTCCTTGGAATCAGATTTCCCACTCCCCATCGGCCGCCATGGCGATGGCGTTGGCAACCCCACCCCGCTTCCAGATCTCCAACTAGATCGTTTCGCCATGGAGCACCGCGACGGGGAGATCGCCGCCAAGCGACCACCCAAGCGTTCCGACGGCGGCGACGGCCGCAGCGAGGACCGCCTCAGCGCGGTTCCCGACGACCTCCTTATCAACATCCTTCTCCTGGTCCGCGACGCCGCCGCCGCCGCGCGGACCAGCGTCCTCTCCCGCCGCTGGCGCCGCCTCTGGACGCTGCTCCCGGAGCTCCACTTTCTCCCCCACAATGATCCCCACCGCATACGCCTCGCCCTCGCCGCCCATGAGGCGCCGGCCCTACGCTTCCTCGACGTCGCCGTCATTGACGGCACCCCGGAGTCCATGGTGTCCTGGCTTCAAATTGCCGCGCGCCGCCTCTCCGGCCATCTGGTTCTCATCAACACCGAGCAGAACACCTCGTTGGACGAGCCTGGCGAAGGAGGCGCATTCGAGCTGCCCTGCTTCGAGAACGCCATGTCAATCAGCCTCGAACTAGGCCATCTCGGGCTCGGCCTCGCCGTGCCGTCTTCGGGTGTATTCGCCCGGCTCACCAATCTCTTCCTGAATCGCGTCCGGCTACATGGTCCGTCAATGCTCGGTGACGCTGTCTCCTGGCCACGGTGCCCATCCCTGCGGAGACTCATCGTTCATAATTCCTGGGGTGTGCGCAACTTCGCAATCCACTCCGATTCTCTCCTTGAAATAGACCTGAGGGATCTTCGGTCAGATAATCCCCTTGGTCTGGGCAGCTTCACCATTCGTTCAGACTCTCTACTGCGAACGAGGCTGATGAGTCTGCGTGGCTTGGAGCAGCTCACTGTTATGGCGTCGGCACTCCAATTTCTAAGTGTGAGCTCCTGCATTTCGTATAGTTCGAGAGGTAATCAACCGTCTGCAAACATCTTGGCCCCTCAGCTGACATGCCTCCTGTGGATGGATTATTATCATCCAAGCTACACCCAGCTTAAAATGGAAAATCTAGAACGGCTGAGCACCAACCTTTTTTTTGTATATGGACAAGAGTCGCACAAGATGTACAATAGTAATTGTACAAGGCTTCTACGGCGCTTTGAGGTTATCTGGATTCTCAAATTAACACTTTTCTATCTGCCGGTGAGTTCACTTACACAATACTAGTAAACTGCAACTTTCCTAGTAGTGTGGTGCCGTGGTCATGGAATGGACCTTCCTGGTTCATTCCCGGATGCTAATGACAAGCACACATGTAGTCCTATAATTGTAAATTGCACAAGCACACATGTAGTCATATACTTGTAAATTGGACAAAAACTCTCGTAGTACTTGATGTAAATTGGACAAGAACTCATGTAGTCTTGGCCTCATTGTTGAACTGAGATCTTGGCGTTCACTCGGATGAAACGTTCCCTGCCTCATGCCATGGCTCACATTCGCCTATCCTGCTCCTTAACGGAGAGTTGCTGTATTGTGTGGTACAGTTTAGAGATATCGGGAAGACAAAGAGTAACAGTATGCTGAGATAGGTGTGGACACGTGGCATATTCTAAGGTGGGTCTAATTTCATGATAGAAAAGACCAGGTCTCATAGGATCATTTTCCGTCCTTTATCCTTCCTAGCAGCTTCATTCCCATGAGATAGTGTTATTTTTATTGCCTTTGATCAGTTAGCGTTGAGATTACAAACTACTGCTGCTGCACTAGTATATTGGTAATTTAAGATGGCACATGAGGTCGGTCTTGCTAGCGTAAAAAAACGACCTCCACCACTGCACTAATATATTTGTTATTCATATGATGGCTCATCACCTCAGACTTGCTAGCATAAAAGAACCATTTGTTGTCTGTTATTGAATTTCTAAACAAGGTGCTTGTGTCCTTTCCATTTATATATGTCATTTTATGCGACTTCCCATGGCTCCACTGCAGGAAGTTACTAACCATGAGTACTTGATGGAGGGCATTACAAAACACCCAAACATTGCATTCATGGCCCTGGAAATAGTGGCAAATGGACATTCCTTTGGAGCCAGTTCATTCCATGTCCTCAGCATGTGTGTTGGTGTCAGAAAGTTGTCTCTTAAACTTCTTGACACACATGGCTATCCGGTGGTAATATTATCCTTACTTTGTTTATCTAATAATATCTTAGTACACATATTTATTTCTTGGCACGCCTAAGCTTTAACTGCTAGTTGCCCTACTCTATGTGTTGATTTGATACCGGTGCTTTGCTCCAAATTATGTGACAAATATATGGCATATGTATCTCCCAAAGAAAATGCATATTACTCAAGGTGTTGGTAACATCATAGGTTTCCCATTTTGGGGGCCCTGTTAGACCCCATTTCCAGCTCCCCAAAAACTGTTTAGGGATCCCATTTAGGGGCCCTGCTGGAGATGCTCTTACAGGGAGGAGATGGTGATGTTGCAAGATGGGGAGGTCGCCAGCAGTGGCGTACCCTGAGCAGAAATGAGCCAGTGCCCAAATATAAGCCATACATGTTTCTCACTTAGAATTGGGGTGTTGCAAAGTTATACATAGAATATTAAGAAAAATAAAATTTGGCATGGTGTACTGTGCACCATGATACGCCCTCCCTGACCACTAGGGACGGAGGTGGGCGAGGTGGTATAGGAAAGGTAAAGGGGTCAATAGCTCATGTGCGACGTTTTTCCTGCGAATTGGCTGCAAAGCGACATCGTTCGCAAGAACAGCTCTGCTGCGACATCTCTCTGCGCACAAATAGCCCAGACACGACATGGCCCTTAAGCACAATCTCTGTCAGGATTAGGTGGAGCCGGGCGGGACCCACAGCTTATCCACGTCGGCGTGGGACCCAGATGGAGGCGACTACGGTTAAATAGTTTTCCCCTGTGCGCGCATCCTCCCTCTTCTTCTTCGGCGATGAAGCACGACAACCCTGGCGAGCTTCGATTCAGACAAGCATATTTACAATCATTCAACCGAAATCGACCGAATTCAAACAACATAGATAGATTTTAGCAAACATAGCAGATAATTTGGTTCGATTACACACGGAGTAGTACCGGTAGTTCTAATGGCGGGCTCGTCGGAGCAAAAGCCACACGGAGTACTTCGATTACATAACTCTACACGGGTATCCCGCAGCTCCTACCCCTAGTTAGATCTCCAAAATTGGGCTGACCTGAGCCCCAGAGGTGCTCAGTCGGAGTCGGAGGCGGTCCACCCCCTGTCGGCGCGAGATTTCTTGATGGCTTGGTGGAAGCGGAACTCGTTGAGCTCGTCTTCCATCTGCCGACGCGCGACGAGCTGCCGCGGCTCGTCCTTGGTGCGCTCCATAATCTCGACGATGACGCCGTCGAGGTCGCCGTCGTCGACGTAGTCTTCGGGCAGAAAGCCGAGGCGCCCGGGGCGTGATACCAAGCCATGCTCCTTCCCCTCCCTCTTCGGAGGCGGCAACGGTGCGCGTGCAATGGCGGAGCTCCCCGCGCCACCCGCGCCAGATGAGCCACCAGGCGGTCATATTCCTCCACCTCGCGCCGATCGAACGCACGCAGCGGTGCGAGCCCCTAGTTCGTGTACTTGCGCGCGCCGCGCTTCCGAGCAGCGTCGGAAGCAACCCGCGCCGCCCGTTCCGGGTAAGAGTCGGGCGCCGGCCGCTTCGCACCATTCCGATCCTTGTCGGAGCGGTTTCTGTCGCTTGAATGGCCGCCGCGCAAGCTGGAAGATCCGGGCCTCATGATCGTCGTACGGCGACGCTTGGTCTGCGGCGGCGGGGCTGGATTGTGTGGTTTTGGTGGTCGCCGGGGGCGAGAGTGACGCAGATCTGGATGTGTAAATAGCTAGGGTACGACACATTTGACCGTATAACTAGAGGATTTAACTAGTGAGACTGACATCCCTGGCCCACGGGTTAGATTGACCGGTCAGCCCCCCACGTGAGCATGAATAAACCTTTTCTATTTACTGAATAATCCAGAAAATGCTATAAACTTGTAAATTCAATATCTTTTGTAATGCAATTCATTTATATGGAATTGTCTAACACATCTAAATGTAATTGTCAACACATCAGTACCCTATACATCATGTTACACACCCAAAACCACTTGTCAAATTCATTTTCATGTTTGAAACTTGTTTAAATGTTGGTAAAACTTAGGTTTGACCCAGTTTGAAATGAGCATAAAAATTCAAAAAAAAAATCAAAAAATTGGAAAACCAATGCACATGTTCTTACTTTGTAATATACTAACAGCTCAAATTGATTTGGCTGTTTTAGACATGGTGGACAAAAAAGCTTGCTTAGAAATGGGTTGTTTACCTTACCTTTGGAGCTAATTTGAAACTCATGTGTGAAGACAAGTGGTTTTGGGTGTTGAACTTGAAACTTTCAAAAACCTCATAAAAGCTTCATTTTGGAGTGACTAAGAAGGATCTAGGCTTGGTTTTTCATTTTCATGTTTGAAACTTGTTTAAATGTTGGTCAAACTTAGGTTTGACCAAATTTGAAATGAGCATAAAAAATTGAAAAAAAAATCAAAAAAATGAAAAACCAGTGCACATGTTCTTACTTTGTCATATACTAACAACTCAAATTGATTTGGCTGTTTTAGACATGGTGGAAAAAAACTTGCTTAGAAATGGGTTGTTTGAAAACCCTACAACCTCGTTCTTGATAGTCAATTTTGTGAAGGTTTTTCATGAAAAACTTCATAGTCCAGGTTTCTTATTTTTCTATCGAGTTAGTCACATAGAACGATGATTGGCACAAGTTTTCTATTTTTTTGATTTTTTTTGAATTAGTTATGCTCAACCCTAATCCTTGAAAACCCTACAACCTCGTTGGTGATAGCCAAGTTTGTGAAGGTTTTTTCATGAAAAACTCCATAGTCCAAGTTTCTTATTTTTCCTATCGAGTTAGTCACATAGAACGATGATTGGCACAAGTTTTCTATTTTTTTGAATTAGTTATGCTCAACCCTAACCCTTGAAAGCCTCTCAAAACCCCTCAAACCCCCATCAAAACCCCGCACTTGTCCGGACCATTGGATCACCGTGAATGGACGGTCTGGATCAGGCAGTAGGGCTACGTCAGCGATCCGCGAGCTGCGCTTTCATTGGCTGGTCTTTTTAGCACCTTTTTTTTTGGCAGCGTTCTGAAGCAACGGTCCGTGCAAATTGAGTAGGCCTGCCAGACGTTTTTGGGCTTAATTAAATTCGGCCCACCTGTTGGACCTTCTCTTTCTTTCTCGCAAAAACGAGGAGCCCGGCCGGCCCAGCTCCGCCGAAACGTTACACTCCTTCCCCTCGATTAACTGAAGAACACTTTGTTAACTGAAGAATTGATGCACTTTGTGAATTCAATTCCTGCATTTTATTCATCAGGGGAAGCAAATAATCAATGGACTAAATAGAACTGTAACTGAGAATATCATTACAAGAATTCAGGCAAGTTTGGCTTCACACAAATTCAAATTGAGCTAACAAATGATCCATGACTAACTAAAACTACTAGCTTGACACACTAACTGAAACTCTAACAAGTTCTAGCGATTGATGTGTTAAGCTTCATGCACTAGCCAACGCAACCAAAAGTCCGAACTGATGGAAAGGGTTGTACAATCCACATATACTGTAACACCCTCTCTCACGTGTGACGGGGATGACAAGTCAACACGTGCAACCGGAAGAGAGCGACTACGCGTGAAACTCACGTATGGCTCAAGATGCCTCTACGTGGACACAAAGGGAGGCTACTAGCAATTTTTTAGTAAATAGTGAAAACCAGGACTTAAACTCTCATACCATGTTAGGAAAGCAACTTATCTTTATTGAAGGCCCAAGGGGCATATATATATTACACATGACTTGAGGTGCAAGGAAAGTAAACATAGATTAATAAGGACTCCTAGACTAATACTAATACTTCCGAACACCCCCCTCAAATGCAAAGCGTATGCAATAGCATTGCATTTGAAGAAGTGTAATACTAAAAAAATGATAATCCAAATCCGCGTCTTGAGAGTGTCGTCGTAGCATGAAGAGTCTTCAAAACTTGTTGAGTCGCCGAAGGAGATAATGAAGAGATGGCACATCAGAGGTAGACACCGCATCACTTGAAGATACAAGATAAGTATCAAGAGAAGATGGGTTGTCAAAAGAAGATGGCACATCAGAGGAAGACACCAAAGAGATGGCACATCAGAGGAATAAAGCATTGTGCAGAAAATCATAGTCCACGACAACCGTCGGCGAAAGAAGCTCGGCGGATAAGGCACGATGGACGTAGATCGACAATGCAAAAGAAATCCAGAAAATCCTATAGAAAACAACAAGGGCAAATAGGCCACAAAAGTTGCACAGAAAGGATCAGGACCAAAGAAAAGGCCGACGGACTAAGGTATGGTGGACTCGCATGGCATGAGAAAACACAAAATATCAACGGATTTGGTGGACGCAGCGGAAAACAAAGAAAACTAGAAAACACACACTAGATTAGGGATGATGGCAGCGGAAGAGAAAAAAATAATATCATGGCGGCGAAGGCCAATTCCAACCAGAGTGTGCGTGAGACGGTCCTGACTGTGTAGAAGGTGGTTGCTCAGTGCGGGAAGCCTCAGTCATAAAACCAGCAGTACCTGTCGAGGAAGAACCTGAAGCAGCAAGCAGACGCTTTAAGTCTCAGAATATCCTGCTCAGTCAACGCGATGGCTGAAGCTGTCGAGGTAGATGACGAAGTCTCTGTAGATGATGATTGCGCCTGGCGCAAGTGTCTCTTCTTCGTGTAGCAGTGGGACTCAATATGACCATCATTGTTGCAGTAGCCACAATGTGGACGGGGGCGACCTGAGCCTCCAGAAGGAGTGGGCAAGAGCGACGGAGCACTCGAGTGAGAAGGGGTTGGTGCAACAGGTGGCGTAGAAGTAGCCCGAGCAGCGAGCACCGAGAGAACCTCCAGCAAACCAGCACCACGTAAGCGAGTCTCCTCAGCACGAATCGCAGAAAGCGCCTCCATGAGAGAAATACGGCCACAAGCAAACAACTGAGCACTCGGGGCTCAAACTCCTTACGGAGCCGAGACAGGAACTCGTAGACGTGATGAAACTCCAAGTTGGCCTGGACAGCCTGGCAACAGGGGCAAGTACGACAACCAGCAATGCGGAGAGAATCGAGCTGGCGCCAGATAGCAGAACTTTGTGCATAGAAGTCATCAACAGTAGAGTCACCCTGCTGAAGAGCATGCTCCTGACGGACCGCGGGGAGGTATAAGGCATCATCAGAGGGCTCATAGCGCTGACGAAGGCGAGTCCACATCTCAAAGGCAGTAGGAAGGTGAGAACAGCTGCAGCACGAGCATCATCATCAAGCCATTGGGTGTAAGCGGACAGAGCACCGTGATACACCTGAAGAGCCTCCTCATAAGCCAAGACCTTCTCATCATAAGCACTCACAACGGCCTCATCAACAAGCTTAGCCGCATCCTTTGCGGCCCGAGGAGCATCCGCAGGAAGAGCCGGTGGGGTCGGCGGAGTAGGAGCCATGGGAGGAACCGGACATGGCGGACAACAAACCTCGCCAGAAAGAAAACCCCATAGACGGATGCCACGCATGTGAATACGCATGAAACCAATGAACTCGGTGTAGTTAGTGCCATCAAAGATCACCGGACAACGAGGAACAACAACGTAGCCGAATGCATCAGACATTTTTTTTAGGAATCAGAGATCAGAGAAAACCAGATCCGATCGGGAGTGCAAAACAACACGCCCTGGAGTACGGCGAGGTGCAGAGCGCCTCGTTCTGGCGAGATTGGGGCGGGGCAACCAGCAGTTGAAGCTGCTAGAGGCAGATCCAATCGGGGCTGGCGGCGGCCGGTGGAGGCGGCGGCTGGCGGGGGCCGGTGGATCAGCGGCTGGCTACACAGGATCGGCGACGCGATCCACAGCAGCAGCCGCCACCGACTTCGAGCTTCCCGTGAGCGTGATGGAGCCGCCTCGATCTGGAGGTTTGGAGCGATGCGGTGACCTTGAAGCGGAACCGGGCGCTTCAGGTGCCGTGAAATCGATCTGGAGCGACGCGGCTGGTGCACCTCCATGAGCGGGGCGGTAGACCAAAGCTGGCGAGCTGGAGACGCGGCTGCAGCACGAGCACAACGCGGGAGGAAGCGTCGGCGAGAGAGGCTGCAGCAAGAGCGTCGGGAAGGAGGAAAAAGCACGAGTTGCGCGTGCGAAAAAAAAACCTAGAGCTCTAATACCATGTTAAGCTTCATGCACTAGTCAACGCAACCAAAAGTCTGAACTGATGGAAACGGTTGTGCAATCCACATATACTGTAACATGATGAACATCACGTAAAAGAAACCCGGGCCACTCAAGAAACCCATAGCAATGACACAACAATAAAATGCTCCAGCCATCATACTTGCTTGCTGCTTCAAATCGATCAGCTGCTTTAGTTGCTTGCCCATTTTCTTCCACCACATTCTTCACGGCCTTTTCTTCCATGCTCTGTAGGTCTTGTGGTTCAATCTCTGCAAAATCAATCTCCCACTTCACAATTGTATCTCTCTTTATGTCCCACATGCTACCATCACCTAGCTTCGCCTTAGAAGGAAGAAATTCCACAGTGAATTCGAACGTCCGAGCACCACCACGCCTGTTTGTCAATGGCGGGGCAGTGTGAGGTGAGCTAGCGGAAGCATACGAGGCACAAATCACATAGGTTGGAAAGGATGTTGTTGTCTCTGGCGGCTCCATCGCGGTCAGCCCCCCCTCCTCCCCCCACCCAACTCTGGATCAAATTGACCAAAAACAGAGGGAAACAGAGGCGATGCGGTGAGATCTAACTCTGACACGGAGGAGAACGTGACAGGGTTCCGGATTCACTCACCACAACCGCCGCCGTCGCCGAGACCGAAAGCTTTGCCGTCGCTGTCACCCAGAACAAAAGCTCTGCCGCCGCCGCCGGCTCACCGCCGGGAACGAAGAGGAGGGAGCAACACAGGTTTAGATAGGGGTACCCGTTCGGACAGGCACGGGGACACGTTTCACCTAATGCACTGACTAGTGGGGCCCGTAACTAGATGCATCGCCAAGTAGGGCCCACGCTTACGTGGATAAGTTGTGGGTCCAGCCCCTAACAGCTAATGAGGGCATCAGTTCAGATTAAGGGCCATGTCGTGTCTGGGCTATTTCCTCGCTCAAAAGTGTCGCACCAAGGCAATTCGGACGAAAGACGTCTCACTCCTTCCAATTCACCTCAAAGGTGTCGCACAGGAGCTATTGACCCAAAGGTGAAGAGGTAGCTGCTTCCGGGGAGGAACTGTCGGAATTGGAGGGGATTGCAGCAGCTCTTGGTTGACATATAAGGCAATGATGTGAATGTGACTAGAGTCATTGCATGTCAGCCTCAATCTTGATAAAATAGTTAGATTTAGGGGACCTGGATCTTAGGGACATGGTGCCAGGCAAGGATAGAATCGCGCACGTTGGTTATTGCTTTGTGATTCGGGTTTATTATAGTGATTATCTCAACAGCACTCAAATATGCACTCGTAATATCCCGATATGGAAGCTAAATACGCCATACGTGTGTCAGATATCATTATGGCAGAGTGATATGGCCCAGTTATGTGTGTGGGTAGGTTGCATATGATCACCAGCTGTAGACATGATCCTGTGCTATCACAGTCTCGGCGCCATAGCCCCTTAGTCAACCTCGTGCTGCCTCTGTCCGGAGAAAGAGTGCCATGGAGTACGTTTGCCTATGGCAGAAAAGTTAGCAATTCAAATCGTTCTTTTAAGTTTATTTCTCTAGCACATTAGTATCCCTTGAGTAGCTCCATGTATCTTGCTTTGATCCAGTCCCGAAGGAATCGCTGGTCGGAACAGAAGCTCCTTGGAGCTGCTGGTTCAACTGGGCACTAGGTTGTCACACGGATTTTGTTTTCTCCGGTCTGGTTGTAGAAAGGCCGTGAGATATGGAGGAGAGGATGCAAGGGGGTGAGTTGCACAGGCAGTGGATCATTGGATGGCTGGGTGAGCACTTCTGTGAGAACAGGTCTCACGGGATGGGCACCTTGGGGCTCTTGTTGATTTTAATGACCTGTGCGCGTGTGAGCTGGTGCTAATAACCTGCTTTTTTTCTAAATGAACGAGTTATGAAGCGTGGTTATTGGGGAGCAGCCGTGGTGTGGTGCATCGGAGCATGCATTGATGTGGTTGGATGCAAGGTGGGATACGCGTAATTTGTCGTCCTCGTGATTCATCAGCAACATGACAGTTGCCCACCAGCACTTATGTTCTAAAAATGGAAACTGACTCAATTAAGTGCAACGTGATTGCCCACAGCTGATGATTAATAAGTACTCCTAGGTAGTTGCACGATTATATGGTCTAACACGACCTTCTAGGGATTTATGAACTGTTTCTGCTTGGTCGCAGCCAAGGCAGATTTTCCGTGTGTGTGTGTGTGTGGGGGGGGGGGGGGGGGCTACGTTGGTAAATGATCAAGGTAGTAAAACTTTGAAAGACAAGTTACGTATGATGGATTAGGCGCTAATCAACACTGTCGCCAGCTGGTGCGGGATGTCCAGTGAGAAAGGCTCCACATCGTTCTTCAATTCAGGTGGATTGAGAGCATGCAAAGCACGCAGATTGATGATGGAAACTTGGGTGAGGATACTTACATCCTGGCGCTTGCATTTGTAGAAGTGGCCTTCCTGGGTTTTTGACTGTGCCGGAGACGGACGACAGCACATACAACATGTTGCATTCCGGGCACCGGATCAGCGGGAGTGGCGCCACTTCATCCATATCAATGCGATCGAGGGGCTGAGGAGCTTGAGAAGGACATGGGCAAACACATGGAAAAGGGGGATGAATTAACTGTGGCAAACAGAGCGGAGAGAAGTGTGAGGTTTTGTGAGCAGAGAAGGGGAATGAGAGAGAAAATAGACGGAGCGATGAGTGGCTACTGGGTAGAGCTGTTGAGGAGCGCGTCGAACTTAATGTGTGGTTAGCTGGATGTGTGGGCTGAACAGTCAAACGCAATTACTGCATGGATGCTATACGGCTCTTATACTATAATATTTGCGTATGTGTATGCAAATTATACGTGCGTTTTGATATTGGTTCTGCATGAATCGCAGTCACCTGCGGTGAGGATACCATCCTCCCCTGGCATTTATCTCCCAACGAGCATTTTCAGGATTTAGGTACTATGTTTGGCGCATTTGTTTCTAAAGGTTGCATCAGTACCAATGGTCTAAGGTCAATTTAAGATGTCATTTGATACAGCTTATCGATAGGACAATACCTTTCTTTGTTCAAGAAAAAAGGCACAACTGTCTATAAAATTAGAATAATGTTCTTTATTTGACTTTCTATTTGAGTACAACAATCATATACTCTGCGGTTGGTCGACTTCAAACTAATTTCCAGGTGGTATTCTTTTGTAAATTTGTAAAACACACACCTTAAATATTCAGCCGATCTTGGAATTTCCAGCTCCATCATTCTTATTTCATGGCATTCAATTATTTCGGCAGATCTTATTAATTGGGCTGACATGCTCCCATTGCAGGCACAAACTGGGTGCCCATCAGGTTGTGTTTGTGATCAGCCACCAAACTGGAAAACCAAGGAACTCGCGCTGTATTGCCTCCGAGAAGTACGGATCCTCAATTTAAGAGGAACTGAACATGAAGCTGCTCTTATGAAACGGTTATTCCATTGGGCAACAGTGCTAGAAAAGATCACCATATCTTTCCATTGCTCAGTTGCTGAAAGCAAGGCTGAGGAGTTCTGCCAGATGCTTCAAAGCTTCTGTAGGCCAGAAATATTTATCAAGGGGCAACGCTTCGCCTAATCTAGTCGTCGCACAGGTAACCATGGCCTGAACTTGCTGGCAAACTTTATGTGCACCGCAGGGCCTCGCAGAACGCTTTGCCAACTTGTCGCTTGTGTTGGTGCTCGTGCCTGGTGGTCGTTTTATCGTTGGCATCTTGGTATAAATTGCACTGTTTGTGAATTCCATAGTTTGTTTGATCCTTTCGAGATGTTGCAGGATGTATAGGTTGCACTTTATGCATGTGGATGTTGTCTGAACTTCAGTTCTTATTTCCAACAGAGTTTTAATCAGTCTGAGATCTGTGAAAAAACTGGTTCTAGGACGAGCTCCATGGAGCTTGTTTTTTTTTGGTGTGTGTGGCAAAAATCAAACCAATCACATTCTGAAGTTTTAAATTCTAAAACAAATAATGCACGTTCATAGGGATGTACTCCCTCCGTTCCTAAATACAAGTCTTTCTAGAGATTCCACTATGGATTACTCCCTCTGATCCGAAATATAAGTCTTTTTAGAGGTTTTATTAGTGGACTACATACGTATGTGTATAGACATACTTTAAAATACGTATGTGTATAGACATACTTTAAAGTGTAGATTCACTCATTTTGCTTCGTATGTAGACCCCTAGTAAAATCTCTTAAAAGACTTGTATTTAGGAACGGAGGAAGTACATATGAAGCAAAAGGAGTTTATCTACACTATAAAGTAGTGAAATCTTTAAAAAGACTTATATTTAGAAGAGGGAGTATTTTACATGTGTGTATGCCTGACAATGAAATATAGGAAAACACTTCCTATCTATAGACTGATAGGAGACCAACGCCAGACCAATGGACTGGCCTTGATTCAATTGGGATCGGACGACCATAAATTGTGCATGCACGTTAAAAAAAAGAAAAAAGAATCCCCTCGTCTAGAAACAAATCTCTGCCCATAACATCTCCCTAATCACTCTTTCGATATTCCTGTTGATTTCAATCTCTTCCATCTCGCATGCAGCGCCCAGATCCCCTTTTTCTTCCATCTCGAATGCAGCGCCCAGATCCCCTTTTTCCATGGCCTCGCATGCGCCTGCCTCCTCCTCTCCTCGAGCAGCACGACCAGTTCCTTTCATTCCTTCGCGCAAGAGCGCCCCTCCTCCGTACGTGGCGCCATGCCTATCTCCAACCGGGCGTCCGTAGTCCGCTGGTGTTGTTGCCTAACCATGCTGTCGGAGGATCACTAGATGACCGAAGGAAGTGAAACCGATTCGACGAGGTTGCAACTGTACGATGCAAAACAGTTGATACTCTTGGAAGCATATTTATCACTCTCTTACCTCCTCCATGACTCATGACGCTTGAGGTTGTAGAGTATATACATCCCAAGGACGACGCATTGAAGAAGATCGAGGGGCTTGGACAGGGGCACTGCAGCTTCTACCCGTCAGCGTCATAGATCACGCCTTCCATGGATGCAATTTATATGAACTAGTGTAACTATGACGAAATATTTTTCCTTTTAATGGGAGTGAAATAATATTCTTTTTGGAAGCAATTCTAGCTAGTTGATGGAAACAAGATTATGATGCTTCCTAAACATGGGAAATTAATATTTTTCATTTTTGAAAAAAGAAGGTTCCAAGCGTCTAGTTGATGGTAGCAAGATTGTGATGCTTCTAAAATATGTGGAATATTTTTTCCTTTTTGACTACACAAGGTTCGAAGCAATTGTCTAGTCAATGAAAGCAGGATGATGATGCTTCCGAAGCATGTGGAATATTTTTATTTTTGGAGAGAAGAAGGCTCGAATCAGTCGTCCAGTCAATGAAAGCAAGATTGTGATGCTTTCAAAACACGTGGAATATTTTCCTTTTTGACATAAGAAGGTTTGAAGCAGTCGTCTAGTCGAAGGAAGCAAGATCGTGATGCTTACAAAATATGTGGAATATTTTTCCTTTTTATCGAAAGAAGTTTCAAAGCAATTCTCTAGTCGATGCAAGCAAAGATCGTGATGCTTCTGAAACATGTGGAACATATTTCTTTTTTTTTACAGAAGAAGGTTTGAAGTAGTTGTCGATGGAAGCAAGATCATGATGGTTTTGAAACATGTGGAATATTTTTTTCCGTTTTGACAAAAGATGGTTTGAAGCAATTCTCAAGCATATAGAAGCAAGATCATGATTCTTTTGAAATATTCAAAATATTTTTATTTTGGATGGAAGGATATATGAAGCAATTCTCTATTTGTTTAGTCGATGGGACAAGATCTTGATGCTTCTGAGACATAATATGCCGACATGACAAAAAAATCAAAAATATTGAAGCAGACATTCAGATAAGCAATTTTTCTAACTAATGGAAACATAACTAACTACAAACAAAAGTACAAGCACATGCATCTGATGCAAATTTGGCATTGCCATGTTGGTTAAAAGTTTTGCTTCCTGAAAAGCAAGTTCCCTAAAATCTGCAAGTTGCATCCTAAATCCAAGGACCAAAAATGCATATCCTCAAATAATTCCGTGTAATTAGCGGCCCACTTAACGGCATGATTTGTGAAGGAAATTAATGCTGGATTTTGTACGTAGGAAATAACTGTCCAAGCTTGTTTCCAGGGGCAGCACACACATCAGATTGAATCAATCGGAGGACTCATGACAAGTCTGATGGGAGGCAGGGCATCAGTAGTCTGATGCCTAACGGTGCCCTAAACGCAAACACACCAACATGGGTGGAGCGGCCAGCGTCTATACCCCACGACCAAGGCTCTCTGAGCTATCACATTTACCAGATTAGTATATTACTCCCTGTTCATAATCTTTTCTAATAATAAAGCACGCAACACTTCTATCGTTCGTCATGACAGTTTTGCAAAAAAGTCCCTGACGTTTTGCGTACTGAACCCGCACTCCCTTTTTAAGTGGAGAAAACAAAAAACGATTCGTTTAATCTGGTATATATAAAGTGTCACCTCTGTTTCAACACAATCATGTGCCTAGCCCAATGACGGACACACGATGGCTTGCTGCCTCAGCAGGAGGCCTGAGTTCAACTCTAGGGTCGGCCTGTTTTCCTTTCCTATTGCTTCATTTTTTATGTAAATTCAAATGCTTTTAAAACATTCATATCTTTTAAATCCTAACTTTATATCTAACATGTTATATATGAAAATCGTTCAGAAAAAAGTGAAGATTTCAAACATGCTATTATTTTGCATGTTACTTTCCTGTTTTTCCTTTCCTATTGCTTCATTTTTTGTGTAAATTCAAATGCTTTTAAAACATTCATATCTTTTAAATCCTAACTCCAAATCTATATATGAAAATCGCTAAAAAAGTGAAGATTTCAAATATGCTATTATTTTGCATGTTACTTTCCACAATAAAGCTTATCGTGCAATATTAATTAATACATTCTCTATATTTGTTATTTTGGAAATGCCTATTACACATATCGTCCAATACGTACAAGGGGGTGATTTTTTTTCCGTTGCAACGCACGGTCATGTTTGCTAGTCACATTAAAAGCATGCACCCTGTCTATAATCACACCAGCTCGCTCCACCCAACATTGATCGATTTGGAAAATGATGTATTTTAGTTTCACCACTTGTTTCGGACTACTGATTTACAACTGAAATCCTTACATGTATTATTACTGAAAAATCACTTAACTCCGTTCTTCATAGTAAACTCGAATCATGAAGAGGAGCTACAGGCATGCCATGTTTCTGCAAAAGAAGTCTGCAATGCAAGCGCACAAACAAGTTTGATATACATCAGCGCGTTCCCGGCGTACACCCAAGAAAGTAAAACACAGAATCAAGTCCTTCGTCAATATGCTAACATATGTATGTTTCCGCCGAGGCCATCTACTCTTGTTCTTCTGCTCTCCACTGGAAGAAGAGCTACAGGGCATGCCATGAACAAGGCCGGTGCTTATGGAGTGCTATCCCACGTCCACAACAGTTATGACTGATCCAGTACAAAAATTAAATGAGACTTGGTCCACGCGTGTTGTATAACGAGACGTATTCTCCAAGCTGATAATAAACAAATCAAGTATTGGCCAATGAGCTATATTAAGTAGCGATTGCAACGCGCGAACGGACGGGCTAGATTTCGGCAGCGCGTAGCCGCATGTCCCAAAAATCCGCGTCCGATCGAACTCACTTAAAAAACAGTCACATAATTATTATTTTTAGATTTACACACAAAATAGCTGTCGCCACATATTTTACACTAAAAGAATAAACTCCCACACCCGATAAGCGCATGTGTCGTCCAGTTAGACAAAGAAAACAAGACATACAAGGCGTCCTCCCATGCACAAAAAGGAAATTGAGCCTATACATGATTGAAACATAATAAGTAAATCCCATTGTACAAAATAAAGAATTTTCCAAATAAAAATAAAGGAGTCATGAACATAAAAATATATTGCCCTCATGGCCTAATTGTGACACAAGTAGGAAAATACACATATATTGTCTTGCATAAAAAATGTGAATGTGATCATCTTAATAAATATTAGTAAGAAATATCATTTCTTTTTGTAGTAGGAGTTGGCAACACAACTTTTCAAGTATTACAGATGTTAAAATTGACAGCCAGTGCAAAACTGATGTTACTTTGGAAGTTTTAATTGGGACTTGCAGAACTAGAGCTGTGTGCTCACATAATATCACAAGTCTACTATTGCAGAGATATCTAGACTTTAGCAACACCAATTTTCTTCAGTAAAAGTGATAGGTTATGGGATTAAGATGAAGTGATTCCGTTTACACTACACATCTTGTTCGTTTGGATTTTCTAGAAATAACATAACAGACTCCAACAACATTTAACCACGATGGAGTATATTCAAAAAATAACATAACAGACTCCAACAACATTTCACTTTGATTGATAAAATAAATAAAAACAAATTATCTCCGAACAGCTATACCATGCAGCGACAGGCCATCCCATCCCACATCTCAACAGAGCACAGTATGCACAGAAGAAGAATATTCACACACTGGCAGAGGACACCTACTTAGATGTGGGATGAAGATGAATTTACCTCAGAGAGGATGGAGACGATAGTATAATTGGACGTGAGATGTGGCAGCTTGTCGCGCCCTCTTCTGCTTCCCTCCCACCTCTGCAACCTTCACCACGGCATCAGAAACACAGTGAGAAGCGGGACGGAGTGTAGTGATGCAGAGAGAGATACACACACAGAGAAAATCCGACTAAAGTCATAGACCAATGAGAAAAAAAATTAATCGAATTATATTAATGATCATAATGAGAGAATTATACAATAACAAAAGGAACCTCAAACCTCTGCTTTCTCCTCCTAACTAAGATTGTGAGCTTAAAGCTAGACATCATAATTAACATCCATGGCAAAATATTGTACAGATACATTTTTTTAAAGAAGATAATAAATTATATCGTCCAAGCCAAGAGTCTACATTGCAACAAGCTAGGAGTAACAAAAAATCGACCATATAAAGAAGCAACAAGATAAAAAAATCAGTGTTATGGGCAGAAAACTAAATGCTGTCAGATTCATAAAATTGAAGAGCTTCTTTATTGAGAAAACGAACTTGTTAGGCAACATGTACACGGTATATGACCGAGCCGGACACTCTTTTATCAACCATGACATCTACATGATAAGTACAAGAAAAATAAGAATGACACGGTTTAGGAACAAAAACACGTAAGGCTTCTTCTTGAGCAACACATCTAGACAGTACTCAAAATCCCGTGTGACAAAACACAGCTAATAACCATGGAACGACACTCAGGGTAGTAGTCGATCAAAAGGTGCATTTAGAGCGCTAAAGTTATGGCTTCGTCGTACAAATTTTAACTAGCGTGCTATTTTACTTGGATACAATCTGGACCATATGGTGTTCAAAAGAACAATCTGGACCATATCAAGTAAATGTCATGCTTACTGGTTCTTTACCTTTTCTACTACAGTTTACTGAAATTTTACCTAGAATAGGCATGAATCATACAGTCATTGATCAAACAATCTTTCTGGATCTCGTTGGCAAATCGAGAGGCATGGTTCCTGCCGAGAATTACCTCATGGGCACCAGCACACGCACCAAGTAGCAGCGATCAAATTGAAAAATAGTTCTAGAAGCATAGGCGCCTAGAAAACAAAACGAAACGTGGTTTGGTACTTTGGGTTCAGATTTCGTCTGTGGCTGCTGGGTGCTAATCCCCTCCCTTCTTTGTTTTCTCTCTGTCCCAAACACTGCTGTAAACTGCAGTGTGCTGCCGGCTACTAATAGAAGGAGCAACACGAGCCAGCCACGAGCGGGAGCGAAAGTAGCATGTTCGGTCTCAGGTCGAGGACGCGGGCGGCGAGCTCCTAAACCTAACCCTAGGTTTCCGCCGCGAGGAGAAGGGGATGAACGGGAGAGGTGGAAGATGACTCACCGTGCGTCGCCGGATGGCAAGCGACTGCAGGCGGAAGGAGGATCCGTCGGTGGTGCTCTGCTACTCAGCTCGTCGAAGCCCAACAACGAACAGGTCGGCAACACGATCGTAGAGGGGACGAGCTGTAGGTGGAGGAGGACCGCGGGCCCCGGAGCGATCTTGGGGAGGGAGACCGCGGGCTCGGCTTCGCTTGCAGGTGGAGAAGCGAACGACAGCGTGCACTGGTGCGGGGAGGGGATGGGGAGGAAGGTGGTGGTGGCGATCTGGAAGGGAAGGAGGCGACGAGTGGCTGGGTAGGGTTCGCGAGGATGGGTCTGCTAGTTTTTTTTCTTTCTACTTTTCTTCTCATGGATGAATGGATGGATGGACGTGGGATTGCTAGCAATGGACAATAGGATTTGTCTCATGTCATCGATCCGTGGCATAAATGGTTCCACCAATCAGAATCCAGCTTATGTAATTGTGTTTCTTCTTTTGTTTCTTTTATATTTTTTATCGTCTTATTTCGGGTAAACACTCAACATATCTCCCCTATAATAATAAAGCGCGCAGTGCTTCTGCCGTATGTCGCGGTAATTTTGTAAAAACACCCCTCGCTTTTCTGATAATTAATCTGCAGTACGTTTTTAAGTTAGAAAAAAAAGCCTTTCGTTCCGTTCCCCGGCTTATCCATTGCGGTCTTCAGGAGTGGGCTTCTCGCCGGCGGCGGGCGAGGAGGCGATGCGCTCGGCCGTCTCGAAGAGGGTGTCGAAGAAGAGCATGGATGCGCCGTCATCGGAGACGTAGCATAGCTCCTCCATGGCGGCCAGCCGCTCCATGCTCGAGACCTCGCAACACGCCGCCGGCCCCGCGCTTCTCCGAGGTAATCGCCATTCTCTCTCTCTATCCCTCTCTTCTCTCTCTCTCTCTCGGTTGGGCGGGAGGGGGAGATGTGAACTGTGGGGATGCGCCCTCTTCTGACGCCCTCTTGTGTTCCTTCGACTTCTTCAGGATAATGCGTGGCTCCCGCAATGGCTTCAGCCGCATCGGCAGCCGACGACCGGCGAGCACCGAATAGACAGCGCCGGCGTTTCGTCGCCGCCTTGTGAGGTGCGCTTTCCTTGCCTGATTTGCACGTCGATTGGTGCTAACCTTGTACGCAGGCTCTGGGTTTATCATTTTATTCGCCCCTTTGGGTTTTTTGAACGAAATATTCGCCCCTTTGGTTTGTCAGCACTTGCGATAGCCTTTCTGTTTCCGCTGAGCACGTTACAGGAAGGGGGAAACCCTGGTTCGATTATTTTGCGGATAGCAACCCCATCTTATTGACATTTGACAATGACCCAAAATGGTGATTGGTCATTGGTAGAAAATAGCATAAGATTGAAGTGGGTCTGAATGCATCTGATGTGCATGTGTGTATCAATCTGTTCCTGATCTGATGTGCTTGTGCTCTCTTCACTCAACTGCAAGACTGTGTGTTCATTCTGGACCCTGCACAGGAGCAACAGAGTTGTCGGAATGCCACCGTAAACGCTGGTGGTTACAGCGGGTTCCGTCTGCATTTGTCAGGAGACGAGGATACGCCTGCTGCAAGTACTCCGACAGACAGAGAGGTAGGCTAAGATTCTTGATGCTTATCACTGAAGCTTGGTCACAACTTAGGCTATTGTAACCCTGTTGGGTCAAATAAATCAGAAGATGGCAGCACATGTACCTATATCCTTTAATGATTCAATCCTGCATAACAGTTATGATGATTCTGTGGATTTCTTCTTTGCCCTGAGTTACATTGTTTGTTCCAGGGATGAACACTTGTACAATGTACTTACTTTTGTTCCATTTGTTTGTAATCTTTCATTGAATGGGGAAAGAATAAAATTGTAGGTTCAGCATGCCATTTTCATCTTGCCTATTGTGTGCTTCTTCATGTCAAATGTGCTTGTGGTTTTAATGGGGTTCTAAACTTTGTGCATGTGTTTTAATTTTCAATCACCTTGATGGATTGCATTATAAGTGAACAAGTTAGTATAGTAGCAAACATAGGCTTGTAACAGTCAAAATAATTGGCTCTTTCCTCTGCTGCACAAACATAAATCTTCTTCTTGTCGTGTGCTGTTATAACATGGGTTCAATTTTTTCCCTCCAGGTGCTGCCTTTCTCTCTGCACCTTTCTTCAGAAAGTGCAGCACAACTCTCCTCAGTTCAAGCCAATGTTAGACCTCAGATTCTAAACTCTGGTGCATGCAAAGGACCGTTGAAGGGCTCTTATGTTAATGGTCAAGTACAAGAGATCAAAGCTGTACAAGACGCTAAAAGCATTAAGGATGATAAGCAACTAGAAGTCGGTAGAGTGGCTAGCAAGGATATCTCCTCAGTTCAAGCCAATGTTAGCCCACATATTCTAAATTCTGGTACATGCAAAGGACCATTAAAGGACTCTTGTGTTGATGGTCAAGCACAAGAGATCGAAGCTGTGCAGGAGGCTAAAGGCCTTAAGGATGATACACAACAAGTAGTCCGTAGAGTAACTTGGTGCAAGAAAACATCAACCATCGGGTGGAAAAGCTGATGTTCAGAAGCTCCGTAAGGCAGATGCTAATGATGCGGTTGAGCTATCTATTGCTGCCTTTGAGGCTATGGTTATCGTAGAAATGATACTTGATGATTGCCAACCTGATAAGTTGACTGCATCTGCCCTCGAAGCTGCTCTGCGTGTAAACAAAGCTCGGAGACAGTGTTTTCTTGAGGAAGTAGAACATTATAGTGGATCTTTTCAAAATGGTCTGGATGAGAGTGATTGGCTTGCAAAATTGGATGAGATCGAAATGCTTGACGTATTCGAAGATGTTGGCCTGTGTATTGTTCAAACTGCTTGTTCATCTCAAGACCACAACACAACTAACTTGAAACAGAGCATCACTCCAGCAATATATAAGCATCACTTTCTAGCATTGAGAGCTTAATTATTCCCAGTGCAACCAGTCCATCTAAGCATGCAAAGTTATCATGCGTGTGCCTAGAATTAGTGCTTTATTTTCTTAGAATCTGTGTTCATACATCACACAGTTGTATTGTAATTTAGAAAGATCTGAATTAGGCCATTAATTTTCCTTAGTTATTTCCACACTAACATAGTTTAGAACTTATTGATGTTTCCATGGTTTTGTTGATCCGGAGTTGATTTGAGATGTACATATTGAAGAACAATAGAGATTTTAAGCCATTAGGCCAGGTTCTGAATTGCCATGGCATCGTCAGCACATGCCAGTGTGTCGACGACGTTGATAGTCAGGATTTGGCGGTAACTCTGCTCGGTATCATCTGAAATCCTAATAACAGTGAGAATTAATTACTCTCATTATCCCTTGTCCCCTTCATGAAAAATGCATGAGGAGAACACCAATGTGCGGGGTAACCATGTTTGTTTCAAGACCAATAAGACCTGATCTTTTGAGCTGCTGGATGTCATGTGGTCGAGTTCAGGTATTATTACTTCCTGAATTTAGAGTGTAATTGATGTGTTTATGTTGGATACTGATATGGTTCTCTTTCTGGATTTCGGATCAATTCAGGAGTCGTCTTGTACAGCAGAAACTTGAAACATCTTCTATTGAAGAGAAGAACATGATTTTTTCCAGAAATACTTCCTCAAGCATGAAGAAGAGTCCGTCTCAGATTTCTTTTGGTTCGGTTGGGTTGTTCAGGCTGAGGCGACACCAGCTATGGACATTATGTATGAAACAAATAGCTCTTTCACTGGCGATGTTAGGATGGACTATGGGCTGGAAGGAAGCCGCATAGTCCAGTCGAGTCGGAAATCTGAACGACTTGTCCAGTAATGTGTAAGTGATAGCAATATGAATTTAAAATTGAGAAAAGATGTGTTATTAGTAAAATCATTACAGCTAGCATGGATTCAAACCAATAACCGTGCTTACTTACTTCTATGTTGCAAAGTCACTGCACCTCAACGAATAAAGTAGGAATAATTCACTCCCCACCTATTTGTTTATTATTGATCATTGCTGCTTCATATGTTTATTCTCATCCAACTAATATATTTACATACTTTTTCAATGTTGGACTATTTCTTCTTTATCTTTTGGGGCTTTCCTGTGAAAGCAAGATGAATTTCAAAGAGTTCAATTTAATGTTAGTGCAGTTTCTTTCCTGGAAGAAAAAAAGAGAATTGGTGTAGTGTCTCATGCCTATTGACTCAGTCTATTGCGCTCACTAAATATATCCATGTATGCTGCAGACACATGATCATATTTTTTGCCCGGTGCAACGCACGGGCATTTGTACTAGTTAACCTCATGTGGTATTCTTAAATGACTCAATATTATGGATCCATATTGGATTTAGATATTAGTCCGTATAGATATTGAATTTAGGAAATATGGACCCATATTGTTGTCTCTAGTTGTATTTTTTGATTGCCTAAAAAGAGTTGTGCAATATTTATTATTTCCCTCAAAAGAAAGCTATATATTTTGGTTGAGTGTTGTGGGTGGAAACACTTTTCATTTAATTATGACAGTATTTGGCATTACTGAAAAATTCACCCACATATTTTTTATTGTCATGTTTAATTTTTTATTGTCTGAAACACCAAGTTAAGGTACCCTATACCATCTTTCAAAAATATATATGTAAATAGGGTCTACACATTATGAGATTAGTATGGGCTCATATATTTCATTTCGGTAATTATATTGTATTTTCTAAAATATTTAGGATATTAAAATGAATAATTATAATTTATTGGTATTGATCTAATATAATTTATTTCATCCATATACGTATAAAACAAATTTTTGCTCTATATACATGACATATAGGCAAAATTGCTGAGGTGTCGTCCAGTCACCTCCACACATATGTTTATGGTCTTATATTTGGTCATGGTAGCATTGAAATATGATCATAAATAATTCTACACATCTTAATGACAATTTTGTGCAATAGGATCATGACCTAATGGACGCAAAAGTTCATAACGTTATGGGCTTTGGACCCTCTTAGACTTGCCATGACTAATTTCAGAATTTTGTTCATGGATCAATGACCAATTAAACCACCATCATTTTTGGGGGTCATAATTGAGCGTTTTTCTTGTAGTGAAGAATTTCGGGCATTACCGGTAAAGTACCGGGAGTGAAGAATGGTTTCGGGGTTCCACCAGGAGGGGCCACCCACCCGAAGAGGGACCAAGTAGGCCCAAGGGTGGCGCACCAGCCCCTAGTGGGCTAGGCAGCCAGCCCAAGTGGGCCTATTTTGGCCGAAGTGGAAAGAGAGAGAGAGAGAGAGAGAGAGAGAGAGAGGTGGGGCAAACCTACTAGGAGGAGGACTCCTCCTCCACCAAACCGAATTGGAGGAGTCCTCCCCTCGTTGGCGCGCCGGCCAACCCTAGGGATTTTTCGCTAGGGTGACACCCCTCCCACCCACCTATATATAGTGGAGGTGAGAGAGGCTTTTTGCACCACAAGCCACGGCGTTGCCCCTCTCCCTCCACTACTCGATGACACCCCATAGGTTATTTCGGTACTGCATGGTGAAGGCCTGCCGGAGTAACTCCATCACCATCGCCGTCAAGCCGTCGTGCTACCGGAGAATTCAGCTACCTCTTCGTCTCTCATGCTGGATCAAGAAGCGTGAGATCGTCGTTGAGTTGTACGTGTGCTGAACTCGGATGTGTCGTCCGTTTGGCGCTATATCGGGACGGAGTTCATGGGACGGATCATGACTGGATCATGAATACGTTCTACTACATCAACCGCGTCTCTTAACGCTTCCCGCTTAGCGATCTAGAAGGGTATGTGGATCCGATCTCTCCTCTCTTAGATGGTCATCACCATGGATAGATCTTATGTGTGCATAGGATTTTTTTTATGATGCAACGTTCCCCAACATTTATGGTGGGATCGGACTGTCGGGTCGCATTTGGCACCCCAATATCCGCCTCATATTTGGCTGGATATGAGAGGAGCCGGTCAGTCCGGGCACTTGAGGCCCGTTTAAGAAACCCGTCAGAATCGAAATTTCGCGACCGGTCACTGACCATGCTGCCTGCCCGATCATATGAGACGGGTTTGGGGCGTCCGACTATAGATGTTTGTGTAAGAGTACAACGTCATGCTTCCATTTCAGGGTGTTGGGGAACGTCGCATGGGAAACAAAAATTTTCCTACGTGCACGAAGACCTATCATGGTGATGTCCATCTACGAGAGGGGATTTCCGATCTACGTACCCTTGTAGATCGCACATCGGAAGCGTTAAGAAACGCGGTTGATGTAGTGGAACGTCCTCACGTCCCTCGATCCGCCCCGCGAACCGTCCCACGAACCGTCCCTCGATCCGTCCCACGATCTGCTCCGATCTAGTGCCGAACGGACGGCACCTCCGCGTTCAGCACACGTACAGCTCGACGATGATCTCGGCCTTCTTGATCCAGCAAGAGAGACAGATAGGTAGATGAGTTCTCCGGCAGCGTGACGGCGCTCCGAAGGTTGGTGGTGATCTAATCTCAGCACGGCTCCGCACAAGCTCCGCAGAAACGCGATCTAGAGGTAAAACCGTGGAGGTATGTGGTCGGGCTGCCGTGGCAAAAGTTGTCTCAAATCAGCCCTAATACCTCAGTATATATAGGAGGGAGGGAGGGAAGGAGGCAGCCTCAAACCCTCAAGGTTTGGCCAAAATTTGAGGTGGAGGAGTCCTACTCCAATCCTACTTGGAGTAGGATTCCACCTTCCCACTTGGAAACTCTTTCCACCTTGTGTTTTTCCCTTCTCAAACCTTATGGGCCTTAGTGGGAACTTATTCCAGCCCACTAGGGGCTGGTTTATCTCTTCCCATAGCCCATGAGACCCCTTGGGGCGTGACACCCCTCTCGATGGTCCCCGTCACCCCTCCCGGCACTCCCGGTACACTACCGATGAGCCCAAAACTTTTCCGGTAATGCCCGAAAACTTTCCGGTAACCAAATGAGGTCATCCTATATATCAATCTTCGTCTCCGGGCCATTCCGAAAACCCTCGTGATGTCCGTGATCCCATCCGGGACTCCGAACAACATTCGGTAACCAACCATATAACTCAAATACGCATAAAACATCGTCGAACCTTAAGTGTGCAGACCCTGCGGGTTCGAGAACTATGTAGACATGACCCGAGTGACTCCTCGGTCAATATCCAATAGCGGGACCTGGATGCCCATATTGGATCCTACATATTCTACGAAGATCTTATCGTTTGAACCTCAGTGCCAAGGATTCATATAATCCCGTATGTCATTCCCTTTGTCCTTCGGTATGTTACTTGCCCGAGATTCGATCGTCAGTATCCGCATACCTATTTTAATCTCGTTTACCGGCAAGTCTCTTTACTCGTTTCGTAATACAAGATCCCGCAACTTACACTAAGTCACATTGCTTGCAAGGCTTGTGTGTGATGTTGTATTACCGAGTGGGCCCCGAGATACCTCTCCGTCACACGGAGTGACAAATCCCAGTCTTGATCCATACTAACTCAACGAACACCTTCGGAGATACCTGTAGAGCATCTTTATAGTCACCCAGTTACGTTGCGACGTTTGATACACACAAAGCATTCTTCCGGTGTCAGTGAGTTATATGATCTCATGGTCATAGGAACAAATACTTGACACGCAGAAAACAGTAGCAACAAAATGACACGATCAACATGCTACGTCTATTAGTTTGGGTCTAGCTCATCACATGATTCTCCTAATGATGTGATCCCGTTATCAAGTAACAACACTTGCCTATGGCTAGGAAACCTTGACCATCTTTGATCAACGAGCTAGTCAACTAGAGGCTTACTAGGGACAGTGTTTTGTCTATGTATCCACACAAGTATTGTGTTTCCAATCAATACAATTATAGCATGGATAATAAACGATTATCATGAACAAAGACATATAATAATAACTAATTATTATTGCCTCCAGGGCATATTTCCAACACAGGGATCATTTCTCATTCTTCTCTTTTCTTGTCTTCCTCATATAAACCATTTCTCATTTTTTTTATCTTCTCATCTTCCTCGTACTCTATTTCTTTACCACACATTTTTTCAAGCACTGTATGTGTCCATATTGTCGTGTCACCTGCGTAAAAATGTTTGACCCTCGTTCTGACAGCATCTACAGCCGAAACTTATAAATTCGGTCCGGCAAACACCCGTAAACACTGACCGGTCAAGACTTAAATTCGCCTTATCACATGTGGACACCTCAAATATGATTTCTCAAATCCATAAAAACTCATGAAACTACTACATCGATACATTACACACATCGTTCGACTACTTCATCACTATTAACATGCAATCGGACTATCAAAATTTGGTAGGTTTGGTTATGGTGGGCATTATCCATGGAGCCGGATGTGCTCGTTGCCGGAGCTATCCTCGCCATTGTTGACCTCTTTCTCCACCTTCGGTGGCAGTTCAGCCATTTCATGAATTGTCCGTTTGTCCTCTCGGGCGATAGCGTGCTGATACGTCCAAAATGCATCACTATTTTGTATCATAATTTGTCTCTATTCATTGATATATTTCACACTATGATGCTGTTCTTATAGTGTTTTGGCTTATTTTACACAGTTTAAAACTTTCCGGTGCCGAAACAGCAGACGCAGGATTCAGCGAAGAAAATAGCATGAAGAGTTGCCAAATCAGAACATCTCCAATTGAGATGAAATTTACGGGGAAGGAGTTTCCGAACAGATCACAAAGACAGGCTGAAGAAGGGCCGGAGGGGGGCCACTAGTCACCCAGGCGATCTGGTGGCGCGGGTCACCCCTAGGACGCGCCTAGAGGCTGCCTAGGTGGTGGGTCCTGCCTCCGGTGCTCTCCTTTGGCCTATATGACCCCCGTGACCTAAAAGTTACTAGGACAGAAGTTTTTTCGGAGTTCCGCCGCCGCTCCGGGGTGGAAACCTACAGAGAAGAAAAGACCTTTCCGGCGGGCAGATAACGCCGGGGAGAACCCCTCCTGGAGGGGGAGATCATCCTCATCGTCATCACCATTGTCACGGGCATCATCGAGATCATCATCACCATCACCCTCAACACCAGCACCATCTCCATCTTCACCCCATCTCACTTTACCATTGCAATCGGAGTTGTACCTTGCACTATTCATCCCATTTACTCTACCGATGTTGATTATTCTTGTGTGGTGAATCACTACTAGAATTCATTCATTTGCCGTCTGCCAGATCTTTGCCATCTGTTGGCTGATGGCAAAGAGTGTCTTTGCCGTCAGCTTCCACAAAGCGTACGACAAAGAACTGGTTGATGGCATAGAACGTCTTTGCCATCAGTCACTTCTTTGCCGTCAATCGCAGACGGCAAAGAGCCGCACAACAGACGACAAAGCTACAGGTGGGGTCCACCTAACTCCGGGGACATTAGGTCAAACTCGAGCCTTTTCTTTGTCGTCTGCTAGCGGACGGCAAAGAGTCTAGACTCTTTGCCGCCCGCCAGCAGACGGCAAAGAGCTAATGTCTGTAACGACTCTTTGCCCCCACCCGATCCCTCTCTCTCACTCACTCACACACACTCCACCCACTCTTCCACTCCTCTCCCTGACGCCCACCGCCGCCACCACCGTCGCCGCCCCACCGGCCCTGTCGCGCCGCCACCCCACCGCCCTCGGCGCCGCCCTGGTGCCCCACAGCCCCGGCGCCACCGCCCCAACACCCCCGGTGCCGCCGCCCCGCCGCCCACGACGCCCCAGCCGCCCCCGCGGGTGAGCCCTCCCCATGCAATTTGTATGGTTCTGGGTTGTGGTGATGTTACGTGCTTCACATTTTAGTGGGTTTAGCCCTCAAGGTTAGCTTAGACTTTAGCTACTACCGATGTGCTTGTTTGGTTCCTGTGGTTCTTGTGGAACATCTGCGAAATCATGCCATGGTTCTGTGCTACAGTTCCTCTATGAACATTATAGGTTTAACCCTCGCAATTACTTCTTCTTCTGTAGATAGAGGCACTACTGTCACATTCTTTAATGAATCTTAATGCATATGTCTACAAGTGTCACATAACCATACTTATAGTTCAAATCACCTGCTTGGGAAAATATGTAATAATGCCCAAGCTTTTATTATTCTGTTGTGTTTGGGAAAATCTGTAATAAAGACCATCTGCCACTAGCCTGTGGTTCTCACCAGCAAAATTAAGTTGCAAAAAGTAGGAATTGGTAACACAAATGCTATCTTTTCATATAAAGACCATCTGTCATGGAGCAGTTTGAGTTTCTACTGTACATCTAGCTAGATACCCAGTGATTTAGGGTTTGGTATACTGTCATGATATCTATGGTGGTGGTCTTCGAGCCATAGAGAAAATCTAGTTTTTCCTTATTTTTATTTATGTTAAATTAGTTAGGTTAGTTTTTTAGTTTATTAGGTTAGTTAGTTAGCTTGTTAAATTAGTTAGGTTAGTTAGTTAGCTTGGTTAGTTAGGTTAGTTAGTTAGTTAGCTTAATAGAAAGAAGAGGAAGAAGAAGAGGAGGAGGAGAAGAGGAGAAGAGGAGAAGAGGGGGAGGAGGAGGAGGAGGAGAAGAAGAAGAGGAGAAGAAAAAAATGAGAAGGAGAAGAATAAAAGAAGAAGAGAAGAAGAGAAAGAAGAAGAAAAGAAGAATAAGTAGAAGAAGAGGATAAAGAAAAATAGAAATAGAAATAAGAGGAAGAAGAAGAAGAAGAAGAAGAGGAGGAAGAAGAGGAGAAGAGGAGGAGGTGGAGGAGGAGGAGGAGGAGGACACTACAGGGAGCACATACTTTGCCGTCTGCCATGGTGGACGGCAAAGGGGGCCACCCCGGACGACAAAGGCCTTTGTTGTCCGTCAGCAGATGGCAAACTGGACGGCAAACAAAAATCCGGTGAAGGGCCTCTTTGTCGTCTGCATTGGGACAGCTGACGGCAAAGGATCTTTGCCGTGAGGGGGTAGACGACAATGAATATGGGACGACACATCTACGGGCACCTCTGTCAAGTGCTAACGACAGCCTACTGGGCCCACAGATAGTTTGCCGTCTGCCCTTTGCCCCTTTGGCGTCTGCCGTGCTGGTGGACTAACAGCAAAGGCACCACCAAAGCCCCTCTCATTTGCCCCTTTACCATCTGCCCTTTGACCCTTTGCCGTCTGCCGTGCTGGTGGACTGACGGCAAAGGAACCACCAAAGCCCCTCTCATTTTCCCCTTTGCCATCTGCCCTTTGACCCTTTGCCGTCTGCCCTTTGCCCCTTTGCCCCTTTGCCGTCTGCCGTGCTGGTGGGCTGACGGCAAAGGTACAACCAAAGCCCCTCTCATTTGCCCCTTTGCCATCTGCCCTTTGACCCTTTGCCGTCTGCTATAGCTCCTTTGCCGTTGGTGGGCACACGACAAAGGCTCCAAACTGCCACTGTTTCTTTTATTTTTAATAATATCCAACAATTTTCACACAAATCAGGAATATATTTCACACAAACTGCCCCAAATGACATAATATATTTCACACAAAGGCTCCAAATGACATAATATATTTCACACAAACTACCCATACTCATAACCATATTAAAATAAGTTTCATCCATAATACATACATATTATGCAAGTTTCATCCGTACCAAACCATATATTACACTAGTTCCATCCATACATACAAAGTTTCATATCCATTTACTACAATAGTTTCAATCCAAGCTTCCGTGAAGCCATTTTAGAAGAAACAATATTCAAGCACTCCATAAATATAATCAAAGCTTCCGTGAATTGAATGTAATCTGCAAAATGGGAAATAAGTAAGTTAGAAGAAGACTAGATGAAGAGGAGAAGAAATAAGTAAGTTTCGTATCCATTTAGCTCCAAAAAGACATACTTAGCTAATTCAGCTCCAAGAAGAGGAGAAGAGGAGAAATGAACAGAAGGAAGAAGAAGAAGAAGAGAAGAATAAGAAGAAGAAGGATGAGAAGAAGGAGAAGAAGAAGGAGAAGAAGGCTCCTCCTTCTCCTTCTCCTTCTCTTCTTGTTCTCTTCTTCTTCTTCTTCTTCCTTCTTTTCATTTCTCCTCTTATCCTCTTCTTGGAGCTAAATTGTCTAAGTATGTCTTTTTGGAGCTAAATGGGCTAATTATGTCATTTTAGAGGAAAACAAGCTAAGTATATAATATTCATGAGCTAACCAAGGTTCTTATGCCATTATGAGCTTATTATGTCATTTTGGAGCTAAATTAGTCATTTTAACGAGCTAACCAAGGTTCTTATGAAGTTTTTACTTTACTAAGCTAATTATGTCATTTTGGAGGATAATTAGCTAAGTATGTCTATGTTGGGGAAAATAAGCTACGTAGAAGAAGAAAAAGAAGAAGAGGAGAAGAAAAATAAGAAGAAGGAGTAGGAGGAGGAGGAGGAGGAAGAGAAGGAGAAGGAGAAGGAAGAGGAGAATAAGAAGAAAAGAAGAAGGAAAACACGGAGGAGAGAAGAAGAAGGAGGGCTCCTTCTCCTTCTTCTTCTCTTCTTCTTCTTCTTCCTTCTTTTCATTTTTCCTCTTTCTTCTCCTCTTGTCCTCTTCTTCGAGCTAAATTAGCTAATTATGCCTTTTTGGAGCTAATTATGTCAATTTGGAGGATAATTATATAAGTATAGGTCATTTTTATTAAATAGGCCATTATGAGATTATTATGTCATTTTGGAGCTAAATTAGTCATTTTAATGACCTAACCAAGGTTATTATGATGTTTTTACCTAACTAAGCTAATTATGTCATTTTGGAGGATAATTAGCTAAGTACGTCTATGTTGGGGAAAATAGGCTATGTAGAAGAAGAAAGACAAGAAAAATAAGAAGAAGGAGGAGGAGGAGAAAGAGAAGGAGAAGGAAGAGGAGAAGAAGAAGAAAAGAAGAAGGAGAAGAAGAAGGAAAAGAAGGAGGAGAGAAGAAGAAGGAGGGCTCCTTCTCCTTGTTCTCCTCCTTCTTCTTCTCTTCTTCTTCTTCTTCCTTCTTTTCATTTTTCCTCTTTCTTCTCCTCTTGTCCTCTTCTTCGAGCTAAATTAGCTAATTATGCCTTTTTGGAGCTAATTATGTCATTTTGGAGGGTAATTAGGTAAGTATAGGTCATTTTTTATTAAATATGCCATTATGAGCTTATTATGTAGTTTTGGAGCTAAATTAGTCATTTTAATGAGCTAACCAAGGTTCTTATGATGTTTTACCTAACTAAGCTAATTATGTCATTTTGGAGGATAATTAGCTAAGTATGTCTATGTTGGGGAAAATAAGCTACGTAGAAGAAGAAAGAAGAGAAGAAGAAGGAGAAGAAAAATAAGGAGGAGGAGGAGGAGAAGGAGAAGGAAGAGGATAAGAATAAGAAAAGAAGAAGGAGAAGAAGAAGGAAAAGAAGGAGGATAGAAGAAGAAGGAGGGCTTCTTCTCCTTCTTCTCCTTCTCCTTCTTCTTCTCTTCTTCTTCTTCCTTCTTTTCATTTTTCCTCTATCTTCTCCTCCTGTCCACTTCTTCGAGCTAAATTAGCTAATTATGCCTTTTTGGAGCTAATTATGTCATTTTGGAGGATAATTAGGTAAGTATAGGTCATTTTTATTAAATAGGCCATTTTTGAGCTAACTAAGCTAATTATGTCATTTAGGTGGAAGCCAAGCTAAGTATAGGCCATTCTAGAGCTAACTTGTGTAAAATATGTCATTTTGGAGACAACTATGATTATTAAGGCATTTTGGAGCTAAATTGGCTAATTATGTCATTTAGGAGGAGGAGGAGTAGGAGGAGGAGAAGGAGACCATTATGGAGCTAAGTATGCTTAATAAACCATATTGGACCATTATGCGGTTGTTAAGCAAAACGCTAGAAATAACATACCATTATCGTCATCACGGCGGTGAAGCACGGTGGCTCTGGCTTGTTTCACCTGGAGAAGGCTGCCCTGGAGAAGGCTCCACTGTAGAAGGGTCGTGCGATGCGTTTAGGGACATATTCTGCACCAAAAATCGTTTGCAATGTGTCGTTAGCATGATGACACTCTTAAGATCACTGCATTGAAATGAAACTCACCATCCCCGCCATGTTAATGACTGGTATCGCCGGAGGGACTTGGCTGGTCTTCTCGCACATAGACTGTACATTTGGTTTCGACAAGTCAAACTTTTTAGTTATTAATGAAAGGGACATTAAAATGCAAGATTTGAAATAATATGAAGAAGAAACTTACCACGAAGAGCTCGTATATGGCCCGGTTAGACGCATTATTCCGTGCCCTCTCCGCCTCCACCAATGTAGTCGTACTCTCCTCCAGCTCCTTCATCTCCTTATCCTTCTCCGCCAAAACCGCCTGCATTGCCTCTCTCTCTCTCTCTTTCAGAATAGCAGCCTGCAACACAACTCATTGTTAGCATTGTAATCATATTAGTTCCAACGCACAACATAATGCGGAAATATAGTTGAGTCCATTAAACTAACCTCGATGGCGAGCTCGACTGGCCGTGGACGAGGTGTTATCTCAGGACATGATCTCGTTTGGCATGCCTTTATCTGCCGGAGAGTTCTAGGACAACGTATAAGGCCGTCTCCAATGGCGATCGATCCATGGGGCCTCCTGTTGCCAGCTATCATCACCAGCTCTGGATCAATAGGCCCCTCGCTCGGGGTTAAAGTCCTCCCCTTTCCCCGCCTTCCCATGATCTCTGTACTTCACGAGCTTGTGGTGGGAGTAGATGTTGCTCAAGTTTTCTAGATGCTCGAGGTCAGACTTAGAGAATGCCTTGACCTTCTTGTACGAGGCAGTATGGGCCATCGCATACGTGTCGTACATCTGTGGCACCTTCGTTGTGACGCGCCTAAAAGAGAGAGAGAGGAAAATTGTATTAGTAAAGGGCTCAAGATAGCATTAAGAATGAATTGCATGAGGCATGAAGCAAACCACATACCCCCTTCTCGCCAAATTGGATTAAGTTGACGCTCCCTTGATGGTGTGGCACACCAACCATTTTGCCATGCCTCTCCTTGGCTTTGTTGTGGCTGGCCTCCCACATTTCGGAGCACCACTGATCCACCAAGGCCTCCCAACAATCCATCTTATCCACACACCATCTCGGTGGCACCTAAGTTAATAAAGAGAAATTTGAGCGCGTAAGAGCCAAATCAAGGAAACTAACTACAAAGCCTTAATAATATATAATTACCTTCATGTAATGCTCCTTTTCCATCTTAGAATTGTGGAACTTCACCTTCTCCTTCCTAATACGCCGCGAGGCATAGTAGTCTCGAACAGCCTGCACCCGAGCCTCGTGCCGAAAGTTTTGAAGTAGGCGGCGACATTCCATTTTGATAACCTTTGTCGCGTCCTCCTCGCATCCCTCCTCACACCTGTAGTACGTCTGCAAACAAGACAACACCGATTAGTACAATAACTAGCTATGGTTGATTTATAATTGTGTAAAGGAGAAATTACCCAGAACTGTTGGATCACCATGTCGGCCCTTGTGTGGCACAAAACACTGTCGATCTCCACCTCTGGCAGGGCCGGGGCACCCAAGTAGTGCTCCTAGGTCATTCCTACCTGTCGCTCCCGACCGGGCAACGTAACAAACCTGGGAAGTTTTGACGGCAAAGCACACCAAGGACGCTGTTGGGCTTGCGGACACCCTTGACAACAATCCAACCCCTGCAGTATGACAAATTAAAGCCAAAACATTAGATATTTGAGAAAACGTGAAGGCAAAAGGTTAAATAAGAGTAAATTAACTTACTTGTCCCCATTTGGCTTAATCGACCACCTATGCTCGCGGGTCGCGGGCACGAGCGGGAGCCCCGAACTACCACGCTGGTAGACGGTAGCCCCCTCACCCAGCTCCTCGTCGCTATCAGCATGGCCACTTGGCTCAGGCTGACCCAGATCAGCCCAGGTATCCCACTGGGTCTCTGGGGACGTACCCTCATCCCTGCTTTGCTCCAGAGTCGCCTGCAACGGAGCCTCTGGGACACGAGTCTCATGGGTCAAAGGCTCGTCGACCTAAGGCTCGTCGACCTAAGGCTCGTCGACCCAAGGCTCGTGAACCGGAGACCGTGTAGCCTCCATCTCAGACGAATCCACCCTAGAAGTCATGTTCTCAGGTGAATCATCTTGGGATGGCGGCAAGGAAGGCGTGGCAGCCACCGCCCTACCTCTCCCGCGGCCACGTGTACCTTTAGTACAACATAAATACCAACATGAGTAATAAAATGTATATAAATACCAACATGACTACAACATAAATACCAACATGAGTACAACATAAATACCAACATGAGTAATACCTTTAGTACCTCTCGGCTTCGCGGGGGGTCGACCTCCTCTCACGGGGGCCGCGAGAGTCAAAGAAGCGGCCACTCCATGTAGAGTAGAGAGCAACGCTCTCCGAAGAGGGCTGAACGGGTATCTTTTGCAAAGCAAAGGCTTTGGTTGAATCGTATTGAGTTCCGGGTAGTAGAGTGCGAGGCAGGAATGGAAGTACCCATCCCACCACCCACCGACGAAGAAGGAGCCGTGGAGTGCTTTCGACCCTTTCCCACCATCTTTCAACACCTGTCATGACAAAGATTAAATGAAATTAGTACAACATAAATACCAACATGAGTAATAAAATGTATATAATTTAAGTGTATCATCGTCATAAATACCAACATGACTAATAAAAATTGAATACCTAACATGAACTCAAAATTTATATATAGTAATAGTTGAATACCTGACATGAACTAATAACAATCGTGCTCGTCTATATATGCTTCGGGATCAATAAATGCATCATGATCTTCACTATCATCAATAAATGCATCATCATCATCACTATCAGGAAGAACATGTGGAAGGCCACCATTATGTAATCGGTCAAGAAGTGACAGGTCATTCGCAGCAGTAACCTCTTCTTCTTCCGTCTCTTCCTGTTCGGTCTCAGGGATTAAGACGAATTCACCGTCGCTGTCTACTTCAATGTTCTGGGGTGAAGTAGAGCGGTTCTTGAAACGTTTCTTGGACATACGTGTTTCTTGGAAGAATTCTCCTTCATTTGTGTCTGGGTTAATGTGAGGTTCGTAATCCTCTTCATTGAGGGTAGGTGGTCTAAAATGTGGTGGCACTTCATAAACGACATCCCAACCTTTAAGATTTGGATCAGTTTGGCAGGCCCACGATAGATAGAAAACTTGTGTCGCCTGTTGAGCCGTATAATAGACATCGGGAACATCTAAGTGGGTGTTTTGGTTGATTTCGACTAGTCCTATATGTTCATGAGTTCTTCTAGTCTCCCTCGACTCAAACCAATAACATTTGAAGACTACGACGGTCGGTGGGTTTTCACCATAGAATAGAAGTTCATAAATTGCTTCAACTCTTCCATAATACTCGGTGCCTCCTTCACCGATAGCAGAGATAGAACAATTTGTAGTCTTTAGGTCGGGCATAGATAGCTCTTTGCCAAAGGTACGAAAGTGATACCCGTTGATGTTGTATTTGTCAAATGAACGGACCTTATAGTCAAAACCATTAGCGACTTGTCTCAACTCGGCGTCCATAGACTCTGCATCAGCCTACAAGTTTAATACAAATGAATGGATGCATTAGCCGCAAATTAGACCAAGAAATCAAATGGACCATTAATGGTAATTAATTACCCTTTGTTTGAACGAAGAGATGAAACTGGGATAGTCGCCTCCATGCTTTGCGAGAAGCTCATACTCTTCGACAGAATCCTTTTCGATGACCGCTCCATTCGAGAATTCGGCGACGTATCGACTATATCAAATATCAGGGAATAAGAGTAGTTGAAAGGAATTAGAAGTTGCGGAACAATAATTTACTGAGAACTTACTCGATGTACGGCCGCACTTCTGTTAGGTTGGTGAAGACATACAATGAAATGGTCCGCCATTCTTTGACATCCAACGATTTCCCTTTCGAAGCACCAGATGGTGCGAGCTTCCCTTTGAATAGGCTGAGGTTGGATTGACCTTTTTTGGATCGCCATCATTGTACCGAGGCTTCGGGTTATGCAAATGATGATTTTTGGCTTCGTAGTGTGCTGTCACGAAGTTTGCCGCCTCCTCAGTAATGAATGCCTCGGCCATCGATGCTTCAATTATACGTTTATTTTTACACTTAGCTCGAAGCGTCTTGTGCATCCTCTCAGTTGAGTAGCATCTTCGATTTTGAACGGGCCCCCCAATCTTGCCTCGGTCAGGAGATGCGAAATCAAATGCTGCATTGGATTAAAGAAGCCTGGTGGAAATATCTTTTCTAATTTGCAGATCAACTCCGCCGCCAACTCTTCCATTTCATCTAGCACGCCACGCAATAGTTCTTTCGCACAAAAAGAACGAAAGAAATAGCTCACCTCTGCCAGTACTAGCCATTCATCCTCAGGGATAAAGCCACACAACATCACCGACATTACCCGCTCAATCCATATGTGCCAATCATGACTCTTGAGACCAAATATTTTCAATTTCTAAAGACTCGCTCTCCTGTTTAGATTTGCAGCATATCCATCGGGGAATATCAACCGCATTTCACCCACAATAGCATTTCCCTCATAGCTGGCCTTTCAAGATTGAACCATGCCTTTGGCTTCGCTATGCTTTGCTTTCCTTTCCGTTGTCGCAAGTTTTGTAACGGTCTATCACATAGAGTCTCCAGGTCGATTCTAGCCTTAGGATTATCTTTTGACATCCCCTCTATGCCGAACAATGTACCAAAAAATGGCCTCCGCAATATTATTTTCAGTGTGCATCACGTCGATGTTGTGTGGGCAAAGGAGGTCTTTGAAGTAAGGCAGATCCCATAAGCATGACTTGTCAGTCCACTCGTGTTCCGTATTATACCCTTTGAAGTATCCTGGACGCAAAGGATCAGGCTCGAGAGCGTTTAACTGATCAAGGGTCTGGTGGCCTGTCAACACAGCTGGTGCAGTGTTTTTGACAACTCTACCTTTGATGAAATTCTTCTTGTCTTTTCTGAACTTATGGTCAGGATCGAGGAATTGTCTATGCATGTTGAAGCAAGAAAACTTGTGACCAGCCTACAACCAACAGAACTGAAGAGGTACCTTGCATGTGGTGCACGGGAACCTTCCATGCACACACCAGCCAGCGAATAGCGCGAACACCGGATAATCATGCGTCGAGTGCATGTACCACACATGCATTTTGAAATTTTATTTGGTAGCGGTGTCGTAGGTCTTGATCCCATTATCCAAGGCTTCTTGCAACTCATCCTTAAGCGGCTGCATGTACACATTCATATTCTTCCCCGGATAGTTGGGCCCTGGAATTATCAACGTCAGGAAAATGTTCTTTCTTTTCATAATCTCTCCGGGTGGGAAATTGAGTGGAATGACAAATACAGGCCAACAAGTGTTTGTGCTGCCGTCATACCCTACACATTGAACCCATCCGTGCTGATGGCAACTCTAGGATGCCTTGGATCTTCCATATTATCCTTATGTAATGCATCAAAGTGCCTCCACGCAAAACCATCTGAAGTGTGTACCAGCATCTTGTTCCCATCCGCATCTAGTTCGGTTCTTTTGCCCAATTTGTGCCATGTCATCTGTCTACCGTCTCTTCGACCATGAAAAGACATTGAAGTCTTGGTACGATTGGCAGATACCTAAGAACACTAATGGGGATTTTGGTCTGATTCTTCTCACCCATACCGTTGTCTACCACAATATACCTGGAAGAATTGCAAATGGGGCAATAGTTCAAGGCCGCATACTCAAGCCTAAATAAGGCACATCCATTCTCACAGGCATGTATCTTCTCATTGGGCATCTTAAGTACACAGAGGATTTTCTCTGACTGGTATAGGTTTGTAGGCAGTACATGGCCTTTGGGTAGAAAGCGTCCAAATATCGTCATCATCGCGTCGTAGCATTCTTTGCCTAGGTTGAATTGAGCCTTCAGAGCCATTACTTGCGCGATGGCATCCAGGTGACAAATCTCAGTCTGCTCGTGGAGAGGACGTTTTGAAGACTCCAACATTTCATAGAAGGCCTTTGCAGATTCCTCCATCTCATCGTCCGAATCCCGAGCATCATCAAAGTCTTGCACCATGTCTTCAATCCCGGTACCATGCTCGTTGGTGCGACGACGAATCACCTCAGCTCTGGCACGTTGGTCAGACTCACCATGAAAAGTCCACACCGTATAATTATGCGTAAAACCCCACTTCTGCAGGTGTTTACCCATTTCAAACTATGTCTGCTTTTTCTAGTTGTCGCAGTTGGGACAGGGGCACCATGTTTTTTGTTGGCCATTTGCAAATGCGGCTCTCACAAATCCCCTGGTTTTGTTAACCATTCATTGGTCATGTCTTTCTGACTAGGGTGACCAGTGTACATCCAAGCACGATCACTCATGTTGCCTAGCTACCTATGGGCGCACAACAAATAAATATATAATTCATCATCTATATTCATCCGCTAATCAAGTTTGTCAGTTTTATTACGTCCATGCAACCTACACGCTAATAGATAAAGATAGGTCCTAATCCCACCCGAGTATGTGTAGATTGGGTTCGTTTTCCCATGCTCTGCTCCAGATCCGACGCAGAATTTCAGCAGCACCTCCTCGCTGTTCTCCTGATACACGTCTCGGCAATAAGCAGAGAGGATGTGTACCCGGAGAACAACAGGGAGGCAGTGACGAAATTCCGCATCGGATCCGGAGCACAACATACGGGAAAACGAACCCAATCTACACATACTCGGGCTGTCCATGGATAAAGTTGGACAATTCGAAAGGATGGCGGTTATAAATATGCAAAGACATGCATATTTATAGATGTCGCCCTTTCGAACTGGAGTCGCATACTGGTCTCGCATACTCGTGATTGAAGAAACCTATAGCTTGCAAGTTTCATCGGCACGAAGACCGGAACAGAGCAAATTAAGGGCGTAGGAGGAGAAGTCATTTGTGCTCACCAACAAACGCAGGGGCGGAGCTCGTCCAACGCACGTGGAGGTCGTCGAACAACTGCACATTGAAATTCACCCGATCAACACAAACATGATGTTTTTATAATTAACATAATAGGAAAATATGTGACCTAACTCATAATTTACAAAACTATGACCCCGTCAGCCTCGGGGGTTAGTGGCATCGGTAGTCGGATGTTAGTTACATCGGGGGTCGAGGGTCACTAGCGTCGGGGGTCTTTTCGGTCAACAAGAGGCCGAAGAGGTGTCGGGGGTCGGGGGTTGGGGGTCAGTGGCATCGGGGGTCGGGGGTCGAGGGTTAGTGGCGTCGGGGGTCGTGGGTCGTGGGTCGAGGGTCAGTGGCGTCAAGGGTCGGGGGTCAGTGGCATCGGGGGTCGGGAGTTGGGGGTCGGGGGTCAGTGGCGTCAGTTGTTGGGGGTCGGGGGTCGGGTGTCAGTGGTGTCGGGTGTCGGGGGTTGGGGGTCGGTGGCATCGGGCGCCGGGGGTCGGGGGTCAGTGGCGTCGGGGTTCGGCCACTACTTATTCTACCTTTTCTTCTTCTCCTTCATCTTCTTCTTCCTCCTTCTACTTATTCTTCCTAGCACTAAACCTAGCACAAAACTAATCTTATCTAACATTAATCCTAGCACTAAACTACATACATAATCTAATCTAACAATTAAACAGCAAAAAGAAAAAAAACAGGAAGAAAAAAAACAGGAAGAAAAAAGAAGAAGAAAAACACTCACCGGAGGGCGCTGGGGTCGCCGGCACAGGGGAGGTGTGGCTGGGGCGGTGGCCAGGAGGGAGGTGGGAGGGGGGCGGCGGCTGGGAGGGAGGTGGGAGGGGGGCGGCGGCCGGGAGGGAGGTGGGAGGGGGGTGGCGACCAGGAGGGAGGTGGGAGGGGGCGGTGGTCGGGAGGGAGGTGGGAGGGGGGCGACAACGGTCGGGAGGGAGGTGGGAGGGGTGGGGGGGGGTTGGGAGGGAGGTGGATGGGGGGCGACAGCCGGGAGGGAGGTGGGAGGGGGGCGGCGGCGGCTGATGACCCACAAGTATAGGGGATCAATCGTAGTCCTTTCGATAAGTAAGAGTGTCGAACCCAACGAGGAGCAGAAGGATCTCACAAGTGGTTTTCAGCAAGGTAAAATCAGCAGGCACTGAAATTGTCGGTAACAAGTGATTGTGTGGTGAGATGATTCGTAGCAAGCAACAAGTAACAAAAGTAGCAACGGTGCAGCAAAGTGGCACAATCCCTTTTGTAGCAAGGGACAAGCCTGGACAAAGTCCTATAGGAGGAAAAACGCTCCCGAGGACACACGGGAATTTCTATCATGCTAGTTTTCATCATGTTCATATGATTCACGTTCGTTACTTTGATAGTTTGATATGTGGGTGGACCGGCACTTGGGTACTGCCCTTACTTGGAAAAGCATCCCACTTATGATTAACCCCTCTCGCAAGCATCCGCAACTACAAAAGAAGAATTAAGACGAAGTCTAACCATAACATTAAACTAGTGGATCCAAATCAGCCCCTTACGAAGCAACGCATAAACTAGGGTTTAAGCTTCTGTCACTCTAGCAACCCATCATCTACTTACTACTTCCCAATGCCTTCCTCTAGGCCCAAATAATGGTAAAGTGTTATGTAGTCGATGTTCACATAACACCACTAGAGGAAAAACAACATACAACATATCAAATTACCGAACGAATACCAAATTCACATGACTACTATTAGCATGACTTATCCCATGTCCTCAGGAACAAAAGTAACTACTCACAAAGCATAATCATATTCATGACCAGAGAGGTAATGAGTAGCATCAAGGATTTGAACATAAACTCTTCCACCAAGTAATCCAACTAGCATCAACTACAAAGAGTAATCAACACTACTAGCAACCTTACAAGTACCAATCAGAGTCGCGAGATGGAGATTGGTTACAAGTGATGAACTAGGGTTTGGAGATGACATGGTGATGATGAAGATGTTGATGGTGACGAGTCCCCTCCGATGAGAGGAGTGTTGGTGATGACGATGGTGACGATTTCCCCCTTCGGGAGGGAAGTTTCCCCGGCAGGATCGTCCTGCCGGAGCTCTAGATTGGTTCTGCTCAAGTTCCGCCTCGTGACGGCGACGAAACCACGAAAAAGCTCCTCCCTGATTTTTTCCTGGACGAAACCCTCCATATAGCAAAAGAGGGGGCAAGTGGGCCAGCAGGGTGCCCACAAGCCCCCATGGCGCGGCCTGGGGGGGGGGGGGGTGGCCGCGCCGTGCAGGCTTGTGGCCACCCCCTGGCGCCCCTCTCGCACTTCTTCGGCCCAGTATTTTTGATAAATCAGGAAAAAAAATCCTCGTTGATTTTCACGGCGTTTGGAGTTGCGCAGAATAGGTATCTCAACTTTGCTCCACTTTCAGGCCAGAATTCCAGTTGCCGGCATTCTCCCTCTTCATGTAAACCTTGCAAAATAAGAGAAAAAAGGCATACGAATTGTACCGTGAATTGAAATAACTGCCCAAGGAGCGATAAATATCAACATGAAAACATGATGCAAAATGGACGTATCAACTCCCCCGAGCTTAGACCTCGCTTGTCCTCAAGCGAAAGCCTAGCTCAATAAATATGTCCACATGTTTAGGGAGAGAGGTGTCGACAAAACAAGATACGAACATGCATGCATCATGATCATGATCAGAACAACAATACCACATATAATCTCTCATGCTAAAGTAATAATTCCTTCACAAAGTAAAGCATGGATCAAGAACCTTACAGAGAAGTAACAACCGATAGCCTTTAGTCATTGAATCAATTGCAATTTATCACAACATTAGAAAGAGGCAAATAAGAGCTTGTAAAGCAAATCCACATACTCAATCATTCTTTCGTTCTCTACAATTGCTACAACTCACGTGGTACTCATGAGATAAAAGTTTCAGCTAGACACAGAGAAAGATAGGGGCTTATAGTTTTGCCTCCCAACTGCTTACCTCAAGGGTAATGCCAACAATAATAGTTCATGAATACTTACTTACAAGTTGACATATGAATATAGATCTTTCCCAAGAATATGACGTTAGCCAAGATAAAGGCGGAATAAGGAATTGGTGAAGATCACCATGACTCTTTGAAGGGAAAAAAGTAAAGGTACAAGATATGCCCTTCGCAGAGGGAAGCGGAGGTTGTCATGCGCTTTTGAGGTTTGGATGCGTGTCCTCTTAGTGCGGAGGAACGTCACTTTATATTGCCTCCTGTGATAAAGAACTTTATTATGCAATCTGTCGCTTTTATGTCTTCCTCATCACAGGTTCGTACAAAGCTTATTTTCCACACACTAATAGATCATTCATATTAGAGAGCAAATTTTATTGCTTGCACCGATGACAACTTACTTGAGGGATCTTATTCAATCCATAGGTAGGTATGGTGGACACTCAAGGCAAAACTGGTTTGAAGGTTTATGGATGCACAAGTAGTATCTCTACTTAGTGCGGGAGTTTTGGCTAATGTGAGGTGGAAGCAATCGTCACATGCTAAGGGACCTCTAATCATATAACATTGTTCGGAACCAAGCAAACACAATTCATTATGTTGTCTTCCTTGTCCAACATCTACTTCTAGGCATGCAATAGTTTAGTGAGTGTTCACAATCATAGATGGTGTCAGAGATGATATATTTATATGTGAACCTCTCCTTCTTTATCACTTCCTATTAATTGCAACAATGACCAAGGTCTACGTTTGCCTACCCTCAACAAGTTTCAATCCTCATTCTTTTTATATGTGAAGCCATCACTTACCATAAGATCATTACATGATCTTTCATGCTTTTGTTCTATTCTCACTCTTTTGATCATGGCAAGAGGCAAAGCCCTTCAACTAATACACTCTTTATTATATGGCTCACGAGCTCGAATACATCGGGGGTGACACAAAGAAAAACTCAAGACTAAAACACTAAGACTTTTAATCTACTAGAGAAAGAGAAAACTGAAAAGGAAAACTAAAACAAAGGTAAAGGCAAAAGATGTGATGGTGATACGATACCGGGGCAACTCCCCCAAGCTTGGCACAAGCCAAGGCGATTGCCCATACCCATGTTTAGTTGTCTTCCTTTGGTGGTGATGGTGGTGGAGTTGTTGCCATCTTTGACTCCAAGAGGGACATTAATCTTTGATTTATACCTTGGAGATCTGCGATATGTTTTTCCAGCAAAACAACTTCACGAGTGAGACAAGTATTGTGAGCACGAGTTGTTTCAAAAAACCTCAAGAGTTCAATCTAGGATGGAGACAGTAGGTGGAGGTAGGGTTGGAGAAAATCCACTTCTTCAACTTCTTCCTTGTTGATCACAGATTGCACTTCATCCCATGCCTGATTCCTCTCCTTAGTTTTGCCCTTGGTTTCTTTAGGTAGCCTCTCCTTGGCCTCCATTCTTTTCAGATCAGCATTTACTTCTCCATAGGCTCGAGGGAGATTGTTATCTCCCACAGATTCCTGAGATGACATCTTGACCTAGATCTGCGGCAGAAAATAGGCTCGAAACGAAAAACAGAGGAAATCTGCGTGATGCAGGGGTCAGACCAAACAAGAGTATATATATTGATTTTTCTGAGACCAGAAGGAGTACCCCGCACAAAAATGGAGTCCGGGAGGCGCACGAGGTGGCCACAAGCCCTCACGGCGCGGCCAGGGGGTGGGCCCGCGGCGTGTAGGCTTGTCGCCTCCTCGCACAATTTCCGGACTACTTCCAATTTTTGTATTTTTTCAAATATTCCAAAACGGAGAAAATTTCCTACTGGAAAAGTTTTGGACTCTGTTTTCTTACCGAATCACATACCTCTTCGTTTTCGGAGTCTCAAACAGGCTGATAAATATCCCTTAGGTATTCTTCCGGAGTTATGGTATTGATGATATTGCTTTCAACATTTATGGGAGTACCTGAGATATAATGCTTGATTCTCTGCCCATTTACCACTCTCGGACAATTACATTCCGTGTTGTTGATCTTGATAGCACCGGAACGATATACTTCCTCAACAACATAGGGACCTTCCCATTTAGAGAGTAGCTTGCCTGCAAAGAATCTTAAACGAGAGTTATATAGCAAGACATAATCACCTACATTGAACTCACGCTTTTGTATCCTCTTATCATGCCACCTCTTAACCTTCTCTTTGAACAACTTGGCATTCTCATATGCCTGAGTTCTCCACTCATCAAGCGAGCTAATATCAAATAACCTCTTCTCACCGGCAAGTTTGAAATCAAAGTTGAGCTCTTCGATTTCCCAATAAGCTTTATGCTCTAGCTCAAGAGGTAAATGACATGCTTTACCGTACACCATTTTGTACGGAGACATGCCCATGGGATTCTTATAGGAAGTCCTATAAGCCCACATTGCATCATCGAGCTTCTTAGACCAATTCTTTCTAGACTTGTTGACAGTCTTTTGCAGAATTAGTTTAATCTGTCTGTTGCTTAGCTCTACTTGACCACTGGACTGAGGGTGATAGGGAGACACAATTCTATGGTTGACATCGTACTTAGCAAGCATTTTACAGAAAGCACCATGAATGAAGTGTGAACCACCGCCAGTCATTAGATATCTAGGGACTCCAAATCTAGGGAAGATAACTTCTTTCAGCATCCTGATAGAGGTGTTGTGATCAACACTACTAGTGGGGATGGCTTCTACCTATTAGTGACGTAATCAACAGCAACTAGGATATGAGTATACCCGTTGGATTTTGGAAAAGGTTCCATATAATCAAAGCCCCAGACATCAAATGGTTCAATGACATGTGAATAGTTCATAGGCATTTCCTGACGTTTGCTAATATTACCTATTCTTTGACATTCGTCACAAGACAAGACAAACTTACGGGCATCCTTGAAGAGAGTGGGCCAATAGAAACCTTATTGCAATACCTTGTGTGCAGTTCTATCTCCCGCATGGTGTCCTCCGTAGGTCTCGGAGTGACACTTCTGTAGGATCTATCCCTGTTCATATTCAGGTACACAACGTCTAATAACACCATCTACTCCTTCCTTATAAAGGTGAGGATCATCCCAAAAGTAGTGTCTCAAGTCAAAGAAGAATTTCTTCTTTTGCTAGTATGTGAAACTAGGTGGTATGTATTTGGCAACGATATAGTTTGCATAATCTGCATACCACGGTGCACTATGTGAAGCATTGATGACATTCAATTTTGCTCATCGGGAAAGCTATCATTAATAGGTTGTGGGTCATCAAGAACGTTCTCCAACCTAGACAAGTTATCTGCTACGGGGTTATCAGCACCCTTTCTGTCGACAACGTGCAAATCAAATTATTGTAGCAAGAGAACCCATCTGATAAGTCTAGGTTTAGCGTCCTTCTTCTCCATGAGGTACTTAATAGCAGCTTGATCAGTGTGAATAGTGACTTTGGAATCAACTATGTAAGACCTGAACTTTTCACAATCAAACACGACCGCTAAAAATTCCTTCTCCGTAGTAGCATAGTTTCTGTGGGCACTGTCTAGAGTTTTACTAGCATAGTGAATAACATTCAACTTATTATCGACTCTTTGCCCTAGAACAACACCAACAACATAATCACTAGCATCACACATGATTTCAAAAGGTAAGTTCCAATCAGGTGGTTGAACAATAGGTGCAGTTATCAAAGCCCTCTTAAGTGTTTCGAAGGCTTCCTCACAATCATCGTCAAAAACAAAAGGAATATCCTTTTGCAAGAGATTGGTAAGAGGCCTAGAAATCTTAGAGAAGTCAATAATGAACCTTCTATAGAAACCAACATGACCAAGGAAACTTCTTATACCTTTGATATCTACGGGGTATGGCATTTTCTCGATTGCATGAACCTTAGCCTTATCGACTTCAATACCTCTTTCAGTAATTTTATGTCCTAAGACGATGCCTTCATTAACCATAAAGTGGCACTTCTCCCAATTCAAGACAAGATTGGTGTATTTACATCTCTGTAAGACTCGATCAAGTTTGCTGAGGCAATCATCAAAGGAAGACCCATAAACGGAGAAGTCATCCATGAAAACCTCGACAATCTTTTCACAAAAGTCACATAATATAGCCATCATACATCTTTGAAAGGTGGCAGGTGCATTACATAAGCCAAAAGGCATATGTCTCTAAGCAAAGGTACCGAAAGGGCAGGTGAAAGTGGTTTTCTCCTGATCAGATTGTGCAACTAGTATTTGGGAGAAACCAGAATAACCGTCTAGAAAGCAGAAGTGGGTGTGTTTAGACAGCCTTTCTAGCATTTGATCGATAAAAGGCAAAGGGTAATGATCTTTCCTAGTGGCCTTATTCAATTTCCTAAAATCGATCACCATCCTATAGCCAGTAATAATCCTCTGTGGGATCAATTCATCCTTATCATTAGGGACAACGGTAATGCCTCCCTTCTTAGGGACGCAATGCACCGGACTCACCCAATCGCTATGAGCAACATGATAGATAATACCCGCTTCCAGGAGCTTTAGTATTTCTTTTCTTACTACTTCTTTCATCTTAGGATTTAATCTCCTTTGATGATCAGCAACCGGTCTGAATTTAGGATCGGTTTTAATCTTGTGCTGGCATAGAGTGGGACTAATGCCCTTAAGATCATCAAGAGTATATCCAATAGCAACACGGTGCTTCCTCAGAGTTTTTAGTAACTTCTTTTCTTCATGCTCTGAGAGGCTAGCACTAATAATGACAGGATATATCTCCTTTTCATCAAGATAAGCATACTTAAGAGTATCAGGCAACTGTTTAAGCTCGAACACAGGATCACCCTTTGGTGGGGGTGGATCCCCAAGCAGTTCAACAGGCAGATTATTCTTAAGGATAGGATATTGTTCTAAGACAACTCTATCTATCTCATCCCTTTCATCCATATGCATATCATTTTCATGCTCAAGCAAGTATTGCTCTAAGGGATCAGTAGGAGGCATGACAATAGAAGCTAAGGCAATAGTTTCATCCTTACTAGGCAACTCCTTTTCATGAGGTTGTCTACCAAACTTGGAGAAGTTGAACTCATGTGACACGCCTTCAAAGCCAACAGTGACAGTTTGCTTCTCACAGTCAATATGAGCATTGACGGTATTGAGAAAAGGTCTGCCAAATATGATGGGACAAAAGCTATCTTGTGCGGTAGCAAGAACGAGGAAATCAGCAGGATACTTCGTTTTACCACACAAGACTTCAACATCCCTAACAATTCCCACATGGCAGATAGTATCTCTATTGGCAAGCTGAATAGTGACATTAATAGGCTCTATCTCAAGAGGTGCAATCTCATCTTTGATTTCATCATATAAGGATTGAGGTATTGCACTAACACTAACACCCACGTCACCTAAACCATGATAGCCATGATCTCCTATCTTAACAGAAACCACATGCATGCCAACAACATGACTATGTTTGTCCCTAGCGTGAGGTTTAGCAATTCTAGCAGCATCTTCACAGAAGTGAATATTATGTCCCTCAACATCGTCGGACAGAAGATCTTTGATAATAGAAATGCTAGGTTCAACTCTAATTTGGTTAGGGGGTGTAGGTGTTCTAATATAGCCTCTACGTATCACAATTGAAGCTTTAGAATGATCCTTTATCCTAACAGGGAAGGGTGGTTTCCCAATGTAAGCACTGGGAACAATAGGATCATTATAGGCAATGACTTTCTCTTCAACTTGAGTGGGTTTAACTACATTGACTTCTAAAGTAGGATGATATTTAAACCACTTCTCTTTGGGGAGATCAATATGAGCAGCAAAGGATTCACACAATGAAGCTACTATCTCAGAGTCAAGTCCATACTTAGCGCTAAAGTCACAAAAAGTATTTGTCTCAACAAAGGAATTAACGCAATCAAACGTGAAATTCATACCTGACTCCTTACCTTCTTCAAGCTCCCAATCTTCAGAGTTGCGTTTTATTCTCTCCAATAAATTCCATTTGAAGTCAATATCTCTCTTCATAAAAGAACCGGTACAAGAAGTGTCAAGCATGGTGCGATCATCGTGAGAAAGCCGAGCATAGAAGTTCTGAATGATAATTTCTCTCGAGAGCTCATGATTGGGGCATGAATATAGCATTGATTTAAGCCTCCCCCAAGCTTGAGCGATGCTTTCTCTGTCACGAGGCCAAAAATTATAAATATAATTCCGATCACGATGTACTAAATGCGTAGGATAAAACTTTTGATGAAATTCCAATTTCAACCGATTGTAGTCCCATGATCCAGTATCATCACATAGCCTATACCATGTCAACGCCTTATCCTTCAAAGATAAAGGAAAGACTTTCTTCTTGACCTCATCCTCGGGCACACCTGCAAGCTTAAATAAACCACAAACTTCATCTACATAGATTAGATGCAAGTCTGGATGTGATGTTCCATCTCGTGTAAAAGGATCAGCTAGCAGTTTCTCAAGCATACCCGACGGAAATTCAAAGGAAATATTTTCAGTAGGTGCAGCAGGTTGAGGAGCAACTCTTTGTGCTTCCGTTCGAGGTGAAGATACCCCGAACAAGCCCCTCAAAGGATTAGTATCCATAGCGACAAGTGATAATAAATTTCAGCACACTATACAAATGTTTCCTTACCAAGTTCCACTTACCAAAGGCGCTTCACTCCCCGACAACGGCGCCAGAAAAGAGTCTTGATGACCCACAAGTATAGGGGATCAATCGTAGTCCTTTCGATAAGTAAGAGTGTCGAACCCAACGAGGAGCAGAAGGATCTGACAAGTGGTTTTCAGCAAGGTAAAATCTGCAGGCACTGAAATTGTCGGTAACAAGTGATTGTGTGGCGAGATGATTCGTAGCAAGCAACAAGTAACAAAAGTAGCAACGGTGCAGCAAAGTGGCCCAATCCCTTTTGTACAAGGGACAAGCCTGGACAAAATCTTATAGGAGGAAAAACGCACCCGAGGACACACGGGAATTTCTGTCATGCTAGTTTTCATCATGTTCATATGATTCGCGTTCGTTACTTTGATAGTTTGATATGTGGGTGGACCGGAACATGAGTACTGCCCTTACTTGGACAAGCATCTCACTTATGATTAACCCGTTTCGCAAGCATCCGCAACTATGAAAGAAGAATTAGGACAAAGTCTAACCATAGCATTAAACTAGTGGATCCAAATCAACCCCTTACGAAGCAACACATAAACTAGGGTTTAAGCTTCTGTCACTCTAGCAACCCATCATCTACTTACTACTTCCCAATGCCTTCCTTTAGGCCCAAATAATGGTGAAGTGTTATGTAGTCGACATTCACATAGCAGCACTAGAGGAAAAACAACATACAACATATCAAATTACCTAACGAATACCAAATTCACATGACTACTATTAACATGACTTATCCCATGTCCTCAGGAACAAAAGTAACTACTCACAAAGCATAATCATATTCATGACCAGAGAGATAATGAGTAGCATCAAGGATCTGAACATAAACTCTTCCACCAAGTAATCCAACTAGCATCAACTACAAAGAGTAATCAACACTACTAGCAACCTTACAAGTACCAATCGGAGTCGCGAGACGGAGATTGGTTACAAGTGATGAACTAGGGTTTGGAGATGAGATGGTGCTGATGAAGATGTTGATGGTGACGAGTACCCTCCGATGAGAGGAGTGTTGGTGATGACGATGACGACGATTTCCCCCTCCGGGAGGGAAGTTTCCCCGACAGGATCGTCCTGCCGGAGCTCTAGATTGGTTCTGCTCAAATTCCACCTCGTGGCGGCGGCGAAACCACGAAAAAGCTCCTCCCTGATTTTTTCCTGGACGAAACCCTCCATATAGCAAAAGAGGGGGGCAAGTGGGCCAGTAGGGTGCCCACAAGCCCCCATGGTGCGGCCTAGGGGGGGGGGAGTGGTGGCCGCGCCGTGCAGGCTTGTGACCACCCCCTGGCGCCCCTCTGGCACTTCTTCGGCCCAGTATTTTTAATAAATCAAGAAAAAAAATCCTCGTTGTTTTTCACAGCGTTTGGAGTTGCGCAGAATAGGTATCTGAACTTTGCTCCACTTTCAGGCTAGAATTCGAGTTGCCGGCATTCTCCCTCTTCATGTAAACCTTGCAAAATAAGAGAGAAAAGTCATAAGATTTGTAGCGTGAAGTGAAATAACAGCCCAAGAAGCGATAAATATCAACATGAAATCATGATGCAAAATGGACGTATCAGCGATTGGGAGGGAGGTGGGAGGGGGGCGGCGGACGGGAGGGCGGCGGCGCGGGTGGCTGGGGATAAATATATTTGTTGTGTGTTTAGTAGCTAGGCGATACATCTCCAACGTATCTATAATTTTTGATGGTTTCATGCTATTATCTTGTCAAACTTTGGATGTTTTGCATACCTTTTATATATTTTTGGGACTAACGTATTAACTCAGTGCCAAGTGCCAGTTCTTGTTTTTCCGTGTTTTTGACCCTTTTTAGGCGGAGTCCAAACAGAATAAATCTTTCGTGATGATTTTTATGGAAAATATCAAAAATACCGGAAGAAAAAGATACCGGAGAAGAGTCCGAGGAAGCCACAAGCCTGGGGGGCGCCCCCACCATCCTAGCCGCACCACAAAGGCTTGTGACTTCCTCGTGGGTCCTCCTGACTTGTTCTCGACGCCATCTGGTCTTATAAATACGGAAACCTCCAGAAAGAAACCTAGATCGGGATTTCCGCCGCCGCAAGCCTTTGTAGCCACCAAAACCCAATCCGGAGCCTGTTCCGGCACCCTGCCGGAGGGGGAATCCATCTCCGGTGGCCATCTTCATCATCCCGGCGATCTCCATGACGAGGAGGGAGTAGTTCTCCCTCGGGGCCGAGGGGATGTACCATTAGTTATGTGTTTGATCTCTCTCTCTCTCGTGTTCTTGAGATGTCTTGATCTCGATGTACCGTGGGCTTTGATACTATAGTTGGATCTTATGATGTTCTTCCCCCTCTCCCTTCTTGTAATGAATTGAGTTTCCCATTTGAAGTTGACTTATCGGATTGAGTGTTTGAGAACACTTGATGTATGTCTTGCACGTGTCTATCTGCTGTGATCAACTTGCGGGTTTGTGACAATTGGGAACCTATGCATATGGGTTGGCACACGTGGATTCACGTGAGTAATCGATGTATGTTTTGGTGATAAAATTGCGGGTTCGTAACATTGGGAACCTATGCATAGAGGTTGGCACACGTTTTGACTCTCCGGTAGAAACTTTGGGGCACTCTTTGAAGTTCTATGTGTTGGTTGAATACATGATTCTGAGATTGTGTGATGTATATCGTATAATCATGCCCACGGATACTTGAGGTGACAATGGAGTATCTAGGTGACATTAGGTACTTGGTTGATATGTATCTTAAGGTGTTATTCTAGTACGAACTCTATGATAGATTGATCAGAAAGAATAACTTTGTGGTGGTTTCGTACCCGACAATAATCTCTTCGTTTGTTCTCCGCTATTAGTGACTTTGGAGTGACTCTTTGTTGCATGTTGAGGGCTAGTTATATGATCCAATTATGTTAGCGCTTGAAGGTATATCTTTAGATCTTGCAATCGAATCTTTTTGTTTCTTGTTCTTCCGCTAGAAAACTAAAAAAATGGAATTGAGGATGCCTCATATGCTCCATCTTTTCAATGTCTTTCGTCAGCATGATGGGAAGGAAAATTGTTCTCAAGTGCTGAAAGAAGAATTACATAGAATGCTTGGCATAGAATATGTGAATGATGAGCATGATTGCAATGTGCTTAGCATGAATTCTTTGAATACCATGATGCTAATGATATGCAAAGCCACAAGCTTGGGGATGCTATATTTGATGAAGATGATCTTTTTAGTTCTTCCACTTTGAATGATCAAAATCATTTTGATGAAAGCATGCCCCTATCTATGATGATTATTGTGAGGATAATTATGCTTTGAAGAAGAGGGATGATAAAACTTGTCATACTTTCGAAAACCCCTTTGCTAAACCTTGCCTTTTCATTGTGGACACAATTTGTAGTGCTCAAGTCTTTTACGATACTCCCACTACTATTCTTGAGAATAGATTTCCTTATGTGGAGAGTAGTAAATTTTCTATGCTTGTAGATCATGAAAAGAATGCTTTAGCTGCTGGTTATATTGTTGAATTCATTCATGATGCTACTGAAAATTACTTTGAGAGAGGATCATATGCTTGTACTTATTGCAATAGTATCAAGATTCCTCTCCATGTGTTGAAATTTTTGAAGCTATGCTTGTTTTGCCTTCCTATGCTAGTTGATTCTTGCTCCAACAAGTTGTTTGTTCACAAAATCCCTATGCATAGGAAGTGGGTTAGACTTAAATGTGCTAGCCATATGCTCCATGATGCTCTCGTTGTGTTTCAATCCTTACCTTTTATGTGAGCATCATTGAAATCAATGCCTAGCTAAGGGCGTTAAACAATAGCGCTTGTTGGGAGGCAACCCAATGAATTTATTTTTGCTTTTTGCTTTCTGTTTTGCTTTTTCCACACCATCATAATTCTGTTATGATTGTGTTTTTTGTGTTTATTTTAGTGTTTGTGCCAAGTAAAGCCTTTATGATAGCTTGGGTGATAGTTGTTTGATCATGTTGGAAAAAGACAGAAACTTTCTGCTCACGAAATTATTTTTCATTTCTATTCAGAAAGAGATTTTGAGTTGATTCTTTTTGCTGCTGATTGATATGCTTTTTTCCCAGGCTGTCGTAAGGTTTCAGATTTTTTGAGGTACCAGAAGTATACGAAGTATACAGATTGCTCCAGACTGGTCTGTTTTTGATAGATTCTGTTTTTGTTGAGTTGATTGCTTGTTTTGATGAAACTATGGTTAGTATCGGGGGTACTAGCCATGGAAAAGTGAGAATATAGTAGCCCATCATCAATATATATAGAATTCAAGTTTTCTACAGTACCAAAAGAAGTGCTAGTTTGGTTTCTTATGCTAATGTTATCACGAGTTTCTGTTTAAGTTTTGTGTTGTGAAGTTTTCAAGTTTTGGGTGATGTTCTCATGGACAAAGAGATAAGGAGTGGAAATAGCTCAAGCTTGGGGATTCCCAAGGTATCCCAAGCCAAATTCAAGGACACCAAAAAGCCTAAGCTTGGGGATGCCCCGGGAAGGCATCCCCCCTTTAGTCTTCAATCCATCGGTAACATTACTTGGAGCTATATTTTTATTCACCACATGATATGTGTTTTGCTTGGAGCGTCTTGTATCTTAGGAGTCTTTTCTTTTTGTTTGGTCACAATAATCCTTGCTGCACGCCTTTTTGAGAGAGAGATACATGCACTCATCGTGATTTTGCTAGAATGCTCGTAGTTCTTCACTTATATCTTTTGAGCTAGATACTTTTGCTCTTGTGCTTCACTTATATCTTTTAGAGCACGGCGGTGCGTGATTTGGTAGTTGGCTTATGCTATGAAAGTAGTCCCAAATGTGATAGGTACCCAAAGAGGATGCAAAAACCTCCATCCTCATGTGCATTGAGTAGAAATAGAAGTTTTGATTCCTCTCAAATAGTTTTGAGACTTGGATTTGGTAATATTAAGAGTTATGTTAGTAGGGTGTTGTGAATCTAGAAATACTTGTGTTGAAGTTAGTGATTCCCGTAGCATGCACGTACGGTGAACCGCTATGTTAGGAAGTCAGAGCATAATTGATTTATTGATTGTCATCCTTTGTGTTGAGGTCGGGATTGCGCGATGGTTTACACCTACCAACCCTTCCCCTCGGAGTATGCATTTAGCACTTTGTTTCGATTACTAATAAAAACTTTTGCAACAAGTATGTGAGTTCTTCATGACTAATGTGAGCCCATGGTATAGATGCACTTTCACCTTCCACCATTGCTAGCCTCTCTAGTGCATGCAATTCTCACCGGTACACAAACCCACCAAATTCCTTCCTCAAAACAGCCACCATACCTACGTACTATGGCATTTTCATAGCCATTCTGAGATATATTGCCATGAAACTCCCACCATTCTGTCTCATGACTTGTGCCGTCACTCTCATATTGCCATTTCATGATCGTAAGATAGCTAGCGAGATGTTTCAACGTCATACGCCATGCTAGATCGTTGCACATCCCGGTACACTGCCGGAGGCATTTCCTATAGAGTCATCATCGTTTTGAGTTTTGAGCTATGAGTAAATAAAAGTGTGATGATCATCATTATTAGATCATTTCCCATGTGAGTAAATAAATAAAAAAGAGGCCAAAGAGCCCAAAAACAAAAAAAGAGAAAAGAAAAGAAAAAAGAAAAAAGAGGCCTAAGAGCCCAAATGAAAAAAGGGAGAGAAAAAGAGAGAAGGGACAATGCTACTATCTTTTTCCACACTTGTGCTTCATGATAGCACCATGTTCTTCATGATTGAGAGCTTCTTGCTTTGTCACTACCATATGCTAGTGGGGATCTTCATTATATAACTTGGCTTGTATATTCCAATGATGGGCTTCCTCAAAATTGCCCTAGGTCTTCGTGAGCAAGCAAGTTGGATGCACACCCACTAGTTTTCCTTTTGAGCTTTGACCTACTTATAGCTCTAGTGCATCCTTTGTATGGCAATCCCTACTCATTCACATTGATATCTATTAATGGGCATCTCCATAGCCTATTGATACGCCGAGTCAGTGTGACCATCTCCTCCTTTTTGTCTCACAACCACCACCACACTCTATTCCACCTATAGTGCTATATCCATGGCTCGCGCTCATGTATTGCGTGATAGTTACAAAAAGTTTGAGAAAGTAAGAGTGCGAAAACAATTACTTGGCCAATTTCGTGGTTGTGCATGATTTACATTAGTTGTGTGAGGATGATGGAGCATAGCCAGACTATATGATTTTGTAGGGATAACTTTCTTTGGCCTTGTTATTTTGAAAGTTCATGATTACTTTGCTAGTTTGCTTGAAGTATTACTGTTTTCATGTCAATAGAAAACTATTTTTTCGAATCTTACGGATCTGAACATTCATGTCACGTGAAAGAAGTTGCAAAGGACAACTATGCTAGGTAGCATTCCACATCAAAAATTCATTCTTTTTCACTTTGCTATTCGAGGACGAGCAGGAGTTAAGATTGGGGATGCTTGATACGTCTCCAACGTATCTATAATTTTTGATGGTTTCATGCTATTATCTTGTCAAACTTTGGATGTTTTGCATACCTTTTATATATTTTTTGGGACTAACTTATTAATTCAGTTCCAAGTGTCAGTTCCTGTTTTTCCGTGTTTTTGACCCTTTTTCAGGCGGAGTCCAAACGGAATAAATATTTCGCGATGATTTTTTATGGAAAATATCATAAATACCGGAATAGAAAGATACCGGAGAAGAGTCCTGAGGAAACCACAAGCCTGGGGGCGCCCCCACCCCCCCTGGCCGCACCACAAGGGCTTGCGACTTTCTTGTGGATCCCCGTGACTTGTTCTCGTCGCCATCTGGTCTTATAAATACGGAAACCTCCAGAAAGAAACCTAGATCGGGAGTTCCGCCGCCGCAAGCCTCTGTAGCCACCAAAAACCAATCTGGAGCCCATTCCGGCACCCTGCCGGAGGGGTAGTCCATCTCCGGTGGCCATATTCATCATCCCGGCGATCTCCATGACGAGGAGGGAGTAGTTCTCCCTCGGGGCCGAGGGTATGTACTAGTAGCTATGTGTTTGATCTCTCTCTCTCTCGTGTTCTTGAGATGTCTTGATCTCGATGTACCGTGGGCTTTGCTACTATAGTTGGATCTTATGATCTTCTTCCCCTCTCCCTTCTTGTAATGAATTGAGTTTCTCCGTTGAAGTTATCTTATCGGATTGAGTCTTTGAGAACACTTGATGTATGTCTTGCACGTGTCTATCTGCTGTGATCAACTTGCGGGTTTGTGACAATTGGGAACCTATGCATATGGGTTGGCACACGTGGATTCACGTGAGTACTCGTTGTATGTTTTGGTGATCAACTTGCGGGTTCGTGACATTGGGAACCTATGCATAGGGGTTGGCACACGTTTTGACTCTCCGGTAGAAACTTTGGGGCACTCTTTGAAGTTCTATGTGTTGGTTGAATAGATGATTCTGAGATTGTGTGATGCATATCGTATAATCATGCCCACGGATACTTGAGGTGACAATGGAGTATCTAGGTGACAATAGGGCCTTAGTTGATATGTTTCTTAAGGTGTTATTCTAGTATGAACTCTATGATAGATCGATCAGAAAGAATAACTCTGTGGTGGTTTCGTACCCGACAATAATCTCTTCGTTTGTTCTCCGCTATTAGTGACTTTGGAGTGACTCTTTGTTGTATGTTGAGGGTTAGTTATATGATCCAATTATGTTATCATTGTTGAGAGAACTTCCACTAGTGAAAGTATGAACCCTATGTTGGGGAACGTCGCATGGGAAACAAAAATTTTCCTACGCGCACGAAGACCTATCATGGTGATGTCCATCTACGAGAGGGGATGAGTGATCTACGTACCCTCGTAGACCGTACAGCAGAAGCGTTAGAGAACGCGGTTGATGTAGTGGAACGTCCTCACGTCCCTCGATCCGCCCCGCGAACAATCCCGCGATCAGTCCCACGATCTAGTACCGAACGGACGGCACCTCCGCGTTCAGCACACGTACAGCTCGACGATGATCTCGGCTTTCTTGATCCAGCAAGAGAGACGGAGAGGTAGAAGAGTTCTCCGGCAGCATGACGGGGCTCCGGAGGTTGGTGATGACCTTGTCTCAGCAGGGCTCTGCCCAAGCTCCGCAGAAACGCGATCTAGAGGAAAAACCGTGGAGGTATGTGGTCGGGCTGCCGTGGAAAAGTCGTCTCAAATCAGCCCTAAAACCTCCATATATATAGGTGGGAGGGAGGGGAGGAGGCAGCCTCAAAACCTAAAGGTTTGGCCGAAATTGGAGGTGGAGGAGTCCTACTCCAATCCTACTTGGAGTAGGATTCCACCTTCCCACTTGGAAACTCTTTCCACCTTGTGTTTTTTCCTTCTCAAACCTTATGGGCCTAAGTGGGAACTTATTCCAGCCCACTAGGGGCTGGTTTATCTCTTCCCATAGCCCATGAGACCCCTTGGGGCGTGACACCCCTCCCGATGGTCCCCGACACCCCTCCCGGCACTCCCGGTACACTACCGATGAGCCCGAAACTTTTCCGGTAATGCACGAAAACCTTCCGGTAACCAAATGAGGTCATCCTATATATCAATCTTCGTTTCCGGACCATTCCGGAAACCCTCGTGACGTCCGTGATCTCATCCGGGACTCCGAACAACATTCGGTAACCAACCATATAACTCAAATACGCATAAAACAACGTCGAACCTTAAGTGTGCAGACCCTGCGGGTTCGAGAACTATGTAGACATGACCCGAGAGACTCCTCGGTCAATATCCAATAGCGGGACCTGGATGCCCATATTGGATCCTACATATTCTACGAAGATCTTATCGTTTGAACCTCAGTGCCAAGGATTCATATAATCCCGTATGTCATTCCCTTTGTCCTTCGGTATGTTACTTGCCCGAGATTCGATCGTTAGTATCCGCATACCTATTTCAATCTCGTTTACCGGCAAGTCTCTTTACTCGTTCCGTAGTACAAGATCCCGCAACTTACATTAAGTTACATTGCTTGCAAGGCTTGTGTGTGATGTTGTATTACCGAGTGGGCCCCGAGATACCTCTCCGTCACACGGAGTGACAAATCCCAGTCTTGATCCATACTAACTCAACTAAAACCTTCGGAGATACCTGTAGAGCATCTTTATAGTCACCCAGTTACGTTGCGACGTTTGATACACACAAAGTATTCCTCCGGCGTCAGTGAGTTATATGATCTCATGGTCATAGGAACAAATACTTGACACGCAGAAAACAGTAGCAACAAAATGACACGATCAACATGCTACGTCTTATTAGTTTGGGTCTAGTCCATCACATGATTCTCCTAATGATGTGATCCCGTTATCAAGTGACAACACTTGCCTATGGCCAGGAAACCTTGACCATCTTTGATCAACGAGCTAGTCAACTAGAGGCTTACTAGGGACAGTGTTTTGTCTATGTATCCACACAAGTATTGTGTTTCCAATCAATACAATTATAGCATGGATAATAAACGATTATCATGAACTAAGAAATATAATAATAACTAATTTATTATTGCCTCTAGGGCATATTTCCAACACCCTAGGCCTTGTTTCCACGCATTGCAATACCGTTCGTGCTCACTTTTGTTACTAGTTACCTTGCTGTTTTTGTAATTTCAGATTACAAAAACCTTTATCTACCATCCATATTGCACTTGTATCACCATCTCTTCGCCGAAGTAGTGCACCTATACAACTTACCATTGTAATGGGTGTGTTGGGGACACAAGAGACTCTTTGTTATTTGGTTGCAGGGTTGCTTGAGAGAGACCATCTTCATCCTACGCCTCCTGCGGATTGATAAACCTTAGGTCACCCACTTGAGGGAAAATTGCTACTGTTCTACAAACCTCTACACTTGGAGGCCCAACAACGTCTACAAGGAGAAGGTTCCATAGTAGACATCACTAGGCAAGATGAGTGATCGTGCGTGAATGTACACCGGTCACCCTAGTCAGAAAGAGATGACGAAAGAATGGTTTCTAAAAACCAAGGAATTTGTGAAAGCCGCATTTGCAAATAGCCAGGAAAGAAACTATTGCCCCTGTCCTGGATGCGACAACTATAAAAAGACGACAGAGGCTGTAATGATTAAACACCTGCAGAGGATGGGTTTTAAGCCTAATTATACGGTGTGGACATTTCATGGTGAGTCTATACAACGCACCAGACCTGAGGTGGTCTGTCATCGCATCGACGAGCATGGTACTGGGATCGAAGACATGGTGCAAGACTTTGATGATGCTCGGGATTCAGAAGATGAGATGGAGGAATCTGCAAAGGCCTTCTATGAAATGTTGGAGTCTTCAAAATGTCCTCTCCATGAGCACATTGAGCTTTGTCAGCTGGATGCAATTGCACAAGTAATCGCTCTGAAGGCTTAGTTCAACTTGGGAAGAGAATGCTACGACGCGATGATGACACTATTTGGACGCTTCCTACCCAAAGGCCATGTCATGCCTGCAAACCTGTACCAGTCGGACAAAATATTTCGTGTACTTAAGATGCCCTATGAGAAGATAGATGCATGTGAGAAAGGATGTGTCTTATTTAGGAAGGAGTATGCACACTTGGACTATTGTCCCAATTGCGAGTCTTGTAGGTATCTTGTGGTAGACAACGGTATGGGTGAGAAGAGGCAGACCAAAATCGCAGTTAGTGTTCTTCGGTATATGACAATCGTAGCAATGCTTCAATGTCTTTTCATGGTCGAAGAGACAACCAGACAGATGACATGGCACCAATTGGGCAAAAGAACCGAACTAGATGCGGATGGGAATAAGATGGCAGTACACACATTGGATGGGGAAGCGTGGAAACATTTCGATGGATTGCATCAGGATAAAGCGGCAGATCCAAGGAATCCTCGAGTCTGCATCACCACGGATGGTTTTAATCCCTTTGGCATGATGGCAAGCCAATACAGTTGTTGGCCTGTATTTGTCATTCCACTCAATCTCCCCCACGGGCAGAATATGCAAAGAAAGAACATATTTCTGACATTGATAATTCCAGGGCCCAATTATCCGAGGAAGAATATGAATGTGTACCTGCAGCCGCTTAAGGATGAATTGGAAGAATCTTGGAATAATGGGGTCAATACATACGATGCTGCTAGAAAACAAAACTTCAAAATGCATGTGTGGTACATGTACTCTATGCATGACTTGGCGGCGTATGCGCTATTCTCTGGATGGTGTGTGCATGGAAGGTTCCCGTGCCCCCAATGCAAGGCAGCTCTTCAGTTTCATTGGTTGCAGGAGGGTCGGAAGTATTCTTGCCTTGATTTGCATAGACAGTTCCTGGATCCTGACCATCAGTTCAGAAAAGAAAAGAAGAACTTTACCAAAGGTAAAGTTGTCAAAAACATGGCACCACCTGCGTTGACAGGCCAACAGATCCTGGATCAGTTAAATGCCCTCGAGCCTGATCCAGAGCGTCTAGGGTATTTCAAGGGGTATAATTCAAAACACGCCTGGACTCACAAGCCATGCTTCTGGGATCTGCCTTACTTCAAAGACCTCCTTCTTCCACACAATATCGACATGATGCACACTGAAAAGAATATCGGAGAGGCTATTTTTGGTACATTGTTCGACATAGATGGGAAGACAAAGGATAATACTAAGGCTAGAATCGATCAAGAGACACTATGTCATAGACCGTTACAAAACATGTGAGAAGGCAAAGGAAATCAGAAGTGGTCGAAGCCAAAGGCCTGGTTCAATCTTGGAAGGCCAGCTATGAGGGAAATTATCTTGTGGGTCAAAATGCACTTGATGCTCCCCGATGGGTATGCAGCGAATCTAAAGAGGGGAGCGAGTCTTGAAAAATTAAAAACATTTGGTCTCAAGAGTCATGATTGGCACATATGTCTAGAGCGGGTAATGCCGGTGATGTTACGTGGCTTTATTCCTGAGGATGAATGGCTAGTACTGGCGGAGCTGAGCTATTTCTTCCGTGTTCTTTATGCGAAAGAATTGTCGCCTGGCATGGTAGATGACATGGAGGAGTTTGCACCGGAGTTGTTGTGCAAGTTAGAGAAGATCTTTCCGCCGGGCTTCTTTAATCCAATGCAACATTTGATTTTACATCTACCGACCGAGGCAAGATTGGGTGGGCCCGTGCAAAATCGTTGGTGCTCTGCAACTGACAGGATGTAGAAGGCACTTCGAGCTAAATGTAAAATAAGCATAAAATTGAAGCATCGATGACTGAGGCATTCATTACTGAGGAGGTGGCAAACTTTGTGACACACACTACGAAGCCAAAATCATCATTTGCATAATCCGAAGCCTCGACACAATGATGCAGACCCTAAAAAAGGTGGGTCCAACCTCAACCTATTCAAAGGGAAGCTCGGACCAGCCGGTGCTTCGAAACCAATAATGTTGGATGTCGAAGAATGGCAGGACATTTCGTTGTATATCTTCAACAACCTAACAGAAGTGCGGCCGTACATCGAGTAAGTTCTCGGCACATTTTCCCGTAACTTCTAATTCCTTTGAACTGCTCTTATTCTCGGATACTTCATACAACCGATACGTCACCAAATCCTCAGATGGAGTGGTGATCCAAAATGATTCCGTCGAAGAGTATGAGCTTCTAGCAAAGACAGGAGGCGGCTATCCCGGTTTCATCTCTTGGTTCAAACAAACGGTAATTATCAATAATGGACCATTTCATTTCTTGGTCTAACTTGCGGCTAATGCAACAATCGTTTCGTATTAAACTTGTAGGCTAATTCAGAGTCTATGGACGTTGAATTGAGACAAGCCGCTAATGGTTTTGACTATAAGGTCCGTTCATTTGAGAAATACAACATCAACAGGTATCTCTTTCTTACCTTTCGCAAAGAGCTATCTATGCCCGACCGGAAATCTACAAATTGTGGTTTCTCTGCTATCGGCGAATGTGTTATCGAGTATTATGGAAGAGTTGAAGCAATTTATGAACTTCAATTCTATGGTGAAAACCCACCGAACGTCATAGTCTTCAAATGTTATTGGTTCCAGCCGAAGGAGACTAGAAGGACTCAAGAACATATAGGACTAGTCGAAATCAATCCAAACACCCATTTAGATGTTCCCGATGTCTATATTACGATTCAACAGGCGACCCAAGTTTTCTATCTACCGTGGGCATGCCAAACTGATATGAATTTGGAAGGTTGGTATGTTGTTTATGAAGTGCCGCCACGTGTTAGACCACCTCTCCCAAATGAACAGGATTATGAACCTCACATTTACCCAGACACATATGATGGAGAATTCTTCCAAGAAACACGTCTTTCAAAGAAACGTTTCAAGAACCGCCGTGCTTCAGCCCAGAACATGGAAGTAGACAGCGACAATGAATCCGACTTCACCCCTGAGCCGGAACCAGCAGAGCTGGAACTAGAAGAGGTTACTGATGCAGATGACCTGTCAATGCTTGACCGATTACAGAAAGGCCTTTCACCATTTCATGTCGTTGAACCCTATGAGCACGTCATTCATGAAGACATGCGTGATAGTGATGATGATGCATTCATTGATGATGATTATTAGTTTGTAATATTCCCAAATTAAATTATATATCTATTAATCTTTATTATTCATGTCAGTTATATCAATTTTTTTATGTTGTACTAATTTATTTTAATCTTTATCGTGGCAGGTCAGCAGGTGTTTAAAGATGGTGGGCGCGGGTCCAGATCGCTCGAGGGGTTCTTCTTCGGCGGCCCGCACGAGGGGTGGTACTTCCATTCCACCCCTATCTCTCCGTAGAGCCTTGGCAGACAGTCTGACGACACCACCCGTGGGTTCTTCTTCGTCAGCGGAATTGCCCACTGGGAGAGGTGCTGGTAGGGTAGGGAAGAAGGGGAAGGGTACAGGGAGAGGTGCTGGCCGCGAAAGATCTAGGAGGACTGTTGAGCCATCCTGGCCACCACCACCAGCTCATTCACCCGAGCACAGGACTACTATGGTGGACCCGTTTGCGGAGGAGGCTACGGGGACTCCAGTCCAGGAGCCTCGGTTGGACGGGCATTCGGCCCATGAGACTCCGGTCCAGGATTAGCCTCGGGTCGAGGTGCATTCGGCCCACGAGACTCCGGTTCCTGAGGCTTCGGCTGACCTGGAGACGTCCGGATGGGATGCCTGGCCGGAGCGGACTGAGGGTCCGGGTGGCTCAGGGGGCGGGGATGGTGGGGATGAGTCTACGGATAGTGAGGGCGACGTGCAGGTGGACGAGGCCACAATGTACAAGCGTGGTAGTACACGTCTCCCGGTCGCGCCGGCTACCCGCGAGCAGAGGACGGTGATTAAGCCTGAAGAGGATATGTAGGTACATTTACTCTTTTTTTAGTTTCTGCCTTCAAGTTTCTTCAAATATCTAATGCGTTGACCTTACCATACCGCAGGGCTTGGAAACACCCTGGTGGAGTCCGCAAGCCGAACAACGTCCTTGGTTTGCTTTGCCGGACAAATTTCCCGGGGTTTGTCACGTTGCCTGGTGAGGGTCAGGTTCCTACACTAGGATTTACCTGGGAGGACTACGAGGCTGCGCAGGCCCCGCCGGAGGAGATTATAGATGGTGTCTTGTGCCACACGAGGGCCGAGATGGCGATCAACAACTTTTGGATAAATTATCATTTTACACAATCTAAAATTAACAATATGGCTAATTATTGTACTAATCGGTGTTGTCTCGTTTGATTGCACACCTTCTATAGGTGTGAGGAGGGATATGAGGAGGAGGCGACCAAGGTTCTCGAGGCCGAGTGTAGGCGGTTATTACAGAACTTATGCCACGAGGCTCGGCCGCAGGCTATTCGAGACTACTACGCCACGCGTGGTATTAATAAGCAGAAGAAGGAGTGCCGCGGAAATTATCTAAAGAAGGAGCAGTTCATGAAGATAATTACATATTCTTAAGGCCTTGTACGTAGTTTTCTTGATTTGATTCATAGGCGTAGCGCTCAAAATTCTTTCTAATAACTTATAGGTACCCCCAAGATGGTGTGCGGATAAGATGGATTGTTGGGAAGCATTGGTTGATGATTGGTGCACAGGCAACTTGCGAGCCATCCACGACAATGCGAAGGATTGACATAGCCAAATGGTTGGTGTGCCACACCATCAAGGCAACGCCAACTTACTTCAGTTCGGACATAACTGGGTATGTGGTTTCCTTCATGATTCATGCAATTCATTCTTCATGCTAGCTTGAGCCCCTTACTAATACTTTGTTCCTCTCTTTTAGGTGCATCACAATAAGACGGAGATGCCATAGTTGTACGACCTTTATGGCATGGCCCATACCGCCTCGTACAAGAAGGAGAAGGCATTCTCTGAGTCTGACCTCGATGATCCAAATAACTTCACCAACATCTCATCCCACCACAAGCTCGTGACATACAGGGACACGGGGAAGGCTTGGAAAGGGGAGGACTTTAACCCGATCTAGGAACCTTTGGATCTAGAGCTGGTGATGATATCTGGTGGAGGGAGGCCCCATGGGTCGATAGCCATTGGAAATGGGATAATACGTTGTCCACTCACTCTCCCGGAGATCAAGGCGTGCCATTTCATCTCCTGTCATGAGATAACGCCTCGTCCACGGCCAGTCGATCTTGCCATCGAGGTTAGTTGTACGGACTCATAAAACTTTCATCCATTTCATTGTGTGTGTGGCGATCGATCATTACTGTGGTAATGAGGAATGGTGTTGCTGATTGCTCTTAAGAAAGAGAGAGCGGCAAACGAGGCTGCTCTTGAGAAAGAGAGAGCGGCAAGCCAGGCTGCTCTTGAGGCTGCTGTTGAGGAGAGGGACCGGACCACGGCTCGGTTGATTGAGGAGGAGAGGGCCCGGAATGAGGCGGCTCACCTGGCCATGTATGAGCTTATTGTGGTAAGTTTCTTTTTCACATTAGCCAAATCATGTGTGTAATGTGTGTTTCTTTACTAACTACTACGACTGACTCTTCAAAACCGAATGTGTAGTCTTTGTACGAGAAGACCGGTCAAGCCCTTCGCCGATGCCCGTCTTCTCTGCGATTGGCACGGTGACTTCCATTTCAATGGCCATTATAAACTAGTATTAACAATTGAGAGTCATCATGCTAACTGAGACATTGCAAAATATGTTTTCTGCAGAATAACTCCCGAGCGGCACCGCACGACCCTTCTCCACGGCAACCGTCTCCAAACGAAGCCGATGCAAGCAACCCTGGTGTTTCTCCTCCTTGATGACCACTTTGGTAAGTTTTCTCTAGTTCATTTTTGACATAATTAGCTAGTTTAGCTTAGTTAGGTAAAAACATCGTAATAACCTTGGTTAGCTCACAACTTAGCTAATTTAGCTCCAAAATGGCATAATTATCCCATTTAGCTCCAAAAATACATAATTAGATAATTTAGCTCCAAGAAGAGGAGAAGAGGAAAAGAAATAGGAAAACTGAAAAGAAGGAAGAAGAAGAAGAAGAAGAGAAGAAGAAGGAGAAGGAGGAGGAGAGGAGGAGGAGAAGAAGGAGAAGTAGGAGAAGATCTTCTCCTTCTCCTCCTTCTACTCCTCCTCCTCCTTCTCCTTCTTCTCTCCTTCTTCTTGATTTCTTCTTATTCTTCTCCTCCTCCTCTTTCTTCTCCTCTTCCATATTCTCCTTACCTTATTTTCCCCAACAATGACATAACTAGCCCATTTAGCTCCAAAATGACATAATAAGCTAAAAATGGCATTAGAACCTTGGTTAGCTCATGAATATTATATACTTAGCTAATTTAGCTCCAAAATGACATAATTAGCCCATTTAGCTCCAAAAAGACGTAATTAGAAAATTTAGCTCCAACAATAGGAGAAGAGGAGAAGTAATAGGAAAAATGAAAAGATGTAAGAAGAAGAAGACGAAGAGAAGAAGAAGAGAAGGAGAAGGAGGAGGAGGAGGAGAAGAAGGAGGAGGAGAGGAGGAGGATAAGACCTTCTCCTTCTGCTCCTCCTTCTTCTCCTCCTGCTCCTTCTCCTTCTTCTTCTCCTTCTTCTTGATTTCTTCTTCTTCTTCTTCTCCTCCTCCTCTTTCTTCTCCACTTTGATATTCTCCTTACCTTATTTTACCCAACAATGACATAATTAGCCCATTTAGCTCCAAAATGACATAATAAGCTGAAAATGGCATAAGAACCTATACTTAGCTAATTTAGCTCCAAAATGACATAACTATCCCATTTAGCTCCAAAAAGACATAATTATATAATTTAGCTCCAAGAAGAGGAGAAGAGGAGAAGAAATAGGAAAAATGAAAAGAAGGAATAAGAATAAGAAGAAGAGAAGAAGAAGAGAAGGAGAAGGAGGAGGAGGAGAAGAAGGAAACTTTTCCTTCTTCTCCTCCTTATCCTCCTTCTCCTCCTCCTCCTCCTTCTTATTATCCTTCTTCTTGATTTCTTCTTCTTATTCTCCTCCTCCTCTTTCTTGTCCTCTTTCATATTCTCCTTGCCTTATGTTCCCCAACAATGACATAATTAGCCCATTTAGCTCCAAAATGACATAATAAGCTCAAAAGGGCATAAGAACCTTGGTTAGCTCATGAATATTATATACTTAGCTTGTTTTCCTATAAAATGACATAATTAGCCCATTTAGCTCCAAAAAGACATAATTAGATAATTTAGCTCCAAGAAGAGGAGAAGACGAAAACAAATAGGAAAAATGAAAAGAAGGAAGAAGAAGAAGAAGAGAAGAAGAAGGAGAGGTAGTAGTAGGAGGAGGAGAGGAGGAGGAGAAGGAGAAGGAGGAGAAGACCTTCTCCTTCTTCTCCTTCTTCTCCTCCTTCTCCTCCTCCTCCTCCTCCTCATCCTTCTTCTTCTCCTTATTCTTGATTTCTTCTTCTTCTTATCCTCTGCCTCTTTCTTCTCCTCTTTCGTATTCTCCTTACCTTAGTTTCCCCAACAATGACATAATTATCCCATTTAGCTCCAAAATGACATAATAAGCTCAAAATGGCATAATAACCTTGGTTAGCTCATGAATATTATATAATTAGCTTGTTTTCCTCTAAAATAACATAATTAGCCCATTTAGCTCCAAGAAGACATAATTAGATAATTAAGCTCCAAGAAGAGGAGAAGAAATAGGAAAAATGAAAAGAAGGAAGAAGAATAAGAAGAAGAAGAGAACAAGAAGAGAAGGAGAAGGAGGAGGAGGAGGAGAAGAAGGAGGAGAGGAGGAGGAGAATAAGGAGAAGACCTTCTCCTTCTCCTCCTTCTCCTTCTCCTCCTTCTCCTTCTTCTTCTCCTTCTTCTTCAATTCATCTTCTTCTTCTCCTCCTCCTCTTTATTCTCCTCTTTCATATTCTCCTTACCTTATTTTCCCCAACAATGAGATAATTAGCCCATATAGCTCCCGAATGACATAATAAGCTCAAAATGGCATAAGAACCTTGGTTAGCTCATGAATATTATACACTTAGCTTGTTTTCCTCTAAAATGACATAATTAGCCCATTTAGCTCCAAAAAGACATAATTAGATAATTTAGCTCCAAGAAGAGGAGAAGAGGAGAAGAAATAGGAAAAATGAAAAGAAGGAAGAAGAAGAAGAGAAGGAGAAGGAGGAGGAGGAGGAGAAGGAGGAGAGGGAGGAGAAGGAGGAGAAGAAGGAGAAGGTCTTCTCCTCCTTCTTCTTCTTCTCCTCCTCCTTCTTCTCCTCCTCCTCCTTATCCTTCTTATTCTTCTTCTTGATTTATTCTTCTTCTCCTCCTCCTCCTCTTTCTTCTCCTCTTTCATATTCTCCTTACTTTATTTTCCCCAACAATGACATAATTGGCCCATTTAGCTCCAAAATGACATAATAAGCCCAAAATGGCATAAGAACCTTGGTTAGCTCATGAATATTATATACTTAGCTTGTTTTCCTCTAAAATGACATAATTAGCTCAAAAACATCATATGTTGTTGTTGTTCTTCTTCTGACTTTCTTATTGACATTTTTGCAGATTGGATGTACTACATGCATGGAAGCTGGAATTCATGGAGTGCTTTAGTTCTAGTTTTCATTTGAGTTGATGAACAATGTCGAACTATATGTATATGTATCTATGGATGAATGCTGTGGCAACAAAAGTCCTTCCTTGGCGCTAGGAATTCTTCTTGTTACTTCTCTGGTTTGCGTCGGTTTTTCCCTTGAAGAGGAAAGGGTGATGTAGCACAGGAGCAGTAAGTATTTCCCTCAGTTTGAGAACCAAGGTATCGATCCAGAAGGAGGGCCTCGTCAAGTCTAGAGTACCTGCGTAAACACAAACAAGCTTGCACCCAACGCTTCAAAGGGGTTGTCAATCCCTTCAAGATTGTTTGCAAAGTGAGATCTGAAGGCGGAAAGTGCAACGGAGTAAAAAGTGTAAGGCTAAAAATATGGTGTGGTGTAGACCCCGGGGGCCATAGTGTTCACTAGAGGCTTCTCTCATAATAGCAAATATCACGGTGGGTGAACAAATTACTGTCGAGCAATTGATAGCACGGCGCAAAGTCATGACGATATGTAAGACAATGATCATACATATAGGCATCACGTCCGAGACAAGTAGACCGATACTTTCTGCATCTACTACTATTACTCCACACATCGACCGCTATCCAGCATGCATCTAGTGTATTGAGTTCATGGCGAACAGAATAACGCCTTAAGCAAGATGACATGATGTAGAGGGATAATCTCAAACCAATGATGGAAATTCCATCTTTTTACCCTTGATGGCAACAACACGATGCATGCCTCGCTACCCCTTCTGTCACTGGGTGAGGTCACCGCACGGTATGAACCCAAAACCAAGCACTTCTCCCATTGCAAGAATCATAGATCTAGTTGGCCAAACAAAACCCACAACTCGAAGAGAATTTCAAGGATATGAAATCATGCATAAGAGAGATCAGAAGAAACCCAAATAAGATTCATAGATAATATGATCATAAATCCACAATTCATCGGATCTCGACAAACACATCGCAAAAGAAGATTACATCGGATAGATCTCCATGAAGATCATGGAGAACTTTGTATTGAAGATCCAAGAGAGAGAAGAAGCCATCTAGTTACTAGCTATGGACCCATAGGTCTATGGTGCACTACTCACGCATCATCAGAGAGGTCATGGTGTTGATGGAGAGGCCCTTCGTGTCCGAATCCCTTCTCTGGCAGGGCACCAGAAAGTGCCCCAGATGGGATCTTGCGGAGATAGAATCTTGTGGCGGCGAAAAAGTGATTTCGATGATCTCGTGATTTTTTGGGATTTTTAGGGAATTTATAGGAGCAACCCCTAGGTTAGGGGGCGCTAAGGGGGCCCACAAGCCTGGGTGGCGCGGCCTACCCCCTGGCCGCAGGGTGGGGGCTTGTGGGGCCCCTGGGGCTCCCCTGCCTCGATTCCCAAGCTTCCCGATCTTCTTCCGTTCCAGAAAAATTCTTTTTGGGGATTTTATTCCGTTTGGACTCCGTTTCAAAATCTCCTCTGAAAGGGGTCAAAAACATGGAAAAAAGGAACTGGCACTTGGCACTGAGTTAATAAGTTAGTCCCAAAAAATATATAAAAGTCATGCAAAACATCCAAAGTTTGACAAGATAATAGCATGAAACCATAAAAAATTATAGATACGTTGGAGACGTATCTAGCATCCCCAAGCTTAACTCCTGCTCGTCCTCGAGTAGGGAAGTGATAAAGAATGAATTTTTGATGTGGAATGCTACCTAGCATAGTTGTCCTTTGCAACTTCTTTCACGTGACATGAATGTTCAGATCCGTAAGATTCAAAGCAATAGTTTTCTATTGACATGAAAACAATAATACTTCAAGCAAACTAGGAAGGTAATCATGAACTTTCAAAATAACAAGGCCAAAGAAAGTTATCCCTACAAAATCATATAGTCTGGCTATGCTCCATCATCCTCACACAACTAATGTAAATCATGTACAACCCCGGTATTGGCCAAGTAATTGTTTTCGCACTCTTACTTTCTCAAACTCTTTATAACTATCACTCAATACATGAGCGTGAGCCATGGATATAACACTGTAGGTGGAATAGAGTGTGGTGGTGGTTGTGGGACAAAAAAGAGGAGATGGTCACATTGACTCGGCGTATCAATAGGCTATGGAGATGCCCATTAATAGATATCAATGTGAATGAGTAGGGATTGCCATACTAAAGGATGCACTAGAGCTATAAGTATGTGAAAGCTCAAAAGGAGAACTAGTGGGTGTGCATCCAACTTGCTTGCTCACGAAGACCTATGGCAATTTTGAGGAAGCCCATCACTGGAATATACAAGCCAAGTTATATAATGAAGATTCCCACTAGCATACGGTGGTGACGAAGCAAGAAGCTCTCAATCATGAAGAACATGGTGCTATCATGAAGCACAAGTGTGGAAAAAGATAGTAGCATTGTCCCTTCTCTCTTTTTCTCTCCCTTTTTTCATTTGGGCTCTTAGGCCTCTTTTTTTTCTTTTCTTTTTTTTGGGCGCTTTGGCCTTTTTTTTAATTTCCTCACATGGGACAATGCTCTAATAATGATGATCATCACACTTTTATTTACTCATAGCTCAAAGATCACAATGATGATGACTCCATAGGAAATGCCTCCGGCAGTGTACCGGGATGTGCAACGATCTAGCATGGCGTATGATGTTGAAAACATCTCGCTAGGTATCTTACGATCATGCAATGGCAATATGAGAATGAGGACACAAGTCATGAGACGGAACGGTGGGAGTTGCATGGCAATATATCTCGGAATGGCTATGAAAATGCCATAGTAGGTAGATATGGTGGCTGTTTTGAGGAAGGAATTTGGTGGGTTTGTGCACCGGCGAGAATTGCGCGGCACTAGAGAGGCTAGAAATGGTGGAAGGTGAAAGTGCATTTATACCATGGGCTCACATTAGTCATGAAGGACTCACATACTTGTTGCAAAAGTTTTTATTATTAATCGAAACAAAGTGCTAAACGCATAATCCGAGGGGAAGGGTTGGTAGGTGTTAACCATCGCGCGATCCCGACCTCAACACAAAGGATGACAATCAATAGATCAATTATGCTCCGACTTCCTAACATAGCGGTTCACCATACGTGCATGCTACGGGAAGCACTAACTTCAACACAAGTATCTCTAGATTCACAACACCCTACTAACATAGCTCTCAATATTACCGAATGCACGTCTCAAAACTAATTGAGAGGAATCGAAACTTCTCTTTCTACTCAATGCACATGAAGATGTAGGTTTTTGCATCCTCTTTAGGTATCTAACACTTTTGGGACTACTTTCGTAGCATAAGCCAACTACCAAATCACGCACCGCCGTGCTCTAAAAGATATAAGTGAAGCACTAGAGCAAAAGTATCTAGCTCAAAAGATATAAGTGAAGCACTATGAGCATTCTAGCAAAATCACGATGAGTCCATGTCTCTCTCCCTCAAAAAGGTGTGCAGCAAGGATGATTGTGACACAACAAAAAGAAAAAGATTCCTACGATACAAGACGCTCCAAGCAAAACACATATCATGTGGTGAATAAAAATATAGCTCCAAGTAATGTTACCGATGGATTGAAGACGAAGGAGGGGATGCCTTCCCGGGGCATCCCCGAGCTTAAGCTTTTTGGTGTCCTTGAATTTGGCTGAGGATGCCTTGGGAATCCCCACCTTGAGCTCTTTACACTCCTTATCTCATCGTCCATGAGAAAATCACCCAAAACTTGAAAACTTCACAACACAAAACCTAAATAGAAACTCGTGATAACGTTAGTACAAGAAAACAAACTACCGCTTCTTTTGGTACTGTAGAAAACTTGAATTCCATCTATATTGGTGTTGGGCTACTGTATTATCACTTTTCCATGGCTAGTACCCCCCGATACTAACCATAGTTTCATCAAAACAAGCAACCAACTCAACAAAAACATAATCTATCAAAAACAGACCAGTCTGTAGCAATCTGTATACTTCGTATAGTTTTGTTACCTCAAAAAATCTGAACAATTACGATGGCCTGGGAAAAAGCATATAAACCAGAATAAAAAAGAATCAACTCAAAATCTCTTTCTGAATAAAAACGAAAAATCATCTCGTGAGAAAAAAGTTTCTATCTTTTTCCAGCAGGATGAAACAACCATTACCAAAACTAGTCATAAAGGTTTTGCTTTGCTCAAACACAAAAAGAAACACAAAAAACACAATCACAATAGAATTGTGATGGTGTGGACGCAACAAAACAGAAATAAAAAACATAAATTCATTGGGTTGCCTCCCAACAAGCGCCATTGTTTAACGCCCTTAGCTAGGCATAAAAGCGATAGAATCACGTATCGTCATCTTTGGCGCTCAAACCATAAGTGGCATGATCGCTGATCATCCTAAGGCTTTCATCTTTCTTGCTAGAAGATTTACCACTATTTTTGGGAACAAACACAGATTTGGTGACTTTATTGTGGGCAAAGTTTGGAGTATTCTGCACAGTGGCAAAAGCGGAACCCAAGTTGGTTATAGCATCCTCTAGTTTGCTAATCCTAGTGGAATCATGACCTAGTTTTTCATTAACTGTGGGTTCCTTCTCCTTTAATTTTTTCAAAACCATTCCCACCTTGGATTTGTATTGAGTGATTTGATTGTGGATCTTTTTATCCAAATTCTCAATAAGTTCGATCGTGGCAACTTTATTTTCAATGACGTCCAGCCTACGCATCACATGTTCCAGGGTTAAGGTAGTTCCATTAACCATGAGTGGGGGTGAGCCTACCAAATTTATCACAGCTCCGTAAGAGTCAACGGAATGGCTACCTTAGAAATTTCCACCTACGATGGTGTCAAGAATATACCTATTCCAAGGAGAAACACCCACATAAAAACTACGAAGCAAGACGTAGTGGACTGCTTATGAGTAGATCTACTCTGAGCATTGCAAATCCTATACCAAGCGTCTTTTAAGTTTTCTTCCTCAATTTGTTTGAAATTGAGGACTTCGCTTTCGGGAATATCGTTCGAAGTGGTGGATTTAGCCATGAGGACGGGTAGACTATCCCACACAGACGAACAGAGAGCAAGCGAGAGAAAAGGCGAACGAAGAAGGCAAACAAAAAAGGAAAATTGGTGAAGTGGGGGAGAGGAAAACGAGAGGCAACTGGCAAACAAAGTAAATTCAAGAGATGAGTTTGCGACACCTACTTGGATGAGTTCTTGAATTGATCTTCCTCCCCGGCAACGGCGCCAGAAATTCTTCTGCTGCGGCAACATAAGTCCTTCCTTGGCGCTTGGAATTCTTCTTGTTACTTCTCTGGTTTGCGTCGGTTTTTCCCTTGAAGAGGAAAGGGTGATGCAGAAGGAGGTCCTCGTCAAGTTTTTCCCTCAGTTTGAGAACCAAGGTATCGATCCAGAAGGAGGGCCTCGTCAAGTCTAGAGTACCTGCGTAAACACAAACAAGCTTGCACCCAACGCTTCAAAGGGGTTGTCAATCCCTTCAAGATTGTTTGCAAAGTGAGATCTGAAGGCGGAAAGTGCAACGGAGTAAAAAGTGTAAGGCTAAAAATATGGTGTGGTGTAGACCCCGGGGGCCATAGTGTTCACTAGAGGCTTCTCTCATAATAGCAAATATCACGGTGGGTGAACAAATTACTGTCGAGCAATTGATAGCACGGCGCAAAGTCATGACGATATGTAAGACAATGATCATACATATAGGCATCACGTCCGAGACAAGTAGACCGATACTTTCTGCATCTACTACTATTACTCCACACATCAACCGCTATCCAGCATGCATCTAGTGTATTGAGTTCATGACGAACAGAATAACGCCTTAAGCAAGATGACATGATGTAGAGGGATAATCTCAAACCAATGATGAAAACCCCATATTTTTACCCTTGATGGCAACAACACGATGCGTGCCTCGCTACCCCTTCTGTCACTGGGTGAGGTCACCGCACTGTATGAACCCAAAATCAAGCACTTCTCCCATTGCAAGAATCATAGATCTAGTTGGCCAAACAAAACCCACAACTTGAAGAGAATTACAAGGATATGAAATCATGCATAAGAGAGATCAGAAGAAACTAAAATAAGATTCATAGATAATATGATCATAAATCCACAATTCATCAGATCTCGACAAACACACCGCAAAAGAAGATTACATCGGATAGATCTCCATGAAGATCATGGAGAACTTTGTATTGAAGATCTAAGAGAGAGAAGAAGCCATCTAGTTACTAGCTATGGACCCGTAGGTCTATGGTAAACTACTCACGCATCATCAGAGAGGTCATGGTGTTGACGGAGAAGCCCTCCGTGTCCGAATCCCCCCTCCGCCAGGGCACCAGAACGTGCCCCAGATGGGATCTTGCGGAGACAGAAGCTTGCGGCGGCGAAAAAGTGATTTCGATGATCTCCTGATTTTTTTGGGATTTTTAGGGAATTTATAGGCGCAACCCCTAGGTCAGGGGGCGCTCAGGGGGCCCACAAGTCTGGGTGGCGTGGCCTACCCCCTGGCCGCGGAGTGGAGGCTTGTGGGGCCCCTAGGGCTCCCCTGCCTTGGCTCCCAAGCTTCCCGATCTTCTTCCGTTCCGGAAAAAATCTTTTCGGGGATTTTCTTCCGTTTGGACTCCATTTCAAAATCTCTTCCGAAAGGGGTCAAAAACATGGAAAAAATAGGAAATGGCACTTGGCACTGAGTTAATAAGTTAGTCCCAAAAAATATATAAAAGGCATGCAAAACATCCAAAGTTTGATAAGATAATAGCATGAAACCATCAAAAAATATAGATTCGTTGGAGACGTATCAATGAACAGTGTAAAACTTTGTATGTTGGTTCTTTCGATATATCGGGTGTACATTGATGAACTTTATATGTATATCATATATGTGTTGTGAAATATATATCATATATGTGCTGTCAAATAAATAAGTAAATATATATATATATATATATATGTGCTATGAAATAATATAAAACAAATTAAACAATTACTATATGGCTCTTTGCCGTCTGCCAGCTGAAGGCCACGTGGCACCCAACTGTGCACCCTGGGGGCAGCAGCAGCTCGCCCATATAGCCTCTTTGACGTCTGCTGCTTGGGTAGGCTGACGACAAAGAGGAGAGCCGGCTGGGGCAGTTATGGGCTGGCCCATATCAGCAGATGGCAAAGAGAAGGGGGGGGGGGGGGAAGGAGACGACAAAGAGAAGGGGGGAAGCAGACGGCAAAGAGAAGGGGGAAGGAGACGACAAAGCCTCCGTTAGCCCTAACGGAGGCATTGCCTGTCGGCTGCCGTATGAAGACTTTTGCCGACTGCCCGGTGCCAGAGACTGACGACAAAGCCCTTTGTCGTCCGCTTCGGGAAGGCAGACGACAAAGAAGCTACTATGCCGTCGAAAGCTGACGTAGAAACTTTGCCAACAGGAGGCAGACGTCAAAGGTCTTTGCCGTCGGTGGAACACCTCTTTGCCATCTGTTATGGCAGACGGCAAAGTGTCTGATTCCTGTAGTGAATGCTATTGAGTATTGTTGGAGAATTATTATTATGACCAGATTGTTCATGAAATTTTCACCACCTCTGATCATGATCTCTTTTATGTCTTGTGAGTAGATACTTTAGTTCTTGAGGACATGGGAGAAGTCTAGTTGATAGTAGTCATATGATGTTGAAGTAATATGTGTTGATTGATATTTAAGTTATGGTGTTATTCTTCTAGTGGTGTTATGTGAATGTCGACTACATAACACTTCCCCTTTTTAATGGCCTAGGAGAATGCATCATGTATAAAGAATGCTTATGGCGGGTTTTTGGAGTGACAGAAACCTGAACCCTAGTTCGCATGCTTCTGCACGAGGGAATGTTGGATCCTAAAGCTTATTGCTATGGTTAGGCTTTGCCTTAATTTCTCTCTTGTATTTGCGGATGCTTGCAAGGAGTTTAATCATAAGAGTGTACTTGTCTTAGCCTAGATGGTGCACTAGTTAAGATTCACCCACATAACACTTATCAATACAAAACATAGTACTAGACAAAATATGGCGAAATCACTTGACTATCTCTCCCGTATGTCCTCAGGAATGCCTTAGTTTTTATAAGTTTAGTCCCTCAGCTTATCCTTTGTGTTCAAAAGGATTGGGCCCCTTGCTACGCCTCAACACCATTTACTTTCCCTGCATTTTTGTCCTTGTTTCTTATACCAGAAAACTCATAAAAAGTTACCTTTCAGTACTTGCAGTTATTCCTTGCTCAAGATCGCTTGTCAGTACCTTCTGCTCCTCGTTGGGTTCGACACTCTTACTTATCGAAAAGGCTACGATAGATCCCCTACACTTGTGGGTCATCAATACAATTTTCTGGCGCCGTTGCCGGGGAGTGTAGCACTATTTGTAAGTGGAATTGGTAAGGAAACCTTTATGCTGTACGTGTTGTTTCCGCTTTTTGTCCCTATAGACAACTCTGCTCTTGGTTTGTTGCTTATGGGCAACCGCCCCAACGCTATTGTGGTGGAGAAGCCTCCTCCACCTACAGAAATGGTTCCCTTTAAAATACCAACTGGTATTATTGATTGTGTCTTGGCTAATCGATATGCAGGAGATAGACATCTAGGTGAACACTTACCATATCTTTCACAACTATGCTCCTTATTTAAGCTTGGAGGTATATCGATGGATTTTGTTATGATAAAGCTATTCTCTCTATCATTAACAGATAAGGCTTTGGATTGGCATAGGCTGTTGGAAATATGCCCTAGAGGCAATAATAAATTAGTTATTATTATATTTCCTTGTTCATAATAATCGTTTATTATCCATGATAGAATTGTATTGATTGGAAACTCAAATACATGTGTGGATACATAGACAACACACTGTCCCTAGTAAGCCTGTAGTTGACTAGTTCGTTGATCAAAGATGGTCGAGGTTTCCTGACCATAGGCAAGTGTTGTCACTTGATAACGGGATCACATCATTAGAAGAATCATGTGATGGACAAGACCCAAATTATATACGTAGCATATTGATCGTATCATTTTGTTGCTATTGTTTTCTGCGTGTCAAGTATTTGTTCCTATGACCATGAGATCATATAACTCACTCGCACCAGAGGAATGCCTTGTGTGTATCAAACGTCACAACGTAACTGGGTGAATATAAAGGTGCTCTACAGGTATCTCCGAAGGTATCCGTTGAGTTAGTATGGATCAATACTGGGATTTGTCACTCCGTGTGACGGAGAGGTATCTCGGGGCCCACTCGGTAATAGAACATCACACACAAGCCTGGCAAGCAATGTGACTAAGTGTAAGTCATGGGATCTTACCGGTAACGAGATTGAAATAGGTATGCATATACCGACGATCGAATCTCGGGCAAGTAACATACCAAAGGACAAAAGGAATGACATACGGGATTATGAATCCTTGACACTGAGGTTCAACCGATAAGATCTTCGGAGAATATGTAGGATCCAATATGGGCATCCAGGTCTCGCTATTGGATATTTACCGAGGAGTACCTCGGGGCATGTATGCATAGTTCTCGAACCCGCAGGGTCTCCACACTTAAGGTTCGACGATGTTTTAGTATAGTTGAGTTATATGTGTGGTTACCGAATGTTGTTCGGAGTCCCAGATGATATCAGGGATGTCACGAGGGTTTCCGAAATGGTCTGGAGATGAAGATTGATATATGGATGACCTCATTTGATTACCGGAAGGTTTTCAGGCATTTCCGGGAATGTACCGGGAGTGATGAATGGGTTCCGGATGTTCACCGGGAGGGGCCCATCCCACCCGGGGAAGCCCATAGGCCCTAGGGGTGGTGCACCAGCCCTTGGTGGGCTAGTGGGACAGCCAAAAGGGCCCTATGCGCCAAGGATAGAAAATCAAAGAGAAAAGAAAAAAAAGGGAGGTGGGAAGGAAGGGAAGGACTCCACCTTCCAATCCTAGTTGGACTAGGATTGGAGGTGGACTCGTCCACCTCCTAGCTAGCGCACCATAGGGGGCCTTGGCCCTCAAGGCAAGCCTCTCCTCCCCTCCTCCTATATATAGTGAAGTTTTAGGGCTGATTTGAGACAACTTTTGCCACGGCAGCCCGACCACAAACACCACGGTTTTTCCTCTAGATCGTATTTCTGCGAAGCTCGGGCGGAGCCCTGCAAGAGTAGATCTTTTACCACCACCGGAGCACCGTCATGCTGCCGGAGAACTCATCTACTTCTCCGTATTGCTTGCTGGATCAAGAAGGCCGAGATCATCGTCGAGCTGTAGGTGTGGTGAACGCGGAGGTGCCGTTCGTTCGGCACTAGATCAGAGCGGATCGTGGGACGGATCGCGGGACGGTTCGTGGGACGGTTCGCTGGGCGGATCGAGGGACGTGAGGACGTTCCACTACATCAACCACATTTCTTAACGCTTCCTGCTGTGCGATCTACAAGGGTACGTAGATCCAAATCTCCTCTCGTAGATGGACATCACCATGATAGGTCTTCGTGCGCATAGGAAATTTTTTGTTTCCCATGCGACGTTCCCCAACAGTGGCATCATGAGCTAGGTTCATGCGTTGATGTAATCTCGAGTAGAACACAAAGGGTTTTGTGGACGGTGATGTTCGATTTGCTGCCCTCCTTAGTCTTTTCTCGATTCGGCGGTATTGTTGGATTGAAGCGGCCCGGACCGACATTATTCGTACGCTTACGAAAGACTGGTTTCCTCGCTTGACATGCAACCTCGTTGCATAAAGATGACTGGCGGGTGTCGATTTCTTCAACTTTAGTTGAATTGGTTTTGACCGAGGCGGTCCTTGGAGAGGTTAAATAGCAATTTGCACATATCTGGTGTGGTTTTTGCGTAAGTAAGATGCGATCTACTAGATACCCATAGCAGCCATGTAACACATGCAGCAACAAATTAGAGGACGTCTAACTTGTTTTTGCAGGGTATGCTTGTGTTATGATATGGCCAAAGACGTAGTATGATATATTGGATGTATGAGATGATCATGTTGTAATAGTTAATATCGATGGTACGACAACCGGCAGGAGCCATAGGGTTGTCTTTAAACTAACATTTGTGTTTGCAGATGCGTTTACTATATTGCTAGGAAGTAGCTTTAGTAGTAATAGCATAAGTAGCACGACAACCCTGATGGCGACACGTTGATGGAGTTCATGGTGTGGCGCCGGTGACAAGAAGATCGTGCCGGTGCTTTGTGATGGAGATCAAGTAGCACATGATGATGGCCATATCATGTCACTTATGAATTGCATGTGATGTTAATCCTTTATGCACCTTATTTTGCTTAGAACGACGGTAGCATTATGAGGTGATCTCTCACTAAAATTTCAAGACGAAATTGTGTTCTCCCCGACTTTGCACCGTTGCGACAGTTCGTCGTCTCGAGACACCACGTGATGATCGGGTGTGATAGACTCAACGTTCACATACAACTGGTGCAAAACAGTTGCACACGCGGAACACTCAGGTTAGACTTGACGAGCCTAGCATGTGCAGACATGGCCTCGGAACACAAGAGACCGAAAGGTCGAGCATGAATCGTATAGTTGATATGATTAGCATAGAGATGCTTACCACTGAAACTATTCTCGACTCACGTGATGATCGGACTTGAGATAGTGGATTTGGATCATGTACCACTCAAATGACTAGAGAGATGTACTTTTTGAGTGGGAGTTCTTAAGTAATATGATTAATTGAACTAATTATCATGAACATAGTCTAATGGTCTTTGCGAATTACGATGTAGCTTGCGCTATAGCTCTACTGTTTTTATATGTTCCTAGAGAAAATTTAGTTGAAAGTTGATAGTAGCAACTTTGCAGACCGAGTCCGTAAAACTGAGGATTGTCCTCATTGCTGCGCAGAAGGCTTATGTCCTTAATGCACCACTCGGTGTGCTGCACCTCGGGGGTCGTCTGTGGATGTTGCGAACATCTGACATACACGTCTTTGATGACTACATGATAGTTCAGTGCACAATACTTAATGGCTTAGAAGCAAGGCACCGAAGACGTTTTGAAAACGTCGCAGAACATAAGAGATGTTCAAAGAGATGAATTTAGATTTCATGCTCGTGCCCTTGTTGAGAGGTATAAGACATCCGACAAGATTATTTGCCTACAAAGTAAAAGAGAAAAGCTCAAATCGTTGAGCATGTTCTCAGATTGTCTGAGTACAACAATCGCTTGAATCAAGTGGGAGTTAATCTTCCAGATGAGATAGTGATGTTTCTCCAAAGTCACTGCCACTAAGCTGCTAGAGCTTCGTGATGAACTATAAACAAATCAAGGATAGATATGATGATCCTTGAGTGATTCGCAATGTTTGACACTACGAAAGTAGAAATCAAGAAGGAGCATCAATTGTTAATGGTTAGTAAATCCACTAGTTTCAAGAAGGGTAAGGGCTAGAAGGGATTCTTCATGAAACGGCAAACCAGTTGCTGCTCTAATGAAGAAACCCAAAATTGAAGCCAAACCGGAGATTAAGTGCTTCTATTATGAGGGGAACAGTCACTAAGGTGGAGCTACCCTAGATACTTGGTAGATAAGAAGGCTGGCAAAGTCGACAGAAGTATATTTGATATACATGATATTAATGTGTACTTTACTAGTAGTCCTAGTAGCACGAGGGTATTGGATACCGGTTCGGTTGCTAAGTGATTAGTAACTCGAAATGAAAGCTACGGTATAAACGGAGACTAGCTAAAGGCGAGGTGACAATACGTGTTGGAAGTGTTTCCAAGGTTGATGTGATCAAACATCGCACGCACCCTCTATCATCGGGATTGGTGGTAAAACCTAAATAATTGTTATTTGGGGTTTGCGTTGAGCATGAACATGATTGGATCATGTTTATTGCAATACGATTATTCATTTAAAGAGAATAATAGTTATTCTATTTGCTTGAATAATTATCCTCAATGGTTTATTGAATCTCGATCATGGTGTTACACATGTTCATAATATTGGTGCCAAAAGATATAAAGTAATAATGATAGTACCACTTAGTTGTGGCACTGCCACTTGAGTCATGTTGGTGTAAAATGCATGAAGAAGCTCCATGCTGATGGATCTTTGTACTCGCTCATTTTTGAAAAGTTTGAGACATGCAAGACCATACCTGTTGGTATAAACGCATGAAGAAACTCCATGCGGATGGATCGTTTGGATTCACTTGATTTTGAATCACTTGTGACATGCAAATCATGCCACATGAAACAAGAGAATAACTTGTTGGGAGTAATACATTTTTGCTGTGTGCAGTCCAATGAGTGTTGAGGCACGCAGTGGATATCGTTATGATCTTACTTCACTGACGATTTGAGTAGATACAGGAGTATTTACTTGATGAATCACAAGTCTGAAATATTGAAAAGTTCAAAGCTATTTCAGAGTGAAGATCGTTGTGACAAGAGGATAAACAGTCTAAGATATGATCATAGAGATGAATATCTGAGTTACAAGTTTTGGTACGCAGTTAAGACAATGTGGAAATTGTTTCGCAGTTCATGCCACCTAGAACACCATAGTGTGATGATGTGTCTAAATGTCATAGCCACGCCCTATTTGATATAACGCATACCACGATGTCTCTTATCGAATTACCACTATTGTTTATGGGTTATGCATTAGAGACAACCGCATTCACTTTAAATAGGGCACCGCGTATTTCCGTTGAGATGTCACAGTATAGACTATGGTTTGGAGAAACCTAAGCTGCCGTTTCTTAAAAGTTTGGGGCTGTGACGCTTATGTGAAAAAGTTTCAGTTTGATAAGCTCAAACCCAAAGCGGATAAATGCATCTTCATAGGATATCCAAAACAGTTGGATACATCTCCTATGTCAGATCCTGAAGCAAAGTGTTTGTTTCTAGAAACGGGTCCTTTCTCGAGGAAAGGTTTCTCTCGAAAGAATTGAGTGGGAGGGTGGTGGAACTTGACGAGGTTAGTGAACCGTCACTTCAATTGGTGTGTAGCAGGGTGCAGGAAGATGTTACCGTGGCGCCTACACCAATTGAAGTGGAAGCTGATGATGGTGATCATTGAGCTTCGAATCAAGTTACTACAAACCTCGTAGGCCGACAAGGTCGCGTACTACTACAGAGTGGTACGGTAACCCTGTCTTGGAGGTCATGTTGTTGAACAACAATGAACCTACGAGCTATGGAGAAGCGATGGTGGGCCTGGATTCCAACAAATGGCTGGAGGACATGAAATCCGAGAGAGGATCCATGTATAAAACAAAGTGTGGACTTTGGAAGAACTACTTGATGGTAGTAAGACTATTAAGTAAAGATGGATCTTTAAAAGGAAGACAGACGATGATGGTGATAAGTCGCTATTAAGAAAAGCTCGACTTGTCGCAAAGATATTTTTGACAAGATCAAAGAGTTGACTATGATGTGACTTTCTCACTCGTAGCGATGCTAAAAGTCTGTTGGAATTATGTTAGTAGTTGTTGCATTATTTGTGAAATATTGCACATAGGAAGACAAAACATTGTTTCCTCAATGGTTACCTTGAGGAAAGATTGTATGTGATACAACCAGAAGGTTTTGTCGATCCTAAAGATACTAACAAGTATGCAAGCTCCAGCGATCCTTTTATGGACTGGTGCAAGCATCTCGGAGTTGGAATATATGCTTTGATGAGATGATCAAAGCTTTTGGGTTTGTACAAGGTTTATGAGAAACTTGTATTTCCAAAGAAGTGAGTGGGAGCACTATATAATTTCTGATAAGTATATGTGGTTGACATATTGTTGATCAGAAGTGATGTAGAATTTCTGTGAAGCATAAAAGGTTGTTTGAAAGGAGTTTTTCAAAGGAAGACCTCGATAGAGCTATGTGACCATTGAGCATCAAGATCTATAGAGATAGATCAATACGCTTAATAGAACTTCCAAATGAAATGCATGCCTTGACAAGTTTTTGAAGGAGTTCAAAATAGATCGACAAAGAAGGAGTTCTTGGTTGTGTTGTAAGGTGTGAATTTGAGTAGGACTCAAAAGCCCGACCATGGCAAAATAAAGAGAAAGGACGAAGTTCGTCTCCTATGGCTTAGCCATAGACTCTACAGTATGCCATGTTGTGTACCGCACCTAATGCGTGCCTTGCCACAAGTCTGTTAAGAGGTACAGAGAGTGATCCAGGATTGAATCACTGAACAACAATCAAAGTTATCCTTAGTAACTAATGGACTAAGGAATTTTTCCTCGATTATGGAGGTGGTTAAAGATTTCGTCATAAAGGGTTACGTCGATGCAGGCTTTGACACTAATCCGAATGACTATGAGTAGTAAAACGGACTCGTATAGTAGAGTAGATATTTGGAGTATTTCTGAATAGCACGTAGTAGCAGCATCTACAAGATGACATAAAGATTTGTAAAGAACACACAGATCTAAAAATTTCAGAACCGTTGACTAAAACCTCTCTTGCGAGCAAAACGTGATCAGACTCCAGAACTATATGGGTGTTGGATTCGTTGAAATCACATGGTGATGTGAACTAGATTATTGACTCTAGTGCAAGTGGGAGACTAATGGAAATATGCCCTAGAGGCAATAATAAATTAGTTATTATTATATTTCCTTGTTCATAATAATCGTTTATTATCAATGCTAGAATTGTATTGATTGGAAACTCAAATACATGTGTGGATACATAGACAACACACTGTCCCTAGTAAGCCTCTAGTTGACAAGTTCGTTGATCAAAGATGGTCAAGGTTTCCTGACCATAGGCAAGTGTTGTCACTTGATAATGGGATCACATCATTAGAAGAATCATGTGATGTACAAGACCCTAATTATATGTGTAGCATATTGATCGTGTCATTTTATTGCTATTGTTTTCTGCGTGTCAAGTATTTGTTCCTATGACCATGAGATCATATAACTCACTAGCACCGGAGGAATGCCTTGTGTGTATCAAACGTCACAACGTAACTGGGTGACTATAAAGGTGCTCTACAGGTATCTCCGAAGGTGTCCTTGAGTTAGTATGGGTCAAGACTGGGATTTGTCACTCCGTGTGACGGAGAGGTATCTCGGGGCCCACTCGGTAATACAACATCACACACAAGCCTTGCAAGCAATGTGACTAAGTGTAAGTCACGGGATCTTGTATTACAGAAACGAGTATAGAGACTTGCCGGTAACGAGATTGAAATAGGTATGCGGATACCGATGATCGAATCTCGGGCAAGTAACATACCGAAGGACAAAAGGAATGACATACGAGATTATGAATCCTTGACACTGAGGTTCAACCGATAAGATCTTCAGAGAATATGTAGGATACAATATGGGCATCCAGGTCCTACTATTGGATATTGACTGAGGAGTACCTTGGGGCATGTCTGCATAGTTCTCGAACCCGCAGGGTCTGCACAGTTAAGGTTCGGTGATGTTTTAGTATAGTTGAGTTATATGTTTGGTTTTTTAATGTTGTTCGGAGTCCCGGATGAGATCATGGACGTCACGAGGGTTTCTGGAATGGTCCGGAGACGAAGATTGATATATAGGATGACCTCATTTGATTACCGGAAGGTTTTCGGGCATTACCGGGAATGTACCGGGAGTGACGAATGGGTTCCGGATGTTCACCGGGAGGGGGCTAGCCCACCCAGGGAAGCCCATAGGCCCTAGGGTGGCGCACCAGCCCTTGGTGGGCTGGTGGGACAGCCCAAAAGGGCCCTATGCGCCAAGGATAGAAAATCGAAGAGAAAAGAAAAAAAAGGGTGGTGGGAAGGAAGGGAAGGACTCCACCTTCCAATCCTAGTTGGACTAGGATTGGAGGTGGACTCCTCCACCTCCTAGCCGGCGCACCATATGGGGCCTTGGACCTCAATGCAAGCCTACCCTCCCCTCCTCCTATATATAGTGATGTTTTAGGGCTGATTTGAGACAACTTTTGCCACGGCAGCCCGACCACAAACACCACGATTTTTCCTCTAGATCGTATTTCTGCGGAGCTTGGGCGGAGCCCTGCAGGAGTAGATCCTTCACCACCACCGGAGGACCGTCACGCTGCCGGAGAACTCATCTACTTCTCCGTCTTGCTTGCTGGATCAAGAAGGCCGAGATCATCGTCGAGCTGTATGTGTGCTGAATGCGGAGGTGCCATCCGTTCGGCACTAGATCGGAGCGGATCGTGGGACGGATCGCGGGACGGTTCGTGGGACGGTTCGCGGGGCGGATCGAGGGACGTGAGGACGTTCCACTACATCAACCCTGTTTCTTAACGCTTCCTGCTGTCCGATCTACAAGGGTACATAGATCCAAATCTCCTCTCGTAGATGGACATCACCATGATAGGTCTTCATGCGCATAAGAATTTTTTTGTTTCCCATGTGAGGTTCCCCAACATAGCCTTATTGATAACTCTCATTTGCTAAATTGGCAAGATATTATGCCTCTCTTTTTTGCAAAGTTTTATCCTCTTCATGAAATACATCGAGACATGAATTATATTTATAACTTTTGGTCTCGTGACGGAGAAAGCATCGCTCAAGCTTGGCGGAGATTGAAGTCCCTAATGCTCCAATGTCCCAATCATGAGTTCCCCAAGGAAATTATTCTTACAAATTTCTACGCAAGGCTTTCTCGTCAAGATAAAGAGATGCCTGATGCCTCCTCTAGTGGGGCATTCTCCAACAAAAGCACTGAAGCTAGGTGGGATCTTATTGAACGGATCCAGAAGAATACTGAAGATTGGGAGATTGATAAAGGTATTGAACCTGTTATAAATTATGAGCATGATTACATTGAGAGCTATGTGAAAACTGATTACTTCAATACCTTTTGTGCTAATATTGGTCTTGATTCCCAGCTTCTAATTGATTTTTGCAAAGACTTTGCGTCTCATATTGATTCTTATATGAAGAGGGAGGATCAATACCATAAAACTTTTAAGGAATTACCTGTTGATATCAATGTTGTTGACCCTATATTGCCTGCAGTTTTATATGAAAAGACCCCTTTTCCCACAATGATGAGGGAGCATTCTTTTGTCACAGGCATACTGAATAAAAGTGAAAGAACTACTAATGAGCATGAGGACCTGATTAAGGTCAATCCTCAAGTTGCATTAGTCAAGGATCTTGTTACTAGTAATATTGAGGATTCCAATATTAATTTTTGTGTTGTTTCTACTAACCTTGTTATAGCCAAGAATAAAGGCTCAATTTCAGGTACTCCACTTGTATCTGTTAAAATAGGAGATCATAATTATTACGTGCTATGTGATTTGGGATCCAGTGCTAATGCTATTCCTTTTTCACTTTATCAAGAGATCATGAATGAGATTCTACCATGTAAAATTGAAGACGTTGATGTTACTATTCATCTTGCAAACAAAGAAACTATCTCTCCTATTGGAATTGTGCGAGATGTTGAAGTCCTATGTGGTAAGGTAAAATATCCTACCGACTTTCTTGTACTTGGTTCAGTGCAAGATAGTTTTTGCCCTATTATCTTGGGTAGGCCTTTCCTCAAAACTTGTGGAGCTATTATAGATTGCAGGAAAGGAAAAGAATCTGTTGAATTTAATGGTGAGCCTTATGAATTTAACTTTTCGAAATTCTTGAAGCAAACTGATGGTACGGATTTGCCTAGTAATGATAAAATTATTGAAGAGATTGCTTCTATTTCTATTCCTCCTAACGATCCTTTGCAGCAATTTTTGGAGGACCACGAGAATGATATGCATATGCAGGAAAAGAATGAGCTAGATGACATATTCTTGAGACAACCTGCTATCCTGAAGCACAACCTTCCGGTTGAGCCTTTGGTAATTTTATCGAAACCAAAAGAAGACCCGGTGTTTGATCTTAAACCTCTTCCCAATACACGCAAGTATGCTTATTTAGATGAAAAGAAAGTATATCTTGTTATTATCAATGCTAACCTTTCAGGATATGAAGAAGAACGATTATTAGAAGTCCTTCGTAAATACCGAGGCGCTATTGGCTATACCCTTGATGATCTTAAGGGGATTAGTCCATCTATTTGTCAGCATACCATCAATCTTGAGCCTGATGCTAAACCGGTTGTGGATCATCAACGACGGTTGAACCCGAAGATGAAGGATGTTGTGAGGACCGAAATCCTAAAGCTTCTCGCCACATGTATTATCTACCCTATAGCTGATAGTAAGTGGGTAAGTCCGGTGCATTGTGTTCCCAAGAAAGGAGGTACGACTGTGGTTCCTAATGATAAGAATGAACTAATACCTCGAAGAATTATTATTGGATATAGAATGTGTATTGATTACAGGAAGCTGAACAAAGCAACCAGGAAGGACCACTACCCGCTGCCGTTCATCGACCAAATGCTTGAAAGGTTATCCAAAAACACCCACTTTTGCTATCTTGATGGGTATTCTGGCTTCTCCTAAATTCATGTTAACACTGTCGATCAAGAGAAGACCACTTTTACTTGTCCCTTTGGTACTTATGCTTATAGATGTATGCCTTTTGGTTTATGCAATGCTCCTCCTACTTTTCAAAGGTGTATGTCTACTATCTTTCATGGTTTTTCTGAGGAAATTGTGGAGATCTTCATGGACGATTTCTCCGTCTATGGAACCTCGTTTGAGCATTATCTCCACAACCTTAATAAAGTTTTGCAGAGATGTGAGGAGACAAACTTGGTACTCAACTGGGATAAGTGCCACTTCATGGTCAATGAGGGAATTGTTCTTGGCCAAAAGATTTCTGAAAAGGGAATCGAGGTGGATGACTCCGTAACAGCAGACCTTCCCTTGCAACGGCACAAGAAGAATGCTGCTAGCACTCTCCGGCAATCGAAACTAAAAGAATGTTGTTGACGGCCCACCAGCGCGTGGGATCGTAGGAGTTTTTGAGGGTAGAGTATTCGACCCAAATTTCTTGGTACGCCTATAGGAGGTGAGAGGATACTCTCAAGTATTATTAGCTGAATGTGTCAGATTCAACCACACCTGAAAGATTAGTATCTACAAGCAAAGTATCAGCAGCAAAGTAGTATGATAACAACGGTGTCAGAAATGATCTGTTGATGGCAGACTATTCCTAACGATTGTATCAATGGCGCCAAGATGCCCGTTGACGGAAATTGTCAGTTCCTGTCAACGACCAGCGAATCAAAATTGTAGCAGGTAGCAGCAATGTAACGAGCAATAGCAGTGGCAAGGAACAACAGTAGTGACAGCAGTAGCAAGTAGCAACAGTAGCAAGCGACAGTAGCAGCAGAGCAAGACAAGTAACAACAACAACAAGACTAGTAACAGCAGTAGAGCAAGACATGTAACAACAGTAGTAGGACGAACTCGTAGGCAATGGGTCGGTGATTTGTTTGGATGATATTCATCATGCAACAGTTATAACATGGAGATATATGTGGCTAGCTCCCGTTCGTCAATGTGATGTAGGCATGCATTCCGTGTGTCGTCATACGTGCTTAGGGAAAAGAACTTGCATGACATCTATTGTCCATCCCTCCCATGGCAGCGGGGTCCAAAAGGAAACTACGTGATATTAAGGTTCTCCTTTTAATAAAGAACCGGACCAATGCATTAGCACTTGGTGAACACATGAACTCCTCAAACTATGGTCATCACCGGGAGTGGTTCCGGTTATTGTCACTCCGGGGTTGCCGGATCATAACACATAGTAGGTAACTACAACTTGCAAGATCTGATCTAAAACACACATATATTGGTGACAACATAATAATTTTAGATCTGAAATCATGGCACTCGGGCCCTAGTGACAAGTATTAAGCATGGCAAAGTAGTAGCAACATCAATCTCAGAACATAGTGGATACTAGGGATCAATCCCCATCAAAACTAACTCGATTACATGATAGATCTCATCCTACTCATCACCGCCCAGCGAGCCTACAAATAGATTACTCACAAACGACGAAGAGCTTCATGGAATTGGAGAGGGAAGAAGGTTGATGATGACGATGGCGACGATTTCCCCTCTCCGGAGCCCAAAACGGACTCCAGATCTGCCCTCCAGATGAAGAACAGGTTGTGGCGGTGCCTCCGTATCGCAAACGCGACGAAATCTTCTCTTTTTATTTTTTCTGGGACGAAAGTGGAATTATAGAGCTGAGATTGGGGGCGGCAGAGCCACGTGGGCCCCACAAGCTTGCCATCCACCACGGGGGGGGGGGGGGGGGGTGGCGGTGGCCGGGCTTGTGGCCCACTGGCCCACCCCCTGAGGTGGATCTTTGCGCAGGTATTTTTCATAGTTTCCAAAAATAATCTCCGTAAATTTTCAGGACGTTTGGAGAACTTTGATTTCTGCACAAAAATAACACCAAGGCAATTCTGCTGAAAACAGCGTCAGTCCAGGTTAGTTCGATTCAAATCATGCAAATTAGAGTCCAAAACAAGGGCAAAAGAGTTTGGAAAAGTAGATACGATGGAGACGTATCAACTCCCCCAAGTTTAAAACCTTGCTTGTCGTCAAGCAACTCATTTGACAAACTGAGAGAGAAAGAACAACTTTGACAAACTCTGTTTGATCTTGTTGTTGCAACTATGTCTAACTCGTAATCAGAATTTCAGCAAGATCACATGTTAACCACATAAGCAAGTGACACAAAGGTCTCACGGTAAACTAATATCAATGGCATAATCAGCTAACGAGCAAATAATAATGAGTTTCAAATACCAACACATCAATCAAAACAAGCATGAAGCAATATGAATAGGTGGTATCTCACTAGCTTTTTGTGAGTCCGCAAAACATAAATGCAGAGCACTTTCAAAGATCAACGGCTGACTAAACATTGTAATTCATAGCAACGAAGATCCAGTCATAGTCATACTCAATATCAATCAAAAGAAAAGCATAAAAATGACAGGGGTGCTCTCTAATTGGTGCTTATATAAGAAGAGGATGACTCAACAGGAAAATAAATAGACAGGCCCTTCGCAGAGGGAAGCACTGATTTGCAGAGGTGCCAGAGCTCAAGCTTTGAAAACAGAGATAATAATTTTGGGTGGCATGCTTTCATTGTCAACGCAATGACCAAGAGTTCTCAATATCTTCCATGCTACTCATGCTATAGGCGGTTCCCAAACAGAAAAGTAAAGTTTTAAGTCCCCCACCACCAACCAATCACACTCCACGGCTAGCCAAATCCTCGGGTACCGTCCATACTAACATCAATCCGGGGGGAGTCTTGTTTTATAGTTATGTTTTCGATTTAAGCGTGGAACTGGGCATTCCAATTACCGGCCCCTTTCTCATGAATGACAATGAATAAACACATGTCGAGGATAACACTCCTAGCATGGAAGATACCAATAGCCCCCTGTCACCACATGAGTTGTTCGGGCATGCAAAACAGATTATTTCTTGAAGGTTTAGAGAGTGGCACATGCAAATTTACTTGGAACGACAGGCAGATACCGCAAATAGGTAGGTATGGTGGACTCTCATGGAAAAGCTTTTGGGTTTACGGGAGTGGATGCACAAGCAGTATTCCGCTTAGTTCAAGTGAAGGCTAGCAAAAGACTAGGAAGCGACCAACTAGAGAGCGACAACAGTCATCAAGATGTAATGAGTTTGACTAACATTAAATGCAAGCATGAGCAAGATATAAATCACCATGAACACGAACATCATAGAGGCTATGTTGATTTTGTTTCAACTACATGCATGAGCATGTGCCAAGTCAAGCCACTTGAAACATTCAAAGGAGAATACCATCCTATCATACTACATCATAGTCATCTCGAAATATATGTTGGCATTCAAGACAAACCATTATAAGCTCCTAGCTAAATAACCATGGCATCAGAAACTATGATCTCTAAGTTGTCATTGCAAACATGGTTCTCTCACAACAAAGCTAAATCTGGTTTGACAAGCTAGTCATATTTACAAAAACAAAATAGATAGAGTTCATACCAGGTTTTCAGTCTCATTCACTTCATCATATATCATCATTATTGCCTTTCATTTGCACGATCGAACGATGTGAACAATAATAAACATGCTCGTGCATTGGACTAAGCTGAATCTGCAGGCAAACACGAAGGAGAAGAGAAAGTAATATGGCTCTTTGAAAGCTAAACATGTATGAATGCAAGAACCACTAAACATTGTAACCAATACCTTCTACCTTGACCCAAAGAAAAAGAAAGCTATTTACACGGGAAAACTCCCAACAAGCAAAAGAAGAAAGAAAAATCTTTTTGGGTTTTCTCAAAAGGACACATAACAAGAAAACGAAAATAAACTAGCATGGATAATACAGTGGCAAAGTGTAAACACCGGTTAACAAAGTGAAAGCATAAGCATGAATGTAAAGTCGGTGAGAACACGTACTCCCCCAAGCTTAGGATTTTGGCCTAGCTTGGTCTACTCCCAAGGCGGGAAGTAACCAGCTCCGGGATACTCTGGAGCAGACTGTGGATGCCACTGCTGTTTGAGCTCCTCTGGCTCCCACTGATAAACAGGCGTCTGGTACTCGACTGGCGGCTCGGGCACGGGCACCTATGGTTGGGCCAAGCCCCAATATGCGTAGATGTCCGAGGGCATAATAGTGTACCTGCCTGTATGAAGATCGAACAAACAAGGAGCAGGCAAAGTAATAGTCTCTCGAGTACCCTGACTAAATACCAGGTTATAAATCATCCGTCTACTAGCATCTCTGTCCAGAAAATCATGGGGAACCATGCTGTCATAATCTAGATATTTCTCGGTGAGAAGCGTCTCTCCTTCCTCTCCCAGTCTAATGGGTATCTCAAAGTGTCTGTCAAGTCGGGTAGCATAGATACCTCCATAGACGACACCCTTGGAATGGTTGGTGTTCAACCGCTAGGCCACTATAGCACCTAGGCTATAAGTCTTATCGTTATAAAGGCCTTCGCGCAAAACCGCAAGGTCTGGAGAACTAAGTTGTCCAGCCTGCCCATGGCCAATCAAACATTTCCCACAAATAGTGAGAAGTACCGAAGCATAGGAAAATGTATGCTAGCAATTCAAGCGCGAGACACTCCTCTCTCCTCTCCAACAACAATAGTACCAAATAAATCCTCCAAGTCCCATGGACGAGGGTCACGGATATCCCCAACATAAGGTAATTTGCATACATTGCAAAAATCCTGTAGTGTCATGCACCGGGGAACATCGTATATCATGAACTCAACCATGGGAGGATTCTTCCTCGGATAAAAGTTGAAGCTTTGAACGAAAATATGGGTGAGGAGGAGGTATTGTGAGAACTTATCTGCAACGAACGCTGTAAGACCCGCGTTCTCCACCAAGTAATAAAAGTCTTCATAAATCCCAGCGGCGCGCAAAAATTCATCACTTCGCCACTCGCACGCTCGAACTTCTGTGACTCGAGGGACTATGTACTTGGGGTGGTTCTTCTCATCCTCCTTGGGGTTACGGCTTGAAGAGCCTCTCAAGAACCTCCTCATATTTTCCTTTTTCTAGCTCTGAAAAATTCTGAAATTCTTAGAGACTTCGAAAGAAAAGTGAATAAAGATTAACCCAACTTGTAGCAACTACTCCTACTAGTGCCTAGAGACCGTATCACGCGCTAAAACTACTTGGGACGAGCTAAAATCAACCTTTCTAGCTCAAGAACAGGGTCACCAAGGTGGCAAGAATACGCGAAGGATAAAGCACTAGAGCAAAAACTAATTGGACCAATGGAGGAGTCACTTACCAAGGAGTAATTTCCCCACAACGGTTCGGAGAATGGTGCTTTGAGCAAGGAGATCGAAAATCACAGCCAAATGAGCAAGAACACGAGTTTGAGCTACGAAACAATTTTTTCTGGAGGTGGAAGAAGAGGCTGGGAGTTGGAATGAGTGGATGGGGTCCCTGTGGTCCCCACAAGCTTGCTAGCCGCCACCAGGGGGGTGGCGGTGGCAGGGCTTGTGGCCCACTGGTCAGGCCCCAGGCCAGCTCTCAGGCCTAGTAATTTTCAAATATTCCAGAAAAAATCATGCTAAATTTTCAGGACCATCGGAGAACTTTTATTTTCGAGTTATTTTTCTCCGGGACGCTAAAACAGAAAACAGGAAAACTAAACTGAATCTATCATTTTTCTTCTAAGCAACAGAAAATGAAAGCTCAAAACAGAGGTATGTGACTCCTTGATTCATCCATTTCATGGTCATCGAAAGAAATCCGTCAATGGGGTTCATCAAGTCCTCATGACAAAACCTTCTCGAATCGCAAGAGAGAACGGATAATTTTCGAATAGCCACTAAGTCACCTCAATGAGGATATGAATCTCCCCAACAAGCAAATCATACTTCATCTTGACATGAGGAATAGGGCATTCAAAGCTCCCAATAAGAATCGATGAAGTCTTTTCCATAGCATTGATGCAATGTACTTGATATTGTTTCTTCGGAAAGTGCACCGTGTGCTCATTACCATTGACATGGAAAGTGACATTGCCTTTGTTGCAATCTATAACAGCCTCTGCAGTGTTTAAAAAGGGTCTTCCGAGGATGACAGCCATGGCAACGTCCTCGGGAATATCCAAGATAACAAAGTCTGTTAAGATAGTGGTGTTAGCAACCACAACAGGCACATCCTCGCAAATGCCGATAGGGAAATCAGTTGATTTGTCGGCCATTTGCAGAGTAATTTCAGTGGGTGTTAATTTATCCAATTCAAGTCTACGATAAAGAGAGAGAGGCATAACACTAACACCGGCTCCAAGGTCATATAAGGCAGTTCTTACGTAGTTTCCTTTAATGGAGCAAGGTATAGTGGGCACTCCAGGATCACCAAGTTTCTTAGGAGTTCCACCTTTGAAAGTGTAGTTGGCAGGCATGGTGGAGATCTCAAGATCTGGTATCTTCCGTTATTGGTCACGATATCTTTCATGTACTTGGCGTACGGAGACATCTTGAGCATATCAGTTAACCGCATCTGCAGAAAGATGGGTCTTATTATCTCAACGAGGCGCTCAAAATCCTCATCATCCTTTTTCTTGGATGGCTTAGGAGGAAAGGGCATAGATCTCTGAACCCATGTCTCCCTTTCTTTACCATGCTTCCTAGCAGTGAATTCATTCTTATCGTATCTCTTAGGTTGTGGGTTATCAGGATTAACCGTAGGTTCAATCTCCACATCCTCATCATTGCTAGGTTGAGCATTATTATGAACATCACTGTCCTTATTGTCACCAGGTTCATGTTCATCACCAGACTGTGTTTCTGCATCAGACGCAGAAATATCATTAGGTTCTTCAGGTGTGACAGTATTTGGCGAACTGGCTTGTAGGTTTCTATCATCCTTCTTTTTCTAGGATGACTGAGTGTATCAGCATTGATTCCTTGAGAATCTTGATCAATTCTCTTAGGATGACCTTCAGGATACAAAGGTTCCTGAGTCATTTTGCCTCCTCTAGTAATGACTCTGACAGAGTTGTCATCTAATTCATTGAGCAAGTCATTCTGAGCTTTAAGTACTTGTTCTACCTGAGTAGTAATCATAGAGGCATGTTTACTCAGAAGCTTCAGATCATTGACATTTCTGTCTACATAAGCACTTAAATGGCTAAGCATACGAGTACTTTGTTCCAAATGTCTGCTAACATAATCATTGAAACTCTATTGTTTGGCAACAAAGTTGTCAAATTCATCAAAGCATAGGCTAGCAGGTTTGTCAAAAGGAATATCACTCTCATCAAACCTACGCAGAGAATTCACTTCTACTACCTGTATCGGGTTATCGAGACCATGGATCTCTTCGATAGGTGGTAGATTTTTGACATCTTCAGATCTAATGCCTTTCTCTTGCATAGATTTCTTGGCTTCTTGCATATCTTTGGGACTGAGGAATAGAATACCTCTTTTCTTCGGAGTTGGCTTAGGAGGTGGTTCGGGAATAGTCCAAGCATTATCGTTGATCAAGATGTTATTCAGTAGGGTCTCAGCTTGTTCTACAGTTCGTTCCCTAAAAACACAACCGGCACAACTATCTAGGTGGTCTCTGGAGGCATCGGTAAATCCGTTATAGAGGATATCAAGTATCTCGTTCTTCTTAAGACGGTGATCAGGCAAAGCATTTTGTAGCTGGACGAGCCTCCCCCAAGCTTGTGGGAGACTCTCTTCTTGGAGTTGAGCAAAGTTGTATATTTCCTGCAAGGCAGCTTGCTTTTTATGGGCAGGGAAATATTTCTCACAGAAGTAATAGACCATATCCTGGGGACTACTCACACATCCAGGAGAAAGAGAGGTGAACCAGGCTTTAGCGTCATCCTTTAGAGAGAAAGGAAACAACTTAAGGATATAGCAGTGGCGGATCTTCTCCTCACTAGTGAAAAGGGTGGCTATATCGTGTAGTTTGGCAAGATGGGCTACGACCGTCTCAGACTCATAACCGTGAAAAGGATCAGATTCGACTAGAGAGATTATCTCAGGGTCGACAGAGAATTCATAATCCTTATCGGTGATAAAGATATGTGAAGTGGCAAACTTCGGGTCGTATTTCATCCTAGCTTTCAGAGATTTTTCCTTCCACTTGAGAAGTAATTTCTCAGCGTCATAGGCATCCTTACACGCAAGAAAATCCTCAACTATATCTCCCTCCATAACGTAATCCTCAGGTATATCAGACCATTCATATCTAGGAGAGCTAGATCTAGCAGGAGCAAAAGCAGGTTCTATCTCAATAGTATCGGCAATATCAGGAGCATCGGGAGCATTGGCAGTAACTCTAGCAATATGAGCATCTAGGAATACCCCTAGTGGAACATCACACAAAGTAGTATCTCTAGCAGTATCAAGCATAGTATCATCAGGCATAGTATAAAGCATAGCATCTCTAGCAGTAGCATCATAAGCATCATCAAGCACATGCGACATATCAAGATTTCTAGCAGGAGGTGATGTCGCAAACTTACTCATAACTGAAGGTGAATCAAGTGCAGAGCTAGATGGCAATTCCTTACCTCCCCTCGTAGTTGAGGGCAAGACTTTGGTTTTTGGATCCTTCAGATTCTTCATAGTGATCAGTAGATATAAATCCCAAGTGACTGAAAGAATATAGCAATACCTCCCCGGCAACGGCGCCAGAAAAATGCTGACTCCGTAACAGCAGACCTTCCCTTGCAACGGCACCAGAAGAATGCTGCTAGCACTCTTCGGCAATCGAAACTAGAAGAATGTTGTTGACGGCCCACCCGCGCGTGGGATCATACCAGTTTTCGAGGGTAGAGTATTCGACCCAAATTTGTTGGTACACCTATAGGAGGTGAGAGGATACTCTCAAGTATTAGCAGTTGAATGTGTCAGATTCAACCACACCTGAAAGATTAGTATCTGCAAGCAAAGTATCAGCAGCAAAGTAGTATGATAACAACGGTGTCAGAAATGATTTGTTGACGGCAGAGTATTCCTAACGATTGTATCAATGGCACCAAGTTGCCCGTTGACGGAAATTGTCAGTTCCCGTCAACGACTAGCGAATCAAAATTGTAGCAGGTAGCAGCAGTGTAACGAGCAGTAGAAGTGGCAAGGAACAGCAGTAGTGACAACAGTAGCAACTAGCAACAGTAGCAAGCGACAGTAGTAGCACAGCAAGACAAGTAACATCAGCAGCAATAGTAGTAACAGCAGCAGAGCAAGACAAGTAAGAACAGTAGTAGGACGAACTCGTAGGCAATGGGTCGGTGATTTGTTTGGATAATATTCATCATGCAACAGTTATAACACGGAGAGATATGTGGCTAGCTCCCGTTCGTCAATGTGATGTAGGCATGCATTCCGTGTGTCGTCATACGTGCTTAGGGAAAAGAACTTGCATGACATCTATTGTCCATCCCTCCCGTGGCAGCGGGGTCCAAAAGGAAACTACGGGATATTAAGGTTCTCCTTTTAATAAAGAACCGGACCAACACATTAGCACTTGGTGAACACATGAACTCCTCAAACTATGGTCATCACCGGGAGTGGTTCCAGTTATTGTCACTCCGGGGTTGCCGGATCATAACACATAGTAGGTAACTACAACTTGCAAGATCGGATCTAAAACACACATATATTGGTGACAACATAATAATTTCAGATCTGAAATCATGGCACTCGGGCCCTAGTGACAAGCATTAAGCATGACAAAGTAGTAGCAACATCAATCTCAGAACATAGTGGATACTAGGGATCAATCCCCATCAAAACTAACTCGATTACATGATAGATCTCATCCTACTCATCACCGCCCAGCGAGCCTACGAATAGATTACTCACGAACGACAAAGAGCTTCATGGAATTGGAGAGGGAAGAAGGTTGATGATGACGATGGCGACGATTTCCCCTCTCCGGAGCCCAAAACGGACTCCAGATCTGCCCTCCAGATGACGAATAGGTTGTGGCGGCGCCTCCGTATCGCAAACGCGACGAAATCTTTTCTTTTTATTTTTTCTGGGACGAAAGTGAAATTATAGAGCTGAGATTGGTGGCGGAAGAGCCACGTGGGCCCCTCCGCCACTAGGGGTGGCGGTGGCAGGGCTTGTGGCCCACTCGCCCGCCCCCTCAGGTGGATCTTTGCGCAGGTATTTTTCATATTTTCCAAAAATAATCTCCATAAATATTGAGGACATTTGGAGAACTTTGATTTCTGCACAAAAACAACACCAAGGCAATTCTGCTGAAAACAGCGTCAGTCGAGGTTAGTTCCATTCAAATCATGCAAATTAGAGTCCAAAACAAGGGCAAAAGAGTTTGGAAAAGTAGATACGATGGAGACGTATCAGTGGACATGGGAAAGGTAGAAGCAATCGAGAGGATGCCTTATCCAAAGAACATTAGAGGTATTCATAGTTTCCTCGGTTATGCTGGTTTCTATAGGAGATTCCTTTGAAACCCCTCACTAATCTTCTCCAGAAGGATATTCCTTTTGTGTTTGATGAAAATTGTAAGGAAGCCTTCGAAGTTCTTAAGAAAGCCTTGATAACCACCCCTATAGTCCAACCACCTGATTGGAATTTGCCTTTTGAAATAATGTGTGTTGCTAGTACTTTTGCTGTTGGAGCTATGTTAGGACAAAGGGTTGATAAGAAATTGAATGTTATACATTATTCTAGCAAAACCCTTGATAGTGCTCAAAAGAATTACGCTACTACCGAGAAAGAGTTTTTAGCGGTAGTGTTTGCTGGTGATAAGTTTAGGCCTTACATTGTTGATTCCAAAGTCATCATTCATACTGATCATGCTGCTATTAAGTATCTTATGGAAAAGAAGGATGCCAAACTAAGGCTTATCGGATGGGACCTTCTTCTTCAAGAATTTGATTTGCAGATTGTTGATAGGAAGGGAGCGGACAACCTTTCCAGGATGGAGGACACACCACATGATCCTATTCCGGTCAACGATAGTTTTCCTGATGAACAATTAGCTGTTTTGAAAGTACAATCTAGTTACGATCCATGGTATGTAGATTATGCTAACTTTATTGTTGCAAAGTTTTTGCCTCCAGGTTTAACATTCCAGCAAAGGAAGAAATTCTTTCACGACTTGAGGTATTACTTTTGGGATGACCCACATCTTTTTAGAGAAGGTGCGGTCAGGATCGTGAGGAGATGCATACTGGAGCATGAGCAGAAGGATATCTTGAGACATTGTCATAGCAGTCCTTATGGATGACATTATGTCAGTGAGAGGACCACACACAAGGTTCTCCAGTCAAGTTTTTATTGGCCTACCATCTTTAAAGACGCTAGAAATTATGTTTTATCTTGTGATAAGTGTCAAAGAGTTGGTAATATTAGTAGGAGAAATGAGATGCCTATGAATTATTCTCTATTCATTGAGCCTTTTGATTGCTTTGGTTTTGATTTTATGGGTCCTTTTCCTCCTTCACACAAGTACACTCACATCTTAGTGGCTGTTGATTATGTTACCAAGTGGGTTGAAGGAATCCCACTGAAAGTGCTGATCACAAGACATCTTTGAAAATGCTCAAGGATGTAATCTTCCCTAGGCTTGGTGTACCTAGGTACCTCATGACCAACAGAGGATCACATTTTACACATGGAGCTTTCAGAAAAGCTCTAGCCAAATATGATGTTAATCATATAATTGCTTCACCATACCACCCTCAAACAAGTGGGAAAGTTGAGCTCACAAATAGAGAGATCAAGTTGATCTTGGAAAAGACAGTGAACTGTTGTAGAAAGGACAGGTCCAAAAAGTTAGGAGATGCCTTGTGGGCGTATAGAACTGCTTACAAAAATCCCATGGGAATGTCTCCGTATAAGATGGTCTATGGCAAGGCATGCCATTTACCTTTAGAGTTAGAGCACAAAGCTTTCTGGGCTGTTAGAGAGCTTAATGCTGACCCAAAGCTTGCTGGTGAAAAGCGCCTCATGAACTTGACTTCTCTAGATGAGTGGAGAAGTGAAGCTTATGATAGTGCAAAAATGTTCAAATAAAAGGTAAAGAAGTGGCATGACAACAGAATTTTGGAACGTGAATTTAATGTTGGTGATAAAGTTTTGTTGTATAGATCTCGTTTCACGTTTTCTCTAGGTAAATTACTTTCCAAGTGGGAAGGACAGTACCATATCGAAGAAGTCTACCGCTCCGGTGCAATCAAGATTAACAATTTTGAAGGCACTAAACCACATGTTGTGAATGGGCAAAGACTCAAGCATTACATGGCAGCAGACCCATTCAATGTAGAGGTGGATGTGATACAGGTAGCTACTCATGAAGAACATATTGCAGTACTGTGTCAGACACCAGCAGAAGCAGAATAATAATAGGTATGAAATATGGTAAGGCAACTTCGTGAACATCAATAAAAGTTCTGTATTATGTGTTTTTGCAAATTTAGGAAAATTCCGAGCCGAAGTGGAGCCGAAGAGGATCTCCAGGGGCTCCAGGCGACCTGGTGGCGCGGGCTACCTCCTGGCCGCGCCAGGACGCCGCCTGGACCACCCAGAGTCCGTCTCCGACCACACTTTGGCTTGTTACCTTCCTTTTGATGCAGAATATTTTGCTATATATTTTCCCAGATCGTCCCGGCTTTGTATCTTGCGATTCCGTGTGTTTTCTCTTTCGATCTTTTTCTACCAGGCTAAGAAGCTATTGTTCGAGATGTCTTCTTGCGTCTCAAGCGGGGAAGACTACACGGGTCATCGCCTCCGCCGTGTCCAGCAAGATATCAACCAAGGGAAGGTCACCGGATGGGATACTAATTAAGAAATTGCCACAAGACAAGCAGAGATGGAGCGCTCTGTGAGAGAGGAAGTCAAGATGGTCACCATCTAGCAAGAAGGAGATCCTTCATCACGGGGATCCAGCTCCAACAACCCCATCATCGTGGGGTTTATTAACCCTCAAGCTGATCTTTCTATGAACCTTTCAAGAACTGTCCCTCCAATGGAAGTTCCACATGTGTCATCTGCTATATCCGAAGCTCACAGAATCGCTGACTAATTGTGTGAAGACTTCTGTGGGCTTAAAGTACAGGTGGGCATACTGGAAGCTGAAAACCAAACCATCCGGCGCATAATAGCGGACTTGAAGAACAACAAGTAGGCTGAAGAGTGATATCTTCATGGGTAATGGCATTCCCTTAGCTTGTCCCAAGCTTGGGGGAGTGCCCGGTATCTTTATATTTATCCTTTATCTTTTATGGTCAAGTTTAGTGTCGTATCATGTCTACGGAAGTTATCTTATGAAATAGGTGTTTGCATCGAGGTCTATCACTCCTTTGTGGATAGTCTTGTATCCGTGAGTGTGTGCAGTTGTCTATGATGGAATATTAATGAGAAGTCTATTGGTTTCTTTGCTGCACCTCGTATTCTCTTCATGCGATCGACCTTATATGCTAATTCTTATGGAAGCATTGATCTTACATATCAGGTATGGCTTTGAAAACTTTATTTAATCTTGGCAAACATAGCATTGGATATAACAACAAGCCTGAGTTTTCCTAGTAGCGACATAGCCAAGACCTTTATGTTCTTATGCTTGAAGTGTTATGCTGACAAGGAAGACAACTTGATGTTTCATGCCAATTCTTTATGTTAAACTTTATATTGTTTTGCATCCAAGTCAACATCATTTGTGTGCTCTCAAAAGCCTTTGCTAGCCACCCCTTGTACTAAGCGGCAATACTGCTTGTGCATCCATACCTTGAAACCTCAACCTTACCAAGAGTCCACCATACCTTCCCTATATGTGGTATTTCACCGTCACTCCTAAAGTATATTACTCATGTGCTATCATTAAACCTTCAAATATTACTCCCTGTTTTGTTCCTCTATTTTAGCTCATGAGGAAGTAGCGGATAATTCATGATCTTCTCATACTGGACAAGCTTTATCCTGGGTTTGCATGTCTAATGTGCGAACCCCTAATACAAGGAGGGACTGGCATGAGTGCGCCCAGCTCGTAAAAGATAATAACAACAAATAAAACCTCCTTCATGCTTTGTTTATGAGAAATTAGAAAACTTTGGTAGTGATAAATAAAGGAGACTAAGGGGATGTGATCGTCCCCACTTTTGGGAGCCGTTCCTCAAAACTTGTCCAACATGAGAAGTGTTGGTCTGTGTGCTAGCATTCTTTGACAAATTATGCACCTCTCAAAAGCTTGTTTTTACAATCTTATTGATTTCAAAATCTCTAAAAGCTCTAGAACATGAGTTTTCCCTACATCCCTCTGCGAAGGGCTAATCCTTTATTTTTATGTTGAGTCAGTAAACCTACTTCTTTCTATCCTATAAAAGAGCAGACACCTTATGTTGACAAAGATGCATGCATTTATATTGTTTCATTGAGAATTGCCATATCACAACTTTGTTGACATTATCATTAAGATGAGTAAGTTGTTTGTTTAGCCTAGCTAAAGCAAACATCTTCCTTTGTGTTAGCATTTTCACTTCTTGACTAATAACATGTTCTTTCAAAAAGATTCAATTGATCTCATCAAAATATAAGAGGAAGAGCAAAAGTTAAAAGTTATTAGTTGTTCTTTGAACAAGGACATGTTTGCGATGGTTTGATGAGTTTCCTTAGCCCTACTTTTGATTGTAATTGATATTACTCTTTCATATGGGCCTTATGAGTTGAGATTGCTGTTGAGGATGGTTGAGCTTAGTAAAGAAATTATGATACTTCTTTTCCGTATTCTTATTTATCGACACTTCACTCTCTAAACTTGTGGACAGGTTTACCGAGCTCAGTATTCGCTTGGGGACAAGCGAGATCTAAGCTTGGGGGAGTTGATACGTCCAAAGTGCATCACTATTTTGCATCATAATTTGTCTCTATTCATTGATATATTTCACAGTATGATGCTATTCTTATAGTGTTTTGTCTTATTTTACATAGTTTACAACTTTCCGGTGGCGAAACAGCAGATGCAGGATTCAGCGGAGAAAATAGCATGAAGAGTTGACAAATCAGAACATCTCCAATTGAGCTGAAATTTATGGGGAAGGAGTTTCCGAACAGATCAAGAAGACAGGCCGAAGAAGGGCCGGATGGGGGCCACCACGCACCCAGGCGACCTGTGGCGCGGGTCACACCTAGGCCGCGCCGAGAGGCCTCTTGGTTGGTGGGTCCTGCCTCCGGTACTCTCCTTTGGCCTATATGACCCTCGTGACCTAAAAGTTACTGGGACAGAAGTTTTTCCGGAGTTCCGCCGCCACTTCAGGGCAGAAACCTACAGAGAAGAAAAGACCTTTTCAGCGGGCAGATTCCGCCAGGGAGAAATCCTCTCGGAGGGGGAGATTGTCCTCATCGTCATCACCATCGTAACGGGCATCATCAAGATCATCATGACCATCACCCTCAACACCAGCACCATCTCCATCTTCACCCCATCTCACTTTACCATTGCAATCGGAGTTGTACATTGCACTATTCACCCCCTTTACTCTACCGGTGTTGATTACTCTTGTGTGGTGAATGGTATTGAGTATTGTTGGAGAATTATTATTATGACCAGATTGTTCATGATATTTTCATCACCTTTGATCATGACCTCTTTCATGTCTTGTGAGTAGTTACTTTAGTTCTTGAGGACATGGGAGAAGTCTAGTTGATAGTAGTCATATGATGTTGAAGTAATATGTGTTGATTGATATTTAAGTTATGGTGTTATTCTTCTAGTGGTTTCATGTGAACATCGACTACATAACACTACACCTTTTTAATGGCCTAGGAGAATGCATCAGCTATAAATAATGCTTATGGTGGGTTGCCGGAGTGACAGAATCCTGAACCCCAGTTCGCATGCTTTTGCACGAGGGAGTGTTGGATCCTAAAGCTTATTGCTATTGTTAGGCTTTGCCTTAATTTCTCTCTTGTATTTGCGGATGCTTGCAAGGACTTTAATCATAAGAGTGTACTTGTCTTAGCCTAGACGGTGCACTAGTTAAGATTCACCCACATAACACTTATCAATACAAAACATAGTACTAGACGGAATATGGCGAAATCACTTGACTATCTCTCCCGTTTGTTCTGAGGAACGCCTTAGTTTTTACAAGTTTAGTCCCTCGGCTTATCCTTTGTGTTGAAAAGTATTGGGCCACTTGCTGCACCTCATCACCATTTACTTTCCCTGCATTTATTTCCTTGTTTCTTATACCAGAAAACCCATAAAAAGTTACCTTTAAGTACTTGCAGTTATTTCTTGCTCAAGATCGCTTGTCAGTACCTTCTGCTCCTTGTTGGGTTCAACACTCTTATTTATTGAAAAGGCTATGATAAATCCCCTACACTTGTGGGTCATCACGTGCGTGTACCTTCGCTGCCATTTCTTCAAAATGCAGGCACGGATGGGTTCCTCCTCTTTGACCGCCCGTGCCGCAGCATTAGCCGCCTCAACCGCCACCATTTCCTTCGTGATATGGGTCTCGATGGTCCTTATCCTCTCCTTCTAACGGTGGGTACTCTATTTCCACGATGATCCAACCCCGGAGAACTCGAGCCCCCGTTGAGACGACATGATGGAATCATGGTGGACAGATCCTGCCATCATCCATGCGCTGTCCTTGCGAGGGCAACAAAGTGCAATGCGGGTCGGCATTGCCTCCTCCAAATAGGAGGGGATTGTGATGCCCCCACCTTAATCGCGCGCTAATCATACACACAAATGCGCATGATCAAGATCAGAGACTCACAGGAAGATATCAGAACACAACTCAAGACACAAATTAAATAAAATAAGTTTTATATTACAAGCTAGGGGCCTCGGGGGCTCGAATGCATAAGCTCAAATACAAATGAGTCAGCGGAAGCACCAATATATGAGAAGACACATAAACAACCAAGTCTTCCTTAAGAAGGCTGACAAACGCAAAAAACAACTGGATCAGAAAGGCGCATGCCTCCTTCTCGGGAGCCTCCTATCTACTCCTGGTCGTTGGCGGCCTCCATGTAGTAGTAAGCTATTGGGGAACGTTGCATGGGAAACAAAAATTTTCCTACGCGCACGAAAACCTATCATGGTGATGTCCATCTACAAGAGGGGATGTGTGATCTACGTACCCTTGTAGACCGTACAGCAGAAGCGTTAGTGAACGCGGTTGATGTAGTGGAACGTCCTCACGTCCCTCGATCCGCCCCGCGAAACGTCTCGCGATCAGTCCCACGATCTAGTGCCGAACGGACGACACCTCCGCGTTCAGCACATGTACAGCTCGACGATGATCTCGGCCTTCTTGATCCAGCAAGAGAGACGGAGAGGTAGAAGAGTTCTACGGCAGCGTGACGGCGCTCCGGAGGTTGGTGATGATCTTGTCTCAGCAGGGCTCCGCCCGAGCTCCGCAGAAACGCGATCTAGAGGAAAAACCGTGGAGGTATGTGCTCGGGCTGCCGTGGAAAAGTCGTCTCAAATCAGCCCTAAAACCTCCGTATATATAGGTGGGAGAGGGGGGGGGGGGGTCTTGCCTTGGGGCTCAAGGAGCCCCAAGGGGGTCGGCCGAACCAAAGGGGGAAGGTCTCCCCTTCCAAACCGAATCCAACTTGGTTTGGAAGGTGGAGTCCTTCTTCCCTTTCCTACCTCCTCCTTTTTTTTCTTTTTCTCTTTGATTTTCTTCCTATGGCGCATAGGGCCTTCTTGGGCTGTCCCACCAGCCCACTAAGGTCTGTTGTGCCACCCCCAAGTCCTATGGGCTTCCCCGGGGTGGGTTGCCCCCCCGGTGAACTCCCGGAACCCATTCGTCATTCCCGGTACATTCCCGGTAAACTCCGAAAACATTCCAGTAATCAAATGAGGTCATCCTATATATCAATCTTCGTTTCCGGACCATTCCGGAAACCCTCGTGACGTCCGTGATCTCATCCGGGACTCCGGACAACATTCGGTAACCAACCATATAACTCAAATACGCATAAAACAACGTCGAACCTTAAGTGTGCAGACCCTGCGGGTTCGAGAACTATGTAGACATGACCCGAGAGACTCCTCGGTCAATATCCAATAGCGGGACCTGGATGCCCATATTGGATCCTACATATTCTACGAAGATCTTATCGTTTGAACCTCAGTGCCAAGGATTCATATTATCCCGTATGTCATTCCCTTTGTCCTTCGGTATGTTACTTGCCCGAGATTCGATCGTCAGTATCCGCATACCTATTTCAATCTCGTTTACCGGCAAGTCTCTTTACTCGTTCCGTAATACAAGATCCCGCAACTTACACTAAGTCACATTGCTTGCAAGGCTTGTGTGTGATGTTGTATTACCGAGTGGGCCCCGAGATACCTCTCCGTCACACGGAGTGACAAATCCCAGTCTTGATCCATACTAACTCAACGAACACCTTCGGAGATACCTGTAGAGCATCTTTATAGTCACCCAGTTACGTTGCGACGTTTGATACACACAAAGTATTCCTCCGGTGTTAGTGAGTTATATGATCTCATGGTCATAGGAACAAATACTTGACACGCAGAAAAGCAGTAGCAACAAAATGACACGATCAACATGCTACGTTTATTAGTTTGGGTCTAGTCCATCACGTGATTTTCCTAATGACGTGATCCAGTTATCAAGCAACAACACCTTGTTCATAATCAGAAGACACTAACTATCTTTAATCAACTGGCTAGCCAACTAGAGGCTTGCTAGGGACAGTGTTTTGCCTATGTATCCACACATGTAAATGAGTCTTCATTCAATACAATTATAGCATGGATAATAAACGATTATCTTGATACAGGAATTATAATAATAACTATATTTATTATTGCCTCTAGGGCATAATTCCAACAGTCTCCCACTTGCACTAGAGTCAATAATCTAGCCCTCACATCATCATGCGAACTAAATTGTAATAAATCTAACACCCATACAGTTCTGGTGTTGATCATGCTTTGGCCGTGGAAGAGGTTTAGTCAGCGGGTCTGCTACATTCAGATCCGTGTGCACTTTGCATATATTTACGTCCTCCCCTTCGACGTAGTCGCGGATGAGGTTGAAGCGTCGTTTGATGTGTCTGGACTTCTTGTGAAACCGTGGTTCCTTTGCTAAGGCAATGGCACCCGTGTTGTCACAGAACAAGGTTATTGGATTCAGTGCGCTTGGCACCACTCCAAGATCCGTCATGAATTGCTTCATCCAGACACCCTCCTTAGCCGCCTCCGAGGCAGCCATGTACTCTGCTTCACATGTAGAATCTGCTACGACGCTTTGCTTGGAACTACACCAGCTTACCGCACCCCCATTAAGAATAAATATGTATCCGGTTTGCGACTTAGAGTCGTCCGGATCTGTGTCAAAGCTTGCATCGACGTAACCTTTTACGGCGATCTCTTCGTCACCTCCATACACGAGAAACATCTCCTTAGTCCTTTTCAGGTACTTCAGGATATTCTTGACCGCTGTCCAGTGATCCACTCCTGGATTACTCTGGAACCTACCTCCCATACTTATGGCCAGGCTAACGTCCGGTCTAGTGCACAACATTGCATACATGATAGAACCTATGGCTGAAGCATAGGGGACGGAGCGCATATGCTCTGTATCCTCATCAGTTGCTGGGCACTGAGTCTTACTCAATCTCGTACCTTGTAAAACTGGCAAGAACCCTTTCTTGGACTGTTCCATTTTGAACCTCTTCAAAACTTTATCAAGGTATGTGCTTTGTGAAAGTCCTATCAGGCGTTTTGATCTATCCCTATAGATATTAATGCCTAGAATGTAAGCAGCTTCTCCTAGGTCCTTCATAGAGAAACTTTTATTCAAGTAATCCTTTATGCTCTCCAAAAACTCTATGTTGTTTCCAATCAGCAATATGTCATCCACATATAATATTAGAAACGCCACAGAGCTCCCACTCACTTTCTTGTAAATACAAGATTCTCCAACCACTTGTATAAACCCAAATGCTTTGATCACCTCATCAAAGCGTTTGTTCCAACTATGAGATGCTTGCACCAGTCCATAAATGGATCGCTGGAGCTTGCACACCTTGTTAGCATTCTTAGGATCGACAAAGCCTTCGGGTTGCATCATATACAATTCTTCCTTAAGGAAACCGTTAAGGAACGCCGTTTTGACATCTATCTGCCAGATTTCATAATCGAAAAATGCAGCTATTGCTAACATGACTCTGATGGACTTAAGCATCGCTATGGGTGAGAATGTCTCATCCTAGTCAACTCCTTGAACTTGTGAAAAACCCTTTGCCACAAGTCGAGCTTTATAAACGATCACATTGCCGTCAGCGTCCGTCTTCCTCTTAAAGATCCATTTGTTCTGAATAGCCTTGCGGCCCTCAGGTAGTACTTCCAAAGTCCACACTTTGTTCTCATACATGGATCCTATCTCGGACTTCATGGCTTCCAGCCATTTGTTAGAATCTGGGCCCACCATTGCTTCTTCATAATTTGCAGGTTCATTGTTGTCCAACAACATGATTTATAAGACGGGATTACCGTACCACTCTGGAGCAGCACATGGTCTCGTCGACCTGCGTGGTTCGACAGAAACTTGAACCGGAGTTTCATGATCATTATCATTAACTTCCTCCTCAACCGGCGTCGCAACGACAGAGGTTTCCCCTTGCCCCGCGCCACCATCCAGAGGGATGAGAGTTTAGACAACCTCGTCAAGTTCTATCTTCCTCCCACTCAATTCTCTCGAGAGAAACTCCTTCTCGAGAAAAGCTCCGTTTTTAGCAACAAACACTTTGCCCTCGGATTTGAGATAGAAGGTGTACCCAACTGTCTCTTTAGGGTAACCTATGAAGACGCACTTTTCCGCTTTGGGTTCCAGCTTTTCAGGCTGAAGCTTTTTGACATAAGCATCACATCCCCAAACTATAAGAAACGACAACTTTGGCCTTTTGCCATACCACAGTTCGTATGGTGTCGTCTCAACGGATTTTGATGGTGCCCTATTTAAAGTGAATGCAGCTGTTTCTAATGCATAACCCCAAAACGATAACGGCAAATCGGTAAGAGACATCATAGATCGCACCATCTCTAATAAAGTACGATTACAACGTTCGGACACACCATTGCGCTGTGGTGTTCCAGGCGGTGTCAACTGTGAAACAATTCCACATTGTCTTAAGTGAGCACCAAACTCGAAACTCAGATATTCACCCCCACGATCAGACCGTAGGAACTTGATCTTCTTGTTACGATGATTTTCAACTTCACTCTGAAATTGCTCGAACTTTTCAAATGTTTCAGACTTGTGCTTCATTAAGTAGACATAACCATATCTACTCAAATCGTCAGTGAAGGTGAGAAAATAACGATATCTGCCGCGTGCCTCTACGCTCATCGGACCACACACATCGGTATGTATGATTTCCAACAAGTCACTTGCACGCTCCATTGTTCCGGAGAACGGAGTTTTAGTCATCTTGCCCATGAGGCATGGTTCGCACGTGTCAAGTGAATCAAAGTCAAGTGACTCCAAAATTCCATCGTCATGGAGTTTCTTCATGCGCTTTACACCAATATGACCTAAGCGGCAGTGCCACAAAAATATGGCGCTATCATTGTTAACTCTAACTCTTTTGGTCTCAATGTTATGTATGTGTGTATCGCTATCAAGATTCAATATGAACAATCCTCTCACATTGGGTGCATGACCATAAAAGATGTTACTCATAGAAATAGAACAACCGTTATTTTCTGACTTAAAAGAGTAACCGTCTCGCAATAAACAAGATCCAGATATAATGTTCGTGCTCAAAGCAGGCACTAAATAACAATGATTTAAGTTCATAACTAATCCTGATGGTAACTAAAGTGAAACTGTGCCGACGGCGATTGCATCAACCTTGGAACCATTTCCTACGCGCATCGTCACTTCATCTTTCGCTAGCCTTCGTCTATTCCGCAGTTCCTGTTTCGAGTTGCAAATATGAGCAATAGAACCGGTATCGAATACCCAGGCACTACTACGAGAGCCGGTTAAGTACACATCAATAACATGTATATCAAATATACCTGATTTTTCTTTGGCCGCCTTCTTATCTGCCAGATACTTGGGGCAATTGCGCTTCCAGTGACCCATACCCTTGCAATAGTAACACTCTGTTTCAGGCTTAGATCCAGCTTTGGGTTTCTTCGTCGGATTGGAAACAGGCCTGCTGCTCTTCTTTGAATTACCCTTCTTGCCTTTGCCGTTTCTCTTGAAACTAGTGGTCTTATTCACCATCAACACTTGATGTTATTTACAGAGTTCAGACTCTGCGAATTTCAGCATCGCAAACAACTCGTCGGGTGACTTGTTCATCCCTTGCATGTTGTAGTTCAACACAAAGCCTTTATAGCTTGGCGGCAGTGATTGAAGGATTCTATCAGTGATAGACTCTTGCGGGAGTTCAATCCCCAGCTCAGCTAGACGGTTTGAGTACCCAGACATTTTGAGCACATGTTCACTGACAGACGAGTTCTCCTCCATCTTGCAAGCATAGAATTTATCGGAGGTCTCATACCTCTCGATCCGGGCGTTCTACTGAAAGATCAACTTCAACTCCTGGAACATCTCAAATGCTCCATGACGCTCAAAGCGACGTTGAAGTCCCGGTTCTAAGCCATACAAGACTGCACATTGAACTACTGAGTAGTCCTCCTTACGTGCTAACCAAGCGTTCTTAACATCCTGATCAGCCGTAGCAGGTGGTTCATCTCCTAGCGCAGCATTAAGGACATAATCCTTCTTGCCAGCTTGTAAGATTAGCTTAAGATTACGAGCCCAGTCTACAAAGTTGCTTCCATCATCTTTCAACTTAGCTTTCTCTAGGAACGTATTAAAATTGAGGATGACTGTCGCGTGAGCCATGATCTACAACACAAATATATTCAAATTATACGCTAAACTCCCACTCAAAAAGTACATCTCTCTAGTCATTTGAGTGGTTCATGATCCACTTACACTAGCTCAAGTCCGATCATCACGTGAGTTGAGTATAGTTTCAGTGGTAAGCATCCCTATGCTAATCATATCATCTATATGATTCATGATCGACCTATCGGTCTCATGTGTTCCGAAGCCATGTCTGCACATGCTAGGCTCGTCAAGCTTAACCCGAGTGTTCCGCGTGCGCAACTGTTTTGCACCCGTTGTATGTGAACGTTGAGTCTATCACACCCGATCATCACGTGGTGTCTCGAAACGACGAACTGTAGCAACGGTGCACAGTCGGGGAGAACACAATTTCGTCTTGAAATTTTAGTGAGAGATCACCTCATAATGCTACCGTCGTTCTAAGCAAAATAAGGTGCATAAAAGGATTAACATCACATGCAATTCATAAGTGACATGATATGGCCATCATCACGTGCTCCTTGATCTCCATCACCAAAGCACCGGCACGATCTTCTTGTCACCGGCGCCAGACCATGATCTCCATCAACGTGTCGCCATCGGGGTTGTCGTGCTACTCATGCTATTACTACTAAAGCTACATCCTAGCAAAATAGTAAACGCATCTGCAAGCACAAACGTTAGTATAAAGACAACCCTATGGCTCCTGTCGGTTGCCGTACCATCGACGTGCAAGTCGATATTATCTATTACAACATGATCATCTCATAAATCCAATATATCACATCACATCGTTGGCCATATCACATCACAAGCATACCCTGCAAAAATAAGTTAGACGTCCTCTAATTTGTTGTTGCATGTTTTACGTGGTGACCATGGCTATCTAGTAGGATCGCATCTTACTTACGCAAACACCACAACGGAGATATATGAGTTGCTATTTAACCTCATCCAAGGACCTCCTTGGTCAAATCGAATTCAACTAAAGTTGGAGAAACTGACACTTGCCAGTCATCTTTGAGCAACGGGGTTACTGGTAGCGATGAAACCAGTCTAACGTAAGCGTACGAGTAATGTCGGTCCAAGCCGCTTCAATCCAACAATACCGCGGAATCAAGAAAAGACTAAGGAGGGCAGCAAAACGCACATCACCGCCCACAAAAACTTTTGTGTTCTACTCGAGAAGACATCTACGCATGAACCTAGCTCTGATATTGTAGCGACCCGACTCAACGAGTCAAGCCTCTGGTGTTTCTGTACCATCCCAAGATCATGCTGGTACACACACAGTACATAATGTATATATTCAAGAGTGCAATCACACAGCTTTATTAATCGAAATCTCATAAAGAGTACTTTATTACAATAAAGGAGTACAATAAAGTGGCTGAAGGCCAACTCATGAGATTATCTAACGAAGACTAAGCGGAAGCATCAGGTGGACGAGTCCATCCGACTCCAAGGGCATGTCGTTGAGCATAGAACGGTAGCCTCACTCCTGGTCGGAAAAGTACTCTGCAACATGATACGTTGCAGCCGTGTAGGTCAGCATATTGAATATGCTGGCAAATCATCAAGAGAGGGGGGGGGGTAAAATAATAATCAACTATCTCTACATGCATATTTGGCCGGTGGAGCTAAGTTTTTGCATAAATCCAGTTTTCTCCTACAACAAAAGGGGTCGAAAGAAAAATATTACTACATAGTTTGTTGTTAACGAGATGGTTCCGCCAACCAGTTCTCGTACCCGAATAGTTGTTAACACCCACATCATTATTAAGTTGTGTCGAGAGTTCAGGGGAAATTCAATGCCTTCGGCTCAAGTTGTCCATGACCGTGGACACGGCTAATCGATTAGGTTGAGTACTCTGCAGAGTTTTGCACACGTTCCGCACAAGATTTGATCGCCTCCGGGTTTGTCCTCGCACTTCAGGGTGTTTGAAGACCGGATGATCAAAACATGGTCTTTCAACGGGTCCCTCTGAATCCCTGTCGGTGCCCATCCATTCCTACCGTTCGTCTACATCTGCTAGCACCGCCTGTCCAGAGTCGCCGCGTTGTCCAACCAAGCCAGAGCCCATAATGACTTGTGGCTGTGCAGGTAAGCCTTGAGTCTTGAAGTCTCCGTCCGTCCCTTTGAGCCTGGGTGAAGCTTTCCGCAGGATGACGTGGCCTCTCCAGCATCCCGGGCATCCACTGGGTTTTCCAGGGAGCCGATCAACCGTCCTTCACCCAGTGTTGCATTGCGTCCGAGGTCTTGAAAATCTTGTCTTAGTCCGGTCTTGATTATTATATCAATCTCGCATCTCTCGTGGCATACACTCAACGGATAACCCGTCTACTTAAGCATAGCATATATATAACTTTGTAGTCCCGGGGCCAAGTATCGGGGTGTTGGTGTTCCTACCACATGATACTACACCTATGACTAAAGTTTCCAAGTACCTAGGCAGCATGCAAATAGGGCAAAGAAGGTGATCTACTATGCATTGAAAACATAGGTAAAAATAACATGATCAAAGATGACTTGCCTTGATGATAGTTGTCCTGCTCGAGCGTCTCTAAGTAACACGCTTCGCACTCCGGATGATCTACCGATACAAACACAAAGCACACCATAAGAAATTCAATCATGCCACGAGTAAAAATAACATCACATGCAATGATTGGCAAACGACTACGCAAAAGAATTTTATCGCGCGTCGGTAGGACAGAAACTTGTTTCTGTTGAAAACACTAGTAAAAATACTTGGAAAATTCTGAAAATTCTACTACAGTAAGGTTTTATCACTAGAAAACAGTAGCAAAGAGAATCAACTCAATATCAGTTTTCAAACTCCTGGAATAGGCAAAACAGTGTTTAAACTAAATCTGCTCTAACTTGTATTTAAAAATTCCAAACACAGCAAAATTATATATTTTTAAAAACTACAGAAAATTTTTGAGCTACTGGAAAAAGAATCAATGTCATTGGACGTAGGGATAAAAAGTTGTGATCAAAACAAGATTGAAAGTTTCTGTTTTCGAAATCTGGACAGAAATTACGAAACTGCTAGTGCTAATGAGAGGCACACGTGGCAAGCTTCTAATGGCTGAGATGGAGTGCATGAAATAGAGAGTGAGAGGTTGCTACCTGCTGCTGGAGGTGTTGCACCGGCAAGAAAGGTGATGGCCGGCGAGGAAGGAGGGAGTAGCTCCGGGCGGTGGGGCGTCGGGCGGCGGCGGTGAGGTTCCTTCTCCGCGGGGAAGAGGCGGCGGTGGAGAGAGAGTTCGGGGAGGGCTCCTCCTCCGCGGCGAGGCCGAGGTGCAGCAGCTTTCGGGCTGCTGCCGCTCCTCGCGGCGGCGGCTAGGGCGGCGGTGGGGTGAGGCGCCGGCGGCGGCTTGTGGAGGCGGCGATGGAGAGACGGCGGCTAGGGTTGGGGAGAGGTGGAGGTGGGGGGGGGGTTTATATAGGCTTAGGGGAGGTGGCAGCTATGGAAGGGGAGGGAGAATAAAAGAAAGAAATCACGGTTCCTGTAGGGAAGGAAAGAGAGGGAGGAGAAAGAAGGAAGGAGGAGAGTGCACGGGAGGGAAAGAAATCAAGGGAGAAGAGAGGAAGCTGGGAGGAAGTTGCGGTCTTGAAGAAAAAAGGAAAGAGAGGGAAGCGCTGGGAGAGAAGAGAGAGAGAAAAGAGAGAGGAAGGAAAGAGAGAAAACGTGGGGTGGAGAGAGAGAAAAGGGGACATGGGGGAGTGCATGCATGGCTGCGGGCTTGCATGCTCCAGGGTACGTGCGTGGGCAAGGGTGCATGCGATTGCATGCATGGGGCTCGGCTGCAAGGGGCTGGGCTAAGCCACTTTGGCTCGGCCTGGCAGGTTTTTTTTTTGAAAAACAAGCAAGCAGCAGCAACAAAAAAAAACAAAACAGAAAAATATATTTTCCTAGCTAACAAAATACTAGAAAAAAATAGGTGCTAATATACATATATGCACTAGAATACTAGGAGAAAAACAAGACAGAAAAATATACTACTAATATATATATAATATATATAGGAACCCTAGTTCCACCTAATGCAACTTTTAAAAAAATAGTTTTACGCAATAGGTCACACAATGCGATCGAAAAACTCAACAAAAAAAAAACTTCGGAGTTTAGAAAATTTGCAAAATCAAATGGTGACTTTAAAATAAAAATTCGAAACGTTATGCACTTAAATTCGACGGGGGGAGAAGTCATATTATCTCCACTCCAATAAATTGCCCGCAGTCACATAACGATAAAATTTTCAGAAGAACACAATGATGCATAAAATATGGAATGCAAATGAATGATCTATTAACATCCGAATTTGAGAAAATTGGGATGTTACAAACCTACCCACCTTAAGATGAATCTCGCCCTCGAGATTCGGGTTGGCTAGAAAATAGGTGCGGGTGGTCTCGACGAAGATCCTCTTCTCGTTCCCAGGTGGCTTCTTCCTCGGTGTGGTGGCTCCACAACACCTTGCAGAACTTGATGATCTTGCTGCGGGTAACTCTGTTGGCGGTTTCGAGAATCCGGACGGGTATCTCCTCATACGTCAGATCACTGTCAAGCTGTATGGCCTCTAGGGGCACTGTATCTCTCAACGGAACATCGGCCATCTCAGCATGGCATTTCTTCAACTGGGAAACATGGAAGACATCATGAACTCTGGACAATCCTTCCGGCAGTTCCAGTTTGTATGCAACTTCGCCTCTACGTTCAAGAATTTTGTAGGGGCCAATGAAACGTGGTGCTAACTTTCCTTTCACACCGAATCTTTTGATTCCTCGAAGTGGAGACACCCGAAGATATGCTCGGTCTCCCACTTCGTACGTTACTTCCTTACGTTTGCTGTCAGCATAGCTCTTCTGCTTGGACTGAGCTATCTTGAGTCGGTCACGAATTAGCTTGACCTTCTCTTCAGAATCTCGGATAAGGTCGGGACCAAAAAGTTGTCGGTCTCCAACTCCATCCCACATCAACGGTGTTCTGCACCTACTTCCGTATAGAGCTTCGAAAGGGGCCAACTTCAGGCTGGTCTGGTAGCTGTTGTTGTATGAGAACTCGACATACGGTAAATTGTCATCCCAACTAGACCCATAGTCTAGTGCGCAAGCTCTCAACATGTCCTCCACAATCTGATTAACTCTCTCGGTCTGTCCATCTGTCTGCGGGTGAAAAGCTGTACTGAACTCCAATCTTGTTCCCAAGGTTTCATGTAGTTGGTGCCAAAATTTTGATGTGAACTGAGTCCCTCTATCAGACACAATGCTCTTCGGTACTCCGTGCAGATATACGATCCTCGTCATATATATCTTGGCAAGCTTGGCACTCGTGTAAGCAGTCTTCACCGGAATGAAGTGAGCTACCTTGGTCAAACGATCGACCACAACCCAAATAGAATCATAGCCAGAACGGGTCCGAGGTAATCCTGTGATGAAGTCCATACCAAGCTTTTCCCATTTCCACTCGGGTATCGGCAGAGGTTGGAGCAAACCCGCTGGCTTCTGATGCTCGGCTTTTACTCACTGACAAACATCGTATATTGCTACGAACTCGGCAATGTCTTTCTTCAATCCTGTCCACCAGAAACTTTCTTTCAGATCCAGATACATCTTGGTGTTGCCGGGGTGTATTGAGTACGGGGAATCATGGGCCTCCTGAAGTATCAACTTCCTGAGTTCGGGATCATTGGGCACATAGATGCGATCCTCAAACCATAAAGTTCCGTGTTCATCCTCACGAAAACCTTTAGCCTTCCCGTCTTTCATTTTCTGCTTAATCTCAGCTATCTCCTTGTCTGATTTCTGTGCCTCGCGGAACTTTTCGGTCAAGGTGGACTGAATTTCCAGTGTGGCAACAAATCCTCTTGGAATTATCTCCAATTTGAGCTCTCGGAGGTCATCGACTAACTCCTGGGGTAATCCTCCAGCTGTGAGCGCGTTTCACATAACTCTTGCAGCTCAACGCATCGGCTACAACATTTGCCTTGCCTGGGTGATAATGCAATCTCATGTCATAGTCCTTGATCAACTCTAGCCATCGCCTCTGTCTGAGGTTCAACTCCTTCTGCGTGAAGATATATTTCAGGCTCTTGTGATCAGTGTAAACATCACAACTATTTCCGATCAGGAAATGTCTCCAGGTCTTGAGAGCGTGCACTACGGCTGCTAGTTCCAAGTCATGCGTGGCATAATTCAACTCATGAGGTCTGAGCTGTCTGGATGCATAGGCTACAACTTTGCCTTCTTGCATGAGCACTCCTCCGAGTCCTTGACGAGAAGCGTCACAGTAAACCTGGAAATCCTTCCGAATGTTCGGCAATATCAGCACTGGAGCTGTAACAAGACGTTTCTTCAGCTCTTGAAAACTGGTTTCACATTCCTCAGTCCAAATATACTTGGATTCCTTCTTCAACAACTCTGTCATGGGCTTGGAAATCTTTGAGAAATTCTCAATGAACCTCCGGTAATATCCGGCAAGTCCGAGGAAACTGCGGATCTCCTTGACTGAAGTGGGTGCTACCCATTCGGTGACTGCTGCGACCTTGGCAGGGTCCACTGCTATTCCTTCTCCTAAGATGACGTGTCCGAGGAATCTGACTTCCTTCAACCAAAACTCACATTTGCTCAACTTTGCATATAGCTTATGCTCTCGAAGTTTCTCCAGAACTAGCCGCAGGTGTTCCTTGTGTTCCTCTTCGTTCTTGGAGAATATCAGTATGTCATCGATGAACACCACGACAAACTTGTCCAAGTATTCCATAAATACCTTGTTCATCAGATTCATAAAATATGCCGGAGCATTAGTCAGTCCAAATGACATGACCGTGTACTCATACAAGCCGTACCGAGTGGTGAAGGCTGTCTTGGGTATATCATGTTCACGAATCTTCAACTGATGATACCCGGATCGAAGATCGATCTTTGAGAATACGCGAGCTCCAACTAATTGATCAAACAAATCATGGATCATCGGCAAGGGGTACTTGTTCTTGATGGTCACATCGTTCAATGCACGATAATCGACAACCATTCTCAGGGACTTGTCCTTCTTTTCAACCAAGAGCACTGGGGCTCCCCAAGGTGAAGAACTTGGGCGAATATACCCTTTGTCCAATAACTCCTTAATTTGCTTCTTGATTTCTATCAAGTCATTTGCGGGCATCCGATAAGGTCTCTTGGATATCGGGGCTGTTCCGGGTATTAGCTCAATCAAGAAGTCAATCTCTCTATCGGGTGGCATGCCCGGCAATTCCTCCGGAAATACATCTGGGTACTCGATATTCCCTTCATACTTGGCCAACCAATCCATGCCTAGGATTACATCCAATCCCTGGGACTCTAATACGATGAGGTCGGTGGGAAAATTATGGTTCCCGATGTTGAGAGTCAAAGCATGGCATCCTATCCCGGCTGTCATCATGCCTCCTGGGGAACTGACCTTAACAGGTTGGCTGAGGGTTCTGATTGGCAAACTATACTTTTCCACAACTACCCTTGATATGAATGAATGTGTTGCACCAGAATCAAAAAGTACCAATACTGGACGTGAATTTAGCAAAAACTTACCAACCATAGTATCGGGGTGATCATAGACCTCTTCAACATCAATGTGGTTCACCTGAGCTCGAGGAAAAGGATTGGGCTTCTTTGCTGCAGGGTTGCCGTTGCCGTTTCCATTTCCTTGCTTGTTCTGGGGACATTCAGTGGCATAGTGTCCCGTCTTCTGACACTTGAAGCATGTGATGTGAGTCAGATCCTTCTGAGCTGGAGCTGAATGCTGCTGAGTGCCAGTACCGCCATTCTTGAAGTTGTTGTTGTTGCGGTGGTTCCCATTTCCTCCATGGTTGTGGCCTCCATGGTTGTGCACCGGGTGGTTATGCTGAACGTGTCCTCCAAACTTACCGGATCTAGTCCCGGTATTCCCTGGATAAGGGGTGTAGCGAGGCTTCTGCTGAGTGCCGGAGTTGAACTTTCCAACCCCATACTTTCGCTTGCGGTTCTCCATCTGCTGGTGTTTCCCCTCCAAGATGAGGGCCTTATCAACCAGCTCCTGGTAGTTGTTGAAGGTGGCTACAGTCAACTGACTGCTCAGCTCATCATTGAGTCCCTCCAAGAATTTTTCCTGCTTGGCCGCATCATCGGCCACATCTCCAGGTGCATAATGGGCGAGCATGCTGAATTCATCGACGTACTGAGCCACAGAGCGATTCCCCTGGCGTAAGTTGCGAAACTCATGCATTCTTCAGACTCATTGCACTAGCTGAGACATGTGCGGTGCGGAAGGCTTGCTTGAATTGCTCCCAAGTGACTCCAGCAATGGGATAAGTGGTGGTGTAGTTCTCCCACCAAGCAGCTGCAGGGCCTTCAAGTTGATGCGCGGCAAAACGCACCTTCTCAGCTTCAGAACAACCGGCAGTGATAAGTTCACGCTCCATCTTGCGGAGCCAATCATCTGCCACAATGGGCTCAATGCTGCTGGAGAAAGTTGGAGGGTTCAACCTCAGGAAACGGGTGAGATTGTCAGCCTGGGGTGGATGTTGGTTGTTGTTGTTGTTCCGATTCTGGATGATCAGCTGCATCAGGGTGTTTTGTTGCTGGATCAACTGCGTGATTTCCGGCGGAAAGTTGGACTCAGGGGCACGTCTCGGAGGCATCTGATGTATGTGGAGGGGTGAGATTAGCATAGAACAATGGTCTAAGAGTAATTACACTACCCATATGAATGCAACACACAAGTATCACACCACACATTTTATTCAATATCATCACAAAGGTTCACACGGGGATACAAAATTCGATAATCCTAAACATCGGCCTAAAACGTATAACGATAAAGTAAATTTGGTGGTCTAGTCTAAGTGTCCTCCTCAGAAAAGCATGGTGGTGGGTCCTTCGGTGGAGCTTTCTTCATAGTCCTCGTCGTTGCTGATCAAGGGGGCTACGTCTCCTTCGGGGTGAAGGTTCTCGCCCATGTCCAGTTCCTCCTCCAGGTATGCAACTTGAGTCTTGAGCTTCTTGATCCGCTCCAGAAAGTCCTTCACCTCCAGTTCATGTTCATAGTGGGCTTTTCGGGCTGCTTCTTCTAGTTCAAGCTCGCGGAGTGACAGTTGCTTGATCTTCCTGGCGTCCTTGATCACACCATGCTCCAGAGTCCCGCTGTGCTTCTCCAAGGTCTGGGCATAAGACACGAGAGTGCCCTTGGTCTTGCTTGAGATGATTTCTCCGTCTTCGTTCCTCCGGGATACGGTGAATAGGTTTGGAGAAATAGGGCAGCCTTTGTATTCTTCCTTGATACGTCCGAGTGCACAATGGATCGCCATGTCCCTTCCGAGAATCCAGTTCGGTGCGATGAACTTGAAATCCATCGGCTCAGTGCGCGGCTGGAATGTCCTTCCGGGAATGTGCACCTCGATCCTGTAGCGTGAATCCTCCGGGTAAGACGAAGTTGACTTCCCTGTGATAGTCAGCAGAGCAATCCTCAAATTCTTGGTGATCTGCACCAGCTCCTTTCCGAACGGCATAGTGGCGTCGGGCTGGCAAAACTCCGTGAACTTAACTGGGATGAAGGTGACCATCTAAACATTGGAAAGTTGGAGAGAAGTCAAAAATGATCAGAAGAGGAAATAGAAGATTTATAGACATAAGAGAAAATACTTTTCTTCCTAAGGCTTTTCCATTCCTAGAGGTTACGTCCTAAGGTCAGCGTGTGCTCTGAATACCATTTCCGTAGCGACCCGACTCAAGACGAGTCAAGCCTCTGGTGTTTCCGTACCATCCGAAGATCATTCTGGTACACACACAGTACATAATGTATATATTCAAGAGTTCAATCACACAGCTTTATTAATCAAAATCTCATAAAGAGTACTTTATTACAATAAAGGATTACAATAAAGTGGCTGAAGGCCATCTCATGAGATATCTAACGAAGACTAAGCAGAAGCATCAGGTACACGAGTCCATCCGACTCCAAGGGCATGTCGCTGAGCGTAGATCGTAGCCTCACTCCTGGTCGGAAAAGTACTCTGCAACATGATACGTTGCAGCCATGTAGGTCAGCATATTGAATATGCCGGCAAGTCATCAAAGAGAGGAGTAAAATAAAATCAACTATCTCTACATGTATATTTGGCCGGTGGGGCTAAGTTTTGCATAAAGCCAGTTCTTTCCTACAACAAGAGGGGCTAAAAGCAAAATATTACTACATTGTGTGTTGTTAACGAGATGGTTCCGCCAACCAATTCTCGTACCCGAATAGTGGTTAACACCCACATCATTATTAAGTTGTGTCGAGAGTTCAGGGGAAATTCAATGCCTTCGGCTCAAGTTGTCCATGACCGTGGTCACGGCTAATCGATTAGGTTGGGCACTCTGCAGAGTTTTGCACACATTCCCCACAAAATTTGATCGCCTCCGGGTTTGTCCTCACACTTCAGGGTGTTTGAAGACCGGATGATCAAAACATGGTCTTTCAACAGGTCCCTCTGAATCCCTGTCGGTGCCCATCCATTCCTACCGTTCTTCTACATCTGCTAGCACCGCCTGTCCAGAGTCGCCGTGTTGTCCAACCAAGCCAGAGCCCATAATGACTTGTGGCTGTGCAGGTAAGCCTTGAGTCTTGAAGTCTCCGTCCGTCTCTTCGAGCCTGGGTGAAGCTTTCCGCAGGATGACATGGCCTCTCCAGCATCCCGGGCATCCACTGGGTTCTCCAGGGAGCCGATCAACCGTCCTTCACCCAGAGTTGCATTGCGTCCGAGGTCTTGAAAATCTTGTCTTAGCCGGTCTTGATTATTATATCAACCTCGCATCACTCGTGGTATACACTCAACCGATAACCCGTCTACTCAAGCATATCATTAAGAAATTGTCGTCCCGGGGCCAAGTATCGAGGTTGTTGTGTTCCTACCACACAATACTGCAACTTATACTAAAGTTTCCAAGTACCTAGGCAGCATGCAAATTGGGCAAAGAAAGGTGATCTACCATGCAACGAAAACATAGGTAAATAACATGATCAAAATGACTTGCCTTGATGATAGTTGTCTTGCTCGAGCGCTTCTAAGTAACACGCTTCACACTCCGGATGATCTACCGATACAAACACAAAGCACACCATAAGCACTTCAATCGAGCAACAAGTAAAAAATAACATCACAATTAAGGATTTGCTAAAGCCTAAGTAAAAGAGTTCAACACGTGCCGGTATGGCAGAAACTTGTTTCTGTTGAAAACACCAGTAAAAATACTTTAAAAATTTTGAAACTTCTACCACAGTAAGATTTTATCACTAGGAAGCAGTAGCAAAAAGAATCAACTCAAAATCATTTTTTTAAACTCCTGGAATAGGCAAAACAAGGTTTAAACTAAATCTGATCTAACTTATATTTGAAAATTTCAAACATAGACAAATTATATGTTTTTAAAAACTAAAGGAAATTTGTGAGCTACTGGAACAAGAATCAATGTCATTGGACTTCGGGACAAAAAGTTGTGGCCAAAACAAAAGAGAAACTTTCTATTTTTGCAATTTAGACAGAAAAAAAACTGAAGCTAACTATCTACAAATAGGGGTAGACGTGGCATGTTGCTATAGGCCGTGGGGGGCGTTTGTTGCAAAGTTAGTAGCAAACGGCCTAGCTCTAGTAAAACTTGCTGGCTAACTTATTAAGTGAAAAAATAAACCACCGGTTTTCTAAACTAAACCGAAAGGGTACTAAAGGATCTAATCTACACCCTTGCTTAAAGATCTAAGGGCTACTAACAAAAAGAGAAATAACAGAGAGGTGGGAGAGGAAGCTACTGTGCTGTGGGGTAGCTCCGGCGAGGGAGATGATGGCCGCCGGCGAGGGAGGGCTCCGGGGGGGGGGGCGGTGGAGAGTCGGGGCGGCGGCGGTGGTGCTCCTCCTCCGCGGGGTGGGGCTCGGGGGGGCGGGGAGGGGCTGGGGGGGGGGGCGCTCCCAGGGGATGCCGAAGTGGGCAACAGCTCGGGCTCCTACTGCTGCCGGCGAGGGTGGCTCGGGCGGCGGTTTGACGGGGAAGGGGTGGGAACGGGGGCGGACGGGGGTAGGCTCTTATATAGGCCAGGGGAGGGAGTGGAAAGGAAAGAGGAGAAGTGCATCGGGGAAGGAAATCCCGAGGTCTGCGGGCAGCTCAGTTTCGGGCAGAAGAAAGGAAGGGGAGGAAGGTGGTGACCGACGGGGGCTTGGCTCGGTTGGTGGGGCCCTGTGGCCAGTGAGAGAGAGGAGGGGAAGAGTGGGGCGATCGCCCTGGATCTAAGGGATTCAGATCCCGGGGACAGGGGATTTCGGCCCATGGCCTATAGTGCGCTGGGGCGGCGGCTAAGAAAAAAAAACTTTCCTAATATCTAACTTTTTCCGAGACAGAAAATAAAAATGAATAAAAAGGAAATAAATCAAAATATTAATATAGGGTATTATATACCAAAAAATTCAGAAAAATATCCTCTACCCGAATAACATTTTTCCAAAGCAAAAATAAAAACTTTTAAAAAATATTTTTTCAGAAATTCCCAAATTTGCTTTATTTCTTTTTGCAATTATTTTTGCAAAAGAACTTCGGGTTTTCTTGGCTCAAATATTTCAGAAATTTGCCCGCACTTTGGAGGGTCATTTTCCTCCGTTCTCTCTCTTGCGTGCAAGAGAGTATTTGTCCGGGCATTACTCGTGCGAGGAAAAATGGAAATGCAAATCGAAAAGACGAAAGAAATTCACGTGCTAAATTTAATTCACTCAATATGCATAGATGCTTAGCTACAATGTAAAACATTCCCAATTAGGAAAATTGGAATGTTACACAGTTGTACGTTGCTTTGAGTTTACACTTTGGGTGGGGCTCGCAACTTAATACCGGAGAGATGTTCTCGATAGATATCTCAAGGTGGATGATTAGTAAGTAGATGCTGATGAATAAACAGTCTAATTGTCTTGGCGTACTGCCCATTACTATTGAACCTCTAATTATCAAGTAGCATAATTAGCATTGTGGTGCGATCATAATTCTGTCAATTGCCCAACTGTGATTTGTTTACCCAAGCATAGTTGTTTATCTTCTTTTGGGAGAGAGACATCACTAGTGAACATCATGTGACTCCGGTCCACATCACTATCATTGTTTATTCCTCCGTCATTTACCGCTTTCATTTACTTTTCTGTTGCAATCACTATTACTTTCCCGCTTGTGTTTTGATCCTTTGCAAACTACAAGGCCAGAGAGATTGACAACCTCTGTGTACTCGTTGGGAGCAAAGTTATTTGTTGTGTGTGCAGGTCCACATCTTGTGCTAACGCTAGGGTGGAAGACACCTACTTATTGAGCCTAGGAGTCATCCTGGTTCGATAAACCTTACAACCTCCGTGTAAGGGAAATCTGCTGCTGACTACATCTCCACCTTCCTCTTGGGGTAAACAACGGGGGGCAAGAAGTATATCCATCAATTCATCATTAAGCTATCATTTCATTTAATTGTCACAAGTATCCAGTTCTAGTTGTAGTAGATTGGGATACTGTCCGATCGTCCATTACCATGGACGCGGCTATTCAAATAGATATACTTCCCTATAGGGGTGCACCAACTTACCCAACACGCTCGATTATCTCTAGCTGGACACACTTTCCTCGGTCATGGCCGGCCTCGGCTGATCGACACGAGGTAGTCCTACCTACGCTCAACAGAGGGGCCAACACGCCAGTCTAAATCCTAAGTGCTTAAGGGTCTTGGGCACATCGCCCTTTGCACTCCTGCGTGTTATGAGGACGCCCGTGATGAGTCCTGGCTACCTCTTTATAGAAAGCAGGTGCTTACGTTGGCCACCCGGGTGCGTGCCACTCTCTCTGACATCTAAAGAGCTTTCGGGAGAATGTACGACGAAGAGTGCCCATACTTATTCCTTTCTGATGTTTAGTGTGATAAAGGCTAGAGACCTACCGAGATCACATATCCAAACCCATTAGTGTATTGGGAGCTGGCGGAAACAATCAGTGATCTTGTTGATCCTGTCGCCCCATCTTGGGACTTACGACAAGGGATACGAATGTTCGGTCGTGCCGCGTAATTAACTCACGGGTACCCTCCAGGTCAACCCGGCTCACAAGAGATTGTCAAGAACTCTGGTCCACCTCAACCGGCGTGGTACCGTCTGTCCCTTCAGTCCCACTATACCAGTAAAGGGGGCAACGGGTAAATGTGACAGTGTGTCCTTGTCCTCAAGGGGAAATCCGAGGAATAACCCTCGAAGGATTCCACTCAATGTAACCGTCATGGTAACCGGGGAGGAATCACCCTCGAGGGTCCACACTTGAGGTGTTGCACGACAGAGTCGTTATCGGGAGTGGTGAAGGGGAAATCACCCTCGTTAATCCACGACCTACTAGCTACACTGCACAGTTATCATCAGGAGTAAGGTAGGAGGTATCACCATTGGTACTCAATAGTAGCTCTATAGAGTCATACAACTAAGGGGGGTGCGGTTATGTATCCGTCTTGGTTCGTCGATCAGGTGGATCGAATCTTCCGATAATGTAGTGGGTTAACAAAGAAAAGAGGGAGGGTCATTGATGAATCACTAACCAATATGTACTATGCATAATGGATAACAGATAAAGTACAAAAGCAGGTTACGAAAGCAGCCTATGCATCAGATTAGGAGCTATCGACAACAGTAGCAAAATCTAATGCAAACATTTGAGAGAAGGAATGGGCGATATATGAATGTTCCATGGGGGGTTTTTCTTGCCTGTTTGTTGTGCAGACAAATACAGATCCTCTCCGGTGAAGTAGGCAATCACCGGATCAACATCGGTCTCGGGGTCTACTGAAAAATAAGTAATGAAGGGGGAAACAAGTAAATAATGGAGCAATCAAATGCAAAACAAATGCAATGATACGGGAGAATGTGTGGGTGACATGCTCTAATGCATTGCTAAACATTTCAAAAGAAGAGGGAAAGTATGTGGTAATATTTTCCGAGCTCCAAGTATTTTTTGGACACATGATCCTGCTGAAAAATGTCCATGTTCATTATGTGAGAGGGGTGTGACATGTGTGTGAATGGCGTATTCAGGTTTGTTATATTTTTTGATCATTTTTCATATATATATTATTATTATAGGTGTAATGCTTTATTTTATATTAATTTTTAAAGTTTTATCAACATTGAGGAATTTCTGGCATTATTATATTTAATTAATCTGAAATGACCAAGTCAATTTGATTGGTCAAAGTGAACAGCCTTGGGGTCCCATATGTCAGGGTTTTACTAAATTTCTAAAACAATTTATTTAATCTAATAAAAGGGGGATACCCATGTCATTTGCTAGTCTACCACTAGTAGGAAATAGACCTTACGTTTGGATCATTAGTCTAGGTTTGATTTCGGCCCGAGACTAATGTGACCATTAGTCCTGGTTCCAATGGCTAGGAGCGGCCAGTGGCACGGGCATCTTTAGTCCTAGTTCATTTTATACCTATAGTCTTGGTTTGTGATACAATCCAGAACTAAAGGTATGGTGGTAGGCTCGGGGTCACGCTGGGGCCCCACGAGCCCGTTTAGTCCCGGTTTATATCACAATGTGGGAATAGAGGTAGCCATTTAGTCCCTCTTGGTTATACAAACCAGGACTAAAGATGTCCCTATATAAGCCCTTCGTCCAGACCGAGCCCATTTCTTTGATTTCTCCATTCCCCTCTATGTTCTTCCCCTTAGCTCAAGCTCATCCTCCAGTTTTTGCCAAGATTTGTCAAGATTTGAGGCACCCCATCTCTCCAAGTGTTCACAAAGGTTAGCAACTTTGTCCTTTCATCTCTCATTGGTAGATTAGCTCGTCCAATGCTCTATAAGTATAGTGATTTGTGGGTTTTTGTTTGGGGAGTAATTTTGTGGGACTTTATTTTATTTATACGCAATTTGAGCTCAAATCAACTTCTTAGTTTGCATCTGTGTATGTGTGGTTTACTTAGTGCCTTCCCGTCCCCATCCTAACCACCATCGATCGCCCGCACCGTCCCGTCGTCGGCACCACCTTGGTGTTCCTCTTGTTCTTATCCTTTTTATACAAAAAATAATAATATTATTTGTATGATTTATATAGTTTTCTTACTTTTATGATTGTTTGTTATACACAGTGCCATGGTCTTGATATCCGTCCCCGTCGGCCCTCGCCCGGTTTGTGATTCACATGTGGTATATTCTCTTTTATAAATATTTGTTGCATTTCGCGTTTATGGAAATTATGGCCATCAAGTTGACATAGATATTTTTATCTAGGAGGTATGTGAACCGAAAATTGCAACCGACCCTCTTGTCGAGAAGTTAAACGAGTTGAAAAAGAAAACGAGTATTTCAAAGAAAAATTGAAAAGAATTGAAGAAGAGAAGATGAAATTGGAGTTGTATGTCGCCGATGTCATCGATGATGACAAGATCAAGATGGATGCAATGCGCTTGATGATTAGAAAGATAAGAAAATATGGCGTTAATAAAGAGGATTGTATCACTATGCTGTTGGATCAATTGTTACCTTAGTTGCGATCTTGATCGGATTTGTTGTTGCATTTAAATGCTTTAGCTAGGTACTCTTGTATGTTGTTTTATGATAATAAGTGTGTATGAACTTTATGTATGAACTTGCATTAATTTTGTCTTTTCGGTCTTGTGTAATGAAGATGAACCGGCAATGGATGTAGGATGATCGATGTTCTCCACAATTCATGATGGCGTGCAGAGTTTTATGCATGCGGCTGAGGCAAACCAGCGGGATGGTTTTATGTGTTGTCCATGTGTTGTCTATAAGAATGATAGCACTTACTCTAAGTCAAGATTCATTCATGTCCACCTATTTACGTCTGGTTTCATGCCGTACTATAACTGTTGGACCAAGCATGGAGAAAGAGGGGTTCTAATGGAAGATAATGAAGAAGAAGACGATGATGATAGCTATCCCGTGTTCCCTGAATACGATGGTACTACAATGGGGGAAGAAGCTAAAGAAGAGGCACCAGATGAGCCTGCTGATGATCTTGGTCGGGCCATTGCTGATGCAGAGAGAAACCGCGCAAGTGAAAGGAGAAGTTGATGTTGCAACGCATGTTAGAGGATCACAAGAAATTATTGTACCCAAATTGCAAAGATGACAAGAAGTTGGGTACGACACTAGAATTGCTACAATGGAAGGTAGAGAATGGTGTATCTGACAAGGGATTTGACAAGTTGCTGAAAATGTTAATGAAGAGGCTTCCAAAGGACCACAAATTGCTCGACTGTATGTACGAAGCAAAGAAGGCTATTTGCCTTCTAGGATTAGGGGTGCAGAAGATACATGCATGCCCTAATGACTGCATCCTCTGCTGCAGTGAGGAGTATGAGAATTTGAGTGCATGTCCGGTACGCAGTTCGTTGTGCTATAAGATCAGCCGCGATGACCCTGGTGACGATGTTGAGGGCCAGCGCCCCAAGAAGAGGATTCCTGCCAAGGTGATGTGGTATGCTCCTATAATACCACGGTTGAAATGTTGTTCCAAAACAAAGAGCATGCCAAGTTGATGCGACGACACAAAGAAGACCATAAGAAAGATGGGAAGTTGAGAGTACCGTTGATGGGTCATAGTGGAGGAAAATTGAGGGAAAATGGGGGGACTTTGCAGATGACGCAAGGAACGTATGGTTTGGTTTAAATGCAGATGTCATTAATCCTTTTGGGGAGCAGAGCAGCAATCATAGCACATGGCATGTGAGTCTATGCAGCTATAACCTTCCTCCTTGGTTGTGCATGAAGCGGAAATTCATTATGATGCTATGCTCATCCAAGGCCCCAAGCAACCCAACAACGACATTGATGTGTACCTAAGGCCATTAGATGAAGAACTTTTATAGATGTGGGATAAAAAAAGGTGTACACGTGTGCGATGAGCACAAATAGTTGGAATTTTACCTACGAGCGTTGCTGCTTGTAACCATCAACGATTAGCCTGCTCTTAGTAACCTTTCAGGGCAGACAAACAAGGGATACCACAAATCCGCGCACTGTTTAGATGATACCGAAAGTATATATTTGGATAAATGTAAAAAGAATGTGTACGTGGGGACATCGTCGATTTCTTTCGATCAAGCATGTCTTAAGAAAAGAAGGCAAGCATTTCAAAGGTGAGGCACATCACCAGAAGAAGCCTGACCACCATACTGGTGATCATATACTTCATATGGTCAAGGATTTAATAGTAATATCTGGAAAGTGAAAGGAGCGATATGGTTGACTAGAGGGGGGTGAATAGGCAACTAACAATTTTTAATAAATTAAGTTTAGCAACAAATAGGTTGTCTAGATATGCAACTAAGTGAGAAACCTATATGATGCTAACAACAACAATAGTAAGCAAGAATTAAATACAAGTGAAGGTAAGAAATAACCAGAAGCGGAACCGATGAAGACGAGGATGTGTTTTCGAAGTTCCTTCCCTTTGAGAGGAAGTACGTCTCTATTGGAGCGGTGTGGAGGCACAATGCTCCCCAAGATGCCAATAAGGCCACCATTTTCTCCTCACATTCGCACACGATGCGAGGTGTCGTGATTCCACTAAGTGGTGCCCTTGAAGGTGACGACCAAACCTTTAAAACAAGGTTGGGGCAATCTCCACAACTTAAATGGAGGCTCCCAACAAGACCACGAAGCTTCACCACAATGGAATATGGCTTCGAGGTGACCTCAGCCGTCTAGGGTGCTCAAACACCCAAGAGTAACAAGATTCGTGATGGAGTAGTGGGGGGAATCAAATTTCTCTTGGTGGAAGTGTAGATCAAGGCCCTCTCAACCAAACCCTAGAATGCCAACAAGTTCTGTTGGCTAGGGAGAGAGATTAGGCAAAAATGGAGCTTGGAGCAACAATGGATCTTGGAGACAAAAAGGTGAAGTTGTCACGGAAGAAGAACCTCTTATATAGTGGGGGAAATAATCTGCTTGTCACCCACCGCCTTAGCTTGATCGAGAGCGGTACTACCGCTCCTGGGAGCGGTACTACCGATGATAAGAGGTAGTACGCTCAGATTGAGAGGTACTACCGCTTAGGTAGAGGGAGGCCGAATAGAGAGGGGACATGGCCGATAGTACCGCCAGGAGCGGTAGTAACAAGTGGTAGTACCGCCCTACCACCTCCCATCACTACCGCAAAGTCCGACCAAGAAAGGTGTCACACTTATGAGCAGCGGTATAGGCCAGCGGTACCACGAGGAGCACTACCGCCTGCCCGGGCGGCACTACCGATGATAAGAGGTAGTACCGCTCCAGAGGGCGGTACTACCGCTTGGAACTTTTAGGGCAGAGATTTTGGAAGAGAGAAAGCTTCATTGAAGCGAAAAAAGGGTGAGAGGAAAGTGTACGTGATGATTCCACCTAGAATTTTCCGAAGCGGATCTCATCTTAATAGTACAACTTTTTCTACGACTCAAGTCCACCGATAATGAAACGTAAGAGAGAAACCATCTTCATAGCAATACACCGAAGGGCATGAATAGTCTTTGTGAAAATAGAGGAAGTACCTGAAAGGCTTATCGAACACGATTAGTCCACAAATGTATTGTCATCAATCACCAAAACTACTGGGGAAGAAATATGCCCTTACAATCTCCCCCTTTTTAGTGGATTGATGACTACACGGGATTTGCATGGAGGATAAAAATGAGATAGAATGCAACCCCACTCTCTACAAAATATAGACAGGCTCCCCCGAAGTGTGTGCATTATTTAAGTGTGATTTTGGGATGCAAAGTGCACATACTAGGATCAACACTCACCCTACATTTTTTAGACACACACTACTTGCACAAAGGGAACAACTGAGAGCAATATAACTGCAAGAAGTGAAGTGAGCATGATCATTAGGGCACAATATAAGCATCTCACGAAATTAAAGACATATGATAAAATTACGGTAGCATATGTATCACATCATATGACATAGTCTCACATGAGTCTCACATACTTAAAACGCAAAGAAGCATAAGGTACACACCACACAACATAGTCTTTAAGCAAAGCAAATGATAAAAGAGTTCACGAGTGAAAAGATGGGCCACGAAATAACACCGTGACTTGCAAATCCAAACATTCTCCCCCTTTGGCAGCAAGATGCCAAAAAGCATAGAGAAAACAACAAGGATCCAGGAGGGGTGATAATGCTAACACATCAATATTCGCCAGACTCAGAGCTGTGGTGAACGGTGCCACGAGGAGCAGGTGAGCCAGGCAACTGAACATCGGAATCCCATGGGGAGTGGCAAGCAATACAGGTGTCCTCATGAGTGAGTCTGTCCCCAGAATCTCTCTCAATAGTTAAGCCAACGTGCCTTCGAGGAGCCTTGTGACGACTGATAGCCATGTTTTCTGCCGCGTGAGCCCTGTACTAACTCTTGGCCTATAGACAAAATAGCTTCTCCATCTTCTCCTTGATCTTCTTAGCCCAAGAAAGTTCTCCAGTGGGGGTCATAGGAGGGGAAGTAGTGTCCTCATCAGCCACAAAACTCCTCATCAACCTCTTCATCAGCAGAATCCTCATCCATGTCTTCAGGCACATCATGTTCAAGGGCAGTGTGAGTAGTCCACTTGTCCTTCTGCTGAAGTTGCACAACCTTGTGGGATGCCAGTTCCCCAGCTTCAAACAACTCACCAGGAAAGGTGTTTGCCCATTTCTTCTCAATCAGAAGCATTAGAAAGGGGCCATACATGGGACACTTACGCTCGGACCACCTAACATGAGAAACATCCAGAGGCTCCACCTGAACCTTGAATTTATGAAACTCGCAGTATAGAAGCATGTCTACCAGGTAAGAGTGGACCTAATCCAGATTGCTAACACTGGGGAACAAGGTGTGGCGGAAGATTCAATGCATGATATCAAGGAATAGTTCCAGCACCCAAGTGGACTTGCCCGTAGTAGAGGAGATCTTCTTAGTGTTGTACCTGTACATGGCTTTCTTGTGAGTATCAGCAAAATCAAGGTGTGGACGGTAACCCAGAGGGTTCTCCAGTCCCTTATCCTCAATGTTAAGCAGATGCATAAAAGAATTCTAGGGACAAGAAACTAACCTGCCATTGGTCATCCATGATAGAGTCCTCGCATCATTAGTTCCCAGGTGAACCGTGGCAAAGAACACAACAATAATCTCGGCATCAAAATCTTTGTTGATCTCATAATGTCGAGAATGCCCAGCTTGTCATAGAGGGAGAGAGCAGTCCCGAAGTACCTTGCATTGCACTACAAGTATTCAACATCAACATATTTGACATGAGGAAAAACAAGTTCTCCCTTGGCTTCAGAATATCATTATAGATGGACAGTTGCTTCCGGTTCCATAAGGGACGGTTGCACATCGATGGCTCCTCGGGTTCCACATAGGGATCTATCTTGCGGGACATCCAAAAGTCCTTAGCCTTCACAGCTACTATGGATTGGGACTTCGAGGGCCTGATAGGAGGGCACTTCCCCTTGGATTTGGATGCAAACTGACTGACCTTCTCGGCGGAACATGCTCCTATGGTTGACTTGAGCTATCAGCGTGAGATGAACGGTACCTCTTCGTGGTGCCACAGATGAAATTCATCATACGCTCCTGAGGAGCAGAACTGCCAGCTCCTAAGATCCAAAAACACAACCAGAAGAAAGCACGAGAGAAAAACAATGAGTGCGAGGTAGCAAGACACCAAGATGGGCGAGAAAAAGGTGATGAATAAGGAGAAATCGTCGAAAGGCCAGCCCAGAGCGGTAGTACCGCCGCCAGGGGTGGTACTACCTCTAATGAGCGGTAGTACCACCTAGATGAGTGATTGTACCGCTCAAGGCAGAGACCGTGGGGTGAAAACCACCACCGGTCAGATCCGGTACTAGCGGGGATGCCTTGACCACAAAATTCCTAAAAGAATATCATGTCTAAACTCTAGCCATCATCCACACCCTTCATGTGCCGCAAATCGGAACCGAAAATATGTAGATACATCTCATACTATCGAATACCTAGATTTGAAGAAGTGGATGAGGAGAAGAACGGGGAAAATACCAGTATCCATGGCAAGAGGAGGGGGTGGAGAATGATTCCACCGGTTGAAATCCCTTGAAGCCTTGAGATCGCCTAGAGAGAGACACCCACGAGGAGGACTATGGACGAATGGGTATGGGGAGACAAAACTGCCCCTGCCCGGCCCCATAACCCCCTCGCAAAGGAGTCTAAGCGATAGTACCGCTCACGGGCGGTAGTACCACTGTGACAAGTGGTACTACCTCTTATCATCGGTAGTACCACCGTGGCAGCAGTAGTACCGCTCCAGATGAACAAAAAATGTGCAAAAAGAAAAAAACTTTGAACCACCACGAGGTAAAAGACATAAAGACATGTCATGGGAATGAGAACACTCCAAGTTGTGGAAAAATTATAAGTAGAGAGAGGAGACTTGGAGTGACACAAACAAAAATGGGATATTCTCGTGAGTCAAGTGCCATAAGGAGGAGTGTGGAGGTCGAAGCTACCTATGTTTGATTTAGTAGGTATAGCACCGCGAAGATTTTAACCTTGGGCCCAAGACCATAACTCGTTGTTGTATCACAAGTGTTGTCGATGATGACTAATGTGAACGACCGGATCGTTTTATGCATAATAGGGGGGAGAGTTCATTGAGAGAACAACACTCCCCCTAAATCCATGCCTACACCTAAACAAGATAAAATGATGAGAGTGGTGGGATGTGCCTAGTTTAATCCACATTGGTCAAATCAATGATATTTAGCTCATGCCTTAACTCACGAAATCTTGCTTCATTAAAAGGCTTCGTGAAAATATCTGCAAGCTAATCATTAGTGTTGAAGTAAATGAGGTCAATCTCCCCATGCTTGATATGCTCCCAGATGAAGTGGTGAGGAATACTGATGTGCTTCGTCTTGCAATGTTGAACAGGGTTATTGGAGATTGAGATAGCACTTATATTATCACAATAAAGAGGCACGTTGTCAAATTTTGACACCGTAATCCTTTAAAGTTTGCCTCATGCAAAGCAACTGAGCACAACAACTTGTAGTAGCTACATATTCAGCCTCGATGGACGACAGAGGAACACAATTTTGTTTCTTGGAAGACCAACTTACCACAGAGCGACCAAGGAATAGGCAACCTTCGGTAGTTGACTTCCTCTCCACACGTTCTCCCGCCCAATCCAAATCCGAATATCCTATGAGATCAAATGAAGCACCTTTGGGATACCGTAAGCCAAAGTTTGGGGTATGAGCCAAATATCGAAAGATTCGCTTGACCACCACATAGTGGCTTTCCTTAGGTGCAAATTGAAATCACGCACAAATTCCCACACTCAACCAAATATCAGGTCTATATGCACAAAGGTAAAGCAGACAGCCGATCATAGAGTGATATACTTTTTGATCCACAACTTTACCATTGAGATTGAGGTCAAGATGGCAGTTGAGAGGCATGGGACTGTTGGCCTTGGACGGTTTAAGATCATCCATCTTGAACCTTTTGAGCATGTATTGAGTATATTTTGCTTGATTGATGAAGGTTCCTTGACTTTGTTGCTTGACTTCGAATCCAAGGAAAAACTTCAACTCTCCCATCATAGACATCCCAAACTTTTTAGTCATTAGTGCGGTAAATTCTTCATTAAAAGCTTTGTTAGGAGAACCAAAGATAATATCATCAACATATAGTTGGAATATGAAAAAACTCCCCATGTTCTTCTTAGTAAAAAGAGTGGGGGTCAATTATCCCAACTTCAAATCCACGGTCATGTAACATCTCGGTAAGGTGCTCATACCACGCACGTGGGGCTTGTTTACGGCCATATAGTGCCTTATCGAGAACATAGCCATGATTAGGGAACTTGGGATGCTCGAAACCCGGGGGTTGCTTGACATAAACTAACTTCTTACGGGGACCATTAAGAAATGCACTCTTCACATCCATTTGGTATAATTTGAAGTTATGATGAGAAGCAAATGCAAGAAACATGCGAATAGATTCAAGGCGAGCAACAGGAGCAAAGGTTTCACTGTAGTCGATGCCCTCGACTTGGTAGTAGCCTCGTGCTACCAATCTTACCTTGTTACGAGTGACGACACCGTTCGCATCTTGCTTGTTATTAAAGATCCACTTTGTCCTAATGATATTGTGGTTCTACTTCGGTCTTGGCACCAATCGCCACACTTTGTTGCTCTCGAAGTTGTTGAGTTCTTCATACATGGCTTCAACCCAATCCATGTCTTCGAGTGTGTCTTATACCTTTAGCGGTTCAATGCAAGAAACAAATGCATGATGGGCACTAAAGTTTGTTAATTGACGATGAGTGCTTACCCCTCTCTTTAAGCTGTCGTAGACATTCTCAAGTGTATGAGAATTCTTTATGAGCTTTTCGGCATTCTTGGCAGCACATATTTGATAACCCACAAGTATAGGGGATCAATTGTAGCCTTTCTCGATAAGTAAGAGTGTCGAACCCAACGAGGAGCTAAAGGTAGGACAAATATTCCCTCAAGTTCTATCGACCACCAATACAACTCTACGCACACTTTATGTTTGCTTTACCTAGAACAAGTATGAACCTAGAAGTACTTTGTAGGAGTGATAGGATAGGCTTGCAAGAAAGTAAAGAACACGTAAATAAAACTAGGGGCTGGTTATATAAAGAAACAACTACGAGTGTGGAAAGGTGGTGGTAGGAGTTGCGGAATTGTCCCTAAGCAATTGACTACGTTACTAGATTGATAGCAAGTATCATGTGGGAGAGGCCTATGCTAGCATGCCATCCCTTACTTGGAATTCTATGCACTTATGATTGGAACTATTAGCAAGCGTCTGCAACTACTAACGTTCATTAAGGTAAAACCCAACCATAGCAATAAGTTATATTGGTCCCCCTTCAATCCCATATGCATCAATTTCTATGCTAGGTTTGAAGCTTCTGTCACTCTAGCCTGCCAATACATAGTCCTATCAACATACAACTAACCCTATGGTGTGATCCACGCGCGCGATCATATGATGGGCACCAAAGGATAGCAACATAACCACAAGCAAATTAAACCAATCATAGCAATTCATCAATCACCGATAGGACAACGATAATCTACTCAGACATCATAGGATAGCAACACATCATTGGATAATAATATGTATCATAAAGCACCATGTTAAAGTAGAGGGTATAGTGGTTTGCGGGAGAGTGAACCGCTGAATATAGATGGGGGAATATGATGGAGATGTTGGTGAAGATGACGGAGGTGTTGGTGTAGATCGCCGACAGAGAGGGGGAGAGAGCCCCCCTCCTTCTTCTTCTTCCTTGACCTCCTCCCTAGATGGGAGAAGGGTTTCCCCTCTGGTCCATGGTCTCCATGGCGGCGGAGGGGCGAGAGCCCCTCCGAGATTGGATCTCTCTTTGTGTGTCATTCTATTTCTGCGCTCCCAGATTCTGCGTGTCACCATTTCTTAAATTCCCGGAGATCTGTAACTCCGATTGGGCTGAAAATTTAACACGATTTTCTTCCGGATATTATCTTTCTTGCCGCGAAAGAAGGGATTCAACGGCCTTAAGGAGTGGCCACAAGCCTGACAGCCGCCACCGTACCTCCTAGTGGCGGCTACAGGGCTTGTGGGCCCTCCGTGCATCGCCTTGCGTTGATTCTTCTTCCCAAAAATCATAAATGTTCCAAAAAAATCCCCGTAAGTTTTTATTACGTTTGGACTTAGTTTGGTATGGATATTCTGTGAAACAAAAAACATGCAACAAACAGGAACTGGCACTGGGCATTGGATCAATATGGTAGTCCCAAAAATAGTATAAAAAGTTGCCAAGAGTATACGAAAGTTGTAGAATATTGGCATGAAACAATAAAAATTTATAGATACGACGGAGACGTATCAATCTTTCTTCAATATCCTTAGGGGTAAGCTGAGGAGCTTGTTTCAGACCTTTACCGCCTTTGCGAGTTTTCCCTTGACCTTGAGCTTGGTTTTGTTCTTGAGCTTCCTCTTGATCTTGAACTTGGTCTTGATCTTGAGCTTGCTCTTGATCTTGAGCATCTTCAGAGGACATCACTTGGAGTATTACCATCCTGAGGTTCATCTTGTCCTTGATCAAGATCACTGGGTTGAGGGCCTTCAGTTTGTTCTTCATAAGCAGGTGGGTCTTTCGTTGGTGATGGTTCCACATGAGTGGACCATTGTCCTTCTCCTTCAGCCACAAGGGGTTCCTCAATGGGCAGGAAGTGTCCCACACCCATTCTTCTTATGGCCTGGGGAGGAATTTCATCACTTACATCACAAAGAGCACTTTGCTCCACTTTGGGAGCCATTATTCTCTTCAAACTCCACGTTACACGTCTCCTCAATGAGTCCTGAGGAATTGTTAAGGACACGGTAAGCGCGAGAATTTGTAGCATAACCAACAAATATGCCTACTTGAGCTCTAGGATCAAACTGAGACAAGCGAGCACCTTTCTTAAGAATGAAACACTTACAACCAACCACTTGGGAGGACTTGAGGTTGGTGTTGTTACCGGTAATAATTTCATATGGAGTCTTGTTGAAGCCTTTGCGAAGGTAGAGCCGACTGGATGCATGACATGCGGTGTTGATGGCTTCGGCCCAAATGTTATACAGAGAGTTAAACTCTGCCATTATGGTTCTTGCCGCCTCCATCAACATCTGGTTTTTCCTTTCCGCCACACACTTTGTTGAAGATTATAAGGTGCAGAGTATTGATGCTTGATTCCTTCATCACTCAGAAATTCATTTAAGGTGTAATTCTTGAACTCGATGCCATTGTCACTTCTATTCATCGATATCTTTGCATCATGTTGTTGTTGTGCTTCATTATCAAAGTCGATGACGGTTTGTTGAGTCTCTCTCTTTCTCTTGAAAAAGTATACCCAAGTATATCTTGAATAATCATCCATAGTCACCAAGCAATACATTCTTCCCCCAATACTATCGTAGGATGGAGGACCAAAGAGATCCATGTGAAGGAGCTCCAAGGTCCTTTTTGAGTAGATTGTAGTCGTGGGGCGGTGAGATGTATCATGAATCTTTCCTTCAATATAGGCACTACAGGCATGATCTCTGGCAAAACTCACATTTTTTATTCCAAGAACGTGATCCTCATTGAGGAGACTTTGAAAATATCTCATATTGACATGGGCTAGCCGGCGGTGCCAAAGCCATCCCACATGAACTTTAGCGATTAGGCAAGTCGCGGTCTTAATGGGTTGCTCCGAAAAGTTAACCACATAGAGACTATTCTCGACAAGGCCAATGCCAAAGAAGGTACTAAATCCCATAAGTGCAAGTTGATGAACGGAAAGTAAATTGTATGCGAGGGTCTCAACAAGCATAACCTTTTCAATGGTAAGTTCTGGAGAAATTACCACCTTGCCGAGACCCAATACCTTTGAAATTGTATCATCACCAAAGGAGACTTGGGTGGCAACGGATGGGTTGGGATGAACGTCCACCACCAATTCCTTGCTTTCGGTCATATGATTTTTTGCTCCACTATCAAGCAATCATGACACCCCACCGAAAGCAAACTCATGCATAAGATCAATGCTTGGGTTTAGGTACCCATTCTTCAATGGGTCCTTTCAGGTTAGTAACAAGGGTCTTAGGAACCCAAATAGACCATTCATGTACTCATCATGAGAACCAACAAACTTAGCAAAAACTTTCCCATCACTGGCATGACATAATACATAAGAGGGGTTAAAGTCGTCGGCTTTGTTGGGACTAGAGGTTTTGCCCTTATTGGCATTACCACCCTTAGTTTGGTCTTTTTTCTTCTCATGAGTACCCTCCCCAATTTTAACAAAGGTTTCCATAAGCTAGGGAGGTTGCTTGGTATTCCTCTTCTTGTTCTTCTTGGACTTGGGTGCAAACACAACTCCTTCCTTTGCAATCACTTCCTTTTGCATGCTCAAAAGGTCAGTAAGATTCTTTTCTCAAGCTGCTCTCTTAATTTGGATGCATGTCACAAGGCCTTTCTCAAGCTGCTCTCTTAATTTGGTGTTCTCTTCCACAAGATGCGCATGCTCACAACAAGGGTTAGTAGCATGGACATTAGAAATTAAAACAAATAAAGATAAAGTGGCTATTTCCTTAGTGAGTTTTACTTGGAATTGAGCTTGAGACTCTTTCAAAGAGGCATGGACACTCTTCAAGGCCTTGTGAGACTTGTAAAGTGTTGCAAGCTCTTCATTGAGTCTAACATGGTCAAGCCCAATTGCAACCTTTTCGGATTGGAGCACACGAGTAAGAACAAGAGCATGATCAAGATCTTTCTTTAATTTAGCAAGGTTATCGTTGTGTGACTCCTCAAGAGTTAAACGAAGTCCTTGCTCTTCTTCAAGAGCAATAGAAAGTTCTGCAATCTCATTGGCATAGTCACGACTATGTCCTTGTAATGTGGAGATAGTTTCTTCATGAGATTCAATGAGGTCATTAGCCTCTCCTAGTTATTCCAAGAGAGCAAAAAAATTCTTCTTGGATTTACCCTTTAATTTTCGCATGAATTTATCAAAGGAGTTTTCCTCTACCTCTACCTCTTCCTTTTCATCACCACTAACGGAGGTAGTGGAAATGGTAGCATTGAGGTTGGATGTTTTAATGTTGGATTTTACCTGGTGGGATGCCTTGGCCATAAGGCACTTTGCAGTGGGGTTCTCGTTGGGGCGTTGAAGAGGGACACCTTGCTTGTAGAAGAGGATGCAATGGCTACGATGTACATCCCCATCACTTCACCACTTGCATCATCGTCCTCATTCTCATTGGAGAGGTACTCCTCTTGAGCCACCAACACCTTTTGGGGCTTGTTATTGAACAAGTTGTTCTTGTTGGGGAAGGGCTTGGCCTTGTATTTCCTAATAAGTTTGCCACGAGTGTCCTCCCTCTTCCCATAAGGACAATCAGCCACAAAGTGACTCACATTGCCAAAATTGTAGAAAGTCCCCACACGTTGCTTGCCTTTGGGCCCATTTAAGTTGTTCGTGGAGAAATTGGGCCTTTAGTTTCTCTTGTTGCCTCAAAACTGTCTTGACGCAAGAGCCGTATGCTCGTGGTAAGCATACTTGGTGTGTTCGGGGCACAATTCTTCTTCTTCTCCCCCCTCTTCCTCCAATACAACCTAGGCCTTAAAAGACAAGTTGGGAGAGTCTTTTCTTGACCGTTGAACACGAGATAGAGCATTGTGAGTGGTCTTGTTCAATATGTTCGTGGCAATAAACTCATCCAACACATCACTTGAGGACATGGAGTGAAAGTCTGGCCTCTGACGGATGACTGAGGAGATGGACTTGTTGAAGGGCATAATAGCCTTGAGAAAATTACGCTTGATCAAATTTTCATCCACATCCTTGCTTCCATGATCTTCAAGAGCAACAACAAGAGTGTCACCCTTCGGTAGAGCTCACGAGGATCTTCATCCGTAATCATAACAAATTCGTCGGCCTCATCCAGTATTACTTCATAATTTCACAGTTGAATGCTAGTGCTTCCCTTGTACATGGGAATGATATGCTCCCAACAATCTTTGGCACGAGTGAAGGGACGCGAACGAGCAAGATCTTCAATAGGAACAACCGCTTGAAGGATGAACAAGGCTGGATGGTTGAGATGATTGTCAACCTCTTCTCTTGGAGTGAGGTTTCTTGGATCATGAGGGGTTGTAGCCTTGCTCAATGATTCTCCAGAGTTGTTTCGATATGTGATTCAAATGAGCCTTTATACGAAAAACCCAGTTAGTAAAATCATTCTTAACAAGCTTAGGTGGAGGACCGAGGTTAATAATATGCGGTGGGTGAACAGGTCCTCCATAGACCATGGGAGGCGGAACCGGGAAAAAGGTATATTCCCCACTCGTTCCTTGAGGAAATTTATCTCTTTCACTACTTGCATTTTCCTTTTCGGAATTGGTCCGCATATCCGAAGTTGTGGGATTGTCCACATGCAACGGGTCGGTAGGCGATTTGTAATTATCAAGGAAATATTTAAGCATGTTCTCGACCTCAATAGTCACCTAGGATCTCAATGTGGACATGGCCTCATTTAGGTCCTCTCGGGAGATCGAGTTTGCAACAGCTGCCTCCGGTAACCCCCTCACACTCACCTCACCGTCAACCATACTCTTTGGGTGGTGAAACCCTTAATAAGGAGAGGTGGCTCTGATACAAATTGAAAGGATCGATATGGTTGACTAGGGGGGTGAATAGGTAACTAATTTTTTTTTATATTTTCTTTTAATGTAATAAGTTTGGCAACAAATAGGTTGTCTAGATATGCAAGTAAGCAAGAAAACTATATGATGCTAACAAGAAAAATAGTAAGCAAGAAGTAAATACAAGTAAAGGTAAGAAATAACCACAAGTGGAACCGATGAAGACGAGGATGTGTTTCCGAAGTTCCTTCCCTTTGAGAGGAAGTACGTCTCTACTCGAGCGGTGTGGAGGCACAATGCTCCCCAATATGCCACTAAAGCCATTGTATTCTCCTCATGCCCTCCGAGGTGCCGTGATTCCACTAAGTTGTGCCCTTGAAGGCGGCGGCCGAACCTTTACAAACAAGGTTGGGGAAATCTCCACAACTTAGTTGGAGGCTCCTAACAAGACCACGAAGCTTCACCATAATGGAATATGGCTTCGAGGTGACCTCAAGCGTCTAGGGTGCTCAAACACCCAAGATTAACAAGATCCGCGAGGGATTAGTGGGGGGAATCAAATTTCTCTTGGTGGAAGTGTAGATCAAGGACCTCTCAACCAAATAGTAGAATATCAACAAGTTTTGTTGGCTAGGGAGATCAGGGAAAAATGGAGATTGGAGCAACAATGGAACTTGGAGACGGAAAGGTGAATTTTGAGGGAAGAAGAACCCCTTTATATAGTGGGGGAAATAATCTGCCCGTTGCCCACCACCTCAGCTTGATCCAGAGCGATACTAGTGCTCCTGGGAGCAATAGTATCGATGATAAGAGGTACTACCGCTCAGGTAGAGGGAGGCCGAACAGAGAGGGGGCATGGACGATAGTACCGCCAGGAGGGTAGTAACAAGCAGTATTACCGCCCTATGAGCGGTACTACCGCCCATCACAATCGCAAAGTCCGACTAAGAAAGGTGTCACACTTATGAGTAGCGGTGCAGGACAGCAGTACAAGCACGAGCACTACCGCCGGCCCGGGCGGTAGTACCGGTCGAGGGGGCGGTACTACTACTTGGAACATTCAAGGAAAAAAATTGGCAGAGAGAAATCTCCATTGAAGAGAAAAAGAGGGTGAGAGGAAAGTGTACGTGATGATTCTGCCCAAACTTTTCCGAAGCGGATCCCCTCTTAATAGTACGGCTTTTCCTACGACTCAAGTCCACCAACAATGAAACATAAGAGAGAAAATCGTCTTCATATCAATAAACCCTGGGGCATGAACCGTCTTTCTGCAAACACAGGAATTACCTAAAAGGCTTATGGCACAATATTAGGATGCAAATGTATTGTACACAATCACCAAAACTACTGGGGAAGAAATATTCCTTTACAAAAAGGGTCTTGGCGGAAATCTATTCCGAATGACGCCGACGGACACACACCCATGTGGAAGAAAAATCTATATCTTGGGACCTACCTTATTGGACAGACCTAGAGGTATGCTCTGCAATCGATGTGATGCGCATGACGAAGAATGTTTGCATGAACCTTCTAGGCTTCTTGTGTGTGTATGGAAAGACAAAAGATACACCAGAGGCATGGGAGGACTAGCAATGTATGCACGAAAAAGACGGGACACATCCAAAGTAGTATGAAGGTCCTGCCAGCTACGCTCTTACCAAAGTAGAGAAGGAAATCTTCTTTGAATGCCTGCTCAGTATGAAGGTCTCGTCTGGCTACTTGTCAAATATAAAGGGAATAATAAATATGGCAGAGAAAAAAAATTCCAGAACCAAAAGTCTCATGAGTACCACGTGATTATGACGCAATTGCTTTCGGTTGCATTGAGGGGGCTTCTACCGGAAAACGCCCGATCAGCCATTGTGAAGCTATGTGCATTCCTCAATGCAATCTCTCAGAAGGTAATCGATCCATAAATCCTACCAAGGTTATAGAATGATTTGGTGCAATGTCTTGTCAGTTTCGAGTTGGTGTTCCCACCATCTATCTTCAATATCTTGACACACGTCCTAGTTCACCTAGTCGAAGAGATTGCCATTCTGGGCCCTGTATTTCTACACAATATGTTCCCCTTTGAGAGGTTCATGGAAGTCTTAAAGAAATATGCTCATAACCGTGCTAGGCCAGAAGGAGGTATCTCCAAGGGCCATGAAACAGAGGAGGTCATTGAGTTTTGTGTTGACTTTATTCCTAATCTTAAGCCGATTGGTGTTCCTGAATCGTGGTATGAAGGCAGACTCGGTGGAAAAGGCACACTAGGGAAGGATTCAATAACATGTAGGTATGGTCATTCTTGGGCGCCAGCACACTACACAGTTCTACAAAATTCCACCATGGTGGATCCTATATCGAGGAACACATGGATATTGTACGCTCTAAGAACCCGGAGCAGTCTGAGCCTTGGATCGAACATACACACATGGCGTCATTCGGCGGTTGGTTGCAAATACGTCTCATGCATGATAGTGCTGTTGGAGATGACATGTATTTGCTGGCAAAGTCACCATCTTCGACTATATTGACTTTCAAAGGGTAAGAGATAAATGACAATACATTTTACACGATCGCCCAAGATAAAAAGAGCACCAACCAAAATAGTGGTGTCCGCTTTGATGCAGCAAATACCAATAGGCCAAAGGACACATATTATGGTTACATAGAGGAGATATGGGAACTTGACTATGGAAAAAATTTGAAGGTCCCTTTGGTTTAATGCAAATGGGTCAATCTGAAAGGAGGCGGGCTAAAGGAAGACCCACGATATGGAATGACAACACTGGATCTCAACAATCTTTGGTACACAAATGAACCATTCGTCCTAGCCAATGATGTGGCGCAGGTTTTCCATGTGAAGAACATTTCCACCAAGACGAGAAAAAGAAAATATAAGGAAGTGAATACATCATACGATGAGCCAAAGCGACACATAGTTCTTTCAGGTAAAAGAAACATCATTGCAGTGGAGGACGAGATAGACATGTCACAACATTATGAAAAGTTTCATGAAATTCCTTCCTTCAGAGTGAAGACTGTCCCAAGCATCCTGTTAAATGATGAAGATTGTCCATGGTTATGGTGCAAAGGGACACACGCGAAGAAAAGTATTTATATCCCAAGATCCCACTCTTGGATGTGACCGGATTCACCGTCATCACTTTCTTCTGTAGTGAGTTTCCGGGCTTATCTGGAATGTCCCATTTCGGACAAACCAGAGGGAATCTTTGTGTAAGAGTTAGGGTATATATATGTTTGTGTGTTGGCATTTGAAACGCCAAGAAACATTATGTAGGAGTTAATCAACGCAATTTTGTGCAACCAATTGTTTTTCATGCTTTTAATAATTTGTTTGAGCTAACTGACCCTAAAATTGACAAGCACTACAAATGAACTCTGGAAAGGCTTAAACTTGGCAAGGTATCATCATTTCACCCACATAACATGTGCTAAAAAGTTAAGAGGGTTACGACAAAAACTGGATGCACTTGGTGTACAAACCAGACAATCTCTTTCGAAGTGTGAGGGTTTCGGACTAATACTCATCTCTTACAAAGGCATTTCATTTTTTGAAACTTATTTCAAGTCCAGACTTTTTGTGCATCCAATATGCACCATTCAAATCCAGGCCATCAATTTTCAACCCTTTCTCACTTCATTTGCTATATTTCATGCATTTAATGATTTTTTTGAGCCAAATGACCCTGAAATTGAAAAGCACTACCAATGAACTCTGAAAAGGCTGAAACTTGGCATGGTATCATCATTTCACCCACATAGCATGTACTAAAAAGTTGAAAGGTTTACAACAAAAAGTGGATGCACTTCGTGTACAATCTGGACAATCTCTTTCGAAGTATGAGGGTTTCAGACCTCATCTCTTACAAATGCATTTCATTTTTTAAACTTATGCAGCTCCACACTTTTTGTACATTCAATATGCACCATTCAAGGCCACGTCATCAATTTTCAACCCTTCCTCACTCTATTTGCTATTTTTCATGCATTTAGTGGTTTTTTGAGCCAAATGACACTGAATTTGAAAAGCACTACAAATGAACTCTGAAAAGGCTGAATCTTGGCATGGTATCATCATTTCACCCACATAGCATGTAGTAAAAACTTGAGAGGGTTACGACAGAAACTGGATGCACTTCGTGTACAAACTGGACAATCTCTTTTGAAGTATGAGGGTTTCAGACGAATACTCATCTCTTACAAATGCATTTCATTTTTTGAAACTTATTTCAGCTCCACACTTTTTGTGCATTCAATATGCACCATTCAAAGCAACGTCGTCAATTTGCTATTTTTCATGCATTTAATGATTTTTGAGCTATATTACTAAAATACCTAAACAAGATTTATTTTTGATTAAAACGCCATTTAAAATAACCTAATAATTACAAAATTTAATATAATGATAAAACACACTACTATTAAAATCAAGAAAAAGAATCACTCAAAAATATATTTTAAAGTAAAGTTATTCACAAACTAGTGATTCACACAAATTTCAAAAGAATTCAAACTTAAACAATGTAATTTGGAAAACTACTCGCACTAATAGAAAGTTTGTAATTTTCTTGACCTAAAGCAACAAGATTCATTCAAAAACTATAAATAGTCTAACAATTATTACAAATCTAAAAACAGAAAAAGTCATGTTTTGAAAAGGAAAATAAACCAAAGAAGAGAAAATAGAACTTTAATCCCCTTTGGGGCCACCAACCAGGACTAAAGGTCCCTTCCCGCGTGGAATTTGGGCCACCGAAAAGGAGACCTTTAGTCCCGGTTGGTGGCTCCAACCCAGACTAAAGGTGCCTGCCGGTGTGCCACGCGCCCCACCTTTAGTCCCGGCTGGTGGCTAGAGCCGGGACTAAAGGCCTTTCAGTGCCGGTTCGTGTCACCAACCGGGACTAAAGGTGCCTGACATATTTAACCGTTGCCTTCTTCCCTTCCCAATCAACCAACATTTCCACGAAGAAACAGAGCAGTGCTGCTGCCGCCCTCACTATCGCGACGCCGTTAGGCTGCCCATTTTTGCTAGCAACCCGCGCATGCCCTTCACGTCGTCATCCAGCTGGTCTGCTCCCAAGCGCTGCCCGAGGCCACGCCAGCGCCACCTCCACTCCTTCGCTGGCACCCGCCTCGATCCCCGGGCACTCAATCCTCCAAGCGCCGCCATGGCTCAAGCCCGCGCCGGCGCTGCTCCTCCCTGCCTCCGACGTCCTCTTGTGTCTCCAACACCGCTCCTCTGTCTCCGCCCCAACGATCCCTGCCGGTGAGCCTCTCCTCTTGAATTTCATTCATTTTTTGTATGTTAGGACAGATATTTGAGAAAGTGTTGTGCAATTTCTAAATCAATAGATATTTTAGAGATATACATGTCAAAATGTGCATTGTGCAATTGCATCGATATCGGCTGCCAAAAATTCGATCACAATTTAGAGCTATACATGTGTGAAGAATGTTATTTGTATTTAAAAGTGGTCACCGTGTACTTGAAAAAAACTCCATCGCATGTTTCAAAAAATCTTCATCACATATTTTAAAAAAATGTTAATTGCATATATATTCTTAAATGTGCATCACATAGTTGTAAAAAATGCTATGCATAAAAATGTCTATCATGTTTGTGTGACCACGTGCCGCTGCCCGCTGATACTTGTCATTATTTGAGGATGTTCTCGTTGATGCATATGATTGAAATCAGTTCTCAATGTTTATAATTTTATAAATATAAATAAAATGATAATCATCCTGATGCAAATCCCATGTTTATATGTTCTCGACATCGACGATGCCCGTCCCGCATCCTCGTCGACGACTCGGTGACGACAACCTGCTTGAGAGGCACCATGTCCGGGACTGGGCTCCGCCAGGCTGGCACTGGGAGGTGCTACCTTCTAGGGCACGCATCTCAGTGAGGAACCGTGCTCCATCATCGACCCGAACGTTCTTTGATGGCGGTCGCGTGGGCCAATTTTGATGCAGAGGCAGCCGACCCCCAAGAAGAAGGTATGTCGTCGTGTGAGGGAGGAGGACGAGCACGTCGGTCGCTACATGGAGGTGTTGGACATCAGTTTCTCTGATACCTGGCAGGTTCTTCACGGATCTCACCTGAGCTATGATCGTGTGATGGTTCCTTCTCTTTGGGTGTCCACCGCCCACGCCTTAGTACAAGGTAACTCTTTGCGTGATCAGTTTGATCAGAAGCCGTGGCTGAACTAGATTATTCGATAATATTCAATCTGTATTAGCTAGTGATGTTATATGATAATATTCGAGATGTATTAGTGATAATACTCGATATGTATTCGAGATTATATTTGATAGTATTCGATGATGCATTAAGTGGATTATTCGATGTATTAGTGATATTATATATATGATGATCTTGCTAGCTAAAGTGAATACTAAATTGTTTTATATTTCTTCTTGATTAGTTAAGGTATGGACGGTAGAGACAGAGACCATGATCAAGAGTGTGTCTTGTCCGACATGATACGCTCCGGAAACAAAGAAAATGAAGAACCACACGATGGCTCACAATATCTTAACCCATCCGTTGAGGAAATAGAAGAAGAACAACCAAGAGAGGAAGGGGTACCAGACAATGATGGCGAAGGGGAACTCGACACGTAATTTCAATCATTATCTCACTATGTCGGCCACTTTAGTTCATTTCCTCATATCAAGTAATCAATGACTCCTTTATTATTTTTCTTTGTCGGGCTGGGTTTGGACATGGTTCATCCAGGAGATTCCCAGTGAATGGAAAAAGGAACTGACGTGGAGACGGCCCATGGTAATTAAGTAGTACTAGCTACGTCCGCGCATATCTTTAGTTGTAGTTTCAATACCATTATCATACTTGATTATTATCTGACTGAATTCTGTTCTCGTAAAGTGGTGCATGCTGCACGAACATGAGACTAATATATGTGCATACTATGTTTGCAAGAGCACTCGCTTTATGACCGAATGATAGACATATAGAAGACATCGTTCGCTATGTAAACACTATTTACAATGTTTTTTATCATGGTATAATATATATACACAACTAATATATTCATATTGGTCTCCATCTTTAAAGATGTCGGAGATGAGGGAACAAATCCTAGCAAAGGACCGCATATGAGCACTTCAAGAGGAAATGGCGGGATTTTTACTTTAGTAGGTCATAACTTATGACGGATAATACCACTACACCTCTTGAATAAATCCTAGTGCATCTCTTGCTCTTAGATAGCTAGTTTTCTGAATTTTTACTGTAGCTCGTCAGGCTATTGTCGCCGTCAGGCTGCAGGTAGTTTAGCTCCTTCTTTCTCGGTTGTTTCAGTTAGTTAGCGATAGGATTAGTTGTCCTGGTCTTTGCCTAACAAACTAGGACAATTTCCAGTGGACACACGACTCACTCGTGGGATGGCGTGAGGATTACGGATCATGGAGGTCTACCTTTGCTTTGTAATTCAGAATAAGAGAGATGAAATAGAACAGAGAAAAGTTGCAGCTTCATGCAACACAAAAACCGACAGTCCACTGCTCTGTTAGTTCATCGCAATTGCAATCTTCGATCTTCAGTGATAACAATTGGCATCAGAGCCTGTTGAAATCGGGATGGCTGGGACGCCACAACCGGCGGCAGTCGCCGGATCGAGGTCGCCTGCAGGCGTCCCATGTCGCGTGCGCTCACCAAGCCGCGGACGGAGCAGGGCTCGGAGAGCTGGCGGCGGTGAAGTGGTGGTGCGCGAGATCATCATGAGGGAGACCGGCGGCGGCGGCGCCGTCTTGTTGCCTCTCCTCACAAAGACGAACTACACCGAGTGGGCCATCCTGATGCGCGTCAAGCTGCAAGGCACGGGACTCTGGGAGGCGATCAAGACCGGCGACGCTCCGGAGCGGCAGGAGAGACAGGCCCTAGGGGCCATCCTGAGGTCGGTGCCGCCTGAGATGGTCCAGATCCTGGCCGCCTGAGATGGTCCAGATCCTGGCCGCCAAGGATGACGCAAAGGTGGCCTGGGACACCATCAAGACGCTTCGCATCGGCGTGGATCACGTGCAAGAAGCACGTCGGCAGAAGCTGCGGAAGGACTTCGACGCGCTCGCTTTCAAGGAAGGAGAGAACGTCGAGGACTTCTCTCTCCGTGTCTCGAGCGTGGTCATAGAGCTGCAGTCCCTTGGGGACACCACCTCCGAGCTTGACAGCGTGCAGAAGATTCTGCGCATTGTGCCGCCTAGGTATTCCCGGATGGCATGCTCCATAGAGACGCTGCTGGATCTCAAGGAGCTCTCCATCGACGAACTGAGCGGACGTCTTGCAACGTCAGAAGGGCGTGGCGCGCTGGAGCAAGATGCGGGTGGGTGGCTTCTCCTCAAGGCGGAGGAGTGGCGCGCCCGTGACGGGAATCACCACGACGGCAGCGGATCATCCGGCGGCGGCGGGAAAGGCAAGAAACCACAAGGCCGTCCACAGAGCAGGGATGGCGGAGGCAAGACTGACAGCGACGGGAACCCACCGCGCCGCAAAGGCAAGTGTAACTACTGCGGCTACGAATGTCACTGGGCACGCGAATGCCGCAAGGCGAAGCGCGAGCGTGGCGACCAGGGGAAGCGGGAAGAGTCCAATCTCGTGCAGGCTACGTCCGATGAGACCGATGGCGATCCCGCCATGTTCATGATACAGGAGGTATCGCTGTCCACCGCAGGCGTGGGCGAGCACGTCTTCCTCAACAAAGAGAGAGCTGGCGCCATCCTCCGCCGCTCCTCTGACGCTGTCGACCTGGCCTGGTACCTGGACACGGGTGCGTCTAATCACATGACGGGCGACGAGGCATCCTTCGCCGAGCTGGACAAGGGAGTGGTTGGAACCGTGAAATTCGGTGACGGCTCCCTCGTGGAGATCCACAGCCGTGGAACCATTCTGTTCACCATCGGCGGAGAAGATCACCAGGCCCTGATGCAGGTTTACTGGATTCCCCGGCTGAAGACCAACATCGTCTCAATCGACCAACTGGACGAGATCGGATGCCCGACACATGTCAAGGACGGCTTCATGACCGTCCGTGATCACCAGCAATGCATCCTCGCCAGGGTGCCTCGTGCGCCCAACAGGCTCTACGTCGTGCACCTCCAACTCGTCAGGCCCATGTGCCTGACGGCGCACGCCATCGAGGACGCATGGCGTTGGCATGCTCGCAATGGCCATCAGCATTTCGATGGGCTTGCATGACTGGTGCGTCAGGGCATGGTGCACGGGCTGCCGCTGGTCGAGCATCATGAGCAGGTTTGCGACACCTGTCTTGTCGGAAAACAGCGTCTACTTCCATTCCCAAAGCAAGCGAGGTTTCGTGCCTCGGAGCCACTGGAGCTGGTTCACGGTGACCTGTGCGGACCGATCTCCCCGGCGACACCGAGTGGAAGAAGGTACTTCCTCCTCCTGGTGGACGATCACAACAGATACATGTGGCTATCCCTACGGCGCAGCAAAGACGAAGCTGCGGACTGTATCCGCACATTCCAGGCGAAGGTGGAGCGCGAGACAGGACGCAAGCTCTAGACGCTTCGGACAAATCGAGGAGGGGAATTCACTTCGAATGACCTCACGGCCTATCTCGCTGATCTCGGGGTCGAAAGACACCTCACCGCTCCCTACACGCCACAGCAGAACGACGTGGTGGAGCGGCGGAATCAGACAGTGGTGGGAACGTCGAGATGCATGATGAAGGCCATGGGTGTTCCTGCCCGGTTTTGGGGAAAAGCAGTGACCACCGTTGTATTTGTGCTCAACCGCGCATACACCAGGAGCATGCAGGGGAAGACCTCATTCGAAGCATGGCACAGGTGGAAGCCGAACGTCGACATCCTCCATGTGTTTGGTTGTGTTGCACACGCAAAGAGCACACGGCCTCATCTGAGCAAGCTTGAAGACTGCAACAAGCGTATGGTCTTCTTCGGCTATGAGGGTGGGAGTAAGGCCTACCGTATATATGATCCAGATGAAGAGAAGATCGTCGTGTCCCGTGATGTTGTGTTCGAAGAAGAAACGGCGTGGGACTGGGAGCAGACGCAGCCGGCGGCACAAGGTATGCGTTTCTCAATAGATCCCCTATCGGCTCTGTCCGACGGCTCACCAGTGGCGACGACGTCGACCTTAACAAGCACAGCCCTGGGTCGGTCGCTGATACGTCCATTTTGCATCATGCTTTCATGTTGATATTTATTGCTTCTTGGGCTGTTATATTACTTGTGGTACCATATTTATGCCTTGTCTCTCTTATTTTGCAAGGTTTATTTGAAGAGGGAGAATTCAGGCAGTTGAAATTCTGGACCGGAAAAGGAGCAAATCCTAGTCCGCTATTCTGCACATATCCAAATGCCCTGAAAATTTACGTGGATTTTTTCTGTAATATATTAAAAATACTGGGCGAAAGAACTATCGGAGGGGGGCCACCAGGGCCCCACAAGCTTGCCCACCGCCACCACCCCCTGGTGGCGCAGGGCAGGCTTCTGGTTGCCTGAAGGCCCACTAGCCCCCGTCTTTTGCTATATGAAGCGTCCTGGTCTGGAAAAAATCAATCGGGATCTTTTTTGTGGTTTCGCCGCCGCCACGAGGCGGAACTTGAGCAGATCCAATCTAGGGCTCCGGCAGGACGATCCTGCCGGGGAAACTTCCCTCCCGGAGGGGGAAATCGTCGCCATCGTCATCACCAGCACTCCTCTCGCCGGAGGGGAGGCATCTTCATCAGCACCATCTCCTCTCCAATCCCTAGTTCATCTCTTGTAACCAATCTTCGTCTCGCAACTCCGATTGGTACTTGTAAGGTTGCTAGTAGTGTTGATTACTCTTTGTAGTTGATGCTAGCTGGATTACTTGGTGGAAGAGTTTATGTTCAGATCCTTGATGCTATTCATTACACCTCTGGTCATGATTATGATTATGTCTTGTGAGTAGTTACTTTTGTTCCTGAGGACATGGGATAAGTCATGTTAATAATAGTCATGTGAATTTGATATTCGTTCGGTATTTTGATATGATGTATGTTGTTTTTCCTCTAGTGGTGTTATGTGAACGTCGACTACATAACACTTCACCATACTTGGGCCTAGAGGAAGGAATTGGGAAGTAGTAAGTAGATGATGGGTTGCTGGAGTGACAGAAGCTTAAACCCCAGTCTATGCGTTGCTTCGTGAGGGGCTGATTTGGATCCACTAGTTTAATGCTATGGTTAGACTTTGTCTTAATTCTTCTTTTGTAGTTGCGGATGCTTGCGAGATAGGTTAATCATAAGTGGTATGCTTGTCCAAGTAAGGGCAGTACCCAAGCGCCGGTCCACCCACATATCAAACTATCAAAGTAACGAACGCGAATCATATGAACATGATGAAACTAGCATGACAAAAACTCCCGTGTGTCCTCGGGAGCGTTTTTCCTCCTATAAGAGTTTGTTCAGGCTTGTCCCTTGCTACAAAAGGGATTGGGCCACTTGCTGCACCGTTGCTACTACTTGTTACTTTTTTCTCGCTACATTTCACCTCGCTACACAATCACTTGTTACCGCTACTTTCAGTGCTTGCAGTTATTACCTTGTTGAAATCCGTTTATCAGAGCCTTCTGCTCCTCGTTGGGTTCGACACTCTTACTTATCGAAAGGACTACAATTGATCCCCTATACTTGTGGGTCATCAAGACTCTTTTCTGGCGCCGTTGCCGGGAAGTGAAGCGCCTTTGGTAAGTGGAAATTGGTAAGGAAACATTTTTATACTGTGCTGAAATTTATTGTCACTTGTCACTATGGAAACTCTTCCTTTGAGGAGTTTGTTCGTGGTATCTTCACCACGAACGAAAGCACGAGGAGTTTCGCCTAAACCTGAGGTACCTACTGAAAATATCTTTTATGAAATTCCTTTGGGTATGCTTGAGAAACTGCTGGCTAATCCTTTTACAGGAGATGGAACTTCACATCCAGACTTTCATCTAATCTATGTAGATGAAGTTTGTGGTTTATTTAAGCTTGCAGGTTTGCCCGAGGATGAGGTAAAGAAGAAAGTCTTTCCTTTATCTTTGAAGGATAAGGCGTTGACATGGTATAGGTTATGTGATGATGCTGGATCATGGGGCTACAATCGGTTGAAATTGGAATTTCATCAAAAGTTCTATCCTATGCATTTAGTACATCATGATCGGAACTTTATTTATAACTTTTGGCCTCGTGACAGGGAAAGCATAGCTCAAGCTTGGGGGAGGCTCAAATCAATGCTATATTCATGCCCCAATCATGAGCTCTCGAGAGAAATCATCACTCAAAACTTTTATGCTCGGCTTTCTCATGAAGATCGTACCATGCTTGACACTTCTTGTGCCGGTTCTTTTACGAAGAAGGATATTGATCACAAGTGGAATTTATTGGATAGAATCAAACGCAACTCTGAAGATTGGGAGCTGGAGGAAGGTAAGGACTCAGGTATGAATTTCCAGTTTGATTGCGTTGAATCTTTTGTTGAGACAAACACTTCTAGAGATTTTAGCGCTAAGTATGGACTTGACTCTGAGATAGTAGCTTCTCTATGTGAATCTTTTGCTGCTCATGTTGATATTCCCAAAGAGAAGTGGTTTAAATATCATCCTCCTATAGAAAGAAACATAGCCAAAACCAATCTAGTTGAGGAGAAAATCATAGCTTTTAGTGATCCTGTTGTTCCTTGTGCTTACACTGAGAAACCACCATACCGTGCTAGGATGAAGGATTATTCTAAAGCTCCAACTGTGATACATAGGGGTTACATTAGACCACTTGCACCCCCTGAGGAGATTAGAGTTGAACCTAGTGTTGCTATTATCAAAGATCTCTTAGGCGAAGACATAGATGGGCATGTTATCAAATTCTGTGAGGACTCCGCTAGAATTGCTAAACCTCACGCGAAAGACAAGCACGGACCTGTAGTTGGCCTGCCCGCTGTTTCTGTTCAGATAGGATATCACTGTTACCATGGTTTATGTGATATGGGAGCTAGTGTTAGTGCGATACCCCGTTCTCTATATGATGAAATCAAAGATGAGATTGCACCTGATGAATTAGAACCCATTGATGTCACTATTACGCTAGCTAATAGAGACACTATCTGCCCTCTGGGAATTGTGAGAGACGTAGAAGTCCTGTGTGGTAAGACGAAGTATCCTACTGATTTCCTCATCCTTGGTACTGCACAAGATAGCTTTTGTCCCATCATATTTGGTAGACCCTTTCTCAACACTGTCAATGCTCACATTGATTGCATTAAGTAGACTGTCACAGTAAGTTTCGAGGGTGTGTCTCATGAATTTAACTTTTTCAAGTTTGGAAGACAACCCCATGAAAGAGAGTCGTCTGGTAGAGATGAAATCATTGCTCTTGCCTCTATTGCCGTACCTCCTACGGATCCTTTAGAGCAATATTTGCTTGAGCATGAAAATGATATGCACATGGAGGAGAGAGATGAGATAGATAGAATTGTCTTAGAACAACATCCTATTCTCAAGAATAATCTGCATGTTGAACTGCTTGGGGCTCCTCACCCACCAAAGGGTGATCCTATGTTCGAGCTTAAACAGTTGCTGGATACTCTTAAGTATGCCTATCTTGATGAGAAGGAGATATATCCTGTCATTATTAGTGCTCTCCTCTCAGGGCGCGAAGAGAAGAAGTTACTAAAAACTCTGAGGAAGCACCGCGCTGCTATTGGATATACTCTTGATGATCTTAAGGGTATTAGTCCTACTCTTTGTCAGCACAAGATTAAAACCGATCCTGACTTTAAACCAGTTGCTGATCATCAAAGGAGATGAAATCCTAAGATGAAAGAGGTCGTTAGAAAAGAAATATTAAAGCTTCTGGAAGCAGGAATCATTTATCCTGTTGCTCATAGTGATTGGGTAAGTCCTGTAGATTGCGTACCCAAGAAGGGAGGTATCACCGTCGTTCCTAATGATAAGGATGAATTAATCCCACAAAGGATTATTACCGGCTATAGAATGGTGATAGACTTCCGGAAACTGAACAAGGCAACCAGGAAAGATCATTATCCTTTGCCGTTTATCGACCAAATGCTAGAAAGGCTATCAAAGCACACACACTTCTGCTTTCTAGACGGTTATTCAGGTTTCTCGCAGATACCTGTTGCACAATATAATCAAGAGAAAACCACTTTCACCTGCCTTTTCGGTACCTTTGCCTATAGACGTATGCCTTTTGGCTTATGTAATGCACCTGCCACCTTCCAAAGATGTATGATGGCTATATTCTCTGACTTTTGTGAGAAGATTGTCGAGGTTTTCATGGATGACATCTCCGTTTGCAGGTCTTCCTTTGATGATTGCCTCAGCAACCTTGATCGAGTCTTACAGAGATGCGAAGAAACCAACCTCGTCTTGAATTGGGAGAAGTGCCACTTTATGGTTAATGAAGGTATCGTCTTAGGACACGAAATCTCTGAAAGAGGCATTGAAGTTGATAAGGCTAAGGTTGATGCAATTGAGAAAATGTCGTGTCCCACAGATATCAGAGGTATACGAAGTTTCCTAGGTCATGCTGGTTTCTGTAGAAGGTTTATTAAAGACTTCTCTAAGATTTCTAGGCCTCTTACCAACCTCTTGCAGAAGGATGTTCCTTTTGTTTTTGATGAGGATTGTGAGGAAGCTTTCGAAATACTTAAGAAGGCTTTGATAACCGCACCTATTGTTCAACCACGTGACTGGAACTTGCCCTTTGAAATCATGTGTGATGCTAGTGATTATGCTATTGGTGTTGTTCTAGGACAAAGAGTTGACAAGAAGTTGAATGACATTCACTACGCTAGTAAAACTCTAGACAGTGCTCAAAGAAACTATGCCACTACGGAGAAGGAATTTTTAGCAGTCGTGTTTGCATGTGAAAAGTTCAGATCTTACATAGTTGACTCCAAAGTCACTATTCACTCCGATCATGCTGCTATTAAGTACCTTATGCAGAAAAAGGACGCTAAGCCTAGGCTGATCAGATGGGTTCTCCTGCTACAGGAATTTGATTTGCACGTCGTTGACCGAAAAGGTGCTGATAACCCTGTAGCAGATAACTTGTCTAGGCTAGAGAATGTCCTTGATGACCCACTACCAATTGATGACAGCTTTCCTGATTAGCAATTAAATGTCATCGGCACTTCACTTAGTGCACCGTGGTATGCCGATTATGCAAACTATATCGTAGCCAAATACATACCACCCAGTTTCACCTATCAACAAAAGAAGAAATTCTTCTTTGATTTGAGACACTACTTTTGGGATGATCCTCACCTTTATAAGGAAGAAGTAGATGGTGTTATTACATGTTGTGTGCTTGAACATGAACAGGGACAGATCTTGCAGAAGTGTCATTCCGAAGCCTACGGAGGACACCATGCTGGAGATAGAACTGCCCATAAGGTATTGCAATCAGGTTTCTATTGGCCCACTCTCTTCAAGGATGCTCGTAAGTTTGTCTTGTCTTGTGACGAATGCCAAAGGATAGGGAACATCAGTAAGTGTCAAGAGATGCCTATGAACTATTCACTTGTCATTGAACCATTTGATGTCTGGGGCTTTGTTTACATGGGACCCTTCCCGAGTTCCAATGGGTACACTCACCTCATAGTTGTTGTGGATTATGTTACTAAGTGGGTAGAAGCTATCCCCACTAAAAATGCTGATCACCACACCTCTATTAAGATGCTTAAAGAAGTCATATTCCCAAGATTTGGAGTCCCTAGATACTTGATGACTGATGGCGGTTCACACTTCATTCTTGGTGTTTTCCGCAAGATGCTAGCTAAGTATGATGCCAACCATAGAGTTGCATCTCCTTATCATCCTCAGTCCAGTGGTCAAGTTGAGTTGAGTAATAGGGAGATCAAGTTGATCCTACAAAAGACTATCAATAGATCTCGAAAGAACTGGTCAAGCAAACTTGACGATGCACTATGGGCTTATAGGACTGCTTATAAGAATCCCATGGGCATGTCACCGTATAAAATGGTTTACGGTAAGGCCTGTCATTTACCTCTTGAGCTGGAACACAAAGCTTATTGGGCAATCAAAGAGCTCAACTTTGATTTCAAACTTGTCGATGAGAAGCGGTTGTCTGATATCAACTCATTAGATGAATGGAGAGCCCAGGCATATGAGAATGCCAGGTTGTTCAAGGAAAAGGTTAAGAGATGGCACGACAAACGAATACAGAAACGAGAGTTCAATGTAGGTGATTATGTCTTGCTATACAATTCTCGTTTGAGATTCTTTGTAGGCAAGCTTCTCTCTAAATGGGAAGGTCCCTATGTTGTCGAGGAAGTATATCGTTCCAGTGCCATCAAAACCAATAAGACGGAAGGAGAATTTCCTAGAGTGGTAGATGGGCAAAGAATCAAGCATTACATCTCTGGTACTCCCATAAATGTTGAGACCAATATCATCAATGTCATAACTCCAGATGAGTACATAAGGGATGTTTATCTGCCTGTTTCAGACCTTGAAAACGAAGATGTATTTGTTTCGGCAAGAAATTGGACTCCGATACTTTTCCAATAGGAAATTTCCTCAGTTTTGGAATTTTTTGAAAATAAGAAAAATAAAAAGCAGCCCGGAGAGCAAACGAGGAAGCCACAAGGGCCCACTCCGCCACCACCCCCCTGGTGGCGGTGGGCAAGCTTGTGGGCACCTCGTGTGCCTCCTGGACTCCGTTTTCTTGCGGAGGACTCCTTCTGGCCCAGAAAAAATCAATATATAGTCGCCCGAAGGTTTTGATCTCCGTATCACGTAGTCTTCCTCTATTTTCGTTTCGAGCTTATTTCTGCCGCAGATCTAGATCATCATGACTTCCCCAAACGCTCCTAAGGACAAGATCTTCGAGAAGGTCATCAATCCCTACCTCACGGAAGTGCTGAAACACCCTCAATCTATCAAGATGAGCGAGGGGATGTTGCACATCCGTGATATTGAGGGGCCTAAGAAGATCAGAAGCGTGGAGACGAGGCTCGAAGCAATGGAGCAACAAGTCTTCAAGCACCAAGGGATGGTTGAGCGTGGACTCAACGCCAACCATACGATGATCACGGAGTTCACTAGCAATCACAAGATGGATGCCATTGATATTGGGAAACACCTCTCCAGACTTTACGATAGGGTTGACCAACTTCAAGGCCAGATCTATGACCTGCAGAATCCAAATTGTGAGTATGAGTACAGATTTAAATCAATAAAGTTGGCTGCAGATTTGAGGATCCCGGCGACTCGTTCATCCTGCCATGATGGAGAACCTATGCCTTGGAAGACGGAGGATCAGACTACTCCAACAACACCACCATCACCACCAAAGGAAGACAACTAAGCATTGGTATGGGCAATCCCCTTGGCTTCTGCCAAGCTTGGGGAAGTTGCCCTGGTATCGTATCACCTTTATATCTTTTGCTTTTACCTTTGTTTTAGTTCCTTCCTTTTCAGTTTTTATTTCTTCTTTTAGAGGAATAAGTCTTTAGTTTTTAGTTTGAGTCTTTTTCTTTTTTCTCTCCCCCGATGTATTCGAGCTTACGAGCTATATAATAACGAGTGTCTTAGTCAAGGGCTTTGCTTTGTGCCATGATCAAAGAGTATGAAAAGAACGATAGCATGAAAGATCACGAGACGATCTTATGGAAAGTGATAACTTCACTTATGACAAGTATGATGATTGAAACTTGTTGAGAATAAATGAACATAGACCTCAGTCATTGTTGCAATTAATAAGAAGTATTAAGGAAAGAGAGGTTCACATATAAATATATCATCTTAGACACTTTTTACAATTGTGAGCACTCACTAAACTATTACATGCCTAGGAGTAGATGTTGGACAAGGAAGACAACATAATGAATTGTGTTTGCTTGGTTCCAAACAATGTTATATGATTAGAGATCCCTTAGCCCGCGCTCCGCCGATGTGGCTGCCGCTGCTTTGCCGCGCTGCTCTACTGCTCGCTGCTGCGCCGCAGCTTGCTTGCGACTCCTGCTCCTCCGCTTCTGCTCGCTTGCTGTTGCCATTGGCTGCCTTGTTGCTGCCTCCTACTGCCTCCAATGGCTACTACTGCCCGCTGCCGCGCTGCTGCCTTGCAGCACCTGCTGCCCGCTGTCGCTGCTTGCTCAGCCGCCGTGCACTTTCGTGCGTTCGTGCCTAGGCATTCATCGTCGGCTTCCTAGTGCCAACATGGCCGACCAATTTAGATCAAAGCTAGATTAGTTTTAGGGGTTAATTAGTGGTTAGATTAGCTCATGTACACATGACATATGGGTCCAGTTTAATTATATGGACCACCCCTTCTCCTTTTGACTAGTCAAATTTACTTGATCAACCCGCATTAAAACAAAACCAAAAATTCAGAAAAACATGAAAACATTGAAAATTCATATAAAATAATCTGTAACTCCGATGAAAATAATGTATACATGAAACTTGCTTAGAAAAATTTCATGAATCTGAATATGTTGTCCGTTCATCTGTCACATGCCTCTAACATGATGAACATGAACATTTAGCGTTAGGATCATTCGTGCGGTAATAGCCAAAAAGCCGGGAAAAATTTCCCGCTCTGTCTCTAACGTGTAGTACTGCATTAGCTCATCCCTAGCAGTGTATGTTGCCATGTCATGCATCATGATGCATTTGTCTGCTTTATATTTACTATTTCTTACCCCTTTTATCTCCGGTAGACATCGAGACTCACACTGTTGTCGGGTACGACTACAGCCGTGTCGATCAACCTTTTGCAGCAGAGCAACAAGTCAAGCAACCTTCCTTGATCATTTCGATATCGCACATTCTTTCTCCCTCATGCTTGCATTAGATTTTGCTATTATTCTTGATAGCTCCTATTCTGATGCATAGTCTGTTTGTGTTGAACTATTGTTGTACTTACTGTTATATTAAGGGCTTAGTATAGGATGATTAGTGATCCCTAGTGACCCCACTATGTCCTAGTTGCCACTGTTTCATCATCGAAGACTCGACGACTCGAAGACTCGATCATCTTGATCGATGAGCCAGACCTGTCACATCACCTCACACCCCGCAGTTGTAGACTGTGTAGAGCTACTATCGAGTACCGAGGGTGATAACTCGTAATGTAGTCATGATGTTAACTCTGTAACGTAGTTAACCGAAGGTGGATTACGGAGGGTGATTCCTCCTTCACCACTTCCGATAACGGCTTTGTCGTGCAACCCCTCGAGCGTGAACCATCGAGGGTGCTGTTGGAAATATGCCCTAGAGGCAATAGTAAATTAGTTATTATTATATTCCTTTGTTCATGATAATCGTTTATTATTCATACTATAATTGTATTGATTGGAAACACAAATACATGTGTGGATACATAGAGAAAGCACTGTCCCTAGTAAGCCTCTAGTTGACTAGCTCGTTGATCAAAGATGGTCAAGGTTTCCTGGCCATACACAAGTGTTGTCACTTGATAACGGGATCACATCATTAGGAGAATCATGTGATGGACAAGACCTGTCGTGGGTATAAGTCTGACAGTAGATGTATGGGGTACGAAAGGATGGGCAGAGCCTTAGCTACGGCGAGGATGTATGAGTTCAGGCCCCTCTACGGTGGAGGTAAAACCCTACGTCTCAGTGCTCTTGGGAGCTTAGTGTCGAGTGGATTATAGGATTACAACAAGTGCCAACCCTTGCACCAGTGGGGAAGGGCGGCTTATATAGAGTGCGCTGCCCTTCATAATGGCCCGGTGGACAAGGGTGGAATAGTGGCGAATAAATGCCTACGTTACAAGTAACGTAAGCCTTAAATGCTAATAATGGTGTATGAAAATGTATGACCGTTGCCCTCCGGGGAGGTTACGATGTACAGAGTGGATTCCAGTCGGTACATTAAATATGCTCCGAGTGCTCGTCACCGACTGGATGATGGGAAGTCCTTAGTTCAGTCGGAACTGTCTAAGGGCCTTGTCCTCTATGAAGGGTAGTCCTTGGGTAGGACCTATAGGGCAGGCCTATGACCCTACCCTGGGACTATAACCCCATCATTAGTCCCCGAATGGATCGGGGTTGGAACGATGAAGTGATGTCTGGAGTATGGAACCGACTCGTATGGAGGTGACTTTAGCGTTGTTTTCCTCGATCCATTTTATCCTTTCAACCAGTGATCCGAGTGAATATACCAGTGAAACGAACCATCAGGGACCGAGTGCTTCCGCGGAATCTTTCGACGTGACTGGTCAAACTGACAGCGCCGGATTTTCCGGGATCCTCAAATTTCGGTTGCCGCGCGATCAGCGGGGATGACGACATCGCCATCGAGTAGGTTTTGCCTCCTCGATTGCCGCACCTTTATCTTCTCCACTAACCTCGCAGCGGCCGGTTGGGGGGATAAGATCTCGGGTCCACCTGTTAGTGACCCAGTCGGAAGCTTATTTAAGCCTCCCCGGCGGGATTTCCTCTTGCCCTGCTCAACCTCCTCTCATTAATCCCGCTCCTCCCGCAGCTCTCTGCACGCCTCAAGCCTCGTCCTTCCCCTCCTCCTCTGCGGAACCGTTTCCTTCGCCATGATGAAGGGGCAGACCAGCAAACTCGAGTCACAGAAGAAGAAGAAGAAGAAGGGGGCGGTCCCTACTCAGCGGTGGCAGCGGGCGCTGCCGGCGGGTTGGATCCAGGGGGATTTCCTCCCCTCCTTGGTGGCGGAGAACGACTTGCTGGAGTTGGTGGAGCATGGCATGATCGTCAACAAGTCCTGGAGGCTGCCGGAAGGCGAGACGGAGCCGGCGCCGAAGGAGGGGGAGCGTGTTCTGCTGCTCAGCCATGTGTTCAGAGGCTTCTCCTTGCCTCCCCATCCTTTCTTCCAAGGTATCATGACTTACTTCGGGGCGCAGCTCCATCACGTTCCTCCGAACGCAATAGCCCACCTTGCTGCATTCGTCACCCTCTGCGAGTGCTTCATTGGATGTCCCCCCCACTGGGGCTCTTTAAGTATGTCTTCTCCGCTAGATCCCAAACCGTCAAAAAGCTTAGCCAGTCGGACAATAAGACCCATATCCTCCAGCTCTGCGGGGGCTTAGGCTTCCAGAATAAAACAAAGAGTAGTTATCCCTCCCTCCAGGTGTCCGAGTCAGTTAGGAACTGTCAATCGTCCTGGTTCTATTGTCAGGACATTGCTTGTCCGAATGCTTCGAGCGGGTTGCCACCTTTTAGCTTAGACCATCCGGGCCCTCCCAGGAAGCTTGTGCTCTCAAGGGGGAAAGGATCCAGATCCAGCCTTTGATCGACGCGCTGATAGCCGTCGTCCGTAAGGGAGTCACCGGCACGGACCTGCTGGAGACTTTTCTGGGTCGGCGCATCCAGCCGCTGCAAGCCCGACACCACGCCATGTGGCACTACGCGGGGCCTTCGGATGCCACTCAGTCTCATCCAGAGGACGTGAGCGGGGAGACTGTGAGTGCGTGGGTCCGCGGCATCACATGCGCGTGTGATAACCCCGTGGGAGCCTGGCGGGTGAAGCCCTTCCCCGCCGAGAATCCTCCTCCGAATGAGGTGAGCACATCTTGTCGAGTGCTTTTAATCTTCTTAGATTTATTGCTTTTCTTGTCCCGCTGACTGACGTTGCCGACTGTGTTTTGTGCAGGAGTGGACTAACTGGCATTGTGCAGTCTCGAACGGGAATCCAGCCGAGGAAGAGGAGGGCAGCGCGGATAGCGCCGAGTACGTCTCCGACAGTGGGGAGACAGAGGAGGAGATGGAAGAGGAGGAGGAGGAGGATGGGGAGCAGAGCTCGCCACCCTCACCATCAGAGCACCGAACCAAGCGCCGTCATGACCCTGCTGCTCCGCGGGCTCCTCCAGCGGCCCCGAGTGCTCCGCCAGCTCCTCCCGTGGCTCCGAGTGCTCGGAGTGTGAAGAGGACCAGGGACGCTGCTGCCGAGCCCGTGAACCAGCCGTCCAAGGTGGCCAAACCTAGTGGGCCAAACCAAGAGCTTTGCCTCGGATGAGGATCGCTGTTCCGGTCGCCTCAGCGTAAGTGTCTTGTTCTTTTTGGGAACTCATGCTTACCCGTCGAGTGGATTTCACTCAACACAGCTGCTACCTCCGCCACCTCTCTGCCGCGCCAGGACGATGATCCCATGGACACGGATAATGCCGCCACGCCCCAGCAAGGTACGTTGTCATGACTCCGAGAGCTGTATTATCGTTTTGCGAGTGCTGTCTTTGATCTTGACCTTTTTCTCTGTAATTTCATTTGTTCAGTCGGGCTTCCTTCGAAGGTGATCCATGTGGAGGACGACGACCAAAGGGGGTCGGAGCCAGCTTTGGCGCCTGTCCCTGGGGTTATCCCATCTGCTGCCGCTCCCACCATGAACGTGCCGCCGACTGAGATGGTGCCGCCGACTGAGACGGTGCCCCTCATGGCGGAACCAACTGGAGCGGAGCTCGAGATGCCCAGGGAGTCTTCTGCCGCGCCAGGTCCGTCAGCTGTTCAATATGACGCCCGACGCCTCTCGGAAGACCAGGTGGGGGCCGCCAAGGACGCCATGGTGCAGGTGGAGCTGATGGTGGGTGACGCCAAGGGAGCGTATGACTCCATCTGTCTCTATATAAGAAGAGCTTGGAGCTTCGGGATGACATCCGAGTAAGTGCGCTAGTAAGTGCTTACATTCCTCTTGGTACCCACATGGGGTTTCAGCGATATACTCGGATACAGTAGGATGATTTTGCAGTGGGTTCACTCCGAGTGAACCCAGTGGGTGTAGTCCCCGAGACTTCTGCCGAGTGCTTGCACCGGCAGTTGTCTTTATATGTATTTTCCGTAATCTAAACAGATCAGAGCTGATCTGTCCGAATGGTACTAGTGGGGGCACTCCGAGTGCACCCATTGGGTGTAGTTCCCGAGAGTAGTGTTACTCGGGTCGAGTAATAGTAATCTCATAGTGTTGTTTGTTTGCTATGGAGCTCGATAGGGCCGACCTGTTGGAGCTTCATACGAGTGGGGTCACTCTCAGTGAACCCACTGGGTGTAGTCCCCGAGTCCGCTATCGATTGCTTGCATCGGCAAGGGTCTGAAGAATTTTGATCTTTGATTGTTTTGTCGTATCTGTCGAGACTTTTCCTTGTTGAATGTGGTTGATCCTCCCTTTGTGTCTCTTTGGCAGAAGACTTGCGAAATGGGATCTGCGTACAATGCTCTGAAGGCTGAGAAGACTCAGCTTGCTGCGTACTTGGAGGTGGCTGTGAATGACCTGGCTGACATGAAGGAGGCTCTTGCTGACCGAGAGAAATCTTTGGAGGAGTCTCGGGAGACCAACAAGGCATTGCTAGCCGAAGTTGAAAAAATGAAGAGGGAGAGATCCGAATGGATGGGCCAGGTGAAGGTGTTGAACACTCGGTGCATGGCGCAGGAGAACTACCTCAGCGACTGGGCGAGGAAGATGGTCGCACTGCTTGGTGGTAAGTTGTTGCCGAGTGCTTCTTGACTTTGGAGTTCACTCCGCGCTTACTTTCTGCTTGTCATTTCTTTGTAGACTTCTGTCGGGACATTGAGGCTGAAGCAGCCAAAATTGAGCGGTCGCTTGTTCCGAATGTTCCACTCGGCGATGAAGCTAACCGGGACATGCTCCGAGCGCATTCTCACCTTAACAGGGTGGGCCCTTTCATTGGCCGCTTGAGAAAAGTTGTCGGTCGGATCGACAAGGAGCTGTGGCCTGAAGACGACTCCCGAAAAGAAATAGATGGGTTGATGACTCGGCTGGAGGACGTCCCAAGCAGAGTGCAGGCATGGAAGAAGTATGCCGCTCGTTGTGGTGCGGACGTGGCGCTATCTCTGGTCCGAGTGCACTGCAAGGAAGCCTGCGAAGAAAAACTGAAGACGTTGCAGGTCGCCAACACCAAGAAGCTTCGATTCGAAGATTTCATGGAGACCTTCCTCGACACCGCCACTCGCATTGCAGACGGAATCGACCTCAACACCTTTGTGGAGCCTGCCAGTCCGGGGACGCTTGAAAAAACTTTATGATGAACGCACATTTACCTCGGTATGCCGAGTGGTATATGTATTAAACTTTGGCCACTGCTGTTGGCCGTCACATTCGTGGTTCGGTGTGGATAAACTTGATTCACACTGAGCCGACTGATCGTAAATCAAACTTTAAATTCAAATCAGATATTTTGCTCTTCTTTCGCTGAGTTTTTTTGACACGATTTTGGCTCGTGGTTTTTGTTTGGCGTCTCTTGGTGAAGCCAATGGCAAACATGCGGAGCATGTAGTTGTCAGTTGTCTTCACATCCACATGAGCCTCAATGAGGGTCTGCTAAGCCTCCGAGTGCGCACTCGGAGCGAGCTTTTACTTAGGCGACTCTGGGTCGCGGCTAAGTCTCCGAGTGTGACTGTTAGTGCGCACTCGGAGCAAGTTGTTACTTAGGAGACTCTGGGTTACGGCTAAGTCCCCGAGTGTGACTGTTAGTGCGCACTCGGAGCGAGTTGTTACTCATGTAGTTGTCAGTTGTCTTCACATCCACATGAGCCTCAATGAGGGTCTGCTAAGCCTCCGAGTGTATCTTGAGTATACACTCGGAGAAAGCTTTTTATTAGGCGACTCTGAGTCGCAGCTAAGTCCCCGAGTGTGACTTTTTGTGCACACTCGGAGTGAGTTGTTACTCATGTAGTTGTCAGTTGTCTTCACATCCACATGAGTCTCAATGAGGGTCTGCTAAGCCTCCGAGTGTATCTCGAGTATACACTCGGAGGAAGCTTTTTACGTAGGCGACTCTGGGTCGTAGCTAAGTCTCCGAGTGTGATTTTTAGTGCGCACTCGGAGCGGGTTTTTACTTAGGTGACTCTGGGTCGCAGCTAAGTCTCCGAGTGTGACTTTTAGTGCACACTCGGAGCAAGTTTGTACTTAGGAGACTCTGGGTTGCAGCTAAGTCCCCAAGTGTGACTTTTAGCGCATACTCGGAGCGAGTTTGTACTTAGGCGACTCTGGTTCGCAGCTAAGTCTCCGAGTGCGACTTTTAGTGCACACTCGGAGCGAGTTTGTACTTAGGCGACTCTGGGTCGCGGCTAAGTCCCCGAGTGTGACTTTTAGTGCACACTCGGAGTGAGTTTGTACTTAGGCGACTCTGGGTCGCAGCTAAGTCTCCGAGTGCGACTTGTAGTGCACACTCGGAGCGAGTTTGTACTTAGGCGACTCTGGGTAGCGGGTAAGTCCCCGAGTGTGACTTTTAGTGCACACTCGGAGCGAGTTTGTACTAAGGCGACTCTGGGTCGCAGCTAAGTCTCCGAGTGCGACTTTTAGTGCACACTCGGAGCGAGTTTGTACTTAGGCGACTCTGGGTCGCAGCTAAGTCCCCGAGTGTGACTTTTAGTGCACAGTCGGAGTTAGTTTTTTTTAAGACCGGAGTCTGCAAACACGGAAGAATTTTGAATCGGCAAGAAATTAATCTGCTTTGTATTACTTCAATGATACTTGTTCTATACATTGTCTCCGTCGGCGGTTATGTGTAGAAGCGCTTCAGGAGATCTCCATTCCATGCTCGCGGCTCGTCCGTTTCCCTGTCGAGGTTGTAGAGTCGATATGCTCAGTTATTCAGCACCTTAGAGATAATGAAGGGTCCTTCCCAGGCGGGAGCCAACTTCTGTGGTCTCTGCTGATCCACCCAGAGCACCAAGTCGCCTGCTTGGAATGTGCGGCTCCTGACGTGCCGCGCGTGAAATCGCCGCAGATCTTGTTGATAAATTGTTGAACGAATCAGTGCCATCTCACGTTCTTCTTCGAGAAGATCCACTCCGTCTTGCCTGGCTTGCTCTGCTTCGGCTTCGGAGAAGAGTTCGACTCGTGGAGAGTTGTGAAGCAAGTCACTCGGAAGGACTGCCTCTGCTCCATAAACGAGGAAGAATGGGGATCGCCCTGTAGGTCTATTCGGAGTTGTGCGTAGGCCCCACAACATCGAAGGCAGCTCGGTGACCCATGCGCTGGCGGCATGTCCAACTTCTCACAGGAGTCGAGGCTTCAACCGTTGAAGAATAAGTCCATTTGCCCGCTTTGCTTGCCCGTTTGTTTGGGGGTGCGCCACGGATGCAAAATCCACTCGGATACCTTGGCCTGTGCAAAAACCTTTGAACCTGTCTGAGTCAAAGATTGTGCCATTGTCGGTGATTATGCTGTGTGGAACCCCGTATCTGGCGATGATGTCTGTGATAAATTTGATGGCCGTAAGGGCATCAAGCTTCTTGATGGGCTTGGCTTCAATCCACTTGGTAAACTTGTCGACTGCTACCAGCAGATGGGTGAATCCTCCTTGGCCTGTTCTGAATGGTCCGACTGTATCTAATCCCCACACGGCGAATGGCCAAACAAGAGGAATTGTCTTCAACGCAGACGTTGGCTTGCGGGACTTGTTTGAATAGAACTGGCAGCCTTCACATCGGTCGACCATATCTTTTGCCATTTCATTGGCCTGCAACCAGAAGAAACCAGCTCTGAATGCTTTGGCGACGATTGCCCTTGAGGAAGCATGATGGCCACACGTTCCCGAGTGGATTTCTTCCAATATTAACAGTCCCTCCTCAGGAGAGATACACCGCTGAAGGACGCCCGAAACACTTTTCCTGTATAACTGGTCATCAATGACAGTGAAGGACTTAGACCTGCGAACGATCTGCCTAGCTTGGACTTCGTCTTCTGGTAATTCTTGCCTCATGATGTACGCAATGAACGACACAGTCCACGCGCGGATCACAGCGAGAATCTCCATGATCAAATCAACCACAGCGGGGACCTCGACTTCAGTCGGATCTGTTGAGCTCTTCGGTTGTACTGGCTCCTTTGTAAAAGGATCTTCCTTCACCGAGGGGAGGTGTAGGTGCTCGAGGCAGACATCACTCGGGACCGGTCTCCGAGTGGATCCAGGTTTTGCCAATTCATCTGCTGCTTGGTTTTTCAGTCGGGGAACATGGTGAAGTTCCAGATCTTCGAACTTCTTCTCAAGCTTCCTTACTGCGTTGCAGGATGCAGCCATGGTGGGGTTCCTTACATCCCATTCCTTCATCACTTGATTAACCACCAGATCAGAGTCGCCATAGACCATCAGGCAATGGACGCCGAGTGTGATGGCCATGCGCAACCCGGAAAGGAGAGCTTCGTACTCTGCTTCGTTGTTGGAAGAATCAAAATGGTTCTGCAACACATACTTGAGTTTATCACCTTTTGGGGATATGATCACTACGCCGGTGCCGGAGCCATTCAACATCTTGGACCCATCGAAGAACATGCTCCAATGAGCCGAGTAGATGTGAATTGGTTGCTGTTGTTCTACCCATTCTGCTATGAAGTCAGCCAGAGCTTGAGACTTTATAGCTTTCTTGGCTTCGAACTTGATGTCGCAGTATAGCATCTCCATTGCCCACTTTGCCACTCGGCCTGATGCGTCCCGATTGTGGAGAATTTCCGACAACGGAGCATCAGATATGACAGACACCGAGTGGTCTTGGAAATAGTGAGCCACCTTCTTTGCAGACATGTAGATCCCATAAATAAGCTTCTGATAATGGGGATACCTCTGCTTGGAAGGAGTCAGGACTTCAGAGACATAATATACTGGCCGCTGAACCTTGTACGTTTTGCCTTCTTCTTCACGCTCGACTGTCAGAACGGTGCTGACGACTTGATTTGTAGCCGCGATGTACAGAAGAAGGGGTTCTTTACTGAGCGGGGCAGTAAGAACCGGCTGGGTGGAAAGCAGGGCTTTGAGGTCGTCGAATGCAATTTGGGCTTCGTCTGTCCACTTGAAGGTATCTGACTTCTTCATGAGTCGGTACAGAGGTAACGCCTTCTCGCCGAGTCGAGCGATAAACCTGCTCAAAGCCGCTAGGGAACCTGTGAGCCTTTGAGCATCATGTATTCTTACCAGCCGCTCCATTCGGACAATGGTCCCGATCTTTTCGGGGTTGACATCAATCCCTCATTCGGAAATGAAGAAACCGAGTAACTTCCCGCTGGGAACGCCGAATGAACACTTGGCTGGATTGAGCTTGATATCGTACCTACGTAGGTTGGCGAATGTTTCTGCCAAATCAGTCAGCAGGTCGGAACCTTTGCATGACTTGACTACGATATCGTCCATATATGCCTCCACATTTCGACCGATCTGGTCAAGGAGGCATTTTTGGATCACGCGCATAAAAGTTGATCTTGCATTCTTCAAACCGAATGGCATAGTGATGTAGCAGAAACACCCGAATGGGGTGATGAAGGCTGTTTTTAATTCATCCGGACCATACAGACGGATCTGATGATAACCCGAATAGGCATCAAGGAAGGATAAACGCTCGCAACCCGCAGTCGAATCAACAATTTGATCAATGGGGGAGCGGGAAGTGATCTTTCGGACAGACCTTATTTAGATGTTTGAAATCGATGCACATAGGGAGAGACTTGTCCTTCGTTGTCACCATGACAACATTAGCGAGCCACTCGGAGTGGTGTACCTCGCGAATGAAGTTGGCTGCCAAAATTTTAGCCACCTCCTCTCTGATTGCCTTCCTCTTGTACACGGCAGACCAACGCAGGCGTTCTCGGATGGGCTGAGCAGCAGGATCCAAATGCAGTTGCTGCTCAGCCAACTCCGTGGGTACACCTGGCATGTCAGCAGGCTTCCATGCAAAAATGTCCCAGTTCTCATGGAGGAATTGGATGAGCTCGGCTTCCTATTTTGGATCAAGGGTGGTGGAGATGTTTGTCGGGGCAGCGGCATCGTCCGTCGGGTGGATGCTGACTTTCTTCGTGTCTCCCGCCGACTGGAATGCGGACTCGGAAGCTGGCTTCTTTGAACGCATCAGGTCAGCAGGGTCGGCGGTCTTCTTGTACTCATCTAGCTCGAGAATAGCCATCTGCTGATCGGCAATCCTTGACCCCTGCTGCAGACACTCCTCGGCCCGCTGCCGATTGCCTGTGACAGTGATCACACCTTTGGGACCCGGCATCTTCAGCTTCAGATACACGTAACATGGACGGGCCATGAAACGCGCATACGCCGGACGGCCCAGAATCGCATGGTATGCACTCTGGAAGTCCACCACCTCGAATGTCAGCTTTTCCTTGCGGAAGTTCTTGTCGGAGCCGAAAACGACGTCCAACTCGATCTGTCCGAGTGACTTGGCCTTTCGTCCAGGGAGGACTGCGTGGAACTACATGCTGCTCTCGCTAAGTTTGGACATCGGAATGCCCATCCCCTTGAGAGTGTCGGCGTACATGATGTTCAAGCCGCTGCCGCCGTCCATGAGGACTTTGCGCAGTCGGACTCCTTCCACCACCGGGTCAACGACTAGAGCCTGCCTCCCTCGGGTGGGCACATGTGCTGGATGATCCGACTGGTCAAACGTGATCGCAGTCTGAGACCATTTGAGGAACGTGGGGTTGGTTGGGGTGGCCATGTTCACCTCCCTGTTCACTAGCTTCAGTCGACTCTTGCTTTCCACGTCAGCAAAAATCATCAGTGTTGCATGGACTTGGGGGAACGGATCCTCCTTGTCCTCATCATCCTGTTCATTGTCCTTTTCACTCGGCTGCCCTTCGCCGAACCCTTGGATGAGGAGGCGACATTGCCGAGTGGTGTGCTTCGGGAATATGGCGTTGCCTTCTTCGTCCATCTTCGTGTGGATTGGACATGGCTGATCCAGGATGGAGTTTCCGAAGTGCTTCTTCTTGGGGGTGAACTGAGCTTTCCCCTTGCCCTTGAACTTGGCATTGGTAACGGCTGCTGCCTCTGCCTGCGGAGTGGATTGCGCTTTCTGCTTCTGCTTCCGATTGTTGTTCCCATCTCCATCGGCGACTGACTTATGCTTGCCTCTACGTATGCGGTCCTCTTCTTCTCCATTTGCATAGCATGCGGCTATCTCCATCATCTTGCTCATGGAGATGTCGCCTGTCCAACCAAACTTCAGGTACAGATCTCTGTACCGCACGCGTGCCTTGAAGGCGCAGACTGCTTGATGCTCTGTGACATTCTCCACCGTGTGGTAGAGGGTCGTCCAGCGCTGGATGAAATCGTGCAAGGGCTCGTTCTGCTTATGGACACAGTGCTGGAGCTCTACGAGACCAGCAGGGCGTTTGCACGTACCCTCGAAGGTCCTGATGAAGACTCGGGACAGATCTGCCCAGCTGTAGATGCTTGACGGAGCTAACTGGTTTAGCCAAGCTCGCGCCGAGCCGTCGAGCATCAGGGGGAGATGTTTCATGGCGACATGGTCATCTCCGCCACCGATCTGGACCGCCACTCTTTAGTCGTCCAACCAAGTTTCTGGCTTGGACTCTCCTATGAACTTGCTGATTCCCGTCGCCAATCGGAAGTTCGGAGGGATGTCAGCTGAGTGGATGGCCCGACTGAAGCACTCGGGGCCAGAAACAATGGCCCCGCTTCCACTCGGACGGTCTCTGTCATGACCATCACGGTGGGCTCGACTTCTGTCGACCTTCTTCTGTGCGATGTAGCCTCTTGCATCAGGCCTTGGCTCATGCGCGTCACCGACCGAACGATGATCATCGTGATGCCGGGGCCCGTAAGGCCCACCCCGCGGAGGAATACGCGAACGGCGACGATCTTCTGGATGAGACCGAATGGGAAGCTGATTCCGACTCGGGTCCCTGGAACGGCTGCCTCCCCTGCACCGCTGATGAGAGTTGGGACTGAAAACTGACCGATGCGTGTTCGCATGAACAGAACTGTTGTGAATCCTGTTGTGCAACTGGGAGACCGCCGAATTTTGCTGTTGCGCCGTATGCAATAGGGCACGGATCTGCTCGATCCCTCTACCAGCCTCTGAATCAGTCGGCTGGAGAGAATCGGCTATCCTGGCAGCCGTAGCCAGGTTGAGGATGGGTGTGCGGAACACCTCGACGTTGCTCTGGCGAGTGCGTCGACTGGCAGAACGATGGTGTTTACGACGAGCTCCGGGTGATTCTCCGACCTCATGCTCGTTCCGACCAGTCCGAAGGGGACTTTCATGGGAATCGGCCATGAGAACTTCGGCTGCAGGCCCGCGACCCGGGTACTTGGAAGGTAGCTCAGTCGGAACTGAGTCCAAGCACTGGGACGGCGGCGGGACCACAACCGATTCGAGCACCGCCACTTGAGAGGACGCGCTCTGCCGCGCCTGGGCATGTCGCACCCAACGCTGGAGCCGCGGACAACGGGATCGCTTGTTGCGGCGCGTGACGGGGGCGAAGATCGACACTGGGGTCGATGGCTGGAGAAGAAGAACACCGCGGGAACTGGCATGGAAGTGCGTAGCCCCACGGCTGGGAAGCGCCTCGACGTCGAGGGGCGCATCCTGAAGCCATGCCGAATCGTCGGCGATGAAGGAGAGGGCACCGAAGAGGATCTGACGACCCATGCACAGATATCCACCGGACGACATGGCGAAAGTATGAAATCGCAAACTCGCCGGAAGTCGCTTAGACGCGTGCCCCCCGGTGGTCGCCAACTGTCGTGGGTAAAAGTCTGACAGTAGAAGTATGGGGTACGAAAGGATGGGCAGAGCCTTAGCTACGGCGAGGATGTATGAGTTCAGGCCCCTCTACGGTGGAGGTAAAAGCCCTACGTCTCAGTGCTCTTGGGAGCTTAGTGTCGAGTGGATTATAGGATTACAACAAGTGCCAACCCTTGCACCAGTGGGGAAGGGCGGCTTATATAGAGTGCGCTGCCCTTCATAATGGCCCGGTGGACAAGGGTGGAATAGTGGCGAATAAATGCCTACGTTACAGGTAACGTAAGACTTAAATGCTAATAATGGTGTATGAAAACGTATGATCGTTGCCCTCCTGGGAGGTTACGATGTACAGAGTGGATTCCAGTCGGTACGTTAAATATGCTCCGAGTGCTCGTCGCCGACTGGATGATGGGGAAGTCCTTAGTTCAGTCAGAACTGTCTAAGGGCCTTGTCCTCTATGAAGGGTAATCCTTGGGTAGGACCTAGAGGGCAGGCATATGACCCTACCCTGGGACTATAACCCCATCGAGACCCAAATTATAAACGTAGCATGTGATCGTGTCATTTTTTTGCTATTGTTTTCTGTGTGTCAAGTATTCATTCCTATGACCATGAGATCATGTAACTCACTGACACCGGAGGAATACCTTGTGTGTATCAAACGTCACAACGTTACTGGGTGACTATAATGGTGCTCTACAGGTATCTCTGAAGGTCTCCATTGAGTTAGCATGGATCAAGACTGGGATTTGTCACTCCATGTGACGGAGAGGTATCTCGGGGCCCATTCGGTGATGATGGGGAACGTTGCATGGGAAACAAAAAATTTCCTACGCACACGAAGACCTATCATGGTGATGTCCATCTGCGAGAGGAGATTTGGATCTACGTACCATGTAGATCGCACAGCAGGAAGTGTTAAGAAACGCGGTTGATGTAGTGGAACGTCTTCACGTCCCTCGATCCGCCCCACAAACCGTCCCACGATATGTCCCACGATCCATTCCGATCTAGTGCCGAACGGACGGCACCTCCGCGTTCAGCACACGTACAGCTCGACGATGATCTCGGCCTTCTTGATCCAGCAAGCAAGACAAAGAAGTAGATGAGTTCTCCGGCAGCGTGACGGCGCTCCGGTGGTGGTGATGATCTACTCCTGGAGGGCTCCGCCCGAGCTCCACAGAAATCCGATCTAGAGGTGGAACTATGTGGTTTAGGGTTGATTTGCACGTGGCAAAAGTTGTCTGAGATGAGCCTTATATCACCACTATATATAGGAGAGAGGGGGAGGAGGCTTGCCCTGGCCCTCAAGGGTGCGCCGGCCAGGAGGAGAGGAGGAATCCTACTCCAATTAGGATTGGAAAGTGGAGTCCTTGTCTTCCTTCCCACCTCCCCTTTTTTATCTCTTTGGTTTTTCTTCTCTTGGCACCAAGGCCGTCTTGGGCTGTCACACCAGCCCACTAAGGGCTGGAGCGCCACCCTAAAGCCATTGGGCTTCCTCCATGTGGGTTGCCTCCCTCCCGGTGAACTTTTGGAACCTCTCCGTCACACGGAGTGACAAATCCCAGTCTTGATCCATACTAAATCAACGGACACCTTCAGAGATACCTATAGAGCACCTTTATAGTCACCCAGTTACGTTGTGACGTTTGATGCACACAAGGTATTCCTCCGGTGCCAGTGAGTTATATGATCTCATGGTCATAGGAACAAATACTTGAGACGCAGAAAACAATAGCAATAAAACGACACGATCAATATGCTACGTTCATAGTTTGGGTCTAGTCCATCACCTGATTCTCCTAATGATGTGATCCAGTTATCAAGTGACAACACTTACACATAGCCAGAAAACCTTGACTATCCTTGATCAACTGGCTAGCCAACTAGAGGCTTGCTAGGGACATTGTTTTGTCTATGTATCCACACATTTATCTATGTTTTCATTCAATGCAATTATAGCATGGATAATAATCAATTATCTTTAAATAGGAAATATAATAATAACTATTTATCATTGCCTCTAGGGCATATTTCCAACAGGTAATACAACATCACATATAAGCCTTGCAAGCAATGTGACTCAAGTGTGAGTCATGGGATCTTGTATTACACAACGAGTAAAGAGACTTGCCGGTAATGATATTGAAATAGGTATAGGGATACCGACGATCAAATCTCGGGCAAGTAACATACCGAAGGACAAATGGAATGTTATACGGGATTATATGAATCCTTGGCACAGAGGTTCAACCGATAAGATCTTTGTAGAATATGTAGGATCCAATATGGGCATCCAGGTCCCGCTATTGGATATTGACCGAGAAGTGTCTCGGGTCATGTCTACATAGTTCTCGAACACACAGGGTCTGCACACTTAAGGTTCGATGATGTTTTAGTATAGTTGAGTTACATGTGTTGGTGACCGAAGGTTGTTCGAAGTCTCGGATGAGATCACGGACGTCACGAGGGTTTCCGGAATGGTCCGGAAACGAAGATGGATATATAGGAAGTTGGTGTTTGGATTCCGGGAGGTTTTCGGGCATTGCCGAGAATGTACCGGGAGTAACGAATGGGTTCCGGGGGCCCACTGGGTGGGCCCACCATGTCCCAAGGGGTCCACATGGCATTATTGGATGCGAAATAAGGTATAATGGGCTGACAAAGTCATCCAAGGAAAGCCCATGAGGAAAAAGTGGAAAATCCAAAAGAGGTGGGAAAATAAGGAAGGAGTCCTAATCCAAGTGGGATTGGAGAAGGACTCCTCCCTTCCCACTTCGGCCGACCCAAGGAGGGCATCTTTGTCCGGAACCCTAGGGGCTTGCCCCACCCCTTGACTCCTCATATATATACTTGAGGTTTTGGGCTGTTTGAGACAAAACTTTGCCACGTGCAACTCAAACCTACACCTCGTAGTTCTTCCTCTAGATTAGATTTCTGCGGAGCTCGGGCGGAGTTCTGCAGGAATAGATCATCACCAACACCAACACGCCATCATGCTGCCGGAGAACTCATCTACTTCTCTGTCTCTCTTGCTGGATCAAGAAGGCCGAGATCGTCATCGAGTTGTACGTGTGCTGAACGCGGAGGTGTCGTCCGTTCGGCGCTAGATCGGAATGGATCGTGGGACGACGATGATTTGAATCACTAAGCTGTACCACTACATCAACCGCGTTTCTTAACGCTTCCTGCTGAGTGATCGGTATGTGGATTAAATCTCCCTCTCGTAGATGAACATCACCATGATAGGTCTTCGTGTGCGTAGGAAATTTTTTGTTTCCCATGCAACGTTCCCCAACAGTGGCATCATGAGCTAGGTTCATGCGTAGATGTTATCTCGAGTAGAACACAAAAGATTTTATGGACATTGATATTTGATTTGCTGCCCTACTTAGTGTTTTCTCGATTCGGCGGTATTGTTTGATTGAAGTGGCCCGGACCGACATTACTTGTACGCTTACGAGAGACTGGTTTCATCGACTGACATGCAAATCGTTGCATAAAGATGATTGGCGGGTGTCGGTTTCTTCAACTTTAGTTGAATTGGTTTTGACCGAGGCGGTCCTTGGAGAGAGGTTAAATAGCAATTTGCACATTTTCTTGTGGTTTTTATGTAAGTAAGATGCGATCATACTAGATACCCATAGCAGCCACGTAAAACATGCAACAACAAATTAGAGGACGTCTAACTTGTCTTTGCAGGGTATGCTTGTGATACGATATGGCCAATGACTTGATGTGATATATTGGATGTATGAGATGATCATGCTGTAATAGTTAATATCGACTTGCACGTTGATGCTATGGCAACTGGCAGGAGCTATAAGGTTGTATTTAAACTAACGTTTGTGTTTGCAGATGCGTTTACTATATTTCCAAGTCGTAGCTTTAGTAGTAATAGCATAGATAGCATGACAACCTCGATGGCGGCACGATGATGGAGATCATGATGATGGAGATCATGGTGTGGCGCCGGTGACAAGAAGATCATGTCGGTGCTTTGGTGATGGAGATAAAGAAGCACAAGATGATGGCCATATCATGTCACTTATGAATTGCATGTGATGTTAATCCTTTTATGCACCTTATTTTGCTTAGAACGACGGTAGCATTATAAGGTGATCTCTCACTAAAATTTCATGATGAAGTTGTGTTCTCCCCGACTGTGCACCGTTGCGACAGTTTGTCGTTTCGAGACACCACGTGATGATCGGGTGTGATAGACTCAACATTCACATACAACGGGTGCAAAACAGTTGCACACGCGGAACGCTCGGGTTAAACTTGACGAGCCTAGCATGTGCAGACATGGCCTCGGAACACAAGAGACCGAAAGGTCGAGCATGAATCGTATAGTTGATATGATTAGGATAGAGATGTTTACCACTGAAGCTATACTCAACTCACGTGATGATCGGACTTGAGTTAGTGGATTTGGATCATGCACCACTCAAATGACTAGAGGGATGTATATTTTGAGTAGGAGTTCTTAAGTAATATGATTAATTGAATTAATTATCATGAACATAGCCAAAAGGTCTTTGCGAATTATGATGTAGCTTGCGCTATTGATCTATAGTTTTTTATATGTTCCTAGACAAAATTTAGTTGGAAAATGATAGTAGCAACTTTGCGGACTAAATCCGTAAAACCGAGGATTATCTTCATTACTGCGCGGAAGGCTTATGTCCTTAATGCACCACTTAGTGTGCTGCACCTCGAGAATCATGTGTGGATGTTGTGAACATCTGACATACACGTTTTTGATGACCATGTGATAGTTTAGTGTGTAATACTTAAAGGCTTAGAAGCAAGGCGCCGAAGACGTTTTGAAACGTCACGGAACATAAGAGATGTTCTAAGAGATGAAATTGAGATTTCATGCTTGTGCCCTTGTTGAGAGGTATGAGAGCTCCGACAAGATTCTTTGTCTACAAAGTAAAGGAGAAAATCTCAATAGTTGAGCATGTGCTCAGATTGTCTGAGCGCAACAATCGCTTGAATCAAGTGGGAGTTAATCTTCCAGATGAGATAGGGATGGTTCTCCAAAGTCACTGCCACGAAGCTGCTAGAGCTTCGTGATGAATTATAACATATCAAGGATAGATATGATGATCCTTGAGGGATTCACAATGTTTGACACTGTGAAAGTAGAAATCAAGAAGGAGCATGAATTGTTGATGGTTAGTAAAACCACTAGTTTCAAGAAGGGCAAGGGCTAGAAGGGATACTTCATGAAACGACAAACCAGTTGCTGCTCTAATGAAGAAACCCAAAGATTGAACCCAAACCCGAGACTAAGTGCTTCTGTCATGAGGGGAATGGTCACTTAGGCGGAGCTACCCTAGATACTTGATAGATAAGAAGGCTAGCAAAGTCGATAGAAGTATATTCGATATACATGATATTGATGTGTACTTTACTAGTACTCCTAGTAGCATGAGGGTATTGGATACCGGTTTGGTTTCTAAGTGATTAGTAACTCGAAAAAAAAGCTAGGGAATAAACAGAGACTAGCTAAAAGCAAGGTGACGATACATGTTGGAAGTGTCTCCAAGTTTGATGTGATCAAACCCTAAATAATTGTTATTTGGTGTTTGCGTTGAGGATGAACATGATTGGATCGTTTTTATTGCAATACGATTATTCATTTAAAGAGAAGAATGGTTATTCTATTTGCTTGGATAATTACCTTCAATGGTTTATTGAATCTCGATCGTAGTGTTACACATGTTCATAATATTGATGCCAAAAGATACAAAATAGTAATGATAGTACCACTTACTTGTGGCACTGCCGCTTGGGTCATGACGGTATAAAAAGGCATGAAGAAACTCCATGCTGATGGATCTTTGTACTCACTCATTTTTGAAACGTTTGAGACATGCAAACCATACCTATTGGTATAAACGCATGAATAAACTCCATGCAGATGGATCGTTTGGACTCACTTGATTTTGAATCACTTGAGACATGCAAAACATACCACATGGAACAAGAGAGTAACTTGTTGGGAGTAATACATTTTTATGTGTGTAGTTCAATGAGTGCTGAGGCACGTAGTGGATATCGTTATGTTCTTACTTCACTGAAGACTTGAGTAGATACATGAGTATTTACTTGATGAATCACAAGTCTGAAATATTGAAAAGTTCAAAGCTATTTCAGAGTGAAGATTGTCGTGACAAGAGGATAAACTGTCTACGATATAATCATAGAGATGAATATCTGAGTTGCGAGTTTTGGTACACAGTTAAGACAATGTGGAAATTGTTTTGCAATTCATGCCACCTGGAACACCATAGTGTGATGGTGTGTTCGAACGTCATAGCCGCGCCCTATTTGACATGGTGCATACTATGATGTCTCGTATCGAATTACCACTATCGTTCATGGGTTATGCATTAGAGACAACCACATTCACCTTAAATAGGGCACCGCGTATTTCCGTTGAGATGACACAGTATGAAATATGGTTTGGAGAAACCTTAGCTGTCGTTTCTTGAAAGTTTGGGGCTACAACGCTTATGTGAAAAAGTTTCAGTCTGATAAAGCTCGAACCCAAAGCGGATAAATGCATCTTCATAGGATATCCAAAACAGTTGGGTACATCTCCTATCTCAGATTCGGAAGCAAAGTGTTTGTTTCTAGAAACGGGTCCTTTCTCCAGGAAAGGTTTCTCTCGAAAGAATTGAGTGGGAGGGTGGTGGTACTTGATGATGTTATTGAACCGTCACTTCAACCAGTGTGTGGCAGGGCAGAGGAAGTTGTTCCTATGACGCCTACACCAATTGACGTGGAAACTGATGATGATGATCATTGAGCTTCGGATCAAGTTACTACAAACCTTGTAGGTCGACAAGGTCGCGTACTACTACAGAATGGTACGGTAACCCTGTCTTGGAGGTCATGTTGTTGAACAATAATGAACCTACGAGCTGTGGAGAAGTGATGGTGGGCCCGGATTCCAGCAATTGGCTAGAGGCCATGAAATCCGAGAGAGGATCCATGTGAAAAAACAAAGTGTAGATTTTGGAAGAACTACTTGATGGTCGTAAGACCATTAAGTAAAGATGGATCTTTAAAATAAAGACAGACGATGATGGTGAAAAGTCACCATTAAGAAAGCTCGACTTGTCGCAAAGATGTTTCTAACAAATTCAAAGAGTTGACTATGATGAGACTTTCTCACTCGTAGCGATGCTAAAAATCTGTTGGAATTATGTTAGCAATTGCTGCATTGTTTGTGAAATATTGCACATAGGATGTCAAAACATTGTTTCCTCGATGGTTTCCTTGAGGAAAGGTCGTATGTGATTCAACCAGAAGGTTTTGTCAATCCTAAGGATGCTAACAAGTATGCAAGCTCCAGCGATCCTTCTATGGACTGGTGCAAGCATTTCGGAGTTAGAATATACGCTTTGATGAGATGATCAAAGCTTTTGGGTTTGTACAAGGTTTTTTGAGAAACTTGTATTTCCAAAGAAGTGAGTGGGAGCACTATAGAATTTCTGATAAGTATATGTAGTTGACATATTGTTGATCGGAAGTAATGTATAATTTCTGTAAAGCATAAAGGGTTCTTTGAAAGGAGTTTCTCAAAGGAAGACCTGGATAGAGCTACTTGAAACATTGAGCATCAAGATCTCTATAGATAGATCAAAACGCTCAATAGAACTTTCAATGAGATTCATGCCTTGACAAGTTTTTGAAGGAGTTCAAAATAGATCAGCAAAGAAGGAGTTCTTGGTTGTATTGTGAAGTGTGAATTTGAGTAAGACTCAAAGCTCGACCACGGCAGAATAAAGAGAATGGACGAAGGTCGTCTTCTATGCCTTAGCCGTAGACTCTAAAGTATGCCATGCTGTGTTCCGCACCTGATGTGTGCCTTGCCATGAGTCTGTCAAGGGGTACAAAGAGTGATCCATGATTAAATCGCTAAACAACGGTCAAAGTTATCCTTAGTAACTAATGGACTAAGGAATTTTTCTTGATTATGAAGGTGATTAAAGAGTTCGTTGTAAAGGGTTATGTCGATGCAAGCTTTGACACTAATCCGAATAACTCTGAGTAGTAAAACGGATTCGTATAGTAGAGTAGATATTTGGAATATTTCCGAATAACACGTAGTAGCAGCATCTATAGGATGACATAAAGATTTGTAAAACACACGCGGATCTTAAAGGATCAGAACCGTTGACTAAAACCTCTTTCACAAGCAAGACGTGCTCAAACCCCGGAACTGTATGGGTGTTAGATTCGTTAAAATCACATAGTGATGTGAACTAGATTTTTGACTCTAGTGCAAGTGGGAGACTGTTGGAAATATGCCCTAGAGGCAATAATAAATTAGTTATTATTATATTTCTTTGTTCATGATAATCGTTTATTATCCATGCTATAATTGTATAGATTGGAAACACAAATACATGTGTGGATACATAGAGAAAACACTGTCCCTAGTAAGCCTCTAGTTGACTAGCTCGTTGATCAAAGATAGTCAAGGTTTCCTAGCCATAGACAAGTGTTGTCACTTGATAATGGGATCAAATCATTAGGAGAATCATGTGATTGGACAAGAGCCAAATAATAAACGTAGCATGTGATCGTCTCATTTTGTTGCTATTGTTTTCTGCGTGTCAAGGATTCATTCCTATGACCATGAGATCATGTAACTCACTGACACCGGAGGAATACCTTGTGTGTATCAAACATCACAACGTTATTGGGTGACTATAAAGGTTCTCTACAGGTATCTCCGAAGGTGTCCGTTGAGTTAGCATGGATCAACACTGGGATTTGTCACTCCGTGTGACGGAGAGGTATCTCGGGGCCCACTCGGTAATACAACATCACATATAAGCCTTGCAAGCAATGTGACTCAAGTGTGAGTCATGTGGTCTTGTATTCCGGAACGAGTAAAGAGACTTGCCGGTAACGAGATTCAAATAGGAATAGGGATACCAATGATCAAATCTCGGGCAAGTAACATACCGAAGGACAAAGGGAATGTTATACGGGATTATATGAATCCTTGGAACAGAGGTTCAACCGATAAGATCTTCGTAGAATGTGTAGGATGCAATATGGGCATCCAGGACCCGCTATTGGATATTGATCGAGAAGTGTCTCGGGTCATGTCTACACAGTTCTCAAACCCAGAGGGTCTGCACAATTAAGGTTCGATGATGTTTTAATATAGTTGAGTTACATGTGTTGGTGACTGAAGGTTGTGCAAAGTCCCGTATGAGATCACAGACATCACGAGGTTGTCCGGAATGGTCCGGAAACGAAGATTGATATATAGGAAGTTGGTATTTGGATTCCGGAAGGTATTCGGGCATTGCCGGTAGTGTACCAGGAGTGACGAATGGGTTCCGGGGGGTCACTTGGTGGGCCCACCACTCCCCAAGGGGTCCACATGGGATTATTGGATGCGCAATAAGTTCTAATGGGCTGCCAAAGTCATCCAAGGAAAGCCCATGAGGAAAAAGTGGAAAATCCAAAAGAGGTGGGAAAATAAGGAAGGAGTCCTAATCCAAGTGGGATTAGAGAAGGACTCTTCCCTTCCCACTTCGGCCGACCCAAGGAGGGCATATTTGGCCGGCGCACTAGGGCTTGCCCCACCCCTTGACTCCTCCTATATATACTTGAGGATTAGGGTTGTTTGAGACACAACTTTGCCACGTGCAACTCAAACCTACACCTCGTAGTTCTTCCTATAGATTAGATTTCTGCGGAGCTCGGGCGGAGTCGTGCAGGAATAGATCATCACCAACACCGGCGCGCCGTCACGCTGCCGGAGAACTCATCTACTTCTCCATCTCTCTTGCTGGAACAAGAAGGCCGAGATCGTCATCGAGCTGTACATGTGTTGAACGCGGAGGTGCCGTCCGTTCGGCGCTAGATCGAAACGGATTGTAGGACGGATCATGGGACGAAGGTGATTTGAATCACGAACTGTACCACTACATCAACCGCATTTCTTAACGCTTCCTGCTGAGCGATCTACAAGGGTATGTGGATCAAATCTCCCTCTCGTAGATGAACATCACCATGATAGGTCTTCGTGTGCGTAGGAATTTTTTTGTTTCCCATGCAACGTTCCCCAACAGATTCATCTTTGGTCACCTTGATGGTTACATCAATTTGAATCCATCGAGGGTGATACCTCAGATTCCTTTGATGTTATAGACACATGATTACTTTAACTTTACTACTTGAACATGATGAGATGTGCGGAGCGGGTGGATTCCCGCGTGATATGACGAGGCGTGGACAGGCATTCTTGGCCCTTGCCACAAGTCCTTGAGACGGGGCACCTGGACCACATATCATGGGTCATTTATCGTCGCCGCAGTGAAGGAGCGGGTGGATACCCGCGTGATTGCGACAAGGCATGGCCGGGCATTCTTGGCCCTTGCCACAAGTCCTCGAAATGGGGCGACGGGACAACACACTACAGGAATTAGCTTCTTTGTCGTTTGCCATCACAGACGGCAAAGAGTAATCCACCAACGGCAAAGAGTAATAGACAGACGACAAAGAAACCTCCTGTCGGCAAAAATTCTGCGTCAGCCTACGACGGCATTGTAGCCTCTTTGCCGTCAGCCTCACCGAAGCGGATGGCAAAGACCTTTGCCGTCAGCTTTTCGTAAGAGCAGTCGGCAAAGAGGTCGAGACGGAAGCCGACGGGCGTTGCCTTCATTAGGGGCTAACGGAGGCTTTGCCGTCTGCCTCGCCCTCTTCTTTGCCGTCTGCCTCCACCTCCTCCCCCCTCCACTCTTTGCCGTCTGCCTCCACCTCCACTCTTTGATGTCTGCCTCCACCTCCCCCCCACACTCCACTCTTTGTCGTCTGCCTACCCCTCCTCCCCCTCCTCTGTGCCCTCTTCTTTGCCGTCTGCCCCCCAGGAAGCGGACGACAAAGAGACTATAAAGCCAGCTGCTGCTGCCCAGGTTGAACAGCTGGGCGCCACGTGGCACCTTTGCCGTCAGCTGCCTGATGGCAAAAGCCTTTGCCATCAGCTAGCAGACGACAAAGAGCTTATATTGTCACAGTTTTGTTTTTTTGTTTATTTCACAGCACATATACATATACATAGCACATATATAGGTCACAACACATATACATATACATAGCACATTTATAGGTCACAACACATATTCATAGCACAAAGTTTCATCCATATATATACATATACATATAGTTCCACATATACTGTTCATCCATATATACATATACATATAATTCCACATTGTTCATCAACTCAAATGAAAACTAGAACTAAAGCACTCCATCAATGCCAGCTTCCATGCATGTAGCACATCCAATCTGCAAAATGGGAATAATAAAGTCAGAAAAAGAAGAACAACAACATATATATGACAAATAAGCTAAATGGAAGAAGAAAGAGAAGAAGCAAGAAGAGAACAAGGAGAAGAAAAACAAGAAGGAGGAGGAGGAGGAGGAGGAGGAGGGGAAGGAGAAGGAGAAGGAGGAGGAGAAGAAGAAAAAAGAAGAAGAGAATAAGATGGAGAAGAAGGAGGAGAGAAGAAGAAGGAGAAGGAGGGATCCTTCTCCTTCTTCTCCTCCTTCTCCTTCTTCTTCTCTTCTTCTCCTCCGCCTTCTTCTTCTTCTCCTTCTCTTCTTCTTCTCTTCTTCTTCTTCTTCCTTCTTTTCATTTCTCCTCTTCTCCTATTCTTGGAGCTAAATTAGCTAACTATGTCTTTTTGCAGCTAAATGGGCTAATTATGTCATTCTAGAGGAAAACAAGCTAACTATATAATATTAATGAGCTAACCAAGGTTCTTATGCCATTTTGAGCTTATTATGTCTTTTAGGAGCTTAATTAGTCATTTTATTGAGCTAACCAAGGTTCTTATGATGTTTTTACCTAACTAAGCTAATTATGTCATTTTGGATGATAATTGGCTAAGTATGTCTTTGTTGGGGAAAATAAGCTAAATCGAAGAAGAAGAGGAGAAGAAGGAGGGAAGAAGAAGGAGAATAAGGAGGGCTCCTTCTCCTCCTTCTCCTTCTTCTCTTCTCCTTCTCCTCCTCCTTCTTCTCCTTCTCCTTCTCTTCTCTTTCTCTTCTTCTTTTTGTTCGTCCTTTTCATTTCTCCTCTTCTCCTATTCTTGGAGCTAAATTAGCTAACTATGTCTTTTTGGAGCTAAATGGGCTAATTATGTCATTATAGAGGAAAACAAGCTAAGTATATAATATTAATGAGCTAACCAAGCTTCTTATGCCATTCTGAGCTTATAATGTCTTTTTGGAGCTAAATGGGCTAATTATGTAATTGTTGGGGAAATTAAGGCAAGGAGAATATGAAAGAGGAGAATAAAGAGGAGGAGGAGAAGAAGAAGAAGAAATAAAGAAGAAGGAGGAGGAGGAGGAGGAGGAGGAGAAGGAGAAGGACTAGAAGGTCCTTGGCCTTCACCTCCTCCTCCTTCTTCTCCTTCTCCTTCTCTTCTCTTTCTCTTCTTCTTTTTTTCTTCCTTTTCATTTCTCCTCTTCTCCTCTTCTTGGAGCTAAATTAGCTAACTATGTCTTTTTGGAGCTAAATGGGCTAATTATCCCATTTTAGAGGAAAACAAGCTAAGTATATATTATTAATGAGCTAACCAAGGTTCTTATGCCATTTTGAGATTATAATTTCTTTTTGGAGCTAAATGGGCTAATTATGTCATTGTTGGGGAAATTAAGGCAAGGAGAATATGAAAGAGGAGGACGAGAAGAAGAAGAAGAAATCAAGAAGAAGGAGGAGAAGGAGGAGGAGGAGGAGAAGGACTACAAGGTCCTTGGCCTTCTCCTCCTTCTCCTCCTCCTCCTCCTCCTCCTTCTCCTTCTCTTCTCTTTCTCTTCTTCTTTTTGATCTTCCTTTTCATTTCTCCTCTTCTCCTCTTCTTGGAGCTAAATTAGCTAACTATGTCTTTTTGGAGCTAAATGGGCTAATTATGTCATTATAGAGGAAAACAAACTAAGTATATAATATTAATGAGCTAACCAAGGTTCTTATGCCATTTTGAGCTTATAATGTCTTTTTGGAGCTAAATGGGTTAATTATGTAATTGTTGGGGATATTAAGGCAAGGATAATATGGAATAGGAGAAGAAAGAGGAGGAGGAGAAGAAGAAGAAGAAATAAAGAAGGAGGAGAAGGAGGAGAAGGAGAAGGACTAGAAGATCCTTGGCCTTCTCCTCCTTCTCCTCCTCCTCCTTCTCCTGCTTCTGTTCTTCTTCTCATCCTCCTTCTTCTACTTCTCCTTCTCTTCTCTTTCTCTTCTTCTTTTTGTTCTTCCTTTTCATTTCTCCTCAGTAATGAATGCCTCCTCCATGTCTTCTACCACGCAAGGTGACTGGCACTCTCTGGCAATAGCTAGACGAATGCTGATTCTGTGACAACAAACCTTCCCCTACAACGGCACCAAGAGAATGCTACTAGCACTCCCCAGCAATGAAACTAGAAGAATGTTGTTGACGACCCACCAGCGCGTGGGTTCGCAGCAGTTTTCGAGGGTAGAGTATTCAACCCAAATTTGTTGGTCCGCCAGACAGGAGGTGAGAGAATACTCTCGAGTATTAGCAATTGAATTGTCAGATTCAACTACACCTGAAAGATTAGTATCTGCAAGCAAAGTAGTAACAGCAAAGTAGTATGATAACAACGGTGTCAGAAACGATCTGTTGACGGCAGACTATTCCAAACGATTGAATCAATGGCGCCAAGTTGCCTCGTTGACGGAAGTTGTCAGTTCCCGTCAACGACCAGCGAACCAAAATTGTAGCAGGTAGGAGCAATGTAACGAGCAATAGAAGTGGCAAGGAACAACAGTAGAAAGTAGCAACAGTAGCAAGCGACAGTAGTTGTCGTGGGTATAAGTCTGACAGTAGATGAGTAGGGTACGAAAGGATGGGCAGAGCCTTAGCTACGGCGAGGATGTATGAGTTCAGGCCCCTCTACGGTGGAGGGAAAAGCCCTACGTCTCAGTGCTCTTGGGAGCTTAGTGTCGAGTGAAATATGGGGTTACAGTAAATGCCAACTCCTACACCAGTGGGGAAGGGCGGCTTATACAGAGTGCGCTCCCTTCACAACGGTCCGGTGGACAGGGGTGGAGTAGTGGAGAATAAAATCCTACGTCACAGGTAACGTATGCCTTAAATGCTACTAATGGTGTATGAAAACGTATGACCGTTGCCCTCCAGGGAGGTTACGATATACAGAGTGGAATCTAGTCGGTACGTTTAATACGCTCCGAATGCTCGTCGCTGACTGGATGATGGGGGAATCGTCACTGACTGGATGATGGGAAATCCTTAGTTCAGTCGGAACTGTCTAAGGGCCTTGTCCTTTATGAAGGGTAGTCCTTGGGTAGGACCTATAGGGCAGGCCTATGACCCTACCCTGGGACTATAACCCCATCATTAGTCCCCGAATGGATCGGGGTTGGAACGACGAAGTGATGCCTGGAGTACGGATCCGACTGGTATGGATGTGACTTTGGCGTTGTTTGCCTCGATCCATTTTATCCTCTCGACTAGTGATCCGAGTGAATATATGTGTGAAACGAACCGTCAGGGACCGAGTGCTTCCGCGAAATCTTTCGATGTGACCGGTCAACTGACAGCGGCGGATTTTCTCGGATCCTCAAATTTCCGTTGCCGCGTGCTCAGCGGGGATGACGACATCGTCATCGAGTAGTTTCTGCCGCCTCGATTACCGCGCCTTTATCTTCTCCACTAATATCGCAGCAGCCGGTCAGGGGATAAGATTTCGGGGCCACCTGTTAGTGACCCAGTCGGAAGCTTATTTAAACCTCTCCAGTGGGGATTTCTCGTTGCGCTCCCGTGGTTACTCGCATTCGCCTCGCTTCTCCCGTAGCTCCCTGCGCGCTCCAAGCCTCCTCCTTCCTCTCCTCCTCTGCGGATCTGCTGCCTCCACCATGACGAAGGGGTAGACGAGCAAGCTCGAGTCGCAGAAGAAGAAGAAGAAGAAGGCGGCCCCTGCTCAGCGGCGACAGCGGGCACTGCCGGCGGGTTGGATCCAAGGGGATTTCCTCCCCTCCACGGTGACGGCGGACGACCTGCTGGAGCTGGTGGAGCAAGGCATGATTGCCAACAAGTCGTGGAGGTTGCCGGCGGAGGGTGAGACGGAGCCGGCGGCGCAGGAGGGAGAGCGCGTCTTGCTGCTCAGTCACGTGTACATGGGCTTCTCCTTGCCTCCCCACCCCTTCTTCAGAAGTATTATGAATCACTTCGGGGCGCAGCTCCATCATTTTCCTCCAAACGCGATAGCCCATCTTGCTGCATTCGTCGTGCTTTGCGAGTGCTTTATCGGATGTCCCCCCCATTGGGGGCTCTTTAAGTACATCTTCTCCGCTAGGTCCCAAACTATCAAAAAGCTTAGCCAGTCGGACGACAAAACCCATATCCTCCAGCTCTGCGGGGGCTTAGGCTTCCAGAAGAAAACCAAAAGTAGCTACCCCCCTCTTCAACTGTCCGAGTCAGTTAGGAACTGGCAGTCGACTTGGTTCTATTGCCAGGACGTCGCTTGTCCGAATGCTGCAACTGGGCTGCCACCTTTCAGCCTAGACCGACCGGCTCCTCCCAGGCAGCTTGCGCTCTTGAAGGTGGAAAAGATCCAGATCCAACCTCTGGTCGACACGCTGATAGATGTCGTCCGCAAGGGAGTCACCGGCACTGATTTGCTAGAGACTTTTCTGGGTCGGCGCATCCAGCCGCTGCAAGCTCGACACCACGCCATGTGGCACTACGTGGGGCCTGGGGACTCCACTCGGACTCATCCAGTATACGTTACCGGGGAGGTTGTGACGGCGTGGCTCCGCAGCATCACACGTGCCTGCGATAACCCCAGAGGAGCCCGGCGAGTGAAGCCCTTCCGCGCTGACAATCCTCCTCCGAATGAGGTGAGCACATCTTGTCGAGTGCTTTAAATGCTCTTAGATTTATCGCTTTTTCTTGTATCACCGCCTGACGTCCGATGTTGTCGACTGTATTTTGTGCAGGCGTGGACCAACTGGTATTCTCCCGTCTCAAACGGGAATCCAGCCGAGGAAGAGGAGGGCAGCCAGTAGGGCAGCATGGACAGCGCCGAGTATGTCTCCGACAGTGGGGAGACGGAGGAGGAGACCGAAGAGGAGGAGGGGGAAGTTGGGGAGCAGAGCTCGCCACCCCCACCAACAGAGCCTCGAACCAAGTGCCGTCACGAACCTACGACTCCGTCGGCTCCTCCAGAGGCCCCGAGTGCTCCGCCAGCCCCTCCCATGGCTCCGAGTGCTCGGAGCATGAAGAGGACCAGGGACGTTGTTGCCGAGTCCACGGACCAATAGTCCAAGGTAGCCAAACCGAGTGGGTCCAAGCCTCGGAAAGCTTTGCCTCGGATGAGGATCGCTGTTCCAGTTGCCTCAGCGTAAGTGTCTTGTTCTCCTATCTTCTTTCAGTATTCGATTGAACTCATGATTATTGGTCGAGTGGATTTTACTCGGCAGAGATGCTACCTCCGCCACCTCTCTGCCATGCCAGGACGATGATCCCATGGATACGGATAACGCTGCTACATCCCAGCAAGGTACTCTGTGACGACTCTGAGAGTTCGCATTATTGTTTCGTGAGTTCTGTCTTTAATCTTGCCCTTTTCTGTAATCTCATGTTGTTCAGTCGGGCTTCCTTCGGAGGTGATTCATCTGGAGGAGGACGACCAGAAGGGGTCAGGGCAAACTTTGGCGCCTGTCCTTGAGGCTGTTCCATCTGTTGTAGCTCCCACCATGGACGCGCCGCCGACCGAGACGATGCCGTCGACTCCTCGCGGCGGAACCGACTGGAGCGGGACTTGGGATGCCCAAGGAGTCTCCTGTCGTGCCGGGTCTGTCGACCGTCCAGTACGACGGCCGACACCTCCCGGAAGACCAAGTGGGAGCCGCCAAGGAGGCCATGCTGTAGGTGGAGTTGATGGTGGGTGATGCCAAGGGAGCGTACGACTCCATCGCATCTTTGTACAAGAGAAGGTTGGAGCTCCGGGACGATATCCGAGTAAGTGCGCTAGTATGTGTTTACTTTCCTCTTGTAACCCTCTGGGGGTTTAACGGATATACTCGAATATAGTAGGATTATTTTGCAGTGGGTTCACTCCGAGTGAACCCAGTGGGTGTAGTCCCCGAGACTTCTGTCGAGTGCTTGCATCGGCAGTTGTCTTTATATATGTTTTGCGTGACTTGATCGGATCAGAGCTGATCTCGCCGTATGGTACCAGTGGGGGCACTCCGAGTGCACCCACTGGAAGTAGTCCCCGAGAGTAGTTTTACTCAGGTCGGGTAATAGTAGTATCCTAGGCTTGTCTGTTTGTCATGTAGCTCAATAGGGCGGACCTGTTCGAGCTTCATGCCAGTGGGGTCACTCTTAGTGAACCCACTGGGTGTAGTCCCCGAGACCGCTGTCGACTGCTTGCGTCGGCAGGGGTCTGAAGAACTTTGAGCTTTTATTATTTTCCTTGTTGAATGTTTCTGATCTTCTCTTCGCGATGATTTGCAGAAGACTTACAAAATGGGATCGATGTACAATGCTCTGAAGGCTGAAAAGATTCAGCTTGCTACGGAATTGGAGGCGGCTGTGAATGACTTAGCTGGTGTGAAGGGGGTTGTTGCTGACCGAGAGAAGTCTTTGGAGGAGTCCCGGGAGGCAAACAAGGCATTGGTGGCCGAAATTGAGAAAATGGGCAAGCAAAGAACTGAACTGATGGGTCAGATGAAGTTGATGAACAGTCGGTGCATATCGCACGAGAAGTACGTCAGCGACTCGGCAAGGAAGACGATTGCGCTGCTCGGTGGTAAGCTTTTTGCCGAGTGCTTCTCGACTTTGTAGTTCATTCTGCGCTTACTTTTTGCTCGTCTTTGCTTTGCAGATTTTTGTATGGACACTGAGGCTGAAGCAGCTGACATTGAGCGGTCGGTTATTCCGAACGTTCCACTCGGCGATGAAGCCAATCGGGACATGCTCCGAGAGCATATTGGCCTTGGCAGAGTGGGACCTTTCATCGGTCGCCTGAGAGAAGTCATCGGCCGGATCGACAAGGAGCTGTGGCCCGAAGACGATTCCCGGCGGGAGATAGAAGGGTTGATGACTCGGCTGGAGGGCATCCCGAACAGAGTGCAGACGTGGAAGAAGTCTGCCGCTCGTTGTGGTGCGGACGTGGCGCTATCGCTTGTCCGAGTGCACTGCAAGGAAGCTCGCGAAGAAAATCTGAAGGCGTTGCAAGTCGCCAACACCAAGAAGTTTCGACTCAAAGATTTCATGGACACTTTCCTTGAAACAGCCACTCGCATCGCAGACGGGATCGACCTTGACACTTTTGTGGAGCCTGCCAGTCCCGGTGCCAGTCCTGGTGATGCTTGAAAAACTTTACCTTGGTATGCCGAGTGGTATCTGTATCAAACTTTGGCCACTACTGTTGGCCGTCACATTCGTGGTTCGGTGTGGATAAGCTTGATCTACACCGAGCCGACTATCGTTGAAGCAACTTTGAATTCAAAGCGAATATTTTTCTCTTGTTTCGACAAAAAAAATTGACACGATTTTGGCTCATGGTTTTTGTTTGGCGTTTCTTCGTGAAGCCAATGGCAAACATGCGGAGCATGTGGTTGTGAGTTGTCTTCGCATCCACAAGAGCCTCAATGAGGGTCTTCTAAGCCTCCGAGTGGATCTCTAGGATACACTCGAAGGAAGTTTTTTACTTAGGCGAATCTGGCTCGCCGCTAAGCCCCCGAGTGCGGCTTTTTTTAGGGCGCACTCGGAGCGAGTTTTGTACTTAGGCGACTCTTCGTCGCGGCTAAGTCTCCGAGTGCGAGCTTTGAGTGCACACTCGGAGCGAGTTGTTGCTCATGTAGTTGTCAGTTGTCTTCACATCCACATGAGCCTCAATGAGGGTCTGCTAAGCCTCCGAGTGGATCTCTAGGATACACTCGAAGGAAGCTTTTTTACTTCGGAGATTCTGGATCGCAGCTTAGTCTCCGAGTGTGGCTTTTAGGGCGCACTCGGAGCGAGTTTTTTACTTAGGCGATTCTGAGTCGCAGCTAAGTCCCCGAGTGTGACTTTTAGTGCACACTCGGAGAGAGTTTGTACTTAAGCGATTCTGGATCGCAGCTAAGTTCCCGAGTGCGACCTTTAGTGCACACTCGGAGAGAGTTTGTACAGCTAAGTCTCCGAGTGCGACTTTTAGTGCACACTCGGAGAGAGTTTGTACTTAGGCGATTCTGGATCGCAGCTAAGTCCCCGAGTGGGACTTTTAGTGCACACTCGGAGAGAGTTTGTACTTAGGCGATTCTGGATCGCAGCTAAGTCCCCGAGTGCGACCTTTAGTGCACACTCGGAGAGAGTTTGAACTTAGGCGATTCTGGATCGCAGCTAAGTCCCCGAGTGCGACTTTTAGTGCACACTCGGAGAGAGTTTGTACTTAGGCGATTCTGGGTCGCAGCTAAGTCTGTGAGTGCGACTTTTAGTGCACACTCGGAGAGAGTTTGTACTTTGGCGATTCTGGATCGCAGCTAAGTCCCCGAGTGCGACTTTTAGTGCACACTCGGAGAGAGTTTGTACTTAGGCGATTCTGGGTCGCAGCTAAGTCTCCGAGTGCAACTTTTAGTGCACACTCGGAGAGATTTTTTACTTAGGCGATTCTGGATCGCAGCTAAGTCCCCGAGTGCGACTTTTAGTGCACACTCGGAGAGAGTTTGTACTTAGGCGATTCTGGATCGCAGCTAAGTCCCCGAGTGCGACCTTAGTGCACACTCGGAGAGAGTTTGTACTTAGGCGATTCTGGATCGCAGCTAAGTCCCCGAGTGCGACTTTTAGTGCACACTCGGAGAGAGTTTGTACTTAGGCGATTCTGGGTCGCAGCTATGTCTCTGAGTGCGACTTTTAGTGCACACTCGGAGAGAGTTTGTACTTTGGCGATTCTGGATCGCAGCTAAGTCCCCGAGTGCGACTTTTAGTGCACACTCGGAGAGAGTTTGTACTTAGGCGATTCTGGGTCGCAGCTAAGTCTCCGAGTGCAACTTTTAGTGCACACTCAGAGAGATTTTTTACTTAGGCGATTCTGGATCGCAGCTAAGTCCCCGAGTGCGACTTTTAGTGCACACTCGGAGAGAGTTTGTACTTAGGCGATTCCGGATCGCAGCTAAGTCCCCAAGTGCGACCTTTAGTGCACACTCGGAGAGAGTTTGTACTTAGGCGATTCTGGATCGCAGCTAAGTCCCCGAGTGCGACTTTTAGTGCACATTCGGAGAGAGTTTGTACTTAGGCGATTCTGGGTCGCAGCTAAGTCTCCGAGTGCGACTTTTAGTGTGCACTCGGAGCGAATTATTTATTTTTTTAGACCAGAGTCTGCCAACACGGAAGAACTTTGAACCTGCAAGAAATCAATCTCCTTTGCATTACTTCAATGATACTTGTTCTTTACATAGCCTCCGTCGGCGGTCACGTGTAGAAACGCTTCAGGAGATCTCCGTTCCATGCTCGCGGCTCGTCCGTTTCCCTGTCTAGGTTGTAGAGTCGATATGCTCCGTTGTTTAGCACCTTGGAGATGATGAAGGGTCCTTCCCAGGCGGGAGCCAACTTGTGAGGTCTTTGCTGATCCACTCGGAGCACCAGGTCGCCTGCTTGGAATGTGCGACTCCTGACGTGCCACGCGTGAAAATGCCGCAGGTCTTGTTGATAAATTGTTGAGCGAGTCAGTGCCATCTCGCGCTCTTCTTCCAGAAGATCCACTCCGTCTTGCCTGGCTTGCTCTGCTTCGGCTTCGGAGAAGAGTTCGATTCGTGGAGAGTTGTGAAGCAAGTCACTCGGAAGGACTGCCTTTGCTCCATAAACGAGGAAGAATGGGGATCGCCCTGTAGATCTATTTGGAGTTGTGCAGAGGCCCCACAACACCGAAGGCAGCTCGGTGACCCATGCGCCGGCGGCATGTCCAACTTCTCGTAGGAGTCGAGGTTTCAACCCTTGAAGAATAAGTCCATTCACCCGCTCTGCTTGCCCGTTTGTTTGGGGATGCGCCACAGATGCAAAATCCACTCGGATACCTTGGCCTGTGCAAAAACCTTTGAATCTGTCCGAGTCAAAGTTTGTGCAATTGTCAATGATTATGCTGTGCGGTACCCCGAATCTGGCGATGATGTCTTTGACAAACTTGATGGCCGTAAGGGCGTCGAGCTTCTTGATGGGCTTGGCTTCAATCCACTTGGTGAACTTGTCGACTGCCACCAACAGATGAGTGAATCCCCCCTTGGCCTGTTCTGAATGGACCGACTCTATCTAATCCCCACACTGCGAACGGCCAAACAAGAGGGATTGTCTTCTGCGCAGATGTTGGCTTGTGGGACTTGTTCGAGTAGAACTAACAACCTTCGCATCGGTCAACCATATCCTTCGCCATTTCATTCGCTTGCAACCAGAAGAAACCAGCTCTGAATGCTTTGGCGACGATTGCTCTTGAGGAGGCATGATGGCCGCAGGTTCCCGAGTGAATTTCTTCCAGGATTAACTGTCCCTCCTCAGGGGAGATGCATCGTTGAAGGACGCCTGAAACACTTTGTTTGTACAACTGGCATCAGTGACGGTGAAGGACTTTGACCTTCGGACGATCTGCCTAGCTTGGACTTCGTCTTCTCGTAATTCTTGCCTCAGGATGTACGCAATGAACGGTAGAGTCCAATCATGGACCTCGACTTCAGTCGGATCTATTGAGCTCTTCGGTTGTACTAGTTCCTCTGTATAAGGATCTTCTTTCACCTAGGGGAGATCTAGGTGCTCGAGGCAGACATCACTCGGGACTGGTCTCCGAGTGGATCCAAGTTTTGCCAATTCATCAGCTGCTTGGTTTTTCAGTCGCGGAACATGGTGAAGTTCCAGACCTTCAAACTTCTTCTTGAGCTTCCTTACTACGTTGCAGTATGCAGTCATGGTGGGGTTCCTTACATCCCACGCCTTCATCACTTGATTAACCACCAAATCTGAATCGCCATAAACCATCAGGCGACGGACGCCGAGTGTGATGGCCATGTGCAATCCATAAAGGAGAGCTTCATATTCTGCCTCATTGTTGGAGGAATCGAAATGTATCTGCAACACATACTTAAGTTTATCACCTTTTGGCGATATGATCACTACGCCAGCGCCGGAGCCATTCAACATCTTCGACCCATCGAAGAACATAGTCCAATGAGCCGAGTAGATGTGAGTCAGTTGCTGTTGTTCTACCCATTCTGCTATGAAGTCAGCCAGAGCTTGAGACTTTATAGCCTTCTTGGCTTCGAACTTGATGTCGCAGTATAACATCTCCATTGCCCACTTCGCCACTCGGCCTGATGCGTCTCGATTGTGGAGGATTTCTGACAACGGAGCATCAGAAACGACAGACACCGAGTGGTATTGGAAATAATGAGACACCTTCTTCGCAGTCATGTTGATCCTGTAAATAAGCTTTTGATAATGAGGATACATCTGCTTGGAAGGAGTCAGGACTTCGGAGACATAATATACTGGCCGCTGAACCTTGTACGCTTTGCCTTCTTCTTCGCATTCGATTGTGAGAACAGTGCTGACGACTTGATTTGTAGCCGCGATGTACAGAAGAAGTGGTTCTTTACTGAGCGGGGCAGTAAGAACCGGCTGGGTGGAAAGCAGGGCTTTGAGGTCGTCGAATGCTATTTGGGCTTCGTCTATCCACTCGAAAGTATCTGATTTCTTCATGAGTCGATACAGAGGTAGCGTCTTCTCGCCGAGTCGACTGGTAAACCTGCTCAAAGCCGCTAGGCAACCTGTGAGCCTTTGAACATCACATATTCTGACCGGCCGCTCCATTCGGACGATGGTCCCGATCTTTTCGGGGTTGACATCGATCCGTCGTTCGGTAACGAAGAAACCGAGTAACTTTCCGCTGGGAACACCGAATGAACACTTGGCAGGGTTGAGCTTGATATCGTACCTACGAAGGTTGGCGAATGTTTCTACCATGTCAGTCAGCAGGTCGGAACCTTTGCGTGACTTTACTAAAATATCATCCATATACGCCTCCACATTTCGACCGATCTGGTCAAGGAGGCAATTTTTGGATCATGCGCATAAAAGTTGCTCCTGCATTCTTCAAACCGAATGGCATAGTGATGTAGCAGAAGCACCCGAATGGGGTGATGAAGGTTGTTTTTAATTCATCGGACCATACAGACAGATCTGATGATAGCCCAAGTAGGCATCAAGGAATGACAAACGCTCGCAACCGCAGTCGAATCAACAATTTGATCAATGCGGGGGAGCGGGAAATGGTCTTTCGGGCAGACCTTATTGAGATGCTTGAAGTCGATGCACATTCGGAGAGACTTGTCCTTCTTGGGCACCATGACAACATTGGCAAGCCACTCGGAGTGGTGTACCTCACGAATGAAGTTGTCTGCCAAAAGCTTAGCCACCTCCTCTCCGATTGCCTTCCTCTTGTGCACGGCGGACCGACGCATGCGTTCTCTGACGGGCCGAGCAGCAGGATCCACATGTAGTCGGTGCTCTCCCTGGGTACACCAGGCATGTCAGCGGGCTTCCATGCGAAAATGTCCCAGTTCTCACGGAGGAATTGGATGAGCTCGGCTTCCTATTTTGGATCAAGGGTGGTGGAGATGTTCGTCGGGGCAGCGGTGTCGTCCGTCGGGTGGATGCTGACCTTCTTCGTGTCTCCCGCCGACTGGAATGCGGACTCCGAACCTGGCTTCTTCGAACGCATCAAGTCAGCGGGGTCGGCTGTCTTCTTGTACTCGTCCAGCTCGAGGATAGCCATCTGCTGATCGGCGATCCTCGACCCGTGCTGCAGACACTCCTCGGCCCGCTGCCGATTGCCTGTGATAGTGATCACACCTTTGGGACCCCGCATCTTCAACTTCAGATACACGTAACATGGACGGGCCATGAAACGCGCATACGCCGGACAGCCCAGAATCGCATGGTATGCACTCTGGAAGTCCACCACCTCGAATGTCAGCTTTTCCTTGCGGAAGTTCTTGTCGGAGCCGAAAACGACGCCCAACGCGATCTAGCCGAGTGACTTGGCCTTTCGTCCAGGGACGACTCCGTGGAACTGCATGCTGCTCTCGCTAAGTTTGGACATCGGAATGCCCATCCCCTTGAGAGTGTCGGCGTACATGATGTTCAAGCCGCTGCCGCCGTCCATGAGGACTTTGCGCAGTCGGACTCCTTCCACCACCGGGTCGATGACCAGAGCCTGCCTCCCTGGGGTGGGCACGTGTGCTGGATGATCCGACTGGTCAAAGGTGATCGCAGTCTGAGACCATTTGAGGAACGTGGGGTTGGTTGGGGTGGCCATGTTCACCTCCTTGTTCACTAGCTTCAGTCGACTCTTGCTTTCCACGTCAGCAAAAATCATTAGTGTTGCATGGAATTGGGGGAACGGATCCTCCTTGTCCTCATCATCCTGTTCATTGTCCTTTTCACTCGGCTGCCTTTCGCCGAACCCTTGGATCAGGAGACGACATTGCCGAGTGGTGTGCTTCGGGAATATGGCGTTGCCTTCTTCGTCCATCTTCATGTGGATTGGACATGGCTGATCCAGGATGGAGTTTCCGAACTGCTTCTTCTTGGGGGTGAACTGAGCTTTACCCTTGCCCTTGAACTTGGCATTGGTAACGCCAGCTGCCTCTGCCTGCGGAGTGGAGGGAGCTTTCTGCTTCTGCTTCCAAGTGTTGTTCCCATCTCTATCGGCGACTGCTTTATGCTTGCCGCTACGTATGCGGTCCTCTTCTTCGCCATTTGCATAGTGTGCGGCTATCTCCATCATCTTGCTCATGGAGATGTCACCTATCCGACCGAACTTCAGGAATAGATCTCTGTACCGCACGCCTGCCTTGAAGGCGCAGACTGCTTGGTGCTCTATGACGTTCTCCACTGTGTGGTAGAGGGTCGTCCAATGCTGGATGAAATCGTGCAAGGGCTCATTCTGCTTCTGGACACAGTGCTGGAGCTCCACAAGACCAGCAGGGCATTTGCACGTGCCCTCGAAGGTCCTGATGAAGACTTAGGCCAGATCTGCCCAGCTGTAGATGCTTGAAGGAGGCAACTGGTTCAGCCACGCTCGTGCCGAGCCATCGAGCATCAGGGGGAGATGTTTCATGGCGACCTGGTTATCTCCGCCACCGATCTGGACCACAACTCGGTAGTCGTCCAGCCACGTTTCTGGCTTGGATTCTCCTGTAAACTTGCTGATCCCCGTCGCCAATCGGAAGTTGGGAGGGATGTCAGCTGAACGGATGGGCCGACTGAGGCACTCGGGGCCAGAGACGATGGTCCTGCTTTCACTCGGACGGTCTCTATCGTGACTATCACGGTGAGCTCGACTCCTGTCAACCTTCCTCTGGGCGATGTACCCTCTTGCGTTGGGCCTTGGATCACCGTAAGGCCCACCCAGCGGAGGGGTGCGTGAACGGCGACGATCTTCGGAATTCATGGAATGGCTGCCTCCTCTACATCGCTGATGAGAATCGGGGCTGTAAACCGACCGATGTGTGTTCGCGTGAACAGAACTGTTGTGGATCCTGTTGTGTGAATGGGAGACCGCCGAATTCTGCAGCTGCACTGTGTGCAACAGGGCACGGATCTGCTCGATCCCTCTACCAGCCTCTGAATCAGTCGGTTGGAGGGAATCGGCTATCTTGGCAGTGGCAGCCAGGTTGAGGACGGGTGTGCGGAACACCTCCACGTTGCTCTGACGAGTGCATTGACTGGCAGAACGGCGGGGTTGATGGCAAGCGCCGGATGACTCGCCGACCTCGTGCTCGTTCCGACCAGTCTGGCGGGGACTTTCATGGGAATTGGCCATGAGAACTTCGGCTGTGAGCCCGCGACCCAAGTACTCAGAAGGCAACTCAGTCGGAACTGAGTCCAAGCACTAGGACGGCGGTGCGACCACAACCGACTCGAGGACCGCCACTTGAGAGGACGCGTTCTGGCGCGCCTGGGCTTGTCGCACCCAACGCTGGAGCCGCGGACGGCGGGACCGCTTGTTGCGGCGCGTGACGGGGGCGAAGATCGACACCGGAGCCGATTGCTGGAGAAGAAGGACGCCGCGGGCACCGGCACGGAAGTGAGTAGCCCCGCGATTGGGGAGCGCCTCGACGTCGAGGGGCGCATCCCGACGCCATGCCGAATCGTCGATGATGAAGGAGAGTGTGCCGAAGAGGATCTCATGACCCATGCACAAATCTCCACCGGAGGACATGATGAAAAGATGAAGTCGCAAACTCGCCGGAAGTCGCTTATACGCTTGGCCTCATGGTGGGCGCCAACTGTCGTGGGTATAAGTCTGACAGTAGATGAGTATGGTATGAAAGGATGGGCAGAGCCTTAGCTACGGCGAGGATGTATGAGTTCAGGCCCCTCTACGATGGAGGTAAAAGCCCTACGTCTAAGTGCTCTTGGGAGCTTAGTGTCGAGTGAAATATGGGGTTACAGTAAATGCCAACCCCTGCACCAGTGGGGAAGGGCGGCTTATATAGAGTGCGCTGCCCTTCACAACGGTCTGGTGGACAGGGGTGGAGTAGTCGCGAATAAATGCCTACGTTACAGGTAACGTATGCCTTAAATGCTAATAATGGTGTATGAAATCGTATGACCGTTGCCCTCTAGGGAGGTTACGATATACAGAGTGGAATCCAGTCGGTACGTTTAATACGCTCCGAATGCTCGTCACCGACTGGATGATGGGGGAATCGTCACCGACTGGATGATGGGAAGTCCTTAGTTCAGTCGAAACTGTCTAAGGGCCTTGTCCTTTATGAAGGGCAGTCCTTGGGTAGGACCTATAGGGCAGGCGTATGACCCTACCCTGGGACTATAACCCCATCAGTAGTAGCAACAGTAGCAGCAAAGCAAGACAAGTAACAGCGGTAGCAACAGTAGTAGCAACAGCAGAGCAAGACAAGTAACAGCGGTAGCAACAGTAGTAACAGCAGCAGTAGGACAAACTCGTAGGCAATGGGTTGGTGATTTGTTTGGATGATATTCATCATGCAACAGCTATAACACGGAGAGATATGTGGCTAGCTCCCGTTTGTCAATGTGATGTAGGCATGCATTCCGTGTGTCGTCATACGTGCTTAGGGAAAAGAACTTGCATGCCATCTATTGTCCATCCCTCCCGTGGCAGCGGGGTCCAAAAGGAAACTATGAGATATTAAGGTTCTCCTTTTAATAAAGAACCGTACCAACGCATTAGCACTTGGTGAACACATGAACTCCTCAAACTATGGTCATCACCAGGAGTGGTTCCGGTTATTGTCACTCCGGGGTTGCCGGATCATAACACATAGTAGGTAACTACAACTTGCAACATCGGATCTAAAACACACATATATTGGTGACAACATAATAATTTCAGATCTGAAATCATGGCACTCGGGCCCTAGTGACAAGCATTAAGCATGGCAAAGTAGTAGCAACATCAATCTCAGAACATAGTGGATACTAGGGATCAATCCCCATCAAAACTAATTCGATTACATGATAGATCTCATCCTACTCATCACCGCCCAGCGAGCCTACGAATAGATTACTCACGACCGACGAAGAGCTTCATGGAATTGGAGAGGGAAGAAGGTTGATGATGACGATGGCGATGATTTCCCCTCTCCGGAGCCCAACACGGACTCCAGATCTGCCCTCCAGATGAAGAACACGTGGTGGCGGCGCCTCCATATCGTAAACGCGATGAAAACTTCTCTTTTTATTTTTTTCTGGGACGAAAGGGATCTTATAGACCTGAGATTGGGGGCGGCAGAGCCGTGTGGGCCCCACAAGCCTGCCCACCGCCACCAGGGGGTGGTGGCGGAGCCAGGGCTTGTGGCCCAGTGGCCCATCCCCTGAGGTGGAACTTGCCGCAGATATTTTTCTTATTTTCCAAAACTACTCCCCGTAAATTTTCAGGACGTTTGGAGAACTTTGATTTCTGCACAAAAATAACACCAAGGCAATTCTGCTGAAAATAGCGTCAGTCCAGGTTAGTTCCATTCAAATCATGCAAATTAGAGTCCAAAACAAGGGCAACAGAGTTTGGAAAAGTAGATACGATGGAGAGGTATCAACTCCTCAAAGCTTAAAACCTTGCTTGTCCTCAAGCAACTCAGTTGACAAACTGAGAGAGAAAGAAAAACTTTGACAAACTCTATTTGATCTTGTTGTTGCAACTATGTCTAACTCATAACCACAATTTCAGCAAGATCACAAGTTAACCACATAAGCAAATGACACAAAGGTCTCACGGTAAACTAATATCAATGGCATAATCAGCTGACGAGCAAATAATAATGAGTTTCAAATACCAACACTTCAATCAAAACAAGCATGAAGCAATATGAATAGATGGTATCTCGCTAGCTCTTTCTGTGACCGCAAAACATAAATGCAGAGCACTTTCAAAGATCAAGGGCTGACTAAAATTGTAATTCATAGCAACGAAGATCCAGTCATAATCATACTCAATATCAATCAAAAGCAAAGCATAAAAATGACAGAGGTGCTCTCTAATTGGTGCTTATATAAGAGGAGGATGACTTAACAAGAAAATAAATAGACAGGCCCTTCGCAGAGGGAAGCATTGATTTGCAGAGGTGCCAGAGCTCAAGCTTTGAAAACAGAGATAATAATTTTGGGTGGCATGCTTTCATTGTCAACGCAATGATCAAGAGTTCTCAATATCTTCCATGCTACTCATGCTATAGGCGGTTCCCAAACAGAAAAGTAAAGTTTTAACTCCCCCACCACCAATCAATCACAATCCACGGCTAGCCGAATCCTCGGGTACCGTCCATACTAACATCAATCCGGGGGGAGTCTTGTTTTACAGTTATGTTTTTGATTTAAGGGTGGAACTGGGCATTCCAATTACCGGCTCCTTCTCGTGAATGACTGTGAATAAACACATGTCGAGGATAACACTCCTAGCATGGAAGATACCAATAGCCCCCTGTCACCACATGAGCGGTTCGGGCATGCAAAACAGATTATTTCTTGAAGGTTTAGAGAGTGGCACATGCAAATTTACTTAGAACGGGAGGTAGATACCGCAAATAGGTAGGTACGGTCGACTCTCATGGAAAAACTTTTGGGTTTATGGAAGTGGATGCACAAGCAGTATTCCGCTTTGTACAAGTGAAGGCTAGCAAAAGACTGGGAAGCGGCCAACTAGAGAGCGACAACAGTCATCAAGATTTAATGAGTTTGACTAACATTGAATGCAAGCATGAACATGATATAAATCACCATGAACACGAACATCATAGAGGCTATGTTGATTTTGTTTCAACTACATGCATGAACATGCGCCAAGTCAAGCCACTTGAAACATTCAAAGGAGAATACCATCCTATCATACTACATCATAGTCATCTCAAAATATATGTTGGCATTCAAGACAAACCATTATAAGCTCTCAGCTAAATAAGCATGGCATCAGAAACTATGGTCTCTAAGTTTTCATTGCAAACATGGTTCTCTCACAACAAAGCTACATCTGGGTCGACAAGCTAGTCATATTTACAAAAACAAAATAGATAGAGTTCATACCAGCTTTTCAATCTCAGTCACTTCATCATATATCATCATTGTTGCCTTTCATTTGCACGACCGAATGATGTGAACGATAATAAGCGCATTGGACTAAGCTGAATCTGTAGGCAAACACAAAGGAGAAGACAAAGTAATATGGCTCTTTGAAAGCTAAACAGGTAAGCATGGAAGAACCAATAAACATTGTAACCAATATCTTCTACCTTGACCCAAAGAAAAAGAAAACTATTTACATGGGAAAGCTCCCAACAAGCAAAATAAGAAAGAACAATCGTTTTGGGTTTACTCAAAAGGACAAAAAACAAGAAAACAAGAAAACGAAAATAAACTAGCAAGGATAATACAGCGGCAAAGTGTAAACACCGGCTAACAAAGTGAAAGCATAAGCATGAATGTAAAGTCGGTGAGAACACGTACTCCCCCAAGCTTAGGCTTTTGGCCTAGCTTGGTCTACTCCCAAGGTGGGAAATAACCAGCTCCAGGATACTCCGGAGCAGAATGTGGATGCTACTGCTGTGTGAGCTCCTCTGGCTCCCACTGATAAACTGGCGCCTGGTACTCGACTGGCGGCTCGGGCACGAGCGCTTGTGGTTGGGCCAAGCCACAATATGCGTAGATGTACGTGGGCATAATAGTGTACCTTCCTGCATGAAGATCGAACAAAGAAGGAGCAGGCAAAGTAATAATCTCTTGAGTACCCTGACTGAATACCAATTTATAAATCATCCGTCTACTAGCATCTCTATCCAGAAAATCATGGCGAACCATGCTGTCATAATCCAGATATTTCTCAGGGAGAAGCATCTCTCCTTCCCCCCAGTCTAATGGGTATCTCAAAGTGTGTGGCAAGACGGGAAGCATAGATACATCCATATACGACACCCTTGGAACGGTTGATGTTCAACCACTTGGCCACTATAGCACCCAAGCTATAAGTCTTATCGTTATAAAGGCCTTCACGTAAAACTACAAGGTCAGGAGAACTAAGTGATCTAGCCTCCCCACATCCAATCAAACATTTTCCCACAAATAGTGAGAAGTATCGAAGCACAGGAAAAAATGTATGCTAGCAATTCTAGCGCGAGACACTCCTCTCTCCTCTCCAACAGCAATAGAACCAATGAAATCCTCCAAGTCCCGTCGACGAGGGTCACGGATATCCCCAACATAAGGTAATTTGCATACATTGCAAAAATCCTGTAGTGTCATACACTGGGGAACATCGTATATCATGAACTCAACCATGGGAGGAATCTTCCTCGGATAAAAGTTAAAGCTTTGAACGAAAATATTGGTGAGGAGGAGGTATTGTGGGCACTTATCTTCAACGAACGCAGTGAGACCTGCGTTCTCCACCAAGTAATAAAAGTCTTCATAAAGTCCGGTGGCGCGCAAAAATTCATCACTTGGCCAGTCGCACGCTCGAACTTGTGTGACTCGAGGGACTGCGTACTTGGGGTGGTTCTTCTCATCCTCCTTGGGGTTACGGCTTGAAGAGCCTCTCAAGAACCTCCTCATCTCTTCCTTTTTCTAGCTCTGAAAAATTCTGAAATTTTTAGAGACTTCAAAAGAAAAGTGAGTAAAGGTTAACCCAACTTGTAGCAACTACTCCTACTAGTGCCTAGAGACCGTATCACGCGCTAAAACTACTTGGGACCAGCTAAACTCAACTTATCTAGCTCAAGAACAGGGTCACCAAGGTAGCAAGAATTCGCGAAGGATAAAGCACTAGAGCAAAAACTAATTGGACCAATGGAGGAGTCACTTACCAAGGAGTAATTTCCCCAAAACGGTTCGGAGAATGGTGCTTTGAGCAAGGAGATCGAAAATCACAACCAAATGAGCAAGAACACGGGTTTGAGCTGCGAAACATTTTTTTTCTAGAGGTGGAAGAAGAGGCTGGGAGCTGGAATGAGTGGAGGGGGTGCATGCCTGCGGGCCCCACAAGCTTGCACCCCGCCACCAGGGGGTAGGCGGCGGTGGCAGGGCTTGTGGCCCACTCGTTAGGCCCCCAGGCCAGCTCTCAGACCCAGAAATTTTCAAAAATTAAAAATCATACTAAATTTTCAGGACCATGGAGAACTTTTATTTTTGAGGTATTTTTCTCCGGGACGCTAAAACAGAAAACAGGAAAAAACTAAAATAATTCTATCATTTTTCTTCTAAGAAAAATAAAATGAAAGCTCAAAACAGAGGTATGTGACTCTTTGATTCACCCGTTTCATGGTCATTGAAAGAAATCCGTCAATAGGATTGATCAAATCCTTATGACAAAACTTTCTTGAATCACAAGAGAGAATGGAGAATTTTATGATAGTCACTAAGTCACCTCAATGGGGATATGGATCTCCCCAACAAGCAAATCATACTTCATCTTGACACGAGGAATAGGGCATTCAAAGCTCCCAATAAGAATCGATGAAGTCTTTTCAATAGCATTCATGCAATGTACTTGATATCGTTTCTTCGGAAAGTGCACTGTGTGCTCATTACCGTTGACATGGAAAGTGACATTGCCTTTGTTGCAATCTATAACAGCCCCTGCAGTGTTTAAAAAGGGTCTTCCGGGGATGACAGCCATGGCATCGTCCTCAGGAATATCCAAGATAACAAAGTCTGTTAAGATAGTGGTGTTAGCAACCACAACATGCACATCCTCGCAAATGCCGATAGGGAAAGGAGTTGATTTGTCGGCCATTTGCAGAGAAATTTCAGTGTGTGTCCACTTATCCAATTCAAGTCTACGATAAAGAGAGAGCGGCATAACACTAAAACCGGCTCCAAGGTCACATAGGGCAGTTCTTACGTAGTTTCCTTTAATGGAGCAAGGTATAGTGGGCACTCCGGGATCACCAAGTTTCTTAGGAGTTCCACCTTTGAAAGTGTGATTGGCAAGCATGGTGGAGATCTCAAGATCTGGTATCTTCCATTTATTAGTCACGATATCTTTCATGTACTTGGCATATGGAGACATTTTGAGCATATCAATTAACCGCATCTGCAGAAAGACGGGTCTTATCATCTCAACGAAGCGCTCAAAATCCTCATCATCCTTTTTCTTGGATGGCTTAGGAGGAAAGGGCATAGGTCCCTGAACCCATGGCTCCCTTTCTTTACCATGCTTCCTAGCAGTGAAGTCATTCTTATCATACTTCTTAGGTTGTGGGTTATCAGGATTAACCGTCGGTTCAATCTCCACATCCTCATTATTGCTAGGTTGAGCATTATTATGAACATCACTGTCCATATTGTTACCTGGTTCATGTTCATCACCAGATTGTGTTTCTGCATCATACGCAGAAATATCATTAGGTTCTTCAGGTGTGATAGTATTTGGTGAATTGGCATGCAGGTTTCTATCATCCTTCTTCTTCTCCTTAGGATGACTGGGTGTATCGCCATTGATTCTCTTAGGATGAACTTCAGGATACAAAGGTTCCTAAGTCATTTTGCCTCCTCTAGTAATGACTCTGACAGAGTTGTCATTTAATTCATTGAGCAGGTCATTCTGAGCTTTAAGTACTTGTTCTACCTGAGTAGTAATCATAGAAGCATGTTTACTCAGAAGCTTCAGATCATTGACATTTCTGTCTACACAAGCACTTAAATGTCTAAGCATACGAGTACTTTGTTCCAAATGTCTGCTAACATAATCATTGAAACTCTGTTGTTTGGCAACAAAGTTGTCAAATTCATCAAAGCATAAGCTAGCAGGTTTATCAAAAGGAATATCACTCTCATCAAACCTACACAGAGAATTCACTTCTACTAGGTTGGGACCCCGATCCTAAGTCATACGAATCCAGCCTGTAACAAATCGCATCTCTTTGCGGTCTCACGCACGGTTATCCCCACGGCTGCCGCCTTACCTTAGCCGGGACCGTTTGCGCCTTTTGACTCACGTATGCAATTGTGTCGCTAGCAATCCAGTGACAGAGAACCCGGATCGACATGTCTAGTCATAAACCAAAGCGGCAGTTCCATACAGGGACATGCATACATGACCCAGCAAAGCAGGTGCCGATCACCAGCGAGTGTAGACGAGTCGTTGCAAGCTGCAGGGACTCCATTACATCGCGTGACATTTCCCAAAGGGGACAGACACAACAGCTAAGAAGGACACATGCCGGTCAACCAATGTTTCCGGAGCAGTAGCGAACTACCATGGCTCATTGGATCGCAAAGGGGCATTTCCCTATAAGGAATGCTACTAAGGCCTACGGCTAGGTAATCGAACCCCATACATATCAAGTACGACATACGTATGCATGGCATACTGATATGTATAGATACATCGATGGCATCACAACATAACCATAAACATACAAGCTTTATTTAAAATGCTCGGAAGAACCTCACACATAATATTACACCGTAGGGGTCTCACGACCCATCATAACAGTCATTCAAGTTACAAGCCAGCGGAAGTAGATAAAGTGTCTGAGTACAGACAGATGAAACTAGAAGGCAGATGGCCTAACTATACTATAGACCCACCTTAGGGCCAGATCGTAGTTGGGATACCAGCTACTCGTCGTCGTCGATGTCTAGGAAGAACCCTCCATTAGGGTCATTAACAACCTCTGCAACAAATATTAAGCAAACATGAGTACAAGAGTACTCAGCAAGACTTTAGGACAACTACTCATGCAATGTATCAATAAGGAATTGTGGGGTTTCATGTGGAAAGCCAGCATTTGACTCGTGGCTAGACAACTTGCATTTTAAAATAATTTTTGATAACTTGATTTCTCGCACACGAGTCCACTAACACCACAACAATACTCCATCGTGGAATCATTCCGTCTCCACACTGAAATGTCGTCCACGACACTCACGCTTATCTTGACAATTTTATGAGTAGCCATTGAAGTTATCTATGAACAATATATGTCTCCAAGTAGTCCATATCCGCGGATGCGGCTATTCGAATAGATCATAACCCTGCAGGGGTGTACTTCTTCACACACGCTCTCGCCACTTATCGCCATCTGCACGTCATGCACCTCGGCAACCTTCAAGCGAAAGCCCAGCGAGGGAGTCGGCCACGACCGTTAACCACGCTAATACTTAGTCCAGGTCTATCGCCTATCTGAGGGTAACCCGCACGGAAGTCCGGCCCAGGTTTCCGCCACGGCCCCAAACGATGTGCGCAGAGCCTATGAAAGAAATGACATCAATCAATAACAATCATATGCAAGAAAATGATGCATGAGCATGGCATGAGGATGCAAGGTGGTATGCTACTGAAGCTATCATTTATTAAGTTTGAAGTTTATTTGAATCAGATTCAAATATCACTTCAAACGAGGTATTCTTGAATACCATTTTAATTGATTCGACCTGATGCTCAGATCAACTTGTTTTTAACATGCATGGGAATGATATGTTAAGTTGCTGGTTGTGATTGAACAATGTTTGATCATAGCATTTGAAGTGGAATTCAAATGATTTTCAAATTCCAACTCCAAAGCATTTATTAAATTTAACCTATTCATTATTCTACATGTTTGGTCTAGTGACATATTCAGATTCCTTGGATTTTTCTGATACTTTTTCATATATAAATTATTTCCATTGGGTTTACAAATTAATTTATATGATTTTTAGAAGTTTTGGGCATTTTCTGGAATTCTTTTAAATCAGAAAAGCTACTTATTGCGTCAGGCTCACGTCAGCATGGCGTCAGCCGTCGGCTGACCTGGTCAGGTCAAACCCGACAGGGGGGACACACTGGTCAGCCTCACAGGGTTAACCCCCGCGCTGACCAGCCCCCTGATTGCGTTTGACTTGCGACTGGGCCCACTGTCAGCGACTGCTTAGCGTTTTAAACATGGATTAGCGAGGCCAGGTCATCCCCTGCCGGAGACTGACCGGCGGCGACCAGATCCACGGCAGATCTCTGCCGGAGAGTCGCCGGAGTTAGCTGTGGTGCTCGGGATCGAGAGCCGAGAGCACTAGGAGGATCCCCAGGCTCGCCCTCATCCAGTACTGGCCTCAAGGGGGACTAGGGAGGACCTGAGGTCACCGGCGACGAGCTGAGGCGCCGGCCGGAGCTCGGGCTCGTCGGTTTAGTGGCTAGGGTGCACGAAACTGAGGGGAAGAAGTGGGGAAATGAGCGCAATCTCACGGGGAGTGCAGTGGAAGGCTTAGACAGCTCGGGGAGGCGCCGTGGGCGACGAATCCAACATAGATCGCCGGCGGCCGAAGCTTGAAGACGACGGTGTCGTGGGTGTTGCAGGGCTCGGGGGTTCTTCTTCTTGGGCAGGGACGGCCAGCTTGTCGAGGCGGAGCGAACGGAGCCTCGGGGGAAAGAACCTGTGGCTAGAGGCACGGGCAGCTCGAGTTCGAGCTCCTGTCAATGGCGGCAGTGGGGAATGAAGCTACCGAGAGGAGAGGGGAGGAATGGGTCGCGGGGATGGATAGGGCCGTGCTCGGGGAGGTTATCCTCGCCTTGCCAGTGCACCGAGACGTCCAGGCAAGCAGGGATCTGCATGGAGGCGCCGGGCGTCGCGGCGGCCACCTCCTGCTGCCTACTGGTGAGGAGGAAGACGACAGGGGAGCTGGGCCTGGGCCAGGTAAACGACACGTAAGAGTTTTGCTATTTTTTTTTCTTGATTTGTTTTCTGATTTGCTAACTATTTTGATTTGCTATTTATTTCAGCTCCAAAATAGTTTATAAGAATATTTTGAACACACCAGAATAATAGGTGGAATATTTCCAACCATTCCTGAAGTTTGCAACATTTTTGAAACTTGAAAATATTTGAATTCAAATTTAAAATTGAATTCATTAGCTTTTTGAATTTAGATAAAATGCCAAATCTGTTTTAGAAATAGTTTTCTTCCCTAATTATTTGTTTTCATGAATTATCAGAAAAGTTGAACTTTTCTTGAGGCCATTTTGGGTTCATTGATTTGAACAAGTTTAGGATTTCCTTTAAATTGAGAAGTGGCTCGGGTTTTTGAGTTTTGCTTCACCACTTGCTTTGATCTTGTTGCAATTTTCCTGGATGCAATGCAAAGAAAATATGAGCACAATTCTATACTTTGGTTAGGGTTCCAGGAATGTGGCAACTCACCCCCACTCAAAAGAATCTCGTCCCGAGATTTAGAAGTCGTCGGGAATAACGCGGGATACTCAAGTCGGAGACGATCCTCTCTTTCCCATGTTGCCTCCTTTTCAGAATGATTTGACCATTGAACTTTAAGAAACTTGAGGTTTCGACGTCGAGTGGTATGCTCAGCTTGATCAGGAATACGCACAGGGTATTCTCGGTATGAAAGGTTATCTTGGAGATCAAGCGTTTCGTGGTCCACTTCACGGATAGGATCCGAAAAGCAACGCCTGAGTTGCGAGACGTGGAAGACATCATGAACCTTGGAAAGATGCGGAGGAAGTTCCAACTGCTAGGCAACTTCTCCTTGTTTGGCAAGAATGCGAAAAGGACCAATGTAACGAGGAGCCAACTTGCCCTTGATACCGAATCGATGGGTACCCTTCAAAGGTGTAACCCGAAGGTAAGCCTTCTCGTCAACTTCAAAGGTCACACCCTTATGATGACGATCATATTGGCTCTTTTGACGAGACTGGGCTGTTTTCAACTTTTCACGAATAATGCGAACCTGTTCTTCTGCATCCTGGATCATTTCCAGGCCAAAGAGTTGCCTCTCTCCGGTTTCTAACCAATTAAGAGGTGTTCGACATCTTCGTCGATAGAGAACTTCAAAAGGGGCTTTGCCCAAGCTTGATTGATAACTATTGTTATAAGCAAATTCGGCGAATGGAAGGCACTTCTCCCAATTCAGACCGAACGATATGACACAAGCTCGGAGCATATCTTCTAGGATTTGATTCACTCTTTCTACTTGACCACTTGATTGAGGATGGAAAGCAGTGCTAAAAGATAAGTGAGTCCCCATAGCATTCTAAAAACTTTCCCAGAAGCGAGAAGTAAAGATACTCCCACGGTCTGAGTTAATCTCTAGGGGAACACCATGAAGAGACACTATTCGGGAGATATATAACTCTGCTAGCTGGCTAGCTGTTATACTCTCACGAACTGAAAGAAAATGAGCTACTTTGGAGATACGGTCAATGACCACAAAGATAGCATTATTTCCTTTCTTGGTCTTGGGAAATCCGGTAATGAAATCCATATTGACTTTATCTCATTTCCATTCAGGAATAGCTACAGGTTGAAGAGTGCCAACAGGCCTTTGATGTTCTTCCTTAACTCGACAACAAACGTCGCAGTTAGCAACGAACTCAGCAATTTCTCTCTTTATCCTAGTCCACCAAAACCTCTGGCGTAGGTCTTGATACATCTTAGTACTACCGGGATGAATGGTGAGAGGAGAATCATGAGCCTCCTTAAGGATCAATTGCCGCAGACCTTTGCTCTTAGGAACCACTAAACGGTTCAGAAAGAACACAACACCTTTCTCATTGATGGAGAAATCCCTAGCGTTTCCGCTAGCAATATTCTCCTTGATCCGGGATATACCCTTATCATAAGCCTGCATGGCTATGATTTGATCCCTAAGAGTAGGCTTCGCCACCAAGGTAGAAAGGAATCCTTGAGGAACAATATGGAGATTTAACTTCCAAAATTCCTCATAGAGATGTGGTTGACCTCGTTGTAGCATCAAGTTGTTACAATAAGACTTACGACTTAGTGCATCAGCCATAACATTGGCCTTCCCCGGGGTGTAAGTTATCCCTAAGTCGTAATCCGAGATCAACTCAACCCATCGTCTTTGCCTGAGATTCAAATCCAGCTGGGTGAAGATATATTTTATACTTTGGTGATCCGTGAATATTTCGCAATGATTACCAAGAAGGTAATGTCGCCAGGTTTTTAGTGCATGGACTACAGCTGCAAGCTCAAGATCATGTATGGGATAATTATCCTCATGTGGACGCAACTGTCGAGATGCGTATGCAATCACATGACGATCTTGCATAAGAATGCAACCTAATCCTTGTCGCGAGGCGTCGCAATAGACAACAAAGTCCTTAGAAAAATCTGGTGGTAGCTACACAGGTGCAGAAGTCAGGCGTCTTTTCCGTTCCTGAAAACTATGCTCACACTGTGGTGTCCACTCAAACTTTTTATCCTTCTTGAGGAGTTCAGCTAGAGGCTTTGCAACCTTGGAGAAATTCTCGACAAAGCGGCGATAATAGCTCGCTAGACCAAGAAAACTCCTAACTTGCTTAACCGATTTAGGTTGAGTCCAATCAAGGACAACTTGAACTCTTTCGGGATTGACAGAAATACCCTTAACAGAGATTACGTGACCTAGATAGGTCACTTGTGGTAACCAAAATTCATATTTTGAAAACTTGGCATAAAGGCGATGCTCTCGAAGTTTCATCAATACCAGCCTTAGATTCTCGGCATGTTCTTGTTCGTTCTTCGAGTAGATAAGAATATCATCGAGGTATACCACGACGAATTTATCCAAATATTCCATGAAGATTGAATTCATCAAGCGAGAGAAAGTGGCTGGGGCATTGGTTAAACCGAAGGACATGACGGTGTACTCGTATTGGCCATAACGAGTAACAAAAGCCGTTTTTGGAATGTCCCCGTTCTTGATCTTGATTTGATGGTATCCCAACCTCAAATCCATTTTGGAGAAGACTGAGGATACAAGAGCTGATCATACAGGTCGTTGATCCTGGGGAGCGGATACTTGTTCTTTATGGTGACCAGATTAACTGGTCGGTAATCTACAACCATCCGATCCGTTCCGTCTTTCTTCTTGACGAAGAGGACGGGGCAAGCCCAGGGAGAAGAGCTAGGACGAATGAAACCTTTATTCAAGGCCTCATCTAGTTGCTTCGTAAGTTCGGCTAGCTCGAGGGGTGCCATCTTATATGGTCTTCTGGCTATTGGAACAGTTCCCGGAACAAGATCTATCACAAACTCTACATCTCTATCAGGTGGAATTCCTGGCAGTTCCTCTGGAAAAACATCCGGGAAGTCACGGACTACCGGAATATCTTCAAGTTACGGAAGAGGGTTGGCATTGAGGGAATAGTGTTGGCATTTCGCAACTCGAGTAGAGACATTGAATATCTCACCCGAGGGATGGGTAAGCTGAACATTTCTGGAATGAGTATCAATCTTGGCATAGTGAGCTGACATCCAGTCCATACCCAAGATGATATTGATATCCGAAGATTTCAGGGCTATCAATGAGGCTAGAAAAACTAGCATGTCTACTAGAATTTCATTGTCATAGGTTATCCTAGAGGTTTGCCACTTACTACCAGGAGTTTGGACAACCAATGGAATTGGCATATCACAGAAAGACATGTTATGCAATTGTGCATAACTTTCTGAAATGAAGGAATGAGAAGACCCAGTGTCAAAAAGAACAGACACTGGGTGATGATTAACAAGGAGTGTACCTAGTATGACGTCGGGATCCTCTGCAGCTTCTTCTGCTGAAACATAGTTCACACGGCCACGTGCAGGAGTTGGCTTCACATAGTAAGCTTTGCCCGACTTGCCTTGCCCAACGGACTTTCCGGGTTGCTTGGCACCTACATTCTAAGGACACTCACGGGAATAGTGCCCTGGTTCTCCACACTTGTAACATACCACTTGGTTGGCACGTGGTGCAGCATTGATAGCTGGACCACCATAGGTTTTTGCTGGAGGGTTGGTCTGATTCATCTGAGGCGCCACATAGGATGGCCTCGGAGTGTATCTTGGCAGCAGAGAACCGTTTGGAACCCACAGCCTACGTTTTGGAAACGCGGAACCGGATGACGAGCCAAAATCACGGGAGTGCTTCTTTGTGGCTTCGTAGTCGGTATGACCAGTCTCGGCACTGATCGCCTTGTTGACTAGGGCTTGGAAACTTGTACACTCATGGAGGCGCAAATCACGACGAATCTCAGGGCTGAGACCCTTATGGAATCTTGCTTGCTTCTTGGCATTAGTAGACACCTTCTCTGTTGCATAGCGGGCGAGGTTACTAAACTCGTGGCTATAGGCATCCACGGTCAACTTTCCCTGGGTGAATGCACAGAACTCCTCTCTCTTTCTGTCCATCAGGCCCTCTGGAATATGGTGCAGACGGAAGGCTGCACTAAAGTCTGACCATGTGGCTGCTGGTTCAGCAGGACGCATAGCTTCAAAGTTCTCCCACCACAGATTGGCGGGTCCTTCCAGAAAATACGCCGCAAAGGTCACCTTGTCGGCCTCAGAAACATTCGCAGAGCGAATCTTACGTGAAATAGTGCACAGCCAATCATCAGCCTCGAGGGGATCGACGGAGTGATGGAACTTTGGAGGATTCACCTTCACAAAGTCATTGAGGGATACTGCAGCATTCCTAGGTTGACGAGCTGTATTTTGCTCAATACGCTCTAACAGTCGGTTGGTCTCCCTTTTGTTTCTCTCTGCCTCAAGCATGACTTGCGCCAAAGAGGGCAGGTGAGGCAGATCTTCCTACGACGCTTGACTACCCTCGCCTTGCTCATGAGCAGGGGCACGGTTCAACCTGGTGAACACCATCCTGACAAACAAACTCACAGCTTAGACCAATATGATCATCAATACTAGCTATGGATTAAGAATGCACTGAACACATGGAATGCGGAAATGAATATCCGAACAGCATGGTAACAAGCAACTACCATATACACACCATGGTTCATATACACCATTACATAGTTCAGTACAACCTTAACCGGAGAACAAACTACTGAAGTTATGAAACTACTCATCAGAGGCTTACAAGCTTCCTATACATTATTTATCTATGCCTCCGGAATTCATTTCATGACACAACCATACTTCACAAGTCACACGGGACTGCGAAACTACAGCTACTACCATACTATCCTTCCACTCACGGTTCAGGCATCCGTATAGAACATCTCATAAAGATTGCCTCCATGGCCTGGAAGCTCAACCTACGGATCAGGAAATACTCTAGCATGTGATCCCTGGGATCCGTAAGGACACGGATGTGGCCTTGGTCCCCTGACTGGTGGTAGTAGGGGTCCCCGAAGAGGGGTGACTCCTCCTATAGCGGGCCAGTCAACATGGGCCGGAAGATGGGTCCTAACAGGGATCAGCATCTCCATATCTCCATACGCTGTCTGGACTACAGGTGCCAGCTGCGTCAAAGCCGTCCACAGATGGGCACGTGTAGCATAAAGCTCCATGCGGAGGGCACGAGCATCCCTGTCTCTATTCTCTAGCATCTCAGCAGTGCACTGCAGTAGCGGATCCTCCATAGAGGAATCAAAGTAGACCCCGCTAAGGTATCCTTCTTCACCTGGCTCAGAGGTAGGAACATAGCAGAACTCTGAATTCTGCAGCAGTGCATGTCTAGCCCTCATAATGGTCAACATTGAATAGGCAGCATCTTGTACTGCCATGTCAACAGTGACTCCCAATCCATAAGACCAATGGATTGGCTCCTCAGCTCCAGGGTAATCTGGGAATACCCTCACAGTGCAGATATATTGGCTCTGGTTGAAGTCTCGGTACTGTTCCTCCACTGTGTACTCTGGGTACCAGCGGTAACCGCACACCGACATCACCCTCACTAGCATGGCCGTATGACCCAGCACATCAATGCACCTAGTCAGATGAACCACCTGATGAGAAGGACGGCCAGGCATCTAAAAATAGAGAGTAATGCAAAAGCATCAGAGCTCTCAATGCAAAATTGGGCAGCATAATGCTTGTAAATGCTCAAAAACAATTTTGAGACAACCCAAAAATAGAATAGCGTAACTACACAACTATCAAGTTCAATTCTGTGATCATCAAACTTACTTCCTTTTCCTAGGGATAAAAGAAACCCAAAATAACTCTCGACCCATAGTCTTATAATCTACCGATCAGAAATACGAGCCTAGAAGAAGATGAGTAACCTAGTCCTTAATTCCCGCACAAAAGACGAGGATGACCAGAATAGAATAACTTGAGAAGAGAACAAGAGTCTTACGTTCCCTTACACAAACAATTCCCATATATATAACAAAAGCAATTCTAGACTCAACTTCGACCAGTTTGTCTTGGTAATCCTACAGTCAGTCAGGCTCTGATACCAACGCTGTCGGGACCGCGATCCTAAGTCATAGGAATCCAGCCTGTAACACATCGCATCTCTTTGCGGTCTCACGCACGGTTATCCCCATGGCTGCCGCCTTACCTTAGCCGGGACCGTTTGTGCCTTTTGACTCACGTATGCAATTGTGTCACTAGAAATCCAGTGACAGAGAACCCGGATCGACATGTCTAGTCATAAACCAAAGCGGCAGTTCCGCACAGGGACATGCATACATGACCCAGCAAAGCAGGTGTCGGTCACCAGCGAATGTAGACGAGTCGTAGCAAGCTACAGGGACTCCATTACATCACATGACATTTCCCAAAGGGGACAGACAAGGCAGCTAAGAAGGACACATGCCGGTTAACCAATGTATTCGGAGCAGTAGCGAACTACCATGGCTCATTGGATCACAAAGGGGCATTTCCCTGTAAGGAATGCTACTAAGGCCTATGGCTAGGTAATCGAACCCCATACATATCAAGTACGACATACGTATGCATGGCATACTGATATGTATAGATACATCGATGGCATCGCAACATAACCATAAACATACAAGCTTTATTTAAATGGCTCGGAAGAGCCTCACACATAATATTACAGAGTAGGGGTCTCACGACCCATCGTAACAGTCATTCAAGTTACAAGCCAGCGGAAGTAGATAAACTGTCTGAGTAGAGACAGATGAAACTAGAAGGCACATGGCCTGACTATACTACAGACCCACCCTAGGGCCAGATCGTAGCTGGGATACCAGCTACTCGTCGTCGTCGATGTCTAGGAAGAACCCTCCATTAGGGTCATTAACAACCTCTGCAACAAATATTAAGCAAACATGAGTACAAGAGTACTCAGCAAGACTTTAGGATAACTATCTACTCATGCAATGTATCAATAAGGAATTGTGGGGTTTCATGCAGAAAGCCAGCATTTGACTCGTGGCTAGATAACTTGCATTTTAAAATAATTTTTGACAACTTGATTTCTCGCACACGAGTCCACTAACACCACAACAATACTCGATCGTGGAATCATTCCGTCTCCACACGGAAATGCCGTCCACGACACTCACGCTTATCTTGACAATTTTATGAGTAGCCATTGAAGTTATCTATGAACAACATATGTCTCCAAGTAGTCCATATCCGAATAGATCATAACCCTGCACGGGTGTACTTCTGCACACACGCTCTCGCCACTTATCGCCATGTGCACGTCATGCACCTCGGCAACCTTCAAGCGGAAGCCCAGCGAGGGAGTCGGCCATGACCGTTAACCACGCTAATACTTAGTCCAGGTCTATCGCCTATCTGAGGGTAACCCGCACGAAAGTCCGGCCGAGGTTTCCTCCACGGCCCCAAACGATGTGTGCAGGGTTCCCAAGCCCACCATCCGGGTGCCACTTGGTACACCATGCCACTGCCTACTGCATCACAGCCCACCTCTCAGGTCAGCGCTATGCACGGCCTCCAGCATGACTATAAACACCAGAATCTACTTGCAACTCCTGGGCCGAGTACTAAGCGATTAATAAGTCGAGAGGGTCAATTAAGCATCCCAACGTGTGGTGGTATCTAGTCTTGGATTACATACACGGAACTCGGTTCTTAAGGACGGTTCCAATGAAACAACCCGTCATGTACTCCTACATAGCCTTTCACCGGTACCTTTACCAAATCAGGTTCAACACACAACCTTTACTTACTGAACAGATTCTCACAATTCTGTTCATCACCCAGATGACAGACCATACACAACTCTAAGCATAGCATGCATAGCAGGATAAGGCACATCATGGCTCAAGCATCTACCAGGTATGCTAGGTTGCAAGGTTCAGCTATTTACCTTGAGAAAGACAGGTCATGCAAAGGAAGTGGGTTCAACTAAAGTGGCAAAAGCATTTGAAGCATTCGATCCTAATGCAATAAGTAAGTGCAGGAGCGAGAACATGGGATTTATCGGGATGTTCAAAATGGTTGCTTGCCTTGTTGCTCAGAGGAGGGACAATATCCATCAGTCGGATATTCAGTGGAATCCGGAGGAGCAGAGCCTACCGAAAGAAATGACATCAATCAATAACAATCATATGCAACAAAATGATGCATGAGCATGGCATGAGGATGCAAGGTGGTATGCTACTGTAGCTTTCATTTATTAAGTTTGAAGTTGATTTGAATCAGATTCAAATATCACTTCAAACGAGGTATTCTCGAATACCATTTTAATTGATTCGACCAGATGCTCAGATCAACTTGTTTTTAACATGCATGGGAATGATATGTTAAGTTGCTGGTTGTGATTGAACAATGTTCGATCATAGCATTTGAAGTGGAATTCAAATGATTTTCAAATTCCAACTCCAAAGCATTTATTAAATTTAACCCATTCATTATTCTACATGTTTGGTCCAGTAACATTTTCAAATATATTTGAAAATGACATATTCAGAGTCCTTGGATTTTTCTGATACTTCCTCATATATAAATTAATTCCATTGGAGTTACAGATTAATTTCTATGATTTTTAGAAGTTTTGGGCATTTTCTGGAATTCTTTTAAATCAGAAAAGCTACTTATTGCGTCAGGCTCATGTCAGCATCGCGTCAGCCCTCGGCTGACCTGGTCAGGTCAAACCCGACAGGGGGGACCCACTGGTCAGCCTCACAGGTTAACCCCCGCACTGACCAGCCCCCTGATTGCGTTTGACTTGCAATTGGGTCCACTGTCAGCGACTGCTTAGCGTTTTAAACGTGGATTAGCGAGGCCAGGTCATCCCCTGCCGGAGACTGACCGGCGGCGACCAGATCCGCGGTGGATCTCTGCCGGAGAGTCGCCGGAGTTAGCTGTGGTGCTCGGGATCGAGAGCCGAGAGCACTGGGAGGATCCCCAGGCTCGGCCTCATCCAGTACTAACCTCAGGGGGGACTAGGGTGGACCGGGGGTCACCGGCGACGAGCTGAGGCGATGGCCGGAGCTCGGGCTCATCGGTTTAGTGGCTAGGGTGCACGAAACCGAGGGGAAGAAGAGGGGAAATGAGCGCAATCTCACAGGGAGTGCAGTGGAAGGCTTAGACGGTCCGGGGAGGCGCTGTGGGCGACGAATCCAACGAAGATCGCCGGCGGCCGAAGCTTGAAGACGACGGTGCCGTGGGTGTTGTAGGGCTCGGGGGGTCTTCTTCTTTGGCAGGGACGGCCAGCTTGTCGAGGCGGAGCAAACAAAGCACTTGGGGGAAAGAACCTATGGCTAGAGGCACGGGCAGCTCGAGCTCGAGCTCCTGTCAATTGCGGCAGTGGGGAATGATTTAACAGAGAAGAGAGGGAAGGAATGGGTCGCGGGGATGGATAGGGTCGTGCTCGGGGAGGTTATCCTCGCCTTGCCAGCGCACCAGGACGTCCAGGCAAGCAGGGAGCTGCATGGAGGCGCTGGGCGTCGCGGCGGCCACCTCCTGCTGCCTACTGGCGAGGAGGAAGAAGACAGGGGAGCTGGGCCTGGGCCAGGTAAGCGACAGGTAAGAGTTTTGCTATTTTTATCTTGATTTGTTTTTTGATTTGCTAACTATTTTGATTTGCTATTTATTTCAGCTCCAAAATAGTTTATAAAAATATTTTGAACACACCAGAATAATAGTTGGAATATTTCCAACCATTCCTGAAGTTCGCAACATTTTTGAAACTTGAAAATATTTGAATTCAAATTTAAACTTGAATTCAGTAGCTTTTTGAATTTACATAAAATGCCAAATCTGCTTTAGAAATAGTTTTCTTCCCTGATTATTTGTTTTCATGAATTATCAGAAAAGTTGACCTTTTCTTGAGGCCATTTTGGGTTCATTGATTTGAACAAGTTTAGAATTTATTTTAAATTGAGAAGTGGCTAGGGTTTTTGAGTTTTGCTTCACCACTTGCTTTGATCTTGTTGCAATTTTCTTGGATGCAATGCAAACAAAATATGAGCACAATGCTATACTTTGGTTAGGGTTCCAGGGATGTGACATACTACCTATATCGGGTTATCGAGACCATGGATCTCTTCGATAGGTGGTAGATTTTTGACATCTTCGGATCTAATGCCTTTCTCTTGTATAGATTTCTTGGCTTCTTGCATATCTTCAGAGTTGGCTTAGGAGGTTGTTCGGGAATAGTCCAAGCATTATCGTTGATCAACATGTTATTCAGTAGAGTCTCATCTTGTTCTACAGTTTGTTCCCTAAATACACAACCGGCACAACTATCTAGGTGGTCTCTAGAGGCATCGGTAAGTCTGTTATAGAGGATATCAAGTATCTTGTTCTTCTTAAGAGGGTGATCAGGCAAAGCATTTTGTAGCTGGACGAGCCACCCCCAAGCTTGTGGAAGACTCTCTTCTTGGAGTTGAGCAAAGTTGTATATTTCTTGCAAGGCAGCTTGCTTCTTATGGGTAGGGAAATATTTCTCACAGAAGTAATAGACCATCTCCTGGGGACTACGCACACATCCAGGAGCAAGAGAGGTGAACCAGGCTTTAGCATCATCCTTTAGAGAGAAATGAAACAGCTTAAGGACATAGTAGTGGTGGATCTTCTCCTCATTAGTGAAAAGGTTGGCTATTTCGTGTAGTTTGGCAAGATGTGGGCTATGACCTTCTCAGACTCATAACCGTGAAAATGTTCAGATTCGACTAGAGAGATTATCTCAGGATTGACAGAGAATTCATAATCCTTAACGGTGATAAAGATAGGTGAAGTGGCAAACTTCGGGTCATATTTCATCTTAGCTTCCCGAGATTTTTCCTTCCACTTGAGAAGTAATTTCTCAGCGTCATAGGCATCCTTACACACAAGAAAATCCTCAGCTATATCTCCCTCCATAACATAACCCTCAGGTATTTCAGGCAATTCATATCTAGGAGAGCTAGATCTAGCAGGAGCAAAAGCAGGTTCTATCTCAATACTATCGACAGTATCAAAAGCATCACGAGAATTAGCAGTAACTCTAGCAATATGAGAATGAAGGAACACTCCTAGTGGAACATCAGGCAAAGTAGTATCTCTTGCAGTATCAAGCATAGCATCATCAGGCAAAATAGCATCTCTAGCATCATCCCAAGTGACTCAGAGAATATAGCAATACCTCCCCGGCAATGGCGCCAGAAAAATGCTGACTCGCACTCTCTGGCAATAACTAGACGAATGCTGATTTTGTGACAACAAACCTTCCCCTGCAACGGCACCAGAAGAATGCTACTAGCACTCCCCAGCAATGAAACTAGAAGAATGTTGTTGAAGGCCCACCAATGCGTGGGTTCGCAACAGTTTTCGAGGGTAGAGTATTCAACCCAAATTTGTTGGTACGCCAGACAGGAGGTGAGAGAATACTCTCGAGTATTAGCAGTTGAATTGTCAGATTCAACCACACCTGAAAGATTAGTATCTGCAAGCAAAGTAGTAACAGCAAAGTAGTATGATAACAACGGTGTCAGAAACGATCTGTTGACGGCAGACTATTCCTAACGATTGTATCAATGGCGCCAAGTTGCCTCGTTGACGGAAGTTGTCAGATCCCGTCAACGACCAGCGAACCAAAATTGTAGCAGGTAGCAGCAATGTAAAGAGCAATAGCAGTGGCAAGGAACAGCAGTAGCAAGTAGCAATAGTAGCAAGCGACAGTAGTAGCAACAGTAGCAGCAGAGCAAGACAAGTAACAGCGGTAGCAACAGTAGTAGCAGCAACAGAGCAAGACAAGTCACAGCGGTAGCAACAGTAGTAGCAGCAGCAGTAGGACAAACTCGTAGGCAATGGGTCGGTGATTTGTTTGGATGATATTCATCATGCAACAGCTATAACACGGAGAGATATGTGGCTAGCTCCCGTTCGTCAATGTGATGTAGGCATGCATTCCGTGTGTCGTCATACGTGCTTAGGGAAAAGAACTTGCATGCCATCTATTGTCCATCCCTCCCGTGGTAGCGGGGTCCAAAAGGAAACTATGGGATATTAAGGTTCTCCTTTTAATAAAGAACCGGACCAACGCATTAGCACTTGGTGAACACATGAACTCCTCAAACTAAGGTCATCACCGGGAGTGGTTCCGGTTATTGTCACTCCGGGATTGCCGGATCATAACACATGGTAGGTAACTACAACTTGCAAGATCGGATCTAAAACACACATATATTGGTGACGACATAATAATTTCAGATCTGAAATCATGGCACTCGGGCCCTAGTGACAAGCATTAAGCATGGCAAAGTAGTAGCAACATCAATGTCAGAACATAGTGGATACTAGAGATCAATCCCCATCAAAACTAACTCGATTACATGATAGATCTCATCCTACTCATCAGCGCCCAGCGAGCCTACGAATAGATTACTCACGAATGACGAAGAGCTTCATGGAATTGGAGAGGGAAGAAGGTTGATGATGACGATGGTGACGATTTCCCCTCTCTCGAGCCCAAGACGGACTCCAGATCTACCCTCGAGATGAAGAACAGGTGGTGGCGGCGCCTCCGTATCGTAAACGCGATGAAAACTTCTCTTTTTATTTTTTCTGGGACGAAAGGGATCTTGTAGACCTGAGATTGGGGGCGGCAGAGCCGTGTGGGCCCCACAAGCCTGCCCACCGCCACCAGGGGGTGGTGGCGGAGCCAGGGCTTGTGGCCCACTGGCCCACCCCCTAAGGTGGAACTTGGCACAGATATTTTTCTTATTTTCCAAAACTGCTCCCCGTAAATTTTCAGGACGTTTGGAGAACTTTGATTTCTGCACAAAAATAACACCAAGGCAACTCTGCTGAAAACAACGTCAGTCCAGGTTAGTTTCATTCAAATCATGCAAATTAGGGTCCAATACAAGGGCAAAAGAGTTTGGAAAAGTAGATACGATGGAAACGTATCACCAGGCGGCAATTCTTTCACACAAAGAACACAGAAGAAATAGCTCAGCTCCGCCAGTCCTAGCCATTCATCCTCAGGAATAAAGCCCGGAACATCACCGGCATTACCGGCTCTAGCCATATGTGCCAATCATGACTCTTGAGACCAAAGGTTTTTAATTTTTTAAGACTCGCTCCCCTCTTTAGATTCGCTGCATAACCATCGAGGAACATCGAGTGCATTTTGACCCACAAGATAATTTCCCTCATAGCTGGCCTTCCAAGATTGAGCCAGGCCTTTGGCTTTGACCACTTCTGCTTTCCTTTGCCTTCTCGCATGTTTTGTAACGGTCTATGACATAGTTTCTCTTAATCGACTCTAGCCTTAGTATTATCCTTTGTCTTCCCATCTATGTCGAACAATGTACCAAAAATAGCCTATCCGATATTCTTTTCAGTGTGCATCATGTCGATATTGTGTGAAAGAAGGAGGTCTTTGAACTAAGGCAGATCCCAGAAGCATGGCTTGTGAGTCCACGGGTGTTCTGAATTATACCCCTTGAAATACCTTGGACGCTCTGGATCAGGTTCGAGGGCGTTTAACTCATCCAGGATCTGTTGGCCTGTCAACGCAGGTGGTGCCAAGTTTTTGACAACTTTACCTTTGGTAAAGTTCTTCTTGTCTTTTCTGAACTGATGGTCAGGATCCAGGAACTGTCTATGCAACACAAAGCAAGAATACTTCCGACCCTCCTGCAACCAATGAAACTGAAGAGCTGCCTTGCATTGGGGGCACGGGAACCTTCCATGCACACACCATCCAGAGAATAGTTCATACGCCAGCAAATCATGCATAGAGTACATGTACCACACATGCATTTTGAAGTTTTGTTTTCTAGCGGCATCGTATGTATTGACCCCATTATCCCAAGCTTCTTCCAATTCAACCTTAAGCGGCTGCAGGTACACATTCATATTCTTCCCCGGATAATTGGGCCCTGGAATTATCAACGTAAGAAATATGTTCTTTCTTTGCATAATCTGTCTCGGGGGAGATTGAGTGGAATGACAAATATAGGCCAACAACTATATTTGGTTGTCGTCATGCTGAAGGGATTAAAACCATCCGTGGCGATAAAGACTCGAGGATTCCTTGGATCTGCCGCTTTATCCTGATGCAATCCATCGAAATGTTTCCATGCTTCCCCATCCGATGTGTGTACCACCATCTTATTCCCATCCGCATCTGGTTTGATTCTTTTGCCCAATTTGTGCCATGTCATCTGTCTGGCTGTCTCTTCAACCATGAAAATACGTTGAAGTCTTGGTACAATTGGCATATACCGAAGAACACTAACTGCGATTTTGGTCTGCCTCTTCTCACCCATACCGTTGTCTACCACAAGATACCTCCAAGACTCGCGATTGGGACAATAGTCCAAGTGTGCATACTCCTTCCTAAATAAGACACATCCTTTCTCACATGCATCTATCTTCTCATAAGGCATCTTAAGTACACAAAGTATTTTGTCCGACTGGTATAGGTTTGCAGGCATGACATGGCCTTTGGGTAGGAAGCGTCCAAATAGTGTCATCATCGCGTCGTAGCATTCTCTTCCCAAGTTGAACTGAGCCTTCAGAGCCATTACTTGTGCAATTGCATCCAGTTGATAGAGCTCAGTGTGCTCATGGAGAGGACGTTTTGAAGACTCCAACATTTCATAAAAGGCCTTTGCAGATTCCTCCATCTCATCTTCCGAATCTCGAGCATCATCAAAGTCTTGCACCATGTCTTCGATCCAGGTACCATGCTCGTCCGTGCAACGACGGACCACCTCAGCTCTTGTGCGTTGTATAGACTCACCATGAAATGTCCACACCGTATAATTAGGCTTAAAACCCCTCCTCTGCAGGTGTTTAATCATTACAGCCTCTGTCGTCTTTTTATAGTTGTCACATCCAGGACACGGGCAATAGTTTCTTTCCTGGCCATTTGCGAATGCGGCTTTCACAAATTCCTTTGTTTTTACAAACCATTCTTTCGTCATCTCTTTTGGACTAGGGTGACCGGTATACATCCACGCACGATCACTCATCTTGCCTAGCTACTAAAGATAGAAGAAATATATTTATTTATAATTTAGCATTTATATTCATCGGTTAATCAGGTTCGCAATTTTTATTATGTCCAGGCAACCTACACACTAATAGGTAAAGATAGGTCCTAATCCCACCCGAGTATGTGTAGATTGGGTTCGTTTTCCCATGCTCTGCTCTGGATCCAACGCAAAATTTCGGCAGCACCTCCCTGTTGTTCTCCTAATACACGTCTCCGCAACAAACAGAGAGGATGTGCATCCGGAGAACAACAGGGAGGCACTGACGAAATTCCACATCGGATCCAGAGCACAGCATACGAGAAAACGAACCCAACCTACACATACTCGGGCTGTCCATGGATAATGTTGGAGTTCGAAAGGATGGCGGTTATAAATATGCAAAGACATGCATATTTATAGATGTCGCCCTTTCGAACGGGAGACGCATACTGGTCACGCATACTAATAAATTAATTTAATTACCTAAATCTAGAAAGTTTCATCCGGAAACTAAGCCATAGTAAATGGAGGGGCGAGGAGGAGACGAAATTTGTACTGACCCAAGAATGCACGGGCGGAGCTCGTACAACGCACGGGGAGGTCTTCGCACAGCAGACCTCACAGCGACAAGACAACTATCACATGTAAATCCACCCGATCAACACAAATATTCTAATTATGTCTAAGTATGTCATTTTTTAGGAAAACAAGCTAAGAATATAATATTCATGAGCTAACCAAGGTTTTTAGCTTATTATGTCATTTTGGAGGATAATTAGCTAAAGAAGCTAAAAAAATAAGAAGGAGAAGAAGGAGGGCTCCTTCTTCTCCTTCTCCTTGTCCTTCTTCTTCTCTTCTTCTTCTTTTCATTTTTCCTCTTTCTTCTCCTCTTCTCTTCTTCTTCTTCTTCTTCTTCTTCCTCTTATTTCTATTTCTATTTTTCTTTATCCTCTTCTTCTACTTATTCTTGTTTTTCTCTTCTTCTCCTTCTTATTTTTCTTCTTCTTCTCTTCTTCCCTTCTTCTCTTCTTATCTTCTTCCCTTCTTCTTCCTCTTCTTTCTATTAAGCTAACTAACTAGTGGCAGATGGTATTTATATGAAAAGCTAAGAATATAGGGCTCATAAACCGGTACACCGACTACTACAACAACTACAATAACAACAACAACTACTACCCGTCAAAAAAAAACAACTACTACTAGAACAACTACAATAACAAAAACTACTACAACAACTACAATAACAAGAACAACTACTACTACAACAATAAAAAATCAACTTTGTAGTTATAATCTAATTCCAAAAAACTAAATACCAAACAATAAAAAAATCAACTTTCCTGTGCGGGGCGGGGGTGTGGGGGCTCACTGGGAGGGGCGGCTGTGGCGTCATGGGTGGTGGGGCCAGGGGTGTTGGGGGTGGTGGGGCGGCGCCAAGGGCGCCAGGGGCGGCGGCGCGACGGTGGTGTGTCAGGTGGGCGTCGGGGAGAGGTGGGGCAGTGGCGCCAGGGGGCTGTGGGGCACTGGGGCGGCGACGAGGGCGGTGGGGCGGCGGCGGCGGGGCTGTGAGGCACTAGAGCGGCGCCGGGGGCGACAGGGGCGGTGGCGCGACGGTGGTGGTGGCGGTGAGCGTCGGGGAGAGGAGTGGGAGAGAGAGAGGGGCGGGGTGTGGAGTCGTTACACAGTGGGTGAGAGAGAGGGGCGGGGTGGAGCCGTTACACGCGGAGTTAGCTCTTTGCCGTCTGCCTCCGGACTCTTTGCCGTCCGCTAGCAGACGGCAAAGAAGGGACTCCTGTTTGACCTAACGCCCCAGCGGTCAAGTGGGCCCCATCTTATGTTTGCCGTCTGTTGTGCGACTCTTTGCCGTTTGCGGCTGACGGCAAAGATGTGACTGATGGCAAAGACACTCTATGCCATCATCCAGTTCTTTGCCGTCTGCTTTGTTGTAGCTGACAGCACAGAAAGTCCTTGCCATCAGCTAGCAGACGGCAAAGATTTGGCAGACGGCAAAAAACTGATTTCCAGTAGTGACATATTGTGGATCATTGATCGTCACCGCAGTTTAACAAAGCATTAATAGGTTTGGATATGTGATCTGAGAAGGCCACTAGCATGTTTGTCACTAACCACCACACAAGAATAAGTATGGGCACTCTACCTCGTACATTCGCTCGAAAGCTCCACATATGTCACAATTGAGCGGCACACGCCCGAGGTGTCCGTGTAAGTATTGTATTTGTATAAATAGGTGTGAGGACCGACACCGTCCATCCACGTAACGCGCAGTATTGTGAAGGGATATTGACCCATGACCCCTTTGCCATTAGGATGTAGACTGACGTGTGGCCTCTGTGTTGAGCCTTGGTAGGACTATGGCGTGTCGACTGACCGAGGCCGGGCCAGACCGAGGAAAGTGCATCCGGTCGGAGTTAATCGAGCGTGTTAGGTAAGTTTGTGCACCCTTGCAGGGAAGTATATCTATTCGAATAGTTGTGTCCATGGTAACGGACGCTCAGAGTTGTATCCCAATCTAGTAGAACTGGAAGTATGACTTTAATTGAAATGTTGGCTCCGAGATTACTTTCTCGCAGGGTGTCGAGGAAGGATCGCTGGGCGTTTTTAAATCAATTTGCTGCAACATATTTATTACATATGTGTTGCCGATCTACACTCTTCTAATGCTGCAAGATCCTGAAGATGCTAGTCTTCAATAGGACTAGGTCGTCCTCCTTTATTCTGGCATTTCTGCAGTTCAGTCCAAAGATATAGCCCCATTGCTTTGAAATCAATGGGGCATTTCTGCAGTTCTTAGCATAGTTCTAATGTCAGTCTTGCGAATAGTTTGGATGAGTACTCACTGTTGCTTTGCTCCCCCTCTTCCCTCTTGATATGACTTGTCGGGACCAGATGACAGAGCCCAGGAGATGGCTGCTTTTTTCGACAACTAATACTACGCTCGATGGAGCCTACTACTGTGTGGAGGCCGCTCGCTACCAGGAATAGTTCGGAGGCTCTCAGGCACGAGCCCTTGCCTTTTCAATCTGATGTTATGTTTATGCTAGCCTTCTTAAGGCAAAACTTGTTTATTTATGTCTATACTTAGATATTGTTTGCTTCCTTTAACTCATTTGTATTCAAGCTTATGTATTCAAGCCCTCGACGCCCCTGGCTTGTAATATGAAGCTTGTATGACTTTATTTGTGTCTAGAGTTTTGTTTTGCTATCTTCCCGCGAGTCCCTAATCTTGGTTGTTCGCATTTGAGTGTATCGTCAGTGTACGATCAAAATGGGGACGTCACATATGGCTGATGGGCTTAGCAACAATTTATCAAGATTTCCATAAACATGGATTTCCACCATTAAGTGAACAAGGTGATAGTATTTGTCAGATCAAATGATATAATGACGTATGCCCGAGGAATACGTCCTCAATTAAGCATCATTCAAAAGTGCACCCGGAAATATGGTTTGGGTAGCACGAAGAATATTAGAATGGTGATTCATTAGTCAACACACTAAGAGTTAAATTATTGCCCTTTAACTTCAAATAAATAGTGTTGCTATGCTAGAAGTGTTGAATTTACACATCAGAGTCCATTTGTCGGTATCCCGGTTAGAAATAACACGGGGACCAAAAATTGAATAGAAACGGAGAGAAGGATCATGGTATCAAGAATTCATAAGAGGTGGTGTGATTCTATCGACATCCTTGACATAAATGATGGTAATACTCCAAGATAGAACATAACATAAGCTGGATCGCAAGGAAATCAAGGTACACCACAAAACATGAACAAGTTTGCTTTGGAGGGAAGGCAAGAATATTGTCGATGGTAACACAAATCATCGAGGGGCAACGATGATATTTCTCATCATGAATTCAATTGACCTTTTGAGTAAGTCAAATTTTTAATGATGATCACGATACATTTTGTCGACAGGTTTCACGAAGATGTAATTCATTAGTAAGATGATCAAAGCAGATGGAAATGTGAATCTAAAGGTCAATGGAACCATGGATATGACGCAAGTTCCGGTTCCATCGTGTAGTGCAAGAAAAATGATACGATGGTGAAAATTTGACACAGGCTTAGCTCATTGTCAGAAAGGTGCATCGGGAAGAAGGTTTAGGTAGAACATTTGAAATTAGCACGATAATGGTGTAGCCTATCAGGCTAGGAATGACATGGGGGATTATTAAACTCGTAAGAAACAAAAATTACTTAGAGTTATTGAATCGCTTGCGGAATCGATTTTCAATATTCGGTGTTCTTGGTTGACGACAACCCAAAACCCGTGGACTGACTACGACAGAGAAATGTATAACTTCATGTAAAATTCGTAAGATGTAGTGCAAGGACATGATATCCTTAAGATACGAGGGGTAATACTCGATGGTAGATCAAAATAGAGGTTGGGCATGCATATTGATGTGCAAAATACAAGTGCTTTAACTTGTCTAAGAAATGGGACAAAAGAAGAACAATCAAGGTCGGAACCACGGTTGCAAAGAACCAAATCAAAATACAAGATGACTTTATAACAAGGGGATAATTATTATTATGAGAATCTACCATCATAAGATCTACATCATGTCCATGGGAATGAACACAAAATTCCAAGGTCGTCTCCCACTTCTTTAAGGCATAACCTTTCATTCACTTCTCTCTTTCGATGAAGTTGTGGTGTTGAAATTTTATCTGGCAAAACACCAAAAGAGTATGACTCATGAAAACTCTGAGTTTCACACGGATCAGGGAAGGAATAGGTTCAACCCATAGCGACATCTTAGCAACATATACCAAAAACTTCAAGAGTAAATAAGACAAGCTCGAAGGTAGGGCATGGTTGACAAAAAGCAGAGGATACAAATTACCAAAGGCATTTCAAGGGAATAACACACAAGAATTTTGAATGTGAAGGATACTATCGGATAATAACACGGAATTAGGTCTGGTGGTCCAGAACGGAGCTGATGTGAGTATCAGTACTCAGTTAGAGGAAGAAAGAATGCAAGGCATCAGATTATAGAACATCTAAATAATTTGATGATTAAATAACAAGGGAATTATGGTTTCCAAGTTGGTGTATGAGAATCAGATGCTCCGATCAAATACAAGTAAGTTGAGTGGACTTGGATGGAGAATCAATCAAGGTTTGATTTGCCGACAACCAGCTCATGTTTGGAAAAACGTCTAAGCCAAAAGATAATTCATAAGGATCAACTAATGATTGTGTGCATTCACACAGATACTGAATCCATAAGCTCAGAATGACAATCACAATGGTTTTAATGACTATTATTAGACATATGGAATTAACCATAGTGCAATCAGGTAGGGAAGGTCAAGAGTAATAGGCTACTGAGGATTTCAGCAGATCAAATAACATTTCGAAGAATTTTGTGAAGCACACCACAACTAGGGATGAACGAATCCCCGGTAAGTGTGAGGAATTATTCGTAGGTGTATTCGTGTGACTAGAACTTCCAAGTAGTGGTATGATGACCCACAAGTATAGGGGATCTATCATAGTCCTTTCGATAAGTAAGAGTGTCGAACCCAACAATGAGCAGAAGGATCTCACAAGTGGTTTTCAGCAAGGTAATATGTGCAAGCACTGAAATTATCAGTAACAAGTAGTTGTGTGGCAAGATGATTCGTAGCAAGTAGCAAGTAGCAAAAGTAACAACGATGCAGCAAAGTGGCCCAATCCCTTTTCTAGCAAGGGACAAGCTTGGACAAAGTCTTATAGGAGGTAAAACGCTCCCGAAGACACATGGGAATTTCTGTCAAGCTAGATTTCATCATGTTCATATGATTCGCGTTCATTACGTTGATAATTTGATATGTGGGTGGACCGACGCTTGGGTACTACCCTTACTTGGACAAGCATCCCACTTATGATTAACCCCTCTCGCAAGCATCTGCAACTACGAAAGAGGAATTAAGACAAAGTCTAACCATAGCATTAAACTAGTGGATCCAAATCAGCCCCTTACGAAGCAACGCATAAACTAGGGTTTAGGCTTCTGTCACTCTAGCAACCCATCATCTACTTACTACTTCCCAATGCCTTCCTCTAGGCCCAAATAATGGTGAAGTGTTATGTATTCGACGTTCACATAACACCACTAGAGGAAAAACAACATACAACACATCGAAATATCGAACGAATACCAAATTCACATGACTACTTATAGCATGACTTATCCCATGTCCTCAGGAACAAAAGTAACTACTCACAAAGCTTATTCATATTCATGACCAGAGAGGAAATGAGTAGCATCAACGATCTGAACATAAACTCTTCCACCAAGTAATCCAACTAGCATCAACTACAAAGAGTAATTAACACTACTAACAACCTTACAAGTACCAATCGGAGTTGCGAGACAGAGATTGGTTACAAGAGATGAACTAGGGTTTGGAGATGAGATGGTGTTGATGAAGATTTTGATGGTGATGAGTCCCCTCCGATGAGAGGAGTGTTGATGATGACGATGGCGACGATTTCCCCCTTTGGGAGGGGAGTTTCCCCTGCCGGAGCTCTAGATTGGTTCTGCTCAAGTTCCGCCTCATGGCGGCGGCGAATCCTCCGAAAAGCCTCCTCTCGATTTTTTGTGGAACGAAACCCTTCTTGTAGCAAAAGCGAGGAGCCAGAGGGCCAAGTGGGAGCCCACAAGCCCCCTAGGCGCGGCCAGGGGGGAGGCCGCACCTAGCAGGCTTGTGGCCTCCTGCTGGCGCTCCTCTGGTACTTCTTTAGCCCAGTATTTTTTTATAAATCCCAAAAAAAATCTCGTTGATTTTCACGGCTTTTGGAGTTGCGCAGAATAGGTATCTCAAACTTGCTCCTTTTTCAGGCCAGAATTCTAGCTGCCGGCATTCTCCCTCTTCATGTAAACCTTGCAAAATAAGAGAAAAAAGGCATAAGTATTGTACCGTGAAGTGTAATAACACCCCATAAAGAGATAAATATCAACATGAAAGCATGATGCAAAATGGACGTATCAACTCCCCCAAGCTTAGACCTCACTTGTTCTCAAGCGAAAACCGAGATCAATAAATATGCCCACATGTTTAGGGAGAGAGGTGTCGACAAAACAAAATACAAACATGCAGGCATCATGATCATAGTCAGAACAGCAATACCAACATATAATCTCTCATGCTAAAGTGATAATTCCTTCACAAAGTAAAACATGGATCAAGAACCTTACCGAGAATTAACAACCGATAGCCTTTAGTCATTGAAGCAATTGCAATTTATCACAACATCGGAAAGAGTCAAATAAGAGATTGTAAAGAAAATCCACATACTCAATCATCTTTTCGTCCTCTACAATTGCTACAACTCACGTGATACTCATGAGATCAAAGTTTCAGCTGGACACAAAGAAAGATAGGGGCGTATAGTTTCGCCTCCCAACCATTTACCTCAAGGGTAATGTCAACAATAATAATGTATGAATACTTACTTCCAAGTTGACATATGAATATAGATCTTTCCCTAGCATATGATGTTAGCCAAGATAAAGGCGAAATAAGGAATTGGTGAAGATCACCATGACTCTTTCAAGGGCAAAAAGTAAAGGTACAAGATAGGCCCTTTGCAGATGGAAGGAGAGGTTGTCATGCGCTTTTGAGGTTTGGATGTGCGTCCTCTTAGTGTGGAGGAACGTCACTTTATATTGCCTCATATGATAAAGAACTTTATTATGCAGTATGTCGCTTTTATGTCTTCCTCATCACAGGTTCGTACAAAGCTTATTTTCCACACACTAATACATCATACATATTAGGGAGCAACTTTTATTGCTTGCACCGATGACAACTTACTTGAGGGATCTTATTCAATCCATGGGTAGGTATGGTGGACTCTCATGGCAAAACTGGGTTGAAGGCTTATGGATGCACAAGTAGTATCTCTACTTGGTGTAGGATGTTTGGCTAATATGAGGTGGAAGCAATCTTCACATGCTAAGGGATCTCTAGTCATATAACATTGTTCGGAATCAAGAAAACACAATTTATTATGTTGTCTTCCTTGTCCAACGTCTACTTCTAAGCATGTAATAGTTTAGTGAGTGTTCACGATCATAGATGGTGTTAAAGATGATATATTTATATGTGAACCTCTCCTTCTTTATCACTTCCTATTAATTGCAACAATGACCAAGGTCTACGTTTGTCTACCCTCAACAAGTTTCAATCATCATTCTTTTTATATGTGAAGCGATCACTTCCCATAAGATCATTACATGATCTTTCATGCTTTTGTTATTTTCTCATTATTTTGATCGTGGCATGAGGTAAGGCCCTTAACTAAGACACTCTTTATTATATGGCTCACGATCTCGAATACATCGGGGGTGACACAAAGCAAAACGCAAGCCTAAAACACTAAGACCTTTAATCTACTAGAGAAAGAGAAAACTAAAAAGGAACACACTAAAATAAAGGTAAAGGCAAAAGATGTGATGGTGATACGATACCGGGGCAACTCGCCCAAGCTTGGCACAAGCCAAGGGGATTGCCCATACCCAAGCTCAGTTGTCTTCCTTTGGAGGTGATGGTGATGGAGTTATTGCAGAAGTCTTGAACTTGTTTAATTTCCACTTGAGCATAAAATTTTGCTCCCTCAGATCATCAATTTCCTCTTCAAGCCTCAACACCTTTTTGCATAATTCCTGCTTACTCTCCTGCAAGAAACGAGAAGGGATAAACAAAGTCTTAGGCTTCTTCCTTGAGTCTGGGAGGCTCGATCTGTTGAACTCCACATGCGTGTCTCCAAATTGAGGTAGGGGAGCCTCCTCCTCATCGGAACTTGTTCCTTCCTTCCCCTTGGGATCATAATCTTCTTCCTCATCAGTGGTCCAACCATAACGATCCAAGTCCCCATAGACCTTGGGGTTAGCAAGGTAATCATCCACATAGCTCTCCCCCTCTGAATCCTGAGAAGACACCTTGCCCTAAATCTGCGGCAGAAAACAGGCTCGAAACGAAAACAGAGCAAATTTGCGTGATACGAGGGTCAGACCTTTCGGGAGAATATATAATGATTTTTTCCAGACCAGAATGAGTACTCCGCAAGAAAACGGAGTCCGGGAGGCACACGAGGTGGCCACAAGCCCCCCAGGCGTGACCAGGGGGTGGCCCGCGCCTGGCAGGCTTATCGCCTCCTCTGGCGCTTTCCGGACTGCTTCAAATTTTTCTATTTTTTCAAAACTTCCAAAACGGAGGAAAAATCCTACTGGAAAAGTTTTGGAGTCGGTTTACTTACCGAATCACATACCTCTTCATTTTCGGAGTTTGAGACAGGCTGATAAATATCCCTTAGGTACTCTTCCGGAGTTATGGTATTGATAATATTGCTTTCAACATTTGTGGGAGTACCTGAGATATAATGCTTGATTCTTTGCCCATTTACCACTCTCGGACAATTACCTTTCATGTTGTTGATCTTGATAGCACCGGAACGATATACTTCCTCAACAATATAGGGACCTTCCCATTTACAGAGAAGCTTGCCTGTAAAAAATCTTAAACGAGAATTATATAGAAAGACATAATCACCTACATTGAACTCACGCTTTTGTATCCTTTTATCATGCCACCTCTTAACCTTTTCTTTGAACAACTTGGAATTTTCATATGCCTGAGCTCTCCATTCATCAAGCGAGCTAATATCAAATAACCTCTTCTCACCAGCAAGTTTGAAATCAAAGTTGAGCTCTTTGATTGCCCAATAAGCTTTATGCTCTAGCTCAATAGGTAAATGACATGCTTTACCGTACACCATTTTGTACGGAGACATGCCCATGGGATTCTTATAGGCAGTTCTATAAGCCCACGGTGCATCATCGAGCTTCTTAGACCAATTCTTTCTAGACCTATTGACAGTCTTTTGCAGAATTAGTTTAATCTGTCTATCGCTTAGCTCGACTTGACCACTGGACTGAGGGTGATAGGGAGACGCAATTCTATGGTTGACATCGTACTTAGCAAGTGTTTTACAGAAAGCACCATGAATGAAATGTGAACCACCGTCGGTCATTAGATATCTAGGGACTCCAAATCTAGGGAAAATAACTTCTTTCAGCATCCTGATAGAGGTGTTGTGATCAGCACTACTAGTTGGGATAGCTTCTACCCACTTGGTGACGTAATCAACAGCAACTAGGATATGAGTATACCCGTTGGATTTTGGAAAAGATCCCATATAATCAAAGCCCCAAACATCAAATTGTTCGGTGACAAGTGAATAGTTCATAGGCATTTCCTGACGTTTACCGATATTACCTATTCTTTGACATTCCTCACAAGACAAGACAAACTTACGGGCATCGTTGAAGAGAGTGGGCCAATAGAAACCTGATTGCAATACCTTGTGTGCAGTTCTATCTCCCGCATGGTGTCCTCCGTAGGCCTCAGAGTGACACTTCTGTAGGATCTATCCCTGTTCATGTTCAGGTACACAACGTCTAATAACACCATCTACTCCTTCCTTATAAAGGTGACGATCATCCCAAAAGTAATGTCTCAAGTCAAAGAAGAATTTCTTGTTTTGCTGGTATGTGAAACTAGGTGGTATATATTTGGCAACGATATAGTTTGCATAATCAGCATACCACGGTGCACTACGTGAAGTATTGATGACATTCAATTTCTCATCAGGAAAGCTATCATCAATAGGTTTTGGGTCATCAAGAACATTCTCCAATCTAGACAAGTTATCTGCTACAGGGTTATCACCACCCTTCCTGTCGACAACGTGCAAATCAAATTCTTGTAGCAAGAGAACCCATCTGATGAGTCTAGGTTTAGCATCTTTCTTCTCCATGAGGTACTTAATAGCAGCATGATCAGTGTGAATAGTGACTTTGGAATCAACTATGTAAGATCTGAACTTTTCACATGCAAACATGAGTGCTAAAAATTCCTTTTCCGTAGTAGCATAGTTTCTTTGGGCACTGTCTCGAGTTTTACTAGCATAGTGAATAACATTCAACTTCTTATCAACTCTTTGCCCTAGGACATCACCAACAGCATAATCACTAGCATCACACATGATTTCAAAAGGTAAGTTCCAATCAGGTGGTTGAACAATAGGTGCAGTTACCAAAGCCTTCTTAAGTATTTTGAAGGCTTCCTCACAATCATCGTCAAAAACAGAAGGAATATCCTTTTGCAAGAGATTGGTAAGAGGCCTAGAAATCTTAGAGAAGTCTTTAATGAACCTCCTATAGAAACCAGCATGACCAAGGAAACTTCTTATACCTTTGATATCTGTGGGGTATGGCATTTTCTCGATTGCATCAACCTTAGCCTTATCGACTTCAATACCTCTTTCAGAAATTTTATGTCCTAAGACGATGCCTTCATTAACCATAAAGTGGCACTTCTCCCAATTCAAGACAAGATTGGTATCTTTACATCTCTACAAGACTCGATCGAGGTTGCTGAGGCAATCATCAAAAGAAGACCCGTAAACGAAGAAGTCATCCATGAAAACCTCAACAATCTTGTGACAAAAGTCAGAGAATATAGCCACCATACATCTTTGAAAGGTGGCAGGTGCATTACATAAGCCAAAAGGCATACGTCTATAAGCAAAGGTACCGAAAGGGCAGGTGAAAGTGGTTTTCTCCTAATCAGATTGTGCAACAGGTATTTGGGAGAAACCAGAATAACCATCTAGAAAGCAGAAGTGTGTGTGCTTAGACAGTCTTTCTAGCATTTGGTCGATAAAAGGCAAAGGGTAATGATCTTTCCTAGTGGCTTTATTCAATTTCCTAAAATCGATCACCATCCTACAGCCAGTAATAATCCTCTGTGGGATCAATTCATCCTTATCATTAGGGACAACGGTAATACCTCCCTTCTTAGGGACGCAATGCAACGGACTCACCCAATCACTATGAGCAACAGGATAGATAATACTTGCTTCCAGGAGCTTTATTATTTCTTTTCTTACTACTTCTTTCATCTTAGGATTTAATATCCGTTGATGATCAGCAACTGGTTTGAAATCAGGATCGGTTTTAATCTTGTGTTGGCATAGAGTGGGACTAATGCCCTTAAGATCATCAAGAGTATATCCAATAGCAGTACAGTGCTTCCTGAGAGTTTTTAGTAATTTCTTTTCTTCATGCTCTGAGAGGCTAGCACTAATAATAACAGGGTATATCTCTTTTTCATCAAAATAAGCATACTTAAGAGTATCAGGCAACTGTTTAAGCTCGAACACAGGATCACCTTTTGGTGGGGGTGGGTCCCCAAGTAGTTCAACAGGTAGATTATTCTTAAGGATAGGATATTGTTCTAAGACAACTCTATCTATCTCATCCCTTTCATCCATATGCATATCATTTTCATGCTCAAGCAAGTATTGCTCTAAAGGATCAGTAGGAGGCACGACAATAGAAGCTAGAGCAATAATTTCATCCTTACTAGGCAACTCTTTTTCATGAGGTTGTCTACCAAACTTGGAGAAATTGAACTCGTGTGAGACACCTTGAAAACCAATAGTGACAGTTTGCTTCTCACAGTCAATATGAGCATTGACGGTATTGAGAAAAGGTCTGCCAAATATGATGGGACAAAAGCTATCTTGGGTGGTACAAAGAACGAGGAAATCAGCATGATATTTTTTTTTACCACACAAGACTTCAACATCCTTAACAATTCCCACAGGGCAGATAGTATCTCTATTGGCAAGCTGAATAGTGACATCAATAGGTTCCATCTCGACAAGTGCAATCTCGTCTTTGATTTCATCATATAAGGATTGAGGTATTGCACTAACACTAGCACCCACGTCACATAAACCATGATAACAATGATATCCTATCTTAACAGAAACAACATGTGTGCCAACAACAGGCCTATGTTTGTCTCTAGCGTGTGGTTTAGCAATTCTAGCAGCATCTTCACAGAAGTGAATATCATGGCCATCAACATTGTCGGACAGGAGATCTTTGATAATGGCAATGCTAGGTTCAACTCTAATTTGCTCACGGGGTGTAGGTGTTCTAATGTAGCCTCTACGTATCACAGTTGAAGCTTTAGAATGATCCTTTATCCTAACAGGGAAAGGAGTTTCTCAATGTAAGCACTAGGAACAGTAGGATCATTATAGGCAATGAATTTCTCTTCAACTGGATTGGGTTTAACTACATTGACTTCTAAGGGAGGATGATATTTAAACCACTTCTCTTTGGGGAGATCAATATGAGCAGCAAATGATTCACACAATGAAGCGACTATCTCAGAGTCAAGTCCATACTTAGCGCTAAAATCACAAAAAGTATTCGTTACAACAAAGGATTTAACGCAATCAAACTTGAAATTCATACCTGACTCCTTACCTTCATCAACCTCCCAATCTTCAGAGTTGCGTTTAATTCTTTCCAATAAATTCCATTTGAAGTCAATATCTCTCTTCATAAAAGAACAGGTACAAGAACTGTCAAGCATGGTGCGATCATCATGAGAAAGCCGAGCATAGAAGTTCTGAATGATAATTTCTCTCGAGACCTCATGGTTGGGGCATGAATATAACATTGATTTAAGCCTCCCCCAATCTTGAGCGATGCTTTCTCTGTCACGAGGCCAAAAATTATAAATATAATTCCGATCACGATGTACTAGATGCATAGGATAAAACTTTTGATGAAATTCCAATTTCAACCGATTGTAGTTCCATGATCCAGTATCATCACATAGCCTATACCATGTCAACGCCTTATCCCTCAAAGATAAGGGAAACCCCTTCTTCTTGACCTCATCCTCGGGAAAACCTGCAAGCTTAAATAAACCACAAACTTCATCTACATAGATTAGATGCAAGTCTGGATGTGATGTTCCATCTCCTGTAAAAGGATTAACCAGCAGTTTCTCAAGCATACCCGAAGGAAATTCATAGCAAATATTTTCAGTAGGTGCAGCAAGTTGAGGAGCAACTCTTTGTTCTTCCGTTCGAGGTGAAGATACCCCGAACAAGCCCCTCAATGGATTACTATCCATAGTGACAAGTGACAATAAATTTCAGCACACTATATAAATGTTTCCTTACCAAATTCCACTTACCAAAGGCGCTGCACTCCCCGGCAACGGTGCCAGAAAAGAGTCTTGATGACCCACAAGTATAGGGGATCTATCGTAGTCCTTTCGATAAGTAAGAGTGTCGAACCCAACGAGGAGCAGAAGGATTTGGCAAGTGGTTTTCAGCAAGGTAATATCTGCAAGCACTGAAATTGTCGGTAACAAGTAGTTGTGTGGCAAGATGATTCGTAGCAAGTAGCAAGTAGCAAAAGTAACAACGGTGCAGAAAAGTGGCCCAATCCCTTTTGTAGCAAGGGACAAGCCTAGACAAAGTCTTATAGGAGATAAAACACTCCCGAGGACACATGGGAATTTCTGTCAAGCTAGTTTTCATCATGTTCATATGATTCACGTTTGTTACTTTGATAGTTTGATATGTGGTTGGACCGGCGCTTGGGTACTGCCCTTACTTGGACAAGCATCCCACTTATGATTAACCCCTCTCGCAAGCACCCGCAACTATGAAAGAAGAATTAAGACAAAGTCTAACCATAGCATTAAACTAGTGGATCCAAATCAGCCCCTTACGAAGCAACGCATAAACTAGGGTTTAAGCTTCTGTCACTCTAGCAACCCATCATCTACTTACTACTTTCCAATGCCTTCATCTAGGCCCAAATAATGGTGAAGTGTTATGTAGTCGACGTTCACATGCTATTATCTTGTCAAACTTTGGATGTTTTGCATGCCTTTTATATTTTTTTGGGACTAACTTATTAACTCAGTGCCAAGTGCCAGTTCCTATCTTTTCCATGTTTTTGACCCCTTTTAGAGGAGGATTTTGAACGGAGTCCAAACGGAATGAAACTGCCAAAAAGATTTTTTCCAGAACAGAAAAAGATCGGAGGGTCGGAGAATCAGGGCAGGAGGCCACCAGGGACCCCCAAGCCCACACGACGCGGCCAGGGGGGCCTGCGGCCTCTAGGCTTGTGGGCTCCCTGAGGCCACTTTGCCCTAGGTTTTGCGCCTATATATCGCCAAAAAATCCACAAAAAATTAGGAGATCATCGAAAGTACTTTTCCGCCAGCGCAAGCTTCTGTCTCCGCAAGATCCCATCTGGGCACGTTCTGGTGCCCTGCCGGAGTGGGGATTCGGATACGGAGGGCTTCTTCATCAACAACATGACCTCTCCGATGATGCGTGAGTAGTTCACCATAGACCTACGGGTCCATAGCTAGTAACTAGATGGCTTCTTCTCTCTCTTGGATCTTCAATACAAAGTTCTCCATGATCTTCATGGAGATCTATCCGAAGTAATATTCTTTTGCGGTGTGTTTGTCGAGATCCGTTGAATTGTGGATTTATGATCAGATTATCTATGAATCTTATTTGAGTTTCTTCCAATCTCTCTTATGCATGATTTCATATCCTTCTAATTCTCTTCGAGTTGTGGGTTTTGTTTGGCCAACTAGATCTATGATTCTTGCAATGGGAGAAGTGCTTGGTTTTGGGTTCATACCATGCGGTGACCTCACCTAGTGACAGAAGGGGTAGCGAGGCACGCATCGTGTTGTTGCCATCAAGGGTAAAAAGATGGGGTTTTCATCATTGGTTTGAGATTATCCCTCTACATCATGTCATCTTGCTTAAGGCGTTACCGTGTTCATCATGAGCTCAATACACTAGATGCATGCTGGATAGCGGTCGATGTGTGGACTAATAGTAGTAGATGCAGAAAGTATCAGTCTACTTGTCTCGGACGTGATGCCTATATGTATGATCATTGCCTTAGATATCGTCATGACTTTGCGCGGTTCTATAAATTGCTCGACAGTAATTTGTTCAACCACCGTGATATTTTCTATTTTGAGAGAAGCCTCTAGTGAACACTATGGCCCCTGGGTCTACTCCACACCATATTTTCAGCCTTACACTTTTTACTTCGTTGCACTTTCCGCCTTCAGATCTCACTTTGCAAACAATCTTCAAGGGATTGACAACCCCTTTAAAGCGTTGGGTGCAAGCTCGTTTGTGTTTGCGCATGTACTCTGGACTTGACGAGACCCTTCTACTGGATCGATACGTTGGTCCTCAAACTAAGGGAAATACTTACTGCTCCTTTGCTGCATCACCCTTTCCTCTTCAAGGGAAAAACCAACGCAAACAAGTCTCTGTCAACGTGTCAATTCCTGGTGCTGTTATTTGAGAAGTAGCAAGAAGAATTTCTGGCGCCGTTGCCGGAAGGACTTTTGTTGCCGTAGCAAAAGAATTTCTGGTGCCATTGCCGGGGAGGAAGATCAAGTCAAGAACTCATCCAAGTAGGTGTCGCAAATTCATCTCTTGCATTTACTTTGTTTGCCAGTTGCCTCTCGTTTTCCTCTCCCCCACTTCACTTTCTGCCTTTTTCGTTTGCCTTTTTATATCGCCCTTTTCTCTCGCTTGCTTTCTGTTCGCTTGTGTGCCATGTGCCTTCAATATGCTTGCATCTTCGCTTGCTGAAAATCTAGTGATATGGATCCTCATTCACTTGCTAATCTCTTTAAGAGATCCAATTATCTTGATCCAATTGCTACTAAGTTGAGTGCACTTGACGATCTTTATGGAGTTTTGCTTGAGATGCGTGAATCTAAAAATTGTGAGGAAGAAATTTATGAAGTGATTCACGAGGGCTCCTTGGATGAAAATCATGATTGCAATGGTTTCACTATAAATTCTATTAGTGACAATCATGCTAAAAATATGCAAAACCGTAAGCTTCGGGATGTGATACATCTCAAACGTATCTATAATTTTTGATGGTTTCATGCTGTTATCTTGTCATCTTTGGATGTTGTATGTACCTTTTATATCTTTTTTGGGACTAACTTATTAATTCAGTGCCAAGTGCCAGTTCCTGTTTTTTGTGTGTTTTTGACTCTTTTCAGATCTAATTTTGGAATGGAGTCCAAACGGAATAAAATCCCCGAAATAATTTTTTCCAGAATGGAAGAAGATCAGGGGACTTGAGGGCCAAGGAAGGGGAGCCAGAGGGGGCCCACAAGCCCTGTAGCCGCCACCAGGGGGCGGCGGCTACCAGGCTTGTGGCCTCCCTGGCGCCCCCTGACCTAGCTCCTTCGCCTATATATTCCCTAAAATACAGAAAAAAATAGGGGAATCCACGAAATCACTTTTCCGCCGCCGCAAGCTTCCGTTTCCGCAAGATCTCATCTGGAGACCCTTCCCCGTGCCCTGCCGGAGGGGACTTTGGAGTTGGAGGGCTTCAACATCAACATCATCGCCCCTCCAATGACTCTTAGTAGTTCACTTCAGACCTACGGGTCCGTAGTTAGTAGCTAGATGGCTTCTTCTCTCTCTTGGATCTTCAATACAAAGTTCTCCATGATCTTCATGGAGATCTATCCGGTGTAATCCTCTTTGGCGGTGTGTTTGTCAAGATCCGAAGAATTGTGGATTTGTGATCAGATTATCTATGATATATATTTGAGTCTTTGCTGATTTCTTATATGCATTATCTGATATCCTTGTAAGACTCTCCGAGTCTTGGGTTTTATTTGGCCAACTAGATCTATGATTCTTGCAATGGGAGAAGTGCTTGGTTTTGGGTTCATACCGTGTAGTGACCTTTCCCAGTGACAGAAGGGGCAGCAAGGCACACATCGTGTTGTTGCCATCAAGGGTAACAAGATGAGCTTTTATCGTAGATATGAGATTGTCCATCTACATCATGTCATCTTGCTTAAGGCGTTACTCTGTTCTCATGAACTTAATACACTAGATGCATGCTGGATAGCGGTCGACGTGTGGAGTAATCGTAGTAGATGCAGAACGTATTGGTCTACTTGTTTTGGACGTGATGCCTATAGATATAATCATTGCCTTAGATAACGTCACGACTTTGCGCGGTTCTATCAATTGCTCGATAGTAATTCATTCACCCACTGTCTACTTGCTTTCATGAGAGAAGCCACTAGTGAACAATACGGCCCCCAGGTCTATTCACACCTATCGTTTCCACTTTCGCTTTTACTTTGCTTTGTTTCTTTTTTGCTTTCAGTTCTCACTTGGCAAACAATCTATAAGGTATTGACAACCCCTTCATAGCGTTGGGTGTAAGCTCTTTGTGTTTGTGCAGGTACTTGTGACAATCCTTCACTGGATCGATACCTTGATTTTCAAAACTGAGGGAAATACTTACCGCCGCTCTGCTACATCTCCCTTTCCGCTTCGAGGGAACACCAACGCAAGGCTCCAAGGCCACAGGGAAATCCTTTGCATATTTGCCAAGGAAGTCCCTAAAGGCGTAGCCGTAGCAGAAAGATTCCTGGTGCCGTTGCTCAGGAGTATCAAGACAAGAATAGTCTCCCGTTAGCACGCTTGTTTCTGGTGCCTATGGAAGGTCTTTTGTTGCAGTAGTAGAAGTATTTATGGCGCCGTTGCCAGGGAAGGAGAGATCTATCCAAGTAGGTCTGACAAACTCATCTCTTGCATTTACCTTTTTTGCCAGTTGCCTCTCGTTTTCCTCTCCCCCACTTCACATTTGCCGTTTTCATTTACCTTTCTCCTTTATCGTTTTCTTTTGCCTTTTGCCTTTTTGCCATTTTCCTTTGCCGGTTTTCTTTCTTGCTTGTGTGCTTGTTTGTTTGTTGAAGTCATCATGGCTGAAAACACCAAACTTTGCGACTTCTCGAGTACCAATAATAATGATTTTATTAGTACTCCCATTACTCCCGCCACTAGTGCGGAATCATATGAAATCAACGCAGCTTTGCTGAATCTTGTTATGAACGAGCAATTCTCTGGCCTTCCTAGTGAAGATGTCGCATGCCATCTCAATACCTTCATTGAGCTTTGCGATATGCAAAAGAAAAGAGATGTGGATAATGACGTGATTAAGTTGAAGTTTTTTCCTTTCTCGTTGCGAGATCGCGCAAAAACTTGGTTTTCTTCTTTGCCTAAAAATAGTATCGATTCTTGGGATAACTGCAAAGATGCTTACATATCCAAGTATTTTTCGCCGGCTAAGATTATCCCCTTACGTAACGATGTCATGAATTTCAAGCAACTTGATCATGAACACGTTGCACAATCTTGGGAGAGGATGAAGTTAATGATTAGAAACTGTCCCGCTCATGGCTTGAGTTTGTGGATGATTATACAAATCTTTTACGCTAGCTTGAATTTTGCTTCTCGCAATATCTTGGACTCCGCCTCAGGTGGAACGTTCATGGAAATCACGTTAGGAGACGCTACAAAACTCCTAGACAATATCATGACCAACTACTCTCAGTGGCACACTGAAGGGTCACCTGCTGGCAAAAAGGTACACGCTATAGAAGAAATTAACTTGCTTAGTGCTAAGATGGACGAGTTGATGAATTTGGTTGCTAGTAGAAATGCTCCTTTAGATCCTAATGACATGCCACTATCTTCCTTGACTGAGAGTAGCAACGCTAGTTTGGACGTTAATTTTGTTGGTAGGAACAATTTTGGCAACAACAATGCTTTTAGAGGAAACTATGTTCCTAGGCCTTTTCCTAGTAACTCCTCTAACAATTATGGCAATTCCTACAACAACACTTATGGAAATCACAACAAATTACCCTCTGATTTAGAGAGTAATATCAAAGAGTTCATCAACTCTCAAAAGATTTTCAATGAGTCCATTGAGGAAAAACTACTCAAAATTGACGATTTGGCTAAAATCGTTGATAGGATGTCTTGTGATATTGATGCTTTGAAAGTTAGATGTGCTCCTTGCAAGGTCAACTTTGATGAAACTTTAAAATCTATGCGTGTCTCCATGAATGAGAGCAAAGAAAGAAACGCCCAAATTCATGCTAGGCATGAATGGTTTAAAAGGGTGCGTTCTAGTGACGTAAATCACGAAGATCTTAAAGTGCTTGGTGTGACTCCTCTTGAATCTTTGTTTTCGCGTGTCAAACCTATTGATGAAGGGGCTGGATATGAATCCACTTTGGTTGAAAAATGCCCCAATGATTCAGAGTCCACCTATCTTGATGATAAAGGTGTGGAGAGTGGAGTAGAAGATATCAAAATTTTGGGTAATAATGAAACTCCCACTTTGGATTTCAAGGAATTCTTATGATAGTTGCTCCTTGCTTGAATGCATTTCTTTGATGCAATCCATTTCAAACTCTCCACATACTTATAGCCAAAGCAAAGCCTTTACCGCTCATATCGTAGATGCTATGATGAAGTCTCTTGAAGAGAAGCTCGAATTAGAAGTCTCTACACCTAGAAAACTTCATGATGAGTGGGAACCTACTATCAAAATCAAAATCAAAAACTATGAGTATAATGCATTGTGTGATTTGGGTGCTAGTGTTTCCGAGATTCCAAAGTCTTTATGTGATATTCTTGGTTTTCATGAGATTGAAGAGTGTTCTCTTAATGTGCATCTTGCGGATTCTACTGTCAAGAAACCCATGGGAAGGATCAATGATGTTATTATTGTTGCAAATAAGAACTATGTACCCGTGGATTTCATTGTACTTGACATAGATTGCAATCCTTCATGTCCCATTATTCTTGGTAGACCTTTCCGAAGGAATATTGGTGCTATCATCGATATGAAGGAAGGGAATATTAGATTTCAATTTCCTATAAAGAAGGGCATGGAGCACTTTCCTAGAAAGAAAATAAGATTGCCTTATGAATCTATGATGAGGGCTACTTATGGTTTGAGCACCAAAGATGACTATACGTGATTCCATCACCTTTTGCCTAGCTAAGGGCGTTAAAAATAGCGCTTGTTGGGAGGCAACCCAACGAATCTATCCTTTTTCTTTCTGTTTTGTGTTTTCCGCACTTTCATAATTCTGTTATGATTGTGTTTTTTGTGTTTCTTTTTGCGTTTGTGCCAAGCAAAACCGTTATGATTAGTCTTGGGGATTTTCGTTTGGTCATGCTGGAAAAGACAGAAACTTTCTGGTCATGAAAAGAATTTTTGTTTTTTTCCCTAAGAGATTTTTAGTTGATTCTTTTTGCTACTGATTGCTACGCAAATTCTTCAAACTGTCGTAATTTTTCAGAATTTTTGAAGTAGCAGCAGTGTACGAAGTATACAGATTGCTACAGACTGGTCTGCTGTTAACAGATTCTATTTTTGTTGAGTTGGTTGCTTATTTTGATGAACCTATGGATAGTATCGGGGGTATTATCCATGGAAGATTTAAAATACAGTAACCCAACATCAACATAAGTAGAATTTAAGTTTGCTACAGTACCTAAGGAAGTGGTGGTTTGCGTTCTTATACTAATGATATCACGAGTTTCTTTTTAAGTTTCGTGTTGTGAAGTTTTCAAGTTTTGGGTGAAGTTCTTATGGACAAAGAGATAAAGAGTGGAAAGAGCTCAAGCTTGGGGATGCCCAAGGCACCCCAAGATGATTCAAGGATGCCGTAAAAGCCTAAGCTTGGGGATGCCCCGGGAAGGCATCCCCTCTTTCGTCTTCAATCCATCGGTAACATTACTTGGGGCTATATTTTTATTCACCACATGTTATGTGTTTTGCTTGGAGCGTCTTGTATCGTAGGAGTATTTTAATTTTGTTGTGTCACAATCATCCTTGCTGCACACCTAGAGAGAGACAAATGCACTCACCATGATTTTGTCGAGCTTCACTTATATCCTTTGGTAGACAATTCAACTCACATGTGCTTCACTTATATCTTTTGTGCTAGTTGATTTTGCTCTATGTGCTTCACTTATATCTTTTAGAGCACGGAAGCGCGTGGCTTGGTAGTTGATCTATGCTTTGAAAGTACTCTCAAAAGTGGTAGTTATCCAAAGGGATATGAAAACTTTCATCTTCATGTGCATTGAATAGTTAGAGAAGTTTGATTCATCTCAATTAGTTTTCAGTTGTGGTTGTGGTAATATTGAAGTTATGCTAGTAAGGTGTTGTGGATCTAGAAATACTTGTGTTGAAGTTAGTGATTCCCGTAGCATGCACGTATGGTGAATCGCTATGTGATGAAGTTTGAGCATGATTAGTCTATTGATTGTCATCCTTTGTGGGGCGGTCGGGATCGCGTGATGGTTTATACCTACCAACCCTTCCCCTAGGAGTATGCGTTGAATGATTTGTTTCGATTACTACTAAAACTTTTGCAACAAGTATATGAGTTCTTCATGATTAATGTTGAGTCCATGGTTTAGATGCACTTTCACATTCCACCATCACTATCTTTTTAGTGTCGTGCAACTTTCGCCGGTGCACAAAACCCACCATTAGCCTCCCTCAAAACAGCCACCATACCTACCTACTATGGCTTTTTCAAAGTCATTCCAAGATATATTGCCATGCAACTACCACCATGACATGTGCCACCACGTCTACATTGCCATTGCATGATCGTAAGATAGCTTGCATGATGTTTCCATTAATGTCCATGCCATGCTAGATCATTGTCACGGTACGCTACCGAAGGCATTCCATATAGAGTCATCATTGTTCTAAGTTTTGAGTTGTAAGTGTGATGGTCATCATTGATGGAGCATTGTCCCATGTGAGGAAATAAAAGAGGCCAGCGAAGCCCATATACAAAAAGAGGCCAAAGATGCCCACTAAAAAAAAGAGGCCAAAGAGCCCACCAAAAAATTGGGAGAAAAAGAGAGAAGGGACAATGCTACTATCCTTCCACACTTGTGCTTATTAAGCACCATGATCTTCATGATTGAGAGTCTCTCGTTTTGTCACCACCATATAGCTAGTGGGAAATTTTCATTATATAACTTGGCTTGTATATTCCAATGATAGGATTCCTCAAATTTGCCTTAGGTCTTCATGAGCAAGCAAGTTGGATGCACACCCACTAGTTTTCTTTAAGAGCTTTCACATACTCTTAGCTCTAGTGCATCATTTGTATGGAAATCCCTACTTATTCACATTGATATCTATTGATGAGCATCTCCACAGCTCATTGATATGCCAAGTTAATGTGATCATCTTCTCCTTGTTTGTCTTGCAACCTCCACCACACTCCACACCACTTATAGTGCTAAAACCATGGCTCACGCTCATGTATTGCATGAGAGTTGAAAAGGTTTGAGAAACTAAAGGTGTGAAAACAATTACTTGGCCAATACCGGGGTTGTGCATGATTTAAATTCTTTGTGCAAGGATGATAGAGCATAGCGAGACTATATGCTTTTGTAGGGATAACTTTCTTTTGGCCTTGTTATTTTGAAAGTTCATGATTACCTTGCTACTTTGCTTGAAGTATTATTGTTTCCACGTCAATAGCAAACTATTGTTTTGAATCTAATGGATCTAAACATTCACGTCACATAAGAGGAGTTACAAAGGACATCTATGCTAGGTAGCATGAAAGCATCAAAAATTGATTCTTTATCACTTCCCTACTCGAGGACGAGCAGGAGTTAAGCTTGGGGATGCTTGATACGTCTCAAACGTATCTATAATTTTTGATGGTTTCATGCTGTTATCTTGTCATCTTTGGATGTTTTATGTACCTTTTATATCTTTTTTGGGACTAACTTATTAATTCAGTGCCAAGTGTCAGTTCCTGTTTTTTCTGTGTTTTTGACTCTTTTCAGATCTGATTTTGGAACAGAGTCCAAATAGAATAAAATCCCCGAAATAAATTTTTCCAGAACGGAAGAAGATCAGGGGACTTGAGGGCCAAGGCACGAGAGCCACGGGGGGCCCACAAGCCCTGTAGCCGCCACCAGGGGGGCGGCGGCTACCAGGCTTGTGGCCTCCCTGGCGCCCCCTGACCTAGATCCTTCGCCTATATATTCCCTAAAATACAAAAAAAATAGGGGAATCCACTAAAACACTTTTCCGCCCCCGCAAGCTTCCGTTTCCGCAAGATCTCATCTGGAGACCCTTCCCGGTGCCCTGTCGGAGGGGACTTTGGAGTTGGAGGGCTTCTACATCAACATCATAGCCCCTCCAATGACTCGTGAGTAGTTCACTTCAGACCTACGGGTCCGTAGTTAGTAGCTAGATGACTTCTTCTCTCTCTTGGATCTTCAATACAAAGTTCTCCATGATCTTCATGGAGATCTATCCGATGTAATCCTTTGGCGGTGTGTTTGTCGAGATCCGATGAATTGTGGATTAGTGATCAGATTATCTATGATATATATTTGAGTCTTTGCTGATTTCTTATATGCATGATTTGATATCCATGTAAGTCTCTTCGGGTCATGGGTTTTGTTTGTCCAACTAGATCTATGATTCTTGCAATGGGAGAAGTGCTTGGTTTTGGGTTCATACCGTGTGGTGACCTTTCCGAGTGACAGAACGGGCAGGAAGGCACGCATCGTGTTGTTGCCATCAAGGGTAACAAGATGGGCTTTTATCGTAGATATGAGATTGTCCATCTACATCATGTCATCTTTCTTAAGGCGTTACTCTGTTCTCATAAACTTAATACACTAGATGCATGTTGGATAGCGGTCGGTGGAGTAATAGTAGTAGATGCAGAAAGTATCGGTCTACTTGTTTTGGACGTGATGCCTATAGATATAATCATTGCCTTAGATAACGTCACGACTTTGCGCGGTTCTATCAATTGCTCGACAGTAATTCGTTCACCCACCGTCTACTTGCTTTCATGAGAGAAGCCACTAGTGAACACTACGGCCCCCGGGTCTATTCACACCTATCGTTTCCACTTTTGCTTTTATTTTGCTTTGTTTCTTTTTGCTTTCAGTTCTCACTTGGCAAACAATCTATAAGGGATTGACAACCCTTTCATAGCGTTGCATGCAAGCTCTTTGTGTTTGTGCAGGTACTTGTGACAATCCTTCACTAGATCGATACCTTGGTTCTCAAGACTGAGGGAAATACTTACCACCGCTGTGCTACATCTCCCTTTCCGCTTCGAGGGAACACCAACACAAGGCTCCAAGGCCACGGAGGAATCCTTTGCATATTTGCCAAGGAAGTCCCTAAAGGCGTAGCCGTAGCAGAAAGATTCCTTGTGCCGTTGCTGAGGAGTATCAAGACAAGAATAGTCTCCCGCGAGCACGCTTGTTTCTGGCGCCGTTGGAAGGTGTTTTGTTGGAGTAGCAGGATGCTAGTTTTTCCATTACACTACTTGTTGCAATAATCATGAGTGGGGCGATGTTTTTTCTTATGATATTGAAAATTTGTTTAAGCCTCATGATGAATATTATATTTGCAATATTATTGAAAGTGGGTTTGCAGAAGTCATGACTTTAGTTGATGATAATCCCACTATTTTTGAAGAGCGTCAACTTTGCATGCATGTGGATCATGGAAAGAATATCCTATGTGATAGTTACATTGTTGAATTCGAATATGATCCCACATGTAATTATTATGAGAGAGGAAAATATGGTGGTAGAAACTTTCATATCACTAAATCACCTCTCGTTATGTTGAGATTGCTATTGTCTCTTTCTTCTTCCTTGCATATGGTAACTATTGGTTGTCTTGATAATTTGTTTTCCTATAAAATGCCTATGCATAGGAAGTATGTTAGACTTAGATGTGATTTTCACATGCTTTATGATGCTCTCGTTGTGCTTCAATTCTTGTCTTTTCTGTGTGCATCATTGAATTTATCAATGCCTAGCTAAGGGCGTTAAACAATAGCGCTTTTTGGGAGGCAACCCAATGAATTTATCTTTTTCTTTCTTTTTTGTTGCGTCCACACCATCATAATTCTGTTGTGATTGTGTTTTTTGTGTTTCTTTTTGTGTTTGAGCCAAGCAAAACCTTTATGACTAGTCTTGGTGATGGTTGTTTGATCCTGCTGGAAAAAGACAGAAACTTTTCGCTCACAAGATGATTTTTCATTTCTATTCAGAAAGAGCTTTTGAGTTGATTCTTTTTGCTGCTGGTTGATATGCCTTTTTCCCAGGCAGTCAAAATTTTTCTGAATTTGTGAGGTAGCAGAAGTATATGAAGTATACAGATTGCTACAGACTGGTCTGTTTTTGTTGAGTTGGTTGCTTGATTTGATGAAACTATGGTTAGTATCGGGGGGTACTAGCCATGGAAAAGTGAGAATACAGTAGCCCAACACCAATATAGATAGAATTCAAGTTTTCTACAGTACCAAAAGAAGTGTAGTTTGTTTTCTTGTGCTAATGTTATCACGAGTTTCTGTTTAAGTTCTGTGTTGTGAAGTTTTCAAGTTTTGGATGATGTTCTCATGGACAAAGAGATAAGGAGTGGAAAGATCTCAAGCTTGGGGATGGCCAACGCATCCCAAGCCAAATTCAAGGACACCAAAAGCCTAAGCTTGGGGATGCCCCGGGAAGGCATCCCCTCTTTAGTCTTCAATCCATCGGTAACATTACTTGGAGCTATATTTTTATTCACCACATGATATGTGTTTTGCTTGGAGCGTCTTGTATCGTAGGAGTATTTTCTTTTTGTTGTGTCACAATCATCCTTGCTGCACACCTTTGTGAGAGAGAGACATGCACTCATCGTGATTTTGCTAGAATGCTCATAGTGCTTCACTTATATCTTTTGGGCTAGATACTTTTTCTCTATGTGCTTCACTTATATCTTTTAGAGCATGGCGGTGCGTGACTTGGTAGTTGGCTTATGCTATGAAAGTAGTTCCAAAGGTGATAGGTACCCAAAGAGGATGCAAAAACCTCCATCTTCATGTGCATTGAGTAGAAAGAGAAGTCTTGATTCCTCTCAATTAGTTTTGAGACGTGGATTCGGTAATATTAAGAGTTATGTTAGTAGGGTGTTGTGAATCTAGAAATACGTGTGTTGAAGTTAGTGATTCCCGTAGCATGCACGTATGGTGAACCGCTATGTTAGGAAGTCGGAGAAGAATTGATTTATTGATTGTCATCCTTTGTGTTGAGGTCAGGATCGCGCGATGGTTAACACCTACCAACCCTTCCCCTAGGAGTATCCGTTTAGCACATTGTTTCGATTACTAATAAAAATTTTCGCAACAAGTATGTGAGTTCTTCATGACTAATGTGAGTCCATGGTATAGATGCACTTTCACCTTCCACCATTGCTAGCCTCTCTAGTGTCGCGAAACTCTCGTCGGTGCACAAACTCACCATATGCCTTCCTCAAAACAGCCACCATACCTACCTACTATGGCATTTTCATAGCCATTCCAAGATATATTGCCATGCAACTCCCACCATTCCGTCTCATGACTTGTGCAGTCACTCTCATGTTGCCATTGCATGATCGTAACATAGCTAGTGAGATGTTTTCAACGTCATACGCCAAGCTAGATCGTTGCACATCCCGGTACACTACCGGAGGCATTTCCTATAGAGTCATCATCATTTTGAGCTTTGAGCTATGAGTAAATAAAAGTGTGATGATCATCATTATTAGAGCATTGTCCCATGTGAGGAAATAAAAAAAGGCCAAAGAGCCCAAAAAAGAGAAAAAAAAGAAAAGAAGAGGCCTAAGAGCCCAAATAAAAAAAGAGATAAAGAGAGAAGGGACAATGCTACTATCTTTTTCCACACTTGTGCTTCATAATAGCACCATGTTCTTCATGATTGAGAGCTTCTTGCTTTGTCACTACCATATGCTAGTGGGAATCTTCATTATATAACTTGGCTTGTATATTCCAATGATGGCCTTCCTCAAATTGCCCTAGGTCTTCGTGAGCAATCAAGTTGGATGCACACCCACTAGTTCTCCTTTTGAGCTTTCACATACTTATAGCTCTAGTGCATCTCTTGTATGGCAATCCCTACTCATTCACATTGATATCTATTAATGGGCATCTCCATAACCCTTTGATACGCCGAGTCAATGTGACCATCTCCTCCTTTTTGTCTCACAACCACCACCACACTCTATTCCACTTATAGTGCTATATCCATTGCTCACGCTCATGTATTGCGTGATAGTTATAAAAAGTTTGAGAAAGTAAGAGTGCGAAAACAATTACTTGGCCAATACCGGGGTTGTGCATGATTTACATTAGTTGTGTCAGGATGATGTAGCATGGCCAGACTATATGATTTTGTAGGGATAACTTTCCTTGGCCTTGTTATTTTGAAAGTTCATGATTACCTAGCTAGTTTGCTTGAAGTATTATTGTTTTCATGTCAATAGCAAACTATTGTTTCGAATCTTACGGATCTGAACATTCATGTGACGTGAAAGAAGTTGCAAAGGACAACTATGCTAGGTAGCATTCCACATCAAAAATTCATTCTTTATCACTTCCCTACTCGAGGACGAGCAGGAGTTAGGCTTGGGGATGCTTGATACATCTCCAACGTATCTATAATTTTTGATGGTTTCATGCTATTATCTTGTCAAACTTTGGATGTTTTGCATGCCTTTTATATTTTTTTGGGACTAACTTATTAACTCAGTGCCAAGTGCCAGTTCATGTTTTTTTCCATGTTTTTGACCCCTTTCAGAGGAGGATTTTAAACGGAGTCCAAACGGAATGAAACTGCCAAAAAGATTTTTTTTCCGGAATAGAAAAAGATCGGAGAGCCGGAGAAACAGAGCAGGAGGCCACCAGGGACCCCACAAGCCCACATGGCGCGGCGAGGGGGGCCCGCGACCACCAGGCTTGTGGGCTCCCTGAGGCCCCTTTCCCCTAGGTTTTGCGCCTATATATCCCCAAAAATTACACAAAAAATCTGGAGATCATCGAAAGTACTTTTCCGCCGCCGCAAGCTTCTGTCTCCGCAAGATCCCATCTGGGGCACGTTCTGGTGCCATGCCAGAGGGGGGATTCGGATACGGAGGGCTTCTTCATCAGCACCATGACCTCTCCGATGATGCGTGAGTATTTCACCATAGACCTACGGGTCCATAGCTAGTAACTAGATGGCTTCTTCTCTCTCTTGGATCTTCAATACAAAGTTCTCCATGATAGTCATGGAGATGTATCCGATGTAATCTTCTTTTGCGGTGTGTTTGTCGAGATCCGATGAATTGTGGATTTATGATCAGATTATCTATGAATCTTATTTGAGTTTCTTCTGATCTCTTTTATGCAAGATTTCATATCCTTGTAATTCTCTTCGAGTTGTTGGTTTTGTTTGGCCAACTAGATCTATGATTCCTGCAATGGGAGAAGTGCTTGGTTTTGGGTTCATACCGTGCGGTGACCTCATCCAGTGACAGAAGGGGTAGCGAGGCACGCATCGTGTTGTTGCCATCAAGGGTAAAAAGATGGGGTTTTCATCACTAGTTTTAGATTATCCCTCTACATCGTGTCATCTTGCTTAAGGCGTTACTCTGTTCCTCATGAACTCAATACCCTAGATGCATGCTGGATAGCGGTCGATGTGTGGAGTAATAGTAGTAGATGTAGAAAGTATCGGTCTACTTGTCTTGGACGTGATGCCTATGTGTATGATCATTTCCTTAGATATTGTCATGACTTTGTGCGGTTCTATCAATTACTCGACAGTAATTTGTTCACCCACCGTGATATTTGCTATTTTGAGAGAAGCCTCTAGTGAGCACTATGGCCCCCGGGTCTACTCCACACCATATTTTCAGCCTTACACTTTTTACTTCGTTGCACTTTCCGCCTTCAGATCTCACTTTGCAAACAATCTTGAAGGGATTGACAACCCCTTTAAAGCATTGGGTGCAAGCTCATTTGTGTTTGCGCAGGTACTCTGGACTTGACGAGACCCTCCTACTGCATCGATACCTTGGTTCTCAAACTGAGAGAAATACTTACTGCTCCTTTGCTGCATCACCCTTTCCTCTTCAAGGGAAAAACCAACGCTAGCAAGTCTCTGTCAACGTGTCAATTTCTGGCGCTGTTGTTTGAGAAATAGCAAGAAGAATTTCCGGCGCCGTTGCCGGAAGGACTTTTTTTGCCATAGCACACCACTAGAGGAAAAACAACATACAAAACATCAAAATATCGAACGAATACCAAATTCACATGACTACTTATAGCATGACTTATCCCATGTCCTCAGGAACAAAAGTAACTACTCACAAAGCATAATAATACTCATGACCAGAGAGGTAATGAGTAGCATCAACGATCTGAACATAAACTCTTCCACCAAGTAATCCAAATAGCATCAACTACAAAGAGTAATTAACACTACTAGCAACCTTACAAGTACCAATCGGAGTCACGAGACAGAGATTGGTTACAAGAGATGAACTAGGGTTTGGAGATGAGACGGTGCTGATGAAGATGTTGATGGTGATGAGTCCCCTCCGATGAGAGGAGTCTTGGTGATGACGATGGCGATGATTTCCCCCTTCGGGAGGGAAGTTTCCCCGGCAGGATCGTCCTGCCGGAGTTCTAGATTGGTTCTGCTCAAGTTCCGCCTCGTGGCGGCGGTGAATCCTCCGAAAAGCCTCCTCTCGATTTTTTCTGGAATGAAACACTTCTTGTAGCAAAAGGGGGGAGCCAGAGGGCCAAGTGGGAGCCCACAAGCCCCCTAGGCGCGGCGAGGGGGGAGGCCGCGCCTAGCAGGCTTGTGTCCTCTTGCTGGCGCCCCTCTGGTACTTCTTCGTCCCAGTATTTTTTATAAATCCCAAAAAAAATCCTCGTTGATTTTCACGGCTTTTGGAGTTGCGCGGAATAGGTATCTCAAACTTGCTCCTTTTTCAGGCCAAAATTCCAGCTGCCGGCATTCTCCCTCTTCATGTAAACCTTGCAAAATAAGAGAGAAAAGGCATAAGTATTGTACCGTGAACTGTAATAACAGCCCATAAAGCGATAAATATCAATATGAAAGTATGATGCAAAATGGACATATCATGGTACAAGGGATTCTTAAAAAGGTTCAAAGAATAATTTGATGTATCTTGTAATAACAAGAGCAACTAGGAAAGAGAGTATGGATGACACGTATATGTAGTTATCCATAGGGTTTGACAGTGGAAGGGAATTTGCAAAAACAATGAGCACAAGTTCTCGCGAGAACATCGGAGAGTATCTTTGGAGTCTTGTGATGAATCAAGGCATCTTCTGGAATGAGGGGCTCTCTGGGAGGAAGTAGCTACGAGAACCTAGGTTAGAGTTACCAAAATCTTTAACCCGGATTAGAATCCTAGAGTAAAGACGAGGAATAAAAGATACTAATACCACCCATTTATGATGTGGGCCCATAAGCCGCACAACAATGTTAGTAAAATAGTTTTTCAAAGACTAGGATCAATTTTGGCCAAGGAGTTGGAAAGGGTTTCCTACAGGGAGTCGGCTGTCATACCAACTTGTGACGCCCCCACCTTAGTCGTGCATTAATCATACATGTAAATGCACACAATCAAGATTAGAGACTCACGGGAAGATATCACAACACAACTCTAAACACAAATCAAATAAAACAAGATTTATAATACAAGCAAGGGGACTCGAGGGCTCGAATACATAATCTCGAATACAAACAGTCAGCGGAATTAAAGCAACAATGTGTGAGAACAGACATAAGCAACCAAGTCTGCCTTGAGAAGGCTAACAAACGCAAAAAACAACTAGATCGAAAATGCACATACCTCTTGTTTGGGAGACTCTTGTCTACTCCTCGTCGTCAGCGGCCTTCACGTAGTAGTAGGCTCCGTCGGGGTAGTGGTAGTCGTCAACGGGGCCAGCTGGCTCGTGGGCTCCATCATCTGACCACGGCAATCTGAAAGCACATATGCTTCCTTGGTGGTTTTGATAATTGATGACAACATACATTATCTCATGGACTGATTCTTTTACCTAGTATATTTCACGTATAGTTCACATAGAGCATTGGCTAAAGGTGTGTGAGGAGAAGCCCGTGATGCAAGGAAAGGAATAGGATTGGCTCAAGCTTCAAGCAAGAAGACTCTACATTTTACATTTGGGAAAAATCACTTTGAGTCCATAGGAAAGTCGATACTATTAAGAGGGGGTGAGGTATTATGATGAATTGGTTGCTCAAGTGCTTAGAGGTAGCCACCAAAAATATTCACTCATTCTCCCACAAATTTCTCCCACAAAAATCGGTGCCACCAACTTTTTCCACTCGGTCCTACAGATTTTCCACCAGACATATCCTTTGCCAAACCCTAATGTCTCGGTACCACCAACTTTCATATCGGTGCCACCGAGATTGAGTGACCAACTTTCTGTTGAGAAAATTCCATGAATCGGACTTTCCGACAATGGAATCGCTCCCATCGAGATTTGGAAACTGGTCTAGGTCATCGTATCGATACCACCGAGATTCATATATATGTCTCACCGACAATTCAAAAGTTGCCACATTTAGTGCAACTCGGTACCATCGAGATTCTTTTTGGTGTCACCGAGTCAGGCAATATTGTTGTAACGGTTGGATTTCGGGGGACGCCTATATATACCACTCCACCTCCTCTCATTCGTAGAGGAACCACTCAGAACACACTTACACTTGCCACATCCATTTTTCCGAGAGAGAGCCACCTTCTCCTTTGTTGAGGTCAAGAGATTCCTATCCAACCATTTGAAACTTGATCTCTAGCTTCCCCAAGTTTTTTTCCACAAGAACAATCTCTCTTACCCATGCCAAATCCATGAGAGTGTGCTTGAGTGTTGAGGAGACTATCTTTTGAAGCACAAGAACAAGGAGTTCACTGTTCTACCGCATCTATTACCTTTTGGAGGGTGGTGCCTCCTAGATTGGATAGGTGTCGCTTGGGAGCCTCCTACTTCGTGTTGTGGAGTTGAACCAAGAAGTTTGTACGGGAAAGGAGATCACCTACTTTGTGAAGATCTACCGTGAGTGAGGCTAGTTCTTTGTGGACGTAAGCCATGTTGGAATAGACAAGACCGCTTCTTTGTGGACCCCTTGTGGGCCGATCCCTCCATGGATTCTAGGAGTCGTTACCTTTCGTGGGTTGAAGTCTCCACTAATGTGGACGTACGATAGCACCATCTACCGGAACCACGCCAAAAATTGCCGTGTCAATCTTTGAGTTTGATCTTCCTAGACTCTACTCCTTACTTACATGTGCAAAGTCTTTACTTTCCGCTGCCATATTTGTTGACTAGCATGTGTAGGGTGCACTAGACTTGTTATAATTGCTAAAATGTGCTAACCATTAAAATTGGAGAAAGGCTAGGATTTTAGTTTATGCAAGTAATCTATTAACCTCCCTCTAGACACCCTTTCTATCAATCCAACAATTGGTATCAGAGCTTGGTCTCATTAGCCTTGGTTTAAACACCATTGGAGGAAGATGAATGTGCCTAGTTTGGTGAATATGAGTTGTAGAGTGTCTATTCTCAACAAGAGCATTATAGACAATGGAAAGATGAAATGATTGATATATTTGATGAACTCCAGTTTCACAAGTATGTTGAATATCCCTATGCGCCTCCCATTGATCCCTTACATTCTTCTCATGATGAAGAACTTGATATGCTTGGTAATCTTAAAACAGTAAATCTCATCATTAGAGGACTGCCAAGAAATGTGCTTGGAAGCCTCCTACTTCGTGTTGTGATGTTAAACCAAAAAGTTTATACGGGCAAGGAGATTGCCTACTTCGTGAAGATCTACCGTGAATGAGGCTAGTCTTGTGTGAATGTAAGCCATAGTGGAATAGACAAGGCCGCTTCTTCGTGGATCCCTTGTGAAGGATGGCATGGCGGCTCCCACAAGGCCAAGGGGAGGGGGGGTAAAAACCACGTTATCTTCATCCCTATACCAAAAATTGTGCTATTCAAACAGCTTGTGTCTGGTTTTGGCTGGTTCAAATTAACGTCTGGTTCATCACATTGATCACCCACGGATCCTACTAGAAATATAAGGCACTAATGTGTACTGCGCAGTGCAAGGCAGGCTAAATCCTGACAAAATAGTTAGGGTTTACGAGATAATTTTAATATAAGAACTTATTTGGGACATGTGTTTTAAATGGTTGCATCAATACGTGATAACAATGGCCTAAGGCCAATTTAAGATCTCTTTGCTGTAACTATTAGAATAAGTTTTTCTTTTGACTTTCTATTTGCCTAGAACAATCATATACCATCTGCAGTCGGTTCTCTTCAAACTCTTTTTGTAAATTTGTTAAAGGCATATATTAAGTATAGCAAAAGAGCTCGTGCGTTGCAACGGAAGAGAAAATAACGCATGCTCTGAACGCAATATATTTTCACATGGCATCACATTTGTGGTGCGGACGATGGCCTTAGTGCTCACACAACAAAAACGCGGTTGAATTTTCAGTCATTCAGAATAAGATGAGAAATATGTTGTTTCTCCCCACGAGGTTTTCCAAAGGTGTGCATGTGTGGTTAACGATGTTTTCTTTCCTCTCAATTTGGTTTTAATTTAATGGTTGTTTATTGCAATTCGTATCATCGTCGGAAATAGAGAAAAAAAGAACCGTGCACTACAGATTAAGTTTGCATCAAAAATAATATTTAAGAAGTATTCAACAGCTAAAAATAACATCCTATTTGGATTCTACACATCTTTTAATCAAATTTCATATATAACATGTTAAAAATCGGAGTTACGGTTTAAAATATATGGATAATTTTGTTTTAGATAAAATGTGGATTGATTAACTGAAAAGTCAGGGTTTTTTTTGTTAAAATAAAAAAATCGTTCCGACTGACTTAAATCCGGACTGCGGGTTGATTACCTGAAACATCAGGGGGTTTTCTGAAAAATACAAAAAAAGATTCGTTTTCTGACTTAAATCCGGACTGCGGGTTGATTACCTGATACATCAGGGGGTTTTCTAAAAAATGAAAAAAAACGATTCGTTTTCTGACTTAAATCCGGACTCCGGGTGATTTCAGAAAATGTCAGGGGCTTTTTTATAAAAGTGACACGACGGACGAGCGAACGACGCTTTATTATTAGGGAGAGATTCAGGCTGTCTTAGAATTCTTAGTTCCATAATTCTTATCTTATGGCACTCAATCATACTCCTATGTGTTTAGCTTATTGGGCATTTGAGCTGATGTGCTCCTTGTTTCAGGCCCAAACTGTGTGCCCATCGGGTTGTGTTTGTGATCAGCCACCAAAATGGAAAACGGAGGAACTCACGCTGAATTGCCGCCGAGAAGTAGAGGTCTGTAAATTGAGAGGAACTGAACATGAAGCTGCGCTCCTGAGACGGTTATTTGTTTGGGCAACAGTGCTAGAAAAGATGACTGTAACTTTCCGTCGCCCAGTCGCTGAAAGCAAGGCCAACGAGTTCTGCCAGATGCTACAAAGCTTTTAGAAGCCACAAATGTGTTTGAACTGGCAACACTTTGCCTAATCTACTCGTACCAAAGTTAAACCCTGGACCGGACTTGTCTGAAACTAAAGGTGCACCGCTGGGCCTCCGAGAACGCTTTGCAAGCTTGTCGCACGTGCTGGTGCATGCTGGTCATTTTGTAGTTCTCATCTCGGTATAAATTGCACTGCCTGTGAACTTCAGTGTATAAGTTACAGCATATTTCCTTCAGAGATGTTGCAGGATGTATAAGTTGCACCCATTGCATGTGGATGTTGTCTGAACTTCCAGTTGGCCCAGATCACTATTTTGACCTTGAGGACGAACTTCATCACAAACTGAACTCGAGAGGAAAAAATTTCACGATCTGATCCTTTTGACAACACCAGAGACCGCGGCATTGCCAACATGCATAGAAACACCGAATCCGTATGTGTTGCTGAGAAACATAGAAATGCCGGGGGCACATACGTTTCTGACCTGGTCCACTGTCAGTTCCCGCACGCGATGCTCGCTGACGTGGACGCTCCGAAACACCGAGACCCACGTCGGTGCCTTTGGCGTTTCTCAGGTGGACTAAATAAACGGCGCGGGGCCGCGGGTGGGACTCAGCCCACTCGCAACCTCGTCTTCTTCCTCACGCGGTAGAAGAACTGCCCCTCGCCCCTCTCTCCTTCACCAAATCCAACCCTAATCTTTCATTTTTACCATCAAAAGCACTAGATCGAACCGTCCCCAAGTTGCTTGAGGTATTCTCCTTCTATTCCTCCAATTTTCTCAGTCAAGATTGATTATTGTAGATGCATTTCTTCACTCAAGATTAGTGTAGATCCATTTTTTTAGTCAAGATTTATGTTGAGAATATACTTCTTGTGTTAAAATTAGTTGTTTGTGATTTGTTTGTAATGTAGTATAGGATATAGATAAAGAAAAAAAATGTATTATGTTGAATCCTAATATTATTTTCTGGTAAATTTATTATATAGGATGTTTGAGCCGGATAAATATCCCGGCCTTGATGATTTTTACGAGCAGAACCATCGTGTTGTGATAGTGGAAAGAGGGGAGGTAATTATGTATCGACGTTGTTTGATTTTCATATTGTGACAAGTTGAGAGAAGTTTCAAAATTGTGCGTTTTTTTAGGTTCCACCAGTTCTTCGGTTGAGGGGGCACAATCCGCGTGAATCTCTTTTATATGACCGTCGCTACGAGACTTATTATAAAAGAATGGAACTTCTTCAGTTTGTGCTCAACTTTAAAGGCACACCACCATGGCTGCACTCGACGGCCATTACCGCCCTTATGGACCGTTGGAGGCCGGAGATGCACTCTTTTAACCTTGCTCTTGGTGAGATGACCATCACTCTGGAAGATATTGCGATGATCTCCGGGCTACCGATCGAGGGCATGACTCTTACCGGGAAGGTGAAGTCTGAGGGATGGCGACAACATGTTGCAGGTTTGGTTGGTGTTGAATCACCAACGTGGATTCATGAAACTAAGAAAGATCCTAGGCCATCCGGGTTGTTATTTTCATGGCTATAACAAAATTATTATGAGTGCCCACATAATGCTAGTCTGGTTGTTGTGGAGATGAACGCCACGGCTTACTTGTGGAATCTTTTGACCCAAGTGGTGTTTCCGGATGGAACGGCGGACACAGCCTCATGAATGGTTTTGGACCCTCTCCATGACTAGGATGTTAAGTGGAGTTGGGGTCGGCGGCACTAGCTTTCTTGTATCGCCAGGTAATGCTTAGTAAGATGCATTTCATTAGTTAAAATAGATGTTTGCATGTGATCGTTTTACGGTTGAACAAATGTGCAGTTGGACGGAGCACATATGAGGAGTAAGACGACATAGAGTTTTGGTGGTTTCGTTTGGGCCCTACAGATTTGGATGTGGGAGCGTATCCTTGTAGGCCGTAATGTCACCATTGCTCCGGAAGAACCTTGGGAGTGGCCTTTTGACGTGGATGAGGAGCGGTACCCCACTATCGCACACACATGGGCTCATGTGCAAGTGTCTTGTATCGCCGCCATGGGGCATTACAAGGCATACATAAGCGAGCTTGACATACTGACTTATAATCAGGAAATTATCCATATGCTTTATATTTTCTGTGGTTTTTTTTACATAAGCGAGTGACACGTTCTGATGTAGGTCAATTGGAGGCCATACATGGTACTTAGGCAGTTTCCTTTAAGCAATATGTGCTTTCGTGACCAACATCTATGGCGTGTGAGGTGCCCCATGATATGCTTTTTTTGCGGTCGGGTGGCATCTTCCACATCGTGTTTCAAAGCAATTTGTAGTACAACAACGCACCCTGCCGGAATATGTTGAGACAAGTGTGCTGCTACATAGGTGAGAGTTTTTGGTGACACATATTGATCAATGTCTAACACTAAAAAATGGAAATGATGTTTAATTCTACTGCTTTGCAGGACGAGCCGATAAAACAAAAAAAATGTCACGAATTGGGAGGGTCGCCACCTTATGTGGGTGGACATGTGGAATGCCCAGAGGAATGCTCGAATTGAAACTGACCACACACCCGACAACGATGAGGAGGCATATTTAAGGCATTTGGAGTGGTTCCACAAAGAGTACAGAGTTATCCATAAGGGTTCATGGACTCGTGCCGATTGCTTGGACCTAATGCCAAGTGATGTTGTTGATCGTGCATTCAACAACTCAATTAGGGAAACCATTGGAGCACACTTAGATTATGGTCTTCTGCATGACCGAGTGGTATGTCTCTTTTGAAATATGAACATTTGTTGTTTCTTCGTGAGTGATGTACATGGAATTACTATGGAGATGTATCAATGTCAGTAATGTGGAGCTATCACCGGTCCACCCACGTATCAAGTAAGGGCAGTATCCAAGCACCGGTCCACCCACGTATCAAACTATTAAAGTAATGAATGTGAATCATATGAACATGATGAAACTAGCATGACAGAAATTCCCGTGTGTCCTTGGGAGCATTTTTCCTCCTATAAGAAATTTGTCCAGGCTTGTCCCTTGCTATAAAAGGGATTGGGCCACTTTGCTGCATCGTTGCTACTTTTGTTACTTGTTGCTTGCTACGAATCATCTCACCACACACAATCACTTGTTACCGACAATTTCAGTGCTTGCAAATATTTCCTTGGTGAAAACCACTTGGCAGATCCTTGTGCTCCTCGTTGTTGGGTTCGACACTCTTACTTATCGAAAGGACTACGATTGATCCCATATACTTGTGGGTCATCAATCACCTAAGCACTGGTCCACCCACATATCAAATTATCAAAGTATCAAACACGAATTAAGCTATCACTAGTCGTCAACCCGCACATCCGTGCGGGCCAGCTAATTCATAGTCGTTTCATACTGAAATAAATATGCGACAACCTTTATAATGTTTGTCATGGTAGAAATATTTTAAATTTATGATACACATCTGAATTATTTTGTGGATATCCACTTCAAATATTACTATCGGGGACATGTAATGGTCTGCATTGTTAAGAAAAAAGGGGTTATTTCTCCAAGTAATTTTTAAAAAGACTATTCCCGTGTCTCTGTGTGTTTCCAATTTTTCCCAACTATATTATGACTTCAGAATTTTATTACGCCATGATAATTTCAAATAAGCAAGTCTTGTCATTGTACACTATTGCTTTTGTAGCCATCCCATATTTGTTTTCTCCGTGCATACATGAGTACGTGACTTGTTTAAAAAATATGGCCTATGTCACTGTCTCTTTCACATGCAAAACTCCAAACACTAAATTTGCTATAAATCTTGTGGGTTCCCACGATTTATAAAAATAATAATACCATAACCATCCATGTAACTTGAATCACTTGATCATTTTCAAAACAGTGAAAAGACATGGCAATTGGAGAAATTGGCCAAGTACTATATCAACCAAAACACATATATGTGTTATTTGATAATCTTAAAGGAGAATGTTGTTCATAAGTAAACTCAACACATGAAGAAAGATCCACCAACCTAATGTGACATGTTGCGTGATAAAATAGTGAGATACGTACATTTTATGACATAAGGGGGAGAGAAGTATCAACACATGATTTTGCGGTAGAAAACGACGAAGTCACCTCAAAATAAGAAAAAGGAAAGGACAGGAATAATATGTAAGAAATGAAACACCTAATGGACAACGCTTCACTATGTGTATTGGTGAATCATGTTCGAACAACTAATTGTGTTTACAATGTTATAAATATTCTTGAGTTGTCTTTGGACATCCTGTGCATTGCAGATAAGAAACATTAATTGCAAATGCTAGAATCCGTAGAAAGAAAATGATGTTAACGACAATATAGAAAGCAATGTCCATGCCCGTCATTGCTAACAAACCGAAAATAATACAGAGATAAAACCTACACAATAGAAGATATCCATTCATGTTCCGTTCATTCGCAGCCTACATAGGTTTGAATATTGGATACCTCACTGTATCATATGTTGTCCAGTTTGCTATGAAAGCACGATGTAGTTTGGACATAACATTTGTTTATGTCAGGAATATGTTAAAGATCACTCTTTTTTTTTATTGTGAATAGGTTTTTAAAAAGTAAGTATTATTCCAGATATGCTTTTTTAGAACAATTTAGATTAAAGAGTTTACAATATATCTATAACATATTTGTATATGGTATGTATAATCCTGCACGTGCGTGAGTTCTTTGTGGTCCAATATTCAAAGGGTAATAATCTCATGAATTTCTATATCCGATGATGTTTTTTTTCTAAATAACACTTGTCCTTATAAGTTCAACATAATATACATACATGTTCGTGGTATGGTGCTATATTACTTCATAGAGTGATTATGATAATTATGATAAAATTTTAGATCCCAAATTTTTAGGACAAAAACCTATTTCACCGTAAGTCTATAGAATTTACCATTATATCTCGGAAACATAACACACACACACACACACACAGAAATCAACCTTCGCTTACACGATACCTGGAAGAATCATATGAACCCTTAATTTCTCTAAGAAAATAAATGTATTCATCATGAGCATAGTAGATTAAGACGAAAGATTTGTACCATTTATAAGTTATAACCACATGTGGAAGAAACCATGCAGATTGGATAGCAACAACCAAACTTTTCAGGCTAGTTTAGTAGTCGATCGAAGTGACAAAAGAGTTCATATTTACAACCCTTGTTGTTTCTTTGAAGGGTTGTAAATTGATGACACATATGGTTTATTCAGGGCATGGAGCTATGGAGATGTATCAATGTCAGTAATGTGGGTCCAGAAACGTATGGACTTGTTAAGAGTACTCTGCATGTTAGATGCCTTGTTGTGGCATATTGTTTATTCGTGAGTGATGTGCCATGTGAACATGTCAATGTCTTTCCTTATGCAGAAGGTCGTGAATCGTCGCCGCATCCTAGCCACTTTACTCTCTTACCATGATGGTTCATCCACGGATGTGTTGGCACGTGCTCAGTATACAATGGATGTGCTTTTTTGGCTCGTGCATCTTCGAGTCGAGCATGGATTGAGGAAAAAGAAGAGGAAGCGGAAGAGCAGACGAAGGAAGAAAAGGATCCGAACTACATTGAGTTCGATGCTTCGCGAATGGAAGATGCTCCGCAACCAACTCAACCTTCTCAGACGTCACAACAAGCATGACAAGCTAGCTCACGAACCATCTGTCGTCCAATATGGCAGAAGACTCCAGAGGGCTACAACAACAGGGGAAATTTTCCTGCGAAAAGAGGGAAGAAGTGGTGTGATGACGCATGCTTTATGTAGCAAATATTTATGATGGGTGAACTTATCAAGTAGCTTTATGTCTCATGAACTTGTCATGTATCTTGCGAACTTGTTATGTTTCTTGTGAACTTGTCATATATCTGAGCAGTCAAAATATATTTATGCTGTCAAAAAATATTGTAAGTGCCATATTATGTTGGAAACACCGAGCATCTCGGCGTTTCTATGTGGAGGAGAAACGCCGAGGTCGGCCAGGGTTGTAGTTCCACGTGGAACGTTCTCCCGTCAACCCTCCCACAGGTTCTGTCTTAAAGGAACGCCAAGGACCGCTTTGGCGTTTCTATATGGGTTGGAAACGCCAAGGGCAGCGGCGTTGCTAAAAACACATACGGGTTCAGCGTTTCTGGTCTGCCGCGTCACCACGTAACGCATGCTCCGCCTGGCAGTGGGCCAGGTCAGCAACGCATACGTGTTCGGCGTTTTTATGCATATTGACAACGCCACGGTCTCTCACGTTGCCAAAAGGGTCAGATCGTGAATTTTTTCCAGTCGAGTTCAGTATATGATGAAGTTCGTCCTCAAGGTCAAAACAGTGATTTCGGCCTCCAGTTCTTGTCACCATCAGAGAGCTTTAATCTCTCTCTCTCTCTCTCTTTTCTTTTTACATATAACACAGCTTTAATCATTTGTACTTCCTCTGTCCTAAAATTCTTGTCTTAGATTTGTCTAGATATAAATGTATCTAGTCATGTTTTAATATTTAGATACATTTATTTTTAGATAAACCTAAGACAAGAATTTTGGGACGGAGGGAGCATGTTGTTCACAGCCCAGTGAATGAAGTTGAGATGAAGCAGTATGAGTGTGGATGAAGTTCATATATAAGTAGTATGAGATCTCTGAAAAAAAACTGATTTTCTCTTTCGTAGACGACATATCTATACCTAATAATAAAGCGGCTATTGCTTCCGTCAGAAAACCCACCGCGGTATTTTTATATAAAAAAAATCCTGTAGTTTTTGTTATTCAACCCGCGCTCCATCATTTATCTGCAACGTAAAAGGAAAAAATGATTCGCTGCAAAAATTATACCCGTACGCGTCGCCTCCTCCCGTCAACCTGGGCCACCCTGGCCTGTGCCTAGGCCGCCGCCACACCACTCGCCGCCGCAGCCGACCTCAACCGCCACCGCTGCCGATCTTAACCCACCCACCTCCGCGGCCGTACCTCTCCCCGCTCACTGCCCCCGTTGCGGCGCTCGAGTGCATCGCGTCGACCCTGGTCCACCCTGGCCTGTGCCCAGACCGCTGCCACAGCACTCGCCGCCGCGGCCGACCTCAACCACCACTATTATCGATCTCAACCCACCCGTCTCCGCGGCCGTACCTCTGCCCGCTTGCTGCCCCCTTTTCGGCGCTCGAGCACAGCTTCTGGATCAAATCAACGCGACAGCTACAGTGAGTGGGGATGTTGCGTCTGCTCGATGCAGAACGGCGGCGGCGCGGCGGAGCGAAGTACTTGCAGGTGGAGGCGGGCCTCCATGGCTCACACGGGGAACTCCAAGGTTATGGCGCGGCAACGGCGACTCCTTAGTTATGGCCAGATAGAGGCGTCTAACCCTTGCTCCCCTCATCGTATCTCCTCCTCCGGCAGGAACTCATCATCTCGTGAGATCCCCTCCCCATTCCTCCAACCGTGTGCCAAGCACCGGCAAGAAATTTTGTTTTGTGGGGATTTGTTTGCTGATGAATAAATGTATTGAATGTAAGATTGTATTGTTGTAGAGACAGAGAATGGAATACCACCTTCAGTTTGTCATCTGATCCCACATTCTCTACAACATGAGTGACATAAGATAACAGTTCATTGATCAATTCACGTAACCTCTTTGTTTTGCTTTGCTTGTCCCGCTCAATTCCTCATCATGATAGAATTAACAATGAACGAGTTGATTTCTCAACAAAATAGGATAGGACTGACTACATTAGTTAGTTAGCTTATTATTTTAATAAATTGAAATGATTATAAAAAGATAAAAAACATGTGGTATTTTTTTTTTCCGGTTGCAACGCACGCCATTTTGCTAGTATTAGTACAACGAGAGTACTACGTCCGCAGGTCGACGCATCTGCTTATTTTTCAGGTGTATAATCAAGCCTTCAGCGAGGTTTCTATCTCCGCCGCGAACCGCCCCATGGCCGTCCTCGGCAGCGTGATTGGAACGGCCACGGCGTCCTCCCCGTCACCGTCCTTGACGGCCACGAAGAACGTCCCATGGAGATACACCCGAGACGGTCCGCCATACACCGGCTCGCCCCACCCGAAGTCCACGCGGTGGAACCCGACGTGCCGGAGGTCGGAGAGGAGGAACATGTTCGGCGAGTCGAACGGCGGCGGCCCGTGCAGCGCCAGCATGTCGGCGGCCGACCGCACGTGCGCGGCTGTCGTCTTAGTCTTCTGTATCATCTCCACCACGTCGCCCAGCGAGCTCCCGCCCATGTCGTCGGCGGACGCTGCCGCTCTGAGCGGCACGCACGCGTTGCCGTAGTATCCCGTTGGGAGCCGCAGGGCGGCGTTCCTCCTGAAGCTCGCGATGATTCCCAGCCGCGCGACCTCACCCGGCGGGAGCGCGAGCGCCACCGTGCGGGCGCCGCGAGGACCTCGAACCTCGTCGCGGCCGGCGCACCGGGGAGGCGTTTCTTCAGCAACGCGATGTCGGCGAGCCGGAAGACGAACGAACGCATGACGGTGTCGTCGCTTCCGTGGGATGGGAACGGCAGCGACGGCGCGACGTCGGGCTTGGTGTGCGGCGCGTCGAGGTGGCCGCGGGACCAGGAAGGCGCGACGGCCGGCGCGGGGAGCCCTCGGGCGAGGTCGGCGACGGCTGACATGAACAGGTAGACTCCCGCGGCGTCGCACATGGCGTGGTTGATGCGCATGCCGAAGACGAAGCCGCCGCAGAGGAGCCGCGTGACCTGAATCACCACCAACGGCCAGGTGAGTACACCGCCACTAGAGCAATCCATGTCGAGGAGGAGCTCGTCCATGCACGGGAACGGCAGCGTCAGCCCCTGGCTACCACCGGCTGCCTCCTCGAGCTCCGTCAGCCGCACGTCGGCGTCCGCCTCCGCGAACAGCACGCCCTCGCCGGTGCAGTCCACGACCAGCTTGCCACCTTCCACCTCCCTGAAGCGCCCGGCGAGCGGGTAGTAGTGCACCAGCGCCTCCGACAGCGCTCGGCCGATGATGTCCACCGGGTCGTCGTCGCCGCACGCCGGGCGGCCGCGGTAGACGAAGACGCCCGGCATGAGCACCCGCAGAGACTCCTTGCTGTCGATATCGGAGAGGCGCTTCGTTTCCTGGGGCGTCCGTGAGGCCGGGACGACGAGGACTGGTTCTCGCCGGCGCACGGCGAAGGGGAGTGCCATTGCAGCGAGCGTGCGCGTGTACCTGGCTCTGTTTTGTAGGCCAGGTGCTTCGTGTGTTTTTAAGGCGATCCCCATGGTGCTGATTCTTATAGAGGATCACTCGTCATCACTCTCACGCAATTGTTTCTGCACTACGCATTTGCTTTTGTAGTGCGTGGGGTGGTAACCCTGATTTCTCTTTAATGGAAATCTGAGGAAGTCCTCTTTTGCTTAAAAAAAGGCTAGGCATTACCGGAGAAGTACTACTAGACAATACCCTCAGCGGAATCGCTGATGACCCTCCTTGGAAAACAAATGAAGTAGGTGGATTGGCCTCCTTAGAAAACAAATGAAGTGGGTGGATTGGCCTGCTTGGAAAACAAATGAAGCGGGTGGATTGAAGTTCGATCGTCTCCATCAATTAGACTGCCCGTAATGGAAGTATCATAGATAGTATCATGTATGTCAACTAACGCCCTGTTTGGATTGTCGTTTTGCACCTAAATACGCTGGTAAGAAAAATACGGATGTTCATCCGCCGTTTCACTTTCCGTCTAGAAACAGTTGAGGATCCGTAAGTTACACCTGTATTTTTTATACACCTGTATATAATACAGTAGAGAAACGCTGAACCAAACACAGCCTAAGCAATTTTGATGAGGTGACATAGAATTAAATGAAGAAAGAGAGGGTTGAGTATCATATCATGATACCGTATCATATTAAATATTGTGCTACTATGTGTCTTGCATGTCAATAAATGAACCATCATATGATACTAACACATGATACTATGCATTACGGTTATGGTATCATACACTAGTATCATATGCATGATACTAATATATGATACTACCCATTACAACCAGCCTTAGAGATACGCTGCTGACCCAAGCAGAGTGAGTGAAGGCTCCGGCTTGACCTGCTAGTTGTTTGCTATCAATAAATAACTAGCTGATAATATGCTATGTTTACTCTCCGAGCACTAAAGCTATTGAGAAGTGATGCAACAAAGGTTGTTGAAGGTCAGGCTTTCCGTCAAACAGAAAAATCTTAATCGTCAGAACAACGCTGAACTTAACTTGTACAATAATTGTTAAGAAAGTGCAAACGTTGAGTGGTCATTCTGTCATAATTTTTTTGTCATAGAAGTAAGAGCCCACCGCATATATGATCATACGTGTTTTTGTCACAATTATCGTCTAGAAAGTGTCACATTCATGAACAAAAGGATGTTTTCGCTCGGCTCATAATGTCATGAATGTGTCTTTTTTTGTAACGGCGACATAATCACTTAGATCTCATAGTCTGAATTATACATCTAGACTCACTTGAAACTAGTTCATGTCTGATATGTACTGCGAAGCCAATCCTAAGACTGAATTCAATGGCTAATGACAATGCACTGCCCCTAAGAAGGGTGGAAGACAAAGACGCCCCAATGCTGCACAAGATTTGCCTCCAGATCGGTATGAAGAGTATAACTATGCTCCTAATGAAAACCATCAACAACGCAAGAATCGAACCAAATGGATTCGAAGAGCCCTCCATGGATCTGCGCTTCATCAGGCACATATGAAACATTCAATACTTAGCTTCTGCACGCAACCACATTGTATTTCTTTCCGAAGTTGAAGTCATACATGACGATATCTATCCTTCAAAGGTCAAGAATCCTAGTGTGGTAGGCACAAGGGGTACTCCACATGTTGAAGGGATTCCCATCCCCAATGATCCAGCTGATGGGGTTATAGTCCCAGGGTAGGGTCACAGGCCTGCCCTATAGGTCCTACCCAAGGACTACCCTTCATAAGGGACAAGGCCCTTAGTCAGTTCCGACTGAAGTAAGGACTTCCCATCATCCAGTCGGTGACGATTCCTCCATCATCAAGTCAGAGATGAGCATTCGGAGCGTATCAAACTTACCGACTGGATTCCACTCTGTATATCGTAACCCCCCTAGAGGGCAACAGTCATACGTTTTCATTACCATTATTAGCATTTAATACATACGTTACCTGTAACGTAGGCATTTATTCACCACTACTCCACCCCTGTGCACGGAACCGTTGTGAAGGGCAACGCACTCTATATAAACCGCCCTTCCCCACTGGTGCAGGGGTTAGCATTTCACTGTAATCCATATTTCACTCGACATCAAGCTCCCAAGAGCACTGAGACGTAGGGCTTTTACCTCCACCGTAGAGAGGCCTGAACTCATACAACCTCGCCGTAGCTAAGGCTCTGCCCATCCTTTCGTACCCTACACATCTACTGTCAGACTTATACCCACGACAGTTGGCGCCCACCGTGGGGCAGGCGTCTAAGCGACTTCCCGCGAGTTTGCGACTACATCTTTTCATTATGTCATCCGGTGGAGATTTGTGCATGGGTCAGGAGATCCTCTTCGGCGCTCTCTTCTTCATCGTCGACGATTCGACATGGCTTCGGGATGCCCCTCTCGACGTCGAGGCGCTCCCTAGTCGCGGGGCTACGCACTTCCGTGCCGGCGCCCGCGGCATCCTTCTTCTCCAGCAGTCGGCTCCGGTGTCGACCTTCGCCCCCGTCACGCGCCGCAACAAGCGGTCTCGCCGTCCGCGGCTCCAGCGTTGGGTGCAACACGCCCAGGCGTGCCAGAACGCGTCTTCACAAGTGGCGGTCCTCGAATCGGTTGTAGTTGTGCCGCCGTCCCAGCACTCGGACTCAGTTTCGACTGAGTTGCCTTCCGAGTACTTGGGTCGTGGGCCTGCAGCCGAAGTGCACATGGCCAATTCCCATGAAAGTCCCCGCCAAACCGGTCGAAACGAGCACGAGGTCGGCGAAACATCCGGCGCTCGCCGTCAGCCCCGCCGTTCTGCCAGTCGGCACACTCATTAGAGCAACGTGGAGGTGTTCCGCACACCCGTCCTCAACCCGGCTGCCGCCGCCAAGATAGTCGATTCCCTCCAGCCGACTGATTCAGAGGCTGGCAGAGGGATCGAGCAGATCCGTGCCCTGTTGCACACGGCGCAGCAGCAGAATTCGGCGGTCTCCCAGTTGCACAACAGGATCCACAACAGTTCTGTTCATGCAAACACGCATCGGTCAGTTTTTCAGCCCTGATTCTCATCAGCGACACACAGGAGGCAACCGTTCCATGAATCCCGAAGATCGTCGCCGTTCACGCACCCCTCCGCGGGGTGGGCCCTACGGTCCACGACATCATGATGATCGGCGTTTGATCGGTGACGCTTATGATCCAAGGTCCGACGCAAGAGGATACATCGCCCAGAGGAAGGTCGACAGGAGCCGAGCCCACCGTGATGGTCATGATAGAGACCGTCTGAGTGGAAGAAGAACCATCATCTCTGGTCCCGAGTGTTTCAGTCGAGCCATCCGTTCGGCTGACATCCCTCCCAACTTCCGATTGGCGACGGGGATCAGCAAGTTTACAGGAGAATCCAAGCCAGAAACGTGGTTGGACGACTACCGAGTGGAAGTCCAGATCGGTGGTGGGGACGACCAGGTCGCCATGAAACATCTCCCCCTCATGCTCCACGGCTCGGCACGAGCATGGCTGAACCAGTTGGCTCCTTCAAGCATCTACAGCTGGGCAGATCTGGCCCGAGTCTTCATCAGGACATTCGAGGGGACGTGCAAACGCCCTGCTGGTCTCGTGGAGCTCCAGCACTGTGTCCAGAAGCAGAATGAGCCCCTGCGCGATTTCATCCAGCGTTGGACAACCCTCTACCACATGGTGGAGAACGTCATAGAGCACCAAGCAGTCTGTGCCTTCAAGGCAGGCGTGCGGTACAGAGATTTGTACCTGAAGTTCGGTCGGACATGCGACATCTCCATGAGCAAGATGATGGAGATAGTGGCACGCTATGCAAATGGCAAAGAAGAGGACCGCATTCGTAGCGGCAAGCACAAGGCAGCCGCCGATGGAGATGGGAACAGCACTCGGAAGCAGAAGCAGAAATCTCCGTCCACTCCGCAGGCAGAGGCCGCAGCCGTTACCAATGCCAAGCTCAAGGGCAAGGGGAAGGCTCAGTTCACCCCCAAGAAGAAGCAGTTCGGAAACCACATCCCGGACCAGCCATGTCCAATCCACACGAAGATAGATGAAGAAGGCAACGCCATATTTCCGAAGCATACCACTCGGCAATGTCGCCTCCTGATCCAGGGGTTCGGCGAAGGGGCAGCCGAGTGAAAAGGACAATGAACAAGATGAGGAGGACAAGGAGGATCCGTTCCCCCAAGTCCATGCAACACTGATGATTTTTGCTGACGTGGAAAGCAAGAGTCTACTGAAGCTGGTGAACAGGGAGGTGAACATGGCCACCCCAACCAACCCCACGTTCCTCAAATGGTCTCAGACTGCGATCACCTTTGACCAGTCGGATCATCCAGCACACGTACCCACCCCAGGGAGGCAGGCCTTGGTCGTCGACCCGATGGTGGAAGGAGTCCGACTACGCAAAGTCCTCATGGACGGCGGCAGCGGCTTGAACATCATGTACGCCGACACTCTCAAGGGGATGGGCATTCCGATGTCCAAACTTAGCGAGAGCAGCATGCAGTTCCACGGGGGTCGTCCCTGGACGAAAGGCCAAGTCACTCGGCCATATTGCGTTGGACGTCGTCTTCGGCTCCGACAAGAACTTCCGCAAGGAAAAGCTGACATTCGAGGTGGTGGACTTCAAGAGTGCATACCATGCGATTCTCGGCCGTCCGGCGTATGCGCGTTTTATGGCCCATCCATGTTACATATACCTGAAGCTGAAGATGCCAGGTCCCAAAGGTGTGATCACTGTCACAGGCAATCGGCAGCGGGCCGAGGAGTGTCTGCAGCAGGGATCGAGGATCGCCGATCAGCACATGGCTGTCCTCGAGCTCGACGAGTACAAGAAGACAGCCGACCCCGCTGACTTGATGCGTTCGAAGAAGCCAGCTTCGGAGTCCGCATTCCAGTCAGTAGGAGAAACGAAGAAGGTCAGCATCCACCCGACGGACGACACCGCTGCCCCGACGAACATCTCCACCACCCTCGATCCAAAATTGGAAGCCGAGCTCATCCAATTCCTCCGTGAGAACTAGGACATTTTCGCATAGAAGCCCGCTGACATGCCAAGTGTACCCAGGGAGTTGGCTGAGCACCGACTGCATGTGGATCCTGCTGCTCGGCCTGTCGGAGAACGCCTGCGTCGGTCCACCGCGCACAAGAGAAAGGCAATCGGAGAAGAGGTGGCTAAACTTTTGGTAGCCAACTTCATTCGCGAGGTACACCACTCCGAGTGGCTCGCCAATGTTGTTATGGTGCCCAAGAAGGACAAGTCCCTCCGAATGTGCATCGACTTCAAGCATCTCAATAAGGTCTGCCCGAAAGACCATTTCCCGCTCCCCCGCATCGATCAAATTGTCGATTCGACTGCGGGTTGCGAGCATTTGTCATTCCTTGATGCCTACTCGGGCTATCATCAGATCCGTCTGTATGGCCCTGATGAATTAAAAACAGCCTTCATCACCCCATTCGGGTGCTTCTGCTACATCACTATGCCATTTGGTTTGAAGAATGCAGGAGCAACTTTTATGCGCATGATCCAAAAATGCCCCCTTGACCAGATCGGTCGAAATGTGGAGGCGTATATGGATGATATCGTAGTCAAGTCACGCAAAGGTTCCGGCCTGCTGACTGACTTGGCCGAAACATTCGCCAACCTTCGTAGGTACGATATCAAGCTCAACCCAGCCAAGTGTTCATTCGGTGTTCCCAGCGGATAGTTACTCGGTTTCTTCGTTTCTGAACGAGGGATCGATGTCAACCCCGAAAAGATCGGGACCATCGTCCGAACGGAGCGGCCGGTCAGAATACACGATGTTCAAAGGCTCACGGGTTGCCTAGCGGCTTTGAGCAGGTTTATCGGTCGACTCGGCGAGAAGGCACTACCTCTGTACCGACTCATGAAGAAATCAGATACTTTCGAGTGGACAGACGAAGCCCAAATCGCATTCGACGACCTCAAAGTCCTACTTTCCACCCAGCCGGTTCTTACTGCTCCACTCAGTAAAGAACCCCTTCTTCTGTACATCGCGGCTACAAATCAAGTCATCAGCACTGTTCTCACAGTCGAACGCGAAGAAGAAGGCAAAGCATACAAGGTTCAGCGGCCAGTGTATTATGTCTCCGAAGTCCTGACTCCTTCCAAGCAGAGGTATCCCCACTATCAAAAACTTATTTATGGGATTTACATGACTGCGAAGAAGGTGGCTCATTATTTCCAAGACCACTCGGTGTGTGTCGTTTCTGATGCTCCATTGTCGGAAATCCTCCACAATCGGGACGCATCGGGCCGAGTGGCGAAGTGGGCAATGGAGATGTTATACTGCGACATCAAGTTCGAGACCAAGAAAGCTATAAAGTCTCAAGCTCTGGCTGAGTTCATAGCAGAATGGGTAGAACAACAGCAACCGACTCACATCTACTCGACTCATTGGACAATGTTCTTCGATGGGTCCAAGATGTTGAATGGCTCCGGCGCTGGCGTTGTGATCATATCGCCAAAGGGTGACAAACTCAAGTATGTGTTGCAGATACACTTCGATTCCTCCAACAACGAGGCAGAGTATGAAGCTCTCCTTTATGGATTGCGCATGGGCATCGCACTCGGCGTCCATCGCCTGATGGTCTATGGCGATTCAGATTTGGTGGTTAATCAAGTGATGAAGGAGTGGGACGTAAGGAACCCCACCATGACCACATACTGCAACGTGGTGAGGAAGTTCGAGAAAAAGTTTGAAGGTCTGGAACTCCACCATGTTCCGCGACTGAAAACCAAGCAACTGATGAATTGGCGAAACATGGATCCACTCGGAGACCAATCCCGAGTGACGTCTGCCTCGAGCACCTTCACCTTCCCTCAGTTAAAGAAGATCCTTTCACAGAGGAAGCAGTACAACCAAAGAGCTCGACAGATCCGACTGAAGTCGAAGTCCCTGCTGTGGTTGATTTGATCATGGAGATTCTTGCTATCATCCCCGATTGGACTGTGTCGTTCATTGCGTACATCCTGAGGCAAGAATTACCAGAAGACGAAGTCCAAGCGAGGCAGATCATCCGCAGGTCGAAGTCGTTCACCGTCATTGATGGCCAGTTGTACAAAGAAAGTGTTTCAGGCGTCCTTCAACGATGCATCTCCCCTGAGGAGGGACAGTTAATCCTGGGAGAAATTCACTCGGGAACCTGTGGTCATCATGCCTCCTCAAGAGCAATCGTCGCCAAAGCATTCAGAGCTGGTTTCTTCTGGTTGCAGACGAATGAAATGGCGAAGGAAATGGTTGACCGATGCGAAGGCTGTCAATTCTACTCGAACAAGTCTCACAAGCCAACATCCGCGCTGAAGACAATCCCTCTTGTCTAGCCGTTTGCAGTGTGGGGATTAGATACAGTCGGTCCGTTCAGGACAGGCCAAGGGGGATTCACACATTTGTTGGTGGCAGTCGACAAGTTCACAAAGTGGATTGAAGCCAAGCCCATCAAGAAGCTCGACGCCCTTACGGCCATCAAGTTTGTCAGGGACATCATCTCCAGATTCGGAGTACCGCACAGCATAATCACTGACAATGGCACAAACTTTGACTCGGACAGATTCAAAGGTTTCTGTACAGGCCAAGGTATCCGAGTGGATTTTGCATCTGTGGCGCATCCCCAAACAAACGGGCAAGCAGAGCGGGCGAATGGACTTATTCTTCAAGGGTTGAAGCCTCGACTCCTGCGAGAAGTGGGACATGCTACCGACGCATGGGTCACCGAGCTGCCTTCGGTGCTGTGGGGTCTCCGCACAACCCCAAATAGATCTACAGGGCGATCCCCGTTCTTCCTCGTTTACGGAGCAGAGGCAGTACTTCCGAGTGACTTGCTTCACAACGCTCCATGACTCAAACTCTTCTCCGAAGCCGAAGCAGAGCAAGCCAGGCAAGACGGAGTGGATCTTCTAGAAGAAGAGCGCGAGATGGCACTGACTCGCTCAACCATTTATCAACAAGATCTGCGGCGATTTCACGCGCGACACGTCAAGAGTCGTACATTCCAAGCAGGCGACCTGGTGCTCCGAGTGGATCAGCAGAGACCTCACAAGTTGGCTCCCGCCTGGGATGGACCCTTCATCATCTCCAAGGTGCTGAACAACGGTGCATATCGACTCTACAACCTCGACAGGGAAACAGACGAGCCACGAGCATGGAACGGAGATCTCCTGAAGCGCTTCTACACGTGACCGTCGACTGAAGCAATGTAAAAAACAAGTACCATTGAAGTAATACAAAGCAGATTGAGTTTTTGCAGATTCAAAATTCTTCCGCGTTGGCAGACTCCGGTCTCAAAAAAAAACTTTCTTCGAGTGTGCACTAAACGTCGCACTCGGGGACTTAGTTGCGATCTAGAATCGCCTAAGTACAAACTTTCTCCGAGTGTGCACTAAACGTCGCACTCGGGGACTTAGCTGCGATCCAGAATCGCCTAAGTACAAACTTTCTCCGAGTGTGCACTAAACGTTGCACTCGGGGACTTAGCTGCGATCCAGAATCGCCGAAGTACTAATTTTCTCCGAGTGTGCACTAAACGTCGCATTCGGGGACTTAGCTACGATCCAGAATCGCCTAAGTACAAACTTTCTCCGAGTGTGCACTAAACGTCGCACTCGGGGACTTAGCTGCGATCCAGAATCGCCTAAGTACTAATTTTCTCCGAGTGTGCACTAAACGTTGCACTCGGGGACTTAGCTGCTATCCAGAATCGCCTAAGTACAAACTTTCTCCGAGTGTGCACTAAACGTTGCACTCGGGGACTTAGCTGCGATCCAGGATTGCCTAAGTACTAATTTTCTCCGAGTGTGCACTAAACGTTGCACTCGGGGACTTAGCTGCGATCAAGAATCGCCTAAGTACAAACTTTCTCCGAGTGAGCACTAAACGTCGCACTCGGGGACTTAGCTGCGATCCAGAATCGCCTAAGCACTAACTTTCTCCGAGTGTGCTCTAAACGTCGCACTCGGGGACTTGGCTGCGATCAAGAATCGCCTAAGTAAAAAGCTTCCTTCGAGTGTATCTTAGAGATCCACTCGGAGGCTTAGCATACCCTCATTGAGGCTCATGTAGATGTCAAGACAACTAACAATTACATGAGTAGCAACTCGCTCCGAGTGCGACCTTACAGTCGCGGTCGAAGACTTAGCTGCGATAACGAATCGCCTAAGTAAAGAACTCCCTTCGAGTGTATCCTAGAGGTCCACTCGGAGAATTAGCAGACCCTCATTAAGGCTCATGCAGACGTCAAGACAACTGACAACTACATGCTCCGCATGTTTGCCACTGGCTTCACCAAGAAACGCCAAACAGAAACCACGAGCTAAAATCGTGTCAAGAATTTTTTGGCAAAGGAAGAGCAAAATATTCGATTCGAATTCAAAGTTGGTTCAACGATAGTCGGTTCGATGTAGATCGAGCTTATCCACACCGAACCACGAATGTGACGGCCAATAGCAGTGGCCAAAGTTTGATACAAGTACCACTCGGCATACCGAGGTAAAGTTTTTCAAGCGTCGTCAGGACTGGCACTGGGACTGGCAGGCTCCACGAAAGTGTCGAGGTCGATCCCGTCTATGATGCGAGTGGCGCTCTCAAGGAAGGTCTCCATGAAATCTTTGAATCGAAGCTTCTTTGTGTTGGCGACCTGCAACGCCTTCAGCTTCTCTTTGCGAGCTTCCTTGCAGTGCACTCGGACCAGCGACAACGCCACATCCACACCACATCGAGCAGCAGACTTTTTCCACGCCTGCACTCAGTTCGGGACTTCCTCCAGCCGAGTCATCAACCCTTCTATCTCCCGCCGAGACTCGTCTTCGGGCCACAGCTCCTTGTCGATTCGGCCGACGACCTCTCTCAGGCGACCGATGAAAGGTCCCACTCTGCCAAGGCGAATGTGCGCTTGGAGCATGTCTCGATTGGCGTCGTCGCCGAGTGGAACGTTCGGAATAACCGACCGCTCAACGTCAGCTGCTTCAGCCTCAGCGTCCATACAAAAATCTGCAAAGACAAGACGAGCAGAAAGTAAGCGCAGAATGAAATACAAAGTCAAGAAGCACTCGGAATAAACTTACCACCGAGAAGCGCAATCATCTTCCTAGCCCAGTCACTGACGTACTTCTCCTGCGATATGCACCGACTGTTCATCAACTTCATCTGACCCATCAGCTCAGTTCTTTGTTTCCCCATTTTCTCAATTTCGGTCACCAATGCCTTGTTTGCCTCACGGGACTCCTCCAAGGACTTCTCTCGTTCAGCAAGAGCACCCTTCGCACCAGCTAAGTCATGCACAGCTGCCTCCAGTTTCGCAGCAAGCTGAATCTTTTCAGCCTTCAGAGCGTTGTACGCTGATCCCATCTCGCAAGTCTTCTGCAAATCAGCGTGAAGAGAAGGTCAGACAAATTCAACTAGGAAAACAATAAAAGCTCAAAGTTCTTCAGACCCCTGCCAACGCAAGCAGTCTACAGCGGTCTCGGGGACTACACCGAGTGGGTTCACTAAGAGTGACCCCACTGGCATGAAGCTCAAATAGGTCCGCCCTATTGAGCTACATAACAAAAAACAAGCCTATGAGGCTACTACTACCCGACCTGAGTAAAATTACTCTTGGGGACTACTTCCAGTAGGTGCACTCGGTGTGCCCCCACCGGTACCATTCGGACAGATTAGTTTTGATCCGATAAAGTTAAAGAAAATGTATATAAAGACAACTGCCGGTGCAAGCACTCGACAGAAGTCTCGGGGACTACACCCACTGGGTTCACTCAGAGTGAACCCACTGCAAAATAATCATACTGTATCCGAGTATATCGCTTAAACACCCAGTGGGTTACAAGAGGAAAGCAAATACTTACTAGCGCGCTTACTCGGATATCGTCCCGGAGTTCCATGCTTCGCTTGTACAAAGATGCGATGGAGTCGTATGCACTCTTGGCATCACCCGCCATCAACTCCACCTGCACCATAGCCTCCTTGGAAGCTACCACCTAATCTTCCGGGAGGCGTTGGGCGTCGTACTGGACGGTCGACGGACCTGCCACGACAAGAGACTCCTTGTGCATCCCAAGTCCTGCTCCAGTTGGTTCAGCTGCGATGAGCACTGTCTCAGTCGACGGCATCGTCTCGGTTGGCAGCGCGTCCATGGCAGGAGCAGTAGCAGATGGAACAACCTCAAGGACAGGCACCGGAGCTTGCTCAGACCTGTTCTTGTCGTCCTCCTCCAGATGAATCACCTCTGAAGGAAGCCCGACTGAACGACGTGAGACCACAGAAAAAAGGGCAAGATCAAAGACTGAATTCGCGAAACAATAATGTAAGATCTCGGAGTCGTCACGACGTACCTTGCTGGGATGTGGCAACGTTGTCCGTATCCATGGGATCGTCTTCCTGGCGTGGCGGAGAAGTGGCGGAGGTAGCAACTCTGTCGAGTAAAATCCACTCGATCAATGAGCATGAATTCAATCAAATACTGAAAGAAGATAGGAGAACAAGACACTTACGCTGAGGCAACGGGAACGACGATCCTCATCCGAGGCAAAGCCTTCCGAGGCTTGGATCCACTCGGTTTGGCCACCTTGGAAGGTTGGCCTGCAGGCTCAGCAGCAGAGTCCCTGGTCCTCTTTGTGCTCCGAGCACTCAGAACCACGGGAGTGGACGGCAAGGCGCTCGGAACCACGGGAGTAGCTGGCAAGGCGCTCGGAACCACGAGAGGAGCTGGCGGGGCACTCGGGGCCGCTGGAGGAGCCGACGGAGTCACGGGTTCGTGACGACGCTTAGTTCGAGGCTCCGGTGGTGGGGGTGGCGAGCTCTGATCCTCATCTTCCCCCTCTTCCTCTTCGGACTCCTCCTCTGTCTCCCCACTGTCGGAGACGTACTCGACGCTCTCCATGCTGCCCTCCTGGCTACCTTCCTCTTCCTCAACCGGATTCCCGTTCGAGACGGGAGAAAACCAGTTGGTCCATGCCTGCACGAGATACAGTCGACAACATCAGACGTCAGACAGTTATACAAGAAAAAGCGATAAATCTAAGACAACTGTGAGCACTCGACAAGATATACTCACCTCATTCGAAGGAGGGTTGTCTGCACGGAAGGGCTTCACTCGTCGGGCTCCTCCGGGGTTATCGCAGGCGCCTGTGATGCTGCGGACCCACGCCGTCACAACCTCCCCGGTCACGCATTCGGGGTGAGTCCGAGTGGAGTCCTCAGGCCCCATGTAGTGCCACATGGCGTGGTGTCGAGCTTGCAAAGGCTGGATGCGCCGACCCAGAAAAATCTCCAGCAAATCTATGTCGGCGACTCCCTTGCGGACGACATCTACCAGCGCTTCAACCACAGGCTGAATCTGGATCTTTTCCATCTTCGTGAGCGCAAGCTGCCTGGGCGGAGCCGGTCGGTCTAGGCTAAAAGGTGGCAGTCCAGTTGCGGCATTCGGACAAGCGACGTCCTGGCAATAGAACCAAGTCGACTGCCAGTTCCTAACGGACTCAGACAACTGAAGAGGGGATAGCTACTTTTGTTTTTCTTCTGGAAGCCTAAGCCTCCGCAGAGCTGGAGGATATGAGTTTTGTCGTCCGACTGGCTAAGTCTTTTGACGGTTTGGGATCTAGCGGAGAAGATGTGCTTAAAGAGCCCCCAATGGGGAGGACAACCAATAAAACACTCGCAAAGCACGACGAAGGCAGAAAGGTGAGCTATTGCGTTGGGAGGAAAATGGTGGAGCTGCGCCCCGAAGTGGTTCATGATACCTCTGAAGAAGGGATGAGCAGGCAGAGAGAAGCCTCGGTACACGTGACTGAGCAGCAAGACGCGCTCCCCTTCCTGGGGCGCCTGCTCCGTCTCGCCCTCCGTCGGCAGCCTCCATGACTTGTTCTCGATCATACCTTGCTCCACCAGCTCCAGCATGTCATTCGCCGTCACCGTGGAGGGGAGGAAATCCCCTGGATCCAACCTGTCGGCAGTGCCCGCTGTCGCCGCTGAGCAGGAGCTGCCGCCTTCTTCTTCTTCCGTGCCTCGAGCTTGCTCGTCTGCCCCTGGAGGCTGCACATCCGCAGGGGAGGAGAGGAAGGAAGAAGCTTGGGGTGCGCAGGAAGCCACAGGAGAAGCGGGACGAGTGCGAGTTATCAGGCGAGCGCAACGAGAAACCCTCACTGGGGAGGTTTAAATAAGGTTCCGACTGGGTCACTAGCAGGTGGCCCCGAAATCTTATCCCCCGATCGGCTGCTGCGATATTAGTGGAGGACATGAAGGCGCGGTAATCGAGGCGGCAGAAACTACTCGATGACGATGTCGTCACCCCCGCTGAGCGCGCGGCAACCGAATTTTGAGGATCCCTGAAAATCCGCCGCTGTCAATTGACCGGTCACGTCAAAAGATTCCGCGGAAGCACTCGGTCTCTGACGGTTCGTTTCACAGACGTATCCACTCAGATCACTGGTCAAGAGGATAAAATGGATCGAGGCAAACAACGCCAAAGTCGCATCCATACCAGTCGGATCCGTACTCCAAGCATCGCTTCGTCGTTCCAACCCTGATCCATTCGGGGACTAATGATGGGGTTATAGTCCCAGGGTAGGGTCACAGGCCTGCCCTATAGGTCCTACCCAAGGACTACCCTTCATAAGGGACAAGGCCCTTAGTCAGTTCCGACTGAATTAAGGACATCCATCATGCAGTCGGTGACGATTCCTCCATCATCCAGTCGGAGATGAGCATTCGGAGCGTATCAAACTTACCGACTGGATTCCACTCTGTATATCATAACCCCCCTAGAGGGCAACGGTCATACGTTTTCATTACCATTATTAGCATTTAAGACATACGTTACCTGTAACGTAGGCATTTATTCGCCACTACTCCACCCCTATGCACGGAACCGTTGTGAAGGGCAGCGCACTCTATATAAACCGCCCTTCCCCACTGGTGCACGTGTTAGCATTTCACTGTAATCCATATTCCACTCGACATCAAGCTCCCAAGAGCACTGAGACGTAGGGCTTTTACCTCCACCATAGAGGGGCCTGAACTCATACAACCTCGCCGTAGCTAAGGCTCTGCCCATCCTTTCGTACCCTACACATCTACTGTCAGACTTATACCCACGACACCAGCCGAGGCCAAATTGATTGGTGCATTCCCTCAACCACAACCAAATCCCACAACCACTGAGGCCACTTCTAGCACCTTGCCTCAAAGGACTCAGCCTCGCAAAGTTCACACTATGACTGATAGAGAGGTTCTTGTCTTTGTACGTCAAAAGTAGGATATGCATCATGAGTGGTCTAAGAGGTAGATGTACATCATAATAACTAACATCAACCGCATTTGCAACTTGTCAACCAAGAATGCATTTGTGTCCCATGAAACCCGCAAGCGTACATGGAAGACCCTGACGCTAATGGCATGTGAAGAAGATCTTCATGACGAAGGCTTCAAGAAGAAGCTCAAGTTCTGCACTCCTCCCCTGCAACAAAGACAAGGTGTGAGACGCCATCCATTGAAGCTAGTGACAATTCATCTTCTTCTCAAACTGTTCATGCCAATCTCACTGACGGTGAGGCTGAAGATGCCACTTCGCGTGGAGCGCGTGCTACTCATTCCGACACTTCAACAAGCCCATCTGCACTGGCCAACACCGACACCATCCCTACCGTGCCATCTTCATCGACTCATGCTGGGCACGTATAGCGATTCCATATCTTCATCCTATTTGGCCATTCGACAACAAAGGGAGAGAAACATTGGATTGATAGTCTCTAAACGAGAACATTGGTTGGGCCGGATATTTTTATTAAGTTTACAACTTCCGTTCTATTCATTTGACATTTTGGGTTGTAAAGCTTAAGTCCTGATGGACATCTGCACATTTCCCACCTTTTATACTTTGGCGCTTCGTTAAGTTTCATTTTGTGCACTCGAAGTCATTCAGAAGATAACCATTTTTATTATGCATTTCATTATCCTCATAATATATGTCTAATGCATTATGAATGTATTACAAGATATATGGGGAGATCTCTACAATTGAAACTTGCCATATGCTTTTGCATTCAAATAAAATCATCAGAAGCACATCTTCAGGGGGGAGCTCTTTATATCTTGTAATCAATATCTCCAAGTCTTTATCTTTAAATATTTTATCTTCATTGAAAACCTCAATGAGTTTGTCATCAATCACCAAAAAGGTGGTGATTGTAAGTGCATCTAGTGCCACCCTTGTTGGTTTTGGAGTATTCAAGACAAACATGATTGAGGGACTAATGTGTTTGTAAGAGTTCACATGATAACACAGATAGAAGTCCCTGAAGATTCGATTTAACCTTCGAAGATGACTCCTAAAAATGTCCAAAGGCATTGAAGATAAAGGTTGTGCGCGAAGATAGACACATGAAGATAATGAGACGCGAAGAATTAGTCTTTTGGTAGTTTTTGCTTTCTTATTTCCCGATTCATGGGAACCACCTTACTGTTGGGTGGGATCAAAGTGATCGAAAACTAAAGTTGACGTGATGCTCAACCCAAACACCTACGTATTCTAGTGAAGACTATGAGAGAAAATATCTCCGAGAGTTGGTTGAGTTAGGGTTGCTTGTAGACGAAGTAACGTTGCCCCTTGTGTTTGAAATCCGACCATTGTGATACGTGTCAGTTGGACATTGACCCTGGGTCATTTCAGTCATATCATGTCAGGTTACCTATCGGCTATAAATGTCCAACCCACTCCACCATAAGTTGTGGCCGCTCGGAGTTATTACACGACTTTTGTTGTTTTGGAGCAACCCACCTCGAAGATATTGAGAGAGAGAGAGAGAGATCCTACAAGGATAAAACCAAACACCTGGGGCCATAGTGTTCGCCGAAGTTATTCTGTTTTGAGAGCACTAAAGTCTTGATAAACTTGAAGAATGTGATCTTCCACGCGGTTAGGCGTCATGGTCTAGAGCTTCCAAGAGTCCTTGTGGATTGTCAGGTGACCAAGTTTGTGAAGATTTCATAAGTCTACCTTGAAGACTTACCAATGTAATTGGCGAGGTAGTGACTTGCCTCAAGGGGAATAAGGTGAAGACGAGGTCTTCACAATTCAATCTCAGCCTCCCCAACAAGACGTACAATTGTTACAACAAGTGGAACTGGTCCAACAAATCCATTGTCTTTGTCGAGCAACACTTTCTATCCTTTCACTTCATTTCATATTGATTTGTACTATCAAGTCATTGCTTGCTTGTTTGTGTGTGAAGACATTGGTATCTGTGTGCATGAAGAGTATGCATGTTGTACTTGTTTGTCCTCATCATGTCGCATGCTTTGCATAGGTCCTTCATTGTTATGCCTAACTGGTCTTAATTCGCTTACACATACTTCAAAGAGATTTACTATTTTGAATGTGAAAGGATCGATATGGTTGACTAGAGGGGGTTGAATATGCAACTAAAAATTTTAAGCTTTTCTTTAACAAGTTAAGTTTAGCAACAAATAGGTTGTCTAGATATGCAACTAAGTGAGCAACATACATGATTCTAGCAACAATAATAAAAAGCAAGTAACTAATACAAGTAAAGGTAAGAAGTAACCACAAGTGGAACCAGTGAAGACGAGGATGTGTTTCTGAAGTTCCTTCCCTTTGAGGGGAAGTACGTATCCGTTGGAGCGGTGTGGAGGCATAATCCTCCGTAATATGCCACTAAGGCCACCGTATTCTCCTCACGCCCTCACACAATGCGAGATGTCGTGATTCCACTAGTGGTTCTTTTGAAGGCAGCGATCGAACCTTTACAAACAAGGTTGGGGCAATCTCCAGAGCTGAATAGGAGGCTCCCAACGAAACCATGAAGCTTCACCACAATGGACTATGGCTTCGAGGTAACCTCTTCTTTCTAGAGTGCTTAAACACCCAAGACTAATAAGATCCACAAGGGATTAATGGGCAGAACAAATTTTCTCGTGGTGGAAGTGTGGATCAAGGCCTTCTCCTCCAAACCCTAAATCATCAACAAGAATCGATGGCTAGGGAGAGAGACCGGGAAAGTTTGAGCTTAGGAGCAACAATGGAGCTTAGATAGGGAAAAGCTAAGGTTACTTCAGGGAAGAAGACCTCTATTTATAGTGGGAAGAAAACTGGCCATTATTCTGCCCAAACTCACAACTAAGTGGTAGTGCCGTGCAGGGGGATGGTACTTCTGCGTGCACGGAAGTACCGGCCACCACAGGGAACAGAACATAGCCAGAGGGGGCGGTAGTTCCACCAGAGCGGTACTACCACCTAGGTCCAAGCGGTACTTCCGCTCAATGTTGACGATAGGGACCAACGATAAGAGAAGAATAAAATAACCATAAGAAAGAATGGTAGGGGAGGGCGGTAGTAGTGCTGGAGCGGTACTACCGCTCCCCCAAGTGGTACTTCCGCTCAAAATAAAAAAGGATCCCGAAGATGCCAAAAGAAAAATATAAGCGGAAGAGAGGCCGACCCTGGAGGGCGGTAGTACCGCTGGAGCGATACTACCGCTCCCGAGAGTTGTACTTCCGCTTATACAACTTCTAGGCACTTAGAGGCAGAAAGAAGGCTCCATTGCTCGGGGAATCGGATGGGGTGCAAGTGCGTGTGAGTTAGTTCCACCCAACCTTTCCATATGCGAATTCCCTTTTGATAGTACATGTTTACCTATGACTCAAGTCCACCAACACCAAATCGATAGCTAAGCACCATTTTCTCTTTCAACCACTGAGGGGGAAATAATCTTCTCGTGCCACCTGATAATTCTCTGAAATTTTAATGCACATGATTTGTCTACAAGGGGCATCGTCATCAACCACCAAAACTTATTGGGATAAATTGTGCTCTTTAATTTCCCCCATTTTGGTGGGTTGTTGACAATACGAGATTTTTCATACCATGAATAAACTAGAAAGACTTAGATAATCCTAATATCTACAAAATATAGACAGGATCCCCCAAGATGTGTGATCTATTTGAATATGATTTTGGAATGTAAAAAGCACACACTAGTATCAACACCCCCCTATATTTTATAGACACGTCCATATACTTACATAAAGAGGAAATGAGTTAAGCATGGATGCAAGTATAGGAAATATGAACTCACATAATAACTAAAGTAGGCATAACATAATAGGAAAGATAGCATGTGTCTTACACCATACTTTAGTTCACATAAGTCTCAGTAACACAAACCAAAGCAAAGAAATAAAATGAGTTCATGAGAGGAGATAGCAAATAAACGATAAAGCACTCGTGACTCGGAAAATCCATCCTAAACACTCTCTCCCTCTTTGGAATCGAGACACCAAAAGGGGCGAAGAGGATGAAAATAAGCAGAAGTGATGGTGAGCTCTGTCCTATTCTTCATCATCACCCTCTGACTCGTCTGAAGCAGCAGACACCTCCTCCTCAGTAGACATCTCCTCCTTAGACTTAGTCCACTGATAGTGCTCCTTGATCCAGTCCTCCTCATCAGTGATCTTGTCATTTGACCCGCTTTGTAAATCAAGGCCAATCTTCCTCATGGTTAGCTTGTCGCGACAGCGTGACTTATTGGTGCCAACATGTGACTTATACTATCCCTTAGAATGGAAGCAAAAGAGATCCTTCATCTTCTTCCTGAGCTTGGGTGCCCAAGAAGGTTCAGTCTCAGACCTGGGTACAAACTCATAGTGAGGCTCGGGCTCATCATCTGAGTGTATGGGGGCAATCTCAAGAACTGCAGGTGGAATCCCCTTATTGTCCTTGACACAGAGCTTGAGTACACCATGATGAACCATGCGTTCGGTCACCAAAAGGTCGGTAGGAAAAGTAGCATCACATGTATCCTCAATCATCTTGTACAGACACGGGCCATAGATGGCACTTTCTTCTTGTCAAGAATGACTGAACATAGCTACATCCACATAATGTGGCGAACATACAAAGTGGACTAGCGGCCTCGCTCCTTCATGCACAGAAGTAATGGGTTCACAAGATAAGAATGCACGTGGTCTTTGTTTCTAACACGAGGAAACAAAGTGTTGCGGAAAATCATGTGCATGATGTCGAGAAAGGGAATGAGCTCAGTGTGATGACCCTTAGCAGTCTTCACAATCCTGAAGTGACGAATAAGCTTGGACATGTGAATATTAGCAACACCCTTGGTGTGTCGCCTGAGCCCAACAGGCTCATCCGAGCCACGGTCATCATAGCCCAAAGAGTTTATGAAGGTCTTCAAGTCGGAGTGCAGAACACGACCACCAGTCATCCATGTTGGGCACTGATGATCCACAAGTGTAGGGGATCTATTGTAGCCTTTTCGATAAGTATGAGTGTCGAACCCAACAAGGAGCAGAAGGTATTAACAAGTGATCTTGAGCAAGGAATAACTGTAAGTACTGAAAGGTAACTTTTTATGGGTTTTCTAGTATAAGCAACAAGGGAATAAATGCAAATAAAGTAAATGGTGTCGAGGTGCAGCAAGTGGCCCAATCCTTTTAAACACAAAGGATAAGCCGAGGGACTAAACTTATAAAGAGTAAGGCGTTCCTGAGGACACACGGGAGAGATAGTCAAGTGCTTTCTCCATATTCCGTCTAGTACTATGTTTTGTATTGATAAGTGTTACATGGGTGGATCTTAACTAGTGCACCGTCTAGGCTAAAACAAGTACACTCTTATGATTAATCCTTCTTGCAAGCATCCGCAAATACAAGAGAGAAATTAAGGCAAAGCCTAACCATAGCAATAAGCTTTAGTGTCCAATACTCCCTCATGCAAAAGTACACAAACTGGCGTTCAAGTTTCTGTCACTCCGGCAACCCACCATAAGCATTCTTTATACACGATGCATTCCCCTAGGTCCTTAAAAAGTCAAAGTGTTATGTAGTCGACGTTCACATAACACCACTAGAAGAATAACACCATAACTTAAATTTGAATCAACACATATTACTTCAACATCATATGACTACTAGCATCTAGACTTTTCCCATGTTCTCAAGAACTAATAGAACTACTCACAAGACATAAAAGAGATCATGATCAGAGGTGATGAAAATATGATTAACAATCTGGTTATAACAATAATCCTCCAACAAAACTCAATAGCATTCACCACAAAAGAGTAATCAACACCGGTAGAGTAGAGGGGATGAATAGTGCAAGGTACAACTCCGATTGCAATGGTGACGTAGATGGGAGGAAGCTGGAGATGGTGCTGGTGTTGGTGATGATGGTGAGGATGATCTCGATAATGTCGGTGATGATGGTGATGACGATGACGATGATCTCCCCTTCCGGGAGGAGTTCTCCCTGGCGGAATCTACCCGCCGGAAAGGTCTTTTCTTCTCTATAGGTTTCCGCCGCAGAGCGATAGGGGAATCGCGAAAACTCTTCTGTCTCCGGAACTTTGAGGTCAAGAGGGACATATAGGCCAAAGGAGAGCGCCGGAGGCTGGGCCCATCACCTAGGCGGCCTCCTGGCATGACCTAGGGGGGCCGCGCCAGCAGGTCGCCTGGGTGACCTATGGCCCCCTCCCGCCCTTCTTTGGTCTGTCTTCGGGATCATTTTGGAAACTTCTTCCCTCAAAATTTCAGCGGAATTGGAGATGTTCTGATATTGCAACTCTTCGTGCTATTTTCTCCGCTGAATCCTACTTGTGCTGTTTCGGCACCGGAAAGTTATAAACTGTGTAAAATAAGCTAAAACACTATCAGTACACCATCATAAAGTGAAATGTATCAATGAATAGAAACAAATTATGATACAAAATAGTGATGCATTTTGGATGTATCAACTCCCCAAGTTTACATCTCGCTTGTCCCCAAGCGAATACTGAGCTCTGTAAACCTGTCTACAAGTTTAGAGAGTGAAATGTCGATAAATAAGAATACGAACAAGAAGCATCATAATTTCTCTACTAAACTCAACCATCCTCGACAGCAATCTCAACTCATAGGGCCCTTATGAAGGAGTAATCACTACTGGAATTAGAGATTTTGCCATCTGCTGCTTCTTTGCCATCTGCTGGCTGATGGCAAAGACCCTCTCTGCCATCAGCTACTAGAAACCATACGGCAAAGAGAAAGCTGATGGCAAAGGTACTATTTGTCATCAGCCAGCTCTTTGCCGTCAGCTGGCTCACGACAAACATCACTCAAGGAGACGACAAAGAGCTCGGCTCACGGCAAACATCACCCAGGCAGACGGCAAAGAGCTCGGCTGGCCCACCCCGCACCCCCTCTCTCACCCCTAACGACCTCTCTATTTGCCATCCGCTTTACTCCTTTGTGCCGTTGGGAGGCGGACGACAAAGAGGGTGCGCCCTAACGGTCGTTAGCCCCACCCCCAGGCGCCTCTCTCTCACCCCTAACGGCCACCCCACACCCCTCTCTCTCACCCCCCGACACCACCACCGCTGTCGCGCCCTCCTCCGGCCTCCCTGCGCCGCCACCCCTCCTCCTCCGGCCTCCCTGCGCCCCCTCCTCCTCCGGCCTCCTTGCGCCGCCGCCCCCTCCTCCTCCGGCCTCCCCGCGCCCCCTCATCCTCTGGCCTCCCTGCGCCGTCGCCCCCTCCTCCTCCGGCCTCCCTGCGCCCTCCTCTGGCCTCCCTGTGCCCCCTCCTCCCTACGCCCCCTCCTCCACCATGCCCCCTCCTCCTCCCCGGGACCTCATCCTCCACCACTGTCGTCGGAGCTCGCCCCTTCTCCACCACCATCCCCTCCGCCACCACCGCCCTCTCCTCCACCGCCGCGCCCTACTCCTCCCCGTCCGCCCCCCTCCGGTGAGTCCTTTTTTTCTTTTTTTGCTAATTAACAGATTTAGTGGCATATATAGTTTAGTTGTAGGTTAGTTAATTAGTAGTTTTAGTGGTAGTTTAGTTAGTTGGTAGATTTAGTTAGTTAATTAGTAGATTTAGTATGTAGTTTAGTGGTAGATTTTGTTTTGTTAATTAGTGGTAGCTACATTCTTTTGTAGTTACGTAGTGGTAGATTCTGTTTTTGTTATTTTTTTGCTGTTTAGTGCTATATAGGTTTAGCGATAGGTTTAGTTAGCTTGGTTAGTTAGGTTAGTTAGTTAGTTAGCTTAACAGAAAGAATAGGAAGAAGAAGAAGAGGAGGAGGAGGAGAAGAGGAGAAGAGGAGGAGGAGAAGAAGAAGAAGAAGAGGAGGAGGAGGAGGAGGAGAAGACAAAAATAAGAAGGAGAAGAAGAGAAGAAGAAGAGAAGAAGAATAGCTTCTCCTTCTTCTCCTCCTCCTCCTTCTCCTTCTTCTTGATTTCTTGTTCTTCTCCTCCTCCTCCTCTTTCTTCTCCTCTATCTTATTCTCCTTACCTTATTTTCCCCAACAATGAGATAATTAGCCCATTTAGCTACAAAATGGCATAAAAACCTTGGTTAGTTCATGAATATTATATTCTTAACTTGTTTTCCTCTAAAATGACATAATTAGAATATTTGTGTTGATCGGGTGGATTTACATGTGATAGTTGTCTCGTCGCTGTGAGGTCTACTATGCGAAGACCTCCCCGTGCGTTGTACGAGCTCCGCCCCTCATTCGTGGGTCAGTACAAATTTCATCTCCTCCTCGCCCCTTCATTTACTGTGGCTCGGTTTCCGGATGAAACTTTCTAGATTTAGGTAATTAAATTAATTAATCAGTATGCGTGACCAGTATGCGTCCCCGTTCGAAAGGGCGACATCTATAAATATGCATGTCTTTGCATATTTATAACCCCCATCCTTTAGAATTGTCCAATATTATCCATGGACAGCCCGAGTATGTGTAGATTGGGTTCGTTTTCCCGTATGCTGTGCTCTGGATCCGATGCAGAATTTTGTCAGTGCCTCCCTGTTTTTCTCCGGATGCAGATCCTCTCTGTTTATTGCGGAGACGTGTATCAGGAGAACAGCAGAGAGGTGCTGCCGAAATTTTGCGTTGGATCCGGAGCAGAGCATGGGAAAACAAACCCAATCTACACATACTCGGGTGGGATTAGGACCTATCTTTACTTATTAGCATGTAGGTTGTCTGGACGTAATAAAAATGGCGAACCTGATTAACCGATGAATATAAATGCTAAATTATATATAAATATATTTCTTCTGTCTTTAGTAGCTAGGCAAGATGAGTGATCGTGCGTGGATGTATACCGGTCACCCTAGTCAGAAAGAGATGACGAAAGAATGGTTTGTAAAAACAAAGGAATTTGGGAAAGCCGCATTCGCAAATGGCCAGGAAAGAAACTATTGCCCCTGTCCTGGATGCGACAACTATAAAAAGACGACAGAGGCTGTAATAATTAAACACCTGCAGAGGAGGGGTTTTAAGCCTAATTATACGGTGTGGACATTTCATGGTGAGTCTATACAATGCACAAGAGCTGAGGTGGTCCGTCGTCGCACCGACGAGCATGGTACCGGGATCGAAGACGTGGTGCAAGACTTCGATGATGCTCGGGATTCGGAAGATGAGATGGAGGAATCTGCAAAGGCCTTTTATGAAATGTTGGAGTCTTCAAAACGTCCTCTCCATGAGCACACTGAGCTCTGTCAGCTGGATGCAATTGCACAAGTAATGGCTCTGAAGGCTCAGTTCAACTTGGGAAGAGAATGCTACGACGTGATGATGACACTATTTGGACGCTTCCTACCCAAAGGCCATGTCATGCCTGCAAACCTATACCAGTCGGACAAAATACTTCGTGTACTTAAGATGCCCTATGAGAATATAGATGCATGTGAGAAAGGATGTGTCTTATTTAGGAAGGAGTATGCACACTTGGACTATTGTCCCAATTGCGAGTCTTGCAGGTATCTTGTGGTAGACAACGGTATGGGTGAGAAGAGGCAGACCAAAATCGCAGTTAGTGTTCTTCGGTATATGCCAATCGTACCAAGACTTCAACGTCTTCTCATGGTCGAAGAGACAGCCAGACAAATGACATGGCACAAATTGGGCAAAAGAACCGAAGTAGATGCGGATGGGAATAAGATGGTGGTACACACATCGGATGGGGAAGCGTGGAAACATTTCGATGGATTGCATCAGGATAAAGCGGCAGATCCAAGGAATCCTCGAGTCTGCATCGCCACTGATGGTTTTAATCCCTTCGGCATGACGGCAACCAAATATAGTTGTTGGCCTGTATTTGTCATTCCACTCAATGTCCCCCCCGGACAGATTATGCAAAGACAGAACATATTTCTGACGTTGATAATTCCAGGGCCCAATTATCCGGGGAAGAATATGAATGTGTACCTGCAGGCGCTTAAGGATGAATTGGAAGACGCTTGGGAGAATGGGGTCAAGACATACGATGCCGCTAGAAAACAAAACTTCAAAATGCATGTGTGGTACATGTACTGTATGCATGACTTGCCGGCGTATGCACTATTCTCTGGATGGTGTGTGCATGGAAGGTTCCCGTGCCCCCAATGCAAGGCATCTCTTCAGTTTCATTGGTTGCAGGAGGGTCGGAAGTATTCTTGCTTTGACTTGCATAGACAGTTCCTGGATCCTGACCATCAGTTCAGAAAAGGCAAGAAGAACTTTACCAAAGGTAAAGTTGTCAAAAACTTGGCGCCACCTGCATTGACAGGCCAACAGACCCTGGATCAGTTAAACGCCCTCGAGCCTGATCCAGAGCATCCACGGTATTTCAAGGGGTATAATTCAAAACACGCCTGGACTCACAAGCCATGCTTCTGGGATCTGCCTTACTTCAAAGACCTCCTTCTTCCACACAATATCGACATGATGCACACTGAAAAGAATATCGGAGAGGGTATTTTTGGTACATTGTTCGACATAGATGGGAAGACAAAGGATAATACTAAGGCTAGAGTCGATCAAGAGACACTATGTCATAGACCGTTACAAAACATGCGAGAAGGCAAAGGCAAGCAGAAGTGGTCGAAGCCAAAGTCTGGTTCAATCTTGGAAGGCCAGCTATGAGGGAAATTATCTTGTGGGTCAAAATGCACTTGATGTTCCCCAATGGGTATGCAGCGAATCTAAAGAGGGGAGCGAGTCTTGAAAAATTAAAAATCTTTGGTCTCAAGAGTCATGATTGGCACATATGGCTAGAGCCGGTAATGCCGGTGATGTTACGTGGCTTTATTCCTGAGGATGAATGGCTAGTACTGGCGGAGCTGAGCTATTTCTTCCGTGTTCTTTGTGCCAAAGAATTGTCGCCTGGCGTGGTAGAAAACATGGAGGAGTTTGCACCGGAGTTGTTGTGCAAGTTAGAGAAGATCTTTCCACCGGGCTTCTTTAATCCAATGCAGCATTTGATTTTACATCTACCGACCGAGGCAAGATTGAGTGGGCCCGTGCAAGATCGTTGGTGCTATGCAACTGAGAGGATGAAGAAGACCCTTCGAGCTAAATGTGAAAATAAGCGTAGAATTGAAGCACCGATGGCTGAGGCATTCATTACTAAGGAGGTGGAAAACTTTGTGACAGCACACTACGAAGCCAAAAATCATCATTTGCATAATCCGAAGCCTGGGCACAGTGATCCAGACCCTAAAAAAGGTGGGTCCAACCTCAGCCTATTCAAAGGGAAGCTCGCACCAGCCGGTGCTTCGAAACCAATAACGTTGAATGTCGAAGAATGGCGGAACATTTCATTGTATATCTTCAACAACCTAACAGAAGTGCGGCCGTACATCGAGTGAGTTCTCGGCACATTTTCCCATAACTTCTAATTCATTTGAACAGCTCTTATTCCCAGATATTTCAAACAACCGATATGTCGCCAAATTCTCGGATGGAGCGGTGATCGAAAATGATTCCGTCGAAGAGTATGAGCTTCTATCAAAGACAGGAGGCGGCTATCCCGGTTTCATCTCTTGGTTCAAACAAACGGTAATTATCAATAATGCACCATTTCATTTCTTGGTCTAACTTGCGGTTAATGCAACAATCGTTTCGTATTAAACTTGTAGGCTAATTCAGAGTCTATGGACGCCGAATTGAGACAAGTCGCTAATGGTTTTGACTATAAGGTCCGTTCATTTGAGAAATACAACATCAACGGGTATCTCTTTCGTACCTTTGGCAAAGAGCTATGTATGCCCGACCGGAAATCTACAAATTGTGGTGTCTCTGCTATCGGCAAAGGTGTTATCGAGTATTATGGAAGAGTTGAAGCAATTTATGAACTTCAATTCTATGGTGAAAACCCACCGAACGTCGTAGTCTTCAAATGTTATTGGTTCCAGCTGAAGGAGACTAGAAGGACTCATGAACATATAGGACTAGTCGAAATCAATCCAAACACCCATTTAGATGTTCCCGATGTCTATATTATGGCTCAACAAGCGACCCAAGTTTTCTATCTACCGTGGGCATGCCAAATGGATAAGAATCTGGAAGGTTGGTATGTTGTTTATGAAGTGCCACCACATGTCAGACCACCTCTCCCAAATTAACATGATTATGAACCTAACATTAACCCAAACACATATGATGGAAAATTCTTCCAAGAAACACGTCTTTCGAAGAAACGTTTCAAGAACTGTCGTGCTTCACCCAACAACATGGAAGTAGACAACGACAATGAATCCGACTCCACCCCTGATCCGGAACCAGAAGACCTGGAAGTCGTAGAGGTTACTGATGTGGATGACCTGTCAATGCTTCAATGATTAAAGAAAGGCCTTTCACAACTTCACGTCGTTGAACCCGACGAGCACGTTATTCATGAAGACATGAGTGATAGTGATGATGATGATGCATTTATTGATGATGATTATTAGTTTGTAAGATTCACAACTTAAATTATATATATTTTAATATTTATTATTCATGTACATATTATTATTCATGTCAGTTATTCAATTTTTTTGTGTTGTACTAATTTATTTTAATCTTTACCATGGCAGGTCACCAGGTGTTGAAAGATGGTGGGCGCTGGTCCAGAGTGCTCGAGGGTTCTTCCCATCCGCCCCGCATGAGGGGTGGTACTTCCCTTCCACCCCTATGTCTCCGTAGATCCTTGACAGAAAGTTTGTCGACACCACCCGTGGGTTCTTCTTCGTCGGCGGCATTGCCCACTAGGAGAGGTGCTGGTCGGGTAGGGAAGAAGGGGAAGGGTACAAGGAGAGGTGGTGGCTGCGGAAGATCCAGGAGGACTGTTGAGCCGTCCTCGCCACCACCACCAGCTCATTCACTCGAGCATAGGACTACTATGGTCGACCCGTTTGCGGAGGAGGCTACTGGGACTCCGGTCCAAGAGCCTGGTGTTGACGGGCATTCATCCCATTAGACTCCGGTCCAGGATCAGCCTCAGTTCGAGGTGCATTCGACCCATGAGACTACGGTTTCGGAGGCTTCACCCGACGTGGAGAGGCTCGGATGGGATACCTGGCCGGATCGGACCGAGTTGCCGGATTGAACCGAGGGTCCGGGTGGCTCAGGGGGCGGGGATGGCGGGGATGAGTTTACGGATAGTGAGGGCGATGTGCAGGTGGACGGGGCCACCATGTACAAGCGTGGTAGTACACGTCTCCCAGTTGTGTCGGCTACCCGCGAGTAGAGGCCGGTGATTAAACCTGAAGGAGATAGGTAAGTACATTTACTTTTTTTTAGCGTTTGCCTTCAAGTTCGTACAAATATCTAATGCATTGACCTTATCATACTGCAGGGGATGGGTACACCCTCTTGGAGTCCGCAGGCCGAACTCCGTCCTTGATGTGTGATACGTCTCCAACGTATCTACTTTTCCAAACTCTTTTGCCCTTGTTTTGGACTATATTTTGCATGATTTGAATGGAACTAACCTGGACTGACGCTGTTTTCAGCAGAATTGCCTTGGTGTTATTTTTGTGTAGAAATCAAAGTTGGCCAAACGTCCTGAAAATTTACGGGGAGCAGTTTTAGAAAATATCAAAAATACCTGCGCCAGGATCCACCTGAGGGGGTGGGCCAGTGGGCCACAAGCCCCTGCTCCGCCACCACCCCCTGGTGGCGGTGGGCAGGCTTGTGGGGCCCACAGGCACCTGCCGCCCCCAATTCCAGCTCTATAAGTTGTCTTTCGTCCCAGAAAATATAAAAAGAGAAGTTTTCGTCGCGTTTTTGATACGGAGGTGCCGCCACCACCTGTTCTTCATCTGGAGGGCAGATCTGGAGTCCGTCTTGGGCTCCGGAGAGGGGAAATCGTCGTCATCGTCATCATCAACCTTCTTCCCTCTCCAATTCCATGAAGCTCTTTGTCGTTCGTGAGTAATCTATTCGTAGGCTCGCTGGACGGTGATGAATAGGATGAGATCTATCATGTAATCGAGTTAGTTTTGATGGGGATTGATCCCTAGTATCCACTATGTTCTGAGATTTGATGTTGCTACTACTTTTCCATGCTTAATGCTTGTCACTAGGGCCCGAGTGCCATGATTTCAGATCTAAAATTATTATGTTATCACCAATATATGTGTCTTTTAGATCCGATCTTGCAAGTTGTAGTTACCTACTATGTGTTATGATCCGGCAACCCCGGAGTGACAATAACCAGAACCACTCCCGGTGATGACCATAGTTTGAGGAGTTCATCTGTTCACCAAGTGCAAATGCGTTGGTCCGGTTCTTTATTAAAAGGAGAATCTTAATATCCCGTAGTTTCCTTTTGGACCCCGCTGCCACGGGAGGGATGGACAATAGATGTCATGCAAGTTCTTTTCCCTAAGCACGTATGACGACACACGAATGCATGCCTACATCACATTGATGAACGGGAGTTAGCCACATATCTCTCCGTGTTATAGCTGTTGCATGATGAATATCATCCAAACAAATCGCCGACCCAATGCCTACGAGTTTGTCCTACTGTTGCTACTGCCGTTACTTGTCTTGCTCTACTGCTACTACTGTTGCTACTGCTGTTACTTGTCTTGCTCTGCTGCTGCTACTACTGTTGCTATTGTTGTTACTTTCTTTGCTCTGCTGCTACTGTTGGTACTACTGTTGCTTGCTACTATTGCTACTTGCTACTGCTGTCACTACTGATGTTCCTTGCCACTCCTATTGCTCGTTACACTACCGATACCCGCTACTTCGCTGTTACTACCTCGCTGTTACTATTGTGCATGCAGATACTAATCTTTCAGGTGTGGTTGAATCTGACAAATTCAGCTCCTAATACTTGAGAGTATACTCTCACCTCCTGACTGGCGTACCTACAAATTGGGTCGAATACTCTACCCTCAAAAACTGTTGCGAACCCATGCGTTGTTGGGCCATCAACAACATTCTTCCAGTTTCATTGTCGGGGAGTGCTATCAGCATTCTTCTGGTGCCGTTGCAGGAGAAGGTCAGTTGTTATAAGCATTCGTCTAGCTAACACTAGAGATTGAAGGATCAACACTTTTCTGGAGCCATTGCCAGAGAAGAACACCTGACGTTAGCATTTTTCTGGCGCCGTTGCCGGGGAGGTATTGTCATATTCTCTGAGTTACTTGGGATTTATATCTGCTGATCACTATGAAGAATCTGAATGATCCGAAGACCAAAGTCTTGCCCTCAACTACGAGGGGAGGTAAGGAATTGCCATCTAGCTCTGCACTTGATTCACCTTTAGTTATGAGTAAGTTTGCGACATCATCTCCTGCTAGAAATCTTGATATGTCGCATGTGCTTTATGATGCTTGTGATACTACTGCTAGAGATGCGATGCTTGATACTATGCCTGATGATACTATGCTTGATATTACGCCTGATGATGCTATGCTTGATACTATGCTTGATACTGCTAGAGATGCTATGCTTGATACTGCTAGAGATGCTATGCTTGATACTGCTTTGCCTGATGATGCTAGAGATGCTATTTTGCCTGATGATGTTATGCTTGATACTGCTAGAGATGCTCCTTTGCCTGTTCCACTAGGAGTGTTCCTTGATGCTCATATTGCTAGAGTTACTGCCAATGTTCGTGATGCTTCTGATACTGCCGATGCTATTGAGATGGAACCTGCTTTTGCTCCTGCTAGATCTAGCTCTCCTAGATATGAATTGCCTGATATACCTGAGGGTTACGTTATGGAGGGAGAGATAGCTGAGGATTTTCTTGCATGTAAGGATACCTATGACGCTGAGAAATTAGTTCTCAAGTGGAAGGAAAAATCTTGGGAAGTTAGGATGAAAAATGATCCGAAGTTTGCCACTTCGCCTATCTTCGTCACTGATAAGGATTATGAATTCTGTGTCGACCCTGAGATAATCTCTCTAGTTGAATCTGATCCTTTTCATGGTTATGAGTCTGAGACGGTCATAGCCCATCTTGCCAAACTATCCGAAATAGCCAAGCTTTTCACTAATGAGGAGAAGATCCACCACTACTATATCCTTAAGCTATTTCCTTTCTCTCTAAAGGATGATGCTAAAGCCTGGTTCACCTCTCTTGCTCCTGGATGTGTGCATAGTCCCTAGGAGATGGTCTATTACTTCTGTGAGAAATATTTCCCTGCCCATAAGAAGCATGCTGCCTTGCAGGAAATATACAATTTTCCCAACTCAAAGAAGAGAGTCTTCCACAAGCTTGGGGGAGGCTTGTCCAGATACAGAATGATTTTCCTGATCACCCTCTCAAGAAGAATGAGATACTTGATATCCTCTATAACGGACTTACCGATGCCTCTAGAGACCACCTAGATAGTTGTGCCAGTTGTGTTTTTAGGGAACAATCTGTAGAACAAGCTGAGACCCTAGTGAATAACCTCTTGATCAATGATAATGCTTGGACTATTCCCGAACCACCTCCTAAGCCAACTCCTAAGAAAAGAGGTATTCTATTCCTCAGTCCCGAAGATATGAAAGAAGCCAAGAAATCTATGCAAGAGAAAGGCATTAGAGCTGAAGATGTCAAAAATCTACCACCTATCGAAGAGATCCATGGTCTCGACAACCCGATACACGTAGTAGAAGTGAATTCTCTATGTAGGTCTGATGAGAGTGATATTCATTTTGATAAACCTGCTAGCCTATGCTTTGATGAATTTTACAACTTTGTTGCCAAACAACAGAGTTTCAATGATTATGTTAGCAGACATTTGGAACAAAGTGCTCGTATGCTTAGCCATTTAAGTGCTTGTGTAGACCGAAATGTCAATGCTCTAAAGCCTCTATGATTACTACTAAGGTAGAACAAGTACTTAAAGCTCATAATGACCTGCTGAGTGAATTAAATGACAACTCTCTCAGAGTCATTACTAGAGGAGGCAAAATGACTCAGGAACCTTTGTATCCTGAAGGTCATCCTAAGAGAATTGATCAAGATTCTTGTCGTGGTTTTGTCACGGCAGATGTCCTCGTGAAAGGACTTAGTACTGGAGCCATCGCACCTTGGTGGCGACTCAAAGGGGTTAAGCGGGGACATCTGCCGTGACAAAACCACGACAGTTGGCGCCCACCGTGGGGCCTACGCACAGTGGAGTTGAGTTCTCAAAGGGAGCCCTACCAGGGTTTGGGAGTGACGCGACGGGACTCATGACTCGGAGCCGCCGCGGGATAACCTACATCGACAACCAGCAGTGGGGACCTGAAGCGGATTCGATTGAATCTGGTTACAGGGTCCCCTTCGGCAAGATCAACATGTTCATCGGCATGATTGGATCATGCACGCCTGAGCCGGACACCTCCACCGACATCGTCGAGCCGGCCAGGTACGTCCGCCCAGTGATAACGCCAAATCTGACTCGCCCGGTCTTTGTGGGGTTCATGCAGGGATCGGAGGAGCCGGAGCGCTCGGCGACTCAGGAAACTACACCGGTCAACTCTGATGGCGAATCATCCATGGGCGACTCAGATTCAATCTGGTCTCTTCATGGGGATTGTCTTGGGGGCTTGTCGCTGGCCATGGACCCTGAAGTCCTTGACCGAACCCGCCGCCAGATCGCCATCTACATGGCAGGAGCGACTCAGCCCAGACAAAACCCTACTGGAGGTGATGGAACCGGCGAGACGTCCAGGAGCCTAGCCGCAGCCCTGGTGGACTTAGCGGCGGAGATTACAAGGCTAATGGCGACTCCCCTCACACCAGAAAACCAGGAGGAGATAAACACCGAACTGGCGAAACTCAGAGAGGCAGTGGCAAAGGCTCATCGGGACGCCGAGATAGAGTCCGCCAGAATCGAGACTAGGCAAGCTCAAATTACGGCCAAAAGGATGTGTTTAAACACTGACAACTGGCGGCTCGAGAGACAGCAGCGCGCGTCCGATGCCGTCCATCAGCGGAGACACCAGGGTCGCCTGCCCCATGATCTCAATTCGACCCGCCTGTTCGATACTCCATGAACCCCTGGGGCAGGAGCCGCCCCGGGGGGAGGATCGGGCCGCCCGCCTAACCCGCCGGCTCAGCCAGTGGAAGATCACATTCCCCGATTCCGGACGCCTCAAGGCCACTTTTCCAACCCGGTGGATAACGTGCTTGCCGCAACTCGCCATCTGGAGTCTCTTCCGATTCACGGCAACACCCCTGCCAAGATAGAAGCAAGGAACGCCATCGAGATGTTGAAGACGGCGGTGGTTCAAAATGCCCAGTTCTCACATAGCCTCGAGAGGTTGCATTCCACCCCTCAGGCAAGTTACACCAGGAGCCAGCCAGAGGACTAGCCCGCCGTAAACAGCGGGCCGCTACACGTCCCACAGGACAACCCGCCTGAACGGAGCCCGCCGGGCCGGGATCTCCCGAACACCCAAGACGCCCCGGCCCCCCTCGCCGGGGGTGGAGGGCGTTTTGGAGTTCCATGCTTGTCCCCCGCCCTTCGGAACGAAAAGATGCCCAAAGACTTCAAGGGACCAAGGAAAGTGCCTAATTATACCCCGGACCTCGAGCCGACGTCATGGATCGAGAGTTATGAAATCGCCATGGACATGTTCGATGTGAACGAGGCGGTTTGCACCAGATACTTCACCATGATGCTCGAGGGGTCAGCACGCACTTGGTTGCAAAACTTACCTCCCAACTCCATCCAGTCCTGGGCCGAGTTAAAAGAGCGTTTCATCAAAAACTTCCGAGGAACTTGCAAACGCCCGATGACGATCGTCGATCTACAGCACTGTGTTCAGCGCCCGGATGAGTCGACCCATCATTGGTCACGTCAGGTTGCAGAAATTATTCATTCGTCAGATGGTATTACGGCGGCTCAAGCTGTGCTCATCCTCGAGCACAATTGCCACTACGAACCCTTGGTGCAAAAATTGGGGCGACTCAAACGAAAGGTCCAAGACATGGGCGAACTGATGGACACCCTCACTAGATATGTTGAGGCCGATGATACCAAAGATCCTGGCGAGGATGGTAAGGTTAATTCGCCTAAGAAAGGAGAGTCATCCAAAAATCACACCCAGTTCCAGGGGCGTAACCGTCACAATCAAGGGACCAATGGCAAGCGGAGACCGCAGGAGGAGCCCTCAGACTTAGACGCCAACACCAATGCCAACAACGGCAAAAAGAAGAATCGGGGGTTCAGCGGGAAGAGGCCGCGTAACTATGAAGAGCTACTCAAAGGCCCTTGCCCGCACCACGCCACGGCAGACGGCCCGGCAACTCACTCTTGGGAAAACTGCTTCGTGATGCGAGAGTTTTGGGCGGAGGCGATGAAGAAGAGTCAAAACGATGACACGGACCAACGCCAGGAGCAATTCGCCGCGCCCAGCCAAAGACAGAACCCCTTCGGCGGCTTTCCCGAACAGGGGGCTCAGGGAGTCCCGCAGCCAGGCGGCGGCCAATACCCGGTGCACCACCAGCGGCGGTACAACCCGCCAGGAGCTTTCCAGCAGCCACCCCCACAGGGGGCTCCGCAGGGTCAGGATGATAATGGGGGCTTCCGCAACAACCCCAAACAGTTAAGTAATGGTCAGTATCATGTTTTCACCACTAATGCTTGTAGGCGTGATAAGAAGGTGAGTCACCAGGCGTACAGTGTATCTGAACTGGCGATTCCCAGATACCTCCATTGGTCTGAGCATACCATAACGTGGAGCAGGGAGGATCACCCGCCGAGAGTTGATAACCCGGGCGATTTGGCTTTGGTCGTGGCTCCCCAAGTTGGGGGTTACACCCTATCAAAAGTACTAATGGATGGTGGCAGCAGCATCAATATCCTGTACTTCGACACTTTCCAAAGGATGAATCTATTGGAAAAAGACCTTATGCCTTCAACCACGATTTTCCACGGAATTGTCCCAGGAAAGTCGGCTTATCCCATAGGCCGGGTCAGGCTCACAGTGGCGTTTGGAATTGCACAGAATTATAGGTCAGAGTCACTAATCTTCGAGGTGGTCAAATTGAAAACCCCTACCATGCGCTGTTTGGGCGACCGGCTTACGCCCGCTTCATGGCTCGCCCGTGCTATGTCTACCTCAAGCTCAAAATGCCTAGTCCCAAAGGACCCATCACAGTTGATGGAGATAGAAGGATCGCAAAGGAATGTGAAGAAGGGGACGCGGCTTATGCGGAAGTCGCCTATGCTGCGGAAGAGCTCAAACACCATCGGGCCAATGTTGACCCGGCGGATATGTCACCCCTGAAGAAGCCAACTATAGACTCTGAGTCGCCCCTCAAGTTCAAACCGACGGATGACACTAAGACAATCGATTTCGTGCCTGGCGATTCATCCAAGCAGTTCACCATTGGGACGGGTATGGACCCCAAATAGGAAAGCGCGCTCATCGAATTCATCCGTGAGAATCGGAACATCTTTGCATGGAAACCTTCTGACATGCCTGGTATGCCGAGAGAATTCGCTGAGCACCATCTTAATGTTGACCCAAAGTGCAAATCCATCCAGCAGTACCTTCGCAGATTTAACGAGGAGCGACGCAAGGCGATTGGGGAAGAAGTCGCCCGTCTTTTAGCCGCCGGGTTCATCGTGGAAGTTTTTCACCCCAAATGGCTGGCTAACCCGGTTTTGGTACTAAAAAAGAATGGTACTTTTCGTATGTGTATTGACTACGTAGACCTCAACAGAGCTTGTCCAAAAGATCCCTTTGCTCTTCCCCGCATCGACCAAATCATTGACTCGGTGGCGGGATGCGAACGATTGTGCTTTCTGGACGCCTATTCAGGATATCACCAAATCAAGATGGCCATGGAGGATCAAGAGAAAACGGCCTTCATAACCCCCTTTGGGGCCTTTTGTTATGTGTCCATGCCTTTTGGACTCAAGAGTGCGGGGGCGACTTATCAACGCTGCATCCAAAATTGTCTTCGTAACCAAATTGATCGCAACGTCCATGCCTATGTCGACGATATTGTGATCAAGACCCGCCAGGGGGAGACACTACTGGAGGATCTCAACGAAACGTTCGATAATCTACGGGTATATCAGATGAAGCTAAATCCCACCAAGTGTGTTTTTGGTGTGCCTGCAGGGAAATTGCTGGGTTTCCTGGTATCGAAGCGCGACATTGAAGCTAATCCGGAAAAGATCAAAGCGGTTACATCCCTTGGAAAGCCGGCGAACGTTAATCAAGTTCAACGGCTGGCGGGTCGCATTGCGGCCCTAAGTCATTTTGTGAGTCGCCTGGGGGAGAAGGCGATCCCTCTTTATCAGTTGTTGAGGAAATCCGATCGATTTGTTTGGACAAATGAGGCAGACGAGGCGCTCGAAGGCCTAAAACGCCAATTGGTTAACCCGACGGTCCTGGCCGCCCCAACTGAAAAAGAGCCCATGCTTCTGTATATCGCGGCAAATTCCAAAGCAGTAAGTGTGGCAGTGGTCGTTGAGAGAAAGGAGGAAGGGAAGGAATACCCAGTGCAACGCCCGGTATATTTTATCAGCGAGGTGTTAACTCTTTCCAAGCAGCGGTACCCACACTCGCAGAAGTTGGTATATGGGGTGTTTATGGTGAGCCGAAAACTTAAGCATTATTTCCAAGAACACCCTATCACAGTGGTTAGCTCTGCCCCCCTTGGGGACATCATCCAGAATCGGCAGGCAATAGGGCGAATCGCCAAGTGGGCGATAGAACTTGGGCCCCATCACATACAGTATACTCCCCGCACAGCCATCAAGTCCCAGGCATTAGTTGATTTCGTCAACCACTGGACGGAGTTACAGGCTCCGGAAGACCGGCCCGATCTCACTTACTGGACTATTTATTTTGATGGGTCTAGGCAGCTGGAAGGCTCGGGGGCTGGTGTGGTGTTGGTATCCCCTCAAGGAGATAAGTTCTATTACGTTCTCCGACTCATGTTTCCGTGCACCAACAATGCAGCGGAATACGAAGCTTTGCTTCACGGCTTGCGACTCGCCAAGGAGATGAATCTAACACGGGTCATATGTTTTGGCGACTCTGATTTGGTGGCACAGCAACTTTCGGGTACCTGGGATTCTCGGGACCCTATGATGGCGGCCTACAGGCAAGCTGTGTCTAATGTGGCGGGTCATTTTCATGGTTATCAGGTGGACCATATTGATCGGCGCCTCAACGAGGCAGCTGACGCCCTCTCACGACTTGGCTCCCAGAGAAAGCCGGTTCCTCCTAATGTTTTTATGGATATCTTACATAAACCATCCGTGATTCTACCATCAGAGGAGGAATTGGCAATACCAGATCCCAAGTCTCAGCTCGTGGCGGCTCTCCATGTCACTTCGGATTGGGTTTTTCCTTATCTGGCTTATCTCACTCGGGGCGAGTTATCGGCCGACGAAGTTTTGGCTCGCCAAATCGTTCAGCGCAGCAAATCCATGGTCATCATCAATGGCGAGTTATATAAATGGAGCGCCTCTGGAGTTTTTCAGCGATGTGTTTCCTCCGAAGAAGGATGCATAATCTTAAATGATATTCATTCCGGAGACTATGGGCATCACGTCGGGTCACGTTCTTTGGTATCAAAGGCTTTCCGTCATGGTTTCTTTTGGCTGACGGCTCATGCAGATGCAGAAGATTTAGTTCGTCGGTGCGAAGGGTGCCAGCGTTATGGGAGGCAGGCTCATGTGCCGGCTCAAGAATTAAGAATGATCCCCATTACTTGGCCTTTTGCAGTCTGGGGGCTGGACATGGTCGGCCCCTTTAAAATGTCCTCTAATAAGAAGACCCACCTGCTGGTGGCGGTTGATAAATTCACCAAGTGGGTTGAGGCGGAACCTATTGGAGCTTGCGATGCGGAAACATCGGTCAAATTCTTGAAGAAGTTGATTTTCCGGTTTGGATATCCGCACAGTATCATTACTGATAATGGTACTAACTTGTCCCAAGGGGCGATGCAGGAGTTTTGTCGTCGAGAACATATCCGACTTGACGTTTCTGCGGTCGCTCACCCACAATCTAATGGGCAGGCAGAGCGGGCGAATCAGGAAGTTTTGCGAGGGATTAAGCCCCGACTCATGGTTCCCCTGGAAAAAACCCCAGGATGTTGGGTTGAAGAACTACCTTCAGTGTTGTGGAGTATTCGGACCACCCCGAACCGTTCCACGTGTTTCACCCCTTTCTTTCTGGTCTACGGAGCAGAGGTTGTTCTTCCTACTGACATAAGGCATGACTCACTTAGAGTCGCCGCATATGTGGAACAAGACAATGAGCTGGCGCGTCAAGACTCTTTGGACGCCTTAGAGGAGGCGCGTGACCTGGCTGCGGCCCGTTCAGCTATCTACCAGCAGGATCTGCGGCGTTATCACAGCCGTCGGGTTAAAAGTTCTTCGGTTGATACAAGATCGTGCAGGCATGCACAAGTTGTCACCACCTTGGGAAGGGCCGTTCGTCGTCAGCAAGAACCTCCACAATGGCTCTTATTATTTGGTGGATCTCCGGCCTAATCGGCCAACCATGGAGGCTGAGTCAACTCGCCCCTGGAATATTGCCCATCTGCGGCCTTATTACACTTGAGCTCTTAAGCTCTACATTTTGTAATTTTTTCAGTTTTAGTATGAAGTAATCAAGTTACAAATACTCCCTGGCTTGGGGCTTCTTCATTAAAGAGCAATTGTGTCATCCTGGTGCGACCTTATGAGCCGACAGAATCATGCATTTAGGGTGTGTGCACGAGCTTTCTGACTCGCCTCATCCTGTCGCGACCCTATGAGCTGACGAAACCTGCATTTAGGGTGTGTGCATGAGCTTTCTGACTCGCCTCATCCTGTCGCGACCTTATGAGCCGACGAAACCTGCATCTAGGGTGTGTGCACGAGCTTTCTGACTCGCCTCATCCTGTTGCGACCTTATGAGGCGACGAAACCTGCATTTAGGGTGTGTGCACGAGCTTTCTGACTCGCCTCATCCTGTCGCGACCTTATGAGCCGACGAAACCTGCATTTAGGGTGTGTGCTCGAGTTTTCTGATTCACCTCATCCTGTCGCGACCTTATGAGCCGATGAAACCTGCATTTAGGGTGTGTGCACGAGCTTTCTGACTCGCCTCATCCTGTCGCGACCTTATGAGCCGACGAAACCTGCATTTAGGGTGTGTGCTCGAGCTTTCTGACTTGCCTCATCCTATCGCGACCTTATGAGCCGACAAAACCTGCATTTAGGGTGTGTGCACGAGCTTTCGGACTCGCCTCATCCTGTCGCGACCTTATGAGCCGACGAAACCTGCATTTAGGGTGTGTGCACGAGCTTTCTGACTCGCCTCATCCTGTCGCGACCTTATGAGTCGACGAAACCTACATTTAGGGTGTGTGCACGAGCTTCCTGACTCGCCTCATCCTGTCGCGACCTTATGAGCCGACGAAATTATTGTTTGCTATTTTTTCTTCATGGCATGGCCTCGAGGGTTTTTAACCTTTCTTTCTGATGCTTATTGAAAATATTTGTTATCATTCGTTTGATTTCACATATGCTATTTTCAAAGCTTAAGTCAGGAGGATGATCAGAATTTCTTCGTCCATGGCGAATTAAGCATCATAAAGGATTCTTAAAAAGGCGGGTCAAATATTTCAAATCGCCTTAAGGACGATATAAAGATTCCTTCGAAAGGGGATCACAAAAACAGTACCGACTTATAAAAAGGACCTATTACATGGCTCTCTGGCCAAATCAATGAGGTTTATTCTGTTGGCGCCTTAGGATGATTCTGCTGTGAGCTTTGGCCGACTTCAATTTGCAAGGACTTAGTACCGGAGCCATCGCACCTTGGTGGCGACTCAAAGGGGTTAAACGGGAGAGACACGGCGATTTACCCAGGTTCGACCCCTCGTGAGGAGGTAATAGCCTACGTCCTGCTTTGGTGTGTATTGATATGGTTTCGATTACAAGGAGGGCGTAACTCGCCGAACCTAGCACTCGATGATTTCTAACCTACCCCCTCCTCCCCTGGGACTCGCCTTTATATACAGGTCGAACCCCTAGGGTTTACACGGGCACTTTCCTTCCTACAAGTCGTGACCCCTGTGGTCTCTAAGTCGCCGTCTTCCAAAGCCTGGAGACCTTCCAGAAATAATAAACCGTCATACGACATTGATCCGGCCAGGACAAGGCCCAAACAATTGTTAAGGTGAATCGTCAGAGTGAATAACCCGGCCCAACTAGGGCGGGTCATTCATAGGTAATATCCCCAACAATTCTCAAGGAATCAATGTTGATACACCTAGTCATCCTAAGGAGAAGAAGAAGGATGATAGAATACTGCACGCCAGTTCACCAAATACTATCACACCTGAAGAACCTAATGATATTTCTGCGTCTGATGCAGAAACACAATCAGGTGATGAACATGAACCTGGTGACAATATGGACAGTGATGTTCATAATAATGCTCAACCTAGCCATGATGAGGATGTGGAGATTGAACCTACGGTTAATCCTGATAATCCACAACCTAAGACGTACGACAAGAATGACTTTAGTGCTAGGAAGCATGGTAAAGAAAGAGAGCCATGGGTTCAGAGACCTATGCCCTTTCCTCCTAAGCCATCCAAGAAAAAGGATGATGAGGATTTTGAGCGCTTCGTTGAGATGATAAGACCCGTCTTTCTGCAGATGCGGTTAACTGATATGCTCAAGATGTCTCCGTATGCCAAGTACATGAAAGATATCGTGACTAATAAGCGGAAGATACCAGATGTTGAGATCTCCACCATGCTTTCCAACTACACTTTTAAAGGTGGAACTCCTAAGAAACTTGGTGATCCCGGAGTGCCCACTATACCTTGTTCCATTAAAGGAAACTACGTAAGAACTGCCTTATGTGACCTTGGAGCCGGTGTTAGTGTTATGCCGCTCTCTCTTTATCGTAGACTTGAATTGGATAAGTTGACACCCACTGAAATTTCTCTGCAAATGGCCGACAAATCAACTGCTTTCCCTATCGGCGTTTGCGAGGATGTGCCTGTTGTGGTTGCTAATACCACTATCTTAACATACTTTGTTATCTTGGATATTCCCGAGGACGATGCCATGGCTATCATCCTCGGAAGACCCTTTTTAAACACCGCAGGGGCTGTTATAGATTGCAACAAAGGCAATGTCACTTTCCATGTCAACGGTAATGAGCACACAGTGCACTTTCCGAAGAAACGATATCAAGTACATTGCATCAATGCTATCGAAAAGACTTCATCGATTCTTATCGGGAGCTTTGAATGCCCTATTCCTCGTGTCAAGATGAAGTATGATTTGCTTGTTGGGGAGATACATATCCCCATTGAGGTGACTTAGTGGCTATTCGAAAATTCCCCGTTCTCTTTTGTGATTCGAGAAGGTTTTGTCATAAGGACTTGATCAACCCCATTGACGAATTTCTTCCAATGACCATGAAACGGATGAATGAGAGAGTCACATACCTCTGTTTTGAGTCTTCATTTTCTGTTGCTTAGAATAAAAATGATGGAATTAGTTTAGCTTTTCCTGTTTTCTGTTTTAGCGTCCTGGAGAAAATACCTCGAAAATAAATGTTCTCCGATGGTCCTGAAAATTTAGTATGATTTTTTCTGGAATTTTTGAAAATTTCTGAGCCTAAGAGCTGGTCAGGGTGCCTGACCAGTGCGCCACAAGCCCCCCACCGCCACCTACCCCACTAGTGGCGGGGTGCAAGCTTGTGGGGCCCACAGGCACCCCCTCCACTCATTCCAGCCCTCAGCCTCTTCTTCCACCTCCAGAAAAAATTGTTTCGCAGCTCAAACCCGTGTTCTTGTTCATTTGGCTGTGATTTTCGATCTCCTTGCTCAAAGCACCATTCTACGAACTGTTTTTGGGAAATTACTCCTTGGTAAGTGACTCCTCCATTGGTCCAATTAGTTTTTGCTCTAGTCCTTTATCCTTCGCGTATTCTTGCTACCTTGGTGACCCTGTTCTTGAGCTATAAAAGTTGATTTTAGCTGGTCCCAAGTAGTTTTAGCGCGTGATACGGTCTCTAGGCACTAGTAGGAGTAGTTGCTACAAGTTGGGTTAATCCTTATTCAGTTTTCTTTCGAAATTTCTAAAAATTTCAGAATTTTTCAGAGCTAGAAAAAGGAAGAGATGAGGAGGTTCTTGAGAGGCTCTTCAAGCTGTAACCCCAAGGAGGATGAGAAGAACCACCCCAAGTACGTAGTCCCTCGAGTCACAGAAGTTCGAGCGTGCGAGTGGCCAAGTGATGAATTTTTGCGCGCCGTCGGATTTATGAAGACTTTTATTACTTGGTGGAGAACGCAGGTCCTACTGCGTTCGTTGAAGGTAAGTGCCCACAATATCTCCTCCTCACCAATATTTTCGTTCAAAGCTTCAACTTTTATCCGAGGAAGAATCCTCCCACGGTTGAGTTCATGATATACGATGTCCCCCAGTGCATGACGCTGCAGGACTTTTGCAATGTATGCAAATTACCTTATGTTGGGGATATCCGTGACCCTCGTCCATGGGACTTGGAGGATTTCATTGGTGCTATTGCTGTTGGAGAGGAGAGAGGAGTGTCTCGCTCTAGAATTGCTAGCATACATTTCCTGTGCTTCGGTACTTCTCACTATTTGTGGGAAAATGTTTGATTGGCTGTGGGGAGGCTGGATCACTTAGTTCTCCCGACCTTGCGGTTTTGCGCGAAGGCCTTTATAACGATAAGACTTATAGCTTGGGCGCTATAGTAGCTCAACGGTTGAACCTGAACCGTTCTAAAGGTATTGTCTATGGAGGTATCTACGCTAGCCGTCTTGCCAGACACTTTGAGATACCCATTAGACTGGGAGAGGAAGGAGAGATGCTTCTCCCTGAGAGATATCTGGATTATGACAGCATGGTTCGCCATGATTTTCTGGATAGAGATGCTAGTAAACGGATAATTCATAACCTGGCATTTAGTCAGGGTACTCGAGAGACTATTACTTTGCCCGCTCCTTCTTTGTTTGATTTTCATGCAGGTAGGTACACTATTATGCCCGCGGACATCTATGCATATTGGGGCTTGGCCCAACCACAGGCGTCCGTGCCCGAGCCGCCAGTCGAGTACCAGACGCTAGTTTATCAGTGGGAGCCAGAGGAGCTCACACAACAGTGGCATCCACAGTTTGCTCTGGAGTATCCTGGAGCTGGTTATTTCCCACCTTGGGAGTAGACCAAGCTAGGCCAAAAGCCTAAGCTTGGGGGAGTACGTGTTCTCACCGACTTTACATTCATGCTTATGCTTTCATTTTGTTAGCCGGTGTTTACACTTTGCCACTGTATTATCCATGCTAGTTTATTTTCGTTTTCTTGTTTTCTTGTTTTGTGTCCTGTTGAGAAAACCCAAAAAGATTTTTCTTTCTTCTTTTGCTTGTTGGGAGCTTTCCCGTGTAAATAGTTTTCTTTTTCTTGGTGCCAAGGTAGAAGATATTGTTTACAATGCTTAGTGGTTCTTACATGCTTACCTATTTAGCTTTCAAAGAGCCATATTATTTTGTCTTCTCCTTTGTGTTTGCCTGCAGATTCAGCTTAGTCCAATGCGCTTATTATCGTTTTCATCGTTCGATCGTGCAAATGAAAGGCAACAACGATGATATATGATGAAGTGACTGAGATTGAAAAGTTGGTATGAACTCTATCTATTTTGTTTTTGTAAATATGACTAGCTTGTGAACCCAGATTTAGCTTTGTTGTGAGAGAACCATATTTGCAATGACAACTTAGAGATCATAGTTTCTGATGCCATGCTTATTTAGCTGAGAGCTTATAATGGTTTGTCTTGATTGCCAACATAGATTTTGAGATGACTATGATGTAGTATGATAGGATGGTATTCTTCTTTGAATGTTTCAAGTGGGTTGACTTGGCGCATGTTCATGCATGTAGTTGAAACAAAATCAACATAGCCTCTATGATGTTCGTGTTCATGGTGATTTATATCCTGTTCATGCTTGCATTCAATGTTAGTCAAACTCATTGCATCTTGATGACCGTTGTCGCTCTCTAGTTGGTCGCTTCCCAGTCTTTTGCTAGCCTTCACTTGTACTAAGCGGGAATGCTGCTTGTGCATCCACTTCCATAAACCCAAAAGTTTTTGCATAAGAGTCCACCATACCTACCTGTCGTTCCAAGTAAATTTGCATGTGCCATTCTCTAAACCTTCAAGAAATAAATCTGTTTTGCATGCCCGAACCGCTCATGTGGTGACAGAGGGCTATTGGTATCTTCCATGCTAGGAGTGTTATCCTAGACATGTGTTTGTTCACAGTCATTCACGAGAAAGGGGCCGGTACTTGGGATGCCCAGTTCCACGCTTAAATCAAAAACATAACTGTAAAACAAGACTCCCCCCGGATTGATATTAGTATGAACGGTACCCAAGGATTCGGCTAGCCGTGTAGTGTGATTGATTGGTGGTGGGGAGTTAAAACTTTACTTTTCTGTTTGGGAACTGCCTATAGCATGAGTAGCATGGAAGATATTGAGAACTCTTGGTCATTGCGTTGACAATGAAAGCATGCCACCCAAAATTATTATCTCTATTTTCAAAGCTTGAGCTCTGGCACCTCTGCAAATCAATGCTTCCCTCTGCGAAGGGCCTGTCTATTTATTTTCCTGTCGAGTCATCCCCCTATTTTATAAGCACCAATTAGAGAGCACCTCTATCATTTTTATGCTTTGCTTTTGATTGATATTGAGTATGACTATGACTGGATCTTCGTTGCTATGGATTACAATGTTTAGTCAGCCCTTGATCTTTGAAAGTGCTCTGCATTTATGTTTTGCGGTCTCAGAAAGAGCTAGCGAGATACCACCTATTCATATTGCTTCATGCTTGTTTTGATTGAAGTGTTCGTATTTGAAACTCATTATTATTTGCTCGTTTGCTGATTATGCCATTGATATTAGTTTACCGTGAGACCTTTGTGTCATTTGCTTATGTGGTTAACTTGTGATCTTGCTGAAATTCTGGTTATGAGTTAGACATAGTTACAACTACAAGATCAAACAGAGTTTGTCAAAGTTTTTCTTTCTCTCTCAGTTTGTCAACTGAGTTGCTTGAGGACAAGCAAGGTTTTAAGCTTTGGGGATTTGATACGTCTCCAACGTATCTACTTTTCCAAACTCTTTTGCCCTTGTTTTGGACTATATTTTGCATGATTTGAATGGAACTAACGTGGACTGACGCTGTTTTCAGCAGAATTGCCTTGGTGTTATTTTTGTGCAGAAATCAAAGTTCTCCAAATGTCCTGAAAATTTACGGGGAGCAGTTTTGGAAAATATCAAAAATACCTGCACCAGGATCCACCTGAGGGGGTGGGCCAGTGGGCCACAAGCCCCTGCTCCGCCAGCACCCCCCTGGTGGCGGTGGGCAGGCTTGTGGGGACCACATGCACCTGCCGCCCCCAATTCCAGCTCTATAAGTTGTCTTTCATCCTAGAAAAAAATAAAAAGAGAAGTTTTCGTCGCGTTTTCAATACGGAGGCGCCGCCACCACCTGTTCTTCATCTGGAGGGCAGATGTGGAGTCCGTCTTGGGCTCCGGAGAGGGGAAATCGTCGCTATCATCATCATCATCAACCTTCTTCCCTCTCCAATTCCATGAAGCTCTTCGTCGTTCGTGAGTAATATATTCGTAGGCTCGCTGGACGGTGATGAGTAGGATGAGATCTATCATGTAATCGAGTTAGTTTTGACGGGGATTGATCCCTAGTATCCACTATGTTCTAAGATTTGATGTTGCTACTACTTTGCCATGCTTAATGCTTGTCACTAGGGCCCGAGTGCCATGATTTCAGATCTGAAATTATTACGTTGTCACCAATATATGTGTGTTTTAGATACGATCTTGCAAGTTGTAGTTACCTATTATGTGTTATGATCCGACAACCCCGGAGTGACAATAACCAGAACCACTCCCGGTGATGACCATAGTTTGAGGAGTTCATGTGTTCACCAAGTGCTAATGCGTTGGTCCGGTTCTTTATTAAAAGGAGAACCTTAATATCCCGTAGTTTCCTTTTGGACCCCGATGCCACAGGAGGGATGGACAATAGATGTCATGCAAGTTCTTTTCCCTAAGCATGTATGACGACACACGAAAATGCATGCCTACATCACATTGACTAACGGGAGCTAGCCACATATCTCTCCGTGTTATAGCTGTTGCATGATGAATATCATCCAAACAAATCGCCGACCCAATGCCTACGAGTTTGTCCTACTGTTGCTACTGTCGTTATTTGTCTTGCTCTGCTGCTACTACTATTGCTACTACTGTTACTTGTCTTGCTCTGCTGCTGCTACTGCTATTACTTGCTTTGCTCTGCTGCTACTGTTGGTACTACCGTCGCTTGCTACTGTTGCTACTTGCTACTGCTGTCACTACTGCTGTTCCTTGCCACTGCTATTTCTCGTTACACTGCCGATACCCGCTACTTCGTTGTTACTACTTCGCTGTTACTATTGTGCTTGCAGATACTAATCTTTCATGTGTGGTTGAATCTGACAAATTCAACTGCTAATACTTGAGAGTATACTCTCACCTCCTGACTGGCGTACCTACAAATTGGGTCGAATACTCTACCCTCGAAAACTGCTGCGAACCCACGCGTTGGTGGGCCATCAACAACATTCTTCCAGTTTCATTGTCGGGGAGTGTTATCAGCATTCTTCTGGTGCCGTTGGAGGAGAAGGTTAGTTGTTATAAGCATTCGTCTAGCTAACACTAGAGATTGCAGGATCAACACTTTTCTGGAGCCATTGCCAGAGAAGCACACCTGACGTCAGTGTCTTTGCCGGACAAATTTCCCGGGGTTTGTCACGTTGCGTGGTGAGGGTCAGGTTCCTACACTAGGATTTTCCTGGGAGCACTACCAGGTTGTGCAGGCCCCGCCGGAGGAGATTATAGATGGTGTCTTGTGCCACACGAGGGCCGAGATGGTGATCAAGAGCTTTTGGGTAAATTATCCTTTTACACAATCTAAAATTAATAGTATAGCTAATTATTATACTATTCGGTGTTTTCACGTTTGATTGCGGACCTTCTATAGGTGTGAGGATGGATATGAGGAGGAGGCTGCCAAGGCTCTCGAGGCCGAGTGTAGGCGGTTACTACAGAACTTACGCCACGAGGCTCGGCCACAGGCTATTCGAGACTACTACGCCACGCGTGGTATTAAGAAGCAGAAGAAGGATTGCCGCGGAAAGTTTCTGAAGAAGGAGAAATACATGAAGGTAATTACCTATTCTTAAGTCCTTCTACGTAGTTTTCTTGATTTCATTCATAGGCGTAGCGCTCAAAATTCTTTCTAATAACTTACAGGTGCCCCCGAGATGGTGTGCAGATAAGATGGATTGTTGGGAGGCGTTGGTTGATGAGTGGTGCACAGGCAGCTGGCGAGCCGTCCACGAGAATGCGAAGGATCGGCGTAGCCAAATGGTTGGTGTGCCACACCATCAAGGCAGCGCCAACTTACTTTAGTTTGGACGAAACTGGGTATGTGATTTGCTTCATGATTCATGCAAATCATTCTTCATTCTAATATTTTGTTCCTCTCTTTTAGGCGCATCACAATAAGACGGAGATGCCACACTTGTACGACCTTTATGGCATGGCCCATACTGCCTCGTACAAGAAGGCGAAGGCATTCTCTGAGTCTGACCTGGATGATCCCAATAACTTCACCAACATATCATCCCACCACAAGCTCGTGGCATACAGGGACGCGGGAAAGGCTACGGAAGGGGATGACTTTAACCCTAGCCAGGAACCTTTGGATCCAGAGCTGGTGATGATATCTGGTGGTGGGAGGCCCCATGGCTCGATAGCCATTGGACATGGGATAATACGTTGTCCACTCACTCTCTCCGAGATCAAGGCGCGCCAGTCGAGCAGTTGTCGTGAGATAACGCGTCGTCCACGGCCAGTCGATCTTGCCATCGAGGTTAGTTGTACGGACTAAGAACACTTTCATCCATTTCATTATGTGTGTCACCATAGATCATTACTGTGGTAACGAGGAATGGTGTTTCAGGCTGCTCTTCAGAAAGAGAGATTGGCAAACCAGGCTGCTCTTGAATAAGAGAGATTGGCAAACCAGGCTGCTCTTGAGAAAGAGAGATTGGCAAGCTAGGCTACTCTTCAGGCTGCTCTTGATGAGAGGGACCAGACCATGGCACGATTGATTGAGGAGGGAGGTCCCGGAATGAGGCGGGTCAACGGGCCCTGTACGAGCTTTTTGTGGTAAGTTTTTTTTCACATTAGCCAAATCATGTGTGTAATGTCTGTTTCATTACTAACTAATACGACCCACTCTTCAAGGTCTCTGCGAGAAGAGCGGTCAAGTCCCTCCGCCGATGCCCGTCTTCTCTTCGATTGGCACAGTGAGTTTAATTATAAACTAGTATTAATAATTGAGTGTCATCATGCTAACTGAGACATTGCGAAATATCTATTCTGCAGAATAACTCCCGAGCGGAATCGCACGACCCTTCTCCAGGTGTTTCTCCTCCTTGATGACCACTACGGTAAGTTTCTCTTCTCCTCTTTCATATTCTCCTTGCCTTAATTTCCCCAACAATGACATAATTAGACCATTTAGCACCACAAAGACTTAGTTAGCTAATTTAGCTCCAAGAAGAGGAGAAGAGGAGAAATGAAAAGGAAGAACAAAAAGAAGAAGAGAAAGAGAAGAGAAGGAGAAGGAGAAGAAGGAGGAGGAGAAGAAGGAGAAGGAGGAGGAGGAGGAGGAGGAGAAGGCCAAGGACCTTCTAGTCCTTCTCCTCCTCCTCCTTCTTCTCCTCCTTCTTCTTTATTTCTTCTTCTTCTCCTCCTCCTCCTCTTTCTTCTCCTATTTCATATTCTCCTTGCCTTAATTTCCCCAACAATGACATAATTACCCCATTTAGCTCCAAAACGCCATAATAACCTCGAAATGGCATAAGAACCTTGGTTAGCTCATTAATATTATATACTTAGCTTGTTTTCCTCTAAAATGGGATAATTAGCCCATTTAGCTCCAAAAAGACATAGTTAGCTAATTTAGCTCGAAGAATAGTAGAAGAGGAGAAGAAATAGAAAAAATGAAAAGAAAGAAGAAGAAGAAGAAGAGAAGAAGGAGAAGGAGGAGGAGGAAGCGGAGAAGGAGGAGAAGGAGGAGAAGGCCAAGGACCTTCTAGTCCTTCTCCTCCTCCTCCTCCTCCTTCTCCTCCTTCTTCTTTATTTCTTCTTCTTCTTCTCCTCCTCCTCTTTCTTCTCCTCTTTCATATTCTCCTTGCCTTAATTTCCCCAACAATGACATAATTAGCCCATTTAGCTCCAAAAAGACATTATAAGCTCAAAATGGCATAAGAACCTTGGTTAGCTCATTAATATTATATGCTTAGCTTGTTTTCCTCTACAATGAAATAATTAGCCCATTTAGCTCCACAAAGACATAGTTAGCTAATTTAGCTCCAAGAAGAGGAGAAGAGGAGAAATGAAAAGGAAGAACAAAAAGAAGAAGAGAAAGAGAAGAGAAGGAGAAGGAGAAGAAGGAGGAGGAGAAGAAGGAGGAGGAGGAGGAGGAGGAGAAGGAGGAGAAGGCCAAGGACCTTCTAGTCCTTCTCCTCCTCCTACTCCTCCTCCTTCTCCTCCTTCTTTATTTCATCTTCTTCTCCTCCTCCTCCTCTTTATTCTCCTATTTCATATTATCCTTGCTTTAATTAACCCAACAATGACATAATTAGCCCATTTAGCTCCAAAATACCATAATAAGCTCAAAATGGCATAAGAACCTTGGTTAGCTCATTAATATTATATACTTAGCTTGTTTTCCTCTAAAATGGGATAATTAGCCCATTTAGCTCCAAAAAGACATAGTTAGCTAATTTAGCTCCAATAAGAGGAGAAGAGGAGAAGAAATGGGAAAAATGAAAAGAAAGAAGAAGAAGAAGAAGAGAAGAAGGAGAAGGAGGAGGAGGAGAAGGAGGAGAAGGCCAAGGACCTTCTAGTCCTTCTCCTCCTCCTCCTCCTTCTCCTCCTTCTTCTTTATTTCTTCTTCTTCTCCTCTTCCTCCTCTTTCTTCACCTCTTTCATATTCTCCTTGCCTTAATTTCCCCAACAATGACATAATTAGCCAATTTAGCTCCAAAAAGACATTATAAGCTCAAAATGGCATAAGAACCTTGGTTAGCTCATTAATATTATATACTTAGCTTGTTTTCCTCTATAATGACATAATTAGCCCATTTAGCTCCAAAAACACATAGTTAGCTAATTTAGCTCCAAGAAGAGGAGAAGAGGAGAAATGAAAAGGAAGAACAAAAAGAAGAAGAGAAAGAGAAGAAAAGGAGAAGGAGAAGAAGGAGGAGGAGAAGAAGAAGGAGAAGAAGGAGAAGGAGGAGAAGGAGCTCTCCTTATTCTCCTTCTTCTTCCCTCCTTCTTCTCCTCTTCTTCTTCATTTTAGCCTATTTTCCCCAACAAAGACATACTTAGCCAATTATCATCCAAAATGAGATAATTAGCTTAGTTAGGTAAAAACATCATAAGAACCTTGGTTAGCTCAATAAAATGACTAATTAAGCTCCTAAAAGACATAATAAGGTCAAAATGGCATAAGAACCTTGGTTAGCTCAATAAAATGACTAATTAAGCTCCTAAAAGACATAATAAGGTCAAAATGGCATAAGAACCTTGGTTAGCTCATTAATATTATATACTTAGCTTGTTTTCCTCTAGAATGACATAATTAGCCCATTTAGCTGCAAAAATACATAGTTAGCTAATTTAGCTCCAAGAAGAGGAGAAATTAAAAGAAGGAAGAAGAAGAAGAAGAAGAGAAGAAGAATAGAAGGAGAAGGAGAAGGAGAAGAAGAAGAAGGAGGAGGAGAAGAAGAGAAGAAGAAGGAGAAGGAGGAGAAGAAGGAGAAGGAGCCCTCCTTCTTCGCCTTCTTCTTCACTCCTCCTTCTTCTCCTCCTTCTTCTTCTCTTCTTCTTTTTTCTTCTTCTCCTCCTCCTTCTCTTTCTCCTTCCCCTCCTCCTCCTCCTCCTTCTCCTCCTCCTCCTCCTCGTCCTCCTCGTTCTTGTTTTTCTTCTCCTTGTTCTCTTCTTGCTTCTTCTCTTTCTTCTTCAATTTAGCTTATTTGTCATATATATGTTGTTGTTGTTCTTTTTCTGACTTTCTTATTCCCGTTTTGCAGATTGGATGTACTACATGCATGGAAGCTGGCATTGATGGAGTGCTTTAGTTCTAGTTTTCATTTGAGTTGATGAACAATGTGGAATTATATGTATATGTATATATGGATGAACAGTATATGTGGAACTATATGTATATGTGTTGTGACCTATATATGTGCTATGAATATGGATGAAACTTTGTGCTATGAATATGTGTTGTGACCTATATATGTGTTATGTATATGTATATGTGTTGTGACCTATATATGTGCTATGTATATGTATATGTGCTGTGAAATAAACAAAACAAACAAAATTGTGACAATATGGGCTCTTTGTCGTCTGCCAGCTGATGGCAAAGGCCTTTGCCATCAGCTGACCGACGGCAAAGGTGCCACGTGGCGCCCAGCTGTGCAACCTGGGCAGCAGCAGCTGGCCATATAGTATCTTTGCCGTCTGCTTCCAGGGGGGAAGACAGCAAAGAAGAGGGCACAGAGTAGGGGGAGGAGGGGGTACGCAGATGGCAAAGAGTGGAGGAGGGGGGAGGAGGAGGAGGCAGACGGCAAAGAAGAGGGGGGAGGCAGACGACAAAGAAGAGGGCGAGGCAGACGACAAAACCTTCGTTAGCCCCTAATGGAGGCAACGCCTGCCGGCTGCCGTCTCGACATATTTGCCGACTGCTCTTATGAAACGCGGACGGCAAAGCTCTTTGTCGTCCGCTTCGGTGAGGATGACGGCAAAGAAGCTACAATGCCATCGTAGGCTGACGCAGAAATTTTGCCGACAGTGGGATTCTTTGCCGTTTGTGATATACTCTTTGCCGTCTGTGATATACTCGTTGCCGTCTGTGATGGCAGACGACACGAAGCTAATTCCTGTAGTGAATATCAATTACAATCAAAAGTAGAGCTAAGAAAACTCATCAAACCATGGCAAACATGTCCTTGGTCAAAGAACAACTAATAACTTTTAAATTTTGCTCTTCCTCTTATATTTTGATTAGATTAATTAAAGCTTTTTGAAAGAACATGTTATTAGTCAAGAAGTGAAAATGCTAACAGAAAGTAAGATGTTTGCTTTAGCTAGGCTTAACAAACAACTCACTTATCTTAATGATAATGTCAACAAAGGTGTGATGTGGCAATTCCCAATGAAACAATATAAATGCATGCATCTTTGTCAACATAAAGTGTCTGCTCTTTTGAGGATAGAAAGAAGTAGGTTTTACTGACTCAACATAAAAGTAAAAGATTGGCCCTTCGCAGAGGGAAGTAGGGAAAACTCATGTGCTAGAGCTTTCTTAGAAATTTTGAAATCAACAAGATTGTAAAACAGACTTTTGAGAGGTGCATAATTTGTCAACAAATGCTAGTAGATAGCCCAATACTTCTCATGCTAGATAAGTTTTGAGGAACGGCTCCCAAAGTGGGGACGATCACATCCCCTTAGTCTCCTTTGTTTATCACTACCAAAGTTTTCTGATTTCTCATCAAAAAAGCGTGACGAAGGTTTTGTTTGTTGTTATTATCTTTTGCGAGCTGGGCGCGCTCATGCCAGTCCCTCCTCGTATTAGTGGTTCGCGGATCACATGCAAACCCAAGATAAAACTTATCAAGTATGGGAAGATGATTAATTACCTACTACTTACTCATGAGCTAAAGCAGAGGCACAAAACAGGGAGTAATATTTGAAGGTTTAAACATAGCACATGAGTAATATACTTTAGGAGTGGCGGTGAAATACCATGTATAGGGAAGATATGGTGGACTCTTGGGAAGGTTGAGGTTTCAGGGAATGGATGCACAAGAAGTATTCCCGCTTAGTGCAAGGGTTGGCCAGCAAAGGCTTTTAAGAGCAGACAATTAATGTTGACTTGCATGCAAAAACAATATAAAGTTTAACATAACGAATTGGCATAAAACATCAAGTTGTCTTCCTTGTGAGCATAACACTTCCACTACAAGAAATATGCTCATACATGACGTTCTTTAAGATGTCGTTGATGAATTCATCATAAATCTATGATGATTTCATCCGAGATTATCATAAGCCATTTGAGGGGATCAAATCTACATATAAATTAAGACGATGTGAGTCCAAAACATCGTAACCGCATAAGATGAGATTGTCATAACTTTTACGACGATTATAAAAATGTCGTAACATGTTCAAACTATGTTGACATGTCACTCGTGGGTCCATTCTATCCCACCTCATCCTAGTTTGTGAAGCAACCTACTATTCTGTCATTCCAAAAATTCTCGATTTTTTTTCATAAATACTTTGGATCATATATTTCTCAAATATGTGAAAACCCTTCTTTCCATAGTTCAAAAATAATTCAACAATATTCATTTTCCTATTCTGTTAGAATAGCACTTTGTGAAGGAAGTGCTATTTCTATTTTTTTGATTACCCTCATATTTTTTGGGCACTCTTTCCTATCCAAATCATTGCCTCATGAAAACTTTAGTAACGATTTGCATAGTAAATCTTTCTCATCAAATTTCCACAGTTTGTGTTCAGCTAATAACTTTGTGAAGGAAGTACTAGATAGGAATATCCTGATGAGTTGAATTTTTTCGACATCTTCTATTTGCCCAAAACATAGCTCTCCACAAAATTTTACCCCCATCTAACAATCCATGTGAGCTCATCATCCAATCTTTGTTTTCTGGTAATATTTTCATTTTGTGAAGCAACTACATTTTATATTGCTTTATAGTTGATGAAAATTTAGAACGGGATGAAACTGACCATATAACCTCACTCCACCAAATTTTAGCTCATTTAATTCAGCCATTTTTCCTCAATATTTTTCCCAATATTTTGTTCAGTATAGAGCATCGTGAAGGAAGTACCATTTTTTTAATCCAAATTTTATGAAATTTTTACAGTGTCTTAATGTGGCCAAACTATCCTCCTCCTCCAAATTTCAGCTCAATCCAATCATCTATGTGAAACCCAGTTTCAATTATCATTTTCTGCCCAGATTGGCACATTGTGAAGGAAGTGTCACTTTGGCATGTCCAAATGGTATAACTATTTTACACGGCCTTCATATGCCCAAATTAACATCATACACCAAATTTCAGCTCAATCCATTCATTCATTTGATCCCAACTTCAACATACATATTTCTGCACAGTGTGTTACTTTGCAAAGCAAGTGCCACCTAGATTCATCCATTTGAGCTAAAAAATTGCCAAGAGAGTCTCCTTAGTAGATGATCATCCTGAGCCAAAATTTAGGACCATTGTTTATGTGCATTACCCGCACCTAAGGTTGCAAGCGGGGCGGGATATCCCGCTGGGCCGCCAAGCTGTCCCGCATAACAGGCCCGCAAAATGCCGCCGGGCTGACCGCGTCATTTGTAGCGGGCTTAAACGGCCACACCGCTTTGTCCAGCGGGATCCGCATATCCCGCATCCTCTCGAAACAAAAAAACCTAATCCTCCTCTCCTCCCGATGGCGCCGCCACCTTCGCCCACGACGCCGCCACCTTCGCCCACGTCCCGCCGGCCGCCGTTGACGCCCTCCATGGCCTGCTCCTCTCCGCCTCCTCCTGGGGAACGAGGACTGTAGACGCTCCCGGAATCGCGCTCCCGCAGCTGCTCGGGCGTGGTTGCCTCCTCCGTACAGGCTACAACGGACCACTCCGTGCCGAAGAAGACGTTGGGGGCGTACTCCGCCAACGGAGGCTTCCCATGGAGCAACGACATGCTACAGCCGGAGAAGAACTACATGAACGGTACTACATCTGAAACAGAAAACTAGATGCTAGATTTACTACATCTGACTGCTCTGACTGTCACCACGTGAAGGAAAGCAAAAGCTGGAGCCATATGCCAAGCGGCCATGCATGCCCATATCCTGACTCCTCCCCTTCTGAATGAATCTGCGCCCAAGTAACAATCGATCCAAGTGCAGAACATATTCTTCCCAATGATGAACTCTTATGTTCGTCACTTAGCAACAGATATTTTGTTGGAAACAGCTCAGGCTGTTCACTAATTTTACCCTCTCAAACTCAGATGTGGATACAAAGCAATAGTAGTAGAATGCTGAATTATTAGCGATAAAAAAGGCTCACTGTCAGTCCAACGTCTGCGACCGCAAAAGGCACAAGCGGACATAGGCCCAGTTCTTTTGGCTGATTCGCACTGAATCTTAAGAATTGACCATTCAGTTAGCTTTTTACAAAATCTTGTATCCTTCTGTTTTTTACAATCCTGAATCTTGTATCCTTATGTTTTTACAATCCTGAATGGTGTATCTGTCTGCTTTGTGAGAGTGAGACTTGACTGCATTTTTTCACTTTCTGGGCTAGTAATTCCCCAAAAAAAAGTCAGTAAAAAACTACCAGTTAGAAATTCAGATTTAGCACCACATTCGTTTTCCTAGTGAACCGATGAATTGTTTCTGTCAACTCGATCAGATGCATGTTCTGTGCGATTGTGAGTGCCTTGTGTTTCTGTCAACAGATATTTTCACTTTCTGGGCTAGCACTAGTATACACGATCATTCTTAGGGGCTAAGTATTCAAATGTTTACCATTCTTCCCTTTTTGTCCTGTAAATAATTTATTTAATACTAGCTGGGTGCTCGGTGTTTTAGCTGGGTGCTCGGGGTCAATGGCCGCGCCACCGCCATCTCCGCGTCGGAACTGTCCTATGGAAATCCTCGATGGAGATGTTGTCCCTCCACCGCCTCCCTTACACATTGAAGCTACTGTTTCTCACCAAGGGCATGCGTTAATTGAAGAAGTTGCTGCAGCTACAACACTTTGCTCCCTTTATCCAGAGACCCAAGATTCTCAGCAAGGTACATGTTCCAATTAGGTTACTCAATAGTTTTTGTTCTTCCTACAATATATTACATATAGATTCTCACCAAGGTACATGTTGTTGATTCTTGTGTGTAGGATGTGGAGTCTCACGAGAAAAACGAAGACTCCCAAAACCCTGACCAAAGAAGATGCCGAGGTCGCCGTTAGTGGTGCCCGTAGTGGGATCCCCAGGGGTAAATGTCATGTTATCTCAGGCATCACCAAGATTGGGTGTGAAACGATCGTCGACAACACCGCCTCAGATTCCTCGTAAGTTTTAATGTCTATATTCTGTACCTACGTTTAGTTTTAATGTCAATTGTGCGCATATCTGAACTTGGCATAAAATATTTGTTTATCTCAAATTTCGTAGGTCTTTCACGTAGAAACAAAAAACGGAAACTTAAATCTGAAATCTGGAATGATTTTGATCCTGTGTATGATGGCAACAAACTTAAGGAAGCCAATTGTAAACATTGCAAGAGAATTTTTGTGGTTGCAAGAAAATCTGGTACTAGTGAATGCATTAGGCATTTGTTAGTGTGTGAGGAAAGGGCTAAGGTCAATGAGTTTCTCGATTCAATTAAATCAGCCATGCCACAACCTGATCCAAACAGTGTAGACAAATGGAACTATGACCCTGAGAGAGCTCATTGGGAGTTGGTGAGGATGATCGTCGTCCATGAATTGCCATTTTCCATAGTAGAATATGATGGCTTTAGGCGATTCGTGCATAGTCTGAATCCCACATTTGAGGTGGTGTCTAGGACGACAATAAGACTTGATTCCATCATGCTATTTGAAGAACAAAGGGTAAAGCTTCGAGAGGATATGCATAATTTGACCTCTCGTGTATCCATAACAACTGACATGTGGACTTCAAGTCAAGTAGGGAGCTATATGTGTATAACATGCCATTTTGTTAGTGAAAACTGGAAATTGCAGAAAAAAGTGATATGGTTTGCTGAGGCAAAAACACCACATGATGGAGCAAATTTATTTAATATCATGTTAGAATGCATCCAAGGCTGGGGTTTGACAACGAAGATTTTCTCCATCACTCTAGACAATGCATCAAACAACAACTCGTGTGTGGGCTTCATCAAATCCAATTTGCTAGGAAAGAGTTTGCTACCTTGCAAAGGAGATCTTTTACATGGTCGATGTGCATCTCATGTCATCAACATTATGGTCCAAGATGGGTTGGAGGTCACTTGCAAGGCAGTGGATAATATCAGGGAAAGCATCAAGTTTGTTAGAAGCTCCCCCAGTCAAAAGCAGAAATTTAGAGAAATAGTTGCACAAGAAGGCATTGCTTGCAGAAAGAACCTATCTCTAGACGTCGTTACACGGTGGAATTCAACGCATTTGATGATCAAAACAGACCTTGAGTATAGGAGAGCATTCACAGCTATGAAGTCGCAGGACACAACATTTACGTGTCTACCTACAAATGTTGAATGGGAAACTGCAGAATCTGTTTGCAGCTTCTTAGAGGTTTTCCTTGATGCGACTATGGTGGTGTCCGGTACATTATATCCAACAGCTCATTTGTATTTCCATGAACTTTGGAAAATTCATCTAACACTGCAAAGAGCGGCCAAACATAAGGATATTGTCATCAAATCTATGGCTGAAGCAATGCAAAAGAAGTTCATAAAGTATTGGAAGTTGTCATACTTGACCATTTGTCTTCCAGTCATACTCGACCCAAGGTACAAGTTCAAATTCTTGGAGTTTTGCTTGAAATCTGGACTTGAAAGTGAGGCAACGAGATATCTTGCTAAAGTGAAAAGGACATTCAAAGATCTATTTGTTGAATATTCTGTGCATGAGGGTGACTCACATATGAGGATATGATCAAGGAACCAACAATGTTGGTACAAGTATTGGTAACCCATGGGATGAATGGAACCAGCAGGTTAAGCAACATCAACAAAATCGAGCAAAGCTGAGCGAACTTGATATTTACCTAAAAGGTGATGTTTGCCCGCAAGAACATGGCTTCGACATACTATGTTGGTGGTCAGCAAATGCACACAAGTACCCCATAGTGTCTCGGATAGCAAAGGATGTATTGGCTGCACCTGCATCTACTGTAGCATCAGAGTCAGCCTTCTCCACCGGAGGAAGAATACTCAGTGACTATAGGACGAGAATGGTAGGAACCACTATAGAGGCATTAATCTGTCTACAAGACTGGTTGCGACCTCGCGGTAAGAAGCTCTCTTTTTAGTGATATTTAGCATTCTTTGGTGTACTCATGATAAAACTTTAACATCTCTTTTCTCTCATTCTAGGAACGAAACCCGTTGAAACGGTAATAAACGATGTTATTTATGGACCACGTGCCCATATTGATGCATATTGATTGCAACATTAGGTAAGCCTCAAGTTGATATATTGCCTCAAGTTGATATTGTTGCTGACAGAAGTTACGTATATTGCAAATAGTTTTAAAAAATCCCATGATTTTAACATCTAGGATACTTAAGTGCTACTGATATACTCTATATATTTTTTCAGCCAAAGTTATTTGAATATTAGAATCAGCCAAAGATACTTAAGTGCTATTTTGATTCTTGAGTTTCTTATATAGTGTATCATGGTCTTGCTCACATGCAGGTTCCTCTGGCAGCTCCTACCCGGCAAGGGCAAGGTACTACATTTTTTTTACTTATTTATTTGAATAAACTACACAATATCAACCTATCGGGGTTTCATATGCTGAAATTTTAGTACTGGCAGCGGTTTGCATTGTTGAATGGCTGATGATGAATCTTAGCTGATGATGCACTTTCTTGTGCTTGTCCTTTCATTCATGCTAAGTTATACAGTATTTTGTTAGCAGCCTTAAGAAATGCCCTTGTTCTGCTCAGGTACATGAATCAGAAGGAACTTGGAAAGCTGATGATGCGTTGAGTGCTCACACAGAAGCTGATGATGCGTTGAGTGCTCACACAGAAGATGGATTTGGAAGGATTTCGCATTGACATCGAGTTGATGTTTTTCTCCACCCGTGTTTTTGTTGTCTTGCTGTGCAAAGTTACATTGTATTAGTTCTGGTTAAAATCCTGGGTGTAGTATTTTGAACATTACCCTGCATGTTCATATGGCGATTATCCTGACAGATTCATATGGCGATTTGTGCAAGAATCTTGTTGGGTTTATTCGATGTGAGGATTATGGCTTGACAAGTAATCTTGTGCATTTTATGTATCTAGACGTTGTTGTCATGATATTAGAGACAAAAAGTTTGTACCTGCAAGTTATTGTTAGTGGAAAGTAACAGCATTTTTGTAGTCTGTATTTCAGATTTGTTAGTGGAAAGTAGCAGCTAGCTTGGCGGGCTGTATATTGGCTGTATTTCAGATTTGTTAGTGGAAAGTAGTAGCTAGCTTGGCAGGATTTATTGCGGGATTATGCGGGTTGCCGCATTGTCCGCAAGAAATTAAGCGGCATAAGGCGGGCAATTAGCGGTGACCGCTAAAAATGCTGGCACCCGCTATGTTGTTTGGCGGGCAGCCGCATCCCGCCCCGCCTGCAACCTGACCCGCACCGCTAATCAAGCACTTGGCTGGTAATTCATGTTTGAGCTTAGTTCAGTCTCCTCGTGAGATTCGTCTATTGTATTCTTCTTCCTAACACCTACCGAGGGATTGTCCAACCCACCAAACATGCCTATTCCACATAGAACGCTTGGCAACGCAACGGTCAGGCAGTGACCATGGGCGGTGACCATGCGGCTAGCATGCAAGTTCACGCGCTCTGGAGTTGGGGCCCTCGGCCACCATCCAAACCTCGATGTCAAGCCACCACACCATGTATTTCTGATTAAATAGACACTTATATACCTATTATTGATTTTTGGTTAAAATAAAGAGCAAACTATAATGCAGGTGCAGTTCAAATTTAACCCGCTTCCAACTGAATCGACATAAATTTGTCTTTTTCACGAGAGGTGGATAAAAGCTTTTAACACCCAACCATTTTGTCAATGGTACATTAAATATGGCCTAGTATTTTATAAAAATTATTTGGTCCAATTTTGAAACAAATATATGGTAGGTCCTTCACAAAACAATTCATTTTGCGCACTTGAAAAATGGAAAATGATTTTTACATACAAGGAAAATGATCACTTCCTTAATCAACATTGTTTGTCATTCCAATATGCACCCGTGTGCATAATTTTATATCATTTCAACAAACTATGTAATGAATGTGGCCATAAGATTGATCATTTGGCTTGAAAGCCATGAATCTTCACACATGATAGCCCATTTCTAAGAACACTTTTTTAAAATAATTGCCGTATTACAAGTTTATTATTTTTCCTAGTAACTTTGTCACATATAATGACACAATGCAAAGGTTTTCCATTTTTTTGAATTTTTCTGAATTTTTCATGGCTATTTCAAAATGCGGTCAAAACAGCGGGTATGACCGTTCCTACCTAGTGGTTGAATCTTGGAAATATTTTGGTGTTTCTCTGATTAAATAGATACTTGTGTACCTAGAAATGAGTTTTGGGAAAAATAAAGAGCAAACTATAATGTAGCTGTAGTTCAAATTTGATCCGCTTTCAGCGGATTCAACGAATTTTTTTTTTTCACGAGAAGTCGATAAAAGCCTTTCACACCCATTTGGTCAATTGTACATAAATTATGTACTAGAAAAATGATTTGGTCCAATTTTGCTACAAATATATGGTAGGTCCTTCACAAAAAACTCATTTTGGGCACTTGAAAAATGGAAAATGATTTTTTCATACAAGGAAAATGGAAACTTCTTTAAGAAACATTGTTTGCCATTCCAATACGCACCCTTGTGCACATCATTAGATCATTTGAACAAACTATGCCATGAATGTGGCCATAAGATTGATCATTTGGCTTGAAAGCCATGAATCTTCACACATGATAGACCATTTCTGAGAACATTTTTTTAAATAATTGCCATATTACAACTTTATCATTTTGCTTAGTAACTTGGTCACATATAATGACACAATGCGAAGATTTTCCAATTTTTTGATTTTTTTTTTTGAATTTTGCATGCCTGTTTCAAAATGCGGTCAAAGCGAAGGGCATGGCCGTTCCTATCTAGGGGTTGAATCTTTAAAAACTTTTGGTGTTTCTATGATTAAATAGATATTTTTGTACCAAGAAATTATTTTTGGAAAAAACAAAGAGCAAAGTATGAGGCAGTTGTAGTTCAAATTTGACCCGCTTCGAGCTGAATCGACATAAATTTGTCTTTTTCACGAGAGGTGGATAAAAGCTTTTAACACCCAACCATTTTGTTAATTGTACATTAGATATGGCCTAGTATTTTAGAAAAAAGGTTTTGTCCAATTTTTCAACAAATATATGGTAGGTTCTTCACAAAAGAAACTCATTTTGGGCACTCGAAAAATGGAAAATGAATTTTTTGTCCACAGAAAATAAAAACTTCCTTAGGCAACATTGTTTGCCAGTCCAAGATGCACCCCTATGCACAATATTACATCATTTTAATAAACCATGGCATGAATTTTAACATAAATTTGGTCATTTAACTTGGAAAGTACAAATCTTTATACATAATATCTCATTTTAGAGAATAGTTTTTTGAAATATTTGTCATATTCCAAGTTTGCGATTTTTCCTCATAACTAGGTCACATGTAATGATATAATGTGAAAGTTTTTCATTTTTTGAATTTTTATGCTATTTTAAAATGCATTTTAAATGAAACATATCTCTGACAAATCAGAGCGGAGAACCATCATTCCCACGGATCACATGAGTGTAGCTGATTTGTGCCGTCAAAGCTAACTAGATCCAACGTCTCTCAACAGATCCAAATGCAAACACAAAAAAGAAAAACAAATGCAAACCCTACCTAGATCCACCCCTCCCCTCGTCTCCCAGATCGCCGCCGCCTCCCCGATCTAGGTCGATGCCGCAGCCTCTCGCACCTCGCCGCAATCGTCGTCCCTAGCCCCTGCCATCCTTGATCTCCTCTCGGCCCTCCTCCGTCCGTCGCAGCTCCAGATTTCCCCATTGGCTTGTGGCTCCAGTGCCCCAATATCGAGCTCGTCGCCGTCGCCGCCTCGTCGACCGCGTCCCCTCCCTCTTCCGATGCGGTGGCCGTTCGAGTCCTGCAGCATGTGGGAGCCGTCAATCTCCACGAGCTTCATATCGTAGCCTTAATCTCCACGAACATGTGGCTTGAGGAGGCTGGCTATGACAGTGTGGTCCTTGGTGTACCAGTCGCCGATGACGACCTGCAGGTCTTTAGCGGGGGGGGGGGGGGGGGGGGGGGGGGGTCGAAGGGGACCGGGATGAGGAGGAAGCTGACGACGATGATAAGGTTGAAGCCCCCGATGACGTGCTACATGCCGATGGAGGGGAAGTAGAAGAAGGTGCTGATCTGGTCCTTCGACTAGTACTGAGTAAACAACTGTTCTCCATCTCTAGTACATCTGTTCAGCCAAGTGAATTTGGTCCCAACACTCACTAATTTCTGTTCCACTTGGTGATGGGTAATTTTACAGTAATTATAGTAATGAGTGGACAATGTCCTGATAGAGGTTTACAGTAATGAATGGAAATGGCCTGATAGAGGTTTCTTTGTTACGCATGGGTAAGTGTTGTCCTACTTCCTATCAGAGGTTCTTGCTGTCTACATTCATATGTGTATGCTTTTATTTTCAGTTTATTGTTAGCCATATGCTTAGTGTGCAGGCTGGCGAATAAGATCCTTCTCTGGCAATTGTTGTTCCTTTGTGCATGGAATGTTGACGTTTTTGTTCTTTTGTGCATGGATAACAGTATTTGGGGCTTGGCTTAATTATGAAAGAGTTTTTATGTGCATAAATTGTTACTGGGATAGTCCGTGGACTTTCAAGAATCTCACACTTTGTATTCAGTTGTGACTGTCAAACTGTTTACCGTTATTGCAAATGAAGCTAGCTCTGTATAAAATGGCTTTGGGTTGTAAAAAGCTCCACTGTAAAGAATGCTTATTCCACTCTAAGCCGAATAAAAAAATCTGACAGGACTGCACATATATCTTGCACTGAATCTGACCATAAGCCCAGCAAAAAATTAAATATAGGATGTGCTTTTGAATCGTTGACGACCCAAGTTTGCAAATAGACTATAGTCTCCTGATCTTTCAGCTTATTGCAGTAATGTTATTCCTTCATATTTTCATTTTCTAGTTACTTATAAAGTTTGATTTTCTCTGTGGAACTAATCAAAGATCACATCATTCCATATTTTGATTAGGCAGGAGGAAGTGGAAGGAGTACTTGATGGACTCAATCGTGCTCTTAGGTTTCTCTATCTCTCTCTCTCCCTCTCTCTCTCTCCCTCTCGGTTCGGATCCATTTTTCTGAGCTCATGCCAATATTTTTGTTTTTGTTTTTGTTTGCTTGCTTACTTGCTTCACTTTGCTGTCTAATTGCAGGTCTAATTGATGTATGAGACATGTTTAGAACCTTTGAGCATGATGGCTAAAGAAACTAAGTAAATACATATATTTAGTAAAGGTTGTATAGATATTAATGGCTAGCTCTATAAGCATAATTCAGTAAGAAATTGTTATTTTTTCCCTGGGAATGCTATCTGCTAGCATATACATTTATTTCCTGATTCTAACAAGATGATACTGTAAGCACTACCTGAAGTTCTGAACTGTCCATCGTTGCCTTTGCATAGTTGATTTAGTAGTTACTTAACTAGTAATGGATCTTTAGAGGTAGCTGGCACCCATCTCTTACCTTGCTAGTTATTACTAATACTTTTCATGCTCTGGTGTTACTGATAAACCACAGTGCTGGTTTTTGTATGATCAAATCAACAAGGACAAAATTATTTTGCTCTATACATCCCCAAAAAACACAACCTATTCGCATTAGATGGTTTTCCTACCTCTTATGTAATTGCATTCGTTCTGTTATGCGGGCAACTGATTTCGGCCACTCTTTTAAGTGTCTATTTTCAATTTTGACGACAGGCTCACCCAACCGAAGATGACCCAGCCAACCATGAATTTTCCTTTTGAAACTCTACTAAACCATGACTAGAACTCGTAGCCTAGAAAGCGCATTGCAGGATTGGTTCGATGATGAGAACACGTAGTACGTCAAAAGGACCTGTGAGTTTTGTGATGGTACTGTTAGATCTGTTTTCCATGTGCCTTTTGTATACGTTACTTATAGTCCTCACTTCCCATGGAGAATATTTTTACAGTTCCAGATTCGAGGAATCTATTTGTTCCACACAGTGACTATTGTTCCATTCTGCCATTTAAAATAGATGTAATCTCTGGTGGTTTATATACATGAAGTTTTCAGTGCCCATTGCCAATAATTAACTAACGTGTAACTCTAGTTCCACATGTCTGTGGTTCATATTATGGTTCTGAATTACGTGCTTGCATTAATCACAGAAAGAACGTCAATCACAGCATCTGCTCAGCAAGAAGAACTTCAATCGTAGGAAGAGGCTCTCTAAGATGGTAACTATATGATTCCGGAACTCACTTAGTCACTCACATTTTTCCTTTTATTCAGCTATAATGGTAGTTCAGTTGCGAGAAATTGATGTGAATTTAGTAGTGCCAAAACTGTTCCTTTTATTCTGCAATGCAACTGCAATTTCCAGGCTTGATTTAAACTGTGCCTTGGTTCGGCCTAAGTACAGCTGGCTGAATCTGCCTGTTTCCTAATTGTAAGAACATGCGTAGTTTAGTATTGTTGGCATTCAGAAGCTCCTGCAAGTTTCCATTATGACTAGTTTTGCACATGTAATTTCAATTGATGCATATACCAAGTTGTAGCCGAGAAGAAGACAACGCCTCTTACATATGTTAGTTCACACTTTTTTTGTACATGTTGTTATTTAAATACCTGTAGTGTTAGTTCACATCTTATTCTTATTTTTTGCATAGGTGAAGTACAAATCCAAGTGTGAAGCTATGAAGCATATCAACAAAGAGTAACATATGTATTGTAATAGTAGGTAGTAGTAGGTATATCTGGGTCGTGGTGTAGTGTAAAGATTGTAATAGACAAATTTAATGTTGGATTGGACGAATTTCATTTGCTCCCTAACCTGTTTGAAATATTGATTCTGAATGTGATTTGAATACCTATGAAATGGCAATTGACAAGGGGACCAAGTTATGATATTTATTTGACAAAATGTGAAATTTCTGACGTGTGGGACTAATTTTGAGATCAGCATGACATGTGGGGCCAGTACAAAATAAAATGGCCAAATAAGAAAATCAAAAGTAAAAAGCCACAAATGAATTCGAAAAAATACTAGAAGTGGCTGTAAATAGGCTAAGGCCCCAAAAGAAGCCCAATAAAAAAAAGGCCAAAAAAAAATAAAACCAACCCATGTGATCAAATGAAATGGGTTGGGATGATTTCAGCCATGATGTTTAGATTTCGTCGTAATTCTGGTACATAGGACTGTCACGTAGGATTGAGTTAGATTGCCAATGATGATTTAGGATCGTCGTAAAAGTTACAACGATCTAGGAATCGTCGTAAAAGTTACGCCGATTTCGATCAAAACGTCGCTGCTGTCAGTATTTGACGCCTCATTTTCGACGCTTGGTTTTTTGTCGTAAGATCTCGTAAATTAAAAACCGTGTCGATGTAGCGACGAAAATATAGTGTCGTGTATTACCATATTTCTTGTAGTGTTCAGGCATATGAACATAAAGGTTTTGGCTATGTCACTACTAGAAAAACTCATGCTTGTTGTTATGCCCAATGCTATGTTTGCCAATATTAAATAAACTTTTCAAAGCCATAGCTGACGTGTAAGATCAATACTCACATAAAAATCAGCATATAAGATTGATTGCATGAAGAGAATACCATGTGCAGCAAAGGACCAATAGACTTCTCATTAATATTCCATCATAGACACTGCACGCTCATGAATACAAACTCTCCAGAAAGGAGTGATAGACCTCAATGCAAACTGTTGGGGAACGTTGCATGGGAAACAAAAAATTTGCTACGCACACGAAGAACTATCATGGTACCCTTGTAGATCGCTAAGCGGGAAGCATTAAGAAACGCAGTTGATGTAGTGGTACAGCTTCATGATTCAAATCACCGTCGTCCCACATCCAGCACTGAACGGACGGCACCTCCGCGTTCAGCACACGTACAACTCGATGATGATCTCCGCCTTCTTGATCCAGCAAGAGAGATGGGGAAGTAGATGATATCCTCGGCAGCGTGACAGCGTGCCGGTGATGGTGATGATCTATTCATGCAGGCCTCCGCCCGAGCTCCGCAGAAATCCAATCTAGAGGAAGAACTACGAGGTATAGGTTTGAGTTGCACGTGGCAAAGTTGTGTCTCAAAAACCCTAAAACCTCTAGTATATATAGGAGGAGGGAAGGGCCTAGCCTTGGGGCTCAAGGGAGCCCCTAGGGCGCCGGCCGAAGTGGAGAGGAGGACTCCAACTCCAATTCGGTTTGGGGAAGGAGGAGTCCTCCTCTCCCTTCCCACCTCCCTCTTTTTTTATTTTCTTTTGGTTTTCTTCTTGTAGCGCCATAGCCCACTTGGGCTGGCCTCACCAACCCACTAACGGCTGTTGCACTACCCTAGGACTATTGGGCTAACTCCCGGGTGGGTGGGAACCTCCCGGTGAAAACCCAGAACCCATTCGTCACTCTCGGTACACTGTCGGTAATGCCCGAAATCTCTCCGGTGACCAAATCAAACCATCCTATATATCAATATTTGTTTCCGGACCATTCCGGAAACCCTCATGACGTCCGTGATCTCATCGGGACGCCGAACAACCTTCGATCACCAACACCTATAACTCAACTATACTGAAACGTCACCGAACCTTAAGTATGTAGACCCTGCGGGTTCGAGAAATATGCAGACAGTACCTGAGACACTCCCTGGTCAATATCCAATAGCGGGACCCGGATGTCTATATTGGATCCTACATATTATGAAGATCTTATCGGTTGAACCTCTGTGAAAAGGATTCATATAATCCCGTATAACATTCCCTTTTTCCTTCGGTATGTTACTTGCCCGAGATTTTATCGTCGGTATCTCTATACCTATTTCAATCTCGTTACCAACAAGTCTCTTTACTCGTCCCGTAATACAAGATCCCGTGACTAACACTTGAGTCACATTGCTTGCAAGGCTTATACGTGTTGTTGTATTACCGAGTGGGCCCTGTGATACCTCTTCGTAACATGGAGTGACAAATCCCAGTCTTCATCGATGTTAACCTAACGGACACCTTCGGAGATACCTGTAGAGCACCTTTATAGTCACCCAGTAATGTTGTGAAGTTTGATACACACAAGGTATTCCTCCGGTGTCAGTGAGTTACATGATCTCATGGTCATAGGAATGAATACTTGACACGCAGAAAACAATAGAAACAAAATGACACGATCACATGCTACGTTTATAATTTGGGTCTTGTCCATTGATACGTCTCCAACGTATCTATAATTTTTGATGGTTCCATGCTATTATCTTGTCAACTTTGGATGTTTTATATGCATGAATATGCTATTCTATATCTTTTTTGGGACTAACCTATTAACTCAGTGCCAAGTGCCAGTTTCTATTTTTTCCGTTTTTTGGCCCATTTTCACACGGAGTCCAAATGGAATGAAACTTTACGATGATTTTTTTGGACCAAAAGAGACCCCGAAGCTTTGGAAGAAGGCCAGAAGAGCCACGAGGGAGTCACAAGCCCTGACGCCGCCACCACCCCCCTAGGTGGCGCAGGACAGGCTTGTGACCTCCTCGTGGGCCCAACCGACGTAATTCCACCGCCATAAATTCCTATAAATTCAGAAACCCCCAAAAAGAAACCTAGATCGGGAGTTCCGCCGCCGCAAGCCTCTGTAGCCACCAAAAACCAATCTGGAGCCCGTTCCGGCACCCTGTCGGAGGGGGAATCCATCTCCGGTGGCCATCTTCATCATCCCGGCGATCTCCATGACGAGGAGGGAGTAGTTCTCCCTCGGGGCTGAGGGTATGTACCAGGAGCTATGTGTTTGATCTCTCTCTCTCTCTCGTGTTCTTGAGATGTCTTGATCTCGATGTACCATGGGCATTGCTACGATAGTTGGATCTTATGATGTTCTTCCCCCTCTCCCTCTTGTAATGAAATGAGTTTCCCCTTTGGAGTTATCTTATCGGATTGAGTCTTTGAGAACACTTGATGTATGTCTTGCACATGTTTATCTACTATGATCAACTTGCGGGCTTGTGACAATTGGGAACATATGCATATTGGTTGGCACACGTGGATTCATGTGAGTACTCGATGTATGTTTTGGTGATCAACTTGCGGGTTCGTGACATTGGGAACCTATTCATAGGGGTTGGCACACGTTTTGACTCTCAGGTAGAAACTTTGGGGCACTCTTTGAAGTTCTATGTGTTGGTTGAATAGATGATTCTGAGATTATGTGATGCATATCGTATAATCATGCCCACGAATACTTGAGCTGACAATGGAGTATCTAGGTGACATTAGGGTCTTGGTTGACATGTATCTTAAGGTGTTATTCTAGTACGAACTCTATGATGGATCGAACGGAAAGAATAGCTTCGTGTTATTTTACTACGGACTCTTGAATAGATCGATTAGAAAGAATAACTTTGTGGTGGTTTCGTACCCGATAATAATCTCTTTGTTTGTTCCCCGCTATTAGTGACTTTGGAGTGACTCTTTGTTTCATGTTGAGGGCTAGTTATATGATCCAATTATTTTATCATTGTTGAGAGAACTTCACTAGTGAGAGTATGAACCCTAGGCCTTGTTTCCACGCATTGCAATAGCGTTCGTGCTCACTTTTACCATTTGTTACCTTGTTGTTTTTGTAATTTCAGATTACAAAAACCTATATCTACCATCCATATTGCACTTGTATCACCATCTCTTCGCCGAACTAGTGCACCTATACAACTTACCATTGTATTGGGTGTGTTGGGGACACAAGAGACTCTTTGTTATTTGGTTGCAGGGTGGCTTGAGAGAGACCATATTCATCCTACGCCTCCCGCGGATTGATAAACCTTAGGTCACCCACTTGAGGGAAAATTGCTACTGTCCTACAACCCTCTGCACTTGGAGGCCCAACAACGTCTACAAGGAGAAGGTTCCGTAGTAGACATCAAGCTCTTTTCTGGTGCCGTTGCCGGGGAGGTTAGCGCTTGAAGGTATATCTTTAGATCTTGCAATCGAATCTTTTTGTTTCTTGTTCTTTCCCTAGAAAACTACAAAAAAATGGAATTGAGGATGCCTCATATGCTCCATCTTTTCAATGTCTTTTGTGAGCATGATGGGAAGGAAAATTGTGCTCAAGTGCTGAAATAAGAATTACATAGAATGCTTGGCATAGAGTATGTGAATGATGAGCATGATTGCAATGTTGTTAGCATGAATTCTATGAATACCCATGATGCTAATGATATGCAAAGCCACAAGCTTAGGGATGCTATATTTGATGAAGATGATATTTTTAGTTCTTCCACTTTGAATGATCAAAATTATTTTGATGAAAGCATGCCCCCTATCTCTGATGATTATTGTGAGGATACTTATGCTTTAAAGAATAGGGATGATATAACTTGTCATACTCTCGAAAACCCTTTTGCTAAACCTTGCTTTTTCATTGTGGACACAATTTGTAGTGCTCAAGTCTTTTACGATACTCGCACTACTATTCTTGAGAATAGATTTCCTTATGTGGAGAGTAGTAAAATTCCTATGCTTGTAGATCACGAAATGAAAGCCTTAGGTTCTGGTTATATTGTTGAATTCATCCATGATGCTACAGGAAATTACTATGAGAGAGGATCATATGCTTCTACTTATTGGAATAGTATCAAGCTTCCTCTCCATATGTTGAAATTTTTGAAGCTATGCTTGTTTTGCCTTCCTATGCTAGTTGATTCTTGCTCCAATAAATTGTTTGATCACAAAATCCCTATGCATAGGAAGTGGGTTAGACTTAAATGTGCTAGCCATTTGCTCCATGATGCTCTCATTGTGTTTCAATCCTTACCTTTTATGTGAGCATCATTGAAATCAATGCCTAGCTAAGGGCGTTAAACGATAGCGCTTGTTGGGAGGCAACCCAATGAATAAATTTTTCTTTGATTTTTGCTTCCTGTTTTGTTTTCTCCACATCATCATAATTATATTATGATTGTGTATTTTGTGTTTCTTTTTGTGTTTGTGCCAAGCAAAACCGTTATGATTAGTCTTGGTGATGATTGTTTGATATTGCTGGAAAAAGACAGAAACTTTCTGCTCACGAAAAGAATTTGCATTTTTATTATGTTAGAGGTTTTGAGTTGATTCTTTTTTCTGCTAATTTCTATGAAAAAATTTCAGACTGTCGTAATGTTTCAGAATTTTTGAAGTACCATAGGTATACGAAATATACAGATTTCTACAGACTGGTCTGCTGTTAACAGATTTTGTTTTTGTTGTGTTCGTTGCTTATTTTGATGAAACTATGGATAGTATCGGGGGGTATTAGCCATGGAAGATTGAAAATACAGTAGCCCAACATCATAATAAGTATAATTTAAGTTTTCTACAGTACCTAAGGAAGTGGTGGTTTGTTTCTCATACTGATGTTATCACGAGTTTCTGTTTAAGTTTCGTGTTGTGAAGTTTTGAAGTTTTGGTTGAAGTTCTTATGGACAAAGAGATAAAGAGTGGCAAGAGCTCAACTTGGGGATGCCTAAGGAACCCCAAGAGATTCAAGTATGCCGTAAAATCCTAAGCTTGGGGATGCCCCGGGAAGGCATCCCCTCTTTCGTCTTCAATCCATCGATAAAGTTACTTGGGGCTATATTTTTATTCACCGCATGTTATGTGTTTTTGCTTGGAGTGTATTGTATCGTAGGAGTCTTTTATTTTTTTTGTGTCACAATCATACTTGCTTCACACCTAGAGAGAGAGACATGCACTCACCGTGATTTTGTCGAGCTTCACTTATATCCTTTGGTAGACAATTCAGCTCACATGTGCTTCACTTATATATTTTAGAGCACATCGGTGCGTGGCTTGGTAGTTGATCTATGCTTTGAAAGTAGTCTGAAAAGGGGTAGTTATCCAAAGGTATACGAAAACTTCCACCTTCATGTGCATTGAATAGTTAGATAAGTTTGATTCATCTCAATTAGTTTTGAGTTGTGGTTTTGGTAATATTGAAGTCATGCTAGTAAGGTGTTGTGGATCTAGAAATACTTGTGTTGAAGTTAGTGATTCCCGTAGCATGCACGTATGGTGAACCGCTATGTGATGAAGTCTGAGCATGATTAGTCTTTTGATTGTCATCCTTTGCGTGGCGGTCGGGATCGCGCGATGGTTTATACCTACCAACCCTTCCCCTAGGAGTATGCGTTGAATGTTTTGTTTCGATTACTAATAAAACTTTTGCAACAAGTATATGATTTGTTCATGACTAATGTTGAGTCCATGGTTTAGATGCACTTTCACCTTCCACCATCACTATCTTCTTAGTGCCGTGGAACTTTCGCCGGTGCACAAAACCCACCATTAGCCTCCCTCAAAACAGCCACCATACCTACCTACTATGGCTTTTTCAAAGTCATTCCGAGATATATTGCCATGCAACTACCACCATGACATGTGCCACCACATCTACATTGCCATTGCATGATCATAAGATAGCTAGCATGATGTTTCCATTAATGTCTATGCCATGCTAGATCATTGTCACGGTACACTACCGAAGGCATTCCATATAGTCATCGTTGCTCTAAGTTTTGAGTTGAAAGTGTGATGATCATCATTGATGGAGCATTGTACCATGTGAGGAAATAAAAGAGGCCAAAGATTCCCACCAAATTAATACAAAAATAGAGGCCAAAGAGCCCACCAAAAAAATATGAGAGAAAAAGATAGAAGGGACAATGCTACCACCTTTCCACACTTGTGCATATTAGGCACCACAATCTTCGTGATTGAGAGTCTCTCGTTTTGTCACCACCATATAGCTAGTGGGAAATTTTCATTATATAACTTGGCTTGTATATTCCTATGATGGGCTTCCTCAAAATTGCCTTAGGTCTTCGTGAGCAAGAAAGTTGGATGCACACCCACTAGTTTTCTTTAAGAGATTTCACATGCTCCTAGCTCTAGTGCATCATTTGTATGGCAATCCCTAGTCATTCACGTTGATATCTATTGATGAGAATCTCCATAGCTCATTAATATGCCTAGTCAATGTGACCATCTTCTCCTTGTTTACCTTGCAACCTCCACCACACTCCACACCACTTATAGTGCTAAAACCATGGCTCACGCTCATGTATTGCGTGAGAGTCGAAAAAGTTTGAGAAAGTAAAGGTGTGAAAACAATTACTTGGCCAATACCGGGGTTGTGCATGATTTAAATTTGTTGTGCAAGGATGATAGAGCATAGCCAAACTATATGATTTTGTAGGGATAACTTTCTTTTCGGCCTTGTTATTTTGAAAGTTCATGATTACCATGCTAGTTTGCTTGAAGTATTATTGTCTCCATGTCAATAGAAAACTATTGTTTTGAATCTAACGGATCTGAACATTCATGTCAAATAAGAGGAGTTACAAAGGACATCTATGCTAGATAGCATGAAAGCATAAAAAATTCATTCTTTATCACTTCCCTACTCGAGGACGAGCAGGAGTTAAGCTTCGGGATGCTTGATACGTCTCCAACGTATCTATAATTTTTGATGGTTCCATGCTATTATCTTGTCAACTTTGGATGTTTTATATGCATGAATATGCTATTTTATATATTTTTTGGGACTAACCTATTAACTCAGTGCCAAGTGCGAGTTTCTGTTTTTTCCTTGTTTTTGGCCCATTTTCAGACGGAGTCCAAATGGAATGAAACTTTACGATGATTTTTTTGGGACCAAAAGAGACCCCCGAAGCTTTGGAAGAAGGCCAGAAGAGCCACGAGATAGTCACAAGACCTGACGCCGCCACCACCCCCTAGTTGGCGCAGGGCAGGCTTGTGACCTCCTCGTGGGCTCAACCGACGTAATTCGACCGCCATAAATTCCTATAAATTCAGAAACCCCCAAAAAGAAACCTAGATCGGGAGTTCCACCGCCACAAGCCTCTGTAGCCACCAAAAACCAATCTGGAGCCCGTTCTGGCACCCTGCCGGAGGGGAAATCCATCTCCGGTGGCTATCTTCATCATCCTGGCGATCTCCATGACGAGGAGGGAGTAGTTCTCCCTCGGGGCTGAGGGTATGTACCAGTAGCTATGTGTTTGATCTCTCTCTCTCTCGTGTTCTTGAGATGTCTTGATCTCGATGTACCATGGGCTTTACTACTATAGTTGGATCTTATGATGTTCTTCCCCCTCTCCCTCTTGTAATGAATTGAGTTTCCCCTTTGGAGTTATCTTATCGGATTGAGTCTTTGAGAACACTTGATGTATGTCTTGCACGTGTTTATCTGTTGTGATCAACTTGCGGGTTTGTGACAATTGGGAACCTATGCGTATGGGTTGGCACACGTGGATTCATGTGAGTACTCGATGTATGTTTTGGTGATCAACTTGCGGGTTCATGACATTGGGAACCTATGCATAGGGGTTGGCACACGTTTTGACTCTCCGTTAGAAGCTTTGGGGCACTCTTTGAAGTTCTATGTGTTGGTTGAATAGATGATTCTGAGATTATGTGATGCATATCGTATAATCATGCCCACGGATACTTGAGGTGACAATGGAGTATCTAGGTGACATTAGGGTCTTGGTTGATATGTATCTTAAGGTGTTATTCTAGTACGAACTCTATGATGGATCGAACGGAAATAATTGCTTCGTGTTATTTTACTACAGACTCTTGAATAGATTGATCAGAAAGAATAACTTTGTGGTGGTTTCATACCCGACAATAATCTCTTCGTTTGTTCCCCGCTATTAGTGACTTTGGAGTCACTCTTTGTTGCATGTTGAGGGCTAGTTATATGATCCAATTATGTTATCATTGTTGAGAGAACTTCACTAGTGAAAGTATGAACCCTAGGCCTTGTTTCCACGCATTGCAATTCCGTTCGTGCTCACTTTTACCATTTGTTACCTTGCTGTTTTTGTAATTTCAGATTACAAAAACCTATATCTACCATCCATATTGCACTTGTATCACCATCTCTTCGCCGAACTAGTGCACCTATACAACTTACCATTGTATTGGGTGTGTTGGGGACACAAGAGACTCTTTGTTATTTGGTTGCAGGGTTGCTTGAGAGAGACCATCTTCATCCTACGCCTCCCGCGGATTGATACCTTTAGAGCACCTTTATAGTCACCAAGTAACGTTGTGACGTTTGATACACACAAGGTATTCCTCTAGTGTCAGTGAGTTACATGATCTCATGGTCACAGGAATGAATACTTGACACGCAGAAAACAATAGCAACAAAATGACACGATCACATACTACGTTTATAATTTGGGTCTTGTCCATCACATCATTCTCCTAATGATGTGATCCAGTTATCAAGTGAAAACACTTGCATATGTTCAGAAAAACTTAACCATCCTTGATCAACTGTCTAGCCAACTAGAGACTTACTAGGGACATTGTTTTGTCTATATATCCACACATGTATCTATGCTTTCGTTCAATACAATTATAGCATGGATAATAAACGATTATCTTGAAACAGGAAATATAATAATAACTATTTTATCATTGCATCTAGGGCATATTTCCAACAGTCTCCCACTTGCACTAGAGTCAATAATCTAGTCTCACATCTGTCACATCCCTGACACCTTAAGCAAGTTAGTCTTGTGCTCAAGTCTTCTTTGCATTTGCATCTAAGAATTTTCAACAAGAACGAGAAAGTGGCAAAGGAAAAACTCAAAACCCTAGCCACTACTTTAAATAAAGAAAATCTCAAACTAGTTAAACTCAATGAACCCAAAATGGCCTCAAGAAATGTTCAAACTTTCTGATAAATCATGAAAGTAAATGAGCATTGGAGAAAACTATTATCTTGACACTTTAAGCATTTTAAATAAATGCAAAGAGCTACTGGTTTCAAGTTTTAAATTTAAAATCAGAAACTATAAATTTTCAAAAATATTGAAAACTTTGGAAATGGTTGGGAATATTATAACAAATATTCAGGTGTGTTTAAAATAGTTTTTGCAATTTGTTTTGGAGCTGAAATAAATAGCAAAATATTGAAGAAGCTAAAACAGAAACAAAAATAGAAAAAAAATGGGAAACTCTTACCTGTCGCCTAGCCTGGCTCGGCCCATCCCAGCTCCTGTCGTCTCCCTCGCGCCAGTAGGAGCAGGAGGTGGCCGCCGCCTCCTCCGGCGCGGCCACGCACCTGTGTGCCTGCGTGGCCGCCGCCTCGTGCTGGCAAGGCCAGGGATAAGCTCCCCGAGGCCTCACCTATCCATTCCCAGCGTCGGCTCTCTCCCTCCTCCCGGATCTCTTCCTCCTCCCTGCTGCCGCCATTAGAGCCGAGCAAAGCTCGAGCTGCCCGTGCCCCTAGCCATAGGATCCCCTCTCAGAGCACGCCATTAGCTCCGCCTCGTCGGTCTGGTCCTCCCTGCAGAAGCCGAAGCCACCCCGAGCCCTGCAACGCCCGCGGCGCCATCGTCTTCCACCTCCGGTTGCCGGACCTCTCCCGTCGATTCGTCGCCCCAGGCCTTCCCCGAGCCGTCTAAGCCCTGCTCTGCACTCCCCGTGAGCACGCGGTCTTTTCCCCTAAGTTTTCCCCGTCGATCCGCTCCTCTAGCTCTAGTTTCACCAGAGCCCGACGAGGACCGCCGCTGCCGCTCGTCGCCGGTAGCCCTTCGATGATCAGCTCGTCCTTCCGAGGGCACCAGCAGCTTCAGGTCGACGCATAGATGCTGTAGGAGCTAAGAACCGAGCGTAGTTCCCTCTGAATCAAAAACCCCGATGACGCCCGAGCCTTGGCCGCCGCCAAGCTCGTCGCCGGCGTCATCTCCGGCCAGTTCAGCCCCATCTAAGTGCAGAAATGGAGCTGCGGGAGGTGTGTCGTTCTTCTGGTGCTTTTCGCGCAGCATTTGGCCCCCTGTGCGCCGTTTCCGAGCCCCTCCGCCGTGCTGGTGGTCGCCGGAGGCTCCCCGCCGGCGAGGACGACCTCGCCGCCGGTGAATCTCGGCTGGCCTGAGCCACTGACTGGTGGGGCCAGCTCTGGCAAGTTTAAAACTAATAAAAATAAATCAAATAAGTTAATCAGTCACTGACATGTGGGTCAGCAAGGTTAATCAGTTAATTAAGTTTAAACTTAATCTAAAATTGACCAGAGAGACTGGCCAGTGGGTCCCACTGGTCAGGTTTGACTTTCAACGGCCAGATGGACCTGCTGATGTCATGCTGATGCAATAAAAGCATTTTCCAGTATAGAAATAATTCCAGGAAATTGCTAAAACTTGTAAAAATCATAGAAATTAATCTGTAACTCCAATGGAAATAATTTATATATGAAAAAGTATCAGAAAAATTCAAGGATTCTGATTATGCGAATTTCAACCTTGTTTGAAAAAGTTACAAAACCCTAACATGTATAATAAGGAATAATTCAATTCTTATAATCACTTTATAAATGGAATTTGGAAAATATTCAAATTTCAATATGGCTGCCATGATCACACACTGTCCTAGTTACAAATCAGTACATTAACATGACATTTCATGCATGCTAACATCCAGTTGATCTGAGCATCAGGTCGAGTCAATTAAACCGGTATCCGAGAATACCGCGTTTGAATTGCTATTCGAATGTGATTCAAATCAACTCTAAACCTAATACATGTTGAAAATAATAACTTATCACCTTGCATTCTCATGCCATGCTCATGCATCATTTTGATTGCATATGATTGTTATTGAATGTTACCATTCTTTTCGGTAGGCTCCGCACCCCCGGATTCCACCGAATATCCGTCTGATGGATATCGTTCCTCCTCTGAGCAACAAGGCAAGCAACCCTTTTGATCATCCCAATAAATCCCATGTTCTTTCTCCTGCACCTATTCATTGCATTAAGATCAAATGCTTTAACTGCTTTTAACACGTTAGTTGAACCCACTTCCTTTGCATGACCTAACCTTGTCACAGTAAATAGCCGAACCTTGCAACCTAGCATACCTGATAGTTGCTTGAGCTAGTTGTGTATGGTCTGTCATCTGGGAGATGAACAGAATTGTGAGAATGTGTTCGGTGAGCAAAGGTTGTGTGTTGAACTTGATTTGGTAAAGGTACCGGTGAAAGGCTGTGTAGGAGTACATGGCGGGTTGTTTCATTGGAACCGTCCTTAGGAACTGAGTTCCATGTATGTACTCCAAGACTAGATACTACCACATGCTGGGCCCTGAAATATGACCCCGCTCGGCCTATTAATCGCGTAGTACTCGGTCCAGGAGTTGCAAGTAGTTTTTGGTGTTTATAGTAATGCTGGAGGCCGTGCATGGTGCTGACCTGAGAGGTGGGCCGTGATGCGGTAGGCAGTGGCACGGTGTACCAAGTGGCACCCGGATGGTGGGCTTGGGAACCCTGCGCACATCGTTTGAGGCCGTGGCGGAAACCTCGGCCGGACTTTCGTACGGGTTACTCTCAGATAGGCGATAAACCTGGACTAGGTACTAGTGTGGTTAACGGTCGTGGCCGACTCCCTCGCTGGGCTTCCGCTTGAAGGATGCCGAGGTGCATGACGTGCACATGGCGATAAGTGGCGAGAGCGTGTGTGACGAAGTACACCCCTGCAGGGTTATGATCTATTTGAATAGCCGCGTCCGCGGATATGGACTACTTGGAGACATATGTTGTTCATAGATAACTTCAATGGCTACTCATAAAATTGCCAAGATAAACGTGAGTGTCGTGGACGGCATTTCCGTAGGGAGACGGAATGATTCCACGATAGTGTATTGTTGTGGTGTTAGTGGACTCGTGTGCGAGAAATCAACTTGCCAAAATTATTTAAAAATGCAAGTTGTCTAGCCACGAGTCAAATGTTGGCTTTCCGCATGAAACCCCACAATACCTTTTGATACCTTGCATGAGTAGTTAGTTATCCTAAAGTCTTGCTGAGTACCTTCGTACTCATGTTTGCTTAATACATGTTGCAGAGGTTGCTAATGACCCTAATGGAGGGTTCTTCGTAGACATCGACGACGACGAGTAGCTCGTGTCCCAGCTACGATCTGGCCCTACGTTGGATCTGTAGTATAGTCAGGCCATGTGCCTTCTAGTTGTCCTGTCTGTACTCAGACAGTTTAAACTCTTCCGCTGGCTTGTAACTGAATGACTGCTATTATGGGTCGTGAGACCCTTGATGTGTAATACTATGTGTGTGGCTCTTCCAAGCCTCTTAAATAAAGGTTGTATGTTTATGGTTATGTAGTGATGCCATCGATGTATCTATACATATCGGTATGCCATGCGTACGTGTGTCGTACTTGATATGTATGGGGTTCGATTACCTAGTCGTGAACTTTAGTAGCACTCCTTACAAGGAAATGCCCCTTTGTGATCCAACGAGACTTGGTAGTTCGCTACTGCTCCGGACACATTGGTTGACCGGCATGTGTCCTTCTTAGCTGTTGTGTCTGTCCCCTTTGGGGAAATGTCACGCGATGTAATGGAGTCCTTGTAGCTTGCTACGACTCGTCTACATTCGCTGATGACCGACGCCTGCTTTGTTGGGTCATGTATGCCTGTCCTTGTGCGGTACTGCCACTTTGGTTTATGACTAGACATGTCGATCCGGGTTCTTTGACATTGGACTGCTAGCGACACTATCGCATACGTGAGTCAAAAGACGCAAACGGTCCCGGCTAAGGTAAGGCTGCAGCCGTGGAGTTAATCGTGCGTGAAACCACAAAGGGATGCGATGTGTTACAGGCTGGATTCCTATGGCTTAGGATCGGGGTCCCGACAACATCGCTATGCGATTTACATTGGAATGAATCTAACATCCATACAGTTCTTGTGTTGATCATGTTTCGCTCATGGAAGAGGTTTAGTCAGTGGATCTGCTACATTCAGATCCGTGTGCACTTTGCAAATATTTACGTCCTCTCCTTCGACATAGTCGCGGATGAGGTTGAATCGTCGTTTGATGTGCCTGGTCTTCTTTTGAAAGCTTGGTTCCTTTGCTAAAGCAATGGCACCAGTGTTGTCACAGAACAAAGTTATTGGATATAGTGCGCTCGGCACAACTCCCAGATCCGTCATGAACTGCTTCATCTAGACACCCTCCTTTGCTTCCTCCGAGGCAGCCATGTACTCCACTTCACATGTAGAATCTGCTACAACGCTTTTCGTGGAACTGCACCAGCTTACCGCACCCCCATTAAGAATAAATATGTATCCGGTTTGAGACTTAGAGTCATTCGGATCAGTGTCAAAGCTTGCATCAACGTAGCCCTTTACGACTGCTACTTCTTGAGCTTGGGTTGGTTTTTCCCTTGAAGAGGAAATGGTGATGCAGCAAAGTAGAGATAAGTATTTCCCTCAGTTTGAGAACCAAGGTATCAATCCAGTAGGAGTATCAAGATGAGGCACCAAGGCACCTGCGCAAAGACAAAGAAACTTGGACCCAACGCGATAAAGGGGTTGTCAATCCCTTTACGATTACTTGCAAGGTGAGATCTGATAGTGATAATAGGTAAATATAAATAAATAAATAAAAGTGCAGCAAGATATTTTTGGTATTTTTGTATGTAGATCTGAATATATAATGTGTAAAATAGACCCGGGGGCCATAGTGTTCACTAGAGGCTTCTCTCATGATAGCAAGTATTACAGTGGGTGAACGAATTACTGTCGAGCAATTCATAGAATCGGGCAAAGTCATGACGATATCTAAGGCAATGATCATACATATAGGCATCACGTCCGAGACAAGTAGACCGATACTTTCTGCATCTACTACTATTACTCCACACATCGACCGCTATCCAGCATGCATCTAGTGTATTAAGTTCATAACAAACAGAGTAACACCTTAAGCAAGATGACATGATGTAGAGGGATAAATTCATGCAATATGATATAAACCTCATATTTTTACCCTTGATGGCGACAACACGATGTGTGCCTCGCTACCCCTTCTATCACTAGGTGAGAACACCGCACGGTATGAACCCCAAACCAAGCACTTCTCCCATTGCAAGAATTATAGATCAAGTTGGCCAAACGAAACCCATAACTCGAAGAGAATTACAAGGATACGAAATCATGCATATAAAAATCAGAGGAGAGTAAAATAATATTCGTAGATAATCTGATCATAAATCCACAATTCATCGGATCTCGACAAACACACCGCAAAAGAAAGTTACATCGGATAGATCTCCATGAAGATCATGGAGAACTTTGTATTGAAGATCCAAGAGAGAGAAGAAGCCATCTAGCTACTAGCTATGGACCCGAAGGTCTGTGGTGAACTACTCACACATCATCGGAGAGGCAATGGTGTTGTTGAAGAAGCCCTCCGTGTCCGAATCGCCCTCCGACAGGGCACCAGAACGGTCCCCAGATGGGATCTCGCAAAAGCAAAAGCTTGCGGCGGCGAAAAAGTATTTTCGTGGCTCTCTCTGTTGGTTTGGGGATTTTAGGGAATTTATAGGCGAAAGAGGTAGGGCAAAGGAGTCATGGGGGGCCCACGAGCCTGCTAGGCGCACCCCCCCTGGTGCGCGCCTAGGGAGCTCGTGGCCTCCTCCGTGGCCCTCTGCCTTGGTTCTCAAGTCTTCTAGATCCCTTCTGTTATGGAAAACAATCATCCCGAAGGTTTTATTCCGTTTGGACTCTGTTTAATATTTTTATCTGAAAAATATCAAAAACACGGAAAAAACAGAAACGGGCACTGGGCACTCAGTTAATAGGTTAGTCGCAAAAATGATATAAAATAGCATATAAATGCATATAAAACATCCCAAGTTGATAATATAATAGCATGGAACAATCAAAAATTATAGATACGTTGGAGACGTATCAAGCATCCCCAAACATAACTCTTGCTCGTCCTCGGAAGTGATAAAGACTGAATTTTTGATGTGGAATGCTACTTAACATATTTGTTCTTTGTAACTTCTTTATTGTGACATGAATGATCAGATCCATAAGATTCAAAACAATAGTTTAATATTGACATGAAAACAATAATACTTCAAGCATACTAGCAAAGTAATCATGAACTTTTGAAATAACAAGGCCAAAGAAAGTTATCCCTACAAAATCATATAGTCTGGCTATGCTCCATCAGCCCCACACAACGAATTTAAATCATGCACAACCACGGTATTGGCCAAGTAGTTGTTTTAGCACTCTTACTTTCTCAAACCTTTTTCAAATCTCACGAAATACATGAGCGCGAGCCATGGATATAGCACTATAGGTGGAATAGAGTGTGGTGGAGGTTGTGAGGCAAAAAGGAGGAGATGGTCACATCGACTCGGTGTATCAATGGGTTATGGAGATGCCCATCAATAGATATCAATGTGAATGAGTAGGGATTGTCATGCAACAGATGCACTAGAGCTATAAGTGTATGAAAGCTCAAAAAGAAAACTAGTGGGTGTGCACCCAACTTGCTTGCTCACGAAGACCTAGGGCAATTTTGAGGAAGACCATCATTGGAATATACAAGCCAAGTTATATAATGAAAATTCCCACTAGTATATGAAAGTGACAAAACAAGAGACTCTCTATCATGAAGAACATGGTGCTATTTTGAAGCACAAGTGTGGAAAAAGATAGTAGCATTGCCCCTTCTCTCTTTTGCTCTCATTGTTTTTTTGTTTGGGCTCTTTGGCCTCTTTTTTCATTTCATTTTTTTTTCCTTTTTTTGGTGGGCATCTTCGGCCTCTTTTTTTTATTTCCTCACATGGGACAATGCTCTAATAATGATGATCATCACACTTTTATTTACTTACAACTCGATACTTAGAACAATAATGAATCTATATGAAATGTGTCCGGCAGTGTACCGGGATGTGCAACGATCCGGCTTAGCGTATGACGTTGAAACATCTCGCTAGCTATCTTACGATCATGCAATGGAAATATGAAAGTGATGGCACATGTCATGAGACGGAACGGTGGAAGTTGCATGGCAATATATCTCGGAATGGCTATGAAAATGCCATAATAGGTACGTATGGTGGCTGTTTTGAGGAATGTATATGGTGGTTTTGTGCACCGACGAAAGTTGCACGGCACTAGAGAGGGTAGCAATGGTGGAAGGGTGAGAGTGCATCTATACCATGGACTCACATTAGTCATGAAGAACTCATATACTTATTGCGAAAGTTTTATTAGTAATCGAAACAAAGTGCTAAGCGCATACTCCTAGGGGAAGGGTTGGTAGGAGTTAACCATCGCACGATCCCGACTGCCACACAAAGGATGACAATCAATAAATCCATTATGCTCTGACTTCATAACATAGCGGTTCACCATACGTGCATGCTACGGGAATCACTAACCTCAACACAAGTATTTATAGATTCACAACACCCTACTAACATAACTCTAATATTACCATATCCATATCTCAAAACTAATTGTGAGGAATAAAACTTCTCTTACTAATCAATGCACTTTAATATGAAAGTTTTTATTATATCCTCTTCGGATGCCTATCATATTTAGGACTAATTTCATAACACACGCAAATTACCAAGTTACTTAGAGAGAGCACTCTCAAAATAATTTAAGTGAAGATCGAGAGTTTTTATTTCTACAAAATATGACACCACCGTGCTCTACAAAGATTTAAGTTAAGCACTAGAGCAAAATTATCTAGCTCAAAACATATAAGTGAAGCACATGCGAGCTAAATTGCCTAACTCAAAAGATATAAGTGAAGCTCATTGAGTATTCTAACAAATTCACGATGAGTGCATGTCCCTCTCAAAAGGTGTGCAGCAAGGATGATTTTGATAAAACAAAAAGCAAAGACTCCTATAATACACGATGCTCCAAGAAAAACACATATCATGTGGTAAATAAAAATATAGCTCCAAGTAATGATACCGATGGATTGAAGACGAAAGAGGGGATGCCTTCCCGGGGCATCCCCAAACTTAGGCTTTTTGGTGTCCTTGAATTTTTCTTGGGATGACTTGGGCATACCCAATCTTAGACTATTTCCATTCTTTATTCCATTGTCCATAAGAACATCACCCAGAACTTGAAAACTTCACAACACAAAACTTAAACAGAAACTCGTGATATCATTAGCATAAGAAAACAAACCACCAACTTTTTAGGTAGTGTAGTAAACTTAATTTCCATTTAGATTTATGTTATATTACTATATTCTCACTTCTCCATGGCTCGTATCCCCGATAATAACCATAGTTTCATCAAAATAAGTAATCAACACAACAAAAGCAGAATCTGTCAAAAACAGAACAGTCTGTAGCAATCTGTATATTTCGTATACCTCTGCTATCCCAAAAATTCTGATTTTTTTTGAAAATTAGGGCAATTTTCACATAAATAAGCAGAAAAAAAGAATGAAATCAAAATCTCTTTCCGTATAGGAACTAAAAGTAATTTCGTGAGCACAAAGTTTCTGTCGTTTTCAGCATGATTAAACAACTATCATCAAAACTAATCATAAAGGTTCTATTTGGCACAAACACTAATTAAAACATAAAAAACACAATCATAATAGAATCATGATGGTGTGGACTCAACAAAACAGAAAGTAAAAAGGAAAAATAATTTTATTCATTGGGTTACCTCCCAACAAGCGCTATCGTTTAACGCCCTTAGCTAGGTGTAAGGCAATAGAATCAAGTATTGTCATCTTTAGTGCTCAATCCATAAGTAGCTTTCACAATGGATTCATAAGGAAATTTTATTTTATTTCTAGGAAGTGTTCCATGCCCTTCTTTAATGGAAATTGAAATTTAATATTCCCTTCCTTCATATCAATAACAGCACCAATAGTCCTAAGGAAAGGTCTACCAAGAATAATGGGACATGTCGGATTGCAATCAATATCAAGCACAATGAAATCTACGGGCACATAGTTCCTATTTGCAATATTAAGAACATCATTGATCCTTCCCGTAGGTTTCGTAATAGTAGAATCTGCAAGATCGAAATTAAGAGAGCACTCATCAATCTCATTGAAACCTAGAACATCACATAAAGATTTTGGAATTGTGGAAACACTAGCACCCAAATCACACAAAGCATGGCATTCATAATTTTTAATCTTAATTTTTATAGTAGGTTCCCACTCATCATGAAGTTTTCTAGGAATAGACATTGCCAAGTCAAGTTTCTCTTCAAGAGATTTCATCATAGCATCAACGATATGTTTGGTAAAAGCCTTATTTTGGCTATAAGCATGTGGAGAGTTTAACATGGATTGCATCAAGGAAATACATTCAATCAAAGAGAAACCATCATAATTAAATTCCTTGAAATCCAAAGTAGTAATTTCATCACTATTCAAAGTTTTGATATCCTCTACTCCACTTTTAGTATTTTTAGCATCAAGAAAAATAGACTCCGAATCATTGGTGCGTTTCTCAACCAAAGTTGATTCACATCCAGCCCCATCATCATTAAGATTGACATTAGAAAACAAGGATTCAATAGGAGTCACACCAAGCACTTTAAGATCTTCGTGATTCTCATCACATATTTCAGGTTTAGCAGCCATTTTATTAAGTAAGGTAGCTTGTTTATCAGAAATCTGGCCTACCAATTTTTCAAGACGAGCAAATTGAGAATTTAACGCAAGGAATTCTTTGTCCATATCATCAACCTATTTATGCATATAAGTCATAAAAGAATTTTGCTCCCTTAGTTCTCCACGAAAGTAACTATTATGATCAAACTGTGTTGAAATGAAGCTTTTAACACTAGTTTCAATTTCTTCCAACTTTTTATAGTAAGCATACTAATTATTTGGTTGGGCCATGAGGATAAATAAGATAGCACACACGAGCAAACCGAAATAAAGCAAAATAAAGGGGCGAACGAAAAAGGCAAAATAAAGAAAGGCAAATATTTTTGTAAATTTTGTTCTAGAAGTGGGGGAGAGGAAAACGAGAGGCAAATGGCAAATAATGTAAATGCAAGAGATGAGTATTTCCCTTGAAGAGAAAAGGGTGATGAAGCAAAGTAGAGATAAGTATTTCCCTTAGTTTGAGAACCAAGGTATCAATCCAGTAGGAGTATCAAGATGAGGCACAAAGGCACCTGCGCAAAGACAAACAAACTTGCACCCAACGTGATAAAGCGGTTGTCAATCCCTTTACGATTACTTGCAAGGTGAGATCTGATAGCGATAATAGGTAAATATAAATAAATAAATAAAAGTGCAGCAAGGTATTTTTGGTATTTTTGTATGTAGATCTGAATATATAATGTGTAAAATAGACCCGGGGCCATAGTGTTCACTAGAGGATTCTCTCATGATAGCAAGTATTACGGTGGGTGAACGAATTACTGTCGAACAATTGATATAATCGCGCATACAAAAATCATATATCTACTACTATATAGGCATGACAATATCTAAGGCAATGATCATACATATAGGCATCACGTCCGAGACAAGTAGAACGATACTTTCTGCATCTACTACTACTACTCCACACATCGACCGTTATCCAGCATGCATCTAGTATATTAAGTTCATAACAAACAGAGTAACGCCTTAAGCAACATGACATGATGTAGAGGGATATAAACCCCATATTTTTACCCCTGATATGATATAAACCCCATATTTTTACCCTTAAGCAAGATGACATGATGTAGATTAAACTCATGCAATATGATATAAACCCCATATTTTTACCCTTGATGGCAACAACACGATGCGTGCCTCGCTACCCCTTCTGTCACTATGTGAAACACCGCACGGTATGAACCCAAAACCAAGAACTTCTCCCATTGCAAGAATTATAGATCAAGTTGGCCAAACGAAACCCATAACTCGAAGAGAATTACAAGGATACGAAATCATGCATATAACAATCAGAGGATACTAAAATAATATTCGTAGATAATCTGATCATAAATCCACAATTCATCGGATGTCGACAAACACACCACAAAATAAAGTTACATCAGATAGATCTCCATGAAGATCATGGAGAACTTTGTATTGAAGATCCAAGAGAGATAAGAAGCCATCTAGCTACTAGCTATGGACCCAAAGGTATGTGGTGAACTACTCACGCATCATTGGAGAGGCAATGGTGTTGATGAAGAAGCCCTCCGTGTCCGAATCCGCCTCCGGCAGGGCATCAGAACGGTTCCCAGATGGGATCTCGCGGAAGGAGAAGCTTGCGGCGGCGGAAAAGTATTTTCGTGGCTCTCTCTGTTGGTTTGGGGATTTTAGGGAATTTATAGGCAAAAGAGGTACGGAAAGGAGGCACGGGGGGATGGGGGGCACGAGCCTGCTAGGCGCGCCCCCTTGGGGCGCGCCTAGGGAGCTCGTGGCCCTCTGCCTTGGTTCTCAAGTCTTCTGGGTCCCTTATGTTATGGAAAAAATCACCCTGAAGGTTTTATTCCGTTTGGACTCTGTTTAATGTTCTTATCTGAAAAAGGTCAAAAACACGGAGAAAACAGAAACTGGCAGTGGGCACTGAGTTAATAGGTTAGTCCCAAAAATGATATAAAATAGCATATAAATGCATATAAAACATCCCAAGTTGATAATATAATAGCATGGAACAATCAAAAATTATAGATACGTTGGAGACGTATCAACGACGAGCTCTTCGTCACCTCCATAAATGGGAAACATTTCCTTAGTCCTTTTCAGGTACTTTAGAATATTGTTGACCGCCGTCTAGTGATCCACTCCTGGATTATTTTGAAACCTGCATGCCATACTTATGGCCAGGCTGACGTCCGGTCTTGTGCATAGCATTGCATACATGATAGACCCTATGGTTGAAGCTTAGTGGATGGTACTCATCTTTTCTCTATCTTCCGCAGTTACTAGACACTGAGTATTACTTAACTTTATACCTTGTAACACTGGCAAGAACCCCTTCTTGGACTGCTCCATTTTGAACTTCTTCAAAACTTTATCAAGGTATGTGCTTTGTGAAAGTCCTATTAGGTGCCTCGATCTATCCCTATAGATCTTAATGCATAATATGTAAGCAGCTTATCCTAGGTCCTTCATTGAAAAACATTTGTTCAAGTAATCTTTTACGCACTCTAAAAACTCCACATTGTTTCCAATCAGCAATATGTCATCCACATCTAATATTAGAAACGCTACAGATCTTCAACTCACTTTCTTGTAAATACAAGATTCTCCAATAACTTGTATAAACCCAAATGCTTTAATCACCTCATCAAAGCGCTTATTCCAACTCCGAGACGCTTGCACCAGTCCATAAATGGATCGCTGGAGCTGGCACACCTTGTTAGCATTCTTCGGATTGACAAAACCTTCGGGTTGCATCATATACAACTCTTCATTCAGAAAACCGTTAAAAAACACCGTTTTGACATCCATCTGTGAGATTTCATAATCAAAAAATGCAGCTATTGCTAACATGATTCGGACGGACTTAAGCATCGCTACCGGTGAGAGTGTCTCATCGTAGTCAACTCCTTGAACTTGTGAAAAACCGTTTGCCACAAGTCGAGCTTTATAAACGGTCACATTACCGTTTGCATCTGTCTTCTTCTTAAAGATACATTTGTTCTGAATAGCCTTGCGACCTTCAGGTAATACTTCTGAAGTGCACACTTTGTTTTCATACATAGATCCTATCTCGGACTTCATGGCCTCCAGCCATTGCTTCTTCATAATTCGTAGGTTCACTGTGGTCTAACAACATGATAGATAAGAAAGGATTACCATACCACTCAGGAGCAGTACGTGATCTTGTCGACCTGCGAGGTCCAATAGTAACTTCATCTGAAGCTTCATGATTATCATCATTAGCTTCCTCCTCAACCGGTGTTGCCTCGACAGAGGTTTCCCCCTGCCCTGCGCCACCATCTATAGGGAGCAGAGGTTCTACAACCTCATCAAGTTCTATCTTCCTCCCACTCAATTCTTTCGAGAGAAACTCCTCAAGAAAAGCTCCGTTCTTAGCAACAAACACTTTGCCCTCGGATCTGACATAGAAGGTGTACCCAACTGTCTCCTTTGGGTAACCTATGAAGACACACTTTTCCGCTTTGGGTTCCAGCTTTTCAGTGTGAAGCTTTTTGACATAAGCCTTGCATCCCCAAACTCAACTTTGGCCTCTTGCCATGCCATAGCTCATATGGTTTCGTCTCAACGGATTTTGACGGTGCCCTATTTAAAGTGAATGCAGCTATCTCTATTGCATAACCCCAAAATGATAAAGGCAAATTGGTAAGAGACAGCATAGATCGCACCATATCTAACCAAGTACGATTATGACGTTCAGACACACCATAACGCCGTGGTGTTGAAGGCGGTGTGAACTGTGAAACGATTCCACATTGTCTTAAGTGAGCACCAAACTCGAAACTCAGATATTCGCCCCCACGATCAGATTGTAGGAACTTGATCCTCTTGTTACGATGATTTTCAACTTCACTCTGAAATTGCTTGAACTTCTCAAACGTTTCTGACTTGTGCTTCATCAAGTAGATATATCCATACCTACTCAAATCATCAGTGAAGGTGAGAAAATAACAATATCCACCGCACGCTGATGACCCACAAGTATAGGGGATCAATCATAGTCCTTTCGATAAGTAAGAGTGTCGAACCCAACGAGGAGCGGAAGGCTGTGATAAACGGATTTCAGCAAGGTAATAACTACAAGCACTGAAAGTAGCGGTAACAAGTGATTGTGTAGTGAGGTGAAATGTCGCAAGCAAAAAGTAACAAGTAACAAGTAGTAGCAACGGTGCAGCAAGTGGCCCAATCCCTTTTGTAGCAAGGGACAAGCCTGAACAAAGTCTTATAGGAGAAAAAACGCTCCCGAGGACACACGGGAATTTCTGTCATGCTAGTTTCATCATGTTCATATGATTCGCGTTCGTTACTTTGATAGTTTGATATGTGGGTGGACCGTCGCTTGGGTCTTGCCCTTACTTGGACAAGCATCCCACTTATGATTAACCTCTCTCGCAAGCATCCGCAACTACAAAATAAGAATTAAGACAAAGTCTAACCATAGCATTAAACTAGTGGATCCAAATCAACCCCTCACGAAGCAACGCATAGACTGGGGTTTAAGCTTCTGTCACTCCAGCAACCCATCATCTACTTACTACTTCCCAATGCCTTCCTCTAGGCCCAAATATGGTGAAGTGTTAGGTAGTCGACGTTCACATAACACCACTAGAGGAAAAGACAACATACAACATATCAAAATACCGAACGAATATCAAATTCACACGACTATTATCAGCATGACTTATCCCATGTCCTCAGGAACAAAAGTAACTACTCACAAAGCATAATCATAATCATGATCAGAGGTGTAATGAATAGCATCAAGGATCTGAACATAAACTCTTCCACCAAGTAATCCAACTAGCATCAACTACAAAGAGTAATCAACACTACTAGCAACCTTACAAGTACCAATCGGAGTCGTGAGACGGAGATTGGTTACAAGAGATGAACTAGGGATTGGATAGGAGATGGTGCTGATGAAGATGTTGCTGAAGATGCCTCCCCTCCGACGAGAGGAGTGTTGGTGATGATGATGGCGAAGATTTCCCCCTCCGGGAGGGAAGTTTCCCCGGCAGGATCGTCCTGCTGGAGCTCTAGATTGGATCTGCTCAAGTTCCGCCTCGTGGCGGCGGCGAAACCACGAAAAAGCTCCCGTATGATTTTTTTTTCTGGACGAAAACCCTTCATATAGCAAAAGAGGGGGGCTAGTGGGTCGTTAGGGGGGTGGCGGTGGCAGGGCTTGTGGCGCCCTGGCAGCCCCCTCCGGTACTTCTTTCGCCCAGTAATTTTTATATAATCCCAAAAAAATCCACGTAACTTTTCAGGGCATTTGGAGATGTGCAGAATAGTGGACTAAGATTTGTTCCTTTTCCAGTCCAAAATTCCAGCTGCCTGAATTCTCCCTCTTCAAATAAACCTTGCAAAATAAGAGAGAAAAGGCATAAATATGGTACCACAAGTAATATAACAGCCCATAAAGCAATAAATATCAACATGAAAGCATGATGCAAAATGGACGTATCAAGTCCCCCAAGCTTAGACCTTGCTTGTCCTCAAGCGAAAACCAAATTCCAAAGACATGTCCACATGTTTGGGGATGAAGGTGTCGATAAAACATAATACGTACATGAGGGCATCATGATCACACATAGAACATCAATACATCATAAAGATTCTTATGGGAAAGTAATAATTCCTTCACAAAGCAAAGCATGAAGCAAAAACCTTACCGAGAAGTAACCAACAACAGTCCATAGTCATTGAAGCAATTGCAATTTATCACAACATCGGAAAGATTCAAATAAGAGCTTGTAAGGCAAATCCACATACTCAATCATCTCTTTGTTTTCCACAATTGTTACAACTCACATGGTACTCATGGTGTCAAAGTTTCAGCTGGACACAAAGGAAGATAGGGTCTTATAGTTTTGCCTCCCAACGATTTACCTCAGGGGTAAAGTCAACAACAATAAAGCATAAGTACTCAACTCCAAGTTGATATATGAATATAGATCTTTCCCAAACATGTGACGGTAGCCAAGACAAAGGCAAAAAGGGAATTGGTGAAGATCACCATGACTCTTACAAGGGTAAAAATTAAAGGTACAAGATAGGCCCTTTGCAGAGGGAAGCAGAGGTTGTCATGCGCTTTTGAGGTTTGAATGCGTTTCCTCTTAGTGCGGAGGAACATCACTTTATATTGCCTCCTGTGATAAAGAACTTTATTATGCAGTCTGTCGCTTTTATGTCTTCCTCATCACAGGTTCGTACAAAGCTTATTTTGCACACACTAATAGATCATACATATTAGAGAGCAATTTTTATTGCTTGCACCCATGACAACTTACTTGAAGGATCTTATTCAATCCATAGGTAGGAATGGTGGACTCTCATGGCAAAACTGGGTTGGAGGTTTATGGATGCACAAGTAGTATCTCTACTTGGTGCGGGAGTTTTGGCTAATATGAGGTGGAAGCAATCGTCACTTGCTAAGGGATCTCTAATCATATAACATTGTTTCGAACCACGCAAACACAATTCATTATGTTGTCTTCCTTGTCCAACATCTACTCCTAAGCATGTAATAGTTTGGTGAGTGCTCACAATTGTAAAAAGTGTCTAAGATGATATATTTATATGTGAACCTCTCTTTCCTTATTACTTCTTATTAATTGCAACAATGACTGAGGTCTATGTTGTTTTATTCTCAACAAGTTTTAATCATCATACGTGTCATATGTGAAGCTATCACTTTCCATAAGATCGTCTCATGATCTTTCATGCTATCGTTCTTTTCATACTTTTGATCATGGCACAAAGCAAAGCCCTTGACTAGGATACTCTTTATTATATAGCTCACAAGCTCGAATACATTGGGGGAGAGACAAAAGCAAAAGACTCAAACTAAAACTAAAGACTTATTCCTCTAAGAGAAGAAATGAAAACTGAAAAGGAAAGAACTAAAACAAAGGTAAAAGCAAAAGATATAAAGGTGATACGTTACCACGGCAACTCCCCCAAGCTTGGAAGAAGCCAAGGGGATTTCCCATACCAATGCTTAGTTGTCTTCCTTTGGCGGTGATGGTGGTGGAGTTGTCGAAGCAGTCTGATCCTCCGTCTTCCAAGGCATAGGTGCTCCATCATGGTAGGATCAACGAGTCGCCGGAATCCTCAAATCTGCACCCAACCTTATTGATTTAAATCTGTACTCATACTCACAGTTTTGGTTTTGTAGGTCATAGATCTGGCCCTGAAGTTAATCAACCCTGTCATTGAGCCTGGAGAGGTGTTTCCCAATGTCAATGGCACCCATCTTGTGATTGCTAGTGAACTCCGTGATCATCATGTGGTTGGCGTTGAGTCCACGCTCCACCATCCCCTGGAACTTGAAGACTTGTTGCTCCATTGCTTCGAGCCTCGTCTCCATGCTTCCGGTCTTCTTAGGCCCCTCAACATCATGGATGTGCAACATCGCATCGATCATATTGATAGATTGAGGGTGTTTCAGCACTTCCCTGACGTAGGGATTGATGACCTTCTTGAAGATCTTGTCCTTAGGAGCGTTTGGGGAAGTCATGATGATCTAGATCTGTCACAGAAACAGGCTCGAAATGAAAACAGAGGAAAACTATGCGATACGGAGATCAAAACCTTCGGGCGAGTATATATTGATTTTTTTTCTGGACCAGAAGGAGTGCTTTGCAAGAAAACGGAGTCCGGGAGGCACACGAGGTGCCCACAAGCTTGCCCTCCGCCACCAGGGGGTGGCGGTGGCTGGGCTTGTGGCCGCCTCGTGCGCTCTCCGGACTGCTTTTTATTTTTCTATTTTTCCAAAAATTCCAAAACGGAGGAAATTTCCATTTGGAAAAGCGTCGGAGTCCAATTTCTTACCGAAACAAATACCTCTTTGTTTTCAGGGTCTGAAACAGGCTGATAAACATCCCTTATGTACTCCTCAGGAGTTATGACATTGATGATTTTGGTCTCAACATATATGGTAGTACCAGAGATGTAATGCTTGATTCTTTGCCCATTTACCACTCTAGGAAAATTTCCTTCCGTGTTATTGATTTTGATGGCACCGGAACGGTATACTTCCTCGATAACATAGGGTCCTTCCCATTTAGAGAGAAGCTTGCCTGCAAAGAATCTCAAACGAGAATTGTATAGCAAGACATAATCACCTACATTGAACTCTCGTTTCTGTATTCGTTTATCGTGCCATGTCTTAACCTTTTCCTTGAACAACTTGGCATTCTCATATGCGTGGGCCCTCCATTCATCTAACGAGCTGATATCAAACAACCGCTTCTCACCAGCAAGTTTGAAATCAAAGTTGAGCTCTTTTATTGCCCAATAAGATTTGTGTCCCAGCTCAAGAGGTAAAGGACAGGCCTTACCGTAAACCATTTTATACAGTGACATGCCCATGGGATTCTTATAAGTAGTCCTATAAGCCCATAGTGCATCGTCAAGTTTGCTAGACCAATTCTTTCGAGATCTATTGACGGTCTTTTGTAGGATCAATTTGATCTCCCTATTACTCAACTCCACTTGACCACTAGACTGAGGATGATAAGGAGATGCGACTCTATGGTTGACATCATACTTAGCTAGCATCTTGCGGAAAACACCATGAATGAAGTGTGAACCGCCATCAGTCATCAGATATCTAGGGACTCCAAATATTGGGAATATGACTTCTTTAAGCATCTTAATAGAGGTGTCGTGATCAACATTTTTAGTGGGGATAGCTTCTACCCACTTAGTAACGTAATCCACAGCAACTAAGATGTCAGTGTACCCATTGGAACTCGAGAAGGGTCCCATATAATCAAAGCCCCAGACATCAAATGGTTCAATGACAAGTGAATAGTTCATAGGCATTTCCTGACGCTTACTGATATTCCCTATTCTTTGGCATTCGTCACAAGACAAGACAAACTTACGAGCATCCTTGAAGAGAGTGGGCCAATAGAAACCTGATTGCAATACCTTATGGGCAGTTCTATCTCCAGCATGGTGTCCTCCGTAGGCTTCGGAATGACACTTCCGTAGGATCTGTCCCAAAAGTAGTGTCTCAAATCAAAGAAGAATTTCTTCTTTTGCTGATAGGTGAAACTGGGTGGTATGTATTTGTCTACGATACAGTTTGCATAATCGGTATACCACGATGCACTATGTGAAGTGCGGATGACATTTAGTTGCTCATCAGGAAAGCTGTCATCAATAGGTAGTGGGTCATCAAGGACATTATCTAGCCTAGAAAAGTTATCTGCTACAGGGTTATCAGCACCCTTTCGGTCAACGACGTGCAAATCAAATTCCTGTAGAAGGAGAACCCATCTAATCAGCCTAGGCTTAGCGTCCTTCTTCTCCATAAGGTACTTAATAGCAGCATGATCAGAGTGAATAGTGACTTTGGAGTCAACTATATAAGATCTGAACTTTTCACATGCAAACACGACTGCTAAAAATTCCTTCTCCATAGTGGCATAGTTTTTTTGGGTACTGTCTAGAGTTTTACTAGCGTAGTGAATAACATTCAACTTCTTGTCAACTCTCTGTCCTAGAACAACACCAACAGCATAATCACTAGCATCGCACATGATTTCAAAGGGCAAGTTCCAATCAGGTGGTTGAACAATAGGTGCGGTTATCAAAGCCTTCTTAAGTATTTCGAAAGCTTCCTCACAATCCTCATCAAAAACAAAAGGAACATCCTTCTGCAAGAGGTTAGTAAGAGGCCTATAAATTTTAGAGAAGTCTTTAATGAACCTTCTATAGAAACCAGCATGACCTAGGAAACTTTGTATACCTCTGATATATGTGGGGCAAGGCATTTTCTCAATTGCATCAACCTTAGCCTTATCAACATCAATGCCTCTTTCAGAAATTTTGTGTCCTAAGACGATACCTTCATTAACCATAAAGTGGCACTTCTCCCAATTCAAGACGAGGTTGGTATCTTCGCATCTTTGTAAGACTCGATCAAGGTTGCTGAGGCAATCATCAAAGGAAGACCCGTAAACGGAGAAGTCATCCATGAAAACCTCGACAATCTTTTTACAAAAGTGAGAGAATATAGCCATCATACATCTTTGAAAGGTGGCAGGTGCATTGCATAAGCCAAAAGGCATACGTCTATAAGCAAAGGTACCGAAGGGGCAGGTGAAAGTGGTTTTCTCCTGATCAGATTGTGCAACAGGTATTTGTGAGAAACCTGAATAACCGTCTAGAAAGCAGAAGTGTGTGTGTTTTGATAGCCTTTATAGCATTTGGTCGATAAACGACAAAGGATAATGATCTTTCCTGGTTGCCTTGTTCAGTTTCTGGAAGTCTATCACCATCCTATAGCCGGTAATAATCCTTTGTGGGATTAGTTCATCCTTATCATTAGGAACATGGGTGATACCTCCCTTCTTAGGTACGCAATGTACTGGACTTACCCTATCACTATGAGCAACAGGATAAATGATTCCTGCTTCGAGAAGCTTTAATATTTCTTTTCTAACAACCTCCTTCATCTTAGGATTCAATCTCCTTTGATGATCAGCAACTGGTTTAAAGTCAGGATCGGTTTTAATCTTGTGCTGACATAGAGTAGGACTAATACCCTTAAGATCATCAAGAGTATATCCAATAGCAACACGGTGCTTCCTCAGAGTTTTTAGTAACTTCTTCTCTTCGTGCTCTGAAAGGAGGGCACTAATAATGATAGGATATATCTCCTTCTCATCAGGATAGGCATACTTAAGAGTATCAGGCAATTGTTTAAGCTCGAAAACAGGATCGCCCTTTGGTGGGGGAGGATCCCCAAGCAGTTCAATAGGCAGATTATTCTTGAGAATAGGATATTGTTCTAAGACAATTTTATCTATCTCATCTCTCTCCTTCATATGCATATCATTTTCATCCTCAAGAAGATATTGCTCTAAAGGATCCATAGGAGGTACGGCAATAGAGGCAAGAGCAATAATTTCATCTCTACCAGACGACTCTCTTTCATGGGGTTGTCTTCCAAACTTGGAGAAGTTAAATTCATGAGACACACCCTCGAAACTAACTGTAACAGTCTGCTTAATGCAATCAATGTGAGCATTGACAGTGTTGAGAAAGGGTCTACCGAATATAATGGGACAAAATCTATCTTGTGCAGTACCAACGACAAGGAAATCAGTAGGATACTTCGTCTTACCACACAGGACTTCTACGTCTCTCAGAATTCCCAGAGGGCAGATCGTGTCTCTATTAGCTAGCGTAATAGTGACATCAATGGGTTCTAACTCAGTAGGTGCAATCTCATCTTTGATTTCATCATATAGAGAACGGGGTATTGCACTAACACTAGCTCCCATATCACATAAACCATGGTAACAGTGATCTCCTATCTTGACAGAAACAACGGGCAGGCCAACTACAGGTTCGTGTTTGTCTTTCGCGTGTGGTTTAGCAATTCTAGCGGAGTCCTTACAGAATTTAATAACATGCCCGTCTATGTCTTCGGCTAAGAGATCTTTGATAATAGCAACACTAGGTTCAACTCTAATCTCCTCAGGGGGTGCAAGTGGTCTAATGTAACCCCTACGTATCACAGTTGGAGCTTTAGAATAATCCTTTATCCTAGCAGGGTATGGTTGTTTCTCAGTGTAAGCACAAGGAACAACAGGACCACTAAAAGCAATGACTTTCTCCTCAACTAGATTGGTTTTGGCTATGTTGCTTTCTACAGGAGGATGATATTTAAACCACTTCTCTTTGGGAAGATCAACATGAGTAGCAAAAGATTCACATAGAGAAGCTACTATCTCAGAGTCAAGTCCATACTTAGCGCTAAAATCTCTAGAAGTGTTTGTCTCAACAAAAGATTTACGCAATCAAACTGGAAATTCATGCCTGACTCCTTACCTTCCTCCAGCTCCCAATCTTCAGAGTTGCGTTTGATGTTTTCCAATAAATTCCACTTGTGATCAATATCCTTCTTCATAAAAGAACCGGTACAAGAAGTGTCAAGCATGGTACGATCTTCATGAGAAAGCCGAGCATAAAAGTTTTGAGTGATGATTTCTCTTGAGAGCTCATGATTGGGGCATGAATATAAAATTGATTTAAGCCTCCCCCAAGCTTGAGCTATGCTTTCCCTGTCACAAGGCCAAAAGTTATAAATAAAGTTCTGATCACAATGTACTAAATGCATAGGATAGAACTTTTGATGAAATTCCAATTTCAACCGATTGTAGCCCCATGATCCAGTATCATCACATAGCCTATACCATGTCAACGCCTTATCCTTCAAAGATAAAGGAAAGACTTTCTTCTTTACCTCATCCTCGGGCAAACCTCCAAGCTTAAATAAACCACAAACTTCATCTACATAGATTATATGTAAGTCTGGATGTGAAGATCCATCTCCTGTGAAAGGATTAGCCAGCAGTTTCTCAAGCATACCCGAAGGAATTTCATAAAAGATATTTTCAGTAGGTACCTCAGGTTGAGGAACAACTCCTTGTGCTTCCGTTCGCGGTGATGATACACCAAACAAACTCCTCAAAGGAATAGTTTCCATAGTGACAAGTGACAATAAATTTCAGCACAGTATATAGATGTTTCCTTACCAATTTCCACTTACCAAAGGCGCTTCACTCCTCGGCAACGGCGCCAGAAAAGAGTCTTGATGACCCACAAGTATAGGGGATCAATCGTAGTCCTTTCGATAAGTAAGAGCGTCGAACCCAACGAGGAGCAGAAGGCTCTCATAAATGGATTTCAGCAAGGTAATAACTGCAAGCACTGAAAGTAGCGGTAACAAGTGATTGTGTAGCGAGGTCAAACGCAGCAAGCAAAAAGTAACAAGTAACAAGTAGTAGCAATGGTGCAGCAAGTGGCCCAATCCCTTTTGTAGCAAGGGACAAGCCTGAACAAAGTCTTATAGGAGGAAAAACGCTCCCGAAGACACACGGGAATTTCTTTCATGCTAGTTTCATCATGTTCATATGATTCGTGTTCGTTACTTTGATAGTTTGATATGTGGGTGGACCGGTGCTTGGGTACTGCCCTTACTTGTACAATCATCCCACTTATGATTAACCTCTCTCGCAAGCATCCACAATTACAAAAGAAGAATTAAGGCAAAGTCTAAACATAGCATTAAACTAGTGGATCCAAATCAGCCCCTCACGAAGCAACGCATAGACTTGGGTTTAAGCTTCTGTCACTCCAGCAACCCATCATCTACTTACTACTTCCCAATGCCTTCCTCTAGGCCCAAATATGGTGAAGTGTTATGTAGTCGACGTTCACATAACACCACTAGAGGAAAAGACAACATACAACATATCAAAATACCGAATGAATATCAAATTCACATGACTATTATCAGCATGACTTATCCCATGTCCTCGGGAACAAAAGTAACTACTCACAAAGAATAATCATAATCATGATCGGAGGTGTAATGAATAGCATCAAGGATCTGAACATAAACTCTTCCACCAAGTAATCCAACTAGCATCAACTACAAAGAGTAATCAACACTACTAGCAACCTTACAAGTACCAATGGGAGTTGTGAGACGGAGATTGGTTATAAGAGATGAACTAGGGATTGAAGAGGAGATGGTGATGACGAAGATGTTGATGAAGATGCCTCCCCTCCGACGAGAGGAGTGTTGGTGATGATGATGGCGACGATTTCCCCCTCCGGGAGGGAAGTTTCCCCTGCAGGATCGTCCTGCCGGAGCTCTAGATTGGATCTGCTCAAGTTCTGCCTCGTGGCGGCGGCGAAACCACGAAAAAGCTCCTGTATGATTTTTTTTCTGGACCAAAACCCTTCATATAGCAAAAGAGGGGGGCTAGTGGGCCGTCAGGGAGCCCATAAGCCCCCACTCCGCCACTAGGGGGGTGGCGGTGGCAGGGCTTGTGGTGCCTTGGCAGCCCCCCTCCGGTACTTCTTTCGCCCAGTATTTTTTATATAATCCCAAAAAAATCCACGTAACTTTTTAGGGCATTTGGATATGTGTAGAATAGTGGACTAAGATTTGCTCCTTTTCCAATCCGGAATTCGAGCTGCCTGAATTCTCCCTCTTCAAATAAACCTTGCAAAATAAGAGAGAAAAGGCATAAATATGGTACCACAAGTAATATAACAGCCCATAAAGCAATAAATATCAACATGAAAGCATGATGCAAAATGGACGTATCACGCGCCTTCACACATCATTGGACCACACACATCAGTATGTATGATCTCCAACAAGTCACTTGCACGCTCCATTGTTCGAGAGAACGAAGTCTTAGTCATCTTGCCCATGAGGCATGGTTCGCACGTGTCAAGTGATTCGAAATCAAGTGACTCCAAAAGCCCATAGGTATGAAGTTTCTTCATGCGCTTTACTCCAATAGGACCTAAGCGGCAGCCACAAAAACATGGCACTATCATTGTTAACTCTACATCTTTTGGTCTCAATGTTATGTATATGTGTGTCATCACAATCAAGATTCAATATGAACAAACCCCTCACATCGGGTGCATGACCATAAAAGATATTACTCATAAAAATAGAACAACCATTATTGTTTGACTTAAATGAGTAACCGTCTCACAATAAACAAGATCCAGATATAATGTTCATGATTAACGCAGGCACTAAATAACAATTATTTAAGTTCATAACTAATCCTGATGGTAATTGAAGTGAGACTGTGCCGACGACGATTGCATCGACCTTGGAACCATTTCCCACGTGCATCGTCACTTCATCCTTCGCCAGCCTTCGTTTATTCCGTAGTTCCTGCTTCGAGTTGCAAATATGAGCAACAGAACCGGTATAAAATACCAGGCATTACTACGAGAGTTGGGTAGGTACACATCAATAACATGTATATCACATATACCTGGTTTTACGTTGGCCGCCTTCTTATTAATCGAATACTTGGGGCAGTTGTGATTCCAGTGACCCATCCCCTTGCAATAATAGCACTCTATTTTCGTCTTAGGTCCAGCCTTGGGTTTCTTCATCGGATTGGCAATAGTTTTGCCGCTCTTCTTGGAGTTACCCTTCTTGCTTTTTGTGTTTCTCTTGAAACCAGCGGTCTTATTGACCATCAACACTTGATGCTCTTTTCGGAGTTCTGACTCTGCGACTTTGAGCATCACGAATAACTCGCCGGGTGACTTGTTCATCCCTTGCATGTTATAGTTCAACACAAAGCTCTTATAGCTAGGTGGTAGTGATTGAAGAACTATGTCAGTGATAGCCTCTTGCGGGAGTTCAATCCCCAGCTCAGCTAGACGGTTTGAGTACACAGACATTTTGAGCACATGTTCACTGACAGATGAATTCTCCTCCATCTTGCAAGCATAGAATTTATCGGAGGTCTCATACCTCTCGATCCGGGCGTTCTTCTGAAAGATAAACATCAACTCCTGGAGCATCTCATATGCTCCATGATGCTCAAAGCACCGTTGAAGTCCTGGTTCCAAGCCATACAAGACTGCACATTGAACTACTGAGTAGTCCTCCTTAAGTGATTGGCAAGCATTCAAAACATCTTGATCAGATGTAGCGGGTGGTTCATCTCCTAGCGCAGCATCAAGGACATAATTAGTTTTCCCAGCTTGTAGGATGAGCCTAAGATTACGAGCCCAGTCTACAAAGTTGCTACCATCATCTTTCAGCTTAGCTTTCTTTAGGAACGTATTGAAATTCAGGGTTGCTACTGCGTAAGCCATTGATCTACAACATAAATATTGCAAAGTAGACTTAGACTATGTTCAAGACAATTAGAGTTTAACTAATCAAATTCCTAATAAACTCCCACTCAAATAGACATCCCTCTATTTACTTAAGTGTGGCATGATCCAAATTCACTAACTCAAATCTGATCATCACGTGAGTTGAGTATAGTTTCAGTGGTAAACATCTCTATGCTAATCATATCAACTATACGATTCATGCTCGACTTTTCGGTCTCTTGTGTTCCGAGGCCATGCCTACACATGCTAGACTCGTCAAGTTTAACCCGAGTGTTCCGTGTGTGCAACTGTTTTGCACCCGTTGTATGTGAACATTGAGTTTATCACACCCGATCATCACGTGGTGTCTCGAAACGACGAACTGTCGCAATGGTGCACAGTCGGGGAGAACACAATTTTATCTTGAAATTTAGTCAGGGATCACCTTATAATGCTACCGTCATTCTAAGCAGGATAAGGTGTATAAAAGGATTAATATCACATGCAATTCATAAGTGACATGTGATGACCCACAAGTATAGGGGATCAATCGTAGTCCTTTCGATAAGTAAGAGTGTCGAACCCAACAAGGAGCAGAAGTATCTGACAAGTGGTTTTCAGCAAGGTAAAATCTGCAGGCACTGAAATTGTCGGTAACAAGTAATTGTGTGGTGAGATGATCCGTAGCAAGCAACAAGTAACAAAAGTAGCAACAGTGCAGCAAAGTGGCCCAATCCCTTTTGTAGCAAGGGACAAGCCTGGACAAAGTCTTATACGAGGAAAAACGCTCCCGAGGACACACAGGAATTTCTGTCATGCTAGTTTTCATCACGTTCATATGATTCGCGTTCGTTACTTTGATAGTTTGATATGTGGGTGGACCGGCGCTTGGGCACTTCCCTTACTTGGACAAGCATCCCACTTATGATTAACCCCTCTCGCAAGCATCCGCAACTACGAAAGAAGAATTGAGACAAAGTCTAACCTTAGCATTAAACTAGTGGATCCAAATCAGCCCCTTACGAAGCAACGCATAAACTAGGGTTTAAGCTTCTGTCACTCTACCAACCCATCATCTACTTACTACTTCCCAATGCCTTCCTCTAGGCCCAAATAATGGTGAAGTGTTATGTAGTCGACGTTCACATAACACCAGTAGAGGAAAAACAACATGCAACATATCAAAATACCGAACGAATACCAAATTCACATGACTACTATTACCATGACTTATCCCATGTCCTTAGGAACCAAAGTAACTACTCACAAAGCATAATCATATTCATGACCAGAGAGGTAATTAGTAGCATCAAGGATCTGAACATAAACTCTTCCACCAAGTAATCCAACTAGCATCAACTACAAGGAGTAATCAACACTACTAGCAACCTTACAAGTACTAATCGGAGTCGCGAGACGGAGATTGGTTACAAGTGATGAACTAGGGTTTGAAGATGTGATGGTGCTGCTGAAGATGTTGCTGGTGACGAGTCCCCTCCGATGAGAGGAGTGTTGGTGATGATGATGGCAACGATGTCCCCCTCCGGGAGGGAAGTTTCCCCGGCAGGATCGTCCTACTGGAGCTCTAGATTGGTTCTGCTCAAGTTCTGCCTCGTGGCGGCGGCGAAACCACGAAAAAGCTCCTCCTTGATTTTTTCCTGGACGAAACCCTTCATATAGCAAAAGAGGGGGGCAAGTGGGCTAGCAGGGTGCCCACAAGCCCCCATGGCGCGGCCTCGGGGGGGGGGGGGGGGGGGGGGGTGGCCGCGCCGTGCATCTTGTGGCCACCCCCTGGCGCCCCTCTGGCACTTCTTCGGCCCAGTATTTTTGATAAATTGGGAAAAAAATCTTCGTTGATTTTTACGGCGTTTGGAGTTGCGCAGAATAGGTATCTCAAACTTGCTCCACTTTCAAGCCAGAATTCGAGGTGTCGGTATTCTCCCTCTTCATGTAAACCTTGTAAAGTAAGAGAGAAAAGGCATAAGAATTGTACCGTGAAGTGCAATAACAGCCTAAGAAGCGATAAATATCAACGTGAAAATATGATGCAAAATGGACGTATCAACTCCCCCAAGCTTAGACCTCGCTTGTCCTCAAGTGAAAGCCTAGCTCAATAAATATGTCCACATGTTTAGGGAGAGAGGTGTCGACAAAACAAGATACAAGCATGCATGCATCATGATCATGATCAGAATGGCATATCAACATATAATCTCTCATGCCAAAGTGATAATTCCTTCACAAAGTAAAGCATGGATCAAGAACCTTATCGAGAAGTAACAACTGATAGCCTTTAGTCATTGAAGCAATTGCAATTTATCACAACATCAGAAATGGTCAAATATGAGCTTGTAAAGCAAATCCAGATACTCAATCATTCTTTCGTTCTCTACAACTGCCACAACTCATGTGGTACTCATGAGATCAAAGTTTCAGCTGGACACAGAGAAAGATAGGGGTTATAGTTTTGCCTCCCAACTGCTTACCTCAAGGGTAATGTCAACAATAATAATTCATGAATACTTACCTCCAAGTTGACATATGAATATAGATCTTTCCCAAGCATATGACGTTAGCCAAGATAAAGGCAAGATAAGGAATTGGTGAAGATCACCATGACTCTTTCAAGGTAAAAAAGTAAAGGTACAAGATAGGCCCTTCGCAGAGGGAAGCAGAGGTTGTCATGCGCTTTTGAGGTTTGGATGCTTGTCCTCTTAGTGCAGAGGAACGTCACTTTATATTACCTCCTGTGGTAAAGAACTTTATTATGCAGTATGTCGCTTTTATGTCTTCTTCATCACAAGTTCGTACAAAGCTTATTTTCCACACACTAATAGATCATACATATTAGAGAGCAATTTTTATTGCTTGCACCGATGACAACTTACTTGAGGATCTTATTCAATCCATAGGTAGGTATGGTGGACTCACATGGCAAAACTGGGTTGATGGTTTATGGATGCACAAGTAGTATCTCTACTTAGTGCGGGAAGTTTTGCTAATGTGAGGTGGAAGCAATCGTCACATGCTAAGGGATCTCTAATCATATAACATTGTTCGGAGCCAAGCAAACACAATTCATTATGTTGTCTTCCTTGTCCAACTTCTACTTCTAGGCATGCAATAGTTTAGTGAGTGTTCACAATCATAGATGGTGTCAGAGATGATATATTTATATGTGAACCTCTCCTTCTTTATCACTTCCTATTAATTGCAACAATGACCAAGGTCTACGTTTGCCTACCCTCAACAAGTTTCAATCCTCATTCTTTTTATATGTGAAGCCATCACTTCCCATAAGATCATTACATGATCTTTCATGCTTCTGTTCTATTCTCACTCTTTTGATCAAGGCAAGAGGCAAATGCCTTCAACTAAGACACTCTTTATTATATGGCTCACGAGCTCGAATACATCGGGGGTGACACAAAGCAAAACTTAAGACTAAAACACTAAGACTTTTAATCGACTAGAGAAAGAGAAAACTGAAAAGGAAAACTAAAACAGAGGTAAAGGCAAAAGATGTGATGGTGATACGATACCGGGGAAACTCCCCCAAGCTTGGCACAAGCAAAGGGGATTGCCCATACCCATGCTCAGTTGTCTTCCTTTGGAGGTGATGGTTGAGTTGTTGCAACATGGGTTTGATCCTCCGTTTTCCAAGGCATAGGTGCTCCATCATGGAAAGATGAACGAGTATCCGGAATCCTCAAATCTCCAGCCAACCGTATTGATCAATCATTAAATCTATACTCATACTCACAGTTTTGGTTCTGCAGGTCGTAGATCTGGGCCTGGAGTTGATCAATCCTGTCATAGAGCCTGGAGAGGTGCTTCCCAATGTCATTGGCATCAATCCTGTGCTTGTTGGTGAACTCCGTGATCATCATGTGGTTGGCGTTGAGTCCACGCTCCACCATCCCTTGGCACTTGAAGACTTGTTGCTCCATTGCTTCGAGCCTCGTCTCCACGCTTCCGGTCTTCTTGGGCCCCTCAACATCACGGATGTGCAACATCCCCTCATGCATCTCGATAGATTGAGGGTGTTGCAGCACTCCCGTGAGGTAGGGATTGATGACCTTCTCGAAGATCTTGTCCTTCAGAGCTTTTGGGGAAGTCATAGCGATCTAGATGTGCAATAGAAACACGCTCGAAACGAAAAACACAGGAAATCTGCACGATGGAGGGGTCAGACCAAACGGGACTATAAATAATGATTTTTTTCCCGACCAGAAGGAGTACCCTGCACAAAAACAGAGTCCAGGAGGCACACGAGGTGGCCACAGGCCCTCACGGCGCGGCCAGGGGGTGGGCCCGCGCCGTGCAGGCTTGTCGCCTCCTCGCGCACTTTTTGGACTACTTCCAATTTTTGTATTTTTTCAAATATTCCAAAACGGAGAAAATTTCCTACTGGAAAAGTTTTGGACTCTGTTTTCTTACGGAATCACATACCTCTTCGTTTTCAGAGTCTGAAACAGGCTGATAAATGTCCCTTAGGTATTCTTCCGGACTTATGTTATTGATGATATTGCTTTCAACATTTATGGGAGTACCTGAGATATAATGCTTGATTCTCTGCCCATTTACAACTCTCGGACAATTACCTTCCGTGTTGTTGATCTTGATAGCACCGGAACGAGACACTTCCTCAACAACATAGGGACCTTCCCATTTAGAGAGAAGCTTGCCTGCAAAGAATCTTAAACGAGAGTTATATAGCAAGACATAATCACCTACATTGAACTCACGCTTTTGTATCCTCTTATCATGCCACCTCTTAACCTTCTCTTTGAACAACTTGGCATTCTCATATGCCTGAGTTCTCCACTCATCAAGCGAGCTAATATCAAATAACCTATTCTCACCGGCAAGTTTGAAATCAAAGTTGAGCTCTTTGATTGCCCAATAAGCTTTATGCTCTAGCCCAAGAGGTAAATGATATGCTTTACCGTACACCATTTTGTACAGAGACATGCCCATGGCATTCTTATAGGCAGTTCTATAAGCCCGCAGTGCATCATCGAGCTTTTTAGACAAATTCTGTATAGACCTGTTGACAGTCTTTTGCAGAATTAGTTTAATCTCTCTATTGCTTAGCTCTACTTGACCACTGGACTAAGGGTGGTAGGGAGACGCAATTCTATGGTTGAGATTGTACTTAGCAAGCGTTTTATGGAAAGCACCATGAATGAAGTGTGAACCACCGTCGGTCGTTAGATATCTAGGGACTCCAAATCTAGGGAAGATAACTTCTTTAAGCATCCTGATAGAAGTGTTGTGATCAGCACTACTAGTGGGGATATCTTCTACCCACTTAGTGACGTAATCAACAGCAACTAGGATATGAGTATTGTGACATCCTCGACTGTTGCTACAGTGATGATTGTAATTAAGCGACAGTGATCCCGCACTAATGATGACACGTCATCGTGGATTATATCAACGTTGTCATGTCGGTTGAAACCGAATCAAAATTCGAGCTTTGAGATTAAGTCAAACGAGAAAAGAATTCGTTTGTTAAAATAATAACATCGGGGAGTTATGAAGATTACCTAGCGAAGTATAAAAATGAATCAGGCACTTTTGGAAATATTGGTAATCCCAATATATTTAGAAGTGGAGCTTTAAATAAAATAGAGTAAAGAAATATAGTAACTGAAAAGAATTAAATAAAAAGAAAGGATTAAAAGTATATATAATAAATTATAAAAGAAAGAAAATAAAATTAGGTAATAAAAAGAATTAGAAATTATAATAAAAAGCAACCGATCCCCCTCGCCGACTGGGCCAAAGTGGCCGAGCCGGCCATAAGCACCAAACCCTAGCTAGCGAGCGAAGCTCCCCCCCCCCCCCCCCCCGCTTCCCTGGCTGCTGCCGCCGCCGCCAGGGGCTCCAACCCACCCACCGCTCAGCGGGCGCCCCACCCCACCGACGGCTCCCCACCTACTCCCGCTCTCTCCCCCACGAGGAACCTTCCTCTCTCTCTCTCGGTAACCCCCCTGTCCCGATTCCCAGCGACCCCCCCAGATCGAACGCACCCACCCCGCTCGCTCTGCCTCTCGTGCCTACCGGGAGCCCCACCCGCGAGCACTACCCCCTCCCCCATCGATCCTCTCTAGAGCCCCCCACAACCTCCCCTCGGTTCCTCTCTCCCCCCTGCTTGCCCCGAGGACCGAGCCCCTCTCCCCCATCGCTCCCTACCACCAGCTACCAGCCCCTGCCAATCCAGGTCCTCCCGCCGGCGGCCCCCTCTAGCTCCCTCCCGAGCCTCAACCCCAGGAGCCCCGCCGGCCGAGCCCTCCCGGTTCCCCATCGGCCCCAACCCCCGCGCCGGTCGGACCTCCCCGTCGGCGGTTCCATTCCGGGGGCCCTCCTCACCGGGCCCCTCTCGGCACGACCTCGTCGGCACGTCTTCACCGGCACCACCGTCACCATCGTCACCACATCGTCCTCCTCCTCGCCGTCATCTTCGCCTCACGAGAACTCCGGCTTCACCGGGCCCTCTCGTCAACGTCGGTGAGCCCCTCCTCGGGCTCCTCCCACCATCGTCTTCCTCGCGCCGTCCCGGTTCCGTTTCGGCAGACGGCACTCCGATCCGACGCCGTTAGGTTCGTGTAGGAGATCGTGGATATGTAGCTCTCTCTCTCTTTGTGAAGTTCTCTGTTAACAGAGAGATGTGAGATGTGAGAGAAATAAAAATAAATGTTGTATTGCGAATGTATGTATGTATAACAACGTCGTACGTATTTTATATGTATGAGATGCACGATGTATGTATTTGCGTATATAGGTGTATGGAGAATATGTTATTTGTTTGTATATGTATGTGTGAGTAAAAATGTGTATTCGGCCTAAAAGCCACTTACCGGTGGGGCCAACGCACCCCGCTGTCTATGACAGGGAGGCCCCACACCCTCTTTTGAGTAAATGTGAAAATTAAAATATAAATATAAAAATAATTTTTTATTAAGTAAATAAATAGATATATTAGTTAATTATTTAATTGGATAATTAGAATAAATAGAGTATGACACGTGGGTCCCCCATTAAATTAATCTGATTAATTAATATTTAATTTTAATTAAAACTTGTGCCTATGACGTTCGGGACCCACTGGTCAGTTAACCAGTCAACTGCTGATGTCAGCATTTCATCATGCTGATGTCACAATAGCATTTTATTAAATTATTTAAATCTGTTTTTAATTCTTAATTATTGAATAAAACTTTAATAATCAATATAAAATAATCCGTAAGTCACATCAAAATATTTTCAACATGAAAGTTGATCAGCAGAACGAGACGAACCCGGATACGCGGTCCATTCGTCTGTCACGCCTAGCATAGCAAACATGGAACATTTCCATCATTTCCAGTCTGTCCGGTAGTAGCCCAAGACCCAGAAAATATCGTCAGATATTCTTCCGACCCGTCTATGACGGATGTTGCTGCGTTAGCTCATGTCTAGCCTGCATCTTGCCATGTCATGCATTGTGTTGCATCATTGCTATTATTTATTGTTTCTTCCCTCTCTTCTTACCGGTAGACCCCGAGACTGACGTTGCTACCAGGTACATCTACGACCCTGCCGATCAGTCCTTTGCCGCAGAGCAGCAAGGCAAGCAACCCCCCCCCCCTTGATCATTCCTATATCGCCTATTATTTCTTCCTCATGCTTGCATTAGAATTTTGCTACTGTTGTAGTTAGCTCCTATATCTGATGCATAGCCTATTTTTGATGAACTGCTACTTTCAGTCCTGTACTTTAAATCTGCTTAGTATAGGTGGAGCAGTCATCCCCTCTGACCCCGTAGTCTAGTTGCCCCGCTTGTTTTCAAATCTCGATCTCTGATCGACGAGCCAGACCCGACACAGCACAAACACCCCCTTCGTTGTACGAGCTACAGAGATACTATCGGGTACCAAGGGTGACACCTCGCTGAGTACTTCTGATGATATCTCTGTAGTATAGCTAGTCGGTCGTAGTTATCGAGGGTGATTCCTCTTTCACCATTCCCGATGACGCCTCTGTCGTGCAACCCCTCAAGTTTGGGACCCCCGAGGGTGATTCCTCTAAGCCCACCTTGACGGGTACATCATTCAGAATTCAACGAGGGTGATACCTCGGATTCCCCCTGATGTTACAACCACACAGTTACTCGACCATGTTACTGGCATCCCGTGAGACTGTGTTTTTTCCTAACTAAAATGTTAATGGATTTGGGTATTTGATCTGGGTTGGTCGGAGACCTTTTCGCACTAACCGGCTACACGGGAAGAATTATGGGTACTCGACGTCGCGGTATCAGCCGAAGCTTTTCAAATGTCAGCAATCGTAGTTGCGCACGCCCGAGTGGTTCCGAGATGCATTGCGCTTGTGATTAAGGGATGCTAGGACTAACGTCGGCCGCCCTCGCATCGTGCAGGAGCACGGAGGGGAACTAGGCCCATGAACCCTTTGCGCTTAGGATTTAGACCTCTCTGATTAGTCTTAGGTGGGGCTGCGACGTGTCGATATTCCGAGGCCGGGCAGGACCCGGAAAAGTATGTCCGGCCAGAGTGTTATCGAGCGTGACGGGACATGTGGTGCACCCCTGCAGGGATGAAATTAACTATTCGGATAGCCGTGTCCACGGTTACAGGACGACTTGGAGTTGTGCCCCGATCTTATACAACTACGATTGTTACTTAACTGGAATTATTTTGCCTCGGGATTGCTTCCTCGCAGGGAGTCGAGAGAGGATCTTTGGGTGTGATCTTACTTTAATATTGCTGCAACAGTATGACTATTAATGTTTTAGCCCTGTTCTACTCTCGTGTTTTGCTGCAAGACCCTGAAGATGCTAGTCTTCGATAGGACTAGGCCTTCTCTCTATTCTTGCTTTGCTACAGTGAGTCCACATATAAAACCCTTTCTTTGATACTGGTGCATATTTAGCATAGTTCTGTGTAAGTCTTGCGAGTACTTTGGATGAGTACTCACCGCTGCTTTGCTCCCCCCTTTGTCCCCTTGATCCGTTGCTGCGACCAGATGATGGAGCCCAGGAGATGGAGTTTCCTGCCGACGCCTGCCGGCCCGATGGTGTCTTCTTCATGGAGGCCGCTGATGATCAGGAGTAGTTAGGAGGTTTCCAGGCAGGAGGCCTCGCCTGGTTCGATCGTTGTATCTTTTGTGCTAGCCTTCTCTAAGACACCCCGTGTTTTATGTCTGTACTCAGATATTGTCGCTTCCGGTGACTCGTGTGTTTATCGAGCTTCCGTATTCTAGCCCTCGAGGCCCCTGGCTTGTAATATGAAGCTGATGTTATTTTATTTGTGTCTAGAGTTGTGTTGTGATATCTTCCCGTGAGTCCTTGGGTTTGATCGTACGCATTTGCGTGTATGATTAGCGTACCATTAAACCGAGGGCGTCACAAGTATACCCGTTGGATTTTGGAACACTACAAGAAATATGCTCATACATGACGTTCTTTAAGACGTCGTTGATGAATTCATCATAAATCTATGACGATTTCATCCAAGATTGTCGTAAGCCGTTTAAGGGGATCAAATCTACATATAAATTACGACGATGTGAGTCAAAAACGTCGTAACCGCATAAGATGAGATCGTCATAACTTCTACGACGATTATAAAAATGTCGTAACATGTTCTAACTATGTTGACATGTCACTCGTGGGTCCATTCTATCCCATCAATCATGGCTATTCCCATGGATCACCCCACTACAAACCTGGCCAAATGGGCCTTGCGTGCCGGACCGGGCCGACTGCCCGCAGGCCAGGCACGACATGGGTCGGGCCCGGCATGGGCTAATCGTGCTCGGGCTAGGCACGAGCACGCCGTAGGCCGTACCCAGGCTGCCACCCCGAGCCCGCGTGCTGGCACGGCCTGACACGATTAGGTGGCCATGAACGCATTTTGTGCAGCGGGGGGAGCGGCCATGCGGGGCCTGCGGGCGTGCAGCGCGACGCGCTAACTGGCGCGAGCCGCGAGAGGCGGGAAAGGGCGGTCGCGAGGGGCGGGAAAGGGGGGACGGGGCGGGAAAGTGCGGTAGCGGGGGCGGGAAATGACGGGAGGGGGGCAGGATTTCGGCAGGATTTGGGCGGGAGAGGTGTTGGGATTTTTTTAACTAAAATCGGCCAACATGCCGCGGGCCGGCCCGATTAGGCCACGTGTCGTGGTTTGACCTGGACCCCGGGCACGCGGGCCGTCACGGCCTGGCCGCCCGTTTAGCGAGGTATGCCCCACTATAACCGATCTAAACCGTCCACATCCGAAAGATCCAACGTTTCTCATTCACCTCTCAGGTCTCAGCAATCCAACCCAAACCCTAGCAGCCCCCTCTCCTTGCTCGATCACTCTCCCGTGCCGCCGCAACCCAACCAAAGTCTCCCCTCCCTCGTCTTCCCTCGATCCATTCTTCTATCCATGACCCCGATCCCACCGTCGGCCACCTCCTCGCCGCCGACCCCCACGCTCTACCATCGTCGCCTCCTCTCCTCCCTCCCTCCAATCACTCTTCTTCCTCCTCTGCCAGATCCGATCCACCAACCTTCTTGATGGCGCTCTCCGTGGAGAAGACCTCGTCGGGCCGGGAGTACAAGGTCAAGGACCTCTCCCAGGCTGACTTCGGCCGCATCAAGCTCGAGCAGGCCAAGGTGGAGATGACAACCTCATGGCCTGCCGCACCGAGTTCGGCCCCTCGCAGCCCTTCAAGGGCGCCCGAATCTCCGGCTCGCTCCACATGACCATCCATGCCGCCCTTCTCATCGAGACCGACGCCGCGCTGGTGCTCGTGCAACATCTTCTCTACCCAGGTGATTCGAGCCACCTCTCTCCGTCAGGTATGAGCTCGATCCGCCTCCCCGCAGGGCCATTCTCCGCTGATTTCTTTTCCCGTCGCGTCGATCTCGGTGGATCTGGGCTGGAACCGGCCACGCTTGATGCTCGGTCGTTTCGTCGATTCGATCCTGTTTGTTCCGACTATGCAATTTGGGCTCTGTTTGTTTGAAGATCCGGTAGATTGGAGATAAGCAAAGGGGTTCGGGGATCACCGGTTTATAAAGTAGCTAGCCTCTGTTGCTGCATCTTAGTTGATTTGATCTGGATTTGCAGTTTGCGGTGGGGGTCCAAGGTGCGTATGGTAGATTAACCCGATTAGCTTTCTATTCCAAGGTAGCTAGGTCCTGGAATCAGGCAATTTCTTATGAATGTTTATAAGCCGCTTGAAGCGAAATACTACTTCTGTGGCAGTTTTGTAGCTCAACCGTGTGGAGGTACTGTTAATATTTGGTATTCTCTGGAGCAGCAGATTTGTGGGATTTAAATTCCAGCTATATTTGTGTGTAAAACTACAGGTAGCCACGTCTGACATTATGGATAGTGATATAGGCTTTTCTTTTTTGTTATGAATTTTGGGATGTTATGCGACATTCTATGTTTTAGATCTCCCAATTAACAATATCGCATACTGATTGCATTTCACTGATTATTTTTCTTCATTCCGCAGCCCAAGCATGGACGCAAGCAGGCGCCCAAGTGGAATCCAACAATTGCAGCCTTGGTAGCTAGTCACCGGCGGCCTGCACGATCGACTCCACCTGCGATGCAGGCTCTTCGCTTCCGTCGACATGAGGACGCTGATCGACACCGCCCAAGTCCAAGCGCATCCACAAGAAACGCGCCTAGTTAGGTACACTGTATCGGTTAGTTTCCCAAGATTCGTTCAATGACCGTATGCTGTTTTGTCTTTCCGATGAGTTTCTTTAGAGATTTTAGACGGATGCATATGTGCAAACTGGCTTGGTCAATGTTCAGTTCAGTACGATGATGAACACTGCAGACGTAATGGAGTATAGTAGCACTACTTGGATATGTTTTGAGAAGTTAATTTTGCAGGCTTTGTTTTGTTTCCAGCCGATGCGATTGGAATGTGTGCTGCCTCTAGCTAATTTCTTGCTTGACGTGTTATGTGTTCAGTTAATTAGTTGTGGTGATATCTCTATCGGTCTCGTCTTATCTTGTCGTCTACTGTAATCTTCGGCACATAGCCATTACATGCTCTATATGTTGTTGTTCGATTGATGGATGGATCAACTGCCCAAATTGGACCGACCGTTGATGAATTCTAGGTGTACTATACTAGCTATTTTCGGGACTTATGATCTTTTTGTTGTTGCTGACGAATTAAATCTGCAAATGATTACTTGCATTTTTATATCAGTTGGAAACAAAAAAGTGTAAGCGGGGTGCAATCCATACATGCACTCCCATCCCACTTCTGGGGTGGTATTAAACAAATTTTAACTTTTAACTAGGGTGTTGCAGGTGGTCCTGTTCATCACCCGCATATGCTTGTGCTGACAAGCTTGTCAGCTCTTACAGGGTGAGGGGAAGTTGAGTTCAGTACCTTTATTCGTTAGTGTGGATGCCCTATTGACCTTCATATTGTCTTCAAGTATGTCGTCGAAATATTTCTGAAGACATTAGAAGTCAAAGTTTTGAAATTTTGATTTTACCTTTGTCCAAAACGGGAGCTTCTAGGGAATTAGATGTATTTAACTCTTAGGAATATATCCTCATTTGAAACATTATTTGATAATCTTTGAAGCTCAACTGTTTTGTCAGCCATTATACATAATTTAGTATGCAGATTAAAGTGTTAAATATATCTTAATTGTGAAACTGTTCGGCCACATACCACAATAGTGCTTGCATGGGGTCGGCCAACAACTTAGCTCTATTTGTCATATCTGCTCTACCTACGGGCTATAGCTCATTTGTTATGCTTACGTACTAGATCTGGTTCTCAATACAATTTAATTTGTAGATTCCAAAACAACCTATACAATAAATTGTATGTAAAAATATCCTGGTAATTCAAGGCCACCCCGCTTACACTGAATTTTGGTCTACACTGTTAGTTGGAAACTTGGAATTAGAGAATTCCTTGGTATGTTTACTCCCCACATGTAATTTTTTTCGGAGCTATGACTTTCAGATTTATGTTTACCCCAGGTTATACGACGTGGAGACGCTGGACGGCCTGACGCGGTCCTTGGTGCCCCTCGCCGCGGCGAACGCCACCCTCCAGGCGAACGGCATGGCGCGCATGCTGGCAGCGGCGAGCCCCGCCCTGCAGGCGAACAATACAGTGCGCGTGGTGGCCCAGTGCCCCCCGTGGAACGTCACGGCGGCGGAGTGCGTGCTGTGCTTGTACAACTTGGTGCAGGACTTTTTCACACCGGCGAGAAGGTAAGCTGATAGTTTTTTGTTACACTTTTTTGTCAGGATAGTAGTAATAGTTTTTTGAGTTGTTAAACCCATCATTCATGCAATGCAACTAATAAATCCTTTATTCCTTTCTTTAGGTCCGGCAGTTTGATCATGTCACAAAAAGGATTCAAAATGTCTGCCTTCCCCTTTGATGAAATTCTGAAAACAGAACACTACATACATACATAATCTGAATGAATTGCGAATTTAAGCCTTGATCATCTGCTGCTTTTCTATTACAGTGATCTATCCCAGTATCCAGTGTTCAACTTGCCTGTCACACAACAAACTCAAGATATGAGCGCTTACATATGTGTACTGTGTTAACAAAAAAAAAGCATAATAAAATTTGCTCTCATCATACGCACAACTTCTCTGATCAATTAACCATTTGATGGAGGGACATTAGTGGAATAAACTACTGTAAAATGCTTGATTTATTTTTGAGTCAGTATGACCTGGCTAATCATAGTTTGATAATGTCGACTATTGCAGCTTTGCAAGTTCATAGACCCCATATCTGACTAATTAACTATTTTACAAGTAGCATGGTGATATGTTACTATGAAATACTTGCCTTTTTGTCTCTGTAGCTGGCTTAGCATCCTAAATTATTATGCATTTTTGGGTATCCTGCTAGCAAATGATTATTAGCACAGTTGAGTTTCAGATTTGTTTTAGGGATATAGTTTTAGTCCTTTGTGCTTTGTTTGTTGTTGCTGGGTGCTGGCCTTTGGATTGTCAGATGTTCCAAGTTCAGTTTTCACTAAAAATGTTGCTGGTTGTTAGTATAGTAATGCAAGCTATTCAGTCTTGTTAAATCTGCTAATTATTAGCCATCTCTTGTTAATTAGTGGAATAAATTATTGTAAAATGCTTCCTCTCAGGGTTGGTTCTGACTTAGCTTTTCGTTTCCTCTCGCGGTAGCACCAACAACAGATGGTCTCGACAGCATTGAAGATCTTTGTAAATTCTGTTATTTAAATACATGCAGTGTTAGTTCACACTTTTTTTTTATAATTTCTGTTATTTAAATACCTTCAGTGTTAGTTCACATCTTATTCTTATATTTTGCACAGGTGAAATACAAAGCCAAGTGTAAAGCTATGAAGCGTATCAACAAAGAGTAGCATATGTATTGTAATAGAAGGCAGTAGTAGGCATATGTGGGTGTGGTGTGGTGTAAAGATTGTAATAGACAAATTTAATGTTGGTTTGGACGAATTTCATTTGCTCCCTAGCCTGTTTGAAATATTGATTGTGAATGTGATTTGAATACCTATGAAATGGTAACTTGACAAGGGGACAAAGTTATAATATTTATTCGACAAAATTTGAAATTTCCGACGTGTGGGGCTAATTTTGAGATCAGTATGACATGTGGGACCAGTACAAATATAAAATGGACAAAAAATACAATTAATAGAAAGTAAAAGGCCACAAACTAAAATTTGAAAAAATATAATAAAAGTGGCTGTAAATATGCTAAGGCCCCAAAAGAAGCCCAATAAGAAAAAGCACAAAAAAAATAAAACCAACCCATGTGATCAAATGAAATGGGTTGGGCTGATTTCAGTCATGACGTTTTGATTTCGTCGTAATTTTGCCACGTAGGACTGCCACGTAGGATTGGACTAGATTGCCAGCGACGATTTAGGATCGTCGTAAAGGTTACGACGATACAGGAATCGTCGTAATAGTTATGACGATTTTGATCAAAACGTCGGTGCTGTTCATTTGTGACGCTCCGTTCCGACGCTTGGTTTTTCGTCGTGAGATCATCGTAAATTAAAAACCGTGACGATGTAGCGACGAAAAAATAGCGTCGTGTATTAGCATATTCCTTGTAGTGGAAAAGGTCCCATATAATCAAAGCCCCAAACATCAAATGGTTCAATGACAAGTGAATAGTTCATAGGCATTTCCTGACGTTTGCTAATATTACCTATTCTTTGACATTCATCACAAGACAAGACAAACTTACGGGCATCCTTGAAGAGAGTGGGCCAATAGAAACCTGATTGCAATACCTTGTGTGAAGTTCTATCTCCCGCATGGTGCCCTCCGTAGGCCTCGGAGTGACACTTCTGTAGGATTTGTCCCTGTTCATGTTCAGGTACACAACGTCTAATAACACCATCTAATCCTTCCTTATAAAGGTGAGGATCATCCCAAAAGTAGTGTCTCAAGTCAAAGAAGAATTTCTTGTTTTGCTGGTACGTGAAACTAGGTGGTATGTATTTGGCAACGATATAGTTTGCATAATCAACAAACCACGGTGCACTACGTGAAGCATTGATGACACTCAATTGCTCATCGGGAAAGCTATCATCAATAGGTTGTGGGTCATCAAGAACGTTCTCCAACCTAGACAAGTTATCTGCTACTGGGTTATCAGCACCCTTTCTGTCAACAACGTGCAAATCAAATTCCTGTAGCAAGAGAACCCATCTGATAAGTCTAGGTTTAGCGTCCTTCTTCTCCATGAGGTACTTAATAGAAGCATGATCAGTGTGAATAGTGACTTTGGAATCAACTATGTAAGACCTGAACTTTTCACATGCAAACACGACTGCTAAAAATTCCTTCTCCATAGTAGCATAGTTTCTGTGGGCATTGTCTAGAGTTTTACTAGCGTAGTGAATAACATTCAACTTCTTATCAACTCTTTGCCCTAGAACAACACCAACAGCATAATCACTAGCGTCACACATGATCTCAAAAGGTAAGTTCCAATCAGGTGGTTGAACAATAGCTGCAGTTACCAAAGCCCTCTTAAGTATTTCGAAGGCTTCCTCACAATCATCGTAAAAAAACAAAAGGAATATCCTTTTGCAAGAGATTGGTAAGAGGCCTAGAAATCTTAGAGAAGTCTTTAATGAACCTTCTATAGAAACCAGCATGACCAAGGAAACTTCTTATACCTTTGATATCTGTGGGGTATGGCATTTTCTCGATTGCATCAACCTTAGCCTTATCGACTTCAATACCTCTTTCATAAATTTTATGTCCTAATATGATGCCTTCATTAACCATAAAGTGGCACTTCTCCCAATTCAAGACAAGATTGGTGTCTTTACATCTCCGTAAGACTCGATCAAGGTTGCTGAGGCAATCATCAAAAGAAGACCCGTAAACGGAGAAATCATCCATGAAAACCTCGACAATCTTTTCACAAAAGTCAGAGAATATAGCCATCATACATCTTTGAAAGGTGATAGGTGCATTACACAATCCAAAAGGCATATGTCTATAAGAAAAGGTACCGAAAGAGCAGGTGAAAGTGTTTTCTCCTGATCAGATTGTGCAACTAGTATTTGGGAGAAACCAGAATAACCGTCTAGAAAGCAAAAGTGTGTGTGTTTAGACAACCTTTCTAGCATTTGGTCGATAAAAGGCAGAGGATAATGAATATTCCTAGTGGCTTTATTCATTTTCCTGAAATCGATCACCATCCTATAGCCAGTAATAATCCTATGTGGGATCAATTCATCCTTATCATTAGGGACAACGGTGATGCCTCCCTTCTTAGGGACGCAGTGCACCGAACTCACCTAATTGCTATGAGCAACAGTATAGATAATACCCGCTTCCAGGAGCTTTAGTATTTCTTTTCTTACTATGTCTTTCATCTTAGGATTCAATCTCCTTTGATGATCAGTATCTGGTTTGAAATCAGGATCAGTTTTGATCTTGTGCAGGCATAGAGTGGGACTAATGCCTTTAAGATCATCAAGAGTATATCCAATAGCAGCACGATGCTTCCTCAGAGGTTTTAGTAACTTATTTTCTTCATGCTCCGAGAGGCTAGCACTAATAATAACAGGATATATCTCTTTTTCATCAAGATAGGCATACTTAAGAGTATCAGGCAATTGTTTAAGCTCGAACATAGGAGCACCCTTTGGTGGGGGTGGATCCCCAAGCAGTTCAACAGGAAGATTATTCTTAAGGATAGGATATTATTCTAGGACAACTCTATCTATCTCATACCTTTCATCCATATGCATATCGTTTTCATGCTCAAGCAAGTATTGCTCTAAGGGATCAGTAGGAGGCACGACAATAGAAGCTAAGGCAATAGTTTCATCCCTACTAGGCAACTCCTTTTCATGAGGTTGTCTACCAAATTTGGAGAAGTTGAACTCATGTGACACGCCTTCAAAGCCAACAGTGACAGGTTACTTCTCACAGTCAATATGAGCATTGACGGTATTGAGGAAGGGTCTGCCAAATATGATGGGACAAAACCTATCTTGTGCGGTAGCAAGAACGAGGAAATCAGCAGGATACTTCGTTTTACCACACAAGACTTCAACATCCCTAACAATTCCCACAGGGCACATAGTATCTCTATTGGCAAGTTGAATAGTGACATCAATAGGCTCTATCTCAACAGGTGCAATCTCATCTTTGATTTCATCATATCAGGATTGAAGTATTGCACTAACACTAGCACCCACGTCACATAAACCATGATAACAATGATCTCCTATCTTAACAGAAACAACAAGCATGCCAACAACAGGCCTATGTTTGTCTCTAACGTGAGGTTTAGCAATTCTAGCAGCATTTTCACAGAAGTGAATATTATGTCCCTCAACTTCTTCACACAGAAGATCTTTGATAATAGCAATGCTAGGTTCAACTCTAATTTTCTCAGGGGGTGTAGGTGTTCTAATATAGCGTCTACGTATCACAGTTGAAGCTTTAGAATGATCCTTTATCCTAACAGGGAAAGGTGGTTTCTCAATGTAAGCACTGGGAACCACAGGATCATTATAGGAAGTGACTCTCTCTTCAACTGGATTGGGTTTAACTACGTTGTCTTCTAAGGGAGGATGACATTTAAACCACTTCTCTTTGGGGAGATCAATATGGGCAGCAAAGGGTTCACACAATGAAGCTACTATCTCAGAGTCAAGTCCATACTTAGCGCTAAAGTCACAAAAAGTATTTGTCTCAACAAAGGATTTAACGCAGTCAAACGTGAAATTCATACCTGAGTCCTTACCTTCTTCAAGCTCCCAATCTTCAGAGTTGCGTTTAATTTTCTCCAATAAATTCCACTTGAAGTCAATATCTCTCTTCATAAAAGAACCGGTACAAGAAGTGTCAAGCATGGTGTGATCATCATGAGAAAGCCGATTATAGAAGTTCTGAATGATAATTTCTCTCGAGAGCTCATGATTGGGGCATGAATATAACATTGATTTAAGCCTCCCCCAAGCTTGAGCGATGCTTTCTCTATCACGAGTCCAAAAATTATAAATATAATTCCGATCACGATGTACTAAATGCATAGGATAAAACTTTTGATGAAATTCCAATTTCAACCGATTATAGTCCCATGATCGAGTATCATCACATAGCCTATACCATGTCAACGCCTTATCCTTCAAAGATAAAGGAAAGACCTTCTTCTTGACCGCATCCTGGGGCACACCTGCAATCTTAAATAAACCACAAAGCTCATCTACATAGATTAGATACAAGTCTGGATGTGTTGTTCCATCTCCTCTAAAAGGATTAGCGAGCAGTTTCTCAAGCATACCTGAAGGAAATTCAAAGAAGATATTTTCAGTAGGTGCAGCAAGTTGAGGAGCAACTCTTGGTGCTTCCGTTCGAGGTGAAGATACCCCGAACAAGCCCCTCATACAATTAGTATCCATAGTGACAAGTGACAAGAAATTTCAGCACACTATATGAATATTCCTTACCAGGTTCCACTTACCAAAGGCGCTTAAATCCCCGGCAACGGCGCCAGAAAAGAGGCTTGATGACCCACAAGTATAGGGGATCAATCGTAGTCCTTTCGATAAGTAAGAGTGTCGAACCCAACGAGGAGCAGAAGGATCTGACAAGTGGTTTTCAGCAAGATAAAATCTGCAGGCACTGAACTTGTCGGTAACAAGTAATTGTGTGGTGAGATGATCCGTAGCAAGCAACAAGTAAAAAAAAGTAGAAACACTGCAGCAAAGTGGCCCAATCCCTTTTGTAGCAAGGGACAAGCCTGTACAAAGTCTTATACGAGGAAAAACGCTCCCGAGGACACACATGAATTTCTGTCATGCTAGTTTTCATCATGTTCATATGATTCGCGTTCGTTACTTTGATAGTTTGATATGTGGGTACTGCCCTTACTTGGACAACCATCCCACTTATGATTAACCCCTCTCGCAAGCATCCGCAACTACAAAAGAAGAATTGAGACAAAGTCTAACCATAGCATTAAACTAGTGGATCCAAATCAGCCCCTTACGAAGCAATGCATATACTAGGGTTTAAGCTTCTGTCACTGTAGCAACCCATCATCTACTTACTACTTCCCAATGCCCTCCTCTAGGCCCAAATAATGGTGAAGTGTTATGTAGTCGACGTTCACATAACACCACTAGAGGAAAAACAACATGCAACATATCAATATACCGAACGAATACCAAATTCACATGACTACTATTAGCATGACTTATCCCATGTCCTCACGAACCAAAGTAACTACTCACAAAGAATAATCATATTCATGATCAGAGAGGTAATGAGTAGAATCAAGGATCTGAACATAAACTCTTCCATCAAGTAATCCAACTAGCATCAAGTACAAGGAGTAATCAACACTACTAGCAACCTTACAAGTACCAATCGGAGTCGCGAGACGGAAATTGGTTACAAGTGATGAACTAGGGTTTGGAGATGAGATGGTGGTGATGAAGATGTTGATGGTGAAGAGTCCCCTCCGACGAGAGGAGTGTTGGTGATGACGATGGCGACGATTTCCCCCTATGGGAGGGAAGTTTCCCTGCCAGGATCGTCCTGCCGGAGCTCTAGATTGGTTCTGCTCAAGTTCTTCCTCGTGGCGGCGACGAAACCATGAAAAAGCTCCTCCTTGATTTTTTTTCCTGGACAAAACCCTTCATATAGCAAAAGAGGGGGGCAAGTGGTCCAGCAGGGTGCCCACAAGCCCCCATGGCACAGCCTGGGGGGTGGCCGCGCCATGCAGGCTTGTGGCCACCCCGTGGCGCCCCTCTGGCACTTCTTCGGCCCAGTATTTTTGATAAATCGGGAAAAAATCCTCGTTGATTTTTACGGCGTTTGGAGTTGCACATAATAGATATCTCAAACTTGCCCCACTTTCAGGCCAGAATTCTAGTTGCCGGTATTATCCCTCTTCATGTAAACCTTGCAAAATAAGAGAGAAAAGTCATAAGAATTGTACCGTGAAGTGAAATAACAGCCTAAGAAGCGATAAATATCAACGTGAAAACATGATGCAAAATGGACGTATCAACATGATATGGCCATGATCTTGTGCTTCTTGATCTCCATCACGAAAGCACCGTCATGATCTTCATCGTCACCGGCGCCACACCATGATCTCCATCATCATCATCTCCATCATCGTGCCGCCATCGAGGTTGTCGTTCTATCTATACTGTTACTACTAAAGCTACAACCTAGCAATATACTAAACACATCTGCAAGCACAAATGTTAGTTTAAAGACAACCCTATGGCTCCTGCCGGTTGTCGTAGCTTCGACGTGCAAGTCGATATTAACTATTACAACATGATCATCTCATACATCCAATATATCACATCATGTCTTCGGCCATATAACATCACAATCATACCCTGGAAAAACAAGCTAGACGTCCTCTAATTTGTTGTTGCATGTATTACGTGGATGCTATGGGTATCTAGTATGATCGCATCTTAATTACGTAAAATCCACAACGGAGATGTGCAAATTTCCATTTAACCTCTCTCCAAGGACCGGTCAAATCTAATTCAACTAAAGTTGAAGAAACCGAAACCCGCCAGTCATCTTTATGCATCGAGTTGCATGTTGGTCGATGAAACCGGTCTCTCGTAAGCGTACGAGTAATGTTGGTCCGGGCCGCTTCAATCCAAAAATACCGCTGAATCAAGAAAAGACTAAGGAGGGCAACAAATCGAACGTCGACGCCCACAAAAAAATTTATCTTCTACTCGAGATAACATCTACGCATAAACATCGGGAACTTTGCATGGGAAACAAAAAATTTCCTACGCACACGAAGACCTATCATGGTGATGTTCATCTACAAGAGGGAGATCGTATCCACATACCCTTGTATATCGCTAAGCGGGAAGCGTTAAAAAATGCGATTGATCTAGTGGTACAACTTCGTGATTCAAATCGCCGTCGTCCCACGATCGAGCACCGAACGGACGGTACCTCCGCGTTCAGCACATATACAGCTCGATGACGATCTCTGCCTTCTTGATCCAGCAAGAGATACGGGGAAGTAGATGAGTTCTCAGGCAGCCTGACGGTGCGCTGGTGATGGTGATGATCTATTCCTGCAGGGCTCTGCCCGAGCTTCGCAGAAATCTGATCTAGAGGAAGAACTACGAGGTATAGGTTTGAGTTGCACGTGGCAAAGTTGTGTCTCAAAAACTCTAAAACCTCTAGTATATATAGGAGGAGGGGAGGGGCTAGCCTTGGGGCTCAAGGGATCCCCTAGGGCGCTGGATGAAGTGGAGATGGGGACTACAACTCCAATTCGGTTTGGGGAAGGAGGAGTCCTCCTCTCCCTTCCCACCTCCCTCTTTTTTTTTCTTTTGGTTTTCTTCTTGTAGCGCCATAGCCCACTTGGGTTGGCCTCACCAGCCCACTAAGGGCTGGTGCGCCACCCTAGGACTATTGGGATCACTCCCGGCTGGGTGGGGCCCTGCTGCCTCTTGAGCTTGCGTTGGTTTTTCCCTTGAAGAGGAAAGGGTGATGCAACACAGTAGCAGTAAGTATTTCCCTCAGTTTGAGAACCAAGGTATCAATCCAGTAGGAGAATGAAGCCAAGTGTCCAGTGTACCTGCGCAAACACAAACGATTTTGCACCCAACGCTATAAAGGGGTTGTCAATCCCTTCAAGATTGATTACAAAGTGAGATCTGAAGGCGGAAAGTGCAACGAAGTAAAAGTGTAAGGCTGAAAATATGATGTGAAGTAGACCCGGGGGCCATAGTGTTCACTAGAGGCTTCTCTCAAAATAGCAAATATTATGGTGGGTGAACAAATTATTGTCGAGCAATTGATAGAACCGCGCAAAGTCATGACGATATCTAAGGCAATGATCATACATATATGCATCACGTGCGAGACAAGTAGACCGATACTTTCTGCATCTACTACTATTACTCCACACATCGACCGCTATCTAGTGTATTGAGTTCATGACGAACAGAGTAACGCCTTAAGCAAGATGGCATGATGTAGATGGATAAACTCAAACCAATGATGTAAACCCCATCTTTTTACCCTTGATGGCAACAACATGATGCGTGCCTCGCTACCCCTTTTGTCAGTGGGTGAGGTCACCGCACGGTATGAACCCAAAAGCAAGCAATTCTCCCATTGCAAGAATCATAGATCAAGTTGACCAAAAAAAACCACAACTCAAAGAGAATTACAAGGATATGAAATCATGCATATAAGAGATCAGAAGAAACTCAAATAACATTCATAGATAATCTAATCATAAATCCACAATTCATCGGATCTCGACAAACACACCGCAAAACAAGATTACATCGGATAGATCTCCATGAAGATCATGGAGAACTTTGTATTGAAGATCCAAGAGAGAGAAGAAGCCATCTAGCTACTAGCTATGGACCCGAAGGTCTATGGTGAACTACTCATGCATCATCGGAGAGGCCATGGTGTTGATGAAGAAGCCCTCCATATCGGAATCCCCCCTCCGGCAGGGCACCAGAACATGCCCCAGATGGGATCTTCCGGAGACAGAAGCTTGCGGCGGCAGAAAAGTATTTTCGTTGATCTCTCTTTCAGTTTTGGATTTTTCGGCAATTTAGAGGCGAAAGAGGTAGGGCAGACGAGCCACAGGGGGCCCACAAGCCTGCTAGGCACGGGTCCCCCTGGCCGCGCGTAGGGGGCTTGTGGCCTCCCCTAGTGGCCTCTGCCTTGGTTCTCACGTCCCCTGCGTATCTTCTGTTCCGGAAAAAATCTTCTCGGAAGTTTTATTCCGTTTGGACACCGTTTAAAATTCTCCTGTGAAAAGGGTCAAAAACACGGGAAAAACAGGAACTGTCACATGGCACTGAGTTAATAAGTTAGTCCCAAAAAAGATATAAAAGACATACAAAACATCCAAAGTTTGACAAGATAATAGCATGGAACCATCAAAAATTATAGATACGTTGGAGACGTATCGGCCCCTCCCGGTGAAAACCCGGAACCCATTCGTCACTCTCGGTACACTGCCGGTAATGACCTAAATCTCTCTGGTGACCAAATGAAACCATCCTATATATCAATCTTTGTTTCTAGACCATTCCGGAAACCCTCGTGACTTCCATGATCTCGTCCGGGACTCCAAACAACCTTTGGTCACCAACACCAATAACTCAACTATACCGAAACATCACCGAACCTTAAGTGTGCAGATCCTACGGGTTCGAGAACTATGTAGACATGACCTGAGAAACTCCCAGGTCAATATCCAATAGCAGGACCTGGATGTCCATATTGGATCCTACATATTCTACGAAGATCTTATCGGTTGAACCTTTGTGCCAAGGATACATATAATCCTGTATAACATTCCCTTTGTCCTTCGGTATGTTACTTGCCCGAGATTTGATCATCGATATCTCTATACCTATTTCAATCTCGTTACCGGCAAGTCTCTTTACTCATTTTGTAATACAAGATCTCGTGACAAACACTTGAGACACATTGCTTGCAAGGCTATATGTGATGTTGTATTACCGAGTGGGCCCTGATGTCCCACAAGCGTATGGGATCGCAGTAGTTTTCGAGGGTAGAGTATTCAACCCAAATTTATTGATTCGACTCAAGGGGAAGCGAAGGAATATTCTCAAGTATTAGCAGTTGAGTTGTCAATTCAACCACACCTGAAAGATTAGTGTCTGCAAGCAAAGTATCAGTAGCAAGGTAGTATGATAGAAACGGTGCTAGAAGAAAGCCTTGGTTGACGGGACTGTCAGTAGCGCTTACCTAGCCTCGGCAACGGCGCCAACAAACTCTTGCAACAAGTAACAACGGAGTAGCAATGAGCAGTGGTAGTAGCAGCAAAGTAACAGCAGTAGCAACAACAACAGCAAAGTAACGTAGCGAGAACTAGCAGTAAAAGACTCGTAGGCAGTGGATCGGTGATGGATGAGTGTGACGGATGTGATTCATCATGTAACAGCCATAACACGGAGAGATATGTGGATAGCTCCCGTTCGTCAATCTAATGTAGGCATGTATTCCGTATGTAGTCATACGTGCTTAGGGAAAAGAACTTGCATTACATCTATTGTCCATCCCTCCCTTGGCAGCGGGGTCCTAATGGAAACTACGGGATATTAAGGTTCTCCTTTTAATAAAGAACCGGACCAATGCATTAACATGCGGTGAATACATGAACTCCTCATACTATGGTCATCTCCGGGAGTGGTTCCGGCAATTGTCACTCCGGGGTTGCCGGGTCATAACACATAGTAGGTGACTACAACTTGCAAGATAGGATATAAGACACACATATATTGGCGACAACATAATAGGTTCAGATCTGAAATCATGGCACTCGGGCCCTAGTGACAAGCATTAAGCATAGCCAAGTACTAGCAACATCAATCTAGGACATAGTGGATAATAGGGATCAATCCCCGTCAAGAACTAACTCGATTACATGATAGATCTCATCCAACTCGTCACCGTCCAGCAAGCCTACGATGAGATTACTCATGAACGATGAAGAGCACCATGGAATTGTCGATGGAGAAAGGTTGATGATGACGATGGCGATGATTTCCCCTCTCCGGAGCCCGAAACGGACTCCAGATCTGCCCTCCAGATGAAGAACAGGAGCTGGCGGCACCTCCGTATCGCAAAACGCGATGAAACCTTCTCTCCAATTTTTTCCACGCGAAACAGAAGATATAGAGTTGAGATTGGGGGCGGTGGTGCCACGTGGGCCCCACAAGCCTGCACGGCGCGGCCATAAGGGGTGGCCGCGGCCCAGGGGCTTGTGGCCCACTGGCACGCCCCCTCCGGTGGATCTTTGCGCAGGTATTTTTCTTTTATTCTAGAAAAATCTCCGTAAATTTTCAGGACGTTCTGAGAACTTCCATTTCTACACAAAAACAACACCATGGCAATTCTGCTGAAAACAGCGTTAGTCTGGGTTAGTTCCATTCTAATCATGCAAATTAGAGTCCAAAACAAGGGCAAAAGAGTTCGGAAAAGTAGATACGACGGAGACGTATCAACTCCCCCAATCTTAAAGCCTTGCTTGTCCTCAAGCAACTCAGTTGACAAACTGAGAGAGACAAAAGAAAAACTTTGACGAACTCTGTTTGATCTTGTTGTTGCAACTATGTCTAACTCACAACCCGAACTTCAGCAACATCACAAGCAAACCACAAAAGCAAATGACATCTAGGTCTCACAGTAAACTCATTTCCATGGCATAATCAACTAGCGAGCAAATAATAATAAGGCTCAAATGTCAACACTTCAATCAAAACAACATCAAGCAGTACGAATAGATGGTATCTCGCTAGCTCTTTGTGAGACCGCAAAACATAAATGCAGAGCACCTTCAAAGACCAAGGCTGACTAAACATTGTAATTCAAGGCAATGAAGATCTAGTCATAGTCATACTCAACACAGTTAAAAGCAAAGCATAAAAATGACAGAGGTGCTCTCTAATTGGTGCTTTTGTAAGAGGAGGATGACTCAACAGGAACATAAATAGACAAGGCCTTCGCAGAGGGAAGCATTGATTTGCAGAGGTGCCAGAGCTCAAGCTTTTAAAACGGAGATAATAATTTTGGGTGGCATGCTTTCATTGTCAAGGCAATGACCAAGAGTTCTCAACACTACTAGGAAAAGGGCTATATATGATATAGACACTAATGGCGCACCACACAAGTAGTGCGCCACTAATATATAGTAGTGGCGCACCATGTGCAGGTGTGCCATTAGTGTGATGGACACTAATTGCGCACCACATACTCGGTGCGCCACTACTATATTTTTTTTTGCAGAACTACTAATGGCGCACCACCAGGTGGTGCGCCATTAGTAACCAGGGTTACTAATGGCGCATCTGTAGGTGGTGCGCCACTACTATAATTTTTTTTGTAAAACTACTAATGGCGCACCACCAGCTGGTGCGCCATTAGTAACCAGGGTTACTAATGGCGCATCTGTAGGTGGGGCGCCACTACTATAAATTTTTTTTTTGCAAAACTACTAATGGCACACCACAGACGGTGCGCCATTGTGCGCTATTAGTAACCTGGGACCAGCTGGATATTTTGGACAGCCACCTACCACAATCACTTTCCCCACTTTCATTCTATCCACCTCCTCCTCCAAGCTTGTCTCGGGTGCCTCCTCCTCCTCACCTCATTTGCATCATAGATTCACCCAAATTAAGTGGTTAAATTACCTTTTTTGATAGGTAAGTAAGGGGAAAGCTTTTATGTTGTAGATCTACTTTTTTCTCCCTCCAACAACGTGCACATGCACTTTTTATGGCCTAGCTAGATCTACGTATGTTTGTGGTGTTGCATATGTTTGTGGTGTTGCATATATGTTTGTGTTTGCAGGTACCGGTATTTGAAATGCGATAGTTGCCAATATTTTGCCGGAATGTTGATTCATTTCCGTTTCGGCGAGAATTTGGCACTATGCTTTCTTTTTTGTCCTATTTTTAGGCAAAGTCATGCCAATTTTTTTTTTGGTTCTAAAATATTGTTTTGCTCTACCCCGCACGCGACCATGGTCCGCACGATGACCGAAGGCATCGCGAATAGGGTTTTGAGCTCCGCGAAGGCCGAGATGCTTCAAAAGAACGAGACGGAGATAAGATGTCTGTGTTGAAGATGCAAGCTGAAGAGCCTTATGGACCCGGATTCTGTAAAGGTGCGGGACCACCTGCTCTTGCGTGGTTTCATGGATGGCTATCGGTGGCAAGGTGATGAAGATGATTATGAAGTAGTCCATGGGGGTCGGGCAAGAAATGAGGAAGGGCATGAGCAAGACAACCGCGGCGAGGGCGGGCGAGAAGATGAAGAATCTCCAGGACACAGTCATCATGTAGAAGATGTCGGACATGATGATGAGGAAGATGCCGGAGCAGACGAAGGGCATGATCATGAAGATGAAGATGCCGGAGCAGACGACGAAGGACCATCGATGCCCTGGGTGCAGGACCCTCATATTCAAGAGCTGCTTCTCAAGCAGATGGATAATGCAAGAGCTGCCGCCCGAGAGAAAGCCAAGCTGGATCAACTGGAGATAGACGCGGTTACTCCATTGTATGAAGGATGCAGCCCCGAGGATACCCTCCTGAAAGTAACGCTCATGGCTCTGGAGATGAAGGTAAAACACAAAACTCCATTGTATGATCGATTGTATTTAAATTGTAGCCTTCATTTCTTGATTGTATTTCGACATTTTCAAATTTGATGATATTTTTTCATATTCAATATGAAAAAATATTGAATATTCATGAGGACAATCGATCTCGATCCCCCTCCATCTCGATCGCTATCCCCCATCGCAAGATCCCCCTCACCGCCGAGCACCCCCCACACCCTCCCCCGCTCCACCGCCGCTGACGACCCCCCGCACCCTCCCCCGCTCACCCCCTGTTATTGAATATCTGATCGACATGATCGTGAGCGAGCAGTGGCCGTATGTACGTGACCCATGCATCAACACTGGACATACGTCACACTGGGTGGATAAGCGCCGTTGGTTTTAGAGTAGACCATGCTTATCTATCTCTACACATGTGCTTCCAACCAAATTAAGCGGCAAAGATGTAATCGCATCTCTAACCAAATTAAGCGGCAACAACTTTCACTTCTATACATGCTCGAATATAGATATGCATGGTTGTATCATGCCTAAATAGGCAAATTTATTTTCTTTTTCTGACATAGACTGGCAAATGTTATGATCTACAATATAGACTGGAAAATACTTTGCCACTTTGCTAACAGAATTTGCCACTTTACTAATAGCGCACTTCATGGGCATGCGCCATTACTAAAAAAAAACATTCTAATGACGCACTTCATGGGCATGCGCCATTACTATAAAAAAACATTCTAATAACACACTTCATGGACATGCGCCATTACTAAAAAAAACATTCTAATGGCGCACCGCTCGGGGTGCGCCATTAACCCGTCTGCCCTCGCGCGCCCTCGTCCACTAGACCCCGCCCACCCCCTCCCCCACCCTCGTCCACGCAGCCCACGGAGACGCCGCCGCGGGAAGGAGACGGGGAGAGAGAGGGGTGAGGCCCACCTATTCCCTCCCCAATCCCACCGGTGGCGGGCCGCCTGCCGCCCCAGGGCCTCTCCGGCGACGAATCGGCGGTGACTACCCCTTTCCGTCGAGCCAGGCAGAGGCGAGCGAGGTCGGCCGACGCTCGCGCGCGCGGGGAAGTGGAAGCGAGTTCGGCGGGCTGCCTTCCGCGCCTCCCCGAGGAGGAATCGAAGGGCGGGCGCGTCGCCTCCGGCCAGCCTCTCCGTCGACGCGGACGGCGGACGAAGCAGGTGAGAATATGCGACGCATTGTTTCGTTGATGGGAACCGGTTGCCGAATGCTGACAGCGGTGTGATTTCCCCACGGCTGCGTGTTTCCCCCCAGCCCGAGGCCCGAGCGGCGAGGAGCAGGAGTCGGTGTCAGCAAACGAGCACGCTTCTGTCAGGCCGTTCGTCATAGAGGTTAGTACACGCAGCTCCCCCAAGCAAACTTTAGGGTTTCGAACATCGCATCTACACTGAACAGCTCCACGGAAGTAGTAATGATAAGGAATTAGGCAGTGACCTCATGTAACCGATGGATGGTTTCATTGATGGAGAAGTGATTTTCTGTGTGCTTTGGAATCATTGTTTTTGGCTACCCGTCTCACTATAAGAACATGCTAAATTGCTAATGATTTGCATTGGAACAAAGCCACAAACGCATTCAGAACATGCAGATCAGGTCAGACTTCAGGTTGAGTTGTTGGCATGTATGGATGATGTGCTTTTAAATCTTTAGGGATATATTAGTAGTAAAAGTACAATGTCAACTGACCTATTGTCCTAGATCCATTTAGCCACGTGAATGTCTTATTTTTTGATCATTTGGTTCCATGCCAATTGAGACCATATTCTCAAGTAACATGCTCGCTTCATCCATCTTACCATCTGAAAAGTATCCATGCATCAATGTGTCATTAGGCTTAACACCCATGTGTACCATCAGGTCAAAGATATCTTGGGCTTCCATAACCCTTCCATTTTTGCAAAGGCGGTCCATAATTGTGGTGAAAAACACAGTATTAGGATAGATGCCACGATCCAACATTTCAGAAAATAGTTCATGAACCTTGTCCCATTTGCCACAAGCACAAAAACCACTAATAAGGGTGTTGAAAACTATGATACCAGGAGCTAATCCTTCTGTTGTCATTTGATTGAATTAGGACATAGCATCATCCATTCGGCCAATACCGGAAAGCAGGTTTATTACCGCTCCATAGGTCACAACGTCAGGGTTCAGTCCTTGCCGCCGCATTTTTGTAAATATATGCAATACGTCACCAACCATTTCTTCTTTAGCTGCTGCAGATATGAGTATGTTGTAGGCATAATGACCTGGTGAAATACCATTTTCTGTCATCAAATCGATGAGGCAATGCATATCATGAAAAGACCGTTCCATGGCATACCCATGAAGCAGAATGCCGTAGGTAGTAACGGTTGGCTTTTGGCCCAAACAGACCATAGAATCAAAAATCTTCCTAGCTTCTGCGCATCTTCCGTTCTTGCAAAGATAATCCATCTGTATATTGTAAGTTACAATATTTGGTTGAACACCATTTCTAGACATTTCTGTGAAAATACGATCAACCTCTTTGCACCTTCCTAATGAATAGTATCCATGTATCGGACTAGTATATGTGGCAACATCTGGCAGAATTCCTCTATCAGACATCTGGTGAACAGCCTCCTTAGCCTTGTCCATCGCATGAACCTTGCACATGGCAGAAATGATTGAGTTATAGGTCACAGCATTCGGCAAAATTCCCGTCTGTAGCATTTCACAATATAGGCTGTAAGCCTTGTCCACCAAACCGTCTTTCAATAGGCCATCAATTACAGTGCTATAGGACACGACATCAGGTCGGCAGCTACCTCCATGCTCAACCATCATGTGAATCAGCTCGAGGGCCTCTTGGCTTCTCTTCTCGCTGCAGAGACCCTTGAAAAGAATGGTGTAAGAGAAAATGTCGGGTACGCAATCAAACGCAGGCATTACCCGGAGTACGATGTCCATTGCGTAGCTGGTCTTCTTCTCGGCGCAGACTGCCCTGAGTAGGTGGCTGAAAACGACAATGGATTCTTTTGCAAATCCCGTCTTGATGTGACCCGTCTAACATTTTTTTATTAGCTGATCATCTTATTAATGTGACCAAACTTACTCTTCTTGTTGACTTTGCAGATTTTCGGTAGGACCGGCCATCTTTTGGGTATTTTTTTGGTGCAGCTTTCTTATGGATTAGGCTATTGATGTATATAGAAAGTTACAAATATGCGTTGTTTTTTTGCTCATTTGCTCTTTCCCTTTAGATTTACCCAGGTTCAGTCATTTATTGTTTGCTTCCTGTTTCATGTATGTAGTTTGTGTGTTGTGCTAGCTTGATGTTTTCTGTGTATGCTTTTGATGGCCGATGATTTACTGCAGGTTAGCACTGTCAAAAGGTCATACTTAACGCATGCCTAATTTGAACACTAAATCAACTTCATTAATTTTCAGGTACAGTACTCTGACGGAGTTACCTTCTTCAGAGTGCAGAGGAGCAAAATTGTTCTAATCAGCAGCAGCACAACACAGTCACTTGGATCAGCGGAAGAGGAGCATCAGCAGCACGGGCAGAGGAGCAACAGGAGCTAGTTCTTCACGTACAATGGAAAACAAGCAAGCTTATATCTGAAAATTGAGTTAGCTAGGCTCACAATTTTGAGTTGGCCCCTTTACATATGCTATCTGAAAAATGAGTTAGCTAGTCATCTAAGTTGAGCTGATTTTGATTTCCGTATGTTATGGGGGGACAACAGATATTTCTATATGTTCATTCTTGAGGGTACAGACTTGCTAAACTATTGATGATTTTTTGTTGGGTGACCTATTTTTGTCCATATGAAAGCAGAGGACCATATGGTCTGTGTCCTTTTCACCCATATGAAAGTAGAGGCACATTATGGTGCTAGTTTGCTGGGTTTTGTCTCCGACCATCGTGTCGTGATGATTTTGCAGGTACCCCGAGAGGCCCTTGAGTTTGCCGGAATGTCGATTAACTTCCGTTCCGGCAAATTCGGGTACTCCATATGTCCTATTGTCAGCAAAGGTCATGCTGAAATTTTCCGTGAATTTTAGCATGATTTTGCTAAAAATAGGACACATGGGGTACTTGCAACTAATGCATGACAGGTTCACCGATTCAGCGGTAACAGTTACAAAGGGTACACCACAAGGGTGGAGGCGGAAGTTAGATACGCGCGCTATCTAGCGTGAGAGAGGAGGGAGCGCTGGAGGAACCGGATGAAGACTAGTTTCATCGCGATTATGCTCATCCTGATGACCGCAGCTCTCTTCTATGTGATGGTAGTTTAGATGATCGATAACGACTTGTAATGTGAAGACAAACTCGCTACTCGCGGTCACGAGACTTGTAATGTTCTAACTTTGTTCGGTATTTTAAATTCGAAGACTAATATGATGAATTGTATTCGGAGACTAATCTTCTATTGTATTCGATAAATCTGTTGTTTATATGTTGTGCTCTCTATATTCTATGCAATAATATGTTTTGTAATTTGTGCAAATATCATAAGAAAAAACCCTAATATTCATACTAGTGGCGCACCAGTCAGCACTTTAGTGGCGCACTTCAAAAGCACACTAGTGGCGCATCGTCAACTAGTGCGCCATTAGTAAGCGAGAGCACATGGGTAAATATGGCCATGGGAGGCATACTAATGGTGCACAATGAGCTATACTAATGGAACACTTCCTGGTGCGCCATTAGTATACCAGATACTAATGGCGCACCATGAGCTATACTAATGGCGCACTTCTTGGTGCGCCATTAGTATACCAGATACTGATGACGCACCATGAGCTATACTAATGGCGCACTGCCTGGTGCGCCATTAGTATACCAGATACTAATGGCGCACCTGTGGTGCGCCATTAGTAAAAAATTCTAATGGCGTGATGCTAGTGGCGCACCTGTAGTGCGCCATTAGTAGCCAAAATAGGCGCGTCACTAGCAGGCCTTTTCCTTGTAGTGCAACATCTTCCACGCTACACATGCTATAGGCAGTTCCCAAACAGAAAAGTAAAGTTTTGACTCCCCCACCACCAATCAATCACACTCCACGGCTAGCCAAATCCTCGGGTACCGTCCAAACCAACATCAACCCTGGGGGAGTTTTGCTTGCAATTATCTTTTCGATTTGAGCATGGAACTGGGAATTCCAATTATCGACCCCTTTCTCGTGAATGATAGTGAATAAACACATATCGAGGATAACACTCCTAGCATGGAAGATACCAATAGCCCCCTGTCCGCACATGAGCGGTTCGGGCACGCAAAATAGATTATTTCTTGAAGATTTAGAGAGTGGCACATGCAAATTTACTTGGAACAGCAGGTAGATACCGCACATATGTAGGTATGGTGGACTCATATGGCACAACTTTGGATTTATGGAGGTGGATGCAGAAGCAATATTCCTGCTTAGTACAAGTGAAGGCCAGCAAAAGACTAGGAAGCGACCAACTAGAGAGCGACAACAGTCATCAAAATGCAATGAGATTAACTAACATTGAGTGCAAGCATGAGTAGGACATAAATCACCATGAACATGAACATCATAGAGGCTATGTTCATTTTGTTTCAACTACATGCGTGAACATGCGCCAAGTCAAGCCACTTGAAACATTCAAAGGAGGATACCATCCTACCATACTACATCAATGTCATCTCAACATTCATGTGGGCATCCAAGACAAACCATTATAAGCTCGTAGCTAAGTAAGCATGGCATAAGCAACTATGATCTCTAAGTTGTCATTGCAAACATGTTTCTCTCACAACAAAGCTGAATCAGGCATGATGAGCTAGTCATATTTACAAAAACAAAATAGATCGAGTTCATACCATCTTTTCCAGGCTCAGTCACTTCATCATATATCGTCATTATTGCCTTTCACTTGCACGACCGACCGATGTGAACAATAATAAGAGGGCTCGTGCATTGGACTAAAGCTAGAATCTGCAGGGAAACACAAAGGAGAAGACAAAGTAATATGGCTCTTTGAAAGCTAAACAGGTATGCATGCAAGAACCACTAAACATTGTAACCAATATCTTCTACCTTGACCCAAAGAAAAAAGAAAACTATCTACACGGGAATGCTCCCAACAAGCAAAAGAAGAAAAAGAAAATCTTTTTGGGTTTTCTCAAACTAAACAGACACATGAAAAGAAAACGAGAAAAATAAAATAAACTAGCATGGATGATACAGTGGAAAAGTGTGAACACCGGCTAACAAAGTGAAAGCATAAGCAAGAATGTAAAGTCGGTGAGAACACGTACTCCCCCAAGCTTTGGCTTTTGGCCTAACTTGGTCTATTCCCAAGGAGGGAAATAACCAGCTCCTAGGTACTCAGGAGTGGACTGTGGATGCCACTACTGTGTGAGCTCCTCTGGCTCCAACTGATAAACTGACGTCTAGTACTCGACTGGCGGCTCGGGCACGGGCACCTATGGTTGGGCCAAGCCCCAATATGCGTAGATGTCCGAGGGCATAATAGTGTACCTGCCTGCATGAAGATGGAACAAAGAAGGAGCAGAAAAAGTAATAGTGTCACGAGTACCCTGACTAAATACCAGGTTATAAATCATCCTTCCACCTATATCTCTATCAAGAAAGTCATGGCGAACCATGTTATCGTAATCTAGATATCTCTCGGGAAGAAGCATCTCTTCTTCCTCCTCCAGTCTAATGGGTATCTCAAAGTGTCTGGCAAGACGAGTAGCATAGATACCTCCATAGACAACACCTTTAGAACGGTTCAGGTTCAACCGTTGAGCTACTATAGCGCCCAAGCTATAAGTTTTATCATTATAAAGGGCTTCGCGCAATACCGCAAGATCTGGGGAACTAAGTGACCCAGCTTTCCCACGGCCAATCAAACATTTTCCCATGAATAGTGAGAAGTATCGTTGCACGGGAAAATGAATGCTAGCAGCTCTAGCGCAAGACAGTCCTCTCTCCTCTCCTACAGCAATAGTACCGATAAAAGCTTCCAAGTCCCATGGACGAGGTTCATGAATGTCCCCAACATAAGGTAATTTGCAAACATTGTAAAAATCCTGGAGTGACATGCGGTGGGGGACATCATAAAGTTTAAAGTCAACCATAGGAGGATTCTTCCTTGGATAGAAGTTAAAGCTTTGTACGAATATATTAGTGCGGAGGAGGTATTGCGAACACTTATCTTCAACGAAGGCGGTAAGGCCTGCGTTCTCCACCAAGTGATAAAAGTCCTCATAAATTCCAGCGGCGCGTAAGAACACGTCGCTTGGCCACTCGCAAGCTCGAACTTCCGCGACTCGAGGGACCGGATACTTGGGCTTCTTCTCACTCCCATCATCCTTGGGGTCACGGCTTGACGAGCCTCTCAAGAACCTCCCCATATTTTCCATTTTCTATCTCTGAAAATTTCTGAAATTTTTAGGGATTCTAAGAAAAAGTGAATAAGGCTCAACTAAACTTGTAGCAACTACTCCCACAAGTGCCTAGAGACCATATTACGCATCAAAACTACTTGGTACCAGCTATAATCAGCATGCAAAGCTCAAGAACATGGTCACCAAAGCAGCAAAGATACGCGGAGTATAAGGCACTAGAGCAAAAACTAATTGGACCAATAGAGGAGTCACATACCAAGGAGTAATTTCCCCAAAACAGTTCGAAGAACGGTGATTTGAGCAAAGAGATCGAAAATCCCAGCAAGAGGAGCAAGAACACGGGTTTGAGCTACAAAACATTTTTTTCTGGAGGTAGGAGAAGTGGATGGGAGCAAGAATGAGTGGAGGGGGTGCGTGTGGGCCCCACAAGCCTGAGTGGCGCGGCCAGGGGGGTGCCCGCGCACCTAGGGCTTGTGGCCCACTGGTGTGGCCCCCAGACAGACTCTTTGTCCCAGTATTTTTCAAATATTCCAGAAAAAATCATACTAGATTTTGACAGCGTTCGGAGAACTTTTATTTTCGGGGTATTTTTCCACCGGACGCTAAAACAAAAAACAAGGAAAACTAAAGTAAATCTATCATTTTTCTTCTAAGCAACCTAAAGTGAAAGCTTGGAATAGAGGTTTGTGACTCCTTGATTCAACCATCTCATGGTCATCGAAAGAAATCCGTCAATGGGGTTGATCAAATCCCCTCAACAAAACTTTCTCGAATCGCAAAAGAAGATGGAGAATTTTCGAATCGTCACTAGGTCACCTCAATGGGGATGTGTATCTCCCCAACAAGAAAATCATACTTCATCATGACACGAGGAATAGGGCATTCAAAGCTCCCAATAAGAATCGATGAAGTTTTTTCAATAGCATTGATGCAATGTACTCGATATTGTTTCTTCGGGAAGTGCACCGTATGCTCATTACCGTTGACATGGAAAGTGACATTGCCTTTGTTGCAATCTATAACAGCCCCTGCAGCGTTTAAAAAGGGTCTTCCAAGGATGACCGCCATGGCATCGTCCTCGGGAATATCCAAGATAACAAAGTCTGTTAAGATAGTGGTGTTAGCAACCACAACAGGCACATCCTCGCAAATGCCGATAGGGAAAGCAGTTGATTTGTCAGCCATTTGCAGAGAGATTTCAGTAGGTGTCAACTTATCCAGCTCAAGTCTACGATAAAGAGAGAGAGGCATAACACTAACACCGGCTCCAAGGTCGCACAACATAGTTCTAACGTAGTTGCCTTTAATGGAGCAAGGTATAGTGGGCACACCGGGATCACCTAGTTTCTTAGAAGTCCCACCCTTGAAGGTATAATTAGTAAGCATGGCGGAGATCTCAAGATCAGGTATCGTCCTCTTATTAGTCACAATATCTTTCATGTACTTAGCATACAGAGACATTTTGAGCATATCTGTCAGACGCATCTGCAGAAAGACAGGTCTGATCATTTCAACGAAGCGCTCAAAATCCTCATCATCCTTTTTCTTGGATGGTTTGGGAGGAAAGGGCATAGGTTTCTGAACCCATGGCTCCCTTTCTTTACCATGCTTCCTAGCAGAGAAGTCATTGTTATCGTATCTCTTAGTCTTAGGCTGTGGGTTATGAAGATCAACACTAGGTTCAATATCCACATCCTTTACATTGCTAGGTTGAGCATCTTCATGAACATCACTATTGATATTATCATTAGGCTCATGTTCATCACCAGATTGTGTTTCAGCATCAGAGGCAGAGGCATCGTTTGGACTCTCAGGGGTAGAAGCAACAGGGTTGCTAGCGTGCAGGTTCCTATCATCTTTCTTCTTATTTCTAGGATGACTAGGTGCATCAGTGCTAACTCCTTGAGACTCTTGTTCAACTCTCTTCGGATGACCCTCAGGATACAAAGGTTCCCGGGTCATTCTACCGCCTCTAGTAACGACTCTGACGACATTGTCATTCAACTCATTAAGCAAGTCATTATGAGCTTTGAGTACTTGTTCTACGTGAGTAGTAACCATAGAAGCATGTTTACTCAGAAGCTTAAGATCATTGACATTTCTGTCCACACAAGCACTTAAATTACTAAGCATACGAGCATTCTTTTCCAATTGTCTGCTAACATAATCATTGAAACTCTGTTGTTTGGCAACAAAGTTATCAAATTCATACATGCATAAGCTAGCAGGTTTATCAAAAGGAATATCACTCTCATCAAACCTACGCAGAGAATTTACTTCTACTACATGTATCGGGTTATCGAGACCATGGATCTCTTCGATAGGTGGTAGATTTTTGACATCTTCAGATTTAATGCCTTTCTCTTGCATAGATTTCTTGGCTTCTTGCATATCTTCAGGACTGAGGAATATAATACCTCTTTTCTTCGGAGTTGGCTTAGGAGGTGGTTCGGGAATAGTCCAAGCATTCTCATTGCACAAGATGTTATTCAACAGAATCTCAGCTTGTTCTACGGTTCGTTCCCTAAAAACACTACCGGCACAACTATCTAGGTGGTCTTTAGAAGCATCGTTAAGTCCATTATAGAAGATATCAAGTATCTCATTCTTCTTAAGAGGGTGATCACTCAAAGCATTCGGTAGCTAGATGAGCCTCCCCCAAGCTTGTGGGAGACTCTCTTCTTCAGCTTGAGAAAAGTTGTATATTTCCTGCAAGGCAACTTGCTTCTTATGGGCAGGGAAATATTTTTCAGAGAAGTAGTAGACCATATCCTGGGGGCTACGCACACATCTAGGAGCAAGAGAAGTGAACCAAGTCTTAGCATCATCCTTTAGCGAGAAAGGAAACAGCTTGAGGATATAGTAGTGGCGGATCTTTTCCTCACTAGTGAATAGGGTTGCTATATCGTGCAGTTTGGTAAGATGAGCTACAACCATTTCAGACTCGTAACCGTGAAAAGGATCAAATTCGACCAGAGTTATTAACTCAGGGTCGACAGAGAATTCATAATACCCTAACAGTGCAGATGTACTGGCTCTGGTTGAAGTCTCGATACTGTTCCTCCACTGTGTACTCGGGGTACCAGCGGTAACCGCACACCGACATCACCCTGACCAGTATGGCCGTATGACCCGGCACATCAATGCACCTGGTCAGACGAACCACCTGACGAGAAGGACGGCCAGGCATCTGTAATTAGAGAGTAATGCAAAAGCATTAGAGCTCTGAATGAAAAATTGGGCAGCATAACGGCTGTAAATGCTCAAAAACAAATTTTGAGACAACCCGAAAATGGAATAGCGTAACCACTCAACTATCAAGTTCAACTCTCTCATCATCAAACCTACTTCCTTTTCCTAGGAATGACAGAAACCACATATCTCTTGACCCGTAGTCCTATAATCTACCGATCAGAACACGAGCCTAGAAGAAGATGAGTAACCTAGTCCTTAATTCCCGCAGAAAAGACGAGGATGACCAGAATAGAATAACTTGAGAAGAGAACAAGAGTCTTACGTTCCCTTCCACAAACAATTCCCTTATATATAACTAAAGCAATTCTAGACTCAACTTCGACCAGTTTGGCTTAGTAATCCTACAGTCAGTCAGGCTCTGATACCAACGCTGTCGGGACCCCGATCCTAAGCCATAGGAATCCAGCCTGTAACACATCGCATCCCTTTGTGGTCTCACGCACGGTTAACTCCACGGCTGCAGCCTTACCTTAGCCGGGACCGTTTGCGTCTTTTGACTCACGTATGCGATAGTGTCGCTAGCAATCCAATGTCAAAGAACCCGGTTCGACATGTATAGTCATAAACCAAAGTGGCAGTACCATACAAGGACAGGCATACATGACCCAACAAAGCAGGTGTCGGTCATCAGCGAATGTAGACGAGTAGTAGCAAGCTACAAGGACTCCCTTACATCGCGTGACATTTCCCCAAAGAGGACAGACACAGCAGCTAAGAAGGACACATGCCGGTCAACCAATGTGTCCGGAGCAGTAGCTAACTACCAAGGCTCGTTGGATCACAAAGGGGCATTTCCTTGTAAGGTGTGCTACTAAAGTTCACGACCAGGTAATCGAACCCCATACATATCAAGCATGACACACGTACGCATGGCATACCGATATGTATAGATACATCGATGGCATCACAACATAACCATAAACATACAAGCTTTATTTAAGAGGCTCGGAAGAGCCACACACATAATATTACACATCAAGGGTCTCACGACCCATAATAGCAATCATTCAGTTACAAGCCAGCGGAAGAGTTTAAGCTGTGTGAGTACAGACAGGGCAACTAGAAGGCACATGGCCTGACTATACTACAGATCCAACGTAGGGCCAGATCGTAGCTGGGACACCACCTACTCGTCGTTGTCGATGTCTACGAAGAACCCTCCATTAGGGTCATTAGCAACCTCTACAACATTTATTAAGCAAACATGAGTACGAAGGTACTCAGCAAGACTTTAGGATAACTAACTACTCATACAAGGTATCAAAAGGTATTGTGGGGTTTCATGCGGAAAGCCAGCATTTGACTCGTGGCTAGACAACTTGCATTTTTAAATAATTTTGACAACTTGATTTCTCGCACACGAGTCCACTAAGACCACAACAATACACTATCGTGGAATCATTCCGTCTCCGTACGGAAATGCCGTCCACGACACTCACGCTTATCTTGGCAATTTTATGAGTAGCCATTGAAGTTATCTATGAACAACATATGTCTCCAAGTAGTCCATATCCGCGGACGCGGCTATTCGAATAGATCATAACCCTGTAGGGGTGTACTTCGTCACACACGCTCTCGCCACTTATCGCCATGTGCACGTCATGCACCTCGGCAACCTTCAAGCGGAAGCCCAGCGAGGGAGTCGGCCACGATCGTTAACCACACTAGTACCTAGTCCAGGTTTATCGCCTATCTGAGAGTAACCCGTACGGAAGTCCGGCCGAGGTTTCCGCCATGGCCTCAAACGATGTGCGCAGGGTTCCCAAGCCCACCATCCGGGTGCCACTTGGTACACCGTGCCACTGCCTACCGCATCACGGTCCACCTCTCAGGTCAGCACCATGCACGGCCTCCAGCATTACTATAAACACCAGAAACTACTTGCAACTCCTGGACCGAGTACTACGCGATTAATAGGCCGAGCGGGGTCATATTTCAGGGCCCAACATGTGGTAGTATCTAGTCTTGGATTACATACACGGAACTCAGTTCCTAAGGACGGTTCCAATGAAACAACCCGCCATGTACTCCTACACAGCCTTTCACCGGTACCTTTACCAAATCAGGTTCAACACACAACCTTTACTTACCGAACACATTCTCACAATTCTGTTCATCTCCCAGATGACAGACCATACACAACTCTAAGCATAGCATGCATAGCAGGATAAGGCACATCATAGCTCAGGCAACTACCAGGTATGCTAGGTTGCAAGGTTCGGCTATTTACTGTGACAAGGTTAGGTCATGCAAAGGAAGTGGGTTCAACTAACGTGGCAAAAGCAGTTGTAGCATTTGATCTTAATGCAATAACTAGGTGCAGGAGCTAGAAGATGGGATTTATCAGGATGATCAAAAGGGTTGCTTGCCTTGTTGCTCAGAGGAGGAACGATATCCGTCAGACGGATATTCGGTGGAATCCGGGGGTGCGGAGCCTACCGAAATGAATGGCAACAATCAATAACAATCATATGCAAACAAGATGATGCATGGGCATGGCATGAGAATGCAAAGTGATAGGTTATTACAATCAACATGTATTAGGTTTAGAGTTGATTTGAATCACATTCGAATATCAATTCAAACGGGGTATTCACGGGTACCGGTTTAATTGATTCGACCTGATGCTCATATCAACTTGATGTTAGCATGCATGAGATGTCATGTTATGGTACTGATTTGTAACTAGGACAGTGTGTGATCATGGCATTCATAATGAAATTTGAATATTTTTCCAAATTCAATTTATGAAGTAATTATAAGAATTGAATTATTCATTATTCTTCATGTTAGGGTTCTGTAACTTTTTCAAACATGAATGAAAATAGCATATTCAGATTCCTTGAATTTTTCTGATACTTTTTCATATATAATTTATTTTCATTGGAGTTACAGATTAATATCTATGATTTTTACAAGTTTTAGCAATTTCCTGGAATTATTTCTATATTGGAAAATACTTTTATTGCATCAGCATGACATCAGCAGGTCCTTCTGGCCGTTGAAAGTCAAACCTGACCAGTGGGACCCACTGGTCAGTCTCTCTGGTCAAATTTAGATTAAGTTTAAACTTAATTAACTGATTAACCTTGCTGGACCCACATGTCAGTGACTAATTAACTTATTTGATTTATTTTTATTAACTTTAAACTTGCCAGAGGCTGGCCCCACCAGTCAGTGGCTCAGGCCAGCCGAGATCCACTGGCGGCGAGGTCGTCCTCGCCGGCGGGGAGCCTCCGGCGACCACCAGCACGGCGGAGGGGCTCGGAAACGGCGCACACGGGGCCAAATGCTGCGCGGAGAGCACCAGAAGAACGACACACCTCCCGCAGCTCCATTTCTGCACTTAGATGGGGCTGAACTGGCCGGAGATGACGCCGCGACGAGCTTGGTGGCGGCCAAGGCTCGGGCGTCATCGGGGGTTTTGATTCAGAGGGAACTACGCTCGGTTCTTAGCTCCTACAGCATCTACGCGTCGACCTGAAGCTGCTGGTGCCCTTGGAAGGACGAGCTGATCATCGGAGGGCTACCGGCGACGAGCTGCAGCGGTGGTCCTCGTCGGGCTCCGGTGAAACTAGGGCTAGAGGTGGGGATCGACGGGGAAAACTTAGGGGAAATGACCGCATGCTCACGGGGAGTGCAGTGGTGGCGTTAGTCTGCTCGGGGACGGCCTGGAGAGGGAGAACGTCGGCGGCGATCTTCGGTGACCCGAGGAGGAAGACGACGGCTGCGTGTTGATTCACTGCATCTGGGCGTCGGGCTCGTGGCTAGGAAGCTTCAGGGGGTTGCGGCGGAGCTAACACGCGGCTCAGAAGGAAGGGAGGTCGGCTAGAACGACGACGAGCTCGAGCTCTGCTCGGGCTCCAATGGCGGCAGAAGGGGGAGGAGAGATCCGAGAGGAGGGAGAGAGCTGACGCTGGGAATGGATAGAGGAGGCCTCGGGGAGCTTATCCCCGGCCTTGCCAGCGTGAGGCGGCGGCCAGGCAGGCGCACAGGTGCATGGCCGCGCCGGAGAAGGCGGTGGCCACCTCCTGCTCCTACTAGCGCGAGGGAGGAGACGACTCAGGGAGATGGGCCGGGCCAGGCTAGGCGACAAGTAACCTCTTTTCCATTTCCTTCTGTTTTATTTCTGTTTCAATTTCTGACATTGATTAGCTATTTATTTCAGCTCCAAAAAGGTTGTAAAAACTATTTTAAACACACCTGAATATTTGTTATAATATTTCCAACCATTTCCAAAGTTTTCAACATTTTTGAAATTTTTTAATTTCTGATTTCAAATTTAAAATTTGAAACCAGTGGCTTTTTGCATTAATTTAAAATGCTTAAAGTGTCAAGAAAATAGTTTTCTCCAATGCTCATTTACTTTCCTGATTTATCAGAAAGTTTGAACATTTCTTGAGGCCATTTTGGGTTCATTGATTTCAATTAGTTTGAGATTTCCTTTATTTAAAGTGGTGAATAGGGTTTTGAGTTTTTCCTTTGCCACTTTCTTGATCTTGTTGACAATTTCTTAGATGCAATGCAAAGAAGATATGAGCACAAGACTAACTTGCTTAAGGGGTCAGGGATGTGACAACTCACCCCCACTCAAAAGAATCTCGTCCCGAGATTTAGAGGTCGTCGGGAATAACGCAGGATACTCAAGTCGGAGACGATCCTCTCTTTCCCAAGTTGCCTCCTTTTCAGAATGATTTCACCATTGAACTTTAAGAAACTTGAGGTTTCGACGTCGAGTGGTACACTCAGCTTGATCAAGAATACGCACGGGGTATTCTCGGTATGAAAGGTTATCTTGGAGATCAAGCGTTTCGTGGTCCACTTCACGGATAGGATCCGAAAAGCAACGCCTGAGTTGCAAGACGTGGAAAACATCATGAACCTTGGAAAGATGCGGAGGAAGTTCCAACTGGTAGGCAACTTCTCCTCGTTTGGCAAGAATGCGAAAAGGACCAATGTAACGAGGAGCTAACTTGCCCTTGATACCGAATCGATGGGTACCCTTCAAAGGTGTAACCCGAAGGGCCTTCTCGTCAACTTCAAAGGTCACAACCTTATGATGACGATCATATTGGCTCTTTTGACGAGACTGGGCTGTTTTCAACTTTTCACGAATAATGCGAACCTGCTCTTCTGCATCCTGGATCATATCCGGGCCAAAGAGTTGCCTCTCTCCGGTTTCTGACCAATTTAGAGGTGTTCAACATCTTCGTCCATAGAGAACTTCAAAAGGGGCTTTGCCCAAGCTTGATTGGTAACTATTGTTATAAGCGAATTCGGCGAATGGAAGACACTTCCCCCAATTCATCCCGAGCGATATAACACAAGCTCGGAGCATATCTTCTAGAATTTGATTCACTCTTTCTACTTGACCACTTGATTGCGGATGGAAAGCAGTGCTAAAAGATAAGTGAGTCCCCATGGCATTCTGAAAACTTTCCCAGAAGCGAGAAGTAAAGATACTTCCACGGTCCGAGTTAATCTCCAGGGGAACACCATGAAGAGACACTATTCGAGAGATATATAACTCTGCTAGCTGGCTAGCTGTTATACTCTCACGAACGGGAAGAAAATGAGCCACTTTGGAAAGACGGTCAATGACCACAAAGATAGCATTATTTCCTTTCTTGGTCTTGGGAAATCCGGTAATGAAATCCATGCTAACTTTATCCCATTTCCATTCAGGAATAGCTAGAGGTTGAAGGGTGCCAGCAGGCCTTTGATGTTCTGCCTTGACTCGACGACAAACGTCGCAGTTAGCAACGAACTCAGCAATTTCTCTCTTCATCCTAGTCCACCAGAACCTCTGGCGTAGGTCCTGATACATCTTAGTACTACCGGGATGAATGGTGAGAGGAGAATCATGAGCCTCCTTAAGGATTAACTGCCTTAGATGTGGGTTCTTAGGAACCACTAAACGATTCTGGAAGCACACAACACCTTGATCGTTCATGGAAAATTCTTTAGAGTTTCCGCTAAAAATATTCTCCTTGATCCGTGATATACCCTTGTCACGCTTTTGGCCAGCTATAATTTGATCCTTAAGAGTAGGCTTCGCCACCAGGGTAGAAAGGAATCCTTGAGGAACAATATGAAGATTCAACTTCCGAAAGTCCTCATGGAGATGTGGTTGACCTTGTTGTAGCATCAAATTGTTACAAAAAGATTTACGACTTAGTGCATCGGCCATAACATTTGCCTTCCCCGGGGTGTAAGTTATCCCTAAGTCGTAATCCGAGATCAACTCAACCCACCGTCTTTGCCTGAGATTCAAATCCGGCTGGGTGAAGATATATTTCAGACTTTGGTGATCAGTGAATATTTCGCAACGATTACCCAGAAGGTAATGTCGCCAGGTTTTTAGTGCATGGACCACAGCTGCAAGCTCAAGGTCATGTGTGGGATAATTATCCTCATGTGGATGCAACTGTCGAGATGTGTATGCGATCACATGACGATCTTGCATGAGAATGCAACCCAATCCTTGTCGCGAGGCGTCGCAATAGATAACAAAGTCCTTAGAAAAATCTGGTGGTAGCAACACAGGTGCGGAAGTCAGGCGTCTTTTCAGTTCCTGAAAACTATGCTCGCACTATGGTGTCCACTCGAACTTTTTATCTTTCTTGAGGAGTTCAGTTAGAGGCTTTGCAACCTTGGAGAAATTCTCGACAAAGCGGCGACAATAGCTCGCTAGACCAAGAAAACTCCTAACTTGCTTAACCGATTCAGGTTGAGTCCAATCAAGGACATCTTGAACTCTGTCGGGATTGACAGCAATACCCTTACCAGAGATTACGTGGCCTAGATAGGTCACTTCTGGTAACCAGAATTCACATTTTGAAAATTTGGCATAAAGGCGATGCTCTCGAAGTTTCATCAATACCAGCCTTAGATGCTCGGCATGTTCTTGTTCATTCTTCGAGTAGATGAGAATATCATCGAGGTATACCACGACGAATTTATCCAAATACTCCATGAAGATTGAGTTCATCAGTCGAGAGAAGGTGGCTGGGGCATTGGATAAACCGAAGGACATAACGGTGTACTCATATTGGCCATAACGAGTAACAAAAGCCGTTTTTGGAATGTCCCCGTTCTTAATCTTGATTTGATGGTATCCCAACCTCAAATCCATTTTGGAGAAGACTGAGGATCCAGCGAGCTGATCGTACAGATCGTTGATCCTGGGGAGCGGATACTTGTTCTTTATGGTGACCAGATTAACTGGTCGGTAATCTACAACCATCCGATCCGTTCCGTCTTTCTTCTTGACGAAGAGGACGGGACAAGCCCAGGGAGAAGAGCTAGGACGAATGAAACCTTTGTTCAAGGCCTCATCTAATTGCTTCTTAAGTTCGGCTAGATCCAGGGGTGCCATCTTATATGGTCTTCTGGCTATTGGGACAGTTCCCGGAACAAGATCTATTACAAACTCTACATCTCTGTCAGGTGGAATTCCTGGCAGTTCCTCTGGAAAAACATCCAGGAAGTCACGGACTACCGGAATGTCTTCAAGTTCCGGAAGAGGGTTGGCATTTAGGGAATAGAGTTGGCATTTGGCAACTCGAGTGGAGACATTTACTATCTCACCCGAGGGATGGGTAAGCTGGACATTTCTAGAATGAGTATCAATCTTGGCATAGTGAGCTGACATCCAATCCATGCCCAAGATGATATTAATATCCGAAGATTTCAAGGCTATTAATGAGGCTAGAAAAACTAGCCTATCTACTAGAATTTCATTGTCATAGGTTATCCTAGAGGTTTGCCATTTACTACCAGGGGTTTGGACAACCAATGGGATTGGCACATCACAAAAAGACATGTTATGCAACTGTGCATAACTTTCTGAAATGAATGAATGAGAAGACCCAGTGTCAAAGAGAACGGACGCTGGGTGATGATTAACAAGAAGCGTACCCAGCATGACGTCGGGATCCTCTGCAGCTTCTTCTGCTGACACATAGTTCACACGGCCACGTGCAGGAGTTGGCTTCACATAGTACGCTTTGCCCGACTTTGCCTACCCGACGGACTTTCCGGGTTGCTTGGCACCCACATTCTGAGGACACTCACGGGAATAGTGCCCTTGTTCTCCACACTTGTAGCATATCACTTGGTTGGCACGTGGTGCAGCATTGCTAGCTGGACCACCATAAGCTTTTGCTGGAGGGTTGGCCTGTTTCGTCTGAGGCGCCACGTAGGATGGCCTCGGAGTGTATCTTGGCGGCAGAGAACTGTTTGGAACCCACAACCTGCATTTTGGAAACGCGGAACCAGAAGACGAGCCAAAGTCACGGGAGTGCTTCCTGTGGCTTCGAAGTCCGTATGACCAGTCTCGGCACTGATCGCTTTGTTGACCAGGGCTTGAAAGCTTGCACACTCATGGAGGCGCAGATCACGACGCAACTCAGGGCTCAGACCCTTACGGAATCTTGCTTGCTTCTTGGCGTCAGTAGACACCTCCTCTGTTGCATAGTGGGCGAGGTTACCGAACTCGCGGCTATAGGCATCCACAGACAACTTGCCCTGAGTGAAGGCACATAACTCCTCTCTCTTTCTGTCCATCAGGCCCTCTGGAATATGGTGCAGACGAAAAGCTGCACTGAAGTCTGCCCATGTGGCCACTGGTTCAGCGGGACGCATAGCTTCAAAGTTCTCCCACCACAGATTGGCGGGTCCTTCCAGGAAATACGCCACGAAGGTCACCTTGTCGGCCTCAGACACATTCGCAGAGCGAATCTTGCGTGAGATGCTGCACAGCCAGTCATCAGTGTCGAGGGGATCGACGGAATGATGAAACTTTGGAGGATTCAACTTCACAAAGTCATTAAGGGACACTGCGGCATTCCTAGGCTGTCGAGCCGTATTCTGCTCAATACGCTCTAACAGTCGGTTGGTCTCTCTTTTATTTCTTTCTGCCTCAAGCATCACTTCCACCAGAGAAGGCAGGTGAGGCAGGTCTTCCTGCGTCGCTTGACTACCCTCACCTTGCTCATGAGCAGGGGCACGGTTCAACCTGGTGAACACCATCCTGACAAACAAACTCATAGCTTAGACCAACGTCATATCAATACTAGCTATGGATTAAGAATGTACTGAACACACGGAATGCGGAAATGAATATCCGAACAACATGGTAACAAGCAACTGCTATATATACACCATCGTTCATACACACCCTTACATAGTTTAGTACAACCTTAACCGAAGAGCAAACTACTGAAATTATGAAACTACTCATCAGAGGCTTACAAGCTTCCTATACATTATTTATCTAGGCCTCCGGAATTCATTTCACATTACATGCATACTTCACAAGTCATGCAGGACTGTGAACGTACGGCTACTACCATACTATCCTTCCGCTCACAGCTCAGGCATCCGCATAGAACATCTCATAGAGATTACCTCCATGACCTGGTAGCTCTACTTTCGGATCAGGAAACACTCTAGCCTGAGATCCCTGGGATCCATAAGGACACGGATGTGGCCTTGGTCCCCTGACTGGTGGTAAGAGGGGTCCCCGAAGAGGTGTGACTCCTCCTATAGCTGGCCAGTCAACGTGGGCCGGAAGATGGGTCCTAACAGGGTTCAACATCTCCATCTCTCCATACCCTGTCTGGACTACCGGTGCCAGCTGCGTCAAAGCTGTCCACAGACGGGCACGGGTAGCATAAAGCTCCATGCGGAGAGCACGAGCATCCCTGTCTCTGTTCTCTAGCATCTCAACAGTGAACTGCAGTAGTGGATCCTCCATAGAAGAATCAAAATAGACTCCACTGAGGTATCCCTCTTCACCAGGCTGAGAGGCCGGAACATAGCAGAACTCTGAATTCTGCAGTAGTGCACGTCTCGCTCTCATAATGGCCAGCATTGAATAGGCAGCATCTTGTACTGCCATGTCAACAGTGACTCCCAACCCATAGGACCAATGGATTGGTTCCTCAGCTCCAGGGTAGTCTGGAAATACCCTAACAGTGCAGATGTACTGGCTCTGGTTGAAGTCTCGGTATTGTTCCTCCACTGTGTACTCGGGGTACCAGCGGTAACCGCACACCGACATCACCCTGACCAGCATGGCCGTATGACCCGGCACATCAATGCACCTGGTCAGACGAACCACCTGACGAGAAGGACGGCCAGGCATCTGTAATTAGAGAGTAATGCAAAAGCATTAGAGCTCTGAATGAAAAATTGGGCAGCATAACGGCTGTAAATGCTCAAAAACAAATTTTGAGACAACCCGAAAATGGAATAGCGTAACCACTCAACTATCAAGTTCAACTCTCTCATCATCAAACCTACTTCCTTTTCCTAGGAATGACAGAAACCACATATCTCTTGACCCGTAGTCCTATAATCTACCGATCAGAACACGAGCCTAGAAGAAGATGAGTAACCTAGTCCTTAATTCCCGCAGAAAAGACGAGGATGACCAGAATAGAATAACTTGAGAAGAGAACAAGAGTCTTACGTTCCCTTCCACAAACAATTCCCTTATATATAACTAAAGCAATTCTAGACTCAACTTCGACCAGTTTGGCTTAGTAATCCTACAGTCAGTCAGGCTCTGATACCAACGCTGTCGGGACCCCGATCCTAAGCCATAGGAATCCAGCCTGTAACACATCGCATCCCTTTGTGGTCTCACGCACGGTTAACTCCACGGCTGCAGCCTTACCTTAGCCGGGACCGTTTGCGTCTTTTGACTCACGTATGCGATAGTGTCGCTAGCAATCCAATGTCAAAGAACACGAATCGACATGTCTAGCCATAAACCAAAGTGGCAGTACCGTACAAGGACAGGCATACATGACCCAACAAAGCACGTGTCGGTCATCAGCGAATGTAGACGAGTCGTAGCAAGCTACAAGGACTCCCTTACATCGCGTTTCAATTCCCCAAAGAGGACAGACACAGCAGCTAAGAAGGACACATGCCGGTCAACCAATGTGTCCGGAGCAGTAGCGAACTACCAAGGCTCGTTGGATCACAAAGGGGCATTTCCTTGTAAGGTGTGCTACTGAAGTTCACGACTAGGTAATCGAACCCCATACATATCAAGCATGACACACATACGCATGGCATACCGATATGTATAGATACATCGATCGCATCACAACATAACCATAAACATACAAGCTTTATTTAAGAGGCTCGGAAGAGCCACACACATAATATTACACATCAAGGGTCTCACGACTCATAATAGCAATCATTCAGTTACAAGCCAGCGGAAGAGTTTAAGCTGTGTGAGTACAGACAGGGCAACTAGAAGGCACATGGCCTGACTATACTACAGATCCAACGTAGGGCCAGATCGTAGCTGGGACACCAACTACTCGTCGTTGTCGATGTCTACGAAGAACCCTCCATTAGGGTCATTAGCAACCTCTACAACATTTATTAAGCAAACATGAGTACGAAGGTACTCAGCAAGAATTTAGGATAACTAACTACTCATACAAGGTATCAAAAGGTATTGTGGGGTTTCATGCGGAAAGCCAGCATTTGACTCGTGGCTAGACAACTTGCATTTTTAAATAATTTTGACAACTTGATTTCTCGCACACGAGTCCACTAAGACCACAACAATACACTATCGTGGAATCATTCCATCTCCGTACGGAAATGCCGTCCACGACACTCACGCTTATCTTGGCAATTTTATGAGTAGCCATTGAAGTTATCTATGAACAACATATGTCTCCAAGTAGTCCATATCCGCGGACGCGGCTATTCGAATAGATCATAACCCTGTAGGGGTGTACTTCGTCACACACGCTCTCGCCACTTATCGCCATGTGCACGTCATGCACCTCGGCAACCTTCAAGCGGAAGCCCAGCGTGGGAGTCGGCCACGATCGTTAACCACACTAGTACCTAGTCCAGGTTTATCGCCTATCTGAGAGTAACCCGTACGGAAGTCCGGCCGAGGTTTCCGCCATGGCCTCAAACGATGTGCGCAGGGTTCCCAAGCCCACCATCCGGGTGCCACTTGGTACACCGTGCCACTGCCTACCGCATCACGGTCCACCTCTCAGGTCAGCACCATGCACGGCCTCTAGCATTACTATAAACACCAGAAACTACTTGCAACTCCTGGACCGAGTACTACGCGATTAATAGGCCGAGCGGGGTCATATTTCAGGGCCCAACATGTGGTAGTATCTAGTCTTGGATTACATACACGGAACTCAGTTCCTAAGGACGGTTCCAATGAAACAACCCGCCATGTACTCCTACACAGCCTTTCACCGGTACCTTGACCAAATCAGGTTCAACACACAACCTTTACTTACCGAACACATTCTCACAATTCTGTTCATCTCCCAGATGACAGACCATACACAACTCTAAGCATAGCATGCATAGCAGGATAAGGCACATCATAGCTCAGGCAACTACCAGGTATGCTAGGTTGCAAGGTTCGGCTATTTACTGTGACAAGGTTAGGTCATGCAAAGGAAGTGGGTTCAACTAACGTGGCAAAAGCAGTTGTAGCATTTGATCTTAATGCAATAACTAGGTGCAGGAGCTAGAAGATGGGATTTATCAGGATGATCAAAAGGGTTGCTTGCCTTGTTGCTCAGAGGAGGAACGATATCCGTCAGACGGATATTCGGTGGAATCCGGGGGTGCGGAGCCTACCGAAATGAATGGCAACAATCAATAACAATCATATGCAAACAAGATGATGCATGGGCATGGCATGAGAATGCAAAGTGATAGGTTATTACAATCAACATGTATTAGGTTTAGAGTTGATTTGAATCACATTCGAATATCAATTCAAACGGGGTATTCACGGGTACCGGTTTAATTGATTCGACCTGATGCTCATATCAACTTGATGTTAGCATGCATGAGATGTCATGTTATGGTACTGATTTGTAACTAGGACAGTGTGTGATCATGGCATTCATAATGAAATTTGAATATTTTTCCAAATTCAATTTATGAAGTAATTATAAGAATTGAATTATTCATTATTCTTCATGTTAGGGTTCTGTAACTTTTTCAAACATGAATGAAAATAGCATATTCAGATTCCTTGAATTTTTCTGATACTTTTTCATATATAATTTATTTTCATTGGAGTTACAGATTAATTTCTATGATTTTTACAAGTTTTAGCAATTTCCTGGAATTATTTCTATACTGGAAAATACTTTTATTGCATCAGCATGACATCAGCAGGTCCTTCTGGCCGTTGAAAGTCAAACCTGACCAGTGGGACCCACTAGTCAGTCTCTCTGGTCAAATTTAGATTAAGTTTAAACTTAATTAACCGATTAACCTTGCTGGACCCACATGTCAGTGACTAATTAACTTATTTGATTTACTTTTATTAACTTCAACTTGCCAGAGGCTGGCCCCTCCAGTCAGTGGCTCAGGCCAGCCGAGATCCACCGGCGGCGAGGTCGTCCTCGCCGGCGGGGAGCCTCCGGCGACCACCAGCACGGCGGAGGGGCTCGGAAACGGCGCACAGGGGGCCAAATGCTGCGCGGAGAGCACCAGAAGAACGGCACACCTCCCGCAGCTCCATTTCTGCACTTAGATGGGGCTGAACTGGCCGGAGATGACGCCGGCGACGATCTTGGCGGCGGCCAAGGCTCGGGCGTCATCGGGGTTTTTGATTCAGAGGGAACTACGCTCGGTTCTTAGCTCCTACAGCATCTACGCATCGACCTGAAGCTGCTGGTGCCGTTGGAAGGACGAGCTGATCATCGGAGGGCTACCGGCGATGAGCTGCAGCGGCGGTCCTCGTCGGGCTCCGGTGAAACTAGGACTAGAGGAGGGGATCGACGGGGAAAACTTAGGGGAAATGACCGCATGCTCACGGGGAGTGCAGTGGTGGCGTTAGTCTGCTCGGGGATGGCCTGGAGAGGGAGAACGTCGGCGGCGATCTTCGGTGACCCGAGGAGGAAGACGACGGCTGCGCGTTGATTCACTGCATCTGGGCGTCGGGCTCGTGGCTAGGAAGCTTCAGGGGGTTGCAGCGGAGCTAACGCGCGGCTCAGAAGGAAGGGAGGTCGGCTAGAACGACGACGAGCTCGAGCTCTGCTCGGGCTCCAATGGCGGCAGAAGGGGGAGGAGAGATCCGAGAGGAGGGAGAGAGCTGACGCTGGGAATGGATAGAGGAGGCCTCGAGGAGCTTATCCCCGGCCTTGCCAGCGCGAGGCGGCGGCCAGGCAGGCGCATAGGTGCGTGGCCGCGCCGGAGAAGGCGGCGGCCACCTCCTGCTCCTACTAGCGTGAGGGAGGAGACGACTCAGGGAGATGGGCCGGGCCAGGCTAGGCGACAGGTAACCTCTTTTCCATTTCCTTCTGTTTTATTTCTGTTTTAATTTCTAACATTGATTTGCTATTTATTTCAGCTCCAAAAAGGTTGTAAAAACTATTTTAAACACACCCGAATATTTGTTATAATATTTCCAACCATTTCCAAAGTTTTCAACATTTTTGAAAATTTATAATTTCTGATTTCAAATTTAAAATTTGAAACCAATGGCTTTTTGCATTAATTTAAAATGCTTAAAGTGTCAAGAAAATAGTTTTCTCCAATGCTCATTTACTTTCATGATTTATCAGAAAGTTTGAACATTTCTTGAGGCCATTTTTGGTTCATTGATTTCAACTAGTTTGAGATTTCCTTTATTTAAAGTAGTGGCTAGGGTTTTGTGTTTTTCCTTTGCCACTTTCTTGATCTTGTTGACAATTTCTTAGATGCAATGCAAAGAAGATATGAGCACAAGACTAACTTGCTTAAGGGGTCAGGGATGTGACACGAAGTAGCAAACTTTGGGTCGTATTTCATCCTAGCGTTCAGAGATTTTTCTTTCCACTTGAGAAAAAGTTCCTCAACATCATAGCTATCCTTACATGCAAGAAAGTCCTCAGCTATCTCTCCCTCCATAACATAGCGCGTATCAGGCATAACAAGCAATTCAGGCATAATAGCAGGTTCTACTTCAATAGTATCCGCAGTTTCAGAAGTATCATCACATCTAGCAGCAACTCTAGCAATTTGTGCATCAAGGAATGCACCAAGTGGCAAAGCAGTATCAGGCATAGTATCAAGCATAGCATCATCAGGCATAGTATCAAGCATAGCATCATCAGGCATAGTATCAAGCATAGCATCATAAACATCATGGGCAGCAGAAGTAGCATCATCAAGCACAGGCGACATATCAAGATTTCTAGCAGGAGGCGAAGTTGCAAACTTACTCAAAACTGAAGATGAATCAAGTGCATAGCTAGATGGCAGTTCCTTACCTCTCCTCGTAGTGGAAGGTAGGATTTTAGTTCTTGGATCTTTCGGATTCCTCATAGAGATCACAAGACGTAATCCCAAGTGACTCAGAAAATATTGTTGTGCTTCCCCGGCAACGGCGCCAGAAAAGCCTTGATGTCCCACAAGCGTATGGGATCACAGCGGTTTTCGAGGGTAGAGTATTCAACCCAAATTTATTGATTTGACTCAAGGGGAAGCGAAAGAATATTCAGAAGTATTAGCAGTTGAGTTGTCAATTCAACCACACCTCAAAGATTAGTGTCTCCAAGCAAAGTATCAGTAGCAAGGTAGTATGATCGCAACGGTGCCAGAAGAAAGCCTTGGTTGATGATTGTCAGTACCGCTTACCTAGCCTCGGCAACGGCGCCAACAAAGTCTTGCAACAAGAAACATCGGAGTAGCAAGGAGCAGTAGTAGTAGCAACAAAGTAGCAGCAGTAGCAACAGCAGCAGCAAAGTAACATAGCGAGAACCAGTAGTAAAAGACTCGTAGGCAGTCGATCGGTGATGGATGAGTGTGACGGATGTGATTCATTATGTAACAGCTATAACACAGGGAGATATGTGGCTAGCTCCCGTTCGTCAATCTAATGTAGGCATGTATTCCGTATGTAGTCATACGTGCTTAGGGAAAAGAACTTGCATGACATCAATTGTCCATCCCTCCCGTGGCAGTGGGGTTCTAATGGAAACTACGGGATATTAAGGTTCTCCTTTTAATAAAGAACCGGACCAACGCATTAACACGCGGTGAATACATGAACTCCTCATACTATGGTCAGCTCCGGGAGTGGTTCCGGCTATTATCACTCCGAGGTTGCCGGGTCATAACACATAGTAGGTGACTACAACTTGCAACATAGGATCTAAAACACACATATATTGGCAACAACATAATAGGTTAAGATCTGAAATCATGGCACTCAGGCCCTAGTGACAAGCATTAAGCATAGCCAAGTAGTAGCAACATCAATCTTGAACATAGTGGATAATAGGGATCAATCCTCGTCAAGAACTAACTCGATTACATGATAGATCTCATCCAACTCATCACCGTCCAGCCAGCCTACGATGAGATTACTCACGAACGATGAAGAGCATCATGGAATTGTTGATGGAGAAAGGTTGATGATGACGATGGCCACAATTTCCCCTCTCCGGAGCCCGAAACGGACTCCAGATCTGCCCTCGAGATGAAGAACAGGAGGTGGAAGCGCCTCCGTATCGCAAAACGCGATGAAAACTTCTCTCCGATTTTTTTCCAGGCGAAACGGAAGATATATAGCTGAGATTGGGGCGGTGGTGCCACGTGGGTCATTTCTACACAAAAACAACACCATGCAAATTAGAGTCCAAAATAAGGGCAAAAGAGTTCGGCAAAGTAGATACGACGGAGACGTATCAGGCCCCGAGATACCTCTCCGTTACACGGAGTGACAAATCCCAGTCTTGATCCATGCTAACTCAACGGACACCTTCGGAGATACCTTTAGAGCACCTTTATAGTCACCAAGTAATGTTGTGACGTTTGATACACCCAAGGTATTCCTCTAGTGTCAGTGAGTTACATGATCTCATGGTCATAGGAATGAATACTTGACACGCAGAAAACAATAGCAACAAAATGACACGATCACATACTACGTTTATAATTTGGGTCTTGTCCATCACATCATTATCCTAATGATGTGATCCAGTTATCAAGTGACAACACTTGCATATGGTCAGAAAACCTTAACCATCCTTGATCAATTGGCTAGCCAACTAGAGGCTTACTAGGGACATTGTTTTGTCTATATATCCACACATGTATCTATGCTTTCATTCAATACAATTATAGCATGGATAATAAACGATTATCTTAAAACAGGAAATATAATAATAACTATTTTATCATTGCCTCTAGGGCATATTTCCAAGACAAACACCTATTTCATAAGATAACTTCCCTAGACATGATACGACACTAAACTTGACCATAAAAAGTAAAGGATAAAAAAATAAAGATACCGGGGACTCCCCTAAGCTTAGAACAAGCTAAGGGAATGCCATTACCCATGGAGATTTCACTTCTCATCCTACTTGTTGTTCTTCATGTCCGTTATAATGCGCCGAAGGGTTTTGTCTTCAGCTTCCAATATGGTGACCTGTACTTTACGCACGCGGAAGTCTTCACAGAATTGGTTAGAGATTCTGTAAGCTTCGGATATAGTGGATGAAACAGGTGGAGCTCCCGATGGAGGGACAGTTTCTAAAAGGTTCATAGAAAGAACATGTTGAGGGTTAATAAACCCCACGAGGATGGGGTTGTTGGAGCTGGATCCTCGTGATAAAGGATCTCTTATTGCTGGGCGGTGACTGATACGTCTCAAACGTATCTATAATTTTTGATGATTTCACGCTGTTATCTTGTCTTCTTTGGATGTTTTATGTACCTTTTATATCTTTTTTGGGACTAACTTATTAATTCAGTGCCAAGTGCCAGTTCCTGTTTTTAGGTGTTTTTGACTCTTTTCAGATCTTATTTTGGAACGGAGTCCAAACGGAAGAAAAATCCCGAAATGATTTTTTCCCGAACGGAAGAAGACCAGGGGGCCTTTGGGCCAAGCCAGGTGGGCTCCAGGGAGCCCACAAGCCCCCACTCCGCCACCAGGGGGAGGCGGCGGTGGGCGGGCTTGTGGCCTCCCTGGCCGCCCCCTGACCTAGGTCTTTGGCCTATAAATTCCCAAATATTCCGGAAAAAATCAGGGGAGCCTCGAAAATACTTTTCCGCCACCGGAGGGGACTTTGGAGTTGGAGGGCTTCGTCATCATCATCATCGCCCCTCCAATGACTCCTGAGTAGTTCACTTCAGACCTACGGGTCCGTAGTTAGTAGCTAGATGGCTTCTTCTCTCTCTTGGATCTTCAATACAAAGTTCTCCATGATCTTCATGGAGATCTATCCGATGTAATCTTCTATGGCGGTGTGTTTTTCGAGATCCGATGAATTGTGGATTTGTGATCAGATTATCTATGATATATATTTGAGTCTTTGCCGATTTTTATATGCATGATTTGATATCCTTGTAAGTCTCTCCGAGTCTTGGGTTTTGTTTGGCCAACTAGATCTACGATTCTTGCAATGGGAGAAGTGCTTGGTTTTGGGTTCTGCCACGTGGTGACCTTTCCCAGTGACACTAGGGGCAGCAAGGCACACATCAACTAGTTGCCATCAGGGGTAAAAAGATGGGGTTTTTATCATTGGTTTGAGATTATCCCTGTACATCATGTCATCTTGCTTAAGGCATTACTCTGTTCTTTTGGACTTAATACACTAGATGCATGCTCGTTAGCGGTCGACGTGTGGAGTAATAGTAGTAGATGCAGACAGTATCGGTCTACTTGTTTTGGACGTGATGCCTATAGAAATAATCATTGCATAGATATCGTCAGGACTTTGCGTGGTTCTATCAATTGCTCGACAGTAATTTGTTCACCCACCGTCTACTTGCTTTCATGAGAGAAGCCACTAGTAAACACTATGGCCCCCGGGTCTATTCACATCCATCGTTTACACCTCCGCTTTTACTTTGCTTTGTTACTTTTTTGCTTTCAGTTCTCACTTGGCAAACAGAGGGAAATACTTACCACCGCTACGCTACATCACCCTTTCCTCTTAGAGGGAACACCAATGCAATGCTCCAAGGCCACGGGGGAAATCCTTTGCATACTTTCCTAGGAAGTCCCTTAAGGCATAGCCGCAGCAGAAAGATCAAGCCAAGTATTCTCCCGTCGACGTGCCTATTTGTGGCGCCGTTGGAAGGTATTTTGTTGCAGTAGCAGAAGTATTTCTGGCGCCGTTGCCGGGGAGGAGAGATCAAGATCTATCCATGTAGGTCTCACAAACTCTTCTCTTGCATTTACTTTTGCTCCCAGTTGCCTCTCGTTCTCCTCTCCCCCACTTCACATTTGCCGTTTCCATTTGCCTTTTTCCGTTCGCCCTTCTTCCGCTCGCTTTCTGTTTGCTTGTGTTACCATCTGCCTTCTTTTAGCTTGCATCTTTGCTTGCTAAAAATCCATTGATATGGATCCTCATCCACTAGCTAGTCTCTTTAAGAGACCCACTATTGTTGAACGAATTGCTAGTGAGTTGAGGACAATTGACTATTTCTATGGAGTTTTGCTTAGGATGCGTGAATCTGAAAATCATGATAAAGAAACTTATGAAGTGATTCACGAGAGCTCCTTGGATGAAAAGCATGATTGCAATGGTTTCACTATAAATTCTATTAGTGACAATCATGCTAAAATTATGCAAAACCCTAAGCTTGGGGATGCTAGTTTTGCTATGTCCACTACTTGTTGCAATGATCGTGATTGGGGTGACAATTTTTCTTATGATCTTGAAAATTTGTTTAAGCCTCATGATGAATATGATATTTGCAATAATATTGAAAGTGGGTTTGGAGAAGTCATGACTTTAGTTGATGATAATCCCACTATTTTTGAAGAGCGTCAACTTTGCATGCATATGGATCATGAAAAGAATATCCTATGTGATAGTTACATTGTTGAATTCGAATATCCACATGTAATTATTATGATTGGGGTGATGATCTTTCTTATGATCTTGAGAATTTGTTCAAACCTCATGATGAATATGATATTTGCAACAATACTGAAAGTGGGATTAGAGAAGTCATGACTTTATTTGATGATAATCCCACTATTTTTTAAGAGCGTCAACTTTGCATGCATGTGGGTCATGAAAAGAATATCCTACGGGATAGCTATATTGTTGAATTTGAATATGATCCCACATGTAATTGCTATGAGAGAGGAAAATATTATGGTAGAAACTTTCATGTTACCCAATTACCTCTCGTTATGTGGAGATTGCTATTGTCTCTTTCTTCTTCCTTGCATTTGGTAACTATTGGTTGTCTTGCCGATTTGTTCTCCTATAAAATGCCAATGCATAGGAAGTATGTTAGACTTAGATGTGATTTTCACATGCTTTAGGATGCTCTCGTTGTGCTTCAATTCTTGTCTTTTGTGAGAGCATCATTGAATGCCTAGCTAAGGGCGTTAAACAAAAGCGCTTGTTGGGAGGCAACCCAACGAATCTATCCTTTTTCTTTCTGTTTTGTGTTCTCCACACTTTCATAATTCTGTTATTATTGTGTTTTTTGTGTTTCTTTTTGCGTTTGTGCCAAGCAAAACCGTTATGATTAGTCTTGGGGATGATCATTTGGTCATGCTGGAAAAGACAGAAACTTTCTGCTAACGAAAATAATTTTAATTTTTTTCTGTATGAGCTTTTGAGTTGATTCTTTTTGCTTCTGATTGCTACGCAAATTCTTCAGACTGTCAAAATTTGTTAGAAGGTTTGAAGTACCAGAGGTATACGAAATATACAGATTGCTACATACTGGTCTGCTGTTAACAGATTCTGTTTTTGTTGTGTTGGTTGCTTATTTTGATGAAACTATGGATAGTATCAGGGGGTATTAGTCATGGAAGATTGAAAGTAAAGTAACCCAATATCATCACAAGTAGAATTTAAGTTTGCTACAGTACCTAAGGAAGTGGTGGTTTGCTTTCTTGTACTAATGTTATCACGAGTTTCTGTTTAAGTTTCGTGTTGTGAAGTTTTCAAGTTTTGGGTGAAGTTCTGATGGACAAAGAGATAAAGAGTTGCAAGAGCTCAAGCTTGGGGATGCCCAAGGCACCCCAAGAGATTCAAGGATTCCGTAAAAGCCTAAGCTTGGGGATGCCCCGGGAAGGCATCCCCTCTCTCGTCTTCAATCCATCGGTAACGTTACTTGGGGCTATATTTTTATTCACCACATGTTATGTGTTTTTGCTTGGAGCTTCTTGTATCATAGGAGTCTTTTATTTTTGTTGTGTCACAATCATCCTTGCTTCACACCTAGAGAGAGAGACATGCACACACCATGATTTTGTCGAGCTTCACTTATATCTTTTGGTAGACAATTCAGCTCACATGTGCTTCACTTATATCTTTTGAGCTAGATACTTTTGCTCTATGTGCTTCACTTATATCTTTTAGAGCACAGCAGTGCGTGGCTTGGTAGTTGATCTATGCTTTGAAAGTAGTCTCAAAAGGGGTAGTTATACAATGGGATACGAAAACTTTCACCTTCATGTGCATTGAATAGTTAGAGAAGTTTGATTCATCTCAATTAGTTTTGAGTTGTGGTTATGGTAATATTGAAGTCATGCTAGTAAGGTGTTGAGGATCTAGAAATACTTGTGTTGAAGTTAGTGATTCCCGTAGCATGCACGTATGGTGAACCGCTATGTGATGAAATCTGAGCATGATTAGTATATTGATTGTCATCCTTTGCGTGGCGGTCGGGATCCCGCGATAGTTTATATGTACCAACCCTTCTCCTAGGAGTATGAGTTGAATGCTTTGTTTCGATTACTAATAAAACTTTTGTAACAAGTATATGAGTTCTTCATGAATAATGTTGAGTCCATGGTTTAGATGCACTTTCACCTTCCACCATCACTATCTTCTTAGTGCCGTGCAACTTTCGCCGGTGCACAAAACCCACCATTAGCCTCCCTCAAAACAGCCACCATACCTACCTACTATGGCTTTTTCAAAGTCATTCCGAGATATATTGCCATGCAACTACCACCATGACATGTGCCACCACGTCTAAATTGCCATTGCATGATCGTAATATAGCTAGCATGATGTTTCTATTGATGTCTATGCCATGCTAGATCATTGCCACGGTACACTACCGAAGGCATTCCATATAGAGTCATCGTTACTCTAAGTTCTGAGTTGAAGGTGTGATGATCATCATTAATGGAGCATTGTCCCATGTGAGGAAACAAAAGAGGCCAAAGAAGCCCACCAAAAAAAGAGGCAAAAGAGCCCACCAAAATAAAAAAATGAGAGAAAAAGAGAGAAGGGACAATGCTACCACTTTTTCCACACTTGTGCATATTAAGCACCATGATCTTCATGATTGAGAGTCTCTCGTTTTGTCACCACCATAAAGCTAGTGGGAAATTTTTATTATATAACTTGGCTCGTATATTCCAATGATAGGCTTCCTCAAAATTGCCTTAGGTCTTCGTGAGCAAGCAAGTTGGATGCACACCCACTAGTTTTCTTTAAGAGCTTTCACATACTCGTAGCTCTAGTGCATCATTTGTATGGCAATCCCTACTCATTCACATTGATATCTATTGATGAGCATCTCCACAGCTCATTGATATGCCTAGTTAATGTGACTATCTTCTCCTTTTTTGTCTTGCAACCTCCACTACATTCCACACTATCTATAGTGCTATAACCATGGCTCACGTTCATGTATTTTGTGAGAGTTGAAAAGGTTTGAGAAAGTAAAGGTGTGAAACAATTACTTCGCCAATATCGGGGTTGTGCATGATTTAAAATCGTTGTGCAATGATGATAGAGCATAGCCAGACTATATGCTTTTGTAGGGATAACTTTCTTTTGGCCTTCTTATTTTGGAAGTTCATGATTACTTGGCTAGTTTGCTTGAATTATTATTGTTTGCACGTCAATAGCAAACTATTGTTTTGAACCTAATGGATCTGAACATTCACGTCACATAAGAGGAATTACAAAGGACACCTATGCTAGGTAGCATGAAAGCATCAAAAATTCATTCTTTATCACTTCCGTACTTGAGGACGAGAAGGAGTTAAGCTTGGGGATGCTTGATACGTCTCAAACGTATCTATAATTTTTGATGATTTCACGCTGTTATCTTGTCTTCTTTGGATGTTTTATGTACCTTTTATATCTTTTTTGGGACTAACTTATTAATTCAGTGCCAAGTGCGAGTTCCTGTTTTTTAGGTGTTTTTGACTCTTTTCAGATCTTATTTTGGAACGGAGTCCAAACGGAAGAAAAACCCTGAAATGATTTTTTCCCGAACGGAAGAAGACCAGGGGGCCTTTGGGCCAAGCCAGGTGGGCTCCAGGGAGCCCACAAGCCCCCACTCCGCCACCAGGGGGAGGCGGCGGTGGGCGGGCTTGTGGCCTCCCTGGCCGCCCCCTGACCTAGGTCTTTGGCCTATAAATTCCCAAATATTCCGGAAAAAATCAGGGGAGCCTCGAAAATACTTTTCCGCCACCGCAAGCTTCCATTTCCACGAGATCTCATCTGGAGACCCTTCCCGGCGCCCTGCCGGAGGGGACTTTGGAGTTGGAGGGCTTCGTCATCATCATCATCGCCCCTCCAATGACTCCTGAGTAGTTCACTTCAGACCTACGGGTCCGTAGTTAGTAGCTAGATGGCTTCTTCTCTCTCTTGGATCTTCAATACAAAGTTCTCCATGATCTTCATGGAGATCTATCCGATGTCATCTTCTTTGGCGGTGTGTTTGTCGAGATCCGATGAATTGTGGATTTGTGATCAGATTATCTATGATATATATTTGAGTCTTTGCCGATTTCTTATATGCATGATTTGATATCCTTGTAAGTCTCTCCGAGTCTTGGGTTTTGGTTGGTCAACTAGATCTACGATTCTTGCAATGGGAGAAGTGCTTGGTTTTGGGTTCTGCCATGTGGTGACCTTTCCCAGTGATAGTAGGGGCAGCACGGCACACATCAAGTAGTTGCCATCAAGGGTAAAAAGATTGGGTTTTATCATTGGGTTGAGATTATCCCTCCACATCATGTCATCTTGCTTAAGGCGTTACTCTGTTCTTATGGACTTAATACACTAGATGCATGCTGGATAGCGATCGACGTGTGGAGTAATAGTAGTAGATGCAGACAGTATCGACCTACTTGTTTTGGACGTGATGCCTATAGAAATAATCATTGCATAGATATCGTCACGACTTTGCGTGGTTCTATCAATTGCTCGACGATAATTGGTTCACCCACCGTCTACTTGCTTTCATGAGAGAACACACTAGTAAACACTACGGCCCCTGGGTCTATTCACATCCATCGTTTACACCTCCGCTTTTAATTTGCTTTGTTACTTTGTTGATTTCAGTTCTCACTTGGCAAACAATCTATAAGGGATTTACAACCCCTTCATAGCGTTGGGAGCAAGCTTTTGTGTTTGTGCAGGATCTTGAGATACTCCTTCACCGGATTAATACCTTGGTTCTCAAACTGAGGGAAATACTTACCACCGCTACGCTACATCACCCTTGCCGCTTCGAGGGAACACCAACGCAAGGCTCCAAGGCCACAGGGGAAATCCTTTGCATACTTGCCTAGGAAGTCCCTTAAGGCGTAGCCGTAGCAGAAAGATCAAGCCAAGTATTCTCCCGTCAACGTGCCTATTTCTCGCGCCGTCGGAAGGTCTTTCGTTGCAGTAGTAGTGACCATCTTGACTTCCTCTCTCACGAAGCACTCCATCTCCTCTTGTCTTGCGGCTATATCTTCATTGGTAGCCCATCTGATGACCTTCCCTTGGTTGATGTCTTGCTGGACATAGCGGAGACGGCGATCTGTGTAGTCTTCCCTGCTTAAGTCGCACAAAGACATCTCGAACAATAGCTTCTTAGCCTGGCAGAAAAAGATAGAAAGAGAAAACGCACGGAATCGCAAGATACAAAGCCGAGACGATCTAGGAAAATATATAGGAAAAAATTCTGCACCAACAGGAAGATAACAAGCCAAAGTAGGGTCGAAGATAAACTCCACGTGGTCCTGGTGGCCTCCTGCTGCGGCTAGGGGTTAGCCCGCGCCAGCAGGTCGCCAGAGTGACCTGGAGCTCCTCTCCGGCTCCGCTTCGGCTTGGAATTTCCCTAATTTCGCAAAAACGCATAATATGGAAATTTTATTGATGTTCGTGAAGTTTCCTTACTGTATTTCATACTTTTTCTTATTCTGCTTCTGCCGGTGTTTGATACAGTGTTGCAATATGTTCTTCGTGAGTGGCTACCTGTATCACATCCACCTCTACATTGATGGGTTCTCCAGCCATGTAATGCTTGAGTCTTTGCCCATTCACAACATGTGGTTTTGTGCCTTCAAAAATATTAATCTTGATTGCACCGGAGCGGTAGACTTCTTCGATGTGGTACGGTCCTTCCCACTTGGAAAGTAATTTACCCGGAGAAAACATGAAATGAGATCTATACAACAAAACTTTGTCACCAAGATTAAATCCACGTTTCAAAATTCTCTTGTCATGCCACTTATTTACCTTTTCTTTGAACATTTTTGCACGCTCGTAAGCTTCACTTCTCCACTCATCTAGATAAGTTGAGTTCATGAGACGCTTTTCACCAGAAAGCTTTGGATCAACATTAAGCTCTCTAACGGCCCAGAAAGCTTTGTGCTCTAACTCTAGAGGTAGATGGCATGCCTTGCCATAAACCATCTTATATGAAAACATCCCCATGGGATTTTTGTAAGCAGTTCTATATGCCCACAAGGCATCTCCTGACTTATTGGACCAGTCCTTTCCGAACTATTCACTATCTTCTGCAATATCAACTTGATCTCTCTATTCGTGAGCTCAACTTGCCCACTTGTTTGAGGTTGGTAAGGTCAAGCAATTCTATGACTAACATCATATTTGGCTAGAGCTTTTCTAAAAGCACCATGTGTAAAATGTGATCCTCCGTCGGTCATGAGGTACCTAGGTGCACTAAACCTAGGGAAGATTACATCCTTAGGTACCAAACCTAGGGAAGATTACATCCTTGAGCATTTTCAAAGATGTCTTGTGATCAGCACTTTCAGTGGGGATTGCTTAAACCCACGTTGTTAGATAATCTATAGCTACTAAGATGTGAGTGTACTTGTGTGAAGGAGGGAAAGGACCCATAAAATCAAAACCCCAGCAATCAAAAGGCTCAATGACTAGCGAATAATTCATAGGCATCTCATTCCTCTTACTAATATTACCAACTCTCTAGCACTTATCACAGGATAAAACGTAATTACTAGCATCTTTAAAGAGAGTAGGCCAATAAAAACCTGATTGGAGAACCTTGTGTGCAGTCCTCTCACCAGCATGATGTCCTCTATAAGGACTGCAATGACATTGTCTCAAGATATCCTTCTGCTCATGGTCCGGTATGCATCTCCTCACAATTCCATCCACACCTTCTCTAAAAAGATGTGGGTCATCCCAAAAGTAATACCTCAAGTCATGGAAGAACTTCTTCCGCTGCTGGAATGTTAAACCTGGAGGCAAAAACTTTGCAACAATAAAGTTAGCATAATCTACATACAATGGACCTGAATTAGATTTCACGTGTAAAATAGCTAACTATTCGTCAGGAAAACCATCGTTGACTGGAATGGGATCGTGTGGTATGTTCTCCATCCTAGAAAGGTTGTCTGCCACAGGGTTATCTGCTCCTTTCCTATCAAGAATCTGCAAATAAAATTCTTGAAGAAGAAGGACCCATTGGATAAGCCTTGGTTTGGCATCCTTCTTTTCCATAAGATACTTAATAGCAGCATGATCAGGATGAATAATGACTTTAGATTCAACAATGTAAGGCCTAAACTTATCGCAAGCAAACACTACCGCTAAAACTTCTTTCTGAGTAGTAGAGTAATTATTTTGAGCCGTGTAAAGGTTTTTGCTAGCATAATGGATAACATTCAATTTCTTATCAACCCTTTTTCCTAACACAGCTCCAACAGAAAAATCACTAGCATAACACATGATTTCAAAAGGCAAATTCCAATCAGGTGGCTGGACTATAGGGGTAGTTATCAAGGCTTTCTTAAGAACTTCTAAGGCTTCCTTACAATCTTCATCAAACACAAAAGGAATATCCTTCTGGAGAAGATTAGTAAGGGGTTTCGAAGTCTTAGAGAAGTCTTTAATAAATCTCCTATAGAAACCAGCATGACCGAGGAAACTACGAATACCTCTGATGTCCTTTGGATAAGGCATTCTCTCGATTGCTTCAACTTTTGCGCTTTCCACCTCGATTCTTTTTTCAGAAATCTTGTGGCGAAGAACAATTCCCTCATTGACCATGATGTGGCACTTCTCCCAGTTGAGTACCAAGTTCATATCCTCACATCTCTGCAAAACTTTATTAAGGTTGTGGAGACAATGGTCAAAAGATGTTCCATAGACGGAGAAATCGTCCATGAAGACCTCCAAAATTTCTTCACAAAAACCATGAAATATAGCGGACATACACCTTTGAAAATTAGCAGCAACATTGCATAAACCAAAAGGCATACGTCTATAAGAATAAGTACCAAATGGACAAGTAAAAGTGGTCTTCTCTTGATCGGCAGTATTAACATGAATTTGAGAGAAGCCAGAGTACCCATCAAGATAGCAAAAGTGAGTATTTTTGGATAACCTTTCAAGCATTTGGTCGATGAACGGCAGTGGGTAGTGGTCTTTCCTGGTTGCCTTGTTCAACTTCCTGTAATCAATACACATTCTGTATCCAATAATAATCCTTTGAGGTATTAGTTCATTCTTATCATTAGGAACCAAAGTCGTACCTCCTTTCTTGGGGAACACAATGTACTGGACTTACCCACTTACTATCATCTATAGGGTAGATAATACCTGGCTAGAAGCTTGAGGATTTTGGTCCTCACAACATCCTTCATCTTCGGCTTTAACCATCGTCGATGATCAACAACTGGTTTAGCATCAGGCTCAAGATTGATAGCATGCTGACAAATAGATGGACTAATCCCCTTAATATCATCAAGGGTGTAACCAATAGCACCTCGGTGTTTACGAAGGACTTCCAATAATCACTCTTCTTCATATCTTGAAAGGTTAGAATTGATAATAACATGATATACTTTATTTTCATCTAAATAAGCATACTTGAGTGTACTGGGAAGAGATTTGAGATCAAACACCGGGTCTTCTTTTGGTTTTGATAAAATTCCCAAAGGTTCAACCGGAAGGTTGTGCTTCAGGATAGCAGGTTGTCTCAAGAATATGCCATCTAGATCATTTCTTTCCTGCATATGCATATCATTCTCGTGGTTTTCCATAAATTGTTGCAAAAGATCACTAGGAGGAATAGCAATAGAACCAATCTATTCAATAAGTTTATCATCACTAGGTAGATCAGTACCGCGAGTTTGCTTCAAGAATTTAGAAAAGTTACATTCATATGGCTCACCATTAAATTCAACAAATACTTTTCATTTCCTGCAATCTATACTAGCTCCACAAGTTTTGAGAAAAGGCCTACCAAAGATAATAGAGCAATAACTATCTTGCACTGAACCAAGTACCAGAAAGTCGGAAGGATATTTTACTTTTCGACATAGAACTTCAAAATCTCGCACAATTCCAATAGGAGAGATAGTTTCTTTGTTTGCAAGATGAATAGTAACATCGACTTCTTCAATTTCACATGGTAGAATCTCATTCATGATCTCTTGATAAAGTGAAAAAGGAATAGCACTAGCACTGGATCCCAAATCACATAGCCCATAATAATTATGATCTCCTATTTTAACAGATACAACTGGAGTACGTGAAATTGGGCCTTTATTCTTGGCTGTAATAAGGATAGTGGAAACAGCACAAAATTTTGTATTGTATTCCTCAATATTACTAGTAACAAGATCCTTGACTAATGCAACTTGAGGATCGACTTTAATCAGGTCCTCATGCTCATCGATCGTTCTTTCACTTTTATTCAGGATGCGTGTGACAAAAGAATGTTCCCTCATCCTTGCGGGAAAAGGGGGCTTTTCATATTCAACTGCATGCAAGATAGGGTCAACAACATTAATATCAACAGGTAAATCCTTAAAAGGTTTATGGTGTTGCTCCTCCCTCTTCTCAGCAAAATCAATATGAGAGGAAAAGTTTTTGCAAAAATCGATTAGAAGTTGGGAATCAAGATCAATCTTAGCACAAAAAGTATTGAAGTAATCAGTTTTCACATAGCTCTCAATGTAATCACGTTCATAATTTATAACGGCTTCAATACCTTTATCAATCTCCAAGTCTTCAGTGTTCTTCTGGATCCTTTCAATAAGATCCCACTTAGCTTCAGTGCTTTTGTTGGAGAATGCCCCACTAGAGGAAGCATCAAGCATCTATTTATCTTGACGAGAAAGCCTTGCATAAAAATTTGTGAGAATAATTTCTTTGGAGAGCTCATGATTAGGACATTTGAGCATTAAGGATTTAAATCTCCCCCAAGCTTGAGCGATGCTTTCTCCGTCACGAGACCAAAAGTTATAAATATAATTCTGGTGTCGATGTATTTCATGAAGAGGTTAAAACTTTCCATAAAAGAGAGGCATAAGATCTTGCCAATTTAGTAAATGAGAGTCATCAAGAAGCCTATACCAATCCAAAGCCTTATCTTTTATTGATAGGGAGAATAGTTTTCTCATAACAAAATCCATCGATATACCTGCAAGCTTAAATAAGGAGCATAGTTGTGAAAGATATAGCAAGTGTTCACCTACATGTCTATCTCCTGCATATTGATTAGCCAAAACACAATCAATAATATGAGTTGGTATTTTAAAAGGCACAATTTCAGTAGGTGAGGGAGGCTTCTCCACCACAATAGCGTTGGGGCGGTTCCCCAGAAGCAACAAACCAAGAGCAGAGTTGTCCATAGGGACAAAAAGTAGAAAAGTAAAACAAAAACAACACGTACAGTGTAAAGGTTTCCTTACCAATTTCACTTACCAATAGCGCTACACTCCCCGACAACGGCGCCAGAAAATGGTCTTGATGACCCACAAGTGTAGGGTATCTATCGTAGCCTTTTCGATAAGTAAGAGTGTCGAACACAATGAGGAGAAGAAGGAATTGGCAAGTGATCTTGGGCAAGGAATAACTGTAAGTACTCAAAGGTGACTTTTTATGGGTTTTCTAGTATAAGCAACAATGGAATAAATGCAAATAAAGTAAATGGTGTCGACGTGCAGCAAGTGGTCCAATCCTTTTAAACACAAAGGATAAGCCGAGGGACTAAACTTATAAAGACTAAGGCGTTCCTAAGGACACACGGGAGAGATAGTCAAGTGCTTTCGCCATATTCCATCTAGTACTATGTTTTGTATTGATAAGTGTTATGTGGGTGGATCTTAACTAGTGCACCGTTGATACGTATCCATCGTATCTACTTTTCCAAAGTCTTTTGCCCTTGTTTTGGAATCTAATTTGCATGATTTGAATGGAACTAACCCGGACTAACGTTGTTTTCAACAGAATTGCCATGGTGTTGTTTTTTGCGCAGAAATAAAAGATCTCCGAATGACCTGGAAATTTCCGAGGATTTTTTGTGGAATATATAAAAAATACTGGCGCAAGAATCAACCGGAGGTGTGGAGCGAGGAGCCCACAAGCCCGGGAGGCGCGGGCCCCCTGGCCGCGCCTAGCAGGCTTGTGGGCCCCTCAGGGCTCCACCACCTCCAACTCCAGCTCTATTTAGTCCCTTTCGTCCAGAAAAAATCAAGGAGGAGAGTTCATCGCGTTTTACGATACAGAGGCGCCGCCACCACCTGTTCTTCCTCTGCAGGGAAGATCTGGAGTCCGTTCTGGGCTCCGGAGAGGGGAGATCGTCGCCATCGTCATCACCAACCTTCCTTCATCGCCAATTCCATGATGCTTTGCATCATTCGTGAGTAATCGCCTCGTAGGCTTGCTAGACGGTGATGGGTCGGATGAGATCTATCATGTAATCGAGTTAGTTTTGATGGGGATTGATCCCTAGTAACCACTATGTTATGAGATTGATGTTGCTACTACTTTGCCATCCTTAATGCTTGTCACTAGGGCCCGAGTGCCATGATTTCAGATATGAACCTATTATGTTCTCATCAATATATGTGTGTTCTTGATCATATCTTGCAAGTTGTAGTCACCTACTATGTGTTATGACCCAGCAACCCCGGAGTTCATGTATTCACTAAGTGCTAATGCTTTGTTCCGGTTCTCTATTAAAAGGAGAACCTTAATATCCCGTAGTTTCCATTAGGACCCCGCTGCCATGGGAGGGATAGACAATAGATGTCATGCAAGTTCTTTTCCCTAAGCACGTATGACTATATACGGAATGCATGCCTACATTACATTGACGAACTGGAGCTAGTTACATATCTCCCCATGTTATAACTGTTGCATGATGAATGTCATCCGGCATAATTATCCACCACCGATCCAAAGCCTACGAGTTTTTCCTACTGGTCCCTCCTACTATTGTTACCACTACTGCTGTCACTGCTGCTACTGTTACCGTTGCTACTGTTGCTATCACACTACTTTGCTATTGAAACTTTGCTGCAGATACTAAGTCTTTCAGGTGTGGTTGAATTGACAACTCAACTGCTAATACTCGAGAATATTCTTTGGCTTCCCCTTGGGTCGAATCAACAAATTTGGGTTGAATACTCTACCCTCGAAAACTGTTGCGATCCCCTATACTTGTGGGTTATCAAGACTATTTTCTGGTGCCGTTGCTGGGGAGGCATAGCTCTATTCTCTGAGTCACTTGGGATTTACGTCTGTTGATCACTATGAGGAATCCTAGATATCCAAAAACTAAAGCCTTGCCCTCAACTATGAGAACATGAAAGGAACTGCGATCTAGCTCTGCACTTGATTCACCTTCAGTTATGAGTAAGTTTGCGACACCACCTCCTGCTAGAAATTCTAATATGTCGCCTGTGCTTGATGATGCTACTTCTGCTATCCATGATGCTTGTGATGATGTTTTGCTTGATACTGCTTTGCCACTAGCTACATTCCTAGATGCACAAATTCCTAGAGTTGCTGCTGAATGTGATGATACTTCTGAAACTGCTGAGATTATTGAAGTAGAACCTCCTATTTCACCTGTTAGAACTAGCTCTCCTAGATATGAATTGCCTGATATACCTAAGGGTTATGTTATGGAGGGAGAAATAGCTGAGGACTTTCTCGCTTGTAAGGATAGCTATGATGTTGAGAATTTACTATGTAAGTGGAAAGAAAAATCTCTGAACGGTAGGATGAAATACGACCCGAAGTTTCCTACTTCGCCTATCTTTGTGACCGATAAGGATTATGAATTCTGTGTCGATCCTGAGTTAATCACTCTCGTCGAATCTGATCCTTTTCATGGTTATGAGTCTGAAACAGTTGTAGCACATCTTACTAAGCTGCACGATATAGCCACCTTATTCACAAGTGAGGAAAAGATCCGCCACTACTATATCCTTAAGCTCTTTCCTTTCTCGCTAAAGGATGATGCTAAGACTTGGTTCACTTCACTTGCTCCTGGTTGTGTGCGTAGTCCCCAAGATATGATCTACTACTTCTCTGAGAAAGATTTTCCTGCCCATAAGAAACAAGCTGCCTTGCAGGAAATGTAACTTTGTGCAAGTTGAAGAAGAGAGTATCCCACAAGCTTAGGGGAGGCTTGTCCAGCTGCTGAATGCTTTGCCTGATCACCCTCTTCAGAAGAATGAAATACTTGATATCTTCTATAATGGACTAACCGATGCTTCTAGGGACCACCTAGATAGTTGTGCTGGTTGTGTTTTCAGGGAACGAACTCTAGAACAAGCTGAGATTCTATTGAATAATATCTTGTGCAATGAGAATGATTGGACTATTCCTGAACCAGCTCCGAAGCCAACTCCAAAGAAGGTATCCTATTCCTCAGTCCTGAAGATATGCAAGAAGCTAAGAAATCTATGCAAGAGAAAGGCATTAAATCTGAAGATGTCAAAAATCTACCACCTATCGAGGAGATCCATGGTCTTGATAACCCGACACAGGTAGTAGAGGTAAATTCTCTTTGTAGATTCGATGAGAGTGATATTCCTTTTGATAAACCTGCTAGATTATTCCTAGATGAATTTGATAACTTTGTTGCCAAACAACAAAGTTTCAATGATTATGTTAGCACGCAATTGGAACAGAATGCTCATATGCTTAGTCATTTAATTGCTTGTGTGGATAGAAATGTCAATGATCTTAAGCTCTTGAGTAAACATGCCTCTATGGTCACTACTCAGGTAGAACAAGTACTTAAGGCTCAAAATGACTTGCTCAATGAGTTGAATGACAATTCTGTTAGAGTCGTCACTAGAGGCGGTAGAATGACCCAGGAACGTTTGTATCCTGAGGGTCATCCTAAGAGAATCGAGCAAGATTCTCAAGGAGTTAGCACTGATGCACCTAGTCATCCTAGGAAGAAAAAGAAAGATGATAGGAACTTGCATGCTAGCAACCCTGTTGCTGTTACACCCAAGAATCCGAACGATGTCTCTGTTTCTGATGCCGAAACGCAATCTGGTGATGAACACGAGCCTAGTGATAATATCGATAGTGGTGTTCATGATGATGCTCAACCTAGCAATGATAAGGATGTGGAGATTGATCCTGTTGATCTTGATAACCCACACCCTAAGAATAGGAGATACGATAAGAATGACTTCATTGCTAGGAAGCATGGTAAAGAAAGGGAACCATGTGTTCAGAAACCCATGCCCTTTCCTCCCAAACCATCCAAGAAAAAGGATGATGAGGATTTTGAGCGATTTGTTGAAATGATTAGACTTGTCTTTCTGCAAATTCGTTTGACAGATATGCTCAAAATGTATCTGTATGATAAGTACATGAAGGATATTGTGACTAATAAGAGGAGGATACCTGAGGTTGAGATTTCCACCATGCTTGCCAATTACACCTTCAAGGGTGGAACTCCTAAGAAACTAGGTGATCCCGGAGTGCCCACTATACCTTGCTCCATTAAAGGCAACTACGTTAGAACTGCTTTATGCGATCTTGGAGCCGGTGTTAGTGTTATGCCTCTCTCTCTCTTTATCGTAGACTTGAATTGGAGAAGTTGACACCCACTGAAATCTCCTTGCAAATGGCCGACAAATCAACTGCTTTCCCTATCGGCATTAGCGAGGATGTGCATTTTGTGGTTGCTAACGTTACTATCTTAACAAACTTTGTTATTCTGGATATTCCCGAGGATGATGCCATGGCGGTCATCGTTGGAAGACCCTTTTTAAACACTGTAGGGGCTGTTATTAATTGCAACAATGGCAATGTCACTTTCCATGTCAATGGTAATGAGCATACTGTGCACTTTCCGAAGAAACAATATCGAGTACATTGCATCATTGGTATTGAAAAAACTTCATCGATTCTTATTGGGAGCTTTGATTGCCATATACCTACTGTTAAGATGAAGTATGATTTTCTTGTTGGGGATATGCACATCCCCGTTGAGGTAACCTAGTGACTATTCGAAAAATCTCCGGTTTTATGCGATTCGAAAAAGGTTTGTCAAGGAGACTTGATCAACCTCATTGACGGATTTCTTTTGATGACCATGAGATGGATGAATCTAGGAGTCACAACCCTCTGTTCCAAACCTTTACCTTCGGTTGCTTAGAAGAAAAATGATAGATTTAGCTTTAGTTCTCCCTGTTTTCTGCTTTTTGCGTCCCGTAGAAAAGTGTCCCGAAAATAAAAGTTCTTCAATTGCCCTGAAAATCAAGTATGATTTTTTCTGGAATTTTTGAAAAAATCTGAGATAAAGAGCTAGTCAGGGGGATGCACCAGTGGGCCACGGGCTTGTGGGGCCCACGTGGCCCCCCTCCACTTATTCCAGCTCCCATATCCTTCTCCTACCTCCATAAAAAATCATTCTATAGCTCAAACCCGTGTTCTTGCTCTTCTTGCTGCGATTTTTGATCTCCTTGTGCAAAGCCCCATTCACCAAACTGTTTTGAGGGAATTGTTCCTTGGTATGTGACTCCTCCGTTGGTCCAATTAGTTTTTGCTCTACTACCTTATTCGTTGCGTATTTTTCCTGCCTTGGTGACCCTGTTCTTGAGCTCTGCATGCTAATTTTACTTGGTCCCAAGTAGTTTTGTTGCATGATTTGGCCTATAGGCACTTTTTGGAGTAGTTGCTATGAGTTTCGCTGAGCCTTGTTCACTTTTCCTTTGAGTCACTAAAAATTTCAGAAATTTTCAGAGAAAGAAAAAGGAAAAGATGAGGAGGTTCTTAAGAGGCTCTTCAAGCTGTGAACCCAAGGATGATGAAAATGAGAAGAAGAAACCCAAGTATCCGGTCCCCCGAGTTGCACAAGTTCGAGTGTGCGAGTGGCCAAGCGATGTGTTCTTACGTGCCGCCGGACTTTATGAGGATTTTTATTACTTGGTGGAGAACGTAGGCCTTACCGCATTTGTTGAAGATAAGTGTCCACAATACCTCCTCCTCACTAATATTTTCGTGCAAAGCTTTAACTTCTATCCAAGGAAGAACCCTCCTATGGTTGAGTTCAAGTTATATGATATCCCCCAGCGCATGTCACTTCAGGATTTTTGCAATGTGTGCAAATTACCTTATGTTGGGGATATTCATGAACCTCGTCCACGAGACTTGGAGGCTTTCATTGATACTATTGTTGTAGGAGAGGAGAGAGGATTATCTTGCGCTAGAGTTGCTAGCATACATTTTCCCGTGCTTCGGTATTTCTCTCTATTCGTGGGAAAATGTTTGATTGGCCGTGGGAAAGCTGGAGCTCTCAACTCCCGAGATCTTGCGGTCTTGCACGAATCTCTTTATAATGATAAAACTTATAGCTTGGGCGCTATAGTGGCTCAACGGTTGAACACAAACCTACTAAAGACACTGTTTATGGAGGTATCTATGCTACCCGTCTTGCTAGACATTTTGAGATACCTATTAGACTGCACGAGGAAGAAGAGATGCTTCTTCCTCATAGATGTCTAGATTATGATAGCATGGTTCACCATGACTATCTTGATAAATATATAAATAAGAGGATGATTTATAACCTGGTATTCAGTTAGGGTACTCATGAGACTATTACTTTGCGTGCTCCTTCTTTGTTCAATCTTCATCTAGGCAGGTACATCATTATGCCCTCGAACATCTACGCATATTGGGGCATAGCACCACCACAGGCGCCCGGGCCCGAGCTACCAGTCGAGTACCAGACGTTAGTGTATCAGTGGGAGCCAGAGGAGCTCACCCAGCAGTGGCACCCTCAGTACACTCCGGAGTACCGCGGAGACGGTTACTTCCCACCTTGGGAGTAGACCAACTTAGACCAAAATCCTAAGCTTGGGGGAGTACGTGTTTCTCACCAACTTTATATTCATGCTCATGCTTTCACTTCGGTAGTTGGTGTTCACACCTTGCCACTGTATCATCCATGCTAGTTTATTTCTTTTTCTAGCTTCCTTCTCGTGTGTTTGTCTAGTTTGGGAAAATCCAAAAAGATTTTTCGTTCTTCTTTTTCTTGTTGGGAGCTTTCTCGTGTAAATAGTTTTCTTTTTCTTTGGGTCAAGGTAGAAGACCATGGTTACAATGTTTAGTGGCTCTCGCACGCATATCTGTTTAATCTGTCAAAGATCCATATTACTTTGTCTTCTCCTTTGTGTTTGTTTGCAGATTCCAGCGTAGTCCAATGCACGAACACTCTCATTATGATTCACATCATTCAGTCGTGCAAGTGAAAGGCAATAATGATGATATATGATGAAGTGACTGAGCCTGGAAAAGCTGGTATGAACTCAATCTATTTTGTTTTTGTAAATATGACTAGCTCATCGTTCCTGATACAACTTTGTTGTGAGAGAAACATGTTTGCAATGACAACTTAGAGATCATAGTTTCTGATGCCACACTTAATTAGCTAGGAGCTTATAATGGTTTGTCTTGGATGCCAACATGAATTTCATGATGATTATGATGTAGTATGATAGGATGGTATCCTCCTTTGAATGATTCAAGTGGCTTGACTTGGCGCATGTTTACGCATGTAGTTGAAACAAAATCAACATAGCCTCTATGATATTCATGTTTATGGTGATTTATGTCCTACTCATGCTTGCACTCAATGTTCGTTAATTTCAATGCGTATTGATGACTGTTGTCGCTTGATACGTCCATTTTGCATCATGCTTTCATGTTGATATATATTGCTTTATGGGCTGTTATATTACTTTGTGGTACCATATTTATGCCTTTTCTCTCTTATTTTGCAAGGTTTATTTGAAGAGGGAGAATTCAGGCAGCTGGAATTCTGGACTAGAAAAGGAGCAAATCTTAGTCCACTATTCTGCACATCTCCAAATGCCGTGAAAAGTTACGTGGAATTTTTTGGGATTATATAAAAAATACTCGGCTAAAGAAGTACCAGAGGGGGGCTACCAGGGCGCCACAAGCCCTGCTACCGCCACCCCCCGGTGGCGGATGGCAAGCTTATGGGCTCCCTGACGGCCCACTGGCCCCCCTCTTTTGCTATATGAAGGGGTTCGTTCCAGAAAAAATCAATCTGGAGATTTTTCATGGTTTCGCTGCCGCCACGAGGCGGAACTTGAGAAGATCCAATCTAGAGCTCCGGCAGGACGATCCTGCCTGGGAAACTTCCCTCCCGGAGGGGGAAATCGTCGCCATCGTCATCACCAACACTCCTCTCGTCGGAGGGGAGGCATCTTCATCAACATCTTCATCAGCACCATCTCCTCTCCAATCCCTAGTTCATCTCTTGTAACCAATCTCCGTCTCACGACTCCGATTGGTACTTGTAAGGTTACTAGTAGTGTTGATTACTCTTTGTAGTTGATGCTAGTTGGATTACTTGGTGGAAGAGTTTATGTTCAGATCCTTGATGCTATTCATTACACCTCTCATCATGATTATGATTATGCTTTGTGAGTAGTTACTTTTGTTCCTCAGGACATGGGATAAGTCATGCTGATAATAGTCATGTGAATTTGACATCCGTTCGGTATTTTGATATGATGTATGTTGTTTTTCCTGTAGTGGCGTTATGTGAACGTAGACTACATAAAACTTCACCATATTTGGGCCTAGAGGAAGGCAATGGGGAGTAGTAAGTAGATGATGGGTTGCTGGAGTGACAGAAGCTTAAACACCAGTCTATGCGTTGCTTCGTAAGGGGCTGATTTGGATCCACTAGTTTAATGCTATGGTTAGATGTTGTCTTAATTCTTCTTTCGTAGCTGCGGATGCTTGCGAGAGGGATTAATCATAAGTGGGATGCTTGTCCAAGTAAGGGCAGTGCCCAAGCGCCGGTCCACCCACATATCAAACTATCAAAGTAACGAACGCGAATCATATAAACATGATGAAACTAGCATGACAGAAATTCCCGTGTGTCCTCAGGAGCGTTTTTCCTCCTATAATACTTTGTTCAGGCTTGTACCTTTCTACAAAAGGGATTGGGACACTTGCTGCACCATTGCTACTACTTGTTACTTGTTACTTTTCGCTTGCTACGTTTCACCTCACTAGACCATCACTTGTTACCGCTACTTTCAGTGCTTGCAGTTATTACCTTGCTGAAAACCGTTTATCAGAGCCTTCTGCTCCTCGTTGGGTTCGACACTCTTACTTATCGAAAGGACTACGATTGATCCCCTATACTTGTGGGTCATCATCGCTCTCCAGTTGATCGCTTCCCAGTCTTTTGCTGGCCTTCACTTGTACTAAGCGGGAATACTGCTTCTGCATCCACTTCCATAAACCCAAAGTTGTTCCATATGAGTCCACCATACCTACCTATACGCGGTATCTACCTGTCGTTCCAAGTAAATTTGCATGTGCCACTCTCTTAACCTTCAAGAAATAATCTGTTTTGCATGCCCGAACCGCTCATGTGGTGACAAGGGGCGATCAGTATTTTCCATGCTAGGCGTGTTATCCTCGATATGTGTTTATTCACTATCACTCACGAGAAAGGGGCCAGTAATTGGAATGCCCAGTTCCATGCTCAAATCGAAAAGATAATTGCAAACAAAACTCCCCCTGGATTGTTGTTGGTATGGACGGCACCCGAGTATTCGGCTAGTCGTGGAGTGTGATTGATCCGTAGCGGGGAGTCAAAACTTTACTTTTCTGTTTGGGAACCGCCTATAGTATGTGTAGCATGGAAGATGGTGAAAACTCTTGGTCATCGCGTTGACAATGAAAGCATGCCACCCAAAATTATTTATCTCTGTTTTAAAAGCTTGAGCTCTCGCACCTCTGCAAATCAATGCTTCCTTCTACGAAGGGCCTATCCATTTATGTTTCTGTTGAGTCATCCTCTTCTTTCAAAAAGCACCAATTAGAGAGCACCTCCGTCATTTTTATGATTTGCTATTAATTGTTATTGAGTATGACTGGATCTTCTTTGCCATGAATTAGAATGTTCAACCAGCCCTTGGTCTTTGAAGGTGCTCTGCATTTATGTTTTGTGGTCTCACAAAGAACTAGTGAGATACCAGTTGTTCATATTGCTTCATGATTGTTTTGATTGAAGTGTTGACGTTTCAAACTTATTATTATTGCTCGCTAGTTGATTATGCCATTGATATGAGTTTTCCATGAGACCTAAATGTCATTGCTTATGTGGTTAGCTTATGATCTTGCTGAAAATCTGAATATGAGTTAGACATAATTACAACAACAAGATCACACCGAGTTCGTAAAATTTTCTCTTTTGTCTCTTTCAGTTTGTCAACTGAATTGCTTGAGGACAAGCAAGGCTTTAAGCTTGGGGGAGTTGATACGTCTCCATCGTATCTACTTTTCCAAACTATTTTGCCCTTGTTTTGGTCTCTAATTTGCATGATTCGCATGGAACTAACCCGGACTAACGCTGTTTTCAGCAGAATTGCCATGGTGTTGTTTTTGCACAGAAATAAAAGTTCTTGGGATGACCTGGAAATTTACGAGGATTTTTTGTGGAATATATAAAAAATACTGGCACAAGTATCAACCGGAGGCGTGGAGCGAGGAGCCCACAAGCCCAGGAGGCGCAACCCCCCTGGCCACGCCTAGCAGGCTTGTGGGGCCCTCAGGGCTCCACCGCCTCCAACTCTAGCTCTATTTAGTCCCTTTCGTCCAGAAAAAAATCAAGGAGGAGAGTTCATCGCGTTTTACGATACGGAGGCGCCGCCACCACCTATTCTTCCTCTAGAGGGCAGATATGGAGTTCGTTCTCTGGGCTCCGGAGAGGGGAGATCGTCTCCATCGTCATCACCAACCTTCCTTCATCGCCAATTCCATGATGCTCTTCATCGTTCCTGAGTAATCTAATCGTAGGCTTGCTGGACGGTGATGGGTCGGATGAGATCTATCATGTAATCGAGTTAGTTTTGATGGGGATTGATCCCTAGTATCCACTATGTTCAGGGATTGATGTTGCTACTACTTTTCCATGCTTAATGCTTGTCACTAGGGCCCGAGTGCCATGATTTCAGATCTGAACCTATTATGTTCTCATCAATATATGTGTGTTCTTGATACTATCTTGCAAGTTGTAGTCACCTACTATGTGTTATGACCCGGCAACCCCGGAGTGACAATGTCCGGAACCACTCCCGGAGATGACCATAGTATGAGGAGTTCATGTATTCACTAAGTGCTAATGCTTTGTTCCGGTTCTCTATTAAAAGGAGAACCTTAATATCCCGTAGTTTCCATTAGGACATTGCTGCCACGGGAGGGATGGACAATAGATGTCATGCAAGTTCTTTTCCCTAAGCATGTATGACTATATACGGAATGCATGCCTACATTACATTGATGAACTAGAGCTAGTTACATATCTCCCCATGTTATAACTGTTGCATGATGAATGTCATCCGACATAATTATCCACCACCGATCCAATGCCTACGAGTTTTTCCTACTGGTCCCTGCTGCTATTGTTACCGCTACTACTGTCACTGCTGCTATTGTTACCGTTGCTACTGTTGCTATCACACTACTTTGCTACTGAAACTTTGCTGCAGATACTAAGTCTTTCAGGTGTGGTTGAATTGACAACTCAACTGCTAATACTTGAGAATATTCTTTGGCTTCCCCTTGTGTCGAATCAACAAATTTGGGTTGAATACTCTACCCTCGAAAACCTTTGCGATCCCCTATACTTGTGGGTTATCAACCGTCTAGTCTAAGACAAGTAGACTCTTATGATTAATCACTCTTGCAAGCATCCGCAAATACAAGAGAGAAATTAAGGCAAAGCCTAACCATAGCAATAAGCTTTAGGATCCAATACTCCCTCATGCAAAAGTACGCAAACTGGGGTTGAGGTTTCTGTCACTCCGGCAACCCACCATAAGCATTCTTTATACACGATGCATTCCCCTAGGTCCTTAAAAATTCGAAGTGTTATGTAGTCGACGTTCACATAACACCACTACAAGAACAACACCATAACTTAAATATCAATCAACACATATTACTTCAACATCATATGACTACTAGCATCTAGATTTTTCCCATGTCCTCAAGAACTAACGGAACTACTCACGAGACATAAAACAGATCATGATCAGAGGTGATAAAAATATGATTAACAATCTGGTCATATCAATAATCCTCCAACAAAACTCAATAGCATTCACCACAAAAGAGTAATCAACACTAGTAGAGTAGAGGGGATAAATAGTGCAAGGTACAACTCCGATTGCAATGGTGACGTAGATGGGATGAAGGTGGAGATGGTGCTGGTGTTGGTGATGATGGTGATGATGATCTCGATGATGCCGGTTAGGATGGTGATGACGATGACGATGATCTCCCCTTCCGGGAGGAGTTCTCCCCGGCGGAATCTGCCCGCCGGAAAGGTCTTTTCTTCTCTGTAGGTTTCCGCCGCGGAGCGGCAGCGGAATCGCAAAAACTCTTCTATCTCCACAACATTTAGGTCAAGAGGGACATATAGGCCAAAGGAGAGCGCCGGAGGCTTGGCCCATCACCCAGGTGGTCTCCTGGCACGGCCTAGGGGGGCATGAAGAGTTGCAATATCAGAACATCTCCAATTGCACTAAAATTTGGAGGGAAGAAGTTACCGAAAAGATCCCGAAGACAAGCCAAAGATTGCTGAAATTCTGCTAATGATGTGATCCCGTTATCAAGTGACAACACTTGTCTATGGCTAGGAAACATTAAGCATCTTTGATCAATGAGCTAGTCAACTAGAAGCTCACCAGGGAGATTGTTTTGTCTATATATCCACACATGTATTTGCGTTTCCATTCAATACAATTCTAGCATGAATAATAAACGATTATCTTGAAACAGGAAATATAATAATAACTATTATATTATTGCCTCTAGGGCATATTTCCAACATTCTCCCACTTGCACTAGAGTCAATAATCTAGCTTCACATCTCTATGTGATTTACAATGTAACGAATCTAACACCCATACAGTTCCGGTGTTGATCATGTTTTTCTCGTGGAAGAGGCTTAGTCAGCGGATATGCAACATTCAGATATGTGTGCACTTTGCAAATAATTATGTCCTCCTCCTTGATGTGATCGCAGATGGCATTGAAGCGTCGCTTTATGTGTCTGGTCCTCTTGTGAAACCTTGGTTCCTTGGCTAGAGCAATCGCACCAGTGTTGTCACGTAACAGATTTATTAGGTCCAGTGCACTTGGCACAACTCCAAGATTTGTCATGAACTGCTTCATCCACACACCTTCTTTAGCCACCTCCGAGGCACCTATGTACTCCGCTTCGCATGTAGAATCAGCTACGACGCTCTGCTTGGAACTTCACCAGCTTACCACACCCCCATTGAGAATAAATATGTATCTTGTTTGTGACCTAGAGTCATCGAGATCAGTGTCGAAGCTTGCATCGACGTAACCCTTTAAGACGAGTTCTTCGTCACCTCCATAAATGGAAAATATTTCCTTAGTCCTTTTTAGGTACTTTAGAATATTCTTGACCGTTTTCCAGTGCTCCATTCCTGGATTACTTTGAAACCTTCCCAACATACTTATGGCAAGGCTGACATCAGGTCTTGTGCACAACATTGCATACATCATAGACCCTATGGCTGAAGCATAGGGGATGACACTCATCGTTTCTCTATCTTCTGCAGTCACTGGGCATTGAGTCTTACTCAACTTTATACCTTGTAACACAGAAAAGAACCCTTTCTTGGATTGTTCCATTTTGAGCTTCTTCAAAATCCTATCAAGGTATGTGCTTTGTGAAAGTCCTATCAGGCGCCTTGATCTATCTCTATAGATGTTAATGCCTAATAGGTAAGCAGCTATATTGTTCAAATAATCCTTTTATTCAAATAATCCTTTACGCTTCCCAAAAGATCTATATTGTTTCCAATTAGCAATGTGTCATCCACATATAATATTAGAAACGCTATAGAGCTCCACTCACTTTCTTGTAAATACAACCTTCTCCATAAACTTGTATAAACCCAAATGCCTTGACCACCTCATCAAAGCGCTGGTTCCAACTCCGAGATGCTTGCACCAGTCCATAAATGGATCGCTGGAGTTTGCATACTTTGTCACCATTCTCTCAATCGACAAAACCTTGTGGTTGCATCATATACAACTCTTCCTTAAGAAAATCGTAAAGGAACGCTGTTTTGACATCTATCTGCCAAATTTCATAATAAAAAAATGCAGCTATTGCTAACATGATTCTGGCGGACTTAAGAATCACCACAGGTGAGAAATTCTCATCATAGTCAACTCCTTGAAATTGTGAAAAACCCTTTGCCACAAGTCGAGCTTTATAGACGGTGATATTACCGTTCGTGTATGTCTTCTTCTTAAAGATCCATTTGTCGTGAATGGAATTTCGCCCTTCAGGTAATACTTCCAAAGTCCATACTTTGTTTTCATAGATAGATCGTATCTCGAATTTCATGGCCTGTGACCATTTGTTGGAATTTGGGGCCACCATTGCTTCTCCATAGCTTGTAGGTTTATCGTTGTCTAACAATATGATTGATAAGACAGGATTCCCGTACCACTCAGGAGCAGTACGTGCCCTTGGTGACCTACGAGGTTCGATATAAACTTGATCTGAAGTTTCATGATCATCATTAGATTCCTCTTCAACTGGTGTAGCTTTGACAGAAACATCTTTTTGTCCCGCGCCACCATCTGGTTTAAGCAAAGCTTCTATAACCTCATCAAGTTCTATCTTCCTCCCACTCAATTCTTTCGAGACAAACTCTTTCTCAAGAAATCTCCGTTCTTAGCGACAAACACTTTGCCCTTGGATCTCAGATAAAAGGTGTACCCAACTGTATCTTTTGGGTATCCTACGAAGACGCATTGTTCCGCTTTTGGTTCTAGCTTTTCAGGCTCAAGCTTTTTGACATAAGCATCACATCCCCAAACTTTAAGAAATGACAACTTTGGCTTCTTGCCATACCACAGTTCATACGGTGTTGTCTCAACAGATTTTGATGGTACCCTATTTAAAGTGAATACAGTTGTCTCCAATGCATAGCACCAAAACGATAATGGCAAATCGGTAAGAGACATCATAGAATGCACCGTATCTAATAAAGTATGAGTACGACGTTCACACACGCCATTACGTTGTGGTGTTCGACGCGGTGTCAGTTGTTAAACAATTCCACATTGTCTTAAGTGAGCACCAAACTCGTAACTCAGATACTCTCCTCCTCGATCAAATCATAGGAATTTGATCTTCTAGTTACGATGGTTTTCAACTTCACTCTGAAATTGCTTGAACTTTTCAAACATTTCAGGCTTATGCTTCATCAAGTAAGTATAACCATACGTACTCAAATCATCGGTGAAGGTGAGGAAATAATGATATCCATCATGTGCCACTATGCTCAACGGTCTGCACACATCAGTAAGTATGATCTCCAACAAGTCAATTGCATGCTATATTATTCGAGAGAGCGGAGTCTTAGTCATCTTGCCCATGAGGCATGTTTCCCATGTGTCAAGTGATTCAAAATCAAGTGACTCCAAAACTCCATCAGCATGGAGTTTCTTCATGCGTTTTATCCAAATATGACCTAAGTGGCAGTGCCACAAGAAAATGGCGCTATCATTATTAACTCTACATCTTTTGGTCTCAATGTTATGGATATGAGTGTCAACACTATCGAGAGTCAACATGAACAAACCCCTCACATTGGTTGCATGATCATAGAAGATATTACTCATATAAATAGAATAACCATTATTCTCTGACTTAAATTAGTAACCATCTCGCAATAAACAAGATCGAGATATAACGTTCATGCTCAACGCACGCACTAAATAACAATTATTTAAGTTCATCACTAATCACGATGGTAATTGAAGTGAGAGCGTGCCGACGGTGATCGCATTAACCTTGGAACCATTTCCCACACGCATCGTCACTTCGTCCTTCGCTAGCCTTCGGTTATTCTGCAGTTTCTGTTTTGAGTTGCAAATGTGAGCAACAGAACCGGTATCAGATGCCCAGGCACTACTAGAAAGCTAGTGAGGTACTGCTGCTGGCTACGCCTATAGGGATTTCCTTGGCAAATATGCAAAGGATTCCCCCGCGGACTTGGAGCCTTGCGTTGGTGTTCCCTTGAAGAGGAAAGGGTGATGTTGCATAGCGGCGGTAAGTATTTCCCTCAGTTTGAGAACCAAGGTATCAATCCAGTAGGAGGATCGCGTCAAGTCACAAGTACCTGCACAAACACAAAGAGCTTGCACCCAACACTATGAAGGGGTTGTAAATCCCTTATAGATTGTTTGCAAAGTGAGAACTGAAAGCAGAAAGTAAACAAAGCAAAGTAAAAGTAAAAGCGGAGATGATAGTTGTGAATCGACCCGAGGGCCGTAGTGTTCACTAGTGGCTTCTCTCAAGAAAGCAAGTAGATGGTGGGTGAACAAATTACTGTCGAGCAATTGATAGAACCGCGCAAAGTCATGACGTTATCTATGGCAATGATCATACATATAGGCATCACGTCCAAAACAAGTAGACCAATACTTTCTGCATCTACTACTATTACTCCACACGTCGACCGCTGTCCAGCATGCATCTAGTGTATTGACTTCATAAGAACAGAGTAACGCCTTAGGCAACATGACATGATGTAGATGGACAATCTCAAATCTATGATGAAAGCCCATCTTTTTTACCCTTGATGGAAACAACATGATGCGTGCCTTGCTGCCCCTTCTGTCACTGGGAAAGGTCACCGCACGGTATGAACCCAAAACCAAGCACTTCTCCCATTGCAAGAATCATAGATCTAGTTGGCCAAACAAAACCCAAGACTCGGAGAGACTTACAAGGATATCAAATCATGCATATAAGAAATCAGCAAAGACTCAAATATAATTCATAGATAATCTGATCACAAATCCATAATTCATCGGATCTCGAAAAACACACCGTCAAAGAGGATTACATCGGATAGATCTCCATGAAGATCATGGAGAACTTTGTATTGAAGATCCAAGAGAGAGAAGAAGCCATCTAGCTACTAACTACGGACCCGTAGGTCTGAAGTGGACTACTCACGAGTCATTGGAGAGGCAATGATGTTGATGTAGAAGCCCTCCAGCTCCAAAGTCCCCTCCGGTAGGGCACCGGGAAGGGTCTCCAGATGAGATCTCGTGGAAACGGAAGCTTGCGGCAGCGGAAAAGTGCTTTCGTGGACGCCTTGATTTTTTCTGGGATTTTAGGGAATAAATAGGCCAAAGAGCTAGGGCAGGGGAGCTCCAGGGGGGCACAAGCCTGGTTTCCGCGGCCCCCCTGGCCGCGGCTATAGGGCTTGTGGGGCCCCTGTGGGCCTCCTACCCTGGCCCTCAAATCCCCCGATCTTCTTCTGTTCTGGAAAAATTTATTTCGGGGATTTTATTCCGTTTGGACTCCGTTCCAAAATCAGATATGAAAAGAGTCAAAAACACAGAAAAACAGGAACTGGCACTTGGCACTGAATTAATAAGTTAGTCCCAAAAAAGATATAAAAGGTATATAAAACATCCAAAGTTGACAAGATAACAGCATGAAACCATCAAAAAGTATAGATACGTTTGAGACGTATCAGGTACACATAAATAACATGTATATAAAATATACCTTGTTTGGTGTTGGCTGCCTTCTTATCGGCCAGATACTTGGGGCAGTTCCACTTCCAGTGACCAGTCCCTTTGCAATAATAACACTCAGTCTCCAGCTTAGGTCGAGACTTGGGTTTCTTTGTCGGAGGGGCAACAACTTTGCCACCCTTCTTGGTGTTACCCTTCTTTCCCTTGTCGTTTTCTTGAAACTCGTGGTCTTATTGACCATCAACACTTGATTTTCTTTCTGAATTTCTGACTCTGCGACTTTCAGCATCGCAAACATCTCGGCAAGTGAAAAATTTATTTCGGGGATTTTATTCCGTTTGGACTCCGTTCCAAAATTAGATCTGAAAAGAGTCAAAAACACAGAAAAAACAGGAACTGGCACTTGGCACTGGATTAATAAGTTAGTCCCAAAAAAGATATAAAAGGTATATAAAACATCCAAAGTTGACAAGATAACAGCATGAAACCATCAAAAATTATAGATATGTTTGAGACGTATCAAGCATCCCCAAGCTTAACTCTTGCTCGTCCTCGAGTAGGGAAGTGATAAAGAATGAATTTTTTATGCTTTCATGCTACCTAGCATAGATGTCCTTTGTAACTCCTCTTATGTGACATGAATATTCAGATCCTTTAGAATCAAAACAATAGTTTGCTATTGACGTGGAGACAATAATACTTCAAGCAAACTAGCAAGGTAATCATGAACTTTCAAAATAACAAAGCCGAAAGAAAGTAATTCAAAACAATAGTCTGGCTATGCTCTATCATCCTTGCACGACGAATTTAAATCATGCACAACCTCCGTATTGGCCAAGTAATTTTTTTCACACATTTACTTTCTCAAACCTTTTCAACTCTCACGCAATACATGAGCGTGAGCCATGGTTTTAGCACTATAAGTGGAATGGAGTGTGGTGGAGGTTGCAAAGCAAACAAGGAGAAGATGGTCACATTGACTAGGCATATCAATGAGCTATGGAGATGCTCATCAATAGATATCAATGTGAATGAGTAGGGATTGCCATACAAATGATGCACTAGAGCTAAGAGTAAGTGAAAGCTCTTAAAGAAAACTAGTGGGTGTGCATCCAACTTGCTTGCTCACGAAGACCTTAAGGCAATTTTGAGGAAACCCATCATTTTAATATACAAACCAAGTTATATAATGAAAATTTTCCACTAGCTATATGGTGGTGACAAAACGAGAGACTCTCAATCATGAAGATCATGGTGCTTAATATGAAGTACAAGTGTGGAAAGGAGATAGTAGCATTGTCCCTTCTCTCTTTTTCTCTCATTTTTTTGGTGGGCTCTTTGGCCTCTCTTTTTTGGTGGCCATCTTTGGCCTCTTTTTGCAAATGGGCTTCGCTGGCCTCTTTGATTTCCTCACATGGGACAATGCTCCATCAATGATGATCATCACACTTACAACTCAAAACTTAGAGCAATGATGACTCTATATGGAATGCCTTCGGTAGTGTACCGTGACAATGATCTAGCATGGCATAGACATCAATGGAAACATCATGCTAGCTATCTTATGATCATGCAATGGCAATGTAGAAGTGGTGGCACATGTCATGGTGGTAGTTGCATGGCAATATATCACGGAATAGCTTTGAAAAAGCCATAGTAGGTAGGTATGGTGGCTGTTTTGTAGGAGGCTAAATGTGGGTTTTATGCACCGGCGAAAGATGCACGGCAGTAAAGAAGATAGTGATGGTGGAAGGTGAAAGTGCATCTAAACCATGGACTCAACATTAGTCATGAAGAACTCATATACTTGTTGCAAAAGTTTTAGTAGTAATCGAAACAAAGCATTCAATGCATACTCCTAGGGGAAGGGTTGGTAGGTATAAACCATCGCGCGATCCCGACCGCTACACAAAGGATGCCAATCAATAAACTAATCATGCTCAGACTTCATCACATAGCGGTTCACCATACGTGCATGCTACGAGAATCACTAACTTCAACACAAGTATTTCTAGATCCACAACACCTTACTAGTATAACTTTAATATTACCACAACCACAACCCAAAACTAATTGAGGTGAATCAAACTTCTCTAACTACTCAATGCTCATGAAGGTGGAAGTTTTCATATCCCTTTGGATAACTACCCCTTTTGAGACTATTTTCATAGCATAGATCAACTACCACGCCACGCGCTTCCGTGCTCTAAGAGATAGAAGTGAAACACTCGGAGAAAAATCAACTAGCTCAAAAGATATAAGTGAAACACATGTGAGCTGAATTGCCTAACCAACGGATATAAGTGAAGCTCGACAAAATCACGGTGAATGCATGTCTCTCTCTCTAGGTGTGCAGCAAGGAAGATTGTGACACAACAAAAATAAAAGACTCCTACGATACAAGACGCTCCAAGCAAAACACATAACATGTGGTGAATAAAAAATAGCCCCAAGTAACGTTACCGATGGATTGAAGACGAAAGAGGAGATGCCTTCCCAGGGCATCCCCAAGCTTAGGATTTTTTGGCATCCGTGAATCAACTTGGGGTGCCTTGGGCATCCCCAAGCTTGAGCTCTTGCCACTCTTTATCTCTTTGTCCATAAGAACTTCACCCAAAACTTGAAAACTTCACAACACGAAACTTAAACAGAAACTTGTGATATCATTAGTATAAGAAAGCAAATCACCACTTCCTTAGGTACTGTAGCAAACTTAAATTCTACTTATGTTGATGTTGGGTTACTGTATTTTCAATCTTCCATGGCTAATACCCCCCGATACTATCCATAGTTTCATCAAAATAAGCAACCAACTCAACAAAAACATAATATGTTAACAGCAGACCAGTCTGTAGCAATCTGTATACTTCGTATACTTCTAGTACTTCAAAAATTCTGAAAAATTACGACAGTCTGAAGAATTTGCGTAGAAATCAGCAGCAAAAATAATCAACTCAAAAGCTCTTACAGAAAAAAAAATGAAAATTCTTTTCTTGAGCAGAAAGTTTTTGTATTTTCTAGCATGATCAAACGATCATCCCCAAGACTAATCATGACGGTTTTATTTGGCACAAACGCAAAAGAAACACAAAAAACACAATCATAACAGAATTATGAAAGTGTGGAAAACACAAAACAGAAAGAAAAAGGATAGATTCGTTGGGTTGCCTCCCAACAAGCGCTATTGTTTAACGCCCTTAGCTAGGCATAAGGTGATGGAATCACGTATAGTCATCTTTGGTGCTCAAACCATAAGTAGTGTGATCATTTATCATCTTAAGATCTTCACCTTTATTGGTTGACTCACCACTAGCTTTAGGAACAAAAACAGACTTGACGGTCTTTCTGAGAGTGAGATTGGAGTATTTTGCACAGCGGCAAAAGCGGAACCCAAGTTGGTTACGGCATCTTCTAGTTTGCCAATTCTAGAGGAATCATTAACTATAGGTTCCTTCTCCCTTAAATTTTTCAAAACCATTCCCACTTCGGATCCGTACTGAGTAATTTGATTGTGGATCTTTCTATCCAAATCCTCAACAAGTTCAATTGTGGCAATTTTGTTTTCAATGGCGTCAAGCCTTTGCATCACGTGTTCCAAGGTCAAGGTAGTTCCATTAACCATGAGTGGGGGTGAGCCTACCAAATTCATGATAGCTCCATATGAGTCAATAGTATGGCTCCCCAAAAAATTCCCGCCTATGATGGTATCAAGAATATACCTATTCCAAGGTGAGATTCCAACATAAAAACTGCGAATAAGAACGAAAGTGGATTGCTTACGAGTAGATCTACTTTGAGCATTGCAAATCCTGTACCAAGCGTCCTTTAAATTTTCTTCTTCATTCTGCTTGAAATTGAGAACTTTGTTCTCAGGGGTATCGTTTGGAGTGGTGGGTCTAGCCATTGATGGACTATCCCACACACAAACGAGAAGGAAGTAAGCGAGTGAAACGGGCAAAAGAGAACGGCAAAAAGGCAAATGAAAACGGCAAAGGAGAAAGGCAAATGAAAACGGCAAATGTGAACTGAGGGAGAGGAAAACGAGAGGCAACTGGAAAAAAAGGTAAATGCAAGAGATGAGTTTGTGACACTTACTTGGATAGATCTTGACTTGATCTCCCCGGCAACGGCGCCAGAAATCCTTCTGCTGCTGGCTACGCCTATAGGGATTTCCTTAGCAAATATGCAAAGGATTCCCCCGCGGCCTTGGAGCCTTGCGTTGGTAATCCCTTGAAGAGGAAAGGGTGATGTAGCACAGCGGCGGTAAGTATTTCCCTCAGTTTAAGAACCAAGGTATCAATCCAGTAGGAGGATCGCGTCAAGTCACAAGTACGTGCACAAACACAAAGAGCTTGCACCCAACGCTATGAAGGGGTTGTCAATCCCTTATAGATTGTTTGAAAAGTGAGAACTGAAAGCAAAAAGTAAACAAAGCGAAGTATAAGTAAAAGCGGAGATGATAGTTGTGAATAGACCCGGGGGCCGTAGTGTTCACTAGTGGCTTCTCTCATGAAAGCAAGTAGACGGTGGGCGAACGAATTACTATCGAGCAATTGATAGAACCGCGCAAAGTCATGACGTTATCTATGGCAATGATCATACATATAGGCATCACGTCCAAAACAAGTAGACCGATACTTTTTGCATCTACTACTATTACTCCACACGTCGACCGGTATCCAGCATGCATCTAGTGTATTGAGTTCATAAGAACAGAGTAACGCCTTAAGCAAGATGACATGGTGTAGATGGACAATCTCAAATCTATGATGAAAGCCCATCTTGTTACCCTTGATGGCAACAACATGATGTGTGCCTTGCTGCCCCTTCTATCACTGGGAAAGGTCACCACACGGTATGAACCCAAAACCAAGCACTTCTCCCATTGCAAGAATCATAGATCTAGTTGGCCAAACAAAACCCAAGACTCGGAGAGACTTACAAGGATATCAAATCATGCATATAAGAAATCAGCAAAGACTCAAATATAATTCATAGATAATCTGATCAAAAATCCACAATTCATCGGATCTCGACAAACACACCGCCAAAGAGGATTACATCGGATAGATCTCCATGAAGATCATGGAGAACTTTGTATTGAAGATCCAAGAGAGAGAAGAAGCCATGTAGCTACAAACTATGGACTCGTAGGTCTGAAGTGGACTATTCACGAGTCATTGGAGAGGCAATGATGTTGATGTAGAAGCCCTCCAGCTCCAAAGTCCCCTCCGACAGGTCACCGGGAAGGGTCTCTAGATGAGATCTTGCGGAAATGGAAGCTTGCGGCGGCGGAAAAGTGGTTTCGTGGACGTCCTGATTTTTTTGGGATTTTAGGGAATAAATAGGCCAAAGAGCTAGGGCAGGGGAGCTCCAGGGGGGCCATAATCCTGGTTGCCGCAGGGCCCCGTGGCCACGGCTACAGGGCTTGTGGGCCCCCTGTGGGCCCCCTGCCTTGGCCCTCAAGTCCCCCGATCTTCTTATGTTCTCGAAAAATTTATTTCGGGGATTTTATTCCGTTTGGACTCCGTTCCAATATCAGATCTGAAAAGAGTCAAAAACACAGGAAAAAAAGGAACTAGCACTTGCACTGAATTAATAAGTTAGTCCCAAAAAAGATATAAATGGTATATAAAACATCCAAAGTTGACAAGATAACAACATGAAACCATCAAAAATTATAGATACGTTTGAGACGTATCAGGTACACATAAATAACATGTATATGAAATATACCTTGTTTGGCGTTGGCTGCCTTCTTATCGGCCAGATACTTGGGGCAGTTCTACTTCCAGTGACCAGTCCCTTTGCAATAATAACACTTAGTATCCAGCTTGGGTCCAGACATGGGTTTCTTTGTCTGAGGGACAACAACTTTGCCACTCTTCTTTGTGTTACCCGTCTTTCCCTTGCCGTTTTTCTTGAAACTGGTGGTCTTATTGACCATCAACACTTGATTTTCTTTATGGATTTCCGACTCTGCAACTTTCAGCATCGCAAACATCTCGGCAAGTGACTTATTCAGCCATTGCATGTTATAGTTCAACACAAAGCCTTTGTAGCTAGGTGGTAGTGATTGAAGAACTCTGTCCGTGATAGCTTCAGGCGGGAGAGCATTTCCCGGCTCAGCCAAACGGTTAGAGTGCCCACACATTCTGAGCACATCTTGACTGACAGACCCGTTCTCCTCCATTTTGCAAGCATAGAACTTATTGGAGGTCACATAACTCTCGATCTAGGCATTCTTCTCATAGATAAACTTAAGCTCCTGGAACATCTCATACGGTCCATGACGTTCAAAACGTCTTTGAAGTCCCGGTTTTAAGCCATACAAAACTGCACATTGAACTAATGAGTAGTCATCCTTGCGCGTCTCCCAAACGTTCATAACCTGTAGCAACGCCGGTTCGGGTGGTTCATCACCTAGCGGTGCATCAAGAACATATTGCTTTCAGGAAGCCGTGAGGGTAAGCCTCATATTACGAGCCCAGTCAACAAAATTGCTTCCATCATCTTTTAGCTTAGCTTTCGCTAGGAACGCATTAAAAATCAAGGTTGCTACTGCGCGAGCCATTGATCTACAACTTAAAATTTTGCAAAGATTAATTAGACTATGTTCAAGATAATTGAGTTTGGCTAATCTGTAACATCCCATTTTTTCCTAATTGGGAATGTTTTACATTGTAGCTAAGCATCTATGCATATTGATTGAAATAAATTTGGCACTTGAATTCTTTCGTCTTTTGATTTGCATTTCCATCTTTTTCCTCGCACGAGAAATGCCCGGGGAAATACTCTCTTGCACGCAAGAGAGAGAGCGGAGGAAAATGACCCTCCAAAGTGCGGGCAATTTCTGAAATATTGGAGCCAAGAAATCCAAAGATCATTTGCAAAAATATTTGCAAAAAGAAAATAAAGCATTTTGAGGAATTTCTGAAAAAACATTTTTTTAAAGTTTTTATTTTTGCTTTGGAAAAATGTTATTCGTGTAGAGGATATTTTTCTGATTTTTTTGGTATATAATACCCTATATTAAAATTTTGATTTATTTCCTTTTATTTCACTTTTGTTTTTTTGTTTCGGAAAAGATTTAAAATAGGCAAGTCATTTTTTTTAGAAGCCACCGCCCGAGCGCTTATTAGGCTGTGGCCCGCCACCCACATAGCCCGGGACCGAATCCCCTAATCTTCGGCCGCCCTTTCCTACCCCGGCCCCCTCCCACCCACTGCCACGCGGACGCCCCCCCTGGCCGAACCCCTCTTCCCCACGGTCGTCTCCCTCCTCTCCTTCCAAATTCATGCTCGAGCCCCAGCCGATCCCTGGAACCCCGGGATCCCTTCGGACCCTCTCCCCCTTCCTTTCCTGCACCCCTCCCCGGCTATAAAAGCCCCAGCCCCCGGCCGCACCCCGTTCCCACGCCCACCTCGCCGAGCCGCCGCCCGAGCCCGTCCCGCCACCACCGCCGGCAGCAGCCCGAGCTCCACCTTCGGCCCCCCTGGGGCAGTCACCCCGAGCCTCCCTCGCTCCGCCCGACGCCACCACCCGCCGGAGGAAGCCGCCGCCCCCCCCCCCCCCGTCCCGTCGCCACCGGAGACCCTCCCCTCGCCGGCTCACCTCGCCTCGCCGGAGCATCTCCTCCTCCTGTGAGTTCCTACTATGAGTTTCTCCCCCCCTATTCTAGTCCGTTAGATCATATTCGATGGTGTAGATTAGAAGTAGGGTAAGTGTTCGGTTCAGCCCAGAAAAACCGTTAGTTTTATTTCACTTATTCGTTAGCCAGTGGTTTCTGTTAGCTCACGGCCGTTTGCTCCTAACGATTGCAACAAACACCCCCGCAGCCTATCACAGCGCGCCACGTATACCCCCTATTAGTTAGCTAGTTAGTTTCTTTTTTTCTGTTTATATTTGCTATGCTTGAGTAGACGGGTTTTCGGTTGAGTGCATAACACGAGTGATGCGAGGTTGATTAAATAATCAAGACCGGTTAAGACAAGACTTTCAAGACCTCGGACGCAATGCAACTCTGGGTGAAGGACGGTTGATCGGCTCCCTGGAGAACCCAGTGGATGCCCGGGATGCTGGAGAGGCCATGACATCCTGCGGAAAGCTTCACCCAGGCTCGAAGAGATGGACGGAGACTTCAAGACTCCAGTCTTACCTGCACAGCCACAAGTCATTATGGGCTCTGGCTTGATTGGACAACGCAGCGACTCTGGACAGGCAGTGCTAGCAGATGTAGAAGAACGGTAGGAATGGATGGGCACCGACAGGGATTCAGAGGGACCCGTTGAAAGACCATGTTTTGATCATCCGGTCTTCAAACACCCTGAAGTGCGAGGACAAACCCGGAGGCGATCGAATCTTGTGGGGAACGTGTGCAAAACTCTGCAGAGTACTCCAACCTAATCGATTAGCCGTGTCCACGGTCATGGACAACTTGAGCCGAAGGCATTGAATTTCCCCTGAACTCTCGACACAACTTAATAATGATGTGGGTGTTAACAACTATTCGGGTACGAGAATTGGTTGGCGGAACCATCTCGTTAACAACAAACAATGTAGTAATATTTTGCTTCCAACCCCTCTTGTTGTAGGATAAAACAGGCTTTATGCAAAACTCATAGCCCCACAAGCCAAATATGCATGTAGAGATAGTTGATTATTATTTTACTCCTCTCTTTGATGACTTGCCAGCATATTCAATATGCTGACCTACACGGCCGCAACGTATCATGTTGCAGACTACTTTTCCGACCAGGAGTGAGGCTACGATCTACGCTCAGCGACATGCCCTTGGAGTCGGATGGACTCGTCTACCTGATGCTTCCGCTAGTCTTCGTTAGATATCTCATGAGATGGCCTTCAGCAACTTTATTGTAATCCTTTATTGTAATAAAGTACTCTTTATGAGATTTCGATTAATAAAGCTGTGTGATTGAACTCTTGAATATATACATTATGTATTGAGTGTGTACCAGCATGATCTTGGGATGGTACGGAAACACCAGAGGCTTGACTCGTCTTGAGTCGGGTCACTACAGAAATGGTATTCAGAGCACACGCTGACCTTAGGATGTAACCTCTAGGAATGGAAAAGCCTTAGGAAGAAAACTATTTTCTCTTATGTCTATAAATCTTCTATTTCCTCTTCTGATCATTTCTGACTTCTCTCCGATTTTCCAATGTTTTAGATGACCACCTTCATCCATGTTAAGTTCATGGAGTTTTGCCAGCCCGACGCCACTATGCCGTTCGGAAAGGAGCTGGTACAGATCACCAAGGACTTGAGGATTGCTCTGCCGACTATCACACGGAAGCCAACTTCGTCTTACCCGGAGGATTCACGCTACAGGATCGAGGTGCACGTTCCCGGAAGGACATTCCAGCCGCGCACTGAGCCGATGGATTTCAAGTTCATCGCACCCAACTGGATTCTCGGAAGGGACATGGCGATCCATTGTGCACTCGGACGTATCAAGGAAGAGTACAAGGGGTGCCCTATTTCTCCAGTCCTATTCACCGTATCCCGGAGTAACGAAGACGGAGAAATCATCTCAAGCAAGACCAAGGACGCTCTCTTGTCTTATGCTTAGACCTTGGAGAAGCACAACGGGACTCTGGAGCATCGTGTGATCAAGGACGCCAGGAAGATCAAGCAACTGTCACTCCGCGAGCTTGAACTTGAAGAAGCAGCCCGGGAAGCCCACTATGAACATGAACTGGAGGTGAAGGACTTTCTGGAGTGGATCGAGAAGCTGAAGACTCGAGTTGCATACCTGGAGGAGGAACTGGACATGGGCGAGAACCTTCATCCCGAAGGAGACGTAGCCCCCTTGATCAGCAACGATGAGGACTATGAAGAAAGCTCCACCGAAGGACCCACCACCATGCTTTTCTGAGGAGGACACTTAGACTAGACCACCAAATTTACTTTATCGTTATACGTTTTAGGCCGATGTTTAGGATTATCGAATTTTGTATCCCCGTGTGAACCTTTGTGATGATATTGAATAAAATGTGTGGTGTGATACTTGTGTGTTGCATTCATATGGGTAGTGTAATTACTCTTAGACCATTGTTCTATGCTAATCTCACCCCTCCACATACATCAGATGCCTCCGAGACGTGCCCCTGAGTCCAACTTTCCGCCGGAACTCACGCAGTTGATCCAGCAACAAAACACCCTGATGCAGCTGATCATCCAGAACCAGAACAATAACAACAACCAACATCCACCCCAGGCTGACAATCTCACCCGTTTCCTGAGGTTGAACCCTCCAACTTTCTCCAGCAGCATTGAGCCCATTGTGGCAGATGATTGGCTCCGCAAGATGGAGCGTGAACTTATCACTGCCGGTTGTTCTGAAGCTGAGAAGGTGCGTTTTGCCGCGCATCAACTTGAAGGCCCTGCAGCTGCTTGGTGGGAGAACTACACCACCACTTATCCCATTGCTGGAGTCACTTGGGAGCAATTCAAGCAAGCCTTCCGCACCGCACATGTCTCAGCTGGTGCAATGAGTCTGAAGAATGCGTGAGTTTCGCAACTTACGCCAGGGGAATCGCTCTGTGGCTCAGTACGTCGATGAATTCAGCATGCTCGCCCATTATGCACCTGGAGATGTGGCCGATGATGCGGCCAAGCAGGAAAAATTCTTGGAGGGACTCAATGATGAGCTGAGCAGTCAGTTGACTGTAGCCACCTTCAACAACTACCAGGAGCTGGTTGATAAGGCCCTCATCTTGGAGGGGAAACACCAGCAGATGGAGAACCGCAAGCGAAAGTATGGGATTGGAAAGTTCAACTCCGGCACTCAAGAGAAGCCTCGCTACACCCCCTATTCAGGTAATACCAGGACTGGATCCGGTATGTTTGGAGGACACGTTCAGCATAACCACCCAGTGCACAACCATGGAGGAAACGGAAACCACCGCAACAACAGCAACTTCAAGAATGGCGGTACTGGCACTCAGCAGCATTCAGCTCTAGCTCAGAAGGATCTGACTCACATCACTTGCTTCAAGTGTCAGAAGACGGGACACTATGCCACTGAATGTCCCCAGAACAAGCAGGGAAATGGAAACGGCAACGGCAACTCTGCAGCAAAGAAGCCCAATCCTTTTCCTCGAGCTCAGGTGAACCACATTGATGTTGAAGAGGTCTATGATCACCCCGATACTGTGGTTGGTAAATTTTTGCTAAATTCACATCCAGTATTGGTACTTTTTGATTCTGGTGCAACACATTCATTCATATCAAGGGTAGTTGTGGAAAAGTATAGTTGGCCAACTAGAACCCTCAGCCAGCCTATTAAGGTCAGTTCCCCAGGAGGCATGATGACAGCCGGGATAGGATGCCATGCTTTGAGTCTCAACATCGGGAACCATAATTTTCCCACCGACCTCATCGTATTAGAGTCCCGGGGATTGGATGTAATCCTAGGCATGGATTGGTTGGCCAAGTATGAAGGGAATATTGATTGTGCCCTTAAGTCTATTTTGCTCACCACCCCCGAGCAGAAGCGGATTAAGTATGTGTCTCAGCGCCCGACACGGAGTAAGCGAGTAAACTCTCTCACGGGAGTAGTCCAGGAGGAAGTACCGATTGTACAGGCAGATGTATTTCCAGAGGAATTGTCGGGCATGCCACCCGATAGAGAGATTGAGTTCTTGATTGAGCTATTACCCGGAACAGCCCCGATATCCAAGAGACCCTATCGGATGCCCGCAAATGACTTGATAGAAATCAAGAAGCAAATTAAGGAGTTGTTGGACAAAGGGTATATTCGCCCAAGTTCTTCACCTTGGGGAGCCCCAGTGCTCTTGGTTGAAAAGAAGGACAAGTCCTTGAGAATGGTTGTCGATTATCGTGCATTGAACGATGTGACCATCAAGAACAAGTACCCCTTGCCGATGATCAATGATCTGTTTGATCAGTTAGTTGGAGCTCGCGTATTCTCAAAGATCGATCTTCGATCCGGGTATCATCAGTTGAAGATTCGTGAACAGGATATACCCAAGACAGCCTTCACCACTCGGTACGGCTTGTATGAGTACACGGTCATGTCATTTGGACTGACTAATGCTCCGGCATATTTTATGAATCTGATGAACAAGGTATTTATGGAATACTTGGACAAGTTTGTCGTGGTGTTCATCGATGACATACTGATATTCTCCGAGAACGAAGAGGAACACAAGGAACATCTGCGTCTAGTTCTGGAGAAACTTCGAGAGCATAAGCTATATGCAAAGTTTAGGAAATGTGAGTTTTGGTTGAAGGAAGTCGGATTCCTCGGACACGTCATCTTAGGAGAAGGAATAGCAGTGGACCCTGCCAAGGTCGCAGCAGTCACCGAATGGGTAGCACCCACTTCAGTCAAGGAGATTCGCAGTTTCCTCGGACTTGCCGGATATTACCGGAGGTTCATTGAGAATTTCTCAAAGATTGCCAAGCCCATGACAGAGTTGTTGAAGAAGGAATCCCAGTATATTTGGACTGAGGAATGTGAAACCAGTTTGCAAGAGCTGAAGAAACGTCTTGTTACAGCCCAGTGCTGATATTGCCAAACAATCGGAAGGATTTCCAGGTTTACTGTGACGCTTCTCGTCAAGGACTCGGAGGAGTGCTCATGCAAGAAGGCAAAGTTGTAGCCTATGCATCCAGACAGCTCAGACCTCATGAGTTGAGTTATGCCACGCATGACTTGGAACTAGCAGCCGTAGTGCACGCTCTCAAGACCTGGAGACATTTCCTGATCGGAAATAGTTGTGATGTTTACACTGATCACAAGAGCCTGAAGTATATCTTCACGCAGAAGGAGTTGAACCTCAGACAGAGGCGATGGCTAGAGTTGATCAAGGACTATGACATGAGATTGCATTATCACCCAGGCAAGGCAAATGTTGTAGCCGATGCGTTGAGCCGCAAGAGTTATGTGAACACACTCACAGCTGGAGGATTACCCCAGGAGTTAGTCGATGACCTCCAAGAGCTCAAATTGGAAATAGTTCCAAGAGGATTTGTTGCCACTCTAGAAATTCAGTCTACTTTGACAGAAAAGATCCGCGAAGCACAGAAATCAGACAAGGAGATAGCTGAGATTAAGCAGAAAATGGAAGACGGGAAGGCTAAAGGTTTTCGTGAGGATGAACACGGAACTTTATGGTTTGAGGATTGCATCTATGTGCCCAATGATCCCGAACTCAGGAAGTTGATACTTCAGGAGGCCCATGATTCCCCGTACTCGATACACCCCGGCAACACCAAGATGTATCTGGATCTGAAAGAAAGTTTCTGGTGGACAGGATTGAAGAAAGACATTGCCGAGTTCGTAGCAATATGCGATGTTTGTCAGCGAGTAAAAGCCGAGCATCAGAAGCCAGCACGTTTGCTCCAACCTCTGCCGATACCCGAGTGGAAATGGGAAAAGCTTGGTATGGACTTCATCACAGGATTACCCAGGACCCGTTCTGGCTATGATTCTATTTGGGTTGTGGTCGATCGTTTGACCAAGGTAGCTCACTTCATTCCTGTCAAGACTAGTTACACGAGTGCCAAGCTGGCCAAGATATATATGACGAGGATCGTATGTCTTCACGGTGTACCGAAGAGCATTGTGTCAGATAGAGGGACTCAGTTCACATCAAAATTTTGGCACCAACTGCATGAAACCTTGGGAACGAGATTGGAGTTCAGTACAGCTTTTCACCCACAGATAGATGGACAGACCGAGAGAGTTAATCAGATTCTGGAGGACATGTTGAGATCTTGCGCACTAGACTATGGGTCTAGTTGGGATGACAATTTACCTTATGCCGAGTTCTCATACAACAACAGCTACCAGACCAGTCTGAAGATGGCCCCTTTCGAAGCTCTATAAGGAAGGAGGTGCAGAACACCGTTGATGTGGGATGGAGTTGGAGACCGACAACTTTTTGGTCCCGACCTTATCCGAGATTCTGAAGAGAAGGTCAAGCTAATTCGTGACCGACTCAATATAGCTCAGTCCAGGCAGAAGAGTTATGCTGACAACAAATGCAAGGAAGTAACGTACGAAGTGGGCGACCGAGCATATCTTCGGGTGTCTCCACTTCGAGGAATCAAGAGATTCGGTGTGAAAGGAAAGTTAGCACCTTGTTTCATTGGCCCCTACAAAATTCTTGAACGTAGAGGCGAAGTTGCATACAAACTGGAACTGCCGGAAGGATTGTCCGGAGTTCATGATGTCTTCCATGTTTCCCAGTTGAAGAAATGCCACGCTGAGATGGCCAATGTTCCGTTGAGAGATACAGTGCCCCTAGAGGCCATACAGCTTGACAGTGATCTGACGTATGAGGAGAAACCCGTCAGGATTCTTGAGACTGCCAACAGAGTTACCCGCAGCAAGATCATCAAGTTCTGCAAGGTGTTGTGGAGCCACCACACCGAGAAAGAAGCCACCTGGGAACGAGAAGAGGATCTTCGTCGCGACCACCCGCACCTATTTTCTAACCAACCCGAATCTCGAGGGCGAGATTCATCTTAAGGTGGGTAGGTTTGTAACATCCCAATTTTTCCTAATTGGGAATGTTTTACATTGTAGCTAAGCATCTATGCATATTGATTGAAATAAATTTGGCACTTGAATTCTTTCGTCTTTTGATTTGCATTTCCATCTTTTTCCTCGCACGAGAAATGCCCGGGGAAATACTCTCTTGCACGCAAGAGAGAGAGCGGAGGAAAATGACCCTCCAAAGTGCGGGCAATTTCTGAAATATTGCAGCCAAGAAATCCAAAGATCATTTGCAAAAAGAAAATAAAGCATTTTGAGGAATTTCTGAAAAAAACATTTTTTTTAAGTTTTCATTTTTGCTTTGGAAAAATGTTATTCGGGTAGAGGATATTTTGTGATTTTTTTGGTATATAATACCCTATATTAAAATTTTGATTTATTTCCTTTTATTTCACTTTTGTTTTTTTTTGTTTCGGAAAAGATTTAAAATAGGCAAGTCTTTTTTTTAGAAGCCACCGCCCGAGCGCTTATTAGGCTGTGGGCTGCCACCCCCACAGCCCGGGACCGAATCCCCTAATCTTCAGCCGCCCTTTCCTACCCCGGCCCCCTCCACCCACTGCCACGCGGACCCCCCCCCCCCTGGCCGAACCCCTCTTCCCCACAGTCATCTCCCTCCTCTCCTTCCAAATTCATGCCCGAGCCCCAGCCGATCCCTGGAACCCCGGGATCCCTTCGGACCCTCTCCCCCTTCCTTTCCCGCACCCCTCCCCAGCTATAAAAGCCCCAGCCCCCGGCCGCACCCCGTTCCCACGCCCACCTCGCCGAGCCGCCGCCCGAGCCCGTCCCGCCACCACCGCCGGCAGCAGCCCGAGCTCCACCTTCGGCCCCCCCTGGGGCAGTCACCCCGAGCCTCCCTCGCTCCGCCCGATGCCACCACCCGCCGGAGGAAGCCGCTCCCCCTAAGTAGTATTTTCGCTTAAAATGAAAAAGGACCCCGAAGATGCCAGAAGAAAAATATAAGCAGAAGAGAGGCCGACCCTGGAGGGCGACTGTTCTGCTGGAGTGGTACTACCGCTCCCTGAGCGGTACTTCCGCTTATACAACTTCTGGGCACTTAGAGGCAGAAAGGAGGCTCCATTGCTCCGGGAATCGGATGAGGTGCAAGTGTGTGTAAGTTAGTTCCACCCAACCTTTCCATACGCGAACCCCCTCTTGATAGTACCGATTTACCTATGACTCAAGTCCACTAACACTAAATTGGTAGCTAACCACTTTCTTCTCATTCAATTAATGAGGGGGAAATAACCGTCTCGTCCCACCTATTAATTTCCTAGAAGTTTAATGCACACGATTAGTCCGCAACGGGCATCGTCATCAACCACCAAAACTTCTTGGGATAAATTGTGCTCTTGTAGAAGATTTTCATAAAAATTTCCTATTCACACCCTTTATTCGATGACTAGCACTTTCATGAGGCTGCAAGCTGTGGTGGTGCTCCCTCATCTGATCAAGACGACAGGGGTCAAGGGTTGCAGTGGTGCGGGCTGGAGGTTGTTGGGCTAGGCTAGGTCGACCTTTAGCATGGTGAGGTGCGCCGACAGGTGCGTTGCTGGCGGGCGAGTTGTAGGGGTCCGCCTACTACAGATCCAGTGTGGTTGTGCTGGCGGATAGTGTAGTTGGTGCGGGTGGTGAAGGCGGTTGTCGTTCTCCTCGGGCTGGATTGGCAGTGGGCGTGACTATGGGTCGGCCCTTCCCGGTGGCTCCAACCAGGGGCCCTTGCTCGGGTGGACCTGTTTTTGGCCCGGGGAGGGTCAGAGTTTTTACTCCGGGATGGTGAGGCTAGGCCCGGTCCAAAAGGTGTCGGTGGGCGGGATGGATCTTCCCCTCGCAAGCTCGTATGGGAAAAGGCCACAGGGTTGGGGTTGAGGCTTTCTCGGCAGCGCCCGTCGGCAGTCATAGGTTCGTGTCTCCCTAGTCCACCCGAGTTGGGTGGGGATGTAGGTGTGATCACCTCCTACAATAGAGGTGCTGACCCAAAATCGATGGTTGATGTCGGGCTAAGAGTGGACGGAGACAACCTTCGCTCTTCCTGCCAAGGTGGGTGCGCTGCGAAGTAATTGGTTGGTCGTGTCTTGGGCCTTGGATGCTAGAGCACGGGGGGCGAATGGTGGGATGCATGGTTTGCTTGCCGATAGGCGCTATGGTGGCGGTGGGGTATCTCCCCTTTTAGTTGTGTGGGCGGCAAGGGGTGTAGCGTTAGGTGGCTATGGCTTGCCCTTTTCGTGGTCGTGATGCCTGGATCCGGATCTGGAAGTCTGAGCTCGTCGTGGTGATTTTGGAGACCTCGTGGCTTTATGGGTGAATCATCAGCAAAATCTTCACTCTTTGTCACTGGCGGTGGTGAAGCTCGCGAGCAGTGCTCTCTCAAGACGTTGCTGTGGTTCTTCTCTTCGTGCCAGGTTTTTGGATGAAAACCCTTGTCCACTTTGGACTTTGTAGCGGCGAGTCATAACCCACAAGTATAGGGGATCAATTGTTGCCTTTCTCGATAAGTAAGAGTGTCGAACCCAATGAGGAGCTAAAGGTAGGACAAATATTCCCTCAAGTTCTATCGACCACCGATACAACTCTACGCACACTTTACGTTCGCTTTACCTAGAACAAGTATGAAACTAGAAGTACTTTGTAGGAGTGATAGGATAGTCTTGCAAGAAAGTAAAGAACACGTAAATAGAACTAGGGGCTGGTTAGATAAAGAAACAACTACGAGTGTCTAACGAGTGTCGAAAAGTGGTGGTAGGAGTTGCGGAATTGTCTCTAAGCAATTGACTACGTTACTAGATCGATAGCAAGTATCATGTGGGAGAGGCCTGTGCTAGCATGTCATCCCTTACTTGGAATTCTATGCACTTATGATTGGAACTATTAGCAAGCGTCCACAACTACTAACGTTCATTAAGGTAAAACCCAACCATAGCAATAAGATATATTGGTCCCCTTCAATCCCACATGCATCAATTTCTATGCTAGGTTTGAAGCTTCTGTCACTCTAGCCTGGCAATACATAGTCCTATCAACATACAACTAACCCTATGGTGTGATCCACGCGTGCGATCATATGATGGGCACCAAAGGACAACAACATAACCACAAGCAAATTAAACCAATCATAGTAATTCATCAATCACCGATAGGACAACGATAATCTACTCAGACATCATAGGATAGCAACACATCATTGGATAATAATATGTAGCATAAAGCACCATGTTCAAGTAGAGGGTACAGCGGGTTGCGGGAGAGTGAACCGCTGAATATAGATGGGGGAAGATGATGGAGATGTTGGTGAAGATGACGGAGGTGTTGGTGTAGATCGCCGTCACACGATGATGTCCCGGGCGGCATTCCGGCGCCGCCGGGAGAGACGGGGAGAGAGCCCCCCTCCTTCTTCTTCTTCCTTGACCTCCTCCCTAGATGGGAGAAGGGTTTCCCCTCTGGTCCATGGTCTCCAAGGCGGCGGAGGGGCGAGAGCCCCTTCGAGATTGGATCTCTCTCTCCGTGTCCTTCTGTTTCTGCGCTTCCAGATTCTGCGTTTCACCGTTTCTTAAATTCCCGGAGATCCGTAACTCCGATTGGGCTGAAATTTTAACACGATTTTCTTCCGGATATTATCTTTCTTGCGGCAAAAGAAGGGCTCCAACCTCCTTAAGTAGTGGCCACAAGCCTGCCAGCCATGGGCCCACCCCCTGGTCGCGGCTACAGGGCTTGTGGGCACTCCGTGCATCGCCTCGCGTTGATTCTTCTTCCCAAAATCATAAATATTCCAAAAAAATCCCCGTAAGTTTTTAATACGTTTGGACTTCGTTTGGTATGGATATTCTGCGAAACAAAAAACATGCAACAAACAGGATCAGGGACTGGGCACTGGATCAATATGTTAGTCCCAAAAATAGTATAAAAAGTTGCCAAAAGTATATGAAAGTTGTAGAATATTGGCATGAAACAATCAAAAATTATAGATACGACGGATACGTATCAGCATCCCCAAGCTTAATTCCTGCTCATCCTCGAGTAGGTAAATGATAAAAAAGATAATTTTTGATGTGGAATGTTACCTAGCATAATCTTGATCATATAATCTAATCATGGCATGAATACTAAAATACGAGTGATTCGAAGCAATAGTCTATCATTTGACATAAAGACAATAATATTTCAAGCATACTAACAAAGTAATCATGTCTTCTCAAAATAGCATGGCTAAAGAAAGTTATCCCTACAAAATCATATAGTCTGACTATGCTCCATCTTCTCCACACAACGTATTTAAATCATGCACAACCCCGGTTTTAGCCAAGCAATTGTTTCATACTTTAGTGTTCTCAAACCTTTTCAACTTTCACGCAATACATGAGCGTGAGCCATGGACATAGCACTATAGGTGGAATAGAATATGGTGGTCGTGGAGAAGACAAAAAAGGAGGAGATAGTCTCACATCAACTAGGCGTATCAACGGGCTATGGAGATGCCCATCAATAGATATCAATGTGAGTGAGTAGGGATTGCCACGCAACGGATGCACTAGAGCTTATAAGTGTATGAAAGCTCACAAAAGAAACTAGTGGGTGTGCACCCAACTTGCTTGCTCACGAATACCTAGGGCAATTTTGAGGAAGCCCATCATTGGAATATACAAGCCAAGTTATATAATGAAAATTTCCCACTAGTATATGGAAGTGACAACATAGGAGACTCTCTGTCATGAAGATCATAGTGCTATTTGAAGTACAAGTGTGGAAAGAGGATAGTAGCAATTGTCCCTTCTCTCTTTTCTCTCATTCTTTTGTGGGCTCTTTGGCCTCTTATATATATATATATATATATATATATATATATATATATATATATATATATATATTTGTGGGCATTTTGGCCTCTTTTTTGTAAATGGGCTTCGTTGGCCTCTTTTATTTCCTCACATGGGACAATGCTCTATTAATAATTATCATCACACTTACAACTCAATACTTCGAGCAATGATGACTCTATATGAAATGCCATCGGTAGTGTACCGTGACAATGATCTAGCATAGCAATGACATAAAAAATGGACAAGCCATGGAAACATCATGCTAGCTATCTTACGATCATGCAATGGCAATATATCTCGGAATGGCTATGAAAATGCCATAATAGGTAGGTACGGTGGCTGTTTTGAGGGAGGCTATATCGTGGGTGTAATGCACTGGCGAAAGTTGCACGGTACTAGAGAGGCTAGCAATGGTGGAAGGGTGAGAGTGTGTATAATCCATGGACTCAACATTAGTCATAAAGAACTCACATACTTATTGCAAAAGTCTATTAGTCATCGAAACAAGGTACTACACGCATGCTCCTAGGGGAAAGGTTGGTAGGAGTTAACCATCGCACGATCCCGACCTCCACACAAAGGATGACAATCAATAAATAAATCATGCTCCGACTTCATCACATAACGGTTCACCATACGTGCATGCTACGGGAATCACAAACCTTAACACAAGTATTTCTAAAAATACACAATTACTCACTAGCATGACTCTAATATCACATATTCATGTCGCAAAACTGTTGCAAGGAATCAAACATATCATATTCAGTGATCTGCAAGTTTTATGTAGGATTTTATGACTAACCATGTGAATGACCAACTCCTGTTAACTTTCTAAATAGGTATAAGTGAAGCATGAGAGTTTAATTCTTTCTACAAAAGATATGCCACATTCTAACAAATATAAGTGAAGCAAAAGAGCATTCTACAAATGGCGCTTTTCTATGTGTAGGGAAACAGGCAATCCAAACATCAAAAGATAGAAGTGAAGCACAAGAATCATTCTATAAAGCCAACCAAGGACTATCTCATACCAGCATGGTGCATAAAAGAAAAAAGAAAAATAAACACAAAAGACGCTCCAAGCATTTGCACATATCATGTGACGAATTAAAATATAGCTCCGAGTAAAATTACCGATAGATTGTAGACGAAAGAGGGGATGCCTTACGGGGCATCCCCAAGCTTAGACGCTTGAGTATTCCTTGAATATTACCTTGGGGTGCCTCGGGCATCCCCAAGCTTAGGCTCTTGCCTCTCCTTGTTCCTTCATCCATCGTGCTCTCACCCAAAACTTGAAAACTTCAATCACACAAAACTCAACAAAACTTTGTGAGATCCGTTAGTATAATAAAATAAATCACCACTTCAAGTACTGTTGTGAACTCATTCTAAATTCATATTAGCATTATATCTACTGTAATCCAACTTCATCATGGTTCATACCCCCCGATACTACCCATAGATTCATCAAAATAAGGGAATAATGCATAGAAAACAGAATCTGTAAAAACAGAACAGTCTGTAGCAATCTGTATATTCTGTATACTTCTGATATCTCAAAAGATCTGAAAAATTACGAACGTCTGGAAAATTTGCATATCAATCAGCAGCGAAAAGAATCAACTCAAAATATCTTCCAGAATAAAAACTAAAATTAATTTTGTGAGCAGCAAGTTTCTGTCTTTTCTCAGCGTGATCAAACAACTATCACCCAAACTAATCGTAAAGGCTTTACTTGGCACATTATTTTCAAAAACAAAAAGGAATTGTACAAGGGGATAATTATTTTTGTGAGAAACTTCCATGAAAAATTCTACATTGTTTCCATGAGCATGAACACAAATTTTCAAGGTCGACCCTCACTTCCGCAATGCATCACCTTTCAATCGGTTCTCTTTTTGAAAAAGTTTTAAGTTACCCTCTATTTTTTTGTTTTTAAACTAAATAAAAGCACTCAACAGAAAGAAATTCCTCTCTAAAACTTCCGGGTTGTCTCCCAGGGAGCGCTTTCTTTAAAGCCATTAAGCTAGGCATAAAGTGCTCAAGTAATGGATCCACCCGGATCCCAAGGTATATCAAAGCCAATTTTAATTAGCAATGATTTGAAATTTAGTAGTGAGCACAAGGTAACATATATCAAGCAATGACGAAGTCTAACTCTCTTCCTATGCATTGGGATGTCATAAAATAATAATTCATGCACACCAAGTAAAGGCCAATACATAGCATAAGCAGTTTCTTGCAATTTTATCGTATTGGAAACATAGAGAGGTGGAGATGTAGTTCCTCTCTCATAATAATTGCAAGTAGGAGCAGCAAGCACATGCATATTATATTCATAAAAATCATCATGTTTAACATAAGGGACTATAGCTATCTCATCTTCATAAGCATCATTCATATTAGCAACATGGCCACAAGCATAGCATGCATCAAGTTCATCAAAAAGGGATATTTCAAACGAATCCAAGGAATCGTAGCATTCATCCTTCGGTAAGAATGAAGGGAAATTAAATAATGTATGAGTGGAAGATTTACTCTCATTAGAAGGTGGACACGGGTAGCTAGTCCGCTCTTCCTCCTTTTGTTCTTCGCTCTCCTCTTCATCTTTTTCATCTAATGAGCTCACAATTTCAGCATTTTCTTCTTTCATAGTTTCCTGCAAAATAATAGTCTCTTCTTGGGCAGCATAGAATTTCTCCTTAAATCGTTCAATATGGGCATTATATTCATAATTAGTATAACAATAACGAAGCATAGCCAAATTTTCAGATCGGTAAGGAGCATCATCATTATCATCACACCCTTTAAACACAACCTCAATTTCATAAGCACCCATAAAAGCAACAAACTCTTCTATTTGCTCCACATCATAGTAATCATATATACCATTAGCATAAGAAGCCAAGGTTCTATGATCATTAAATTCACAAGAAAAGGGAAGGTGTGGAGCCTTCATCCTAGAGCAACAAGTAACACCATATCTCTTGCATAGTTCCCAAGCATACCATTTCAACAAATGGATTTGATCCCATAAAAGTTTCCCTTTTGAGTCAAGCGATATTCCCTAAAGTATTCATGTTGATCCAACATGTATCCCATTATATAATTGAATGGGGATTTCTCACGATTATTAAAGAAGTGCATAATATTTTCCACATAACGAGCCTCGACGGTTTTAGGAGGTTCCCCATCTCCATGAGTAGCAAGTACACCTAATTTTTTTGGTATTTCGTGTTCCATATCCATAACTAAAGATAGAGAACAACTTAGAACAGCAAATAAATCTAATTAGTGATAAAGCAAACAAGCACACACGGGGATATTCACCCCACGCTATTGCTCCCCGGCAACGGCGCCAGAAAAAGGTCTTGATAACCCACAAGTATAGGGGATCAATTGTAGCCTTTCTCGATAAGTAAGAGTGTCGAACCCAACGAGGAGCTAAAGGTAGGACAAATATTCCCTCAAGTTCTATCGACCACCGATACAACTCTACGCACACTTTACGTTCGCTTTACCTAGAACAAGTATGAAACTAGAAGTACTTTGTAGGAGTGATAGGATAGGCTTGCAACAAAGTAAAGAACACGAAAATAAAACTAGGGGCTGGTTAGATAAAGAAACAACTACGAGTGTCTAACGAGTGTGGAAAAGTGGTGGTAGGAGTTGCGGAATTGTCCCTAAGCAATTGACTACGTTACTAGATCGATAGCAAGTATCATGTGGGAGAGGCCTCTGCTAGCATGTCATCCCTTACTTGGAATTATATGCACTTATGATTGGAACTATTAGCAAGCGTCCGCAACTACTAACGTTCATTAAGGTAAAACCCAACCATAGCAATAAGATATATTGGTCCCCCTTCAATCCCATATGCATCAATTTCTATGCTAGGTTCGAAGCTTCTGTCACTCTAGCCTGCCAATACATAGTCCTATCAACATACAACTAACCCTATGGTGTGATCCACGCGCGCGATCATATGATGGGCACCAAGGACAGCAACATAACCACAAGCAAATTAAACCAATCATAGCAATTCATCAATCACCGATAGGACAACGATAATCTACTCAGACATCATAGGATAGCAACACATCATTGGATAATAATATGTAGCATAAAGCACCATGTTCAAGTAGAGGGTACAGCGGGTTGCGGGAGAGTGAACGACTGAATATAGATGGGGGAAGATGATGTAGATGTTGGTGAAGATGACGGAGGTGTTGGTGTAGATCGCCGTCACACGATGATGTCTCGGGCGGTGTTCCAGCGCCGCCGAGAGAGAGGGGGAGAGAGCCCCCCTCCTTCTTCTTCTTCCTTGACCTCCTCCCTAGATGGGAGAAGGGTTTCCCCTCTGGTCCATGGTCTCCATGGCGGCGGAGGGGCGAGAGCCCCTCCGAGATTGGATCTCTCTCTCTGTGTCCTTCTGTTTCTGCGCTCCCAGATTCTGCATTTCACCGTTTCTTAAATTCCCGGAGATCCGTAACTCCGATTTGGCTGAAATTTTAACACGATTTTCTTCCGGATATTATCTTTATTGTGGCAAAAGAAGGGCTCCAACTGCCTTAAGGAGTAGCCACAAGCCTGCCAGCCGGGGGCACACCCCCTGGTCGCGGCTACATGGCTTGTGGGCACTCCGTGCATCGCCTCGCGTTGATTCTTCTTCCCAAAAATCATAAATATTCCAAAAAAATCCCCGTAAGTTTTTATTACGTTTGGACTTCGTTTGGTATGGATATTCCGCGAAACAAAAAATATGCAACAAACAGGAACTGGCACTAGGCACTGGATCAATATGTTAGTCCCAAAAATAGTATAAAAAGTTGCCAAAAGTATATAAAGTTGTAGAATATTGGCATGAAACAATCAAAAAACTTAGATACGACGGAGACGTATCAGCGACGCGAAGCGCCACCTTCCCGCTGAGCGTGTTGTCGTGGAGCTTAGGTGTGCTAAGATATAGCATGACATTGTACTCTATATTCCATGTGCTCTCCTGCAGTAGCATAGTTTGCATGATCCGGCTATCCTAGGTTCTTCTTTGTAAAAGATCTACTGATGTCTACTATGCAACTTTATTCTTGTAGACTCTTGTTGGGCCTCCAAGCACATAGTTTTATAGGACAGTAGCCATTTTACCTCACGTGGATGACCTAAGGTTTATCAAACCGTGGGAGGCGTAGGATGAAGATGGTCTCTCTCAAACAACCCTCCAACCAAATAATAAAAATTCTCTTGTGTCCCCAACACACCAAATACAGTATAGGTGCACTAATTCGTCGAAGAGATGCTCATACAAGTGTAGTAATGATAGTAGATATTGATTTTTGTGATAGTAACAATAAAAAACAGCAAGGTAACGAGTCACAAAATTAAGAACAAACGGTATTGAGGCCTGGGGTCCGTACTTTCACTAGTGCAATATCTCAACAATGCTAATATAATTGGATCACATAACAATCCCTCAACATGCGATACAGAATCACTCCAAAGCTCCTATCTAGCGGAGAACATAAGAAAGGTACGAAACCACCTCAAAGTTATTCTTTCCGAACAATGTTTCCAAGAGTTCATACTAAAATAACAAGTTATCCTTTCCGATCGATCTATTGAAGAGTTCATACTAAAATAACACCATAACAAATTCAGATTCATGATACTCAATCCAACACAAAGTACCTCAAAGTGTGCCCCAAGATTTCTACCGGAGAAACAAAGACGAGAACCTGCATCAACCCTTATGCATAGATTACCCAAATATCACCTCGGGAATCCGCGAGTTGAGTGCCAAAACATATACCAAGTGAATCAATATGATGCCCCATTGTCACCGCGGGTATACATAGCAAGACATAAATCAAGTGCTCTCAAATCTATAAAAGTATTCAATCCGATAAAATGAAATGTCAAAGGGAAAACTAATTCATCACAACAAGATAGATTGGGAGAAACACCATATGATCCAACTATATTAACAAAGCCCGCGATACATCAATATCGTGCCATCTCAAGAACATGATACAGAGATATTGAACACATAGCTACTGGTACAAACCCTCAGCCCTGAGGGTGCACTACTCCCTCCTCCTCATGGTGGCCATAGGGATGATGAAGATGGCCTCCAGTGATGATCTCCCCCTTCGGTAGGGTGCTAGAACAGGCTCCCGATTGGTTTTTCATGGCTATAGAGGCTTGCGACAGCGAAACTTCTGATCTAAGGTTATTTCTGGGGGTTTCTGTATTTATAGGATTTTTGGCAACGGTCTCACGTCCAGATGGGCCACGAGGGCCCAACTACCCACTAGGGTGCGCGAGGGGGTAGACACACACTGGTGCCTAGTGGGTCCCACGGGCCTCCGCTTTTGTGCTTCCTTGACTCTTTGGATGTCTTGTGGGCAGAAAAAAATATCGAAAAAGTTTCGTGACATTTGGTCTCCTTTTGATATTGATTTTCTACGAATTAAAAAAAAAGCAAAAAATAGCAACTGGCACTGGGCACTATGTCCGTAGGTTAGTCCCAAAAAATGATATGAAGTTTCTATAAAATGATTGTAAAACATCCAAGAATAATAATATAACATCATGGAATAATCAAAAATTATAGATACTTTGGAGACATATCACCATCCCCAAGCTTAGTGCATTCTGTCCTCGAGTAGGTAAATGATCAAAACAGAGTTTTGAAGTGGAATGTTGCCTAACATGTTCATCATATTTTTTTGTTTATACCATGGCCATATGGACTTGTAGATGATTCAAAGCCATAGTATACTTACTCAAGCATATCAACAAGCAACCATGTCTTTCAAAATATCAACGCTAAAGAACGTTATCCCTAGCCCATCATGCTCAATCATTGATCCATTCATGCAGCAGACCCAACTATTAGCTACATCCAATGCTCAAGTATGATAATAGTTTTCCATAGTTGGTGCTTTATAAGAGAAGATGGAGACTCAAATAAAATATAAAAATTGCATAAAAGTAAATAGATAGTCACTTTGCATAGGGAAGCAGAGATTCATAGCGATGCTAGAGTTCAATGCCAAAAAATTGGGAAATAAAATATTTTGGATGGCATGCTTTTCCTGTCAATGAAAACGATTAAGAGTTCCTAATATCTTCCATGCTAAACAAATCATAGGCGCTTCCCAAATGAAAATAAAGTTTATTTCTTTTTCCACCATTCTTTCACACTCCACGGCTAGCCACATCCGCATCTACCATCCATACCAACACATACCAAGGAATTTATTATTTGACAACATAAAGTAAATTTCTTTGCATTTCGGGACTGGGCATCCCTATTACCGCCATACTCTCGTGCAATGACAACTGAATAAACTCTCGTCTTCAGAATAACATATTTAACATGGAAGATAACGGCCACCCCTTGCCACTTCATGAGCGGTACGGACACACAAACCAGAAGTTTATTTGGAATATTAGAGTTGGCACATGAAAATTTACTTAGATCGACACTGAAATACCTCATATATGTAGGTATGGTGAACTCATTTGGCACAACTCTGGATTTAGGATTTGGATGCACAAGCAGCATTCCCGCTTAGTACAATTAAAGGCTACCAAATAGATTGAGAAGCTCCCAACCAAGGAACGAAAACCATCATAACTAATACCGAATAATGCAACACAAGTAGGATATAATTTCATAGAAGAATTATTGACTTAATGTGCATGCGTAGGGAATCACAAACCTTAACACCAATATTCTTACTAAAGCATAATTACTCATCAACACAACTCACATATCATTATGTTCATATCACAAAACTATTCCAAAGAATTGAGTTTAACATCCAATTATCCTCATGAAAGTTTTTATTATATCTCCCTAGATATCTATCACTTTGGGAACAATTTCATTTAAAACAAATTGCCATTCCTAATAACAAGCTCTCAAACAAATATAAGTGAAGAACGAGAGCACACGTTTCTTTAAATTTTCAACTCTCAAAATAATACAAGTGAAGCAAGATAGGATTTATTCAAAATTTCTAGTAACTCTCAAAATAATCGAGGTGAACCATGAGAGCATATTTCTTCAAAATAACAGCACCACCGTTCTCAAAAAGATACAAGTGAAGTACTAGAGCAATTCAATCAAACTACTCTCAAAAGATATAAGTGAAGATCAATGAGTAGTCAAACAATTAAGAAGATACGTGAGGACTCTCTCTCAATAAAGATTTTCAGATCTGATATTTTATTTCAAATACAAAATAAAACAAAAGATACTCCAAGAATAGCACATATCATGTGGATAAATAAAAATTTAGGCTCGACATAGGCTAACCGATAGTTGTTGATGAATAAAGGTGGGATGCGTAGCATCCACAAGCTTAGATGCTTGATACTTCTTGAAGTATTTACTTGGGTGCCTTGGGAATCCCCAAGCTTGAGCTTTTGTATCTCGTTCAATGCTCTCATATCTCGGTTTCACCTAAGTCTTCAAAAACTTCAGCCGCAAAATACTTGAAAAGAACTCGTGAGATAGGTTAGTGCACATAAGCATAAATCAACTCTTTATGTACTGCAAAGAAAAGTTGCATAATAATTTTGAAACATTAGGTACTGTATGCTATCATTTCGACAATTTATGTCTACCAATATAAGCTATGGGAACTATAGGATAAGTAGATAACAAAACTATGACAACAATCTATCTAAACATGACAGTCTATAGAAATCCACTTAAAACTTCTTCTCCTATATCTAAAAAAATCTGAAAATTTAGAACGTGATAAAAAATTTGCATGAAATTACGGTATACACATTTCATAAATATTTCACATTCCAATAAAATCTAATAATTCAAATATTACAGCAAAAGTTTATGTTTTTGTGCAGCACACATCACACATGTAATTCAAGCATCCTAAAGGCCATTATTGGTACTTTTTATTGAAAAACAATATTATAAAGAACATATATCACAGGAAAATAAAATAAAATGATGCTCCAAGCAAAACACCTATCATGTGACGAATAAAAATATAGCTCCAAGTAAGATATTCCGATAATGTTGGAGATCAAAGAGGGGATGCCTTCCGGGGCATACCCAAGCTTAGACACTTGAGTCTTCCTTGGATGTTAATTTGGAGTGCCTTGGGCATACCTAAGCTTAGGTTATTCCTGCTCCTTATTCTCCTCATATTGGTATCTCACCCAAAACTTGAAAACTTCAATCACACAAAACTTAGCGGAACTTCGTCAGATGGGTTAGTATGATAATTATAGATCGTTCATTTAAGTAATGCCAAGACAAGTTTCATAATTGTTCTCACATAATAACTATTGTATTATATCATTCACATAATTTATATCACCAAATATAAGCTATGGAAATATTAAAATAAGCAAACTATGCATACAAAACAAGATCTGTCAAAAATAGAACAGTATATGAAGATCTGCATGAAATCCATATTTCATATCTCTAAAATTTCTGAAAAATTAGTACAACTAGAGAATTTTCATATGAAAACTGTGTAAAAATTGTAGAATTTTTTTATGCTCCAGTAAAATCAGAGAAATTCAACATTGGACATAAAAGTTTCAGTTTTTGCATAAAATCAAAAAAAAACAAGTATCCACACTATCTGAAATGCTTTACTTCGTACTTTATTGAAATGAAACCTATAAAATATGATTACTATAGTAGCTTAATCATGTGAACACGCAAAAAATAAAGGATTGGGTTGTCTCCCAAGAAGCATTTTTCTTTAATGCCTTTTAGCTAGGCATGATGATTTCAATGATGGTCGTATAAAAAGTAGTAATTGAAGCATGCAAGAGAGCATCATGAAGCACATGACAAGCACATTTAAATCTAACCCACTTCCTATGCATAGGGATTTTGCAAGCAAACAATTTATTTTAGCAGTAATCAACTTGCATAGGAAGGCAAAACAAGCATGATTTCAAATCTTTGAACACATAGGGAGGAAACTTGATATTATTGCAATTGCTACACGTATATGTTCCTCCCTCATAATAACTTTCAGTACCATCATGAAGGAATTAAACAATATAACTTACACATAAAGCATTGTTTTCATGATCCAAAGCATATAATTTTTATTACTACCAACACAAGCAAAATTCTTATCATTCATAGTAGTGGAAGCAAACTCAACAAAATAACTAACAAGAGATACTTGATTGATATAATCCATGTGAAAAATAAATTCACGATGACAAGTTTCATGGTTATCCTTACTTTTTATAGCATAAATTTCATCACAATAATTATCATAGATAGGAGGCATGCTATCATCATAATAAATGTTCTCATCAAAACTTGGGGGACTAAAAATAGCAGCATCAAACATAGCATCACCAAGCTTGTGGCTTTGCATATCATTAGCATCATGGATATTCAAAGAATTCATAATAACAATATTACTATCATGCTCATCATTCAAGGAATTCAAATTAAGCATTTTTCTAAATTCTTCCTCTAGCAAGTGAGCAAAATTTTACGAACCATCATTTTCACGAAAGACATTATAGAGACAAAGAAAATGAGGCAACCTAAACTCCATTTTTTGTAGTTTTCTTTCATAAAACCAAACTAGTGAAAAACAAAAAAAAACTAAAAGATTTAACTATAAGAACTAAAGATATACCTTCAAGCACTCACCTCCCCACCAACGGCGCAAGAAAAGAGCTTGATGTCTACTACGCAACTTTATTCTTGCAGACTCGTGTTGGGCCTCCAAGCGTAGAGTTTTGTAGAACAGTAACAATTTTCCCTCAAGTGGATGACCTAAGGTTTATCAATCCGCGGGAGGCGTAGGATGAAGGTGGTATCTCTCAAACAACCCTGCAACCAAATACAATGGTAATTTGTATAGGTGCACTAATTTATCGAAGAGATGGTGATACAAGTGTAGTAATGACAATAGATATTGATTTTTGTAATAGTAACAATAAAAATCAACAAGGTAATGAGTAACAAAATTGAGCAAAAACAGTATTGCAATGCTTCAAAATGTGGCCTGGGTCCATACTTTCGCTAGTGCAATCTCTCAACAATGCTAAAATAATTGGATCACATAACAATCCCTCAACGTGCAATAAATAATCACTCCAAAGTTCCATTCTAACGGAGAGCATAAGAAGAAATTGTTTATAGGGTACGAAACCACCTCAAATTTATTCTTTCTGATTAGTCTTTCCAAGAGTTCGTACTAAAATAACAAGTTATCCTTTCCGATCGATCTATCCAAGAGTTCGGACTAAAATAACACCATAACAAATTCAGGTTTATAATACTCAATCCAACATAATGAACCTCAAAGAGTGCCCCAAGATTTCTACCAGAGAAACAAAGATGACAACGTGCATCAACCCCTATGCATAGATTACCCCAATATCACCTCGGGAATCCGTGACTTGAGTGCCAAAACATATATCAAGTGAATCAATATGATACCCCATTGTCACCACGGATATTCATAGCAAGACATAAATCAACTATTCTCAAATCCATAAAAGTAGTCAATCTGATAAAATGAAATCCCAAAGGGAAAACTAATTCATCAAAACAAGATAGAGAAGGACAAACACCATATCATCCAACTATATTAACAAAGCCCACGATACATGAAGAACATGCCATCTCAAGAACACGAGATAGATAGAGAGTAAACACATAGCTACTGGTACAAACCCTCAACCCCGAGGGTGCACTACTCCCTAATCATCATGGTGGCCATAGGGATGATGAAGATGGACACCCGTGATGATCTCCCCCTCCGGTAGGGTGGCGGAATGGGCTGTCGGTTAGTTTTTCGTGGCTACAAAGGCTTGCGACAGCGGAACTTCTGATTTAGGGTTATTTCTGGGGTTTTCTGTATTTATAGGATTTTTGGCGCCGGTCTCACTTCCAAATGGGCCACGAGGTGCCCACTACCCACCAGGGCGCACCCACGGGGGTAGGCGCGCCCTGGTGCCTAGTGGGCCCCACGGGCCTCCCCTCGTGTGCTTCCTTGACTCTGTGGATGTTTTCTGGGCAGAAAAAATGCCCAAAAAGTTTCGTGACATTTGGACTCCGTTTGATACTGATTTTCTGCGAAGTAAAAAGACAAGCGAAAACAGCAACTCGCACTGGGCACTATTTCAATAGGTTGGTCCCAAAAAAGGTATAAAGTTGCTATAAAATGATTGTAAAACATCCAAGAATGATAATATAATAGCATGGAAGAATTAAATTATAGATACGTTGGAGACGTATCAGCTACCTCCCTACTTTATATCGTTCGACCTTGTACTTTTTCTAGTTGTGCTTTATATATAAAACAAGGTGAAAGGCTATTTCTAGAATCAAACACAAGACCTCTCACTTCCTCCCTAGGAAGTTAACCAAGTGGCCCTTTTCTCGCTTTGGGCATCTCCAAAGTGGACCCTCAAATTGCCCGCATACGTTTGGTCCGCGCCCCCCGGGCATAATTTCCCATCCAACATCGTTCTGCTCGTCTGTTTTCCTACAAATTGGAAGCAAACTAGGAGGCTTTGTGAGAGTCCGGGACATTGCCACGTAGGACTCTGACACCCCAACCCACCCAAAACAGCACCAGGACCCCACATATTCATCTATTCCCTGTTTTTTTCTACTTTGACTTTCTCACTCACCGACACCGCTACTCTATACCTTGGCCGTCCGCCCCGCCAAGCCCTTCCCGGACCTCCATGACCTCCGTCGCTCTACCGGGTCACTATGTCGCTTTGCCTACACCGCCAGTCCACACCTCTCGCGCTTCTTCCATGCAGGTATTGTCTGCCCATGCCATCCACACCTTGTGTCCGTCCACCACTCCATGCAAGTGTTTGGTGAAATGTGTACGCTAATTATTTTGTCCCTTCTTTGAAGCAATGGATTCGGACATGGATTACATGTACAAGCACTACACTGAATCATCCAGCAACGAGGATTATGTGGATGAGATTGCGATAATGCAGGTGCTCCTTGCCGATGAAGAGCATGCGAAAGAACAGGTTTTCAATTTTAATGAATCCGACATTGAGCAACTCATGAGCAGCTCAAGAAAGATTTAGTTGAACATCCATTGGTGGTTAAAGGGGACAAATAAAACATACTCCCTCCATTCCTAAATATTGGGTGTATAGTTTTTGGCACGGAAATTATAGAACGCACGTGGAGGGAATATTTCACAAGTGTTGGGTGAGATTACATCGAAATAATTGCCATCAGAAAATAGAGGAGCTTGCCTGATATATGGAAATGTAATCAAATCCCTAAAACAATTATCCAAAAGAGTGGTGCTATGCAATATACCTTATATTTTGGATTTTTTCTCAAAAAACTATACACCTTATATCAAGAAACGGAGGGAGTATGTGCGAGTCGAATTCAACTTTAAACTATTTATTTTGAAAACTCAGCTTGATTGTCATATTTAAATTACAAGTATGTCGCATTTGAATAAACTCATTAAAAATTTGATACGCTGGACTTAAAAAAGAACAAAGACAAACATTTAGGGGACAATGTTGAATGTTTAGCTCTCGTATCACTGTTCATCGATAAATATAGTATTTGTTTTATGGGCCAGTGTTAGAGATGACCTCATACTCCTATAAACATAGATGCACATCTACACATGGACAAAAGTAACATGACTCAATTAAAAAGAGAGTTGACACATCAAGGCGTCCGGACAAAATGAATGTGTATGTATCAAAAAGCTTAGAGCATCATCAAAAAGCTTAGAGCATCTCGAGACGGACCCCTCAAACCCTTCATAAACGGTCGGGCAGGCCGCCAGGTCACTGTTTGGTCACAAAAAACAAACCCAGCCGTGCCTTTTAAACCGGTCTCAAACGCCCAGGCTAACCGACACCTTCATTTCCAGCCCAAATATAGGGGGGTATGGGGGAGTCCGGGCGCGCCCGTCACGTCTGCTTGACGGCTTGGCCCCATGTGGACTCGCCGGTAAACCCAACAGTCCGACGGGTGCCTCGACCGTCGTCGCGGTATAAACGCCGCGTGGCGCCGCTCCGAGGTTGGGGTCGTCTATTTAAGCCGGCCAGCACCCCCAGCTCTAGCACATCCGCATCCTTCCTCTCTTCGCCTCCACCCGAGGACTTCCCTCTCCGAGCCCGTCAGCCATGCCACCACACCATCGGCATTAAACGATCCACAACGTCTCTTCCTCCTTCACCAGGTCCGAATCCGAAGGGAAGCGGGGCTACCTCTAGAGCCGGAGGTGGATTTTGAATGTGGGGAGAAGATGGGGGAGGAGCGTGAGTAGGAGGCGGCGCCGCAAGAGCCGGAGGAGAAGCCACCGGCGATGGCCGATCTGTGGTCGGAGCAGTTGGCCATTCTTAATTCCATCCGCCACGAGTCAGTTGCGGTGCGAGGCGTCGGATGGAGGAAGCGCGGGCGGCGCGGGAGGAGGCGGCGCACCCGGTTGAGGCTCTGACGCAAGCCATCTCCGACGAGGAAGAAGATCAGTATTAGTACGTAGGACATATACTAGATGTTTTTCTATGGACTAGCAAAAGAGCCCGTGCGTTGCAACGGAAGAGAAAATAACACACACTCTGAACGCAATATATTTTCACATGGCATCACATTTGTGTTGCCGACGATGACTTTAGTGCTCACACAATAAAAACGCATTTGAATATATAGTCACTCGGAATTGAAACAATAAATGACATATATAGTCACTCGGAAGAAGAACAACATATATAGTCACTCGGAAGAAGAACAACAACAACAATAGAAACAACAACAACAACAACAACAACAACAACAACAACGACGACGACAACCACGACGACGACGACAACAACAAAAAACAACGACACAGACGACGACGATGACGACGACAATGACGACGACGACGACGACGACAACAACAACAACAACAACAACAACAACAACAACAACAACAACAACAACAACAACAACAACAACAACAACAACAACAACAACAACAACAACAACAATAACCACAACAACAACAACAACCACAACAACAACAACGACAACAATAACAATGATGAGAACAACAACAACAACAACAACAATGATGAGAACAACGACAAAAGTAACAACAACAACAACAACAACAACAACAACAACAACAGCAACAACAACAACAACAATAATGATGAGAACAACGACAACAACGACAATAACAACAACAACGACAAAAACGACTACAACAACAACAACAAAAACAACAACAATGATAACATCGACAACAATGAAGACGGCGACGACGACAACAACAACAACCACAACAACAACAACAACAACAACAACAACAACAACAACAACAACAACAACAACAACAACAACAACAACAACAACAACAAAAACAACAACAACAAAAACAACAACAACAACAACAACAAGAACAATGACAATGACGACGATGGCGACGAAGATAACAACAATGACAATGATGACATCAACAACAACAACAACAACAACAACAACAACAACAACAACAACAACAACAAAATAACAACAACAACAACAACAACAACAACAACAACAACAACAACAACAATAGCAATAACAACAACAATAGCAGCAACAACAACAACAACAACAACAACAATAACAACAACAATAGCAGCAGCAGCAACAACAACAACAACAAGGACGATGACGAAGACGACGACAACAATGAAGTCGATGACAACGATGATGACGGGGATGATGACGATGATGAAGACAACGACGACAACAACAACAACGACAACAACAACAACAACAAATATAGTCACTCGGAAGAAGAAACAACATATATAGTTTAATGAGAAATAAATGAGAAATATGTTGTTTCTCCCCACGAGGTTTTCCAAAGGTGTGCATGTGTTGTTAACGATATTTTCTTTCCTCTCAATTTGGTTTTAATTTAATGAATGTTTATTGCAATTCGTATCGTCGCCGGAAAGAGAGAAAAAAAGACCGTGCGCTACAGATTAAGTTTGCATTAAAAATATTATTTAAGAAGTATTGAACAGCTAAAAATAACATCCTATTTAGATTCTACACATTTTTTAATCAAATTTCATATATAACATGTTAAAATCGAAGTTACGGTTTAAAAGATATGGATAATTTTTTTAGATAAAATGTGGATTGATTAACTGAAAAGTTAGGGTTTTTTTGTTAAAATACGGAGGGCGGGTTGATTACCTGAAACATCAGGGGGTTTTCGGAAAAATGCAAAAAAACGATTCATTTTCTGACTTAAATCCGGACTGCAGGTTGATTACCTGAAACATCAGGGGGGTTTCTGACAAATGCAAAAAACGATTCGTTTCTTAACTCAAAAACGGACTGCGGGCTGAATACTGGAAAAGCGAGGGGTGTTTTTATACAATGACCGCGACGGACGACAGAAGCGCTCCGCGCTTTATTATTAGGGAGAGATATGAGGGATGAAATGTGAGGAGGTTGGATGTGGAGAAGCAAAATTAAGATGTGACCGGTCAGTATCCGCGGGCGCGTATAAACGTGTCCGCGTGCGTTTGACGGATCAGATTTGTAAAATCGAGGTGTAGATGCTCTTACGCATATATTTTAGCGATTAAATCGTGTGATAGACAATTTGGACCGGATATACTAATTTTCATTTATATGAAAATTAGCAAATCCGTGTATGTTTACACTACGGAAAGATTTTAAAGCACATCTACCTAACATAATTGCAACAATTTAATTTAATATACTAATCGACGCTTTGGCGACGCACATAAGACACCACCACCTGCCTTAAGCATAGATAATATTTTAAAATGGGTCCAATCAAAATGGAATCAAACATAGGTTAATTAAATTATTGGTAAGTGCGTCCTAACCCTTCACATATATTATTCACCTCGTTTAAGACGGGGCATTTCATTTCTTGAAAATACAGAAAGATTGTGTATCATTTTAATGATAAACAATGTGAAACAATTACAAGTCTCGCAAAAAAAAACAATTACAAGGCATGACCACATATGCGAGCCAACGTGGGTTCACAATGCATCGGCAGATAACGAATTGGACGCTCAACCAAAATCATAGCTGAGTAACTCTCATGTAACAACATTATCGAAAAGACGTGGATGTTGCTTAGAGGGAGGGGTGAATAGACGCTTTAAAATAATTACGGATTAGTCTTAAACAAATATGGAATAAAACTAACGTTTAATTTATCAAGCACAAAACCTAAAATAACTAGGCTCACCTATGTGCACCAAAAACTTATGCTAAACAAAGTAAACAACTAAGTGATAGCAAGATATATAACAAGAAACAATATGGCTATCACAAAGCAAAGTGCATAAGTCAAGGATTCGGGTAAGAGATAACTGAGGCACGTGCAGTCGACGATGTATCTCGAAGTTCACACCCTTGCGGATGCTAATCTTCGTTTGGAGCGGTGTGGAGACACGATGCTCCCCAAGATGTCACTAAGGCCACCGTAATCTCCTCACGCCCTCGCACAATGCAAGATGCCGTGATTCCACTAAGGGACCTTTGATGGCGGTCACCGAACTCGTACAAATAAGGTTGGAGCAATCTCCACAACTTAATTGGAGGCTCCCAACAGCACCACGAAGCTTCACCACAATGGCATATGGCTTCGAGATGACCATGAATGCTCGGGGCAATGTTCACAACTTAATTGGAGACCCCGACGCTTGCCCGGAGCTTTACAACACAACGATTGAGCTCTGAGGCACCACCAAGCTTCTAAGATGCCAAAACATCCACGGAGAACAGTCTCTAGGGGTACCAAGTACCCCAAGGGTAATAAGGTTCTCAACTTCTCACTTCCACGTATCACCGTGGAGAACTCAAACCGATGCAACTAATGCAATGACAAGAACACACGAAGTGGTCAAGTCCCTCACACTCAAATCCCTCCACAACAACAAAAGCTATGGAGAAATATGAGAGGAAGAACAAGGAGTTCACAAAGAACTCCAAGATCAAGATCCAAGGGGTTCCCCCTCACACAGAGAAGAAAGTGATTGGTGGAGATGTAGATCTAGATCTGCTCTCCCTTTTCCTTCAAGAACTAGCAAGAATCTTTGGAGCGATTGAGAGTTAACAAGATCTAAGAAGATCAACAATGGGGAAAGAACACGAGCTGAATGGATGGATAAGATCTAGTGGGGAAGAAGACCCCCTTTATATAGTGGGTCAAAGAATCCAACCATTACCCCCACTCACAGCCCGAGTAGAGCGGTACCACCGCTACTAGGAGCGGTACTACCTCACGGTAGGTTCACCAACCACGGTAGTAAAAAATTACTTCCGTTCCTACCACCGGTGAGGCAGTGGTTGTGCAAAACTCAGACGGCACGATAGTACCAGACGACACTACCAACAGAGAGTGGTAGTAAAAAACTACTACCGCTCCTAGGGCGGTACTACCACTGACACCTGCGGTACTATCGCTAGCCATTGAAACTGTCATAACTTTCGCATACGACCTCCGAATCGAGCAAACTCAAGCTTGTTGGATTCAGGACGACAAGAGTTATCCAAACAGGAAATCTTAAAAACATGCAATTGTGAAAATGCCAATGATATAGAGATGTGAGACCTCTATGAATGAAAAACCGACAAAAACTTTCAACATTGAAAACATCATAGAAGATGCATATGGACTCCGTTTTCGATACACTCAAGCTTGTCATGAGGATGACCATAAGCTCTAAAACTCAGAAAGAGAAACACCAAACAAGAATCAAGAAATATGATGCAAGGATGCAAATGGTTTGAGCTCTCAACGAACGATACGATCAAGCTACTCACTTGAGAGTCCCCCTTGACAGTACGGCAATCTATCCTAAAATAGAGAAACCTATCAAGGCAAACCTATTCCTTGCACCTAGTCCTCTTGAGCTAGATGACGATGATCTTGGCTTCCTCAAGATGGACCACCTTTCTTGATTGTGTTGGTTGATGAAGACTAGTTGCTTTCTCCCCCATACTCATTATGCGTGAGCCACTCTTCAGCACATCTTCACAAGTCCATGATATCTTCGTGATGCTCCACTTGAACTTGCGCATCGCAATCTTGATGACGATCACCACTTGATGTCATCCTTCATAGGTTGAATGATATCTCCCTCTTGACGCAAACCTATGGAAACATACCTAACCCCACATAGAACTTTCACAAAGAACATAGGTTAGTACACAAAAGCATTATGGACAATGCTTACCATACCATGGGATCACTTGATCCTTCTCAGTACATCTTGTACACTTTATGTGTTGATCATCTTGATTCACTCTCTGCTTAGTCTTAATCAACCTTGTGTCTTTATGGCCAATCGTTGGATGATACTTTGAATACCACCTTGGTCATCATATAAACTCCTTGAAACCAACAGATGTACTTCAAGAAGTGCCTATGGACAAATCCTTCAAATATAGCTTAAGGCAACCATTAGTCCATAGGGATTATCATCAATTACCAGAACCATATATGGAGAAATATGCTCTAACAATAATGATTCCCTTGGCTCCAGCACAAGGCAATAACTGTGCTTCCTAATAGCGTCTCCAAACTTACCGTGTGCGGTAAAAACCATTGTTTTTGCGCGCGAACGGCCGCGTGGCGCGTTAAAGAAATTTCGCATGCGGGAAAAGCGGGAGCCCGCGTGTCAATTTTGACGCGTGTCGGCTAGCGCGCTTTATAAATCTCGCGTCACGCCCGTTCAATCGCTCTATTTTCTCCCGCGCCTTCTTCCCTCGCTCCGCCGTTGTCGTCCCGCGCTTCCTATTTTTCCAGCATCTCGTCGCCTCCACGCGCTCGAATCAGGTCGGGCTTCCGCGGTGTCCGTCACCATTCCTCTCGCATGTTCTACGCCGAGATCCGCTCCGGCGACGTACGCCTTGTGCTCGGGGGAGTGGCACGCGCCACCCGGAGGATGTCATCACTAAGAACGAGATGCGTAACGCCAGGACAAGCGTAGGTGCAAGACAATGGAGATTTCTGAGTTGGAAAACCCCGGGCATGACGTGAAACTCAAACGATGACTGGACAAGGCAAAGCATGGACCGATAGATGGTCGTATGTCGGGGAACACACATCCATTCCAATGCTTCTAACGCCACCAGGCAGTCAGAATGATGAGAGAAGACAAGCCTTTTCGATCCACAAGGAAGCTTGGTCGCATGCACCATCCCTCCAATAGAGAAAGGGTTGTGCCGGAAGGAATAGTGCAAGGTGGTGGATCGGCACCACGACAGAATCGTGTGCCATAGCTGTTGAGAAAAGGAACAACCCACAAGGGGGTGTTGCATGTCCATTGGTTCTTGGTCATAGAGGAGGCGTCGATAAACATGAGGTAGGCCACGCAAGCGAGATGGTTATCCGTCCAACATCGGTTCTCGAGAGCAACTTCTTTTTTTCTTGGTAATATGTGGCTCATTCATACCATAAATATCAAAGTACAAGTCACACAAAGTAATTCTTGGTAATATGTTTTGGGAGCAAGACAGAACCGCTCGCGTCGCCACCAGGGAGGCGACTCGGGCGCCCTAGCCGCCGCCGCCCTCGACCTCCCTCCTCCCCTGCTTCCCCGCCGCCGCCGGAGGAGGCCGGCGAGCGAAGCTCGCCCGGCGGACGGCGGGCCTTCCTCCCTTCTTCACGAGGGGATCCTCTGGCTGAGATGCGACGGCGTTTCTGGGCGTACGGCATGGAGGCGAAGTTGGCGCGTTCGGGCGGTGGCCCGATGGGATCCTGGCGGCGCTGCGGGGGCTGCCGGCGGATCTGGGGTTCACAACCCCAAATCGGTTCTCCTTCTCGGATGATGCTGGATCTGAACATGGTGGTGGCGTCATCCCCTTCGTCAGGGATGACGGTCAGGTGGTGGGTCCTTGTGACGTTGCCGGTGGCGGCGGATCTTGGGATCCCGCTTCCGGGGACGTCGCAGGATGTGGTGGCCCGTGCAGGAGAGATGGGTTCTTCGAACAGATATGGGTAAAATCTTGCTTTTGGCTACTGCCAAAGCCGGCGATGGCGGCGTTGTCTACGTCGTTTCCTTCCTGAAGGCATCGCTGAGGAGAAGTTCAAGGCCACTCTTTGCTACCTTCGGGGGAAACCCTAGATTAGTAGATCGGATGACGGCGATGCTCTGGTGTCGTTTCCCTCTTGGGGGCGTCATTCATGGAGGTACACACGGGCTCGAGGGATCATTGGTCGGCATCAACGATGGAGCGGCGTTCCTTGTGACACATCAACGTCGTGGAGTCTCGACGGCGAGGCGCAGCAAAGTCTCGACGACGGATGCATGATGATGAGCGCGCGTAGGGAGGAGGCGTTGTCTGGCGCTGTGGGGGCATCGACGGCAGGCCTTGCAAGGTCGATGCGTCAGTAACTCTTTTGAAGATGGATTGATGAAAAGCGGCGGCGACGACCTATGAGGGTGCGTTGGACCGGTTTGTGCCCCTGACCCGGTATGTGGCTCGGCCGGGGCCTCCGGCTTTAGATGTTAGGCTAGGTGAGAGGTCTGGATATGTGGCTCACACTTTCTGCACCCCTTCATCATTGGATAGGAGTAGCGACAGATATTGCCAAGAGGGCGGCTTCAGATATATTGATGTATTGCTTTGTAAGATTTTTGTGAATAATTAATAAAATGGGTGCATGCATCTTTCAGATGCAGAGGCCGGGGGTCATCCTCCTTTTCTAAAAAAACATAAAGACCGGCACGAAAAAATTAAAAAGATAGAAAAACATCTTTGAGTTTGACACCAACATCCGTCACCTGCCTACGGCACCACCACAGTAGCCATCGAATAAAAGAATAAAGAATAACCTTCTCACCCGAGCTCGACGTGGCTCCATCGTTGATATGCAGCTTTGCATACTTCCAAGGTGGCTCATCAAAAGTGAAGCCCTTGTCATTGAACGAATCAGACCGGGGCAACACCCCGGACACACCATCGAACTCCAGATCAGACGCCCCACCACGACTAAGACGTCGAAGTAGGAAACCATACCTGTCATCCACGAACCACGAACCCAACACACATTTCGTCTTCCAGATGTCGTCGATGCATACCACAATCTGCATCTGCTTCTGGACTACCTCCCAAGCTCCGCGCCGACGGTAGAGCAAACGCCATCGCAACGGCGAAGCCCAAGGAGACAGGTCCACCACAAGGATGCCGCCGCCACGACATCCTTGCATGAACAGACTGATTTCCAAATCCATCCCCAACCATAGGACCGATGACCTCATCAGGGAAGGTTTTGAATAATCACATCGCCGCTGTCGAAGCCAAGACGATGAACAACCTAAAAATGTAGACTACAAAAAACTAAAAACGATCTACACGTGTGGATCCGACGATCCTCCTCACCACCGACGACCGAGGTCACCGGCGGAGGAGAGCTGCCGGAGGACAACAATGGAAGATTGTCTCTTCTGGCGACGGCTAGAGTTCCAGCCGCGAAAGGAGAGAGGAAAACGATTAGCGGTTGATCTGAGCAAGTTGGAAGAATAGCTCAATGCACAGGTGCGGCATTTCAACTGTGGTACCTTTTCTGTTGGGTATTTATTATTTTTCTCCCGAGAGTTTTACATATATTTTAGGGTTAATTGGATTCATGCAGTTGCAAAGTTACAGTAACATATTTCCAAGTTCCAACTACAGTTTTTGTAATGGGATTTCTTCAGTTCATTAAAATTGTAGTGGCATGAATCCTTATACTTGTATAAAACTTCAAATTTGACATACATATCAATGGACTTAAGAGTGAACATAGTTGATTTTCTTTCTAGAAAATAAAGTCACTCCTGGGAAGCAGTCGCTACAATGCAACATCTTTTGGTCTATCGGAGTTTTGTGCTGAGATTTGCCCACCTATTACAGATCAAAGAGCAAATCTAAAGATAAAAACGACACAATTATAAAACAATATAATTCAAGTGATTTTGGTACATAATTATTTATACCTCACCATCAAATACTGCTTCACGAATGGTGCACTATGGGATCAACTATTTCAAGTTGGGGTCACCTATTTTAAGTTGATGAGTATTTACTATTTGCATGAAAAAAAAAAACTTGAGATCTCGTGCAAATTTGATAGCAAATGCACAACCAATTATCATAGCAGCGTCGACCGGAGAAAAGTAATTCTTGAGATCTCGTGCATGGGAGACCCTTGACTTAGCTTGAACTACTCATACGAAAATCCACCTGTTTATTTATGCAAGCACGATGTTCAAGCTAAGCAGGCTATGCTCCACCATCCCCTACATTTCCTTCTTATTCCTAAGTTTAAATATATTTTGTCTTTTGAAGCAAAAGCCTCCCAGGCTCATCTGCTCCCGCTGACGAAAAAATTAAAAACAAATACTAGAAAAATTCTTAGGTAGATATTTTGATGCGTGAGATCCGCTTTAAATTTGAACTTATTTAGACATCTGTGTAGCTCTCGAAAAAAAAATCGGATCAGAACAGTTCGTGAATAGTTAACCTTTTTTAAAGATCCCGATTTATCTTTTTTGCTGAAAGCTGTTAAGATGTCCAAATAAATTAAAATTTGGAGCGTACCTCATGCATCAAATTATCTACCACACAATTTTGTTTTGAATTTTTAAAAAATTTCTAGTATTTATTTTGATTTTTTGTGGGCAGGGATGCAGATGAGCCCGGGTGCAGAAACGCCGCTCTCCCTCGTACAAAAATCCAGCTGTTTACTTATGCAAGCACGATGTTCAAGCTAAGCATGCTATGCCACCATCCCATACATTTCCTTCTTATTCCTAAGTTTAAATATATTTTGTCTTTTGAAGAAAAAGTCTAATTTATAATTTGTTTGCATATTTATGTTTATGATAACAAGAACTTTAAAACGAGACCACATTTGAATATATTTTAACAAGTTTAATTTTCAAATTCTAAGAGCTCCTTTGATTCAAAGGAATTCGATAGGATTTCTGATTGAAACTCTTACGGATTTTTTTATGTTGGTCCTTTGATTTATAGGATTGGATCTTGTAGGAATATTTCTGATGGATCATTTACACTACAGTTAAAATGAAATCTAACATCCACTTCATCCTTTTCTTATAATTCCTTTGTTTTTCCTAGGAATCAGACATTCCTTGCTAACCCTATATGATTAAAATGGGCATGCCATTTCAATTCTATACTTTTTCTATTCCTACATTTTCAAAATCTTGCGAATCAAAGAGGCCATAATACATCGTGTGATTTAGTTGTCAAAATAATGATTTCCAAAATAATAATCAATATGGATCTTGTTTTAAAGATCTTGTCAGAAAAAACAAAATTGTACAAACATAATGTAAATCAAATTTTTATTTTGAAATATATTAGACACCTATTTAACTGATGAAACTAAATGAGTAGGGAATACTATGTGACTGTATGTTTTTTTTGCGGGATAAAGGGAGTTTATTAAGATGTCATAGTGTTACAGTCGAGAGGCCACAAACCCTCAATACAAGGTGGAACCGAACGCAACCACACAGCTGTAGTTCGCTCAGAACGGCTATAATTGGCCAACCGATCGGCAACTCTATTCTAAGTGCGATAAATTTTCTGAGATACAAACTCCCTATTACTCATCAACTCCTTAATCTCTCGGACCAAATGACCATAAGTTGAGCGAGTTAAAGCATTGCTCGATAGGCTCGCTAAGGCTTCTGAAGAATCCGACTAGACGACGACTGGAAGATCCGTTTGTTGGATTGCCAAGGCCATACCTTGCATCAGCGCATGAATTTCAGCTTCCAGGGCATCGTTGCAATAAAACAGGACCCGGTATGCAGCAAAAATGATCTGTCCCTCATGATCTCGCAGAACCATACCGGCGGCCGCCGAGCTATCTGACTCCTGAAATGATCCATCAACTGACAGAGCAGCATATCCTGGACTCGGCGCCGACCAAGGCAAGGAAGGAGCCTCCCTCCTGGGCAGAACTATCTGAGTTGCCGAAGATGGCATTTTACCTTTCAGAATTTCATCCACCGAATAACGTCCTGCTAACTTAATGAATTTATAATAACTGTCCAGGAATTCCACCGTAGAAGAAACTGGCGGTATCTCTTTACCATGAGTTTGGTCGTTGCGTAGCTGCCAAATGCGCCATACTAGCATGATAATCATGTCAGGCACATCATCCGAACACCTGTATAAGAGGTGCATAAGCCATTCCCTACCATTATCAACTAGGAGATCATCAGGAGGTAGGGGCCATCTTGTACGCATATTCAGCCAAACCTCTCTCGCATGGATGCATGCGATCAAAGCATGATATGTACCTTCCTCCTCCAGACCACAAAGTTGGCACGTTGAACTTGTGGATATATGTCGCAACATTTTACATTGTTGTGTCGGTAGCACTCCAGAAACAATTTTCCAAGCAGTTATCTTCATCTTCTGCGGAACCGAGGATTGCCAAACACACTTCCAAAGAGAGCGAGAACCATTTGCCGCCGCACTTGAGGCCCATGTGACTGTATGTTACATCAGAGAGAAAACACTATGCACATGATTATTTGGGCAAAACACTATGGACATGATGTGGTGGTCTCATAAAACAATAGTAAATATGTTTTCCAGAAAGAAAAAAAATGACAATAATATTGGAGGCCCGTGCATGGTAGTAAATCCTCTCTCGCGTGGACATACCACATGCAGTTGGCTGTTGCTGGCGGCTAAATCTTGGCCAACTTCTCGATCTCGGACGCGAACCGCTCCATGGCCAGCCTCGGCAGCGCGACCGGCACGGCCACCACATTCTGCCCGCCGCCGTTCTTGACGGTAATCAACGAGCTCACCCAGAGCATTGATCTGGCCGCGCCGGCATACACCGGCTCGCCCCAGCCGAAGTCCACACGATCGAAGCCTATGCGCCTGAGGTCGGTGAGGGTGAACAGGTTCGCCGCGGCCAACGCAGGCCGCCCGTGCAGCACCAGGTAGTCTACCATGGAACGCGCGTACTCGGCCGTCACCGACGCCTTCGCCTCCCGAACCAGCTCCACCACATCTCCCATCGGGCGGCTCAGCAACGACCCGGCGGCCATCACCACCGTCGGGTTGGCGCAGGCGTAACCGTAGTAGCCGGCGGGCAGGCCTAGACCGACGTGTCTCCTCATGTTGACGACGGTCACAAGCCGCGTCTCCTCGTCCGACCGGAGAGCCAGCGCCGCCGTGCGTGCGCGCCACAAGAACGCTGCCAGCACCTCGAAGCTCGTGGCCGTGTCGCGGAGACCAGGCGGAAGGGATTTCTTCATCGCGGCGACGTCGGAAGGGCCGAACAGGAAGGAGCGCATGACCATGTCGCCGGTTGATGGCGGCAGGGGCGCCACGACATCGTCGTACTCGCGGTGCGGGAACGACGGCACCGGAGGGTTTCGTGCGTCGAGAAGATCACGGGACCACGTTGGCGCCACGGTCGGACAGGGGAGGCCTCGCGCGAGCTCGGCGACGGCGTTCATGAACATCACGATGCCCTGGGCGTCGCACATGGTGTGGTTGAAGCGATGCCCCACGATGAAGCCGCCGCACAGGAGCCGCGTCACCTGGTGATCGACCGGAAGGCAAGATGAAAAAGTATATCTTCGGATCAGTCAAAGATTCAAGAGAACGTGCATGATCCAAATATAGTGTTATTTTATATCAGTTTTGTTAAGTGTCACTCGACTCTCAGTCAATACTGATATATTTAAATTACCACAATAATTAGTCTATTTTTTTTCTAACAACAAGTATTTAAAAACATAGAAGTATATAATTCATTTATCTTGCATGGAGATTCATGCAAACAATTTTTTTTCGTAATTTCTTTTTCTATTTCTTCTTACATAAACACACCCATGTGTTGCACAAAAAAAATCATCCCTCATACATACAATTGACGACATCGGCAAATCCCTTGAAAAAATTTCATGGTGCAACACGACAAATAACATGATAACTGGTGTTGCGTAAAAACATAAAGATGAGGTGATTTTAAAAGTGTACTCAAGATGTTTTTTATTTATTAGACAACAAAAAGTATGTATCTAGCTGCCGCTATCTATTTACGCCCTTGTTGTCATTCCTCCTTAAGAATCCCCAACAAATATTATGTTAGGATGAGAATTGAGAAGTACATTTTAGTACTCAACGATAACTTGTGTATATGAACGTTATTTTTGTCTTGCTATATGTGTTTGCAACTGTAATCCATGTTAGGATACAACTTAGTTGCAAACATATTATATAACTTCACCGAAACCAACCAATATGTAAGGACAATCATACAAAATGTTTAAGGTTGTATATCAACATCGATATTGTAAAATAAATCTTTATAGACACTAATTCCGGATTATCATATACAGTACTACCTGTTATAACCTTTGGCGTATGATAGCCGGTAGGAATCAACGTCCCTTGTGGTGTCAATAATAGCTTTTGTAAAAGCATCAAATTGTCATATGTACTCAATTTAAATGGTGTACTCGCCTCTTTGACATACTTTTTGAAAAAACAAAACATTTTCACCCGTAAAAAACATTTTTTTTACTTAGGGGTGACATGATGGGTAATTTATGCAATTGTAGGAGTAATCTTATGACGGACTGGTAAAAATAATAGCTTTTTTTAGTAGATATAAAAAATAAAGGTATAGATATAGATATAGAGGTATAAGTATATAGGTATATAGATATAGATTAGTCTATAAGTATTTTTCAACTTTTCGTACGTACCTGAATGAGCACCAAGGGGCAGCCGAGTATGCCGCCGCTGACGCCGTCCGCGTCGAAGGCGAGCTCGTCCACGCACGGGAACGGCGGCGTCAGCCCAGGCCCGGCGGCCACCTCGAGGTCCGTGAACCGAACGTCAGCGTCTGCCTCTACGAACGTGACCCCCTCGCCGGTGCAGTCCACGACCAGCTTCCGGCCTTCCAGCTCGCGGAGTCGCCCAGCGAACGGGTAGTAGTGCACCAACGCCTCCGACAAGGCTCGGCGGATGGCGCCCACCGGGTCGTCGCCAGACCCGCCACGCAGCACGCCGCGGTAGAAGAAGAAGCCGCGAACGTTCGCCCGCAGGGTCCCTTGGTCGTCGACGTCGGAGAGGCGCTTGACCTCCCGCGGCGTAGGCGAGGCTGGGCGGATGAGCTCCAGCTCGCGGCGGCGCACGACGAAGGAGAGCACCATGGCGCACGCGTCGCGTTCTTGGCTTGGCTTCGGTCGTCCGTTCCTGTACGATTCGCTCGTTGCTTGCATGGGGCGGAAATGTGTCCCGCATGCATGGGCTTTAAAGCTCGCCACCACCGTGCGGGCTGCCACCGAACCACCGTCAGCACACTGAGTGGCGGAGCAAAAAAAAAATCAATACCAAAAAAGGGTTTTCCCGCTTTGTATTACAAAGCAACCAACCGATACAATCAACAACAGGTGCTGGGGCGGAAACAGCACAATCACACCCAAAAGAAACGAAAGAGAAACAACAAAAGAAAAATGCCGACAACGGCGGATCGACGGAAACGAAGACACTTCACGACCACTGCGCCCACCGAAGATCTCCCACCAAACTCCAAGGCTCCGAAGCACCGGTACCAATCAACACCTCCAAGAAAGACCACGACGATGACGACGCTGCTGTCAAGGGTTTCCCCCGATACGTGACGAGGCAAGAGGAAGGGTCGCCCCCGACGTCCTCCAGGAAGGTCCAGCAGCACCCACAGGTGTCGCCGCGTCGGTGTCGGCCAGGCCGACAGGGGTTTCCTCCGATTCCAACCTTCACCTCGGATGCTCTAGAGCCTGCCACCAAACCGACCATCATCTTGCGCCACCGCGGTCATGAAGCCTCCACGCCGTCTCACCACGTCACCATGAAGTGAGGCCTGCACAACGGGGAATAGGAGCCGGGACTAGGGGCCACAACATCGTCGGCACGCGGGAGGGTACAACCTCCACCGTCGACGACAGTAGCCGACCGGGCACAATAGCAGGAGCATACCAGACCCGTGGGCCCATAGGCCCGGCCGGGCTCTCCACGCCCGTAAAGCTCCCACCATCGTGCTGCAGCAGGCGCGCCTTCGGCGTTGCCGCCCCCCGTCCAAGCTGCTCCTCCTCCTCACCACATAGATAACGATGAAGCCACGCCGGAAGCCGGCCCGCTAGGACCCAGATGGGGCCCACAGGGCCCAGATCTGGGCCGGGAGCGCGCCACCGGCCAACCTGCGTCACCACGCCGTCTCATCGCCAAGGGACAACACCACCACCTCGCGCGTCGCCGGCCACTGCTGCCGGGCCGCCGGACCGTCGTCGAGCCGAGGAGCACCGCCGCCGCCCCCATGCCCCGGGCAGGGAGCCGCGCGCGCGGGGACAGGCAGTCCCGACGCCGCCAACACTGCCCGGCCAAGCGCCGGGGGCGGCCGTCGGCGGCAGCAGGGAGGGAAGGGGATTGGAGGGAGGCTGAAGAGGGGAGGGGCTCGCGCCGCCTCGACCACCTCCCGGGGAGACGGCACGGGGCGGATCGAGAGGGGGAGAGGGGGAGGGAGGCGGGGACGGTCGGCGGCGGCGGGGGCCTAGGACGGCGGCGGCGGCGAGGGGAGGGAGGGATAACCCTAGGGAGCGGGGGTTGCGAAGGAGCGGGGGTCTGCCTTTTTTTTACAGTTGAACTTGCTGCACATGCTTCTCAAAAAAATGAAAAAAATCAATTGGGAGACCAAATACGTGTTAGTATCGATAGGAGGGGCCAAGTATTTTTTTTTAAAGGTTAAAATCACATGCCTCTGAATCAATCAAAGCATACACTCATTTTTATTTATTATTTAACATAGATCTAACAAAAATATACATCAAACCATCTAAAGCCATCGCTCACATTTATAAAACTCGGTAATGTGGAGTGCTTTCTTGAAATTGGCTTTCGTCCCGCTTTATAGATAAAGTAATGATCCATACAATTCATATACAAGTTCAACCACACATAAAAGCCGGGGCGACTGCACAGTTTAGCCCAAAAAAATTAAAGAAATTGAAATAAAAGACACCTAGTGGTGGTAGAACCTGGGCCATACATGGATGCGAGCCGTCGCACCGTAGCGAGAAGAGCAACCAGCATGCCATCCAGACGCTCCCCGTCGCGCCGCCTAGAATGAGGGTAACAATGCTGCATAAAAGCGAGGAATTTGAAGGAATCAGACGCGTGCCTCGGAAAGATCCGCTCTATCATCATTTTATTGCGTGCCTCGTGAATGTTGCTTCCCCCATTACCTATATTTAAGGAGATTCCTAAACGAATCTCCTCCTTTATTTTTTGGATAGCACGTCAAAATTGAGATCCTCCCGTGCGAGAGAAAGCGAGGAGTGGCTCACCCCTTAGGTACTTTGCCTGGAGGAGTTGAAGCCGCAATCCGTCGTCATTATGAAGGATTCGCCATACCCACCGTAGCATGAGGGAGGTATTCATAAAGCGAGAGGCCGAGATTCCCAACTCAACACGATCCTTAGGAAGGCAGATGTCTGCTCACTTGACCATGTGGTACTTCTGTCAACTATCATTGGCCCGCGAGAAGAACCTGGTGAGCTCCTTATCGAACGTGCAATGGACGCTCTCCGGCAGGAGATATAACACCATCATAAACATAGGGAGGCTCACCAGGTTAGCACTTATGAGAATCGGTTTACTCCCCTTGGAGGCAAACCTGCCTCACCATGGCCCCGCTCGCGAAGAAATCCTGCCCACAAGGGGATCAAATCCTCTCGCTAGGATCTTTGATTCCGCTAAAGGCATCCCCAGGTAAGTAGTGGGGAATGCCGAAACCTTGCAATTTAGGTTGTTTGCAATCCAGAGCTGGTCCTCCGGGGAGTAAGCAAGGATGAAGACCTCGCTTTTATCAAAATTGATCTTCAATCCCGACATTTCTTCAAAGCATAGTAATAGGAATTTTAGGTTCACAATATCAAGGTTGGACCTCTCTACCATGATCATGGTGTCATCGACATATTGGAGGTGGGTGACCCTTCCTCGAGGGATTAGGTTCCCAACCACCCAGTCAGATGACCGGCCATGCTAGCTTTGTCTAGGATGCCCGCCAAGGCATCAACAGCGAGGTTGAAGAGGAGGGGAGAGATCGGGTCTCTCTGCTTCACTTCAGCCGAGGAGGAGAAAAAAGGTCCCACCTCGCCGTTAATATTAATGGCCGTCTTGCTAGACTCGACCATTTGCATAATCCAGACGCACCATCTGTCGTCGAGGCACCGACGTGTTAGGACCAGCCTCAAGAAGTACCAATCCAAACGATCATAGACCGTCTAGAAGTCCAACTTAAGGAACACACCCTTATGTCTACGTGAGTGCACCTCATGTACAATCTCGTGGAGGGCCAAGATTCCATCATGGATCCGACGGCCCTTCAGGAATGTTGTCTGAAGGGGATGGTCAAGCCTCTCCGCCATAGGAGCAAGCCGTGTCGCTCCCCATATCTAAAACCAGTGTCGTCATCGATCCATCCATATAATGTATCGGAACCCAAAGGTGATGCAACACACCTTATGCGTACAACACATGCACACGTTTTAGATGTCATCATCATCAACGAATTGCTGGCCCATCTTCACGAGAGAGATCTACGTCATCCTTGCCAGTCCGTCCATCCGTCGACGCTAGCATGGCGCCCAATGGCGCCACCGCCCCGCGCTCGTCTATCCAGAGGTGAAGATTCTGAAAGACCTATCGTGCATAGCACCTGCTGACCAGGTATGACACAACGTAGCACCTATTGGCCAAGCATGACTTGACATCTCCACCGAAAGCTCTGTGCAAGACGAAGCCGCTTCACCTCCTGCCTCTGTCTTCCAGCTCTGGTCCACAAACGATGCTCCCAAGAGAGAAAACAAGACCGCAGTACCGCCATCGTCCGATCTGGAAGACCAGATCCTAGGGTTTTCCCCAAAGCAGCACGAGTGGGTCGACAGTAGTTACATGACAATGCCTTCATCAAGGTAACAACACATAATGCCGCCATCGCGTGCCATTGGCTCGGTTTTCACCGGCAAATATGTCTTCCTGACTCGCAGTCGGAATTAGATGGCGGATCTCGAGATCTGACCATCCATCCTCAAGCCGACCACCACCGACGGAGGAGATGGCCACCACGGCCAGCGACACCGTCCAGGTCATAAAACTTCATAAAATTTGAAGCAAAATATAGGTATTATACTACACTTCCTGGGTCATGGAGGGGGGCATGGCTCCTGCCAGTCCCCCTAGCTCCGCCACTGAGCACACTCTCACTCATGTTGAAATGACAACCTTAAACTAGAGGTTGCCTGCGACGGTGATTTCTAGAGTACAAAGTGAAATCTGTTTTTGTCTTATATATGTGGCACCATCTCTAAATTTCGCAAAATCTACATGCCAGTTTGAATAAATGTCGTTACCATTGGTTGACTTAAATTCAAGAGGTTATTTTTAGGATACATCATACTTTCATTGTCTCGGCTTGTTAGGTTCCCTCTTATAGTACATTCGTAGGGCTTCAAGTCTTAAATTCGACACTTGATAGAGGCGAAGTTGTTCCTGACTTTCGATGAGATCGTGGGTATCGTTTTGGTATAGTCGACTTTGACGATCCAACTACGAACGTGTGAGGACGTCGCGCCTTAGCAATCGCTAAACCAACTTCGAGAGGTTATTGACCACGCCGGAGCAAGATCAACCTTACCACGAAGGTCTATTTCCTGCATGCAAACGAAGAACAAGTAAGAAACTAAGATGCAATCAAGATATTGCGAATATAAGAGGAAAACTTTATTGATGAAGGTGGGGTTCTATGACGTCTTTGTCTGGTCGTATAACACAAACGAAGAACGCGAAGTTGCAGCTATGGCGAACTTGTAATCTAAACAAAACCCAAGTCTAAACGGTGCCCTAAGGGCTGTATATCTGAGGGAATAGAGAGGCAATTTCGTGACCCTTGGAGGAGGGGTCCGAAAACAGCCCTAAACTCGGTTTCCCCACACATACGGACTCTAAAAATAGCCTATATTATGATATTTAGAAATTACATGGGCCTCGCACAAAAATAAGGTGCCGCAACACCTATAATAGCCTATGGCCGAAATTTATAAAGTGACGTCTTGAATATTTCGTCCAACGCCTTCATGCTCTCCTTATGGTGGCTTTAAAGTGCGAAAATCACCAGTGGAATCTCCATTGTTCTCTCCCGCGCCTGCACCTTCTTCTTCATGCTTGATCCCGCTCCAACGGATATCCTTATTGTCCATGCTAGATCCTTCATTCATGAGCACAACAAAAGTATCTAACTTAGGCAACATCATATGTTCATGAACATTAAAAGTATTCCCAAGAAATGAAAGTACCTGGTAATTTAATTGGCGTGCACGGGCTCTAATAACTGGTCCAGTATGTATAGCAGCTGGGGCTGTGGGTGTAATAATGATGTTGATGTCCTCATCAACACTACTAGTGCTCATATTTTATTCAATTTATTTTGATATTTTTGATGATATTTGTTCAGTGAAATTAGACGTTTTCATCTACCATTAGACACATATGATGATTTAATCAATCACAAGATGTAATGTGAGCTTAGTATCTTCAAGGTGGTTGTGCGTTCAAAGAGATAGATGTATATGAGTGTACAATTATGAGCCATCTGCCGGCTACCCAAGGCAGTTGCATGGGCTTTGACATTGATTCTAATTTAAACAATAACAGTAATTATAGAGGTAACCATCATTTTAAAAGATCAACCAACAAACTGGAGAGTAGTGTACTTTGGTCGCTATTCGGCCAAGCTTCTCCACCTATGTGAGTATGTGAGTTGTTGTGATTGTACTCCCTTCGTCATGATTTTAAAGATGTGCTTTCAAATTCTCTAGAACCTAGATGGTTGTTGATTGACTATGAGATGGACTGAAAAATAGCATTCACACTACGTATGCATATAGAAGTTGTACACCAAAGTACTAATTAGCTGATAGGAGTAAATGCAATGCGCCCTAAACTTTGTCTATTGTGGAAATGAACGTAAATTTAACCGTACCTTCTAAACTGTGACCGAAGGAGTATTATGTTGAGAAAATTTTAATGGTTCTATCACCTCGTCGTGTCATTCAAAGAAATCATATTTGTGTCATTTAAGAAAATCATATTTATCAATCTGGGTAGCTCGTGTCTTTAACTACCTTTTAACATCCTATGTCTACCTCCCAATCCATCGTCATACGTTCGGACGTTTTCAGATTGCATTGAACACGTTACTACAAACGGAGAGATTATCTTGTCCCAAAAGACCGGTGTGAAAGAAGTGTGGCATATAAAGACATCCAAACCTATTGGCATATTGACGGTTAAACTAAAATCACTAACATTGTCCAAGATTAGATTCATGACACTAGCACTTGTGTTAAAAGAGTGCGAGGCAAAAATACGACAAGCGACCTGGTCGCTGCTTGTTAATGTTCCAGTTGAGATGAGGCAGTGAGCTCTACTCGATCGAGTGTGTGCATGTTTCTTTTCGGGCATAATTGCTTGGGTTGGTGACTTTTGGTGACGAGAAGAAAAAAGAACGATGAGCGTGATATGCGTGGGACTTTTAAAACTGTTGCATCTGCGTCGCCACCCAACGTTAATGACGTGCCAGTTAGTAATGTATTGCCCACTCCGTTTCAAAAAAGAAAATGTATTGTCCTTTATCGGCGAGCTGATGTGGCGTCAAACTTCACTTGATGTAGTTGTCTCCTTTGTATTACTACTCCTTCCATTCCTAAATATAAGTTTTTTTAAAGATTTTACTAAGACTACATACGCAGCAAAATGATTGAATCTATATTCTAAAGTATGTCTATATACATCCGTATATAGTCTTCCTAGTGGAACCTTTTAAAAGATTTATATTTAAGAACGGAGGGAGTATCCTCTATTCCTAAATAGATGCCTCCCACTAACAAATTTTCCTGCCCTCAGGTGATGCCACGTCATTGGCTTACGTCACCCTATTTGTTTTTTTACCTGGTGCCACCTCTCCACCCCACGGTTGTTCCTGCTTTGGTACATTATGTTTTTCCCTGCTGCCATCTCTCCACCACACGACTGTTTCTGCTTCGCTAGCACGATCACCTGTGGCACTCGGTCGCCTCTTCTTTTCCAAACCGAAAGGCTGGCCCATGAGCTCGCTTCTTTTTTCTTTGACCCTGAAAAGTTGGCCCATCAAATCAGGCGCTGGTTCCTTCTCCACGGCCGATTCCGCCGGCGGCGCTGCTTCCCCATGGCGGTCGGTTGCGCCCTTTTCTCCTTCCCCATGGTAGGCTTGCTGCCTCTTGCCCTTCTCCACAGCAGGCCTCCCCCTCTTCACCTTCTCCATCATCAATTAAATCCAACCGAAACGGATCTACTTACCTCTCCTTGCACAGGTAACTGAACCAGTTCCTCTCACCATAAATCAATGGAGCCGCTCGAGAGATCAGCCATGCCCACCGCCTGTTGGTGCCCTGCAAGTTGGCGGGGAACATCTGCACCCTCAACGCCACATCCCCTGTCCACACGTGCTTCCTCCATCCTCATTCTGCCTACAGGTCGGCCAATATTTTTCTACAGTTTGTTTTTGCAATAATTTTTCAAAGGTTAGAAAGATATTGCAAAGCTATTCTGAATTGCAATTATAAGTATGCCTTCTTTTTTCTGCAGTTTGCTTTTGCAATAATTTTCCATAGGTTGGAAAGATACTAGGCCAGGTCGCATATGTGCCCTCGACGCCACCTGATCCTGTTTTTCTACGAGGTTCTCCCTGATTCCTTCATTCCCAATCTCCCTGCACCATGTTATTTCTTTGATGTTAGATTACTAGCAGTTGACCTGTTGATTGGCCTTTCCTCTTGAGTGACTTGATAGCTGTTGTAATATTACCATAGAGGTCGTGTAGCGGTATATATGTATATGCAGTTTTGGGCATTGACTGACTTGGTACTACGGCACAATCTGAAATATATATATCTGACAGTAGATTAGAGCCTTTCTTCTTTAGTGCCATGTTATTTCTTTGATGTTAGATGACTAGCAGTTGACCAGTTGATTGACTTGGTACTACGTGGCAGGAGAAACCTTGGGCTCAACACGCTTGGCTTATAAAACTTTTTTACATTTTGCAAGACGTATACGATCACCTTTAGATGGTACCAGCGATGTATGATAAAATTAGTACTAAAGCGTAAACATGTGTTAGGTTGCCTGATGCACAGCTGGCTAGGATGGGAAAAATACAATAATTATTCAACACAATTAGTCCCCTTAATTCGGTTTCCATCAAGAAATATAGACTCGGGTGTATTGAAACTTCTCATACTTCCTATTTTGTCAGTTGTTTGGTGTACTGAAAACACTGACTTAGAGCAACACAAGGAGATTGTGGTTTTTTGGTACTTCTATATATTTGAAAATATTTCTTAATTATTCTGGCATTATCACCATTTTCTGTTTTTTTTATGTATTAAATGTTCCTCTATCATATAGAAAATCATGTAGGTACACCATGTGTTTAATTTGTACTGCTAGCAGCAAAGTAAGAGTACGGTTTATTTAGCATAGTTTGGTAAGCAGCAAGAGTGAATTTTATTTAGCCTCATCTGGTAATTAACAAAACAGCTTAGTACTACAACACACACACACATCTATACTGAAGGACGTACTCCTGTCACATTTTCAGCTTACCTTATCTTTTCAATCATGGGTCAACAACATGTACAAATGAACAACCGAAGTAGCAGGTACTCCTACTGAAATTGGTTTGCCATATATTACATTTCACTTCTTACATTGATAGAGAACATACATCTACCTTCTCCAAGATGTCACCTAATTCCACAAACAATACGTTGCCATGTTCTACCACCATTTCAATAAGAAAAGCTCAGAAGAAGTACACAGATGCAATTGCAAACATGAACAGAATAAAATACCCTGTGTTTATAACATTTAAACGTGAGTGCCAGCCTCAACTCACCACTAACCTACTGTCTGGTGACCATCTATTCTCATCTGTTGGATACATTCTTGAGTATGAAAAGAATGAAATACTATATGTCCAGGTTGTAGTAATTGTTGAAGGCACTCCTACAAACAACATCAAAGATATCCTGTAAGAATATGGTACATACTACAAAGTGCTATAGCTTTATCATATAATATATGGTTAATGCTACAAACGGCTACAGTTTAATCATGTGTTACATATATGTACAAAAATAAATTTCAATCATTCCCTATATAATAAATCTATCATTTTATTGATTTAAATTATATTCATCTTTAAGAAGCCGATGTTACTCCGAAAATCCACATTCAAAAATCCGCGGCAACGCGCGGGGCATCACCTAGCATGATAATACGAGGCGAGCGCGATCAGCAGCGCCGGGTGTACGTGGCAGCTGGGTGGACGGAGGCACGGCGGTGCACGCCGAGTAGCTTCCAGCGTGCTGCACTCCTGCGGAGACTCTGAACAGGCGTATATACGGCTTCGACGGCGAGCGCGGCACGACAGCTTCCTCTGGATGTGGTACACCGGCGATGGCTTGGTGTGCAACATGCACATCATCTGGACGGCGGGCACCAGCTTGGGAGGACATATTCGTGCCTCAATTAGGCCAACTTCCGTAAACGGACGGCCGGCCAATGTGTCCGGATTCTGTACGATTGGGTCGGACAAATCCTTATTGTCCGACTGTGCCGAAGCAAATATGGCCGCTGCCAATAACCAACGAACGCATTTAGTCTTCACCATGTCATATCGGTGACCGGAACAGGGAGCTTGTTCGAAATACTTTCATCAGTTTAACGCCGATGCTATATTATCAATATAAATTTGTACAAGGCCAATTAATGACTTTTGGGCATGGAACAACGACCCTAAGGACATCTTTTGAGTAAGATTTACGCAGGGCTAATTTAAAAACAGACGTCCTTTAAAAAAAATTACCTTACCGTATGCTTGCCTCTACTATTAAAGGAGATATGTCGTCACCAGCCCTTCCCTCATAAACTTCTCACACGAAAAAAATCGGATCTCCTCGACTCTATCCCACCAGGTCGCTTGAAAAAAAGAGAGAAAAAGAGCGCACATACGCACGTCCCACCTCCCCTTCTTCCTAATCCCCCGTTCTCGATCTCGTTGTTCTTATGAGAGGAATCGCTGCCGGCGACCTTGAGCAGCAGCACGCTGTAGCCAAACCAGATTGGAGTGGTCGATTTGCGCCCTTGCAATCTCATATTTTCTTCACCGTTTCCACGAGGAGCTCGATACAGGGAGGTAGGAGCAGGAGCTCCGCGTCCACGACAAGGATGAACGATGCCTAGGTAAGGCAATCTCCCTACCCTCGCCCCAACCCATCTTCTCATCATAGCCTGTACACGCGGTCACGCGCACCTCCAGGTTCTTCTCTCCCATGGCAGGGATGTGTGGTGGCGCAAATGAGAGAGGGATATCGGCTGGTGGCAACGGACGGAAGGAGGCGGTAGGACTATGTGAGGAGCAGGTAGCCCCCTAATTCACTTGGGTCCCTTCTTCCACAACCCGGTAATCCTCCGCAGCACGCCGCTATCGCCTCTTCGGGGACTTCTCGTCCAAGAACGACGACCCCATCAGTTTCCCACCTATCGACCCGTTGTACTCCGTGTCCAGCGACTCGGTCCTCTCCACCATCTGGCTACCATTATTGCCGTCACCAGCAAGGGCGGCGGTGGCCTCCGCGGCCTTGCGCCACTGGTCGGACTGCACGCACAGCCGGCGCAGCTCCGCATCCGCCTCAGCGCTTTCTGCCTGCGTCGCGTCCAGCTGCTCCAAGGCCCAGGCGGTGCGTAGGCTGCTCTTGTTGGCCTCCTCCGTCACGTATCCGAGTCGCATCCGCACGTCCTACTCCAGCTCCGCCACTGCCGCCTCGTACCGCTGCTGCACGTCGGCCTCCTTCCTGCCAGCCTCCGACTTGAGGGTATCGTTCTCCTCCGACAGGCTCTGCACCGCATTCTCCTTGTCCATCACGTTCGCCTTGAGCTCTGCAATGTCGGTGATTGACTTCATAAGCTTCGCCTCCAGCTCCGGTTGCATTTCGCTCAACCCGTATGACATGTGAAGGTCCTCCTGCACCTTGCCCGTTGGTGCTCCCTGCGCTGCCATGAGCTCGTTAGTCTTGCTCTTCAGCTTGAGCTCGATATCACACACTTGGCGCATGCACTCAGACTTGACATTCTCCAGCATCTCACAGATTGTCTTTATCTCGAAGGCAATCCCAGTTTTCTCCTCCTGGTACCTCATCTCAGCCACCTCAAGCGCCATCCGCAAGGGCTTAATCTCTGGGTCAGGACTTTGACGGCTTCATTCATGTCACTGGTGGGATGAGGGCTCTTTTTTAGAACTTCAGTCAACAGATTGCCAAAGCTACCATTGGCATTGCCTGCCCGTGCCTCACTCTGAATTTTATCACCTGCAGCCTGTGCCTCCTTCAGATTAGACTCACTGAGCTCTATGTCCTTTGACCTCAGGCATTCCTGCAACCAGACACCCTCAGATAGGAGTGAGTCAATGGTGGCCTTTGCGGTCTCAAGCTGCAGCTTGGTCTCAGTTGCCATGGCATTCGCATTAGCCGCGGCCTTGTCACTTTCATTGACATTTACCTTCAGGCCTTCAATCTTTGCAAGCCTGAGCTCCATCTCCTGCTTCAGTTCTTCAAGCTTAGAGTCCGCATGCTCACGTTGCTTGGCACATGCTATATCGAACTGCACTATCGCCTCCCCCTGCAACTTTAGCCTCATGATCTCGGACAACGGCGAGCTCGAAAGGGATCGAGATGGACCTAGAGGGCGTGAATAGGTACAATTCCAAATTTTATCGGTTACTTAGCAGTTTTAGGCAATAATGCAGAATATGAAAATGAGCCTAACAATTGCAAGGGTGAAGGATAAGCTTTATGAACTAAGTAGGGCAACAGGTAGGCTATAATAAAGCACAAGTATGTAATCAAAAGACTAGCGCAAGTAGGAAATTAAGCCTTTGAGGTGGCTTCCAAACCCTTACAAACTTTTTGGGGGAAATCACAAAGGTTTGATTCCTCTCCGAAGAACTCCTACCGCCTAGGAGTCTCCAACCTCCAAGAGTAACAAGATCACCGGGACTGCTCAAAACTTGCTCAAATCACAAATAGATTGGGTTGAGAGGAGAAGAAAGAAACGATCTATCTTTTGATTGGAACAACACTCAAGGGGACTCACAAATGCTCTTGGGATCTAGGATTTGGTGTAAGCAAGTGGGAGTGAGAGAGAAAGATATTCTTAGAGTGTTTCAGTTGTGTTGGACAACTCCCACACAAGGTGGGAGAAGACTATATATAGTGGTGGTAGAAAAGTGGCCGTTAGAGCCACTTATGTTGTGCAGTTGCCGGACGTCCAGCAGATCACGGTCGTCCGAACAGCCACGGAGGGTCTGATATCCGGCAGTGGTCGGTCGTCCGAAGATGTAGGAAGTATCAGGTTACCTTGGTGTACAGGTGATCAGCATACGGACGCTCGGAGCTCGTCGAACGTCCGAAGACATAGACGATATTAGGTTACCATGAGGTGCAATGAGCATCGCACAGACGTACGAAGGGCATCGGCCGTCCCGGGCACGGTCGACCGAAATGGTCGGAAGTCTGACGTTTCGGGTCTGTTGGGTGGCATCGGAAATCCGTCGGTGCTCGGACGACAGGTCCTCAGACGACCGGAGGTCGTCGGAAGTCCAACACTTTAGATCTGTTGGCTGGCTCAGGATTTCCGCAAGGCGTCGGCCATCCGGGGTCCGGACGTCCGAGAACCACCGGACGACCGGACAGGAGCAAATCAATATGGAGATAGAGAGAGGCATTCCTAATATTTTTGAGCAAGTTTCTCGCGTGACTGAGTGATTCCCTCTTAATAGTGTGCGGTCCCTACACTCAAAAACGACAAATAAAATGATAGACCACTTCGTCTTGTTTCTTCGTTCTTGAGCCTCCTCAACACGTTAGTCATGATCCACACAGAACTCTTATGGGAACAAAACCTGAGATACACTCAATTAAGATGATTAGTTTCATATATGTGTGTTGTCAGCAACATCAAAATATGATTAAGGGCATGATTGCACTTTCAATCTCCCCCTTTTTGGTAGTTGATGACAACATACATATAGCTCTCAAAAAATAAACATATGTAGCTTAGGAGAGATTTGTTATGGGCCCCCCTGATTATATGCATGGTAAAATAATTATGGCCGGGAGGTCCCCCTTACTTGATAATGAGTGCATCGAAGATATCATATGGATTAATAAAGTAGCACGATAACACATCATCATATGACTCAATAAAATAGCATGACAACACATCATAATAGTTCAGCATAACATGATAGCACATCATCCATAAGTAGCATTGCATGATAACACATCATAATAGTTCAACATACTCTATCATCCATACATTAAGGGTAACAAATCGAAAGCTAAGATAATGTCCTCCCCCTTTGGCATCAAGTACCGAAAAAGGGAAGGACCAGGTCATGCCACCACACACTCAGAGACCACTTTCATCATCATCATCACCATGAGTGCCACTGCCACCTGCCTCGTCAAGGCTATCAGCCCACTCAGGGCCAGATGGAAAACCTAAGTCGGAAGGAGGAGCAGGAGGAAGATCCCCATCGTCACTCACATCAGTTGCGCCCGAGCCTCTCAGACGGGCCTTGAGGACATTCTTAGAGGAGATCATGCGAGTGACCACATCGTGGTTTTGCAAGCACTGAAAGGAAAATGCCTTCATCATGGCAGAATGTGCTTTCCCAAGAAAGCTAGGAAAGCGACCGAAGAAGATAGATCTAGATGAGAGAGACCTAGACAAAGGATCAGCCCGTCGAGTATAAGCGGATGAGGATTTCTTGGGAGCTCAATCATCCGACATGTGAGGGGGATGACCCATTTGTGATGCACATGAATGCGAGCAATAGAAAAAGGAGCCACATGTTCAATCAGAGCCTGAATAAAGGGGGCATGAGGGAAGGATCGCTTGTATTGAAAACTAGCGAGGCGAATCTCGTGCCATAAAAAGTGAGGGGCATTGATCTTCTTTTTAGGATGTTCATTGAGATGGGCCATGATATCAATGCAATATCCGCTGCAGGTTCCCCTGTCACCCATCTTCGGATAGATGGTGCGGATGACGCACTGAAAAACAATGAAGAAGGGAGATCTCCAAATAGAAACTTGATTGAGATCTTTCCCCTTTTCCTCTTCATGAATCTCATCAAGTCTCTTTAGAAGATAGCCAGACGCTTCAATGTCCCTAGGTGCATGACTTGGGTCACTCTTATGGATTTTAAAGCCGGTGTCTGGGAAACCAAGAGCATCGACAAACTGAGCATAAGAGGTCGAGAGCTCGGCGTCGGACGTCATCCAAGTGACAGTGTTATCAGGACCAAAAAAGCAAGTTGCATAGAACTGATGAATCGCAGCATGGTTGAAGTCATGCTGAAAAGCAAAGGGATTAGCAAGACCAGATGACTCTATGAGATTAATGGCACCCGGATATTTCGCCGGGTGAGTGCGAATGTACTCTATGTCAATGAAGTGATGCACTGACAGACCTATCCGAACAATGACAGTGGAGAAAATGTCTGCCTAAACATTTGTGTGAAAACGTGAGTCCATGGAATCACGCAAACAGAGAATTGTTCAGTGTCGCGACGAAATTTAAGGTAGGCAGATTTAGCGACCTTGGTGGAATCCTTAATTTCGCGACCTAGAGAAGGAGGGGGTTCAAGAGAGATGCGGCGAGCATCACCTTGAGGCTGATCCGGAAGTGGAGAAGGATTGTATGATGGTCTCCGAGTGCTGGGATTTGGAAGATTTTTGCGAACCTCAACAAATTCCTCTTGTTCTTCATACTCGATCTCTTCTTCATAGTCAGAACCCTCCGAAGATGAGATGGTTCGACGAGTTGGACGCTTGGCGGCACGTTTGAAGGGGCGACCCCGTTCTTGAGAGTTGTCGGACCCCGCACCATGGGCGGCACGAGCAGACGAACCGACGGAGGCCTTGCGTGCGGAGTGTTTGATCTTTGGCATGACGAAAGCTCCTACAACCATGTTCGAGAGAAACTAGGTCATGAACCGGATACCCATGGGCAGATTAGTGGAAAAGGGATCGGTTGAAGAAGAGAAGGAGGTTACCTTGAGGCCTAGAGAGAGAGAGGCTCCGGCCGAAGGAACGGACGGAGGGAAGTCCAGCGACGGCCCGACGACGGCCTGGCGATGCAGCGCCGGAGGGAGGCCTCGCTAGGCGGAGGAGGGGAACTAAAGTGGAGGAGGCGGCGCGGAGAGTTATGGAAAATGCCCAGACCCGCGGGCCTCCAGAATATATATGGGGCCAAATCGTCGGACGTCCACAGGTAGTAAATCATCGGCCGACCAAAACTTGTCGGACGTCTGGACGTTAGCAGGTCACCGGACGACCGAAACACGTCGGACGTCTGAGAGGGGAAAACATGAGGCAGAGGCATTTTCTGTATCACCCATGATAGTGAGATGATGAAAAGTATGCTAGCACATGTAACAACCAAGATTTTCTCAAATAGTGACCATACTTGCTAAACAGCTCTAACGATGGTGTGGGCGGTGGTTTTACCCACCATGTTTGAGTAAACGTGGGATGGCACTGTGATAACCCACAAGTATAGAGGATCGCAACAGTTTTCGAGGGTAGAGTATTCAACCCAAATTTGTTGATTCGACACAAGGGGAAGCCAAAGAATATTCTCAAGTATTAGCAGTTGAGTTGTTAATTCAACCACACCTGAAAGACTTAGTATCTGCAGAAAAGTATCAGTAGCAAAGTAGTGTGATAGCAAAAGTAGCAATGGTAACCAGTAGCAACAAAGTGACAGCAGTAGCGACAGAGTAACAGTAGCAGCAGTGACAGCAGTAGCGGCAAAGTAACAGTAGCAGCAGTGACAGCAGTAGCAACAAAGTAACGTAGCAAGGACCAGTAGGAAAAACTCGTAGGCATTGGATCGGTGATGGATGATTATGCCGGATGTTATTCATCATGCAACAATTATAACTCGGAGAGATATGTAACTAGCTCCAGTTTGTCAATGTAATGTAGGCATGTATTTCGTATGTAGTCATACGTGCTTAGGGAAAAGAACTTGCATGACATCTATTGTCCATCCCTCCCATAGCAGCGGGGTCCTAATGGAAACTACGGGATATTAAGGTTCTCCTTTTAATAAAGAACCGGACCAACGCATTAACACTTAGTGAATACATGAACTCCTCATACTATGGTCATCTTCGGGAGTGGTTCCGGCTATTGTCACTCCGGGGTTGCCGGATCATAACACATAGTAGGTGACTACAACTTGCAAGATAGGATCAAGAACACACATATATTGGCGACAACATAATACGTTCAGATCTGAAATCATGGCACTCGGGCCCTAGTGACAAGCATTAAGCATGGCAAAGTAGTAGCAACATCAATCTCAGAACATAGTGGATACTAGGGATCAATCCCCGTCAAAACTAACTCGATTAAATGATAGATCTCATCCAACCCATCACCGTCCAGCAAGCCTACGATGAGATTACTCATGAACGGTGAAGAGCATCATGGAATTGGCAATGGAGGAAGGTTGGTGATGACGATGGCGACGATCTCCCCTCTCCGGAGCCCAGAATGGACTCCAGATCTGCCCTCCAGAGGAAGAACAGGTGGTGGCGGTGCCTCCATATCGTAAAACACGATGAACTCTTCTCCTTGATTTTTTCCGGACGGAAGGGACTAAATAGAGTTGGAATTGGAGGCGGTGGAGCAACGTGGGCCCCACAAGCCTGCTAGGCGCGGCCAGGGGGCCCGCGCCTAGTGGGCTTGTGGGCTCCATGCTCCACTTCTTCGGTTGATTCTTGCGCCAGTATTTTTTATATATTCCATAAAAAATCCTCGTAAATTTCCAGGTCATTCCGAGAACTTTTATTTGTGCGCAAAAACAACACCATGGCAATTCTGCTGAAAACAGCGTTAGTTCGGGTTAGTTCCATTCAAATCATGCAAATTAGAGTCCAAAACAAGGGAAAAAGAGTTTGGAAAAGTAGATAGGATGGAGACTTATCAACTCCCCCAAGCTTAAAACCTTGCTTGTCCTCAAGCAATTCAGTTGACAAACTGAAAGAGACAAAAGAAAAAGTTTTACGAACTCTGTTTGATCTTGTTGTTGCAACTATGTCTAACTCATATCCAGAATTTCAGCAAGATCATAAGCAAACCACATAAGCAAATGACATCTAGGTCTCACGGTAAACTCATATCAATGGCAAAATCAACTAGCGAGCAATAATGATAAGTTTCAAACATAAACACTTCAATCAAAACAATCATGCAGCAGTGTCAATAGATGGTATCTCGCTAGCTCTTTCTGAGACCGCAAAACATAAATGCAGAGTACCTTCAAAGACCAAGGGCTGACTAAACATTGTAATTCATGACAAAGAAGATTCAGTCACAGACACACTCAATAACAGTTAAAAGCAAAGCATAAAAATGACAGATGTGCTCTCTAACTGGTGCTTTTATAAGAAGAGGATGACTCAACAGAAACATAAATAGATAGGCCCTTCGCAGAGCGTCGTGGTTTTGTCACGGTAGATGTCCTAGTGAAAGGACTTAATGATGGAGCCATCGCACCTTGGTGGCGACTCAAAGGGGTTGAACGAGAGCGGGACTCAGATTTACCCAGGTTCGGCCCCTCGTGAGGAGGTAAAAGCCTACGTCCTGCTTTGTGTCGTATTGATGATGTTTCGATTACAAGGAGGGCGTAACTCGCCTGACCTAGCTCTCGATGATTTCTAACCTGTCCTCTCCTCTACAGGGACTCGCCTTTATATACTGGTCGAGCCCTTAGGGTTTACAAGAGTCCTTTCCATAACACAAGTCGTGATCCTTTTTATCTCTAAATCGCCGTGCTTTCCAAGACTGGAGAACTCCCCGATAATTGATTCTCCACATGGATCTTGAACCGCCATCCAGCTCCTGGGCCTACCGAGCCAAAGCTTGAATCGCCAAAGGATGAGTCGCCCACTTGGTAACCCGGCCCAACTAGGGCGGGTCACACCGCAGATAATATCCCCAACATTAGGCCCCAGATTGACTTGAACCTGTTCACGCCAATAAACTCTTACCTAGTTTAGGAGCGACTCATTCCACTCCTTTCATGCATCATACACTTAAGTCGCCATCCTCCATGGAAATATCCAAGTCGCCGAACCGTTTCTTGATGACATCACCTTATCCCTTTATTCTCGGAAAATGATGATGCAATTTCCAGTGGATCTCGTGGCGCAAATATCCCGAAAATCTTGGCGCCATAAGTGTGAATCTTTAGTTTGCCCTTTTGGTTCCCGTGCGAGGCGCCTCGATCCCTGCACCCAACCTATTAAATAGGCTATGGAACAGGAACTGAGGGAATCTTCACCTACTCGTCGCATCGGCTTCTTCTTCCTCGCGACCACACAAAGAAATCCGACACCACCTCGAAGAGCTCCGTTGCTGCCCGAAGGACTCCTACACTACCCAAAGGGTTCCGTCGCTGCCCAAGGGACACCGCAGCCGCCCGCGGAGCTCTGTTGCCGCTCGAGGGACTCCGCCGCCGCCCGAAGGACTCCGCCGCCGCCTGCGAAGTGTTGTCGCCGTTCGAGGGACTCCATCGTCACTCACTGCGTCCGACGTATCTTCAAGCTAGCGAGAACGCCGTCCTCGCAAGAGTGTTTCAGTTGTGTTGGACAACTCCCACACGAGGTGGGAGAAGACTATATATAGTTGTCGTGGTTTTGTCACGGCAGATGTCCTCGTGAAAGGACTTAGTATTGGAGCCATCGCACTTTGTTGACGACTCAAAGGGGTTTGAACGGGAGTGAGACGGCGATTTACCCAGGTTCGGCCCCTCGTGAGGTGGTAAAGGCCTACGTCCTGCTTTGACTTGTATTGATGGAGTTTCGATTACAAGGAGGGCGTAACTCGCTAGACCTAGCACTCGAAGATTTCTAACCTCCCCTCTTCTTCCCTGGGACTCGCCTTTATATACAGGTCGAGTCCTTAGGGTTTACAAGGGTCCTTTACTTTATACAAATCGTGAGTCTTGCGATCTCTAAGTCGCCGCCCTTCCGAGGCTTGGAGACCCTCCTTATTATGTACTCCTTCCAAAGGTCATAAACCGCCATATTACTTTCGGCCTTACGAGACCAAGGCCCAAACTACTTTTTAGATGAGTCGCCAGCGTTGGTGACCATGACCAACTAGGGTGGGTTATCAACAGATAATATCCCCAACATTAGGCCCCAGATTGACTTGAATTTCCTTCACGCCAATATCCTTGCTCAATTTAAGGGTGATTCATCTTCACTCTTTTTATGCACCATGCACTCAAACCGCCATCTGTTGCGGAAAAAACCTGAGTCGCCAAACCGCTTCTTGTTAGCTCCTTCCTCGAATCCTGGAAAGGATAATGACGTAATCCCTCAACGGATCCTTTGATATCATTATCCCAAAAATTTCGAGGCGCCATCATGGCGAATCTTTATCTCTTGGCAGTTCCCGCTCACGGCGCCTCGATTCCAGCGCCTGCCATGTTAAATAGGTGGGGGGGAAAGGACTGGGCACGTTTCACCTACCCGCATTGCCGCCCTTCTCTCCCCCACTATCGTAGCGAAAATCTCGTCGCCACCCGAGAGCTCCGTCGCCGTCCGAAGACCTTGTCGCCGCTCGAAAGCTTCGGTGCTGCCCGAAGACTCCGTCACCGCCGCACACCTCGTTGCAGCCGAGCAATTTCGTCACCGTCGAACGCCTCACCGCCGTCGAGCACTTTGTCATCGCCGAACATCTCGTCGCCATCTCAAAGCTCTCGCATTCATCCGGGACCTTCGTCACCATCCGCGCAGCGCCCGCGGCAAGCCCTTATTCGGACGTCTCCGGCCATATCCACCAGGTTAGCTTCCGCCATTTTAAGAGTAGATCCAAGTTCTTTCGAAGTTCATACCTACTGTGCTTTTGGCATCTCCCGAATGGCTCTATTTGTTCCTGATTAATTGATAGCAACGATGACGAGAAAATCAATATCTTTGATACCTTTATTTGTGCGCTCTTGATTTGCACACTTAGAATAGCACTTCACCAAATCAACAGTATTATCCCATCTTAGTCGTAGGTTGCCGTCTCCGGTCATTTTCCGCGTTTATTTCCATATGTCCAGTAGATCAATAATCTACCGCTTGTTATGTGAAAACTATTTGTAGTCTTCATACTTCGCCGTTTTTTGGATAAATGCCTCTGATGCCTTAAAACACCGCTCCCTTAAGTAGTCAAAATTTCGTAAGTCGCCCTAGCAACTTGACCCGGGCCTTTATTAGCGGATCAAAAAAAATTCCTCCGTCAGCAGAAAAATTACTTGGCGAGTCAAATGAGATCGTTTCACCTCTTACGGTAGATGTTTTGGCGTGTCAATTCACCCGTACTTTATCCCTTTGTAGCATGGGCACCGTCTTCAAAAGTGACTGGCTCCCTACCAAGGTTAATGATGCCATACTAGAGGACTATGTGAAAACGGGAAATTTGGACCCTCGGGATGTTATCGGTTGGCGTACTCGGTTCGGAGAAGAAATCCCCAATCCCAAAGAAGGGGAAATAGTTGTTTTCGTTGAACACCTTGAGCGGGGTTTTAAGCCGCCTGGATCGAAGTTCCTCGGAGACGCCATGGCTTTCATGAATGTCCGCCTCCAAGATCTAGGGCCCAATTCGATAAGCAATCTATGCCAGTTCCACGTGTTTTGTGAGGCTTACCTGCGGATGGAACCCTCAGTTCCCTTATTCTGGTATTTCTTCCACTTAAATCGCCAAACAGAATTTCACAATGGTCCCAGCCTGGAGCTCGGCGGTGTAAATGTTTAGCGTCGCAGGGATAGCCCATTTCCGTCACTCGCCATGCCAAGCCACCCCAAAGGCTGGGGCGAGTCTTGGTTCTATTGTCAAGAGACCTCGCGTGTAGGTGAAAACAAGCTTCTGGGTTATAGGGAAGATCGCCTCCCAACGAATTTCAAGCTCCCGGACAAGCTCACCGAAGAAGAAGAATCAGATTATATCCCAGTATTGTTCGAGTTAAGATCTTTGCCAAACAACGGCCTTACTGGGGTTGACTTGATCCGCTGCTGGGTCGAATGGCGCATCCTCCCTTTAAGTCGTCGGGACGGGTTAATGTGTGAATTTGACGGCACTCTAGATCATCCTCAATGTTACTTCCACACGGCTCTAACGGAAAGTGATATTGTCACCATCATCAAGAAGCTGACCGGCGAGCCTGCGGGAAAATGCGGCCAAATAGGTCTCAAACCCTTCTGCAAGATTAATCCGGCACCCAAGGTAAGCAACTTTAACCCGCCTTTTGTCTTTTACTTCTTATGTCTCATTCGAATTATGGCCTCTTATAACATATGCCATTTCAGAAAGGTGATAAATTTTGGTCCAAGAAGCCCAAAAAGCCAGCCATGAAGCAAGCTAAGCCGCCCCCAAAGAAGAAAACCAAGGGCAAGGGCAAAGCTGGTGTGACCGAACTATCCGAGGCCGATGAATCCCAAGTTGGTGACGCACCTTCGGAGGTAAAAACCTATCTTCTCTTAACTCGCCATCCATTACTATTAACTTTGTATTTATACCTCTGCATCTCTTGAATAGAATGAACACAACGAAAGCCAGGAGGATTCCGTAGAGGTAATTTCTGTTTCCTCCGATTCATCTCCTTCTCCACCTAAGCCGGCTAGGCGAATTTGTGGGAAAGTTCCCTTCTCACATCCAAATGCTTGTTTGGACCCAAATTTTCTTCTGAAGAAAGCACAATACACTTCAAATCGGAAGACCCGAAGTCATTCCGGTGATCTGGTGTCCGGTTTACCAACAAGGAACAAGAAAAGGCCAAATGAGGTATCCTTTAACAACACTTCTTCATGTCTCTTTGGATCGCATTTGTAACCCGCTTATATCTTCGACGTACAACTCTTGCAGAATTCTCCTCCTACATCTGGCGACTCAGTAATATCGACACTTCCACCAATGATCTGTGTCCCTGGGTAAGTCTTTTGATAATTTTTACTTTGAATCTGATGATGATAAATTTTCAGTCCTTAAACGCGCCTCTTTCCTCTTTCAGGGCACAGGCGAAGAAAAGGAAAACTGGCGGGTCAACTCCCATCATAATCTTGGAGCCTATCAAAGAGACGGCGCCGATCCAAGATAACCCGGACCAAGACAAACCTGAGGATCAAGTGGATCTCCCTAGCTCTCCCAAGGAAACCATGGATGCCCCCAAGCCGCCAAGTTCATTGACAACAGCAGAAGACCCGGACGCTGTAATTATTACTGATACCAACTTCTCTAAACCGGCCACAGCGGTTTTATCGAAGCATGTGTCATCATCTTCTCAAACTGTTCGTGAGTATGAACTCTCCAAGGCTAAGCTCTCTCAATATGAACATTTGGAATTCAAAGAACTTTGCTCTGGTTTTGCAAGTCGCCTGGAGGCGAGTTATGAGATGGAGAAAAGCCTGCTTCGGATGCTGAAAAACAAACATGAGGTAAGTTTCGTTGTATACTATATTATCTCCATTAACCCCCAAGGGTCGGGTCATCAGTAAAAAGATGAGCCGGGTCTTGATGACTTAAAAAACTTTCGACCAGTAACCCCCAAGGGCCGGGTCATCAGTAAAAAGATGAGCTGGGTCTTGATGACTTAAAAAAAACTTTCAACCAGTAACCCCTAAGGGCCGGGTCATCAGTAAAAAGATGAGCCGGGTCTTGATGACTTAAAAACCTTTTGACCAGTAACCCCAAGGGCCGGGTCATCAGTAAAAAGATGAGTCGGGTCTTAATGCAGTATAATTTTGTCTGAAAAAATTATACATTAGCCCCCAAGTGTCAGGGATGTTGCTTGCAATAGTTCTGAGATTTGCCCCTTAACCATATGCTTCAACAGGAATCTCTTATCCAGACTGAATCAGCACTTGGCGACTTGAAGAAAATTTTATCTGATCAGTAGGATGCCCGGGCCAAATCAGAGGAGAAGAATCAACTGGTCTTAGCTGAGATGGAAAAACTAAAAGCCGATTTAAAAAGGGCTAAAGCTGACCAAGATGCTTCAACAAAGCGAGCAGAAAAGGCTGAAGCCAAGCTGGTTACTGTGCAACAAGAGTTGTCCGGTTTAAAACGACATATCTCAAACATGGCGCAAGCCGTCTTTGGTAAAATACTAACTCTTTGACCTTTTTAAACACATAACTCTTATCTGAGTCGCTGATTATCATTACCCCTTATACAGGTCCGAGAGCCGCCAACCTTCAGGATGATTGCGTCCTGACACTGAAGGCGATTTACACGCTGACAGAGCAGCTATATACCGGCAGTGTACTGATTGTGAAAGCAGTGATGGGCGCCAAGGAGCCTATAACATCAATAAAGAAGATGCTTGGCTGCCTATCCACGCATCCTCCCCAGATTGGCGAGTTAACTCGGTCAGCCGCCCGGAAAGGAGTGCTGACTACGCTGAGTTGATGCTTAGCATATGCTCCAGAGATCAACCCAGAAGAAGTAGTGGCGTTCTTTCCTCAACTCAAGGATGATGGGTCAGAATTCGCCGAAGAGGACTACCAGCGTGTTGTCAAGGACTCCCGTCTAGCAGCGACTCAGCTTGCTGCAAGCGTGGACTTATCAAAATACCAGGCCGCCAATGATAATAAGAACAAGACGGTCAACCCGCCAACCTTTGTGACGACCAGCTTAACTCCGCGGCGACCCAAGAATCCTTTTGACTTGGACGCGGATCTTTCATCAATCTTGACCGATGAAGATGAATTTGCCGCTCTGTCCAAGTGTAACTGGGTACTGGGCGACTTGCAGATTGAAGTTGGCCAAAGCTCGCAGCACGCTGATCCAAGGGCGTCAGCAGAATAAAATTTTATTGAATTGGCCATGAGAGCCATGTAATAGGTCTCCTTTAGGAATCGACACTGCTTTTGTGATACCATAAAAAATCCTTATGTCGCCCTTAAGGCGTTTTGAAATACTTGATCCGCCGTTTGAAGATTTTTTATGATGCATAATCTGCCATGGATAGAGTGATTTTGATCATCAACCTGTTTTAAGCTTGGAAAACATATGTGAAATCATCTTAATGAATAATAAGTGATAACAAATAGCAGTCGTCCCAAAATATTTTGAGATGAATCAGAAAAAAGTCTGAAAAACCTTGTGGCAGTGCTAGGAAGGTAAAAAAAATAGCAATTTCGTTGGCTCATAAGGTCGCGACAGGATAGGGCGAGTCAAAAAGCTCAAGCGCCACCCAAGATAATGATTTCGTCGGCTCATAAGGTCGCGACAGGATAGGGCGAGTCAAAAAGCTCAAGCGCCACCCAAGATAGTGATTTCGTCGGCTCATAAGGTCGCGGCAGGATAGGGCGAGTCAGAAAGCTCAAGCGCCACCCAAGATAATGACTTCGTCGTATCATAAGGTCGCGTCAGGATAGGGCGAGTCAGAAAGCTCAAGCGCCACCCAAGATAATGATTTCGTCGGCTCATAAGGTCGTGACAGGATAGGGCGAGTCAAAAAGCTCAAGCGCCACCCAAGATAGTGATTTCGTCGGCTCATAAGGTCGCGACAGGATAGGGCGAGTCAGAAAGCTCAAGCGCCACCCAAGATAATGACTTCGTCGGCTCATAAGGTCGCGACAGGATAGGGCGAGTCAGAAAGCTCAAGCGCCACCCAAGATAGTGAATTCGTCGGCTCATAAGGTCGCGACGGGATAGGGCGAGTCAGAAAGCTCAAGCGCCACCCAAGATAATGACTTCGTCGGCTCATAAGGTCGCGACAGGATAGGGCCAGTCAGAAATCTCAAGCGCCACCCAAGATAATGACTTCGTCGGCTCATAAGGTCGCGACAGGATAGGGCGAGTCAGAAAGCTCAAGCGCCACCCAAGATAGTGATTTTGTCGGCTCATAAGGTCGCGACAGGATAGGGCGAGTCAGAAAGCTCAAGCGCCACCCAAGATAATGACTTCGTCGGCTCATAAGGTCGCGACAGGATAGGGCGAGTCAGAAAGCTCAAGCGCCACCCAAGATAATGACTTCGTCGGCTCATAAGGTCGCGACAGGATAGGGCGAGTTAGAAAGCTCAAGCGCCACCCAAGATAATGACTTCGTCGGATCATAAGGTCACGACAGGATAACAAAATTGATCTCAATGAGAAGAAGCCCCCAAGTCGGGAGGCGTTTTAATTTTATTGCTTTATAATAAGAACCGAAAAACTTACAAAACGCGGAGCTTAAAAGCTCAAGTGTAGTAAGGCCGCAAGTGGGCAATATTCCAGGGGCGAGTCGACTCAGCCTTCGTGGTTGGCAGGTTAGGCCGGAGATCCACCAGATAGTAAGAGCCGTTGTGAAGATTTTTGCTGATGACGAACGGTCCTTCCCATGGTGGTGACAACTTATGCATGCCAGCACGATCCTGTATCAACCGAAGCACTAAGTCGCCTTCCTGAAAGGTTCGGCTCTTGACCCGGCGGTTGTGATAACGCCGTAGATCCTGCTGATAGATGGCCGAACGGGCCGCAGCCAAGTCACGTGCCTCCTCTAAGGCGTCCAAAGAGTCTTGACATGCTAGTTCATTGTCCTGTTCCACATAAGCGGCGACTCTAGGCGAGTCATGCCTTATGTCAGTGGGAAGAACAGCTTCTGCTCCATAGACCAGAAAGAAAGGGGTAAAACCCGTGGACCGGTTCGGGGTGGTCCAGATGCTCCATAGCACTGAAGGCAACTCTTCAACCCAACATCTCGGGGTTTTTTCCAAGGGAACCATGAGTCGGGGCTTGATTCCTCGTAAAACATCCTGATTCGCCCGTTCCGCCTGCCCATTAGATTGCGGGTGAGCGACCACAGGAACATCAAGCCGGATATGCTCTCGACGGCAAAACTCCTGCATCGCCCCTTGAGACAGGTTAGTGCCATTATCAGTAATGATATTGTGTGGATATCCAAACCGGAAGATCAGCTTTTTCAAGAATTTGACCGACGTCTCCGCATCGCAAGTTCCGATAGGTTCTGCCTCAACCCACTTAGTGAACTTATCAACCGCCACCAGCAAATGGGTTTTCTTGTTGGATGACATTTTAAAGGGGCCAACCATGTCTAACCCCCAGACCGCGAAAGGCCAAGTGATGGGAATCATTCTTAGGTCTTGAGCCAGCACATGAGCCTATCGTCCGTAACACTGGCATCCCTCGCATCGACGAACTATCTCTCCTGCATCTGCATGAGCCGTCAACCAAAAGAAACCATGACGGAATGCCTTTGAAACCAAAGAGTGTGACCCGACGTGATGCCCACAATCTCCGGAATGAATGTCATTTAGGATTATGCATCCTTCTTCGGAGGAAACGCATCGTTGAAAAACTCCAGAGGCACTCCGCTTATATAATTCGCCATTGATGATCACCATGGATTTGCTCCGTCGAACAATTTGGCAGGCCGAAACTTCGTCTGTTGGTAACTCGCCCCGGGTGAGACAGGCCAGATAGGGAAGAACCCAATCCGGCGTGACGTGGAGAGCCGCCATGAATTGAGACTCAGGATCTGGTATCGCCAACTCCTCCTCCGACGGCAAACTTACGGAGGGATTATGCAAAATATCCAAAAAAACATTGGGAGGAACCGGCTTTCGCTGGGAACCAAGACGTGAAAGGGCGTTAGCTGCCTCGTTGAGGCGCCGGTCAATGTGATCAACCTGATATCCATGGAAATGACCCGCCACGTCAGACACAGCTCTTCGGTAAGATGCCATCATAGGGTCTCGAGAATCCCAAGTGCCTGAAACTTGTTGCGCCACCAGATCGGAGTCGCCAAAACATCTAACCCGCGTAAGATTCATCTCTTTGGCGAGTCGCAAACCGTGAAGAAAAGCTTCATATTCCGCAGCATTGTTCGTGCACGGAAACATGAGTCGGAGGACATAACAAAATTTATCTCCTTGAGGGGACACCAGTACCACACCAGCCCCCGAGCCTTCCAGCTGTCTGGATCCATCAAAATAAATAGTCCAGTAAGTAAGATCAGGCCTGTCTTCTGGGGCCTGCAACTCCGTCCAATCATTGACGAAATCAACTAAGGCTTGCGATTTGATGGCTGTGCGAGGGGTGTATCGTACGTGATGCGGCCCAAGTTCGATCGCCCACTTGGCAATCCGCCCTGTTGCCTCCCGATTCTGGATGATGTTCCCGAGGGGGGCAGAACTAACCACCGTGATGGGATGCTCTTGAAAATAGTTCTTAAGCTTCCGACTCGCCATAAACACCCCATACACTAACTTCTGCCAATGTGGGTACCGTTGTTTGGAAAGAGTTAGCACTTCGCTGACAAAATACACCAGGCGCTGCAATGGGTATTCCTTCCCTTCCTCCTTCCTTTCAACGACCACTGCCACACTTACTGCTTTAGAGTTTGCCGCAATATACAAAAGCATGGGCTCTTTCTCAGTCAGGGCGGCCAAGACCGGCGGGTTGACCAGTTGCCGTTTCAAGGCTTCGAAGGCTTCGTCTGCTTCATCTGTCCAAACAAAATGGCCAGATTTCTTTAGTAATTGATAAAGGGGAATCGCCTTTTCTCCCAGGCGGCTTACGAAGCGACTTAAAGCCGCAATGCGACCCGCCATTCGTTGAACTTGGTTAACATTGGCAGGTTTTCCAAGGGATGTAACTGCTTTGATTTTATCCGGGTTAGCCTCAATGCCACGCTCAGACACCAGGAAGCCCAACAATTTCCCTGCAGGAACACCAAAAACACACTTGGTGGGATTCAGCTTCATCTGATAGACCATCGAAAGTATCCTTGAGATCCTCCAGTAGTGTCTCCCCTGGCGGGTTTTAATCACAATGTCATCGACATAGGCGTGGACGTTGCGTCCGATTTTACTATGGAGGCAATTCTGGATGCAGCGCTGATAAGTCGCCCCTGCACTCTTGAGCCCAAACGGCAGGACACATAGCAGAAGGCCCCAAAGGGGGTTATAAAAGTTGTTTTCTCTTGATCCTCCACGGCCATTTTGATTTGGTGATAACCAGAGTAGGCGTCCAAAAAGCACAAACGTTCGCATCCCGCCACCGAGTCAATAATCTGGTCGATGCGGGGAAGAGCGGAAGGATCTTTTGGACAAGCTCTGTTGAGGTCCGTGAATCAATGCACATACGGAAGTACCATTCTTTTTTAGTACCAAGACCGGGTTAGCCAACCATTTGGGGTGGAAAACTTCTACGATGAATCCGGCGGCTAAGAGACGGGCGACCTCTTCCCCGATTGCCTTGCGCCGTTCCTCGTTAAACCTGCGAAGATACTGCTGGACAGGTTTTGCCTTTGGGTCAACATTAAGATGGTGCTCAGTGAATTCTCTCGGCACACCAGGCATGTCAGAAGGTTTCCATGCGAAGATGTCCCGATTCTCACGGATGAATTCGATGAGCGCGCTTTCCTATTTGGGATCCAGACTCGTCCCAATGGTGAACTTCTTGGATCAATCGCCAGGAACGAAATCAACCGTTTTAGTGTCATCCGTTGGTTTGAACTTGAGGGGCGGCTCAGCATCTGTCGTTGGCTTTTTTAAGGGTGACATGTCCGCCGGATCAACATTGGCCCGATGATATTTGAGGTCCTCTGCAGCGCAGGCGACTTCCGCATAAGCCGCGTCCCCTTCCTCACATTCCTTTGCAATCCTTCTATCACCGTCAACCGTGATGGGTCCCTTTGGACCAGGCATCTTGAGTTTAAGGTAAACATAGCATGGGCGAGCCATGAACCAGGCGTAAGCCGGCCGCCCAAATAGTGCATGGTAGGGGCTTTTCAATTTGACCACCTCAAACATCAGCGACTCACTCCTGTAGTTATATGTTGTCCCAAATGCGACTGTGAGTCTGACTCGGCCTATGGGGTACGCCGACTTGCCCGGGACGATTCCATGGAATACCGTGGTTGAAGGCATCAAATCCTTCTCCGATAGATTCATCCTTTGGAAAGTATCAAAATATAAGATATTAATGTTGTTGCCACCGTCCATTAGCACCTTTGACAGGGTGTACCCCCCAACTTGGGGAGTTACGACCAACGCTAAGTCGCCAGGATTGTCAACTCTTGGCGGATGATCCTCCCTACTCCATGATATGGTCTGCTCAGACCAGTGGAGGTACCTGGGAAGTGCCGTCTCAGACACACTGTACGCCCGGTGACTCACCTTCTTAACACGTCTGCAAGCATTGGTGGTGAAAACGTGGTACTGCCCATTGCTTAACTGTTTGGCGTTGTTGCGAAAGCCCCCGTTGTCATCCTGACCCTGCGAAGCCCCCTGTGGGGTTGGTTGCTGAAAAGCTCCGGGCGGGTTATACCGCCGCTGGTGATGCACCGGATACTGGCCCTTGCTCGGCTGCGAGCCCCCCTGAGCCCCCGGTTCAGGAAAACCGCCAAAGGGGTTATGACATTGGTTGGGTGCAGCAAACTGCTCCTGCCGTTGGTCCGGGTCATCATTTTGGCTTTTCTTGATCGCCTCCGCCCGAAACTCCCGCATCATGAAACAGTTCTCCCAGGACTGAGTCGCTGGTCCGTCTGCCATGGCATGGTGCGGGCAAGGGCCCTTGAGTAACTCTTCATAGTTGCGCGGCTTCTTCCACTGTATCCCTTGTTTTTCTTCTGGCGTTGGTTGCCATTGTTGGTGTTGGTATTGGCGACTAAATCCGAAGATTCCTCTTGCTGCCTTCTCTTGCCATTGGCTCCCTGATTGTGGCGGTTACGTCCCTGGAACCGGGTATGATTTTTGGATGACTCGCCCTTCTTTGGCGAATTAGCTTTACCGTCCTCATCGGGATCTTTGGTGTCGTCCGCTTCAGCTTATCTATTGAGGGTATCCATTAGCTCTCCCATGTCTTGGACCTTTTGCTTGAGTCGCCCCAACTTCTGCACCAGGGGTTCATAGTGGCAATTCTGCTCGAGGATCAACACAGCCTGAGCCGTCGTAATACCGTCTGGTGAATGGATAATTTCCGCGACCCGCCGTGACCAATGGTGGGCCGACTCATCGGGGCGCTGAACGCAGTGTTGTAGATCGACAATCATCATTGGACGTTTGCAGGTTCCTCGGAAGTTTTTGATGAAGCGCTCTTTCAATTCATCCCAGGTCTGGATGGAGTTGGGGGTAAGTTTTTTAACCAAGTACGTGCTGACCCTTCGAGCATCATCGTGAAGTATCTGGCGCAAACTGCTTCGTTTACGTCGAGCACGTCCATGGCGATTTCATAACTCTCGACCCATGATGTCGGCTCAAGGTCCGGGGTGTAGTTAGGCACCTTTCTTGGTCCCTTAAAATCCTTGGGCATTCATTCGTTGCGAAGGGCAGGGGCCACGCACATCACCCCTACTCGTCCACCGCTCCCGACGAGAGGGGCTGGGCGACTTGGATGTTCGGGAGATCCCGGCCCGGCGGGTTTTGATGATCAGGCGGGTTGTCCTGGGGGATGAGTCGCGGTCCGCTGTTTACAGTGGGCTGGTCCTCTGGCCGACTCCTGGTGTGACTCGCGTGGGGAGTGGAATGCAGCCTATCTAGGCTATGTGAGAACTAGGCGTTTTGAACCACCGCCGTCTTCAACATCTCAATGGCGTTCCTTGCTTCTATCTTGGCAGGAGTATTGCCGTGAATCGGAAGAGATTCCAAATGGCGAGTTGCAGCAAGGACGTTATCCACTGGGTTGGAAAAGTGACCTTGAGGTGTCCGGAATCGGGGAATGCGATCCTCAATTGGTTGAACCGGCGGGTTAGGTGGTTGGCCCGGTCCTCCCACTGGGGCGGCTCCCGCCCCGGGAGTTCGCGGAGTATCAAACAGGCGGGTCGGGTTGAGATCAGGGGGTAGGCGACCCTGGTGCCTCCGCTGATGGACGGCGTCAGATGCGCGCTGGTGTCTTTCGAGCCGCCAATTGTCAGTATTTAAGCGAGTTCTCTCGGCGGTAATTTGAGCTTGCCGAGTCTCGATCCTGGCGGACTCCACCTCGGCATCCCGATGAGCCTTTGTCACTGCCTCTCTTAGCTTCGCCAATTCCGTGTTCACTGCCTCCTGGTTTTCTGGTGTGATGTGGGTCACCATAAGCCTTGTAATTTCTGCTGCTAATTCCACCAAGACAACGGTCGGGCTTCTAGATGTCTCGCCAGTTCCATCCCCGCCTGCCGGGTTTGGCGAGGGTTGAGTCGCCCCAGCCATGTAAATGGCGATCTGGCGGCGGGTTCGGTCAAGGACTTCAGGGTCCATGGCCAATGACAAGCCCCCAAGACAATCCCCGTGTAGAGACCGGATTGAATCTGAATCTCCCTTGGATGATCCGGCTCGACGATGTCGGTGGAGATGTCCGGCTCAGGCGCGGATGATCTGATTATGCCGATGAAGACGTTGATCTTGTCGAAGGGGACCCTGTAGCCAGATTCAATCGAATCCGCCTCGGGCCCCCATTGCAGGTTGTTGATGTAGAACTTCCCACGGCGGCTCCGGGTCATGAGCCCCGTTGCGTAGCTCCCAAACCCTGGTAGGGCTCCCTTTGAGAACTCAACTCCACCGTGCGCAGGCCCCACGGTGGGCGCCAACTGTCGTGGTTTTGTCACGGCAGATGTCCTCGTGAAAGGACTTAGTATTGGAGCCATCGCACTTTGGTGGTGACTCAAAGGGGTTTGAACGGGAGTGAGACGGCGATTTACCCAGGTTCGGCCCCTCGTGAGGAGGTAAAGGCCTACATCCTGCTTTGAGTTGTATTGATGGAGTTTCGATTACTAGGAGGGCGTAACTCGCCAGACCTAGCACTCGAAGATTTCTAACCTCCCCTCTTCTTCCCTGGGACTCGCCTTTATATACAGGTCGAGTCCTTAGGGTTTACAAGGGTCCTTTCCTTTATACAAATCGTGACTCTTGCGATCTCTAAGTCGCCGCCCTTCCGAGGCTTGGAGACCCTCCTTATTATGGACTCCTTCCAAGGGTCATAAACCGCCATACCACTTTCAGCCTTACCAGACCAAGGCCCAAACTACTTTTTAGATGAGTCGCCAGCGTTGGTGACCCGGCCCAACTAGGGCGGGTTATCAACAGATAATATCCCCAACAATAGTGGTGGTAGAAAAGTGGTCGTTGGAGCCACTTATGTTGTGCAGTTGCCGGACGTCCATCAAATCATGATCGTCTGGATAGCCACGAAGGGTCGGATATCCGACAGTGGTCGGTCATCCGAAGATGTAGGAAGTATCAGGTTACCTTGGTGTATAGGTGATCAGAATATGGACGTCCGGAGCTCGTCGGACGTCCGAAGACATAGACGATATTAGGTCACCATGAGGTGCAATGTGCAGCGCACGGACGTCCGAAGGGCGTTGGCCGTCCAGGGCACGATCGCCCGGAATGGTCGGAAGTCCGACGTTTTGGGTCTGTTGGGTGGCACCGGAAATCCGACGGTGCCCGGACGCCAGGTCCTCAGACGATCGGCGGGCGCTGGAAGTCCGACACTTTAGATCTGTTGGCTGGCTCAGGATTTCTGCAAGGCGTCGGCCATCCGGGGTCCGTACGTCCGAGAACCACCGGATGACCGGACAGGAGCAGATCAATATGGAGATAGAGAGAGGCATTCCTTATATTTTTGAGCAAGTTTCTCGCGAGACTCAGTGATCCCCTCTTAATAGTGCGGGGTCCCTACACTCAAAAATGACAAATAAAATGATAGACCACTTCGTCTTGTTTCTTTCGTTCTTGAGCCTCCTGAACACATTAGTCATGATCCACAGAGAACTCTTACGGGAACAAAACCTGAGATACACTCAATTAAGATGATTAGTTTCCTATATGTGTGTTGTCAGCAACATCAAAATATGATTAAGGGCATGATTGCACTTTCAGAGTTGAGTACAGAAACATCCACGGACTGATGTTTCTGCAATGCCTCAAGCTCGCCCTGCCAGGTGCGATCATGCTCCTGTTGGATCTTGCGCAGCTCCTGGAGACGAGATTCCTGTGTTGCTGAGAGCTCAAAAAGCTGGCACTGTGATACGTCCCGAACATATCTATAATTTCTGCTTGTTCCATGATCTTTTTGGTGACATTTTTATATGTTTTGCTACACTTTTATATCTTTTTACACATATTTGGACTAGCCTACTAACTCAGTGCACCCAGTGCCAGTTTCTGTCTGTTGATGTCTTTTTTGCAGGGGCTTTTACCCAATTTTCCGAAGCCCCAAAAATCCCAAGAAAAATATATAAAAATCAGCGTACCGGAAGCTTCCAGATCACCAAAGATGGGCCAGAGGGGTCCAGGGCCTGCCCAGGCAACCTCCCAGCGCGTCCTGGCCCCTAGCCGTGCCCATAGGCCGCCTGGGTGGGTCCCACCTCTCCTGACGCCCTTCTTTGGCCTACATTTACTCCTCCGAGAGGAAACCCTTCGACAACATCCAGAATCACAAATTTCTCCATTGTTCCGCTGCCGCAACGATTCTGAGATCGGGAGCATCAGGAAACCTCTTCCCGGCACCCTGTCGGAGGGAGGATTGACCTCCGAGAGCTGCTCCACCGCCATGTATGCTTCCCGGACGTGCCGTGAGTAGTCCTCCTTGTCCATGACCAGTAGCTATGTGATGTCTTCTCTCCAATCTTGTGCTTCCATGATTAGCCCTTGTGAGCTGCCCTACATGGTCAAGACATCTATGTAATTCTCTTGCTATTGCTATGCTCGGTTTGTTGGGATCCGATGGATTATGAGATTGTGTTCAGATTTTTATGACTTATATATTTGATTATCCTTTTATATTATGTTCCTTAGTGATTCATGCATGTTCGCCGCTGCTCTTTATTGCTTTGGCCGAGTAGTAGATTGTAACTCCAAGAGGGAGAGTTATGCATGATTGTGGGTTCATGCCCCCTGATGTCTAGCTTCAGTGACAAAAACATGAGACTAGGGGATGTGCTGTTGCCACCAGGGAGAAAACAACAGTGCTTGTGACCACAGTTGCAAGGATTGTTTACCTTACGCATAGTTCGTTAATGCAGTTGTCCGTTGCTTTGAGTTTACACTTCTGGTGGGGCTCGCAACTTAATACCAGCGAGATGTTCTGGATAGATATCTCAAGGTGGATGGTTAGTAAGTAGGTGCTAATGAATAAACGGTCTACTTGTCTTGGCGTACTGCCCATTACTATTGAGCTTATAACTTTCAAGTAGCATAATTAGCATTGTGGTGCGTTTATAATTCTGTCAACTGCCCAGCTGTAATTTGTTAACCCAAGCATAGTTGTTTATCGTCTTTTGGGAGAGAGACATCACTAGTGAACATCACGTGACTCCGGGCCATATCACCACCATTTCTTACACTTCCATCATTTACTGCTTTTCTTTACTTTTCCGTTGCAACCACTATCACTATTCCCGCTTGTGTTTTGATCCTTTGCAAACTACAAGGCCGGAGAGATTGACAACCTCTATGTACTCGTTAGGAGCAAATTTAATTGTGTGTGTTGATACGTCCATTTTGCATCATGCTTTCATGTTGAATTAATCGCTTTATGGGTTGTTATTACACTTCACGGTACAATACTTATGCCTTTTCTCTCTTATTTCGCAAGGTTTACATGAAGAGGGAGAATGTCGGCAGCTGGAATTCTGGCCTGAAAAAGGAGCAAGTTTGAGATACCTATTCTGTGCAACTCCAAAAGCCGTGAAAATCAACGAGGATTTATTTTGAAATTTATAAAAAATACTGGGCCGAAGAAGTACCAGAGGGGAGCCAGCAGGAGGCCACAAGCCTGCTAGGCGCGGCATACCCCCCTGGTCACGCCTAGGGGGCTTGTGGGCTCCCTATTGGCCCTCTGGCCCCCCTCTTTATCTATCAGGAGGGTTTCGTTCCACAAAAAATCAGGAGGAGGCTGTTGGGAGGAATCGCCGCCGCCACGAGGCGGAACTTGAGCAGAACCAATCTAGAGCTCCGGCAGGGTCGTCCTGCCGGGGAAACATCCCTCCCGGAGGGGGAAATCGTCGCCATCGTCATCACCAACACTCCTCTCATCGGAGGGGACTCATCACCATCAACATCTTCATTAGCACCATCTCATCTCCAAACCTTATTTCATCTCTTGTAAACAATCTCCGTCTCGCGACTCCGATTGGTACTTGTAAGGTTGCTAGTGGTGTTAATTACTCTTTGTAGTTGATGCTAGTTGGATTACTCGATGGAAGATTATATGTTCAAATCCTAGATGCTATTCATTATCTCTCTGGTCATGAATATGATTATGCTTTGTGAGTAGTTACTTTTGTTCCTGAGGACATGGGATAAGTCATGCTATAAGTAGTCATGTAAATATGGTATTCGTTCGATATTTTGATGTGTTGTATGTTGTTTTTCCTCTAGTGGTGTTATGTGAACGTCGACTACATATCAATTCACCATTATTTGGGCCTAGAGTAAGGCATTGGGAAGTAGTAAGTAGATGACGGGTTGCTAGAGTGACAGAAGCTTAAACCCTAGTTTGTGTGTTGCTTCGTAAGGGGCTGATTTGGATCCACTAGTTTAATGCTATGGTTAGACTTTGTCTTAATTCTTCTTTCGTAGTTGCAGATGCTTGCGAGAGGGGTTAATCATAAGTGGGATGGTTGTCCAAGTAAGGGCAGTACCCAAGCTCTGGTCCACCCACATATCAAACTATCAAAGTAGCGAACGCGAATCATATGAACATGATGAAAACTAGCTTGACAGAAATTCCCATGTGTCCTCGGGAGCGCTTTACCTCCTATAAGAGTTTGTCCAGGCTTGTCCCTTGCTATAAAAGGGATTCGGCCACTTTGCTTCACCATTGTTACTTTTGTTACTTGCTACTCGCTATGATTCATCTTATCACACAACTATCTATTACCGATAATTTTAGTGCTTGCAGAAAATACCTTGCTGAAAACCACTTGTCAGATCCTTCTGCTCCTCGTTGGGTTCGACACTTACTTATCGAAAGGACTATGATAGATCCCCTATACTTGTGGGTCATCAAGACTCTTTTCTGGCACCGTTGCCGGGGAGTGAAGCGCCTTTGGTAAATGGAATTTGGTAAGGAAACATTTATATAGTGTGCTGAAATTTATTGTCACTTGTTACTATGGAAACTAATCCTTTGAGGAGCTTGTTCGGGGTATCTTCACCTCGAATGGAAGCACAAGGAGTTGCTCCTCAATATTCTGCACCTACTGAAAATATTTGCTATGAATTTCCTTCGGGTATGCTTGAGAAACTGCTGGCTAATCCTTTTACAAGAGATGGAACATCACATCCAGACTTGCATCTAATCTATGTAGATGAAGTTTGTGGTTTATTTAAGCTTGCAGGTTTGCCCGAGGATGAGGACAAGAAGAAGGTATTTCCGTTATCTTTGAGGGATAAAGCATTGACATGGTATAGGCTGTGTGATGATACTCGATCATGGAACTACAACCGGTTGAAATTGGAATTTCATCAAAAGTTTTATCCTATGCATCTAGTACATCGTAATCGGAATTATATTATAATTTTTGGCCTCATGACAGAGAAAGCATCACTCAAGCTTGGGGGAGGCTTAAATCAATGTTATTTTCATGCCCCAACCATGAGCTCTCGAGAGAAATTATCATTCAGAACTTCTATGCTTGGCTTTCTCATGATGATCGCACCATGCTTCACACTTCTTGTACCGGTTCTTTTGTGAAGAGAGATATTGACTTCAGATGGAATTTATTGGAAAGAATTAAACATAACTCTGAAGATTGGGAGTTTGAAGCAGGTAAGGAGTCAGGTATGAATATCAAGTTTGATTGTGTTAAATCCTTTGTCGAAACAAATACTTTTTGTGATTTTAGCGCTAAGTATGGACTTGACTCTGTGATAGTAGCTTCATTGTGTGAATCATTTGCTGCTCATATTGATATCCCTAAAGAGAAGTGGTTTAAATATCATCCTCCCTTAGAAGTCAATGTAGTTCAACCCAATCCAGTTGAAGAGAAAGTCATCGCTTATAATGATCCTATTGTTCCTAGTGCTTACATTGAGAAACCACCTTTCCCTGTTAGGATAAAGGATCATTCTAAAGCTTCAACTGTGATACGTAGGTGATACATTAGAACACCTACACCCCTGAGCAAATTAGAGTTGAACCTAGAATTTCTATTATCAATAACCTCCTGTCCGACAATGTTGATGGCCATGATATTCACTTCTGTGAAGATGCTGCTAGAATTGCTAAACCTCATGCTAGAGACAAACATAGGCATGTTGTTGGCACACCTGTTGTTTCTGTTAAGATAGGAGATCATTGTTGATGAGGACATCAATACCATTGCTACACCCACAGCACCAGCTGCTATACATACTGGACCAGTTACTAGAGCTCGTGCACGCCAATTGAATTACCAGGTACTTTCGTTTATTGGGAATACTTCTAATGTTCATGAACATATGATGCTGCCTAAGTTAGATACTTTTGTTGTTCTCATGAATGAAGGACCTAGCATGGACAAGAAGGATATCCGTTGGAGCGGGATGAAGCATGGCAAACAAGGGGCACGCGCGGGAGAGAACAATGGAGCTTCCCTTGGTGATTTCCGCACTTTAAAGCCACCATAAGGAGAGCATGAAGACTTTGGACGAAATATTCAAGACCCCACTTTATTAATTTCGTCCATAGGCTATTATAGGTGTTGCGCCACCTTATTTTTGGGCCAGGTCCATGTAATTTCGAAATACCATAATATAGGCTATTTTTAGAGTCCGTATGTGTGGGGAAACCGAGATTAGGGCTGTTTTCGGAACCCTTCCCCAAGGGTTACGAAATTGCCTCTCTTTTCCCTCATATATACAGCCCTTAGGGCACCGTTTAGACTTGGGTTTTGTTTAGATTACAAGTTCGCCATAGCTGCAACTTCGCGTTCTTCGTTTGTGTTCTACGACCAGACAAAGACGTCACAGAACCCCACCTTCATCAATAAAGCTTTCCTCTTATATTCGCAATATCCTGATTGCAATCTTGGTTTCTTGCTTGTTCTTCGTTTGCGTGCAGGAAACAGACCCTCGTGGTCAGGTTGATCGTGCTCCGGCGTGATCAATAACCTCTCGGAGTTGGTTTAGCGATTGCTAAGGCACGACGTCCTCACACGTTCGTAGTCGGATCGTCAAAGTCTACTCCATCTAAACGATATCCACGATCTCATCGAAAGACAGGGACAACTTCGCCTCTATCAAGTGGTATCAGATTTTCAGGTTGCTCGGTGAGATTCTACCAGTTGTTCATATTTAGATCGGATCTGTTCTTCATACCTATCGTCCATGAAACAGCCATAAAAAAAAATATTAGGCTTAGATCATCATATCCGAACCAATCTAAGCCTTTGCATAGTCTTTTCAGTAGTTTGCTTAGTTGAATTTGCGGTTACATCGTCGTGTCGAGTTGCTGGTCTTAGTGTCTAGTTCTTTAGAGTTTCGAGTTCTGTTCATAGTTTGTCACGCCGTCACCGCATCGTATTTCATCATATACCACCACCACGCCACCATTATCCTTGCTGCCATATACCACCACCACGCCACCATTATCCTTGCTGCCATATACCACCACCATATATCCATCACCATCCTAGTCTGTTTCGGTTTAGGTTAATTTCGAGATCTATTTGATTTCGATTTCGCGTTTCCTTACCTGAGTAGGTTTCGAAAAAAAAAAAAAAAAAAAAATTCGAGGGGTGAAATTTTTTTTTCCCTATCGTTTTGTTAGGTTTTTTAAAGAGTTTTGAGACCCTCGTCATCATAGTGATTTTTTCGCATTTTTTTGGCCGCCGCAGCCCCGCACCGCTAAAAAAAAAAAAAAAAAAGTGTCCACAAAAAATTTCGTCCCTATCCTGTTTTTAGTCCTTGGGAAGAGTTTTGAGACACTCGTCATTATAGTGATTTCCTGAAGAAAAAAAAAAGAGCGCAAAAAAAAAAAAAAAAAAAAAGAGCGCCAAAAAAAAAAAAAAAAAAATCAGAGTGGCTCTTCCCTTGATTAGTACGTGTCGTCGTGACTTCGTTGGTGTTCTAGGCTCGCGTCTCTAGTACGATCTAGCCTAGGACCAGCACGGTACCGTCGTTGAGCGTCTTTTCAATTTTGCATCTCTGAACTGATTATAGCTGACCCTTCTTGCTACCATATTATAAGCCTTCCCAGCTCCACATACATCTCCATCGTGTGTTTGACACCACCTGGCAATCGCTATATCCAACCTTCGAGAGTTTTGACTACACCGGTTGCCGATCGCCACCTGCTGCTGGGTAAGAATTTGTAAGAAATTGAGATTTGCTTGACAGATTTGTGACACACCACCACCACTTCCTAGTAGTCTGTAGGGTCATATTTTGCTGTGTTCCTATTGCTGCTAACCATGCCAGGATCACACGACGAGGAGATCGACTGGGAGAACCTGACCAACCAGGAGCTTTATGATAAATTTCAGCAAATGATGTCTCAGCAGGTACAGGGTTTCCTAACAACCTTTGGAGAGGCCATGGAAAAGCTGGACGGTATGGAGCAGAAATTCGACACCAAGATGAATGCCAAGTTCAATGAGGTGCTTGCCAGATTACCACCACCAGCTATAGCTGCTGTTCCCCTTCAACCACAACAACGGCGACGACCGGGACGCGTGCCTATCGGCCAAGTGCAGCCTTTTATTGGTCTTGATCCTCCAACTGCTGCTGCTGGTGCTGGTGCTGGTGCTGCTGCTGCTGCTGAGGTTTCTACGGCTGAGCAGCATGATGATTATGATAATGATTACGATGGTGATTACGATGCTGAGGGAGAGCATGCTCCAGTTCAGCACGGGGAACAACAACCACCACCACGACAAGCCGTCGGTCGTCCACATGGATACAACCGCAACGGTAGGGATGCACCACACCCTCAGGTACGGGATCACGACCATCTCCCTAAAGTTAAATTGAATATTCCTAGTTTTGATGGTCGCTATGTTCCTGATCTATATCTTACTTGGGAGTTAGAAACAGAACAACGTTTTACATGCTTGCAATTTCCTGAAGATAGACGTGTGGCTGCTGTTGTTTGTTCTTTCACTAGTTTTGCTTGTGTTTGGTGGTCTGAATATTGTCGAATACATCATGCTAATATTCCAGCTACTTGGGCTGCTTTGAAAACTGCTATGCGTACTCGTTGGGTTCCACCATATTATCAACGAGACTTACTTCAAAACTTGCAGCGTTTAAGACAAGGAAAAAAGTCTGTAGAAGAATATTATCAGGAATTACAAACTGGCATGATTAGATGTGGTATTGTTGAGGACAATGAAGCTATGCTTGCACGTTTTATGGGTGGACTAAATAGAGATATTCAGACTATTCTAGAATATAAGGATTATAACACTATCACTCGTTTATTCCATCTTGCTTGCAAAGCTGAACGTGAAGTGCAGGATCGACAGGCATTGGCAAGAACTAACTTTTCTGCAGGTCGCACTTCCTCATGGACGCCACGAACCACGTCTACTTCAACACGTCCTCCTGCATCCGCACCACCTGTTTCAGCCGCCAATTCCACCAGAGATACCAGGAAACAGGCCCCTGCACCATCGTTCGCCAAGAGTACACCTTCTGGGCCCGCACAGAGTTCTTCTTCATCCACTGCATCTACAGGGCAAACACATGAGGCTATCTGTCGTCGTTGCAAGGGTGGAGGTCATTATGCGAGAGAGTGTCCATCCAAGCGTGTGATGATTATTACTGAGGATGGTGGATATGACTCCGCTAGTGATTATGACGAGGAGACTCTGGCTCTTATTGCAAGTGAAGAACGGGGTGTAGATGATACTGAACAAGAGACACAATACATGGCTGCTGACTACGCTGACAGGTATGAAAGCTTAGTTGCTCAACGTGTTTTAAGTGTGCAGGTAACACAGGTTGAACAAAATCAGAGGCACAACTTGTTCCATACTAAGGGAGTGGTAAAGGAACGTTCTGTTCGCGTAATCATCGATGGAGGGAGTTGCAACAACTTAGCTAGCATGGAGATGGTGGAGAAGCTATCTCTCACCACCAGACCACATCCTCATCCTTATTATATCCAGTGGTTCAACAACAGTGGCAAGGTTAAGGTAACACGTACTGTTCGTGTGCATTTTAGCATTGCTACATATTCTGATTTTGTTGATTGTGATGTGGTACCCATGCAAGCATGCTCCGTTTTACTTGGTAGACCATGGCAATTTGATAAAAATTCTGTACACCATGGTAGAACAAATCAGTATACTCTTGTTCATAAGGATCAAAATATAACTTTGCTTCCTATGTCTCCTGAACATATTATGAAAGATGACATTGCTAGAGCTAGTAAAGCAAAACAAGACCTACATAAGAGTGAAAATCAGATTGTAGCAAAAGAATTTGAGCAACACAATAAGCCTAATAAATCATCATCTAGTGTTGCCTCTGAAATAAAACTGAAAAGTGGTTGTTTACTTGCCACTAAATCCGATATTACTGATTTGGATATCACTACATCTGTTTGCTATGCTTTCGTCTGCAAAGAGGTATTATTTTCATTTGAGGACATGCCATCCTCTTTGCCTCCTGCTGTCATTAACATTTTGCAGGAGTTCGCTGACGTCTTTCCACAAGACGTGCCACCGGGATTACCACCTATTAGAGGGATTGAGCATCAGATTGATTTAATTCCCGGTGCATCGCTACCAAACCGTGCACCATACCGTACCAATCCAGAGGAGACGAAGGAGATTATGCGTCAAGTACAAGAGCTACTCGACAAAGGTTATATACGTGAATCTCTTAGTCCTTGTGCTGTGCCTATTATTCTAGTGCCGAAAAAGGATGGTACATCGCGTATGTGTGTTGATTGTAGAGGCATTAATAATATTACTATTCGTTATCGTCATCCTATTCCTAGGCTAGATGATATGCTTGATGAATTAAGTGGCTCTATAATTTTCTCTAAAGTTGATTTGCGTAGTGGATACCATCAAATTCGCATGAAATTGGGAGATGAATGGAAAACGGCATTTAAAACTAAGTTTGGATTATATGAGTGGTTAGTTATGCCTTTTGGTTTGACTAATGCACCTAGCACTTTCATGAGATTAATGAATGAGGTTTTACGTGCTTTCATTGGACGCTTTGTGGTAGTCTACTTTGATGATATATTAATTTATAGTAGATCTTTGGAGGACCACTTGGATCATTTGCGTGCTGTTTTTACTGCTCTCCGTGATGCACGTTTGTTTGGTAACCTTGGGAAGTGCACCTTTTGCACGGACCGAGTATCTTTTCTTGGCTATGTTGTTACTCCACAGGGAATTGAAGTTGATAAAGCTAAGATTGAAGCTATTGAGAGTTGGCCGCAACCCAAAACGGTCACACAAGTGCGGAGTTTCCTTGGACTCGCTGGGTTTTATAGGCGTTTTGTGAGAGATTTTAGCACCATTGCTGCACCTCTCAATGAGCTTACAAAGAAAGATGTGCCTTATTCTTGGGGTACGGCACAGGAAGAAGCCTTCACAGTTTTGAAAGATAAGTTAACTCATGCTCCCTTACTCCAACTTCCTGATTTTAATAAGACTTTCGAGCTTGAATGTGATGCTAGTGGAATTGGATTAGGAGGTGTGTTATTACAAGATGGTAAACCTGTTGCATACTTTTCTGAAAAACTAAGTGGGCCTAGTCTGAATTATTCTACTTATGATAAGGAATTATATGCTCTTGTTCGGACTTTGGAAACATGGCAACATTATTTATGGCCCAAAGAATTTGTCATACATTCTGATCATGAATCTTTGAAACATATTAAAAGTCAAGCAAAACTGAACCGTAGACATGCTAAATGGGTTGAATTCATTGAGACTTTCCCGTACGTCATTAAACACAAGAAGGGTAAAGATAATGTTATTGCTGATGCTTTGTCTCGTCGTTATACTATGCTTTCACAACTTGACTTTAAAATATTTGGTTTGGAAACCATCAAAGATCAATATGTGCATGATGCTGATTTCAAAGATGTGTTGGAGAATTGTAGAGAAGGGAGAACATGGAACAAGTTCATCATTAATAATGGCTTTGTGTTTCGTGCTAACAAGCTATGCATTCCAGCTAGCTCTATTCGTCTTTTGTTGTTACAGGAGGCGCATGGAGGAGGATTGATGGGACACTTTGGCGTAAAGAAGACGGAGGACGTACTTGCTACACATTTCTTTTGGCCAAGGATGCGACGGGATGTTGAGCGTTTTGTTGCTCGCTGCACGACATGTCAAAAAGCTAAGTCACGACTGAATCCTCATGGTTTATATATGCCTTTGCCTGTACCTAGTGTTCCTTGGGAGGATATATCTATGGACTTTGTTTTAGCTTTACCTCGAACAAAGAAGGGAAGGGATAGCATATTTGTTGTCGTGGATAGATTTTCAAAAATGGCACACTTTATACCATGTCATAAAAGTGATGATGCCGCTAATGTGGCTGATTTGTTCTTTCGTGAAATTATTCGCTTACATGGTGTGCCAAATACGATTGTTTCAGATCGTGATGCTAAATTTCTTAGCCACTTTTGGCGATGTTTATGGGCTAAGTTGGGGACAAAATTGCTTTTTAGTACTACATGTCACCCCCAAACTGATGGACAAACTGAAGTAGTCAATAGATCTTTGTCTACTATGCTTAGGGCTGTTTTGAAGAACAATCTAAAACTGTGGGAAGAATTCTTGCCTCATATTGAATTTGCTTATAATCGTTCGCTGCATTCTACTACAAAGATGTGCCCTTTTGAAATTGTGTATGGTTTCCTACCTCGTGCACCTATTGATTTGTTACCTATTCCATCTTCGGAGAAGGTTAATTTTGATGCTAAAGAACGTGCTGAATTGATATTGAAGATGCATGAGTTAACTAAGGAAAACATTGAGCGCATGAATGCTAGATATAAACTTGCTGGAGATAAGGGTAGAAAACATGTTGTCTTTGCACCTGGAGATCTTGTTTGGTTGCATTTGCGTAAGGATAGGTTTCCGGATTTGCGTAAGTCAAAGCTAATGCCGCGTGCTGGTGGTCCTTTCAAAGTGTTAGAAAAAATAAATGATAACGCATATCGACTTGAGCTGCCTGCAGATTTTGGGGTTAGTCCCACTTTTAACATTGCAGATTTGAAGCCATATTTGGGTGAGGAAGATGAGCTTCCGTCGAGGACGACTTCAGTTCAAGAAGGGGAGGATGATGAGGACATCAATACCATTGCTACACCCACAGCACCAGCTGCTATACATACTGGACCAGTTACTAGAGCTCGTGCACGCCAATTGAATTACCAGGTACTTTCGTTTATTGGGAATACTTCTAATGTTCATGAACATATGATGCTGCCTAAGTTAGATACTTTTGTTGTTCTCATGAATGAAGGACCTAGCATGGACAAGAAGGATATCCGTTGGAGCGGGATGAAGCATGGCAAACAAGGGGCACGCGCGGGAGAGAACAATGGAGCTTCCCTTGGTGATTTCCGCACTTTAAAGCCACCATAAGGAGAGCATGAAGACTTTGGACGAAATATTCAAGACCCCACTTTATTAATTTCGTCCATAGGCTATTATAGGTGTTGCGCCACCTTATTTTTGGGCCAGGTCCATGTAATTTCGAAATACCATAATATAGGCTATTTTTAGAGTCCGTATGTGTGGGGAAACCGAGATTAGGGCTGTTTTCGGAACCCTTCCCCAAGGGTTACGAAATTGCCTCTCTTTTCCCTCATATATACAGCCCTTAGGGCACCGTTTAGACTTGGGTTTTGTTTAGATTACAAGTTCGCCATAGCTGCAACTTCGCGTTCTTCGTTTGTGTTCTACGACCAGACAAAGACGTCACAGAACCCCACCTTCATCAATAAAGCTTTCCTCTTATATTCGCAATATCCTGATTGCAATCTTGGTTTCTTGCTTGTTCTTCGTTTGCGTGCAGGAAACAGACCCTCGTGGTCAGGTTGATCGTGCTCCGGCGTGATCAATAACCTCTCGGAGTTGGTTTAGCGATTGCTAAGGCACGACGTCCTCACACGTTCGTAGTCGGATCGTCAAAGTCTACTCCATCTAAACGATATCCACGATCTCATCGAAAGACAGGGACAACTTCGCCTCTATCAATTGTTATCATGGTTTATGTGACGTGGGTGCTAGTTTTAGTTCAACACCTCAATCCTTATATGATGAAATTAAAGACGAGATTGCACCTGTTGAGATGGAACCTATTGATGTCACTATTCAGCTTGCCAATAGAGATATTATCTGCCCTGTGGGAATTGTTAGAGATGTTGAAGTCTTGTGTGGTAAAATGAAGTATCGTGCTGATTTCCTCGTTCTTGCTACCACACAAGATAGCTTTTGTCCCATCATATTTGGCAGACCTTTCCTCAATACCGTCAATGCTCATATTGACTGTCAGAAGCAAACTGTCACTGTTGGCTTTGAAGGTGTGCCACATGAGTTCAATTTCTCCAAGTTTGGTAGACAACCTCATGAAAAAGAGTTGCCTAGTAAGGATGAAATTATTGCCCTAGCTTCTATTGTTGTGCCTCCTACTGATCCCTTAGAGCAATACTTGCTTGAGCATGAAAATGATATGCATATGGATGAAAGGGATGAGATAGATAGAGTTATCTTTGAACAATATCCTATCCTTAAGAATAACTTGCCTGTTGAACTGCTTGGAGATCCACCCCCACCAAAGGGTGATCCTGTGTTCGAGCTCAAACAGTTGCCTGATACTCTTAAGTATGCTTATCTCGATGAAAAAGATATGTATCCTGTTATTATTAGTGCTAGCCTCTGAGAGAATCAAGAAAATAAGTTACTAAAAACTCTGAGGAAGCACCTGCTGCTATTGGGTATACTCTTGATGATCTTAAGGGCATTAGTCCCACTCTATGTCAGCACAAGATTAAAACCGATCCTGATTCCAAACCAGTTTCCGATCATCAACGGAGATTAAATCGTAAGATGAAAGAGGTAGTAAGAAAAGAAATACTAAAGCTCCTGGAAGCAAGTATTATCTATCCTGTTGCTCATAGTGATTGGGTGAGTCCGGTGCATTGCGTCCCTAAGAATGGAGGTATTACCGTTGTCCCTAATGATAAGGATGAATTGATCCCATAGAGGATTATTACTGGATATAGGATGGTGATCGATTTTAGGAAATTGAATAAAGCCACTAGGAAAGATCATTACCCTTTGCCTTTTATCGACCAAATGCTTTAAACACTGTCTAAACACACACACTTCTGCTTTCTAGATGGTTATTTTGGTTTCTCCCAAATACCAGTTGCACAATCTGATCAGGAGAAAACCACTTTCACCTGCCCTTCGGTACCTTTGCTTACAGACGTATGCCTTTTGGCTTATGTAATGCACCTGCCACCTTTCAAAGATGTATGATGGCTATATTCTCTAACTTCTGTGAAAAGATTGTTGAGGTTTTCATGGATGACTTCTCCGTTTACGGGTCTTCTTTTGATGATTGCCTGAGCAACCTTGATCGAGTCTTGCAGAGATGTAAAGACACCAACCTTGTCTTGAATTGGGAGAAGTACCACTTTATGGTTAATGAAGGCATTGTCTTAGGACATAAATTTTCTGAAAGAGGTATTGAAGTCGATAAGGCTAAGGTTGATGCAATCGAGAAAATGCCATGCCCCACAGATATCAAAGGTATAAGAAGTTTTCTTGGTCATGTTGGTTTCTATAGAAGATTCATTAAAGACTTCTCTAAGATTTCTAGGCCTCTTACCAATCTCTTGCAAAAGGATATTCCTTTTGTTTTTTACGATGATTGTGAGGAAGCCTTCAAAATACTTAAGAAGGCCTTGATAACTGCGCCTATTGTTCAACCACCTGATTGGAACTTACCTTTTGAAATCATGTGTGATGCTAGTGATTATGTTGTTGGCGCTGTTCTAGGACAAAGAGTTGATAAGAAGTTGAATGTTATTCACTATGCTAGTAAAACTCTAGACAGTGCCCAAAGAAACTATGCTACTACGGAAAAGGAATTTTTAGCAGTCGTGTTTGCATGTGAAAAGTTGAGATCTTACATAGTTGATTCCAAAGTTAGTATTCACACTGATCACGCAGTTATTAAGTACCTCATGGAAAAGAAAGACGCTAAACCTAGACTTATCAGATGGGTTCTCTTGCTACAAGAATTTGATTTGCATGTTGTCGATAGGAAGGGTGCTGAGAACCCAGTAGCAGATAACTTGTCTAGGTTGGAGAATGTTCTTGACGATCCACAACCTATTGATGATAGCTTTCCTGATGAGCAATTGAATGTCATCAATACTTCCCGTAGTGCACCGTGGTATGCTGATTATGCAAATTATATCGTTGCCAAATATATACCACCTAGTTTCACATACCAGCAAAAGAAGAAATTCTTCTTTGATTTGAGACATTACTTTTGGGATGATCCTCACCTTTATAAGGAAGGAGTAGATGGTGTTATTAGACGTTGTGTACCTGAACATGAACAGGGACAGATCCTACAGAAGTGTCACTCTGAGGCCTACGGAGGACACCATGCGGGAGATAGAACTTGTCGGGACCCCGATCCTAAGCCATAGGAATCCAGCATGTAACATATCGCATCTCTTTGCGGTCTCATGCACGGTTAACCCCACGGCTGCAGCCTTACCTTAGCCGGGACCGTTTGCGCCTTTTGACTCGCGTATGCAATTGTGTCGCTAGCAATCCAATGACAAAGAACCCGGATCGACATGTCTAGTCATAAACCAAAGTGGCAGTTCCGCACAGGGACAGGCATACATGACCCAGCAAAGCAGGTGTCGGTCACCAGCGAATGTAGACGAGTCATAGAAAGCTACAAAGACTCCATTACATCGCGTGACATTTCCCCAAAGGGGACGGACACAGCAGCTAAGAAGGACACATGTCGGTCAACCCATGTGTCCGGAGAAGTAGCGAACTACCATGGCTCGTTGGATCACAAAGGGGCATTTCCCTGTAAGGAATGCTACTAAAGCCTACGGCTAGTTAATCGAACCCCATACATATCAAGTACGACACACGTATGCATGGCATACTGATATGTATAGATACATCGATGGCATCACAACATAACCATAACATACAAGCTTTATTTAAAAGGCTCGGAAGAGCCTCACACATAATATTACACAGTAGGGGTCTCACGACCCATCATAACAGTCATTCAAGTTACAAGCCAGCGGAAGTAGATAAACTGTCTGAGTACAGACAGATGCAACTAGAAGGCACATGGCCTGACTATACTACAGACCCACCCTAGGGCCAGATCGTAGCTGGGATACCAGCTACTCGTCGTCGTAGATGTCTAGCAAGAACCCACCATTAGGGTCATTAACAACCTCTGCAACAAATTCTTAAACAAACATGAGTACAAAAGTACTCAGCAAGACTTTAGGATAACTATCTACTCATGCAATGTATCAATAAGGAATTGTGGGGTTCATGCGGAAAGCCAGCATTTGACTCGTGGCTAGACAACTTGCTTTTTTAAATAATTTTGACAACTTGATTTCTCGCACACGAGTCCACTAACACCACAACAATACTCCATCGTGGAATCATTCCGTCGCCATACGGAAATGCCGTCCACGACACTCACGCTTATCTTGACAATTTTATGAGTAGCCATTAAAGTTATCTATGGACAACATATGTCTCCAAGTAGTCCATATCCCCGGATGCGGCTATTCGAATAGATCATAACCCTGCAGGGGTGTACTTCTTCACACACGCTCTCGCCACTTATCGCCATGTGCACGTCATGCACCTCGGCAACCTTCAAGCAGAAGCCCAGCGAGGAAGTCGGCCACGACCGTTAACCACGCTAATACTTAGTCCAGGTCTATCGCCTATGTGAGGGTAACCCGCACGGAAGTCCGACCGAGGTTTCCGCTACGGCCCCAAACGATGTGCGCAGGGTTCCCAATCCCACCATCCGGGTGCCACTTGGTACACCGTGCCACTGCCTACCGCATCACAGCCCACCTCTCAGGTCAGCGCTATGCACGGCCTCCAGCATGACTATAAACACCAGAAACTACTTGCAACTCCTGGACCGAGTACTAGGCGATTAATAAGTCGAGCGGGGTCATATTTCAGGGCCCAGCATGTGGTAGTATCTCGTCTTGGATTACATACACGGAACTCAGTTCCTAAGGACGGTTCCAATGAAACAACCCGCCATGTACTCCTACATAGCCTTTCACCGGTACCTTTACCAAATCAGGTTCAACGCACAACCTTTACCTACTGAACACATTCTCACAATTCTGTTCATCTCCCAAATGACAGACCATACACAACTCTAAGCATAGCATGCATAGCAGGATAAGGCACATCATGGCTCAAGCATCTACCAGGTATGCTTGGTTGCAAGGTTCAGCTATTTACTGTGACAAAGACAGGTCATGCAAAGGAAGTGGGTTCAACTAATGTGGCAAAAGCATTTGAGCATTTTATCCTAATGCAATAAGTAAGTGCAGGAGCGAGAACATGGGATTTATCGGGATGATCAAAATGGTTGCTTGCCTTGTTGCTCAAAGGAGGGACAATATCCGTCAGTCGGATATTCGGTGGGATCCGGAGGAGCGGAGCCTACCGAAAGAAATGACATCAATCAATAACAATCATATGCAACAAAATGATGCATGAGCATGGCATGAGGATGCAAGGTGGTATGCTAATGAAGCTATCATTCATTAAGTTTGAAGTTGATTTGAATCAGATTCCAATATCACTTCAAACGAGGTATTCTCGAATACCATTTTAATTGATTCGACCTGATGCTCAGATCAAATTGTTTTTTTAACATGCATGAGAATGATATGTTAAGTTGCTCGTTGTTATTGAACAATGTTTGATCATAGCATTTGAAGTGGAATTCAAATGATTTTCAAATTCCAACTCCAAAGCATTTATTTAATTTAACCTATTCATTATTCTACTCCCTCCGTTCCTAAATATAAGTCTTTAAAGAGGTTTCATTAGTGAACTACATACGGATGTATATAGACATACTTTAGAGTGTAGATTCATTCATTTTGTTCCGTATGTAGACTCATAATGAAATATCTTAAAATACTTATATTTAGGAACGGAGGGAGTACATGTTTGGTCCAGTAACATTTTCAAACATGTTTAAAATGACATATTCGGATTCCTTGGATTTTTCTGATACTTTTTCATATATAAATTATTTTCATTGGAGTTACAGATTAATTTCTATGATTTTTAGAAGTTTTGGGCATTTTCTGGAATTCTTTTAAATCAGAAACTCTTTACTGCATCAGCATGACATCAGCAGGTCCAACTGGCCGTTGAAAGACAAACCTGACCAGTGGGACCCACTGGTCAGTGACTCTGGTCAGTTTTAGATTAGTTTTAAACTTAATTAGCTAATTAACAAAACTGGACCCACATGTCAGTGACTTATTAGTTTAATTAATTTTATTTTTATTAACCCAAAACATCCAGAGGCTGGCCCCACGTGTCAGTGGCTCAGGCCTGCTGAGATCCACCGGCGGCGAGGTCGTCCTCGCCGGCGGTGAGCCTCCAGCGACACCAGAGACGGTGGAGGGCATCGGAAACGCGTCTCCGACGAACAAACGCACGGCGGAGGCCACAGGGAGAACGACCACTCGACAGCGCGCGTGATGGAGCAAACCCCAGGGGCTGGGGTGGCCGGAATCGACGTCGGCGACGAGCTCGGCGGCGACCGAAGCTCGGCCATCGTCGAGGTCCTCGAAAACAAGGTCAAAACGCGCGGGGCTGGGCTCCTAAAGCATCTACGCGACGAGCTGAAGCTGGTGCAGGCCTTAGATGGACCAACCGGTCATCGTAGGGTCACCGGCGACGATCTACAGCGGCGGTCCTTGTCGGGCTCCGGTGGAACTAGGCCTAGAGGAAGAGATCGAAGGGGGAAACTTGGGGAAAAGCTTGCTAGGCTCACGGGGAGTGCAGTGGACGGCTTAGACCGCTCGGGGAGGCGCTGTTGGTGACGAATCGAACGAAGCTTGCCGACGGCCGAAGCTTGAAGATGATGGTGCCGTGGGCGTTGCAGGGCTCGGGGGATCTTGTGCTTCTGCAAGGATGACCAGCTCGTCGAGGCGGAGCGAATGGAACACTCGGGGGGAGATCTTGTGGCTAGAGGCACGGGCAGCTTGAGCTCGAGCTCCTGTCAATGGTGGCAGTGGGGATCGAGGCAACCGAGAGGAGAGGGGAAGAATGGATCGCGGGAATGGATAGGGCCGTGCTCGGGGAGGTTATCCCCGCGCGTGCCAGCGCGATGCGGTGGCCAGGCAGGCAGGGAGCTGCGTGGAGGCGCCGGGCGTCGCGGCGGCCACCTCCTGCTCCTACTCGCGAGGAGGAAGACGACAGGGGAGCTGGGCCTGGGCCAGGTAAGCGACAGGTAGGTGTTTCTTCATTTTTTTCTGTTTTGCTAACTACTTTGATTTGCTATTTATTTCAGCTCAAAATAGTTTATAAAATTATTTTGAACACACCAGAATATTAGTTGGAATATATCCAACCATTCCTGAAGTTATCAACATTTTTGAAAACTTAAAGTTTTTGAATTCAAATTTAAACTTGAATCCAGTGGCTTTTTGCATTTAAATAAAATGCCAAATGTATTATGAAAATAGTTTTCTTCACTGCTTATTTGTTTTCAAGAATTATCAGAAAAGTTGAACTTTTCTTGAGGCCATTTTGGGTTCATTTTAACAAGTTTGGAATTTCCTTTAAATTGAGAAGTGGCTAGGGTTTTTGAGTTTTGCTTCACCACTTGCTTTGATCTTGTTGCAATTTTCTTGGATGCAATGCAAAGAAGATATGAGCACAATGTTATACTTTGGTTAGGGTTCCAAGGATGTGACAACTCACCCCCACTCAAAAGAATCTCGTCCCGAGATTTAGAAGTCGTCAGGAATAACGCGGGATACTCAAGTCGGAGACGATCCTCTCTTTCCCATGTTGCCTCCTTTTCAGAATGATTTGACCATTGAACTTTAAGAAACTTGAGGTTTCGACGTCGAGTGGTACGCTCAGCTTGATCAAGAATACGCACAGGGTATTCTCGGTAAGAAAGGTTGCCTTGGAGATCAAGCATTTCGTGGTACACTTCACGAATAGGATCCGAAAAGCAATGCCTGAGTTGCGAGACGTGGAAGACATCATGAACCTTGGAAAGATGCGGAGGAAGTTCCAACTGGTAGGCAACTTCTCCTCGTTTGGCAAGAATGCGAAAAGGACCAATGTAACGAGGAGCCAACTTGCCCTTGATACCGAATCGATGGGTACCCTTCAAAGGTGTAACCCTAAGGTAAGCCTTCTCGTCAACTTCAAAGGTCACAGCCTTATGATGACGATCATATTGACTCTTTTGACGAGACTGGGCTGTTTTCAACTTTTCACGAATAATGTGAACCTGCTCTTCTGCATCCTGGATCATATCCGGGCCAAAGAGTGGCCTCTCTCCGGTTTCTAACCAATTAAGAGGTGTTCGACATCTTCGTCCATAGAGAACTTCAAAAGGGGCTTTGCCCAAGCTTGATTGATAACTATTGTTATAAGCAAATTCGGCGAATGGAAGGCACTTCTCCCAATTCATACCGAACGATATAACACAAGCTCGGAGCATATCTTCTAGGATTTGATTCACTCTTTCTACTTGACCACTTGATTGAGGATGGAAAGCAGTGCTAAAAGATAAGTGAGTCCCCATAGCATTCTGAAAACTTTCCCAGAAGCGAGAAGTAAAGATACTCCCACGGTCTGAGTTAATCTCCAGGGGAACACCATGAAGAGACACTATTCGAGAGATATATAACTCTGCTAGCTGGCTAGCTGTTATACTCTCACGAACTGGAAGAAAATGAGCTACTTTGGAGAGACGGTCAATGACCACAAAGATAGCATTATTTCCTTTCTTGGTCTTGGGAAATCCGATAATGAAATCCATACTGACTTTATCCCATTTCCATTCAGGAATAGCTAAAGGTTGAAGGGTGCCAGCAGGCCTTTGATGTTCTGCCTTAACTCGACGACAAACGTCGCAGTTAGCAACGAACCCAGCAATTTCTCTCTTCATCCTAGTCCACCAAAACCTCTGGCGTAGGTCCTGATACATCTTAGTACTACCGGGATGAATGGTGAGAGGAGAATCATGAGCCTCCTTAAGGATTAACTGCCTTAGATGTGGATTCTTAGGAACCACTAGACGATTCTGGAAGAACACAACGCCTTGATCATTCATGGAGAATTCATTACCGTTTCCGCTAATAATATTCTCCTTGATTCGTGATACACCCTTATCACGCTTCTGGCCAGCTATAAATTGATCCTTAAGGGTAGGCTTCGCCACCAGGGTAGAAAGGAATCCTTGAGGAACAATATGAAGATTTAACTTCCGAAATTCCTCATAGAGATGTGGTTGACCTCGTTGTAGCATCAAATTGTTACAATAAGATTTACGACTTAGTGCATCAGCCATAACATTGGCCTTCCCCGGGGTGTAAGTTATCCCTAAGTCGTAATCTGAGATCAACTCAACCCACCGTCTTTGCCTGAGATTCAAATCCGGCTGGGTGAAGATATATTTCAGACTTTGGTGATGAGTGAATATTTCGCAACGATTACCAAGAAGGTAATGTCGCCAGGTTTTTAGTGCATGGACTACAGCTGCAAGCTCAAGATCATGTGTGGGATAATTATCCTCATGTGGATGCAACTGTCGAGATGCGTATGCCATCACATGACGATCTTGCATGAGAATGCAACCTAATCCTTTTCGCGAGGTGTCGCAATAGATAACAAAGTCCTTAGAAAAATTTGGTGGTAGCAACACAGGTGCGGAAGTCAAGCGTCTTTTCAGTTCCTGAAAACTATGCTCACACTGTGGTGTCCACTCGAACTTTTTATATTTCTTGAGGAGTTCAGTTAGAGGCTTTGCAACCTTGGAGAAGTTCTCGACAAAGCGGCGACAATTGCTCGCTAGACCAAGAAAACTCCTAACTTGCTTAACCGATTCAGGTTGAGTCCAATCAAGGATAGCTTGAACTCTCTTGGGATTGACAGCAATACCCTTACCAGAGATTACGTGACCTAGATAGGTCACTTCTGGTAACCAAATTTCACATTTTGAAAACTTGGCATAAAGGCGATGCTCTCGAAGTTTCATCAATACCAGCCTTAGATGCTCGGCATGTTCTTGTTCGTTCTTCGAGTAGATGAGAATGTCATCGAGGTATACCACGACGAATTTATCCAAATACTCCATGAAGATTAAATTCATCAAACGAGAGAAGGTGGCTGGGGCATTGGTTAAACCGAAGGACATGACGGTGTACTCGTATTGGCCATAACGAGTAACAAAAGCCATTTTTGGAATGTCCTCGTTCTTGATCTTGATTTGATGGTATCCCAACCTCAAATCCATTTTGGAGAAGATTGAGGATCCAGCGAGCTGATCATACAGGTCGTTGATCCTGGGGAGCGGATACTTGTTCTTTATGGTGACCAGATTCACTGGTCGATAATCTACAACCATCCGATCCATTCCATCCTTCTTCTTGACGAAGAGGACGGGGCAAGCCCAAGGAGAAGAGCTAGGACGAATGAAACCTTTATTCAAGGCCTCATCTAGTTGCTTCTTAAGTTCGGCTAGCTCCAAGGGTGCCATCTTATATGGTCTTCTGGCTATTGGAACAGTTCCCGGAACAAGATCTATCATAAACTCTACATCTCTATCAGGTGGAATTCCTGGCAGTTCCTCTGGAAAAACATCCGGGAAGTCACGGACTACCGGAATGTCTTCAAGTTCCGGAAGAGGGTTGGCATTGAGGGAATAGAGTTGGCATTTGGCAACTCGAGTAGAGACATTGACTATCTCACCCGAGGAATGGGTAAGCTGAACATTTCTAGAATGAGTATCAATCTTGGCATAGTGAGCTGACATCCAGTCCATACCCAAGATGATATTAATATCCAAAGATTTCAGGGCTATCAATGAGGCTAGAAAAACTAGCATGTCTACTAGAATTTCATTGTCATGGGTTATCCTAGAGGTTTCCACTTACTACGAGGAGTTTGGACAACCAAAGGAATTGGCATATCACAGAAAGACATGTTATGCAACTGTGCATAACTTTCTGAAATGAAGGAATGAGAAGACCCAGTGTCAAAAAGAACAGACGATGGGTGATGATTAACAAGGAGCGTACCCAGTATGACACCGGGGTCCTCTGCAGCTTCTTCTGCTGAGACATAGTTCACACGGCCACGTGCAGGAGTTGGCTTCACATAGTAAGCTTTGCCCGACTTGCCTTGCCCGACGGACTTTCCAGGTTGCTTGGCACCCACATTCTAAGGACACTCACGGGAATAGTGCCCTGGTTCTCCACACTTATAACATATCACTTGGTTGGCACGCGATGCAGCATTGCTAGCTGGACCACCATAGGTTTTTGCTGGAGGGTTGGACTGATTCGTCTGAGGCGCCACATAGGATGGCCTTGGAGTGTACCTTGGCAGCAGAGAACTGTTTGGAGCCCACAGCCTGCGTTTTGGAAACGCAGAACCAGATGACGAGCCAGAGTCACGGGAGTGCTTCTTTGTGGCTTCAAAGTCGGTATGACCAGCCTCGGCACTGATCACCTTGTTGACCAGGGCTTGGAAGCTTGTACACTCGTGGAGGCGCAAATCACGATGAAGCTCAGGGCTCAGACCCTTACGGAATATTGCTTGCTTCTTAGCATCAGTAGACACCTCCTTTGTTGCATAGCGGGCGAGGTTACCGAACTCGCGGCTATAAGCATCCACGGTCAACTTTCCCTGGGTGAATGCACATAACTCCTCTCTCTTTCTGTCCATCAGGCCCTCTGGAATATGTTGCAGATGAAAGGCTGCACTAAAGTCTGCCTGGCTGCTGGTTCAGCAGGACGCATAGCTTCAAAGTTCTCCCACCACAAATTGGCGGGTCCTTCCAGAAAATACGCCGCAAAGGTCACCTTGTCGGCCTCAGAAACATTCGCAGAGCGAATCTTACGTGAAATACTGCACAACCAATCATCAGCGTCGAGGGGATCGACGGAGTGATGGAACTTTGGAGGATTCAGCTTCACAAAGTCATTGAGGGACACTGCAGCATTCCTAGGCTGACGAGCCGTATTTTGCTCAATATGCTCTAACAGTCGGTTGGTCTCCCTTTTGTTTCTCTCTGCCTCAAGCATAACTTCCGCCAGAGAGGGCGGGTGTGGCAAGTCTTCCTCTGACGCTTGACTACCCTCGCCTTGCTCATGAGCAGGGGCACGGTTCAACCTGGTGAACACCATCCTGACAAACAAACTCACAGCTTAGACCAATATCATCATCAATACTAGCTATGGATTAAGAATGCATTGAACACATGGAATGTGGAAATGAATATCCGAACAACATGGTAACAAGCAACTGCTATATATACACCATGGTTCATACACACCCTTACATAGTTCAGTACAACCTTAACCGAAGAGCAACTACAGAAGTTATGAAACTACTCATCAGAGGCTTACAAGCTTCCTATACATTATTTTTATCTATGCCTCCGGAATTCATTTCACGACATAAGCATACTTCACAAGTCACACAGGACTGTGAAAGTACAGCTACTACCATACCATCCTTCCACTCACGGTTCAAGCATCTGCATAGAACATCTCATAAAGATTGCCTCCATGGCCTGGAAGCTCAACCTGCGGATCAGGAAATACTCTAGCCTGAGATCCCTGGGATCCGTAAGGACACGGATGTGGCCTTGGTCCCCTGACTGGTGGTAGTAGGGGTCCCCGAAGAGGGGTGACTCCTCCTATAGCGGGCCAGTCAACATGAGCCGGAAGATGGGTCCTAACAGGGTTCAGCATCTCCATATCTCCGTACCCTGTCTGGACTACCGGTGCCAGCTGCGTCAAAGCCATCCACAGACGGGCACGTGTAGCATAAAGCTCCATGCGGAGGGCACGAGCATCCCTGTCTCTATGCTCTAGCATCTCAGCAGTCGACTGTAGAAGCGGATCCTCCATAGAGGAATCAAAATAGACCCCGCTGAGATATCCCTCTTCACCTGGCTGAGAGGCAGGAACATAGCAGAACTCTGTGAAAGTGCGTTATATCGACTAGAGGGGGGGTGAATAGGAGATTTTTAGAATTTCATCACTGAGGAAATTCCTTTTGAGGAAATTCCTCACTGATGACTAACTTACAGCGGAAACACTAAAGGATCAGAAGTGCAAAGTTTCACAACAGTAGTTTTTCAGAGTGAAGAATATGAAAACAGATTGCACAGTGAGCAGGCACGCAGAATACAGATGAGGATTAACTAACGTGAAGAATTTGGGGTTGAGGAAATTCAGAGAAAGTCTTCAGCAAATTCTTCAAACAGTCACAGTGAAAGTCATCAACACATAATACGGGGAAGTAAAGAGTTGAGGAATTAGAACCCGTTTCTCAGTGAGGACAGTCGTTGATGACCCAGTTCCAACTGCTGTGACAGTCGTACATCTGGTTTGGAGCGGCTTGGTATTGAAACCAAAGGACACTCAGTCCCGGGACACACAGTCCCTACCGTATTCTCCTTGAGCTAAGGACACACAGTCCTCGCCCAACACTCGTGGTAAGTCTTCAGGGCAGACTTCCAAACCCTCACAAACTTGGTCACCCGGCGATCCACAATTGACTGCTGGAAAGCTCTAGACCATGATGCCTAACCGTCTGGAGGATGCACAGTCCTCAAAGGTAAAAGGCTTCAGTCCCACACAGGAACAACTTCTTCAGTGATGCTCAATCACTTGGTTTGGTTTGTGGTTTCGGTGGATGGTGTATTTCCTCACTGATGAATTACTCTCGAAGGCTCTGAGGAATTGGGTTTCTCTTATGACAAGTGTCAGTTTCTAATGGAGCAGCCAACCAGCTAGTGGTTGTGGGGGGTGGCTATTTATAGCCTGGGAGCATCCCAACATGATTTGACACTAATGCCCTTAAATAATATGACCGTTGGAGTGGATAATACCAGTGACTTGGCGTGGCTATCGAAACGGTCGGAACTCTCAACTGTGAGAGTCCTCATGTCACTCATATTCCTCACTTGAGGCTTTTGGTAGGATTAGGCTTGGGTTGAGCATCATGAGGAAATTCATTCCATAGTGTAACTTCGACCCCCTTTAACAGTACGGTGTTCCTATTACTCAAATGCGAAGAAAGTAGAACAGAAACTGTAAATCTTCATGCTTCAAATTCTTCAGAATGATTTTCTTCAGGAACCACCGGACTTCTCAATATCAGTATCTTCATGAGGAATATTAATTTCATCGCAGATTCCTCGCGATTCATTTCTTCAGCTTCAGACCAATTTCTTCAACTGAAGACATATATTTTTAGGGGTCGATATTCTTCGAATATCTCAAACTCCTCAATGACTTATAGATCCCGTGTACACTCATAAACACATTAGATACTTAACCTATAAGTCTTCAAACCACCAAAATCACTAAGGGGCACTAGATGCACTTACAATCTCCCCCTTTTTGGTGGTTGATGACAATTAGGTTAAGTCTTCAACAGGGATCAAAAATATGAAGTGTAAATACTCATTTGAGGAATTTGAAATCAAGATTCAGAGAGACTCCCCCTGAAGATGTGCATATCTTGAGGATTTTTCTTTTTACAGCAAATTCACATTGATGATTTATATCATGGAGATCTCCCCCTGAGTCTTGTAAATCATGCATACATGTAACATATCATATGAAGAAAATGAAGATGCATGATGACAAATGGTATCTGACGAATTCCAGCATGCGTGCATTAAAACTTGAGGAATAAGCATGTGAAGAAAAATGTTCAAAAGCGTCAGAGTACCATCGGGCTTAAGTTACAACTCATTACATAAAAACTTCAGAAGAGCCAAGAGTTTGTAACTTAAATATAGTTCATAAGCCCCCAAAAATATCCCGCTTGAAGACTAACTCTCAAGTTTCTCCCCCTTTGTCATCAAGTGACAAAAAGGGACAAACTAAGGACTAACGCCCGTGAAGACTTCACTTCTTGGCGGTTGAGGAAGAGCCGTGATGCTTCTTGGGATTAGTCTTCTTCCTTGGACCGGTAGCAGTGTCGAGCTGGTCTTCATCAGTTTCAGCAGTGCGGAATGAAGAAAATGAGCTATCTTCAAGGTCTGGCACTGGAATAGGCCTGAACTTCTTCTTGGGAGGCCACGACCATTCAAAGTCTCACTCAAAGTCTATTTCTTCAAGCTCAGTCTAAGTCTTTAGATGTGCAAGTGTAGCCCAGGTGCGATCGAAAACCTCATGCAGATAGTGATGGTTGAGCTTCACAGAGTTATGTGTTTCAGTGAGGGTTTTCACAATGGCACCAAACTGGCGTTTGACCCATTTGTGGTTGCGATCCACCTTTTGGTGAAGACTGAGGAGGAGCTCTCTGGTATTCATCATGCGAGGAGGAACGGGGCTTGCTGGACGAGTCTCAGTATCATCCCATGAAGAATAAGCTTCTGGATCTCTGAACTAGCCATCAAGGGGCCTACTACCTTCTTCAATCACAGATTTGCCTTTTCCTTCAATGGACTCGAAAGTATTCTTGTTGACCCGGATAGGAGGCATATAACCCATATGGTTTTGGAAATCAGCATGGAAGTTGATGCCTCTCCTTGTCCTGATGAATCTCATGATTCATGAGCATATATCTTGTGATCAAAAGGACACATAGCATTGTCGGCCAAAGTCCTCAAGAAGAAATCATGGATGTTGATAGGAATACCATGAATGATGTTGAATAGGATATTCTTCATGAGGCCTACAACATCTTCTTCATCATCATGGCCTTTGATCGGCACGATGTGGGGACCCCGACTAGCAAGTCGAGTTCGCCGTGCCCAGTGACCCCAAGGATCAATGTTCACTGAACACAGATACTGAATAATAGAGTCTTACATCCAAGTACCAAATTATTACATCAAATGACCAGAAGGTCGGGTTCAAGAGCAAGGCCTAAAGCCAAATAAAAGGGATACATCGAGTAGCGGAAACTCGTAAGGGCTAAGCGGTGCCCATGCCATCAAGCCTACATCGACACGCATTCTGACTCGGAAGTGTCCTAGATCGCAGGTCCGTCTCCAACGGCGTACTCATCGCCAAACTCCGGTCCTTCCATGTCTGGTCAATAACATAACCAGTGGCAAGCCAATGAGTACTTTGAATGTACTCGCAAACAGCCCATGACATATATATGGTAATGAATAACAGTGACAGTTATCTCGAGTGGAATGCGATGTGGTGGTACGATCAAGTATGTGCAACATGTTAAGAACTACTTGTGAATAACAGGTTACGGATATTGACATATCTGTAAAGGGTCGAACACACCGGGTTCACCCTATATGCCAAGTCATCGGACTTGTCATAATCTCAAAGTATTAATGAGGGCTAAACCATCCGGGTTTACCCTATATGTCAAGTCACCGAACTTGATCATATTATTGTGATTATCATGATTATAACAGCACCTTTTTAACACCACGCACACACACTCGGTTTATGCGGAAACTCAGGACGTAGTTTAAGCAGCACCACCCAACTGTCCTTGACCGTGGACACGGCTATTCGAATAGTTTACACTCTGCAGAGGTAGTACGCTGGACCCACGAGAAACAGAATACTTCCGTGTCATCCACGACTCGCGGTATATCACATATACCCGAGGTAAGTATCCGATCATCATCTTTCCCCTGACGATACTAGACAGTCGTACTCGAAGCGATTCAGATCGCGGTGTGATTCCAATCTAGTGCCGAACCACGGCACCTCCGCATTCAACACACATTCATCCCGGTGACGTCTCCCGCACCTTGATCCATCAAGGAGGAGGGAGAGGTTGGGGAAGATCTCCGGCAGCACGACGTCGTGGTGTCGATGGAGCGACGAGGTCTCCCGGTAGGGCTTCGCCAAGCACCGTGGGAAAGGAGGAAGAAGAGGGACAGGGCTGCGCCGAGACAGAGATGGAAAACCGTGTCTCAAATGGCCAAAACCCCCACTATATATAGGGGGAAGGAGGGTGGCGCCCCTTTAAGGTTTCCCACCCTAAGGGGGGCAGTCCTAGATGGGGAAGGGGTGGCGGCCACGAGGGGAGGAGGGGGTGGCGCACCCCCTGGTGGGCCTTAGGCCCATCTACGCTAGGGTTCCCCCCCTTCCACCCTCTAGGCGCCATGGGCTGGGTGTGGGGGCGCACCAGCCCACCCAGGGGCTGGTTCCCTCTCACACTTGGCCCATGTAGCCTTCTGGGGCTTGTGGCCTCTCCCGATGGGCCTCCGGAACCCTTCCGGTGGTCCCGGCACTTTGCCGGTGGTGCCCGAAACATTTCCGGCGTCCAAACCCATCCAACCTATATATCAATATTTACCTCCGGACCATTCCGGAGCTCCTCGTGACTTCCGGGATCTCATCCGAGACTCCGAACAACCTTCGGTAACCTCGTATAACAATTCCCTATAACCCTAGCGTCATTGAACCTTAAGTGTGTAGACCCTACGGGTTCAGGAGGCATGCAGACATGACCGAGACACCTCTCCGGTCAATAACCATCAGCGGGGTCTGGATACCCATGGTGGCTCCCACATGTTCCACGATGATCTCATCGGATGAACCACGATGTCAAGGATTCAATCAATCCCATATACAATACCCTTTGTCTGTCGGTATAGAACTTGCCCGAGATTCGATGGTCGGTATCCCATACCTTGTTCAATCTCGTTACCGGTAAGTCTCTTTACTCGTTCTGTAGCACGTCATCCTGTGACTAACTCCTTAGTAACATTGAGCTCATGATTATGTTCTACCGAGTGGGCCCAGAGATACCTCTCCGTCACACTGAGTGACAAATCCCGATCTCGATTCATACCAACCCAACAGACACTTTTGGAGATACCCGTAGTGCACCTTTATAGTCATCCAGTTATGTTGTGACGTTTGATACACCCAAAGCACTCCTACGGTATCCGGGAGTTGCACAATCTCACGGTCGAAGGAAAAGACACTTGACACTAGAAAAGCTTTAGCATACGAACAACACGATCTAGTGTTATGCTTAGGATTGGGTCTTGTCCATCACATCATTCTCCCAATGATGTGATCCCGTTATCAATGACATCTAATGTCCATGATCAGGAAACCATGATCATCTATTGATCAACGAGCTAGCAAACTAGAGGCTTGCTAGGGACACTTTGTGATCTATTTATTCACACATGTATTAGTGTTTCCTGTTAATACAATTATAGCATGAACAATAGACGATTATCATGAACAAGGAAATATGATAATAACCATTTTATTATTGCCTCTAGGGCATATTTCCAACATTAGGAAGAAGAATACAATAGAAGAATCTCACGAGGAGACCGAACTAAGCTCAAACATGAATTAGCAGCCAAGTGTTTGATTAGCGATGCGGGAAATGCACATAGATAATGGGCCTAAATTTTGGATGAGGATGATCATCTACTAAGGACACTCTCTTGGCAAATGTTTAGCTCAAATGGATGAACCTAGGTGACACTTGCTTTGCAAAGTACCACACTGTGCAGAAATATGGATGTTGAAGCTGGGATCAAATGGATGAATGTATTGAGCTGAAATTTGGTGTATGATGCTAATTTAGGCATATGAAGGCACTGTAAAAAAATTATACCATTTGGACATGCCAAAGTGACACTTCCTTCACAATGTGTTAATCCAGACAGAAAATGGTAACTGAAACTGGGCTCACATACATTGTTGGACTTAGCTGAAATTTGGAGGAGGATGATAACTTGGGCACATTAAGGCACTCCAATAGTTTCATAAATTTTGGATAAACAAAAATTGGACTTCCTTCACAATGCTCTCTACTGAACAGAATATTTGGAAAATATTGACGGAAACTGGCCGAATTAAATGAGCTAAAATTTGGTGGAGTTATGTTATATGGTAAGTTTTATTTCCTGGTAAATTTTCATCAACTATAAAGCAATATAAAATGTAGTTGCTTCACAAACTGAAAATATTACTAGAAACAAAGATTGGATGCTGAGCTCACATGGATTGTTACATGTGGCTGCAATTTTGTGGAGAGCTATGGTTTTGGCATATAGAAGAGTGGAAAAAATTCAACTCATCAGGATATTCCTAGCTAGTACTTCCTTCACAAAGCTGTGAGCTGAACACAAACTTTGGAAATTTGCTGAGAAAGATTTACTAGGAAATTGATTACGAAAGTTTTTATGAGGCAATGATTTGGATATGAAAGAGTGCCCAAGAATTTTGAGGGCAATCAAAAAAAATCGAAATAGCACTTTCTTCACAAAGTGCTATTGTGAACAGAATAGGAAAATGAATATTGCTGAATTATTTTTGAACTATGGAAGGAAGGGTTTTCACATGTTTGAGGAATATATGATCCAAAGTATTTATGAGAATTTTTGGAATGACAGAATAGTAGGTTGCTTCACAAACTAGGCGGGTTTGGCGCGTGACATAGAATGGACCCATGAGTGACATGTCAACATAGTTAGAACATGTTACGACATTTTTATAATCGTCGTAAAAGTTATGAAGATTTCATCTCATGCGGTTACGACGTTTTTGACTCACATCGTCGTAATTTATATGTAGATTTGATCCCCTCAAACGGTTTACGACAATCTCGGATGAAATCGTCATAGATTTATGAAGAATTCATCAACGACATTTTAAAAAACGTCATGTATGAGCGTATTTCTTGTAGTGTGTGTAGAATAGTCTAGGTGGGGGAGAGAGGGAGGTTTGCGGCCCGGCACAAGGTTTTGAAACACCGAAAAATGTCCATCGATAAACTGATGACGGTGATGCTACGGTCGACCGTTCGGTTATCAAACGAACTCCGATTGCGACAAAATTTGGCAGGCAGCCTACCTACATTCAAAGAAGACCGCACGCAAGTTTCAACCCAATCTGAGAATAATTTGTACACACTTTTAAAAACAATATTTTAACGATGTCGCGAGTGTGTGTGTGTGGTCGGTCTCGAAATGGTCAACGATGAAACGGAGAACCGGCAACTACGAACGGACGCAACTTTTGAAAACTGATGACAACAGAGTGCCGATGCAATGCGGATGATGCGAGTGATGCCATGATGAATGCGACAAACAATCTAATCATACGGCGGCAACGGAATAAAAGGGGTATTCTGGACCGTCGGTCTCGAACTGTTACAGAGCAGATCAAGTACTTGCACACAACCAAATAGTTGTGCTTTGCATCTGCTCACACCTAAAGCAAAAACACAAGCAACCAAACAAGTTGCAGCCATCTGGGCCTTGATGCAATGGAGGCAACCAATCAACATGCAGATGTTGGTTTTTTGCGTGCATATACTCAGTCAGGCCCAGTTGGGACAAGTATGCAAAGTGCCTGGAAACGATGCAGGTAACAAAACAGCCCCCAATTTCTCGAGTGGAAATGGGGGTGCACCATGCACCGCATCAAGGAGGGTGGTCATGCACTTGCTGACCACGACGCTGGGGGAAGTGTGGTATGATCCACCTCTTCCTTCTCCTCTGTCTCCAGCAACCTCACTTCCTCTTCCTCCCAGTACCTCATTCCCTCCACTATCTCCTCCACCTACTTGTGCTCATGGCAGGGGCAACCGCCGCTCCCCTCTGCCACCTCCTCCACCCACTGCTTCTCGTGGAAGGGTAGTCGCCGCTCCCCTCCACCACCGCCTGATGCTGCTCATGGCAGATGCAGTCGCTACTCTGCCGCATGAATTTGAGGGGGGAAACACACACCCTCGTCGGGAAAATCACAGGAACCTGCGGCTGTTGTCGGAGCACCCTCGTCATCATCGACGGAATCGCTAGAGAGAAATGAGGAAGAAAGGGAAATGGGGATGAGAGGGGTAAGAGTGTACAGGTGAGAGGGTGAAGGGGAAATGTATTTTCATTCGCTCGGGGTTGTGCGTACAACGAACGATGCGAAGCAGGTGAAGTGGGTGCCACCGTGACCCAGAGATTCGTGCAACGAGTAAAACAACGCTCGCCAAAAGTGTCTAAATTTCTGACTTTCCCTAGATAGCATTTTCATTTTGGGATTCAGAACATTTTTTGAAAACTATGAGCAATTTTTGTAAAGTGGGGAGATATTTCAAATTCATGATCATTTTCTATACTTAAAAAATCATATTCATGAACATTTTGGAAAATATGGGAAATTTTTCTGAATTCCTGAATATTTTTTAAAATTCAGAAAAAATATGAAATTCATGATCATTTTTCGAAGTTTGCAAGATTTTTTTCAAATTCATAATCTTTTTTAAAAAATGAACATTAATTAAAATTCTCAACATCTTTTCTCATTCAGGATTCATAAATGTTTTGTCAAAGTTACAAAAAGAAAAAAATAGGAGTGCCTGGCCCCACTCATGGGCCAGCCCAAAGAGCGCGTGGGGAAATAGTGCTTAGTGGAAAAAACTAAATTCCTTTGAATGAAATTGGTCATTGGGATCGACTTGTTGTCTGACAAAATAGAGAGTTGTCCCTCGTATGGAGACGAGTAAAATGCATGTATGGTCCTTCAATTTGGTGGTTATGTCCAGAATGATCCTTAAACTCTGAAACTGCTACAATATGATCCCAGAACTTGAGAATACTGTTTTAAAACGGTCCTTAAACTTGACAACCCGTCTTATGATACGTTTCACATACTCCCTCCGGTTCCAAATATTTGTCTTTGATTTGTCTAGATACGGATGTTCTAACACTAAACATGTTTAGATACATCCATATCTAGACAAACTCAAGACAAATAATATGAGCAGAAGGAAGTACGTTTCTTGTACTCCGCAACTTTTTTCTTCAAAAAACCGTCTCATAATTTATTTAATTACAAAAATCCTAATGCCAGAAATATGGGTTGCACATGTCGGTACGGGAAAAGAAAAAACAATAGCTATATGGAGGATCGAACCTAAAGAACTGCAGACTATCGGTCAATTAGTGCACACAAGCTAACCACCAGGTCATGAATTGCTTCGCATAAATTGTTGAGCTAGAGGTTATCTTTCTATGTACCTCTTCAAGCGTTTTTTATGTAATTTTATATATGGTGTAACTATAGGCCCGCACAAGTTTGTTTTATTCTTTTCAATCTCATGTTTTTCATATCTATTTTCCGAATTTAAAAATAAATTTGCCATAAAACTTAGACAAAGTGTTAGTCCATTTAAAAAGATCAACATATTTTTAGAAATGTTTCATGTGTACTAAAAACTATAATAGTGTTTTTGAAAAGTATTTCATGTGTATTAAAAATTGCAAACGTGTTTTTGAAAAATGTTCGTCATGCATTCAAACAATGGTCAACATGTACTAACAATATATTGCTTAAAATAATTCTTACATTTCCAAAACCACATTTAACATGCTTTTATTACGTTTCTAGAATTTATTATTATGACACAATAATTTTAAATACACACTTAACACTTTTCAAAATACAACATTGTTATTTTTTTAATAATTGACTATTTTAAGTATAAAATGAAATACACAATAATTGTGCGTGCTTGTGACCATTTTTTAAATGCATAACAAACAATTTTTAAAGACGTTTGTAAAATTTTATTACACGTGTAACATTTTCCAAGAAGATATTTACAGTTATTAATACACATGAAATTTTCTCACTTAGGTTTTCCTTCCATTTCTGTTTCCAAATGGAAACATAATAATATAAAAACATGAACTTGAAAAAACTAAAAGAAACTTCTATGGTGCAATAGGAGTGCCATATATAATAAATATAGATATAGAAAAACGATTGACGAGGAACGCAAGAACCCTATAATTTAGGCCAAGTAGAGCATTACATTATGGTCAGCTTGTGTGTACTAAGCAAACCGCACTAAAAGATGTGGAGATCTTATGTTCGACCCTCTGTATTGGGATTTTTTTTGTTCCCCATACTGACAGGTGAAACCCACATTACACATTTAACTTTAGGTGTTTTCTTGTAATTAAATATAATCAGAGGCAGTTTAAAAAAAACTTCGTGCAGTACACGAAACATATGTGAGACGTATCACAGGACCAGTTCGTCAAGTTAAAGGACCGTATTGAAGCGGTATTCTCAAGTTCTAGGACCGTATTGAAGCAGTTTGTGAATTTGAGGACCATTGTTCGGGATGGAAACGGGCCGACCCGGCCCTGGCCTTGGAGCTGGCCCTCATGGCCTCAAGGCCAATTTATGAGGCCGCGGGGTGACCCATTTCTTAAATGTCCATGGCCTTGCTGGCCCAATGGGCATCTCGGGTCGGTCTAAATTCTAGTTGTTATGTAGTATTGCGGGTAGTCACACATGTTGCAGCTACGAGAAAGAGGTCTTTTCAGTTGTGTACCTGAATGAGGAACTATAAAATTAACAAATTGAATAAAAAATATTTGCACAAGATCATTAGTAGAAAAATATTTGCTAGCAAACAACGAGCGACATGTGTGTCAGGAACGGACCAAGCGGGAGGCATGCCGGCGGCGGCAGGGATGGACGGGGCAGCCCTGCTGACCCATTGGGCCAGTCGGTGCCGGCTCCACTGACCCAAACTATGGTTCGAGGCCGACCCACATAACCCATTGGCCTCAATTTTTGGGGTCGGGTTAGTGATCCGGCGGGCCGACCCGGCCCATTCCCATCCTGAACCATTGTGGACATCGCCACCAAGTTTGAGGACCATACATGCATTTGACTCTATGGAGACCTAACAGGATTCGTCGTACCTTGTTCCTAAGTCTCCAACCCTTTCCTTGGTTCTCTGAATGGTATGTTACTATCGGCCCAAAACCCTGGTTGGTTGTCCTGTCGGGCCTATTGGCGGAGAGACAAGCTCTCGTGTGTTGAGCGAAAAGTATAAAGTCATGTCTAATACAAACAAATGGTATATAACCTAGAAGATTTTGTGGCGATGAGTTGTGATCGATAAAGCGACGAAGCTAAGGTAATGACGATGGTTGCGTGCAACGGCCAGGTGGGGCATGTAGGACTGTATTTCACTTCCTAATATCTATTTAGGGCACGAGTTTGAAGGGGTCGTGGGCGCGTTCGCGAGAACAAAACAGAAGCTCCTTTTTGACGCATTTTGCTGCAAATGTATGTCTGTTCGCATAGGGGTCGTCCGATTGGGCAGGCCCATTGGGGTTGAACCGGAGCTAAAGGTCGGTAGGAAAATGCACGAAAAAAGTGGACGCGGGAGTGAGGATTCGAACTGTAGATCTTGTGTTTATGCATTCACCTTGCTCGTCAGTCTAACTACTGAGTTTTGTTGACAAAAGCGTAGCGCGAGCTTTATATAACTAACAACACCAGCGTAAATTGGACATTTTTTTCAATTTGTAAAAAAAAGCACTTGAAAAAGAGTACATATTTTGGAATTTGGAAGGATTCTTAATGTGCAAACTTTAAAAAAATCAGAACATTTCTCAAAACTCCAAAACATTTTTTGAAATGCCAACTTTTAAAATTGGTGAAACAAAATTTTAATATGGCAAATAAGTCGAAATCCACAATATATTTTTTTAAACATGAAGTTTTTTTAATTTCCAAATAATTTTCAAATAAGATTCTGTACAATTTTATGAAAAATCCGAATACTTTTTGTAATTTGCAAACAATTTTTGGAACTCGTGCCAAAATGGAAACATTAGTTTTATTTTAAAACTTGGTAACTATTCTAGAAAGCAGGAGCATTTTTCGAAATTCTTAACAAATGTTAAAAAAGTTGTGAACATTTTGAAGAAAAACATACTGAACAAATTTTGAAAAAATATCAATTTTTGAAATATGCAAACAGTTTATGAAGCGTGAAAAAAAATTAACTCCTAAAAAACGGAAATTTTGAAAACATTTTTCAAACATAAATATTTTTAAAATTCTATCAACAATTGTATATAATGCGGACATTTGTTGAAATTCAGAACATTTTTCGAAAAGTACAAACATTTTTTTGAAAATCCAGAAAAAAATTGTGTTACGAATAAAACAATGAAACGCAATGATTTTAAAAAATGAAATTAAAATTTCTGAAATAAAATAAAATTGAATATAAAAAGGGAAAACCTTTCCCTCAACCGGTTGATCCGTGCTAGACATCCGTCGGACACGCTGCCGTTCGATCGAATGGCTGGCTGGGGCTATCTCTTTGTCCCACGTCCAGAGGCGGACGTCGGCGAGGAAGATGCCGCGGCCGAGCAGGTCGACGAAGGGAGCTGATGCTTCTGCAGCATAACCTTTGTTGCAAAAATTTCTTCCGCAGAAAGTACCTATGTTACACAAAGACAAAGGAAAAAAATTCTGCAATAAGCAAATTGTTTCTGAAGCTCGACCGTTGTTTCAGGAATTAACGGGTGCAAAATTTATTTCTCGCAACAAAGCGAAAGTTTCTGCAACTCGACCGTCTTTTCAGGATTAAAAGTTTCTGCAACTCGGCCGTCGTTTCAGGAATTATAGAGTGCTCGGCTGGAGCGGATCGGACGGCTGCGCTTGCGTAGATCGAAACGACTGCGCATACATCGAACGGACCTTCAGGTGACGGATGTTTACTAAACATCCGCCGATAGATGCGTAGCAGCCCCCATATAAAAAATAGAAATGAAAGTAAGAAAAGAAAATTACGAAATAGAAACAAAAGAAAAACAAACAAAAAAGTAAAAGTAAAAAGAGAAGAAAAAAAGGAAATTGAAAAATAAAACAAGACAAAAAAATAAACGGTTCAGGAATCTTTTAGAAGTTTCCTAAAACCAAAAATAACAGCTGGGAACCACTATAAGCTTCCGAAAACCGGAGATGTTTAATCACTGAAACGGGCGGGCCCAGCTCAAACGATAGCTCGTCTTCCCTGTGCGAAACTGACGCAACGTGCGTCCAATAGGGAAGTCCTCGTTTATAGCGAGATGGAAGACTGTCTAGCGTGGACCGTTTTATTCTCCAGTTGTTTTTCTCCTCCCTGTCTGCTCGCGCGCTGGGGCCTCAAACACTCGCTCGCCCGTCCATTTCGGACAATGGCTACAATTAGTTTGTTGTGGTTCCCTTTTTTTCCTTTTTTTTTCCTTTTCCATTTGGTTTTCTTGTCTATTTAAGGTTTTGTTCCTTTTTCTATTTTGTTATCTTTTTCATTGATTTCCTTTGTTTTCCCCTGTTTTCACTTGGTTTTTCCCTTTTGGTTTTCTGTTTTCTGTTTTCTTTCCTTTATTTTTTTTGTTAACTTGTCGGTTTCCTATACTTTTTCAACATTTTACGTATACATCGGAAACATTTTATGTCCATGTTTAATATTTTTAAATGCATGATGAACAATTACTAAAATCTTATATATATTTTTATGTCTGCTTTTTCACGCACACATTATACATTCTTGGTCTATATCTAATTCTTTTTAATATATGTTAATATTTCTTAAATACATGCTCAACATTTTTAACATCTTTAATTCAAGATTAACATTTTTTCGTACATGATCAACATTTTTACTATACACATTTAATAACTTTTGTGAAATGCTTGTTTAATATTTTTTAACTAAAAGATTTCAGACAATTAATACATTTCTTGTTCAATATTTATTTTTTAAATGCAATATGTATTTTTTTAGTAAATGAACAATATTTTTTATGATCGCATTTTACATTTTTGAAATGCTTGATTACCTCTTTGAAATATATTTTTTAAATCCTTGATTAGCATGTTTTTTAAATACGTAATCAAAAAAATTCACAAACATTGTCTATTTTTTATTCACTTTTTCATATAAATAGTTAACAATTTTTCAAACACATTTGTTATTTCAAAAATATTAATTCAATTACTTTTTGTAATATAGCTGTTTAGAATTTTTGAAAGTGTAAAGAAACATGATTATTATTTGTATCTCCAGCGTCCTTGGGCCAACCCATCTGGGGATGCCTTTACGCTAGGGTTCTTTTTGTCTCGCTATAAGCTAGACATACTGATGGGGACCTCTTATGTGGCGCTCCAGGCGCCACTAGGGGAACGTGGGCCGGCCCATATTAAATTCGTTGGTTATTACAAAAAAGGAAAAAAATTCACAGAATATTTCAAAAAGATCAGATTTGCGATAAAAGTCCAATGACTATGAAAAAAAGTTCACCGCTTTTTGGAAATCTGTTCATGAATTTCCAAAAAGTTCACAGAATTCAAAAAAATATCATCGATTTTGAAAAAAAGTTCAGTGCATAAGTATTCTATACACTACTATGGCGCTAAATAGGGTTTGCCATAATGGTGCGGCGCAGCCTGAAGCGTGCACCAAACAGACTGGTCCATAAATATTCTATACAATATTATTTTTATTCTGGTTTTTCACCTGCGCATGCCTTATCTAAAAAATCAGTGCATAAGTATTCTATACAATACTTTTTTCTGTGGTCTCTCCTTTTATGTTTTTCATTTTTCTTCTGATTTTCGATTGGTTTTTCTGTTTGGTAGTTTTTTTCTTTTTAATACATGAATATTTTGAAATATTTTTATAAATTTAGCTCATTTGTAATATGATATAAATTTTAATTTTGTGAATTTTAATACACATGAGCAATCATTTCAAAAAAAACAAGTATATTTTCAAATTTGTGATTTATTTACAATCTATCAAGACTTTTAATAATTCATAAATTTTTGAAATAATGGGCTTTTATTTATGATTTAATTTCTTATTTGTGAAAAGAATGGCATGTTTTCTCGAGCAACCTGTTTTTCCCTTGATCGAACATCTTGGCAAGTGGGTTTTGTCCTACTGTTTTTCCAATTTCGAAGTGAAGGTGAACTAAAATTATATTCAATCAGCCCAAATAGCACCTGACGTGAGTGTTTTGCTGGAAAACCTTATTTGACGCTCTTCACGTAAAATAATCGCGAAAACACACAAGGCGCGACAAACTGGCCGGCCTATCTCTCTCTCCAGGCTGTTCCGGTTTGTCCTTCATTTTTTGTCCTTTTTCTTGTTCGTTTTTTTCTTTTTTTCTTTTTTCGTTTTTCTGTTCCAGTTTCTTTTTTTTATTTTTTCAATGGCTATTTTTTTAACTAAGTTCATGTTTTAATATTTTTTCTTAAAATTCCTAAATTTTTCTTGATTTTATAAAAATGTACTCAATTTCAAATATTTGCCATTTTTCAAAAACATTAGTAGCTTCAAAAAAATGATCGGGATTTTACAAATGTACGATATTTTCAAATAAAGTTCACAATTTTTATAAAATGTTCTTTTTTTCAAAAAAATGTTATTGTTTCCTTTTTCGTTTTTTCTTCACTTTTGTTCCTTTTACTGTTCCTATTTTTCTGTTTGACATTTGAGAATTTTTGTTTTGAATTTCAACAAATGTTCTCTTATCCACAGTTTATATTTCAATGTCCGTGCTTCAAAAAATGTTCCTGCTTCCAAAATGTGTTCATCTTTTGAAACATGTTCATGTCTCAAATATTATTCTAGTATTCAATTAACTGCATGTTTTTTCAAAAAATATTCCTTTTTTCATAAATTGTTCACAAATGTTTTTAAAATGTTCTTCTTTTCACATTTTTATATAAAATGTTCCTATTTTACGAAAAAAGTTTCTCTTTTTTGAAAATTTGTTCACAAATTGATAAGTTGTTCAAATTTTCTTAGCCAATTCTAAAATTATTCGTTATTTTAATGGACAACGCTACGCGTCCACCGACGGATTATTTCCAATGATCCGCCACCTTCGCGGTCGTTTGATTTTATGCATCCAGCCGATCTCATCCATTCAATCCGCACGCGGGGCTTTGGCCTAATTCATGAAACGATGCTTAACAACCGCTTTGTTGCAGGTTTTTTTTCCTTCGCGCGCGCTTCTGCTGGGCATCCAGTAATTCCTGAAACAACGTTCGAGTTTGTGAAACAATCGCTTTGTTGCAGGGTTTTTTTCTTCGCGCGCGCTTCGTGGGCATCGGGTAATTCCTGAAACAACGCTCCAGTTTCTGAAACAATCGCTTTGTTGCAGTTTTTTCCTTCGTCTTTCCGCAACATAAGTATTGCTGCGAAATAAATTTTTGCAACAAAAGTTCATGCTGCAGAAACTCCATCTTCGTCCTTCAGACGAAAAACAGAGGGAGGTATGGAGCTGTGGAGGACGCACAACCATGGCGGCCATGCTTGATTCCCAAGCCTCATGGCTGGCGGAGGGATCGATCCAGATCCGGTCTGGCACGAGTAGGCAGGGCCGACGCGGGTCGGCCGACGGCAGGAACGCGACGGCGATGGCTGGGGGCTCCGGCGCCGGTGGCAGGGGCTCCGGTGGCGGCAGGATCGACCGGCGGCGGCGCACCACGACGGGGCATGCGGGACCATGCTCGGGCAGCGCTCTGGAGGAGGAGGGGGCCGGCGGCTCGCTCGGCCAGAGGCTCAGGAGGCTCCAGGAGGCGGGGAGGTGCAGGCGCGGTGGCCCTGCTCCGCGCGAGGCCGGCCGGTGCAAGCTGGAGCAGGCGATGGCAAGCGGCGGCGCGGTCTCGGGCAGGGGCGCTCGGGAGGAGTTGCAGGAAACGGTTCCTGAAACAACAACATCGTTTAAAAAAAACGATCACAGCTCACGCGGAAGCTGGTCCGGTCTCGTTCGTATGATAAAGGACAGATCGGACGGTCACCGAGCCGGCGGACGAGCCAGCGCGATCGGTCGGTTGAACACAATCTTCTCTCTATTTTAATATGTTCGGGAAGTGTAAAAATTATTCCTCATTTTCTAAAAAATATTTGCCGTTTCCAATATTGTTCACACATTTAAAAAAATGTTCTATGTTTGTAAAATGCTCTTATTTTCAAATTTGTTTATAGACTAATAAATTGTTTATGTTCACCTAAAAAATTGTGTATTTAAAAAAATGTTCGCGCTCCCAAATTCGTTCACATTCTTTTTAAATTGTTCTTTGTTTCAAAATATGTTCTCAAAATTCAAAAATGTTCGTTCTTTAAAAAATCGGTAGCTCTTTCAATATTGTTTAGGTTTTCTCAAAATTGTTTTCCTTTGCAAAATTTTGATCTCAAGATTCAAGAAAATGTTCACGTATTGAAAAAATTGTTCGCGCTTCCAAATTTGTTCACTTTTTTTTAAATTGTTCTTGGTTTCAAAATTTGTTCTTAAAATGCAAAAAATGTTCGTGCTTTCAAATTTGTTCGGGTTTTTTCAAATTGTTCTTCTTTTTAATTTTTTGTTCTCATGATTCAAAAAAAAAATCGTGCTTTAAAAAATTGTTCACGCTTCCAAACTTGTTCACTTTTTTTATAATTGTACTCAGTTTCAAAATTTGTTCTCAAAATTGCAAAAATGTTCGTGCTTTAAAAAAATTCTGTGTTTTCAAATTTCTTCGGGGGTTTTCAAAATTGTCCTCCTTTTCGAATTTTTTCTCTCGAAATTCATGCTTTAAAAATTTGTTCACATTGTTTTAAATTGTTCTCGGTTTCAAAATTAGTTCTCAAAATTCAAAAAATGTCCGTGCTTAAAAAATGTGTTCACGCTTTCAAATTTGTTCAGGGTTTTTCAAAATTATTGCCCTTTTCAAAATTTTGTTCTCAAGATTTAACAAATGTTCGTGCTTTAAAAAATTATTCACACTTCCAGATTTGTTTACAGTTTTCCAAAATTATTTTTCAAATTCGAAAAATGTTTTTTCTTCAATAAAAATAAAGAAAAAACGAAACAAAAAAGAAACAAAACAGAAATTAAACAGAGAAGAAAAAGGAAACAAAACCGGGCCGGCCCAGTCGGGGCGCCCCCTGTGTGGCGTAGGGCTGCCTGCCACAGTGAGCGGCAGGAGCTCCCGGTTTTGCCCACCCGACATACCCATCGAGAAAGGAATTGCAGCATAATGACACCCTCCAAATACCTACAATCAAAGTCATTCTTTTTCTGGATTGCTATTTCACAATTGCCTTCGCGTGTTGGTCAATTCTATTGTGAAGCACCAAAACGAAGATGGCTGGGCCGCGATGAGCGAAGCGGGAAGCCGGTAAGTCCTTGGAAAGAAACGAGTGGCAGAGGCAAGAATTTTCTTCTTGGTTATCACTTGTGCAACGCAATAGCAATATGACAACAAATATACAAAAGCTAGCAATAATATACCTACGGATTAGAAATTCTTTGGTATTCCATGCCGAAGAATACAAAGAGGGGGGATTAGAGGGACAGCAACATGACCGACGTTGATTGGCGGCGCGGGGAGGAACATGTCGTGCATCGCAGGAGGAGGAAGGAAGGAAGGAGAATAACAGTACGGATGGCATCATGGTCCTTGGATGTTGATCGAATGGTCCAGATGGAAGTGACTGATATTTCAGGCAACTGACGTAGCACGTACTGATTCTCGGTCGTAATACATACAGGGACGACCCCGGCATAAGCTACGCCTTGCACAGGCTCTCCATCTCCGCCGCGAACCGCTCCATGGCCGGCCGTGGCAGCACGATCGGCACGGCAATCGCGTCCTCCCCGTCACGGTCCTTGACGGGGACGAAGAAGGTCACGCCGAAGACAGTGTCGGCCGGGCCGCCGTACACCGGCTCGCCCCACCCGAAATCGACTCCGTAGAACCCGGCGTGCCGGTTGTCTGACACGAGGAACAGGTTCTGCAGGGCCAAGAACGGCCGGCCGCGCAGAACCAGCACGTCGACCGTGGAACGCACGTACTCGGCGGTCACCGCAGCCTTGGCCCGCCGCACCAGCGCCACCGCGTCGGCCAGCGAGCCGCCGCCGCGCAGCGCAGCGGCGTCGGCCAGCGCCGCCAGGGGCACGCACGCGTTTCCGTAGTATCCGTCCGGCAGGCCCAGCTCGACGAAGGCCCGGAAGTTGGCGATGATGACCAGCCGCGCGTCCTCGCCCGGCGGGACCTCGAGCGCCGCCGTGCGGGCGCGCCAGAGGTACGCCGCCAGCGCCTCGAAGGTGGTGGCCTTGTCGCGAACGAGAGGAGGGAGGTGTTTCTTGATCGCGGCGAGGTGGGCGTGGCCGAAGGTGAAGGACCGCATGACCATGTCGCCGGCCGGCGGCGGCGGCGGCGGAAGAAGGTCGAACTCGCGGTGCGGGAAGGACGGCATAGGCGGGCTGCGCGCCTCTAGGAGCTCACGGGACCACGCGGGCGCGACGGTCGGCGCCGGGACGCCGCGGGCGAGCTCGGCGACGGCGTTCATGAACTGGACGATGCCGATGGCGTCGCACATGGTGTGGTTGAGGCGGAGCGCCAAGATGAAGCCGCCGCAGAGCAGCCGAGTCACCTGGTGACCATGATAAAACAGCGCATACGTTTAACTCATGCATTCAACAGGTGCAAATTAACCACCATGACATATACCTGGATGAGCAGCAACGGGCAGTTGAGCACGCCGCCGGAGCCCTCGACGTCGAAGAGTAGCTGGTCCATGCACGGGAACGGCGGCCTGAGCCCGACAGCCTCGAGCTCCTCCAGCCGCACGTCGGCGTCGGCCTCCACGAACATCACCCCCTCGCCGGTGCAGTCGACCACCAGCTTCCGCCCCTCCACCTCCCTGAGCCGCCCAGCAAGCGGATAGTAGTGCACCAGGGCCTCGCCGAGCGCGCGCCGGATGACTCCGGCCGGGTGAACCGGTGCATCGACGTCGTCGTCGTCCATCACTTGGGCACGGTAGATGAGGGCGAAGGACACGTGCCCGCGCAGCGTGTCCTGGTCGTCGATCTCAGACAGGCGCTTGGTATCACGAGGCGTCGGCGCGGCCGGGCCGACGAGCTCCGGGTCGCACCGGCGCACCGCGAAGGCCAGCGTCGCCATGGCGGTGGACTCCGGATCAGGATGATCTTGGCACAAGTTCGAAGCTATGCATCGAGAGTTACTCTCGGCAGTAATACTTGTGCAGAGTGCGAATTGCTCGCAACCGGAAAGTCCAGCACCCGAGAAGTCCAAACATGCAATGCGCGACATTTTGGAGCGAAGCTAGAAAACGTGGAGAACTCGGTTTACAGGGGAGAAAGTAGATACCTGGCTGGAAGCTCTCGCCTTCTAACATATGCCGTATTTGTCGGATTTACATGGACTTGACGGAGTAGTTTGGAGCAAAACAATGGAGGTCAAGTTAAAAACTGCTCCAAACATTGCAGCTGACCGTATCCGCATGCGTATCCTCTCAGGATCTGCAAATGTTCCCAGCTCGTGCTTTCACTTTCACGGTTGCGACTTCGTAGCTTCTCTCCTTAGAAATATTCGATGTCCAAAACAATTTCATCCTCGCAAGTTTGACCTTTCACTGCGCTCAGAGGCACACAAAGGAAACTCGTAAGATGAATGGATATAACCCTCCCCATCCAGAGACTACAAAAGGTAAAACAAATACGAACAGCACGCAACAATCATGTACAAAACATAAATCATGTATCGTGTCACACAAAATTTCAGAGCAAAAATGGAGCTGTAGTTTTTTGCGCTAGTTCGAAGGCACTCGTTTTTAATCCCGTCCCTGATATGACAGGTCATTTTTTCAAGGGAACGCATATATTGCACTTCTGTCCTTTCCACGCTTGTTGGAACAACAATGAAATTATACTCCTTTGGTGAGACAGAAACAAGTGCCACATCATGTCTGATGTATTGCAAATTCACCTTACCAAGCTCTATCGTCCAGGGGCTTGTTCGGAAACAGACATGAGACGGAATAAACACTCAGTCTGTAAACATCATTCCTAGACCATTTGATTCTTGGGGATGGCTACTTCCATTTTCCTTGAATATATCGCAGGCATTTTCTCTGCGTGCCTTGCGCTCTTCAATCACGTCTTCAATTGAATCAGAGCAGTACAGCCCCCTTGACTGCCCCTTTGGTTTCTCAGCTACCACAAATTTATTGCCTTCTCGGCCTCTTTCAGGGAAGCCAGCCCACACTGCAGAAAGTCAGGCAAAAGTAATAGTCAGGCGATAATGACACAGCATAGAACGACTGGGCACAAGCACTTCAGCACAAGAAAGACTGGAGTGCTCAATAAAAGTCAGGAGTGGTAAGATTCTCATGTACTCCCTCCGTTCCTAAATATAAGTCTTTGTAGAGATTTCATTAGTGGACTACATACGGATGTATATAGACATACTTTAGAGTATAGATTCAATCATTTTGCTCCGTATGTAGACCCTTAGTGAAATCGCTTAAAAGACTTATATTTAGGAACGGAGGGAGTAACATTCAGAGTCAACAATGGCAGCTATTTGTGTTAATACCCCTGCCAATAGGCTTCAACCCGTTCGATACCTTCAGGGTTTTGGCCATTACTCCCCCGTTTCTAAATATAACCCTTTTTAGATATTTCAATACGGACTACACGAGTCCGTATTGAAATCTCTAAAAAGGGTTATATTTAGAAACGGAGGGAGCAACTACAGAGTATAACCAAAGACTAGACAAGTGCAGAACAGGGTCTATTGTCTGTGGGGCAGACTTAGATGCATCGTGGTCACGCTGCCAACAACCGCATCCAAGTCCAGAAGCTGTGGTACATGAGCCAGTCTCAACTTTCTAAAAGAGTTCTCCAAAATCAGGGAAGAGTCAATTTGAATAGTCTTTCTATTAATGGGGGAATTACTACTAGGGTACCTAGTTTGGTGTTCCTATCGATGGGGATGAACTACTACTTTCCACTTGTCCAGTTTGTGCTCTAATAAATTAAGAATCTGTGCAAGGCAAACCCTCTAAATAATGAGGCAGCAACATGATGCAGAAATGAATCGAGGTAAATAGAATGCTTATCCTTCTTTTCCCTCACACACAATCTCTCCCCTGAGTCAGGGCTTCCTCCCTGGCCGCACCACCACCCATTGATGCCCAAGCCCCAACTCGCCAATCCTGACCTAATTCTTCCCTATCACTTCCGTCGCCAGAATTAAAGCTCTACCGCTCTGTTACTTACTTCTCATCATACTTCCTATAGCCAGTGCTAATTCCATGTTCAGAATGCAGTAAACACCTTTTCAAGATCAATTCCAAAACTTCCTAGGGATGTGAATGGGTACTTGTGCTAAAAGCTTAGAATTATCTCTAATGGCAATTATTGCTTGTATACAGTATACAGTGCTAAAGCCAGTAAGGAAATGCTCCTGGAGTCCTGGGTACCTACCAACAACCACTGGTGCATGTGAGTTTCTGGTGAGGTCACTGATACAGCTTATGAAAGCTGAGTTTCTGCTGATTCGCACAAGTTGGATTGCATGACCAGGTTTTAAAGTTGATTAAACTTTTAAAAGAAGTTTCTCTCATCTTCCACATACACAAATTGTATTTATTATGTATTGTACATGTAAAAAAAAATACGAACTTAGTCAAACTTTATGAAGTTTGACTTAGGTAATCTACAGGTTTTCACTTTAGAAGTGGAGGAAGTACATAACTTCGTGGTATCCATTTTGTAACACTAACCACCTGTTTCATTCACAGTTTCTGACCAGCTTGGAGATTAGGACAGAAGCCTCAAATTGGCAAAACGAATTCTGGAGGGAAGATCGCTATAGAATATCCAAAAGGTATAAACTGAACAAGGTCTACACTCTACATATACACAAAGAAATTAAAGTACTGCTGTTAGGTTAACTGCAATAAAATCCCAGTAAACATACAACATTAGGCAAAGTTTTCAACTGTCTGTGCCTATCTGAATATGAAAATTCAAATAACAATTAAGTGATTCCTTGCCATTACCAGTACAAGTAGGACAAGTATCATCGGAAATGCTAAATTTACAGGAAATTAGCTTACGGGCTAGATTTATGGATATGCATGTATTTATAAAATCAACTTCTACATCAAGATTCGCGAACGATAAGACAAAACTGGGCATCTGATAATTTGGAGTAGTAACACAATAGTCCAGATTATTGATGTAGGAAACAAGTACTAGTTGGAGAATATTTTGGTCAAATGGAGTAACATACAAGTAAAACAAACTAACAGTATGTAAGACAAGTTCTGTGACTGTTCCTGTGAACACAAGATTGAATATTGATGGAGAGCTCATGTACATAAGGTAACAGAAGATAGGACACATGTGTTGCAATTTGCAACCATGCAAATCACTCTGGTTTTAGCATCAAGTGAACATGAAAAACTCCAAAAAAAAGTATTGAATCAAACATGTAAGTATGTAATATGTGCCGTTTTTAGAAATTAACACTCTGTCTGTGCTACATGTCAACTTATCACGTAGAGTATCTAACCCAACAAGAATTGTACAAACATGGTTAACATAGATAACATAATTATTCAGGCTCTGTTTGGCATTCTCATTCTTTTCAATCTCCTTTCTTCACGTATTTATTTTTTCTATGCAGCAATTATTATGAACGCGTTTTTTTAGATGTAATGACTCTGTACCCTTGATTCCACTATGATTATTGATCAATAGTAGAATAATTCCTTCATAGAAATAGGAGATATAATTTAGATGGATATAGTCTTACTGGAACTAACTAGAATCCATAGCACAGCACAATAACTGTAAACTGGCCCGTAGAGTCAGAACATGGAAATTCCATACTCTGTTCTAGAACAGAGTGAAGTTAATACGCAGCAGAGGCTTTGCAAATCCCTAACTCTTGTTCAAATAACTTGACCTGTGCTAAAAAATCATCTCGCATCAAGTGAAGGACAGAAACTTACCCCCAAAGTGGTGGAGAACAATCGATGCTGCAACGGTAACATTGAGTGATGCAGTTCCGCCACCATACTGAGGGATGTAGACGAAGAAGTCACAAACCTCACACTCCTTTTGTGAGAGTCCTGTACCCTACTGGACACAACAAACAGTGGAAAGAATCAATTAGAATAGAGGGCACACAAGTTGTTAGCAATGTTTCTTAACAAAAATAAACACTGTCCACTTCAGTTTTAAACCCATTGTTACAAATATCGATCGATTAACTGCAGTTAACTGCAATTCGGCCCCCCTCTGATACGAGAAAGGCCTATTCGGCCCATTAACTGGGAGGCCCAGTTAATCGGTCTGACAAGCCGATTTATCGGTTGTCAGGCCGAATTATCAGCTGGGCCGATTAACTGGGCAGCATATTTTGGCCCAAAACTACTCTCCTATGCCAAGAATGCACAAGTAGTACTGTTGCTGTGCTGCTTTCCTTTGATATTAGATAGTGATGTACAATTACTGCTGCTGTGTTGTTGCTGCTGCTCTTCTATGTAGATCTAGACATCATCAGAACATCAAGAAACCACTCTTCATTGTTGCTATGTAGCCTAGGATTGCATATTTAGACGTTCAGTACAATGCGTGTTGCTATGTAGCCCCGGATATATAGATATGGCCCTAGTTAACCTACCGATAAATGGGTTACCGATATATTCAGTTAAATGTCCGGTTCACCGATTGATCCCTTATCAGCCCCCGACCGATGTGGTACCAGTTACCGATATCCTGATCAGTGTTTAAAACTTGTCCAGCAAACTTCAGGAAAGATATAACTCACAAGAATTTTTTTCTAGCATCTAGAAAAAATAGAATCTCTACTACTTAAAAATAAATATAAGGTTCCATGCTTCACTTTTCTTCCCACCACTTTTTCGTCCAACCTTCCCCACTTACGAAACTTCTCATCAAAATATAAGATAAATCATGGGCAGGATTTGATAAATATTTATTTACACAATCGCATTAATATGAGAAGGTAAATCACAAGCTAACCTATTAGAATATTTATATCTCATTGCAACGTACGGGCATTGTCCTGGTTGAACAGTAAAATATGCTAATCCAGAACCATGGAGGATAGTGATACTAAGTATGTTTAACATTACATAAAGTCTTGAGATAACAATTTGTTTACAGAAATGAATCAATTCGAATGATCTTAGACTCCTAGGCACCTGCAAAACATGCAACTGGTTTCGGCACCCATCTGACCTGAGGCATGGGCGTAATTCCCTATTTTCCTGCCATAGGTGGCAACGCTGCTCCAACAATAACTACGGATGGATTAACTAGGAAACATCGTGATTACATCATGGTTGATCTAGTATTCATTGGGGTTCAAGTTGTCCAGATATGAAGGTCCAATATTCAGAGAGGGGGAAATGAAAATAGTACTTACGCCACGTCTTATATAAAGCAATCAAATAGCATCTGTGGTTAACATCTTCATGTAGCCGAATGATTTTTTAAGCAAATAATCAGTGAAGTTTTGTATAAGATATCAAGGCCTACTGCAAGGAAGGTGTTTTTTCCTCTAAAATTGCACTTGGGTTAAGCTAGTTCTTACAACAATGACACGATCAGCAGACACTGACATGGTACTTGCACAATATGGAAAGTACAAAGTGATTGAATGCACGGCGATGACACATTTGTGATTGCTTATGTTGACTATAGGAACTTCAGTAATCCCCCTCCGGGTCCCCCTCTTAAAAATACCAGACTAGTAAATTTTACATCAGCAATCGTAACCGATGCTGACACACAAGAATCCGACGAACCTCATTGCCGAAGAGGAACGCAGTGCTCCTGCGGAACGGGTGGGCCGTCACAGGCAGCGCGTCGTCAGTGATCTCCACGCCGCATATGTCACACCCTCTCTCGTCCTGCAAGCAACAGCGCATATGAAGGTAAAAGAGGGGATGCGGAAAAGGGGGCTAGGGTTTAAGGTTCAGGGAGAAGGCGTGGAGGTTAGGGGGATTTGGGGTATCGAAGGTGGAGAGCAGATTGCCTTGAGGTACGCGCAGGCGGTGGCGAGGGAGGTGAAGTGTCGGAAGCGGAGGTGGGAGGTGGATCCGTGGCTGCCGAAGGCGCTGACGTCGCGGCGGCCGACCACCACCACCTCCGCCACGCCGAAGGCCGTCGCGCTCCGCGCCAGCGTCCCCACGTTGTGCCGCTTGGCCACGTTGTGCACTACCACCACGCTCTCCACCGCCGCCGTCGCCCCGCTCGCCTCCGCAGCTGCCGCCATGGCCGCCGTTTTCCTTGTGCTATTCTCACTAGAAAAAAAAAGTAAATGACGCCGGGTGTCGCGAGCGATGCAAGGGGAAAGCTACCCGTATGGACATTTCGGCCGACAAGCAGGCCCCATGAGTCAGCCGACCGCCGAGCTGGCATGCTCTTTGCGGCAAAATTGACAAAAAGGACCCCTGGGGCGAAAGAACTCACGGATTGACCCTTCGAGGGAAATAATTCACCGACCTGACCCTTTTGTGTGGCGCCCGACACCTAGACGCCACACTGTACTGTGTGACGCCTAGGTGTTCGGCGCCACACTCGCGACCACGTGGCATGTAGGGGCCCACCCCCAGGGCAGTGTGACGCCTAAGCCTCAGGCGTCACACATTTGTAATGTGTGGCGCCTGACCCTTAGGCGCCACACATTGACTTATACAGCCACGGGCCAGCCCCCTCCCCACCCCCCTCCCCACCCCCTCCCTGATTCAAACAGAAACTTCCATTACGGCGGCTCGCTCTCATCCCCTCCCTAATCCCCTCCCCCATCTCCTTCAGATCTGAGGATTTCTTCCTTGGATTGATCCCCCAAGGTAATGCCCTCCCCCATCCCTTCCCTTTCCCATCCTTCTATCCAATTTTATTATGTTTTGGTTGAGTAGATTGATTTTAGTAGATTGATTTGAGTAGGTTCTTAGGATTTGACTAGTTAGGATTTGGTTGAGTATATGAGTAGTTAGTAGTTAGTAGTAGTAGTAGTTAGTAGTAGTAGTAGGTATAGGAATTGCATTAGGTTTTGACTAGTTAGGATATGAGTTAGGATTTGACTAGTTAGGATATGAGTTAGGATTTGATTGAGTATATGACTAGTTAGTAGTTAGTAGTAGTAGTAGTTAGTAGTAGTAGTAGTAGGTATAGGAATTGCATTAGGTTTTGGTTTGTAGTTAGTAGTAGTAGTTAGTATTAGTAGTAGTTCATATGAGTATATGAGTCTTATTTGAATATGAGTATATGAGTAATTTTTTGTGATTTGTAGGATGGTGTGGCTTCTCAATAATGTTTATGACGTTGAACACCGGGCCTATTTCATGTCGGAGAAAAAGATGGTAAGTAGAAAATTATTAGTAGATTAGTAATTTTTTGAAAATGTAATAAGCACTTGATATCTTCTTCTCCTATATGTTTGCAGGAGCTTACGCCCTTGAAGATCCGGTCTCATGGGGCATCCTCTGTAATGCATCACGATGAGCGGTACACCCCGTACATCGAGATGACGGGACTCCTTCCATTCGTGCAGCTTGTGAGTCGGTCAACTCCCAATCTGAACGCTGCGGCAGTCACAGCACTCATTGATCGTTGGAGGCCGGAGACACATAGTTTTCACCTCCGGACCGGAGAGATGACGGTTACTCTTCAAGATGTTTCCATGATCACCGCTCTTCCGATCGAGGGGAAGCCACTATGTATGAGCATTGATTCTGAGGGATGGCGGCAACAAATGGAGGCTCTTATTGGTATGTCGCCGCAGAAGCCGGAGGTAGAAGATGGAGGGAAGAAAGATAGAGTCCCTGCCGGCGCCACTTTCACTTGGATTGCCGCCAACTTTGCTCATTGTCCTGAGGACGCAGATGACGAGGTGATCCAAAGGTATGCTCGCGTCTACATGTGGTACGTCATCTCTAGGACTATCTTTGCGGACGGCACAGGCAAGAATGCTCCATGGATGTGGCTGAAGGCGTTGACTGTTTTCGACAACAAGTTCAGCTGGGGCTCGGCCGCACTGGCTTACTTGTATCGGCAAGTAATAAAATGTTAGTATTAAGTACTCTCTGTTATCTTTTTCTGCTAAACTGATGCATGTTTGTTGTTACTTGTAGTTGGACGATGCTTGTCGCAGGACGACAAAGGACGGTGGAGTTGGTGGTTGTATGCTCCTACTTTCAGTATGGAGCTGGGAACGCCTACCTGTTGGACGCCCTAAAAGCTCACAGTGGAATACCTGGAATGACCACGGCAACCCTGTACGGCAACCTACATGGGCTTACAAGTGGGACTTGGTATCGGAGGTGGCAAGCGAAGTGAACCTATTGTATAAGCAATACACCAACGAGATGGATTCGCTTACCCCCGAGCAGGTAAGATGGTTTCAGAGTTGACTTCCAGCTTCTATGTTGTGAGTGAAATGAATTATGGTATTCATCTTGTGTTGTAGGTTGAATGGGAGCCATATGGTGTCGGGACAAACTTTGGTGATGCACACACGTTCGAGCTGAATCCACTATGCGTGCAGGAAAGACATCTTTGGCTAATGCGTTGTCCCCTAATATGCAATTGGGCGGTTGAGTGGCATCTCCCGCATCGTGTGCTGCGTCAATTTGGTTACTTTCAGCCACACCCGCCGGAGTGGGTGGACACGGACACACAGCTTCACAGGTAACAAAAAATAATTAGTGATTAGTTTTGTTCTTAGTGTTGAGCGAGCTACTGATGTGTTTTGTTCAAAGCAGGTTGGATAGGAGGAGGCAGCGAAAAATCAAGGATTGGCAGAAGCATCATAAGAGCTATGTCCTTATGTTCGAGCAAAGTGTGCAGGCAACTTCGAGCATACAACGAACCCAGTACCGTCTGCATTGTGCTCTTGCGTTCAACAACTACCTAAGATGGTTTCAGGAGAGTACTCGTGTCGAGATTTGTCCGCCGGCTTACGAGGAGGACATATTGGAAGAACCCACTGAGTACGATGAACTTGCCCAAGGCGGTTACAGCAAGTTGATTCGCGAAGGGTACCAAACTTCCTTCGCCCCTGTCCTGAACTTCGTGGTAAGTGTGCTCCCCTATGTAAATTATGAATTCTAGTGGACCTATTCACTTGCACTTATTTGTTGTCATTGTCTTGTGATCATAGCGCAAAGAGGTCAAGAAACAAGCTGACGAGTCCGAAGATATTCTAGATAACACACCTGGAGGAAAAAAAAGGGAGAATCTGCACTTCGTCTATTCATAAAGGTGTTGTGTCATTATTATTATTTTGCCCACGAATGCAACATTATAGGTTACCTAATATATGTCATTTATATTTGAATCTAACAGGAACAGGGCAAGAAGTTACGGCGCCTATCCAACATTTTAGGTTGCCGTGACCCTGAATATGTTTCACCTTCGAGATCCGGTTCATCCGAAAGAAATACTCTTGACGATTCAGCTTCTTCGGGCGCTCGTATGGATGATGGTGACATTACCTCGGCAGCCAATACCCAAAGAAATACTCAGGAGGATGATGTTGACACTCTTCAGGTATGACATAGCCATACAATTTGCACTTTCAACCTTCAGCCTTGAACCTTCAAATTTGAACTTTCAACCTTCATATGTATTAGGCTGCGGACGACATGACGTTGAAGGCTTTCCAACGCTCCGCTTACATGTTGAAGCCTAGGAAGGAATTTAAGCGCTACTCACCGGATGATTATGCGAAAGGAAAGAATCCGGTGGCCGGGGGCTCTCGTTTGTCAAGGATGAGAAGCATGGACGATGAGGTTGAGGATGACGATGACGATGAGTCGGATGACCCGGAGCAATTTGTGGTTGCGAGAAGGAAGAAGCTAGTATCCAAGAGGGGACGAGGCCCCAAGTGATTTGGAGTTGGTGTTGCACTTGTCGAGCTGAACTATTTATTTTAGTTGTGAACTATTTCGAGTTGTGAACCATTTAGTTGTTGTTGCAGTTGTTGTGAACCATTTAGTTGTTGCCTATGATTGTTGCACTTGGCTTTCACATATATGATTGCTGTCAAAATTGCTTTATTGCTGTTCAAATTGCTTTATTGCTGTCAAAAGATCTTTATTGCTGTCAAAAGATCTTTATTGTTGTCAAAAATGCTATTTTGATGTCTAAATTCAGTTCCACCAGGTTTTCACATGTGTGGCGCCTAAGGCTTAGGCGCCACACATTTGAAATAGACTGGGGGAGGGGGTGGGGAGGGGGCTGGGCCGTGGCTGTATAAGTCCATGTGTGGCGCCTAAGGCTTAGGCGCCACACATGTGAAAACCTGCTGGAACTGAATTTTGACATCAAAACAGCATTTTTGACAGCAATAAAGATCTTTTGACAGCAATAAAGCAATTTGAACAGCAATAAAGCAATTTTGACAACACACAGTAGTGGTGGAGGAGTTCAGATACATACGTTAAAACATACAACACAAAAGCGCATAGTAGTGGTGGTGGAGTTCAAACATACATACGGTTCTTGAAGTAACATACGTCCAAAAGTGCATACATAGTGGAGTTTCATAGTAATAAAGCGCGGAACCAAACAAGGTTCAACAACACATAGATTACAAGCATCCGGCTCTATTGGGTTGAGCAAGGCCCCTTACCCTTCTTCTTCTTCCTCTCTTCTTCCTCTTCCTCTTCCCTTTTGCGCAGTTTTGAAGCCTCTTCCTTAACCCTCTCCGTGAAGCGCTGATGCTCCCACTCTCTCTTTGCTGCGGCCTCTGCCAACATCTTCTTAAAGTTAGCTTCATATTCTTTTTTACGTTTCTCTAGCGTCTTCCTGTCATTCTCCTTTATCCTAGCCTCATATCGCTTATGTTCAAGGAACATTTGCCACTCCTCATCCCTCTTTGCCTTATGCTCCTCATCCTTCTTCTTTCGCGCTTCCGCTGCATCCTCCTCTCTCAACTTCTTTGCAGCCCTCTCCATCAACAGCTGCTCCTCACTGGCTGCATCCTTCTCCTCCCCCCACTCCGCTTTTGCCTTGTTCGGTTGAGAAGCGGCCATACCTACAAAACAGGCATCAAAGCTCATAGTTAGTAAAATAACACACAAAGGAGCATAAAAAACAACATGATAAAGATAAGTGAAATATGTGACATACGGAAATGGTCCTCGCAGGTATCCACGCATACCAATCCTAGTAAGTCCACCACCTATCCCACCACTGCCTCTAGCACCACCACGACCTATCCCACCCCTGCCTCTAGCAGCACCCCTGCCTCTACCACCACCACTTCCTCTAGTACCACGTCCTCTAGTAAGCCCAAGTCGGCTAGGAACATGTTGAGTAGGAACTTGTTGGGTCGTGCTTGCTTGACCCGTCCCTTGTTGGCTCGTGCTTCCTTGACCCGTCCCTTGCTGGCTTGAACTTGGTTGGCTAGGACTTGGTTGGCTTGACCTGGAATCATTGTTTTTGGACTTCTTCTTTCGCGCCGTACACCTTCTTCTGTTGTGCCCCGTTACACCGCAATCTCCACATTGTGATCTCTCAGTAGGCTCTTGGAATTGGTTGTTCCCCATTTCTCTGCCACCACCATGGCCCCATCCATCCATGTCTCCTCTAAAACGCTTTGTCTTTCGTCTTCCCAGTTTCACAACCTTCCACTCTGGGTCGGGCCATAGTTGTACTCCATGATACTCCGGCCATTGTGATTGGTCAAAGTATGGTTCAAATCTAGGAGCCCATGTATGTTTCGTGGTCATGATCGAGAACTCGGACTCCCTCACGGTTAGTGGATGGTTGATGTCCACATTCCTACTGCGAGCTGCCATGTACAAATGCGAGCATGCGAGATGAAGCAACCTTGGCCTCCCACAAGAGCAATCACACAAGGATAAAGAAACCTTGAACGCCCTGTTTCCGTGTTTCTGGCCATCGTTTGTCGTTCCTCCGGGCTCATTCACTTCGTATGTCCAATCCTCGTTGTTGTACAGGGTAGCCGTTTGGGAGTCAGCCTTCCGTGATTGAAATACCATCCATTTGTCAACCTTTGGTGGAAACTGGTACTTATACTTTTTCTTGTTCTCTCCCGCAATCTGATCATCTGTTTCTTGTGAGTACTTTAGAAAGTATGCTCTCAACTTGTCAAATGTGTATTGAACTATTGCCGTCATCGGCAACGCACGGACACCCTTCAACACCCGGTTGAAGCATTCTGCCATGTTACTGGTCATTTGACCATATCTTCGGCCATCTTCGTCATAAGCTCGTGCCCACTTGGCCCGAAGTTCAATGTGCCTGTTAAGAAACTCAAGCCCACCTGCATCAAGTTTTTTGTTTACAAGCAAAGCATTGTACAATCTTGCAAATCGTTTGTCAGAAAATGCTTGACAACAATCTTGAAGATCATCCGCCAACTCCTTGCTACCACATGCCTGGTAGAAGTTTGCACAGAAATGCCTCATGCACCATCGATGATGCAAAGGAGCATGGCCGGGAATGACAATGTCAACCGCGTTAAGTATGCCTTGATGACGATCCGATATGACACATATTTCCCTCTCAAACGGTAATACTTTGGTTCTCAAAATATGCAAGAACCATTCCCAGTTAACATTGTTCTCTGCCTCAACCAAAGCAAAAGCCAAAGGCACCAACTGGTTATTGGCATCACTTGCTATTGCAACCAACAAAGTGCCCTTGAATTGTCCGGTCAAAGACGTGCCATCGATGGAGATGACAGGACGACAGTGCTGGAAAGCCCTCACACATTGCTCAAATGCCCAAAATGCACGGCCAAATACGCGAACCCTATTTCCATTCTTAATCCTTGTTTTCTCCCCATACGGCTCGACCACATGAACCATGCCCGGGTTAGTGTGGGCAATAGCTCCCAACAACCTAGGTATGCGGTTGTATGCTTCCTCCCAATCACCACACAACATCTTGAATGCGGCTTGCTTTGCTTTCCATGCCTTACCATATTTCACCTCGTAGTGAAACAGGGCTTTCACAAGGTCTTGTACGCTTTTTATGTTCATTGTAGGAAGAGAGGAGATGGAGTTGGAAAGCCTATAAGCGATGAACTCGGAGGTTAGTTGTCTATGGCTTTGCGACGATAGGGCACCATTAACCCTCTTGCCTTGACACATGTGAGGCATACAACTGACAATGTTCCATCCTGGCCCTCCTTTCCATGGTCTTGCACGGACAATCCAAGGACAACCTCTATCCTCACATGTAACCGTGTAACGCAGCTTCATGTTTGAATGAACAACTTTGTGTGGCCTATAATGCGTAACAGAATATTCATCCAACCACATCTTCAGTTCAAATAATGTTTCGAACTTTGACCCCGGCAAAATAATATTCTTCCCATGTGTGTCCCGATGAGAAGGTGGCCTAACTCCAAACAATATGCCTTCGCCTCCGTCAACCACGGCTTCATCCGCAAGGCTAAGATCCTCGAACAATGGTGTCCAGTGATCACGCTTTAATACCTTCGTGAAAGCTTCAGCCTCCTTTGTCGTGAACCCTTCCTCATCAACTTCTTCATCGGGACCCTCATCGTCAGACTCAGAGGCATAGCCACGTGAGTACGGAATGGAATGGTCCATTGTCTCTTGCAAATTATATTTGTCCAAATCACCAAGATTGTTGTCATGAAGAACATTACCATCATCATAGTGCTCATAATTAGCCTCTACCAATGGTTCATGTTCAATGTTGACCTCTTCGTTAGCCTCATAAACACAAGAAAGAGGTTCAATGTTGGCCTCTTCGTTGATGGTTGCAGGAATAGCTTCAACAATCGAAGAGGAAACCCGGTTCAAATCCAACAAGTTAGGAACATTTGTTTTCATGGCAAATAACTCTAGAGCCTTGTCTAGTGATTCGGCCACCGTATCCTTGTATGCAAGCCAACGTTGCTCGGAGTTGACACGCATGGTCTTCCAACGAATGTGCATTCCGAATCCCACATTATGCCTACCAGCAAACTCAACTACATCACTAGGGTCCATCCAATTCAAATCCTTTCGGACTTGTTCCAACAATTCACCATAGCTAGGACACAAATCGAACACCATGCCAAGCTCATCCGGGTCCGGATCAATATTGCCTTTTAAAAAGGCATCCTTGTCCACGTGATGAACATAAACACATGTTCTTCCCATACCTAAACAACAAAACATAGAACCTTTTTTATGAGCAATCATACAATTACAATAACCATAGCCTAACTTCCAAATAACCCTAACCCCATCATAACCCTAACACAACCAAACATCCCTAACCCTAGCCTAACCATAGCCTAACCCTAAAACAGTCATAATGCACACATCCAAACAACCCTAATCCTAACCCCATCATACCCCTTATCCTAACATACAAACAAAACCAACAATATCATATACATCCCACATTTCATGAAAAACTAGGGTTTCCTCAAATTTGCAAAAAAAAGAACACAAAAGATTTTCCTTTAGATGAGAATGAGGGGAGAGGTGGGGATTACCTTAGGGGAGTGATTGGACAACAAATGCCCGGTCCAAACCTTCAGATTTGGTGATTTAGAGAAGGATTTCAGGGAGGGGGCAGTGGCTGGGAGAGGGGCTGGGGGAGGGGAATGAGGGAGGGGGTGGGGAGGGGGCTGGACCGTGGCTGTATAAGTCAATGTGTGGCGCCTAAGGGTCAGGCGCCACACATTACAATGTGTGACGCCTGAGGCTTAGGCGTCACACTGCCTGGGGGTGGGCCCCTACATGCCACGTGGTCGCGGGTGTGGCGCCGAACACCTAGGCGTCACGCATTACAGTGTGGCGCCTAGGTGTCGGGCGCCACACAAAAGGGTCAGGCCGGTAAATTATTTCCCCCGAGGGGTCAATCCGTGAGTTCTTTCGCCCAGGGGTCATTTTTGTCAATTTTGCCGCTCTTTGCTCGATTCGAGATCGATTTTGTAGGAGTGATCAATAAATCAGTCGTATTTTCTATACTTCTATACTATAGCAAAACGACCCGTGCGTTGTAACGGGAGAAAAAACCCACCATCTTCAATGACGATGATCACATTATGTTCATATCTCACCGCATGATTTCGAAAATTTGTCCACAAATGCAAGAAAATATTTCTTTTTTAAATTTTATTCACATTCACAAGTTGAAACAATGTTCATATTTTTAAAAAAATATCATGGTTGTCAAAAAACTTGGTAACTCAAAGAATTATTCTTAATTTCAAGAAACATTTTTTAAAACATACTATAATATTCCGATCCATCATTACAATTAATTATTCAAAATTCACTCAGGTATATAATCTGAAAGACTCAGAAGCATTACTTTTGAACTGCATACATTCAATCATTCATGAACATTTTTACAAATTTGGAAACATTTTTAAAATCGAAAACATTTTTTACTATTTATAAACTTTTTTTCTAAGTTCCAAACAATATTTTATATTATGAACTATTTTCAAGTATATTCTTGTGAATTGGCGAATAATTCATTTTTTGAATTATCAAACATTTTTGAATTGCATTAAAGAAATTGCACAAAATGATAGACTTTTTTGATTCACGAATGTTTTCTCCAAAATTATGATTTTTTTAGTATGAAAACATTTTTACAAAAAGCCCGAACAATTTTTGAATTCGAAAACATTTTATGTTTTATCAAACATTTATGTAAATATAATTTTTTGAATTTCTAAAGTTTTTATTGATTTATTTGAAATAGAAAAAATAAAAAGGAACAGATAAATAATAATTAAAAAACTAAAAAACAGGCCCCCGCCCATGGGCTGGCCCAAATGGGCGTGCTGTTTAATTTCCACCGAGCATAGCGTAGTATAGCTAGTCCCTATGCTTGGGCCGGCCCATGCGAGGATTCCCTGCAAAACATTTTTTATATGTTTTTTTTACTGGCTACCTTGATTAGAATTTGATCGTACCAAAGGGGTTTTATGTAAAACTAGAAAAAACGGTTCATAGTCATTTAAAAGAGAGACTCGGGTTAGTTCGGATAAAATATAGAGGGTTTTGTGCAAAACGTAAAATAACGGTTCGACTTAACTTACAAAAGGACTGCGGGTTGAATCCTCGAAAACGGAGGGGCTTTTTTGCAAAATTACCATGACGGACAACAGAAGCACTACATGCTTTATTATTAGGGAAAGATAATAAAGAAGCAAACAAAAACTTTACTAACTGCACACAACTATTACTTCCATAAAAACAAACAACCATCAGCACCACACAAATAGTCCACGAATATCAATCTAACGTCCATCCACCATCCATGTAGCACCACGGTGTGCACTTAGCAAATCCATCTATGATTGACCGTGCTCCACCTCCACCATCAGCCACCAGCACCACGTTACCATCCAACGTTACATAAAAAAAGAATACTGTCCAGACGTACCACACCACAATACCAGCCAGCGTGACATAAAAAAAGAAAACTGTCCAACGTACGTCCCCTACAATCACACGGTTCTCATCAGGAAGTAAGGGATCTAAACGAAATCGGTTCCCATCGCCCTTATCCTTGCACGTCGACCTCGCGTCACTGCATCATATCGTCGCGCCGTCGCCATCGCCGTCGCCGTCTCCGATCCATCATCTCTGTACCTGAAGTACATATTCAGTCAGACGGCAAGTGAACATTTATATAACAAAACCAAAGTTCAGATTATATTTATTTGGGATAGTTGAAAAGAAAGCATGCCTATTTAGTTATTACATGTTCTCTGATTCTGGGGGATGGAACATGGAAAGCTATTGGCCGCTTGCAGTCTCGCAATCTTTTAGAGGCACAAGTGGAGTTCTGTTTGGCAATGCTTTTCTATTGAGCATATTAAGTGATCGTCATTTGTCTGTCTTTTTTATTAAGAAATGGCATATCATTTACTATGAATTTGCAACTGGTTCAAATACATGACTGCCAAGATACGGTGTGCTTGACAACGCATCTTTCTATCAAGTTGCTACGAATGTTGCTTCTGTTCCGTGACAGTGTACGTCACAAAGGTGACATCGATGTGGTTCACACTTGTTATTTCTTCTTCTTGGTAATTTTTAGTTCCTCTGATCTTATATTTTTTATACCACTATTCTACATGACAACCTTTTCTTTAACAAGGAGAGGTGCCAAATTTTCAGTCAATTACAACGTGAATTACATAGCCTGCAACATTGCCTATAGCCGATAGAATCTATGATTCTACAAGGGCTATCTTTATAAGCTAAACAATTACAGTACAAGACACACTCAAATTCAGAGTTTAGAGCCTCATGAGTAGTGTTGTGAGAGCTTGTTGATGATCTTCCTGTTTTTCGCAAAATTGGGTTGTGTTGGATGGTCCATGTGATGTTATCTAAACAAATTTCCTCTAGACATATGGGTATTACTTTACACATTGTCAAAACTTGACATATGAACAATTTAATATAGTTATGTTCACTTGTCGTCTGACTGAATATGTACTTCAGGCACAGAGATGATGGATTGGTATACTTGCAATTTGACTGAACATAACAATTCACATGAAGGCTAAGATATGTCAAATTCCAATGGTGCGGGGGCGCGAACCCCATTTCAGGACATAAGTAACAACCAAACTTTGGGTAACTATCATCAACCTTTTCATAATTTCTGATAACGTTATTGTTGTTACTTATGTCCCAACTTGCGGTGTGTACTTATGGAGACCCTAAAGAATTAAAGAGGCAGAGGAACAGAGAGTATTATGCATGCAATAAAGATGACATTCTTAAGAGACGTCGTGAGGCCAGTGAGAACAAACAGGGTTCAACACCAATGCTTAGTGACCAGAAAAATGAAACAAATACACCCATGTACATGTCCCGAGGTAAAAATGCCCTCATATTGCATGCCTATGTACTGTTCACGTAACTGATGAGATGTCATGCACGAAACTAACACCAATGTGACATAGCTGTGGAACCGATTGAGCTGCAGAGGCAAATAGTCGGGGAACATTATTCACACAACGTGGATGATGTATTCAGTGCACAACTTCAAGTTGAACAAGAAAATGAAACACAAACCCCGGTGTCCATGCCCATTGGTAATGATGCTCAAAACAGTAGATGCAACACTATGTATTCATACTAATTACCTTTATATGCAGACCCTAAGGAGTTGAGGAGGCAAAGGGACAGGGAGCGATATGCACAAAACAGGGATGAGATATTAAAACGACAACGCATATCCCATGAAAAGAGAAAGACCGCTACTCGGCTCCTCAACGATGATACCACTATGTCACACACACCAGCTACAGGACAAACCGGTGTCACCCAACTACAAAATCTAACATGTGCTGTTACAGGTTGTGGGGTATCATATAATATTTATTGCATGTTCTTAGCTCATGAAACATGCCCAAACCAATGGTTACTGATGTGGTGCTGAAATTATGTCGCAGGCTTATCAAGTATGCAAAATTCATCTCATGAACGCGTCCGTAAAAACGAGTGGCGGATCTAGGATTTGAAGTTACCCGGGGCGGATTTTTAAAGGATAAAAGTTGAAGTCATAATGCAATCATTAATACAAGTAATTTGCCAAGTAGTAGTAGTATCCATTCAGACAAGACAATCAACGAAATTATTTTTTCAAAGCAGTTTCAGTTCAAGAACTAGGTACAATTGAAATTTATACAAAGTCTAGCGTAAATGAGACTTTGAAACAACAGATACTGCAAGTATTTACCACTAAGTTGTTGTTATAAGTACGTGCGGATTTTGTAGATGGCCACTAGTGTTCCTTGGAAATGCACGGCAATTTCCTGGTCTTCAATCCCAGCAATTCTCTTTTCAGTATCCAATTCTCAGGATATAAGTCAATGCGAGAAGAGACTACAAACCTAGAACGAACAAAGAGAAGATTGGGGAGAGATGAAGAACCCGATTTTGTTTGCTCGCTTGTAATTTTGAGCGGGCACATGGCTGCGGCGGCGGTGACGATGCCATCTCCCGTGTGTACGACGCAATGAGCAGCACGAACAAAGGGACCCTCGTCTCCCTCGAGAGTCAACATCGAGGCGGCAAGGCTGCGCGTGTGGAGGCAAGATCACGATGCTCTGATAGGTTTTTCCGATCCATGGTGAAATGGAAACCGTAGGAATTGGGAACATCAATGTGGGCTCGTATTCACTTGGGCCTTTACTACTAATTTCTGATTTTGAGTTACTCGTTGGCCCATCTGATGAAGCGTTATCTTGTTTGTTGCATCTTCTTGCTCGAGTTGACCGCACAGACTACGAACAGACCTCGAGACTCTCGCTTCCATGGTGTCGCTGATCAAAGTAGTAGTAGGGTGGGTACCGTCGATACCAAAATTTTACCAAGGGCGGCCGACCCTACATGACCCCACGCTGGCGCCGCCCGTGGTAACAACCAAGAGATTAATTTAACAAACGAGGATGAATTCAATTGGTTGCACACGAATGATGTGTATCAGAGGCAGCAACGACCTGGAAGCTCAAAAATAGCTACTGTTGTGCCTCTTGGACAGAAAAACGAACCAATTGGGAGCATCATCAGAGATATTGCACAAGGTATATTTAACTGACTTTGTTATATTGTAATCATCTTCTGGATGAAAATTTATTGTGCACGCAGGGCCTCTCACCCAAATTTCAGGGTTTGATGTACCCCAACTGAGCATACTACATGGTAGAGATTGCACAATCGAAGATGCGGGTTAGTTCATCGATATAATCATTTTGCATGTGGTCCAACATGATTTATTTTGTCGTAAATATGGGTTCTCTATCGTATGTTAAGGTATACAACCTTCAAACGGATCCAATCAACCTGAAAATACGCCGGCTAATGATACGAGAAGACCTGCTCAACCGGCTTCGCATGGTACTCAAAACACTAATAACCTGAAATGGGATTTGCGACATTCTGATGCTCTAATGATCTTGTGATTTTCCACCAGGCGAGGACCAAAATGATGATCCATATGGAATTTTTGAGCCCGTTGTTGAACATACCAGTTTACAAGGTAAAACACATATTTTCGTTCACATATAAAGGTCATCATACATAAGTTAGATGTAGTTATGTCTGACCAATATATTCCCTGCTAGACTGCTTGGATCCATTGCATAGTGGAGAACCTGCAATACCATGAGCCTGATGAAGAAGCTAGAATTTATATGGATCAAGGTGTGTCCATTGTGTATTTCCTAATTTAGCACCCTGAAATGCAAATTTTATTAGTGTTTACTAATGATTTAATACTTGTGTCTTGTGTGCTAGATGTTGCTTTTGAATCGTTCCAAGATGGACGCCATACTACACGAGCAGTACCCGTAGCAAGTACTGATGAATTCATATACCGAAACCTACCTAGAAAGCACCATGTCCTAAGAAAGGTTGCGGACTGTCGCCACTGTGTGGCATTGCGATTTTCATTCGAGGGGCCAGCATTTTGTTGCAGAAAAGGAAAAATCGGATTATTTACTCCAGATGTTCCAGAAGAATTGAAACAGCTGTTCACAAGTCAAGATGATGAGGACGCTAAATATTTCAGAGAGAATATATGGTATTTCAACTCGCACTTCTCATTCAGAAGTCTAGGAGTCACCCTTGATCGTCGAGTAAGTACTACGGCAAGAACTGGCATATATACATTCCGCGTGTGTGGTGGGTTGTACCACGCTCTTGACGATCTGGTGTCGGCTGATAATGGCCCTCGGCATTTGCAACTCTATATTTATGATACAGATCAAAGCTTGGTTCACAGGGCTAATAGGTCTCCAGATCTTAATATAGACCTCATACAAAATATTCTGAGAATACTAGAGCGTAACCCTTATGGACAAGCTTTCAAAAGCCTTGGGTCGGTTCCAAATCTAGATGAGTACAAAATCTCACTAAACACGGATATCAAGTTGGATCAGCGAAGGTACAATGCCCCAACGACCTCCCAAGTGGCAGCCATATGGGTTGAAGGGAGTGACCCACAAAATTGCTTCGACACGAGTGTTGTCGTGCATGCGAAAAAAGGAAACCGACGACTATATATTAGAGCATAATATGGGTGCTACGACCCATTGTCATATCCACTATTCTTCCCACATGGAGAGACTGGTTGGAATCGTTGCATGCCATATATTCCGCCCCCAGATGACACGGCCCAAAATTCCGTGCATATGTCTGCAACCCAAGGAACCCAAGCCTCTGATTTACATATAGGTATGATGCCCCTATTAATTTATATAAATACCTAAATTTTTTCGAATGATGAAGAAACCTTATGTTTTCGTGCATATATCTATCAGACAAAGACTTGATTGGAGAAAGAGAACAAGATGGGAATGGTGCATCGCGTGAAGCGGATAATCATGTGCCAGATGTAAACCAAGCCCCTGATTTATATACAGGTATGATGTTCACTATTAATATATATACCTACTATTTCTAAATGATGGTGATAACTTGTGTTTTGATCTACATCTATCAGATGGGAACTTGAATAGAAAAAGAGAACGAGATGGGAATTTTATACGGCATGAAGCCACAACCGATGATTTACCTTCAGGTATCAGTCATCATTGCTAAATATTCAATTTGTATCTTGTCAACCATTATGAGTGTTGTCGATCATTATAGGTACAACCACCATACTGATATTTATGTTCTTAATCTTATAGATGACAATGAAGATAACCCAGATGATGATTTTGTTGACAATGAAGTCAATGGAACACAATCCAGGAAATTTGTTAGTGCAAGGGAGTACTACTACTTGAAGCTGCAAGTCACGAGGAAGCTTTTTAACATCGTCTTGTTTGGGGGGCGCCTTTTCCAACAATGGGATGTTGACATCTATATTAAGACTGAGACTATGCGGCTTGACTGGTACTCAAAGCCGAAAAATCGGAAGGTCGTCCGCGCTAACCTCTACCAGGTAATGTGCTTGTGTTTATTGTAATACATCATAATACAATGATGAAGTGGATGTTCCATGCGTTGACTATAACCTGGTATGCTATTATAGGGTCTTGTTGACACCGTCGTTGCCAGTGAGTCACGCGGTGATCGAATTGGTAAAAGAATCGTGCTTCCACGGACATTTCCTGGTGGTGATCGTGACATGCAACGGAGGTTCTTGGATGCTATGGCAATAGTGTAACGGTGGGGTAAACCGGATTATTTTATCACGATGACTTGCAATCCATATTGGGAGGAGATAACCGAGGAACTGTTGCCTGGACAACTGCCGCAGGACCGTCCAGACCTGGTGGCAAGAGTATACAGTGCTAAGCAGCGAGATATGATGGACTTACTAACTAACGGTAAGCATTTCGGAGAAGTCGCAGCCTATGTACATGTCATCAAGTTTCAGAAGCGAGGTCTCCCGCATGCACATATACTTCTAATCATGAAAGCAAAAAAGCAAGTTAGTGACACCAAATGACTATGATCGGGTGATATGTGCAGAGATACCTGACAAACAGAAACATCCCATTCTACATGATCTGGTCATCAAACACATCCTGCACGAACCATGTGGTAAGTTGAAAAAAAGTTGCCCCTGCATGATTGATGGACAATGTCGGTTTCATTACCCCCGAGCTTTTTGCGATGCCACACAACAAGGGAAAGACTCATATCCCATCTACAGGAGGAGGGACGATGGACACCAAATTAGGATCCAAGGAGCAGATTTGGACAATAGGTGGGTGGTCCCATACAACCCTTCTCTGCTTATGCGATACAACTGCCACATTAATGTAGAAGCATGCTCCAGCATCAAGGCAGCCAAGTACTTGTTCAAGTACATCTATAAAGGGCATGATCGTACATCCTTTGCATTCGAGCAGGATATCATCAATGATGGTGGGATCATCAATGAAACCCGACAATATAGGGATGCACACTATGTATCTCCTCTAGAGGCTATATACAGGATTTTTGGTTTTAAACTGTTTGGTGTCAGTCCATCTGTGCTACAACTCCAGCTTCATCTATACTACTATTAAAAGAGCAAACTAGAATTCTTCTAAGCCCACCAAAAATAGTGTAGACGGATCAACCAGAGCCCTCAGATCATTCCCACCTAATGAAATCCAACAGTCTACGTTACTTTGATAGTCTGGCATAGCATCTAACGGCTTAGATTCAATGTTCTCCCGTGGTTTGCCATCGTTTGCATCGCTTTCCGTCCCCACGAACTGACCTGATGAGGTTACAGTCCCAATCCTGAAATCACGCACATGATTTCCTCGTGTGTATACCCGTCCCCCATGGGATCCTCCACGATCTGATCGGACGAGTTGTCGCAGATCATCCCACTCTCCATGCACCCACCCCAATTTTCCCGGCGCCACCCTTGGCATCCCCTACCTCCAACCTCCTGTTGGCGGCCGTCGCCACGGATCCAGCACGCGGTCTCTCGCCTGGAGGCATCGACCACGAACTCATTGTTGAAGGACGCTATCGCCGGTCGAAACAGCTGCACATGACGAGAGCTCGGACCACCGCCACAGCCCGCCGCTCCTCCTCTGACGGACGCGAGCGCGCATGCAACCGCCATAGCAAGGACGCGAGCGTGGGCCACCATCGCCTGATGCTCCTCCTCTACTGCCCTAGGTATGCTGACGCCCCGTCTCTCGTCGCACACGTGGCCGCTGACCTGGTCCATGAGCTAGAGAAGCCAGTAAGTTTCCTCTGTTTGTTGTTCACCTTGATGCCCGTGCACCGGCCACGACACAGGTGCTAATGGAGCTTCACGCTACGGTCTAGACGACACCAAGGTACTAACTGAACCGGATAACCCGTCTTTATTGAAAACTGGCCGCAAGTCCGCCATGATCCTCGCGTTCTGGCACCTCCGCACAACTAATCTCTGCACCCACAAAGCTGCAGCATGTAGGAAGCCTGCAGGTAATCACTTATTTACGTTGGTCCAGCTGATTAATCTCGCTTGCTTCTTTTGCCTACAAGTGTGCTCGCTTATTTTTTTATAACACTATGATCTAAGGGTCGGATTGTGGTTCTTCTAGCTGATTAAGGTAGCTGCTTGTTTGCTTTTTTATGCTCGTTCAGTTGTTTTCTTTTTATCTCAGGATGCAAGCTTTGTGTGTGCCAAGTTGAGAATTAAGAGGACTGAGTTCTTTGGGCATGATTTAGTTACTGTGGTAAACAGAGGACCATGTAAAATGTAAATGAGCAATGGAACAAGTAGGACAGATACACCAGATTGTATGCAGACTTGCAGAGCAGAGTTTCAACGTGCTTCTTCGTTTAGGAATTGGAATGGATAGAACGGATACATGACGACATAGAACATATATAAAGCTTCATCGTTAAATTCTGAAGCAGCTAATTTTTCAGTTTGATGTACTGTCAATTGCATTTTGAAGTCCATATTCACTGTTTGATCAACTATGTAGTTAGGACTTTAAAGCTTCTATTGACTTGATGGAGTTTGAGTTTAGGGTTTTTATTGATAGGACTTTAGATGGAGTTGAAGCAACATAAGCATTGCATGAGTGCACAACAATCGTTATGAACAAAGCATGCTTCCATGTGTCATTTCTCACCTGGCTCACGACCTAGGGTTCTGCACGGTTAATCATGGCCTCGCTCCGTTAGTGTATTGCAGCCGACCCCTAAAGCTCCCCGTAATCTTTTTTTTATAATTTGCCTCGTCGGGGGGAGGCTTTTTCTTGACCTTGTTGACTAGATCGTTTCATCTTCCTCCTGATTTGTCGAAGGGAGGCTTCTTCTTGACCTTGTTGACTAGATTATTTCATCTTCCTCATGACTTGTGATTAGTATTTATGATCTTTGAGCTTGATTTGAAGATACCACGACAAAAGATTGATTATAGTTAGTTTAGTGTTCTGACAGATATCTGTAGTTAGTCTTCGGAAGTTGACCTCTAACTTGTTTTATAATTATATAAGAATTGATTGCACTTACGTCCATACCTCCATAATTACATGCTCGATGCCATGGGTTGCTAATTCTAATGATTGGTTGTGCAGATTTCCACAACACTACTTATGATCTAAACATTGACTGAAAATATTTATCAGAGTATTCGTTTCAAACAATTAATTTTGCAAAATATGGTGTGGAAATTCAACATTGATGTCGTTTACGCATTCTCACATTGCGAAATTCAACATTGATGTTGCCTTGTTAGGAATATATTTGTAAATTCTCTTGGGATTAAAGTATAACTTGCAATTTGCTATATTGTCCCCAAAATACATGAGGTTCAGACATATAGTTATCTATTTCTGTCGTTTGTGATCAACTAAAATGCTCAAAGTTTTTGAAACACCAACAATGATCTCTATTTATATAGATATAAGTAATGAAAAAAAATCACATTCAACAACTTTAAACCTAACTCTGAGTGGATGTAAGTGCTTGAAAATATGGTCTTGGACCTCCATGCTAACTTGAAAAGTGTGGTACCATGTTATCTGATGAATGCATTGTGTTTTGTTGTTATTTTCTTACACTAGCATCACAAACTATACGCATATGGTAGTATGCATGAGACCCGCTGGCAAGATGTATTTTATTGGGAGTAGATGTATCTATGAAAAGTGTACTTGTTAAGACGTGTGTTGCACGTGCAAGCTTACTAGTTTGCCAAATATGCATACAATTGCATTTAAAGCTTGTGCAAATCTGGAAGATGTTGTAGCACGACCGTATTCTTCCAAGTCCATGCTTACAGAATACTTTGAGATGAACCGGAAGTTTCCAGCAGCACGGAAATTATTGTACAGAGAGTTTCCAGAAAATTATAGATGGATACCTGAGAAAAAAAGTGGCAGAATAGAAAAACTAAGAGATTACAGATTGGAAGACTTGTGTATGCACACCCTGCTGAAGGAGAAAGATACTACTTGCATGTGCTCCTAAGTCATGTTCGAGGTGCCACTTCATTCGATGCTTTAAAAACTGCAAATGGCAAGCCATGCAGTTCCTTCAGGGAGGCATGTGAGCACTTAGGCCTCATTGAGCACGACGGGACTCTTGATGTTTGCATGACGGAGGCAGCCACATTTCAGATGCCTTCTGTCCTAAGACGGTTATTTGCGACTATACTGGTGTTTTGTGAGGCAACAGAAATCCGACAGCTATGGGACAAACATCTGGCATCGATGTCTGAGGATTACCGTCGTAATCAATCCAATGAGGCAGCACTTGAGCAGATGGTCCTCAGAGATATTAGGGATATGTTGCAATCCATGGGAAAGGATATTGCAGGCTATGGACTTCTGGATTTGGTTGACACTGATGGTTCTTATGACGGTGAGTACAGAGAGGTAACAGTGGAGAGCGAAATCAGTGTGGACAAAGAACACCTAGGTTTATTTAGCAGTTTGAACAATGAGCAACTTGCTGGTTACAATGACATAACGGATCATGTGATGAAACAAAAAAGCCAGATATTCTTTGTTGACGGTTCAGGAGGCACTGGCAAGACATACTTATACAAGGCATTGCTTGCGAAGGTGCGTTCGATGGGCCAGATAGCGATCGCAATTGCTACATCAGGGATAGCGGCGTCGATAATGCCCGAAGGACGGGCTGTGCACTCCAGGTTCAAAATTCCAATCAAGCTCACCGACAATAGCATGTGTAGTTTCACAAAACAGAGTGGTACAACGAGTTGCTTAAACAGGCGTCATTGATTATTTGGGACGAGGTTGCGATGACAAAACGTCAAACAGTTGAGACGCTTGATAGATCGCTTCAAGATATAATGGGATGTCCGTTGCCATTTGGGTGGAAGGTTGTAGTCTTTGGTGGGGATTTCAGGCAGGTCCTTCCTGTTGTAACACGTGGGACAAGAGCACAGATCACGGATGCTACACTTCTAAGATCCTATATGTGGGAGAAGATCCGCAAGATACGCCTCACGCGCAATATGCGGGCACATGCTGATCCTTGGTTCTCCGAATACCTCCTAAGGATCGGCAATGGTATAGAAGAGACAATTGGCGACGACTATGTGCGTCTCCCTGACGACATTGTGATTTGCTATACCGAGGATGAGAAAGCTATCAACAAGCTCATCGAAGATGTCTTCCCATCGTTGCATGCCAATGCTAAATCGAGAGAGTACATGAGCACACGTGCTATTCTTTCGACCATGAATGATCATCTCGATGGCCCGAATGACAAGATGATCTCAAGGTTTCCAGGCGAAGAAAAGTTATACCATAGTTTTGACTCAATCGAGGATGACTTGCAGAATAATTACACGATTGATTTTCTAAACTCGATCACACCAAATGGCTTGCCCCCACATGTATTGAGATTAAAGGTCAACTGTCCGGTCATTCTGCTACGGAACCTCGACCCACATAATGGCCTATGCAATGATACACAGCTTATGATTAGAGCCTTCCAGGATAATGTAATCGACGCAGAGATTGTTGGTGGTCAGCATGCTGGAAAGAGGGTGTTCATACCTAGGATCCCTATGTCGCCCTCGGAGGACATCTCAGTTCCTTTTAGACTTAAGAGAAAACAGTTCCCCATCCGCGTGAGTTTTGCAATGACAATTAACAAGGCGCAGGGTCAAACGACCCCGAACGTCGGTATTTACCTTCCCGAGTCAGTATTCTCACATGGTCAGCTATATGTTGCTTTGTCAAGGGGGGTGTCGAGAGACGACACGGATTTTGGCCAAGCCAAACAAGGAGGTTGATAAATCTGGGAAAAGCACCAAAAACATTGTCTATAGAGATGTTTTGGGAGATGAGGCAGGTGCGTTATACCATTATTTATTTGCACAAATAAATATGTTATTATATCTATAACTACTCCTTCATTTAACATTATTTATCTTTCATTTGCAGGCTTAGCGAATGAGAAGAATAAGCGGATGAGGGGTAACACAAGAGTAAGCAGATCGATTGCTTTGTTGATGTCGCGGCAAAACTTGAAAAAATGCACAAGACAAGGTGTGTATATATAGCAACGCGTCTGTAAGATCACATAAGATTCAAGGCTATATATATGGTAGCATTTTTCTTCGTATCTTCTTCTAAATCTGTATGAGTAGAACTAGCAGCTGGTAAACGTACCTTGTCAGTCGACAGCAGCCGTTGCGTGCCCGGTGAGGCGACCAGTCGCAGGAGCGCTCGGCCGGCGAGCCCAAGTGCCCTCGCCGCCATCACTGACTGCTGGACGGAGGAGGATGAGGTCCGGTAGATGCTGCTGGCGATAGCAGGGACGAAATCCTTGTCTCCTGATCTGAGCTATGGGGCGCATGGGAAGAAAAGAGCGATAAATATTTGTACATACCAATGAAATAAATATTCAACTATGCAGCAACTTAATTCATTAATCAAGTTGGATCACTGGGTTGCTACATAAACAGAAGCAATACTAATAAATAAGGAAAATAAACTAGCCCTTTGTTTTGCTGATGAAATTTCATTCCTTTACACGTTGCCAAAACTTGACATATGAATAATTTAATTTAGTTATGTTCACTTGCCGTCTGGCTGAATATGTACTTCACGTACGGAGATGATGGATTGGTGTACTTGCAAAAAAAATTCATAGAATTATATTCCTTTGGTTGTGCATGTAGGAAATTTGCTATATGTTTCATTTACAACCAATGGTATATATGTACGTAGAGGATTAGAAGTTCAGAATAGGGGCTCAGGTCCCATTTTGATATTTTCATATAAGCACAATTTTAAATACAATAACTAAGTTGAACGTTGCACCACTTTGACATAAAGTTCTATCAATATTTGTACAGTCGTTTCAAGTGTTGACTGATGAAGATAAAATTGATTGGATTTCTTTTGCTAATGTATTCGACAGTTTCTGCATATGGAGTTCAGCTCATTGGGAGAAGCCTTGAGAGAGTCTGGAAGTACAAATAGCAGAACAAAATCTGTGGAAAAAACGCAACAGGAGGACTTTTGAAGCAAATGTTGTGGATCGTCTAATGTGGGTTTCTCCCTGATTAGGGACAAGGTTAAGGCCTTGAGGGCTGCTTGGTGCAACGGATAGCCCTGGTTTTCTTGCTTAGCTTCAATTCAGATCATCAGCGTTCAGTAGTGTGACGGTAGGAGTACAAACACGAAAATCCAATTCAGAGAGGAGCTGTGCAGACAGAAATTCATGTGTCGTTATGTTCTTTATTTAAATATATTGCCTAACATACATGATGATAGCGAACCATTTATGGTGGTTATGTTCATGTCCAAGCTCTTTTAAGTGTATTTCTTTATATCTATGAATGCATGTTTGTCATGGTTTACTTACACGGGTGCCATTCGTAGTAGGACTATTTGTTGAAACTAGCATTGATTGACCTGCCTTCTCGAAAAAAACTGGTTTTAAAGAAATTACTGTATTTTACGCATTTAGTTGAAGCGAATCGTGCATTGCACGTGCAAATTTACTATCTAAAAAATATTATCTAAAGGTATAACATTAAGCACATAAAAAGTCGAAGAAACAATCCGATGAGCCGAACCCAATATTTCCGTATTAAAATGTATTACGGAAATAAGTCCTTCAATTCTATATGTGTGGGGTATAAAAAAAGAAAAAGGAAAAGCATGGGGCCTGATATAAATCAAAGGAAAGCGTGGGGCCTGAGTTAACCACCAGGATTCCCTTCCTCCTCACGGTATGTAAATCCTTCCCTTAATTAGTTGCATGAAATACGAAGCGATCTGCATGCAGCTAACACCTTTGAGCTGAGGATTTGGTGCCATGGAAAGTGCATCGTGTATGGCTGGTTTCATACGCGTAAGTTTAGCGCTGGATAACTGCCCACCTACGTCGCGCTGGATCTTCTTCCCGCTAAGCGCTCCAGGAGCTCGGCCTCGATAACTACCCACCTACGTCGCGCTGGATCTTCTCCCCCGCTAAGCGCTCCAGGAGCTCGGCCCGCACCCCGACCAAGGCATCGGATCATCAATTCCTCTTGCGGCCTCATCGCAATCGTTGACGACGTCGGCGGTGCGGGCGTGCAGCTCAAGAAGATCCACAACCCTCTCGGGCGGAGCTCAGTCGCCCTCCTCGCCTCACCCGCACCTCACCTCGCCTGACTCACCTTGCCGTTCCAGAATCTCCGCCACACAAACGCCCATACACAACCGCCCGGTTCTTTCGTGTCACCCGAGGAACAAAGAGAGGAGCATATCGACACACCAGGTTTGTTTTTTTCTCTCATTCATCTTTTGTCTCGAGCCATGTCCACATCTAATCTAGCATCTTGTAAGTCCGGATCCCTTCAAGTTGTGCTTTGTGCCGGTTCGGACGGATATTGTAGATTCGACTTTTCTTGTGATGTGCAGCCGCGGGCTTGAACGATGCCATCATTATCAATGAGCTCTCCATTCTATCTCCCTCTTCTTGCCTCCCGACAACCACTATATTGTATATTTTCTTACATTAATTAGCAGCCACCATTATCAATGAATGTTGATAATGATTCTGTAGCCATGACAACATTTACATCATATTTTAAGTACCTATGATTATGGTTCTAAAAACGTATGAAGTTCTTGTTTTCTCTCTACATTGCTGATAGAAATTCGGAAGCAAGAATACTAATATATGCTTCGGTTTTCAGAAAAACATGAACGATGAAGGCAAGGACGAGCATGCGGAAAATATGCAGATTGAAGGCATGATAACGAAAGACGAGGATGTGAACCCCGAGTCATCAAAGACAATAGAACAACAAGCCATCATGGATGATACAGAAAACATACAGATTGATGAGGTCGTTATTATATTTTCACATGTCATTAATATTGTTATTCTGGTGGGACAAAACAATATGAATTTTGTACTATGATATCAAATATACAACTCTTTACTCACCTTCATAATATTCTCTCTTTTATATGTAATGGATACCGGATAATATTATATTATTGTGTGTTTCAGTTACTAAGCAAGGAAGAATCAAGTGGAATAGACGATAAAGATGAAGTAGAGAAAAGGAATAGCACGCAAGCCACTGATTGCGAACTGACACATGCATGCTTTCTTTTCAACTATCCCAAATAGTTCTAATCTAATTATATTATATCCTGCATAGGGATTACTCTTTGTAATGTTGCTCTTGGGAATTAACAAGGAAGGGAACAAGTCAACAAATGCAGCCTACTCAAGACAATGAATTAGCACAAACGTTCGACACCGAAGGGGCAGAAACAATAGGGAACAAGTTGGCACATTCAAATGTACGAGCCGACAAAGATGAAGCGGAGAAAAAGAAGATCACACAGTCCACTCATTCTGAGGTGGCAAAGTCATCTTTTCTTTTTCAACTATGTCCTAAATATTTCTAATGCTAATGTTATTATATCCTGCATACTTTTCTCAGGAATTAACCCTCAAGGAAACAAGTGAACAAATGCATCAAGCTTAGGACGAGGAATTAGCACAGACACGGGGCACCGAAGGGGCAGAAACTATAGGGGATAAGCTGGCAGATTCAACTGAATAGCCGGCAAAGATGAATTGGAGGAAAATAAGAGCACACAGTTCACTGATTCTAAACTCTCTGAAGTGACAGAGGCATCTTTTCAATTCCAACTATGTCCCAAATAGTTCTAATTCTAATTCTATTATATCTTGCATACAGATGATTCTTTGTAATGTTGCTCTCAGGAATTAACAGACAACGAAACAAGTAAACAAATGGAGGCATGTGGGGATGAAGAATTAGAACAAACGTCCGGCAGGGAAGGGGCAGAAATTATAGGGGACAAGCTGTCAATGCCCGCGCACACAGTGAAGCCTATCCGACTGCATAACAAACCTAAGAAGGCACAAGACTACGTGGTGGCTCTAGAAGGCACGGACAAATCTTTCTATGCCCTGGTTTTGCTACATTTGTTTTTTTGTTATTAATAAATATTATTACTTGCATCATGATAGATTACGCGTGCACCGACGATGATTGGTCCGTGATTGAAAATATCATGTCTGAACCAAATGATAAAAGAAATTTAGTGAGCATTGACGACTCAAATCTCCAAAGAAGACAATTGGAACGTCTTTTAATCCCCGGAGAATTTCTTGGCGAGAAGTAAGTATATGTAGCTTTATGACGAGACGATGCTATTTGAACATGAGTTTCTATTATGTCCTATAACCAAGGTGTGCACTTCATATTGCAGATCATAGACGCATACATACATTGCATAAGTGCTAAAGAGCATCTAAAGATGAGGACAGGTGGAAGTGTGTTCGTAGAGAATGCATGCATCTCTAAGCTGATAAAGGAATTTAAGTTTATACGGGATGACGCACCAAGATGGGTGTTAGACAGAGCTACAACTTATTTGGAACATGATATGGTGAGTCTCAGTTCCTTACATATTACTATGAATTTAATCATGGGTGAATGTTTGTACAGATGGGACCTAAACTAACAAAAACTCTATTTGAGATATATGTTACAGTAAACATTAAAGACTTTCATTGGTACCTAGCAGTTATAAATACCGGGATGCGACGTATCCAGGTGCTCGACTCGCTAGGCCCAGGAATGAACCGCAAAGACCTCATCGCTATGGTTAGTTATTAGTTTCAGTGCACCATCTTTTGATAAGACGATTTATGTTATTCTTCGGTTGTGATGCTAACGCGTTGTCATTTATTCATGCAAAAACTCAAAGGACTGGAAAATGTATTCCAATATGCATCACTTTAAATGGAACTAAAATTTGATAAGTGAAAAGACGTAAACATTAAACAATGGCCAAGGGAAGAATGTATTAAGAGCAGTCTGCAAACAGATGGGCATACCTCTTTCGAACCAAACTTGTTGTTCCCATCCCCTTTGGGCACCTCCTGCTTCAAGATATAAGAACACCTCAACTTTACACCATCGAGAAGAATACACAGATCTTCTTGTCCAGGAAGCTTCTCCTCGCTAGATAAAGAAAATTAATTCAGCAAGTTTTTTTTGAACACAAAAATGTATTCCACTTAAACTTGGTGCACATGTAAATCGCTGCTCACCAAAATTGAAGCAAAGTAAGCGGCTTGAAACGCCTAGGCACTAACATCACGCCCAACAATAAACTTCTGGATTCGCGAGGAAGGACCTCCAATTCAGCAGCATCATAATCCCTTCCCTCAAGAGGATGGATATTAGTCTAACAGTCAGACTCAATATCATATACAGCAAAGCGGCAACAGCATAATCTTATAGAACCAAATGCTTTATTCACCGGAATGCTGCATCACAATAATTATTATTGCATAAACACGCAACATTCTCTTCTCCATTGTCCATTGGTCTCTTCAAATCAACACTAGCTAATCAAGCATATGCGCTACCAAAGTACCAATGCAAGAAGGGTATTTTAGATCCCATCGGATACAGCAGGTGGCCAAGGCAACGGACAATCGTTAACAAGCACAGAGCCAGATTTCAGTCAATAAATACAAGGGAGACAAGATGATGCGCGCATGTGCAGATTATAGAATGAATGATTCGGACCAGCCGGGGAATCAAAAAGATTTCGAATTTAACAAGTTTTTTTTTTTAAAATGTAGAGAAAGGGGATGAACCAGGAGGGGACTGACATTGAGGTCGTCGCCGACGTTGTTCATCTCCTTGCCATCCTGCTAGTTGAACCAGTACCCGCCTACCTTCCCCATTAGGGCTTGTTCGGTTAATCCCAACAAAAAAGGAATTGAAGAGGATTGGAGGGGATTGAAGTGGAATTTGACTTATAGGGGATTTAATCCCTCTCAATCCCCTTCAAACCCCTTCAATTCTCAAACAACCAAACAAGGCCTTATCTGATCCATGCTCCGGTCCCTACCCGCCAAGGTTCAACAAATCACTGCTCTTGTTGCCCAGATATTTAGTTTTCTCCTGATCAAGGGCAAGCACACCACGACAAGCTGTCAAGAACGCAACATCAAGCACCCACACAACCCACATAAGCACCAAACAAGGTGGGAGGAACGGGTGGAGTAACGTTGCCGGCGCCGGGATTCCTGGCGACGGGGAGGATTCCTGGCGACGGGATTCTTGGAACGGATCAAGACTCGGGCTTGGGCTTGGGCGCCGCCTTGCGCGCTTCGGCCGGGCCGCCGCCGCTTCCTTGTGGCTGTCGCCGGCCTCCACAGCGACCATGCCGAGCTCGACTGCCCCGCGTTGCAAGGAAGAAGGAGGGCCCCAGCGTCGGCGTATACGAAGAAGGGGCGGGGCGGGGAAGAGCACAGGGCCAGCTCGCGAACCCTCGCGTCCGGAGAAGGAGGGAAGGCCTGGTGTCGCCGGCGACCATGCCGAGCTTGACCGCCCTGCGTAGCAAGGAGGAGGGACTCGGAATTATTGTGATGCATCATTTTAGTGGACTCAGAATTGAATGATGATAATATAAGAAATTGAGACATGGAAGATGACAAAAACAATATAGATTCCTTGGATTGTATGATTCTGGATGGACCCCCTCAGAATCTCAAAACATCGAATACATCATTAGATGTTGAGCTCATCTCACAGTCATATATCCTTTCACCGTCTGTCAACCCAACAAACGATGACTTAATAGACGAACTGTGCTTGTTCATCTGTATGGTTGATGATGACGCTTTATTAGAGTATAAGCCATGTTCTGTTAGTTCGTTTTATATTCTAATAAATTACCCTGATTTCATTATAATTGATAAAATTTTGATTTTACATGAGCGAATGGGTGAAAAGCTCTGATCCTTACCCTATCAGCGACAAATAAAAAACATATTAAACAATGATGAATATATGAATATTGAGTGCTCTAACATGGCTCTGCGGATACTAGCGCGCCACAAAGTCCAGCTTCTTAGAGACATTCCATCTCACTACACGGATCTAAACTTTTGCGTAAGTTACTATAATTGCGTATTACATATTTTTTTCTCATAGCACTATTATTTTCTTCCCTTTTTTAGTCCATGTTCCACTATGCACGAGACCCAAGTCATCATGAAAATATGGACGGTGCTACGTTCAAACGATTGTTTCATAGCTGGCCTGACAACAATGAGTATCATATCTCATAGTGTGATATGGTAAGATTTTAATTTTTCGTTTATAACAATGGTTTATTTGGTTTTAATTAATATTTCATGTATTTATAAACGTATGCATCATTGCAGATTTTATTGCCTTGGGATATTTTTGGGCTGTTTCTATTGTTTGTCTTGGATCAAGATAAAAAAGTTATCTTAATTTTTGATCCGATACCAATACCTACTTTGGGGAAGAATATACTTAAAACCGTGGTCAGTAACCTAAACCTCGCACTCCAAGTTGCAAACCCTGCATTCAAGGACGATATCTCTAAATGGAAATGTATAGTTCGGGTTGTTCCAACAAACTCACACCGGTATGAATCTTTTTAATGCATTATAATATTAAATAATTCATTCATTCAACACACATTATGTGTTTATTTCATACATGCAGTGCCTTGTTGGGGTATTTGGTTTTTAACTACATGCACTCATTGTGCGATGGAAAGCTATATTTTCCTATACCCCAGGTGAGTATTTACACCATGCTTATTTGTATACACATTGCACATACAAACTTGTTATAACAATGTTGTCTAATTCATATGTAGGATTGTTTTGAACTGAGGAAGCTATTTTTGATGCATATTTTAAAGTATGAAGAAAATGAATCTCAAAACAATATCCCATACATTGAAGGAAGCATCATAGATCGCATCTATAGATGGACTTTCATTGCTTCAAAAGATGGACCATCAAGACGTGCTTAGTCCTGGTTTTTAAAATATATTTCTGTACAATTATTATGTGATCGTGAATTTTGTGTGGAGACATGTTTCTGGATCGTATGTTACGCATGTTCTCATATTGTTTTATATAAGACACCGATAAATGACTCGATAAAAAAACTCAAATATGTTTTACTATAGATTATGATACATGTGTTGGATCACAAATATGTCACAATTTTGAAAATACAATTCAAGTGACATAATAACATTTTGTACCCATTTGGAAAAAATCAGAAATTATTTTACTATGATATCATATGAACCCATTTTTTGAGACGTGTGTTGCACGTGCATGCTTACTAGTAAGTATCTATAGTCATATTTCAACGATCCTCAACACTCTCGCATCCGTCTGGACCGTGTGGTCCGGAAGATTTACGTACGTCCGAACAATATTCAAACCCGCGTTTGATCTTTGTGGCCCATCAAAACCCCTCCTCCTTCATCCGTGTTTTCCATCCGATGCGAGCTGTCCGCATTTATGTTGTTGTAGAGCGACCGCTTCACATTAAGGACGGCTCATAGCGGACACGACCTCTCGCTATCTTCGCCATTAAAGATGTGCATCGGTCGAGTGCGTTGCCCGATGTACGTCCGACTGAACATGTCTTCTCGCTGCATTCAAACGCCTCTAATAAAACCACGTGGAAACCGAGAACCTACTCTCATCACATGTCTATTCACGGGTGAGCGACATTAAACAAAACAACATCGTCCCTTCACGAGCGAGCGACATTAAACACAACATCGGGCAAGTTCCTCTCGTGCGCCCGCTATATAAACGAGGCCAGATGTCGGGCAAGAATCGGACCACTCTGTCGCTTCCATCTCCTTCTTTCACCATTTTCTTCAGCCTTCCGATGGTAGCTAACGCGTAGGAAGAGCAGTTCTTCGACATAAAAAAGGTGGCCGGGTGGCCCGCCTGTTGGAAATACTCCCTAGAGGTAATAATAAAGTGGTTATTATCATATTTCCTTGTTCATGATATCGTTTATTATCAATACTATAATTGTATTGATTGGAAACTCAGATACATGTGTGCATACATAGACAACAACGTGTCCCTATTAAGCCTCTAGTAGTCTAGCTCGTTGATCAAAGATGATTAAGGTTTCCTAGCCATAGACATGAGTTATCATTTGATAACGAGATCACATCATTAGGATAATGATGTGATGGACAAGACCCAACCGTAAGCATAGCGTGTGATTGTATCATTAAGTTTATTGCTATTGCTTTTTGCATGTCCAGTATTTGTTCCTAACACCGTGAGATCATGCAACTCCCTAACACTGGAGGAATGTTGTGTGTGTATCAAACGTTACAACGTAACTGGATGATTATAAAGATGCTCTACAGGTATCTCCGAGCGTGTCTGTTGAGTTGGCATGGATCGAGACTGAGATTTGTCACTCTGTATAACGGAGAGGTATCTCTAGGCCCACTCGGTAATACAATATCACAAGTAGCTTGCAAGCAATGAGACTAAGGAGTTAGTCACGGGATCTTGTATTACAAAATGACTAAAGAGACTTGCCGGTAACGAGATTGAACTAGGTATGAAGATACCGACGATCAAATGTCGGGCAAGTAACATACCGTTGGACAAAGGGAACTGCATACGGGATTGATTGAATCCTTGGCATCGTGGTTAGACCAATAAAGACCTTCATGAAATATGTAGGAACCAATATGGGCATCCAGGTCCCATTATTGGTTATTGACCGTAGAGGTGTCTCAGTCATGTCTACATAGTTCTCGAACCCATAGGGTCCGCACGCTTAACGTTCGATGACGAGATAGTATTGTTGAGTTGCATATGTTGGTAATCGAAGGTTGTTCATAGTCCCAGATGTGGTCTCGAACATGACGAGGACCTTCAGAATGGTTCAGAGGTAAATATTAATATATGGGAAGTTGGTGTTTGAGTTCTGAAAAAGTTCCGAGACTTACCAGTCGTTGTTGCATGAATTCTTCTAAGGGTCCACCTGCCTCGGAGGGGCCCCATGGGTTGTGAGAGGTGGCGCACCAGCCCCTGGTGGGATGGCCACCCCTCCCCGCCAAAGGCCCATGCAGCCAAGGGCTTGGGCTGGCCCAAGGGTGGCCACCACCCCCCTCTCTTGGGGGCCAAGACAACCCCTTGGCCGTCGCACCTAACCCTATATATATGATAGGAGAGGGAGGGAGCCAACACACGAATCTTTGGCGGCGCCCTCTCTCCCTCTCCCTCTCTCTCACTAGTAGTTCTTCTCCATCGTCGTGTCGCGGCAACGCTTGGTGAAGCCGTGCCAAGATCGCACCACACCACCGTCACCACGCCGTCGTGCTGCTCGAGAACTCAACTTTTACTCCACCTACGCTCGCTGGATGGAGGTGGTGGAGATGTTGTTGAGCCGTATGTGTGCTGAACAAGGAGGTGCCATCCGTTCGACGCTAGATCGAGACGGATCGTGATTTAATTGTGAAGACGTTCGACTACATCAACCGCGTTTCTTAACGCTTCTGCTTAGCGGTGTACAAGGGTATGTAGATGCAATCCCCCTCTCGTAGCTATACATCTCCATAGATAGATCTTGGGTGTGCGTAGGGGATTTTGTGTTTCCCATTAAACGTTCCTCAAGAGTGGCATCATGAGCTAGGTCTATGCATAGACGATATGCACGAGTAGAACACAAAGTGTTTGTGGGCGTTGATGTTCATATTGCTTACTTCCTTAGTCTTATTTTGATTCGGCGGTATTCTGGGATGAAGCGGCCGAGACCAACCTTACTTGTTCACATACAAGAGACAGTTCCACTCTGAAAAGACCTCGATGACGCCTAGAGGGGGGGGGGGGGGGGTGAATAGGCTATTTAAAAACTTCTTCAGATTTGGCTTGACCCTAATGCGGAAATAAACTAAGAGAGTACTTGTCAAGCACAAATCCTAAATGCACAAGGCACTGCAACGTGTATCAACAACACGATCTATCAAGATGGACACAATGCAGTTACTAACAAGCACAAGTAAGTTACACAAACTTACTTGAGCTATATCACACGACAAGTAGGTAAATAACACAAGATACTAGATCACACTATATCACACGATATATCAAGGGTTGCAAGTATGTACGTGTGGATATAGAGGGTATGCTTGAATGATTAATCTTGTACAAGAAATGGCCAACACAATATAATGAGCACAAGCAATATGCAATGTATGTATGCTCAAATAACACAAGTAAACCACAAGTAAGGAGTTAGGGTTAAGGATAACCAAGGTCACTGAGACGAAGATGTATCCCGATGTTCACTTCCTTGGAGGGAAGCTAGTCACCGTTAGAGAGGTGGATGTTACCACGAAGGCACACCAACGCTACAAAGGCTCACCCTATTCTCCCTTTGAGATAACACCACGAAGGCGTTTCTCAACCACTAGTGGTAAGCCTTTGAGGTGGCTTCCAAACCCTCACAAACTTTTCCGGGGGAAATCACACGAATTGATTCCTCTCCGAAGAACTCCTACCGCCTAGGAGTCTCCAACCTCCAAGAGTAACAAGATCACGGGGAATGCTCAAAACTTGCTCAAATCACAAATAGCTTGGGTTGAGAGAAGGAGAGGGAGAAGATCTATCTTTTGATTGGAACAACTCTCAAAGGGGGCTCACAAATGCTCTTGGGATCTAAGATTTGGAATGAGCAAATGTGTGTGAGGTGGAAATGTGTTCTTATGAGGATAAGGCTGTGTTAGGCGACCCTCTCACAAAGTGGGAGGGGGGGTGTATTTAGTGTGGAGAGAAAAAGAGCCATTGGGGACACTTTTAAGTCACACACGGTCCGGACGTCCGACAATTGTCGGAAGTCCGGGCGTCCATGAGGGGCCGGACGTCCAACAGGGGTCGGACGTCCGAGACCTGTAGGCATGACTGGAGCTCTTCTGAATTCATCAGCGTCCGGACGTCCGACAGGGGTCGGTCGTCCGAGGCTTGTAGATGTGCCTGAACATATTTGAATTCATCAACATACGGATGTCCGGAGTGGCCCGGAAGTCCGTGATATACAACGCAATTTCCACTGGTGGTGGCTTCCGGATTTCCGACGGTTGTCGGACATCCGGCGCTCGGACGTCCGGAGGGAGCCGGATTTCCGAGATATAGAACTCAACTTCTACTGGTGGTAGGTTCCGGATTTCCGACGGTTGTCGGACGTCCGGCGCTCGGACGTCCAGAGGGAGCCGGATTTCCGAGATATAGAGCTCAACATCTACTGGAGCAGGCATCCGAATTTCCGGGACTTGGCCGGACATCCGGGCCTCGGACGTCCGGAGGGAGCCGGAAGTCCGAGTTATATGGCTCTGATTTCTCTGGTATAGGATTCTGGATTTCCGAACTAGTCGGTCGTCCGGTCCTCGGACGTCCGGAGGAAGCCGGATGTCCGAGGCACTGGTTCTGTTTACAGATAACAGCAAAGCAGTGGAGATGTGGTATGAGCAGAAAGTGAAGTTGTAGTTTGAGCAAGTTCATCGCAAAACCTGTGATCCCCTCTTAATAGTGCGGGATCCCTAAGGACTCAAGAATCATAAAAGAGTACTGATGATCCATACTTGAGTGTATACTTTTATTCGCTGATCATCACTCCGCACCACTAACGTCAAAGGAACTGATACCTTTGAGTTAGCCCTTTCACCTGAGCTTGATGTTGTTGTTCCTTCTTGGCTCAAGTTGAAAGCAGGGCATGATGAAGTCTTCAAGTAGCTTTCCCATACACAATGTGGAAAGCCTAGCTTATGTACTTATCTTCATTTGTCCACCATGTGAACATCCACAGGAATCAAGCATGTAGTGCTCAAGAATGCTTATCTTGATCTTGTCCTGTCCACCATGTGAACATCCACAAGACTCAAGCATGTAGTGCTCAGGAATGCTTATCTTGATCTTGTCCTTGTTAGCACATGAGATTGTCCTTACCAACACATGATCATTGACAATAGTTTCAATGATATATTCGTGCTGATCCACTTGAACTTGCACACCACAATCTTGATGACGATCACCACTTGACGTCATCCTTCATGGGTTGTATGAGATCTTCCTTTTGACGCAAGCCCAATGGAAACACACCTAACCCCCACATAGGAGTCTCACAAAGACCATGGGTTAGTACACAAACACGTAATGGACAATGCTTACCATACCATGGGATCACTTGATCCCTCTCGGTACATCTTATACGCTTTGTGTGTTGATCATCTTGATTTGTTCTTAGTCTGAGATCTTGATCAACCTAGTGTTTCTATGACCATTCTTTGGATAATACCTTGAATAACATCTTGGTCAACATATAAACTCCTTGAACCCAACATATGGACTTCAAGAAGTGCCTATGGACAAATCCTATAAATATAACTTAAGGCAACCATTAGTCCATAGGGATTGTCATCAATTACCAAAACCACATATGGAGATATATTATGCTCTACCCCCATTTTGGTAATTGAAGACAACCACTTCAAGAGAGTTTATATAAGGAAATAAGCAGTACACAAAGCGCACACATACAAGGTAATAGTGCATGTGAGCAAGATGTAAATGCTTACGCAATAAAAGCTAAACCCTCTAAACATATCCAAAGTAAACTCTCTAAACTTCTCCCCCATTGGCATCGATTGCCAAAATGGACCAAAATGGACGAAAAGTTTAGAAAGCAAATATAGTAGGTGGTCCTCCAAAAAGTGTGTACTTCTCAGCGAATGAGTGCAGAAAAAATACACAAATACAATGATAAGTAGTTGGAGGAAAACAAACTATATTAAGGACCCAAAGATTGCAAAAAGAATCGTATGCCACAAAGACATACAAAGATAGAGGCAAGCAATCAAAAGAACCCAGATGGAACAAACAATCATATGGTCCTTCGAACCACATGAGTAAAAGATATTATGATAAAGGCAACATAGTGCTTTATCAAAAACTAGAGAAGCTCCCCATGATTTGTGCATTAATATGAGATTTTTGTATTTGACACAGGTGCACAAAATAGGATCGTTGCTCCCCCAGAATTAATAGAAACACACAATGAGGGCAAGAAGATAGATGAGACAATAGGCATATCAATTGCACAAAACTAATGGTTGAGCAACATGTAAAGGAGGCAACTGAAGAATAAGCTCAACCAAGGTAATGTGTGTGAGTCATGGCAAAGCACTTGAGAAGACTTAAGATAAGGATGAGTATTGCTCATCAACATAGTCTTGATGAATATGAGATACAAAGTGCAAGACATATCATTCCCACACACACACATACTAGAAAATGAGTTCACAAGCTTACTAATAAACACAAAGGAACCAACGCTTGTGACAACCCATTGTGAAGATAGGAAGTAAGAATCTTGTCAAGAGGAGGGATACTAATTGAGAATGGCAAAACCCTCATCAAGACAAGCATGAGGAAAAATAGTCTTCACGGCCAAAGAGTGCACCAAAAATGTAGGAAAATAAGATACGCACTCAAAACAAATCCTTTCACGTTGTCACCAAAACCGAAAAGAAAGGAAATGCAGCGATGGACGTGAAAGAAAAGAGGATATCAATTAGAGATGTAACTTCTCTTATGTGACCAAGATTCTAAGTAGAAGACAATCATGATGATATATATATCCATAAATAAGGATGTACACACAAGATGGTTACAAGAAGGAAGAACACTAGATATCCAAAAAGGGAAGTCATAAATATATCAATGAGATCTTTTGCTTGGAAGCATAGCACATGGCCAAATATTTTCTTATTGTATAATATGAACTTCCAACATACAAACATCAAAGACATCCCAACTAGCAGTAAGACATCATTGTTCGAATGCTTTGAGAAGGCAAACAAGTACTACGAGAACAAATCAAGAGATTCATGCCATGATGCAACCTGGAAAAGAAAAGACAGGTTGGGTCCTTTGCAAGAAAAGAATGCATGAAGTGGATACTTGTTACCGAGACAACATTGGATTGATGTAGTAGATAGTTGTTCTTTGATCATCCTAACTTGGCTCCAATAATCACATGGTCTCAACATCTTCCTTATAGGTGAGCCGAGCATCCAATGCATCTCCAGTTGTTCCTGGAACAACAAAACAAACAAAATGGTGCCCAAACTCATTGGGACCAAAGAGTTAGAAAACTAGCAATACATAGGACAAACTCCAGATACATATGTGCATATAGACATGAATTTGAATTTCATGCACACTTTAGCCAATTTATGACAAGGTGGAATTTCCCCTATATATATTGGGTCAAAGAAGGAAAGCAAGCAAAAGAAGTTGTATATAGTAGATATGATACGCATGCTCAAGACTCTTAAGAATCAACTCAACACAAAGTTGATAAGTCATCAAACGACAAGGTATCAAGTGATAATAAGATCCTAAAACAAAAGAACTATCACTTGAAGGATATCAATTAAAAGATACATCAAGGAATGAGATATCCATTGACACATGCCAAATAGAAGGCAACAAGAAACCAATTGAAGGAAAACAAACACGAGGTTTCAAGTTTCCAAAAGAGAGCTAGGTTCCAACAAACAAAGCCCTCTACAAATTTTCAAGATGGCACAAAGCATCATAAAGATCAAGACTTGCCTCCCATCAACACACACTTGATGGGGATCAAAAGATTTTATGATGGGTGAATAAAGAGAGTGTTCTAAAGAAAATAGGATAGCTCCCCCAAGGGACGTGCATTATACAGAATTTGCATTTAAATACAAAAACGCACACGATGGGATCATCACTTTCTCTATATCTATAAAAGCACTAGACATGATCCATAAGAGGCAAGAAAGACAAACGAAACACAAAATCCAATGTAAAGATGATTATCAATTCCAATCACATGATGAAAATACCAATTGTCAAGGACAAGAAGTATTTTTGAAATGATACTCATTGGTAGATCACAAATATATCCAAGATCATCTTTACCCATAAAACGCAAGCAAATGACACTTGTAGAGATAACATGCCACCTAGGAACAGGATAATTTACAATATCAACACTAAGTGGCAACACCTCAAATGTACACATTTTCTAGGTTTGTAATATGCACATAGCATATTACTCCCCCATATTGTGATAAACCAACAGTATTAACAAGTGGCAAATCGAAACCAACAAGAGATAATTAATGGACCATATAGAATTTGAATTTCTCATGAGTAAGACATACCTCATAGAAACTAGATAATCTTGAAATATCAAAACTGAGTGGTATTCCCCATGTATACACATTTATAGGATTGTGAGGTGAGCAAAGCACATCACTCCCCCACAATGGGATAATCCATTAATCTCTCACAAGAGCCAACAAAGATACAGACAAGATGCAACTAGGCTCAATACAAGACTCACATGTACATGATGTGCAAACCAACATACACATACTTGATTACTCAAGATAAGCAAGTTGGAGGCACAATCATATACAAACGCATGCAAGGTACAAAACCACAACATGCAAAGGGGCAAGCACCTAACAATGTAAACAGTTTAAGTATAAGGTACCGTAAGGAGGCACATTGGATATAAGATAGAAACTCGATAATCCAAATGACTTGGCTTGAGATAATAAGAATGATGAAGACCCCTTAATTCTTCATTATGTATCCAAGTCTCTAATGTCCTCCATAGTCACCTATTGATCAAGTTTGAGCTTGTTGGTCCCCAACTACGTTGGGTCCTAAGAGGTTAATCACAATAGGCTTGGCAACCCAAATGGTTCTTTTCTTGACACCATTTTGAGTGCCAACAATCTTGGCAAACACATTGCCAACCTTATCCTTCCCAAGGGAATAGGTATCATCAATAGTGATTGGGTTGGATAAGTTACCTCTCATGCAAGACGAAGCAACGTGACCCTTCTCACGACATAAGTAGCAACATCTACCCTTTGCTTTCTTCCCAGTTGATTTCTCACCTTGGGGAGTGTTGGTTTGGGTCTTATTAGGAAGAGGCCTTCCTTCAAATTGTAGTTGAATATGTGATTGAGTTTGTGGCCGCTTTCCTTGTTGCTTGTGAATTTGAGACTTCGTCTTCAGAGGGCAAGATCTAACATGGTGCCCTTTAACTTTGCACTTGAAGCAAATGATTTTGGACGAATTCTTGACTTGTTCTAGGCCCCTCTTGTTCTTGTTTGAGTTTACTCCAAACTCATTTTTGTCATTCGGAGATGTTTGCTCACACAGGACGTTGTTGAGTGTGGGCATCCCTTCATGACACTGTTCCAAGTCTTTCTTCAAAGAAGTGACTTGGGCCTTGAGATCTTTGATTTCCTCTGCACGATTAGTATCAATGCAAGTACTAGAGGAAGTGTAGACTTCAATGTTAGAGCAACAAGGCAAGGAAAGTAATTCATCACATGAGGTAGCAACATTATGAGTAGACGAATTACGAGGACTAGCACATGGAAATATAGTACTTTGACTAGAAGTAGTGCCATTGTCCACATGAGGCTCGCTTGATGTTACCTTGGTGATGAAAGCCTCATAAGCTAATTTTTGCACATTATGGAATGTTAGAAGATCGGCATGAGAGCTTGTGAGCATTACATGGTTTTCTTCCAACTTCCCATAATTGCTAGTTAGTAAATCAAGTTGAGCACGTAGCTCAACATTCTCCTTCAATGTTGATACTTCAAAAGAGGTAGAGTTAGATGTACACGTATCATCAACAATATGAGAGGAGTAAGTAGCAAATAGAGACTTCTCATGAGTAGATTGAAGCTCCTCATAGGTCTTAGAGGTTTTGATGAGCTCTCCCTTGACATTATTGCATTCAAGGAGAAGGGCCTCAAAATCCCTTTTAAGTTTATCATGAGAAACTTCAATCTCTCCTTTTGAAGATCTTAAGTCTCTACATGCTTGATGACTCTTCTCAAGTTCATGTTCAAGTTGTTCACTTTTAGCTTGTTCATGATTAAGTGAATCATTACAGTTTTCAAAGTAAGCAAGAACATCTTGAAACCTTTGAAGAGAGTTATTTTTAGCTTTATGAAGAATTTTACTGATCACATAGATATTTTCAGTCAAGTCAACATCATCATCCTCATCGCAAATATCATCGTTATTGCACAGAGAAGATGATACCTCATTATTACCTCTTGCCATGAGGCACGTGTGAACTGGAGGAGTTGATGATGATTCTTTTGGTGAATCAGATTCTTCATTAGTCAAAAGTACTTCATAATTCTTGATATCCCCTAAATGATTAGTCATAGAGCAACTAGGGAGAAACAAGATATTTTGATCAAGAGGACACGAGGAAGCAGGCATATCACCACCGACATTTGTCAAGGAATCTTTAGGTGAAATGCATGACCTATCAGCACAATAATTTACACTATGTGTGGTGCTAGATATGCTCGTGTCCATAGAGGCTATGCCATTTTCATCAACATATATTTCTTCACTCACCATGTCATTACCTTGTGAGATTGAAGATGCTGAGGTGTGCAAGCAATCGGATGTGGGAGTAGTGGTGGACTCTTTAAGATCAAAAAGAGTGAAGAGCTCATGCACCAACTCCTTCATCATAATACTGTCTTCATCAAGATTGGACCCACCATATATATCTTCAAGTTTAGTCCAAACTTCATGAGCTGACTTGCAAGTCGAGATAGACTTGAACACTTCAGGACTTATGGTTCGATGAATGGCAAGAAAAGCCTCACAATCAAGATACATTTCATTAGTAGATGAAGATGCATCATCCTTTTTGTCGGCAATCCCTACAAGAACAATTCGTAAAGTATTTGGGCCCATGGCCCGAAAGTGATGAAGCATACGAATTCTCCATAGGGTATAATTTGTGCCATCAAAGTCAAAGATGCCATTGTGCATTAATCCAATAGTCGACATCGATACTCTCTAGGTCGTGAAACCTAATTAAAGAGAGACCTAGCCCTGATACCAATTGAAAATACCTCGATGACGCCTAGAGGGGGGGGGGTGAATAGGCTATTTAAAAACTTCTTCAGATTTGGCTTGACCCTAATGCGGAAATAAACTAAGAGAGTACTTGTCAAGCACAAATCCTAAATGCACAAGGCACTGCAACGTGTATCAACAACACGATCTATCAAGATGGACACAATGCAGTTACTAACAAGCACAAGTAAGTTACACAAACTTACTTGAGCTATATCACACGACAAGTAGGTAAATAACACAAGATACTAGATCACACTATATCACACGATATATCAAGGGTTGCAAGTATGTACGTGTGGATATAGAGGGTATGCTTGAATGATTAATCTTGTACAAGAAATGGCCAACACAATATAATGAGCACAAGCAATATGCAATGTATGTAAGCTCAAATAACACAAGTAAACCATAAGTAAGGAGTTAGGGTTAAGGATAACCAAGGTCACTGAGACGAAGATGTATCCCAATGTTCACTTCCTTGGAGGGAAGCTAGTCACCGTTAGAGAGGTGGATGTTACCACGAAGGCACACCAACGCCACGAAGGCTCACCCTATTCTCCCTTTGAGATAACACCACGAAGGCGTTTCTCAACCACTAGTGGTAAGCCTTTGAGGTGGCTTCCAAACCCTCACAAACTTTTCCGGGGGAAATCACACGAATTGATTCCTCTCCAAAGAACTCCTACCGCCTAGGAGTCTCCAACCTCCAAGAGTAACAAGATCACGGGGAATGCTCAAAACTAGCTCAAATCACAAATAGCTTGGGTTGAGAGAAGGAGAGGGAGAAGATCTATCTTTTGATTGGAACAACTCTCAAAGGGGGCTCACAAATGCTCTTGGGATCTAAGATTTGGAGTGAGCAAATGTGTGTGAGGTGGAAATGTGTTCTTATGAGGATAAGGCCGTGTTAGGCGACCCTCTCACGAAGTGGGAGGGGGGTATTTATAGTGTGGAGAGAAAAAGAGCCGTTGGGGACACTTTTAAGTCACACAGGGTCCGGACGTCCGACAGTTGTCGGAAGTCTGGGCGTCCGTGAGGGGCCGGACGTCCGACAGGGGTCGGACGTCCGAGACCTGTAGGCATGACTGGAGCTCTTCTGAATTCATCAGCGTCCGGACGTCCGACAGGGGTCGGTCGTCCGAGGCCTGTAGATGTGCCTGAACATATTTGAATTCATCAACATACGGACGTCCGGAGTGGCCCGGAAGTCCGTGATATACAGCGTAATTTCCACTGGTGGTGGCTTCTGGATTTCCGACGGTTGTCGGACATCCGGCGCTCGGACGTTCGGAGGGAGCCGGATTTCCGAGATATAGAACTCAACTTCTACTGGTGGTAGGTTCCGGATTTCCGACGGGTGTCGGACGTCCGGCGCTCGGACGTCCGGAGGGAGCCGGATTTCCGAGATATAGAGCTCAACATCTACTGGAGCAGGCATCCGAATTTCCGGGACTTGGCCGGACATCCGGGCCTCGGACGTCCGGAGGGAGCCGGAAGTCCGAGTTATATGGCTCTGATTTCTCTGGTATAGGATTCCGGATTTCCGAACTAGTCGGTCGTCCGGTCCTCGGACGTCTGGAGGAAGCCGGATGTCCGAGGCACTGGTTTTGTTTACAGATAACAGCAAAGCAGTGGAGATGTGGTCTGAGCAGAAAGTGAAGTTGTAGTTTGAGCAAGTTCATCGCAAAACCTGTGATCCCCTCTTAATAGTGCGGGATCCCTAAGGACTCAAGAATCATAAAAGAGTACTGATGATCCATACTTGAGTGTATACTTTTATTCGCTGGTCATCACTCCGCACCACTAACGTCAAAGGAAGTGATACCTTTGAGTTAGCCCTTTCACCTGAGCTTGATGTTGTTGTTCCTTCTTGGCTCAAGTTGAAAGCAGGATGAAGTCTTCAAGTAGCTTTCCCATACACAATGTGGAAAGCCTAGCTTATGTACTTATCTTCATTTGTCCACCATGTGAACATCCACAGGAATCAAGCATGTAGTGCTCAAGAATGCTTATCTTGATCTTGTCCTGTCCACCATGTGAACATCCACAAGACTCAAGCATGTAGTGCTCAGGAATGCTTATCTTGATCTTGTCCTTGTTAGCACATGATATTGTCCTTACCAACACATGATCATTGACAATAGTTTCAATGATATATTCGTGCTGATCCACTTGAACTTGCACACCACAATCTTGATGACGATCACCACTTGACGTCATCCTTCATGGGTTGTATGAGATCTTCCTTTTGACGCAAGCCCAATGGAAACACACCTAACCCCCACATAGGAGTCTCACAAAGACCATGGGTTAGTACACAAACACGTAATGGACAATGCTTACCATACCATGGGATCACTTGATCCCTCTCGGTACATCTTATACGCTTTGTGTGTTGATCATCTTGATTTGTTCTTAGTCTGAGATCTTGATCAACCTAGTGTTTCTATGACCATTCTTTGGATAATACCTTGAATAACATCTTGATCAACATATAAACTCCTTGAACCCAACATATGGACTTCAAGAAGTGCCTATGGACAAATCCTATAAATATAACTTAAGGCAACCATTAGTCCATAGGGATTGTCATCAATTACTAAAACCACATCAGAGGGATTGTCATCAATTACCAAAACCACACCAGAGGGATTGTCATCAATTACCAAAACCTGTACGTGTGCTGAACGCAGAGGTGCCGTCCATTCAGCACTAGATCGTGGGACGGATCGCGGGACGGTTCGCGGGGCGGAGCGAGGGACGTGAGGACGTTCCACTACATCAACCGCGTTCACTAACGCTTCTGCTGTGCGATCTACAAGGGTACGTAGATTGGAAATCCCCTCTCGTAGATGGACATCACCATGATAGGTCTTCGTGCGCGTAGGAAATTTTTTGTTTCCCATGCGACGTTCCCCAACAGTGGCATCATGAGCTAGGTTCATGCGTAGATGTCTTCTCAAGTAGAACACAAAAGTTTTTGTGTGCGGTGATGTGCATTTTGCTGCCCTCCTTAGTCTTTTCTTGATTCCGCGATATTGTTGGATTGAAGCGGCTTGGACCGACATTACTCGTACGTTTACGAGAGACTGGTTTCATCGCTACGAGTAACCCCGTTGCTCAAAGATGACTGGCAAGTGTCGGTTTCTCCAACTTTAGTTGAATCGGATTTGACCGAGGAGGTCCTTGTATAAGGTTAAATAGAAATTCATATATCTCTGTTGTGGTGTTTGCGTAAGTAAGATGCGATCCTACTAGATACCCATGGTCACCATGTAAAACATGCAACAACAAAATTAGAGGACGTCTAACTTGTTTTTGCAGGGTATGCTTGTGATGTGATATGGCCAACGATGTGATGTGATATATTGGATGTATGAGATGATCATGTTGTAATAGATAATATCGACTTGCACGTCGATGGTACGGCAACCGGGAGGAGCCATAGGGTTGTCTTTAAACTAACGTTTGTGCTTGCAGATGCGTTTACTATTTTGCTAGGATGTAGCTTTAGTAGTAATAGCATGAGTAGCACGACAACCCCGATGGCGACACGTTGATGGAGATCATGGTGTGGCGCCGGTGACAAGAAGATCGTGCCGGTGCTTTGGTGATGGAGATCAAGGAGCACGTGATGATGGCCATATCATGTCACTTATGAATTGCATGTGATGTTAATCCTTTTATGCACCTTATTTTGCTTAGAATGACGGTAGCATTATGAGGTGATCTCTCACTAAAATTTCAAGACGAAATTGTGTTCTCCCCGACTGTGCACTGTTGCTACAGTTCGTCGTTTCAAGACACCACGTGATGATCGGGTGTGATAGACTCAACGTTCACATAGAACGGGTGCAAAACAGTTGCACACGCGGAACACTCGGGTTAAGCTTGACGAGCCTAGCATGTGCAGACATGGCCTCGGAACACATGAGACCGGAAGGTCGATCATGAATCATATAGATGATATGATTAGCATAGGGATGCTTACCACTGAAACTATACTCAACTCACGTGATGATCGGACTTGAGCTAGTGTAAGTGGGTCATGAACCACTCAAATGACTAGAGAGATGTACTTTTTGAGTGGGAGTTTAGCAAGTAATTTGATTAAGTTAAACTCTAATTATCTTGAACATAGTCTAAGTCCACTTTGAATATATTTGTGTTGTAGATCATGGCTCACGCGACAGTCACCCTGAATTTTAATACGTTCCTAGAGAAAGCTAAGTTGAAAGATGATGGAAGCAACTTTGTAGACTGGGCTCGTAATCTTAAGCTAATCTTACAAGCTGGGAAGAAGGATTATGTCCTTAATGCTGCGCTAGGAGATGAACCACCCGCTACGGCTGACCAGGATGTTAAGAACGCTTGGTTAACACGTAAGGAGGACTACTCAGTAGTTCAATGTGCAGTCTTGTATGGCTTAGAACCGGGACTTCAACGTTGCTTTGAGCGTCATGGAGCATATGAGATGTTCCAGGAGTTGAAGTTCATCTTTCAGAAGAACGCCCGGATCGAGAGGTATGAGACCTCCGATAAATTCTATGCTTGCAATATGGAGGAGAATTCGTCTATCAGTGAACATGTGCTCAAAATGTCTGGGTACTCAAACCGTCTAGCTGAGCTGGGGATTGAACTCCTGCAAGAGGCTATCACTGACAGAATCCTTCAATCACTGCCGCCAAGCTATAAAGGCTTTGTGTTGAACTACAACATGCAAGGGATGAACAAGTCACCCGGCGAGTTGTTTGCGATGCTGAAAGTCGTAGAGTCTAAACTCCGTAAAGAGCATCAAGTGTTGATGGTGAATAAGACCACTAGTTTCAAGAGAAACGACAAAGGCAAGAAGGGTAATTCAAAGAAGAGCGGCAAGCCTGTTGCCAATCCGACGAAGAAACCCAAAGCTGGACCTAAGCCTGAAACAGAGTGCTACTATTGCAAGGGTATGGGTCACTGGAAGCGCAACTGCCCCAAGTATTTGGCTGATAAGAAGGCGGCCAAAGAAAAATCAGGTATATTTGATATACATGTTATTGATGTGTACTTAACCGGCTCTCGTAGTAGTGCCTGGGTATTTGATACCAGTTCTGTTGCTCATATTTGCAACTCGAAACAGGAATTGCGGAATAAGCGAAGGCTGGCGAAAGATGAAGTGACGATGCGCGTAGGAAATGGTTCCAAGGTTGATGCAATCGCCGTCGGCACAGTTTCACTTCAGTTACCATCAGGATTAGTTATGAACTTGAATAATTGTTATTTAGTGCGTGCGTTGAGCATGAACATTATATCTGGATCTTGTTTATTGCGAGACGATTACTCTTTTAAGTCAGAGAATAATGGTTGTTCTATTTCTATGAGTAACATCTTTTATGGTCATGCACCCAATGTGAGAGGATTGTTCATATTGAATCTTGATAGTGACACACATATACATAACATTGAGACCAAAAGAGTTAGAGTTAACAATGATAGCGCCATATTTTTGGGGCACTGCCGCTTAGGTCATATTGGTGTAAAACGCATGAAGAAACTCCATGCCGATGGACTTTTGGAGTCACTTGACTTTGATTCACTTGACACGTGCGAACCATGCCTCATGGGCAAGATGACTAAAACTCCGTTCTCCGGAACAATGGAGCGTGCCAGTGACTTGTTGGAAATCATACATACCGATGTGTGCGGTCCGATGAGCATAGAGGCACGCGGCGGATATTGTTATTTTCTCACCTTCACTAACGATTTGAGTAGATATGGTTATGTCTACTTAATGAAGCACAAGTCTGAAACATTTGAAAAGTTCAAGCAATTTCAGAGTGAAGTTGAAAATCATCGTAACAAGAAGATCAAGTTCCTACGGTCTGATCGTGGGGGTGAATATCTGAGTTTCGAGTTTGGTGCTCACTTAAGACAATGTGGAATTGTTTCACAGTTGACACCGTTTGGAACACCACAACGTAATGGTGTGTCCGAACGTCGTAATCGTACTTTATTAGAGATGGTGCGATCTATGATGTCTCTTACCGATTTGCCGTTATCGTTTTGGGGTTATGCATTAGACACAGCTGCATTCACTTTAAATAGGGCACCATCAAAATCCGTTGAGACGACACCATACGAACTGTGGTATGGCAAAAGGCCAAAGTTGTCGTTTCTTAAAGTTTGGGGATGTGATGCTTATGTCAAAAAGCTTCAGCCTGAAAAGCTGGAACCCAAAGCGGAAAAGTGCATCTTCATAGGTTACCCAAAAGAGATAGTTGGGTACACCTTCTATCTCAAATCCGAGGGCAAAGTGTTTGTTGCTAAAAACAGAGCTTTTCTCAAGAAGGAGTTTCTCTCGAGAGAATTGAGTGGGAGGAAGATAGAACTTGATGAGGTTGTCGAACCTCTCATCCCTCTAGATGGTGGCGCAGGGCAAGGGGAAACCTCTGTCGTTGCGACGCCGGTTGAGGAGGAAGTTAATGATGATGGTCATGAAACTCCGGTTCAAGTTCCTGTCGAACCACGCAGGTCGACGAGACCACGTGCTGCTCCATAGTGGTACGGTAATCCCGTTTTGTCAATCATGTTGTTAGACAACAATGAACCTGCAAATTATGAAGAAGCAATGGTGGGCCCAGATTCCAACAAATGGCTAGAGGCCATGAAGTCCAAGATAGGATCCATGTATGAAAACAAAGTGTGGACTTTGGAAGTACTACCTGAGGGCCGCAAGGCTATTCAGAACAAATGGATCTTTAAGAAGAAGACGGACGCTGACGGCAATGTGACCGTTTATAAAGCTCGACTTGTGGCAAAGGGTTTTTCACAAGTTCAAGGAGTTGACTACAATGAGACATTCTCACCCATAGCGATGCTTAAGTCCGTCAGAATCATGTTAGCAATAGCTGCATTTTTCGATTATGAAATCTGGCAGATGGATGTCAAAACGGCGTTCCTTAACGGTTTCCTTAAGGAAGAGTTGTATATGATGCAACCCAAAGGTTTTGTCGATCCTAAGAATGCTGACAAGGTGTGCAAGCTCCAGCGATCCATTTATGGACTGGTTCAAGCATCTCGGAGTTGGAACAAACGCTTTGATGAGGTGATCAAAGCATTTGGGTTTATATAAGTGGTTGGAGAATCTTGTATTTACAAGAAAGTGAGTGGGAGCTCAGTGGCGTTTCTAATATTATATGTGGATGACATATTGCTGATTTGAAACAAGTAGAGTTTTTGGAGAGCATAAAGGATTACTTGAATAAAAGTTTCACTATGAAGGACCTAGGAGAAGCTGCTTACATTCTAGGCATTAAGATCTACACGGATAGATCAAAACGCCTGATAGGACTTTCACAAAGCACATACCTTGATAAAGTTTTGAAGAGGTTCAAAATAGAACAGTCCAAGAAAGGGTTCTTGCCAGTTTTACAAGGTACGAGATTGAGTAAGACTCAGTGCCCAGCAACTGATAAGGATAGAGAGCATATGAGCACCGTCCCCTATGCTTCAACCATAGGTTCTATCATGTATGCAATGCTGTGCCCTAGACCGGACGTTAGCCTGGCCATAAGTATGGCAGGCAGGTTCCAGAGTAATCCAGGAGTGGATCACTGGACCGCGGTCAAGAATATCCTGAAGTACCTGAAAAGGACTAAGGAGATGTTTCTCGTGTATGGAGGTGACGAAGAGCTCGCCGTAAAGGGTTACGTCGATGCAAGCTTTGACACAGATCCGGACGACTCCAAGTCGCAGACCGGATACGTATTTATTCTTAATGGGGGTGCGGTAAGCTGGTGCAGTTCCAAGCAAAGCGTCGTAGCAGGTTCTACATGTGAAGCGGAGTACATGGCTGCCTCGGAGGCGGCTAAGGAGTGTGTCTGGATGAAGCAGTTCATGACGGATCTTGGAGTGGTGCCAAGCGCACTGAATCCAATAACCTTGTTCTGTGACAACACGGGTGCCATTGCCTTAGCAAAGGAACCGCGGTTTCACAAGAAGACCAGACACATCAAACGACGCTTCAACCTCATCCGCGACTACGTCGAAGGGGAGGACGTAAATATATGCAAAGTGCACACGGATCTGAATGTAGCAGACCTGCTGACTAAACCTCTTCCACGGGCAAAGCATGATCAACACCAGAACTGTATGGGTGTTAGATTTATTACAATGTAATTCACATGATGATGTGAGGGCTAGATTATTGACTCTAGTGCAAGTGGGAGACTGTTGGAATTATGCCCTAGAGGCAATAATAAATATAGTTATTATTATAATTCCTGTATCAAGATAATCGTTTATTATCCATGCTATAATTGTATTGAATGAAGACTTATATACATGTGTGGATACATAGACAAAACACTGTCCCTAGCAAGCCTCTAGTTGGCTAGCCAGTTGATCAAAGATAGTCAGGGTCTTCTGATTATGAACAAGGTGTTGTTGCTTGATAACTGGATCACGTCATTAGGAGAATCACGTGATGGACTAGACCCAAACTAATAGACGTAGCATATTGATCGTGTCATTTTGTTGCTACTGTTTTCTGCGTGTCAAGTATTTGTTCCTATGACCATGAGATCATATAACTCACTGACACCGGAGGAATGCTTTTTGTGTATCAAACGTCGCAACGTAACTGGGTGACTATAAATATGCTCTACAGGTATATCCGAAGGTGTTCGTTGAGTTAGTATGGATCGAGACTGGGATTTGTCACTCCGTGTGACGGAGAGGTATCTCGGGGCCCACTCGGTAATAAAACATCACACACAAGCCTTGCAAGCAATGTGACTTAGTGTAAGTTGCGGGATCTTGTATTACGGAACGAGTAAAGAGACTTGCCGGTAAACGAGATTGAAATAGGTATGCGGATACTGACGATCGAATCTCGGGCAAGTAACATACCGAAGGACAAAGGGAATGACATACGAGATTATATGAATCCTTGGCACTGAGGTTCAAACGGTAAGATCTTCGTAGAATATGTGGGATTCAATATGGGCATCCAGGTCCCGCTATTGGATATTGACCGAGGAGTCACTCGGGTCATGTCTGCATAGTTCTCGAACCCGCACGGTCTGCACACTTAAGGTTCGACGTTGTTTTATGCGTATTTGAGTTATATGGTTGGTTACCGAATGTTGTTCGGAGTCCCGGATGAGATCACGGACGTCACGAGGGTTTTCGGAATGGTCCGGAAATGAAGATTGATATATAGGATGACCTCATTTGATTACCGGAAGGTTTTTGGAGTTACCGGGAATGTACTGGGAATGACGAATGGGTTTCGGGTGTTCACCCGGGGGGGGGGGGGGGGGCAACCCACCCCGGGGAAGCCCATAGGCCTTGGGGGTGGCGCACCAGCCCTTAGTGGGCTGGTGGGACAGCCCAAGAAGGCCCTATGCGCCATAGGAAGAAAATCAAAGAGAAAAGAAAAAAAGGGGAGGTGGGAAAGGAGAGAAGGACTCCTCCTTCCAAACCTAGTTGGATTCAGTTTGGAAGGGGAGGACTCTCCCCCTTGGCTCGGCCGACCCCCTTGGGGCTCCTTGAGCCCCAAGGCAAGCCCCCCCTCTCCCACCTATATATACGGAGGTTTTAGGGCTGATTTGAGACAACTTTGCCACGGCAGCCCGACCACATACCTCCACGGTTTTACCTCTAGATCGTGTTTCTGCGGAGCTCGGGCGGAGCCCTGCTGAGATTAGATCACCACCAACCTCTGGAGCGCCATCACGCTGCCGGAGAACTCATCTACCTCTCCGTCTCTCTTGTTGGATCAAGAAGGCCAAGATCATCGTCGAGCTGTACGTGTGCTGAACACGGAGGTGCCGTCTGTTTGGCACTAGATCGTGGGACGGATCGCGGAACGGTTCGCGGGGTGGATCGAGGGACGTGAGGACGTTCCACTACATCAACCGCGTTCACTAACGCTTCTGCTGTGCGATCTACAAGGGTACGTAGATCGGAAATCCCCTCTCAGAGATGGACATCACCATGATAGGTCTTCGTGCGCGTAGGAATTTTTTTGTTTCCCATGCGACGTTCCCCAACAGATGGCAGGGCGAGGCGGTTTCCCTTTTGGTGCAAAGGAGGCGGGAGTGTACAAGGGTTCCAAAGGCATCTCCCAAAGGTTTCCTTTCTGGTGCAACAAAGCCGCAGCCGTCCGCCAGTAGGGCAAACATCACGCACGGGCCTGCCTCTACAGCACGGACAATTACTTTGTAGGCTAAGACCACCTTTGGGCAGGGGAGCATGTTCCCTTGTTCCCCTTTAAAACTGGCCACTGTGGGATCCCTTCCCGCGGAAGCTATGAGGGAAGAGGACCTGGGCCTCCTCTATAAATAGAGAGGGTAGGATACATGAGAGGGGGAGTTCATTCGGATGGTAGAACAATACACCTAGCCGCTCGGTCTCCGTAGGCTCAAGAACACTATACTAACTCATCCACCACCTTCGCGAGAGGCAATCCACCAAAAGCAGGAGTAGGGTTTTATGCTTCGCGGCGGCCCGAACCTGGGTAAACTGTTGAGTCCTATGCTACCCTCGCCATCGAGCGATACCTTCATCGTTTCCACCGAGTAGTGGGCTAGGTGAGGCAAAGCAGGGAGAGACCTTCGTACATGCCTAGTGTTCGAATCCTTAGGGTTTTGCGGAGCCCGAAATCCAACATTTGGCGTGCCAGGTAGGGGGCGTGTCGAGATCTCCTCCAAAGTTCGGCCCACTGAACTGACTGCGCCCATGGCAGGAAAACGACGAGTCCGCGCGGAGAGGCGGGCTGCCCGTGTGGCACGAACGACATGGGCGGGGCCCGGCGCTCAGCTGCCCCCTCCACCTCGACAGCCGACGGCCATGCAGGATAGGCTCCGGGCAGGCGCCGGGGTTTGCCATCTTCACCAACCGTACCGCATCCCCGCTTCGCCCCGGTTCCTCCGCGCGTCCCGCTGGCCCCTCCCCTCGTCCGAGCTTGCCAACACCTGACGCACAAGCATGTTGCATTACTCGTGGCATATGAGCTCAGGAGCCAGCGCACCACACGTCACCGCCACGTCAAAGGTCACGCGCTCCACCTCGGGCCTTTCGCCGCCGGCGAAGCCCGACCTTGCTCCCGCGCGAGCCGTGTCCGTCAGCCCGTGTCGCCAGGACTTGCAACAGGAGGACCACGTGGGCGCACCCCAAACCTCCACCAGGGCTCACCCCTACAGGAGATGAGGCGAGAGCAGATGGGGGTGAGGGACTTGACCCCACTGAGAGGGCGCCACACAGCTTTCCCCGACACGCTTCACGGAGCAGGGAGAGAGTACCAGAGGCCCAACTATATAAACCCTCGGGGGCTCACGCGGACCGACGACAACCGTACCGGCATGTCTACGGGCCACGGAGGAGTCCACGCGGGCCGTCACTACAGCAGGAGGCACGAGCGCGACCCCACGGACCGCTCCCGCACGAACAAGTATGAACAACGCTCCGGGGTGATCCGATGGGGTGGCTCTGCGAGGGCGCCCAGCGCGGGCACACTCGCGGGGCACACCTGTTGGTTGGGAGCTGCCCTAGGCAGGCGTCTGGGTCTGGGGACCGAGGACCTCTCGCCTTGGATAGGGTGGACAAACTCTCATGTCCAGGTCGAGGGGCCCTAGCCTGGGGACCGAGGGTGGAATATACACCATGTTCCCGGGCCAGACAATCCCAACCTGGGGGTCGGGGGTGGCATGCCCGCCTCCGTCAGAGGGCGCGCGACACTCACTTGGGGACGGAGGGTGGAACACGCGCCCATGTCACGAGTGCAGATGTCCTTCGGTCACCAGCAGGTGTTTGGGTACCCGTCGCTGCCCTTAGGCTGGACCAGCCCAACCTAGAGGCGCGGCCCAGGGTACCAGCCAAGGAACCCGGGGGGCCCGGCCTGGAGGCGCTCGGGCATCGCCTCGGGGATTCCGCACCCACCACCTGGGCGAGCCTTCGTGTCGGAGGGCGCGGGGGGCTCCCCCTTGCTCAAGGGCTTGCTCAGGGTGGGCCGTGCTACACCGCTACAAGCCCGGGGACCGCGAGCTGGGCGCGCCCATGAGGCATGGAGCCCCCAAAGCATCCCCGGGCCCCGCATCAACCCGTAGCACCTCGGCGCAACCCTTGCAACGCCCCAGCGCCACCCCTGCATTGACACGACATTGTCCTTCAATCCTTCTGGAACCTACTTCCACCGTGACACTCTCACGTAATAACGAGCCGAGGCTGCATACGCCCAGGCCCTCCCGAGGACACAGAAGGGGTCCATCCTACGCCTAGTGGAAGCCCTATGTTCAGCGCTGGGGGAGACGGAGGCGGTCAATAGCTAGGATGTCGGACACGACTTTTTCTCGTTTCTTCACTGCGTTTTAAGTTGAGGCCCACTAGGGCCTTCCCCCTTCTGCTATATCCCGAGCTGACAAGGGCTCGCAAGTTTCTCTGCTTGATGTTTTGAAAATAAAAGAAGGGCGGGGATTTCGTTTTTATGTTCTCTCGTTTCGCCGAAACCGTGTTCCCTTTTCCCCTTTGCTCCGATTGGTATTTCGCGAGAACCTCGGGAAGTCTCCGGCTCTCCCGAGGCAATCGCAAAAAGGGGCAGGATGCGGAATCGCTCGAGCACCAGAAAGGGGGCTTCTGGGCCCAGCCTCAGGAGCCTTACTGGTCATAATGCCACTTGCCACTATCAGCGACGTCGGGAGTGGCGGGGCCCCGCCCTATGGAGCGCAAGCTCTACAGTGGCAGGGAAATGTGCGGGACTGGGGCCCGACGATGTAGAGCGACTTGAGTGTCAAAGGGGGATCCTGAGCAACATGCTTCAGGGGCCTCACTGGTCACAATGCCACCCGGCCCACGACGGTGCCAGGGCTTTGCCCCGTGAGGAGTAACCTTGGTAACGGGTTGCACCACGTGGCGGCAGGGAAATGTGCGGGACCGGGACCTGCAAACATAGAGTGTTGAAAGGGTCTCCAAACCGCCCCAAAAGCAGGAAGGAGACACCACGAACGAGCTCACGCTCGCGGGAAAAATCATTAGCATGGCGGCATAGCAGGCTGGCGACAGTCGCGACCAGAATGGAAGCGCCGCGCGTACCTGAACACCGGGGAACACAAGAAAAGGTACCTACCAGCCATGACCCAGCTGATGTTAAACTTAACACATGAACTTATCAGGAAGACAAGGCTGAGGATCATGAGGACGTGTCATCATCGGAGCCCATGTCGCGGCCCTAGGGAGCGAGCCTTGACACCAGGTCTTCCAGGTGAACCTCGACCCATTCAGGCAGGGCGGTGCGGATCGTCCGTGGCACCACATCCAACACCGAAGCAAAGTCAAAGTCGGGGTCGAGGCGAAGAAGGTGGCTGAAGATGTCCAAGACGGCCTGACCCAAAAGGTCGCGGCTCTTCTCCTCCGCAAGCGTAAGGACCTTCTCCGCTCTAGCCTCGAGACGCTCCGTGAGGCGGTAGAAAAATCCCAGGTACCCGGAGTCGTCAGGAATCAGGGGACCGGAGACGCCTTCTCCATAGATATTGCTCAGGGCGCGGGAAGCCCTCTGCTCAAGGGACCAAAACATCCTGGAGCGCTCGAGTTGGAGGCTGCGAGCGCGGGCGGCCTCTTCAGAAGCCTCTCCAACCAGGGAAGACACGCCTTTCACTTGTTTGCAGATATTAGACAACTTACCCTCGGCAATAGCTTGTGCATCAAGCGCGGCCTGTCGGCTTTCCACTTCCTAATCCAGCCTCCTGTGGAGAGCATTGGCCTCATTTTGCACGCAACCACGACGCTTGAGGAAGCAGGACTCCTGGAGCCTCAACTTTGCACGGTAATCAAGAAGAAGGGAACGTCGAGCCTCCACCACCCCCTGTCTACCTCCTCCCGAAGCTTCGCTTCACGAGAGGCGAGGGACTCCTCGGCAAGCAACAGCAGGAGCTCCCGTGTCTCCAAACGCTCTTGCTCCAAGATCTGCTCCAGTTCTGCAAGCACCAAGGAAACGGCGGATGCTCGAGGACCGACAAGGAAGGACTCCGTCGGCGGGCCCCCCAGGGAGGCCCTCGATGGAGCTTGCTCTTCAAGACGGGCGATGAGGGCGTGAAGCTCTTTGTGGCGGTCCTCGGAGGCCCTGCATTGGCAATCAGTCTCGTGAGCCTCGGCGAGGGCGTGCTCGCGGGCTTCTACCGCCACAACAAGGGATGCCTCTGCCTCTGTGCAAGCGCGCTCCTGCTACAGACGGCTGAGGTTCACGGCGACTTGAAGATGGCGCCACCCCGACACAAGATACTGGCATTCACCTTCCAGGCGGGCCTCATGGCTGGCAAGCCCCGCCCGAAGATGTTGAAGTGCATCCGCAGAGGTGCAAAGCAAGCCCCATGGTGCGGCGGGCGAAGCCGCGATAGGCTACAGAGGCCAGCAAGGGTCCTCGTGTCTTGAACAGCGAACTAGAGAAGCGTGCAAGGGATCGCCCGACCCAAGTCCTGGCCCGGGTGCTGGGGGCTCCCGTGCGGATGTTTCGTCGACATTGGGCACCCCGTGAGGCACCCCAACGCCATGCTGGAGGGGTCCAAGGGGGAGGCGCTACATGGCCCTAGGAGGGGCCATAGGAGAGGGGAAAGGCATCCCCCCGAAGTACTGGAGGCCCCCAACGAAGAAGACCGCGAGGGATTCACACGCTTGAGGCTCGGGAGACCAGGCCCCACGGAGTGTGAGAGAAGAAGCCACGGGGCGCCCGACGACCTCCAGAGAAGACGACACTGATCCGCCTCCCTGGCCGCCAAAAGGGGGCCTGAGAAACAAATGCTCAAAATATAGGCGCGTAAAGGAGGACAAGGGGGAATATGGGCACTTACTCGTCAATGGCCATCCACTTCTTCCTCGTCGGAGCCCCTCGCGCCGGGAGCCCGCCGCCCTTGGACAACCTCCTCTTCCGGCTGGCAGGGGCGCCTGGGCGGAGGGACTCGGCGGCCTTCAAGCGAGGCTCGGAAGCGGGGGCGACGCTTTCCACCACCGACCAGTAGTTGATACGTCTCCAACTATCTATAATTTTTGATGGTTCCATGCTATTATCTTGTCAACTTTGGATGTTTTGTATGCATGAGTATGCTATTTTATATCTTTTTGGGACTAACCTATTAACTCAGTGCCAAGTGCCAATTTCTGTTTTTTCGTGTTTTTGACCTTTTTCAGAGAGGATTATTAAACGGAGTCCGAACGGAATAAAACGTGCGGAATGATTTTTTCTGTAATAGAAGATACGCAGGGAACTTGAGAACCAAGGCAAAGGACCCCGGGGGAGGTCATAAGCCCCCTAGCCGGGGGGGGGGGCTACCAGGCTTGTGGGCCCCACGTGGCTCCTTTGCCCTACTTCTTTCGCCTATAAATTCCCTAAAAATCTAGAACCACCTGAGAGAGCCACGAAAATACTTTTCCGCCGCCGCAAACTTCCATCTCCGAAAGATCCCATGTGGGGATCGTTCTGGTGCCCTGTCGGAGGGGGATTCGGACATGGAGGGATTCTTCATCATCACCATTGCCTCTCCGATGATGCGTGAGTAGTTCACCACAGACCTTCGGGTCCATATCTAGTAGCTAGATGGCTTATTCTCTCTCTTGGATTTCAATGCAAAGTTCTCCATGATCTTCATGGAGATCTATCCGATGTAACCTTCTTTTGCGGTGTGTTTGTCGATATTCGATGAATTGTGGATTTATGATCAGATTATCTATGAACTTTATTTGAGTCTCCTCTGATCTCTTATATGCATGATTTCGTATCCTTGTAATTCTCTTCAAGTTGTGGGTTTCGTTTGGCCAACTTGATCTATAATTCTTGCAATGGGAGAAGTGCTTGGTTTTGGGTTCATACTGTGCGGTGTCCTCACCCAGTGACAGAAGGGGTAGCGAGGCACGCATCATGTTGTTGCCATCAAGGGTAAAATATGGGGTTTATGTCTATTGCATGAATTTATCCCTCTACATCATGTCATCTTTCTTAAGGCGTTACTCTATTTGTTATGAACTCAATACACTAGATGCATGCTGGATAGCGGTCGATGTGTGGAGTAATAGTAGTAGATGCAAAAAATATCGGTCTACTTGTCTCGGACGTGATGCCTATATGTATGATCATTGCCTTAGATATCATCATGACTTTGCGCGATTCTATCAATTGCTCGATAGTAATTCGTTCACCCACCGTAATTCTTGCTATCATGAGAAAAGCCTCTAGTGAACACTATGACCCCCTGGTCTACTCATCCTATTTTCAGTTCCACAAAATTACTTTGTTGCACTTTTCACCTTCATATCTCACCTTGCAAATAATCGTGAAGGGATTGACAACCCCTTTATAGCATTGGGTGCAAGTTTGCTTGTTTTTGCACACGTACAATGGTGCCTCATCTTGATACTCCTACTAGATTGATACATTGGTTCTCAAACTGAGGGAAATACTTACTGCTGCTGTGCTGCATCACCCTTTCCTCTTCAAGGGAAAAACCAACACAAGCTCAAGAGGTAGCAAGAAGAATTTCTGGCGCCGTTGCCGGGGAGGATCAAGTCAAGAATAGTCTCCCGTCAACGTGCCAATTTCTGGCGCCGTTGCAGGGGAGTATTCAAAGTGAAGCTTATCCAAGTAACTATCGTAAACTCATCTCTTGCATTTACATTATTTTCCTTTTGCCTATCATTTTCCTCTCCCCCACTTATGAAAAAACAAAATTTACATACATATTTGCCTTTTTCATTCGCCCTTGTCTCCCGCTTGCTTTCTGTTTGCTTGTGTGCTTGTCTTCTTGCTAAGTCATCATGAATGAAAACACCAAGTTGTGTGACTTCTCGAATACTAATAATAATGATTTTATTAGTACTCCGATTGCTCCCGCCACTAGTGCAGAATCATATGAAATCAATGCTGCCTTGCTGAATCTTGTTATGAAAGAGCAATTTACCGGCCTTCCTAGTGAAGATGCCGCATCCCATCTTAATACCTTCATTGAGTTATGCGATATGCAAAAGAAGAAAGATGTGTATAATGATATGATTAAATTGAAGCTATTTCCGTTCTCACTACGAGATCGAGCAAAAACTTGGTTTTCATCTTTACCCAAAAATAGTATTGATTCTTGGAACAAGTGTAAAGATGCTTATATTTCCAAGTATTTTCCACCGGCTAAGATTATCTCTCTCCATAATGAGATCATGAATTTTAAGCAACTGGATCATGAACATGTTGCACAATCTTGGGAGAGAATGAAATTGATGATTAGAAATTGTCCCGCTCATGGCCTGAGTCTTTGGATGATTATACAAATCTTCTATGCTAGTTTGAATTTTTCTTCTAGAAATATCTTGGATTCCTCCTCTGGTGGAACTTTCATGGAAATCACACTAGGAGAAGCCACCAAACTCCTAGATAATATCATGACAAACTATTCTCAACGGCACACTGAAAGGTCACCTACTAGTAAAAAAGTGCATGCTATAGGAGAAATTAACTCTTTGAGTGCTAAGATGGATGAGTTAATGAAACTGTTTGCTAGTAAAAGTGCTCCTTTAGATACAAATGATATGCCTTGTCTTCCTTCATTGAGAATAGCAATGAGAGCTTGGATGTTAATTTTGTTGGTAGGAATAATTTTGGCAACAACAATGCTTATAGAGGTAACTTTAATCCTAGGCCTTTTCCTAGTAATCCCTCTAATAACTTTGGCAATTCCTAAAACAATGCTCATGGAAATTACAATAAATTACCCTCTGATCCTGAGAGTAATATTAAAGAGTTTATCAACTCGCAAAAGATTTTCAATGTGTCCATAGAAGAAAAAATGCTCAAAATTGATGACTTGGCTAGGACCGTTGATATAATGTCTCTTGATATTGATGCTTTGAAATTGAGATGTGCTCCTCCCAAGATTAATATGGATGAAACTTTGAAAGCTATGTGTGTTTCCATGAATGAGAGTAAAGAAATAACCGCCCAAATTCGTGCTAGACATGAATGGCTTAAAAAGGCATGTTCTCGTGATGAGAATCACGAAGATCTTAAAGTGCTTGGTGTGACTCCTATTGAATCCTTGTTTTCTAATGTAAATCCTAATGATGATGGGGCTGGATATGAATCCACCTTGGTTGAAAAATGCCCCAATGATTTGGAGTCTACCTATCTTGATGCTAAAGACACTGAAAGTGGAGAAGAGGATATCAAAACTTTGAGTAGTGATGAAATTACTAGTTTGGATTTCAAGGAATTCAATTATGATAGTTGCTCTTTGATTGAATGTATTTCCTTGATGCAATCCATGCTAAACTCTCCACATGCTTATAGCCAAAATAAAGCCTTTACCAATCATATCGTTGATGCTATGATGAAATCTCTTGAAGAGAAACTTGAGTTGGAAGTATTTATTCCTAGAAAACTTCATGATGAGTGGGAACCTACTATCAAAATCAATATTAAAAACTACGAATGCAATGCTTTGTGTGATTTGGGTGCTAGTGTTTCCGCTATTCCAAAGTCTTTATGTGACATTCTAGGCTTCAATGAGATTGATGAGTGCTCTCTTAATTTGCATCTTGCGGATTCTACTATTAAGAAACCTATGTGAAGGATCAATGATGTTCTTATTATTGCAAATAGGAACTATGTGCCCGTAGATTTCATTGTGCTTAATATTCATTGCAATCCGACATGTCCCATCATTCTTGGTAGACCTTTCCTTAGGACTATTGGTGCTATCATCGATATGAAGGAAGGGAATATTAGATTTAAATTTCCATTAAAGAAGGGCATGGAACACTTTCCTAGAAAGAAAATAAGATTGCCTTATGAATCCATGATGAGGGCTACTTATGGTTTGAGCACCAAAGATGACAACACTTGATTCTATCGCCTTATGCCTAGCTAAGGGCGTTAAACAATAGCACTTGTTGGGAGGCAACCCAATGAATTTATCTTTGCTTTTTGCCTTCTGTTTTATTTTGTCCACACCATAATAATTCTGTTATGATTTTGTTTTTTATGTTTCTTTTTGTGTTTGTGCCAAGTAGAACCTTTATGATCAGTTTTGGTGATGGTTGTTAGATCATGCTGAAAAAGACAGAAACTTTGCGCTAAGGAAATTATTTTTCATTCCTATCCAAAAAGATCTTTTGAGTTGATTCTTTTTCTTCTGGTTGATATACAAATTTCCCTAATTGTCGTAATTTTTCAGAATTTTTGGGATACCACAAGTATACGAAGTATACAGAGTGCTACAGACTGGTCTATTTTTGACAGATTCTGTTTTTGTTGGGTTGATTGCTTATTTTGATGAAACTATGGATAGTATCGGGGAGTACTAGCCAGGGAAAAGTGAGAATATAGTAATATAAAACCAATCTAAATAGAAATCAAGATTACTACAGTACCTAAAGAGTGGTGGTTTGTTTTCTTGTGCTAATGATATCACGAGTTTCTGTTTAAGTTTTGTGTTGTGAAGTTTTCAAGTTTTAGGTGATGTTCTCATGGACAATGGGATAAAGAGTGGAAAGAGCTCAAGCTTGGGGATGCCCAAGGCATCCCAAGCCAAATTCAAGGACACCAAAAAGCCTAAGCTTGGGGATGCCCCATGAAGGCATCCCCTCTTTCGTCTTCAATCCATCGGTAACGTTACTTTGAGCTACATTTTTATTCACCACATGATATGTGTTTTGCTTGGAGCGTTGTGTATTATAAGAGTCTTTTCTTTTTGTTTTGTCACAATAAATCCTTGATGCACACCTTTTTTAGAGGGACGTGCACTCATCGTGAATTTGCTAGAATACTCATTGAGCTTCACTTATATCTTTTGAGTTAGGCAATTTAGCTCGCATGTGCTTCACTTATATCTTTTGAGCTAGACAACTTTGCTCTAGTGCTTCACTTAGATCTTTTTAGAGCACGGCGGTGGCATATTTTGAAGAAATAAGAACTCTCGATCTTCACTTATATATTTTTGAGAGTGCTCTCTCTAAGTAACTTGGTGATTGGCGTGTGTTATGAAAGTAGTCCTAAAGATGATAGGCATCCAAAGAGGATATAATAAAAACTTCCATATTCATGTGAATTGATTAGTAAATAGAAGTTTGATTCCTGTCAATTAGTTTTGAGATATGGATATGGTAGTATTAGAGTTATGTTAGTAGGGTGTTGCGAATCTAGAAATACTAGTGTTGAAGTTAGTGATTCCCGTAGCATGCACGTATGGTGAACCGCTATGTTAGGAAGTCGGAGCATAATTGATTTATTGATTGTCATCCTTTGTGTGGCGGTCGGGATCGCGCGATGGTTAACACCTACCAACCCTTCCCCTAGGAGTACGCGTTTAGCACTTTGTTTCGATTACTAATAAAACTTTCGCAATAAGTATATGAGTTCTTCATGACTAATGTCAGTCCATGGTATAGATGCACTTTGACCTTCCACCATTGCTAGCCTCTCTAGTGCCGCGCAACTTTCGCCGGTGCACAAACCCACCATATACCTCCCTCAAAATAGCCACCATACCTACCTACTATGGCATTTTCATAGCCATTCCGAGATATATTGCCATGCAACTCCCACCGTTCCGTCTCATGACATGTGCCGTCACTTTCATATTGCCATTGCATGATCGTAAGATAGCTAGCGAGATGTTTCAACGTCATACACTAAGCTAGATCGTTGCACATCCCGATACACTGCCGGAGGCATTTCCTAAAGAGTCATCATTGTTCTAAGTATTGAGTTGTAAGTAAATAAAAGTGTGATGATCATCATTATTAGAGCATTGTCCCATGTGAGGAAATAAAAAAAGAGGCCAAAGATGCCCACCCAAAAAAGAGGCCGAAGAGCCCAAATAAAAAAAAGAGAGAGAAAAAGAGAGAAGGGACAATGCTACTATCTTTTTCCACACTTGTGCTTCAAAATAGCACCATGTTCTTCATGATATAGAGTCTCTCGTTTTGTCACCTCCATATACTAGTGGGAATTTTCATTATATAACTTGGCTTGTATATTCCAATGATGGACTTCATCAAAATGGCCCTAGGTCTTCGTGAGAAAGCAAGTTGGGTGCACACCCATTAGTTTTCCTCTTGAGATTTCACACACTTATAGCTCTAGTGCATCCGTTGCATGGTACTGCCTAATCATTCACATTGATATCTATTAATGGGCATCTCCATAGCCCATTGGTATGCTGAGTCAATGTGACCATCTCCTCCTTTTTGCCTCACAACCTCCACCACACTTTATTCCACCTATAGTGCTATATCCATGGCTCACGCTCATGTATTGCGTGAGAGTTGAAAAAGTTTGAGAAAGTAAGAGTGCAAAAACAATTACTTGGCCAATACCGGGGTTGTGCATGATTTAAATTCGTTGTGTGGGGATGATGGAGCATAGCCAGACTATATGATTTTGTAGGGATAACTTTCTTTGGCCTTGTTATTTCAAAAGTTCATGATCACTTTGCTAGTATGCTTGAAGTACTATTTTTTTCATGTCAATAGTAAACTATTGTTTTGAATCCTACGGATCTGAACATTCATGCCACATGAAAGAAGTTACAAAGGACAAATATGTTAGGTAGCATTCCACATCAAAAATTCAGTCTTTATCACTTCCCTACTTGAGGACGAGCAGGAGTTAAGCTTGCGGATGCTTGATATGTCTCCAACGTATCTATAATTTTTGATGGTTCCATGCTATTATCTTGTCAATTTTGGATGTTCTGTATGCATGATTATGCTATTTTATATCTTTTTGGGACTAACCTATTAACTCAGTGCCAAGTGCTAGTTTATGTTTTTTCGTGTTTTTGACCTTTTTTAGAGAGGATTATTAAACGGAATCCAAATGGAATAAAACCCGCGGAATGATATTTTCCGTAACAGAAGATACACAGGGAACTTGAGAACCAAGGCAAAGGACCCCGAGGGAGGTCACAAGCCCCCTAGCCGCGGTCTGGGGGGGGGGGGCGCGCCTACCAGGTTTGTGGGCCCCACGTGGCTCCTTTGCCCTACTTCTTTTGCCTATAAATTCCCTAAAAATCCAGAACCACCAGAGAGAGCCACGAAAATACTTTTCCGCCGCCCCAAGCTTTTGTCTCTGCAAGATCCCATCTGGGGACCGTTGTGGTGCCCTGCCGGAGGGGGATTCGGACATGGAGGGCTTCTTCATCATCACCATTGCCTCTCTGATGATGCGTGAGTAGTTCACCACAGACCTTCGAGTCCATAGCTAGTAGCTAGATGGCTTCTTCTCTCTCTTGGATCTTTAATGCAAAGTTCTCCATGATCTTCATGGAGATCTATCTGATGTAACCTTCTTTTGCGGTGTGTTTGTCGAGATCCGATGAATTGTGGATTTATGATCGGATTATCTATGAATTTTTTTAGTCTCCTCTAATCTCTTATATGCATTGTTTCGTATCCTTGTAATTCTCTTCGAGTTGTGGGTTTCGTTTGGCCAACTTGATCTATAATTCTTGCAATGGGAGAAGTGCTTGGTTTTGGGTTCATACCGTGCGTGTCCTCACCCAGTGATAGAAGGGGTAGCGAGGCACGCATCATGTTGTTGCCATCAAGGGTAAAAAGATAGGGTTTATGTCTATTGCATGAATTTATCCCTCTACATCATGTCATCTTGCTTAAGGCGTTACTCTGTTTGTTATGAACTCAATACGTGGCCAACTCTCACGTCCGCGCGATCAAGACGGCTTACGACGTTGTGGCCGACTCACGACCAAGGCGGCTTACAATGCCGCGACCAATTCTCGAGTCCGTGCTGAATCTCCGGAGAGTTCTCACATTCAACTCAACGTGTCGGTGCAGTGCTCGCCTGTACGAGCCGCCCAACAGATGGACGCAAGTCGCCGCCCCCACGGTCCAATCCACATCAACATATCGGTGCAATGCTCGTCTATACGGGCCGCCCGACAGGCGTGCGCAAGATGCCGCCCTCGCGGTCCAGATGACATCAACATATTGGTGCAGTGCTAGCTTGGATGAGCCGCCCAAGAGATGCATGCAAGCCGCCTCTGCGGCCCGTCTCCCCCAACAACATTGGATCAAAGCATATCAAAAGTAATAGGAGAGTTTCACACAGATACATCCCTTGTGAAGCCACAATTTGATCCAGCCATTATTGAACCGACAATTCGAAGCAAGTAGCAAAGAAAAAGGAAAGTGGTCCTGGAGGAACCACAAGAGCCCGACCACCCGAGAATTAAGCATGGGTCAAACATCCATCATCAACTATCAAATCTTATGACCGGTTTATGCCACAATCAAGTATGGAGAATCTCAAGCCGCCTCCTTGAGTCGACTTAAGACTTGGGGGCTACACGGACATGGTTCGACAGACTCAACTGGGTTGAATAAATTCAAGAACTCTGGGTCGTTACAAAAAAATTAAGCCGGTCTCGGGGGCTAATGCCTCATTGATGAGAAGATTTAAAGATCGCCTAAGAAGACAAGTCACCAAGATGCGACCGCCCAAACATGGGTGCCCGACCTTATTGGCGGATGATTCATAAGCCGTCCAAGCATGGACGCTATCAGTATCAAAGAGCATAAGTCGCCATGCTGCACTTATTTCAAAATTGGATACTGGTAAGCCAAAGAGGACCAAAGTTGCCACGTTGCACGGTTCAAACATGGGCTCCTTAAATGGTTTGAGAACTAAGACGGCTTACTTGGGGGTTACTAGCTCCCAAGTCATTTTGCAGTAAGAGCGGGTACACTTCTGTAATCCTATGTCTATTTTTTTCCCTAATCATAGGTCACTTGGGGGCTTCCACTCACTGAGTTCAGCCTGAATACGCTCTTGGCTAGCAAAAATTACCGCATTACAAATGGTTATACTAGACTATGTGTTGGACGAGTCGCCCTATGGACCCATGTACTCTTGGCGAGTCAATCCACTTTTTGGACCCTGAACTTGCCTTGGTTAAAACATGAAAGGTACCGACCAGAGCCACACATGGAAAATAGAGAAAGCATTGGTTCACTGAACCTGCTTCACTGAAGCTTGACTCGCGCCTGATCAGCCGGTCTAAATAACTTGGGCTGTTGCAAAAGCCTTCTTGGGGTAGCACTAGAGTTTTGCGAACTCGTCCTATCCTGTCGCAACTCATCGAGCCGATGAATTTTGTGACTATCTTTGTGGCATTGCCACAAGGTTTCATAAAAAGTTCTATAACCCGCCGCGACTCACTGAGCCGGCTGCCATGACTCACTGAGTCGGCTTATTTATAATAACTTGATGCCATACTATGGTGTTGCCAGCATTATTCTATCATATACATGCATCATCTTGCATTGCATCATGCATCAAACATACATATCATGTCGGTCTTCAAACCGGGTCAAAGCATAAACTTTTGCAGGACCAAATAAATCTTTGATAGCCGATATGGCTGGATTTTCATCATGGTTTATCATAACCAGTGTTTAATGATTGGGGTTTTTAAGCGAGCTCGTAAGAATTGACTATTGTCGAAGAGCCGCCCTATCACATATAATGTCGGGTCATCTAATTAACCGGTCTTGGATTTCTTCAAACTTGTGCTCTGTAGTAAACTGCAACACTTATGGATTTCTCAACCATATATTTGCCAGGTTACATTGCAACCACGGTCAAGGATTTCTTTCATCACAAAGGCATCATCAGCTCACGGAGTGGATATGATTTCATTCTACAATGGAAGGAATAGCCCCGAGTCGCTGCAGGCACACAACCCGGCACTTGGGGGCTATATTATTCAAATCAAGATTACATCAAAGTATGAAAGTCCCATGTCGCTGCAAGCATGCACGATGACACTTGGGGGCTAATGCAATCCACTTTTCAAATCATCACATCATCAACAGACCCGGCTACCTCTAGGAGATAAGCCGGCCCTGGAGGCTACAAGTCACTCTTTATTTCAAATATGGATTCAAGGAAGAACTGGCTCATCATTTTTATAATGACCCGGCCCTTGGGGGCTAGACATTGTTGCTCAAGGTTACATCATCAGATTTACAAAGTCCCTGCTCATTATTGCATAATGACCCGGCCCTTGGGGGCTACATCATATGATGCTTTATTTTCAAAGGAGAAGAACGTGGAAGTCCCGAGTCGCCGCAAGCAATCGACCTGTCACTTTGGGGCTACACTATTCAGATCATAATTTCTAAAGTCCCAGGTTGCCATAGGCAAGACAACCCGGCCCTTGGGAGCTACAACACTAAGTTGTTTCACAGATCATGAGGTTCAAATTGAAGACCTGGCCCATCACACACTGATGACCCGGCCCTTGGGGGCTATAGGTAATATGGATATATAAAAAAATTGAAGAGCACATTTCATTTCGTCATGGAGGTGAAGTATTGGGAGACCGGTTCAACATATTTTTATCTAGTTGAAGCATTGGAGGCCGACTCAGTGGCATATGTATTTTATTATGGAGGACACGTACCTACAAGATGATTGAAGGCGGTTCAAAGAAACCCGGATTTTTCAAAGAGCCACTTCAATAAATCAAGCCGACCAGTGGAGCAAGTTGGTCCCTTGACATATTTATTATTCTGATTTCAGGAGCTTACCTTGAATAAATTCAACCTAACCTGGGGGCTAATGTTGGGGATATACCCCATGGTGTGACCCGGCTTGAAGTATGACCCATCAAGACTTGGCGACTCACCGACGACTCAGCAGTGACGTGGCGGGCGAGTCATACATGACCCGGCAGGCGACTCACACAAACGACAAAGGCCCAAGGCCCAACATGCACCCTGGCATAAGGCGACTCATAGAGAGGCCAGGAGGGCCGACTCACACAAAATGCCCAAGAAGAGGAAAGAATCCCATAAGAAGGAAACAAGACCTGGATTAGGATTCAAGAGAGACTAGTCCTATTCCTACTCCTAGTAGGACTCTACATGTAAACCTACCCCTTCCACCTATATAAGGAGGGGTAAGGCGCCCCAAGAGGGACAAGATTCACAACCTAGGTCTAGACAAGACAAATCATGAGATAGACAAATTAGACACCCACAAGATTAGAGGTGGCAAGTTTGCACCCTTGTAATCAAGATCATCATCTTCATCAATGAAACACAAGCAGGATGTAGGCGTTTACCTCCATCGGAGGGGCCGAACCTGGGTAAACTCGCATCTCTCGATTCCGACCAACCCCTCTCAAGCCGCCACATGGCTGCGATGGCCTCACACCTAAGTCCTTGCACGAGGACATCTGCCGTGACAAAACCATGACACTAGGTGTTATATGTGAGCTTCCATCTCTCCTACTTTGTACATTGCTTGAACGTGAAGCTCTTTTTGTAGCCCAGGAAGGAGTAGTAGAAGCATCAGTTGTCATTCTTGGCCTTGTGGATGCATTAGGTTGTGTAGGAGTAGTTGAAGCAACAGTTATCCTTCTTAGCCTTGTGGATGGAGCAACTAGTGCAGGAGCAGTAGAAGCAACATGTGTTCTACTTGCCCTTGTAGATGCAGCAGGTGGTGTAGGAGCAGTAGAAGGAACAAGTGTTTTACTTGCCTTTGTGGATGCAACGTGTGGTGCACTCTCTACAGGATATGCATGTGATACAGAAGTGGCATTGGCAGCTGAAGAACTACCTCCTGCCTGATGGTAGTGAGTTCTGGTTATCTATTGAAGCCAACATCACATCACACTAGTTAGGATAAAGCCATCAAAATATTAAAAAAAACAGAAACATTAGAGGTTGGTTCTTTACATACCTTATGGGGGAGAAAAACTGGAATGAAGAATGATGGACTCAGCACCTCAGCATCTTCAGAGCGAATCACCGGAAAATATATGGTAGAAAAGATAGTGAAAGCAACAATGAAAGAAACACACTTGGATGATAATTTAATCACTGAAGAAAAAGGCGACATGGTGGGGAAAACAAAGACAATTTGGGACGGCTGAAACGAATTCCGGAAGAAATATGAGGATTGATCTTGCAAATATTGGAGAAGATTGAATTATCTTGAAGAGAAGCACTTCGGTTGGAAAAGAACTGACATGATGACTCCGGTTTGAGAAGAATTCATAGGACAGTTCACTGAGCAAAAGAATTAATTAGCACCCCCATAGAAATATGAGAACACCACTCAGAAAGACATGAAATCAACACTTGATGTCGAAGCAACTTGAATTACCATACTAGAACAAAACAAAGGATGATGCTTATGAAATAAGCCGGAAACAAATACATAACCCAACATGCATTTGTTGGAAGGATAATCCTAGGTAACTAATTGAAGTCCCATCTAAGAACTCCTAAAATATTTCTGCTTATGCAATCTGGTCCAACAGATACACGAAGTAATTACTGAATAAAGCACTCAACTCCTAGCAATAATACTACCCGTCCAGTGTATCACATCCCTCAACACATAACCAGAGCTCTCGAAAAATGATCTACCTCAGACCCTCGTAATAAAAAATGATACCAATTATGGCAGTACATCTGGACGCTCTCCGATACTTGTGATCTGCGTTGGGTTTTCCATGAAGAGGAACGGGTTATCGCAGCACAATGTGGGTAAGTATTTCCCCCAGTAATGAAACCAAGGTTTATTAAACCAATGGAATATCAACCACAACCGTCTTCAGCGGCTACACACAAAATAACAAACAACTTGGACCCAATGCGGGCAAGTGCATTGTCAATCATCTTGTTTTGTTAATTGCAAGCAAGTGACATGTGTAAATAATTGTAGATAGAAATATAAAATAAAAAAAAAATTAAACTACAACAATGTATTGAAGGTTTTATCAATATGTTGTGAATAGACCCGGGGGCCATAGTTTTCCCTAATGGCATCTCTCATGGAAAATAGCATACGGCGGGTAAATAAATTACTGTTGGGTAACTGACAGAAAAGCGGATAGTTATGTGATATTCACGGCAATGATCATGTGTATATAAGTATTATGTCGACAAACAAATAGGCCGACTCCTTCCTGCACCTATTACTATTACTCCACTCATCGGCCGCTATCCAACATGCATCTAGAATATTTAGTAAATAGAGTAATGCATGGAGAACAATGACATGATGTATACAAATTCCCTATGTTATCCTAATTTTCAGATTTTTTGGAGTTACAGAAGTATAAGTAAATTTCGAATCTTTACAAACTGTTCTATTTTTAACATATTTTGTTTTCTTCACGTTATGTGCTTATTTTAATGATTCTGTGGTTTATATCGGGGGCATAAGGCATGGTAAGGTTAGAATATAGTAGGTATAATGCAAAAACTAAATTGTAATATATTTTCAAGAGTACCTATATTAAAGTTTGTTTTCTTATACTAAGGGATCTCACGAAAATTTGGTTGAGTTTTGTGTGATCAAAGTTTTCAAGTTTTGAGTGAGATCACGATGGATGAAGAAACAAGGAGTGATAAAAGCCTAAGCTTGGGGATGCCCCATGACATCCCAAGGCAATATCTAAGGAGTACCAAGAAGATAAGCTTGGGGATGCCCCGGAAGGCATCCCCTCTTTCTTCTAAAAATCATCGGTAATTTTACTTGGAGTTATATTTTTATTCATCACATAGCATGAGTTTTGCTTGGAGCATCTTGTATAATTTGTGTCTTTGCTTTCTTTGCTGGTTAGTTTTTCATAATAAACCTGGCTGGACACACCCATCTGAGAGAGCCAAAATATGCTATGATTTGTTAGAATCGCTCTTCATGCTTCACTTAAATTTTTTTGAGCCATGGAATTTCTGAAGTGCTTTACTTATATGTTTTTGAGCACGGTGGTGCTGTTATTTTGAAGAAATTTTCTCTCATGCTTCACTTAGCTTATTTTGAGAGTTTTTTAAATTTTGAAGAAATCCTCTCTTGCTTCACTTATATAATTTTGAGAGTTGAAAATTTTAAAGAAACTTGTGCTTTCGTCTTCACTTATATTTGTTTGAGAGTGTCGGGACCCCGATCCTAAGCCATAGGAATCCAGCCTGTAACACATCACATCCCTTTCCGATCTCACACACGGTTATCCCCACGGGTGCAGCCTTACCTTAGCCGGGACCGTTTGCGCCTTTTGACTCGCGTATGCAATTGTGTCGCTAGCATTCCGATGTCAAAGAACCCGGGTCGACATGTCTAGTCATAAAATCAGGTGGCAGTTCCGTACAGGGACATGCATACATGACCCAGCAAAGTAGGTGTCGGTCGTCAGCGAGTGTAGACGAGTCGTAGCAAGCTATAAGGACTCCATTACACCGCGTGACATTTCCCAAAGGGAGAGACACATCAGCTAAGAAGGACACATGCCGGTCAACCAATGTGTCCGGAGCAGTAGCGAACTACCATGGCTCGGTGGAAACACAAAGGGGCATTTCCCCGTAAGGAATGCTACCAAGGCATACGACTAGGTGTTCGAACCCCATGCATATCAAGTACAACACATGTACGCATGGCATACCCGATACGCATAGATACATCGATGGCATCAGAACATAACCATAAACATACAACTTTATTTAGAAGGCTCGGAAGAGCCTCACACATAATATTACACAAATAGGGGTCTCACGACCCATCATCACAGGTCATTCAAACAAGTCTTACAAGCGAGCGGAAGATTAAAACTGTCTGAGTACAGACAGATGGAAAGGTAAAAGGCACATGGCCTGACTATCTACATACCCAACCTAGGGCCACATCGTAGCTGGGACACCAGCTACTCGTCGTCGTTAACGTCTAGATAGAACCCACAATTAGGATCATTAACAACCTATGCAACACTTTATTAGGCAAACGTGAGTACAAAAGTACTCAACAAGACTTTAGAATAATCTATCTACTCATGCAATGTATCAACAAGGAGTTGTGGGGTTTCATGCAGAAAGCCAACATTTGACTCTTGGCTAGACAAAACTACATTTTTAAATAGTTTTGACAACTTTGTTTTCTCGCACGCGAGTCCACTAACTCCAAAACAATACACCATCATGGAATCATTCTGTCTCCCTACGGAAATGCCATCCGCGACACTCACATTTATCTTGACATTTTTATGAGTAGCCATTATAGTTGTCTATAACAACATATGTTTCCAAGTAGTCCATATCCGCGGACGCGGCTATTCGAATAGATCATAACCCTGCAGGGGTGTACTTCTTCACACACGCTGTGTGCATGTCATGCACCTCGGCAGCCTTCAAGCGGAAGCCCAGCGAGGGAGTCAGCCACGACCGTTAACCATGCTAATACCTAGTCCAGGTTTATCGCCTATCTGAGGGTAACCCGCACGGAAGTCCGACCGAGGTTTCCGCCACGGCCCCAAATGATGTGCGCAGGGTTCCCAAGCCCACCATCCGGGTGCCACTTGGTACACCGTGCCACTGCCTACCGCATCATAGCCCACCTCTAAGGTGAGCACTATGCACGACCTCCAGCATGACTATAAACACCAGAAACTACTTGCAACTCCTGGACCAAATACTAGGTGATTAATAAGTCGAGCAGGGTCATATTTCAGGGCCCAGCATGTGTTAGTATCTCATCTTGGATTACATACACGGAACTCAGTTCCTGAGGACGGTTCCAATGAAACAACCCGCCATGTACTCCTACATAGCCTTTCACCGGTACCTTTACCAAATTAGTTTCAACACACAACCTTTATTAACTGAACACATTCTCACGATCCTGTTCATCACCCAGATGACAGATCGGACACAACTCTAAGCATAGCATGCATAGCAGGATAAGACACATCAGGGCTCAAGCATCTACCAGGTATGCTAGGTTGCAAGGTTTAACTAATTACTGTGACAAACACAGGTCATGCAAAGGAATGGGTTCAACTAACGTGGTAAAAGCATTTGAAGCATTTTGACCTAATGCAATAAATAAGAGCAGGAGCGAGAACATGGGATTTATCGGGATGATCAAAATTGTTGCTTGCCTTGTTGCTCAGTAGAGGGGTGATATCCGCCAGTCGAATAATCAGTCGTATCCGGAGGGGCAGGGCCTACCGAATAACAACATACAATTAATAACAATCATATGCAACAATCATGATGCATGAACACAACATGAAATGAAGGGTCATATGTTTCAATGTGGTTGGTGAAACCTTAGTTTGCATCTGGTTTGAAATCCAAATTCAATTATTATTTGAAATGGCATATTCATCTTAGTCATTTAATTGATTTGACCTGATGCTGTTTCATAACTTTGTTTTTCATGCATGAAAGTAGCACCATTGTGTTCCTTGAATTTTTCTGATCAATTTGCATATATTATTTGTCTGAGTTGGAGTTATAATCAAATTTCTATGAATTTCCAAAGTTCTGCAATTATTCTGGAATTATATTAAAACCAAAATTGGACTTATTGCATCAGCATGACATCAGCAGGTCAGCTAGCCGTTGAAAGTCAAACCTGACCAATGAGACCCACTGGTCAGTGACTCTGGCCAGTTTTTAGATTAAGATTAAACTTAAATAACTATTTAACAGAACTGGACCCACATGTTAGTGGCTGGTTAGGGATTTAATTAATAATTATTTTCATTAACTTAAACTTGATTACTCACGGGCTGGCCCTACCTGCCATAGGCTCAGGGGGGGTTGAACCCATCGGCGACGAGGTCGATCTCACCGGTGGTGAGCCTCCGACAGCACCAGAGATGGCGGAGAGCGTCGGAAACACGTCTCCGATGACCATTCGAGCGGCAAAAGGCACTGGGAGAACGACCACTCGATGGCACGCACGATGGAGCAAACCCTAGAGGCTGGGGGTGGTCGAAATCTACGCCGGCGATGAGCTTGTCGGCGGCCGAAGCTCGGGCATCGTCGTGGTCATCGAAAACGGGGGTAAAACGCACGGGGCTGGGCTCCTAGAGCACCTACGCGACGAGCTGGAGCTGTTGGAGGCCTCAGATGGACCAACCCGTCACCGTAGGGTCACCGGCGACGAGCTACAGCGGCGGTCCTCGTCGGGCTCCGGTGAAACTGGGCCTAGATCTCGGGAAAGAGAGGGGAAGATGGGGGGAAAACACTCCGGAGCTCACTGCGGTGACGAGGGGATGCTCAAGCTGCTCGGGGAGGCACTGGATCCGGCGAATCGACGGTGGCTTGCCGACGGTCTAAGGTGGAAGACGATGGTGACGAGGGCGATGCAGGGCTCGGGGGCTCTTCTCCTTTGGCAGGGACGACCATCTCGATGAGGCGGAGCGAACGACACACTCAGAGGCAAGGGAGGACGGCCGGAGTGATGGCTAGCTCGTGCTCGAGCTCGGAGCAATGGTGGCCGAGAGAGGAGAGAACAGGGGGCGAATGAGGAGGGGGAGAGCATGGGAGGAGGTCGCGGGAGGCTTATCCCTTCCTCGCCAGCGCGAAGCGGCGGCCAGGCTGGCACGCAGGTGCGTGGCCACGCTGTAGAGAGCGGCGACCACCTCCTGCTGCCGACTGGCAGAAGGTAGACAACAGGGGAGGAGCTGGGCTTGGGCCAGGTGAGCGTCTCATAACTCATTTTCCATTTTTTTCTCATTTATGTTTCTGTTAAAACATTTCTGAGATGGTTTTGTTTTATTTTTGGCTCCAAACTATTGCTTAAATAGTTTGAAACATGCTGACGTGTTATTTGGAATATTTCCAAACATACATAAATGTTTCAGCAAAAACTTTGGATTATTTGAAACCAATTGTATAGTTGATTTCAGTAGCTTTTAGATTTAAAATAAAATGCCAAAAGCATTTTGAAAATATATTTCACCCCTTATATTTTGTTTTCAACATTTATCAGAAATGATGAACTTTTCTAATGGTCATTTTGGATTCTTTAATTTGCCACCAAATTTTAATTGCTTTTGAATATAGAGTTGCTAGGGTTTGCTTTTGTTTTCTTTGCTTGCTTTTGATTTCATTTCATTTACTTGGATGCAAAGAAGAAGACATGAGCACAAACTTGCTATACTCTATTAGGGATTCAGGGATGTGACAACTCACCCCCACTCAAAAGAATCTCGTCCCGAGATTTGGAAGTCGTCGGGAATAGCGCGGGATACTCAAGTCGAAGACGATCCTCTCTTTCCCACGTTGCCTCTTTTTCAGAGTGATTTGACCATTGAACTTTAAGAAACTTGAGGTTTCAACATCGAGTGGTACGTTCAGCTTCATCAAGAATACGAACAGGGTATTCTCAGTATGAAAGGTTATCTTGGAGATCAAGCGTTTCGTGGTCCACTTCACGGATAGGATCCAAAAAGCAACGCTTGAGTTGCGAGACGTGGAATACATCATGAACCTTGGAAAGATGCGGAGGAAGTTCCAATTTGTAGGCAACTTCTCCTCGTTCGGCAAGAATGCGCAAAGGACCGATGTAACGAGGAGCTAACTTGCCCTTAATACCGAAACGATGGGTACCCTTCAAAGGTGTAACGTGAAGGTAAGCCTTCTCGTCAACTTCAAAGGTCACAGCCGTATGATGATGATCATATTGGCTCTTTTGACGAGACTGGGCTGTTTTCAACTTTTCATGAATAATGCGAACTTGCTCTTCTGCTTCCTGGATCATATCCGGACCAAAGAGTTGCCTCTCTCCGGTTTCTGACCAATTAAGAGGTCTTCGACATCTTTGTCCATAGAGAACTTCAAAAGGAGCTTTGCCCAAGCTTGATTGATAACTATTGTTATAAGCAAATTCGGCGAATGGAAGGCATTTCTCCCAATTCATATCGAATGATATAACACAAGCTCGTAACATATCTTCTAGGATTTGATTCACTCTTTCTACTTGACCACTTGATTGAGGATGGAAAGCAGTGCTAAAAGATAAGTGAGTCCCCATGGCATTCTGAAAACTCTCCCAGAAGCGAGAGGTAAAAATACTCCCACGGTCTGAGTTAATCTCCAGAGGAACACCATGAAGAGACACTATTCAAGAGATATATAACTCTGCTAGCTGGCTAGCTGTTATACTCTCACGAACTGGAAGAAAATGAGCTACTTTGGAAATACGGTCAATGACCACAAAGATAATATTATTTCCTTTCTTGGTATAGGGAAATCTAGTGATGAAATCCATACTGACTTTATCCCATTTCCATTCAGGAATAGCTAAAGGTTGAAGGGTGCGAGCAGGCCTTTGATGTCCTGCCTTAACTCGACAACAAACGTCGCAGTTAGCAACGAACTCAGCAATTTCTATCTTCATCCTAGTCCACCAAAACCTCTGGCGTAGGTCCTTATACATCTTAGTACTACGAGGATGAATAGTGAGAGGAGAATTATGAGCCTCCTTAAGGATCAGTTGCCTTAGATGTGGATTCTTAGGAACCACTAAATGATTCTGGAAGAACACAACATCTTGATCATTCATGGAGAATTCCTTAGCGTTTCCGCTAATAATATTCTCCTTGATCCGTGATATACCCTTATCACGCTTCTGGCCAGCTATGATTTGATCCCTAAGAGTAGGCTTCGCCACCAGGTTAGAAAGGAATCCTTGAGATAACATTGGCCTTCCCCGGGGTGTAAGTTATCCCTAAGTCGTAATCTGTGATCAACTCAACCCACCGTCTTTGCCCGAGATTCAAATCCGGCTGGGTGAAGATATATTTCAGACTTTGGTGATCAGTGAATATTTCGCAACGATTACCAAGAAGGTAACGTCGCCAGGTTTTAAGTGCATGGACTACAGCTGCAAGCTCAAGATCATGTGTAGGATAATTATCCTCATGTGGATGCAACTGTCGAGATGCGTATGCGATCACATGATGATCCTGCATGAGAATGCAACCTAATCCTTGTCGCGAGGCGTCGCAATAGATAACAAAGTCCTTAGAAAAATCTGGTGGTAGCAACACAGGTGCGGAAGTCAGGCGTCTTTTCAGTTCCTGAAAACTATGCTCACACTGTGGTGTCCACTCGAACTTTTTATCTTTCTTGAGGAGTTTAGTTAGAGGCTTTGCAACCTTGGAGAAATTCTCAACAAAGCAAAGACAATAGCTCGCTAGACCAAGAAAACTCCTAACTTGCTTAACCGATTCAGGTTGAGTCCAATCAAGGACGGCTTGAACTCTCTCGGGATTGACAACAATACCTTTACCAGAGATTACGTGGCCTAGATAGGTCACTTCTGGTAACCAAAATTCACATTTTGAAAACTTGGCATAAAGGCGGTGCTCTCGAAGTTTCATCAATACCAGCCTTAGATGCTCGGCATGTTCTTGTTCGTTCTCCGAGTAGATGAGAATGTCATCGAGGTATACCACGACGAATTTATCCAAATACTCTATGAAGATTGAATTCATCAAGCGAGAGAAGGTGGTTGGGGCATTGGTTAAACCGAAAGACATGACGGTGTACTCGTATTGGCCATAACGAGTGACAAAAGCCGTTTTTGGAATGTCCCCGTTCTTGATCTTGATTTGATGGTAACCCAACCTCAAATCAATTTTGGAGAAGACTGAGGATCCGGCAAGGTGATCATACAGGTGGTTGATCATGGGGAGTGGATAATTGTTCTTTATGGTGACCAGGTTAGCTGGTCGATAATCTACAACCATCCGATCCGTTCCACCTTTCTTCTTGACGAAGAGGACGGGGCAAGCCCAGGGAGAAGAGCTAGTACGAATGAAACCTTTATTCAAGGCCTCATCTAGTTGCTTCTTAAGTTCGGCTAGATCGAGGGGTGCCATCTTATAAGGTCTTCTGGCTATTGGAACGGTTCCTGGAACAAGGTCTATCACCAACTCTACATCCCTGTCAGGTGAAATTCCTGGCAGTTCTTCTCGGAAAATATCCGGAAAGTCACGGACTACCGGAATGTCTTCAAGTTCTGGAAGAGGGTTGGCATTGAGGGAATAGAGTTGGCATTTGGCAACTCGAGTAGAGACGTTAACTATCTCACCCGAGGGATGGGTAAGCTGAACATTTCTAGAATAGGTATCAATCTTGGCATAATGGGCTGACATCCAGTCCTTACCCAAGATGATATTGATATCCGAAGATTTCAGGGCTATCAAAGATGCTAGAAAAACTAGCCTGTCTACTAGAATTTCATTGTCAAAGGTTATCCTAGAGGTTTGCCACTTACTACCATGGGTTTGGACAACCAATGGGATTGGCATATCACAAAAGGACATGTTATGCAACTGTGCATAACTCTCTGAAATGAAGGAATGAGATGACCCAGTGTCAAAAAGAACGGACGCTGGGTGATGATTGACAAGGAGCGTACCCAATATGACGTCGGGATCCTCTGCAGCTTCTTGTGCTGAAACATAGTTCACACGACCACGTGCAGGAGTTGGCTTCACATAGTAAGCTTTGCCTGACTTGCCTTGACCAACGGACTTTCCAGGTTGCTTGGCACCCATATTCTAAGGACACTCTCGTGAGTAGTGCCCTAGTTCTCCGCACTTGTAACAGATCACCTGATTGGCACGTGGTGTAGCATTGCTAGCTGGACCACCATAGGTTTTTGTTGGAGGGTTGGTCTGATGCACCTGAGGCTCCACATAGGATGGCCTCGGGGTATATCTTGGCGGAGAGAGCTATTTGGAACCCACAACCTGCGTTTTGGAAATGCGGAACCAGATGACAAGCCAGAGTCACAGGAGTGCTTCTTCGTGGCTTCATAGTCGGTATGACCAGTCTTGGCACTGATCGCCTTGTTGACAAGAGCTTGAAAGCTTGTACATTCGTGGAGATGCAGGTCACGACGAAGTTCAGGGCTCAGACCCTTGCGCAATCTTGCTTGCTTCTTGGCATCAGTTGACACCTCTTCAGTTGCATAGCGGGCGAGGTTACCGAACTCGCGGCTATAAGCATCCACGGTCAATTTTCCCTGGGTGAAGGCACATAATTCCTCTCTCTTACGGTCCATTAGACCCTCTGGAATATGGTGTAGACGGAAGGCTGCACTAAAGTCCGCCCATGTGGCTACTGGTCCGGCAGGGCGCATAGCTTGAAAGTTCTCCCACCACAGATTGGCTGGTCCTTCCAGAAACTACGCTGCAAAGGTCACCTTGTCGGCCTCAGAAACATTGGCAGAGCGAATCTTGCACGATATACTACACAACCAATCATCCGTGTCGAGAGGATCGACGAAGTGATGGAACTTCAGAGGATTTGGCTTTACGAAGTCATTGAGGGACACTGCATCATTCCTCGGCTGACGAGCCGTATTTTGGTCAATACGCTCTAGCAGACGGTTGGTCTCCCTTTTGTTTCTTTCCGCCTCAAGCATAACTTCTGCCAGAGAAGGCGGGTGAGGCAATTCCTCCTACGAGGCTTGACTACCCTCTCCCTGCTCATGGGCAGGGGCATAGTTCAACCTGGTGAACACCATCCTGACAAACAAACTCACAGCTTAGACCAATATTGACATCAATACCAGCTATGGATTAAGAATGCACTGAACACATGTAATGTGGAAATGAACATCCGAACAACATGGTAACAAGCAACTGCTATATATACACCATGGTTCATACACACCATTACATAGTTCAGTACAACCTTAACCGAAGAGCAAACTACTGAAAAGATGATACTACTCATCAGAGGCTTTCCAAGCTTCATATACATTATTTATCTATGCCTCCGGAATTCATCTCACGGCATAAGCATACTCCACAAGACACACAGGACTATGGAAGTACAACTACTACCATACTACTCTTCCACTCACGGGTTCAGGCATCCGCATAAAGCATCTCATAAAGGTTGCCTCCATGGCCTGGAAGCTCAACTTGCGGATTAGGAAATACTTGAGCCTGAGACCCCTGGGAATCGTAAGGACACGGGTGTGGCCTTGGTCCCCTGACTGGTGGTAGTAGAGGTCCCCGAAGAGGGGTGACTCCTCCTATAGCAGGCCAGTCAACATGAGCCGGAAGATGGGTCCTAATAGGGTTTAGCATCTCCATATCTCCATACCCTGTCTGGACTACAGGTGCCAACTGTGTCAAGGCCGTCCACAGACGGGCACGTGTAGCATAGAGCTCCATACGAAGGGCACGAGCATCCCTGTCTCTATTCTCTAACATCTGAGCGGTGGACTGCAGCAGCGGATCCTCCATAGAGGAATCAAAGTAGACCCCACTGAGGTATCCTTCTTCTCCTGGCTGAGAGGCAGGAACATAGCAGAACTCTGAATTCTGCAGCAGTGCATGTCTGGCTCTCATGATGGTCAACATTGAATAGGCAGCATCTTGTACCGCCATGTCAATAGTAACCCCCAATCCATAAGACCAATGGATCAGCTCCTCGGCTCCAGGGTAATCTGGGAATACCCTAACAGTGCACAGGTACTGACTTTGATTAAAATTCCGGTACTGCTCCTCCACTGTATACTCTGGGTACCAACGGTAACCGGCTACTGACATCATCCTTACTAGCATAGCCGTGTGACCCGACACATCAATGCACCTAGTCAGACGGACCACCTGACGAGAAGGACGGCCAGGCATCTGAAAATAGAGAGTAATGCAAAGGGCATTAGAGCTCTGAAGACAAATTAGGCAGCATAACGGCTGTAAATGCTCAAAAACAATTTTGAGACAACCCAAAAAAGATAGGATAGCATAACCACTCAACTATCAAGTTCAATTCCATGGTAATTAAAACTTACTTTCTTTCCCTTGGAATAAAAAGGAACCCGGAGTAATTCTCGACTTGTTGTCCTATAATATACCGATCAGTAATACACGATCCTGAGAGAAAGATAAGTAACCTAGTTCTTAATCCCCGCAGAAAAGATGAGGATGACCAGAATAGAATAATTTAAGAAGAGAAGCAAGAATCTTACGTTCCCTTCCACAAACAATTCCCTTATATATAACTAAAGCAATTCTAGACTCAACTTCGACCAGTTTGGCTTGGTAATCCTACAGTCAGTCAGGCTCTGATACCAACGCTGTCGGGACCCCGATCCTAAGCCATAGGAATCCAACCTGTAACACATCACATCCCTTTGCGGTCTCACGCACGGTTATCCCCACGGCTGCAGCCTTACCTTAGCCGGGACCGTTTGCACCTTTTGACTCGCGTATGCAATTGTGTCGCTAGCATTCTGATGTCAAAGAAGCCGGGTCGACATGTCTAGTCATAAACTCAGGTGGCAGTTCCGTATAGGGATAGGCATACATGACCCAGCAAAGCAGGTGTCGGTCATCAACGAGTGTAGACGATTCATAGAAAGCTACAAGGACTCCATTACACCGCGTCACATTTCCCAAAGGGAGAGACACAACAGCTAAGAAGGACACATGCCGGTCAACCACTGTGTCCAGAGTAGTAGCGAACTACCATGGCTCGATGGAAACACAAAGGGGCATTTCCCCGTAAGGAATGCTACCAAGGCATACGACTAGGTGTTCGAACCCCATGCATATCAAGTACAACACATGTACGCATGGCATACCCAATATGCATAGATACATCGATGGCATTGATGTTTGATGTGTATCCCTTGCAACGGCGCCAGAAATAGTTGTGTCAACGGCACCAGGAATCCTTCAGCTACGGCTACGCCTTAAGGGACTTCCTAGGCAAGTATGCAAATGATTTCCCCCGTGGCCTTGGAGCCTTGCGTTGGTGTTCCCTCGAAGCGGAAAGGGTGATGTAGCACAACGACGGTAAGTATTTCCCTCAGTTTGAGAACCAAGGTATCAATCCGGCGGAGGAGTATCTCAAGATCCCGCACAAACACAAAAGCTTGCACCCAACACTATGAAGGGGTTGTCAATCCCTTATAGATTGTTTGCCAAGTGAGAACTGAAAGCAACAAAGTAACAAAGCAAAGTAAAAGCGGAGATGTTAACGATGGATGTGAATAGACCCGAGGGCCGTAGTGTTTACTAGTGGCTTCTCTCATGAAAGCAAGTAGACGGTGGGTGAACAAATTACCGTCGAGCAATTGATAGAACTGTGCAGAGTCGTGACGATATCTATGCAATGATTATTTCTATAGGCATCATGTCCGAAACAAGTAGACCGATACTTTCTGCATCTACTACTATTACTCCACACGTCGACCGCTATCCAGCATGCATCTAGTGTATTACGTCCATAAAAACAGAGTAACGCCTTAAGAAAGATGACATGATGTAGAGGGATAATCTCAAACCAATGATAAAAACCCCATCTTTTTACCCTTGATGGCAACTACTTGATGTGTGCCTTGCTGCCCCTACTGTCATTGGGAAAGGTCACCACATGGCAGAACCCAAAACCAAACACTTCTCCCATTGCAAGAATCATAGATCTAGTTGGCCAAACAAAACCCAAGACTCGGAGAGACTTACAAGGATATAAAATCATGCATATAAGAAATCAGCAAAGACTCAAATATATATCATAGATAATCTGATCACAAGTCCACAATTCATCGGATCTCGACAAACACACCGCCAAAGAAGATTACATCGGATAGATCTCCATGAAGATCATGGAGAACTTTGTATTGAAGATCCAAGAGAGAGAAGAAGCCATCTAGCTACTAACTACGGACCTGTAGGTCTGAAGTGAACTACTCACGAGTCATTGGAGGGGCGATGATGATGACGGAGAAGCCCTCCAACTCCAAAGTCCCCTCCGGCAGGGTGCCGGGAAGGGTCTCCAGATGAGATCTCGCGGAAACGGAAGCTTGCGGCGGCGGAAAAGTATTTTTGAGGCTCCCCCGATTTTTTGCGAAATATTTGGTAATTTATAGGCCAAAGACCTAGGTCAGGGGGCGGCCAGGGAGGCCACAAGCCAGCCCACTGCCGCCTCCCCCCGGTGGCGGAGTGGGGGCTTGTGGGCTCCCTGGAGCCCACCTGGCTTGGCCCAAAAGCCCCTGGACTTCTTTCGTTCGGGAAAAAATCATTTCGGGGTTTTTCTTCCGTTTGGACTCCATTCCAAAATCAGATCTAAGAGTCAAAAACACGGAAAAAACAGGAACTGGCACTTGGCACAGAATTAATAAGTTAGTCCCAAAAAGATAAAAAAAGGTACATAAAACATACAAAGAAGGCAAGATAACAACGTGAAACCATCAAAAACTATAGATACGTTTGAGACGTATCAAGCATCCCCAAGCTTAACTCTTGCTCGTCCTCGAGTAGGGAAGTGATAAGAATGAATTTTTGATGCTTTCATGCTACCTCGCATATGTGTCCTTGTAACTCCTCTTATTTGACGTGAATGTTCAGATCCATTAGATTCAAAACAATAGTTTGCTATTGACGTGGAAACAATAATAATTCAAGCAAACTAGCAAAGTAATGATGAACTTCCAAAATAACAAGGCCAAAAGAAAGTTATCCCTACAAAAGTATATAGTCTGGCTGTAGCGACCCGACTCAAAACGAGTCAAGCCTCTGTGTATCTGTGCCATCCCTGGATCAGTATGCTGGCACACATAGTACATCAATGTATATATCAAAGTGCAATCACATGTAAATAGCGTAAAACTAATATATACCTTAAATATCTCAGTGGAAACAGTCAAGGGAGTGGAGTCCCAATAAACACCAACGACAAGTTGAGTGCAGACCGTAACCCTGAATCGTACTCTTACTCGTCGAGGAAAATATCTGCAACATAAGACGTTGCAGCCGTGTAGGTCAGCATATTGAATATGCCGGCAAGTCACATATGAGAGGGGGTAAAATATAATCATCTATCTCTACATGCATATATGGCAGGGGGTGTTGTAAGTTTTAGCGTAAAGCAAATTTTCTCCTACAACAAGAGGGGCTAAAAGAAAAATATTACTACGCTGTTGGTTGTTAATGAGATGGTTCCGCCAACCAGTTCTCATACCCAGGTTATCAATATTACCCACATCAAATATATATAATGGTGTTGAGAACTCCAGATAACTTCAGTTCCTTTGGCTCAAGTTGTCCATGACCGTGGACACGGCTAATCAATTAGGTTTGAGTACTCTCTAGAGTTTTGCACACGTTCCCCACAAGATTTGATCGCCTCCGTGTATGTCCTCGCACTTCAGGGTGTTTGAAGACCGGATGATCAAAACATGGTCTTTCAACGGGTCCCTCTGAATCCCTGTCGGTGCCCATCCAACCCTACCGTTCTTCTACATCTGCTGGCACCGCTTGTCCAGAGTAGCCGCGTTGTCCAACCAAGCCAGAGCCCATAATGACTTGTGGCTGTGCAGGTAAGCCTTGGGTCTTGAAAATATCCTTCCGTCTCTTTGAGCCTGGGTGAAGCTTTCCGCAAGATGTCATGGCCGTCTCCAGCATCCCGGGTCATCCACTGGTTTCTCCAGGGAGCCGATCAACCGTCCTTCACCCAGAGTTGCATTGCATCATGAGGTCTTGAAAAGTCTTGACTTAACCGGTCTTGGTTATTAAATAATTCTCGCATCACTCGTGATAAACTCTCAACCAGAATCCCGTCTACTCAAGCATAGCAATATGAAATTTGTCGTCCCGGGCCATGTAACGGGGTTGTTGGTTGCCTACCACATGATACTACAATATGTAACCATAATTTCCAAGTACCTACTCAGCATGCAATTGCGACAGGATGGTAGAACTACGATGCATAAAACATAGGTGATACATGATCAAATGACTTGCCTGGCGATGTTGACAAAGAAGAATTTCTCGAGAAATAACTTGATAGACTACTCGTCACTCTCCAATGAAATCTATATAACAAACATATCATTCACATAAGGACTCATACTAGCAATCATTCTAGCAATCAAAACAAAGGAGAGAGTGAATAAGAATCCGAAAGAAACTTCAAATAAGACTAGAGAGTCTTCTACTACATCAAACACTAAATAGTTTTTGTCTAACAGAAAATAATAATAGGGAACTAATATATAAATTTAACTAATATAAAATAAAGTATTTTTCACAAAACTATTTGAAAGTATTTCCAAACGGGATTTGAAACAGTGAAGAAACCAATTGCAAGTTATTAGAGAACTAGAATTGATTTCATGATAACATATAAAAATAAAAATCAAAACTTGTTGCAAACCTACTGTTAACTAACAGAAACAAAACATAATCTTTCTGAAATATAAAAGAAAATAATTTAAAAAGAACTAAAGAAAGGAAATTAGTCATAATCCTAAAAGAGGTGAAACAGAAATTGTTTCACAAGAAACAATGAGCTAAAATACTCAAATAATTCTGAAATTTTTACCACTCATAACTAAGATCACTAGTGATCAGTATAAAAAAGAATTAAATTAAAAGCTATTTTAAACTCCCAGAATAAGAAAAACAAGGTTTAAACTAAATCTGATATAATTCAAATTTGAAAATTTCAAACATAGACAAATAATATGTTTTTGAAAACTGCAGGAAAATTGTGATCTAGTGGAAAAAAGAATCAACCTCATTGGAGTTGTGGATCAAAAGTTATGATCAAAACAAAATTGAATTACTCTCTGTTTTGGAATTAAAAAAGAAAAAAGAAAAACTGATTTGTGAACAGGGGGTCCACGTGGCATCTTCTGATTGGTCAGGGTGTGTGTGCTGCGGTGACTAACGGACGAACGGCCACAACGTAAACAAAATCTCCCTGGCTAATATTAAGTGAAAAAACCGTTCGGTTTTAATTAAAAGACCGAAGGGGTACGTGATATCTAATCTGATGCGTTCGTTTAGATCCGACGGCTACGGGAGGGGGAGATGGGGTGCTCACAGGGGGCTACTAGTGTTGGCTCTTCTCCGGCAAACAGGGACGTGGTGGTCGATGGGGACGAGGCTCCGGCGAGTCTCCGGCGGGTCCGACGACACCAGAGTATGGCGGCGAGGCTCCGGCGTCCGTGGGAGGCGTCGGCGAGGCGAGAGTGAGCCGGTGGTGAGAAGGGGAAGCTTGGGGAGGTTCGGTGCTGGCCGAACTCCGGCGAGACAGCGGGGGATGGCATGGGGGAGAGGGCTTGGCGTTGCAAGAGGAAAAATGGAACGCGGGGAGGTGGTGGAGGCTGCTGGTGGCGTCGGTTGGTGCGGGGGAGAGTGCGGCAGCGAGGGTGGTGGCGATTTTTTTCTACTGGAGCTTGGGCTCCAGCGAGGTTCGTGGGGGCGAGGGGTGGCGTGGGGAGGAGGGGGCCGAGGGGGGCTCGGGGGCGGCAGCTTAAATAGGGGGGGAGCCGAGGGAAGGAAAGGGGAAGGGGAATCGGGGGAGATCCATCGGATCAGGAGGTCACGCCATGGGGGGTGGCCGAGGCGCTGGGAAGGAAAAGGCACGGGAGAAAGAAAGGTAGGAGGAAGAAGAAGGAAGGAAAGAAAGAAGAAAAAAAAGAAAAGGAAGGGGGGGGGGTGCGCTGCGTGGGGAAAGGATCGGCCACGGGGATCTGGCCGAGAAAAAAAACGCCCTAGGGCGGTTTCCTATTAAAAGGAATTTTTTTCCTAATTTTGTTTTTCTTTTAAAACAACAAGGGAAAAATAATAAAAGGAAACAAAATAAAAAGATTTATATGGGGTATTATATACCAAATCGATCAGAAAAATATTTCCTAATTGTTTAGCATTTTTCCAAAACCAAAATAAAAACTTTTTTAAAAATGTTTTTTCAGAAAAACTCTTATGCTATATTTTCTTTTGGCAAAATATTTTCCCCATAAACTTGGGTCTTTCTTGGCTCAAATTTTTTCCAAAATGCCTCACATTGTGGAGGGTCATTTTCCTCCGCTCTTTCTTGCTTGCAAGAAATTATTTCCCGGCACTTCTTGCACGAAGAAAACAAATAGAAATGCAAAATAAAAATTGAAAGAATTCAAACGCAAACTCCATTCAAATTCTTTATAGTTGAATAAGTCATGTCATCTTCTCTCATTGCTTTTAATTGGCTGAATTTGAATTTGCCGGAGAAGGGGAAAGCCATTTTATTCCCTCTCATTCAAAAGTTTTTGAAAAGTTTCAAATTTCACTCAAGTTTCAATCACTCAAGCAAACAAACAAACGATATAATAATTATATTAACATTCCAAAATTTGGGATGTTACAAACCTACCACACTTAAAATGAATCTCGTCCTCGAGATTCGAAGAGGCTAGAAAAAAAGGTTAGGGTTTGGGGGTCTTCTAACAAATCCAACTTCCGGCAAAGTGGGATGCTACCACACTTAAAATGAAGATTACTGGTCCCTCAAAATGTTTTAACGATCCTCTGGGGTTTTGGCAACTTACTTCTCACAGTCTTCATATTAAATCCTTTGGTGATGCTCTCCCGTTATATTCATAACGTTTCCATCAAAATCGAGGGTTCTTTTGTTGATATAAGATTCTTCCGTTACTGGGTCTTCTCAACTGACAGTCTCGTGATCAATTCTAAATAACCTATCGATGATTCTCATGGTGGTCTACCATTTGTGGCTATCCTGCAGAGAGAGGGGTCTTGGTTTCATCCTCACCGTAAAATTTCCTACGCGTGACAACAAATGCCATGTACATGGGGCTTTCATCATACCATTCTAAGGCTTAAACAAAAGCTCCAAAGAACGTCGTCTCTCACTATGGGTAAGTCTCTCAGATTTAGCATTCCGAATAGCAAGAGAATGATAATAGTAAGTCGCCATGGTGGCCAAGCCATGTCGCACTGAAATCATTACCTTGTATAAGGCTTAGTGCATCTCGTATTCTAACACTTGGGCATCCTCACAAGCGTTGCATAATTTCTCTTGTACACAAACGAAGCTCAGAATAATCCAATGATTCTGCAAGCCGAACAAACATCTATCGTTTCTTCACCACTCTTGGGTTTTCGAATTTTTCTATGAAAACGTTTGCTGAAACAAGTTTCCTTCTGCAAAAAGATAGTACTTGATCCTTATTAATCCCAGGTGTCGTGGGTGTAAGTCTGACAATAGATGTGTAGGGTACAAAAGGATGGGCAGAGCCTTAGCTACGGCGAGGATGTATGAGTTCAGGCCCCTCTACGGTGGAGGTAAAAGCCCTACGTCTCAGTGCTCTTGGGAGCTTAGTGTCGAGTCGAATATCGGATTACAGTAAATGCCAACCGCCGCACCAGTGGGGAAGGGCGGCTTATATAGAGTGCGCTGCCCTTCATAATGGCCCGGTGGACAGGGGTGGAATAGTGGAGAATAAATGCCTACGTTACGGGTAACATATGCCTTAAATGTTAATAATGGTGTATGAAAACGTATGACCGTTGCCCTTGTGGGAGGGTACGATGTACAGAGTGGAATTCAGTCGGTACGTTAAATACGCTCCGAGTGTTCGTCACCGACTGGATGATGGGGGGAGTCCTTAGTTCAGTCGGAACTGTCTAAGGGCCTTGTCCTCTATGAAGGGTAGTCCTTGGGTAGGACCTATAGGGCAGGCCTATGACCCTACCCTGGGACTATAACCGCATCATTAGTCCCCGAATGGATTGGGGTTGGAACGATGAAGTGATGCCTGGAGTACGGATCCGACTGGCATGGATGCGACTTTGGCGTTGTTTGCCTCGATACATTTTATCCTTTTAACCAGTGATCCGAGTGAATATACCAGTGAAACGAACCGTTAGGGACCGAGTGCTTCCGCGGAATCATTCGATGTGACCGGTCAAACTGACAGCGGCGGATTTTCTGGGATCCTCAAATTTCGGTTGCCGCACGCTCAGCGGGGATGACGACATCGCCATCGAGTAGTTTCTGCCGCCTCGATTGCCGCACCTTTATCTTCTCCACTAACATCGCAGCTGCCGGTCGGGGGGATAAGATTTCGGGGCCACCTGTTAGTGACTCAGTCGGAAGCTTATTTAAGCCCCTCCGGCGGGGATTTCTTGTTGCGCTGCTCGTCTTCCTCGCATTAACCTCGCTCCTCCCGTAGCTCCCTGCGTGCTCCAAGCCTCCTCCTTCCTCTCCTCCTCTACGGATCTGTTGCCTTCACCATGACGAAGGGGCAGACCAGCAAACTCGAGTCGCAGAAGAAGAAGAAGAAGGGGGCGGCCCCTGCTCAACGGCGACAGCAGGCATTGCCGGTGTGTTGGATCCAGGGGGATTTCCTCCCCTCCACGGTGATGGCGGACGACTTGCTGGAGCTAGTGGAGCACGACATGATCGCCAACAAGTCGTGGAGGCTGCCGGCGGAGGGCGAGACGGAGCCGGCACCGAAGGATGGGGAGCGCGTCCTGCTGCTCAGCCACGTGTTCAGGGGATTCTCCTTGCCTCCCCACCCCTTCTTGAGAGGTATTATGAATCACTTCGGGGCGCAGCTCCATCACCCTTTGCGAGTGCTTTATTGGATGTCCCCCCACTCGGGGCTCTTTAAGTACATCTTCTCCGCTAGGTCCCAAACCGTCAAAAAGCTTAGCCAGTCAGACGATAAAACCCATCTCCTCCAGCTCTGCGGGGGCTTAGGCTTCCAGAAGAAAACGAAGAGTAGCTACCCCCCTCTCCAGTTGTCCGAGTCAGTTAGGAACTGGCAATCGACCTGGTTCTATTGCCAGGACATCGCTTCTCGGAATGCTGCGACTCGGTTGCCACCTTTTAGCCTAGACCGTCCGGCCCCTCCCAGGCAGCTTGCGCTCTCAAAGGTGGAAAAGATCCAGATCCAACCACTCGTCGACGCGTTGATAGCTGTCGTCCGCAAGGGAGTCACCGGCACGGATTTGCTGGAGACTTTTCTGGGTCGGCGCATCCAGCCGCTGCAAGCCCGACACCACGCCATGTGGCTCTACGCGGGGCCTGAGGATTCCACTCGGACTCATCCAGAATGCGTCACCGGGAGACTGTGACGGCGTGGGTCCGCGGCATCACACGTGCATGCGACAACCCCCGAGGAGCCCGGCGGGTGAAACCCTTCCGCGGCAATAATCCTCCTCCGAATGAGGTGAGCACATCTTGTCGAGTGCTTTCAATCTTCTTAGATTTATCGCCTTTCTTGTACCGCCGCCTGACGTCTGACGTTGCCGACTGTGTTTTGCGCAGGAGTGGACCAACTGGTATTCTGCCGTCTCGAACGGGAATCCAGCTGAGGAAGAGGAGGGCAGCCAGGAGGGCAGCATGGACAGCGCTGAGTACGTCTCCGACAGTGGGGAGACGGAAGAGGAGACCGAAGAGGAGGAGGAGGAGGTTGGGGAGCAGAGCTCGCCACCTCCACCATCAGAGCATCGAACTAAGAGGCGTCACGAACCCGCGGCTCCGCCAGCTCCTCCAGCGGCCCCAAGTGCTCCGCCAGCCTCTCCTGTGGCTCCGAGTGCTCGGAGTGTGAAGAGGACTAGGGACGCTGCTGCTGAGTCCACGGACCAGCCGTCCAAGGTGGCCAAACCTAGCGGGCCCAAGCCTCGGAAAGCTTTGCCTCGGATGAGGATCGCTGTTCCAGTCGCCTCAGCGTAGGTGTCTTGTTCTCCCATCTCCCTTCAGTATCTGATTGAACTCATGCCTATCCGTCGAGTGGATTTTACTCGACAGAGATGCTACCTCCGGTACCTCTCAGCCGCGCCAGGACGATGATCCCATGGATATGGATAACGCTGCCACATCCCAGCAAGGTACGTTGTCGCGACTCCGAGAGTTTGTATTATTGCTTCGCGAGCGCTGTCTTTAATCTTGCCCTTTTTCTGTAATTTCATGTTGTTCAGTCGGGCTTCCTTCGGAGGTGATTCACCTGGAGGACGACGACCAAAGGGGGTTAGGGCCAGCTTTGGCGCATGTCCTTGAGGTTGTCCCATCTGCTGCTGCTCCCACCATGAACGTGCCGCCGACCGAGACAGTGCCGCCGATTGAGAGGGTGCCCCTCGCGGCGGAACCGACTGGAGCGGAGCTTGGGATGCCCAAGGAGTCTTCTGTCGTGCCGGGTCTGTTGACCGTTCAATATGACGCTCGACACCTCCGGGAAGACCAGGTGGGGGCCGCCAAGGAGGCCATGGTGCAGGTGGAGCTGATGGTGGGTGACGCCAAGGGAGCGTATGACTCCATCGCGTCTTTGTACAAGAAAAGCTTGGAACTCCGGGACGATATCCGAGTAAGTGCGCTAGTAAGTGTTTACTTTCCTCGTGTTACCCACTGGGGGTTTAAGTGATATACTCGGATACAGTAGGATTATTTTGAAGTGGGTTCACTCCGAGTGAACCCAGTGGGTGTAGTCCCCGGGACTTCTGTCGAGTGCTTGCACTGGCAGTTGTCTTTATATGTATTTCCCGTGATTTGAGCAGATCAGAGCTGATCTGCCCGAATATTACCAGTGGGGGCATTCGGAGTGCGCCCACTGGATGTAGTTCCCGAGAGTAGTGTTACTCAGGTCGGGTAATAGCATTCTCGTAGATTTGTCTGTTTGTCATGAAGCTCAATAGGGCCGACCTGTTCGAGCTTCATGCCAGTGGGGTCACTCTTAGTGAACCCACTAGGTGTAGTCCCCGAGACCGCTGTCGATTGCTTGCATCGGTAGGGGTCTGAAGAACTTTGATTGTTTTGTCATATGAATCGCTACTTTTTCCTTGTTGAATGTTTCTGATCTTCCCTTTGCTCTTATTTGGCAGAAGACTTGCGAAATGGGATCCGCATACAATGCTCTAAAGGCTGAGAAGATTCAGCTTGGTGCGGACTTGGAGGCGGCTGTGAATGACCTGGCTGGTGTGAAGGGGGCTCTCGCTGACCGAGAGAAGTCTTTGGAGGAGTCCCGGGAGACCAACAAAGCGTTGCTAGCCGAAATTGAAAAATTGAAGAGTCAAAGAACCGAACGGATGGGCTAGCTGAAGTTGATGAACACTCGGTGTATGGCGCAGGAGAAGTACGTCAGCGACTGGGCAAGGAAGATGGTTGCACTGCTTGGTGGTAAGTTTTTGCCGAGTGCTTCTTGACTTTGGAGTTCGTTATGTGCTTACTTTCTGCTTGTCTTTTCTTTGCAGACTTCTGTCGGGACGCTGAGGCTGAAGCAGCCGACATTGAACGGTCGGTTGTTCCGAACGTTCCACTCGGCGACGAAGCCAACCGGGACTTGCTCCGAGCGCATATTCGCCTTGACAGAGTGGGACCTTTTGTTGGCCGCCTGAGAGAAGTAATCGGCCGGATCGACAAGGAGCTGTGGCCCGAAGACGATACCCGGCAAGAAATAGATGGGTTGATGACTCGGTTGGAGGACATCCCGAGCAGAGTGCAGGCATGGAAGAAGTCTGCCGCTCGTTGTGCTGCGGATGTGGCCCTATCTCTGGTCCGAGTGCACTGCAAGGAAGCTCGCGAAGAAAAACTGAAGGCATTGCAGGTCGCCAACACCAAGAAGCTTCAATTCGAAGATTTCATGGAGACCTTCCTCGACACAGCCACTCGCATCGCAGACGAGATCAACCTTGACACCGTTGTGGAGCCTGCCAGTCCTGGTGACGCTTGAAAAACTTTATGGTGAACGCACATTTACCTCGGTATGACGAGTTGTATCTGTATCAAACTCTGGCCACTGTTGTTGGCCGTCACATTCGTGGTTCCAACTTTGAATTCGAATCGAATATTTCGCTCTTCTTTCGCTAAGTTTTTTTGACACGATTTTGGCTCGTGGTTTTTGTTTGGCGTTTCTTGGTGAAGCCAATGGCAAACATGCGGAGCATGTAGTTGTCAGTTGTCTTCACATCCACATGAGCCTCAATGAGGGTCTGCCAAGTCTCCGACTGCGCACTCGGAGCGAGCTTTTACTTAGGCGACTCAGGGTCGCGGCTAAGTCTCCAAGTGCGACTTTTAGTGCACACTCGGAATGAGTTGTTACCCATGTAGTTGTCAGTTGTCTTCACATCCACATGAGCCTGAATGAGGGTCTGCTAAGCCTCCGAGTGGATCTTGAGAATACACTCGAAGGAAGCTTTTTTACTTAGGCGATTCTGGATCGCGGCTAAGTCCCCGAGCACGACTGTGAGCTCGCACTCGGAGCGAGTTGTACTTAGGCGATTCTGGGTCGCAGCTAAGTCCCCGAGTGCGGCTTTTAGTGCGCACTCGGAGCGAGTTTGTACTTAGGCGACTCTGGGTCGCAGCTAAGTCCCCGAGTGCGGCTTTTAGTGCACACTCGAAGAGAGTTTGTACTTAGGCGACCCTGGGTCGCAGCTAAGTCCCCGAGTGCGGCTTTTAGTGCACACTCGTAGAGAGTTTGTACTTAGGCGACCCTGGGTCACAGCTAAGTCCCCGAGTGCGGCTTTTAGTGCACACTCAGAGCGAGTTTGTACTTAGGCGACTCTGGGTCGCAGCTAAGTCCCCGAGTGCGACTTTTAGTGCACACTCGGAGAGAGTTTGTACTTAGGTGATTCTGGGTCGCAGCTAAGTTCCCGAGTGCGGCTTTTAGTGCGCACTCGGAGCGAGTTTGTACTTAGGTGATTCTGGGTCACAGCTAAGTCCCCGAGTGCGGCTTTTAGTGCACACTCGGAGAGAGTTTGTACTTAGGCGACCCTGAGTCGCAGCTAAGTCCCCGAGTGCGGATTTTAGTGCGCACTCGGAGCGAGTTTGTACTTAGGCGACTCTGGGTCGCAGCTAAGTCCCCGAGTGCGACTTTTAGTGCACACTCGGAGAGAGTTTGTACTTAGGCGACTCTGGGTCGCAGCTAAGTCCTCGAGTGCGGCTTTAACTGCGCACTCGGAGCGAGTTTGTACTTAGGCGATTCTGGGTCGCAGCTAACTCCCCGAGTGCGGATTTTAGTGCGCATTCAGAGCGAGTTTGTACTTAGGCAACTCTGGGTCGCAGCTAAGTCCCCGAGTGCGACTTTTAGTGCACACTCGTAGAGAGTTTTTTACTTAGGCGACTCTGGGTCGCAGCTAAGTCCCCGAGTGCGACTTTTAGTGCACACTCGGAGAGAGTTTGTACTTAGGAGACTCTGGGTCGCAGCTAAGTCCCCGAGTGCGACTTTTAGTGCACACTCAGAGTTAATTTTGTACTTAGGCGACTCTGGGTCGCAGCTAAGTCCCCAAGTGCGACGTTTAGTGCATGCTCGGAGAGAGTTTGTACTTAGGCGACTCTGGTTCGCAGCTAAGTCCCCGAGTTGGACTTTTAGTGCACACTCGGAGAGATTTTTTTAGACCAGAGTCTGCAAACGCGGAAGAATTTTGAACCTGCAAGAAATCAATCTACTTTGTATTACTTCGATGATACTTGTTCTTTACATTGCCCCCGTCGGCGGTCATGTGTACAAGCGCTTCAGGAGATCTCCGTTCCATGCTCGCGGCTCGTCCGTTTCCCTGTCGAGGTTGTAAAGTCGATACGCCCCATTGTTCAGCACCTTAGAGATGATGAAGGGTCCTTCCTAGGCGGGAGCCAAGTTGTGTGGTCTCTGCTGACCCACTCGGAGCACCAGGTCGCCTGCTTGGAATGTGCGACTCCTAACCTGTCGCGCGTGAAATCGCCGTAGATCTTGTTGATAAATTGTTGAGCGAGTCAGCGCCATCTCGCGCTCTTCTTCCAGAAGATCCACTCCGTCTTTCCTAGGTTGCTCTGCTTTGGCTTCGGAGAAGAGTTCGACTCGTGGGGAGTTGTGAAGCAAGTCACTCGGAAGAACCGCTTCTGCTCCATAAACGAGGAAGAACGGGGATCGCCCTGTAGATCTATTTGGAGTTGTGCGGAGGCCCCACAGCACCGAAGGCAGTTCGGTGACCCATGCGCCGGCGGCATGTCCAACTTCTCGCAGGAGTCGAGGTTTCAACACTTGAAGAATAAGACCATTCGCCCGCTCTGCTTGCCCGTTTGTTTGGGGCTGCGCCACGGATGCAAAATCCACTCGGATTCCTTGGCCTGTGCAAAAGCCTTTGAACCTGTTTGAGTCGAAGTTTGTGCCGTTGTCGGTGATTATGCTGTGCGGAACCCCGTATTTGGAGATGATGTCTCTGATGAATTTGATGGCCGTAAGGGCGTCAAGCTTCTTGATGGGCTTGGCTTCAATCCACTTGGTGAACTTTTCGACTGCTACCAGCAGATGAGTGAATCTCCCTTGGCCTGTTCTGAATGGTCCGACTGTATCTAATCCCCACACGGCGAACGGCCAAACAAGAGGGATCGTCTTCAGCGCAGATGTTGGCTTGTGGGACTTGTTTGAATAGAAATGACAGCCTTCGCATCGGTCGACCATATCTTTTGCCATTTCATTCGCCTGCAACCAGAAGAAACCAACTCTGAATGCTTTGGTGACGATTGCTCTTGAGGAGGCATGATGGCTGCAGGTTCCCGAGTGAATTTCTTCCAAGATTAACTGTCCCTCCTCAGGGGAGATGCACCGCTGAAGGACGCCTGAAACACTTTCCCTGTACAACTGGCCATGAATGACGGTGAAGGACTTCGATCTACGAACGATCTGCCTAGCCTGGACTTCGTCTTCTGGTAACTCTTGCTTCAGGATGTACGCAATGAACGGCACAATCCATTCGGGGATGAGAGCAAGAATCTCCATGATCAAATCAACCACAGCAGGGACCTCGACTTCAGTCGGATCTGTTGAGCTCTTCGGTTGTACTGCTTCCTCTGTAAAAGGATCTTTTTTCATCGAGGGGAGATGTAGGTGCTCGAGGCAGACATCACTCGGGACTGTTCTCCGAGTGGATCCAAGTTTTGCCAATTCATCAGCTGCTTGGTTTTTCAGTCGGGGAACATGGTGAAGTTCCAGACCTTCAAACTTCTTCTTGAGCTTCCTTACTGCGTTGCAGTATGCGGTCATGGTGGGGTTCCTTACGTCCCATTCCTTCATCACTTGATTAACCACCAGATCTGAGTCGCCATAGACCATCAGGCGACAGACGCTGAGTGTGATGGCCATGCGCAATCCATAAAGGAGAGCTTTGTACTTTGCCTCATTGTTGGAAGAATCGAAATGTATCTGCAACACATACTTGAGTTTATCACCTTTTGGCGATATGATCACTACGCCAGCGCCAGAGCCATTCAACATCTTGGACCCATTGAAGAACATGGTCCAATGAGCCGAGTAGATGTGAGTCCGTTGCTGTTGTTCTACCCATTCTGCTATGACGTCAGCCAGATCTTGAGACTTTATAGCCTTCTTGGCTTCAAACTTGATGTCGCAGTATAACATCTCCATTGCCCACTTTGCCACTCGGCCTGATGCGTCCCGATTATGGAGGATTTCCGACAACGGAGCATCAGATATGACAGACACGAGTGGTCTTGGAAATAACGAGCCACCTTCTTTGCAGTCATCTAGATCCCATAAATAAGCTTTTGATAATGGGGATACCTTTGCTTGGAAGGAGTCAGGACTTCGGAGATATAATATACTGGCCGCTGAACCTTGTACGCTTTGCCTTCTTCTTCGCGTTCGACTGTGAGAACAGTGCCGACGACTTGATTTGTAGCCGCGATGTACAGAAGAAGGGGTTCTTTACTGAGCGGGGCAGTAAGAACCGGTTGGGTCGAAAGCAGGGCTTTGAGGTCGTCGAATGCAATTTGGGCTTCGTCTGTCCACTCGAAAGTATCTGATTTCTTCATGAGTCGGTACAGAGGTAACGCCTTCTCGCCGAGTCGAGCGATAAACCTGCTCAAAGCCGCTAGGCAACCTGTGAGCCTTTGAACATCGTGTATTCTGACCAGCCGCTCCATTCGGACGATGGTCCCGATCTTTTCGGGGTTGACATCGATCCCTCGTTCGGAAATGAAGAAACCGAGTAACTTTCCGTTGGGAATGCCGAATGAACACTTGGATGGGTTAAGATTGATATCGTACCTACGTAGGTTGGCGAATGTTTCTGCCAAGTCAGTCAGCAGGTCGGAACCTTTGCGTGACTTGACTACGATATCGTCCATATAGGCCTCCACATTTCGACCGATCTAGTCAAGGAGGCATTTTTGGATCATGCGCATAAAAGTTGCTCCTGCATTCTTCAAACTGAATGGCATAGTGATGTAGGAGAAACACCCGAATGGGGTGATGAAGGCTGTTTTTAATTCATCCGGACCATACAGACGGATCTGATGATAGCCCGAATAGGCATCAAGGAATGATAAACGCTCGCAACCCGCAGTCGAATCAACAATTTGATCAATGCGGGGGAGCGGGAAATGATCTTTCGGGCAGACCTTATTGAGATGCTTGAAATCGATGCACATATGGAGAGATTTGTCCTTCTTGGGCACCATGAGAACATTGGCGAGCCACTCGGAGTGGTGTACCTCGCGAATGAAGTTGGCTGGCAAAAGTTTAGCCACCTCCTCTCCGATTGCCTTCCTTTTGTGCGCGGCGGACCGACGCAGGCGTTCTCGGACGGGCCGAGCAGCAGGATCCACATGCAGTCGGTGCTCAGCCAACTCCCTGGGTACACCTGGCATGTCAGCGGGCTTCCATGCGAAAATGTCCCAGTTCTCACGGAGGAATTGGATGAGCTCGGCTTCCTATTTTGGATCAAGGGTTGTGGAGATATTCATCAGGGCATCGGCTTCGTCCGTCGGGTGGATGCTGACTTTCTTCGTTTCTCCCGCTGACTGAATGCGGACTCTGAAGCTGGCTTCTTTGAACGCATCAAGTCAGCGGGGTCGGCGGTCTTCTTGTACTCATCCAGCTCGAGGATAGCCATCTGCTGATCGACAATCCTCGACCCCTGCTGCAGACACTCCTCGGCCCGCTGTCGATTGCCTGTGACCGTGATCACACCTTTGGGACCCGACATCTTCAGCTTCAAATACACGTAACATGGACGGGCCATGAAACGCGCATACGCCGGACGGCCCAGAATCGCATGGTATGCACTCTGGAAGTCCACCACCTCGAATGTCAGCTTTTCCTTGCGGAAGTTCTTGTCGGAGCCGAAAACAACGTCCAACGCGATCTGGCCGACTGACTTGGCCTTTCGTCCTGGGACGACTCCGTGGAACTGCATGCTGCTCTCGCTAAGTTTGGACATCGGAATGCCCATCCCCTTGAGAGTGTCGGCGTACATGATGTTCAAGCCGCTGCCGCCGTCCATGAGGACTTTGCGCAGTCGGACTCCTTCCACCACCGGGTCGACGACCAGAGCTTGCCTCCCTGGGGTGGGCACGTGTGCTGGATGGTCCGACTGATCAAAGGTGATTGCAGTCTGAGACCATTTGAGGAACGTGGGGTTGGTTGGGGTTGCCATATTCACCTCCCTATTCACCAGCTTCAGTCGACTCTTGCTTTCCACGTTAGCAAAAATCATCAATGTTGCATGGACTTGGGGGAACGGATGCTCCTTGTCCTCATCATCCTGCTCGTTGTCCTTTTCACTCGGCTGCCCTTCGCCGAACCCTTGGATGAGGAGGCGACATTGCCGAGTGGTGTGCTTCGGGAATATGGCGTTGCCTTCTTTGTCCATCTTTGTGTGGACTAGACATGGCTGATCTAGGATGGAATTCCCAAACTGTTTCTTCTTGTGGGTGTACTGAGCTTTCCCCTTGCCCTTGAACTTGGCATTCGTAATGGCCGCTGCCTCTGCCTGCGGAGTGGATGGAGCTTTCTGCTTTTGCTTCCGATTGCTGTTCCCATCTCCGTCGGCGACTGCCTTATGCTTGCCGCTATGTATGCGGTCCTCTTCTTCGCCATTTGCATAGCGTGCGGCTATCTCCATCATCTTGCTCATGGAGATGTCGCCTGTCCAACCGAACTTCAGGTACAGATCTCTGTACCGCACGCCTGCCTTGAAGGCGCCGACTGCTTGGTGCTCTGTGACGTTCTCCACCGTGTGGTAGAGGGTCGTCCAACGCTGGATGAAATCGCGTAGGGGCTCATTCTGCTTCTGGACACAGTGCTGGAGCTCCACGAGACCAGCAGGGCGTTTGCACGTGCCCTCGAAGGTTCTGATGAAGACTCGGGACAAATCTGCCTAGTTGTAGATGCTTGACGGAGCCAACTGGTTCAGCCACGCTCGTGCCGAGCCGCCGAGCATCAGGGGGAGATGTTTCATGGCGACCTGGTCATCTCCGCCACCGATCTGGACTGCCACTCGGTAGTCGTCCAGCCACGTTTCTGGCTTGGACTCTCCTGTAAACTTGCTGATTCCCGTCGCCAATCGGAAGTTGGGAGGGATGTCAGCTGAACGGATGGCCCGACTGAAGCACTCGGGACCAGAGACGATGGTCCTGCTTCCACTCGGACGGTCTCTATCGTGGCCATCATGGTGGGCTCGACTCCTGTCGACCTTCCTCTGGGCGATGTACCCCCTTGCGTCGAGCCTTGGATCATACGCGTCACCGACTGAACGCCGATCATCGTGATGCCGGGGCCCGTAAGGCCCACCCCGCGGAGGGGTGCGTGAACGGCGATGATCTTCAGGATTTCAGGAACGGCTGCCTCCTCCGCGTCGCTGATGAGAGTCGGGACTGAAAACCGACCGATGCGTGTTCGCGTGAACAGAACTGTTGTGGATCCTGTTGTGCGAGTGGGAGACCGCCGAATTCTGCTGCTGCGCCGTATGCAACAGGGCGTGGATCTGCTCAATCCCTCTACCAGCCTCTGAATCAGTCGGTTGGAGGGAATCGGCTATCTTGGCAGCGGCAGCCAGGTTGAGGACGGGTGTGCGGAACACCTCGACGTTGCTCTGGCGAATGCGTCGACTGGCAGAACGGTGGTGTTGATGACGAGCGCCGGATGATTCGTCGACCTCGTGCTCGTTCCGACCAGTTCGGAGGGGACTTTCATGGGAATCAGCCATGAGAACTTCGGCTGCAGGCCTGCGACCCAAGTACTCGGAAGGTAACTCAGTCGGAACTGAGTCCAAGCACTGGGACGGCGGCGCGACCACAACCGACTCGAGGACCGCCACTTAAGAGGACGCGTTCTGTCGCGCCTGGGCGTGTCGCACCCAACGCTGGAGCCGCGGACGGCGGGACCGCTTGTTGCGGCGTGTGACGGGGGCGAAGATCGATACCGGGGCCGATTGCTGGAGAAGAAGGACGCCGCGGGCACCGGCACGGAACTGCGTAGCCCCGCGACTAGGGAGCACCTTGACATCGAGAGGCGCATCCTGAAGCCATGTCGAATCATCGACGATGAAGGAGAGTGCACCAAAGAGGATCTCATGACCCATGCACAAATCTCCGCCGGACGACATGGTGAAAAGATGAAGTTGCAAACTCGCCAGAAGTCGCTTAGACGCCTGCCCCATGGTGGGCGCCAACTGTCGTGGGTATAAGTCTGACAGTAGATGTGTAGGGTACGAAAGGATGGGCAGAGCCTTAGCTACGGCGAGGATGTATGAGTTCAGGCCCCAATATGGTGGAGGTAAAAGCCCTACGTCTCAGTGCTCTTGGGAGCTTAGTGTCGAGTCGAATATCGGATTACAGTAAATGCCAACCGCCGCACCAGTGGGGAAGGGCGGCTTATATAGAGTGCGCTGCCCTTCATAATGGCCCGGTGGACAGGGGTGGAATAGTGGCGAATAAATGCCTACGTTACAGGTAACGTATGCCTTAAATGTTAATAATGGTGTATGAAAACGTATGACCGTTGCCCTCCTGGGAGGTTACGATGTACATAGTGGAATTCAGTCGGTATGTTAAATACGCTCCGAGTGTTCGTCACCGACTGGATGAAGGGGGGAGTCCTTAGTTCAAACGGAACTGTCTAAGGGCCTTGTCCTCTATGAAGGGTAGTCCTTGGGTAGGACCTATAGGGCAGGCCTATGACCCTACCCTGGGACTATAACCCCATCACCGGGGTCTGTGGATTTTCAGGCATACTTGGAATTACTCCGCCTTTAAATTTCCATAGTGTTCCATTCCATCATACTCTTGGGGTAACCATCATATAATAATAATCCTCGGACTTATTTTTTTGGTTCACACGCCACTCTGTGGGATACCATAAGAAGATATTGCTCAGCGATAATTCATATTTTATTTCATATTCAATCCTTTATTACATCCTTAATTTCTTCTCAAAAACTCCAATTCAAAAGTAATCTATTACAATGCTGCCATCCACATTGTTCGGTATGGTCGAGCATTTCTGCCAACATTATCCATCTGTCTCTCTTGGAGGTACTTTAGTTCCACTCGAACTTTCTGAGGTGCTCGTTGAAATCATCCATCTTTTGCTTCATCATGGTGGCCATGAGCTTCATCTCCGCACGTACCTCACTCAGGTATTCCCGGGTATGACGGAGTCTTGCTTCAAGTATTTCTCCAATCTGACGTAGGTCTTCCATGGCAGCTTCACGAACAACATCAAAGAAGGTTGCTCGTGGTACACGTGAAATGAAAAAGTATTGCCCCATAGTCTTTGGACAAACTCCTTTCACATGGTTGAGGTGTACTTCCACATACCAAAGTTCTACTCCACTTTCCATGAATGGGTAGCCTTTGTGGACTGCATCTCCTTCAAGATGAATGTGCTTCATCATGTCCTTCAGGATTTTCGGGTAATCATGATCACTGGTCAGGGTCATGATCGTTTCTGGGCCCTTGAGGAATGACTCGTAGAGAGTTGTCATCTGCAGGTGTCAGTAAATAGGTACTCAGAGGAATGTATGTGTCTCCTTGGTAATTGTGGTACATTCCTACTCAGTGGATCCCGTGGGTTTACCGATTACTACCACACTAAAAATGAATTATACTCATGCCTGCATAGGCCATATTTTCTCTTATCCTCATAAATGTTCAGAGATCTTTTCTCGTAGAGAAAACAACGCATATAGCTCAACATAGGAGATCAGGACACAACAATTTTATTGATTCCTGAGTTATTACAATCTTAGAGACTTCCGTTACAAAAATTTCAACTCCATGATCTCATGAAAACAAGAGTGCTTCAGATTCCACTTATTGCCACGGTCAAAACTTAACTACTCCTTTTTAGCTTTCTTCCTTTGTGCACAATCGTTAGCAAAATGTCCTGCTTCCTTGCAACGAAAGCAAATGAGTTTTGACAAGTCTCGAGGCGTCTTAGTGTTTGCTTTTGCACCTTGGGTTTCCGGCTTCCTTCCTGAGCACATGTATTTGTGGTGGCCAAATTCCATACACTTGTAACATCTGACATGACTCAGGTCTATATCTGCAGAGATTTGGCTCTTCCAAGGGTACCATTTTTTCTTTCCGGACTCGTTTATTTTGGCTAGTACTTCTATTTCAAGTGGATCAAACTGCACTTTTTCCATCGGGAAGTTTCCCACATACTCTTGGCTTCCCTTCGTGCAATCCCGTGAATAATGTCCTTCTTCTCCACATGAGTAGCATGCATTGGAGAAAAATCTGGTCAGACCTTGTCCATCAGGGTCTTCAATATTTTCGTTCATTACCGGCTCTTCTAGAATCTTCTTCTTGAGCGTTTCCTTCATTGCTTCTTTCTGCTGCTTGACAACTTGTTGCACCTTGGGGTAAATGTGACATTGAGCTGGGTAGTGGGTGGTTCCTTCACAAAGGAAACAAGTCACCTGACTACTTGGGGACTCCTCAGCTGGGTGATTTTCTTCACAATGAGTGCAACCATCCTTGTGCTCTTCCTGGATGTGTCCTATTTCTCCACAGATCTTGTGTTGGAGCATATATTGAGCATATATCTCCATATGTGGTTTTGGTACTTGATGACAATTCCTATGGACTAATGGTTGCCTTAGGTTACATTTATAGGATTTGTCCATAGGCACTTCTTGAAGTTCATCTGTTGGGTTCAAGGAGTTTATATGATGACCAAGATGGTATTCAAGGTATTATCCAAAAAATGGTCATAGAGACGCATGGTTGATCAAGGTCTCAGACAAAGAGTAAATCAAGATGATCAACACACAAAGCCTACAAGATGTACCGAGAGGGATCAAGTGATCCCATGGTATGGATTTGTCCATAGGCACTTCTTGAAGTCCATCTGTTGGGTTCAAGGAGTTTATATGATGACCAAGATGGTATCCAAGGTATTATCCAAAGAATGGTCATAGAGAGACATGGTTGATCAAGATCTCAGACAAAGAGTAAACCAAGATGATCAACACACAAAGCGTACAAGATGTACCGAGAGGGATCAAGTGATCCCATGGTATGGTAAGCATTGTCCATTACGTGTTTGTGTACTAACCCATGATCTTCGTGAGAGTTCTATGTGGGGGTTAGGTGTGTTTACATGGGCTTGCGTCAAAAGGAAGATCTCATACAACCCATGGAGTATGACGTCAAGTTGTGATCATCATCAATGGTTGATCAAGATCTCAGACAAAGAGTAAACCAAGATGATCAACACACAAAGCGTACAAGATGTACCGAGAGGGATCAAGTGATCCCATGGTATGGTAAGCATTGTCCATTACGTGTTTGTGTACTAACCCATGGTCTTTGTGAGACTCCTATGTGGGGGTTAGGTGTGTTTCCATTGGGCTTGCGTCAAAAGGAAGATCTCATACAACCCATGAAGGATGACGTCAAGTGGTGATCGTCATCAAGATTGTGGTGTGCAAGTTCAAGTGGATCAGCACGAATATATCATTGAAACTATTGTCAATGATCATGTGTTGGTAAGGACAATCTCATGTGCTAACAAGGACAAGATCAAGATAAGCATTCCTGAGCACTACATGCTTGAGTCTTGTGGATGTTCACATGATCAAGATAATCCAACACTCCTCATGTTGAGAAATCAATAGGGAAGAAATTAAAGGGTAGATGTTGCTACTTATGTCGTCAGAAGGGTCACTTCGCTTCTTCTTGCACGAGAGGTAATTTATCCAACCCAATCATTATTGATGATATCTATTCTCTTGGGAAGGATAAGGTTGGCAATGTGTTTGCCAAGTTTGTTGGTACTCAAAGTGGTGTCAAGAAAAGTACCATTTGGGTTGCCAAGCCTATTGTGACTAACCTCTTAGGACCCAACGTGGTTGGGGACCAACAAGCTCAAACTTGATCAATAGGTGAATATGGAGGACATTGGAGACTTGGATACATAATTAAGAATTAAGGGGTCTTCATCATTCATATTAACTCAAGCCAAGTCATTTGTATTATCGAGTTTCTATCTTATATCCAATGTGCCTCCTTACGGTAACTTGTACTTAAACTATTTACATTGTTAGTTACTTGCCCCTTTGCATGTTGTGGTTTTGTACCTTGCATGTGTTTGTACATGTTATGCTCCCAACTTGCTTATGTTGAATAACCAAGTTTGTGTATGTTGGCTTGCATATCATGTACATGTGAGTCTTGTATTGAGCCTTGTTGCACCTTGTTTGTATCTTTGATTGGCTCTTGTGAGAGATTAATGGATTATTTCACGATGGGGGAGTGATGTGTGTTGCACACCTCATGATCCTATAAATGTGTATACATGGGGAATACCACTTAGTATTGATATTTCAAGATTATCTAGTTTCTATGTGGTATGTCTTACTCATGAGAAATTCAATTTCTAAATGGTCCATTAATTATCTCTTGTTGGTTTTTCGTTTGCCACTTGTTAATATTGTTGGGTTATCACATTATGGGGGAGTAATATGCTATGTGCATATTACAAGCCTAGAGAATGTGTACATTTGAGGTATTGCCACTTAGTGTTGATATTGGAAATTATCTTGTTCCTAGGTGGCATGTTTGCTCTACAAGTGTCATTTGCTAATCGTCTTTACATTGGATTTTGTGTTTCGTTTGTCTTCCTTGCCTCTTGTGGATCTATTTTAACTTGTCTAGTGTTTTTATAGATATAGTGAAAGTGATGATCCCATCTTGTGCATTTTGTATTTAAATGCAAATTCTATATGACGCACAACCCTTGGGGGAGCTATCCTATTTTCTTTAGAACACTCTCTTTATTCGTCCATCAGAAAATCTTTTGGTCCCCATCAAGTGGATGTTGATGGGAGGCAAGTCTTGCTCTTTATGATGCTTTGTGCCATCATGAAAATTTGTCGAGGGTTTGGTTTGTTGGAACCTAGCTCTCTTTTGGAAACTAGATACCTCGTGTTTGTTTTCCTTCAATTGGTATCTTGTTTCCTTTTTATTTGGCATGTGTCAATGGATATCTCATGCCTTGTTGAATATTTTAATTGATATCCCTCAAGTGATAGCTTTTCATTTGCTATCTTATCATCACTTGATACCTTGTCTTTTGGTATCTTATCAACTATATGTTGATTGGATTCTTGAAAGCCTTGAGCATGCATATTTACTATATGTTTTTCCTTTGGCATGCTTTCCTTCTTTGACCCAATATATAGGGGAAACTTCACCTTGTCATAAAATGGCTAACGTGTGCATGAAATTCAAATTCATATCTTTATGCACATATGTATGTGGAGTTTGTCCTATGTATTGTTGGTTTTCTAACTCTTTGGTCCCAATGAGTTTGGGCACCATTTTGTTTGTTTTGTTGTTCCAGGAACAATTGGAGATGCATTGGATGCTCGGCTCACCTATGAGAAAGGTGTTGAGACCATGTTATTATTGGAGCCAAGTTAGGATGATCAAAGAACAACTATCTACTACATCAATCCAATGTTGTCTCGGTAACAAGTATCTACTTCATGCATTCTTTTCTTGCAAAGGCCCCTGTTTTTTCTTTACAGGGTGCATCATGGCATGAATCTCTTGATTTGTTCTTGTAGTACTTTTTTCCTTTCTCAAAGCATCCTAACGATGATGTCTTATTACTAGTTGGGATGTTTTTGATGTTCGTATGTTGGAAGTTCATATTGTACAATAAGAAAATATTAGGCCATGTGCTATGCTTCCAAGCAAAAGATCTTATTGATATATTTATGACTTCCTTTTGGATATCTAGTTTGTTCCTTCTTGTAACCATTTCGTGTGTACATTCTTCTTTGTGGATATATATCATCATGATTGTCTTCTACTTAGAATCTTTTACACATGAGAGAAGTTACATCTCTAATTGATATCCTCTTTTCTTTTACGTCCACCGTTGTATTTCCTTTTTCAGTTTTTGGTGGCTTCGTGAAAGGATTTGTCTTGAGTGCGTATCTTATTTTCCTACATCTTGATGCACTCTTTGGCCGTGAAGATAATTTTTCCTCATGCCTGTCTTGATGAGGGTTTTGCCATTTCGATTGGTATCCCTCCTCTCTTGACAAGATGCACTCTTTGGCCGTGAAGATAATTTTTTCTCATGCCTGTCTTGATGAGGGTTTTGCCATTTCGATTGGTATCCCTCCTCTCTTGACAAGGTTCTTATTTCCTATCTTCACCATGGGTTGTCACAAGCGTTGGTTCTTATTTTGTTTATTTGTAAGCTTGTGAACCCATTTTCTAGTAGGTGTGTGTGGGAATGATATGTCTTGCACTTTGTGTCTCATTTCATCAATACTATGTTGATGAGTAATGTTCATCCTTATCTTAGTCTTCTCAAGTGCCTTGCCATGACTCACACACATTATTTTGGTTGAGCCTAATCTTAAGTTGCTTCTTTTACATATTGCTCAACCACTTGGTTTGTGCAAGAGATTTGCTTATTGTCTCATCTTTCTTCTTGCACCCGTTGTGTGTCTTTATTAATTTTGGGGGAGCAACGATCCTATTTTGTGCACTTGTATATCATATACAAAAATCTCTTATTAGTGCACAAATCATGGGGAGCTTCTCTAGTTTTGATAAAACACTCCGTTGCTTTTATCATAATATCTTTTATTCATGTGGTTCGAAGGACCATATGATTGTTTGTTCCATCCGGTATCTTTTGATTGCTTGCCTCTATTTTGGTATGTCCTTGTGGCATACGATTCCGTTATTTGCAATCTTTGGGTCCTCAATATAGTTTGTTTTCCTCCAACTACTTATCATTGTATTTGTGTATTTCTTTGCACTCATTTGCTCAGAAGTACACACTTTTTGGAGGCTACCAAATATATTGGCTTTCTAAACTTTTCGTCCATTTTGGCAATCGATGCCAATGGGGGAGAAGTTTAGAGAGTTTAGTTTACTTTGGATAAGTTTAGAGGGGTTTGCTTTTATTGCGTAAGCATTTACATCTTGCACACATGCATTATTGTTTTGTATGTGTGCGGTTGGTTATGCTTATTTCCTTATATAAACTCTCTTGAAGTAGTTGTCATCAATTACCAAAATGGGGGAGATAGTTGGAGCATATATTGAGCATATATCTCCATATGTGGTTTTGGTACTTGATGACAATTCCTATGGACTAATGGTTGCCTTAGGTTACATTTATAGGATTTGTCCATAGGCACTTCTTGAAGTCCATCTGTTGGGTTCAAGGAGTTTATATGAGGACCAAGATGGTATTCAAGGTATTATCCAAAAAATGGTCATAGAGACGCATGGTTGATCAAGATCTCAGACAAAGAGTAAATCAAGATGATCAACACACAAAGCCTACAAGATGTACCGAGAGGGATCAAGTGATCCCATGGTATGGATTTGTCCATAGGCACTTCTTGAAGTCCATCTGTTGGGTTCAAGGAGTTTATATGATGACCAAGATGGTATCCAAGGTATTATCCAAAGAATGGTCATAGAGAGACATGGTTGATCAAGATCTCAGACAAAGAGTAAACCAAGATGATCAACACACAAAGCGTACAAGATGTACCGAGAGGGATCAAGTGATCCCATGGTATGGTAAGCATTGTCCATTACGTGTTTGTGTACTAACCCATGATCTTCGTGAGAGTTCTATGTGGGGGTTAGGTGTGTTTACATGGGCTTGCGTCAAAAGGAAGATCTCATACAACCCATGGAGTATGACGTCAAGTTGTGATCATCATCAATGGTTGATCAAGATCTCAGACAAAGAGTAAACCAAGATGATCAACACACAAAGCGTACAAGATGTACCGAGAGGGATCAAGTGATCCCATGGTATGGTAAGCATTGTCCATTACGTGTTTGTGTACTAACCCATGATCTTCGTGAGAGTTCTATGTGGGGGTTAGGTGTGTTTACATGGGCTTGCGTCAAAAGGAAGATCTCATACAACCCATGGAGTATGACGTCAAGTTGTGATCATCATCAATGGTTGATCAAGATCTCAGACAAAGAGTAAACCAAGATGATCAACACACAAAGCGTACAAGATGTACCGAGAGGGATCAAGTGATCCCATGGTATGGTAAGCATTGTCCATTACGTGTTTGTGTACTAACCCATGGTCTTCGTGAGAGTTCTATGTGGGGGTTAGGTGTGTTTCCATGAGCTTGCGTCAAAGGGAAGATCTCATACAACCCATGGAGTATGACGTCAAGTTGTGATCGTCATCAAGATTGCGACGTGCAAGTTCAAGTGGATCAGCACGAAGATAGCATGCTTGAAGCTTGCCGTCCATTATGGTGGCAATGGACTTGTGAAGATATGCTGAAGAGTGGCTCACCCATAGTGAGTATGGGGGACAATCAACTAGTATTCATCAAGCCAACACAATCAAGAAAGGTGGTCCATCTTGAGGAAGCCAAGATCATCATCATCTAGCTCAAGAGGATGAGGTGCAAGGTATAGGTTTGCCCTTGATAGGTTTTCTGGTTAGGATAGATTGTTGTTCTATCAAGGGGGGCTCTCAAGTGAGTAGCTTGATCGTATCGTTCGTTGAGAGCTCAAACCATTTGCATCCTTGCATCATACTTCTTGGTTCTTAGTTGGTGTTTCTCTTTGTGAGTTTTAGAGCTTATGGTCATCTTCATGACAAGCTCGAGTTCATCGAAAACGGAGTCCATATGCATCTACTATGATGTTTTCGATGTTGGAGTTTTTGCCGGTTCTTCATTCATAGAGATCTCACATCTCTATATCTTTGGCATATTCATAACCGCATGGTCTTAAGATTTCCAGTCGCTGTTTGGATAGCCCTTGTCGTCCTGAATCCAACAAGCTTGGGTTTGCTCGATTCGGAGCTCGTATGCGAAAGTTATGGCTGTTTCAGTGGCGAGCGGTAGTACCGCTGGACCTAGCGGTAGTACCGCTCGACCTAGCGGTAGTACCGCTAGAGTTGGCGGTAGTTCCGCTGGCCCTAGCGGTAGTACCGCTGGCTCGCGGTAGTACCGCCCCTGGTCAGCGGTAGTACCGCCCCAGGAGCTTAGTACCGCCTGCCTAGCGGTTGTTCGTGGACGGACCTTTTTGCGAAGACTTTCTTGGCGGTGGTAGTGCCTTTGCACTACCAGGGGCCCAGCGGTAGTACCGCTGGAGTGCCAGCGGTAGTACCGCTGCAGCTAGCGGTAGTACCGCTAGCTGGCGGTAGTACCGCTGGAGTGACAGCGGTAGTACCGCTGGAGTGCCAGCGGTAGTACCGCTGCAGCCAGCGGTAGTACCGCTGGAGCTCGGGCAGAGAGTGGGGGTAACGGTCTGATTGTTCCCCCCACTATATAAAGGGGGTCTTCTTCCCCCTTGCCTGATCCATCCGTTGAGCTCTTGTTCTACCTCCATTGTTGACATTCTTAGAGCTTGATTACTCTCAATCCCTCCAATGATTCTTGCTTGCTCTTGAGGGAAAAGAGAGAGGAGATCTAGATCCACATCTCCACCAATCACTTTCTCCTCTATGTGAGGGGAACCCCTTGGATCTTGATCTTGGAGTTCTTTGTGAGCTCCTTGTTCTTCCTCTCATATTTCTCCATAGCTTTTGTTGTTGTGGAGGGATTTGAGTGTGAGGGACTTGACCACTTCGTGTGTTCTTGCCATTGCATTAGTTGCATCGGTTTGAGTTCTCCACGGTGATACGTGGAAGTGAGAAGTTGAGAAGCTTACTACCTTCGGTACTTAGTACCCTTGATATTGTTCTTCGTGGATGCTTTGGCGTCCTAGAAGCTTGGTGGTGTCTCGGAGCTCAATCATTGTGGTGTGAAGCTCCGGGAAGCGTCGGGGTCTCCAATAAGGTTGTGGAGATTGCCCCGAGCAATTTGTACGGGTACCGGTAACCGCCCCCAAGGGTTGCCACGTGTACGGGTTCGGTGACCGCCCCCAAGGGTTGCCACGTGTACGGGTTCGGTGACCGCCCCCAAGGGTTGCCATTTGTACGGGTTCGGTGACCGCCCCCAAGGGTTGCCATTTGTACAGGTTCGGTGACCGCCCTCAAGGGTCCCTTAGTGGAATCACGGCATCTTGCATTGTGCGAGGGCGTGAGGAGATTACGGTGGCCTTAGTGGCATCTTGGGGAGCATTGTGCCTCCACACCGCTCTAACGGAGATTAGCATCCGCAGGGGTGTGAACTTCGGGATACATCATCGTCTCCCCGTGCCTCGGTTATCTCTTACCCGTACCCTTTACTTATGCACTTTACTTTGTGATAGACATATTGTTTATTGTAATATATCTTGCTATCACTTAGTTGTTTATCTTGCTTAGCATAAGTTGTTGGTGCACATAGGTGAGCCTAGTTGTTTGTAGGTTTTGTGCTTGACATATTAAACGTTAGTTTTATTCCGCATTTGTTCAAGCCTAAACCTTAACTATTTTAAAGCGCCTATTCACCCCCCCTCTAGGCGACATCCACGTCCTTTTCATCTTGCATGCACAAGTTTTCTTTTTCACATTATCATAGCACTTCTGAATAAGACGGGATCTTAACAGAGTCTTCTTGAATTCGTCCCAAGTTTCTGCTCCACTGAATCCTTGTATGGCATGGTGCATTTTCCACCAGATAGCAGCACTTTGGGTAAAGTACTGAAGAGCGTGTTTCACTTCATACTTCCTTGAGATCAAGTTGCTCCCCAAGTGGTTCTCCATGTTCCGAATCCATATTTCAGCCTCCAGCTGGGTCATTGGTCTAGAGACTACAAGTCCAGCTTCATACTTCGTCTGGTAGGGTTGAGGTTTTGGGGATGAGACGGGTAAGAGAGGGAGGAAGATACACACAGTACAAACAATATTTTTGAGAATAGGTTTTATTTGTGGCTGTTGGAAAACACACACCAATGATGGCTCACAAATCATCGTAACTAACATGGGTATATAACAGGGGTTTAGAGTTCTAATGGTCATATAAATATTCAAACGCTTCAGGGTCTTTGAATTCTTCGGGTCTTGAGAGTCTTCAATGGGTGTAGCTTCAATTCTTCAAATGCATGGTGAAATCCTCTTTACTTTGAAGTAGAACTCTGTTGATTCTTCATGTGGTCAAAGGGGTAAGGGTATTGTCTAACTATTTGAGGTGAGAGGGAACATTCGATGAAATCAGAAGAGATGAGAAGTAAAAGGTGTTGTTGAAAATAATTTTTTTGAGAGATCCTTTCCTAAGAAATTTCCAGTTTCTAGGGTCACGTCCTACAGTCAACATGTGCTCTAATACCATTTCTGTAGCGACCCGACTCAAAACAAGTCAAGCCTCTGTGTATCTGTGCCATCCCTGGATCAGTATGCTGGCACACACAGTACATCAATGTATATATCGAAGTGCAATCACATGTAAATAGCGTAAAACTGATATATACCTTAAATATCTCAGCGGAAACAGTCAAGGGAGTGGAGTCCCAATAAACACCAACGGCAAGTTGAGTGCGGACCGTAACCCTTAATCGTACTCTTACTCGTCGAGGAAAATATCTGCAACATAAGACGTTGCAGCCGTGTAGGTCAGCATATTGAATATGCCGGCAAGTCACATATGAGAGGGGGTAAAATATAATCATCTATCTCTACATGCATATATGGCAGGTGGTGTTGTAAGTTTTAGCGTAAAGCAAATTTTCTCTTACAACAAGAGGGGCTAAAAGCAAAATATTACTACGCTGTTGGTTGTTAATGAGATGGTTCCGCCAACCAGTTCTCATACCCAGGTTATCGATATTACCCACATCAAATATATGTAATGGTGTTGAGAATTCCAGATATCTTCAGTTCCTTTGGCTCAAGTTGTCCATGACCGTGGACACGACTAATCGATTAGGTTTGAGTACTCTGCAGAGTTTTGCACACGTTCCCCACAAGATTTAATCGCCTCCGTGTATGTCCTCGCACTGCAGGGTGTTTGAAGACCGGATGATTAAAACATGGTCTTTCAACGGGTCCCTCTGAATCCCTGTCGGTGCCCATCCAATCCTACCGTTCTTCTACATCTGCTGGCACCGCCTGTCCAGAGTCGCCGCGTTGTCCAACCAAGCCAGAGCCCATAATGACTTGTGGCTGTGCAGGTAAGCCTTGGGTCTTGAAAATATCCGTCCGTCTCTTTGAGCCTGGGTGAAGCTTTCCGCAAGATGTCATGGCCGTCTCCAGCATCCCGGGTCATCCACTTGTTTCTCCAGGGAGGCGATCAACCGTCCTTCACCCAGAGTTGCATTGCATCACGAGGTCTTGAAAAGTCTTGACTTAACCGGTCTTGGTTATTAAATTATTCTCGCATCACTCGTGATAAACTCTCAACCAGAATCCCGTCTACTCAAGCATAGCAATATGAAATTTGTCGTCCCGGGCCAAGTAACGGGGTTGTTGGGTGCCTACCACATGATACTACAATATGTAACCATAATTTCCAGGTACCTACTCAGCATTTAATTTGGCATAGGATGGTAGAACTACGATGCATAAAACATAGGTGATACATGATCAAATGACTTGCCTGGCGATGTTGACGAAGAAGAATTTCTCGAGAAATAACTTGATAGACTACTCGTCACTCTCCGATGAAATCTATATAACAAACATATCATTCACATAAGGACTCATACTAGCAATCATTCTAGCAATCAAAACAAAGGAGAGAGTGAATAAGAATCCGAAAGAAACTTCAAATAAGACTAGGGAGTCTTCTACTACATCAAACACTAAATAGTTTTTGTCTAACAGAAAATAATAATAGGGAACTAAGATATAAATTTAACTAAGATAAAATAAAGTATTTTTCACAAAACTATTTGAAAGTATTTCCAAACGGGATTTGAAACAGTGGAGAAACCAATTGCAAGTTATTAGAGAACTAGAATTGATTTCATGATAACATATAAAAATAAAAATCAAAACTTGTTGCAAACCTACTGTTAACTAACAGAAACAAAACATAATCTTTCTGAAATATAAAAGAAAATAATTTAAAAAGAACTAAAGAAAGGAAATTAGTCACAATCCTAAAAGAGGTGAAACAGAAATTGTTACGAGAAACAATGAGCTAGAATACTCAAATAATTCTGAAATTTTTACTAGTGATAATTAAGATCACTATTGATCAGTAGCAAAAAGAATCAAATTAAAAGCTATTTTTAAACTCCCAGAATAAGCAAAACAAGGTTTAAACTAAATCTGATCTAATTCAAATTTGAAAATTTCAAACAAAGACAAATAATATGTTTTTGAAAACTACAAGAAAATTGTGATCTACTGGAACAAGAATCAACCTCATTGGAGTTGTCTATTAAAAGTTATGATCAAAACAAAATTGAATTACTCTCTGTTTTGGAATTAAAAAAGAAAAAAGAAAAACTGATTTGTGAACAGGGGTCCACGTGGCATCTTCTGATTGGTCATGGTGTGTGTGCTGCGGTGACTAACGGACGAACGGCCGCAACGTAAACAAAATCTCCCTGGCTAATATTAAGTGAAACAAACCATTCGGTTTTAATTAAAAGACCGAAGGGGTACGTGATATCTAATCTGATGCGTTCGTTTAGATCCGACGGCTACGGGAGGGGGAGATGGGGTGCTCACAGGGGGCTGCCGGTGTTGGTTCTTCTCCGACGAACAGGGACGTGGTGGTCGACGGGGACGAGGCTCCGGCGAGTCTCCAGCGGGTCCGACGGCACCAGAGGATGGTGGCGAGGCTCCGGCGTCCGAGGGAGGCGTCGGCGAGGCGAGAGGGAGCCGGGGGCGAGCAGGGGAAGCTTGGGGAGGTTCGGTGCTGGCCGAACTCCGGCGAGACAGCGGGGGATGGCGTGGGGGAGAGGGCTTGGCGTTGCAAGAGGAAAAATGGAACGCGGGGAGGTGGTGGAGGCTGCTGGTGGCGTCGGTTGGTGCGGGGGAGAGTGCGACAGGGAGGGTGGTGGCGATTTTTTTCTACTGGAGCTTGGGCTCCAACGAGGTTCGTGGGGGCGAGGGGTGGCGTGGGGAGGAGGGGGCCGAGGGGGGCTCGGGGGCGGCGGCTTAAAAAAGGGGGGGGGAGCCAAGGGAAGGAAAGGGGAAGGGGAATCGGGGGAGATCCATCGGATCAGGAGGTCACGCCATGGGGGGTGTCCGAGGCGCTGGGAAGGAAACGGCACGGGAGAAAGAAAGGTAGGAGGAAGAAGAAGGAAGGAAAGAAAGAAGAAAAAAAAGAAAAGGAAGGGGGGGGGGGTGCGCTGCGTGGGGAAAGGATCGGCCAGGGGGATCTGGCCTAGAAAAAAAATGCCCTAGGGCGGTTTCCTAATAAAAGGAATTTTTTTCTTGATTTTGTTTTTCTTTTAAAATAGCAAGGGAAAAATAATAAAAGGAAGCAAAATAAAAAAGATTTATATGGGGTATTATATACCAAATCGATCAAAAAAATATTTCCTAATTGTTTATCATTTTTCCAAAACCAAAATAAAAACTTTTTTAAAAATGTTTTTTTAAAAACCCCTTATGCTATATTTTCTTTTGGCAAAATATTGTCCCCATAAACTTGGGTTTTTCTTGGCTCAATTTTTTTCAAAAATGCCTCACATTGTGGAGGGTCATTTTCCTCCGCTCTTTCTTGCTTGCAAGAAATTATTTCCCGGCACTTCTTGCACGAAGAAAACAAATAGAAATGCAAAAGAAAATTTTGAAAGAATTCAAATGCAAACTCCATTCAAATTCTTTATAGTTTAATAAGTCATGTCATCTTCTCTCATTGCTTTTAACTGGCTGAATTTGAATTTACCAGAGAAGGGGAAAGTCATTTTATTCCCTCTCATTCAAAAGTTTTTGAAAAGTTTGAAATTTCACTCAAGCTTCAATCATTCAAGCGAACAAACAAACGATATAATAATTATATTAACATTCCAAAATTTGGGATGTTACAAACCTACCACACTTAAAATGAATCTCGTCCTCGAGATTCAAAGAGTCTAGAAAGAAAGGTTATGGTTTGGGGGTCTTCTAACAAATCCAACTTCCGGCAAAGTGGGATGCTACCACACATAAAATGAAGACTACTGGTCCGTCAAAATGTTTTAGCGATCCTCTGGGGTTTTGGCAACTTACTTCTCACAGTCTTCATATTAAATCCTTTGGTGATGCTGTCCCGTTATATTCATAACGTTTCCATCAAAATCGAGGGTTCTTTTGTTGATATAAGATTCTTCCGTTACTGGGTCTTCTCAACTGACAGTCTCGTGATCAATTCTAAATAACCTATCGATGATTCTCATGGTGGTCTACCATTTGTGGCTATCCTGCAGAGAGAGGGGTCTTGGTTTCATCCTCACCGTAAAATTACCTACACGTGACAACAAATGCCATGTACATGGGGCTTTCATCATACCATTCTAAGGCTTACACAAAAGCTTCAAAGAACGTCGTCTCTGACTATGGGTAAGTCTCTTAGATTTACCATTCCGAATAGCAAGAGAATGATAATAGTAAGTCGTCATGGTGGCCAAGCCATGTCGCACTGAAATCATTACCTTGTATAAGGCTTAGTGAATCTCGTATTCTAACTCTTGGGCATCCTCACAAGCGTTGCAGAATTTCTCTTGTACACGAACGAAGCTCAGAATAATCCAATGATTCTGTAAGCCGAACAAACATCTATCGTTTCTTCACCACTCTCGGGTTTTCGAATTTTCCTATGAAAACGATTGCTGAAACAAGTTTCCTTCTCCAAAAAGATAGTACTTGATCCTTATTAGTCCCGGGTGTCGTGGGTATAAGTCTAACAGTAGATGTGTAGGGTACGAAAGGATGGGCAGAGCCTTAGCTACGGCGAGGATGTATGAGTTCAGGCCCCTCTACGGTGGAGGTAAAATCCCTACGTCTCAGTGCTCTTGGGAGCTTAGTGTCGAGTGGAATATCGGATTACAGTAAATGCCAACCCCCGCACCAGTGGGGAAGGGCGGCTTATATAGAGTGCGCTGCCCTTCATAATGGCCCGGTGGACAGGGGTGGAATAGTGGCGAATAAATGCCTACGTTACAGGTAACGTATGACTTAAATGTTAATAATGGTGTATGAAAACGTATGACCGTTGCCCTCCCGGGAGGTTACGATGTACAGAGTGGAATTCAGTCGGTACGTTAAATATGTTCCGAGTGTTCGTCACCGACTGGAAGATGGGGGGAGTCCTTAGTTCAGTCGGAACTGTCTAAGGGCCTTGTCCTCTATGAAGGGTAGTCCTTGGTAGGACCTATAGGGCAGGCCTATGACCCTACCCTGGGACTATAACCCCATCATTAGTCCCTGAATGGATTGGGGTTGGAACGATGAAGTGATGCCTGGAGTACGGATCCGACTGGCATGGATGCGACTTTGGCGTTGTTTGCCTCGATCCATTTTATCCTTTTAACCAGTGATCCGAGTGAATATACCAGTGAAACGAACCGTTAGGGACCGAGTGCTTCCGCGGAATCTTTCGATGTGACCGGTCAAACTGACAGCGGCGGATTTTCTGGGATCCTCAAATTTCGGTTGCCGCGCGCTTAGCGGGGATGACGGCATCGCCATCGAGTAGTTTCTGCCGCCTTGATTGCCGCACCTTTATCTTCTCCACTAACATCGCAACAGCCGGTCGGGGGGATAAGATTTCGGGGCCACCTGTAAGTGACTCAGTCGAAAGCTTATTTAAGACCCTCCGACGGGGATTTCTTGTTGCACTGCTCGTCTTCCTCGCATTGACCTCGCTCCTCCCATAGCTCCCTGTGCGCTCCAAGCCTCCTCCTTCCTCTCCTCCTCAGCGGATCTGTTGCCTTCACCATGACGAAGGGGCAGACCAGCAAACTCGAGTCCCAGAAGAAGAAGAAGAAGGGGGCGGCCCCTGCTCAGCAGCGACAGCGGGCACTGCCGGCGGGTTGGATCCAGGGGGATTTCCTCCCCTCCACGGTGACGGCGGACGACTTGCCGGAGCTAGTCGAGCACGGCATGATCGCCAACAAGTCGTGGAGGCTGCTGGCGGAGGGCGAGACGGAGCCGGCGCCGAAGGAGGGAGAGCACGTCCTGCTTCTCAGCCACATGTTTAGGGGATTCTCCTTGCCTCCCCACCCCTTCTTCAGAGGTATTATGAATCACTTCGGGGCGCAGCTCCATCATTTTCCTTCGAACGCGATAGCCCACCTTGCCGCATTCGTCACCCTTTGCGAGTGCTTTATTGGATGTCCCCGCCACTGGGGGATATTTAAGTACATCTTCTCCGCTAGGTCCCAAACCGTCAAAAAGCTTAGCCGGTCAGACGATAAAACCCATCTCCTCCAGCTTTGCGGGGGCTTAGGCTTCCAGAAGAAAAGGAAGAGTAGCTACCCCCTCTCCAGTTGTCCGAGTCAGTTAGGAACTGGCAATTGACCTGGTTCTATTGCCAGGACATCGCTTGTCCGAATGCTGCGACTGGTTTGCCACCTTTTAGCCTAGACCGTCCGGCCCCTCCCAGGCAGCTTGCGCTCTCAAAGGTGGAAAAGATCCAGATCCAACCTCTGGTTGACGCGTTGATAGCTGTCGTCCGCAAGGTAGTCACTGGCACGGATTTGCTGGAGACTTTTCTAGGTCGGCGCATCCAGCCGCTGCAAGCCCGGCACCACGCCATGTGGCACTACGCGGGGCCTGAGGATTCCACTCGGACTCATCCAGAATGCGTGACCGGGGAGACTGCGACGGCGTGGGTCCGCGGCATCATAGGCGCATGCACAACCCCCGAGGAGCCCGGCGGGTGAAGCCCTTCCGCGCCGATAATCCTCCTCTGAATGGGGTGAGCACATCTTGTCGAGTGCTTTCAATCTTCTTAGATTTATCGCCTTTCTTGTACCGCCGCCTGACGTCTGACGTTGCCGACTGTGTTTTGCGCAGGAGTGGACCAACTGGTATTCTGCCGCCTCGAACGGGAATCCAGCTGAGGAAGAGGAGGGCAGCCAGGAGGGCAGCGTGGACAGCGCCGAGTAAGTCTCCGACAGTGGGGAGACGGAATAGGAGACCGAAGAGGAGGAGGAGGAGGTTGGGGAGTAGAGCTCGCCACCTCCACCATTAGAGCATCGACCTAAGCGCCGTCACGAACCCGCGGCTCTGCCGGCTCCTCCAGCGGCCGCAAGTGCTCCGCCAGCCTCTCCCGTGGCTCCGAGTGCTCGGAGTGTGAAGAGGACTAGGGACACTGCTGCCGAGTCCACGGACCAGCCGTCCAAGGTGGCCAAACCTAGCGGGCCCAAGCCTCGGAAAGCTTTGCCTCGGATGAGGATCGCTATTCCAGTTGCCTCAGCGTAGGTGTCTTGTTCTCCCATCTCCCTTGAGTATCTAATTGAACTCATACTTATCCGTCGAGTGGATTTTACTCGACAGAGCTGCTACCTCCGGTACCTCTCAGCCGCGCCAGGACGATGATCCCATGGATATGGATAACGCTGCCACATCCCAGCAAGGTACGTTGTCGCGACTCCGAGAGTTTGTATTATTGCATCGCGAGCGCTGTCTTTAATATTTCCCTTTTTCTGTAATTTCATGTTGTTCAGTCGGGCTTCCTTCGGAGGTGATTCACCTGGAGGATGACGACCAAAGGGGGTCAGGGCCAGCTTTGGCGCCTGTCCTTGAGGTTGTCCCATCTGCTGCTGCTCCCACCATGAACGTGCCGCCGACCGAGACGATGCCGCCGACTGAGACGGTGCCCCGCGCGGCGGAACCGACTGGAGCAAAGCTTGGGATGCCCAAGGAGTCTTCTGTCGTGCCAGGTCCGTCGACCGTTCAATATGATGCTCGACACCTCCTGGAAGACCAGGTGGGGGCCGCCAAGGAGGCCATGGTGTAGGTGGAGCTGATGGTGGGTGACGCCAAGGGAGCGTATGACTCCATCGCGTCTTTGTACAAGAAAAGCTTGGAACTCCGGGACGATATCCGAGTAAGTGCGCTAGTAAGTGTTTACTTTCCTCTTGTTACCCACTGGGGGTTTAAGTGATATACTCGGATATAGTATGATTATTTTGAAGTGAGTTCACTCCGAGTGAACCCAGTGGGTGTAGTCCCCGAGACTTCTGTCGAGTGCTTGCACTGGCAGTTGTCTTTATATGTATTTCCCGTGATTTGAGCAGATCAGAGCTGATCTACCCGAATATTACCAGTGGGGGCATTCGGAGTGCGCCCACTGGATGTAGTTACCGAGAGTAATGTTACTCAGGTCGGGTAATAGCATTCTCGTAGATTTGTCTGTTTGTCATGGAGCTCAATAGGGCCAACCTATTCGAGCTTCATGCCAGTGGGGTCACTCTTAGTGAACCCACTAGGTGTAGTCCCCGAGACCGCTGTCGATTGCTTGCATCGACAGGGGTCTGAAGAACTTTGATTGTATTGTCATATGAGTCGCTACTTTTTCCTTGTTGAATGTGTCTGATCTTCCCTTTGCTCTTATTTGGCAGAAGACTTGCGAAATGGGATCCGCGTACAATGCTCTGAAGGCTGAGAAGATTCAGCTTGCTGCGGACTTGGAGGCGGCTGTGAATGACCTGGCTGGTGTGAAGGGGTCTCTCACTGACCGAGAGAAGTCTTTGGAGGAGTCCCGGGAGACCAACAAAGCGTTGCTAGCCAAAATTGAAAAATTGAAGAGTCAAAGAACAGAACGGATGGGCCAACTGAAGTTGATGAACACTTGGTGTATGGCGCAGGAGAAGTACGTCAGCGACTGGGCAAGGAAGATGGTTGCACTGCTTGGTGGTAAGTTTTTGCCGAGTGCTTCTTGACTTTGGAATTCGTTCTGCGCTTACTTTCTGCTTGTCTTTTCTTTGCAGACTTCTGTCGGGACGCTGAGGCCGAAGCAGCCGACATTGAACGGTCGGTTGTTCCGAACGTTCCACTCAGCGACGAAGCCAACTGGGACTTGCTCCGAGCGCATATTCGCCTTGGCAGAGTGGGACCTTTTGTTGGCCGCCTGAGAGAAGTCATCGGCCGGATCGACAAGGAGCTGTGGCCCGAAGACGATTCCCGGCAAGAAATAGATGGGTTGATGACTCGGCTGGAGGACATCCCGAGCAGAGTGCAAGCATGGAAGAAGTATGCCGCTCGTTGTGGTGCGGACGTGGCGCTATCTCTGGTCCGAGTGCACTGCAAGGAAGCTCGCGAAGAAAAGCTGAAGGCGTTGCAGGTCGCCAACACCAAGAAGCTTCGATTCGAAGATTTCATGGAGACCTTCCTCGACGCAGCCACTCGCATCGCAGACGGGATCGACCTTGACACCTTTGTGGAGCCTGCCAGTCCTGGTGACGCTTGAAAAACTTTATGGTGAACGCACATTTACCTCGGTATGCCGAGTGGTATCTGTATCAAACTCTGGCTACTGCTGTTGGCCGTCACATTCGTGGTTCCAACTTTGAATTCGAATTGAATATTTCGCTCTTCTTTCGCTAAGTGTTTTTTGACACGATTTTGGCTCGTGGTTTGTGTTTGGCGTTTCTTGGTGAAGCCAATGGCAAACATGCGGAGCATGTAGTTGTCAATTGTATTCACATCCACATGAGCCTCAATGAGGGTCTGCCAAGTCTCCGAGTGTGCACTCGGAGCGAGCTTTTACTCAGGCGACTCAGGGTCGTGGCTAAGTCTCCGAGTGCGACTTTTAGTGCACACTCGGAATGAGTTGTTACCCATGTAGTTGTCAGTTGTCTTTGCATCCACATGAGCCTCAATGAGGGTCTGCTAAGCCTCCGAGTGGATCTCGAGAATACACTCGAAGGAAGCTTTTTACTTAGGCGATTCTGGATCGCGGCTAAGTCCCCGAGCGCGACTGTGAGCTCGCACTCGGAGCGAGTTGTACTTAGGCGATTCTGGGTCGCAGCTAAGTCCCCGAGTGCGGCTTTTAGTGCACACTCGAAGCGAGTTTGTACTTAGGCGACTCTGGGTCGCAGCTAAGTCCCCGAGTGCGACTTTTAGTGCACACTCGGAGAGAGTTTGTACTTAGGCGACTCTGGGTCACACCTAAGTCCTGGAGTGCGGCTTTTAGTGCGCACTCGGAGCGAGTTTGTACTTAGGCGATTCTGGGTTGCAGCTAAGTCCGCGAGTGCGGCTTTTAGTGTGCACTCGGAGCGAGTTTGTACTTAGGCGACTCTGGGTCGCAGCTAAGTCCCCGAGTGCGACTTTTAGTGCACACTCGGAGAGAGTTTTTTACTTAGGCGACTCTGGGTCGCAGCTAAGTCCCCGAGTGCGACTTTTAGTGCACACTCGGAGATAGTTTGTACTTAGGCGACTCTGGGTCGCAGCTAAGTCCCCGAGTGCGACTTTTAGTGCACAGTCAGAGTTAATTTTGTACTTAGGCGACTCTGGGTCGCAGCTAAGTCCCCGAGTGCGACGTTTAGTGCACACTCAGAGAGAGTTTGTACTTAGGCGACTCTGGGTCGCAGCTAAGTCCCCGAGTGAGACTTTTAGTGCACACTCGGAGAGAATTTTTTTGACCGGAGTCTGCAAACGCGGAAGAATTTTGAACCTGCAAGAAATCAATCTGCTTTGTATTACTTCAATGATACTTGTTCCTTACATTGCCCCCCACAGCGGTCATGTGTAGAAGCGCTTCAGGAGATCTCCGTTCCATGCTCGCGGCTCGTCCGTTTCCCTGTCGAGGTTGTAAAGTCGATACGCCCCATTGTTCAGCACCTTAGAGATGATGAAGGGTCCTTCCCAGGCGGGAGCCAAGTTGTGTGGTCTCTGCTGATCCACTCGGAGCACCAGGTCTCCTGCTTGGAATGTGCGACTCCTGACGTGTCGCGCGTGAAATCGCCGCAGATCTTGTTGATAAATTGTTGAGCGAGTCAGCGCCATCTCGCGCTCTTCTTCCAGAAGATCCACTCCGTCATGCCTAGCTTGCTCTGCTTCGGCTTCGGAGAAGAGTTCGACTCGTGGAGAGTTGTGAAGCAAGTCACTCGTAAGGACCGCTTCTGCTCCATAAACGAGGAAGAACGGGGATCGCCCTGTAGATCTATTCGGAGTTGTGCGGAGCCCCACAGCACCGAAGGCAGTTTGGTGACCCATGCGCCAGCGGCATGTCCAACTTCTCGCAGGAGTCGAGGTTTCAACCCTTGAAGAATAAGACCATTCGCCCACTCTGCTTGCCCGTTTGTTTGGGGGTGCGCCACGGATGCAAAATCCACTCGGATTCCTTGGCCTGTGCAAAAGCCTTTGAGCCTGTCTGAGTCGAAGTTTGTGTCCTTGTCGGTGATTATGCTGTGCGGAACCCCGTATTTGGAGATGATGTCTCTGATGAATTTGATGGCCGTAATGGCGTCAAGCTTCTTGATGGGCTTGGCTTCAATCCACTTGGTGAACTTCTCGACTGCTACCAGCAGATGAGTGAATCCCCCTTGGCCGGTTCTGAATGGTCCGACTGTATCTAATCCCCACACGGTGAACGGCCAAACAAGAGGGATCGTCTTCAGCGCAGATGTTGGCTTGTGGGACTTGTTCGAATAGAACTGACAGCCTTCGCATCGGTCGACCATATCTTTTGCCATTTCATTCGCCTGCAACCAGAACAAACCAGCTCTGAATGCTTTGGCGACGATTGCTCTTGAGGAGGCATGATGGCCGCAGGTTCCCGAGTGAATTTCTTCCAAGATTAACTGTCCCTCCTTAGGGGAGATGCACCGCTGAAGGACGCCTGAAACACTTTCCCTGTACAACTGGCCATCAATGACGGTGAAGGACTTCGATCTGCGGACGATCTGCCTAGCCTGGACTTCGTCTTCTGGTAACTCTTGCCTCAGGATGTACGCAATGAACAACACAGTCCATTCGGGGATGAGAGCAAGAATCTCCATGATCAAATCAACCAAAGCAGGGACCTCGACTTCAGTCGGATCTGTTGAGCTCTTCGGTTGTACTGGTTCCTGTGTAAAAGGATCTTCTTTCACCGAGGGGAGATGTAGGTGCTCGAGGCAGACATCACTCGGGATTGGTCTCCGAGTGGATCCAAGTTTTGCCAATTCATCAGCTGCTTGGTTTTTCAGTCGGGGAACATGGTGAAGTTCCAAACCTTCAAACTTCTTCTCGAGCTTCCTTACTGCGTTGCAGTATGCGGTCATGGTGGAGTTCCTTACGTCCCATTCCTTCATCACTTGATTAACCACCAGATCCGAATCGCCATAGACCATCAGGCGACGGGCACCGAGTGTGATGGCCATGCGCAATCCATAAAGGAGAGCTTCGTACTCTACCTCATTGTTGGAAGAATCAAAATGTATCTGCAACACATACTTGAGTTTATCACCTTTTGGTGATATGATCACTACGCCAGCGCCGGACCCATCGAAGAACATGGTCCAATGAGCCGAGTAGATGTGAGTCGGTTGCTGTTGTTCTAGCCATTCTGCTATGAAGTCAGCCAGATCTTGAGACTTTATAGCCTTCTTGGCTTCGAACTTGATGTCGCAGTATAACATCTCCATTGCCCACTTCGCCACTCGGCCTGATGCGTCCCGATTGTGGAGGATTTCTGACAACGGAGCATCAGATATGACAGACACCGAGTGGTCTTGGAAATAATGAGCCACCTTCTTTGCAGTCATGTAGATCCCATAAATCAGCTTTGATAATGGGGATACCTCTGCTTGGAAGGAGTCAGGACTTTGGAGACATAATATACTAGCCGCTGAACCTTGTACGCTTTGCCTTCTTCTTCGTGTTCGACTGTGAGAACAGTGCTGACGACTTGATTTGTAGCCGCGATGTACAGAAGAAGGGGTTCTTTACTGAGCGGGGCAGTAAGAACTGACTGGGTGGAAAGCAGGGCTTTGAGGTCATCGAATGCAATTTGGGCTTCGTCTGTCCACTTGAAAGTATCTGATTTCTTCATGAGTCGGTACAGAGGTAACGCCTTCTCGCCGAGTCGAGCGATAAACCTGCTCAAAGCCGCTAGGCAACCTGTGAGCCTTTGAACATCGTGTATTCTGACCAGCCGCTCCATTCGGACGATGGTCCCGATCTTTTCGGGGTTGACATCGATCCCTCGTTCGGAAATGAAGAAACCGAGTAACTTTCCGTTGGGAATGCCGAATGAACACTTGGATGGGTTAAGATTGATATCGTACCTACGTAGGTTGGCGAATGTTTCTGCCAAGTCAGTCAGCAGGTCGGAACCTTTGCGTGACTTGACTACGATATCATCCATATAGGCCTCCACATTTCGACCGATCTGGTCAAGGATGCATTTTTGGATCCGCGCATAAAAGTTGCTCCTGCATTCTTCAAACTGAATGGCATAGTGATGTAGGAGAAACACCCGAATGGGGTGATGAAGGCTGTTTTTAATTCATCCGGACCATACAGACGGATCTGATGATAGCCCGAATAGGCATCAAGGAATCATAAACGCTCGCAACCCGCAGTGGAATCAACAATTTGATCAATGCGGGGGAGCGGGAAATGATCTTTCGGGCAGACCTTATTGAGATGATTGAAATCGATGCACATACGGAGAGATTTGTCCTTCTTGGGAACCATGACAACATTGGCAAGCCACTCGGAGTGGTGTACCTCACGAATGAAGTTGGATGCCAAAAGTTTAGCCACCTCCTCTCCGATTGCCTTTCTTTTGTGCGTGGCGGACCGATGCAGGCGTTCTCGGACGGGCCGAGCAGCAGGATCCACATGCAGTCGGTGCTCAGCCAACTCCCTGGGTACACATGGCATGTCAGCGGGCTTCCATGCGAAAATGTCCCAGTTCTCATGGAGGAATTGGATGAGCTCGGCTTCCTATTTTGGATCAAGGGTTGTGGAGATGTTCGTTGGGGCAGCGGCGTCGTCCGTCGGGTGGATGCTGACTTTCTTCGTTTCTCCCGCCGACTGGAAGGCGGACTCTAAAGCTGGCTTCTTCGAACGCATCAAGTCAGCGGGGTCGGCGGTCTTCTTGTACTCATCTAGCTCGAGGATAGCCATCTGCTGATCGGCAATCCTCGACCCCTGCTGCAGACACTCCTCGGCCCGCTGTCGATTGCCTGTGACCATGATCAATCCTTTGGGACCCGGCATCTTCAGTTTCAAATACACGTAACATGGACGGGCCATGAAACGCGCATACGACGGATGGTCCAGAATCGCATGGTATGCACTCTTGAAGTCCACCACCTCGAATGTCAGCTTTTCCTTGCGGAAGTTCTTGTCGGAGCCGAAAACGACGTCCAACGCGATCTGGCCGAGTGACTTGGCCTTTCGTCCTGGGACGACTCCGTGGAACTGCATGCTGCTCTCGCTAAGTTTGGACATCGGAATGCCCATCCCCTTGAGAGTGTCGGCGTACATGATGTTCAAGCCGCTGCTGCCGTCCATGAGGACTTTGCGCAGTCGGACTCCTTCCACCACCGGGTCGACAACCAGAGCTTGCCTCTCTGGGGTGGGCACGTGTGCTGGATGGTCCGACTGATCAAAGGTGATCGCAGTCTGAGACCATTTGAGGAACGTGGGGTTGGTTGGGGTTGCCATATTCACCTCCCTGTTCACCAGCTTCAGTCGACTCTTGCTTTCCACGTCAGCAAAAATCATCAATGTTGCATGGACTTGGGGGAACGGATCCTCCTTGTCCTCATCATCCTGCTCGTTGTCCTTTTCACTCGGCTGCCCTTCGTCGAATCCTTGGATCAGGAGGCGACATTGCCGAGTGGTGTGCTTCGGGAATATGGCATTACCTTCTTCGTCCATCTTCGTGTGGACTGGACATGGCTGATCCAGGATGGAATTCCCGAACTATTTCTTCTTGGGGGTGTACTGAGCTTTCCCCTTGCCCTTGAACTTGGCATTCGTAACGGCCGCTGCCTCTGCCTGCGGAGTGGATGGAGCTTTCTACTTTTGCTTCCGATTGTTGTTCCCATCTCCGTCGGCGACTGCCTTATGCTTGCCGCTACGTATGCGGTCCTCTTCTTCTCCATTTGCATAGCGTGCGGCTATCTCCATCATCTTGCTCATGGAGATGTCGCATGTCCGACCGAACTTCAGGTACAGATCTCTGTACCGCACGCCTGCCTTGAAGGCGCAGACTGCTTGGTGCTCTGTGACGTTCTCCACCGTGTGGTAGAGGGTCGTCCAGCGCTGGATGAAATCGTGCAGGGGCTCATTCCGCTTCTGGACACAGTGCTGGAGCTCCACGAGACCAGCAGGGCGTTTGCATGTGCCCTCGAAGGTTCTGGTGAAGACTCGGGACAGATCTGCCCAGATGTAGATGCGTGACGGAGCCAACTGGTTCAGCCACGCTCGTGCCGAGCCGTCGAGCATCAGGGGGAGATGTTTCATGGCGACCTGGTCATCTCCGCCACCGATCTGGACTGCCACCTGGTAGTCGTCCAGCCATGTTTCTAGCTTAGACTCTCCTGTGAACTTGCTGATTCCCGTCACCAATCGAAAGTTGGGAGGGATGTTAGCTGAACGGATGGCCCGACTGAAGCACTCGGGACCAGAGACAATGGTCCTGCTTCCACTCGGACGGTCTCTATCGTGACCATCATGGTGGGCTCGACTCCTGTCGACCTTCCTCTGGGCGATGTACCCCCTTGCGTAGGGCCTTGGATCATACGCGTCACCGACTGAACGCCAATCATCGTGATGCCGGGCCCGTAAGGCCCACCCATCAGAGGGGTGCGTGAACGGCGATGATCTTCGGGATTTCTAGAACGGATGCCTCCTCGGCGTCGCTGATGAGAGTTGGGACTGAAAACCGACCGATGCGTGTTCGCGTAAATAGAACTATTGTGGATCCTGTTGTGCGACTGGGAGACCGCCGAATTCTGCTGCTGCGCCGTATGCAACAGGGCGCGGATCTGCTCAATCCCTCTACCAGCCTCTGAATCAGTCAGTTGGAGGGAATCGGCTATCTTGGCAGCGGCAGCCAGGTTGAGGACGGGTGTGCGGAACACCTCGACGTTGCTCTGGCGAGTGCTTCGACTGGCAGAACGGTGGTTTTGACGACGAGCGCCGGATGATTCGCCGGCCTCATGCTTGTTCTGACCAGTTCGGAGGGGACTTTCATGGGAATCAGCCATGAGAACTTCGGCTGCAGGCCCGTGACCCAAGTACTCGGAAGGTAACTCAGTCAGAACTGAGTCCAAGCACTGGGACGACGGCGCGACCACTACCGACTCGAGGACCGCCACTTGAGAGGACACGTTTTGTCGCGCCTGGGCGTGTCGCACCCAACGCTGGAGCCGCGGACGGCGGGACCTCTTGTTGCGGCGCATGACGGGGGCGAAGATCGACACCGGGGCCGATTGCTGGAGAAGAAGGACGCCGCGGGCACCAGCACGGAAGTGCGTAGCCCCGCGACTGGGGAGCGCCTTGACGTCGAGAGGCGCATCCCGAAGCCATGCCGAATCATCGACGATGAAGGAGAGTGCGCCGAAGAGGATCTCACGACCCATGCACAAATCTCCGCCGGAAGACATGGTGAAAAGATGAAGTTGCAAACTCGCCGGAAGTCGCTTAGACGCCTGCCCCATGGTGGGCGCCAACTGTCGTGGGTATAAGTCTCACAGTAGATGTGTAGGGTATGAAAGGATGGGCAGAGCCTTAGCTACGACGAGGATGTATGAGTTCAGGCCCCTCTACGGTGGAGGTAAAAGCCCTACGTCTCAGTGCTCTTGGGAGCTTAGTGTCAAGTGGAATATCAGATTACAGTAAATGCCAACCCCCGCACCAGTGGGGAAGAGCGGTTATATAGAGTGCGCTGCCCTTCATAATGGCCCGGTGGACAGGGGTGGAATAGTGGTGAATAAATGCCTACGTTACAGGTAACGTATGCCTTAAATGTTAATAATGGTGTATGGAAATGTATGACTGTTGCCCTCCTGGGAGGTTACGATGTACAGAGTGAAATTCAATCGGTACGTTAAGTACGTTCCGAGTGTTCGTCACCGACTGGATGATGGGGGGAGTCCTTAGTTCAGTTGGAACTGTCTAAGGGCCTTGTCCTCTATGAAGGGTAGTCCTTGGGTAGGACCTATAGGGCAGGCCTATGACCCTACCCTGGGACTATAACCCCATCACTGGGGTCTGTGGGTTTTCAGGCATACTTGGAATTACTCCGCCTTTAAATTTCCATAGTGTTCCATTCCATCATACTCTTGGGGTAACCATCATATAATAATAATCCTCGGACTTATTTTTTTGGTTCACATGCCACTCTGTGGGATACCATAAGAAGATATTGCTCATCGATAATTCATATTTTATTTCATATTCAATCCTTTATTACATCCTTAATTTCTTCTCAAAAACTCCAATTCAAAAGTAATCTATTACAATGCTGCCATCCACATTGTTCGGTATGGTTGAGCATTTCTGCCAACATTATTCATCTATCTCTCTTGGAGGTACTTTAGTTCCACTCGAACTTTCCGAGGTGCTCCTTGAAATCATCCATCTTTTGCTTCATCATGGTGGCCATGAGCTTCATCTCCATCATATCCGCACGTACCTCACTCAGGTATTCCTGGGTATGACGGAGTCTTGCTTCAAGTATTTCTCCAATCTGACATAGGGCTTCCATGGCAGCTTCACTAACAACATCAAAGAAGGTTGCTCGTGGTATACGTGAAATGAAAAGTATTGCCCCATAGTCTTTGGACAAACTCCTTTCACATGGTGGAGGTGTACTTCCACATACCAAAGTTCTACTCCACTTTCCATGAATGGGTAGCCTTTGTAGACTGCATCTCCTTCAAGATGAATGTGCTTCATCATGTCCTTCAGGATTTTCGGGTAATCATGATCACTGGTCAGGGTCATGATCGTTTCTGGGCCCTTGAGGAATGACTCGTAGAGAGTTGTCATCTGCAGGTGTCAGTAAATAGGTACTCAGAGGAATGTATGTGTCTCCTTGGTAATTGTGGTACATTCCTACTCAGTGGATCCTGTGGGTTTACCGATTACTACCACACTAAAAATGAATTATACTCATGCCTGCATAGGCCATATTTTCTCTTATCCTCATAAATGTTCAGAGATCTTTGCTCGTAGAGAAAACAACGCATACAGCTCAACATAGGAGATGAGGACACAACAATTTTATTGATTCATGAGTTATTACAATCTCGGAGACTTCCGTTACAAAAATTTCAACTCCATGATCTCATGAAAACAAGAGTGCTTCAGATTCCACTTATTGCCACAGTCAAAACTTAACTACTCCTTTTTAGCTTTCTTCCTTTGTGGACAATCGTTAGCAAAATGTCCTGCTTCCTTGCAACGAAAGCAAATGAGTTTTGACAAGTCTCAAGGCGTCTTAGTGTTTACTTTTGCTCCTTGGGTTTCCGGCTTCCTTCCTGAGCACATGTATTTGTGGTGGCCAAATTCCATACACTTGTAACATCTGACATGACTCAGGTCTATATCTGCAGAGATTTGGCTCTTCCGAGGGTACCTTTTTTTCATTCCGGACTCCTTTATTTTGGCCAGTACTTCTATTTCAAGTGGATCAAACTCCACTTTTTCCGTCGGGAAGTTTCCCAGATACTCTTGGCTTCCCTTCGTGCAATCCCGTGAATAATGTCCTTCTTCTCCACATGAGTAGCATGCATTCGAGAAAAATCTGGTCAGACCTTGTCCATCAGGGTCTTCCATATTTTCGTTCATCACCGGCTCTTCTAGAATATTCTTCTTGAGTGTTTCCTTCATTGCTTCTTTCTGCTGCTTGACAACTTGTTACACCTTGGGGTAAATGTGACATTGAGCTGGGTAGTGGGTGGTTCCTTCACAAAGGAAACAAGTCACCTGACTACTTGGGCACTCCTCGGCTGGGTGATTTTCTTCACAATGAGTGCAGCCATCCTTGTGTTCTTCCTGGGTGTGTCCTATTTCTCCACAGATCTTGCATGCACAAGTTTTCTTTTTCGGATTATCATAGCACTTCTGAATAAGACAGGATCTTAACAGAGTCTTCTTAATTCGTCCCAAGTTTCTGCTCCACAGAATCCTTGTATGGCATGGTGCATTTTCCACCAGATAGCAGCACTTTGGGTAAAGTATTGAAGAGCGTGTTCCACTTCATACTTCATTGAGATCAAGTTGCTCTCGAAGTGGTTCTCCATGTTCTGAATCCATATTTCAGCCTCCAGCTGGGTCATTGGTCCAGAGACTACAAGTCCAGCTTCGTACTTCGTCTGGTAGGGTTGAGGTTTTGGGGATGAGACGGGTAAGAGAGGGAGGAAGATACACACAGTACAAACAATATTTTTGAGAATAGGTTTTATTTGTGGCTGTCGGAAAACACACACCAATGACGGCTCACAAATCATCATAACTAACGCGGGTATATAACAGGGGTTTGGAGTTCTAATGGTCATATAAATATTCAAACGCTTCAGGGTCTTTGAATTCTTCGGGTCTTGAGAGTCTTCAATGGGTGTAGCTTCAATTCTTCAAATGCATGGTGAAATCCTCTTTACTTTGAAGTAGAACTCCGTTGATTCTTCATGTGGTCAAAGGGGTAAGGGTATTGTCTAACTATTTGAGGTGAGAGGGAACATTCGATGAAATCAGAAGAGATGAGAAGTAAAAGGTGTTGTTGAAAATAATTTTTTTGAGAGATCCTTTCCTAAGAAATTTCCAGTTTCTAGGGTCACGTCCTACAGTCAACATGTGCTCTGATACCATTTCTGTAGAGACACGACTCAAAACAAGTCAAGCCTTTGTGTATCTCTGCCATCCCTGGATCAGTATGCTGGCACACACAGCACATCAATGTATATTTCAAAGTGCAATCCCATGTAAATAGCGTAAAACTGATATATACCTTAAATATCTCAGCGGAAACAGTCAAGGGAGTGGAGTCCCAATAAACACCAACGGCAAGTTGAGTGCGGACCGTAACCCTGAATCGTACTCTTACTCATCGAGGAAAATATCTGCAACATAAGACGTTGCAGCTGTGTAGGTCAGCATATTGAATATGCCGGCAAGTCACATATGAGAGGGGGTAAAAGATAATCATCTGTCTCTACATGCATATATGGTAGGTGGTGTTGTAAGTTTTAGCGTAAAGCAAATTTTCTCCTACAACAAGAGGGGCTAAAAGCAAAATATTACTACGCTGTTGGTTGTTAATGCGATGGTTCCGCCAACCAGTTCTCATACCCAGGTTATCGATATTACCCACATCAAATATATATAATGGTGTTGAGAATTCCAGATAACTTCAGATCCTTTGGCTCAAGTTGTCCATGACCGTGGACATGGCTAATCGATTAGGTTTGAGTACTCCGCAGAGTTTTGCACACGTTGACCACGAGATTTGATCGCCTCCGTGTATGTCCTCGCACTTCAGGTCGTTTGAAGACCGGATGATCAGAACATGGTCTTTCAACGGGTTCCTCTGAATCCCTGTCAGTGCCCATCCAATCCTACCGTTCTTCTACATCTGCTGGCACCGCCTGTCCAGAGTTGCCGCGTTGTCCAACCAAGCCTGAGCCCATAATGACTTGTGGCTGTGCAGGTAAGCCTTGGGTCTTGAAAATATCTGTCCGTCTCTTTGAGCCTGGGTGAAGCTTTCCGCAAGATGTCATGGCTGTCTCCAGCATCCCGGGTCATCCACTGGTTTCTCCAAGGAGCCGATCAACCGTCCTTCACCCAGAGTTGCATTGCATCACGAGGTCTTGAAAAGTCTTGACTTAACCGGTCTTGGTTATTAAATTATTCTCGCATCACTCGTGATAAACTCTCAACCAGAATCCCGTCTACTCAAGCATAACAATATGAAATTTGTCATCCCGGGCCAAGTAACGGGGTTGTTGGGTGCCTACCACATGATACTACAATATGTAACCATAATTTCCAAGTACCTACTCAGCATGCAATTGGGCATAGGATGGTAGAACTACGATGCATAAAACATAGGTGATGCATGATCAAATGACTTGCCTGGCGATGTTGACGAAGAAGAATTTCTCGAGAAATAACTTGATAGACTACTCGTCACTCTCCGATAAAATCTATATAACAAACATATCATTCACATAAGCACTCATACTAGCAATCATTCTAGCAATCAAAACAAAGTAGAGAGTGAATAAGAAACCGAAAGAAACTTCAAATAAGACTAGGGAGTCTTCTACTACATCAAACACTAAATAGTTTTTGTCTAACAGAAAATAATAACAGGGAACTAAGATATAAATTTAACTAAGATAAAATAAAGTATTTTTCAGATAACTATTTGAAAGTATTTCCAAACGGGATTTGAAACAGTGGAGAAACCAATTGCAAGTTATTAGAGAACTAGAATTGATTTCATGATAACATATAAAAATAAAAATCAAAACTTGTTGCAAACCTACTGTTAAATAACAGAAACAAAACATAATCTTTCTGAAATATAAAAGAAAATGATTTAAAAACAACTAAAGAAAGGAAATTAGTCACAATCCTAAAAGAGGTGAAACAGAAATTGTTTCACAGCAAGCAATGAGCTAAAATACTCAAATAATTCTGAAATTTTTACCACTAATAAATAAGATCACTAGTGATCAGTAGCAAAAATAATCAATTTAAAAGCTATTTTAAACTCCCAGAATAAGCAAAACAATGTTTAAACTAAATCTGATCTAATTCAAATTTGAAAATTTCAAACATAGACAAATAATATGTTTTTTAAAACTACTGGAAAATTGTGATCTACTGAAAAACGAATCAACGTCATTGGAGTTGTGGATCAAAAGTTATGATCAAAACAAAATTGAATTACTCTCTGTTTTGGAATTAAAACAGAAAAAAGAAAAAACCGATTTGTGAAAAGGGGGTCCACGTGGCATCTTCTGATTGGTCAGGGTGTGTGTGCTGCGGTGACTAACGGACGAATGGTTGCAACGTAAACAAAATCTCCCTGGCTAATATTAAGTGAAAGAACCGTTTGGTTTTAATTAAAAGACCGAAGGGGTACGTGATATCTAATCTGATGCGTTCGTTTAGATCCGACGGCTACGGGAGGGGGAGATGGGGTGCTCACAAGGGGCTGCCGATGTTGGCTCTTCTCCGGCGAACAGGGACGTGGTGGTCGACGGGGACGAGGCTTCGACGAGTCTCCGGCGGGTCCGACGTCATGAGAGGATGGCGGCGAGGCTTCGGCGTCCGAGGGAGGCGTCGGCGAGGCGAGAGGGAGCCGGGGGCGAGCAGGGGAAGCTTGGGGAGGTTCGGTGCTGGCCGAACTCCGGCGAGACAACGGGGGATGGCGTGGGGGAGAGGGCTTGGCGTTGCAAGAGGAAAAATGGAACACGGGGAGGTGGTGGAGGCTGCTCTTGGCGTCGGTTGGTGCGGGGGAGAGTGCGGCAGCGAGGGTGGTGGCGATTTTTATCTACTGGAGCTTGGGCTCCAGCGAGGTTTGTGGGGGCGAGGGGTGGCGTGGGGAGGAGGGGGCCGAGGGGGCTCGGGGGCGGCAGCTTAAATAGGGGGGAGCCGAGGGAAGGAAAGGGGAAGGGGCATCGGGGGAGATCCATCGGATGAGGAGGTCACGCCATGGGGGGTGGTCGAGGCGCTCGGAAGGAAAAGGCACGGGAGAAAGAAAGGTAGGAGGAAGAAGAAGAAAGGAAAGAAAGAAAAAAAAAGGAAGGGGGGGGGGTGCGCTGCGTGGGGAAAGGATCGGCCAGGGGGATCTGGTCTAGAAAAAAATTACTGATTTTGTTTTTCTTTTAAAACAACAAGGGAAAAATAATAAAAGGAAACAAAATAAAAAGATTTATATGGGGTATTATATACCAAGTCGATCAGAAAAATATTTCCTAATTGTTTATCATTTTTCCAAAACCAAAATAAAAACTTTTTTAAAAGTGTTTTTTCAGAAAAACCCCTTATACTATATTTTCTTATGGCAAAATTTTTTCCCCATAACCTTGGGTTTTTCTTCGCTCATTTTTTTTCAAAAATGCCTCACATTGTGGAGGGTCATTTTCCTCCGCTCTTTCTTGCTTGCAAGAAATTATTTCCCGGCACTTCTTGCACGAAAAAAACAAATAGAAATGCAAAAAAATATTTGAAAGAATTCAAATGCAAACTCCATTCAAATTCTTTATAGTTGAATAAGTCATGTCATCTTCTCTCATTGCTTTTAACTGGCTGAATTTGAATTTACCGGATAAGGGGAAAGTCATTTTATTCCCTCTCATTCAAAAGTTTTTGAAAAGTTTCAAATACCACTCAAGTTTCAATCACTCAAGCAAACAAACAAACGATATAATAATTATATTAACATTCCAAAATGTGGGATGTTACACTCGCTATGCTCTATCATCATTGCACAACGAATTTAAATCATGCACAACCCCGGTATTGGCCAAGTAATTGTTCCACACCTTTACTTTCTCAAACATTTTCAACTCTCACGCAATACATGAGCGTGAGCCATGGTTATAACACTATAGATGGTGTGGAATGTGATGGAGGTTGCAAGACAAAAAGGAGAAGATAGTCACATTAACTAGGCATATTAATGAGCTGTGGAGATGCTCATCAATAGATATCAATGTGAATGAGTAGGGATTGCCATACAAATGATGCACTAGAGCTACAAGTATGTGAAAGCTCTTAAAGAAAACTAGTGGGTGTGCATCCAACTTGCTTGCTCACGAAGACCTAAGGCAATTTTGAGGAAGCCTATCATTGGAATATACAAGCCAAGTTATATAATGAGAATTTCCCACTAGCTATATGGTGGTGACAAAACGAGAGACTCTCAATCATGAAGATCATGGTGCTCAAAATGCACAAGTGTGGAAAAAGTGGTAGCATTGTCCCTTCTCTCTTTTTCTCTCATTTTTTTTAAATTTTGGTGGGCTCTTTGGCATCTTTTTTATGGGCTTCTTTGGCCTCTTTTATTTCCTCACATGGGACAATGCTCCAATAATGATGATCATCACACTTTCAACTCAAAACTTAGAGCAACTATGACTCTATATGGAATGCCTTCGGTAGTGTACCGTGGAAATGATCTAGCATGGCATAGACATCAATGGAAACATCATCCTAGCTATCTTACGATCGTGCAAAGGCAATGTAGACATGGTGGCACATATCATGGTAGTAGTTGCATGGCAATATATCTCGGAATGAATTTGAAAAATCCATAGTAGGTAGGTATGGTGGCTGTTTTGAGGAAAGCTAATGGTGGGTTTTGTGCACCGGTGAAAGTTGCACGACACTAAGAAGATAGTGATGGTGGAAGGTGAAAGTGCATCTAAACCATGGATTCAACATTAGTCATGAAGAACTCATATACTTGTTGCAAAAGTTTTTTTAGTAATCGAAACAAAGCATTCAACGCATACTCCTAGGGGAAGGGTTGGTAGGTATAAACCATCGCGCGAACCCGACCGCCACGCAAAGGATGACAATCAATATACTAATCATGCTCAGACTTCATCACATAGCGGTTCACCATACATGCATGCTACGGGAATCACTAACTTCAACACAAGTATTTCTAGATCTACAACACCTTACTAGCATGACTTCAATATTACCATAACCACAACTCAAAACTAATTGAGATGAATCAAACTGCTCTAACTATTCAATGCACATGAAGGTGGAAGTTTTCGTATCCCTTTGGATAACTACCCCTTTTGAGACTACTTTCAAAGCATTGATCAACTACCAAGTCACGCACCGCTGTGCTCTAAAAGATATAAGTGAAGCACATAGAGCAAAAGTATCTAGCTCAAAAGATATAAGTGAAGCTCATGTGAGCTAAATTGTCCACCAAAAGATATAAGTGAAGCTCAACAAAATCACGGTGAGTGCATGTCTCTCTCTCTAGGTGTCCAGAAAGGATGATTCTGACACAACAACAACAACAACAAAAAAAGACTCCTACGATACAAGACGCTCCAAGCAAAAACACATAACATGTGGTGAATAAAAATATAGCCCCAAGTAACGTTACCGATGGATTGAAGACGACAGAGGGGATGCCTTCCCGGGGCATCCCCAAGCTTAGGATTTTACGGCATCCTTGAATCTCTTGGGGTGCCTTGGGAATCCCCAAGCTTGAGCTCTTGCCACTCTTTATCTTTTTGTCCATAAGAACTTCACCCAAAACTTGAAAACTTCACAACACGAAACTAAAACAGAAACTCGTGATAACATTAGTACAAGAAAGCAAAGCACCACTTCCTTAGGTACTGTAGCAAACTTAAATTCTACTTGTTCTGATGTTGGCTTACTATACTTTCAATATTCCATGGCTAATACCCCCCGATACTATCCATAGTTTCATCAAAATAAGCAACCAACACAACAAAAACAGAATCTGTTAACAGCAGAACAGTCTGTAGCAATCTGTATGTTTCGTATACCTCTGCTACTTCACAAATTCTGAACAATTACGACAGTCTGAAGAATTTGCGTAGCAATCAGAAGGCAAAATAATTAACTCAAAAGCTCTTACAGAAAAAACTAAAATTCTTTTCGTGAGCAGAAAGTTTCTGTCTTTTCCAGCGTGACCAAACGATCATCCTCAAGACTAATCATAACGGTTTTGCTTGGCACAAACGCAAAAAGAAACACAAAAAACACAATCATAACAGAATTATGAAAGTGTGGAAAAAACAAAACATAAATAAAAAAGGATAGATTCATTGGGTTGCCTCCCAACAAGCGCTTTTGTTTAACGCCCTTAGCTAGGCGAAAGTGATGGAATCACGTATAGTCATCTTTGGTGCTCAAACCATAAGTAGCCCTCATCATAGATTCATAAGGCAATCTTATTTTCTTTCTAGGAAAGTGCTCCATGCCCTTCTTTAAGGGAAATTGAAATCTAATATTCCCTTCCTTCATATCGATGATAGCACCAATAGTCCTTAGGAAAGGTCTATCAAGAATAATGGGACATGAAGGATTGCAATCTATGTCAAGTACAATGAAATCCATGGGTACATAGTTCTTATTTGCAACATTAAGAACATCATCGATCCTCCCCATGGGCTTCTTGACGGTAGAATCCGCAAGATGCAAATTAATAGAACACTCTTCAATCTCATGAAAACCAAGAATATCACATAAAGACTTTGGAATCGCGGAAACACTAGCACCCAAATCACACAAAGCATTGCACTCATAGTTTTTATCTTGATTTTGATAGTAGGTTCCCACTCATCATGAAGTTTTCTAGGTATAGAGACTTCTAGTTCGAGCTTCTCTTCAAGAGATTTCATCATAGCATCTACTATATGTGTGGTAAAGACTTTGCTTTGGCTATAAGCATGTGGAGAGTTTGCAATGGATTGCATAAAAGGAATGCATTCAAACAAGGAGCAACTATCATAATTGAATTCCTTGAAATCCAAAGTGGGAGTTTCATTACTACCCAAAATTTTGACTTCTTCTACTCCACTCTCCACACCTTTATCATCAAGATAGGTGGACTCTGTATCATCGGGGCGTTTTTCAACCAAAGTGGATTCATATCCAGCCCCTCCATAAGTAGGTTTGACACTCAAAAACAAAGATTCAAGAGGAGACACACCAAGCACTTTAAGATCTTCGTGATTTGCATCACTAGAACGCACCCTTTTAAACCATTCATGTCTAGCGCGAATTTGGGCGGTTCTTTCTTTGCTCTCATTCATGGAGATACGCATAGCTTTCAAAGTTTCATCCAAGTTGATCTTGGGAGGAGCGCATCTAACTTTCAAAGCATCAATATCACAATACATCCTATCAACGCTCTTAGCCAAATCGTCTATTTTGAGTAGTTTTTCCTCTATGGACGCATTGAAAATCTTTTGAGAGTTGATGAACTCTTTGATATTACTCTCTAGATTAGAGGGTAATTTGTTATGATTTCCATAAGTGTTGCCGTAGGAATTTCCATAATTGTTAGAGGAGTTACTAGGAAAAGGCCTAGGAACATAGTTTCCTCTAAAAGCATTATTGTTGCCAAAATTGTTCCTACCGACAAAATTCACGTCCAGACTAGCGTTGCTACTCTCAATCAAAGAAGATAGTGGCATGGCATTAGGATATACTATAGCGTTTCTACTAGCAACCAAATTCATCAACTCGTCCATCTTAGCACTAAGCGAGTTAATCTCTTCTATAGCGTGCACCTTTTTGCTAGCAGGCGACCTTTCAGTGTGCCACTGAGAATAGTTGGTCATGATATTGTCTAGGAGTTTTGTAGCGTCTCCTAACGCGATTTCCATGAACGTTCCACATGAGGCGGAGTCCAAGATATTGCGAGAAGCGAAATTCAAGCCAGCGTAAAAGATTCGTATAATCATCCACAAACTCAAGCCATGAGCGGGAAAATTTCTAATCATAAGCTTCATCCTCTCCCAAGAGTGTGCAACGTGTTCATGATCAAGTTGCTTGAAATTCATGATATCGTTACGTAAGGAGATGATCTTAGCCGGCGGAAAATACTTGGATATGTAAGCATCTTTGCACCTATCCCAAGAATCGATACTATTTTTAGGCAAAGAAGAAAATCAAGTTTTTACGCGATCTCGTAATGAGAAAGGAAAAAGTTTCAACTTAATCACGTCATTATCCACATCTCTTTTCTTTTGCATATCACAAAGCTCAATGAAGGTATTGAGATGGGATGCGGCATCTTCACTAGGAAGGCCAAAGAATTGCTCTTTCATAACAAGATTCAGCAGAGCTGCGTTGATTTCATACGATTCCGCACTAGTGGCGGGAGCAATCGGAGTACTAATAAAATCATTATTATTAGTGCTTGAGAAGTCGCAAAGTTTGGTGTTTTCAGACATGATGTCTTCAACAAACAAACAAGCACACAAGCAAGCAAGAAACCGGCAAAGGAAAACGACAAGGGCAAGAGAAAACGGCGAAGGAGAAAGGCGAATGAAAACGGCAAATGTGAAGTGGGGGAGAGGAAAGCGAGAGGCAACTGGCAACAAAAGTAAATGCAAGAGAAGAGTTTGTGAGACCTACTTGGGTAGATCTTGATTTCTCCTCCCCGGCAACGGCGCCAGAAATGGACACGTTGACGGGAGATTACTCTTGTCTTGATCTCCTCGGCAAGCGATCCTCCACCCCGGCAACGGCGCCAGAAATACTTCTGATGTTTGCTGTGTATCTCTTGCAACGGCGCCAGAAATAGTTGTGTCAACGGCACCAGGAATCCTTCAGCTACGGCTACGCCTTAAGGGACTTCCTAGGCAAGTATGCAAAGGATTTCCCTCGTGGCCTTGGAGCCTTGCGTTGGTGTTCCCTCGAAGCGGAAAGGGTGATGTAGCATAGCGACGGTAAGTATTTCCCTCAGTTTGAGAACCAAGGTATCAGTCCAGCGGAGGAGTATCTCAATAACCTGCACAAACACAAAAGCTTGCACCCAACGCTATGAGAACTGAAAGCAACAAAGTAACAAAGCAAATTAAAAGCAGAGATGTAAACGATGGATGTGAATAGACCTGGGGGCCGTAGTGTTTACTAGTGGCTTCTCTCATGAAAGCAAGTAGACGGTGGGTGAACAAATTACTGTCGAGCAATTGATAGAACTGTGCAGAGTCGTGACGATATCTATGCAATGATTATTTCTATAGGCATCACGTCTGAAACAAGTAGTCCGATACTTTCTGCATCTACTACTATTACTCCACACGTCGAGCGCTATCCAGCATGCATCTAGTGTATTAAGTCCATAAGAACAGAGTAACGCCTTAAGTAAGATGACATGATGTAGAGGGATAATCTCAAACCAATGATAAAAAAACCATCTTTTTACCCTTGATGGCAACTGCTTGATGTGTGCCTTGCTGCCCCTACTGTCACTGGGAAAGGTCACCACATGGCAGAACCCAAAACCAAGCACTTCTCCCATTGCAAGAATCATAGATCTAGTTGGCCAAACAAAACCCAAGACTCGGAGAGACTTACAAGGATATCAAATCATGCATATAAGAAATCAGCAAAGAGTCAAATATATATCATAGATAATCTGATCACAAGTCCGCAATTCATTGGATCTCGACAAACACACCGCCAAAGAAGATTACATCGGATAGATCTCTATGAAGATCATGGAGAACTTTGTATTGAAGATCCAAGAGAGAGAACAAGCCATCTAGCTACAAACTACGGACCCGTAGGTCTGAAGTAAACTACTCACGAGTCATTGGAGGGGCAATGATGATGATGGAGAAGCCCTCCAACTCCAAAGTCCCCTCCGACAGGGTGCCGAGAAGGGTCTCCAGATGAGATCTCGCAGAAACGGAAGCTTGCGGCGGCGGAAAAGTATTTTGAAGACTCCCCCGATTTTTTGCGGAATATTTGGGAATTTATAGGCCAAAGACCTAGGACAGGGGGCCGCCAGGGAGGCCACAAGCCTGCCCACCGCCGCCTCCCCCTGGTGGCAGAGTGGGGGCTTGTGGGCTCCCTGGAGCCCACCTAGCTTGGCCCAAAAGCCCCTTGGACTTCTTCCGTTCGGGAAAAAATCATTTCGGGGTTTTTCTTCCATTTGGACTCCGTTCCAAAATCAGATCTAAGAGTCAAAAACACGGAAAAAACAGGAACTGGCACTTGGCACTGAATTAATAAGTTAGTCCCAAAAATATATAAAAAGTTACATAAAACATACAAAGAAGGCAAGATAACAGCGTGAAACCATCAAAAATTATAGATACGTTTGAGACGTATCAGGCATCAAACATAACCATAAACATACAAACTTTATTTAGAAGGCTCGGAAGAGCCTCACACATAATATTACACAGATAGGGGTCTCACGACCCATCATCACAAGTCATTCAAACAAGTCTTACAAGCCAGCGGAAGATTAAAACCGTCTGAGTACAGACAGATGGAAAGGTAAAAGGCACATGGCCTAACTATCTACAGACCCAACCTAGGGCCAGATCGTAGCTGGGACACCAGCTACTCATCGTCGTCAACGTCTAGATAGAACCCACCATTAGGGTCATTAACAACCTCTGCAACAAATTATTAGGCAAACGTGAGTACAAAAGTACTCAGCAAGACTTTAGAATAATCTATCTACTGATGCAATGTATCAACAAGGAGTTGTGGGGTTTCATGCAGAAAGCCAGCATTTGACTCTTGGCTAGACAAAACTACATTTTTAAATAGTTTTGACAACTTTGTTTCTCGCACACGAGTCCACTAACTCCACAACAATACACCATCATGGAATCATTCCGTCTCCCTACGGAAATGCCATCCACGACACTCACACTTATCTTGACATTTTTATGAGTAGCCATTATAGTTGTCTATGAACAACATATGTTTCCAAGTAGTCCATATCTGCGGACGCGGCTATTCGAATAGATCATAACCCTGCAGGGGTGTACTTGTTCACACACGCTCTCGCCACTTATCGCTATGTGCACGTCATGCACCTCGGCAATCTTCAAGCAGAAGCCCAGCGAGGGAGTAGGCCACGACCGTTAACCACGCTAATACCTAGTCCAGGTTTATCGCCTATCTGAGGGTAACCCGCACGGAAGTCCGACCGAGGTTTCCGCCACGGCCCCAAACGATGTGCGCAGGGTTCCCAAGCCCACCATCCGGGTGCCACTTGGTACACCGTGCCACTGCCTACCGCATCATAGCCCACCTCTAAGGTTAGCACTATGCACGGCCTCCAGCATGACTATAAACACCAGAAACTACTTGGAACTCCTCGACCAAATACTAGGTGATTAATAAGTCGAGCAGGGTCATATTTCAGGGCCCAGCATGTGGTAGTATCTCGTCTTGCATTACATACACGGAACTCAGTTCCTAAGGACGGTTCCAATGAAAAACCCGCCATGTACTCCTACATAGGCTTTCACCGGTACCTTTACCAAATCAGGTTCAACACACAACCTTTATTAACTGAACACATTCTCACGATCCTGTTCATCATCCAGATGACAGACCGGACCCAACTCTAAGCATAGCATGCATAGCAGGATAAGACACATCATGGCTCAAGCATCTACCAGGTATGCTAGGTTGTAAGCTTTAGCTAATTACTGTGACAAAGACATGTCATGCAAAGGAATGGGTTCAACTAACGTGGTAAAAGCATTTGAAGCATTTTCACCTAATGCAATAAATAAGAGCAGGAGCGAGAACATGGGATTTATCAGGATGATCAAAATTGTTGCTTGCCTTGTTGCTCAGCAGAGGGGTGATATTCGTCAGTCGGATAATCAGTCATATCCGGAGGGCGGGGCCTACCGAATAACAACATACAATTAATAACAATCATATGCAACAATCATGATGCATGAACACAACATGAAATGAAGGGTGATATGTTTCAATGTGGTTGGTGAAATCTTAGTTTGCATGTGGTTTGAAATCCAAATTCAATTATTATTTGAAATGGCATATTCATCTTAGTCATTTAACTGAATTGACCTAATGTTGTTTCATAACTTTGTTTTTCATGCATGAAAGTAGCACCATTGTGTTCCTTGAATTTTTCTAATCAATTTGCATATATTATTTTACTAATTTGGAGTTATAATCAAATTTCTAGGAATTTCCAAAGTTTTGCAATTATTCTGGAATTCTATTAAAACCAGAATTGGACTTATTGCATCAGCATGACATCAGCAGGTCAGCTGGCCGTTGAAAGTCAAACCTGACCAGTGGGACCCACTGGTCAGTGACTCTGGCCATTTTTAGATTAAGATTAAACTTAAATAGCTATTTAACAGAACTGGACCCACATGTCAGTGGCTGGTTAGGGATTTAACTAATTAATTATTTTCGTTAACTTAAACTTAATTACTCAGGGGCTGGCCCCACCTGTCATAGGCTCAGGAGGGTTGAACCCACCGGTGATGAGGTCGATCTCGCCGGCGGTGAGCCTCCGCCAGCACCAGAGACGGCGGAGAGCATCGGAAACACTTCTTCGATGACCATTCGAGCGGCAGAAGGCACTGGGAGAACGACCACTCGATGGCGCGCACAATGGAGCAAACCCCAGAGGCTAGGGTGGCCGGAATCTACACCGGCTACGAGCTTGGCGGCGGCCGAAGCTCGGGCATCGTCGTAGTCATCGAAAATGGGGGCAAAACGCACGGGGCTGGGCTCCTAGAGCACCTACGCGACAAGCTGGAGCTGTTGCACGCCTCAGATGGACCAACCGGTCACCGTAGGGTCACCGGCGATGAGCTACAGCGGCGGTCCTCGTCGGGCTCCGGTGAAACTGGGCCTAGAGCTTGGGAAAGAGAGGGGATGGGGGGAAACACTCCGGAGCTCACTGTGGTGACGAGGGGATGCTCAAGCTGCTCGGGGAGGCACTGGATCCGGCAAATCGACGGTGGCTTGCCCGCGGCCGAACGTGGAAGACGACGGTGACGAGGGCGATGCAGGGCTCGGGGGCTCTTCTCCTTTGGTAGGGACGACCAGCTCAACGAGGTGGAGTGGCCGGCACACTCGGAGGCGAGGGAGGACAGCCGGAGCGATGGCTAGCTCGAGCTCGAGCTCGCAGCAATGGCGGCCGAGAGAGGAGAGAACAAGGGGCGAATGAGGAGGGGGAGAGCACGGGAGGAGGTCGCGGGAGGCTTATCCCTTCCTCGCCAGTGTGAAGCGGCGGCCAAGCAGGCACGCAGGTGCGTGGCCGCACTGGAGAGAGCGGCGACCACCTCCTGCTGCCGACTGGCAGAAGGTAGACGACACAGGAGGAGCTGGGCCTGGGCCAGGTGAACGTATGAGAACTCCTTTTCCATTTTTTTCTCATTTCTGTTTGTTTTAAAACATTTCTGATATGGTTTTGTTTTATTTTTGGCTCCAAACTATTCCTAAAATAGTTTGAAACATACTGAAGTGTTATTAGGAATATTTCCAAACATATATAAAAGTTTCAGCATTTTTGGAAACTTTGGATTATTTGAAATCAATTATATAGTTGATTTCAGTAGCTTTTAGATTTAAAATAAAATGCCAAAAGCATTTTGAAAATATATTTCACCCCTGATATTTTGTTTTTAACAATTATCATAAATGATGAACTTTTCTAATGGCCATTTTGGATTCTTTAATTTGCCACCAAATTTGAATTGCTTTTGAATATAGAGTTGCTAGGGTTTGCTTTTGTTTTCTTTGCTTGCTTTTGATTTCATTTAATATACTTGGATGCAAAGAAGAAGACATGAACACAAACTTGCTATACTCTATTAGGGATTCAGGGATGTGACAGGGAGCTTGTTATTTGCATTGGTAATTTTCTTTAAATGAAAATTAGTCCGAGAGTGATGAATGTCCAGGAAAGATATAATAAAAACTTTCACGAAGATCATTGGATATTAAGCTTGATTCTTTGAAATAGTTTTTCGATATGAAGATAGTGATATGTGAGTTATGTTGATGAGTAATTATGCTCTAGTAAGAATATTGGTGTTAAGCTTTGTGATTCCCTATGCATGCACATGAAGTCGAGAATTATGCTATGAAATTACATCCTACTTGTGTTGCATTATTCGGTGTTAGTTATGTTTAACGTTCAGTTATGATGATTTTTGCTCCTTGGTTCAACGCTTCTCAATCTATTTGCTAGCCTTCACTTGTACTAAGTGGGAATACTGCTTGTGCATCCAAATCCTAAACCCAAAGTTGTGCCAAATGAGTCCATCATACCTACCTATATGCGGTATTTCAACGCTGTTCCAAGTAAATTTGCAAGTCCCAACCCTAATGTTCAAAATAAATTTCTGTTTTGTGTGCCCATACCGCTCATGAAGCGGTGAGGGGTGGCCAGTATCTTCCATGTTAAATAGGTTATTCTCAAGATGAGTGTTTATTCACTTGTCAATGCACGAGAGTATGGTGGTAATAGGGATGTCCAACCTCAAAAAATATATATCTTATGTTGTCAAATAATAAATTCCTTGGGAAGTTTTGGTATGGACGGTACGAGTGGAAACGACTAGCCATCGAATGTGAAAGAATGGTGGAAAAAGGAATAAACTTTATTTTTAGTTTGGGAACCGCCTATTATTTGTTTAGCATGGAGGATATTGGAAACTCTTAGTCGTCCTCATTAACAGGAAAATCATGGCACCCTAAAAAAATTATTTCTAAGTATTTCACTTTGAGTTGTGGCACCTGTACAAATCCTTGCTTCCCTCTACGAAGGGCCTATCTATTTACTTTATGCATTTTTTTATTTTTTTTAGTTTGAGTCTCCATCTTCTCTTATAAAGCACCAACTGAGGAACACCATTATCATACCTGAGCATTGGATGTAGTTAATATTTGAGTGTGTTGCATGAATGGAACAATGATAGAGCATGATGGGCTAGGGATAACGTACTTTAGCTTTGATATTTTGAAAGACCTAGTTGCTTGTTGATATGCTTGAGTATTGAAAGTTTCATGTCAAATTGTAGACTATTGTTTTGCATCATCTACAAGTCCATATGGCCATGCTGAAAAGAAAAAGAATGTGATGAACATGTGAGGCAGCATTCCACATCAAAAATTCTGTTTTTATCATTTACCTACTCAACGACGACCAGGAATTAAGCTTGGGGATGCTGATACGTCTCCAATGTATCTATAATTTTTTATTATTCCATGTTGTTATATTATCATTCTTGGATGTTTTATGATCATTTTATAGCAACTTTCTATCATTTTTTGGGACTAACCTATTGACATAGTGCCTAGTGTGAGTTGCTGTTTTTTGCTGCTTTTTTCCTTCATAGAAAATCCATATCATATGAGGTTCAATTGCCATGAAACTTTACCGAGATTGTTTTGGACTAGAAGGAAACTTGGGAACCAAGAATGAGCAGCAGACGAGGCCCAGGGGGCCACTAGATATCTGGGCGCGCTAGAGCCCCCTGGCGCGAACTGCTGTCTAGTGGGGCCGTCGGATACCTCCTTCACCGCATGTGAGCACTATAGATACTCCAATATTATGAAAACCCTAGAGGAGTCGACGAAAAATTGTTTCAGCCGCCGCAAGTTCCAGAGCCACGAAATCCAATCTAGAGCATGTTCGAAAGAGGAACACGATCACGGAGGGGTTCACCATCATCATTGGTGCTCCTCCAATTATGCGTGAGTAGTTCATGTCAGACCTATGGGTCCATAGGCAGTAACTAGATGGCTTTCTCTCTCGTTTTGTTTCTCAATACAATGGTCTCTTGGAGATCCATATGATGTAACTCTTTCTTTTGCACTGTGTTTGTCGGGATCCGATGAATTGTGAGTTTATGATCAAATCTATGAAAATGTATTCATGCTTGATTATTATAGCCTCGTATTACTTCCCTGATATTTGGTTTTTGTGTGGCCAACTTTATATTTTATCTTGCAATGGGAAGAGGTGCTTTGTGATGGGTTCGATCTTGCGGTGCTCAATCTAGGTGACAGAAAGAGACATGACACACATGCATCATTGCTATCAAGGATAAAACGACGAGTCTATTCCTACATGAATAGATCTTGTCTACATCATATCATAGTTCTTAAGGCATTACTCCATTTCTCCATGAACTCAATACACTAGATGCATGCTGGATAGCGGTCGATTTGTGGAGTAATAGAAGTAGTTGCAGGCAGAAGTCGGTCTACTTATCTTGGACGTGATGCCTATATACATGATTATTGTCTTGAATATCGTCATAATTATTTGCTCTTTTAACAATTTCCCAACAGTAATTTGTCTACCCATCGTTTGCATTTCTCGAGAGAATCCACTAGTGAAACCTACGGCCCTCGGGTCTACTTCAAATCACCTATTTGCAATCTCTATTTTTCTATTTGAGTTTCTACTTTATTTGCTCTTTTGTTTTCAAATCTATATTATTAAAAAATCCAGAAATACCTTGTTGCGTTCTATTTGCTATCACTCTTATTTGCATATATTAATCTATCCTTACTTTACCCATGAGGGATTGACAACCCCTCCACGCGTTGGCTTGCAAGGATTAGCTATTTGTGTGTAGGTGCTGATTACATAGTCTTGTGGATCTTCCTACTGGATTGATACCTTGGTTTTTTAATTGGGGAAATACTTGATGTCGTTGTGTTACTTCACTCTTTAATCTTGGAGGGAAACCAACACATCAGCGAGACTAAGCATGGCGCCAAACTCCTCTCACCACAAATAGTATCGAAGCAATTTCAAACGTCCTCCGTCCTGAGATACTAAGGAAACTGAACGATAATGATGTGTCAAGAATCCCCTGGAGCTCTAATCCTCAGGAACAAGAGGCACCAAGTACATAACTTTGTCACTTTAGCATCATAGAGATTCCAAAACACCCCTGTGATTCTAAAAAATTTGAGTGAGAAGAGGGGTAGAATTAAAAATCCTACGTTAAGAATCCTCACGAGAGCATAAAGAGGAGTAAAAAGAATCATACTCTCCGATATATGAATAGACTCAAAGTAGTTTTTCACTAGACTCATCTCGATCAAGTTGTAAGACCCAGGCTGCCGCCCTGGAACCCATCCTATAATCGATGATGATGAAGAAGAAACTCCAAATAGAACAATCATCGCGCTCACGTCATCGCATTATCTGTACCCGCAACTGTATTGTAGTAATTTGTGAGCCAAACGGACTCGTCAATCTCATTTCCAAAGGTATCAAGACTAGAAAAGCTTAATGGGTGATGTATGGTCAAGTGGTGAGGCTGCAACAAGCACTAAGCATTTATTTGAGCGGCTAACTTACGAGTATAAGAACAAGAGGGGGGTGGTCTACGCATAAATGACCGTGAACTAATAATGATCAAGAAGTGATCCTGAACACCTACATACGAGTCAATCATAACCGCACTGTGTCCCCTTTCGCATTCAGAGCTCACGAGTAGATACGGTCACGTTTACACACACGGTTGACATATTTTAATTAATTTTACTTCAAGTGTGCTATGAACGGGTGTTAAACAAAGTTTACAAGTTGCCACATAACCGCGTGCACGGCTCTCACAAAGATTTAACCCTGCAGGGGTGCTTCAACTCATCCAACACAAACTAGCCACAAGCTTCGTGGAAAACCTCAACCACGGAAAACCCATAGTCTCCTCGGAATCCCGGTGGAAAACCTCAACCTCGAGATAGCCCAAAGTATCCTCGGAATCCCCGTGCACAAGATGTTCGAGAAAGGTAAAACAAATCTTGCAAGACCGCCCGGCAGGCCAGGTAGCAATAGGAGTCACACGTATCTATTTCTCGGGGCACTACCATATGTGCACTACATACGGTGGCCACATAGAAATCCCCGGAGTTGCCCCAGGTGGCCCTGCAAGTGGGTGTCGGCGGGTATCTATGTTTTTATTAGTTATTAGGAAAATGTAGTACCAATGTTGGGCCTTGCCGGAAGAGTTCTATCCCAAAACAAAAATCATGGGGGTCCCCATAACAACCCCAAGCATGTTAGGAGCTCTCAATATGGAACATAACACCGATACACAAGTAACTAGGGCAGCAAAGGTGTAACTAAACACCGAGCCAAAAGTCCAAGCCTTACACCTTTTACCAAGTATATATGTGTATTAAATTAAATAACAATAGATTGTGATATATCAAGTTACCCATGTTGTCACATGGAAACAACTTGCACCTACAACTAGCAATGTTGTAAGAAGAGCTGAGCAAGCGGTAACATAGCCAAACAAGGGTTTGCTGGGATGTGGCGGGGGTTAGAGACTTTTCATGGTAATGTTGGGAGGCTTGACATTCAGGTGGTAGGTGACGAGACATAACAATAGAAGCGAGACAACTATCATAGCAATAATAGTAGTGGTATATAGGGAAATGGTCATCTTGCCTGAGATCTCGCTTGGAAGAAGAACGAATCTGTGAAGTAGACAAACCAATGTAGTCGAACAAATCCTGACACTCCGAAGGAGTTTTGGAACTCTATCGAGAAGAAACAATCCATAAACAAACAATGAACACACAATAGACACCACAATATATGCATGACATGATGCACAAAAAAACATGACGCATGTCCATTAATTATGCAAGACACGGCAAAATACAACAATCAATTTCTACACATTAAGTGAAGCTCAATATGCAACGAGTTGCATCTTGGCGAAACTCCATATTTAAATTACTTAGTTCACCCCCATTTAGACACACGACAATATTAAATGTTTTTAACATGGCAAGAGGTGAAACATAAATGAACAACCTATCTAGGCATATTAAATGAGGTCGAAATCAACATATAGCATTTCCAAAACGACACCATATGTTAATTTCAAAATTGGTTCAGATCTGAACTAAACATATTTTTTATTTATTTAAAGAGGAAAATAAATTGCACCATGTAACGTCCAAGATGCGGTCCTATCCTTATTTTGGCACTAGGTCCTCAACACGGATAGAAATGCATCTTGTCGTTTCGCAAGAATGGATATCGTTACAAGTACATGTACTGAAAAGACGAGTATATGGAATTGGCTTACACTCACCACTAGCTACATCGGAGTCACATCATTAGAGCAATATACAGTCATCATGAAGAAGAGCAGGGTCTGACTACAGATGAAAACAAACGATAAAAGAACGACGTCCATCCTTGCTATCCCAGGCTGCAGACTTGGAACCCATCCTAGATCGATGAAGAAGAAGAAGAAGAAACTCCAAATAGCACAATCAGCGCACTCACGTCAAAGTAACTCTTTACCTATACCTGCAACCGGTGTTGTAGTTATCTGTGAGCCACAGGGGACTCAACCATCTCATTTCCAAAGGTATCAAGACTAGCAAAGCTTAATATGTGAGGTATGGTTAAGTGGTGAGGCTGCAACACGCGACAAAGCATTTATTTGAGGTGGCTAACTTACGAGTACAAGAAAAAAAAGAGGGAAGATCTAAGCATAGCGGACATGAGCTACTGGTGATCAAATGAATGATCCTAAACACCTCCTTACGTCAGACATTACCCCACCGTGTCCTCGGTCGGAGAAGGAGCTCAGGAAAGATATAGTCACGGTTACACACTCCGTTGGCATATTTTAATTAAGCTTACTTCAAGTTATCTGCAATCGGATGTTAAACAAAGTTTCCACATTGCCACATAACCGCGGGTACAACTTTCTGAGAGATTTAACCATGCAGGGGTGCTCCAACTAGTCCATCACAAATTACCACACGCTGCGATGGAATGACCTTGATCAGGGAAACCCGTGATTTCCTCGGGTTCCTATTGAAAAACCTCAACCTCGAGATAACCCAAAGCATCCTCGGAATCCCTCGCACAAGATGCTCAAGAAAGGTAAAACAAGTCTAGCAAGGCTGCCCGGCGTGTCAACGATCCCGATAGGAGCCGCGTATATCATTCTCAGTACACGACGGATGAGCGACGCGTATAGTGGCCTCATAGAAATCTCAAGTTGCCCCGGGTTGGCCCCGCACAGTGGTCTGTTTTTGGACCAGCAACCATCAACACTGGCCCTCCCTATATTATGTTTAATTACTCCACGGGTTCATGACGCCCTATGTTTTTCAGTATTAGCAGGATTATTATGTTGGACAAATATAGTACCAATGTTGGGCCTTGCGAGACGAGCTTTATCCCAAAATGAGAATCTAGGGGGTCCCCATAACAACCCAAAGCATGTTAGGAGCGCTCATTTATGGAACATAACACCAGTAGCCAAAACTAAGGTGACAAAGGTGGAACAAAACACCAGGCTAGAAGGCCGAGCCTTCCACCTTTTACCAAGTATATAGGTGCATTAAATTAATTATCAATAATTTGGTGATATAACAAGGAACCCATGTTAGCACATGGAAGCAACTGCACTTGCAACTAGCAACACTAACAAAAGGGTTGAGCATGCAATAACATAGCCAAACAGTGGTTTGCTGGGTAATGGAAAGATTAGGGGTTTTCATGGCAATGTTGGGAGGATAATATTTAACAAGTTGTAGGCAGCGAGACATAGCGATAGAAACGAGACAACTAGCATGACAATGATAGTAATGGTATCTAGGGAAATTATCATCTTGCTTGTAATCGCACTTGGAAGCAGAACGCATCTGTAAAGCAGACGAACCGACGTAGTCGAACAGATCCTCACATTGCGACACGTTTGCGGAACTCTATCAAGACGAAGCAACCGAAAACAAGAATCAACACACAAAATTCACCACGGCACATGCACGATATGATGCATGCTCGGTTTTAAATATGCAAGGCAGGGAATGGCAATTCACAACACACAAACGCTACACATTAATTGAAGCTCAATATGCAATGAGTTGCATATTGATGGAACTTAACATTTAGTTAATTAGTTCACACCCGTTTATATACACGACAATATTGAATGTTGTTAAACATGTCAAGGGGTGAAGCACAAATAATCTACCTATCTAGGCATTTCAAATGAGGTCGGAAACGTCATATAGCATCTCCAAACTGACCCCATGTGTTAAATTCTAAATCTGCCTAGATTTGTCCTAATCACATTTTATGTTTGTTAAACGGCAGACCAAAGTAGTTCACATGATTCTATTCGTCATTCTAGTCCATTTACATATATGGCTCATCTCCAACGGAGCTACGGTTAAATAACTACGATAGAAACCATTCCTATCACATCGACACGCAAAACGATGCAAACATCATGCTAAATAGTTTTAAATATGCATGAGAGTTGTAAAATATTATTCTATGCGAAAATATACTCACTTTACATATATTACTTGTTGCGATCCGACACACGGTTTAAAAACTACGAGCGCTTGAAAATATGTTTTTTTCTGAAAAATTAATAAATCGCAGATCTAAAAAAACTACAACGGGCCGAAAACTGCTACTACGGCCCAAACATAGTCATGCGCAAGATAACAAAAACACGTGTGGGGTGGGGAATAGGGGTTGCTCACCCATGGGCTGAAGGCCCACTCGATGGAGGAGGCTGATGCAGGCCGAGGCTCGATCCAGCTGGGCCGGCGCGGTCCGCTGGGCCTCAATGGAAGCCGGCCCCTGCGACGAGGGGAGCTGGTCGTCCTCCTCGATCTCGACTGGATGGAGGCAGGTAGGGCGGCGGCGGCTCCTCCGGTCAGATTCCGGCGCGGAACGATGGGGATGGCTCGACAGGAAGGCGGGGCTGGCCGGACCTGACGGGACCTTCGCCGGCGATGGTGGCGACCGGTGTCCAAACGGCGGCTGCTCCTCGGGAGAGCTGCGGCTGTGCTGCATGCGGGACTGATCCGGCAGGGGACACGTCCTACTCAGGCAAGCGGTGGTGGCACACCGACGGCCGGGCTCGGCCGGAGGCGGGGCATGGCGGACGGTGACCGGCCGGAGACGAGGCACGGCGACGCAGGGTTCTCGTGGTTGCTCGCGGCAGGGAGGAGCTGCAGTGGCTCGGCTGGCTCTATGGTCGCTCGGACATGTCCGGGTTGGCCGCGGACATGTCTGGTAGGTGGGGAAATGGGCGAATCTGAGCCTTCAGATCGGAATCTGATGGCTGAAAATGGCTATGGAGCTTAGAGCTGCGGGATTTGGACGGTGTGGGCTTGCAGGTGGGGTTTTCTTGGGGGTGGCTGCAAATTTGGCTAGGGGAAACCCTAGTGAAGTGAGAGAGCTTTCTCCATGGGGTGGTTCTTATATAGGGTTTGGTCTATGGTGGGATGGACCTCGTCCGCCCGATCGCGATCCGACAACCACGAACGGAGGAAGTGCCTAGATGGGTCCAATGGGCTGTGTAGTTGGGCTATGTCGGGACAAGAGGGACATGGTGTGACCCATGATAGAGTTTTAAAACACGGAACGTCCGACAATTAAACCGGCTATAAAGTCGCTATATAATAAACGGTACGGGTATGCAACGATGTCACATCCCTAACCCTTAAGCAAGTTAGCCTTGTGCTCATGTCTTCTTTGCATTTGCATCTACGAATTTTCAACAAGAACAAGAAAGTGGCAAAGGAAAAACTCAAAACCCTAGCCACTACCTTAAATAAAGAAAATCTCAAACTAGTTAAAATCAATGAACCCAAAATGGCCTCAAGAAATGTTCAAACTTTCTGATAAATCATGAAATTAAATAAGCATTGGAGAAAACTATTTTCTTGACACTTTAAGCATTTTAAATAAATGCAAAAAGCTACTGGTTTCAAGTTTTAAATTTGAAATCAGAAACTATAAATTTTCAAAAATGTTGAAAACTTTGGAAATGGTTGGGAATATTATAACAAATATTCAGGTGTGTTTAAAATAGTTTTACAACCTTTTTTGGAGCTGAAATAAATAGCAAATCAATGTCAGAAATTAAAACAGAAACAAAAACTGAAAAAAAGGGAAAAGAGTTACCTGTCGCCTGAGGAGGCCCAGCCCACCAGGGGCAGGGTCGTCTTCTTCCTCTGCCTTCTGGCAGAGGGGAGATCGACCACGGCGGCCCCTCCACCTCCTGCTCCGCCGTGGCGAGCTCCAGAGCCCCCCGGGACAGCGCGACAACGGGGATAAGCTCCCCGGGGTCTCCTCTATCCATTCCTAGCGATAACTCTCTCCCTCCTCTCGGATCTTTTCCTCCCCCTCCTGCCGCCATTGGAGTCGAGCAAAGCTCGAGCTGCCCGTGCCCCTAGCCTTAGCCTCCTCTTGCTGAGCACGCCGTTAGCTCCGCCTCGTCGTTCTGGTCCTCTCTGCAGAGGCCGAAGCTTCCCCGAGCTCTGCATCGCCCCCAACGCCATCGTCTTCCACCTCCGGCCGCCGGACCTCTCCCGTCGATTCGCTCCCTTCGGCGCACCCCCGAGCCCCTCAGCAACACCATCGGAACCGCCGTGAGCTCGTCGTCATTTCCCCTCTCGCCCCACGCTCTTCCATGCATCGTAGCCCCGTTCCCCACCAAGGCCGAGAGCTTCTCGCCGCCGGTCATGTCGTCGCCGTCGCTGTGGTGTTTGATCCACGCGCTCGAGCTAGGGATCGAGCTCCTGGAGCCTCCAGGAGCGTGATGAGCCCCTCAGCTGCCCTCCCCGTGCCCTAGAGCCATCTCTCGTAGAAGGCCGAGCTTCGGCCGCCGCTTCGGCTCGTCGCCGGCGCCTCTTCCGGCGACCCTAGCCACCCCTGATGCCCGTGCCAGATCGGCCACTTCGCCAGCGTTCCGTAGCTGCAAACCACGTTCGAATTGGTGTTGTGCAGCGCCGTTTAGGTCGTCTCCGGCGAGCCCTCCGCCGCGGGCTTGGTCGTCGGCGACCACCCTCCGGTGGGCGTCGACGTGGCCGACCATTAGGGCGTAATTGCCCTCCCCTCAGTCGCTGCCAGAGGGCCCCACGCCTGGTCAAACCCCAATTAGGGGCTGGTCAGCGCGGGGTTAGCCCCTGGGTCACTGACCAGTGGGGCCCCCCTGTCAGGTTTGACCTGAACAGGTCGGCTGACCTGCTGACGTCTGCCTGATGCAATAAAGAGAATTATCAGTATAGAAATAATTCCAGTAAATTTCTAAAACTTGTAAAAATCATAGAAATTAATCTGTAACTCCAATGAAAATAATTTATATATGAAAAAGTATCAGAAAAATTCAAGGATTCTGATTATGCTATTTTCAACCATGTTTGAAAAAGTTACAGAACCCTAAAATGTGGAATAAGGAATAATTCAATTCTTATAATTACTTTTTAAATGGAATTTGGAAAATTATTCAAATTTCATTATGAATGCAATGATCACACACTGTCCTAGTTACAAATCAGTACCATAACATGACATCTCATGCATGCTAACATCAAGTTGATCTGAGCATCAGGTCGAATCAATTAAACCGGTATCCGAGAATACCCCGTTTGAATTGCTATTCGAATGTGATTCAAATCAACTCTAAACCTAATACATGTTGAAAATAATAACTTATCACTTTGCATTCTCATGCCATGCTCATGCATCATTTTGATTGCATATGATTGTTATTGAATGTTACCATTCTTTTTGGTAGGCTCCGCACCCCCGGATTCCACCGAATATCCGTCTGACGGATATCGTTCCTCCTCTGAGCAACAAGGCAAGCAACCCTTTTGATCATCCCGATAATTCCCATGTTCTTGCTCCTGCACTTATTTATTGCATTAGGATCAAAAGCTACAACTGCTTTTGCCACGTTAGTTGAACCCACTTCCTTTGCATGACCTAACCTTGTCACAGTAAATAGCCGAACCTTGCAACCTAGCATACCTGATAGTTGCTTGAGCTATGATGTGCCTTATCCTGCTATGCATATTATGCTTAGAGTTGTGTATGGTCTGTCATCTGGGAGATGAACAGAATTGTGGGAATGTGTTCGGTGAGCAAAGGTTGTGTGTTGAACTTATTTGGTAAAGGTACCGGTGAAAGGCTGTGTAGGAGTACATGGCGGGTTGTTTCATTGGAACCGTCCATAGGAACTGGGTTCCGTGTATGTAATCCAAGACTAGATACTACCACATGCTGGGCCCTGAAATATGACCCCGCTGGGCCTATTAATCGCGTAGTACTCAGTCCAGGAGTTGCAAGTAGTTTCTGGTGTTTATAGTAATGCTGGAGGCCGTGCATGGTGCTGACCTGAGAGGTGGACTGTGATGCGGTAGGCAGTGGCACGGTGTACCAAGTGGCACCCGGATGGTGGGCTTGGGAACCCTGCGCACATCGTTTGAGGCCGTGGCGGAAACCCCGGCCGGACTTCCGTACGGGTTACTCTCAGATAGGCGATAAACCTGGACTAGGTACTAGTGTGGTTAACGGTCGTGGCCGACTCCCTCGCTGGGCTTCCGCTTGAAGGTTGCCGAGGTGCATGACGTGCACATGGCGATAAGTGGCGAGAGCGTGTGTGACGAAGTACACCCCTGCAGGGTTATGATCTATTCGAATAGCCGCGTCCGCGGATATGGACTACTTGGAGACATATGTTGTTCATAGATAACTTCAATGGCTACTCATAAAATTGCCAAGATAAGCGTGAGTGTCGTGGACGGCATTTCTGTACGGAGACGGAATGATTCCATGATAGTGTATTGTTGTGGTGTTAGTGGACTCGTGTGCGAGAAATCAAGTTGTCAAAATTATTTAAAAATGCAAGTTGTCTAGCCAGGAGTCAAATGCTGGCTTTCCGCATGAAACCCCACAATACCTTTTGATACCTTGCATGAGTAGTTAGTTATCCTAAAGTCTTGCTGAGTACCTTCGTACTCATGTTTGCTTAATACATGTTGCAGAGGTTGCTAATGACCCTAATGGAGGATTCTTCGTAGACATCGCCGACGACGAGTAGCTGGTGTCCCAGATACGATCTGGCCCTACGTTGGATCTGTAGTATAGTCAGGCCATGTGCCTTCTAGTTGCCCTGTCTGTACTCAGACAGTTTATAACTCTTCCGCTGGCTTGTAACTGAATGACTGCTATTATGGGTCGTGAGACCCTTAATGTGTAATATTATGTGTGTGGCTCTTCCGAGCCTCTTAAATAAAGGTTGTATGTTTATGGTTATGTTGTGATGCCATCGATGTATCTATACATATCGGTATGCCATGCGTACGTGTGTCGTACTTGATATGTATGGGGTTCGATTACCTAGTCGTGAACTTTAGTAGCACTCCTTACCAGGAAATGCCCCTTTGTGATCCAATGAGCCTTGGTAGTTCGCTACTGCTCCGGACACATTGGTTGACCGGCATGTGTCCTTCTTAGCTGTTGTGTCTGTCCCCTTGGGGAAATATCACGCGATGTAATGGAGTCCCTGTAGCTTGCTACGACTCGTCTACATTCGCTGATGACCGACACCTGCTTTGTTGGGTCATGTATGCCTGTCCTTGTGCGGTACTGCCACTTTGGTTTATGACTAGACATGTCGATCCGGGTTCTTTGACATTGGAATGCTAGCGACACTGTTGCATACGCGAGTCAAAAGACGCAAACGGTCCCGGTTAAGGTAAGGCTGCAGTCGAGGAGTTAACCGTGCGTGAGACCGCAAAGGGATGCGATGTGTTACAGGCTAGATTCCTATGGCTTAGGATCGGGGTCCCGACAGCGTTGGTATCAGAGCCTGACTGACTGTAGGATTACTAAGCCAAACTGGTCGAAGTTGAGTCTAGAATTGCTTTAGTTATATATAAGGGAATTGTTTGTGGAAGGGAACGTAAGACTCTTGTTCTCTTCTCAAGTTATTCTATTCTGGTCATCCTCGTCTTTTCTGGGGGAATTAAGGACTAGGTTACTCATCTTCTTCTAGGCTCGTGTTCTGATCGGTAGATTATAGGACTACGGGTCAAGAGACATTGGGTTTCTTCTATTCCTAGGAAAAGGGAAGTAAGTTGATGATCAGAGAGTTGAACTTGATAGTTGAGTGGTTACGCTATTCCATTTTGGGTTGTCTCAAAATTTGTTTTTGAGCATTTACAGCCGTTATGCTGCCCAATTTTTGCATTCAGAGCTCTAATGCTTTTGCATTACTCTCTATTTACATATGCCTGGCCGTCCTTCTCGTCAGGTGGTACGTCTGACCAGGTGCATTGATGTGCCGGGTCATACGGCCATGCTGGTCAGGGTGATGTCGGTGTGCGGTTACCGCTGGTACCCCGAGTACACAGTGGAGGAACAGTACCGAGACTTCAACCAGAGCCAGTACATCTGCACTGTTAGGGTATTTCCAGATTACCCTGGAGCGGAGAAGCCAATCCATTGGTCCTATGGGTTGGGGGTCACTGTTGACATGGCAGTACAGGATGCTGCCTATTCAATGCTGACCATTATGAGAGCGAGACATGCACTTCTGCAAAATTCAGAATTCTGCTCTGTTCCGGCCTCTCAGCCTGGTGAAGAGGGATACCTGAGTGGAGTCTATTTTGATTCTTCTATGGAGGATCCACTACTGCAGTCCACTGTTGAGATGCTAGGGAACAGAGACAGGGATGCTCGTGCTCTCCACATGGAGCTTTATGCTACCCGTGCCCGTCTGTGGACAGCTTTGACGCAGCTGGCACCGGTAGTCCAGACAGGGTATGGAGAGATGGAGATGCTGAACCCTGTTAGGACCCATCTTCCGGCCCACGTTGACTGGCCAGCTATAGGAGGAGTCACACCTCTTCGGGGACCCCTCTTACCACCAGTCAGGGGACCAAGGCCACATCCGTGTCCTTATGGATCCCAGGGATCTCAGGCTAGAGTGTTTCCTGATCCGCAGGTTGAGCTTCCAGGCCATGGAGGTAATCTCTATGAGATGTTCTATGCGGATGCCTGAGCTGTGAGCGGAAGGATAGTATGGTAGTAGCCGTACGTTCACAGTCCTGCGTGACTTGTGAAGTATGTATGTAATGTGAAATGAATTCCGGAGGCCTAGATAAATAATGTAAAGGCAGCTTGTAAGCCTCTGATGAGTAGTTTCACAATTTCAGTAGTTTGCTCTTCGGTTAAGGGTGTACTGAACTATGTAAGATTGTGTACGAACCATGGTGTATATATAGCAGTTGCTTGTTACCATGCTGTTCGGATATTCATTTCCGCATTCCGTGTGTTCAGTACATTCTGAATCCATAGCTAGTATTGATATGATGTTGGTCTAAGCTATGAGTTTGTTTGTCAGGATGGTGTTCACCAGGTTGAACCGTGCCCCTGCTCATGAGCAAGGTGAGGGTAGTCAAGCGTCGCAGGAAGACCTGCCTCACCCACCTTTTGTGGTAGAAGTGATGCTTGAGGCAGAAAGAAACAAAAGGGAGACCAACCGACTGCTAGAGCGTATTGAGCAGAATACGGCTCGACAGCCTAGGAATGCTGCAGTGTCCCTCAATGACTTTGTGAAGCTGAATCCTCCAAAGTTTCATCATTCCGTCGATCCCCTCGACGCTGATGAATGGCTGTGCAGCATCTCACGCAAGATTCGCTCTGCGAATGTGTCTGAGGCCGACAAGGTGACCTTTGTGGCGTATTTCCTGGAAGGACCCGCCAATCTGTGCTGGGAGAATTTTGAAGCTATGCGTCCCGCTGAACCAGTGGCCACATGGGCAGACTTCAGTGCAGCTTTTCGTCTGCACCATATTCCAGAGGGACTGATGGACAGAAAGAGAGAGGAGTTCTGCGCCTTCACTCAGGGCAAGTTGTCTGTGGATGCCTATAGCCGCGAGTTCGGTAACCTCGCCCGCTATGCAACAGAGGAGGTGTCTACTAACGCCAAGAAGCAAGCAAGGTTTCGTAAGGGTCTGAGCCCTGAGCTCCGTCGTGATCTGCGGCTCCATGAGTGTGCAAGTTTTCAAGCCCTAGTCAACAAAGCGATCAGTGCCGAGACTGGTCATACTGACTTCGAAGCCACAAGGAAGCATTCCCGTGACTTTGGCTTGTCTTCTGGTTCCGCGTTCCCAAAACGCAGGCTGTGGGTTCCAAACAGTTCTCTGCCACCAAGATACACTCCGAGGCCATCCTACATGCACCTTAGACGAATCAGGCCAACCCTCCAGCAAAAGCTTATGGTGGTCCAGCTAGCAATGCTGCACCACGTGCCAACCAGGTGATATGCTACACGTGTGGAGAACCAGGGCACTATTCCCGTGAGTGTCCTCAGAATGTGGGTGCCAAGCAACCCGGAAAGTCCGTCGGGCAAGCCAAGTCGGGCAAAGCTTACTATGTGAAGCCAACTCCTGCACGTGGTCGTGTGAACTATGTGTCAGCAGAAGAAGCTGCAGAGGATCCCGACGTCATGCTGGGTACGCTTCTTGTTAATCATCACCTAGCGTCCGTTCTCTTTGACACTGGGTCTTCTCATTCCTTCATTTCAGAAAGTTATGCACAGTTGCATAACATGTCTTTTTGTGATATGCCAATCCCATTGGTTGTCCAAACCCCTGGTAGTAAATGGCAAACCTCTAGGATAACCTATGACAATGAAATTCTAGTAGATAGGCTAGTTTTTCTAGCCTCTTTGATAGCCTTGAAATCTTCGGATATTAATATCATCTTGGGCATGGACTGGATGTCAGCCCACTATGCCAAGATTGATACTCATTCTAGAAATGTCCAACTTACCCATCCCTCGGGCGAGACAGTAAATGTCTCTACTCGAGTTGCCAAATGCCAACTCTATTCCCTAAATGCCAACCCTCTTCCGGAACTTGAAGACATTCCGGTAGTCCGTGACTTCCCGGATGTTTTTCCAGAGGAACTGCCAGGAATTCGACCTGACAGAGATGTAGAGTTTGTAATAGATCTTGTTCCGGGAACTTTCCCCATAGCGAGAAGACCTTATAAGATGGCACCCCTGGAGCTAGCCGAACTTAAGAAGCAATTAGATGAGGCTTTGAACAAGGGTTTCATTCGTCCTAGCTCTTCTCCTTGGGCTTGTCCCGTCCTCTTCGTCAAGAAGAAAGACAGAACGGATCGGATGGTTGTAGATTACCGACCAGTTAATCTGGTCACCATTAAGAACAAGTATCCGCTCCCCAGGATCAACGACTTCTACGATCAGCTCGCTGGATCCTCAGTCTTCTCCAAAATGGATTTGAGGTTGGGATACCATCAAATCAAGATTAAGAACGGGGACATTCCAAAAACGGCTTTTGTAACTCGTTATGGCCAATGAGTACACCGTTATGTCCTTCGGTTTAACCAATGCCCCAGCCACCTTCTCTCGGCTGATGAATTCAATCTTCATGGAGTATTTGGATAAATTCTTCATAGTATACCTCGATGATATTCTCATCTACTCGAAGAATGAACAAGAACATGCCGAGCATCTAAGGCTGGTATTGATGAAACTTCGAGAGCATCGCCTTTATGCCAAATTTTCAAAATGTGAATTCTGATTACCAGAAGTGACCTATCTAGGCCACGTAATCTCTGGTAAGGGTATTGCTGTCAATGCCGAGAGAGTTCAAGCTGTCCTTGATTGGACTCAACCTGAATCGGTTAAGCAAGTTAGGAGTTTTCTTGGTCTAGCGAGCTATTGTTGCCGCTTTGTCGAGAATTTCTCCAAGGTTGCAAAGCCTCTAACTGAACTCCTCAAGAAAGATAAAAGGTTCGAGTGGACACTGTTGGGGAACGTCGCATGGGAAACAAAAATTTTCCTACGCGCACGAAGACCTATCATGGTGATGTCCATCTACGAGAGGGGATGAGTAATCTACGTACCCTTGTAGATCGTACAGCAGAAGCGTTAGAGAACGCGGTTGATGTAGTGGAACGTCCTCACGTCCCTCGATCCGCCCCGCGAACAATCCCGCGATCAGTCCCACGATCTAGTACCGAACGGACGCCACCTCCGCGTTCAGCACACGTACAGCTCGACGATGATCTCGGCCTTCTTGATCCAGCAAGAGAGACGGAGAGGTAGAAGAGTTCTCCAGCAGCGTGACGGCGCTCCGGAGGTTGGTGATGATCTTGTCTCAGCAGGGCTCCGCCCGAGCTCCGTAGAAACACGATCTAGAGGAAAAACTATGGAGGTATGTGGTCGGGCAGCCGTGAGAAAGGTCGTCTCAAATCTGCCCTAAAAGCCCCATATATATAGGAGGAGGGAGGGGGACCTTGCCTTGGGGTCCAAGGGATCCCCAAGGGGTCGGCCGAGCTAGGGGGGAGGACTCTCCCCCCCAAACCGAGTCCTACTTGGTTTGGTGGGAGGGAGTCCTTCCCCCTTCCCACTTCTTCCTTTTTTTTTCTTTCCTTTGATTTTTTCTCTCTTGGCGCATAGGGGATTGGTGGGCTGTCCCACCAGCCCACTAAGGGCTGGTGTGACCCCCCCAAATGCCTATGGGCTTCCCTGGAGTGGGTTGCCCCCCTCCGGTGAACTCCCGGAACCCATTCGTCATTCCCGGTACATTCCCGGTAACTCCGAAAACCTTCCGGTAATCAAATGAGGTCATCCTATATATCAATCTTCGTTTCCGGACTATTCCGGAAACCCTCGTGACGTCCGTGATCTCATCCGGGACTCCGAACAACATTCTGTAACCAACCATATAACTCAAATACGCATAAAACAACGTCGAACCTTAAGTGTGCAGACCCTGCGGGTTCGAGAACTATGTAGACATGACCCGAGAGACTCCTCGGTCAATATCCAACAGCGGGACCTGGATGCCCATATTGGATCCTACATATTCTACGAAGATCTTATCGTTTGAACCTCAGTGCCAAGGATTCGTATAATCCCGTATGTCATTCCCTTTGTCCTTCGGTATGTTACTTGCCCGAGATTCGATCGTCAGTATCCGTATACCTATTTCAACCTCGTTTACCGGCAAGTCTCTTTACTCGTTCCGTAATACAAGATCCCGCAACTTACACTAAGTTACATTGCTTGCAAGGCTTATGTGTGATGTTGTATTACCGAGTGGGCCCCGAGATACCTCTCCGTCACACGGAGTGACAAATCCCAGTCTTGATCCATACTAACTCAACGAACACCTTCAGAGATACCTGTAGAGCATCTTTATAGTCACCCAGTTACGTTGCGACGTTTGATACACACAAAGAATTCCTCCGGTGTCCGTGAGTTATATGATCTCATGGTCATAGGAACAAATACTTGACACGCAGAAAACAGTAGCAACAAAATGACACGATCAACATGCAACGTCTATTAGTTTGGGTCTAGTCCATCACATGATTCTCCTAATGATGTGATCCCGTTATCAAGTGAGAACACTTGCCTATGGCCAGGAAACCTTGACCATCTTTGATCAACGAGCTAGTCAACTAGAGGCTTACTAGGGACAGTGTTTTGTCTATGTATCCACACAAGTATTGTGTTTCCAATCAATACAATTATAGCATGGATAATAAACGATTATCATGAACTAAGAAATATAATAATAACTAATTTATTATTGCCTCTAGGGCATATTTCCAACAGTCTCCCACTTGCACTAGAGTCAATAATCTAGTTCACATCACCATGTGATTCCAACGAATCCAACACCCATATAGTTCTGGGGTCTCATCACGTCTTGCTCGTGAGAGAGTTTTCAGTCAACGGTTCTGAAACTTTCAGATCCGTGTGTTCTTTACAAATTTTTATGTCATCTTATAGATGCTGCTACTACGTGCTATTCGGAAATGCTCCAAATATCTACTCTACTATATGAATCCGTTTCACTACTCATAGTTATTCGGATTAGTGTCAAAGCTTGCATCAACGTAACCCCTTTACGACGAACTCTTTAACCACCTCCATAATCGAGAAAATTCCTTAGTCCATTAGTTACTAAGGATAAATTTTGACCGCTGCTAGTGATTCAATCATGGATCACTCTCTGTACCCTCAACAGACTTTGAGTCAAGGCACACATCAGGTGCGGTACACAACATGGCATACTTTAGATTCTACGGCTAAGGCATAGAAGACGACCTTCGTCTATTCTCTTTATTCTGCCGTGGTCGGGTTTTGAGTCTTACTCAAATTCACACCTCACAACGCAACCAAGAACTCCTTCTTTGCTGATCTATTTTGAACTCTTTCAAAAACTTGTCAAGGCATGCATCTTGTTGAAACTTCTATTAAGCGTTTTCGATCTATCTCCATAGATCTTTGATGCTCAACGTTCAAGTAGCGTAATCCAGGTACTCCTTTGAAAACTTCTTTCAAACAACCTTGTATGCTTTACAGAAATTCTACATTACTTCTGATCCACAATATGTCAACCACATATACCTATCAGAAATTCTATAGTGCTCCCACTCACTTCTTTGGAAATACAAGTTTCTCATAAACCTTGTACACACCCAAAAACTTTGATCATCTCATCAAAGTGTATATTCCAACTCCGAGATGCTTGCACCAGTCCATTGAAGGATCACTGGAGCTTGCATACTTGCTAGTATCTTTAGGATCGACAAAACCTTCTCGTTGTATCACATACAATGTTTGCTCAAGGAAACCGTCGAGAAAACAATGTTTTGACATCCTACGTGCAATATTTCATAAATAATGCATCAACAACTAACATAATTCTAACAGACCTTTAGCATCGCTATGAGTGAGAAAGTCTCATCATAGTCAACTGTTTGATCTTGTCGAAAACATCTTTGCGACAAGTCGAGCTTTTCTTAATAGTGACTTATCACCATCATTGTCTGTCTTCTTTTAAAGATCCATCTTTACTCAATAGTCTTATGACCATCAAGTAGTTCTTTCAAAGTCTACACTTTGTTTTCATACATGAATCCTCTCTCGGATTTCATGGCTTCCAGCCATTTGTCGGAATCTGGGCCCACCATCGCTTTCTCCATAACTCGTAGGTTCACTATTGCTCAACAACATGACCTCCAAGACAGGGTTACCGTACTACTCTGCAGCAGTACGCGACCTTGTCGACCTACGAGGTTTGTAGTAACTTGATTCGAAGCTCAATGATCACCATCATCAGCTTCCACTTCAATTGGTGTAGGCGCCACAGGAACAACTTCCTATGCCCTGCTACACACTGGTTGAAGTGATGGTTCAATAACCTCATCAAGTTCTACTACCCTCCCACTCAATTCTTTCGAGAGAAACCTTTCCTCGAGAAAGGATCCGTTTCTAGAAACAAACACTTTGCTTTCGGATCTGAGATAGGAGATGTACCCAACTGTTCTGGATATCCTATGAAGATGCATTTATCCGCTTTGGGTTCGAGCTTATCAGGCTGAAACTTTTTCACATAAGTGTCGAAGCCCCAAACTTTCAAGAAACGACAGTTTAGATTTCTCTAAACCTCAGTCTATACTGTGTCATCTCAACGGAAATACGCGGTGCCCTATTTAAAGTGAATGCGGTTGTCTCTAATGCATAACCCATAAACGATAGTGGTAATTCGATAAGAGACATCACAGCATGCACCATACTAAATAGTGTGTGGCTATGACGTTCAGACACATCATCACACTATGATGTTCCAGGTGGCATGAACTGTGAAACAATTTCCACATTGTCTTAACTGTGTACCAAAAACTCGTAACTCAGATATTCATTTCTATGATCATATCGTAGACAGTTCATCCTCTTGTTACGACGAACTTCACTCTGAAACGGAATTGAACTTTTCAGTATTTCAGACTTGTGGTTCATTAAGTAAATACTCCTGTATCTACTCAAGTCGTCAGTGAAGTAAGAACATAATGATATCCACTGCGTGCCTCAGCACTCATTGGACTGCATACATCAAAACGTATCACTTCCAACAAGTTACTATCTTGTTTCATCTCAATGAAAACAAGGCCTTGCTCATGTGGTATGATTTGCATGTCACTAGTGATTCGCAATCAGGTGAGTAAAGATCCATCAGCATGGACCCTCTTCATGCAATTTATACTAACATGACTCAAGCGGCAGTGCCACAAGTAAGTGGTACTATCATCATTAACTCGTATCTTTTGGCACCAATGTGTAACACTACAATCGAGATTCAATAAACCATTGAAGGTGATTATTCAAGCAAATAGAGTAACCATTATTCTCTTTGAATGAATAATTGTATTGCAATAAACACGATCCAATCATGTTCATGCCTAACGCAAGCACCAAATAACAATTATTTAGGTTCAACACCAATCCCGATGGTAGAGGGAGCGTGCGACGTTTGATCATATCAACCTTGGAAACACTTCCAACACGTATCGTCACCTCGCCTTTAGCTAGTCTCCGTTTATGTCGTAGCTTTCATTTCACGTTACTAATCACTTAGCAACCGAACCGGTATCCAATACCCTTGTGCTACTAGGAGTACTAGTAAAGTACACATCAACATTATGTATATCAAATATACTTCTCTCGACTTTTGCCAGCCTTCTTATCTACCAAGTATCTAGAGTTGCTCCGCCTTAGTGACTGTTCCCCTTATTACAGAAGCACTTAGTCTCGGGTTTGGGTTTAATCTTGGGTCTCTTCATTAGCACAGCAACTGTTTTTCCGTTTCACGAAGTATCCCTTCTAGCCCTCGCCTTTCTTGAAACTTAGTGGTTTTCCAAACCATCAACTATTGATGCTCCTTCTTGATTTCTACTTTCGCAGTGTCAAATGTCGCGAATCGCTCAAGGATCATTGTATCTATCCTTGATATGTTATAGTTCATCACGAAGCTCTCAAAGCTTGGTGGCAGTGAATTTTGGAGAACCATCACTATCTCATCTGGAAGATTAGCTCCCACTTGATTCAAGTGATTGTCGTACTCAGACAATCTGAGCACATGCTCAACGATTGAGCTTTTCTCCTTTACTTTGTGGTCAAAGAATCTTGTTGGAGGTCTCGTACCTCTTAACAAGGGCACAAGCATGAAATCACAATTTCATCTCTTTAGAACATCACTTATGTTCCGTGACGTTTTAAAACGTTTTCGGTGCCTTGCTTCTAAGCCATTAAGTACTTTGCACTGAACTATCGTGTAGTCATCAGAAACGTGTATGTTGGATGTTCACAGCATCCACAGACGACGCTCGAGGTGCAGCACACTGAGTGGTGCATTAAGGACATAAGCCTTCTGTGCAGCAACGAGGACAATCCTCGGTTTTACAGACTCAGTCTGCAAAGTTTGCTACTATCAATTTTCAACTAAATTTTCTCTAGGAACATATAAAAACAGTAGAGCTATAGCGCAAGCTACATCGTAATTCGCAAAGACCATTAGACTATGTTCATGACAATTAGTTCAATTAATCATATTACTTAAGAACTCCCACTCAAAAAGTACATCTCTCTAGTCATTTGAGTGGTACATGATCCAAATCCACTATCTCAAGTCCGATCATCTCGTGAGTCGAGAATAGTTTCAGTGGTAAGCATCTCTATGCTAATCATATCAACTATACGATTCATGCTCGACCTTTCGGTCTCATGTGTTCCGAGGCCATGTCTGCACATGCTAGGCTCGTCAAGCTTAACTCGAGTGTTCCGCGTGCGCAACTGTTTTGCACCCTTGTATGTGAACGTTGAGTCTATCACACCCGATCATCACGTGGTGTCTCGAAACGACGAACTGTAGCAACGGTGCACAGTCGGGGAGAACACAATTTCGTCTTGAAATTTTAGTGAGAGATCACCTCATAATGCTACCGTTGTTTTAAGCAAAATAAGGTGCATAAAAGGATTAACATCACATGCAATTCATAAGTGACATGATATGGCCATCATCACGTGCTTCTTGATCTCCATCACCAAAGCACCGGCACGATCTTCTTGTCACCGGCGCCATACCATGATCATCCATCAACGCGTTGCCATCATGGTTGTCGTGCTACTTATGCTATTACTACTAAAGCTACATCCTAGCAAAATAGTAAACGCATCTGCAAGCACATATATTAGTATAAAGACAACCCTATGGCTCCTGCCGGTGGCCGTACCATCGACGTGCAAGTCGATATTTCTATTACAACATGATCATCTCATACATCCAATATATCACATCACATCGTTGGCCATATCACATCACAATCATACCCTGCAAAAACAAGTTAGACGTCCTCTAATTTTGTTGTTGCATGTTTTACGTGGTGACCAAGGGTATCTAGTAGGATCGCATCTTACTTACGCAAACACCACAACGGAGATATATGAGTTGCTATTTAACCTCATCCAAGGACCTCCTCGGTCAAATCCGATTCAACTAAAGTTGGAGAAACCGTCACTTGCCAGTCATCTTTGAGCAAAGGGGGTTACTCGTAACGATGAAACCAGTCTCTCGTAAGCGTACGAGTAATGTCGGTCCAAGCCGCTTCAATACAACAATACCGCGGAATCAAGAAAAGACTAAGGAGGGCAGCAAAACGCACATCACCGCCCACAAAACCTTTTGTGTTCTACTCGAGAAGACATCTACGCATGAACCTAGCTCATGATGCCACTGTTGGGGAACGTCGCATGGGAAACAAAAATTTTCCTACGCGCACGAAGACCTATCATGGTGATGTCCATCTACGAGAGGGGATGAGTAATCTACGTACCCTTGTAGATCGTACAGCAGAAGTGTTAGAGAACGCGGTTGATGTAGTGGAACGTCCTCACGTCCCTCGATCCGCCCCGCGAACAATCCCGCGATCAGTCCCACCATCTAGTACCGAACGGACGGCACCTCCGCGTTCAGCACACGTACAGCTCGACGATGATCTCGGCCTTCTTGATCCAGCAAGAGAGACGGAGAGGTAGAAGAGTTCTCCAGCAGCGTGACGGCGCTCCGGAGGTTGGTGATGATCTTGTCTCAGCAGGGCTCCGCCCGAGCTCCGTAGAAACACGATCTAGAGGAAAAACTATGGAGGTATGTGGTCGGGCAGCCGTGAGAAAGGTCGTCTCAAATCTGCCCTAAAAGCCCCATATATATAGGAGGAGGGAGGGGGACCTTGCCTTGGGGTCCAAGGGATCCCCAAGGGGTCGGCCGAGCCAGGGGGGAGGACTCTCCCCCCCCAAACCGAGTCCTACTTGGTTTGGTGGGAGGGAGTCCTTCCCCCTTCCCACTTCTTCCTTTTTTTTTCTTTCCTTTGATTTTTTCTCTCTTGGCGCATAGGGGATTGGTGGGCTGTCCCACCAGCCCACTAAGGGCTGGTGTGACCCCCCCCAAATGCCTATGGGCTTCCCTGGAGTGGGTTGCCCCCCTCCGGTGAACTCCCGGAACCCATTCGTCATTCCCGGTACATTCCCGGTAACTCCGAAAACCTTCCGGTAATCAAATGAGGTCATCCTATATATCAATCTTCATTTCCGGACTATTCCGGAAACCCTCGTGACATCCGTGATCTCATCCGGGACTCCGAACAACATTCGGTAACCAACCATATAACTCAAATACGCATAAAACAACGTCGAACCTTAAGTGTGCAGACCCTGCGGGTTCGAGAACTATGTAGACATGACCCGAGAGACTCCTCGGTCAATATCCAACAGCGGGACCTGGATGCCCATATTGGATCCTACATATTCTATGAAGATCTTATCGTTTGAACCTCAGTGCCAAGGATTCGTATAATCCCGTATGTCATTCCCTTTGTCCTTCGGTATGTTACTTGCCCGAGATTCGATCGTCAGTATCCGTATACCTATTTCAACCTTGTTTACCGGCAAGTCTCTTTACTCGTTCCGTAATACAAGATCCCGCAACTTACACTAAGTTACATTGCTTGCAAGGCTTATGTGTGATGTTGTATTACCGAGTGGGCCCCGAGATACCTCTCCGTCACACGGAGTGACAAATCCCAGTCTTGATCCATACTAACTCAACGAACACCTTCGGAGATACCTGTAGAGCATCTTTATAGTCACCCAGTTACGTTGCGACGTTTGATACACACAAAGCATTCCTCCGGTGTTCGTGAGTTATATGATCTCATGGTCATAGGAACAAATACTTGACACGCAGAAAACAGTAGCAACAAAATGACACGATCAACATGCTACGTCTATTAGTTTGGGTCTAGTCCATCACATGATTCTCCTAATGATGTGATCCCGTTATCAAGTGACAACACTTGCCTATGGCCAGGAAACCTTGACCATCTTTGATCAACGAGCTAGTCAACTAGAGGCTTACTAGGGACAGTGTTTTGTCTATGTATCCACACAAGTATTGTGTTTCCAATCAATACAATTATAGCATGGATAATAAACGATTATCATGAACTAAGAAATATAATAGTAACTAATTTATTATTGCCTCTAGGGCATATTTCCAACAGACACCACAGTGTGAGCATAGTTTTCAGGAACTAAAAAGACGCCTGACTTCCGCACCTATGTTGTTACCACCAGATTTTACTAAGGACTTTGTTATCTATTGCGACGCCTCGCGACAAGGATTAGGTTGCATTCTCATGCAAGATCGTCATGTGATCGCATACGCATCTCGACAGTTGCGTCCACATGAGGATAATTATCCCACACATGACCTTGAGCTTGCAGCTGTGGTCCATGCACTAAAAACCTGGCGACATTACCTTATGGGTAATCGTTGCGAAATATTCACTGATCACCAAAGTCTGAAATATATCTTCACCCAACCGGATTTGAATCTCAGGCAAAGACGGTGGGTTGAGTTGATCTCGGATTACGACTTAGGGATAACTTACATCCCGGGGAAGGCCAATGTTATGGCCGATGCGCTAAGTCGTAAATCTTATTGTAACAATTTGATGCTACAACAAGGTCGACCACATCTCCATGAGGACTTTCGGAAGTTGAATCTTCATATTGTTCCTCAAGGATTCCTTTCTACCCTGGTGGCGAAGCCTACTCTTCAGGATCAAATTATAGCTGGCCAAAAGCGTGACAAGGGTATATCACGGATCAAGGAGAATATTTTTAGCGGAAACGCTAAAGAATTTTCCATGAACGATCAAGGTGTTGTGTTCTTCCAGAATCGATTAGTGGTTCCTAAGAACCCACATCTAAGGCAGTTAATCCTTAAGGAGGCTCATGATTCTCCTCTCACCATTCATCCCGGTAGTACTAAGATGTATCAGGACCTACGCCAGAGGTTCTGGTGGACTAGGATGAAGAGATAAATTGCTGAGTTCGTTGCTAACTGCGACGGTTGTCGTCGAGTTAAGGCAGAACATCAAAGGCCTGCTGGCACCCTTCAGCTTCTAGCTATTCCTGAATGGAAATGGGATAAAGTTAGCATGGATTTCATTACCGGATTTCCCAAGACCAAGAAAGGAAATAATGCTATCTTTGTGGTCATTGACCGTCTTTCCAAAGTGGCTCATTTTCTTCCTGTTCGTGAGAGTATAACACCTAGCCAGCTAGCAGAATTATATATCTCCCGAATAGTGTCTCTTCATGGTGTTCCCCTGGAGATTAACTCGGACCGTGGAAGTATCTTTACTTCTCGCTTCTGGGAAAGTTTTCAGAATGCCATGGGGACTCATCTATCTTTTAGCACTGCTTTCCATCCCCAATCAAGTGGTCAAGTAGAAAGAGTGAATCAAATTTTAGAAGATATGCTCCGAGCTTGTGTTATATCGTTCGGTATGAATTGGGAGAAGTGTCTTCCATTCGCCGAATTCGCTTATAACAATAGTTACCAATCGAGCTTGGGAAAAGCCCCTTTTCAAGTTCTCTATGGACGAAGATGTCGAACACCTCTTAATTGGTCAAAAACCGGAGAGAGGCAACTCTTTGGTCCGGATATGATCCAGGATGCAGAAGAGCAGGTTCGCATTATTCGTGAAAAGTTGAAAACAGCCCAGTCTCGTCAAAAGAGCCAATATGATCGTCATCATAAGGCTGTGACCTTTGAAGTTGACGAGAAGGCTTACCTTCGGGTTACACCTTTGAAGGGTACCCATCGTTTCGGTATCAAGGGCAAGTTGGCTCCTCGTTACATTGGTCCTTTTCGCATTCTTGCCAAACGAGGAGAAGTTGCCTACCAGTTGGAACTTCCTCCGCATCTTTCCAAGGTTCATGATGTTTTCCACGTCTCGCAACTCAGGCGTTGCTTTTCGGATCCTATCCGTGAAGTGGACCACGAAACGCTTGATCTACAAGATAACCTTTCATACCGAAAATACCACGTGTGTATTCTTGATCAAGCTGAGCGTACCACTCGACGTCGAAACCTCAAGTTTCTTAAAGTTCAATGGTCAAATCATTCTGAAAAGGAGGCAACTTGGGAAAGAGAGGATCGTCTCCGACTTGAATATCCTGCGTTATTCCCGACGACTTCTAAATCTCGGGACGAGATTCTTTTGAGTGGGGGTGAGTTGTCACATCCCTAACCCTTAAGCAAGTTAGCCTTGTGCTCATGTCTTCTTTGCATTTGCATCTAAGAATTTTCAACAAGAACAAGAAAGTGGCAAAGGAAAAACTCAAAACCCTAGCCACTACTTTAAATAAAGAAAATCTCAAACTAGTTAAAATCAATGAACCCAAAATGGCCTCAAGAAATGTTCAAACTTTCTGATAAATCATGAAAGTAAATAAGCATTGGAGAAAACTATTTTCTTGACACTTTAAGCATTTTAAATAAATGCAAAAAGCTACTGGTTTCAAGTTTTAAATTTGAAATCAGAAACTATAAATTTTCAAAAATGTTGAAAACTTTGGAAATGGTTGGGAATATTATAACAAATATTCAGGTGTGTTTAAAATAGTTTTACAACCTTTTTTGGAGCTGAAATAAATAGCAAATCAATGTCAGAAATTAAAACAGAAACAAAAACTGAAAAAAAAGGGAAAAGAGTTACCTGTCGCCTGAGGAGGCCCAGCCCACCAGGGGCAGGGTCGTCTTCTTCCTCTGCCTTCTGGCAGAGGGGAGATCGACCACGGCGGCCCCTCCACCTCCTGCTTCGCCGTGGCGAGCTCCAGAGCCCCCCGGGACACCGCGACAACGGGGATAAGCTCCCCGGGGTCTCCTCTATCCATTCCTAGCGATAGCTCTCTCCCTCCTCTCGGATCTTTTCCTCCCCCTCCTGCCGCCATTGGAGCCGAGCAAAGCTCGAGCTGCCCGTGCCCCTAGCCTTAGCCTCCTCTTGCTGAGCACGCCGTTAGCTCCGCCTCGTCGTTCTGGTCCTCTCTGCAGAAGCCGAAGCTTCCCCGAGCTCTGCATCGCCCCCAACGCCATCGTCTTCCACCTCCGGCCGCCGGACCTCTCCCGTCGATTCGCTCCCTCCGGCGCACCCCCGAGCCCCTCAGCAACACCATCGGAACCGTCGTGAGCTCGTCGTCATTTCCCCTCTCGCCCCACGCTCTTCCGTGCATCGTAGCCCCGTTCCCCACCAAGGCCGAGAGATTCTTGCCGCCGGTCATGTCGTCGCCGTTGCTGTGGTGTTTGATCGACGCGCTCGAGCTAGGGATCGAGCTTCTGGAGCCTCCAGGAGCGTGATGAGCCCCTCAGCTGCCCTCCCCGTGCCCTAGAGCCATCACTCGTAGAAGGCCGAGCTTCGGCCGCCGCTTCGGCTCGTCGCCGGCGCCTCTTCCGGGGACCCTAGCCACCCCTGATGCCCGTGCCAGATCGGCCACTTCGCCAGCGTTCCGTAGCTGCAAACCGCGTTCGAATTGGTGCTGTGCAGCGCCGTTTAGGTCGTCTCCGGCGAGCCCTCCGCCGCGGGCTTGGTCGCCGGCGACCACCCTCCGGTGGGCGTCGACGTGGCCGACCATTAGGGCGTAATTGCCCTCCCCTCAGTCGCTGCCAGAGGGCCCCACGCCTGGTCAAACCCCAATTAGGGGCTGGTCAGCGCGGGGTTAGCCCCTGGGTCACTGACCAGTGGGGCCCCCTGTCACGTTTGACCTGAACAGGTCGGCTGACCTGCTGACATCAGTCTGATGCAATAAAGAGAATTATCAGTATAGAAATAATTCCAGTAAATTGCTAAAACTTGTAAAAATCATAGAAATTAATCTGTAACTCCAATGAAAATAATTTATATATGGAAAAGTATCAGAAAAATTCAAGGATTCTGATTATGCTATTTTCAACCATGTTTGAAAAAGTTACAGAACCCTAAAATGTGGAATAAGGAATAATTCAATTCTTATAATTACTTTTTAAATGGAATTTGGAAAATTATTCAAATTTCATTATGAATGCAATGATCACACACTGTCCTAGTTACAAATCAGTACCATAACATGACATCTCATGCATGCTAACATCAAGTTGATCTGAGCATCAGGTCGAATCAATTAAATCGGTATCCGAGAATACCCCGTTTGAATTGTTATTCGAATGTGATTCAAATCAACTCTAAACCTAATACATGTTGAAAATAATAACTTACCACTTTGCATTCTCATGCCATGCTCATGCATCATTTTGATTGCATATGATTGTTATTGAATGTTACCATTCTTTTCGGTAGGCTCCGCACCCCCGGATTCCACCGAATATCCGTCTTACGGATATCGTTCCTCCTCTGAGCAACAAGGCAAGCAACCCTTTTGATCATCCCGATAATTCCCATGTTCTTGCTCCTGCACTTATTTATTGCATTAGGATCAAATGCTACAACTGCTTTTGCCACGTTAGTTGAACCCACTTCCTTTGCATGACCTAACCTTGTCACAGTAAATAGCCGAACCTTGCAACCTAGCATACCTGATAGTTGCTTGAGCTATGATGTGCCTTATCCTGCTATGCACACTACTGGAATCCAGAAATTTGCCGTCAGCCAGTTCTTTACCGTCTGCTGGCTGACGGCAAAGAACCTCTTTGCCATCAGTTGACACAATACAGACGGCAAAGAACTGACACATGGCAAAAATACTATTTGCCATGTGTGGGTCCTTTGCCGTCTGCCAGCAGACGGCAAAGAGCCCTAGGGCAGACGGCAAAGGGGACGCGTGGGCCCCATGCCTGCCGTGTCCGAAATCCGGGGGCCTTTGTCGTCCGCGGGCCTTTGCCATCTGCCATACGGCCCTTTGCCGTCTGCCTTACGTCCCTTTGCCGTCGGGGGGCGGACGGCAAAGGGGCCTCCCTATAACGGCCGTTACCCCCCACCTCGCTCACTGTCTCTCTCTCTCTCACCCCGACGACTCTCTCTCTCTCCACGGCGGCGACGCCCTGCCGGCGAGATCCCCTCCCCGCGGCGAGCCTACCCCCCCGGCGAGCCCACCCCCCCCGGCGACCCCCTCCTCGCGGCGACCCACCCCCTGCCCCCTACCGCCGCCCCCTGCCGCGCGCCGCCCCCTGCCGCCGCCGCCCCCTGCCGCCGCCCCCTGCCGCGCGCCGCCCCTGTCGCGCGCCGCCCCCTGCCGCAACCGCCCCCTTCCGCCGCCCCTGCCGCCGACGCCCCCTGCGGCGAGCCCCCAGCTGCGCGCCCCCGTGCCGCCACCGCCCCCTGCCGGTGAGTTTTTTTTGTTTTTCTTTTTAAAAAAGTTAATTACTTTAGTTAGTTTATTAAGTTAGTTTTTTTATTATATATAGGGTAATTTAGTTAGTTTATTTGGTTAGATTATTAGGCTAATTAGGTTAGTTAGTTAGGTTAGAAGAAAAAAAGCAGAAGGAAAAAAAGCAGGAGAAGAAGAAGAAGAAGAAGAAGAGGAGGAGGAGGAGAAAAAAGAAGAAGAAGAAGAAGAAGAAGAAGAAGAAGAAGAAGAAGAAGAAGAAGAAGAAGAAGAAGAAGAAGAAGAAGAAGAGGAGAGGAGGAGGAGGAGAAAGAGGAGGAGAAAGAAGAAGAAGAAGAAGAAGAAGAAAAAGAATAGAAGGAGAAAAAGAGGAGGGGGAGTAGGAGGAGAAAAAAGAAGAAGAAGAAGAAGAAGAAAAAGAAGAAGAAAAAGAGGAGAGAGGAGAAGAAGAAAGAAGAGGAAAAGGGAACCCCGGCACCCCAAAACTGACCCTCGACCCCCGACCCCTGACGCCCGACGCCACTGACCCCCGACCATCGACCTCCGACGCCACTGACCCCCGACCCCCGACGCCACTGACCCCCGACGCCACTAACCCTCGACCCCCGACGCCACTGCCCCCGACCCAGCCCCTCGGCCCACGACTCCCGACCCCCGACGCTCGACGCCACCAACCCCCGACCCCCGACGCCACTGACACCCGACGTCACTGACCCTGGACCCCCGACGCCACTGACCCTGGACCCCCGACGCCACTGACCCCCCACAACCGACGCCACTAACCCCCCGACCCCCGATGCCACCGACCCTCGACGACACTGACTCCCGACGCCACTAAGCCCCGACCCCCGACACCTCTTCTGCCTTCTTTTGAACGAGAAGGTGCTTTTCGGCCTTCCAGAGGCCCACGGGGTCATAGTTTTGAAAATTATGAGTTAGGTCACATATTTTCCGATCATGTTAATTATAAAAACATCGTATTTGTGTTGATCGGGTGAATTTCAATGTGCAGTTGTTCGACGACCTCCACGTGCGTTGGACGAGCTCCGCCCTTGCGTTTGTTGGTGAGCACAAATGACTTCTCCTCCTACCCCCTTAATTTGCTCTGTCCCGGTCTTCGTGCCGAGGAAACTTGCTAGCTATAGGTTTCTTCAATCATGAGTATGCGTGACCAGTATGCGTCTCCCGTTCGAAAGGGCGACATCTATAAATATGCATTTCTTTGCATATTTATAACCGCCATCCTTTCGAATTGTCCAACATTATCCATGGACAGCCCGAGTATGTGTAGATTGGGTTTGTTTTCCCGTATGCTGTGCTCCGGATCCGATGCGGAATTTCGTCAGTGCCTCCCCTGTTGTTCTCCGGGTACACATCCTCTCTGCTTATTGCCGAGACGTGTATCAGGAGAACAGCGGGGAGGTGCTGCCGAAATTGTGCGTCGCATCTGGAGCAGAGCATGGGAAAACGAACCCAGTCTACACATACTCGGGTGGGATTAGGACCTATCTTTACCTATTAGCGTGTAGGTTGCATGGACGTAATAAAACTGACAAACTTGATTAGCGTATGAATTCTTCCAAGAAACACGTATGTCCAAGAAACGTTTCAAGAACCGCTCTACTTCACCCCAGAACATTGAAGTAGACAGCGACAGTGAATCCGTCTTAACCCCTGAGCCCGAACAGGAAGAGCTGGAAGAAGAAGAGGTTACTGCTGCGGATGACCTGTCACTTCTTGACCGATTACATAATGGTGGCCTTCCACATGTTCTTCTAGATAGTGATGATGATGATGCATTTATTGATGATAGTGATGATCATGATGCATTTATTGACCCCGAAGCATATATAGACGAGGACGATTGTTATTAGTTCATGTCAGGTATTCAACTATTATACTATATATAAATTTTGAGTTCATGTTAGGTATTCAATTTTTATTAGTCATGTTGGTATTTATGTTGTACTAATTTCATTTACTCTTTGTCATGACAGGTGTTGAAAGATGGTGGGAAAGGGTCGAAAGCATGCCGCGGCTGCTTCTTCGTCGGCGGGTGATGGGATGGGTACTTCCATTCCTGACTCGCCTCTTCGGAGAGTGTTGCTCTCTACTATGCAAGGAGCGGCCCCCGTGAGAGGAGGTCGACCACCCGCGAAGCCGAGAGGCACTAAAGGTACACGTTGTATTCATGTTGGTATTTATGTTGTACTCATGTTGTATGCATATTGGTATTTTATTACTCATGTTGGTATTTATGTTGTACTAAAGGTACACGTGGCCGCGGGAGAGGTAGGGCTACACGGTCTCCGCCACCACCCCAAGCTGATTCACCTGAGCACAGGAGGACTTCTAGGGTGGATTCGTCTGAGGTGGAGGCTACACGGTCTCCGGTTCACGAGCCTCGGGTCGACGAGCCTCAGGTCGACGAGCCTTTGACCCACGAGACTCGTGTCCCAGAGGCTTCCTTCCACACGACTGCGGAGCACAGCAGGGATGAGGGTACGTCCCAAGAGACCCAGTGGGATACCTGGCCTGAGCCAACTGGCCATGCTGGTAGCGACGAGGAGCTGGGTGAGGGGGATACCCAGTGGGATACCGTCTACCAGCGTGGTAGTTCGGGGCTCCCGCTCGTGCCAGCGACCCCCGACCAGAGGTGGTCGATTAGGCCAAATGGGGACAAGTAAGTTAATTTACTCTTATTTAACCTTTTGCCTTCGCGTTTTCTCAAATATCTAATGTTTTGGCTTCAATTTGTCATATTGTAGGGGTTGGATTGTTGCCAAGGGTGTCCGCAAGCCCAACAGCGTCCTCGGTGTTCTTTGCCGTCAAAACTTCCCAGGGTTTGTTACGTTGCCCGGTCGGGAGCGAGAGGTAGGGATGACCTGGGAGCACTACTTGGGTGCCCCGGCCCCGCCGGAGGTGGAGATCGACGGTGTTTTGTGTGACACGAGGGCGGACATGGTGATCCGAAAGTTTTGGGTAATTTCTCTTTCACACAATTATAAATTAACCATAGCTATTTATTGTACTAATCGGTGTTGTCTCGTTTGCAGACCTTCTACAGGTGTGAGGAGGGATACGAGGACGACGCGGCAAAGGTTATCGAAACCGAATGTCGCCGCCTACTTCAAAACTTTCGGCATGAGGCTCGGGTGCAGGCTGTTCGAGACTACTATGCCACGCGGCGTATTAGGATTGATAAGGCGAAGTGCCGTGATGCTAAGATGGAGAAGGAGCATTACATGAAGGTAATTACATATTATTAAGGCTTTGTAGTTAGTTTCCTTGATTTGGTTCTTACGCACTCAATTTTCTCTTTATTAACTTAGGTGCCCCCGAGATGGTGTGTGGATAAGATGGATTGTTGGGAGGCCTTGGTGGACCAGTGGTGCTCCGAAACGTGGGAGACCAGCCACAACAACGCCAAGGAGAGGCGTGGCAAAATGGTTGGCGTGCCACACCATCAAGGGAGCGTCAACTTAATCCAATTTGGCGAGAACTGGGTATGTGGTTTGCTTCATGCCTCATGCAATTCATTCTTAATGCTATCTTGAGCCCTTTACCAATACAATTTTCTGCTCTCTCTCTTTTAGGCGCGTCACAATAAGACGGAGGCGCCACAGATGTACGACCTGTATGCGATGGCCCATACTGCCTCGTACAAGAAGGTCAAGGCATTCTCTCAGTCTGACCTCGAGCATCCAGAAAACTTCACCAACATCTCCTCCCACGACAAGCTCGTGAAGTACAGAGATCACGGGAAGGCGAGGAAAGGGGAGGACTTTAACCTGAGCGAGGGGCCTATTGATCCAGAGCTGGTGATGATAGCTGGCAACGGGAGGCCCCATGGCTCGCTCGCCATTGGAGACGGCCTTATACGTTGTCCTAGCACTCTCCGGCAGATAAAGGCACGCCAAACGAGCTCTTGTCCGGAGATAACACGTCGTCCACGGCCAGTCGAGCTCGTCATCAAGGTTAGTTTAATGGACTCAACTATCTTTCCGCATTATGTTGTGCGTTGGAACCAATATGATTACATTGCTAACAATGAGTTGTGTTGCAGGCTGCTATTCAGAAAGAGAGAGCGGCAATGCAGGCGGCTATGGCGGAGAAGGATAAGGAAATTAGGGAGCTGGAGGATAGGACGACTGCATTGGTGGAGGCGGAGAGGGCACGGAATGAAGCGTCTACCAGGGCCATATACGAGCTCTTCGTGGTAAGTTTCTTCTTCATGTTATTTCAAATCTTGCATTTGACTGTCCGTTTCATTAATAAATAAAATGTTTGACTTGTTGAAACCAAATGTACAGTCTATGTGCGAGAAGAACGGCCAAGTCCCTCCGCCGATGCCAGTCATTAACGTGGCGGGGACGGTGAGTTTCATTTCAGTGGAGTGATCTTAAGAGTGTCCTCATGCTAACTACACATTGCAAACGATGTTTGGTGCAGAATATGTCCCGAAACGCATCGCACGACCCTTCTACAGTCGAGCCTTCTCCAGGGCGGCCTTCTCCAGGTGAAACAAGCCAGAGCCACCGTGCTTCACCCTAACTTAGGTATGTTATTTCTAGTGTTTTAATAAAAAATAGCTAGACTTCCATCTAATGACATAATTAGCTTAGTTAGCTGCAAAATAGCTAGACTTCCATCTAATGACATAATTAGCTTAGTTAGCTCCAAGAAGAAGGAGGAGAGGGAGGAGGAGAAGAAGAAGGGGACAAAAGGATAAGAAGAAGAAGGAGAAGAAGGGGACTTCCTCTTTTTCTCCTTCTTCTTCTCCTTCTTCTTCTTCTCCTCTTCCTTCTCCTTCTCCTCCTCCTCCTCCTCCTCCTTTTTCTTCTTCTTCTCCTCTTCCTTCTCCTTCTCCTCCTCCTCCTCCTTCTTTTACTTCTTCTTCTCTTTCTCTTCTCCTATAGTTAGCTAGGGTTCCACCTAAATGACATAATTAGCTTAGTTAGCTCCAAAATGGCCAATTTAATAAAAAATGACCTATACTTAGCTAATTATCCTCGAAATGACATAATTAGCTCCAAAAAGGCATTCTTAGCCAATTTAGCCCGAAGAAGGGGACAAGAATAGAAAAAGAGGAAAATGAAAGCAAGGAAGAGGAAAAAGGAGAAGAAGAAGGAGGAGAGGGAGGAGGAGAAGAAGAAGGGGACAAAAGGATAAGAAGAAGAAGGAGAAGAAGGAGAAGAAGAAGGAGAAGGAGCTCCCGCTCCTTCTCCTTCTTCTTCTCCTTCTTCTCCTTCTCCTCCTCCTCCTTTTTCTTCCTCTTCTCCTCTTCCTCCTCCTCCTCCTTCTTTTACTTCTTCTTCTCTTTCTCTTCTCCTATAGTTAGCTAGGGTTCCACCTAAATGACATAATTAGCTTAGTTAGCTCCAAAATGGCCTATTTAATAAAAAATGACCTATACTTAGCTAATTATCCTCGAAATGACATAATTAGCTCCAAAAAGGCATTCTTAGCCAATTTAGCCCGAAGAAGGGGACAAGAATAGAAAAAGAGGAAAATGAAAGCAAGGAAGAGGAAAAAGGAGAAGAAGGAGGAGGAGAGGAAGGATGAGAAGAAGAAGGGGACAAAAGGATAAGAAGAAGAAGGAGAAGAAGGAGAAGAAGAAGGAGAAGGAGAAGGAGAAGGAGCTCCCGCTCCTTCTCCTTCTTCTTCTCCTTCTTCTCCTTCTTCTCCTTCTCCTCTTCCTTCTCCTTCTCCTCCTCCTCCTCCTCCTTTTTCTTCTTCTTCTCCTCTTCCTTCTCCTCCTCCTTCTTTTACTTCTTCTTCTCTTTCTCTTCTCCTATAGTTAGCTAGGGTTCCACCTAAATGACATAATTAGCTTAGTTAGCTCCAAAATGGCCTATTTAATAAAAAATGACCTATACTTAGCTAATTATCCTCGAAATGACATAATTAGCTCCAAAAAGGCATTCTTAGCCAATTTAGCCCGAAGAAGGGAACAAGAATAGAAAAAGAGGAAAATGAAAGCAAGGAAGAGGAAAAAGGAGAAGAAGAAGGAGGAGAGGGAGGAGGAGAAGAAGAAGGGGACAAAAGGATAAGAAGAAGAAGGAGAAGAAGGAGAAGAAGAAGGAGAAGAAGAAGGAGAAGGAGCTCCCGCTCCTTCTCCTTCTTCTTCTCCTTCTTCTTCTCCTTCTTCTCCTTCTTCTCCTTCTCCTCTTCCTTCTCCTTCTCCTCCTCCTCCTCCTCCTCCTTTTTCTTCTTCTTCTCCTCTTCCTTCTCCTTCTCCTCCTCCTCCTCCTTCTTTTACTTCTTCGTCTCTTTCTCTTCTCCTATAGTTAGCTAGGGTTCCACCTAAATGACATAATTAGCTTAGTTAGCTCCAAAATGGCCTATTTAATAAAAAATGACCTATACTTAGCTAATTATCCTCGAAATGACATAATTAGCTCCAAAAAGGCATTCTTAGCCAATTTAGCCCGAAGAAGGGGACAAGAATAGAAAAAGAGGAAAATGAAAGCAAGGAAGAGGAAAAAGGAGAAGAAGGAGGAGGAGAGGAAGGAGGAGAAGAAGAAGGGGACAAAAGGATAAGAAGAAGAAGGAGAAGAAGGAGAAGAAGAAGGAGAAGAAGAAGGAGAAGGAGCTCCCGCTCCTTCTCCTTCTTCTTCTCCTTCTTCTCCTTCTTCTCCTTCTCCTCTTCCTTCTCCTTCTCCTCCTCCTCCTCCTCCTTTTTCTTCTTCTTCTCCTCTTCCTTCTCCTCCTCCTTCTTTTACTTCTTCTTCTCTTTCTCTTCTCCTATAGTTAGCTAGGGTTCCACCTAAATGACATAATTAGCTTAGTTAGCTCCAAAATGGCCTATTTAATAAAAAATGACCTATACTTAGCTAATTATACTCGAAATGACATAATTAGCTCCAAAAAGGCATTCTTAGCCAATTTAGCCCGAAGAAGGGAACAAGAATAGAAAAAGAGGAAAATGAAAGCAAGGAAGAGGAAAAAGGAGAAGAAGAAGGAGGAGAGGGAGGAGGAGAAGAAGAAGGGGACAAAAGGATAAGAAGAAGAAGGAGAAGAAGGAGAAGAAGAAGGAGAAGAAGAAGGAGAAGGAGCTCCCGCTCCTTCTCCTTCTTCTTCTCCTTCTTCTTCTCCTTCTTCTCCTTCTTCTCCTTCTCCCGCTCCTTCTCCTTCTTCTTCTCCTTCTTCTTCTCCTTCTTCTCCTTCTTCTCCTTCTCCTCTTCCTTCTCCTTCTCCTCCTCCTCCTCCTCCTCCTCCTCCTTTTTCTTCTTCTTCTCCTCTTCCTTCTCCTTCTCCTCCTCCTCCTCCTTCTTTTACTTCTTCGTCTCTTTCTCTTCTCCTATAGTTAGCTAGGGTTCCACCTAAATGACATAATTAGCTTAGTTAGCTCCAAAATGGCCTATTTAATAAAAAATGACCTATACTTAGCTAATTATCCTCGAAATGACATAATTAGCTCCAAAAAGGCATTCTTAGCCAATTTAGCCCGAAGAAGGGGACAAGATGAGAAAAAGAGGAAAATGAAAGCAAGGAAGAGGAAAAAGGAGAAGAAGGAGAAGAAGAAGGAGGAGAAGAAGAAGGGGACAAAAGGATAAGAAGAAGAAGGAGAAGAAGGAGAAGAAGAAGGAGAAGAAGAAGGAGAAGGAGCGGGACTTCTCCTTCTTCTCCTTCTTCTCCTTCTCCTCTTCCTTCTCCTTCTCCTCCTCCTCCTCCTTTTTCTTCTTCTTCTCCTCTTCCTTCTCCTCCTCCTTCTTTTACTTCTTCTTCTCTTTCTCTTCTCCTATAGCTAGCTAGGGTTCCACCTAAATGACATAATTAGCTTAGTTAGCTCCAAAATGGCCTATTTAATAAAAAATGACCTATACTTAGCTAATTATCCTCGAAATGACATAATTAGCTCCAAAAAGGCATTCTTAGCCAATTTAGCCCGAAGAAGGGGACAAGAAGAGAAAAAGAGGAAAATGAAAGCAAGGAAGAGGAAAAAGGAGAAGAAGGAGGAGAAGAAGAAGGGGACAAAAGGATAAGAAGAAGAAGGAGAAGAAGGAGAAGAAGAAGGAGAAGAAGAAGGAGAAGGAGCTCCCGCTCCTTCTCCTTCTTCTTCTCCTTCTTCTCCTTCTCCTCTTCCTTCTCCTTCTCCTCCTCCTCCTCCTCCTTTTTCTTCTTCTTCTCCTCTTCCTTCTCCTCCTCCTTCTTTTACTTCTTCTTCTCTTTCTCTTCTCCTATAGTTAGCTAGGGTTCCACCTAAATGACATAATTAGCTTAGTTAGCTCCAAAATGGCCTATTTAATAAAAACTGACGTATACTTAGCTAATTATCATCGAAATGACATAATTAGCTCCAAAAAGGCATTCTTAGCCAATTTAGCCCGAAGAAGGGGACAAGAATAGAAAAAGAGGAAAATGAAAGCAAGGAACAGGAAAAAGGAGAAGAAGAAGGAGGAGAGGGAGGAGGAGAAGAAGAAGGGGACAAAAGGATAAGAAGAAGAAGGAGAAGAAGGAGAAGAAGAAGGAGAAGAAGAAGGAGAAGGAGTCTCCTTCTTCTTCTCCTTCTTCTTCTCCTTCTTCTCCTTCTTCTCCTTCTCCTCTTCCTTCTCCTTCTCCTCCTCCTCCTCCTCCTCCTTTTTCTTCTTCTTCTCCTCTTCCTTCTCCTTCTCCTCCTCCTCCTCCTTCTTTTACTTCTTCTTCTCTTTCTCTTCTCCTATAGTTAGCTAGGGTTCCACCTAAATGACATAATTAGCTTAGTTAGCTCCAAAATGGCCTATTTAATAAAAAATGACCTATACTTAGCTAATTATCCTCGAAATGACATAATTAGCTCCAAAAAGGCATTCTTAGCCAATTTAGCCCGAAGAAGGGGACAAGAAGAGAAAAAGAGGAAAATGAAAGCAAGGAAGAGGAAAAAGGAGAAGAAGGAGGAGAAGAAGAAGGGGACAAAAGGATAAGAAGAAGAAGGAGAAGAAGAAGGAGAAGAAGAAGAAGAAGGAGAAGGAGCTCCCGCTCCTTCTCCTTCTTCTTCTCCTTCTTCTCCTTCTCCTCTTCCTTCTCCTTCTCCTCCTCCTCCTCCTCCTCCTTTTTCTTCTTCTTCTCCTCTTCCTTCTCCTCCTCCTTCTTTTACTTCTTCTTCTCTTTCTCTTCTCCTATAGTTAGCTAGGGTTCCACCTAAATGACATAATTAGCTTAGTTAGCTCCAAAATGGCCTATTTCATAAAAAATGACCTATACTTAGCTAATTATCCTCGAAATGACATAATTAGCTCCAAAAAGGCATTCTTAGCCAATTTAGCCCGAAGAAGGGGACAAGAAGAGAAAAAGAGGAAAATGAAAGCAAGGAAGAGGAAAAAGGAGAAGAAGGAGGAGAGGGAGGAGGAGAAGAAGAAGGGGACAAAAGGATAAGAAGAAGGAAGAGGAGAAGGAGAAGAAGGAGAAGAAGAAGGAGAAGAAGAAGGAGAAGGAGCTCCCGCTCCTGCTCCTTCTTCTTCTCCTTCTTCTTCTCCTTCTTCTTCTCCTTCTTCTCCTTCTCCTCTTCCTTCTCCTTCTCCTTCTTCTCCTTCTCCTCTTACTTCTCCTTCTCCTCCTCCTCCTCCTCCTTTTTCTTCTTCTTCTCCTCTTCCTTCTCCTTCTCCTCTTCCTTCTCCTTCTCCTCCTTCTCCTCCTCCTCCTCCTTCTTTTACTTCTTCTTCTCTTTCTCTTCTCCTATAGTTAGCTAGGGTTCCACCTAAATGACATAATTAGCTTAGTTAGCTCCTAAATGGTCTATACTTAGCTAATTTCTCTCTGAAATAACCTATATATACACTACTTCATCTAGTATTATTTTTCTGACTTTCTTATTTGTCATTTTGCAGATTACCTTCACTTCACGGGAAGCTTGGTTGATGGAATGCTTGAAGATGATTTCTTGTACCATGTGTTGTATTGAAACTATTGTAGTATATGAATATATGAAACTTTGTATGCACGTGGATGAAACTAGTGTAATATATGGTTTGGTACGGATGTAACTTCCATAATATGTATGCACTATGGATGAGAGTTATTTTAATATGGTTATGAGTACGGAAAGATATTTATTTATGTCAAATATATATATATATATCCTGATTATTGTTAAAAATGCTGGATATAACAAAAAACAAATAAAAAAGGGGTTGGTTCCCCTCTTTGCCGTCTGCCCCCACATGGCAAAGGGGCGAGGCAGACGGCAAAGGGGGGAATCTACCCCCCCTCTCCCCCCTCTTTGCCGTCTGCCCCCGCATGGCAAAGGGGGGGAGGCAGACGGCAAAGGGGGGAATCTGCCCCCCCTCAACCCCCTCTTTGCCGTCTGCCCCCACATGGCAAAGGGGGGAGGCAGACGGCAAAGGGGGGAATCTGCCCCCCCTCTCTCCCCTCTTTGCCGTCTGCCACCACATGGCAAAGGGGGGGAGGCAGACGGCAAAGGGGGGAGGCCTGCCGTTAACACTTAACGGGGACGTTGCAATATATGCCGTCCCACTTATTTTGCCGTCTGCCCCCTCATGGCAAAGATTCTTTGCCGTCCGCTTTGTGAAAGCAGACGGCAAAGAGCCTCTTCACCGGAATTTTTTTTACCGTCTACTTTGTCGTCTGCTGACCGACGGCAAAGCCTTTGCCGTCCGTGGTAGCCCCCTTTGCCGTCCGCCTTGGCAGACGGCAAATTTCTGAATTTCAGTAGTGGCATGCTATGCTTAGAGTTGTGTATGGTCTGTCATCTGGGAGATGAACAGAATTGTGGGAATGTGTTCGGTGAGCAAAGGTTGTGTGTTGAACTTATTTGGTAAAGGTACCGGTGAAAGGCTGTGTAGGAGTACATGGCGGGTTGTTTCATTGGAACCGTCCATAGGAACTGGGTTCCGTGTATGTAATCCAAGACTAGATACTACCACATGTTGGGCCCTGAAATATGACCCCGCTCGGCCTATTAATCGCGTAGTACTCGGTCCAGGAGTTGCAAGTAGTTTCTGGTGTTTATAGTAATGCTGGAGGCCGTGCATGGTGCTGACCTGAGAGGTGGACTGTGATGCGGTAGGCAGTGGCACGGTGTACCAAGTGGCACCTGGATGGTGGGCTTGGGAACCCTGCGCACATCGTTTGAGGCCGTGGCGGAAACCCCGGCCGGACTTCCGTACGGGTTACTCTCAGATAGGCGATAAACCTGGACTAGGTACTAGTGTGGTTAACGGTCGTGGCCGACTCCCTCGCTGGGCTTCCGCTTGAAGGTTGCCGAGGTGCATGACGTGCACATGGCGATAAGTGGCGAGAGCGTGTGTGACGAAGTACACCCCTGCAGGGTTATGATCTATTCGAATAGCCGCGTCCGCGGATATGGACTACTTGGAGACATATGTTGTTCATAGATAACTTCAATGGCTACTCATAAAATTGCCAAGATAAGCGTGAGTGTCGTGGACGGCATTTCCGTACGGAGACGGAATGATTCCACGATACTGTATTGTTGTGGTGTTAGTGGACTCGTGTGCGAGAAATCAAGTTGTCAAAATTATTTAAAAATGCAAGTTGTCTAGCCAGGAGTCAAATGCTGGCTTTCCGCATGAAACCCCACAATACCTTTTGATACCTTGCATGAGTAGTTAGTTATCCTAAAGTCTTGCTGAGTACCTTCGTACTCATGTTTGCTTAATACATGTTGCAGAGGTTGCTAATGACCCTAATGGAGGGTTCTTCGTAGACATCGCCGACGACGAGTAGCTGGTGTCCCAGCTACGATCTGGCCCTACGTTGGATCTGTAGTATAGTCAGGCCATGTGCCTTCTAGTTGCCCTCTCTATACTCAGACAGTTTATAACTCTTCCGCTGGCTTGTAACTGAATGACTGCTATTATGGGTCGTGAGACCCTTAATGTGTAATATTATGTGTGTGGCTCTTCCGAGCCTCTTAAATAAAGGTTGTATGTTTATGGTTATGTTGTGATGCCATCGATGTATCTATACATATCGGTATGCCATGCGTACGTGTGTCGTACTTGATATGTATGGGGTTCGATTACCTAGTCGTGAACTTTAGTAGCACTCCTTACCAGGAAATGCCCCTTTGTGATCCAATGAGCCTTGGTAGTTCGCTACTGCTCCGGACACATTGGTTGACCGGCATGTGTCCTTCTTAGCTGTTGTGTCTGTCCCCTTGGGGAAATGTCACGCGATGTAATGGAGTCCCTGTAGCTTGCTACGACTCGTCTACATTCGCTGATGACCGACACCTGCTTTGTTGGGTCATGTATGCCTGTCCTTGTGCGGTACTGCCACCTTGGTTTATGACTAGACATGTCGATCCGGGTTCTTTGACATTGGAATGCTAGCGACACTGTTGCATACGCGAGAAAAAGACGCAAACGGTCCCGGCTAAGGTAAGGCTGCAGCCGAGGAGTTAACCATGCGTGAGACCGCAAAGGGATGCGATGTGTTACAGGCTAGATTCCTATGGCTTAGGATCGGGGTCCCGACAAACGAACCCCTATTGTGACGAAATTTGACATGCGGCATACCTACACTATATTAAGACCGCATGTCAAGTTTTCAACCCAATCCGAGAAAGTATTATACACAGTTTTAAAAACAAATATTTAACAATGCCACGGGCCCGTGCGTGTGTGCTTGGTCTCGAAACGGTCAACAACAGAAACAGAGAGAACCGGCATCTACTAACGGATGCAAGTTTTGAAAACTGGCGGCAACGGAGTGCGACAAAAAATAATTAACCCGACGACAACGGAATAAAAGGGGAATCTTCTCGAGTGTCGGTCTCGAGCTGTCATACACCATGTGATTCTACACGTCATTCTAGTCCATTTACATATATAGATCATTCAAAACGGAGTTACGGTCTAAAACATATGACCAACACAAGATAATATGTCATGAATGCAAAATGTATGCAAATGACAACCACAAGCATGTTAAATTAAGGATGCGACAGCATACTATGATATTAAATGAGATTCTAGGCAAGTTTCATATATGGCATGTTCAAAAGGGAGCAACGGTTCAAGAAATACAACCAATACAAGTTATTTTGATAATCTATCCAAAACAGCAACATGGCAATTTACACAGATCAAATCAACAAGCTACAGTAATCTAAAATGCACAAACAAGACATGAGGCAGTAGTTGACATGATGCACAACAATTCATCTAACTACAACAAATTGAATAGAAGCATGGATCACTAGGAAATGAGCTCACAAGATGGCTACTTGAACATAGTTTCAGACCTAGTGAAAATAACGGTTTTAACATAGCAATTTTTATTATGATGGCATATTGACAACAAGAGAACACATATTTTATAGGACATATAATGGCATGCAAATTTATAGAAAGGTAGTAGGCATGATGCACTTCATGTCATTCCATTACACCAACCTCAAAGGGGTTGTAGAACAATAGCAAATGGCATGGAAACATAGCAACAAAATATAGCAGATTCCAGACTTAGAATTATTTTGACCCTACAAACAGCAACATCTTCATGGCATGTTCACATGATGAAAACTACAGCTAAACATGACATACATGGCGAAACCTACTAACAACAACTAGACATAGAATACTACAAATCACTCCATTGCACATATTCAGAAAAGGCATGCTTTGCTTAATTCGAGCTTCACAAAATGGAAATTTACGTAAATAGATTAGTAGTTTTAACATGATAGCACCTTGGGAACAACAAATTGACATGATCGGGAATATTTACATGGCAACTAGAGGCATGGCATCATAGTAGACATCACATAGAGCAATTTTCACGAAGGAACCACATGCAAAAGACCTATGGATTAGATGCAATCATCCACGGAAGTTTGAATAAAATAAAAGTTTTAGACTTATTCATGAAGCACTTGCAATAGAGATTTGAGCAGGTACATGCATCCTATTATGCATGCAAACTCCACAATCATATAGAGCATGAAGAGTAGAATTCTTTTCATATAAAGGTTATTTAAGTTGGAGCTACGTTTATTTCATAATTAAATAAATCATTTAACATGGATTACACGAAACAATGCAAATAAAACGTTTAAATATATTACACATAAATGAAATTTGGATATTGTCAATCTACACAAAATTTTACACATTTTTCATATACAAAACATTTCCATCCGATGCACGGTAAATTGTTTATGAGCGATGCAAATAAAATGTCATTTCTGGATAAATAGTTAAATACACATACCTTAAAAAACAAAACAGGCCGAATCACTGGGCGCAGAATAGCTAAAATGCACACACACGAGGTTTAGCTCGGGTGGAGATCACCTTAGTAGGCTTGGCCCAGTCGAAGAGCAGGCCGACTGCAGGTGTGGCAAGCTGGGCTGGGGCGAGGCACGTCCCACTAACAAGCACTAGGGTGGGCGACACGGTCGGGCAAGCGGCTCGGTGCCCTTGCCCTCTACCCGAGGGCAAGGAGGAGCGGCGGCGGAGCGCTCCGGAGGGGAGGCGGGCGGAGGAGAGGCGGTCGCGATGCGGCGATGCGGGCAGCCGGATCTGGCCAGCCGGCGCCGGATCTATGGACACGAGGACTGGCGGCGAGGCCGCGATGACGGGGCTGTCACGACTAGGCGGCGATGAGCTGCTGGCTGCGGGTGGCGGCGGCTTGGGTTTGACTTCCACTATGGCGGGGTCGTGAACTCCGGCGGCCTCCGATGGCCGGGCGAGGGGGAAGCATGGTCTAGTCGAGGCTATGGCGAGGCACAGCACGGGGAGAGCCGTTCGTTCGGTGCGGCCATGGGAGCTCGAGGGAGGTCGGGCTCGGGGCAGTTGCAGACGACAGCATGGCCGTTCTGGGCCCGGGTGGGCCCCTGATGGGCGTAGTCGGGCCCTGGCAGCGCTCGGTGGTGGGAGACACGGGAGAGAGGTGGTGTATGGCTGCTAGTTTGGCACGGAAACCGAGGCTAGGGTTAGGGCGTCCAAATTAGGTAGGGGGAGATGCTTAAATAGGGAAGGGGGCTAGGGTTAGCTGTTTTTGCCTGAATTCAGAACATAGGATTGCGACCGGACGGCTCTTGCGTTGGCTAGGGGCTAGGATGGGCTAGGTGGGCCGTGTAGGGAGGGTTGGACTGAGAAGATAGGGAACTTGCGGCGCGAGAATGAAGTTTTTTAAATCGAAAACGTCCGCTAATTCAATCGGCTAAAAGCCAGTTTAGGTTTAACGGTTCTAAACGCACAATTCCTCCCTAGGATGGTTTTCATAATTGATCACAACATATGCACCATTGGACTAATATGTTTTCCAAGTATATTTCAAAAAAATTCAAAAGATGCTATGTTCCATAAAACCATTCTTTCAAATTCCACATACACAAATTCGGTGTCACCAACTTTTATATTTCGGACCCACCGAGTTTAACCTCAAACAGAAACCCTAGCCACTGCCGCCAAATCGGTGCAACCGAATCCATATCTGTGCTACCGATTTTGGGTGACCAACTTTCCAGTGCCTCGATAGACAGAATCGGAATTTCCGAGTTTGAGTATCGGTGCCACCGAGTTTGGCTACCTAACCGTTAGCCACCTTTTTGGTGCCACTGAGTTTCATATATGGGTCTCACGAGATTTAACAGTTCACACCTTTGTGCTAATCGGTACCACCGAGTTTTCAACTTCGGTGTCATCGAGTTTGCCACTTTGTGTGTAACGGTTGGATTTTGGCTACTGCCTATATATACCCCTTCACCCACCTCTCATTCATGGGAGAAGCACTCAGAAAACACACATCATATCTAGATCCATTTTCTGAGAGAGAACCACCTACTGATGTGTTGAGACCAAGATATTCGACTCAATTCATTTGAATCTTGATCTCTAGCCTCTCCAAACTACTTTCCACCCAATCAACCTCTCCTACCCATTCATATTCTATGAGAGAGTGATTTTGTGTTAAGGAGGCTATCTTTAGAAGCACAAGAGTAACAAGTTCATTGATCTACCACATCTATTACTATTTGGAGGGTGGTGCCTCCTAGATCGGTTAGGTGTCCCTTGGGAGCCTCCTACTTCGTGTTGTGGAGTTGAACCAAGATGTTTGTAAGGGCAAGGAGATCGCCTACTTCGTGAAGATCTACTGTGAGTAAGGCTAGTCCTCCATGGACGGAAGCCGTGGTGGAATCGACAAGGTCGCTTCTTTGTGGACCCTCCGTAGGTGGGGCCTCTGTGGACTCTCGCAGTCGTTGCCCTCCATGGGTTGAAGTCTCCACTAACATGGACGTACGATAGCGCCACCTATCAGAACATTGCCAAAAATTGCCGTGTCAACCTCATGCGTTTGATCTCTCTACCTTACTCCTTTACATTACACTTGCATGTTTTACTTTCCGCTGCTACACTCTTAGAAATGCATGTGTAGGGTGTACTTGACTTGCTATAACTGCCATAGCTGCCTCTCAACTAAAATTGGGAAAAAGGGAAAAAAATTATCTTGTCAAGTAGTCTAATCACCCGCTCTAGACATACTTTCGACCCTACAAGTGGTATCAAAGCTTTGGTCTCCATTGCATTGGTTTCACAACCTAGGAGAGTATGGCATCTAGTGAGGGAAATTATCATGGTAGATGTCCATATTTCGATGGCATTAATTTTGCTAGTTGGAAGCATAAGATGAAAATGCATAGTCTTGGCTTTAATCCTCATGTTTGGTCTATTATTCGTGTTGGTGTGCAAGGTGATTTCTTCGGAGAAGGGCGTGAACCGGATCGTGATGCGACAGTTGATGAAATGAAGATGTTGCAACTTAATGCACAAGCCTGCAACATCATCTTCAACTGTCTTTGTCCCGAAGAATTCAACAAAATCAGTCGCCTTGAGAATGCAAAAGAAATTGGGATACTTTGATCGATATGCACGAAGGTACTGATTCTGTTAGAGAATCTAAGTTGGATGTGCTTAAAAGTCAGCTTAACATGTTCAGGATGAAGGATGGTGAAGGTGTTGCTGAAATGTACTCTAGACTAGCTCTCATCACCAATGAGATTGTCGGTTTAGGAAGCGAAGAGATGACCGACAAATTCATCATCAAGAATATACTTAAAGCTCTTGATGGAAAGTATGACACAATGTGCACATTGATTCAAATGATGCCAAACTACAAAGATCTCAAGCCAACTTAATTCATTGGTAGGATTGTCCCTCATGAGATGTCACTCAAGGACAAAGATGAGCCACACAAAAGTCAAGTGGTGCTTACAAAGCTTCATGTGAAGCTCCCGCTACTTCAAAGGACAATCTTGTCACTGATGAAGAGATAAGCCTCATGTTCAGAAAATTCAACAAGTTATACAAGAATAGAGGCAAAGAGAAGAGCTCAAGCTCAAGATATGATGAGAAGTGTTCATCTAGTCATGACCGAAACTGATACAACTATGAGAAGCCTGAAACTACTCTAATGATTGCTTGGCGCCCTACAAACAAAGAGAAGATTCACCTCAAAGACGAATATCAAGTGATGAGTCACCTCGTAGAGAGAGAAGGAGTAGAGAAGATCGTTATGAACGAAGACACTCACGGAGAGGCAACGAATCAGAGAAGAAGGACAAATACACCAAGAGCAGCTCAAGAAAAAGACATCAAACTCATGTTGGTGAATGGGTTTCTCACTCCGAGTCTGATCACCATTCCGATAGAAGCTATCACTTCAACTCCGACTATAGTCAAGATGAAGGTGTTGCCGGTATTGCACTCGTTTCCTCCAACTCCTATGACTTACTTGATTCGCCAAATGAGGGAGTCGGAAACTGCTTCATGGCTAAAGGCCCCAAGGTATCACATCCCGAGTATCTCGGATAATATGACTTGCTCTTTGATAAAACTAGTGATTACACTGAAAATGTACATGCTAATTATCATGCTAGTCAAGACAAATCATACGATGACGATAAGAAAGAGATTAAATGACTAACTCAAGAATTAAACACTCTTAAGTTAGCTCACGAAACTACTCTAGAAGATCATAGAGATCTTGCAAGAACTCATGAGAAGCTACGGTTCAGAAAGCTCAATTTGGAGCAAGAGCATGAGTTCCTAAAAGCAATCAATGATGATCTTCAAAAGAAGAGTTCTTCTTATCTAGACAAATGATTACTCTTGTATATTTTTGTTCCACAAGTTAAACCTAAGAACACTAGTAACAAAGGCAAGAAAGTTTCTTCATCTAGTAACAACAATGCTAAAGCTAAACCTAATATTGTTGCTAGTAGCTCTCTTGATTCCACTAATGATTCTCTTAGCCAAGTTACACTTGAGTAAGAAAATGATTTAGTGAAAGGGATTATAGAGGGAGGTGTCTTCAAGCGTCTTGACAATTTGAGGAAAGTGTACGCAAGCAAGGAGGACATCAAAAGAAACAAGGTGTTGGCTACTTCAACATCAATGGGGATGATTGGGAAGGAGGTCCATATCCCATTCCTAAGTTTGTTCCTCAAGAGGAGAAGTATGATACTACTCCTCCCAAGGGAACAAGATCACAAGATGACCTTCCACCACAAGACCACAAGGGAAAGGGAAAGCTTCAAGAAGACATTGACCTATATGAAGAAGAACCCCAAGTCAAGGTCAAGTGGATTCCCGAAGACACTTCTAGCACTGCCTCATCTAGTGCTACCACAACTCCAAGGATCCCCATCAAGTTGATGTGGATTCCCAAGAGGAAGAACTAGAGAGTTTTTTAGGGGTGACACTGCCAATGAAATTCACTCTTATTCATTTTGGAAAAAACTATATGCAATCAACCTCAACCATATGCATTAGTTCAAGGAGTCACACATTCCCTCAAAGGTAAGCAAAGGACAAGGTAAATAATGCATCTTTGGACATCATCCCATTTGTGTTTCCCTCCATGTCCATAGATATTCTTGCATATGTTCCTTTTGCTTTGGGACTAACCCATGCAGGCGAGAAGAGTAAGAAACAAGGATTGCTCCCAACTCAAGATGATCTTCATCAACATTGATCATCCACTACTACTTCACCTACTTGAAGTCTTCTACGACAAAACCCAAGGTTAGTTTGTCCCTCTTAAGGGGGTATGTAATATCAAGGGGGAGCTTTACTCTAAATCTTGAGTACAAGCATCTCCTAAGGATATGAACACATTAATGATTATGTAAAAGTGGTAACCCCACTTGTGCTTAACGATGAGTATGACCTATGATCAAGTATTCTTACTTGGCTCCTAAGTCAAAATACTCATATGTAGATGACTTTGTCATCGCCCATGTGCTTGATAGCTGCTAGGATGTTTGTGCATGTTCACCATATTTTCTTTATCATTCTTATTGTGTGAGCATGTTGGTATGCACGTGTTTGCTCATTTGAGGACATCCAATTGTTGTTAGTTGTCTTCTAATTGATCTTTTGCCAATTGGAAGGACAAGAATGCCTAGGACCCTTCTGTAGCTATCTATGCTATCTCATCTCAAGTTCTATTCATGCTTCATCACAAAATTTGAACAAGCACTTGTCTCTCTCTCTGTGTGAAGGAGCACTCGGAGTACCGTATCATCAATGGCTAACTTCCAAAACCTCTCTGAGAATGAACTCGGTGAAACCAACTTCACAAACTCGGTTCCATCGGTTCCCAGAGTTGATCTAGGATTTCATTTCGGTACCACCAAAATCGCAAACTCGGTTACACCGAGGTTCCCTATCAACTAACAGTAGAGGAACTCGGTGACACCGATTTTGTAATCTCGGTGACACCGATAGCAAAAGGGTATAAATTCCAGTGGACCGTATCTTTGATTTCAGTTCGTCAAAGCCATTTCGTCCCAAAACCCTACACTGCCTCATGGACCCCTCGTTGTTGCCCTTGATTCCCCGTGCGTCTCCGCCGCTGGGATTCGTCGCCATCGACGGATTCTTCACTGCCATAGCCGCCATAGCCGGACCACCGCCGAATTAGGGTATGGTTCGGATCCTCCTCTGCGTCCCCCCATCTAATTCCCATGCATTGGAAAGTTTTAACTATGTTACACCATGTGCAAACCTCCCCATCCACCAAAAAATCACGTAGATTAGTGGACGAGGAAGTCTTTAGGGTTAGTTGTCCGCAAACCCATCTCGGTGCCCCCGAGTTACAAAACTCAGTGCTACCGATTTTGTACCTAGGGTTCCTGAGAATGATCTCGGTGAAACCGAGTTGTCATTTTTTGTGCCACCGAAAATGATGAGCAAGTTTTTGTTAAGGAGTTCATATGTCTCGGAGACTCCGAAAGTTCAAACTCGGTGCCACCAAAATGTGTTCTGTAGAGAGTTAAAACTAAGGATTTCTTTGTTCAAATTTTCCAAAACATCTGAATTTGGTGATGCTCAATCCTTCTGTCTTTCCTATATCTTCTTCACAGGTTTTGCAGCTTGGTGCTGAGGTTCTAGTTGCTTGTCAGAGATGTCTGGTTCAGATGATTGTCAGAATGATTTCAGCGAACCCAATGTTGAGTTGAATTCAGGCACTAGTCCAGAGAAGTCTGACTCTCACCCTGGATCCTACAGCTCCAATGGATTGCCCAAGGCAGCCACCAGGCCGAGGAAGAAATTTAATTCTGATGAAGAGGACTCACACTTTGTGCCAGATGAATCTTCAGCTCCTCCTAAGGCACCTCCAAGGAAAGTTTTTAGGAATATATCTGCTAGTGCTGCTAATCTGAGAGCACGTGACTATGTGAAGAAAAACACAACACCTTCCACTGATGATGCCCCTAAGAAGGCTGGTACTAAGAGAGCAAGAAAGAGAGTAGTTTGTGTTGTTGGCACACAAACCTCCATGTTTGAGGACCCTGAAGAAGCTGCTGAAGAAGATGAGATTCTAGCTCCTCCCAAGAAGAAGCTCATGGCTGATGCTATGAAGTGTGCTCTAAATCCTCCTAAGGACAAGAAGTCTGTAGCTCACCGGAAGACTACAAAGGACATTTCTGCAGCTACTAAGAAGAAAGGTCGTGCTTCTAGTGCCCCTGCTGCAGAGGACGAGGATGATGAGGATGCAACCATTCTCAGGAAGCTCAGACCACATCTTCCTATTCATAAATATGCACATCCTATAGCTGAAGATATGAAGAAGATAAAGGATGCAAGTCTAAGGAAGTGGAGATTTGTTGATCCATATGTTGTCCGAATGAGAACAGTTGTTGATCCAAGGTTTCACACCAAGGAACAACAAGATTCCTATGAGACCGTCTTGCTTGATAAATCCCCATCTGTCAGTGATATGATATTTGTTGACTCGGCTTACATCAAAGCCAATGAAGACTACATTCCTCATATTCAAGACAACTTCAAGTCTATGGACGTTGAAGATTTTGTTGGTAAGGAGATGACCCCATGGAATGATGAGCTGATCATGCAATTCTACTCGACTGTTCATTTCTCTAGAGATGGTTCCATTATCTGGATGACGGATGGTCACATAAATGAGTCAACTGTTGATGAGTGGGCCACTATCATTGGTTCCCCTAAGCAAAAAGAAAATGATGTTGATGTGTATTTTGAAGAAGAAGAGTCACAACTCCATGTCCAATATGTACAAGCAAATTCCTCATGATTATTTGGCTAGTCACAAGATGGGCTTAGTTTATTTCTTGCAAGCAGGAATACCCACAACAAATACTATTCTGAGAAACACCTTGATGCCTAAATTATGTGATGATAAGATGATCAGAGGACACTCCATCAACTTGGTGCACCACTTGGACACTCACACCAGATTCAGAGTGATGGATTTCACTGTAGAGACTATCTGAAGGACTGCTGCTAATCAAAAGAGATCATGTGGATATGCCCCATACATTCAGATGCTTATCAATGCCAATCTAGGAAACCATGTATATCTACTTGATCATCCCCATCTACCTCTTCAACCCATACATGAAGAGTTTGAAGATAATGAAGTGGTGATGGATGGCAATGATACCAGTTCTGCTACAGCCAGGATGGCAGGAAAGGCAACAGAAGCGGAGGCTGCTAGAAACACGCCACCACCAGTTCCACAGCTCAGGACTCAAGATCAGCAAATGATATTTCTAGTTAGCTCTATCCAAGGCATGAAGAAGAACATTCAGGACATTCTGCGAAACCATAAGAGCCTTGAGAGAGTCGTGGAGACAAAATTCCATGAGATGGATGAGAAGGTCACGGAATTGAACACCATAGTCAAACAACTTCAACATGAAGTTGACTCAGTGCAAGTTCCTTTCTTAGATGATGATGATGATGATGAGAGTGATGATGATGATGAAGAATCACCTCCTCGCACTACCACTCAGTTCCAAGCCTAGATCTGATGTTGTACCTGCTCCGGAGGCACGACATACTTCATCAGCTCAAGCATCTGCACCTTCAGCTCCACCTCGAGCATCAACTCAGGCACCTCCAGTATCCACTCCTCCAGCTCCAGGACATTCTATAGAAGACTTCGCGGACGCTCTTCTTTGGACCCATCATCAGCTACCCAAAGAGATGAGTAGTTCTATACATTTTGAACTTTTTGGTAACTTGTTGCCAAAGGGGGGAAAATGTATAGATTATAGACTTCGTGTGTGAGAGAGCTTTTGATTTATTTGCTCTCATTTGGTTTCAAAACTTTGATCTTTTGGATGACTTTATCTTGTGTGTGATCAAACGCTTTATCTTGTGTGATGCTACATTACTACCGTTTAGCTATCCTTGTGATATTCATTCACTTATCTTGTTGGTGTCATGTGCTTACTATTCATTCTTATCTTTTTTACGCACCACCAAGATGTATGTGACATGGAAGAGTGACCCATGATCCTAATTGTTTGTGAATTTGCATTCAAATGCAAATTTTAAATAATGCACAAATTTAGGGGGATCTCTTGCTTTTCACATACTTCTCAAAGCATTGATGCTAATCATTGATTTATCTTTTGTTGAAGCTTTGATCTATATGTTGTCATCAGTTACCAAAAATGAGTAGATTGAAAGCACAATTGCTTCCTAGGGTGGTTTTGTTAATTGATCACAACATATGCATCATTGGACTAATATGTTTTCCAAGTATATTTCAGAAAAGTTTAAAAGATGCTATGGCTAAAGGTTTATGTGGAGATGCCCCTTGATGCAAGAAAGGAATAATATTGGCTCAAGCTTTAAGCTAGAAGACTCTTCATTTTCTATTTTGTGAGAAATCACATTTGAGTCCATAGGAAAGCCAACAGTATTAAAACGGGATGAGGTAGTAAAATGAACTGATTGCTCAAAGTGCTCTAAGTTAGCCACCAAAAATACTCAGTCATTTTTCCCACAAAACCATTCTGTAAAATTCCACATACATAAATTCGGTGTCACCAACTTTCATATTTCAGACCCACCGGGTTTAACCTCAGACAAAAACCCTAGCCACTGCCACCAAACCGGTGCAACCGAATCCATATCGGTGCTACCGAGTTTGGGTGACCAACTTTCGGGTCCCTCGATACACAAAATCGGAATTTCCGAGTTTGAGTATCGGTGCCACCGAGCTTGGCCATCTGACCGTTAGCCACCTTTTTGGTGCTGCTGAGTTTCATATATCGGTCTCACCAAGATTTAAAAGTTCACACCTTTGTGCTAATCGGTACCACCGAGTTTACAACTTCGGTGTCATCGAGTTTGCCACTTTGTGTGTAAGGTTGGATTTTGGCTACTGCCTATATATACCCCTTCACCCACCTCTCATTCATGGGAGAAGCACTCAATACACCCACCTCATATCCAGATCCATCTTTGTTTGGGAACGTAGTAATTTCAAAATATTTCCTACGCTTCACAAGGATCTATCTATGGAGAAACCAACAACGAGCAAAGGGGTAGAGCATCTTCATACCTTTGAAGATCGCTAAGCGGAAGCATTGCTAGAATGCGGTTGATGGAGTCGTACTCGCAGCGATTCAGATCGCGATGGATTTCGATCTATGCACCAAACAATGGCACCTCCGTGTTCAACACACGTGCAGCCTAGTGACGTATCCAACGCCTTCATCCACCAAGGAGGAAGGAGAGGTTGAGGGAGAGCTCCGGTAGAACGACAGCGTGGTGCTTCGCCAAGAACTACGGAGGACGAGGACGAGGAGGAGGAGGGCTGCGTCGTGGAGAGAGGCAATTGTGTCTCAAAACAGCCCCAAACCCTCCACTATATATAGGAGGAGAGGGAGGAGGGTGCCCACCATTACGGTTTTCCACCCTAAGGGGTGCGGCGGCCCTAGATGGCCTTGGGGTGGCGGCCAAGGGTGGACGCGCCCTAGGGTGGGCCTTGAGGCCCAAGGTGGCCTCTCCAGGTTTGGCCCCCTCCACTCCTTGTTGCGCCTTGGGCCCTTAGTGGTGGCGCACAAGCCCACCTAGGGGCTAGTTCTCATCCACGTTTGGCCCAAGTAGCACTTTGGGGCTGGTGGCCCTTCACGGTGGACCCCCGGAACCCTTCCAGTGGTCCCGGTACATTACCGGTGTCGCCCAAAACACTTTCGATGACCAAATCTCACTTCCTATATATGAATCTTCTCCTCCGGACCATTCTGAAACTCCTCGTGATGTCCTGGATCTAATCCGGGACTCTGAACAACCTTTGGTAACCATGTACACTATACCCCTATGACCCTAGCGTCATCAAACCTTTAGTGTGTAGACCCTACGGGTTCGGGAAGCATCCAGACATGACCGAGACACCTATCCGGTCAATATCCAATAGCGGGGTCTCGATATCCATGTTGGTTCCCACATGTTCCATGATGATCTCATCGGATGAACCACGATGTTGGGGATTCAATCAATCCCATATACAATTCTCTTTGTCTACCGGTATGATACTTGCCGGAGATTCAATCGTCGGTATCCATATACCTTGTTCAATCTCGTTACCGGCAAGTCTCTTTACTCGTTCCATAACACATCATCACGTGGCTAACTCCTTAGTCACACTGAGCTCAATATGATGATGGATTACCGAGTGGGCCCAAAGATACATCTCCGTCACATGGAATGACAAATCCCAGTCTCGATTCATACAACCCAATAGATACTTACGGAGATACCTGTAGTGCACCTTTATAATCACCTAGTTACGTTGTGACATTTGATACACCCAAAGCACTCCTACGGTATCCGGGAGTTGTACAATCTCATGGTCTAAGGAAATGATACTTGACATTAGAAAAGCTTTAGCAGACGAAGAACACGATCTATTGCTATGCTTAGGATTGGGTCTTGTCCATCACATCATTCCCCAATGATGTGATCCCGTTATCAATGACATCCAATGTCCATGATGAGGAAACCATGATCATCCATTGATCAACGAGCTAGCCAATTAGAGGCTCACTAGGGACACATTGTGATCTATATATTCACACATGTATTACGGTATCCGGTTAATATAATTATAGCATGAATAATAGACAATTATCATGAACTAGAAAATATAATAATAACCACTTTATTATTGCCTCTAGGGCATATTTCAAACAGTCTACCACTTGCACTAGAGTCAATAATCTAGTTACATTGTGATGAATCGAACACCCGTGGAGTTCTGGTGATGATCATGTTTTGCCCGTGGAAGAGGTTTAGTCAACGGGTCTGTGACATTCAGAATCGTATGTACTTTACAAATATCTATATCTCCATCTTGGATGTATCCACGAATGGAGTTGAAGCGGCTCTTGATGTGCTTGGTTTTCTTGTGAAACCTGGGCTCCTTTGCAATAGCAATATCTCCAATGTTGTCACAGAACAGAGTCATCGGGCCCGACACACTTGGAATCACTCCTAGGTTGGTGATGAACTCCTTCATCCAGACTCCTTCATGTGCTGCTTCTGAAGCAGCTATGTACTCCGCTTCACATGTAGATGCCGGCACGCCGCTTTGCTTGCAACTGCACCAGCTAACTGCCCCATTATTCAAAATATACACGTATCCGGTTTGAGACTTGGAGTCATCTGGATATGTGTCGAAGCTAACATCAACGCAATCTTTTACGACGAGCTCTTCGGCACCTCCATAAACGATAAACATATCTTTAGTCCTTTTTAGGTACTTAAGGACGTTCTTGACCGCTGTCCAGTGATCCACTCATGGATCACTCTGGTACCTCCCTACCAAACTTATGGGAAGGTTCACATCAGGTCTGGTATACAACATGGCATACATAATAGAGCCTATGGCTGAAGCATAGGGGACGGTACTCATCTTTTCTCTATCTTTTGTCGTGGTCGGGCGTTGAGTCGTACTCAACCTCACACCTTGTAATAAAGGCAAGAACCCCTTCTTGTCCTTATCCATATTGAACTTCTGCAATATCTTGTGAAGGTATGTGCTTTGTGAAAGACCTATGAGGCATCTCGATCTATCTCTATAGATTTTGATGCCTAATATGTAAGCAACTTCTCCAAGGTCCTTCATTGAAAAACTCTTATTCAAATAGGCCTTTATGCTTTCCAATAGTTCTATATCATTTCCCATCAACAATATGTCATCCACATATAATATGGGAAATGCTATAGAGCTCCCACTCACTTTCTTGTAAATACAGGCTTCTCCATAAGTCTGTACAAACCCAAACGCTTTGATCACCTCATCAAAGAGAATGTTCCAACTCCGAGATGCTTGCACCAGCCCATAGATGGAGCGCTGGAGCTTGCATACCTTGTTAGCATTGCTAGGATCGACAAAACCTTCCAGCTGTATCATATATAATTCTTCCTTAAGAAAGCCGTTCAGGAATGCCGTTTTGACGTCCATTTTCCATATCTCATAATCATAAAATGCGGTAACTACTAACATGATTCGAACCGAGTTCAGCATCGCTACAGGTGAGAAGGTCTCATCGTAGTCAATCCCTTGAACTTGTTGATAACCCTTAGCGACAAGTCGAGCCTTATAAATGGTCACATTACCATCCGCGTCAGTCTTCTTCTTAATGATCCATTTATTTTCTATGGCTCGCTGATCATCGGGCAAGTCCACCAAAGTCCACACTTTGTTCTCATACAGGGATCCTATCTCGAATTTCATGGCATCAAGCCATTTGTTGGAATTCGGGCCACCATCACTTCTTCATAGTTCTAAGGTTGACCGTTGTCCAAGAACATCATTCCATGAGAGGGTTGTCATACCATTCTGGTGCGGAACGTACCCTTGTCGACCTTCGAGGTTCAATAGAAACTTGATCTGAAGTTTCATGATCATCATCATTAACTTCTTATCTCGCCTGTGCAGGCACCTCAGAAACATTTTCTTGCGCTACGCTACTCTCCGGTTCGAGAGCAGGTACAATTACCTCATCAAGTTCTATTCCCCCCCCCCCACTTACTTCTTTCGAGAGAAACTCTTCCTCTAGAAAGGATCCGTTCTTGGCAACAAAGATCTTGCCTTCGGATCTAAGATAGAAGGACCCAATAGTTTCCTTAGGGTATCCTATGAAGACGCATTTTTCCACTTTGGGTTCGAGGTTCTCTGGTTGAAGTTTCTTCACATAAGCATTGCAGCCCCAAACTTTAAGAAATGACAGTTTGGTTTCTTGCCAAACCATGATTCATACGGTCTCGTCTCAACGGATTTAGATGGTGCCCTATTTAAAGTGAATGCGATCGTTTCCAATGCATATCCCCAAAATGATAGCGGTAAATCGGTAAGAGACATCATAGATCGCACCATATCTAATAGAGTGAGATTACGACGTTCAGACACACTGTTACGCTGCGGTGTGCCAGGCGGCATGAGTTGTGAAACAATTACACATTTCCTTAGGTGCATGCCAAACTCATGACTCAAATATTCTCCTCCATGATCAGATCGTAGAAACTTTATTTTCTTGTCACGTTGATTCTCCACCTCACTCTGAAATTCCTTGAACCTTTCAAAGGTTTCAGCCTTGTGCTTCATCAGTGAGGGTGAGAACATAATGATAGCCACCGCGAGCTTCAACGCTCATTGGACCGCATACATCAGTATGTATTATTTCCAGAAGTTGGTTGCTCGCTCCATTGTTTTGGAGAATGGAGTCTTGGTCATCTTTCCCATGAGGCACGGTTCACATGTGTCAAATGATTCAAAATTAAGTGACTCCAAAAGTCCATATGTATGGAGTTTCTTCATGCGCTTTACGCCGATATGACCAAGGCGGCAGTGCCACAAGTATGAGGGACTATCATTATCAACCTTACATCTTTTGGTACTCACACTATGAATATGTGTAACATCATGATCGAGATTCATCAGGAATAAACCATTGACCAGTGGGGCATGACCATAAAACATACCACTCATATAAATAGAACAACCATTATTCTCAGATTTAAATGAGTAGCCAGCTTGCATCAAGCGAGATCCCGATACAATGTTCATGCTCAAAGCTGGTGCTGAATAACAATTATTAAGGTTTAAAACTAATCCCGAAGGTATATGCAGAGGTAGCGTGCCGACGTCAATCACATCGACCTTGAACCATTCCCTACGCGCATCGCCACCTCGTCCTTAGCCAGCCTACGCTTGTTCCGCAGTTCCTTCTTAGAGTTGCAAATGTGAGCAACAACACCGGTATCAAATACCCAGGAGCTACTACGAGTGCTGGTAAGGTACACATCAATAACAAGTATATCACATATACCTTTGACCTTGCCGGCCTTCTTGTCCGCTAAGTACTTAGGGCAATTCCGCTTCCAGTGACTGGTTCCCTTGCAGTAATAGCACTCAGTCTCAGGCTTGGGTCCTTTCTTTGGCTTCTTCCTAGCAACTGGTTTACCGGGCGCGACAACTGCTTTGTCGTCTTTCTTGAAGTTCTTCTTACCCTTGCCCTTCTTGAAACTGGTGGTCTTATTGACCATCAACACTTGATGTTCTTTCTTGTTTCTACCTTCGTAGATTTCAGCATTGAATACAACTCGAGAATAGTCTTTTCCATCCCTTGCATGTTGTAATTCATCACAAAGCCTTTATAGCTAGGTGGAAGCGACTGGAGGATCTGTCAATGACCGCATCATTCGGAAGTTCAACTCCCAACTGAATCAAACGGTTGTGCAACCCACACATTCTGAGTATGTGCTCACTGACAAAACTATTCTCCTCCATCTTACATCTAAAGAACTTGTCGGAGACTTCATATCTCTTGACCCGGGCATGCGCTTGAAAAAAAATTTCAGCTCCTCTAACATCTCATATGCTCCGTCTTGCTCAAAACGCCTTTGGAGCCCCGGTTCTAAACTGTAAAGCATGCCGCACTGAACCAAAGAGTAGTCATCACTCCACGACTGCCAGGCGTTCCTAACGTCCTAGGTTGCCGCGGGAACGGGAGGATCACCTAGCAGTGCATTAAGGACATATGCCTTCTTGGAAGCAGTGAGGATGAGCTTTAAGTTACGAGCCCAATCCACATAGTTTCTCCCATCATCTTTCATCTTGGTTTTCTCTAGGAACGCGTTGAAGTTGAATGAGACATTTTCATTGTCCATTGGATCTACAATATTTGTAAAGACAATTTTAGACTAAGTTCATGATAATTAATTTCATCTAATCAAATTACTAATGAACTCCCACTCAGATCGACATCCCTCTAGTCATCCAAGTGTTACATGATCCACGTCGACTAGCCCGTGTCCATCATCACGTGAGACGGACTAGTCATCAATGGTGAGAATCTCCATGTTGATCGTATCAACCATACGACTCATGTTCGACCTTTCGGTATGCCGTATTTGAGGCCATGTCTGTACATGATAGGATCGTCGAGTCAACCTAAGTGCTTTGCGTGTGTAAACTAGCTTACACCCGTTGTATGTGACGTTAGAATCTATCACACCCGATGATCACGTGGTGCTTCGAGACAACAATCCTTCGCAATGGTGCACACTTAGGGGAATACATATCTCGAAATTTTAATGAGGGATCATCTTATCTTTGCTACCGTCGTTCTAAGCAATAAGATGAAAAACATGATAAACATCACATGCAATCATATAGTGACATGATATGGCCAATATCATCTTGCTCCTTTGATCTCCATCTTCGGGGCACCATGATTATCAATGTCACCGGCATGACACCATGATCTCCATCATTGTGTCTTCGTGAAGTCGTCACGCCAACTATTACTTCTACTACTATAGCTAACATTTATCAATAAAGTAAAGTAATCACATGGCATTGCATCTCATACAATAAATTAAGACAACTCCTATGGCTCCTGTCGGTTGTCATACTCATCGACATGCAAGTCGTGAATCCTATTACAAGAACATGATCAATCTCATACATCACATATGTAATATCTCATCCTTTTGGCCATATCACATCACATAGCATACCCTGCAAAAACAAGTTAGACGTCCTCTAATTATTGTTGCAAGTTTTACGTGGCTGGTTAGGGTTTCTAGCAAGAATGCTTCTTACCTACATGACAACCACAACGATGATATGCCAATGCTATTTACCCTTCATAAGGACCCTCTTCATTGAATCTCACCCGACTAAAGTGGGAGAGACAGACACCCGCTAGCCACCTTATGCAACAAGTGCATGTCGGTCGGTGGAACCATTCTCATGTAAGAGTACGTGTAAAGTCGGTCCGGGCTCCTTCATACCATGATGCCACTGAATCAAGATAAGACTAGTAACGGCAAGCAATTGAAAGATCAGTGCCCACAACTTTTGTGTTCTACTCGTGCATAGAATCTACGCATAGAACCTTGGCTTGGATGCCACTTTTGGGTTATGTAGTAATATCAAAAAAAATCCTACGCTTCACAAGGATCTATCTATGGAGAAACCAACAACGAGCAAAGGGGTAGAGCATCTTCACACCTTTGAAGATCGCTAAGCGGAAGCGTTGCTAGAATGCGGTTGATGGAGTCATACTCGCAGCGATTCAGATCGCGGTGGATTCCGATCTATGCGTCGAACAACGGCGCCTCCACGTTCAACACATGTGCAACACGGTGACGTCTCCAACGCCTTGATCCAGCAAGGAGGAAGGAGAGGTTGAGGAAGAGCTCCGGCAGCATGACGACGTGGGGACGATGGAGTTACGTGGCACTCCGAGAGGGCTTCGCCAAGCACTATGGAGGACGGGGAGGAGGAGGAGTAGGTATGCGCCGTGGAGAGAGGCAATTGTGTCTCAAAACAGCCCCAAACCCTCCACTATATATAGGAGGATAGGGAGGAGGGTGCCCACTCTTAGGGTTTCCCACCCTAAGGGGTGCAGCAGCCCTAGATGGCCTTGGGGCGGTGGCCAAGGGTGGAGGCGCCCTAGGGTGGGCCTTGAGGCCCAAGGTGGCCTATCCACGCCTAGGGTTTGCCCCCCTCCACCCCTTGTTGCGCCTTCGGCCCTTAGTGGTGGTGCACCAGCCCACCTAGGGGCTGGTTCCCATCCAATTTTGGCCCAAGTAGCACTTTGGGGCTGGTGGCCCTTCCCGGTGGACACCCGGAACCCTTGATGTGGTCCTGGTACATTACCGGTGTTGCACGAAACACTTCCGGTGACAAAATCCTCACTTCCTATATATGAATCTTTACCTTCAGACCATTTAGGAACTCCTCATGACGTCCGTGATCTCAACTGAGACTCCGAAAAACCTTTGGTAACCACGTACACTATTCCTCTATAACCCTAGTGTCATCGAACCTTAAGTGCGTAGATCCTATGGGTTCGCGAAGCATGGAGACATGACCGAGACACCTCTCCGGTCAATATCCAACAGTAGGGTCTAGATATCCATGTTGGTTCCCACATGTTCCACGATGATCTCATCGGATGAACCACGATGTCGGGAATTTAATCAATCCCGTATACAATTCCCTTTGTCTACCGGTATGATACTTGCCCGAGATTCGATCGTCGGTATCCCTATACCTTGTTCAATCTCATTACCGGCAAGTCTCTTTACTCGTTTGTAACACATCATCCCATGGATAACTCCTTAGTCACACTGAGCTCAATATGATGATGGATTACCGAGTGGGCCCACAGATACCTCTCCGTCACACGGAGTGACAAATCCCAGTCTCGATTCATACAACCCAACAAATACTTTTGGAGATACCTGTAGTCCGCCTTTATAATCACCCAGTTACGTTGTGATGTTTGATACACCCAAAGCACTCCTACGGTATCCGGGAGTTGCACAATCTCATGGTCTAAGGAAATGATACTTGATATTAGAAAAGCTTTAGCAGACGAACAACACGCACTACTAGTGATGGGGTCATAGTCCTAGGGTAGGGTCATAGGCCTTCCCTGTAGGTCCTACCCAAGGACTACCCCTCATAAGGAACAAGGCCCTTAGTCAGTTCCGACTGAACTAAGAAGTTCCCATCATCCAGTCGGTAGCAGATCCTCGACCATCCAGTCGGAGACGAGCATTCGGAGTATATCAAACTAACCGACTGGATTCCACTCTATGCATCGTAACTCCCCTGGCGGGAAACGGTCATTCATTTTCATGCGCCTTCATTAGCATTTAAGACGTACGTTACCTGTAACGTAGGCATTTATTCGCCACTACTCCACCCTTGTGTACCGAACCGTTGTGGAGGGCAGTGCACTCTATATAAGCCACCCTCCCCCACTGATGCAGGGGTTAGCAACTCATTGTATTCCATATTCCACTCGACAACAAGCTCCCAGAGCACTGAGACGTAGGGCTATTACCTCCACCGTAGAGGGGCCTGAACTCATACAACCTCGACGTAGCTAAGGCTCCGCCCATCCTTTCGTACCCTACATATCTACTGTCAGACTTATACCCACGACAGTTGGCGCGCACCGTGGGGCAGGCGTCTAAGCGACTTCCGGCGAGTTTGCGACTACATCATTTCGTCATGTCGTCCGGTGCAGATTCGAGCATGGGTCACGAGATCTTCTTCGGCGCTCTCTCCTTCATTGTCGACGATTCGGCATGGCTTCGGGACACCCTCTCGACGTCGAGGCGCTTCCCCGCCGTGGGGCTACGCACTTCCGTGTCGGCGCCCGCGGCATTCTTCTTCTCCAGCAGTCGGCTCCGGTGTCGACCTACACCGCCGTCACGCGCCGCAACAAGCAGTCCCGCCGTCCGCGGCTCCAGCGTTGGGTGCAACACGCCCAGGCGCGCCAAAACGCGTCTTCACAAGTGGCGGTTCTAGAGTCGGTTGTGGTTGCCCCGCCGTCCCAGAGCTCGGACTCGGTTCCGACTGAGTTTCCTTCCGAGTACGCGGGTCGCGGGCCTGCAGCAGAAGTACACATGGCCAACTCCCATGAAGATCCTCGTCAAGCTGGCCGGAACGAGCACGAGATCGGCGAAACATCCGGCGCTCACCGTCCGCCTCGCCGTTCTGCCAGCCAGCACACTCGACGGAGCAACGTGGAGTTGTTTCGCACACCCCTCCTCAACTTGGCTGCGGCTGCCAAGATAGCCGATTCCCTTCAGCCGACTGATTCAGAGGCTGGCAGGGGGATCGAGCAAATCCGCGCCCTGTTGCACACGGCGCAGCAGCAAAATTCGGCGGTCTCCCAGTCGCACAACAGGATCCACAATAGTTCTGTTCATGCGAATACACATCGGTCAGTTCACAGCCCTGGTTCTCATCAGCGACACAGGGGAGGCAGCCGTTCCATAAATCCCGAAGATCGTCGCCGTTCACGCACCACTCCGTGGGGTGGGCCCTGCGGGCCCCGACATCATGATGATCGGCGTTCAGTCGGTGACACTTACGACCCAAGGCCCGACGCGAGAGGGCATATCGCCTAGCGAAGGGTCGACAGGGGCCGAGCTCACCGCGATGGTTACGATATTGACCGTCCGGATGGAAGCAGGACCATCGTTTCTGGTCCCGAGTGTTTCAGTCGAGCCATCCGTTCGGCTGACATCCCTCCCAACTTCCGATTGGCGACGGGAATCAGCAAGTTTACAGGAGAGTCCAAGCCAGAAACGTGGCTGGATGATTACCGAGTGGCAGTCCAGATCGGAGGAGGGGACGACCACGTCGCTATGAAGCACCTCCCTCTGATGCTCGACGGCTCGGCGCGAGCGTGGCTGAACCAGTTGGCCCCCTCAAGCATCTACAGCTGGGCAGATCTGGCCCGAGTGTTCATCAGGACCTTCGAAGGGACGTGCAAGCGCCCTATTGGCCTCGTGGAGCTCCATTATTGTGTCCAGAAGCAGAATGAACCCCTGCGTGATTTCATTCAGCGCTGGACAACCCTCTACCACACGGTGGAGAATGTTGGGGAACGTCGCAAGGGAAACAAAAATTTTCCTACGCGCACGAAGACCTATCATGGTGATGTCCATCTACGAGAGGGGATGAGTGATCTACGTACCCTTGTAGATCGTACAGCAGAAGCGTTAGTGAACGCGGTTGATGTAGTGGAACGTCCTCACGTCCCTCGATCCGCCCCGCGAACAATCCCGCGATCAGTCCCACGATCTAGTACCGAACGGACGGCACCTCCGCGTTCAGCACACGTACAGCTCGACGATGATCTCGGCCTTCTTGATCCAGCAAGAGAGACGGAGAGGTAGAAGAGTTCTCCGGCAGCGTGACGGCGCTCCGGAGGTTGGTGATGATCTTGTCTCAGCAGGGCTCCGCCCGAGCTCCGCAGAAACGCGATCTAGAGGAAAAACTATGGAGGTATGTGGTCGGGCAGCCGTGAGAAAGTCGTCTCAAATCAGCCCTAATACCTCCGTATATATAGGTGGGAGGGGGAGGGAAGAGGCAGCCTCAAACCCTCAAGGGTTGGCCGAAATTGGAGGTGGAGGAGTCCTACTCCAATCCTACTTGGAGTAGGATTCCACCTTCCCACTTGGAAACTCTTTCCACCTTGTGTTTTTTCCTTCTCAAACCTTATGGGCCTTAGTGGGAACTTATTCCAGCCCACTAGGGGCTGGTTTATCTCTTCCCATAGCCCATGAGACCCCTTGGGGCGTGACACCCCTCCCGATGGTCCCCGGCACCCCTCCCGGCACTCCCGGTACACTACCGATGAGCCCGAAACTTTTCCGGTAATGCACGAAAACCTTCCGGTAACCAAATGAGGTCATCCTATATATCAATCTTCGTTTCCGGACCATTCCGGAAACCCTCGTGACGTCCGTGATCTCATCCGGGACTCCGAACAACATTCGGTAACCAACCATATAACTCAAATACGCATAAAACAACGTCGAACCTTAAGTGTGCAGACCCTGCGGGTTCGAGAACTATGTAGACATGACCCGAGAGACTCCTCGGTCAATATCCAACAGCGGGACCTGGATGCCCATATTGGATCCTACATATTCTACGAAGATCTTATCGTTTGAACCTCAGTGCCAAGGATTCGTATAATCCCGTATGTCATTCCCTTTGTCCTTCGGTATGTTACTTGCCCGAGATTCGATCGTCAGTATCCACATACCTATTTCAATCTCGTTTATCGGCAAGTCTCTTTACTCGTTCCGTAATACAAGATCCCGTAACTTACACTAAGTCACATTGCTTGCAAGGCTTGTGTGTGATGTTGTATTACCGAGTGGGCCCCGAGATACCTCTCCGTCACACGGAGTGACAAATCCCAGTCTCGATCCATACTAACTCAACGAACACCTTCGGAGATACCTGTAGAGCATCTTTATAGTCACCCAGTTACGTTGCGACATTTGATACACACAAAGCATTCCTCCGGTGTCCGTGAGTTATATGATCTCATGGTCATAGGAACAAATACTTGACACGCAGAAAACAGTAGCAACAAAATGACACGATCAACATGCTACGTCTATTAGTTTGGGTCTAGTCCATCACATGATTCTCCTAATGATGTGATCCCGTTATCAAGTGACAACACTTGCCTATGGCCAGGAAACCTTGACCATCTTTGATCAACGAGCTAGTCAACTAGAGGCTTACTAGGGACAGTGTTTTGTCTATGTATCCACACAAGTATTGTGTTTCCAATCAATACAATTATAGCATGGATAATAAACGATTATCATGAACTAAGAAATATAATAATAACTAATTTATTATTGCCTCTAGGGCATATTTCCAACAGTCTCCCACTTGCACTAGAGTCAATAATCTAGTTCACATCACCATGTGATTCCAACGAATCCAACACCCATATAGTTATGGGGTCTGATCATGTCTTGCTTGTGAGAGAGGTTTTAGTCAACGGTTCTGAAACTTTCAGATCCGTGCGTTCTTTACAAATCTTTATGTCATCTTATAGATGCTGCTACTACGTGCTATTCGGAAATGCTCCAAATATCCACTCTACTATATGAATCCGTTTCACTACTCATAGTTATTCAGATTAGTGTCAAAGCTTGCATCGACGTAACCCTTTACGACGAACTCTTTAACCACCTCCATAATCGAGAAAAATTCCTTAGTCCATTTGTTACTAAGGATAAATTTTGACCGCTGCTAGTGATTCAATCATGGATCACTCTCTGTACCCTCAACAGACTTTGAGTCAAGGCACACATCAGGTGCGGTACACAGCATGGCATACTTTAGATTCTACGGCTAAGGCATAGAAGACGACCTTCGTCTATTCTCTTTATTCTGCCGTGGTCGGGTTTTGAGTCTTACTCAAATTCACACCTCACAACGCAACCAAGAACTCCTTCTTTGCTGGTCTATTTTGAACTCTTTCAAAAAACTTGTCAAGGCATGCATCTTGTTGAAACTTCTATTAAGCGCTTTCGATCTATCTCCATAGATCTTTGATGCTCAACGTTCAAGTAGCGTAATCCAGGTACTCCTTTGAAAACTTCTTTCAAACAACCTTGTATGCTTTACAGAAATTCTACATTACTTCTGATCCACAATATGTCAACCACATATACCTATCAGAAATTCTATAGTGCTCCCACTCACTTCTTTGGAAATACAAGTTTCTCATAAACCTTGTACACACCCAAAATCTTTGATCATCTCATCAAAGTGCTTATTCCAACTCCGAGATGCTTGCACCAGTCCATTGAAGGATCACTGGAGCTTGCATACTTGCTAGTATCTTTAGGATCGACAAAACCTTCTGGCTGTATCACATACAATGTTTGCTCAAGGAAACCGTCGAGGAAACAACGTTTTGACATCCTACGTGCAATATTTCATAAATAATGCAGCAACTACTAACACAATTCTAACAGACCTTTAGCATCGCTACGAGTGAGAAAGACTCATCATAGTCAACTGTTTGATCTTGTCGAAAACATCTTTGCGACAAGTCGAGCTTTTCTTAATAGTGACTTATCACCATCATCGTCTGTCTTCTTTTAAAGATCCATTTTACCCAATAGTCCCATGACCATCAAGTAGTTCTACCAAAGTCTACACTTTGTTTTCACACATGGATCCTCTCTCGGATTTCATGGCTTCCAGCCATTTGTCGGAATCTGGGCCCACCATCGCTTTCTCCATAACTCGTAGGTTCACTGTTGCTCAACAACATGACCTCCAAGACAGGGTTACCGTACTACTCTGCAGCAGTACGCGACCTTGTCGACCTACGAGGTTTGTAGTAACTTGATTCGAAGCTCAATGATCACCATCATCAGCTTCCACTTCAATTAGTGTAGGCGCCACAGGAACAACTTCCTATGCCCTGCTACACACTGGTTGAAGTGATGGTTTTAATAACCTCATCAAGTTCTACTACCCTCCCACTCAATTCTTTCGAGAGAAACCTTTTCTCGAGAAAGGATCCGTTTCTAGAAGCAAACACTTTGCTTTTGGATCTGAGATAGGAGATATACCCAACTGTTTTGGATATCCTATGAAGATGCATTTATCCGCTTTGGGTTCGAGCTTATCAGACTGAAACTTTTTCACATAAGTTTCGAAGCCCCAAACTTTCAAGAAACGACAGTTTAGATTTCTCTAAACCTCAGTCTATACTGTGTCATCTCAACGGAAATACGCGGTGCCCTATTTAAAGTGAATGTGGTTGTCTCTAATGCATAACCCATAAACGATAGTGGTAATTCGATAAGAGACATCACAGCATGCACCATACTAAATAGTGCGTGGCTATGACGTTCAGACACATCATCACACCATGATGTTCCAGGTGGCACGAACTGTGAAACAATTTCCACATTGTCTTAACTGTGTACCAAAAACTCACAACTCAGATATTCATTTCTATGATCATATCGTAGACAGTTTATCCTCTTGTTACGACGAACTTCACTCTGAAACAGAATTGAACTTTTCAATATTTCAGACTTGTGATTCATTAAGTAAATACTCCTGTATCTACTCAAGTCGTCAGTGAAGTAAGAACATAATGATATCCACTGCGTGCCTCAGCACTCACTGGACTGCATACATCAAAATGTATCACTTCCAACAAGTTACTATCTTGTTTCATCTCAATGAAAACAAGGCCTTGCTCATGTGGTATGATTTGCATGTCACTAGTGATTCGAAATCAGGTGAGTAAAGATCCATCAGCATGGAGCCTCTTCATGCAATTTATATACTAACATGACTCAAGTGGCAGTGCCACAAGTAAGTGGTACTATCATCATTTAACTCGTATCTTTTGGCACCAATGTGTAACACTACAATCGAGATTCAATAAACCATTGAAGGTGATTATTCAAGCAAATAGAGTAACCATTATTCTCTTTGAATGAATGATCGTATTGCAATAAACACGATCCAATCATGTTCATGCTTAACGCAAGCACCAAATAACAATTATTTAGGTTCAACACCAATCCCGATGGTAGAGGGGGCGTGTGACGTTTGATCATATCAACCTTGGAAACACTTCCAACACGTATCGTCACCTCGCCTTTAGCTAGTCTCCGCTTATGCCGTAGCTTTCATTTCGCGTTACTAATCACTTAGCAACCGAACCGGTATCCAATACCCTCGTGCTACTATGAGTACTAGTAAAGTACACATCAACATTATGTATATCAAATATACTTCTCTCGACTTTTGCCAGCCTTCTTATCTCCCAAGTATCTAGAGTTGCTCCGCCTCAGTGACTGTTCCCCTTATTACAGAAGCACTTAGTCTCGGGTTTGGGTTCAATCTTGGGTCTCTTCATTAGCGCAGCAACTGTTTTGCCGTTTCACGAAGTATCCCTTCTAGCCCTCGCCTTTCTTGAAACTTTAGTGGTTTTACAAACCATCAACTATTGATGCTCCTTCTTGATTTCTACTTTCGCAGTGTCAAACATCACGAATCGCTCAAGGATCATTGTATCTATCCTTGATATGTATAGTTCATCACGAAGCTCTCACAGCTTGGTGGCAGTGTCTTTGGAGAACCATCACTATCTCATCTGGAAGATTAGCTCCCACTTGATTCAAGTGATTGTTGTACTCAGACAATCTGAGCACACGCTCAACGATTGAGCTTTTCTCCTTCACTTTGTGGTCAAAGAATCTTGTTGGAGGTCTTGTACCTCTTAACAAGGTCACAAGCATGAAATCACAATTTCATCTCTTTAGAACATCACTTATGTTCCGTGACGTTTTAAAACGTTTTCGGTGCCTTGCTTCTAAGCCATTAAGTACTTTGCACTGAACTATCGTGTAGTCATCAGAAACGTGTATGTCGGATGTTCACAGCATCCACAGACGACGCTCGAGGTGCAGCACACCGAGTGGTGCATTAAGGACATAAGCTTTCTGCGTAGCAACGAGGACAATCCTCGGTTTTACAGACTCAGTCTGCAAAGTTTGCTACTATCAATTTTCAACTAAATTTTCTCTAGGAACATATAAAAAACAGTAGAGCCATAGCGCAAGCTACATCGTAATTCGCAAAGACCATTAGACTATGTTCATGACAATTAGTTCAATTAATCATATTACTTAAGAACTCCCACTCAAAAAGTACATCTCTCTAGTCATTTGAGTGGTACATGATCCAAATCCACTATCTCAAGTCCGATCATCACGTGAGTCGAGAATAGTTTCAGTGGTAAGCATCTCTATGCTAATCATATCAACTATACGATTCATGTTCGACCTTTCAGTCTCATGTGTTCCGAGGCCATGTCTGCACATGCTAGGCTCGTCAAGCTTAACCCGAGTGTTCCGCGTGTGCAACTGTTTTGCACCCGTTGTATGTGAACGTTGAGTCTATCACACCCGATCATCACGTGGTGTCTCGAAACGAAGAACTGTCGCAACGGTGCACAGTCGGGGAGAACACAATTTCGTCTTGAAATTTTAGTGAGAGATCACCTCATAATGCTACCGTCGTTCTAAGCAAAATAAGGTGCATAAAAGGATTAACATCACATGCAATTCATAAGTGACATGATATGGCCATCATCACGTGCTTCTTGATCTCCATCACCAAAGCACCGGCACGATCTTCTTGTCACCGGCGCCACACCATGATCATCCATCAACGTGTTGCCATCGGGGTTGTCGTGCTACTTATGCTATTACTACTAAAGCTACATCCTAGCAAAATAGTAAACGCATCTGCAAGCACAAACGTTAGTATAAAGACAACCCTATGGCTCCTGCCGGTTGTCGTACCATCGACATGCAAGTCGATATTTCTATTACAACATGATCATCTCATACATCCAATATATCACATCACATCGTTGGCCATATCACATCACAATCATACCCTGCAAAAACAAGTTAGACGTCCTCTAATTTTGTTGTTGCATGTTTTACGTGGTGACCAAGGGTATCTAGTAGGATCGCATCTTACTTACGCAAACACCACAACGGAGATATATGAGTTGCTATTTAACCTCATCCAAGGACCTCCTCGGTCAAATCCGATTCAACTAAAGTTGGAGAAACCGTCACTTGCCAGTCATCTTTGAGCAAAGGGGGTTACTCGTAACGATGAAACCAGTCTCTCGTAAGCGTACGAGTAATGTCGGTCCAAGCCGCTTCAATCCAACAATACCGCGGAATCAAGAAAAGACTAAGGAGGGCAGCAAAACGCACATCACCGCCCACAAAACCTTTTGTGTTCTACTCGAGAAGACATCTACGCATGAACCTAGCTCATGATGCCACTGTTGGGGAACGTCGCAAGGGAAACAAAAATTTTCCTACGCGCACGAAGACCTATCATGGTGATGTCCATCTACGAGAGGGGATGAGTGATCTACGTACCCTTGTAGATCGTACAGCAGAAGCGTTAGTGAACGCGGTTGATGTAGTGGAACGTCCTCACGTCCCTCGATCCGCCCCGCGAACAATCCCGCGATCAGTCCCACGATCTAGTACCGAACGGACGGCACCTCCGCGTTCAGCACACGTACAGCTCGACGATGATCTCGGCCTTCTTGATCCAGCAAGAGAGACGGAGAGGTAGAAGAGTTCTCCGGCAGCGTGACGGCGCTCCGGAGGTTGGTGATGATCTTGTCTCAGCAGGGCTCCGCCCGAGCTCCGCAGAAACGCGATCTAGAGGAAAAACTATGGAGGTATGTGGTCGGGCAGCCGTGAGAAAGTCGTCTCAAATCAGCCCTAATACCTCCGTATATATAGGTGGGAGGGGGAGGGAAGAGGCAGCCTCAAACCCTCAAGGGTTGGCCGAAATTGGAGGTGGAGGAGTCCTACTCCAATCCTACTTGGAGTAGGATTCCACCTTCCCACTTGGAAACTCTTTCCACCTTGTGTTTTTTCCTTCTCAAACCTTATGGGCCTTAGTGGGAACTTATTCCAGCCCACTAGGGGCTGGTTTATCTCTTCCCATAGCCCATGAGACCCCTTGGGGCGTGACACCCCTCCCGATGGTCCCCGGCACCCCTCCCGGCACTCCCGGTACACTACCGATGAGCCCGAAACTTTTCCGGTAATGCACGAAAACCTTCCGGTAACCAAATGAGGTCATCCTATATATCAATCTTCGTTTCCGGACCATTCCGGAAACCCTCGTGACGTCCGTGATCTCATCCGGGACTCCGAACAACATTCGGTAACCAACCATATAACTCAAATACGCATAAAACAACGTCGAACCTTAAGTGTGCAGACCCTGCGGGTTCGAGAACTATGTAGACATGACCCGAGAGACTCCTCGGTCAATATCCAACAGCGGGACCTGGATGCCCATATTGGATCCTACATATTCTACGAAGATCTTATCGTTTGAACCTCAGTGCCAAGGATTCGTATAATCCCGTATGTCATTCCCTTTGTCCTTCGGTATGTTACTTGCCCGAGATTCGATCGTCAGTATCCACATACCTATTTCAATCTCGTTTATCGGCAAGTCTCTTTACTCGTTCCGTAATACAAGATCCCGTAACTTACACTAAGTCACATTGCTTGCAAGGCTTGTGTGTGATGTTGTATTACCGAGTGGGCCCCGAGATACCTCTCCGTCACACGGAGTGACAAATCCCAGTCTCGATCCATACTAACTCAACGAACACCTTCGGAGATACCTGTAGAGCATCTTTATAGTCACCCAGTTACGTTGCGACATTTGATACACACAAAGCATTCCTCCGGTGTCCGTGAGTTATATGATCTCATGGTCATAGGAACAAATACTTGACACGCAGAAAACAGTAGCAACAAAATGACACGATCAACATGCTACGTCTATTAGTTTGGGTCTAGTCCATCACATGATTCTCCTAATGATGTGATCCCGTTATCAAGTGACAACACTTGCCTATGGCCAGGAAACCTTGACCATCTTTGATCAACGAGCTAGTCAACTAGAGGCTTACTAGGGACAGTGTTTTGTCTATGTATCCACACAAGTATTGTGTTTCCAATCAATACAATTATAGCATGGATAATAAACGATTATCATGAACTAAGAAATATAATAATAACTAATTTATTATTGCCTCTAGGGCATATTTCCAACAGAGAACGTCACGGAGCATCAAGCAGTCTGCGCCTTCAAGGCAGGCGTGCGGTACAGGGATCTGTACCTGAAGTTCGGCCGAACAGGCGACATCTCCATGAGCAAGATGATGGAGATAGCAGCGCGCTATGCAAATGACGAAGAAGAGGACCGCATCTGAAGCGGCAAGCACAAAACAGTCGCCGATGGAGATGGGAGTAACACTCGGAAGCAGAAGCAGAAAGCTCCTTCCACTCCGCAGGCAGAAGCTGCAGCTGTAACCAATGCCAAGTTCAAGGGCAAAGGGAAGGCTCGGTTCACCCCCAAGAAGAAGCAGTTCAATAATCCCATCCTGGATCAGCCATGTCCGGTTCATACGAAGATGGATGAAGAGGGCAACCCCATATATCCGAAGCATACCACTCGATAGTGTCGCCTCCTGATCCAGGGGTTCGGCAAAGTGCAACCGAGTGAAAAGGACAATGAACAGGATGAGGAGGATAAGGAGGATCCGTTCCCCCAAGTCCATGCAACACTGATGATTTTTGCTGACGTTGAGAGCAAGAGTCGACTGAAGCTGGTGAACAGGGAGGTGAACATGGCCACCCTACCAACCCCAAGTTCCTCAAATGGTCTCAGACTGCGATCACCTTTGACCAGTCGGATCATCCAGCACACGTACCCACCCCAGGGAGATAGGCTCTGGTCGTCAACCCGGTGGTGGAGGGAGTCCGACTGCGCAAAGTCCTCATGGACGGCGGCAGTGGCTTGAACATCATGTACGCCGACACTGTCAAGGGGATGGGCATTCCGATGTCCAAACTCAGCGAGAGCAGCATCAGTTCCATGGAGTCGTCCTTGGACGAAAGGCCAAGTCACTCGGCCAGATCGCGTTGGACGTCGTTTTCGGCTCCGACAAGAACTTCCGCAAGGAAAAGCTGACGTTCGAGGTGGTAGACTTCCAGAGCGCTTACCATGCAATTCTAGGCCGCCCGGCGTCTGCGCGTTTCATGGCCCGTCCATGTTACGTATACCTGAAGCTGAAGATGCCAGGCCCGAAAGGTGTGATCACCATCACTGGCAATCGACATCGAGCCGAAGAGTGTCTGCAGCAGGGATCAAGAATCGCCGACCGGCAGATGGTCGTCCTCGAGCTTGACGAGTACAAGAAAACAGTCGACCCCGCTGATTTGATGCGTTCGAGGAAGCCAGCTTCGGGGTCCGCATTTCAGTCGGCGGGAGAGACGAAGAAGGTCAACATCCACCGGACGGACGACACTGCTGCCCCGACGAACATCTCCACCACCCTCGATCCTAAATAGGAAGCCGAGCTCACCCAATTCCTCCGTGAGAACTTGGACATCTTCGCATGGAAACCCTCTGACATGCCAGGTGTACCCAGGGAGTTGGTTGAGCACCGACTGCATGTGGATCCCACCGCTCGGCCTGTCCGAGAACGCCTGTGCCGGTCCGCCACGCACAAGAGGAAGGGAATCGGGGAAGAGGTGGCCAAGCTGTTGGCAGCCAAATTCATTCGCGAGGTTCACCACTCCGAGTGGCTCGCCAATGTTGTCATGGTGCCCAAGAAGGACAAGTCGCTCCGAATGTGCATCGACTTCAAGCATCTCAATTAGGTCTGCCCGAAAGACCATTTTCCGCTCCCCCGCATCGATCAAATTGTCGATTCGACTGCGGGTTGCAAGCGTTTGTCATTTCTTGATGCCTACTCAGGCTATCATCAGATACGTCTGTATGGCCCCGATGAGTTGAAAACAGCCTTCATCACCCCATTCGGGTGCTTCTGCTACATCACTATGCCATTCGGTATGAAGAATGCAGGAGCTACCTTTATGCGCATGATCCAAAAATGCCTCCTCGACCAAATCGGTCAGAATGTGGAGGCGTACATGGATGATATCGTAGTCAAGTCACGCAAAGGCTCCGACCTGCTGACCGACTTGGCAGAAACATTCGCCAACCTTCGTAGGTACGATATCAAGCTCAATCCCGCCAAGTGTTCATTCGGTGTTCCCAGCGGAAAGTTACTCGGTTTCTTCATTTCCGAACGAGGGATCGATGTCAATCCCGAAAAGATCAGGACCATCGTCCGAATGGAGAGGCCGGTCAGAATACACGATGTTCAACGGCTCACAGGTTGCCTACCGGCTTTGAGCAGGTTTATCAGTCGACTCGGCGAGAAAGCACTTCCTCTGTACCGACTCATGAAGAAATCAGATACTTTCGAGTGGACAGATGAAGCCCAAGTTGCATTCGACGACCTGAAAGTCCTACTTTCCACCCAGCCGATTATTACTGCTCCGCTCAGTAAAGAGCCCCTTCTTCTGTATATCGCGGCTACAAATCAAGTCGTCAGCACTGTTCTTACAGTCGAACGAGAAGAAGAAGGCAAAGCGTACAAAGTTCAGCGGCCAGTGTATTACGTCTCCGAAGTCCTGACTCCTTCCAAGCAGAGGTATCCCCACTATCAAAAACTTATCTACGGGATTTACATGACTGCGAAGAAGGTGGCCCATTATTTCCAAGACCACTCGGTGTCTGTTGTTTCTGATGCTCCGTTGTCGAAAATCCTCCACAATCGGGATGCATCAGGCCAAGTGGCGAAGTGGGCAATGGAGATGTTGTACTGCGATATCAAGTTCGAGGCCAAGAAAGCTATAAAGTCTCAAGCTCTGGCTGACTTCATAGCAGAATGGGTAGAACAACAGCAACCGACCCACATCTACTCGGCTCATTGGACAATGTTCTTCGATGGGTCCAAGATGTTGAATGGCTCCGGCGCTGGCGTTGTGATCGTATCACCAAAGGGCGACAAACTCAAGTATGTGCTGCGGATCCACTTTGATTCCTCCAACAATGAGGCAGAGTATGAAGCTCTCCTTTATGGACTGCGCATGGCCATCGCACTCGGCATCCGTCGCCTGATGTTTTATGGCGATTCGGATTTGGTGGTTAATCAAGTGATGAAAGAGTGGGACGTCAGGAACCCCACCATGACCACATACTGCAATGCAGTGAGGAAGCTCGAGAAGAAGTCTGAAGGTCTAGAACTCCACCATGTTCCGCGACTGAAGAACCAAGCAGCTGATGAGTTGGCAAAACTCGGATCCACTCGGAGACCAGTCCCGAGTGACGTCTGCCTCGAACACCTCCACCTTCCTTCAGTCAAAGAAGATCCTTTCACAGAGGAACCAGTACAACCAAAGAGCTCGACAGATCCGACTGAAGTCGACGTACCTGCTGTGGTTGATCTGATCATGGAGATTCTTGTTGTCACCCCCGATTGGACTGTGCCGATCATTGCATATATTCTGAGGCAGGAATTACCAGAAGACGAAGTCCAAGCCAGACAGATAGTCCGCAGGTCGAAGTTGTTCACTGTCATTGATGGTCAGTTGTACAAGGAAAGCGTTTCAGGCGTTCTTCAACGATGCATCTCCCCAGAGGAGGGACAGTTAATCCTGGAAGAAATTCACTCAGGAACCTGCGGTCATCACGCCTCTTCGAGAGAAATCATCGCCAAAGCATTCAGAGCTGGTTTCTTTTGGCTACAGGCGAACGAAATGGCTAAAGATATGGTCGACAGATGTGAAGGCTGTCAGTTCTACTCCAACAAGTTCCACAAGCCAACATCTGCGTTGAAGACAATCCCTCTTGTGTGGCCATTTGCACTATGGGGATTAGATACAGTCGGTCCATTCAGGACAGGCCAAGGAGGATACACACATTTGTTGGTGGCAGTCGACAAGTTCACAAAATGGATTGAAGCCAAGCCCATCAAGAAGCTCGACGCCCTAACAGGCATCAAGTTTGTCAGGGATATCATCTCCCGATTCGGGGTACCTCACAGCATAATCACAGACAACGGAACAAACTTTGACTCGGACAGATTCAAAGGTTTCTGTGCAAGCCAAGGTATCCGAGTAGATTTTGCATCCGTGGCGCATCCTCAATCAAATGGACAAGTAGAGCGGGCAAATGGACTTATTCTGCAAGGTTTGAAGCCCCGACTCCTGCGAGAGGTGGGACATGCCGTTGGCGCATGGGTCACCGAGCTGCCTTCAGTGCTTTGGGGTCTCTGCACAACCCCGAACAGATCTACAGGGCGATCACCATTCTTCCTCGTTTACGGAGCAGAAGCAGTCCTTCCGAGTGACTTGCTTCACAATGCTCCACGAGTCGAACTCTTCTCCGAAGCTGAAGCTGAACAAGCAAGGCAAGACGGAGTGGACCTTCTAGAGGAGGAGCGCGAGATGGCATTGACTCGCTCAACTATTTATCAACAAGATCTGCGGCGTTTTCACGCACGACACGTCAGGAGTCGCACGTTCCAAGCAGGTGACCTAGTGCTCCGAGTGGATCAGCAAAGACCTCACAAGTTGGCTCCTGCCTAGGAAGGACCCTTCATCATCTCCAACGTGCTGAACAACGGAGCATACAGACTCTACAACATCGACAGGGAGACAGACGAACCACGAGCATGGAACGGAGATCTCTTGAAGCGCTTCTACACGTGACCGTCGACTGAAGCAATGTAAAGAACAAGTATTGGTGAAACAATATAAAGCAGATTGAGCTTTTGCAAATTCAAAATTCTTCCGCGGTCGCAGACTCCGGTCTCAAAAAAAAACTTAGCTGCGATCAAGAATCGCCTAAGTACTGACTTTCTACGAGTGTGCACTAAACATCGCACTCGGGGACTTAGCTGCGATCAAGAATCGCCTAAGTACAAATTTTCTCCGAGTGTGCACTAAATGTCGCACTCGTGGACTTAGCTGCGATCAAGAATCGCCAAGTACTGACTTTCTCCGAGTGTGCACTAAACGTCGCACTCGGGGACTTAGCTGCGATCAAGAATCGCCTAAGTACAAATTTTCTCCGAGCGTGCACTAAATGTCGCACTCGGAGACTTAGTTGCGATCAAGAATCGCCTAAGTACAAATTTTCTCCGAGTGTGCACTAAACGTCGCACTCGGGGACTTAGCTGCGATCAAGAATCGCCTAAGTAATAAATTTCTCCGACTGTGCACTAAACGTCGCACTCGGGGACTTAGCTGCGATCAAGAATCGCCTAAGTACTAACTTTCTCCGAGTGTGCACTAAACGTCGCACTCGGGGACTTAGCTGCGATCAAGAATCGCCTAAGTACAAATTTTCTCCGAGTGTGCACTAAACGTCGCACTCGGGGACTTAGCTGCGATCAAGAATCGCCTAAGTAATAAATTTCTCCGAGTGTGCACTAATCGTCGCACTCGGGGACTTAGGTGCGATCAAGAATCGCCTAAGTAATAACTTTCTCCGAGTGTGCACTACACGTCGCACTCCAGGACTTAGCTGCGATCACGAATCCCCTAAGTGCATATTTTATCCGAGCATGCACTATTCGTCACACTCGAAGACTTAACTGCGCTCAAGACTCGCTTAAATGAGAAAGCTTCCTGCGATTGTATCCTACAGATACACTCGGGGACTCAGCAAATCCTCATTGAGACTCATGTGGATGTCAAGACCATTGACAATTACATGAGTAGCAGACCCTCATTGAGGCTCATGTGGATGTCAAGACCACTGACAATTACATGAGTAACAACTCGCTCCGAGTGCAGCATGTCCGTCGCACTCGAAAACTTAGCCGCGAGCATGAATCGCCTAAGTATTCTATTACCTTCGAGTGTATCCTACAGATCCACTCGGGGACTTAGCAGACCCTCATTGAGGCTCATGTGGATGTCAAGACCACTGAGAATTACATGAGTAGCAGCCCTCATTGAGGCTCATGTGGATGTCAAGACCATTGACAATTACATGAGTAACAACTCGCTCCGAGTGCGGCATATCCGTCGCACTCGAAGACTTAGCCGCGATCATGAATCGCCTAAGTACTCTATTACCCTCGAGTGTATCCTACAGATCCACTCGGAGACTTGGCAGACCCTCAGAGAGGCTCACACAGATGTCAAGGAAACTGACAATTACATGCTCCGCATGTTTGCCATTGGCTTCAACAAGAAAAGCCAAACAAAAACTCGAGCCAAAATTGTGTCAACAACTCTTTGGCAACAGAAGAGCAAAAGATTTGATTTAAATTCGAAGTTCACCTAAAGATAGTTGACTCGGTGCGGATCAAGCTTACCCACACCGAACCAAGAATGTGACGGCCAACAGAAGTGGCCAAGGTTTCTTACAACCAACACTCGGCATACCGAGGTAAAAGTTTTCCTAAGCGTCGTCCGGATTGGCGCCAGGACTGGAGGGCTCCACGAATGTGTCCAGGTCGATCCCGTCGGCGATGCGGGTGGACTCTCAAGGAAGGTTTCCATGAAGTCTTCGAATCAAAGTTTCTTCGTGTTGGCGACCTTCAACGCTTTCAGCTTCTCTTCGCGCACCTCCTTGCAATGCACTCGGACCAAGGACAGGGCAACGTCTGCACCACAGCGAGCCGCAGAGTTCTTCCATGACTGCACTCGGTTTGGGATCTCCTCCAGCCGAGTCATCAAGCCTTCCATCTCATGCCGAGACTCGTCTTCAGGCCAAAGCTCCTTGTCGATCCGGCCGACGACTTCTCTCAGTCGACCGATGAAAGGACCAACTTTACCCAGGCGAATGTGCGCTCGGAGAAGATCTCGATTAGCGTCCTCGCCGAGTGGAATGTTCTCAAGAATCGACCGCTCAACGTCAGCTGCTTCAGCCTCAGCGTCCATGCAAAAATCTGGAAAGACAGGACGAGCAAACAATAAGCGCCGAGTGAAATGCAAATAACACAAGCACTCGGAAAAACAGTACTTACCACCCAGAAGCGTTATCATCTCCCGGGCCCAGTCACTGACATATTTTTCCTGCGCTATACACCGCCTGTTCAACACCTTCATTTGTCCCATCAGCTCGGACCTATGTGTTTTCATCCTCTCCACTTCAGCAGTCAATAACTTGTTTGCTTCACGGGCCTGCTCCAATGACTTCTCTCGTTCCGCCAGCACATCCTTCATACCAGACATTGCAGCCATTGCCGCATCCAGCTCACCAGCAAACTAAACCTTTTCAGCCCTAAGAGTCTCGTACGCTGTCCCCATCTCGCAAGTTTTCTGCCAACCAGCGCCAAGAGACGATCAGACAAATCCAACAATAAAAAGTCTAAGTTCTTCAGACCCCTGCCGACGCAAGCAGTCGACATCGTCTCGGGGACTACACCCAGTGGGTTCACTGAGAGTGACCCCACTGGCATGAAGCTCAAGCAGGTCCGCCCTATTGAGCTACATGACAACACCTATGCCTACGAGGCCACTACTACCCGACCTGAGTAAAAGTACTCTCGAGGACTCATACAGTAGGTGCACTCCGTGTGCCCCAACTGTTAGCATTCGAATAGATTAATTCTGGATCTGATCAAGTCAAAGACAATGTGTATAAAGACAACTGCCGGTGCAAGCACTCGACAGAAGTCTCGGGGACTACACCCACTGGGTTCACTAAGAGTGAACCCATTGCAAACATCATACGATATCCGAGCACACCCAGTGGGTTACAAGAGAAAAGTAAATACTTACTAGCCCACTTACTCGGATATCGTCCCGCAGCTCCAAGCTTCGCTGGTACAGGGACGCGATGGAGTCGTACGCCTTCTTGGCTTCTCCCGCCATCAGCTCCGCCTGCACCATGGCCCCCTTGGCCGCTCCCACCTGATCTTCCGGGAGGCGCTGGACATCGTACTCGACATTCGACGGGCCTGGCATCGTTGGAGGCTCCTTGGGCATCCCAAGGCCCGCTCCAGTCGGTTCAGCAGCAACCAGCGCCGCCTCAGTCGACGGCATCGCCGCAGTCGGCAGCACATCCGCGGCGAGAGCAGTAACTGGCGGAACAGTCTCAAGGACAAGCACCGCAGCTGGCTCAGATCTCCCCTGGTCACCCTCATCCACATAAATCACCCCTCAGGGAAGTCAGACCGAACGGCGTGAGATCACAGGGAAAAAAGGCAAGACCGAAGACAGAATTCGTGATGCAATATTGTAAACTCTCGGGATCGCTACGACGCACCTGGCTGGGACAAAACGACGTCGTCCATGTCCACGGGATCATCCCCCTGGCGTGTCGGAGAGGTGGCAGAGGTAGCAACCCTGTCGAGTGAAATTCATTCGACCAATAAACAGGAGTTCAATCGAGTATCAGCAGAAGTTAGAAGAACAATGCACTTACGTCGAGGTGACGGGAACGATGACCCTCATCCGCGGCAAAGCCTTCCGAGGTTTAGATCCGCTCGGTTTGGCCACCTTGGAAGGCTGACCCACAGGCTCAGCAGCAGCGTCCCTGGTCCTCTTGGTGCTCCGAGCACTCGGAACCACGGGAACAGTCGATGGGGCACTCGGAACCGTAGGAGCGATTGGCAGAGCACTCGAGGACGCTGGAGGGGCCGAAGGGGCTGCAGGTTCATGTCGGCGCTTGGTTCGAGTCTCTGGCGGCGGAGGTGGCGAGTTCTGCTCTTCGTCTTCCTCCTCCTCTTCACCGGACTCCTCCTCCGTCTCCCCACTGTCGGAGACGTACTCGACGCTCTCCACACTGCCCTCCTGGCTGCCCTCCTCTTCCTCCTCCTCGGCCGGGTTCCCGTTCGAGACAGGGGAGAACCAGTTGGTCCACTTCTGCATAAAATACAGTCGGCGACATCAGACGTCAGACAGTGATTCAAGAAAGTGATAAAACTAAGACAGTTACGTGCACTCGACAAGTTGTACTCACCTCGTTTGGAGGAGGGTTGTCCGCGCAGAAAGCCCTCACTCGCCGGGACCCTCTGGGGTTCTCGTAGGCGCCAGTGATCTGGAGCACCCACGACGCCACCTTCTCCTCGGTCACGCCCAAGACGTTGGTCCGAGTGGAGTCTTCGGGCCCCGTGTAGTGCCACATGGCGTGGTCACGAGCCTGCAGCGGTTGGATGCGCCGACCGAGGAAAACCTCCAGCAAATCTATGCCGGTGACTCCCCTTCTGACGACATCTACGAGTGCGTCGACCAGAGGTTGGATATCGATCTTCTCCGCCTTCGTGAGCACAAGCTACTTAGGCGGAGCTGGTCGATCTAAGCTAAAGGGAGGCAACCCTGTCGTGGCATTCGGGCAAGCAACGTCCTGGCAGTAGAACCATGTCGACTGCCAGTTCCTAACTGATTCACTCAGCTGAAGAGCAGGATAACTACTTCCACTCTTTTTTTGGAAGCCTAAGCCTCCACAGAGCTGGAGAAGGTGTGTCTTATCATCTAAATGGTGAATTCGTTTGATAGTTTGGGATCTAGCAGAGAAGATATGTTTGAAAAGCCCCCAATGGGGGGGACAGCCGATGAAACACTCGCACAAGACTATGAGGGGACAGCCGATGAAACACTCGCACAAGACTATGAAAGCAGAGAGATGAGCTATGGCATTCGGGGGAAAGTGGTGAAGCTGCGCCCTGAAGTGGTTCATTATGCCTTTGAAGAAAGGATGTGGGGGCAGGGAGAAACCTCGATACATGTGGCTGAGCAGCAGGACGCGCTCCCCCTCCCGGGGCTCCGGCTCGACCTCACCCTCCGCCGGCAACCTCCACGACTTGTGCACGATCATCCCGTGCTCCACCAGCTCTAGCAGATCCCCCTCCGTCACCGTGGAGGGGAGGAAGTCCCCTTGGATCCACCCCGCCGGTAACGCTCGCTGCCGCCGCTGAGCAGGAGCCGCCGCCTTCCCCTTCTTCTTCTTCCTCATCTCCAGCTTGCTAGTCTGCCCCTTGGTCATGGCGGAAGCTGCGGATCCGCGGGGGAGAAGGAGAAGGAAGGAGTCTGGGTGCGCAGGGGGTGGCGAGAGGGACGGAGAAAACAAAGGCAAGAGATCCGCCGAGCGTAACGAGAAAACCCTCGCCGCTGAGGTTTAAGTAAGGTTCCGACTGCGTCACTGGCAGGTGGCCCCGAAATCTTATCCCCCGACCAGTTTTCATGATAGTTTTCATTTGTCTTTATGTTGAGTACTTCTTATAAAGTGTGAAGATCTTCTTTTTATTCTTGTAAAATATAGAGTGGTGCCCTTAAGTGAGGAAAAGATCCCAAAGAGGACAAATTAAAAAATCACAAAAGAGGACACATGAAAAGATCCCAAAGAGGACATATGAGAGATAAATAGAAAGAGCCAAAGAGGCCACAAGAAAATAAAAAATAACGAAAAAGAAAAAAATAAATAAAAAGAAAGAAGGGGGCAAAACTACTATTCCTTTTGAAAGATCCACACTCGTACTCCATTGTTATATTTGTACTCCATAGAGATTATCATTCATGCATAACTATGTGGGGACCCTTACACTGTAGAACTTGGCTTGTGTATTCCAATGATGAGCCTCCTCAAATGAGCTCTAGGTCTTCATGAGCAAGCAAGTTGGATGCACCCCCACAATTTCCATTGGAGAGCTTACCTTAGCTCATATGTGCATCCGTTGCATGGCAAACCCTACTCCTCACATCATATCTATCATTTGGCTTTCTCTCTCCTATGATTGTCCTCATTGATGTGAGCCTTTCACACCTTTTTTTGCCTTCCTTCCCCATCATTATTCTCTTTACCTTCCTAAGTGCCAACATATCTTGCTTGCGCTCATCCATTGCATGAGTGCTCAAAGTCGAAAGGGAGAGGATCATTTTGACTTGTTCCTGACTAGTGGTCTGGGGATGAGTCAAAATAAGATTCTGAAGGAGACCAAGTGTGAAGTTTTAGTAGATTGAGTTCTCAACTAAACTATATAGTATTTTTATGCTCTAAACCCATCTCCCACTTCTTGCACGCAAACACCATTTGGAGACATTTGAGTCACGGACAGCGAGAGCTCTTGCACCTTTATGTTCTTAATTTGCTAGTTTCAATACTAGATATAGACTCTTGCTTGTTACTGTCTTGACTTGAATTGCATATCTTACTTGCTTTACCTTGAAGTTCTTATATGTGTGTTAGCATGTCACCACATAAATTATGCGTGTTATCATTTACCTACTCGAGGACGAGCAGGAATTAAGCTTGGGGATGTTGATACGTCCCAAACGTATCTATAATCTCTGCTTGCTCCATGCATGTTTTGGGTGATATTGCTATGTGTTTTGTACACTTTCATACCTTTTTCAACATATTTGGATTAACCTACTAACTCAGTGCACCCAGTGCCAGTTTCTGTCCGCTGATGTCTGTGAATTGCAGGTTTATACCCATGTTTACAGTGCCCGAAAAATTCCACAGAAAATATATAAAAAATCAGCATTCCAGAAGACTCTAGACGCCCGAAGGAGAGCCAGAGGGGGGCCACCCCCCACCCAGGCGGCCACCTGGCGCGGCCTAGGGGCACGCCGCACCACCAGTCCGCCTGGTGAGTGGGACCTCCCCTGGTGCCCCCCTTTGGCCCTATTTTTACCCCCGTGGAGGAAACCCTGATTCGAGAACCCTTTTCTCCAGAAGCAATTCCGGTCTCCGCCGCCATCGCCAACAAGTTTCAGGGAACTAGAATTCCTGTGTCGGCACCTTGCCGGGATGGGGAAGTGCCCCCGGATTCATCTCCATTGACGTTGCTTCCTCCCTCCATGAAGCAGGAGTAGTTCCTGCTCGGGGTTGAGGTCTTCTACAGTAGCTATGTGGTTAATTCTCTCTCCCATGATGTGATCTTGACTGTGATCATAGGTTATGTTAATCTAGGGTGATCCCATGATGTTTCCCCTTCTTCTATGTATTGGATTGATGTAATCACTTGATCTTATCTAATATAATCTCCGAGACCATGGTGACACCCGTCTATTGGAAATGGATTAGAAGAATATTTTCATGAGGGATTTCCTCTTTTGTGAATTGATTGAATATTGAGAGTCTCTTGGTGCTTGTCTTTGACTATCCTTGAGATATGTTGTGGTGATTGTGGTACTCCCTTTGGATGGCCGCAGTGACATTGGGAAATCCATATATGAGAACTACGAACTCTGAGGTGTGCTTTTGTAGCCCTACATAATTCTCGTTCTCTCTTGATCACAAAGGAATGACCTCCGAGTACGTCTCCATTGCATGTTTTAGTGGAAATATCATGTGATTAGACTATGTTAATGTTATTGGGAGTAGCCACTAGTGAAAGTATGAAGTCTAGGCCTTGTTTCTCACCATTGTTACATCGTTTGTGCTACTTTTGTCACTTGCTACCTTGATATAATCTTTTTTATTACAGATTTATATTACCTTGCTTTGCCACACCTATCACCCATATTTTACCATCTCTCCGCTGAACTAGTGCACCTATACGATTTACCATTGTATTAGGTGTGTTGGGGACACAAGAGACTTGTTGTTTCTTAATTGCAAGGTTGCTTGAGAGAGACCATCTTCAACCACAACTTCCCTGAGTTCGATAAACCTTAGGTCATCCACTTGAGGGAAATTGTTGTTGTCCTACAAACCTATGCGCTTGGAGGCCCAACATAGTGTACAAGAATAGAAGTGTGCGTAGACATCACCATGATCAGGAAACCATGATCATCTATTGATCAACGAGCTAGCCAACTATAGGCTCACTAGGGACACATTGTGATCTATATATTCACACATGTATTATGGTTTCCAGTTAATACAATTATAGCATGAATAATAGACAATTATCATGAACTAGGAAATATAATAATAACCACTTTATTATTGCCTCTAGGGCATATTTCCAACAATTTTTTGAGAGAGAACCACCTACTCATGTGTTGAGACCAAGATATTCCCAATTCATTTGAATCTTGATCTCTAGCCTCCCCAAACTGTTTTCCACCAAATCAACTTCTCCTACCCATTCATATTCCGTGAGAGAGTGATTTTATGTTGAGGAGACTATCTTTAGAAGCACAAGAGAAAGGAGTTCATTGATCTACCACATCTATTACCTTTTGGAGGGTGGTGCCTCCTAGATTGGTTAGGTGACGCTTGGGAGCCTCCTACTTCATGTTGTGGAGTTGAACCAAGATGTTTGTAAGGGCAAGGAGATCGCCTACTTCGTGAAGATCTACCGTGAGTAAGGCCAGTCATCCGTGGACGGAAGCCGTGGTGGAATAGACAAGGCCGCTTCTTTGTGGACCCTCCGTGGGTGGAGCCCTCCGTGGACTCTCGCAACCGTTACCCTCCGTGGGTTGAAGTCTCCACTAACATGGACGTATGATAGCGCCACCTATCGTAACCATCCCAAAAATCGTCGTGTCAACCTCATGCACTTGATCTCCCTACCTTACTTATTTACGTTACACTTGCATGTTTTACTTTCCGCCACTACACTCTTGGAAATGCATGTGTTGGGCGTACTTGACTTGCTATAACTGCCATAGCTGCCTCTCAACTAAAACTGGGAAAAGGCAAAAAAAATTATCTTGTCAAGTAGTCTAATCACCCCCCCCCCCTCTAGACATACTTTCGATCCTACAAGTTCGGGTATCAAACGGACTCTAAATGCAATGAAATTTGACAGGCGGTCTACCTACAATAAATTAATACATGAAAGCATAATTTCATCCTAAGGTGGTTTTGATAATTAATATAAACATATGTATCATTGAACTAATTATTCTATCCAAGTATATTTCAGAAAATTTCAAGATGCATTGGCTAAAGGATTGTGAGGAGAAACCCCTTGATGCAAGGAAAGGGATAGGATTGGCCAAGTTTCAAGCAAGAAGACTCTACATTTTATATTTGTGATACATCACTTTTGTGTCCATAGGTAATCCAATATTATTAAAGGAGGGTGAGAAATTTCTAATGAATTGGTTTCCCAAGTGCTTAGAGATAGCCACCAAAAATACTTGGCAATTCTCTCACAAAAATCTATGTCCAAAGCCTTCACATCAAAATCGGTGCCACCAAGAATTCCATTTTGGCCCTACCAATTTTTCCACAAACATAACCTTTGCCAAACTCTAATCTCTGGGTAGCACCGAGATTTATATATTGGTCTCACCGAGAATTCAAAAGTTGCCACATTTATTGCAACTCGGTACCATCGAGATTCATTTCCGTGTCACTAAGTTGGGCAATAATGTTGTAATGGTTGGATTTTGGGAGGTGCCTATATATACTCCTCCACCACCTTTCATTCGCACAGGAAGCACTCTGAACACACACACACTTGCCATATACATTTTTTTGAGAGAGATACACCTACTCATGTGTTGAGATCAAGATATTCCAATCCATCCATTTGAAACTTGATCTCTAGCCTCCCCAAGTTGGTTTCCACCAAATCAATCTCTCTTATCCATGCCAAATCTGTGAGAGAATGATTGAGTGTTGAGGAGACTATCTTTTGAAGCACAAGAGCAAGGATTTCATTGTTATACCACATATATTACCTTTTGGAGGGTGGTGCCTACTATATTGGTTACGTATCGCTTAGGAGCCTCCTACTTCGTGTTGTGGATTTCAACTAAGAAGTTTGTATGGGCAAGGAGATCGCCTACTTCATGAAGATCTGCCCTGAGTGAGGCTAGTCCTGTGTGGACGTAAGCCATGGTGGAATAGACAAGGTCGCTTCTCCGTGGACCACTTACCGTTGGAGCCCTCCGTAGACTCTCGTGGTCATTACCCTTCGTGGGTTAAAGTCTCCACTAACTTGGACGTACGATAGCACCACCTATCGGAACCACGCCAAAAATCGTCGTGTGAACCATTGCGTTTGATCTTCGTTTCCCTACCTTCTACTTACATTTGCATGTCTTTACTATACTCTTAGAAATGCATGTGTCGGGTGAACTTGACTAGTCATAATTGCTAAAACTAGCCCACAACTAAAATTGGGAAAAGGCTAAGTTTTGTTTGGTCAATTAGTCTAATCACCCCCATCTAGACATACTTCGGATCCTAGAAGTGGTGTTAGAGCTCTGGTCTCCATTGCATTGGTTTCATAACCTAGGAGAGTATGGCATCTAGTGAGGGAAATTACCACCGTAGAGGTCCATATTTTGATGGTACAAACTTTGCTAGTTGGAAGCATGAGATGAAAATGCATATTCTTGGTCATAATCCTGTCGTTTGAGCTGTTGTTCGTGTTGGTCTGCAAGGTGATTTCTTTAGTGATGGAAGGGAACCGGATCGCGATGCGACAACTCAGAATTGAAGATGTTGCAATAAAATGCTCAAGCCTGTGACATTCTATTTAACTGCCTGTGTCCCGAAGACCAAAATCAGTCGCCTTGAGAATGCGAAAGAAATTTGAGATACTTTGGTTTATATGCACGAAGGTACAGAATCTGTCAGGGAATCTAAGTTGGATATGCTACAAAGCCAGCTTGACAAGTTCAAGATGACATGGTGAAGGAGTCACTGAGATGTACTCTAGGCTAGCTCTCATCACAAATGAGATTGTTGGCTTAGGAAGCGAAGAGATGACCTACAAATTCATCATCAAGAAGATACTTTGAGCCTTGGATAGAAGATACGACACCGTGTGTACATTGATCCAAATGATGTCAAACTACAAGGATCTTAAACCAATGGAAGTTATTGGAAGGATTGTCGCTCATGAAATGTCACTCAAGGACAAAGATGAGCTGCACAACAAGTCAAGCGGTGCTTATAAATCTTCAAGTGATACTCGCGCTACTTCAAATGAAAACCTTGTTACCAATGACGATATAAGCCTCATAGTCAGGAAATTCAACAAGTTCTACAAGGGTAGAGGCAAAGAGAGAAGCTCTAGCTCAAGATATGAAGAGAAGCGTTCATCTAGTCATGGCAAAAACTCCTACAATTGTGGAAAGCCCGGACACTATTCCAGTGGGTGCTCGGCTCCTCACAAATGAAGATAAGAGTCACCTAGAAGATGAATATCAAGAGAAGAGTCCCCTCGCAGAGAGAGAAGGAGTAGCGAAGATCGTTATGAACAAAGATACTCCCGAAGAAGTAAGGAATCAGATAAGAAGGAAAAATACACCAGGAGCCACTCAAGAAGAAGACATCAAGCTCATGTTGGTGAATGGGTATCTGGCTCCTAGTCCGACAACCAATCCAAGAGAAGCTACCACTCCAATTCTGACTATAGTCATGATGAAGGTGTTTCTGGTCTTGCACTCGTTTCCTCCAACTCCTATGACATATTTGATTCACCAAATGAAAGGATTGGAAACTGCTTCATGGCAAAAGGCCCAAGGTATCACACCCCGAGTACTTTGACTTTGATAGTGATGAGGATGGCTTGTTAGGAGAAGATGACTTTCTCTTTGATAAAACAAGTGACAATGATAAAACTGAACTTGATAATAATCATGCTACTCAAGAGAAGTTGAATAAAGATGATAAGGAAGAGATTGTACGACTAACTAAAGAACTAAACACTCTTAAGTTAGCTCATGGAACTACTCTAGAAGATCATAGAGAGCTTGCGAGAACTCATGAGAAGCTACGCTCCAGGAAGCTGAATCTAGAGCAAGAGCACGAGTTTCTAAAAGCAATCAATTGTGATCTTCGAAATAAGAGTTCTTCTTATCTAGCCAAATGATTACTCTTGTCTACTTTTGTTCCACAAGTTAAATCTAAGAACACTAGTAACAAAGGCAAGACATTTTCTTCATCTAGTAACAACAATTCTAAAGTTAAATCAAATGATGTTGTTTCTATTAGCTCTCTTGATTCCACTAATGATTCTCTTAGCGAAGTTACACTTGAGAAAGAAAACGATTTATTGAAAGGTATTATATAGAGCGGTGTCTTCTAGAGTCTTGCCAGAAGTAAGCAATTCGAGGAAATTGTATGCAAACAAGGAGGACATCAGAAGAAGCAAGGTGTTGGTTACTTCAATGCCAACAAAGTTGAATGGGAAGAAGGTCAATATCCCATCCCGAAGTTTGTTCCCCAAAAGGAGAAATATGATCCTACTCTCCCCAAGGAAACAATCTCTCAAGATAACCTTCTACCACAAGACCACAAGGGCAAAGGCAAGCTTCAAGAGGAGATTGACTCATTTGAGGAAGAACCCCAAGCCAAGTTCAAGTGGATTCCCAAGGACACTACTATATCTACTTCATCTAGTGCTACCACAACTCCAAGGATCCCCATCAAGTTGATGTGGGTCCCCAAGAAGAAGAACTAGAGAAGTTCTTGAGCGGTGACTCCGCCTTTGAAATTCACTCTTATTAATTTTGGCAAGAACTATATGCAATCAACTCCAATCATATGCATTAATTCAAGGAGCCACACATTCCCTCAAAGGTAAGCAAGGGACAAGGTAATAAATGTCTCTTTGGCCATAATCTCACATGCACTTCACTCCAAGTCCATAGATATCCTTGTATATGTTCCTTGTGCTTTGGCACTAACCCATGTAGGTGAGAAGAGTAAGAAACAACAAGGATTGCTCCCAGCTCAAGATAATCTTCATCAACAACGAGCATCCACCACTACGACACCTACATGAAGTCTTCTACGACAAAACCCAAGGTTAGTTTATCCCTCTTAGGGGGGATGTCACATCAAGGGGGAACTTTACTCTAAGATTTTAGTATGAGCTTCTCTTACAATGTGAACACATTGAAAGCTTTATGTAGAAGTGGTAACCCCACTTGTGCTTAAACGATGAGTATAACCTATGATCAAGTATTCTTGCTTGGCTCCTATGTCAATATACTCATATATAGAGGACTTCATCATCGCCCAAAGCGCTTGGTAGATACTAGAGTGTTTGTGCATGTTTCACCATGTTTTATTTGACATCTTATTGTGTGAGAATGTTGGTCTGCATATTCTTGCTCATTCGAGGATATCCAATTGTTGTTATTTCGCTTTCAATTTTATTTTGCCAATTGTATATACAAGAATGCCTAAGTACCTCTCTCTAGCTATCTATGCTTTCTCGTCTCAAATTCTATTCATGCTACATCACAAAATTTGAGCGAGCACTTTAAGGACACTTTGTGTGAGGAGCACTTGAAGATCCGTCCCGACAAGGGCCGACTTCCAAAACCTCCAAAGTGCATAACGGTGTCACCAACCACAAAAGCTCAGTCCCACTGAAGCCTAGGATCGATCTGGTTTTTCAATCTTGGTAACACCGATAGGACGTTTTTGGCCTCATCGAATTTCTCTCACTTGACAGTTATGGAACTCGTTGGCACCGAAAAATCCAACTCGGTGTCACCGACACCCACGGGGTATATATTCCTCGCGGACCCGACGTTTGAAACAACCCTTCAAACCTCGCCTCCCCGAACCTCCTCGCTGCCAAGCCCTAGTCCCCAGGACATCTACTTTGTCTCTAGCGTGCCCTGGCCACATGAATCCTCGTCGCCGACGAGAATCATCCCTGCCGTCGTCGCCATAGTGAAACCTTCACCGCATTAGGGTAAGGTTTCAGCCCCTTCTTGCGCTCCCAAGTCTGAATCTTACGCAATGAGGATCTGCCATCTTCAGTCCATGATTGAAATTTTCCTATCCAGAAGAAGTTTTGAATAGATTAGAAATGAAGGAAATTTTAGGGTTAATAGTCCGCAAAATCGAGTCTCAGTTTCACCGAGTCAAAAAAATTGGTCCTACCAATTTTGGTTTTGGGCTACTCAGAACAGTCTCGATGAAACCAAATTACACTTATCGGTGGAACCGAAAAGTGTGCCAAGTTTCTGTTGATGAGATTGTCAGTCTCAGTGGCTCCAAATTTTTTGTCTCGGTGGAACCGATATCCCATTTTGCAGAAAGTTAAACTTAAGATGTTCAGAGTTCAAACTTTCAAAAACTTCTGAATTTTGTGATGCTCATCCACTTCAGCTCTTCTAATTCTTTTCACAGGGTCAGCTTGATTGCTTGGATATTGTCAACATGTCAGGCTCAGAGGATAGCCGGAATGACTTCAGAGATCCCAGTGTTGAGATGGATTCAGGCACTAGTCTAGTGAGGACTGCTTCTAGCCCACAGGAGAGCATCCCCCAGAAGCAAAAGGAGAGAGTCACTATCAAAAAGACGGTGAGAAAAGAGTATGCTAGACCAGATTTAGTGAGAGTTCCAGAGGCTGCTCATAGAGGAATGAAGCTTACACTTGAGAACCCATATTCCAGGCAAGCTAAGAAGCCAGTGGAGAAAATACCCACGAAGAGAGTGGTGCATGTTATTGGTAGTCAAACATCTATGTATTAAGATCCACCAGAAGCTGTTGGGGATGAGGCAGAAGAGGTTGCTCCTAATGCACCTCCATCTAAGAATAAGAAGCTCATGGCGGATGCTATGCCTAGCAAGTCTGCACCTCAATCTTCAGCACTCAATCCCAAGAAGCGAGTTGCTGGCAAGAAGACTACTAGGGACATACCTGCAGCAGAGAAGAACAAGAGCTCTGCATCCAGAGAGGCTGCTGCAAAGGAGGAAGAACATGCATCTGTGCTAAGAAAATAATGATCTCACTTGCCATTGCACAATGTTGCTCATCCTATTGCAGAAGATGTGAAGAAGAGGAGGGATCAAGGTTTGAGACAGTGGAGGTCTGTTGATCCATATGCCATTAGGAGAAGAACTATTATTGATCCTCGTTTCTACACTAAGGAGCAACAAGAATTTTATGAGACAGATCTATTGGACATGAGATACGTTCACTTCGATTACATCAAGGAACATCATGAATACTTCCCTCATGTGGGAGAAAACTTCAGGCTGATTGACATTGAAGATTTTGTTGGTAGAAACATGACAGCTTGGAATGATGAATGTTATGCAATTCTATTCAAATGCTCATTTATATCCAGATGGAAGGATAGAGTGGATGACGTAAGGTCACCGGTATGAGTCTACCATAGATGAGTGGGCTGTTATCACTGGTGCCCCTTAGACCCAAGAGGGAGATTTGGATGTGTACTCAGAGTCCAAGATGAATCATAACACTATGGCGAACATGTACAATCCAGTACCCCATCAGTATCGGAAGACACACAAATTTGGCCTTGTCTATTTTCTGCAAGCAGGGATACCAACTACGAACACCATTATGAGATACACCCTGAATCCTAAATCAGGTGATGACAAGATGATCAGACGGTATTCCATCAACATGCTGCACCATTTAGACAACCACACCAGGATCAGAGTGATGGATCTCATAGCTGAGACTGTCAGGAGGACTGTTGCAGATCAGAAGAGATCTTGTGGGCATGCACCATATATTTACATACTCATCAATGCCAAAAATCGGCAAACATGCATATCAACTTGATCGTCCACACCCGCCACTACAGCCAAAGTTCGAGGATAATTAAGTTGTGATGGACCCCAGCCATCCCAGCTCAGATATAGCGCATCAGCAGGCAGAGGCAGAGGTAGCCAGAGATGCTCTAACACCATAGCTCAGAACTAGAGAGGAGCATATGTCGTTTCTTGTCAGCACCATCCAAGGGACGGAGAAGAGTATTTCAGAGATCTTGCTGAACTAGAAGAGCCTTGAGAGGATCGTGGAGACTAAATTCCATGACCTAGATGTCAAAGTGACAAAGTTGGATATAACAGTTGAGCAGCTCCAGCATGAGGTTGATGCAGTGCATATATCTCATTCGAGAAGTGATGGTGAAGAGTCGCCTCTTCCTACGACAACTCAGTTTAGGACCTAGTCTTGGTGTGCAGTTGTGCTAGTGATGTAAGCAAGACCAACTTCATCAGCTCAAGCATCAGCACCTTTAGCTCCATCTCTAACTCCTGCACCTCCAGTGTCTACGCCTCCACCTCCAGGGACATCCGCAGAAGCCTTCACTAATGCTCTCCTGTCTACTCCATCGACTGCTACCATAGGAGATCGATCCGAGAGTGGCGCTTAGTTCTAGACCTTTGAACTTTTTGGTAACTTGTTTCCAAAGGGGGAGAAGTATATAGATCATTTAGGGCCGAGAGAGAGAGAGAGAGAGACAGAGCTTTGCTTTTTATTTGCTCTCATTTGGTTTTTGAAGACATTTGGTCTTTTGGATGACTTAAATTTTTGTGTTTGATCATACGCTTTGATTGTTGATGCTACTATGTTATACCTTTGAGCTCTCTACATGATGATCATTCACTCTTCTGTTTGGTGTTATGTGCATTACTATACATTCATATCATTTATGCGCACCACCAAGATGCACGTGACATGGAAGAGTGACCCATGATCCTAAACGATTGTGCATTTGCATTCAAACGCAAATTTAAATAATGCACAAATTTAGGGGGAGCTCCTGCTTCTCACATACTTCTCAAAGCGACAATGCTACTCATTGATTATATCTTTTGTCTAAGCTTTGATCTATATATTTTCATCATTTACCAAAAAGGGGGAGATTGAAAACAAAATTGCTCCCTAAGGTGGTTTTGGTAATTAATAACAACATATGTATCATTGAACTAATGATTCTATCCAAGTATATTTTAGAAAATTTCAAAGATGCATTGGCTAAAGGATTGTGAGGAGAAACCCCTTGATGCAAGGCAAGGAACAGGATTGGCCAAGCTTCAAGCAAGAAGGCTCTACATTTTATATTCGTGAGAAATCACTTTTGGGTCCATAGGAAAGCCAATACTATTAAAAGGGGTGAGGTATTTATGATGTATTGGTTGCTCAAGTGCTTAGAGATAGCCACCAAAACTACTCAGCAATTCTCTCAAAAAAATCTTTGTCCAAAGCCTTCACATCAAAATTGGTGCCACCAAGAATTCCATTTCGGCCCTACCGATTTTTCGAGAGACAGAACCTTTGCCAAACCCTAATCTCTCGGTACCACCGAGATTTATATATCGGTCTCACAGAGAATTCAAAAGTTGTCACATTTAGTGCAACTCGGTACCACCGAGATTCATTTCGGTGTCACCGAGTTGGGAAATAATGTTGTAACGGTGGATTTTTGGAGATGCCTATATATACCCCTCCACCACCTCTCATTCACACAGGAAGCACTCATAACACACACACACTTGCCATATCCATTTTTCTGAGAGAGTCACCTACTCATGTGTTCAGATCAAGAGATTCCAATCCATCCATTTGAAACTTGATCTCTAGCCTCCCCAAGTTTCTTTCCACCAAATCAATCTCTTCCACCCATGCCAAGCCCGTGAGAGAGTGATTGAGTGTTGAGGAGACTATCTCTTGAAGCACAAGGGCAAGGTGTTCATCATTCTACCGCATCTATTACCTTTTGGAGGGTGGTGCCTCCTAGATTGGTTAGCTGTTGCTTCGGAGCATCCTACTTTGTGTTGTGGAGTTGAACCAAGAAGTTTTTATGGGCAAGGAGATCGCCTACTTCGTGAAGATCTACCCTGAGTGAGGCTAGTCCTCTATGGACGTAAGCCATGCTGGAATAGACAAGGCCACTTCTTCATGGGACCTTTGTGGGTGGAGCCCACCGTGGACTCTCGCGATCGTTACCCTCCGTGGGTTGAAGTCTCCACTAACGTGTACGTACGATAGCACCACCTATCGGTACCACGCCAAAAAATTCCCAAGTCAACCTTTGTGTTTGATATTCCTTTCCCAACCGTCTACTTACATTTGCATGTCTTCAGTTTGTGTTGCTCCACTCTTAGATATGCATGTGTAGGGTGAACTTGACTAGTCATAATTGCTAAAACTAGCCCACAACTAAAATTGGGAAAAGGGTAAGTTTTATTTGGTCAAGTAGTCTAATCACCCCACCTCTAGACATACTTCGGATCCTACAAGACCGCACGCCAACTTTCAACACATTTCGAGAAATTTTTATACACACTTTTAAAAACAATATTTTAATTATATCGCGAGCGCGTGCTTGTGTGGTTGGTCTTGAAACAGTCAACGACAAGAACAGAGAGAACCAGCAACTAATAATGGATGCAAGTTTTAAAAAATGATGGCAGCAGGGTGCCAATGCAATGCAAATGATGCACATGATGCGATGATGAATGTGACAAACAAATGAATCACGCAACGACAATGGAATAAAAAGGGAATTTTTTGGAGCGTCAGTTCCGGGCTGTTACACTTATGCTTGTTTTTTCTGGCCTGAAGATGAGTCTTCAAAGGCTGAGGACGGTAGGTGTACCTATGTTTCTGCATGTTGCAGTTGCTGCAGGTGATAGTTGCCATTATTGACGTGTCCTTCTTTGTGGGAACCTCAAACTGTCCCTTTCTTCTAGTTGTTTGCTTCTTGCCCTTTTTGTCATTGAACACTGGTGGGTCTATGTCTGTAGTTGGTGTCCGAGGCCAATAGTCAGGTCCTGGAACATGGTATATGATGTGCTTGTAGGTTTCCTTGTACAATGGTTTATTAAAGAACTCATGCACACAGTCCTCTGGTTGCAACTTCACTCTTGACTGGAGAAAATGCATGGTTACATGGCACACCACCTATGTCCCATTTCTTGCATTCACAAGTCCATTTCTCATGGTTAACACACTAGGTAGACTCCCCACTAGTGACTTGCCAAATACCAGGACCTGCCATGTAAGTAGTGCAATGCGTACTTCTTTGACTCCTCCAATTTCTCCATATATGTGGGTGTTATCTCCCACCTATTGTTCTCTGCCTTCTCTTTGATTGCTTGGTATTTTATCATGAGCTTAGTTATGTATCCAACAACTATAAATTGGCTTGCTCGTAACATCTAAAATCATCTTGCTAAATACTTCACTCAGGTTGTTCACTACCAAATCTATCTTGCAATTGTGGTCCATACATGCCTAGCCCAATTCTCTTTTGGTATATTAGACAACCACTTCCAAGCATCTTCATCCTCCATCTTCAGTTCATTCATCACAACCTCAAAACCATGTTTGGTGTATGAGTATGCAACATTGTCCATATGCTTCTTTAGTTCCTGACTCCTATATCCAATTGACTATAAATTGGCATAGATATGTCTAAGACAATATCTTTGAGGTGAGTGTGGAAACACAACTTGTATTGCATTGAGAAACCCCTATTTGCGGGCATAATACAAATTATTACTTTCTTACTTGCTTCTACAATTGTGTAAGGAGAGTGGGATCTTGCATACCTTTTGCGTGTCAGAGATGATTGTGTATGTGCCCCATTTGTTCCCCTCTCCAATGCACGCTATTAACTGGCACGAAAACCAATTCCTACTCTTCTTGTCCTCCTTGTCAACAATACGAGTAGCAATTTGGAATATGTTGTTATTCCCATCCCTACCTGTGGTAGCAAGTATCTACTGCCTGGTGCCCAGTTTGATAAAGCAACCATCTAAACCTGTAAGATTAAAAATAAATAGTTAGTAACACAAATAAGAACATCAATAATATGTACACAAATGAAATGAACAAATTATACCTAGAAAGGTCCCACACCCATTTAAGAAACCCTCTTTTGAAGCATTCAAACAATAGAACATGTAGGGGAACCTAGTATTTGGAGTAGGATGGAGTTCAAGCACTTTGATGGTGACAATGCATCTCCTCTGAGCGTTAATATCAAGCAGTGCTTGAAGATAATCCCTAAACCTTGTGTATTGTCCCTTCATGTCACCTTCCACCACTTCAATGGCCATTGACCTTGCCCTGTAGGCCTTGGTCTTTGCCAATTGCACCCCATACTTAGTCTTTGTTCTTTTTAGGATAGCACTCCATCCCTTGGATTTTCTCTCAGTTGCTGCTCACAGGTTCTAGCAGTCCAATCAACTATAACTTCTGTTTTCTCTCCATGTGCACCACATGTGTGCAACAACTTAATCTTCTTGATACAGAATGTCTTCTCATGTGCAATTTTGGATGTAATCATGAAAAATGGACACCCACTCTCCCTTTTGTGCAATGCACAATGACCCTATCTCTGCAGTTCCTGTGGTAATGGAAATTTCTAAGAATTTTGATATTAAAATTCTTCAGTGCTCTTGTAAGTAGATAAACATCTGTGAAGCACAAACTCAAGAAAAGTTGGTCATGAGCATATGGATTGCTCTCATCATACCACTTCCTACTCTTGGCTTGACTCTTCCTTCCATAAGGAAGTTGGAGAGAATGCGGGCCTGCCTCATTATCTGAATAACTAATGTCGTGGTCTTGGGGGAAACAACCTAAATCATCTGATGGAATGAAAGCAGGAATTACCTCTATGTCAAATTGATGATGGGATCTTGCAGTGGGACCTAGATTTTCTACTTTGTTGAATGTTTGAGGAAGTCGTGTCTCTTGATCCGTGCCTGAGTCCTCTTCTTATGGGCACATCTCTTTCATTTCCGTGTCTCCTTCAAAGTGAAGCATAGGATTCTCTCTCTTCTTTCTCTTCTCCCTCGGCTTCTCAAAAATCTCATCTTCTGCCTCAATAGTTTTGTCATGATCTTTCCATCTGTACTCACACCACTTGAAATGAACAAAATATTCATCATCAAAGGGACCATAATATTCCTCTACTTTCTCTTGGCTCCTTGCTTTTTGAAAATTCATGCTCTCCTATGTGTTAATATAAGCAAGCTCTTCACCTGGCTATGCACTAGCAATTGACACAACATAAAACTCCTCACTGCTAGATGGGACAAAGGGGAACAAAATTCCAGCCTAATCTACACTAATAATGTTGTATTCAGCAACCTTGCCTATTGGTATTTGTTCCTCCACAAATTTTCCCTAATCAAATCTCCAGGATTAGGCTCGGTGGCCTTAAATACAGTTATGTCAACACCTTCTGTTCAACATACTGGTGAAGCATCTCCTCTACCCTCTCGTCACTATCACTAACCTACAAACATGTTGCACCCTTTCCCTCTTCTTTCACATAAAGCATGTAGTCAGTTTCAGTATATCCCTCTTTAGTCTCCATTAATGCTAACATGTTAATGAAAGTGATTTCTGATAGTGAACTTGTCCTTTCCAAGTTGTCTTTCCCTTGAAAATGGTACCTTATTTCCCATATCTCATCATCCAACCTATAAAAAGTGTAGGAGATTTAATATTTGATTGATTCAACTGTTTCAAATAGAACGCTACAATTAACAAACACTACACTATGAAAGCAAGCCACAAGATAATTATTATGCCAATAGTTCAGTGAAATATACTATGAGGATGTAGTATCACTAATACACATATGAACTAAATGTAGCACTAACCTTAACAGTTCATATCATGTAAGAAGCACTAATCACAATTCATATCATATCATGTCAGAAGCACTAAGCTAAAATTCTAGAATGAAGCACTAACCTAACAGTTCATATCATTTCTAAAGCCTAATCCTAAACCCTAAGATTCATTTGAATCCACTAACTATAACATGCATATACCTAAAAAAGGTATGATAGAGGGAGGAGGGAGGTGGAGAAGGAAGAATACTTACTACACACCATCGAGTCCTGAAGCCCAATGATGGCCACCTCCCATGCCAAAATCCCTCATCTTGCGTGCCAAGGCTGTCGTCGGCCGCCACTCAATATCCCACTCTGGTAGCAAAGGGGAATGTTCCGATGAAGGGGCTCGCTGCATCGGCAAACTATGGTTGCCCATGTAGTTGTCCCCTCCTAGAACTCATCATCATCGCCTTTGTCCCTCCGCTGCCACCTGACTCACTACCGCCGCCTCCGCTAGATTTAGCAACCATCAACATCGCGCGCGCGAGGGAGAGGGAGGGAGGAAGGGAGATAGAGAGAGAGAGAGAGAGAGAGAGAGAGAAAGGGAGGGAGGGAGGAGGGAGGGAGAGAGAGAGGGAGATGGAGGAAGGGAGAGGGAGGAAGGAAGAGAGATATGAAGGGAGGAAGAGGGAGGGAGGGAGCGAGGGGGAGGGAGAGAGCGAAGGGGACGGAGAAAGCGGAGGGAGAGAGGGGAAGGGGACGAGCGGAAAGGTGAGTGGACGGTGTGACCTAAAGAGCGAGACCTAACAGCCGTCAACCCACTCGTCGTCTATTTTATTTGATGTGGCACCTGACCGTTGGGCCACCCATGCCATAAATCGTGTTAACGACCTCAAAATGGTATTTTTTTATTGAGAAAATTTATAGGTAAATAGGTGGATTTTTGGGGCGCCCTAGAAATATAACGACAATTCCGTGTCAAAACTTCAAATGTGATGGTTGTTTGCAATTCACTCTTTATTAGAAGACACCAAGATCAATTTACAAGAAAACATGTGGGCACTACGAACCTGAGTTAACCCCATGTTTCTGTTGGAATTATGCCCTAGAGGCAATAATAAATATAGTTATTATTATAATTCCTGTATCAAGATAATAGTTTATTATCCATGCTATAATTGTATTGAATGAAGACTCATTTACATGTGTGGATACATAGACAAAACACCATCCCTAGCATGCCTCTAGTTGGCTAGCCAGTTGATCGATGATAGTCAGTGTCTTCTGATTATGAACAAGGTGTTGTTGCTTGATAACTGGATCACGTCATTGGGAGAATCACGTGATGGACTAGACCCAAACTAATAGACGTAGCATGTTGATCGTGTCATTTTGTTGCTACTGTTTTCTGCGTGTCAAGTATTTATTCCTATGACCATGAGATCATATAACTCACTGACACCGGAGGAATGCTTTGTGTGTATCAAACGTCGCAACGTAACTAGGTGACTATAAAGATGCTCTACAGGTATCTCCGAAGGTGTTGGTTGAGTTAGTATGGATCAAGACTGGGATTTGTCACTCCGTGTGACGGAGAGGTATCTCGGGGCCCACTCGGTAATACAACATCACACACAAGCCTTGCAAGCAATGTAACTTAGTGTAAGTTGCGGGATCTTGTATTATGGAACGAGTAAAGAGACTTGCCGGTAAACGAGATTGAAATAGGTATGCGGATACTGACGATCGAATCTAGGGCAAGTAACATACCGAAGGACAAAGGGAATGACATACGGGATTACACGAATCCTTGGCACTGAGGTTCAAACGATAAGATCTTCGTAGAATATGTAGGATCCAATATGGGCATCCAGGTCCCGCTATTGGATATTGACCGAGGAGTCTCTCGGGTCATGTCTACATAGTTCTCGAACCCGCAGGGTCTGCACACTTAAGGTTCGACGTTGTTTTATGCGTATTTGAGTTATATGGTTGGTTACCGAATGTGGTTCGGAGTCCCGTATGAGATCACGGACGTCACGAGGGTTTCCGGAATGGTCCGGAAACGAAGATTGATATATAGGATGACCTCATTTGATTACCGGAAGGTTTTCGGAGTTACCGGAAATGTACCGGGAATGACGAATGGGTTCCGGGAGTTCACCGGGGGGGCAACCCACCCCGGGGAAGCCCATAGGCCTTTGGGGAGACACACCAGCCCTTAGTGGGCTGGTGGGACAGCCCACAAGTGCCCTATGCGCCAAGGAGAAGAAAATCAAGAGAGAAAGAAAAAAAAAGGAGGAGGTGGGAAGGAAGGGAGACTCCCTCCCACCAAACCTAGTCCAACTCGGTTTGGGGGGGAGAGTCCTCCCCCTTGGACTCGGCCGACCCCCTTGGGGCTCCTTGAGCCCCAAGGCAAGGCCCCCTCCCTCCCACCTATATATACGGAGGTTTTAGGGCTGATTTGAGAAGACTTTTCCACGGCAGCCGGACCACATACCTCCACGGTTTTTCCTCTAGATCGCGTTTCTGCGGAGCTCGGGCGGAGCCCTGCTGAGACAAGGTCATCACCAACCTCCGGAGCGCCGTCACGCTGCCGGAGAACTCTTCTACCTCTCCGTCTCTCTTGCTGGATCAAGAAGGCCGAGATCATCGTCGAGCTGTACGTGTGTTGAACGCGGAGGTGCCGTCCGTTCGGTACTAGATCGTGGGACTGATCGCGGGATTGTTCGCGGGGCGAATCAAGGGACGTGAGGATGTTCCACTACATCAACCGCGTTCTCTAACACTTCTGCTGTACGGTCTACAAGGGTACGTAGATCACTCATCCCCTCTCGTAGATGGACATCACCATGATAGGTCTTCGTGCGCGTAGGAAAATTTTTGTTTCCCATGCGTCGTTCCCCAACAGTGGCATCATGAGCTAGGTTCATGCGTAGATGTCTTCTCGAGTAGAACACAAAAGTTTTTGTGGGCGGTGATGTGCGTTTTGCTGCCCTCCTTAGTCTTTTCTTGATTCTGCGGTATTGTTGGATTGAAGCGGCTTGGACCGACATTACTCGTACGCTTACGAGAGACTGGTTTCATCGTTACGAGTAACCCCCTTTGCTCAAAGATGAATGGAAAGTGTCGGTTTCTCCAACTTTAGTTGAATCGGATTTGACCGAGGAGGTCCTTGGATGAGGTTAAATAGCAACTCATATATCTCCGTTGTGGTGTTTGCGTAAGTAAGATGCGATCCTACTAGATACCCTTGGTCACCACATAAAACATGCAACAACAAAATTAGAGGACGTCTAACTTGTTTTTGCAGGGTATGATTGTGATGTGATATGGCCAACGATGTGATGTGATATATTGGATGTATGAGATGATCATGTTGTAATAGAAATATCGACTTGCACGTCGATGGTACGACAACCGGCAGGAGCCATAGGGTTGTCTTTATACTAACGTTTGTGCTTGCAGATGCGTTTACTATTTTGCTAGGATGTAGCTTTAGTAGTAATAGCATAAGTAGCACGACAACCCCGATGGCAACACGTTGATGGATGATCATGGTGTGGCGCCGGTGACAAGAAGATCGTGCCGGTGCTTTGGTGATGGAGATCAAGAAGCACGTGATGATGGCCATATCATGTCACTTATGAATTGCATGTGATGTTAATCCTTTTATGCACCTTATTTTGCTTAGAACGACGGTAGCATTATGAGGTGATCTCTCACTAAATTTCAAGACGAAATTGTGTTCTCCCCGACTGTGCACCGTTGCTACAGTTCGTTGTTTCGAGACACCACGTGATGATCGGGTGTGATAGACTCAACGTTCACATACAACGGGTGCAAAACAGTTGCGCACGCGGAACACTCGGGTTAAGCTTGACGAGCCTAGCATGTGCAGACATGGCCTCGGAACACATGAGACCGAAAGGTCGATCATGAATCATATAGTTGATATGATTGTCATAGGGATGCTTACCACTGAAACTATACTCAACTCACGTGATGATCGGACTTGGGATAGTGTAAGTGGATCATGAACCACTCAAATGACTAGAGAGATGTACTTTTTGAGTGGGAGTTTAGCATATAATTTGATTAAGTTGAACTCTAATTATCTTGAACATAGTCTAAGTCCACTTTGAATATATTTGTGTTGTAGATCATGGCTCACGCGACAGTCATCCTGAATTTTAATATGTTCCTAGAGAAAGCTAAGTTGAAAGATGATGGAAGCAACTTTGTAGACTGGGCTCGTAATCTTAAGCTAATCTTACAAGCTGGGAAGAAGGATTATGTCCTTAATGCTGTGCTAGGAGATGAACCACCCGCTACGCCTGATCAGGATGTTAAGAACGCTTGGTTAGCACGTAAGGAGGACTACTCAATAGTTCAATGTGCAGTCTTGTATGGCTTAGAACCGGGACTTCAACGTCGCTTTGAGCGTCATGGAGCATTTGAGATGTTCCAGGAGTTGGAGTTTATCTTTCAGAAGAACGCCCGGATCGAGAGGTATGAGACCTCCGATAAATTCTATGCTTGCAAGATGGAGGAAAACTCGTCTGTCAGTGAACATGTGCTCAAAATGTCTGGGTACTCAAACCGTCTAGCTGAACTGGGGATTGAACTCCCGCAAGAAGCTATCACTGACAGAATCCTTCAATCACTGCCGCCAAGCTACAAAGGCTTTGTGTTGAACTACAACATGCAAGGGATGAACAAGTCTCCCGGCGAGTTGTTTGCGATGTTGAAAGTCGCAGAGTCTGAACTCCGTAAAGAGCATCAAGTGTTGATGGTGAATAAGACCACTAGTTTCAAGAGAAACGGCAAAGGCAAGAAGGGCAATTCGAAGAAGAGCGGCAAGCCTGTTGCCAATCCACCGAAGAAACCCAAAGTTGGACCTAAGCCTGAAACGGAGTGTTTCTATTGCAAGGGTATGGGTCACTCGAAGCGCAATTGCCCCAAGTATCTGGCAGATAAGAAGGCGGGCAAAGAAAAATCAGGTATATTTGATATACATGTTATTGATGTGTACTTAACCGGCTCTCGTAGTAGTGCCTGGATATTCGATACCGGTTCTGTTGCTCATATTTGCAACTCGAAGCAGGAACTGCGGAATAGATGAAGGCTGGCGAAAGACGAAGTGACGATGCGCGTAGGAAATGGTTCCAAGGTTGATGCAATCGCCGTCGGCACAGTGTCACTTCAGCTACCATCGGGATTAGTGATGAACTTAAATCATTGTTATTTAGTGCCTGCGTTGAGCATGAACATTATATCTGGATCTTGTTTATTGCGAGACGGTTACTCTTTTAAGTCTGAGAATAATGGTTGTTCTATTTCTATGAGTAACATCTTTTATGGTCACGCACCGAATGTGAGAGGATTGTTCATATTGAATCTTGATAGCGATACGCATATACATAACATTGAGACCAAAAGAGTTAGAGTAAACAATGATAGCGCCATATTTTTGTGGCACTGCCGCTTGGGTCATATTGGTGTAAAGCGCATGAAGAAACTCCATGCTGATGGACTTTTGGAGTCACTTGACTTTGTTTCACTTGACACGTGCGAACCATGCCTCATGAGCAAGATGACTAAGACTCCGTTCTCCGGAACAATGGAGCGTGCAAGTAACTTATTGGAAATCATACATACCGATGTGTGTGGTCCAATGAGCGTGGAGGCACGCGGCGGATATCGTTATTTTCTCACCTTCACTGACGATTTAAGTAGATATGGTTATGTCTACTTGATGAAGCACAAGTCTGAAACATTTGAAAAGTTCAAGCAATTTCAGAGTGAAGTGGAAAATCATCGTAACAAAAAAATCAAGTTCCTATGTTCTGATCGTGGGGGTGAATATCTGAGTTTCGAGTTTGGTGCTCACTTAAGACAATGTGGAATTGTTTCACAGTTAACACCGCCTGGAACACCACAGCGTAATGGTGTGTCCGAACGTCGTAATCGTACTTTGTTAGAGATGGTGCGATCTATGATGTCTCTTACTGATTTGTCGTTATCATTTTGGGGTTATGCATTAGAAACAGCTGCATTCACTTTAAATAGGGCACCATCAAAATCCGTTGAGACGACACCATACGAACTGTGGTATGGCAAGAGGCCAAAGTTGTCGTTTCTTAAAGTTTGGGGATGTGATGCTTATGTCAAAAAGCTTCAGCCTGAAAAGCTGGAACCCAAAGCGGAAAAATGCGTCTTCATAGGTTACCCAAAAGAGACAGTTGGGTACACCTTCTATCTCAAATCCGAGGGCAAAGTGTTTGTTGCTAAGAACGGAGCTTTTCTCGAGAAAGAGTTTCTCTCGAGAGAATTGAGTGGGAGGAAGATAGAACTTGACGAGGTTGTCGAACCTCTCATCCCTCTGGATGGTGGCGCGGGGCAAGGGGAAACCTCTGTCATTGCGACGCCGGTTGACGAGGAAGTTAATGATGATGATCATGAAACTCCAGTTCAAGTTTCTGTTGAACCACGCAGGTCGACGAGATCACGTGCTGCTCCAGAGTGGTACGGTAATCCCGTCTTATCAATCATGTTGTTAGACAACAATGAACCTGCAAGTTATGAAGAAGCAATGGTGGGCCCAGATTCCAACAAATGGCTAGAAGCCATGAAATCCGAGATAGGATCCATGTATGAGAACAAAGTGTGGACTTTGGAGATACTGCCTGAGGGCTGCAAGGCTGTTCAGAACAAATGGATCTTTAAGAAGAAGACGGACGCTGACGGTAATGTGACCGTTTATAAAGCTCGACTTGTGGCAAAGGGTTTTTCACAAGTTCCAGGAATTTGACTACGATGAGACTTTCTCACCCGTGGCGATGCTTAAGTCCGTCAGAATCATGTTAGCAATAGCTGCATTTTTCGATTATGAAATCTGGCAGATGGATGTCAAAACGGCGTTCCTTAACGGTTTCCTTAAGGAAGAGTTGTATATGATGCAACCCGAAGGTTTTGTCGATCCTAAGAATGCTAACAAGGTATGGAAGCTCCAGCGATCCATTTATGGACTGGTGCAAGCATCTCAGAGTTGGAACAAACGCTTTGATGAGGTGATCAAGGCATTTGGGTTTATACAAGTGGTTGGAGAATCTTGTATTTACAAGAAAGTGAGTGGGAGCTCTGTGGCGTTTCTAATATTATATGTGGATGACATATTACTGATTGGAAACAACGTAGAGTTTTTGGAGAGCATAAAAGGTTACTTGAATAAAAGTTTCTCTATGAAGGACCTAGGAGAAGCTGCTTCCATTCTAGGCATTAAGATCTATAGGGATAGATCAAAACGCCTGATAGGACTTTCACAAAGCACATACCTTGATAAAGTTTTGAAGAGGTTCAAAATGGTACAGTCCAAGAAAGGGTTCTTGCCAGTTTTACAAGGTACGAGATTGAGTAAGACTCAGTGCCCAGCAACTGATGAAGATAGAGAGCATATGCGCTCCGTCCCCTATGCTTCAGCCATAGGTTCTATCATGTATGCGATGTTGTGCACTAGACCGGATGTTAGCTTGGCCATAAGTATGGCAGGTAGGTTCCAGAGTAATCCAGGAGTGGATCACTGGACAGCGGTCAAGAATATCCTGAAGTACCTGAAAAGGACTAAGGAGATGTTTCTCGTATATGGAGGTGACGAAGAGCTCGCCGTAAAAGGTTACGTCGACGCAAGCTTTGACACAGATCCGGACGACTCTAAATCGCAAACCGGATACGTATTTATTCTTAATGGGGGTGCAGTAAGCTGGTGCAGTTCCAAGCAAAGCGTCGTAGCAAATTCTAAATGTGAAGCGGAGTACATGGCTGCCTCGGAGGCGGCTAAGGAGGGTGTCTGGATGAAGCAGTTCATGACGGATCTTGGAGTGGTGCCAAGTGCACTGGATCCAATAACCTTGTTCTGTGACAACACGGGTGCCATTGCCTTAGCAAAGGAACCACGGTTTCACAAGAAGACCAGACACATCAAACGACGCTTCAATCTCATCCGCGACTACGTCGAGGAAGAGGACGTAAATATATGCAAAGTGCACACGGATCTGAATGTAGCAGACCCGCTGACTAAACCTCTTCCACGGCCAAAACATGATCGACACCAGAACTGTATGGGTGTTAGATTTATTACAATGTAATTCACATGGTGATGTGAGGGCTAGATTATTGACTCTAGTGCAAGTGGGAGACTGTTGGAATTATGCCCTAGAGGCAATAATAAATATAGTTATTATTATAATTCCTGTATCAAGATAATAGTTTATTATCCATGCTATAATTGTATTGAATGAAGACTCATTTACATGTGTGGATACATAGACAAAACACCATCCCTAGCATGCCTCTAGTTGGCTAGCCAGTTGATCGATGATAGTCAGTGTCTTCTGATTATGAACAAGGTGTTGTTGCTTGATAACTGGATCACGTCATTGGGAGAATCACGTGATGGACTAGACCCAAACTAATAGACGTAGCATGTTGATCGTGTCATTTTGTTGCTACTGTTTTCTGCGTGTCAAGTATTTATTCCTATGACCATGAGATCATATAACTCACTGACACCGGAGGAATGCTTTGTGTGTATCAAACGTCGCAACGTAACTGGGTGACTATAAAGATGCTCTACAGGTATCTCCGAAGGTGTTGGTTGAGTTAGTATGGATCAAGACTGGGATTTGTCACTCCGTGTGACGGAGAGGTATCTCGGGGCCCACTCGGTAATACAACATCACACACAAGCCTTGCAAGCAATGTAACTTAGTGTAAGTTGCGGGATCTTGTATTACGGAACGAGTAAAGAGACTTTCCGGTAAACGAGATTGAAATAGGTATGCGGATATTGACGATCGAATCTCGGGCAAGTAACATACCAAAGGACAAAGGGAATGACATACGGGATTATACGAATCCTTGGCACTGAGGTTCAAACGATAAGATCTTCGTAGAATATGTAGGATCCAATATGGGCATCCAGGTCCCGCTATTGGATATTGACCGAGGAGTCTCTCGGGTCATGTCTACATAGTTCTCGAACCCGCAGGGTCTGCACACTTAAGGTTCGGCGTTGTTTTATGCGTATTTGAGTTATATGGTTGGTTACCGAATGTTGTTCGGAGTCCCGGATGAGATCACGGACGTCATGAGGGTTTCCGGAATGGTCCGGAAACGAATATTGATATATAGGATGACCTCATTTGATTACCGGAAGGTTTTCGGAGTTACCGGAAATGTACCGGGAATGACGAATGGGTTCCCGGAGTTCACCGGGGGGGCAACCCACCCCGGGGAAGCCCATAGGCCTTTGGGGAGACACACCAGCCCTTAGTGGGCTGGTGGGACAGCCCACAAGTGCCCTATGCGCCAAGGAGAAGAAAATCAAGAGAGAAAGAAAAAAAAAGGAGGAGGTGTGAAAGAAGGGGGACTCCCTCCCACCAAACCTAGTCCAACTCGGTTTGGGGGGGAGAGTCCTCCCCCTTGGACTCGGCCGACCCCCTTGGGGCTCCTTGAGCCCCAAGGCAAGGCCCCCTCCCTCCCACCTATATATACGGAGGTTTTAGGGCTGATTTGAGACGACTTTTCCACGGCAGCCCGACCACATACCTCCATGGTTTTTCCTCTAGATCGCGTTTCTGCGGAGCTCGGGCGGAGCCCTGCTGAGACAAGGTCATCACCAACCTCCGGAGCGCCGTCACGCTGCCGGAGAACTCTTCTACCTCTCCGTCTCTCTTGCTGGATCAAGAAGGCCGAGATCATCGTCGAGCTGTACGTGTGCTGAACGCGGAGGTGCCGTCCGTTCGGTACTAGATCGTGGGACTGATCGCGGGATTGTTCGCGGGGCGGATCGAGGGACGTGAGGACGTTCCACTACATCAACCGCGTTCTCTAACGCTTCTGCTGTACGGTCTACAAGGGTACGTAGATCACTCATCCCCTCTCGTAGATGGACATCACCATGATAGGTCTTCGTGCGCGTAGGAAAATTTTTGTTTCCCATGCGTCGTTCCCCAACAGTTTGGTTTGGCATAATGAGCTTGCCACATTTGGCCACGCCACAAATGAGGCAAGTAATTAACATACGGCTACAAGGAGGGGATATTTCCCCCGCTTTCATCGCTCTCCAAGTGAGCGGCCCGAGCGTGACCTAGCGCCGCCACCACCACCCTCCCGTTCCTCCCTGCCCCTCGCCGTCGGCGGGCGTCGCTGCCAGGAAAAGCCCGCGCAGTAGTTGGCGATGGCGGGCCTCTCTCGCACGGAGCGCTCCGGGACCGGCCCTGGACGGCGCGGCGCTCTCGGCGAGGCTGGGCGTTAGGGCGGCGGCCTCGGATTCGATCTGCGATGGTGATGGCTATTGTGTCCGGGGGGTGGCGCCTCGGTGTGTTGAGGTGGTTGGGGAGGCTCGGCCCCTTGTGGTCAGGCGGCGCGACTTCGACAAGCTCGCGGTAGGAGCACCCCGACTTCCTCGCCGGCGACCTTCTCCAGCGGGATGGTGGCTCGTGCGACTGCCTGACGGCCCTTTCCTTCTGGTCCTGGTGGCTGTCTCGGGCAGATCTGAAGCTGGAGCTTAGCTAACAGCTTCGATGGATCTGGTGGTGACATCCTCTCGCGGCTGGATCCAGAGCTTTGGGGTGGCAGCTCGTGCTCCTTGCCTGGTGGTTCTGGTCTGGTGGTGTGCATCGCGCCTTCTGCGGCTATTCGTCGATGGCTTGACTCGGGAGGCTGTCAGATCCAATCGGCATAGGTTGGTTTCGGCTCGCTGGTTCTTCTCGCCCGTGACGAGGTTTGTGGTGGCTTTTGCGTGGTAATGGCGCGATGGCTTCATGGGAGGTGTGCGGGCTAGCGGAGGTGCTGTTCGCGGGGTTGTGGTGTCGGGCAGTGCTCCAGGTGAAAGCTTGTCGGGCGATAGCTTGCCGGCCGACGGTGTTGACGTCTGTGGATGTCGTCTCACCTCCTTGGAGGCACCGTCGAGGAGTTCTCTCCCTGCACATCCTCGGATCCAGTTCTTCGGGTGAACACCTTAGACCCGGTTGGGTCGGACGACGGCGTCGGCATCATTGCTTCCTTCTTGGGGGTGTCATCTTGAAGAGCTTTGGATCTTGTTTGCACGCTCCATGGGCTAGATGCTCGCGACATTGCGGTCGGCTGGTGCCCGTCCGGCAATGTGGATGCCTTGCGCGGCTTCTTGTGTGGCAACGATGCCGGCTTCAAGGGGAGTAGGATTTGCAGTTGTGTTCTGGTAGTCGGTCTCACCCGGCGTGTTCGAGGGGTCGTCGTAGGCGCTGGCTCGGTCCAGGTCCAGCATTTTTTATCTTCCAATGCTCATCGACATAGTCGGAGTTGTCTGGTCGCCGGCGTGTGTGGTGGATTGTTTGGCCTTGGCCGACGCAGGCCTCTACGCTTGTCTGTGGTGGAGGCTGCATCGATGGTCGTCGATGGTGAAGCCGGAATCACCCTCACGGAGGTGTGATGACGATGACGATGGATTGCAACCTCGATGACGCTCTTCTCCTTGACGACGTACGAGCGTTCTTGTGTGGGTTGCCAGGTCACTCTGTGTATCTTGTTTTTCCGGACGTATTGTAACGATTTTAGTCCAGTTTTCTATTTATAACCGGACACCTCTCTTCGACCTTTTTAATAAATCGGGTTGAACCGTGTTTCAAAAAAAAACAAATGAGGCAAGTCCGACCAAGCTAGCCCCCGTTTGGTTTGCAGTCATATTTGTTACAAGACTTCTTTCATATAAATTAGACCCTACATGTCAGTTGCTTGGAAAAGTGTTATAGGATTTAACCTCAAATGTGAGTATGACATCAATTTTAATCGCATAAACTAAGGCATGCTTGGAAAAATGTTATAAGGTTTAACCTCAAATGTGGCAAAGTAAGACGCCAATTTTAATCGCAACTAAGGCATGTTCGAAAAATTGTAGAATTTAACCTCAAACGTGATAAAGTACCACGTCAATTTAATCGCATAAACTAAGGCATGCTGGGAGAAGTGTTATAGGATTTAACCTCAAATGTGGCAATATACGATGCTAATTTTAATGGCCTAAACTAAGGCATGCTTGGAAAAGTGTTATAGGATTTAACCTCAAATGCGGCAAATATAATGGCAAATTTAATCACATAAACCGAGGCATGCTCAGAAAAGTGTTATAGCATTAACCTGAAATGTGGCAAAGTATGACGCCAATTTTAATAGCATAAACTAAGGTATGTGGGACAAAAAAGCATGGCAATTTTTAATATTTTTTTGACAAACTTAGTCTATGAAGCAAACATGCCCTAAATCCTCGCAAAACTATCTAGACACACAACACCAGCACTCCTCCCAAGTCCTCAATTTATCCATGATGTGGTACCACTAGGGCCGCTACACAATAGTGCTAGTCTACATTTGAGCACACCCTAGTGTTGCGTTGCTTTCATAGACTCCACGAGATGACGATGACCACTTGTCGAAGCCCTTTTTAACCCGCTCTGGAAAAGAAAAATCCTTGCTAAAACACACGAGGCAAGCACCACGAAAAAGGAAACAAATCCAGCCAAGGATACCCATGGATGCCGGTATTCCGGCAAGCTCATGATCCAGGTTCAGAGCCAGCACTCGTTGCCGGACAGCTGACAGGGGCCACATCTGTGGCTCCCATTCCCTTACTACTGACCGCTGCCAACTTCACCCAGGAACCAGAAATGAACATGCTAAAATGGACCATCCAGTCCGGTCCAAAACTACCAAACATTGCCTGCATCAAAAAAGGGGGGATTAGCAACAGGCAATCAATCCACAGGGAGCGGTACATGTCCATATATAACCAACCATCCATTATCCATCATCTTTGGGGGGTGCACGATGTCTCAACCAAGCGTTATTCGTCCGACCGACACTCGTTATTCTTTTTTTCCAATCTCCATCAAATTCAAGCTGGGCAAATCATCATCGAAAAAAAGGGGGGAAAACGGGGTATAACGACGCGAATGCAAAATCTTTCATCTTCTCATCCACTCAGCAGCCCACGGTGCGGGCACAGACCCTGCGCTGGATGTGGGTCCGGCACGACGGGCACTCCTTCATCCCCTGCTTGTCGTGGAGGTCGTTGCACTTGGCGCAGACCACCTGGTGGGCGCAGGGGAGGAACACCACCGACATCTCCTCGCTCAGGCACATGACGCACTCGCGGTCGCGCTGGATGTCATCGAGGTCAAGGTCCAGGGCCGCCGCCCCCGCCACCTTGGCCAGGACCTGCGCGTTGTTGCCGCCATTCTTTCTCCCCTCGGAGAGACGCAGGGCGCGGGTCTTGTCGTCCGTTCCCCACTTGGGAGTAGCCGCCTCTGAGGCGTCCAGGGATACCTTCAGCTGTGAGATATGCTGCTCGAGGGCGCGGATCTCGCTCTTGTATCTCTGCATGTCGTTCTCAGCTTTGAGGTGCAGGAAATTCTCTTCCGACCTCAGAGATGTCTCAATCTGACCCCGCTCTTTCCTCTCCGAGCTCACACAGGCAATTGCCTCGGTCTTCCTAGCCTCTTCCTGTCTCCATCTTACCTGCAAGCATTCAACATGGTTCAAGTCAAGATGGCGTACACTGGACCCACAGGGATGTACTGCATTGTACAAAGCAACCTTCAACAACTTAGACAAGTCAACCAGCATTAGATCCATGGGATTGATCATCATTTGACTGCTACTTTGGCAAGAACATGATAAGAGCAATCAACTTAAAACAAAGTAGATGTCTATGCAAACGATGAAACCTAATGAAAAATACGTTACAAGCACACAGGATTTCTGTTTTTAAGCATATAGAATGAATTGATCGTATACTCACTCATATTGGCAAATAAGATGATGAACTTTATAAAAGGATCAGGATAGTAACATTTACGATGCTGGTTTAAGTAGTAGTCTAACCTAAGCCACCTTTCTAGTCCTATCGTTGCTTTAACCCACTAATCTAGAAAAATACAAGTCATTTCCCGTTTTCTACTGAAGTGGTGACCTGTTTTTATATTCCACCCTCTGAAAGATAATGAACAGAGCAAGGATTTGAATCACATGATATGAGTCAACAAATGAAAGGTTGGAGAGATGCTGCAGAGGTGCTAGTGAAGGAAACGGCTTTTTACTCTGTTTAGAGTTTAAACTATAGAACTTACCGACAATCAATAAAAGGTAATTATACTATTTACCCAAATCAAATTTTCACTAATGGGTAGAGTTTAATGAAGAATAGAGATATACCATAACTTTCAAGTGCCTTCTTTCCTGCCAGCTATATGTAAAATACTTAATGTGCTTACAGCCGTCACAGCATAACAACCAATTTAGCTACCATTCATTATGTAAACTTCTAAACACCCTCATGTGTATGCACGGAAACAAAAAAACAAATGCAAGTAAATAAGGCAAAACTTAATGAAAAGCATAACCATGACCGCATCTATTAAACGTAGCCAACAAAATAAACACGTATTAAAGCATGAAAAGCATAACCATGACAGAATCTATTAAACATACCCAACACGTATTAAAGCATATATTTGGGAGAGGCTCGTCCTGATATTTAGAAATTCCAGTGCAACCTAACAACAGTTTTATATGCAATGTTTAACTTAAATCAACTTAATTGTTTGTTTGCAGTTAACAAATCTAAACGGAGATAGAAATTTCTATTTAAACTGTGGCGTATATGTCAACTAAACCACATGAAGTACATATAGATGTGAAGTTAAAATATGAGGCTTGTATGTGTTTCATAGATATTATTTACTTCGATGTAGAAGATTATGAAGAGGTAAGGTTGTAAATACCTTAAGTTGTTCCTTCTTCTCTTTAGCATGCTGAAGTTGTTGCTGAACCCGAGATAGTTTGCTCTTTTCAGCTGCGAGCTCCTCTTGCAACAGGGCTCTCTCAGATTCCCAATGCTGGGACCTTTTAAGACTGCTCTCGTCCTTCTTTGAAAGCTCCACAAAATTTGCTGCAGACACAGCTGCGTTCCGCTTTGCGGCTTCCATCTGCATCCTAAGTTGTGCATTCTCAGCCTCACGCCTACGAGCAGAAGCATCTGCTTTATCCAATTGATTGTTTGCCCTAGAAATAGCAGACTCCATCTCTAAAAGCTTCTTCCGAGTGCTCTCTTCCAGACAGTGCCTTTCATCATGAAGTCGGCTTGCCTCTTCCTTCTCTTTCCGGAGTGACTGAAGCTCCTCCTTCTCCTTGGCAAGTCGCCGTGTGACCTGCATCACCTTCTCCATAGCCCAGTCTGTCCAATCCCGCATATGTGCTTGCAACTCTTTCTGCCTCTGGACAAGAATCAAGACCATTTCATCCTTCTTATCTTGTGGAATCCAGACCTTCTGATCCTCATCATATGCGAAGTTAATTTTGCTGCTAGGGTCTACAGCTTCAGTACTAGAATCATGATTCAAAGAAGGAGCAGAACCATCACTTGAGGAAGGTAAAGGCAAAGGCAATGGCAACGACAATGACAATTCTGTGCTAGCAGCTGATGCTGGGTCAGTGTTACTGGGGGGCTTAGCATCAAATGATGGAATGGAGGCAATGGTGCCAGTGGCCGTAAAAGAAAGGTCAACTGAATATTCTGACCCTTTCATGCTTGCAGCAAACCCTTTAGCAATTTTTGATGCACCTTTCAAGCTACATGTAGCTGAATCTGAAACCTGCCTGCATTTCCTCTCTAATGCTACAGTCCCACAAGAGATATGCTTGCCAGACCTAAGAGATCCTTTAGAGCCCAACGCTCGGGAATTCTTATCAAAGCTCATTAACTTCTGCCGGTGCAAGGAATCCCTCTTAGAGCTTCCCCTCTTGCTAGGGAACGGCTTATCATCCTTCACAGATTGGGTCGCAGCAGCAACAAATGGTTGTTCCTCTGCATGATCAGGCGTAGCAGCCGGGTGTTCTTTTGGCTTAACATTTGGTACCACAGGATGCATCTTGCCAGAGACACATGGCTTGCCACTTGGCACATTTGGGTTCACTGGTGTTGTGGATGAATCAGCCTTCACAGCATTGTAAGTGCCAGGTGGCACTGGAGTAAGTTTGCCGCGGAAAGTAACACCAGTCTGTGGGTTGGTAATAGAAACCGACAGATCGGAAGTTGGGGTTGGTTCATAGTTCCCTGCAACTGGCTGTGCAATCACTTGAGCACCCACGGCCGGAAGAGGAGCAGCGCTATAGTCCATGGCACAGGCATGGGCTACATTCATATCTGACATGAGCAAGCAAAACATCACATCGCCTGTGGTGTAGAACGGCTGGGCCTCATTGACCACCGCAACCAGGCTAGCAAGCACAACCTGCTCAATCTTCCTCATGTCCTCAAGGGAGGAGCCATCCCTGGGTAACATGTCCCCCTCGGTCTTGAGCACTTCGACCGCGGCTTCACTGAACCCAGCAAGGCTCTCCCTCCAGCTGTACTGTGCGGCTGCCCTCACGACGGCAGCCCTTGCTGCAGCCTCTGAGTAGCCCATTGTGGTGATCACACTGACAGCATTGTCGAAGGTTGTATCCAGACTCTTGAGAAGGATCTCCTCCAGCTGTGCCTCATTTGGGTCACTCCAATTCACATATCGCTGACACTCTAATAGCTCCTCCGCTGTGGCGTGGACGGCTTTGCAGGCATCACAGGTGCTCGGGATGAAGTCTAGATTGACACCCTCAGCAGCAGCGGCGGCCGCCGCCATGGCAGCCTTCTCGGGCGACATAAACTCAAACCCCACGCAGTCCGTCGTCAGCGGGTACTCCAGCCCGAAGGGGCCCAGCTCGCCGGACGGTGGTTCGGCGCGGAACTTGCGCTTGTTCCTGCTGCCTGCCTTCTCCTGCACGGTCGACCCCGACGCCGCCTCCTGGGTCGCGACGCTAGACATCAGAAAGGCCGCTCCTTCTGTACAGAAATCAAGTAATTCACCAACAGAAACGGCACCAGAAAATCTCTAAACAGCGAAAAAAACGTAGGAAAATTCTCCACGGACGGGAAGGATTAGACTGACCTTGTTCCTGGGCGCCGAATCAAGGAGAACCCTGGAAAAAATCGGAGAAAAATACTGTGAGATTCCGGAAGCTTCAACGAATCAGGAACCCAATATTTACTCGTGCGTCGCTAGTCCTATAGGATCAGAGATGGGGCGGGGGCGAAATCCTTGATCCGATCGGGCGCGGCCGGAGCCGAGATTGGGCGGACGGATCGAGGCGCGTACCGGGTTGGATCGGCGGGGGCCGAGGCGGGCGGCGGCTGGTGATCAGAGGAGTGGAGAAGGGAGGACTACGGTGTATGTATGGTGTATATAGAGGAGGTGGGAGGGGAGGAAGGAGGAGGAGATTAGAAGAAGGGGGAGGAGGCGTCTGAACCTCTTGGGGGTAAGAACCGTAGAGCGCCTGACGAGGGAGGAGTCACGCCATTCACCCTTCTTCCTTGGCCACCAACATTTCCCCCCTTCAGTTTTCTTCTTTTTTGCAGGAAGGATGCCACATTGCCACCTACATGCTCACCACCTAGGTGATGTCCTATGTGGAACTACCATGATCCAGGGCTGACATGGAGAGCGGACGGCTGATGTGGCGAACCGACTGCTGAGGGTTTCAGGTGTTTGAGATGTGAAGATGGTTTCAATCATGGGCGGCTGATGTGGCGAACCGACTGCTCAGGGTTTCAGGTGTTTTAGATGTGAAGATGGGTTGATTGACGTGAGTGCAGTGAGAGTGGTCGGCGACGACGTTTAGGGTTTGTTGAGGCGGTTGCATGGTTTGGCGGGAGAACGACGGGTTCTGCATGGTCTAATCGGTTTGATTATAGTAGGTCGGTCGGTCGGTAGGTGAAACGTTTTATTATAAACCGTCAATGTTTGGATTGGCTCGAAAGTGGGACACCAGATGTGTAGGTTATGTTTGGCTGGTGCGCACGTGCGAGATTGGTCCAGACGTCTAAGATTCTCTCTATATTTTTTTGTGATTCCGTGAGGATCAAGACTTATGATTTATGGCGCGACGGTGTGTGCAACGGCTAAGAGTAACGGTTGCATGCCCTGGCGGGAGAATGTAACTCACTTCTTACCGAGCACAAGGATTTTATTGATATGAGTGTATGTTCTCCTATAAACCATGATGGCAACATAGGTGATGTCCTCCATTCTCCTAACCGGAACAGGGACCATAGGATTTCTCCCATTTCATACGATTTTTACTCAGTGTTTACTGTAAAAGAACGTTAGTTGCCTTTTTTAGGATGGATTAATTTAGCAACTATAGTTAAGTTTGTAGGCTAACCAACTCATAAGTTCCACTAGTGTTATGCCCATCACTATCAAAAACATCAATATCAAAATGTAGATCAAGATATAGTGTGTTCATATTGAAAGCTAGAAAATGGTATGGCCACGTAAGCTGACACCTTGGCTATTTGGTTGGCCATGCCAGTCTTTCATTGTTGAATACACGTCATCATCTATAAGGTGGTACCATAAAGTTAGTATACGTAATAAAGGAGAGAAATAAATGAGTACAAATCTTTACAGCTGTTGGCGGAGCGTTTCCACTTAGAATTAAATATTTTTCTTTTATTGCTCTAGAGCAATAAATTGCGGTCTAGATAGAATTTTGTATCCATGTAATCTCATAAATGGGTACAAATCTTTACAGCCGTTGATGGAGTGTTTCCAATTAGAATTCAATAGCTTCCTTTTATGGCTCCAAGTAACAAATTGTGCCCAAGATAGCATTATATATCCATACGATCTCTCCAAACATATATTCCTACAGACATATGGATCAAGATATAGTGTGTTTATGTTGAAACTTAGAAAATGGTATGGCCACGTAAGCTGACACCTTGGCTATTTGGTTGGCCGTGCGAGTCTTGCATTGTTGAATACACGTCATCATCTATAAGGCGGTACCATAAAGTTAGTATACGTAATAAAGGAGAGAAATAAATAAGTACAAATCTTTACAACTGTTGATGGAGCGTTTCCACTTAGAATTATATATTTTCCTTTTATTGCTCTAGAGCAAAAAAATTGCGGTCTATATAGAATTTTGTATCCATGTAACCTCATAAATGAGTACAAATATTTACAGCCGTTGATGGAGTGTTTCCAATTAGAATACAATAGCTTCCTTTTATGGTTCCAGTAACAAATTGTGGCCAAGATAGCATTATATATCCATACAATCTCTCCAAACATATATTCCTACAGATATATAGAAAAATAATCTTGTACGAGTAGTCATGGTGCACCAAAAAAGATGGTTTGCTTTTGTTTATGGTAAGAGGCTAATATACCTCTCAAGTTGTTGTTAACACAATTTTCACATGGAATACAATGCTTATTTATGTTGTTATGGATGTGTAAATAAATAGCATTTTCAATCTATACAACCTTTGTAAGCATATCTATCATTGACATCACACAATTTTCCTCTCATATATTGTTTCACTCAATGTTGTTGGTGTTCTGCACCAAAAAATGGCGCAAAAAGTTGTTGTATAGCAATATATCAAGACTATGATTTTGACCCTACAGATTAGATGTGTTCTGGTATGCATATGATTATCGTAAATAGTATTTACCCTTCCCTCCCCGACTATTTACAGTTAGGTGGGAAGTTGGTTAAGTTGATAGGCATGAGCTATGGTGAGACTAGCATTAAATTAACATGAGTGTGGTGAGAGGGGTCGGCGATGCCATCTAGGGTTTGATATGTTATTTTTGCATGGTCAGTGGGACAACATAGGTTCTGCATGGGCTAATATGTTCGATTATAGACGGTCGGTCAAAAGTCGCAATAGTTAAGTTGGAACGATCAATGGCCAGATTGGCTGTGATGCCACGTGGTGAGGAGTTTATGTTTGGTTAGCACTTTACACGTGACAAGATTAGTTCATGCCGACCTTCTAGGGTGTTGTGGACCAGATCATGACCGATGCATCAAAGAGTGAGGTTCATGCTAGTACAAATGTTAAACCAATATATCGGCCAAAGGAAGACAGGGGGAAACCATTATCTATGTTCGGAAGCTTCCGTTGCCTATTTTGGAGGAAATTCCACATCAGTTTTCCAGCTGCAACTTCCCACCTAAACCTAATTCATTTTGGAAGGGTCTATCGCGTTTTAGGGGATGCATAACATGGAGGTTGAAGTTAGATTTCATTCAAACAAAAATGATGCATCATTCGAGGTCTTGAGTCAAAAGTTGTGCAAGTTTCAATGCAAGCTATTCGGAAATTAATTACAACACGAGGCTCAACGAGTTTGCTCGTGCTACAGCTTGGGGATCATGAATTTAGCCTTCATTTTGACGTGTTTTCACACCTTATTAGTAGATGCTTCTAGTATAAGTAATCCCAGTTGTTCCATGTGAAGGGGGGGGGGTGAAATTTCAGAGTTTATGTTTGTAGACAACCCGGTAAGGTTGTGTTGTGTTGAGAGCACTGGTATTATTGAGTGTTAGCTCGTGTGTGTGGATTGGAGGGTGTGTCCTCAATTCATATAGGATCCTTGTGGTTCCCTCTTGTGATTCTATCTAGATTCACAAGTTTCATGTTTTGGGTTGCATTCTTGTAAACCAAGATAGATATCTACTGCAATTCATTGGAGAGTGTTTCTTGTTGTTCTTAGCCACCTTGAGAGAGAAAGTTGATGCTGCTTGTGAGTTGTTTGGCATCGTGAAAGGCTATTTCCAATGTCATCCCGCATCATCTTGGCATTCGAGCTTTACGTTGTTCACGGTGCTATTTTCTCTCTTGTTGATTTTGTTCTTCAGAAGCTTCCATGGGTTCGAGGAGGTCCAGCAGTGTCGATGGTACGCATGGAGGTGGGCGGCTCATGGAGGAGGAAGTGCCACTTCTCGTGTACGATCCTAGGTTACAGCCTGCCTATGTGTTGGCATTGGAGGATACACGTGCGTATTTGAACAAGGTGCGGAGGCACATATGGGGTGTGGAGACCAACCTTTGTCGAAGAATCGACTCCCTCACCAAGGAACCCCGTCGAGACAGGCTTGCTACATGGGGTCAACATCGACAAACTCCTCGAACATAAGGGCCAATGCCACCTCGAGGAGGGGCATGGAGAGCACATCCACATCTACTCCAATGATGCCCATAGCTACAACACTGCACCACCTCGGCGTGCTCGCCACAACCAACGAGGTGCTTTTTGGGCACCACCGTCTCCACCACGAGATGTGCTTGCTACACGGGGTCGACATTGACAACTCCCCATATAGCGAGACCACCTTGGAGACCATTGGAGCAACCACTCCAATGATGCTCGAAACTACTACGAGCCTAGACCACGACGTCCTCATCATGTTCGTCCCGGAGAAGGCCAAGCTCATCATGACCATGATGATGATGGGATTGGTAACTTCAAACTTACCATTTCATCATTTAATGGGACAACTAGGCCTAGTGATTATTTGGAGTGGGAGATGCATGTGGATCGCATCTTTGACAGCCACTGCTATATAAAGGAGTGATACGTCTCCAACGTATCTATAATTTTTGATGGTTTCATGCTATTATCTTGTCAAACTTTGGATGTTTATATGCCTTTTATATCTTTTTTGGGACTAACTTATTAAATCAGTGCCAAGTGCCAGTTCCTGTTTTTTCCGTGTTTTGACCCTTTTCATAGGAAGATTTGAAACGGAGTCCAAAAGGAATAAAATCCCCGAAAAGATTTTTTCCGAAACAGAAGAAGATCGGGAGACTTGAGAACCAAGGGAGGGGGTCCCCAGGGACCCCACAAGCCCCCCAGCCCCGGCCAGGGGGGAGGCCGGGCCTCACGGGCTTGTGGGACCCCTGGACCTCCTCTGCCCTAGGTTTTGCGCCTATATATTCCCTAAAATCCCAGAAAAAATCAGGAGATCGTCGAAAGTACTTTTTCGCCGCCGCAAGCTTCTGTCTCCGCAAGATCCCATCTGGGGCACGTTCTGGTGCCCTACCGGAGGGGGGATTAGGATACGGAGGGCTTCTTCATCAACACCATGACCTCTCCGATGATGCGTGAGTAGTTCACCATAGACCTACGGGTCCATAGCTAGTATCTAGATGGTTTCTTCTCTCTCTTGGATCTTCAATACAAAGTTCTCCATGATCTTCATGGAGATCTATCCGATGTAATCTTCTTTTGCGGTGTGTTTGTCGAGATCCAATGAATTGTGGATTTATGATCAGATTAGCTATGAATCTTATTTGAGTTTCTTCTGATCTCTCTTATGCATGATTTCATATCCTTGTAATTCTCTTTGAGTTGTGGTTTTTTTTGGCCAACTAGATCTATGATTCTTGCAGTGGGAGAAGTGCTTGGTTTTGGGTTCATACCGTGCGGTGACCTCACCCAATGACAGAAGGGGTAGCAAGGCACGCATCGTGTTGTTGCCATCAAGGGTAAAAAGATGGGGTTTTCATCATTGGTTTGAGATTATCCCTCTACATCATGTCATCTTGCTTAAGGCGTTACTCTGTTCGTCATGAACTCAATACACTAGATGCATGCTGGATAGCGGTCGATGTGTGGAGTAATAGTAGTAGATGCAGAAAGTATCGGTCTACTTGTCTCGGACGTGATGCCTATATGTATGATCATTGCCTTAGATATCGTCATGACTTTGTGCGGTTCTATCAATTGCTCGACAGTAATTTGTTCACCCACCATAATACTTGGTATTTTGAGAGAAGCCTCTAGTGAACACTATGGCCCCCGGGTCTACTTCACACCATATTTTCAGCCTTACACATTTACTTCGTTGCACTTTCCGCCTTCAGATCTCACTTTTCAATCAATCTTGAAGGGATTGACAACCCCTTTATAGCGTTGGGTGCAAGCTCTTTTGTGTTTGCGCAGGTACTCTGGACTTGACGAGATTCTCCTACTGGATTGATACCTTGGTTCTCAAACTGAGGGAAATACTTACTGCTCGTGTGCTGCATCACCCTTTCCTCTTCAAGGGAAAAACCAACGCAAGCTCAAGAGACGACATAAGGTTTCTGTCGCCGTAGCCAAAGGATTTTTGGCGTCGCTGCCAGGGATAGCAGAAGAATTTTTGGCGCTGTTGCCGGGGATGATCAAGTCAAGAAGTCATCCAAGTAAGTGTCGCAAACTCATCTCTTGCATTTACTTTTTTTTGCCTCTCGTTTTCCTCTCCCCCACTTCTGAAAAACAAAAATTTACAAAAAAAACATTTGCCTTTTTTTCGTTCGCCCTTTTCTCTCGCTTGCTTTCTGTTCGCTTGTGTGCTTTGTGCCTTCAATATGCTTGCATCTTCACTTGCTGAAAATCAAGTGATATGGATCCTCACCCACTTGCTAATCTCTTTAAGAGATCCACTTATGTGGAACCAATTGCTAGTAAGTTGAGTGCACTTGACTTTCTCTATGGAGTTTTGCTTGAGATGCGTGAATCTAAAAATCGTGATGAAGAAATTTATGGAATGATTCACGAGGGCCCCTTGAATGAAAAGCATGATTGCAATGGTTTCACTAAAAATTCTGTTAGTGACAATCATGCTAAAAATATGCAAAACCCTAAGCTTGGGGATGCTAGTTTTGCTATGTCCACTACTTGTTGCAATGATCATGATTGGGGTAATGATTTTTTCTTATGATCTTGAAAATTTGTTTAACCCTCATGATGATTATGATGGTTGCAATAATATTGAAAGTGGGTTTGGAGAAGTCATGACTTTAGTTGATGATAATCCCACTATTTTTAAAGAGCGTCAACTTTGCATGCATGTGGATCATGAAAAGAATATCCTCTGTGATAGTTACATTGTTGAATTTGAATATGATCCCACATGTAATTATTATTAGATAGGAAAATATGGTGGTAGAAACTTTCATATCACTAAGTCACCTCTCGTTATGTTGATATTGCTCTTGTCTCTTTCTTCTTCCTTGCATTTCGTAACTATTTGTTGTCTTGCCAATTTGTTATCCTATAAAATGCCTATGCATAGGAAGTATGTTAGATTTAGATGTGATTTTTACATGCTTTATGATGCTCTCGTTGTGCTTCAATTCTTGTCTTTTGTGTGAGCATAATTGAATTATCAATGCCTAGCTAAGGGCGTTAAACAATAGCGCTTGTTGGGAGGCAACCCAATGAATTTTTATTTTTATTTCTGTTTTGTTACGTCCACACCATCATAATTCTGTTATGTTTGTGTTTTTTGTGTTTCTTTTTGCGTTTGAGCCAAGTAAAACCTTTATGACTAGTCTTGTTGATGGTTGTTTAATCCTGCTAGAAAAAGACAGAAACTTTTAGCTCACGAGATGATTTTTAATTTTTATTCAGAAAGAGCTTTTGAGTTGATTCTTTTTGCTGCTGGTTTATATGCCTTTTTCCCAGGCATTTGTAATTTGTCAGAATTTTTGAGGTACCAGAAGTATACTAAGTATACAGATTGCTACAGACTGGTCTGTTTTTGAAAGATTTTGTTTTTGTTGAGTTGGTTGCTTGTTTTGATGAAACTATGGATAGTATCGGGGGGTACTAGCCATGGAAAAGTGAGAATACAGTAGCCCAACACCAATGTAAATAGAAATCAAGATTGCTACAGTACCTAAAGAGGTGGTAGTTTGTTTTCTTGTGCTAATGTTATCACGAGTTTCTGTTTAAGTTTTGTGTTGTGAAGTTTTCAAGTTTTGGGTGATGTTCTCATGGAAAAAGAGATAAGGAGTGGAAAGAGCTCAAGCTTGGGGATGCCCAAGGCATCCCAAGCCAAATTCAAGGACACCAAAAAGCCTAAGCTTGGGGATGCCCCGGGAAGGCATCCCCTCTTTCGTCTTCAATCCATCGGTAACATTACTTGGAGCTATATTTTTATTCACCACATGATATGTGTTTTGCTTGGAGCGTCTTGTATCTTAGTAGTTTTTATTTTCGTTGTGTCACAATCATCCTTGCTGCACACCTTTAGAGAGAGACATGCACTCATCGTGATTTTGCTAGAATGCTCATCGTGCTTCACTTATATCTTTTGAGCTAGATAATTTTGCTCTGTGTGCTTCACTTAGATCTTTTAGAGCATGGCGGTGCGTGACTTGGTAGTTGGATTATGCTATGAAAGTAGTCCCAAAGGTGATAGGTACCCAAAGAGGATACAAAAACCTCCATCTTCATGTGCATTGAGTAGAAAGAGAAGTCTTGATTCCTCTCAATTAGTTTTGAGACGTGGATTTGGTAATATTAAGAGTTATGTTAGTACGGTGTTGTGAATCTAGAAATACTTGTGTTGAAGTTAGTGATTCCCGTAGCATGCACGTATGGTGAACTGCTATGTTAGGAAGTCGGAGCATAATTGATCTATTGATTGTCATCCTTTGTGTTGAGGTTGGGATCCCGCGATGGTTAACACCTACCAACCCTTCCCCTAGGAGTATGCGTTTAGCACTTTGTTTTGATTACTAATAAAAACTTTTGCAACAAGTATGTGACTTCTTCATGACTAATGTGAGTCCATGGTATAAATGCACTTTCACCTTCCACCATTGCTAGCCTCTCTAGTGCCGCGCAATTCTCGCCAGTACACAAACCCACCATATGCCTTCCTCAAAACAGCCACCATACCTACCTACTATGGCATTTTCATAGCCGTTCCAAGATATATTGCCATGCAACTCCCACCGTTCCGTCTCATGACTTGTGTCGTCACTCTCATATTGCCATTGCATGATCGTAAGATAGCTAGCGAGATGTTTCAACGTCATACGCCAAGCTAGATCGTTGCACATCCCGGTACACTGTCGGAGGCATTTCCTATAGAGTCATCATCATTTTGAGCTTTGAGCTGTGAGTAAATAAAAGTGTGATGATCATCATTATTAGAGCATTTTCCCATGTGAGTAAATAAAAAAAGAGGCCAAGAGCCCAAAGAGCCTAAATAAAAAAAAGAGAAAAAGAGAGAAGGGACAATGCTACTATCTTTTTCCACACTTGTGCTTCATAGTAGCACCATGTTCTTCATGATTGAGAGCTTCTTGCTTTGTCACTACCATATGCTAGTGGGAATCTTCATTATATAACTTGGCTTGTATATTCCAATGATGGGCTTCCTCAAATTGCCCTAGGTCTCCGTGAGCAAGCAAGTTGGATGCACACCCACTAGTTCTCCTTTTGAGCTTTCACATAATTATAGCTCTAGTGCATCCCTTGTATGGCAATCCCTACTCATTCACATTGATATCTATTAATGGGCATCTCCATAGCCTTTTGATACGCCGAGTCAATGTGACCATCTCCTCCTTTTTGTCTCACAACCACCGCCACACTCTATTCCACCTATAGTGTTATATCCATGGCTCACGCTCATGTATTGCGTGATAGTTATAAAAAGTTTGAGAAAGTAAGAGTGCGAAAACAATTATTTGGCCAATACCGGGGTTGTGCATGATTTACATTAGTTGTGTGAGGATGATGGAGCATAGCCAGACTATATGATTTTGTAGGGATAACTTTATTTGGCCTCGTTATTTTGAAAGTTCATGATTACCTTGCTAGTTTGCTTGAAGTATTATTGTTTTCATGTCAATAGCAAACTATTGTTTTGAATCTTACGGATCTGAACATTCATGTCACAGGAAATAAGTTACAAAGGACAACTATGCTAGGTAGCATTCCACATCAAAAATTCAGTCTTTATCACTTCCCTACTCGAGGACGAGCAAGAGTTAAGCTTGGGGATGCTTGATACGTCTCCAACGCATCTATAATTTTTGATGGTTTCATGCTATTATCTTGTCAAACTTTGGATGTTTTATATGCCTTTTATATCTTTTTTGGGACTAACTTATTAACTCAGTGCCAAGTGCCAGTTCCTGTTTTTTCCGTGTTTTTGACCCTTCTCAAAGGAAGATTTGAAACAGAGTCCAAACGGAATAAAATCCCCGAAAAGATTTTTTCCGAAACAGAAGAAGATCGGGAGACTTGAGAACCAAGGCAGGGGTTCCCCAGGGACCCCACAAGCCCCCCAGCCCCGGCTAGGGGGGAGGCCGGGCCTCCCGGGCTTGTGGGCCCCCTGGACCTCCTCTGCCCTAGGTTTTGCGCCTATATATTCCCTAAAATCCAAGAAAAAATCAGGAGATCATCGAAAGTACTTTTCCACCACCGCAAGCTTCTGTCTCCGCAAGATCCCATCTGGGGCACGTTCTGGTGCCCTGCCGGAGGGGGATTCGGATCCGGAGTGCTTATTCATCAACACCATGACCTCTCCGATGATGCGTGAGTAGTTCACCATAGACCTACGGGTCCATAGCTAGTAGCTAGATGGCTTCTCCTCTCTCTTGGATCTTCAATACAAAGTTCTCCATGATCTTCATGGAGATCTATCCGATGTAATCTTATTTTGCGGTGTGTTTGTCGAGATCCAATGAATTGTGGATTTATGATGAGATTATCTATGAATCTTATTTGAGTTTCGTCTGATATCTCTTATGCATGATTTCATATCCTTGTAATTCTCTTCGAGTTGTGGGTTTTGTTTGGCCAACTAGATCTATGATTCTTGCAATGGGAGAAGTGCTTGGTTTTGGGTTCATACCGTGCGGTGACCTCACCCAGTGACAGAAGGGGTAGCAAGGCACGCATCGTATTGTTGCCATCAAGGGTAAAAAGATGGGGTTTTCATCATTGGTTTGAGATTATCCCTCTACATCATGTCATCTTGCTTAAGGCGTTACTCTGTTCGTCATGAACTCAATACACTAGATGCATGCTGGATAGCTGTCGATGTGTGGAGTAATAGTAGTAGATGCAGAAAGTATCGGTCTACTTGTCTCGGACGTGATGCCTATATGTATGATCATTGCCTTAGATATCGTCATGACTTTGCGCGGTTCTATCAATTGCTCGACAGTAATTTGTTCACCCACCGTAATACTTGCTATTTTGAGAGAAGCCTCTAGTGAACACTATGGCCCCCGGGTCTACTCCACACCATATTTTCAGCCTTACACTTTTACTTCGTTGCACTTTCCGCCTTCAGATCTCACTTTGCAATCAATCTTGAAGGGATTTACAACCCCTTTATAGCGTTGGGTGCAAGCTCTTTTGTGTTTGCACAAGTACTCTGGACTTGACGAGATTCTCCTACTGGATTGATACCTTGGTTCTCAAACTGAGGGAAATACTTACTGCTCCTGTGCTGCATCACCCTTTCCTCTTCAAGGGAAAAACCAACACAAGCTCAAGAGACGACAGAAGGTTTCTGTCACCGTAGCCAAAGGATTTCTGGCACCGCTGCTAGGGATAGCAAGGAGAAGAAGGTAAGATATGCATCCATTGAGTTTATCATATATGCTTTTGATTTGGTGAAACCAATTGTGTCATGTTGGAGGTCATCCGTAGACATGGTTGCAAATGAAAAATCCGTTAGAGAGGTGTTTTGTTCCCAAACATTTCACAAGAACCTTGTACAATGGACTCAAATGATTGTGTGAAGATAACTCTAGTGTTGATGAGTACTATAAAGAGATGGAGATTTTGATGATTAGGACAACGATGAAGGAGCCAGAGGAGGCCACAATGTCAAGATTATTTCATGGTCTGAATGAAGAAGTGCAAGAAAGAATAAAGATGGGTACATATCAAGACTTGCAAGAACATGTGCATCAAACTATTTGTGTAGAGTAGCAGCTGAAGCGTCACCAAAATTACGACCAAACTAACACATCAAGCACTTGGAGACGTTCGATTCAGCGAGAAGTAGATGGAAGCATTGTTGCAAATTTTCCCTCTCACAACACGACGATTGGAAAAGAAGCTAATGCATCAAAGGTTGAATATTCCTATACTCCTACAACTCGCATTAGTAACATTGAATGCCATACATGCAAGGGTAGAGGTCACTTCAAGAAGGATTGTCCTAATTTGAAGAGAGTGCTGCTCACAAATGATGGATATGTCATCGACATTCAAGCAAACAATCTGAATCTAAGAAAAAAGATGTAAAATATTGTAGTTTTGAGACCGGAGCACCTCTGAGATCAGATGGAGGAAATGGTGTTACTCGCAAAGTGGCTAATGATTATGATCCTATTATTGAGAAGGGCCAGTGACAAAATGTGTTCCAATCCCTTTGCAGTATCAAGGGCAAAAACTACAAGGTAATCATTGATGGAGGTAGTTATAAATATCACAAGTAGTGATCTTGTGCATGCTCTAGGGATATCAACATGGAGGGTCAAGTTGCTGAATAGTGTTGGTAAGCTACAGATTACACATCGTGCTAGGGTGCAATTTTCAATGGGAAATTATGTGGACAAGGTGGTATGTGATGCGGTGACAACGCGAGCTTGTCATCTTCTTTAGGGAAGGTTGCGGCAGTTTGATCACAATGCTACTCACCATGGGAGGTGATACGTCTCCAACATATCGATAATTTATGAAGTATTCATGCCATATTGCCTATGTTTACAATACTTCTATATGGTCTTGATGCACTTTCTATGATTTATTTAGAACTAACCCGGACTGGCACTGTTTTCACAAGAATTACCATGGTGTTGTTTTTTGTGCACAAAATGAAAGTTCTCAGAATCGCCCGAAACTTTTTATAACTTTTCTAGAGGAAATAAGCAATATTGGAGTGAAGAACTGATGAGCCACAAGTATAGGGGATCTATCATAGTCCTTTCGATAAGTAAGAGTGTTGAACCCTACGAGGAGCAGAAGGATCTGACAAGTGGTTTTTTAGCAAGGCAATATCTGCAAGCACTGAAATTAACAGTAACAAGTAGTTGTGTGGTGAGATGATACGTAGCAAGTAGCAAGTAGAAAAAGTAGCAACGGTGCAGCAAAGTGGCACAATCCCTTTTGTATCAAGGGACAAGCCTGGACAAAGTCTTATAGGAGGTAAAACGCTCCCGAGGACACATGGGAATTTCGGTCAAGCTAGTTTTCATCATGTTCATATGATTCACGTTCGTTACTTTGATAGTTTGATATGTGGGTGGACCGGTGCTTGGGTACTGCCCTTACTTGGACAAGCATCCCACTTATGATTAACCCCTCTCGCAAGCATCCGCAACTACGAAATAAGAATTAAGACAAAGTCTAACCATAGCATTAAACTAGTGAATCCAAATCAGCCCCTTACGAAGCAACACATAAACTAGGGTTTAAGCTTCTGTCACTCTAGCAACCCATCATCTACTTACTACTTCCCAATGCCTTCCTCTAGGCCCAAATAATGGTGAAGTGTTATGTAGTCGACGTTCACATAACACCACTAGAGGAAAAACAACATACAACACATCAAAATATCGAACGAATACCAAATTCACATGACTACTTATAACATGACTTATCCCATGTCCTCAGGAACAAAAGTAACTACTCATAAAGCATAATCATATTCATGACCAGAGAGGTAATGAGTAGCATCAAGGATCTGAACATATAATCTTTCACCAAGTAATCCAACTAGCATCAACTACAAAGAGTAATTAACACTACTAGCAACCTTACAAGTACCAATCGGAGTCGCGAGACGGAGATTGGTTACAAGAGATGAACTAGGGTTTGGAGATGAGATGGTGCTGATGATGATGTTGATGGTGATGAGTCCCCTCCGATGAGAGGAGTGTTGGTGATGACGACGGCGATGATTTCCCCCTCCGGGATGGAAATTTCCCCGGCAGGGTCGTCCTGCCGGAGCTCTAGATTGGTTCTGCTCAAGTTCCGCCTCGTGGCGAGGGCGAATCCTCCGAAAAGCCTCCTCTCGATTTTTTAGACCGAAAGCCTTCTTGTAGCAAAAGGGGGGAGCCAGAGGGCCAAGTGGGAGCCCACAAGCCCCCTAGGCGCGGCCAGGGGGGAGGCCGCGCCTAGCAGGCTTGTGGCCTCCTGCTGGAGCCCCTCTGGTACTTCTTCGGCCTAGTATTTTTTATAAATCCCAAAAAAAATCCATGTTGATTTTCACGGATTTTGGAGTTGCGCAGAATAGGTATCTCAAACGTGCTCCTTTTTCATGACAGAATTCCAGCTGCCGACATTCCCCCTCTTCATGTAAACCTTGCAAAATAAGAGAGAAAAGGCATAAGTATTGTATCTTGAAGTGTAATAACAGCCCAAAAAGCGATAAATATCAACATGAAAGCATGATGCAAAATGGACGTATCAACTCCCCCAAGCTTAGACCTCGCTTGTCCTCAAGCGAAAACCTAGATCAATAAACATGCTGATACGTCCATTTTGCATCATGCTTTCATGTTGATATTTATCGCTTTATGGGCTATTATTAAACTTTTTGGAACCTTACTTATGCCTTTTCTCTCTTATTTTGCAAGGTTTATTTGAAGAGGGAGAATACCGGCAGCTGGAATTCTGGACTGGAAAAGGAGCAAGTCTAAGTCCTCTATTCTGCGCAACTCCAAATGCCCTGAAAATCAACGTGGATTTTTTTTGGATTTTATAAAAAATACTGGGCGAAAGAAGTGCCAGAGGGGAGCAACCAGGGGCCCACAAGCCTGGTTGTTGCGGCCTACCCCTGGCCGCGGCAACAGGGCTTGTGGGCACATTGACGGCCCACCGGCCCCCCTCTTTTGCTATATGAAGGGTTTCGTTCCAGAAAAAATCAATCGGGAGCTTTTTCGTGGTTTCGCCGCCACCACGAGGCGGAACTTGAGCAGATCCAATCTAGAGCTCCGGCAGGACGATCCTACCGGGGAAACTTCCCTCCCGGAGGGGGAAATCGTTGCCTTCGTCATCACCAACACTCCTCTCGTCGGAGGGGAGGCATCTTCATCAACATCTTCATCAGCACCATCTCCTCTCCAATCCCTAGTTCATCTCTTGTAACCAATCTCCGTCTCGCGACTCCGATTGGTACTTGTAAGGTTGCTAGTAGTGTTGATTACTCTTTGTAGTTGATGCTAGTTGGATTACTTGGTGGAAGAGTTTATGTTCAGATTCTTGATGCTATTCATTACAGCTCTGATCATGATTATGATTATGCTTTGTGAGTAGTTACTTTTGTTCCTGAGGACATGGGATAAGTCATGCTAATAATAGTCATGTGAGTTTGGTATTCGTTTGGTATTTTGATATGTTGTATGTTGTCTTTTCCCCTAGTGGTGTTATGTGAACATCGACTACATAACACTTCACCATATTTGGGCCTAGAGGAAGGCATTGGGGAGTAGTAAGTGGATGATGGGTTGCTGGAGTGACAGAAGCTTAAACCCCAGTCTATGCGTTGCTTCGTAAGGGGCTGATTTGGATCCACTAGTTTAATGCTATGGTTAGACGTTGTCTTAATTCTTCTTTCGTAGTTGCGGATGCTTGTGAGAGGGGTTAATCATAAGTGGGATGCTCGTCCAAGTAAGGGCAGTACCCAAGCGCCGGTCCACCCACATATCAAACTATCAAAGTAACGAACGTGAATCATATGAACATGATGAAAATAGCATGACAGAAATTCCCGTGTGTCCTCGGGAGCATTTTTCCTCTTATAAGACTTTGCTCAGGCTTATCCCTTGCTACAAAAGGGATTGGGCCACTTGCTGCACCGTTGCTACTACTTGTTACTTGTTACTTTTCGCTTGCTACGTTTCACCTCACTACACCATCACTTGTTACCGCTACTTTCAGTGCTTGCAGTTATTACCTTGCTGGAAACCGTTTATCGGAGCCTTCTCCTCCTCGTTGGGTTCGACACTCTTACTTATCGAAAGGACTACGATTGATCCCCTATACTTGTGGGTCATCAAGATTCTTTTCTGGCGCCGTTGCCGGGGAGGAAAGCGCCTTTGGTAAGTGGAATTTGGTAAGGAAACATTTATATACTGTGCTGAAATTTATTGTCACTTGTCACTATGGAAACTGTTCGTTTGAGGAGTTTGTTCGGCGTATCTTCACCACGAACGGAAGCACGAGGAGTTGTTACTCAACCTGAGATACCTACTGAAAATGTATTTTATGAAATTCCTTCGGGTATGCTTGAGAAATTGCTGGCTAATCCTTTTAGAGGAGATGGATCTTCACATCCAGACTTGCATCTAATCTATTGAGCTTGCAGGTTTGTGGTTTATTTAAGCTTGCAGGTTTGCCCAAGGATGAGGTAAAGAAGAAAGTATTTCCTTTATATTTGAAGGATAAGGCGGTGACATGGTATAGGCTATGTGATGATACTGGATCATGGGACTACAATCGGTTGAAATTGGAATTTCATCAAAAGTTCTACCCTATACATTTAGTACATCGTGATCGGAATTATATTTATAACTTTTGGCCTCGTGACAGGGAAAGCATAGCTCAAGCTTGGGGGAGGCTTAAATCAATGCTATATTCATGCCCCAATCATGAGCTCTCGAGAGAAATTATCCCTCAAAACTTTTATGCTCGCCTTTCCCATGAAGATCGTACCATGCTTGACACTTCGTGTACCGGTTCTTTTATGAAGAAGGATATTGACCACAAGTGGAATTTATTGGAAAGAATCAAACCTAACTCTGAATATTGGGAGCTGGAAGAAGGTAAGGAGTCAGGTATGAATTTCCAGTTTGATTGTGTTAAATCTTTTGTTGAAACAAACACTTCTAGAGATTTTAGCGTTAAGTATGGACTTGACTCTGAGATAGTAGCTTCTCTATGTGAATATTTTGCTGCTCATGTTGATCTTCCCAAAGAGAAGTGGTTTAAATATCACCCCCCCTGTAGAAGTCAACATAGCCATGACCAATCTAGTTGAGGAGAAAGTCATTGCTTTTAGTGATCATGTTGTTCCTTGTGCCTACGCTGAGAAACCACCTTACCCTGCTAGGAAAAAGGATTATTCTAAAGCTCCAACTGTGATACGTAGGGGTTATATTAGACCACTTGCACCCCATGAGGAAATTAGAGTTGAACCTTGTGTTGCTATTATCAAAGATCTCTTAGCCGAAGACATAGATGGGCATGTTATCAAATTCTGTGAGGACTCTGCTAGAATTGCGAAACCTCACGCAAAAGACAAATACAGACCTGTAGTTGGCCTTCCCGTTGTTTCTGTCAAGATAGGAGATCAATGTTACCATGGTTTATGTGATATGGGTGCTAGTGTTAGTGCAATACCCCGTTCCCTATATGATGAAATCAAAAATGAGATTGCACCTGCTGAGTTAGAACCCATTGATGTCACTATTACGCTAGCTAATAGAGACACTATTTGCCCTATGGGAATTGTGAGAGACGTAGAAGTCCTGTGTGGTAAGACAAAGTATCCTACTGATTTCCTCGTCCTTGGTACTGCACAAGATAGCTTTTGTCCCATCATATTTGGTAGACCCTTTCTCAACACTGTCAATGCTCACATTGATTGCATTAAACAGACTGTCACTTTTGGTTTCGAGGGTGTGTCTCATGAATTTAACTTCTCCAAGTTTGGAAGACAACCCCATGAAAAAGAGTCATCTGGTAGGGCTGAAATCATTGCTCTTGCCTCTATTGCCGCACCTCCTACGGATCCTTTAGAGAAATATCTGCTTGAGCATGAAAATGATATGCATATGGAGGAAAGAGATGAGATAGATAAAATTGTCTTAGAACAATATCCTATTCTTAAGAATAATCTGCCTGTTGAACTGCTTGGGGATCCTCCCCCACCAAAGGGTGATCCTATCTTCGAGCTAAAACAGTTACCAGATACTCTTAAGTATGCTTATCTTGATGAGAAGGAGATATATCCTGTTATTATTAGTGCTCACCTCTCGAGTCACGAAGAGAAGAAGTTATTAAAAACTTTGAGGAAGCACCGTGCTGCTATTGGATATACTCTTGATGATCTTAAGGGTATTAGTCCCACTCTATGTCAGTACAAGATTAAAATCAATCCTGATTCTAAGCCAGTTGCTGATCATCAATGGAGACTAAATCCAAGGATGAAAGAGGTCGGGAGAAAAGAAATATTAAAGCTTCTGGAAGCAGGAATAATCTATCCTGTTGCTCATAGTGATTGGGTAAGTCCAGTATATTGCATACCTAAGAAGGGAGGTATCACCATCGTTCCTAATGATAAGAATGAATTAATCCCACAAAGGATTATTATAGGCTATAGGATGGTGATAGACTTCTGGAAACTGAACAAGGCAACTAGGAAAGACCATTATCCTTTGCCGTTTATTGACCAGATGCTAGAAAGGCTATCTAAACACACACACTTCTGCTTTCTAGACGGTTATTCAGGTTTCTCGCAAATACCTGTTGCACAATCTGATCAAGAGAAAACCACCTTCACATGCCCCTTCAGTACCTTTGCTTATAGACGTATGGCTTTTGGCTTGTGCAATGCACCGGCCACCTTTCAAAGATGTATGATGGCTATATTCTCTGACTTTTGTGAAAAGATTGTTGAGGTTTTCATGGATGATTTCTCCGTCTACGATTCTTCCTTCGACGATTGCCTCAGCAACCTTGATCGAGTCTTACAGAGATGCAAAGATACCAACCTCGTCTTGAACTGGGAGAAGTGCCACTTCGTGGTTAATGAAGGCATCGTCTTAGGACACGAAATCTCTGAGAAAGGCATTGAAGCTGATAAGTCTAAGGTTGATGCAATTGAGAAAATGCCTTGCCCCATAGATATCAGAGGTATACGAAGTTTCCTAGGTCACGCTGGTTTCTATAGGAGGTTCATTAAAGACTTCTCTAAGATTTCTAGGCCTCTTACCAACCTCTTGCAGAAGGATGTTCCTTTTGTTTTTGATGAGGATTGTGAGGAAGCTTTCGAAATACTTAAGAAGGCCTTAATAACCGCACCTATTGTTCAACCACCTGATTGGAGCCTGCCCTTTGAAATCATGTGCGATGCTAGTGATTATGCTGTTGGTGCTGTTCTTGGACAAAGAGTTGACAAGAAGTTGAATGTCATTCACTACGCTAGTAAAACTCTAGACAGTGCCCAAAGAAACTATGCCACTACGGATAAGGAGTTTTTAGCAGTCGTGTGTGCATGTGAAGAGTTCAGATCTTATATAGTTGACTCCAAAGTCACTATTCACTCTGATCATGCTGTTATTAAGTACCTTATGGAGAAGAAGGACGCCAAGCCTAGGCTAATCAGATGGGTTCTCCTACTATAGGAATTTGATTTGCACGTCGTTGACCGAAAGGGTGCTGATAACCCTGTAGCAGATAACTTGTCTAGGCTGGAGAATGTCCTTGATGACCCACGACCTATTGATGACAGCTTTCCTGATGAGCAATTGAATGGCATCCACACTTCACATAGTGCACCATGGTATGCTGATTACGCAAACTATATCGTAGCCAAATACATACCACCCAGTTTCACTTACCAGCAAAAGAAGAAATTCTTCATTGATTTGAGACACTACTTTTGGGATGATCCTCACCTTTATAAGGAAGGAGTAGATGGTGTTATTAGATGTTGTGTGCCTGAACATGAACAGGGATAGATCCCGCGGAAGTGTCATTCCGAGGCCTACGGAGGACACCAGGCTCGAGACAGAACTACTCACAAGGTATTGCAATCAGGTTTCTATTGGCCCACTCTCTTCAAGGATGCCCGTAAGTTTGTCTTGTCTTGTGACGAATGTCAAACAATAGGGAACATCAGTAAGCATCAGGAAATGCCTATGAACTATTCACTTGTCAAGGAACCATTTGATGTCTGGGGCTTTGATTATATGGGACCCTTCCCGAGCTCCAATGGGTACATTCACATCTTACTTGCTGTGGACTACGTCACTAAGTGGGTAGAAGCTATCCCCACTAAAAATGCTGATCAGCGCACATGTATTAAGATGCTTAAATAAGTCATATTCCCAAGATTTGGAGTCCCTAGATATCTGATGACTGATGGCGGTTCACACTTCATTCATGGTGTTTTCCACAAGATGCTCGCTAAGTACGATGTCAACCATAGAGTTGCATCTCCTTATCATCCTCAGTCTAGTGGTCAAGTGGAGTTGAGTAATAGAGAGATCAAATTGATCTTACAAAAGACCGTCAATAGATCTCGAAAGAATTGGTCTAGCAAACTTGATGATGCACTATGGGCTTATAGGACTGCTTATAAGAATCTCATGGGCATGTCACCGTATAAAATGGTTTACGGTAAGGCCTGTCATTTACCTCTCGAGCTCGAACACAAAGCTTATTGGGCAATCAAAGAGCTCAACTTTGATTTCAAACTTGCCGGTGAGAAGCGGTTGTTTGGTATCAACTCATTAGATGAATGGAGGGCCCAGACATATGAGAATGCCAAGTTGTGCAAGGAAAAGGTCAAGAGATGGCACGACAAAAGAATACAAAAACGAGAGTTCAATGTAGGTGATTATGTCCTGTTATACAATTCTCGTTTAAGATTCTTCGCAGGCAAGCTTCTCTCTAAATGGGAAGGTCCCTACGTTGTCGAGGAAGTATATCGTCCCGGTGCCATCAAAATCAATAACATGGAAGGTAATTTTCCTAGAGTGGTAAACGGGCAAAGAATCAAGCATTACATCTCTGGTACTCCCATAAATGTTGAGACCAATATCATCAATATCATAACTCCATAGGATTACATAAGGGATGTTTATCAGCCTGTTTCAGACCCTGAAAACCAAGAGGTATCTGTTTCGGTAAGTAATTGGACTCCGAAACTTTTCCAATAGGAAATTTTCTTCGTTTTGGAATTTTTGGAAAATTAGAAAAATAAAAAGCAGTCCAGAGAGCGCACGAGGCAGCCACAAGCTTGGTTGCCGCGGCCTCCCCCTGGCCGCGGCAACACGGCTTGTGGGCAGCTCGTGTGCCTCCCGGACTCCGTTTTCTTGCGGAGCACTCCTTCTGGTCCAAAAAAAAATCATTATATATACGCCCGAGGGTTTTGATCTCCGTATCGCGCAGTTTTCCTCTGTTTTCGTTTCGAGCTTGTTTCTGTCGCAGATCTAGACAATCATGACTTCCCCAAAAGCTCCTGAGGACAAGATCTTTGAGAAGGTCATCAATCCCTACCTCACGGAAGTGCTGAAACACCCTCAATCTATTAAGATGAGTGAGGGGATGTTGCATATCCGTGATGTTGAGGGGCCTAAGAAGACCGGAAGCTTGGAGACGAGGCTCGAAGCAATGGAGCAACAAGTCTTCAAGTGCCAAGGGATGGTGGAGCGTGGACTCAACGCCAACCACATGATGATCACGGAGTTCACCAGCAATCACAAGATGGATGCCATTGACATTGGGAAGCACCTCTCCAGGCTCTATGACAGGGTTGATCAACTCCAGGGCCAGATCTATGACCTGCAGAACCAAAACTGTGAGTACGAGTATAGATTTAAATCAATACGGTTGGCTGTAGATTTGAGGATTCCGGCGACTCGTTCATCCTGCCATGATGGAGCACCTATGCCTTGGAAGACGGAGGATCAGACTACTTCAACAACACCGCCACCATCACCACCAAAGGAAGACAACTAAGCATTGGTATGGGCAATCCCCTTAGCTTTTGCCAAGCTTGGGGGAGTTGCCCTGGTATCGTATCACCGTTATATCTTTTGCTTTTACCTTTGTTTTAGTTCTTTCATTTCAGTTTTTATTCCTTCTCTTAGTGGAATAAGTCTTTAGTCTTTTATTTTGAGTCTTTTGCTTTGTGTATCCCCCGATGTATTCGAGCTTGCGAGCTATATAACAAAGAGTATCTTAGTCAAGGGCTTTGTTTTGTGTTGTGATCAAAAGTATGAAAAGAACGATAGCATGAAAGATCATGATATGATCCTATGGAAAGTGATAGCTTCACTTATAACAAGTATGATGACTGAAACTTGTTGAGAGTAGACCAACATAGACCTCAGTCATTGTTGCAATTAATAAGAAGTAATAAGGAAAGAGAGGTTCACATATAAATATATCATCTTAGACACTTTCTATAATTGCGAGCACTCACCAAACTATTACATGCTTAGAAGTAGATGTTGTACAAGGAAGACAACATAATAAATTGTGTTTGCTTGGTTACAAACAATGTTATATGATTAGAGATCCCTTAGCATGTGACGATTGCTTCCACCTCATATTAGCCAAAACTCCCGCACCAAGTAGAGATACTACTTGTGCATCCATAAACCTTCAACCCAGTTTTGCCATGAGTGTCTAGCATACCTACCTATGGATTGAATAAGATCCCTCAAGTAAGTTGTCATCAGTGCAAGCAATAAAAATTGCTCTCTAATATGTATGATCTATTAGTGTGTGGAAAATAAGCTTTGTACGAACCTGTGATGAGGAAGACATAAAAGTGACAGACTGCATAATAAAGTTCTGTATCACAGGAGGCAATATAAAGTGACGTTCCTCCGCACTAAGAGGAAACGCATCCAAACCTCAAAAGCGCATGACAACCTCTGCTTCCCTCTGCGAAGGGCCTATCTTGTACCTTTACTTTTTGCCTTTGTAAGAGTCATGGTGATCTTCACCAATTCCTTATTTAGCCTTTTTCTTGGTGAACGTCGTATGCTTCGGAAAGATCTATATTCATATATCAACTTGGAGCTGAGTACTTATTCTTTATTATTGTTGACTTTACCCTTGAGGTAAATGGTTGGGAGGCAAAACTATAAGCCCCTATCTTTCTCTGTGTCCAGCTGAAACTTTGATACCATGAGTACCACGTGAGTTGTAACCATTGTGGAAAATAAAAGAGATGATTGAGTATGTGAGTTTGCCTTACAAGCTTTTATTTGACTCTTTCTGATGTTATGATAAATTGCAATTACTTCAATGACTATGGACTGGTGTTGGTTACTTCTCGTTAAGGTTTTTGCTTCATACTTTGCTTTGCGAAGGAATTGTTACTTTCCCATAAGAATCTTTATGATGCATTGCTATTCTATGTGTGATCATGATGCCCGCATGTCCGTATTTTGTTTTATCGACACCTTCATCCCTAAACATGTGGACATGTTTTGGGTCTTGATTTTCGCTTGAGGACAAGCGAGGTCTAAGCTTGGGGGACTTGATACGTCCATTTTGCATCATGCTTTCATGTTGATATTTATCGCTTTATGGGCTGTTATTACACTTTGTGGAACCTTACTTATGCCTTTTCTCTCTTATTTTGCAAGGTTTATTTGAAGAGGGAGAATACCGACAGCTGGAATTCTGGACTGGAAAAGGAGCAAGTCTGAGTCCTCTATTCTGCGCAACTCCAAATGCCCTAAAAATCAACGTGGATTTTTTTTGGATTTTATAAAAAATACTGGGCGAAAGAAGTGCGAGAGGGGAGCAACCAGGGGCCCACAAGCCTGGTTGTCGCGGCCTACCCCCTGGCCGCGGCAACAGGGCTTGTGGGCACACTGGCGGCCCACTGGCCCCCCTCTTTTGGTATATGAAGGGTTTCGTTCCAAAAAAAAAATCAATCGGGAGCTATTTCGTGGTTTCCCCGCTGCCATGAGGCGGAACTTGAGCAGATCCAATCTAGAGCTCCGGCAGGACGATCCTGCCGGGGAAACTTCCCTCCCGGAGGGGGAAATCGTCGCCTTCATCATCACCAACACTCCTCTCGTCGGAGGGGACGCATCTTCATCAACATCTTCATCAGCACCATCTCCTCTCCAATCCCTAGTTCATCTCTTGTAACCAATCTCCGTCTCGCGACTCCGATTGGTACTTGTAAGGTTGCTAGAAGTGTTGATTACTCTTTGTAGTTTATGCTAGTTGGATTACTTGGTGGAAGAGTTTATGCTCAGATTCTTGATGCTATTCATTACAGCTCTGATCATGATTATGATTATGCTTTGTGAGTAGTTACTTTTGTTCCTGAGGACATGGGATAAGTCATGCTAATAATAGTCATGTGAGTTTGGTATTCGTTCGGTATTCTGATATGATGTATGTTGTATTTTCCTCTAGTGGTGTTATGTGAACGTCGACTACATAACACTTCACCATATTTGGGCCTAGAGGAAGGCATTGGGGAGTAGTAGTTAGATGATAGGTTGCTGGAGTGAGAGAAGCTTAAACCCCAGTCTATGCGTTGCTTCGTAAGGGGCTGATTTGGATCCACTAGTTTAATGCTATGGTTAGACGTTGTCTTAATTCTTCTTTCATAGTTGCGGATGCTTGTGAGAGGGGTTAATCATAAGTGGGATGCTTGTCCAAGTAAGGGCAGTACCCAAGCGCCGGTCCACCCACATATCAAACTATCAAAGTAACGAACGCGAATCATATGAACATGATGAAAATAGCATGACAGAAATTCCCGTGTGTCCTCGGGAGCGTTTTTCCTCTTATAAGACTTTGCTCAGGCTTGTCCCTTGATACAAAAGGGATTGGGCCACTTGCTGCACCATTGCTACTACTTGTTACTTGTTACTTTTCACTTGCTACGTTTCACCTCACTACACCATCACTTGTTACCGCTACTTTCAGTGCTTGCAGTTATTACCTTGCTGGAAACCATTTATCGGAGCCTTCTCCTCCTCGTTGGGTTCGACACTCTTACTTATCGAAAGGACTACGGTTGATCCCCTATACTTATGGGTCATCACATGCCTACATGTTTAGGGAGAGAGGTGTCGAAAAAACAAGATACGAACATGCAGTCATCATGATCATGATCAGGACAGCAATACCATCATATCATCTCTTATGCTAAAGTGACAATTCCTTCACAAAGTAATGCATGGATCAAGAATCTTACCGAGAATTAACAACCGATAGCCTTTAGTCATTGAAGCAATTGCAATTTATCACTACATCGGAAAGAGTCAAATAAGAGCTTGTAAAGCAAATCCACATACTCAATCATCTTTTTGTATTCTACAATTGCTACAACTCACGTGGTAATCATGAGATCAAAGTTTCAGTCGAACACAGAGAAAGATAGGGGCTTATAGTTTTGCCTCCCAACTATTTACCTCAAGGGTAATGTCAACAATAATAATTCATGGATACTTACTTCCAAGTTGACATATGAATATAGATCTTTCCCTAGCATATGACGTTAGCCAAGATAAAAGCGAGATAAGGGATTGGTGAAGATCACCATGACTCTTTCAAGGGCAAAAAGTAAAGGTACAAGATAGGCCCTTCGCAGAGGGAAGCAGAGGTTGTCATGCGCTTTTGAGGTTTGGATGTGTGTCCTCTTAGTGTAGAGGTTCGTCACTTTATATTGCCTCTTGTGATAAAGAACTTTATTATGAAGTCCTATGGTTTTATGTCTTCCTCATCACAGGTTTGTACAAAGCTTATTTTCCATGCACTAATAGATCATACATATTAGGGAGAACTTTTTATTGCTTGCACCGATGACAACTTACTTGAGGGATCTTATTCAATCCATAGGTAGGTATGGTGGACTCTCATGGCAAAACTGGGTTGAAGGTTTATGGATGCACAAGTAGTATCTCTACATGGTGCGGGAGTTTTGGCTAATATGAGGTGGAAGCAATCGTCACATGCTAAGGGATCTCTAGTCATATAACATTGTTCGGAACCAAGCAAACACAATTCATTATGTTGTCTTCCTTGTCCAACATCTACTTCTAAGCATGCAATAGTTTAGTGAGTGTTCACAATCATATATGGTGTCAAAGATGATATATTTATATGTGAACCTCTCCTTTTTTATCACTTCCTATTAATTGAAACAAAGAACAAGGTCTACGTTTGTCTACCCTCAACAAGTTTCAATCAACATTCTTTTTATATGTGAAGCCATCACTTCCCATAAGATCATTACATGATCTTTCATTCTTTTGTTCTCTTCTCATTCTCTTGATCATGGCATGAGGCAAGGCCCTTAACTAAGACACTCTTTATTATATGGCTCATGAGCTCGAATGCATCAGGGGTGACACAAAGCAAAAATCAAGCCTAAAACACTAAGACTTTTAATCTACTAGATAAAGATAAAACCAAAAAGGAACGAACTAAGAAAAGGTAATGGAAAAAGATGTGATGGTGATACGATACTGGGGCAACTCCCCCAAGCTTGGCACTAGCCAATGGGATTGCCCATACCCATGCTTAGTTGTCTTCCTTTGGAGATGATGGTGGAGGAGTTGTTTTGTCCTTTGATTCCAAGAGGGCCATCAATCTTTGATTTATACCTTGGAGATCTGTGATATGTTTCTCCAGCAAAACAACTTCATGAGTGAGATAAGTATTGCGAGCACGAGTTGTTTCACAAAACCTCAAGAGTTCAATCAAGGATGGAGACAGTAGGTGAAGGTAGGGTTGGAGGATTGTACTTTGTCCCACGCCTGATTCCTCTCCTTAGTTCTGCCCTTCGCTTCCGTGACTTCCACTCTTTTCAGATCAGCATCTACTTCTTCATAGACTTGAGGGAAATTGTTTTCCCGGACAGATTCCTGAGACGACATCCTTGCTCTAAATCTGCGGAAGAAAACAGACTCAAAACGAAAACAGAGGACATTTGCATGATACGAGGGTTAGACCTTTTGAGAGAATATATAATGATTTTTTCAGACCAGAAGGAGTACTCCGCAAGAAAATGGAGTCAGGGAGGCACACGAGGTGGCCACAAGTCCCCCAGGCGCGGCGAGGGGGTGGCCCACACGTGGCAGGCTTGTCGCCTCCTCGTGCGCTTTCCGGACTACTTCAAATTTTTCTATTTTTTCAAAAATTCCAAAACGGAGAAATATTCCTACTGGAAAAGTTTGGAGTTTGTTTACTTACCGAATCACATACCTCTTTGCTTTCGGAGTCTGAAACAGGCTGATAAATATCCCTTAGGTACTCCTCCGAAGTTATGGTATTAATAATATTGCTTTCAACATTTATGGGAGTACCTGAGATATAATGCTTGATTCTCTGCCCATTTACCACTCTCGGAAAATTACCTTCCGTGTTGTTGATCTTGATGGCACCGGAACGATATACTTCCTCAACAATATAGGAACCTTCCCATTTAGAGAGAAGCTTGCCTGCAAAAAATCTTAAACGAGAATTATATAGCAAGACATAATCACCTACATTGAACTCACGCTTTTGTATCCTTTTATCATGCCACCTCTTAAGCTTTTCTTTGAACAACTTGGCATTCTCATATGCCTGAGTTCTCCATTCATCAAGCGAGCTAATGTCAAATAACCTCTTCTCACCAGCAAGTTTGAAATCAAAGTTGACCTCTTAGATTGCCCAATAAGCTTTATGCTCTAGCTCAAGAGGTAAATGACATGCTTTACCATACACCATTTTGTACGGAGACATGCCCATGGGATTCTTATAGGCAGTTCTATAAGCCCACGGTGCATCATCGAGCTTCTTAGACCAATTCTTTCTAGACCTATTGACAGTCTTTTGCAGAATTAGTTTAATCTCTCTATTTCTTAGCTCTACTTGACCACTGGACTAAGGGTGATAGGGAGACACAATTCTATGGTTGACATCATACTTAGCAAGCGTTTTACGGAAAGCACCATGAATGAAATGTGAACCACTGTCGGTCATTGGATATCTAGGGACTCCAAATCTAGGGAAAATAACTTCTTTAAGCATCCTGATAGAGGTGTTGTGATCAACACTACTAGTGGGGATAGCTTCTACCCACTTAGTGACGTAATCAACAACAACTAGGATATGAGTATACCCGTTGGATTTTGGAAAAGGTCCCATATGATCAAAGCCCCAGACATCAAATGGTTCAATGACAAGTGAATAGTTCATAGGCATTTCGTGATGTTTACCGATATTACCTATTCTTTGACATTCGTCACAAGACAAGACAAACTTACAAGCATCCTTGAAGAGAGTGGGCCAATAGAAACCTGATTGCAATACCTTGTGTGCAGTTCTATCTCCCGCATGGTGTCCCCCGTAGGCCTCAGAGTGACACTTCTGTAGGATCTGTCCCTGTTCATGTTCAGGTATACAACGTCTAATAACACCATCTACTCCTTCCTTATAAAGGTGAGGATCATCCCAAAAGTAATGTCTCAAATCAAAGAAGAATTTCTTCTTTTGCTCGTATGTGAAACTAGGTGGTATATATTTGGCAACGATATAGTTTGCATAATGAGCATACGACGGTGCACTACGTGAAGCATTGATGACATTCAGTTGCTCATCAGGAAAGCTACCATCAATATGTTGTGGGTCATCAAGAACATTCTCCAACCTAGACAAGTTATCTGCTACTGGGTTATCAGCACCCTTCGTGTCGACAACACGCAAATCAAATTCTTGTAGCAAGAGAACCCATCTGATAAGTATAGGTTTAGCGTCTTTCTTCTCCATGAGGTACTTAATAGCAGCATGATCAGTGTGAATAGTGACTTTGGAATCAACTATGTAAGACCTGAACTTTTCACATGCAAACACGACTCCTAAAAATTCCTTTTCCGTAGCAGCATAGTTTCTTTGGGCATTGTCTAGAGTTTTACTAGCATAGTGAATGACATTCAACTTCTTATCAACTCTTTGCCTAGGACAGCACCATCAGCATAATCACTAGCATCACACATGATTTCAAAAGGTAAGTTCCAATCAGGTGGTTGAACAATAGGTGCAGTTATCAAAGCCTTCTTAAGTATTTCGAAGGCTTCTTCACAATCATCGTAAAAAAAAAGGAATATCCTTTTGCAAGATATTGGTAAGAGGCCTAGAAATCTTAGAGAAGTCTTTAATGAACCTCCTATAGAAACCAGCATGACCAAGGAAACTTCTTATACCTTTGATATCTGTGGGGTATGGCATTTTCTCGATTGCATCAACCTTATCCTTATCGACTTCAATACTTCTTTCAGAAATTTTATGTCCTAAGACGATGCCTTCATTAACCATAAAGTGTCACTTCTCCCAATTCAAGACAAGATTGGTATCTTTACATCTTTGCAAGACTCGATCAAGGTTGCTGAGGCAATCATCAAAAGAAGACCCGTAAACGGAGAAGACATCCATGAAAATCTCAACAATCATTTCACAAAAGTCAGAGAATATATCCATCATACATCTTTGAAAGGTGGCAGGTGCATTACATAAGCCAAAAGGCATACATCTGTAAGCAAAGGTACCGAAAGGGCAGGTGAAAGTGGTTTTCTCCTGATCAGATTGTGCAACTGGTATTTGAGAGAAACAAGAATAACCATCTAGATAGCAGAAGTGTGTGTGTTTAGACAGTCTTTCTAGCATTTGGTCAATAAAAGGCAAAGGGTAATGATCTTTCCTAGTGGCCTTATTCAATTTCCTAAAATTGATCACCATCCTATAGCCAGTAATAATCCTTTATGGGATCAATTCATCTTTATCATTAGGGACAACGGTAATGCCTCCTTTCTTAGGGACGCAATGCACCAGACTCACCCAATCACTATGAGCAACATGATAAATAATACCCGCTTCCAGGAGCTTTAGTATTTCTTTTTGTTACTACCTCTTTCATCTTAGGATTTAATCTCCGTTGATGATCAGCAACTGGTTTGGAATTAGGATCGGTTTTAATCTTGTGCTGGCATAGAGTGGGACTAATGCCCTTGAGATCATCAAGAGTATATCCAATAGCAGCATGGTTCTTCCTCAGAGTTTTTAGTAACTTCTTTTCTTCATGCTCTCAGAGGCTAGCACTAATTATGACAGGATATATCTGTTGGAAATATGCCCTAGAGGCAATAATAAAATGGTTATTATCATATTTCCTTGTTCATGATATCGTATATTGTTCATGCTATAATTGTATTAACAGGAAACAATAATACATGTGTGAATAAATAGATCACAATGTGTCCCTAGCAAGCCTCTAGTTGGCTAGCTCGTTAGTCAATAGATGATCAAGGTTTCCTGATCATGGGCATTAGATGTCATTGATAACGGGATCACATCATTGGGGGAATGATGTGATGGACAAGACCCAATCCTAAGCCTATCACTAGATCGTATTGTTCGTATGCTAATGCTTTTCTAATGTCAAGTATCTTTTCCTTCGACCGTGAGATTGTGCAACTCCCGGATACCGTAGGAGTGCTTTGGGTGTATCAAACGTCACAACGTAACTGGGTGACTATAAAGGTGCACTACGGGTACCTCCGAAAGTGTCTGTTGGGTTGGCACGAATCGAGAACGGGATTTGTCACTCCGTGTGACGGAGAGGTATCTCTGGGCCCACTCGGTAGAACATCATCATGAGCTCAATGTGACTAAGGAGTTAGTCACACGATGACGTGCTACGGAACGAGTAAAGAGACTTACCGGTAACGAGATTGAACAAGGTATAGGTATACCGACGATCGAATCTCGGGCAAGTTCTATACCGACAGACAAAGGGAATCGTATACGGGATTGATTGAATCCTTGACATCGTGGTTCATCCGATGAGATCATCATGGAGAAAGTGGGAGCCACCATGGGTATCCAGACCCCGCTGATGGTTATTGGCCAGAGAGGTGTCTCGGTCATGTCTGTCTGTCTCCCGAACCCGTAGGGTCTACACACTTAAGGTTCGATGACGCTAGGGTTATAGGGAATTGTTGTACGAGGTTACCGAAAGTTGTTCGGAGTCCCGGATGAGATCCCGGACATCACGAGGAGCTCTGGAATGGTCCGGAGGTAAAGATTGATATATAGGACAGATGGTTTTGGACATCGGAAGTGTTTCGGGCGTCACCGGTAATGTACCGGGACCACCGGGACCATCGGAGGTGGTCCCGGGGGACCACCAAAGGGGGGCAACGACCCCGGGAGGCTAGATGGGCTAAGTGGGGAAGGGAACCAGCCCCTAGGTGGGCTGGTGCACCCCCCACCCAGCCCATGCGCACCAGAGAAGGGGGGGAAAGGGGGAACCCTAGCATAGGTGGGCCTAAGGCCCACCAGAGGGGTGCGCCACCCCTCCTCCCTGCCCTGGCGGCCGCCCCCTCTCCCATCTGGGGCTGTCGCACCCCTTGGGGGTGGGAACCCTAAGGGCTGCGCCCCCTCCCTCTCCCCCTATATATAGTTGAGGATTCGGGGCTGTTTGAGACACCGTTTCATCTCTCTCTCGGCGCAGCCCTGCTCCTCTCCCTCCTCCTCTCTGCCGGCGCTTGGCGAAGCCCTGCCGGGAGACCTCGTCTCTCCACCGACACCATGCCGTCATGTTGCTAGACTTCTTCCCCAAGCTCTCCCTCCTCCTTGCTGGATCAAGGTGCGGGAGACGTCACCGGGCTGCACGTGTGTTCAACGCGGAGGTGCCATTGTTCGGCACTAGATCGGAATCGCCGCGAGTACGACTTCATCAACCGCGTTCTAGCAACGCTCCCGCTTAGCGATCTTCAAAGGTACGAAGATGCTCTTACCCCTCTCTCGTTGCTGGTCTCTCCATAGGAAGATCTGAACATGCGTAGGAATTTTTTTGAATTTATGCTACGTTACCCAACAGTGGCATCCGAGCCAGGTTTCTATGCATAGATTCTATGCACGAGTAGAACACAAAAGTTGTGGGCGATGGTTTGTCAATTTGCTTGCCGTTAGTAGTCTTATTCTTTTCCGGCGGTATTGTGGGATGAAGCGGCCTGGACCGACCTTACACGTACGCTTACGTGAGACTGGTTCCACCGACAGACATGCACATCGTGCATAAAGGTGGCTAGCGGGTGTCTGTCTCTCCTACTCTAGTCGGATTGGATTTGATGAAAAGGGTCCTTATGAAGGGTAAATAGCTTTGGCATATCATCATTGTGGCTGTCACGTAGGTAAGAAGGCGTTCTTGCTAGAAACCCAAATCAGCCACGTAAAACTTGCAACAACAATTAGAGGACGTCTAACTTGTTTTTGCAGGGTTTGACATGTGATGTGATATGGCCAAAGTTGTGATGTTGCATGTATGATGTATGATATGATCATGTTATTGTAATAGGTTTCACGACTTGCATGTCGATGAGTATGACAACCGGCAGGAGCCATAGGAGTTGTCTTAATTTATTGTATGAGATGCAACGCCATGTGCTTACTACTTTTACTTCATTGCTAACGGTTAGCTATAGTAGTAGTGATAGTAGTAGTTGGCGTGACGACTTCACGGAGACACGATGATGGAGATCATGATGATGGAGATCATGGTGTCACGCCGGTGACGATGATGATTATGCGATGCCTGAAGATGGAGATCGAAAGAGCAAAGATGATAATGGCCATATCATGTCACTATATGATTGCATTGTGATGTTTATCATGTTTTACATCTTATTGCTTAAAAACGACGGTAGCATAATAAGATGATCCCTCTTAAAATTTCGAGAACGTATTTCCCTAAGTGTGCACCATTGCGAAGGTTCGTTGTCTCGAAGCACCACGTGATGATCGGGTGTGATAGATTCTAACGTTCGCATACAACGGGTGTAAGCCAGATTTACACACGCGAAACACCTAGGTTGACTCGACGAGCTTAACATGTACAGACATGACCTCGAATACAAGAGGACGAAAGGTCGAACATGAATCGTATGGTTTAATACAATCAGCATGAAGTTGCTCACCATGGTGACTAGTCCGTCTCACGTGATGATCGGACACGGGTTAGTCAACATGGATCATGTATCACTTAGATGACTAGAGGGATGTCGATTTAAGTGGGAGTTCATACTTAATTTGATTAAATGAACTTAATTGTCATGAACTTAGTCTAGAGTTGTCTTTATAAATATTGTAGATGTCCAACGTCAACCTCAACTTCAACGCATTCCTAGAGAAAAACAAGCTGAAAGATGATGGTAGCAACTATGCGGACTGGGTTCGCAACCTGAAGCTCATCCTCGAAGCAGCTAAAAAGGCTTATGTCCTTAATGCGCCGCTAGGTGACCCTCCCGCTCCCGCAGCAGCCCAGGACATTCTAAACGTCTGGCAAGCGCGGAGTGATGACTACTCTCTGGTCAGGTGTGGCATGTTATACAGTTTAGAAACGGGGCTCCAAAGGCGTTTTGAGCAACACGGGGCATATGAGATGTTCCAGGAGCTGAAGCTAGTTTTTCAAGCTCATGCCCGTGTCGAGAGATATGAAGTCTCCGACAAGTTCTTCAGCTGTAAGATGGAGGAGAACAGTTCTGTCAGTGAGCACATACTCAAAATGTCTGGGTTACACGGTCGTCTGACTTCACTTGGAGTCGAACTTCCGGATGATGCTATCATTGACAGAATCCTCCAGTCTCTCCCACCAAGCTACAAAGGCTTTGTGCTTAACTACAACATGCAAGGGATGGAGAAGACCATTCCCGAGTTGTACTCGATGCTCAAGTCTGCAGAAGTAGAAATCAAGAAAGAGCATCAAGTGTTGATGGTCAACAAGACCACTAGTTTCAAGAAAGGCAAGGGTAAGAAGAACTTCAAGAAAGACGGCAAAGCTGTTGCCGCACCCGGTAAGCCAGATGCCGGGAAGAAGAAAAAGAACGGACCCAAGCCTGAGACTGAGTGCTTCTATTGCAAGGGAAAGGGTCACTGGAAGAGGAACTGCCCCAAATACTTAGCAGACAAGAAGGCCGACAACGTTAAAGGTATATGTGATATACATGTTATTGATGTGTACCTTACCAGCGCTCGTAGTAGCTCCTGGGTATTTGATACCGGTGTTGTTGCTCACATTTGCAACTCAAAGCAGGAACTGCGGAATAAGCGGAGACTGGCCAAGGACGAGGTGACGATGCGCGTCGGGAATGGTTGAAAGGTCGATGTGATCGCCGTCGGCACGCTACCTCTACATCTACCGTCGGGATTAGTTTTAAACCTTAATAATTGTTATTTAGTACCAGCTTTAAGCATGAACATTGTATCAGGGTCTTGCTTAATGCAAGACGGCTACACATTTAAGTCAGAGAATAATGGTTGTTCTATTTATATGAGTGATATGTTTTATGGTCATGCTCCGCTGGTGAATGGTTTATTCTTGATGAATCTCGATCGTGATGTTACACATATTCATAGTGTGAGTACCAAAAGATGCAAAGTTGATAATGATAGTCCCACATACTTGTGGCACTGCTGCCTTGGTCATATCGGCGTTAAGCGCATGAAGAAGCTCCATACCGATGGACTATTAGAGTCTCTTGACTTTGAATCATTTGACACATGCGAACCGTGCCTCATGGGCAAGATGACTAAGACTCCATTCTCAGGAATAATGGAGAGAGCAACCGACTTATTGGAAATAATACATACTGATGTGTGTGTGGTCCAATGAACGTTGAAGCTCGCGGTGGTTATCGTTATGTTCTCACTCTCACCGATGATTTGAGTAGGTATGGGTATATCTACTTGATGAAGCACAAATCTGAGACGTTTGAAAAGTTCAAGGAATTTCAGAGTGAGGTTGAGAATCAACGTGACAGAAAAATTAAATGTCTACGATCTGATCGTGGAAGAGAATATTTGAGTCACGAGTTTGGCACACACCTAAGGAAGTGTGGAATCGTTTCACAACTGACGCCGCCTGGCACACCGCAGCGCAACGGAGTGTCTGAACATCGTAATCGCACTTTATTAGATATGGTACGATCTATGATGTCTCTCACCGACTTACTGCTATCGTTTTGGGGATACACATTAGAAACTGCAGCATTCACTTTAAATAGGGCACCGTCTAAATCCGTTGAGACGACACCGTATGAATTGTGGTTTGGCAAGAAACCTAAGTTGTCGTTTCTTAAAGTTTGGGGCTGCGATGCTTATGTGAAGAAACTTCAACCAGAAAAGCTCGAACCCAAAGCGGAGAAATGCGTATTCATAGGATACCCTAAGGAAACTATTGGGTATACCTTCTATCTTAGATCCGAAGGTAAAACCTTTGTTGCCAAGAACGGATCCTTTCTAGAGAACGAGTTTCTCTTGAAAGAAGTAAGTGGGAGGAAGGTAGAACTTGATGAGGTAATTACACCCCCTCTCGAACAGGAAAGTAGCGCAGCGCGGGAAGTTGTTCCTGTGGCGCCTACACCGACTGAAGAGGAAGTTAATGATGATGATCATGAAGCTTCGGATCAAGTTACTACTGAACCGCGAAGGTCCACAAGGGTACGCTCCGCACCAGAGTGGTACGGCAACCCTGTGATGGAAATCATGTTGTTAGACAACGGTGAACCTTCGAACTATGAAGAAGCAATGGCGGGCCCGGATTCCAACAAATGTCTTGAGGCTATGAAATCCGACATAGGATCCATGTATGAGAACAAAGTATGGACTTTGGTGGACTTGCCCGATGACCGGCGAGCCATAGAAAATAAATGGATCTTCAAGAAGAAGACTGATGCAAACGGTAATGTAACCGTCTACAAAGCTCGACTTGTCGCAAAGGGTTTTCGACAAATTCAAGGATTTGACTACGAACAAACTTTCTCTCCCGTAGCGAAGCTGAAATCAGTCCGAATCATGTTAGCAATTGCCTCCTTTTATGATTATGAAATTTGGCAAATGGACGTCAAAACAGCATTCCTTAACGGGAACCTTAAGGAAGAGTTGTATATGATGCAACTAGAAGGTTTTGTTGACCCTAAGGGTGCTAACAAAGTGTGCAAGCTCCAGCGCTCCATCTATGGGCTGGTGCAAGCATCTCGGAGTTGGAACATTCGCTTTAATGAGGTGATTAAAGCGTTTGGGTTCATACAGGTTTACGGAGAAGCCTGTCTGTACAAGAAAGTGAGTGGGAGCTCTGTAGCTGTCCTCGTACTATATGTAGATGACATATTATTGATGGGGAATAATATAGAGATGTTGGAGAGCATAAAGGCCTATTTGAACAAGAGTTTTTCAATGAAGGACCTTGGAGAAGCTGCATACATATTAGGCATCAAGATCTATAGAGATAGATCGAGACGCCTCATAGGTCTTTCGCAAAGTACATACCTTGACAAGATATTGAAGAAGTTCAATATGGAAAACTCAAAGAAAGGGTTCTTGCCAGTTTTGCAAGGTATGAGATTGAGTAAGACTCAGTCACCGACCACGACAGTAGATAGAGAGAAGATGATTTTTTTCCCCTACGCTTCAGCCGTGGGCTCTCTAATGTATGCCATGTTGTGTACCAGACCTGATATAAACCTTGCCATAAGTTTGGTGGGGAGGTACCAAAGTGATCCCGGTACGGAACACTGGAGAGCGGTCAAGAATATCCTTAAGTACCTAAAAAGGACTAAGGAAATGTTTCTCGTTTATGGAGGTGACGAAGAGCTCGTCGTAAAGGGTTACGTCGACGCTAGCTTCGACACAGATCCGGATGAGTCCAAGTCACAGACCGGATACGTATATGTGTTGAATGGTGGGGCAGTGAGCTGGTGCAGCAGCAAGAAAGAAGTCCTGGCAGCATCTACATGTGAAGCGGAGTACATAGCTGCTTCAGAAGCGGCTCATGAAGGAATTTGGATGAAGGAGCTCATCACCGACCTTGGAGTGGTTCCAAGCGCGTCGGGTCCTATGACACTCTTCTGTGATAACACTGGAGCCATTGCCATAGACAAGGAGCCCAGGTTTCACCGGAAGACGAAGCACATCAAGCGCCGCTACAACTCCATCCAGGACCATGTCTAGAGTGGAGTTATAGATATTTGTAAAGTACACACGGATCTGAATATTGCAGACCCGTTGACTAAACCTCTTCCATGAGCAAAACATGATCAACACCATAATGCTATGGGTGTTTGATACATCACAATGTAACTAGATTATTGACTCTAGTGCAAGTGGGAGACTGTTGGAAATATGCCCTAGAGGCAATAATAAAATGGTTATTATCATATTTCCTTGTTCATGATAATCGTCTATTGTTCATGCTATAATTGTATTAACAGGAAACAATAATACATGTGTGAATAAATAGATCACAATGTGTCCCTAGCAAGCCTCTAGTTGGCTAGCTCGTTAGTCAATAGATGATCAAGGTTTCCTGATCATGGGCATTAGATGTCATTGATAACGGGATCACATCATTGGGGGAATGATGTGATGGACAAGACCCAATCCTAAGCCTAGCACTAGATCGTATTGTTCGTATGCTAATGCTTTTCTAATGTCAAGTATCTTTTCCTTCGACCGTGAGATTGTGCAGCTCCCGGATACCGTAGGAGTGCTTTGGGTGTATCAAACGTCACAACGTAACTGGGTGACTATAAAGGTGCACTACGGGTACCTCCGAAAGTGTCTGTTGGGTTGGCACGAATCGAGATCGGGATTTGTCACTCCGTGTGACGGAGAGGTATCTCTGGGCCCACTCGGTAGAACATCATCATGAGCTCAATGTGACTAAGGAGTTAGTCACACGATGACGTGCTACGGAACGAGTAAAGAGACTTACCGGTAACGAGATTGAACAAGGTATAGGTATACCGACGATCGAATCTCGGGCAAGTTCTATACCGACAGACAAAGGGAATCGTATACGGGATTGATTGAATCCTTGACATCGTGGTTCATCCGATGAGATCATCGTGGAGCAAGTGGGAGCCACCATGGGTATCCAGACCCCGCTGATGGTTATTGGCCAGAGAGGTGTCTCGGTCATGTCTGCCTGTCTCCCGAACCCGTAGGGTCTACACACTTAAGGTTCGATGACGCTAGGGTTATAGGGAATTGTTGTACGAGGTTACCAAAAGTTGTTCGGAGTCCCGGATGAGATCCCGGACGTCACGAGGAGCTCCGGAATGGTCTGGAGGTAAAGATTGATATATAGGACGGATGGTTTTGGACACCGGAAGTGTTTCGGGCGTCACCGGTAATGTACCGGGACCACCGGGACCACCGGAGGTGGTCCCGAGGGACCACCGAAGGGGGGCGATGACCCCGGGAGGCTAGATGGGCTAAGTGGGGAAGGGAACCAGCCCCTAGGTGGGCTGGTGCGCCCCCCACCCAGCCCATGCGCACCAGAGAAGGGGGGGAAAGGGGGAACCCTAGCATAGGTGGGCCTAAGGCCCACCAGAGGGGTGCGCCACCCCTCCTCCCTGCCCTGGCCGCCGCCCCCTCTTCCATTTGGGGCTGCCGCACCCCTTGGGGGTGGGAACCCTAAGGGCTGCGCCCCCTCCCTCTCCCCCTATATATAGTTGAGGATTCGGGGCTGTTTGAGACACCGTTTCATCTCTCTCTCGTCGCAGCCCTGCTCCTCTCCCTCCTCCTCTCTGCCGGCGCTTGGTGAAGCCCTGCCGGGAGACCTCGTCTCTCCACCGACACCATGCCGTCGTGTTGCTGGACTTCTTCCCCAACCTCTCCCTCCTCCTTGCTGGATCAAGGTGCGGGAGACGTCACCGGGCTGCACGTGTGTTGAACGCGGAGGTGCCGTTGTTCGGCACTAGATCGGAATCGCCGCGAGTACGACTCCATCAACCGCGTTGTAGCAACGCTTCCGCTTAGCGATCTTCAAAGGTACGAAGATGCTCTTACCCCTCTCTCGTTGCTGGTCTCTCCATAGGAAGATCTGAACATGCGTAGGATTTTTTTTGAATTTATGCTACGTTACCCAACAATATCTCTTTTTCATCAAGATAAGCATACTTAAGAGTATCAGGCAATTGTTTAAGCTCGAACACATGATCACCTTTTGGTGGGGGTGGATCCCCAAGCAGTTCAACAGGCAAGTTATTCTTAAGGATACGATATTGTTCTAAGACAACTCTATCTATCTCATCCCTTTCATCCATATGCATATCATTTTCATGCTCAAGCAAGTATTGCTCTAAGGGATCAGTAGGAGGCACGACAATAGAAGCTAAGGCAATAGTTTCATTGTTACTAGGCAGCTCTTTTTCATGGGTTGTCTACCAAACTTGGAGAAATTGAAATCGTGTGACACACCTTCAAAGCCAATAGTGACAGTTTGCTTCTCACAGTCAATATGAGCATTGACAGTATTGAGAAAAGGTCTACCAAATATGATGGGACAAAAGCTATCTTGTGTGGTAGCAAGAACGAGGAAATCAGCAGTATACTTCGTTTTACCACACAAGACTTCAACATCCCTAACAATTCCCACAGGGCAGATAATATCTCTATTGGCAAGCTGAATAGTGACATCAATGGGTTCTATCTCGACAGGTGCAATCTTGTCTTTAATTTCATCATATAAGGATTGAGGTATTGCACTAACACTAGCACCCACGTCACATAAACCATGATAACAATGATCTCCTATCTTAACAGAAACAACAGGCGTGCCAACAACAGGCCTGTGTTTGTCTCTAGCGTGTGGTTTAGCAATTCTAGCAGCATCTTCACAGAAGTGAATATTATGGCCATCAACATTGTCGGACAGGAGATCTTTGATAATCGCAATGCTAGGTTCAACTCTAATTTGCTCAGGGGGTGTAGGTGTTCTATTGTAGCCTCTACGTATCACAGTTGAAGCTTTAGAATAATCCTTTATCCTAACAGGGAAAGGTGGTTTTTCAATGTAAGCACTGGGAACAACAAGATCATTATAGGCAATGACTCAACTTGATTGGGTTTAACTACATTGACTTCTAAGGGAGGATTATATTTAAACCACTTCTCTTTGGGGAGATCAATATGAGCAACAAATGATTCACACAATGAGGCTACTATCTCAGAGTCAAGTCCATACTTAGCGCTAAAATCACAAAAAGTATTTGTTTCAACAAAAGACTTAACGCAATCAAACTTGAAATTCATACCTGACTCCTTACCTTCATCAAGCTCCCAATCTTCAGAGTTGCGCTTAATTCTTTCCAATAAATTCCATCTGAAGTCAATATCTCTCTTCATAAAAGAACCGGTACAAGAAGTGTCAAGCATGGTGCGATCATCATGAGAAAGCCGACCATAGAAGTTTTGAATGATAATTTCTCTCGAGAGCTCATGGTTGGGGCATGAATATAACATTGATTTAAGCCTACCTCAAGCTGGAGCGATGCTTTCTCTGTCACAAGGCCAAAAATTATAAATATAATTCCGATCACGATGTACTAGATGCATAGGATAAAACTTTTGATGAAATTCTAATTTCAACCGATTGTAGTTCCATGATCCAGTATCATCACATAGCCTATACCATGTCAGCGCCTTATCCCTCAAAGATAAGGGAAAGACCATCTTATTGACCTCATCCTCGGGCAAACCTGCAAGCTTAAATAAACCACAAACTTCATCTACATAGATTAGATGCAAGTCTTGATGTGATGTTCCATCTCCTGTAAAAGGATTAGCTAGCAGTTTCTCAAGCATACCCGAAGGAAATTCATAGCCAATATTTTCAGTAGGTGCAGAAGGTTGAGGAGCAACTCTTTGTGCTTCCGTTCGAGGTGAAGATACCCCTAACAAGCCCCTCAAAGGATTAGTTTCCATAGTGACAAGTGACAATAAATTTCAGCACACTATATAAACGTTTCCTTACCAAATTCCACTTACCAAAGGCGCTTCACACCCCGGCAACGGCGCTAGAAAAGAGTCTTGATGACCCACAAGTATTGGGGATCTATTGTAGTCCTTTCAATAAGTAAGAGTGTCGAACCCAATGAGGAGCAGAACGATCTGATAAGTGGTTTTCAGCAAGGTAATATCTGCAAGCACTGAAATTAACGGTAACAAGTAGTTGTGTGGTGAGATGATTCGTAGCAAGTAGCAAGTAACAAAAGTAACAACAGTGTAGAAAAGTGGACCAATCCCTTTTGTAGCAAGGGACAAGCCTGGACAAAGTCTTATAGGAGGTAAAACGCTCCCGAGGACACATGGGAATTTCTGTCAAGCTAGTTTTCATCATGTTCATATGATTCGCGTTCGTTACTTTGATAGCTTGATATGTGGGTGGACCGACGCTTGGGTACTGCCCTTACTTGGAAAAGAATCCCACTTATGATTAACCCCTCTCGCAAGCATCCACAACAACGGAAGAAGAATTAAGACAAAGTCTAACCATAGCATTAAACTAGTGGATTCAAATCAGCCCCTACGAAGGAACGCATAAACTAGGGTTTAAGCTTCTGTCACTCTAGCAACCCATCATCTACTTACTACTTCCCAATGCCTTCCTCTAGGCCCAAATAATGGTGAAGTGTTATGTATTCGACGTTCACATAACACCATTAGAGGAAAAACAACATACAACACATGAAAATATCGAACGAATACCAAATTCACATGACTACTTATAGCATGACTTATCCCATGTCCTCAGGAATAAAAGTAACTACTCACAAAGCATAATCATATTCATGACCAGAGAGGTAATGAGTAGCATCAAGGATCTGAACATATAATCTTCCACCAAGTAATCCAACTAGCATCAACTACAAAGAGTAATTAACACTACTAGCAACCTTACAAGTACCAATCGGAGTCGCGAGATGGAGATTGGTTACAACAGATGAACTAGGGTTTGGAGATGAGATGGTGCTGATGAAGATGTTGATGGTGATGAGTCCCTTTCGATGAGAGGAGTGTTGGTGATGACGATGGCGACGATTTCCCCCTCCGGGAGGGAAATTTCCCCGGCAGGATCGTCCCGCCGGAGCTCTATATTGGTTCTGCTCAAGTTCCGCCTCGTGGCCGCGGCGAATCCTCCAAAAAGCCTCCTCTCGATTTTTTTCGGACCGAAACCCTTCTTGTAGCAAAAGGGGGGGAGCCAGAGGGCCAAGTGGGAGCCCACAAGCCCCCTAGGCGCGGCTAGGGGGGAGGCCGCGCCTAGAAGGCTTTGTGGCCTCGTGCTGGCGCCCCTGTGGTACTTCTTCGGCCCAGTATTTTTTATAAATCCCAAAAAAAATCCACGTTGATTTTCACGTCTTTTGGAGTTACGTAGAATAGGTATCTCAAACTTGCTCCTTTTTCAGGCCAGAGTTCCAGCTGCCGGCATTCTCCCTCTTCATGTAAACCTTGCAAAATAAGAGAGAAAAGGCATAAGTATTGTACCGTGAAGTGTAATAACAGCCCAGAAAGCGATAAATATCAACATGAAAGCATGATGCAAAATGAACGTATCAAGAACCTCCGGTGGGGAGCCACCTATGGGCCACAAGCCAACAGGGCGCCCCTTAGGCCGCGCTCTAATGGCTTGTGGGACCCACGTGGCTTCGTTTGGCATGATTCCAACGTTGCAAAGTGCTATATATACCAGAAACCTCCAAAATAAAGAGGGAAATTCCGCTCCGCCGCCGCAAATCTTTGTATCAACGAAAAACCCATCTGGAGCCTTTCGAGTACCCTGCTAGAGAGGGGAAATCATCTCCCGTGGCCATCTTAATCATCCTGGCACATGCCATGACAAGGAGGGAGTAGTTCAACCTCGGGGCTTAGGGTATGTACTAGTAGCTATGTGTTCAATCTCTCTCTCTCTCTCTCTCTCTCTCTCTCTTGTTTTTGAGATGGAATGATCTTGATGTATCACGAGCCTTGTTAAACTAGTTGGATCATATGATGTTATTCCCTTGCTACCTTGTTGTGATGAATTGAATATTTCCCTTTAAGATCTCGTTATGTTAGATTGAATATTTCCCTTTAAGATCTCGTTATGTTAGATTGAATATTTTGGTTTCAGAACACTTGATGTATGCATTGCATGCGGATACCCGTGACATTGGGGTATTCAAGTGATTCACTTGATATATGTTATGGCATCAACTTGCAGATTCTGGTGACCTTGGGGATCTATGCATAGGGCTTGATAGCACGTTTTCATACTATGTTCTCCGATAGAAATCTTGGGGTGATCCTTGAAGTTCTTTGTGTTGGATTGAATATGATAGATCTAAAAGTGTTTGATGCATGTCGCATAATTTACCCACAGATACTTGAGGTGACATTGGAGTATCTAGGTGACATTAGGGTTAACTGATATGTATCATGGGTTTTATTCTAGTACGAACTCTAGGGATGTTTGTGACACTTATATGACTAGCTCAAAAGATTTATCAGAAAAAATAACTTTGAGGTGGTTCTATTACCTACACTAATTTCATCTTATTGTTATTCTCTAGATAGGAACTTTGTACTGATTCTTTGTTGCACATTGAGGGATGATCATATGATTCTATTATGTTAGCATTGTTGAGAGATTGCACTAGTGAATGTATGAACCCTAAGACTTATTACCAAGCATTTATACAATGCTTTGCTTGCTTGTAACGCCCAAGATGCGGTCCTATCCTTATTTTGGCGCGAGGACCTCGACAGGGCTATAAATGCATCTCGTCGTTTCGCAAGAATGGATATCGTTACAAGTACATGTACTGAAGAGATGAGTATATGGAATTGTCTTACACTCACCACAAGCTACATAAAGATCACATCAATACATAAATATCCAGTCATCATGAAGAAGAGCAGGGTCCGTCTACGGACAAAAACAAACGATAAAAGAACGACGCCCATCCTTGCTATCGCAGGCTGCCGACCTGGATCCAATCATAGATCGGATAAGAATAAGAAGAACAAACTCCAAATAGAAAAATCATCGCGCTCATGTCAAAATAACCCTTTATCTGTAGCTGCAACTGGTGTTGTAGTAATCTGTGAGCCATAGGGGACTCAGCAATCTCATTTCAAAAGGTATGAAGACTAGCAAAGCTTAATGGGTGAGGTATGGTTAAGTGGTGAGGCTTGCTACCTCTTGAGCTTGCGTTGGTTTTCCCTTGAAGAAGAAAGGGTGATGCAGCGAAGTAGATAAGTATTTCCCTCAGTTTGTTGAGAACGAAGGTATCAATCTAGTAGGAGGAACAAGCGAGACTCCAATAGTAGTACCTACACAAATAATCAAACACTTGCACCCAACCCTATAAAGGGGTTGTCAATCCCTTCAGAGTTACTTGTAAGGATGAGATCTAATAGAGATAGGTATAAAATATTGATAGATCTGAAAGTAAAATTAAAGTAAATAAATTGCAGCGAAGTATTTTTGGTTTATAGATCTGAAAATATGATATGGAAAATAGACCTGGAGGCCATAGGTTTCACTAGAGGCTTCTCTCATAAAGGAAAATAATACAGTGGGTGAACAAATTACTGTTGAGGAATTTATAGAAAATCAAATAATTATAAAGATATCCAAGGCAATGGTTATGCATATATGAATAACATCCATATCAAGTAGACTGAAACGATTCTGTATCTACTACGATTACTCCACACATCGACCGACTCCTGCCTGCATCTAGAGTATTAAGTTCATGAAGAACAGAGTAACGCATTAAGTAAGATGACATGATGTAGTGGGATAAACACAAGCAATATGATGAAAACCCAATCTTTTTATCCTCAATAGCAACAAGACAATATGTGTCTTTTTGCCCCTAATATGTCACTGGGTGAGGACACCACAAGATTGAGCCCAAAACTAGCACTTCTCCCATTGCAAGAATTACCAATCTAATTGGCCAAGCCAAACCAATAATTCGAAGAGACTTCCAAAGATATGAAATCATGCGTATAAGAATTCAGAAGAGACTCAAATAATATTCATAGATAATTTGAAAATAAACTCATAATTCATCGAATCTCGACGAACACACCGCAAAAGAGTATTACATCGAATAGATCTCCATGAAGATCATGAAGAACATGGTATTGAAGATCAAAGAGAGAAACTAAGCCATCTAGCTACTAGCTATGGACTCATAGGTCTATGGTGAACTACTCACACATCATCGGAGGGGCAATGGAGTTGATGTAGATGCCCTGCATGATCAATTCCCTCTCCGACAGATTACCGGAAAAGGCTCCAAGATTGGATCTCTCAGGAACAGAGGCTCCCCTCGGCGTAAAAGTATTCTCGTTGCTCTTTTTGGTGTTTCTGGAATATTTTGGAATTTATAGGCAAACAATTAGGGTTAGGAGACCTGCAGGGGACCCACAAGCCAGGGGGCGCGACCACCCCTAGATCGCGCCCTGTAAGCTTTGTGGCATCCCGACAACTTCCTTGCCCTCCTACTCCAAGTCTGTTGCGTGTCTTCTGGTCCAGAAAAATATTTCCGGAGATTTTATTTCGTTTGGACTCCGTTTAATATTCCTTATGTGCAATGTTCAAAAACGTGGAAAAAATAGAAACTGACACTAGGCTCTAGGTTAATAGGTTAGTACCAAAAATAATATAAAAAATCATATAAATGCATATAAAACATCCAAAACATATAATATAATAGCATGGAACAATCAAAGATTATAGATACGTTGGAGACCTATCAACATCCCCAAGCTTAATTCCTGCTCGTCCTCGAGTAGGTAAATGATAAAACAGAATTTTTGATGTGGAATGCTACCTAACATATTTATCCATGTAATATTCTCTATTGTGGCATGAATATTCAGATCCATAAGACTCGAAACAAAAGTCTATATTGACATAAAAACAATAATATTTCCAGCATACTAATAAGGTAATTGCTTCCTTTCAAAATAGCATGGTATTAGAAAGTTATTCCTACAAAATCATATGGTCTGGCTATGCTCCATCTTCACCACACAAAGTATCTAAATCATGCACACCCCCGGTGAAAATCAAGCAATTGTTTCACACCTTTTATGTTGTCAAGCCTTTTCAACTCTCACGCAATACATGAGTGTGATCCATGGATATAGCACTATGGGTGGAGTAGAATGTGGTGGAGGTTGCAAAAAGAAAGGAAGAAGATAGTCTCACATCAACTAGGCATATCAACGGGCTATGGAGGTGTCCATCAATAGATATTAATGTGAGTGAGTAGGGATTGCCATGCAACAAATGCACTAGAGCTATAAGTGTATGAAAGCTCAAAAAGAAAACTAAGTGATTGTGCAAAAGATGTGTACCACTAGTTATATGAAAGTGACAACATAGGAGACTCTCTTTGAAGAACTTGGTACTATTTTGAAGCACAAGTGTGGAAAAAGATAGTAGCATTATCCCTTCTCTCTTTCTCTCATTTTTCTCTTATTTTTTCTTTTTTAATGGGCTTCTATGGCCTCTTTTATTTTTTATGGGCTTCGCTGGCCTCTTTTATTTTTCTAAAGTCCGGAGACTCATCCAAACTTGTGAGGGAATCATAGCTTCCATCATCGTTTTTTCTCACATGGGAAAATGCTATAATAATGCAAAATCATCACACTTTTATTTACTTACAACTCAAAATATTACAACTCGATAGCTAGAACAAAGTATGACTCTACAAGCAATATGGAAGTGATGGTGCATGTCATAAAAACGGGACGGTGGTATTGCATGAAAATATATCTCGGAATGGCTATGAAAATGCCGTAATAGGTAGGTATGGTGGATGCTTTCAGGAAAATATATGGTGGCTGTTTTGAGGAAGGTGGGTTTAATGTTCCGGCGAAAGTTGCGCGATACTAGAGAGGCTAGCAAAGGTGGAAGGGTAAGAGTGCGTATAATCCATGAACTCAACATTAGTCATAAAGAACTCACATACTTATTGCAAAAGCCTATTAGTTTAAGCAAAGCATTATACGCATGCTCCTAGGAGAAGGGTTGGTAGGAGTTAACCATCGTGCGATCCCGACCTCCACCCAAAGGTTGACAATCATTAAACAAGTCATGCTCCGACTTCATCACAAAACGGTTCACCATACGTGCATGCTACGGGAATCACAAGCTTCAACACAAGTATTTTTTCTAATTCACAATTACTTACTAGCATGACTCTCATATCACCATCCTCACATCTCAAAACTATATGCAAGTAATCAAACTTCTCATCATATTCAATCCACTTAATATGAAAGTTTTTATTATATCCCTTTTTGGATGCCTATTATATTAGGACTAAATTCATAATCTAAACCAATTTACCATTCTATTTAAAGAACTATCAAAATAATATAAGTGAAGTACGAGAGTTTAATTATTCCACAACACCGTCGTGCTCAAAAAGATATAAGTGAAGTACTAGAGCAACATTGCCTAGCTCAAAAGATATAAGTGAAGCATAAAGAGTATTCTAATAAATTCACGATTCAATGTGTGTATCTCTCTCAATAGATGTGTGCAGCAAGGATGATTGTGACAAACTAAAAAGTGAAGACTTATATCATACAAGACGCTCCAAGCAAAACACATATCATGTGGTGAATAAAAACATAACTCAAGTAAATTTACCGATGGATTGAAGACGAAAGAGGGGATGCCTTCCGGGGCATCCCCAAGATTAGGCTCTTTTGCATCCTTGAATATGTATTTGGGGTGCCTTGGGCATCCCCAAGCTTAATATCTTGCCACTCCTTATTCCATAGTCCATCTAATCTTTACCCAAACCTTGAAAACTTCACAACACAAAACTCAACAGAAAACTCGTGAGATCCGTTAGTATAAGAAAGATAAATCACCACTTAGGTACTGTTGTGAACTCATTATTTAGTTATATTGATGTAATATTTACTATATTCTAACTTATACATGGTTCATACCCCTCGATACAGCCCATAGATTCATTAAAATAAGCAAACAACACAAAGAAAACAGAATCTGCCAAAAACAGAACAGCCTGTAGCAATCTGTTTACTTCGAATACTTATGTAACTCCAAAAATTCTGAAACATTAGGACGACCTGGGAAATTTGTATACCAATCTTGTGTAAACAATTCAGATCAAAATCACATTCCAATGAATTTATAAAATTCCTGGACTGAGAGAGAAAGTTTCTGGTTTTCAGCAAAATCAACTTGCAAGCACCATAGGTCATCCCAAAGGTTTTACTTGGCTCAAACCCTAATTAAAATAAGAAAACACAATTATTATAGAGGTAATAATATGTTCATCACACAAAAATAGAAACAAAAACAAAATCAAAACAAATAAAATTGGGTGGCCTCCCAAGAAGCGCTATTGTTAAACGCCCCTAGCTAGGCATAATGCAATAAATCTAGGTATTGTCATATTTGGTATTGGCAATTTTTGTGAGGGATTTTCCAAATCCAGGGGGCTATTTCCTCTTCCCCGGGTTTATAGGTGAAGAAACCACCTTATTGTCCAAAATATCCAAAGGCTTATTGCAAAGGGTAATCAAAGTGTTCAAAGGTTGAGGTTTCCATTGGCATGTTTAAGGGGTTCATGTTATTGTTGTAACTCGATTAAGTGCTTATGTAAGTCACTCAATTTGTCGAGAATTTGCACTCCCTCTTCTGAAAAATTAAACCCCTTTTTTGTGGAGGAACCCCCAAAATCCCCTCCAAGACTTCATAAGCAGCGTTTGTATTTAATTCAATAAAATTCCATTTCGAGGCAAAATCTAAAAGTTCTCTATGATGTAAAGCCAATCCAATGTAAAAATTCCAGAGCAAAACCTTTGCATCCCCTTTTAAGTTGGAGACACGATAGGATTCCATCAACCTATACCAGGCATCTTTCAAATTTTCCCTTTGTTTTTGTTTGAAGTGTAGAACTTGAAAATCTGGTGACAAAGGGGAAGTGGTAACGCTAGTCATGGAGACGAGTAAAAGACAAAGAAAGAAAGGTGAATAAAAGGGAAAATATTTTTGGTATTTTCTGAAAATCTTTTTAGAAGTGGGGGAGAGGAAAAAGAGAGGCAAATGGCAAATAAAGTAAATTCAAGGGATGAGTTTGTGATGGGTACTTGGTGATCTTGCTATGTATCCTCCCCGACAATGGTGCTAGAAATCCTTCTTGCTACCTCTCGAGCTTGCATTGGTTTTCCCTTGAAGAGGAAAGGGTGATGCAACGAAGTAGATAAGTATTTCCCTCAGTTTGTTGAGAACCAAGGTATCAATCGAGTAGGAGGAACAAGCAAGACTCCAGTAGTAGTACCCAACGCTATAAATAATCAAACACTTGCACCCAACGCTATAAAGGGGTTGCCAATCCCTTGAGAGTTATTTGTAAGGATGAGATCTAATAGATATAGGTATAAAATATTGATAGATCTGAAAGTAAAAGTAAAGTAAATAAATTGCACCAAAGTATATTTGGTATTTTTGGTTTATAGATCTAGAAATATGATATGGAAAATAGACACGGAGGCCATAGGTTTCTCTAGAGGCTTCTCTCATAAAGGAAAATAATACGGTGGGTGAACAGATTACTGTTGAGCAATTGGTAGAAAATCAAATAATTATGAAGATATCCAAGGCAATGATTATGCATATAGGCATCACATCCATATCAAGTAGACTGGAAAGATTCCACATCTACTACTGTTACTCCACACATCGACCGACTCCTGCCTGCATCTAGAGTATCAAGTTCATGAAGAACAAAGTAACACATTAAGTAAGATGACATGATGTAGAGGGATAAACTCAAGCAATATGACGAAACCCCCATCTTTTTACCCTTGATGGCAACAATACAATACATGCCTCGCTACCCCTACTGTCACTGGGTGAGGACACAACGCAAGATTGAACCCAAAACTAATCACTTCTCCCATTGCAAGAATTACCAATCTAGTTTGCCAAACAAAACAAATAATTCAAAGAGACTTGCAAAGATATGAAATCATGCATATAAAAATTCAAAAGAGACTAAAATAATATTCATGGATAATCTGAACGTAAACTCACAAGTCATCGGATCTCAACAAACACACCACAAAAGAGTATTACATCGGATAGATCCCCATGAAGATCATGAAGAACATGGTATTGAAGATCAAAGAGAGAGAAGAAGCCATCTAGCTACTAGCTATGGACCCGTAGGTTTGTGGTGAACTAATCACACATAATTTGGGGGGCAATGGAGTTGATGTAGATGCCCTCCGTGATCAATTTGTTCTCCGGCAAATTACGAGAAAAGGCTCCCAGATTGGATGTGTCGGGAACAGAGGCTCCCGGCGGCGTAAAAGTATTCTCGTTGTTGTTTTTGGTGTTTCTGGAATATTTGGGAATTTATAGGCCAAGTGAAAGTGCGTTATATCGACTAGAGGGGGGGGGTGAATTGGCGATTTTTAGAATTTCGTCGCTGAGGAAATTCCTCACTTATGAATAACTTGCAGCGGTAACAACAAAGGATCAGAAGTGCAAAGACTACAACAACAGTTTTCTCGACGAGGATTATGAAAAACAGATTGCACAGTACGCAGACACAGAGTAAGCAGGTGAGGATTAACGGGTGTGAAGAATTTGGGTTGAGGAAGTTCAGAGAAAATGTTCAGCAAATTCTTCAAATAGAGACAATGAAAGTCTTCAACATACAATATTGAGGAATTGAAAGAGTTGAAGAAATAGAACCCGAATCACAGTGAAGACAGTTGTTCATGACCGAGTTCCAACTGCTATGACAGTCGTATGTCTGGTTTGAAGTGGCTTGGTATTGAAACCAAAGGACACACAGTCCTGGGACACATAATCCCTACCGTATTCTCCTTGAGCTAAGGACACACAGTCCTCACCCAACACTCGTTGTACGTCTTCAGGGAGACTTCCAAACCGTCACAAACTCGGTCACCCGACGATCCACAATTGACTGCTGGATTGCTCTAGACCATGAAGCCTAACCATCTGGAGGATGCATGAGGTCAGCCGTGCTTCCCTGGCAATGGCTCCAGAAAATGGCTGATCCTGCAATCTCTGGTGTTAGCTAGACGAATGCTTATAACAACTAACCTTATCCTGCAACGGCACCAGAAGAATGCTGATAGCACTCCCTGGCAATGAAACTGGAAGAATGTTATTGATGGCCCACCAGCGCGTGGGTTCGCAGCAGTTTTCGAGGGTAGAGTATTTGACCCAAATTTGTAGGTAAGCCAGTCAAGAGGTGAGAGTATACTCTCAAGTATTAGCAGCTGAATTTGTCAGATTCAACCACACGTGAAAGATTAGTATCTGCAAGCACAATAGTAACAACAAAGTAGCGAGTAACGACAGTGTAACGAGCAATAGTAGTGGCAAGGAACAGCAGTAGTGACAACAGTAGCAAGTAGCAACAGTAGCAAGCGACAGTAGTAGCAACAGTAGTAGCAACAGCAGCAGAGCAAGACAAGTAACAACAGTAGCAACAGTAGTAGCAGCAGCAGAGCAAGACAAGTAACAACAGTAGTAGGACAAACTCGTAGGCAATGGGTCGGTGATTTGTTTGGATGATATTCATCATGCAACAGCTATAACATGGAGAGATATGTGGCTAGCTCCCGTTCGTCAATGTGATGTAGGCATGCATTCCGTGTGTCGTCATACATGCTTAGGGAAAAGAACTTGCATGGCATCTATTGTCCATCCCTCCCGTGGCAGCGGGGTCCAAAAGGAAACTATGGGATATTAAGGTTCTCCTTTTAATAAAGAACCGGACCAACGCATTAGCACTTGGTGAACACATGAACTCCTCAAACTATGGTCATCATCGGGAGTGGTACCGGTTATTGTCACTCCGGGGTTGCCGGATCATAACACATAGTAGGTAACTACAACTTGCAAGATCGGATCTGAAACACACTTATATTGGTGACAACATAATAATTTCAGATCTGAAATCATGGCACTCGGGCCCTAGTGACAAGCATTAAGCATGCCAAAGTAGTAGCAACATCAAATCTCAGAACATAGTGGATACTAGGGATCAATCCCCATCAAAACTAACTCGATTACATGATAGATCTCATCCTACTCATCACCGCCCAGCGAGGCTACGAATAGATTACTCACGAACGACGAATAGCTTCATGGAATTGGAGAGGGAAGAAGGTTGATGATGACGATGGCGACGATTTCCCCTCTCCGGAGCCCAAGACGGACTCCAGATCTGCCCTCCAGATGAAGAACAGGAGGTGGCGGCGCCTCCGTATCGAAAACGCGACAAAATCTTCTCTTTTTATTTTTTTCTGGGACGAAAGACAACTTATAGAGCTGGAGTTGGGAGCGGCAGGTGCCTGTGGGCCCCACAAGCCTGACCACCGCCACCAGGGGGGTGGTGGCGGAGCAGGGGCTTGTGGCCCACTGGCCCACCCCATGAGGTGGAACTTGGCGTAGATATTTTTCTTATTTTCCAAAATTGCTCCTTGTAAATTTTCAGGACGTTTGGAGAACTTTGATTTCTGCACAAAAATAACACCAAGGCAATTCTGCTGAAAATAGTGTCAGTCCAGGTTAGTTCCATTCAAATCATGCAAATTATAGTCCAAAACAAGGGCAAAAGAGTTTGGAAAAGTAGATACGTTGGAGACGTATCAACTCCCCCAAGCTTAAAACCTTGCTTGTCCTCAAGCAACTCAGTTGACAAACTGAGAGAGAAAGAAAAAATTTGACAAACTCTGTTTGATCTTGTTGTTGCAACTATGTCTAACTCATAACCAGAATTTCAGCAAGATCACAAGTTAACCACATAAGCAAATGACACAAAGGTCTCACGGTAAACTAATATCAATGGCATAATCAGCTAACGAGAAAATAATAATGAGTTTCAAATACCAACACTTCAATCAAAACAAGCATGAAGCAATATGAATAGGTGGTATCTCGCTAGCTCTTTCTGAGACCGCAAAACATAAATGCAGAGCACTTCCAAAGATCAAGGGCTGACTAAACATTGTAATTCATAGCAACGAAGATCCAGTCATAGTCATACTCAATATCAATCAAAAGCAAAGCATAGAAATGACAGAGGTGCTCTCTAATTGGTGCTTATATAAGAGGAGGATGACTCAACAGGAAAATAAATAGACAAGCCCTTCGCAGAGGGAAGCATTGATTTGCAGAGGTGCCAGAGCTCAAGCTTTGAAAACAGTGATAATAATTTTGGGTGGCACGCTTTCATTGTCAACGCAATGACCAAGAGTTTTCAATATCTTCCATGCTACTCATGCTATAGGCGGTTCCCAAACAGAAAAGTAAAGTTTTAACTCCCCCACCACCAATCAATCACACTCCACGGCTAGCCGAATCCTCGGGTACCGTCCATACTAACATCAATCCGGGGGGAGTCTTGTTTTACAGTTATGTTTTCGATTTAAGCATGGAACTGGGCATCCCAAATACCGGCCCCTTTCTCATGAAGGACTGTGAATAAACACATGTCGAGGATAACACTCCTAACATGGAAGATACCAATAGCCCTCTGTCACCACATGAGCGGTTTGGGCATGCAAAACAGATTTATTTCTTAAAGGTTTAGAGAATGGCACATGCAAATTTACTTGGAACGACACGTAGATACCGCAAATAGGTAGGTATGGTGGACTCTCGTGGAAATTTTTTTGGGTTTATGGAAGTGGATGCACAAGCAGTATTCCCGCTTAGTACAAGTGAAGGCTAGCAAAAGACTGGGAAGCGACCAACTAGAGAGCGACAACGGTCATCAAGATGCAATGAGTGTGACTAACATTGAATGCAAGCATGAACATGATATAAATCACCATGAACACGAACATCATAGAGGCTATGTTGATTTTGTTTCAACTACATGCATGAACATGCACCAAGTCAAGCCACTTGAAACATTCAAAGGAGAATACCATCCTATCATACTACATCATAGTCAACTCAAAATCTATGTTGGCAATCAAGACAAACCATTATAAGCTCTCAGCTGAATAAGCATGGCATCAGAAACTATGATCTCTAAGTTGTCATTGCAAACATGGTTCTCTCATGACAAAGCTAAATATGGGTCGACAAGCTAGTCATATTTACAAAAAAAATAGATAGAGTTCATACCAGCTTTTCAGTCTCAGTCACTTCATTATATATCATCATTGTTGCCTTTCATTTGCACGACCGAACGATGAAAACGATAATAAGCGCTTTGGAATAAGCTGAATCTGCAGGCAAACACAAAGGAGAAGACAAAATAATATGGCTCTTTGAAAGCTAAACAGGTAAGCATGTAAGAACCACTAAGCATTGTAACCAATATCCTCTACCTTGACACAAAGAAAAAGAAAGCTATTTACACGGGAAAGCTCCCAACAAGCGAAAGAAGAAAGAAAAATCTTTTTGGGTTTTCTCAAAAGGACACAAAACAAGAAAACAAGAAAACAAAAAGAAACTAGCATGGATAATACAGTGGCAAAGTGTAAACACCGGCTAACAAAGCGAAAGAATAAGCATGAATGTAAACTCGGTGAGAACACGTACTCCCCCAAGCTTAGGCTTTTGGCCTAGCGTGGTCTACTCCCATGGTGGGAAATAACCAGCTCCAGGATACTCCGGAGCAGACTGTGGATGCCACTGCTGTGTGAGCTCCTCTGGCTCCCACTGATAAACTAGCGTCTGGTACTCGACTGGCGGCTCGGGCACGGGCGCCTGTGGTTGGGCCAAGCCCCAATATGCGTAGATGTCCGTGGGCATAATAGTGTACCTGCCTGCATGAAGATCGAACAAAGAAGGAGCAGGCAAAGTAATAGTCTCTCGAGTACCCTGACTAAACACCAGGTTATAAATCATCCGTCTACTAGCATCTCTATCCAGAAAATCATGGCGAACCATGCTGTCATAATCCAGATATCTCTCAGGGAGAAGCATCTGTCCTTCCTCTCCCAGTCTAATGGGTATCTCAAAGTGTCTGGCAAGACGGGTTGCATAGATACCTCCATAGACAACACCTTTAGAACGGTTCAGGTTCAACCATTGAGCTACTATAGCGCCCAAGCTATAAGTCTTATCGTCAAAAAGGCCTTCGCGCAAAACCACAAGGTCTAGAGAACTAAGTGATCCAGCCTCCCCACGGCCAATCTAACATTTTCCCACAAATAGTGAGAAGTACCGAAGCACAGGAAAATGTATGCTAGCAATTCTAGCGTGAGACACTCCTCTCTCCTCTCCAACAGCAATAGAACTAATGAAATCCTCCAAATCCCGTGGGCGAGGGTCACGGATATCCCCAACATAAGGTAATTTGCATACATTGCAAAAGTCCTGCAGCGTCATGCACTAGGGAACATCGTATATCATGAACTCAACCATGGGAGGATTCTTCCTCGGATAAAAGTTGAAGCTATGAACGAAAATATTGGTGAGGAGGAGATATTGTGGGCACTTATCTTCAACGAACGCAGTAAGACCCGCGTTCTCCACCAAGTAATAAAAGTCTTCATAAAGTCCGGCGGCGCGCAAAAATTCATCACTTGGCCACTCGCACGCTCGAACTTCTGTAACTCGAGGGACTACGTACTTGGGGTGGTTCTTCTCATCCTCCTTGGGGTTACAGCTTGAAGAGCCTCTCAAGAACCTCCTCATCTCTTCCTTTTCTAGCTCTGAAAAATTCTGAAATTTTTAGAGACTTCGAAAGAGAAGTGAACAAGGATCAACCCAACTTGTAGCAACTACTCCTACTAGTGCCTAGAGACCGTATCACGCGCTAAAACTACTTGGGACCAGCAAAAATCAACTTTTCTAGCTCAAGAACAGGGTCACCAAGGTAGCAAGAATTCGCGAAGGATAAAGCACTAGAGCAAAAACTAATTGGACCAATGGAGGAGTCACTTACCAAGGAGTAATTTCCTCAAAACAGTTTGGAGAATGGTGCTTTGAGCAAGGAGATCGAAAATCACAGCCAAATGCGCAGGAACACGGGTTTGAGCTGCGAAACAATTTTTTCTGGAGGTGGAAGAAGAGGCTGAGAGTTGGAGTGAGTGGAGGGGGTGCCTGTGGGCCCCACAAGCTTGCACCACGCCACCAGGGGGTAGGTGGCGGTGGGGGGGCTTGTGGCCCACTGGTCAGGCCCCCTGACCAGCTCTCAGGCCCAGAAATTTTCAAAAATTCCAGAAAAAATCATACTAATTTTTCAGGACCATCGGAGAACTTTTATTTTTGAGGTATTTTTCTCCGGGACGCTAAAACAGAAAACAGGAAAAGCTAAACTAATTCTATCATTTTTCTTCTAAGCAACAGAAAATGAAAACTCAAAACAGAGGTATGTGACTCTCTCATTCATCCTTTTCATGGTCATCGAAAGAAATCCGTCAATGGGGTTGATCAAGTCCTTATGACAAAACCTTATTGAATCGCAAGAGAGAACGAAGAATTTTCAAATAGCCACTAAGTCACCTCAATGGGGATATGGATCTCCCCGACAAACAAATCATACTTCATCTTGACACGAGGAATAGGGCATTCAAAGCTCCCAATGAGAATCGATGAAGTCTTTTTGATAACATTGATGCAATGTACTGGATATCATTTCTTCGGAAAGTGCACCGTGTGCTCATTACCGTTGACATGGAAAGTGACATTGCCTTTGTTGCAATCTATAACAGCTCCTGTGGTGTTTAAAAAGGGTCTTCCGAGGATGATAGCCATGGCATCGTCCTCGGGAATATCCAAGATAACAAAGTCTGTTAAGATAGTGGTATTACCAACCACAACAGGCACATCCTCGCAAATGCCGATAGGGAAAGCAGTTGATTTGTCGGCCATTTGCAGAGAAATTTCAGTGGGTGTCAACTTATCCAACTCAAGTCTACGATAAAGAGAGAGCGACATAACACTAACACTGGCTCGAAGGTCACATAAGGCAGTTCTTACGTAGTTTCCTTTAATGGAGCAAGGTATAGTGGGCACTCTGGGATCACCAAGTTTCTTAGGAGTTCCACCTTTGAAAGTGTAGTTGGCAAGCATGGTGGAGATCTCAAGATCTGGTATCTTCCGTTTATTAGTCACGATATCTTTCATGTACTTGGCATACGGAGACATCTTGAGCATATCAGTTAACCGCATCTGCAGCAAGACTGGTCTTATCATCTCAACGAAGCGCTCAAAATCCTCATCATCCTTTTTCTTGGATGGCTTAGGAGGAAAGGGCATAGGTCTCTGAACCCATGGCTCTCTTTCTTTACCATGCTTCCTAGAAGTGAAGTCATTCTTGTCGTATCTCTTAGGTTGTGGATTATCAGGATTAACCGTAGGTTCAATCTCCACATCCTCATCATGGCTAGGTTGAGCATTATTATGAACATCACTGTCCACATTGTCACCAGGTTCATGTTCATCACCTGATTGTGTTTCTGCATCAGACGCGGAAATATCATTAGGTTCTTGAGGTGTGATAGTATTTGGTGAACTGGCGTGCATGTTTCTATCATCCTTCTTCTTCTCCTTAGGATGACTAGGTGTATCAGCACTGATTCCTTGAGAATCTTGATCAATTCTCTTAGGATGACCTTCAGGATACAAAGGTTCCTGAATCATTTTGCCTCCTCTAGTAATGACTCTGACAGAGTTGTCATTTAATTCATTGAGCAAGTCATTCTGAGCTTTAGGTACTTGTTCTACCTGAGTAGTAATCATAGAGGCATGTTTACTCAGAAGCTTCAGAGCATTGACATTTTTATTTACACACGCACTTAAATGGCTAAGCATACGAGCACTTTGTTCCAAATGTCTGCTAACATAATCATTGAAACTCTGTTGTTTGGCAACAAAGTTGTCAAGTTCATCAAAGCATAGGCTAGCAGGTTTATCAAAAGGAATATCACTCTCGTCAAACCTACGCAGAGAATTCACTTCTACTACCTGTATCGGGTTATCGAGACCGTGGATCTCTTTGATAGGTGGTAGATTTTTGACATCTTCAGATGTAATGCCTTTCTCTTGCATAGATTTCTTGGTTTCTTGCATATCTTCGGGACTGAGGAATAGAATACCTCTTTTCTTAGGAGTTGGCTTAGGAGGTGGTTCGGTAATAGTCCAAGCATTATCGTTGATCAAGAGGTTATTCAGTAGGGTCTCAGCTTGTTCTACAGTTCGTTCCCTAAAAACACAACCGGCACAACTATCTAGGTAGTCTCTAGAGGCATCGGTAAGTCCGTTATAGAGGATATCAAGTATTTCGTTGTTCTTAAGAGGGTGATCAGGCAAAGCATTCTGTAGCTGGACGAGCCTCCCCCAAGCTTGTGGAAGACTCTCTTCTTGGAGTTGAGCAAAGTTGTATATTTCCTTCAATGCAGCTTGCTTCTTATGGACAGGGAAATATTTCTCACAGAAGTAATAGACCATCTCATGGGGACTACGCACACATCCACGAGCAAGAGAGGTGAACCAGGCTTTAGCACCATCCTTTAGAGAGAAAGGAAACAACTTAAGGATATAGTAGTGGCGGATCTTCTCCTCATTAGTGAAAAGGTTGGCTATTTCGGATAGTTTGGCAAGATGGGCTATGACCGTCTCAGACTCATAACCGTGAAAAGGATCAGATTCGACCAGAGAGATTATCTCAGGGTCGACAGAGAATTCATAATACTTATCGGTGACAAAGATAGGCGAAGTGGCAAACTTCGGATCATTTTTCATCCTAACTTCCCGAGATTTTTCCTTCCACTTGAGAATTAATTTCTCAGCGTCATAGGCATCCTTACACGCAAGAAAATCCTCAGCTATCTCTCCCTCCATAACGTAACCCTCAGGTATATCAGGCAATTCATATCTAGGAGAGCTAGATCTAACAGGAGGAAAAGCAGGTTCTATCTTAATAGCATTGGCAGTTTCAGAAGCATCACGAGCATTGGCAGTAACTCTAGCAATATGAGCATCAAGGAACACTCCTAGTGGAACAGGCAAAGGAGCATCTCTAGCAGTATCAAGCATAGCATCATCAGGCAAAATAGCATCTCTAGCATCATCAGGCAAAGCAGTATCAGGCACAGTATCAAGCATATCACCTCTAGCAGTAGTATCAAGCATAGTATCAAGCATAGTATCATCAAGCAGAGGCGACATATCAAGATTTCTAGCAGGAGGTGATGTCGCAAACTTACTCATACCTGAAGGTGAATCAAGTGCAGAGCTAGATGGCAATTCCTTACCTCCCCTCGTAGTTGAGGGCAAGACTTTGGTCTTCGGATCCTTCAGATTCTTCATAGTGATCAGCAGATATAAATCCCAAGTGACTCATAGAATATAGCAATACCTCCCCGGCAACGGCGCCAGAAAAATGCTGACGTCAGCTGTGCTTCCCTGGCAATGGCTCCAGAAAAGGGCTGATCCTGCAATCTTTGGCGTTAGCTAGACGAATGATTATAACAACTAACCTTCTCCTGCAACGACACCAGAAGAATGCTGATAGCACTCCCCGGCAATGAAACTGGAAGAATGTTGTTGATGGCCCACCAGCGCGTTGGTTTGCAGCAGTTTTCGAGGCTAGAGTATTCGACCCAAATTTGTAGGTAAGCCAGTCAGGAGGTGAGAGTATACTCTCAAGTATTAGCAGCTGAATTTGTCAGATTCAACCACACCTGAAAGATTAGTATCTGCAAGCACAATAGTAACAGCAAAGTAGCGAATAATGGCATTGTAACGAGCAATAGCAGTGGCAAGGAACAACAGTAGTGACAGCAGTAGCAAGTAGCAACAGTAGCAAGTGACAACAGTAGCAACAGTAGTAGCAACAGCAGCAGAGCAAGACAACTAACAACAGTAGCAACAGTAGTAGCAGCAGCAGAGCAAGACAAGTAACATCAGTAGTAGGACAAACTCGTAGGCAATGGGTCGGTGATTTGTTTGGATGATATTCATCATGCAACAGCTATAACACGGAGAGATATGTGGCTAGCTCCCGTTCGTCAATGTGATGTAGGCATGCATTCCGTGTGTTGTCATACATGCTTAGGGAAAAGAACTTGCATGACATCTATTGTCCATCCCTCCCGTGGCAGCGGGGTCCAAAAGGAAACTACGGGATATTAAGGTTCTCCTTTTAATAAAGAACCGGACCAACGCATTAGCACTTGGTGAACACATGAACTCCTCAAACTATGATCATCACCGGGAGTGGTTCCGGTTATTGTCACTCCGGGGTTGCCGGATCATAACACATAGTAGGTAACTACAACTTGCAAGATCGTATCTAAAACACACATATATTGGTGACAACATAATAATTTCAGATCTGAAATCATGGCACTCGGGCCCTAGTGACAAGCATTAAGCATGGCAAAGTAGTTGCAACATCAAATCTCAGAACATAGTGGATACTAGGGATCAATCCCTATCAAAACTAACTCGATTACATGATAGATCTCATCCTACTCATCACCATCAAAGGTAAAAGGCTTCAGTTCCACACAAGAACAAATTCTTCAGTGATGCTCAATCCCTTGGTTTTTGGTTTGTGGTTTGGTTTTTGGGGGTATTTCCTCACTGATGATTTACTCTCAAGACTCTGAGGAATTTGGGTTGCTCTAAATGACAAGTGTCAGTTTCTCGCGGAGCAGCCAACTAACTAATGGTTGTGGGGTAGCTATTTATATCCTGGGAGCATCCCGACATGATTTAACATAAATGCCCTTAAATATTATGACCGTTGGTGTGGATAAGATCGGCGAGGTGGCGTGAATCGTGGCACGGTCGAGACTCTCATCTGTGAGAGTCCTAATGTATCTCATATTCCTCACTTGAGGCTTTTGTAGGATTAGGCTTGGGTTGAGCATCATGAGGAAATTCATTCTGTAGTGTTACCACGACCCCCTTTAACAGTACAGTGTTCCTATGACTCAAGAGTGAATTAAATGAAACATAAAGTAAGTCTTCATGCTTCAAAGTCTTCAGACTGATTTTGTTAAGGACACACCGAGTTCCTTGCTACTGCAACAAAAGACCTTCCAACGGCGCCAGAAACACGTGATGACGGGAGACTGTTCTTGTCTTGATTCTCCTCAGCAACGGCACCAGGAATCCTTCTGCTATGACTATGCCTTTAGGGACTTCCTAGGAAAATATGCAAAGGATTTCCCCGTGGCCTTGGAGCCTTGCGTTGGTGTACCCTCGAAGCGGAAAGGGTGATGTACCGCAGGGGTGATAAGTATTTCCCTCAGTTTTGAGAACCAAGGTATCGATCCAGTGAAGGAGTATCGCAAGTGCCTGCACAAACACAAAGAACATGCTCCCAACGCTATGAAGGGGTTGTCAATCCCTTATAGATTGTTCGCAAAGTGAGAACTGAAAGCAACAAAGTAACAAAGCAAAGTAAAAGCGGAGGTGTAAACGATAGATGTGAATAGACCCAGGGGCCGTAGTGTTTACTAGTGGCTTCTCTCATGAAAGCAAGTAGACGGTGGGTGAACAAATTACTGTTGAGCAATTGATAGAACCGCGCAAAGTCGTGACAATATATATGGCAATGATTATATCTATAGGCATCACGTCCAAAACAAGTAGACCGATACTTTCTGCATCTACTACTATTACTCCGCACGTCGACTGCTATCCAGCATGCATCTAGTGTATTAAGTCCAAAAGAACAAAGTAACGCCTTAAGCAAGATGACATGATGTAGATGGACAATCTCATATCAACGACAGAGCCCACCTTGTTACCCTTGATGGCAACTACTTAATGTGTGCCTTGCTTCCCCTACTGTCACTGGGAAAGGTCACCACATGGTAGAACCCAAAACCAAGCACTTCTCCCATTGCAAGAATCATAGATCTAGTTGGTCAAACAAAACCCAAGACTCGGAGAGACTTACAAGGATATCAAATCATGCATATAAGAAATCAGCAAAGACTCAAATATATATCATAGATAATCTGAGGCAATTGCTCTTTAGGCACTAAGGCCTTTGGTTTCTTTGGCACAGTCTTCATTTGAGGAATAGCTGTACCAGAAGCTTCAACAACAGAAGAGGTGGCTATAGTGGCAGCAGCAGATTCCTTATTTAATTTCTTCACTGCAGCTTCTGCTTTCCTGTGTAGTTTAGACAAGTGTTTGTCTTTCTCCTCAGGGTAATCCTCAACTGTTTTGACGCTTGAGAGATGTGCAACCTGTTGATTACCAAGAGGAGGAATCTTGCAAGGTGGCTTGAGGGCGAATTTCTTCGCATACTTTGGAATGACATAGCAATATTCCTTCCACTCCTTAGTCCACGTGCGTTCTATTTTCTGTAGCCTTATTTTACGCTTCGGCATGGGTTCTTTGCCATGTATTTCCTCATCAGGCGTGCATTAATCAGTGTATATGTCATCAGGAATATCAACTTCAGTGTTCTGTTCAAGTTTCTTTCCTCCTTTTTGCTTTCTATCATCTTCCATTTTCTTCAACTGATGCTTTTGCGGAGGAATTTACACTCTTGAAGATTTTGATGACCCTGGCAAAGTTTCTTCGAGGAACGTTGCAAATGAGTTAAGTTGATGAGAACCTAGTGATTCATCAGCTGACATTTTGTACCTGTGAACAGAGTATGGGTGTGAGGAATTTGGAGAGGTCATATGTGTTGGAAATATGCACTAGAGGCAATGATAAATAGTTATTATTATATTTCCTGTTACAAGATAATCGTTTATTATCCATGCTATAATTGTATTGAATGAAAACATAGATACATGTGTGGATACATAGACAAAACAATGTCCCTAGGAAGCCTGTTGTTGGCTAGCCAGTTGATCAAGGATAGTCAAGGTTTTCTGGCTATGTGCAAGTGTTGTCACTTGATAACTGGATCACATCATTAGGAGAATCATGTGATGGACTAGACCAAAACTATGAACGTAGCATATTGATCATGTCATTTTATTGCTATTGTTTTCCGCGTGTCAAGTATTTATTCCTATGACCATGATATCATATAACTGACTGGCACCGGAGAAATACCTTGTGTGTATCAAATGTCGCAACATAACTGGGTGACTATAAAGGTGCTCTACAGGTATCCCCGAAGGTGTCCGTTGAGTTAGTATGAATTAAGACTGGGATTTGTCACTCCGTGTGATGGAGAGGTATCTCGGGGCCCACTCGATAATACAACATCACACACAAGCCTTGCAAGCAATGTGACTAAGTGTAAGTCACGGGATCTTATATTATGGAACGAGTAAAGAGACTTGCCGGTAACGAGATTGAAATAGGTATGCGGATACCGATGATCAAATCTAACGAAGGACAAAGGGAATGACATACAGGATTATATGAATCCTTGGCACTGAGGTTCAACCGATAATTTCTTCGGAGAATTGTAGGATCCAATATGGGCATCCAGGTCCCTCTATTGGATATTGACCGAGGAGTGCCTCGGGTCATGTCTACATAGTTCTCGAACCCATAGGGTGTGCACACTTAAGGTTCGATGATGTTTTAGTATAGTTGAGTTATATGTGTGGTTACCGAATGTTGTTTGGAGTCCCGGATGATATTAAGGACGTCACGAGGGTTTCCGGAATGGTCCGGAAACGAAGATTGATATATAGGATGGTTTCATTTGGTCACCGAAAAGTTTTGGGCAATTTCGGTAGTGTACCGGGAGTGACGAATGGGTTCCGGGTGTTTACCGGAAGGGGCCCACCCACCCGGGAGTGAGCCCATGGCCCTAGGGTGGCGCACCAAGTCCTTTGTGGGCTGGTGGAGTCAGCCCAAGAGGGCTATGGGGCCACATGTAAAATACGAAAGGAAAAGAAGGGAAAAAAGGAAAGAGGGAGGTGGGAAGGAAGAGGAGGACTCCTCCTTCCCAAACCAAATTGGTGGAGGAGTCCTCCTCCTACCTGGCGGCCGTCGCACCTTAAGGCCCTTGTGCCTCAAGGCTAAGCCCCTCCCCTCCTCCTATATATAGTGGTGGTTTAGGGCTTTTTGCAACACAACTATGCCACATGCAAATCTAGCCTATTCCACATAGTTTTACCTCTAGATCGGATTTCTGCAGAGCTCGGGTGGAGCCCTGCAGGAGTAGATCGTCACCACCACATCGTGACGGATCGTGGGACGGATCGCGAGACGGTTCGTGGGACGGATCGTGGGACGGTTCGAGGGACGAGTCGTGAAGACATTCCACTACATCAACCACGTTTCTTAACGCTTCCCGTTGAGCGATGTACAAGGGTACGTAGATCTAATCTCCACTCGTAGATGGACATCACCATGATAGGTCTTCGTGTGCGTAGGAAATGTTTAATTTCCCATGCAATGTTCCCCAACAATATGCGTTCTCAGATTTTAAGAAATTGAAATTTTACAAGTTGAGGAATTTAACCAGTGGGTTGAGGAATTTGACTAAGCATTGTGATCTTGGGTTCCAGAGTTGTGCAGATTCGAGAATTTAGACAATTGAGGAATCTCATGAAGAATTTTAGTGGCTTAGTGAAATTCATCAAGTATTTGAGGAATTGAGTTTGCGAAGCTGACACACACTGAGGAAAAACAGATTTTTTGAATCTAAGGTGAGATAGTAGATCAACAGGGGTAGTAAAATAAGATTTTAGTTACAGTGAGCGACGAACACGAAGAACAGAAGGAGTAACAGTGAGAAGCTCTTCGGTTCAGGTCTGTTGCGCCCTAACTTGGCTGCAGAAGACAACTACATCAGCGGCGGAGGAAGATATTCCGCTTCCGGCGTGAGTTCGCTGACGTCGAGGTCGAGGCAGTGAAGCTGTTCCTCAACGATGACGAGATTGCTAGCGCTGGCGCTAGGTTTGAGCTCGAGCGGAAAGATGAAGAGAGGTTGAAGGGTTTTAACTAAGGGGGGTAAGGACCTATTTATAGCTCAGGTGGAAAACTTTTCGAGCGAATCTTTAGGACCGAACTACCCTTGCCTGTTCATCTCCGCACGACACTTGTAGCCCATGATAGAAGCGGTGGAGATCGTGCTTATCCTAGCGTGGGAAGTGGGTTCAGTTACTGTGTAATGTCATAAAATTCATTTTTGAAGATTTGAGGATTTCGTTGCAAAATCCTCAGCTGACAAGGACACAGTGAGGATTTTGAACAAAGTTTCAAGTAGAACACATATGAAGAATTGAATAGACTGGGTTGAGTATAGCATAGAGGGGAGTAGGGTCCGATCACATTCACTTTGATGAAATATCAAATTGAAGAAATAGCTATAAGTGAATGATGTTGAGGACTTTGAAATCTCAGTATATATATATATATATATATATATATATATATATATATATATATATATATATATAGGCAATTGAAAATCATCAAGTGTTTTGAAGATTTTGAAAAACTTGAGGATTTTGTGACAAAGTGTTAGGTTGATGAATTTCAACTTTGAAGTAAAAACAGCTTGAAGAGTTTTAAAGTTGGGTGGTGGCATGATGTCTACTATGCAACCTTATCCTTGTAGACGTTGTTGGGCCTCCAAGTGCAGAGGTTTGTAGGACAGTAGCAATTTCCCCTCAAGTGGGTGACCTAAGGTTTATCAATCCGGAGGAGGCGTAGGATGAAGATGGTCTCTCTCAAGCAACCCTGCAACCAAATAACAAAGAGTCTCTTGTGTCCCCAACACACCCAATACATTGGTAAGTTGTATAGGTGCACTAGTTCGGCGAAGAGATGGTGATACAAGTGCAAAATGGAAACAAGGTAACTAATAGTAAAAGTGAGCACGAACGGTATTGCAATGCGTGGAAACAAGGCCTAGGGTTCATACTGAAGTTCTCTCAACAATGATAACATAATTGGATCATATAACTAGCCCTCAATGTGCAACAAAGAGTCACTCCAAAGTCACTAATAGCGGAGAACAAACGAAGAGATTATTGTCGGGTACGAAACCACCACAAAGTTATTCTTTCTGATCGATCTATTCAAGAGTCCGTAGTAAAATAACACGAAGCTATTCTTTCCGTTCGATCCATCATAGAGTTCGTACTAGAATAACACCTTAAGACACATATCAACCAAGACCCTAATGTCACCTAGATACTCCATTGCCACCTCAAGTATCCGTGGGCATGATTATACGATATGCATCACACAATCTCAGAATAATCTATTCAACCAACACATAGAACTTCAAAGAGTGCCCCGAAGTTTCTACCGGAGATTCAAAACGTGTGCCAACCCATATGCATAGGTTCCCAATGTCACGAAACCCGCAAGTTGATCACCAAATGATACATCAAGTACTCACATGAATATCCCAATGTCACCACAGATAGACACGTGCAAGACATACATCAAGTGTTCTTAAAGACTCAATCCGATAAGATAACTCCAAAGGGAAAACTCAGTTCATTACAAGAAGGGAGAGGGGGAAGAACATCATAAGATCCAACTATAGTAGCAAAGCCCGCGGTACATCGAGATCATGACATCTCAAGAACACGAGAGAGAGAGAGAGATCAAACACATAGCTACTGGTACAAACCCTCAGCCCCGAGGGAGAACTACTCCCTCCTCGTCATGGAGATCGCCGGGATGATGAAGATGGCCACCGAAGATGGATTCCCCCTCCGGCAGGGTGCCGGAACGGGCTCCGGATTGGTTTTTGGTGGCTACAAAGGCTTGTGGCGGAGGAACTCCCAATCTAGGTTTCTTTTTGGGGGTTTCTGTATTTATAGGAATTTATGGCGGTAGAATTACGTCGGTTGGGCCCACGAGGAGGTCACAAGCCTGGTAGGTGCGACCTAGGGGGGTGGGGGGCCCTCCTGGGCTTGTGACTCCCTCGTGGCTCTTCTGGCCTTCTTCCAAAGCTTCGGGGGTCTCTTTTTGTCCAAAAAAATCATCGCGAAAGTTTTATTTCATTTGGACTCCGTGTGAAAAACGGTCAAAAACACGGAAAAAACAGAAACTGGCACTTGGCACTGAGTTAATAGGTTAGTCCCAAAAAAGATATAAAATAGCATATTCATGCATATAAAACATCCAAAGTTAACAAGATAATAGCATGGAACCATAAAAAATTATAGATACGTTGGAGACGTATCAAGCATCCCCAAGCTTAACTCCTCCTCGTCCTCGAGTAGGGAAGTGATAAAGAACAAAGTTTTGATGTGGAATTCTACCTAACATATTTGTCCTTTGTAACTTCTTTCTTGTGGCATGAATGTTTAGATCCGTAAGATTCAAAACAATAGTTTACTATTGACATGAAAACAATAATACTTCAAGCATACTAGCAAAGTGATCATGAACTTTTAAAATAACAAGGCCAAAGAAAGTTATCCCTACAAAATCATATAGTCTGGCTATGCTCCATCATCCCCACACAACGAATTTAAATCATGCACATCCCCGGTATTGGCCAAGTAATTGTTTTCGCACTCTTACTTTCTCAAACTTTTTCAACTCTCACGCAATACATGAGCGTGAGCCATGGATATAGCACTATAGGTGGAATAGAGTGTGGTGGAGGTTGTGAGGCAAAAAGGAGGAGATGGTCACATTGACTCGGCGTATCAATGGGCTATGGAGATGCGCATCAATAGATATCAATGTGAATGAGTAGGGATTGCCATGCAACGGATGCACTAGAGCTATAAGTGTATGGAAGCTCAAAAAGAAAACTAGTGGGTGTGCACCCAACTTGCTTGCTCACGAAGACCTAGGGCAATTTTGAGGAAGCCCGTCATTGGAATATACAAGCCAAGTTATAAAATGAAAATTCCCACTAGTATTTGGAAGTGAAAAAACAAGAGACTCTCTCTCATGAAGAACATGGTGCTATTTTGAAGCACAAGTGTGGAAAAAGATAGTAGCATTTTCCCTTCTCTCTTTTTCTCTCATTTTTTTGTTTGGGCTCTTCGGCCTCTTTTTTTATTTTTTTGGTGGGCATCTTTGGCCTCTTTTTTTATTCCTCACATGGGAAAATGCTCTAATAATGATGATCATCACACTTTTATTTACTCACAACTCAATACTTAGAAAAATGATGACTCTATAGGAAATGCCTCCCGCAGTGTACCGGGATGTTCAACGATCTAGCTTAGCGTATGACGTTGAAACATCTCGCTAGCTATCTCACGATCATGCAATGGCAATATGAAAGTGACGACACATGTCATGAGGCGGAACGGTGGGAGTTGCATGGCAATATATCTTGGGATGGCTATGAAAATGCCATAATAGGTAGTTATGGTGGCTGTTTTGAGGAAGGTATATGGTGTGTTTGTGCACCAGCGAAAGTTGCGCGGTACTAGAGAGGCTAGCAATGGTGGAATGTGAAAGTGCATCTATACCATGGACTCACATTAGTCATGAAAAACTCATATACTTACTGCGAAAGTTTTTATTAGTAATCGAAACAAAGTGCTAAACGCATACTCCTAGGGAAAGGGTTGGTAGATGTTAATCATCGCGCGATCGTGACCGCCACACAAAGGATGACAATCAATAAATCAATTGAGGAATTCCATCAATGTATCATACCACGCCCGAGGGGCTTGCTTGAGGCCATAGAGTGCCTTTTTGAGTCTGAAGACTTTGTCTGGATTCTTCGGATCCTCAAAACCTGGGGGCTGAGCAACATATACTTCTTCCTCAAGCTTACCATTGAGGAATGCACTTTTCACATCCATTTGATATAAAATAATGTTATGATGATTAGCATAAGCAATTAAAATTTGAATAGCTTCAAGTCTAGCAACACGTGCAAAAGTTTCATCAAAATCAATTCCTTCAACCTGTGTGTAGCCTTGGGCTACAAGTTGTGCCTTATTCCGCACCACTTGACCATCCTCATCTTGCTTGTTTCGGAAAATCCACTTGGTGCCGATGATATTGTGCTTGCGAGGATCTGGTCATTTGACGAGCTCCCACACGTCATTTAGTTTGAATTGAAGAAGTTCATCCTGCATGGCTTGAATCCACTCAGGTTCATGAAAGCCTAAGCAACTTCTGAAGGTTCTGTGATAGATACAAAAGAAGAATGCCCACAAAAGTTAACTAAGTGTGAAGCTTTTGAGCGAGTGAGAGGACCTGGCGCGTTGATGTCATCGAGGATTTTGTCAAGTTCTACTACATTTGCAATCCTTGGATGAGCTGGTTGAGGATTTCGTCTGGGCTGAGGAATTTGTTCTAGAGCAATTTCCTCAGGAGCATCTTCTTGTATTTCATAAGTGCTAGGAATGATTTCTTCAGCAATTTCCTCAGTAGGAACAATGTCTTCAGTAGCTTTGAACTTGATTGCTTCCCGAGGAGATAATTTATCTGGATCAGAAGGCAATTGCTCTCTTTGCGAGCCATTAGTTTCATCGAACCGCACATCTACAGTTTCAACAACCTTGTTGTGATAGTTGTTGAAGACTCTGTAGGTGTGCGAGTCCTTTCTGTAACTGAGCACAAAACCCTCATGTGCTTTAGGTGCAAATTTTGAGCTATGGTGAGGATCTCTTATCCAGCATTTTGCACCGAAGACTTTGAAATAACTTACATTGGGTTTCTTGACAGTGAGGAGTTCATATGAAGTTTTCTTGAGGAATTTGTGAATATATACCTGTTGATGATATGGCAAGCAGTGTTGATTGCTTCACGCCAGAAACGATGAGGAGTCTGATATTCTTCAAGCACTGTCCGTGCCATTTCAACCTGAGTCTTGTTCTTTCTTTCGACGACGCCATTTTGTTGAGGAGTATAAGGAGCAAACAATTCGTGTGTAATACCAAGTTCATCAACATAATCATCAAGACCAGTGTTTTTGAATTCTGTCCCATTATCACCCTTGATGTGTTTGATCTTGACGCAAAAGTTCGTCGAGCCCCTTGAGGAAAATCGTTTGAAGACTTCCTGCACTTCAGTTTTATACAGAATGATATGCACCCAAGTATATCTAGAATAATCATCAACTATGACAAAGCCATATAAAGATGCTGCATTTGTTAGAGTGGCATAATGAGTAGGTCCAAATAGATCCATGTGAAGCAATTCAAATGGTCGAGTGGTAGTCATGATGGTCTTCGAGGTGTGTTTGGATCTGGTCATTTTTTCAGACTCACAAGTACCGGAGAGGTGGTCCTTGAGGAATTTGACTGATTCGATGCCAATGACATGCTTCTTCTTTGCTAGCATGTGCAAATTCCTCATGCCTGCATGACCAAGTCTTCGATGCCATAGCCAGCCTTCTGAGGTTTTTGCTAGTAAGCATGGCTGGTTGAGGACCTGTGGAAAAATCAACAATGTACAAATCTCCTCTCCTAACACCTTCGAAGACTTTGGATCTGTCAGATTCCATGATGACTACACATCTATATTTTCCAAAGATAACAACCATATCAAGATCACAAAGCATTGAGACTGACATAAGGTTAAACCCAAGGGATTCAACAAGCATCACTTTGTCCATGTGCCTGTCCTTGGAAATAGCCACTTTGCCAAGTCCCAATACCTTGCTTTTACCTTTGTCAGCATAAGTGATTTGCTTCAATGATGATGGAGTCAGTGGCATATTCATCAGCAAGATTTTGTCACCAGTCATGTGCTGTGTGCAACCACTATCAAGAACCCACTCAGTACTCTTGGGTTTGTCATCCTGCAAATGAATTAGTACAGCTTACCATCTCATATGCTTCAGATTTGAAAAATATGATATCAATTTCATTAGATAGGAATTTCATCATAAACAGTAATTTTGAGGACATGTGAAATGTTATCATTTCATCAATGTTAGCTTGTGTCCAATCAAGTATTTTTCTCAGGTCTCCAGCAAATTCTTTAGATGATGATTTTCATCTGGAGACCTGACCTGCACAAGTGATTAGTTCAATTTCTTCACCACCCACATCTGATGGGGTGGCAAAGAGTTCATCATCGTGCGAGAACCATATAAGAAAGGGGCATTGAAGCTAATGCACTTCTCTTCACAGTAGGGGGGTTAGAGTACTCAAATGAATAGGCATAGAAGTTCTTTGAGGATTTATGAACATCATGATTTGAGGAGTAATGCTCATATTCATATCCCTTGTAATTTCCCTGCATATTAGAAGCATTAGCACGAGTACGAGCATAGTTTTGACCAGTTGAGGATTTTGATCCTCTTGAAGACTTTGGTCCTCATGAGGAATTTAATGTGGGAGTTCAGATTCTTCACAAGAGGTTTCATGAGGACATTTACCTGAAGATTTTCCAAGCAACTTTTGGGGACCGAGATTTTCCTTAGGGGTGGACCATTCCTTCAGTTAGTTCCAATATATCGAGCACATAGTTCACCAGATTGATTTTTGAATAGTTTATAATTGGAGTCAAATGACTCATCTAGGGAATAGGATAATTCACATGCAAAGCCTGTTAGATTGGATGGATCAACATGAGGTCCTTTAGCAGCAACCCATGAGGTTTTGGGATACTGCTCAGATTTCCAGTATGATCCATCAACATTCAATTTCCTCTCAAAGGCAAATCCTTCTTTCCTCGGGTTCCCGTTCAATATCTTTTTTTGAGCACATCGCAAAGGGTTTGATGCCCTTTGAGACTTTTGTACATGATTGTCACATACAATTCTTTCAGCCCAATATTTTCGTCAGTAACATTTGTGGTTTCCTCAAGTGAGGAATTTGATACCACATGATCAGTTGAAGAATTTGTAGCAATAGAAGCATTTGATGATTCTGGTGAAGAATTGGCAGTTTCACATTCGATGCATTTGAGACATGGTGGAGTGAATTCAACCTGAGCGGCACTGATCTGTTGAGCAAGTAATGAATTGTTTTCTATTCGAAGATCATCATGAGACATCTTCAACTTTTCAAGATCAAGTTTCCTTTGAATAAATTCATAGGAAAGTTTCTCATGATCAGCCAAGAGTGTGCCATGATGATCTTGAAGATTATCAAATTTGGACTGAAGACTTTTCATATCTTCAGTGAGGATTTGGGTAAGATTCATTTCATCATTCAACAGGTCATCGCTTCTGTCTAGCAATTTTTGAAGCTTTTCAAGGGCAGTTTGTTGTTTAGTTGCGATGTTGGCAAGTTTACTGTAACTGGGTTTTTTATAATCATCAGGTTCACAGTCACTTGAATCTGAGGAGGAAGTGTAATTCGGTAACTTTGAACCTTTTGCCATGAAGCAATAGGTTGGAGCAAAGTCATCAGCATAGTCATCAGTGTAAATGGCGTTGTCGTTTTCTTCAAGGTTGAAGATTGACTTGCTGACGAATGTGGTAGCTAGTGCAAGACTTGCCACACCAGACTCTGAGTCTTCTTCAGAACCTTTCTCTTCATCACATTTCTCAGATTCTTCCTCAGAATCCATTTCCTTGCCAATGAGTGCCTGAGATTTTCGGAAACTAGTCTTCTTATGTGATGAGGACTTTGAGGATGAGGATTTTGAAGATTTCTTATTTTTCTTCGAGTCATCAAAACTTTCATCCTTGTATTTCTTCTTCTTTGATTCCTTCACCCAGCAAGGACAATCAAAAATATAGTGACCTGATTTCTTGCACTTGTGGCAGGTTCTTTTCTTGTAGTCCTCAGATGAAGATTCTGATTTCCTCATATCTCTTCTTGAAGATTTACCAGACTGGCCACGTCTTGTAAACTTCTAGAATTTCCTCACGATCATTGCAAGCTCGTGTCCAAGTTCTTCAAGATCACCAATGCTGCAATCTGAGTCTTCTTCTTCAGATGAGGAAATTGCTTTGGCCTTCACCGCACGAGGTCTAGAGAAGCTTGGTCCATACAGATCTCTTTTTTCTTCCAATTGGAATTCGTGAGTATTGAGTCTTTCGAGTATATCAGCAGGATCAAGCATCTTATAGTCTGATCTTTCTTGAATCACCAGACCAGTGTATCAAATGATGAATCCAAAGATCTTAGCAACTTCTTCAGAACTTCATGGTCAGTAATGTCTCGAGCTCCCAGTGCTTGCAATTCATTTGAGATGTCAGTGAGGCGATCAAAGGTATCTTGGAATCTTTCATTGTGAAGCATCTTGAAGCATTGCGAAGAACATCAACACGAGAGTCACGCTGAGTTGATATTCCTTCATTTACTTTGGACAACCTATCCCAGATAAGCTTCGTTGTGCCCAAAGCACTCACTCTGCCATACTGACCTTTGCTCAGATGGCCACAGATGATATTCTTCGCTTGAGAATCAAGTTGCTTGAATTTCTTCATATCAGCGGCAGGGACAGTAGCAGCGATGGAGGGAACGTCATGTTCCGCAATCTACCAGAGATCATTGTCAATAGCTTGAAGATGCATCTGCATCTTGGTCTTCCAGTAGGGAAAGTCCTTTCCTACGAAGGTAGGACATCCTGCAGTAACTTTGATCATGCATGCATTCGACATAACTAAAACTCCAGGTGGTTAAACCAAAATCACACAGAACAAGGGAGTACCTTGCTCTGATACCAATTGAAAGTGCGTTATATCGACTAGAGGGGGGTGAATAGGCGATTTAGAGAATTTCATCGCTAAGGAAATTCCTTTTGAGGAAATTCCTCACTAATGAATAACTTGCAGCGAAAACAGCAAAGGACCAGAAGTGCAAAGACTACAACAATAGTTTTCTTGATGTCTACTATGCGTATGGGTTGGCACACGTTTTGACTCTCCGGTAGAAACTTTGGGGCACTCTTTGAAGTTCTATGTGTTGGTTCAATAGATGATTCTGAGATTGTGTGATGCATATTGTATAATTATGACCACGGATATTTGAGGTGACAATGGAGTATCTAGGTGACATTAGGGTCTTGGTTGATGTGTGTCTTAAGGTGTTATTCTAGTACGAACTCTAGGATAGATTGAACGGAAAGAATAACTTCGTGTTATTTTACTACGGACTCTTGAATAGATCGATCAAAAAGAATAACTTTGTGGTGGTTTCGTACCCGACAATAATCTCTTCGTTTGTTCTCCTCTATTGGTGACTTTGGAGTGACTCTTTGTTGCATGTTGAGGGCTGGTTATATGATCCAATTGTGTTATCATTGTTGAGAGAACTTCACTAGTGAAAGTATGAACCCTAGGCCTTGTTTCCATGCATAGCAATACCATTTGTGCTCACTTTTATTATTAATTACCTTGCTGTTTTTATATTTTCAGATTACAAAAACCTATATCTACTATCCATATTGCACTTGTATCACCATCTCTTCGCCAAACTAGTGCACCTATAAAACTTACCATTGTATTGGGTGTGTTGGGGACACAAGAGACTCTTTGTTATTTGGTTGCAGGGTTGCTTGAGAGAGACCACATTCATCCTATGCCTCCTGCGGATTGATAAACCTTAGGTCACCCACTTGAGGGAAAATTTCTACTGTCCTACAAACCTCTGCACTTGGAGGCCCAACAACGTCTACAAGGAGAAGGTTGCGTAGTAGACATCAAGTTCTTTTCTGGTGCCGTTGCCGGGGAGGTTAGCACTTGAAGGTATATCTTTAGATCTTGCAATTAAATATTTGTATTTCTTTTTTATCACTAGTTTAGTTTATTAATAGAAAACTACAAAAAAAAGGAATTGAGGTTGCCTCATATGTTTCATCTTTTTAATGTCTTTCACGAAAATGATGGGAAGGAAAATTGTGCTCAAGTGCTAGAAGAAGAATTACATAGAATGCTTGGCATAAAATATGTGAATGATGAGCATGATTGCAATGTTGTTAGTATGAATTCTTTGAATACCCATGATGCTAATGATATGCAAAGCCACAAGCTTGGGGATGCTATGTTTGATGAAGATGATCTTTTTAGTTCCCCCACTTTGAATGATCAAATTTATTATGATGAAAGCATGCCCACCTATTTATGATGATTATTGTGATGATACTTATTCTATAAAGAAGAAAGATGATAAAACTTGTCACAATTATGAGTACCCTTTTACTGAACATTACTGTTTTAATGTGGAAAAAATTCGTACTGTTCGAGTCTTTTACGATACTCCCACTACTATTGATGAGAATAAATTTCCTTATGTGGAGAGTAGTAAAATTCCTATGCTTGTAGATCATGAAAAGAATGCTTTAGGTCCTGGTTATATTGTTGAATTCATTCATGATGCCACTGAAATTATTATGAGAGAGGATCATATGCTTCTACATATTGCAATAATATCAAGCTTCCTCTCCATGTGTTGAAACTTTTGAAGTCATGCTTGTTTTATCTTCCTATGCTAGTTGATTCTTGCTCCAATAAATTGTTTGGTCACAAAATCCCTATGCATAGGAAGTGGGTTAGGCTTAAATGTGCTAGTCATATGCTCCATGATGCTTCCATTATGTTTCAATCCTTATCTTTTATGTGAGCATCACTGAAATCATCATGCCTAGCTTGAAAGGCATTAAAGAAAAGTGCTTGTTGGGAGACAACCCAATATGTATCCTTACTGTTTTTGTGTGTTCACATGATTAAGATACTGTATTAATCATGTTTTATTGCCTTAGTTCCAGCAAAGTGCCAAGTAAAGCATTTATGATTAGTTTGGGTGATAGTTGTTTGAGCGTGCTGAAAAATACAGAAACTTTGCGCTCGTGAAACCATTTCTACTTTCTATCCAGAGAGTGCTTTTAGGTTGATTATTTTTTCTGCTGATTGATATACAAATTTACTTAATTGTCATAATTGTTTCAGAATTTTTGGAAGTGCATAAGTATGGCTATCATTCAGATCATTACAGACTATTCTGTTTTTGACAGATTTCGTTTTCAATGCATAGTTTGCTTGTTTTGGTGTTTCCATAGATTATATTGAGTAACATAAATTGTGTAAATAGTGATATACAGTAGGCATTGTGTGAAAATAATTATGAGTCTTATTTTGACAGTACCCAAGTGATTGATTTGCTCGGTATCATACTGACCCATCTCACGAAGTTCCGTTAAGTTTCGTGTTGTGAAGTTTTCAAGTTTTGGGTACAGTTTCGATGGACTATGGAACAAGGAGTGGCAAGATCCTAAGCTTGGGGATGTCCAAGGTACCCCAAAGACATATTCAAGGACACCAAAGAGCCTAAGCTTGGGGATGCCCCGGGAAGGCATCCCCTCTTTCGTCTTCAATCGATCGATAACTTTACTTGGGGCTATATTTTTATTCACCACATGATATGTGTTTTGCTTGGAGCGTCATTTTATTTTATTAGAACTTGCTTTATGATAATTAGATTAATGGTTTTCATCATTTATTTCAATAAAAATGTCAAGGATAGCCTTTACCATGCTTAATTTTCAAGTTTAGGAGTTGCTGTTCCAAAACAGAAAGTTTGCTTGTAGTGCAAAAACTCCCTAGAATTTTGTGTATGTCAGAATAACTTGAAATTTGGACACATTATGATCTTATAAATTCTATAAAGCATGGAATTTGTTCAGATTTTTTGGAGTTAATTAAGTATGAATCTTGCTGCATTCTACACAGACTGTTTTGTTTAGGCAGATTGTTGTTGTTCGCATATGTTTGCTTGTTTAATGATTCCATTCGATGATGGGAGTTTTAAATCTGCAGAGGCATTTAGTATGCAATTTCAAATAATAATCTTAGTGATTTACTACATTAGAGGATGATAAAGTTTTGCATTGATTTATACTAACCTATCTGTAGCGACCCGACTCAAGACGAGTCAAGCCTCTGTGTTTCTGTGCCATCCCTGGATCAGTATGCTGGCACACACAGAACATCAATGTATATATCAAAGTGCAATCACATGTAAAATAGCGTAAAACTGATATATACCTTAAATATCTCAGTGGAAGCGGTCAAGGGAGTGGAGTCCCAATGAACACCAACGGCAAGTTGAGTGTAGACCGTAACCCTGAATCGTACTCTTACTCGTCGAAGAAAAATATCTGCAACATAAGACGTTGCAGCCGTGTAGGTCAGCATATTGAATATGCCGGCAAGTCACATAAGAGAGGGGTGAAAAGTAATCATCTATACTATATGCATATATGGCAAGTGGGGCTATAAGTTTTTAACGAAAAGCAAGTTTTCTCCTACATCAAGAGGGGGCTAAAAGTAAAATGTTACTACATTGTTGGTTGTTAACGAGATGGTTCCGCCAACCAGTTCTCGTACCTGAGTTGTCAATAATTACCCTCATCAAATATATTTAATGGTGTTGAGAAATCCAGATAACTTCAGTTCCTTTGGCTCAAGTTGTCCATGACCGTGGACACGGCTAATCGATTAGGTTTGAGTACTCTGCAGAGTTTTGCACACGTTCCCCACAAGATTTGATCGCCTCCGTGTATGTCCTCGCACTTCAGGGTGTTTGAAGACCGGATGATCAAACCATGGTCTTTCAACAGGTCCCTCTGAATCCCTGTCGGTGCCCATCCATTCCTACCGTTCTTCTACATCTGCTAGCACCGCCTGTCCAGAGTCGCCGCGTTGTCCAACCAAGCCAGAGCCCATAATGACTTGTGGCTGTGCAGGTAAGCCTTGGGTCTTGAAAATATCCGTCCGTCTCTTTGAGCCTGGGTGAAGCTTTCCGCTGGATGTCATGGCCGTCCCCAGCATCCCGGGCATCCACTGGGTTCTCCAGGGAGCCGATCAACCGTCCTTCACCCAGAGTTGCATTGCGTCCGAGGTCTTGAAAATCTTGTCTTAACCGGTCTTGATTATTTAATCAACCTCGCATCACTCGTGTTATGCACTCAACCGAAATCCCGTCTACTCAAGCATAGCAATATGAAATTTGTCGTCCCAGGGCCAAGTATCGGGGTTGTTGTGTGCCTACTACATGATACTACAATCTATACTAAAATTTCCAAGTACCTAAGCAGCATGCAATTGGGCATAGGATGGTAGAACTACGATGCATAAAACATAGGTGATAGTATGATCAAAGTGACTTGCCTGGTGATGTTGACGAAGAAGAATTTCTCGAGAAAATAACTTGATAGACTACTCGTCACTCTCCTATGAAATCTATATAACAAACATATCATTCACATAAGCACTCATACTAGCAATCATTCTAGCAATCAAAACAAAATAGAGAGTGAATAGGAATCCGAAAGAAACTTCAAATAAGACTAGGGAGTCTTCTACTACGTCAACCACTAAATAGTTTTTGTCTAACAGAAAATAATAACAAGGAACTAAGGTATAAATCTAACTAACATAAAATAAAGTATTTTTCACAAAACTTTTTGAAAGTATTCCCAAACGGGATTTGAAACAATGGTGAAAACAATTGCACGTGACTACGGAACTAGAATTGATTTCATGAAAACAAATAAAAATAAAATAAAAACTTGTTGCAAAACTACTGTTTATCTAACAGAAACAAAACATAATATTTCTGAAAATAATAAAGAAAATATTTTAAAACAAAAGTAGAAAAGGAATTAGCCGAAATCCTAAAAGGGGTGAAACAGAAATTGTTTCACAAGAAACAGTGAGATAAAATCGGTGCTCCGGCTCGGTGCTCGGGTGGCTGAAGTTGGTGGAGCTTGGTGCTCCGGCGAGGGCAGCGGCTGGCGGCTTGGGGGGGTGGAGCAGGGTGGCGGCGGCGAGGAGGGGTGCACGGGACGGCACTTTATAGGGGAGAGGAGGGGGCCGAGGGGAAGGGGAGGGAGATCCGGCGGGAATCGCGGGCTCCGGCGAGGTCGGGCTGGTGGGGCGCGGGGAGGAAGGTGAGGGAGGCGCGGGGTGGAAGGTGACCGACGGGGTGGGGCTTCGGGCGGTGGGGCCGAGGTGGTAGGGAGAGGCGGCTCGGGGTGGTTCGGTCGGCTGGCCGAATCCTAAGGGATTCGATCCGGCTAAGGGGGGATTTGGGCCGAATGTGCTATAAAGCGCCCAGGGCGCTTTCCTAATAAAAAGGATATCCTGCCCGATTTTGCATTTTTTTCAAAAACAGAAAGTAAAGATAATAAAAAGGAAATAAAACAAAATCCAAATATAGGGGTATTATATACCAAAATTTTCAGAAAAATATCCTCTACTCGATTAACATTTTTCCAGGGAAAAAATAAATACTTCAGAAAAAAATATTTTCACAAAATTGCCTGAAAGGTTTATTTTCTTTTGCAAATAATTTTCAAATGACCCTCTAAGTTTTAGGGTTCAAATGACTTTCAAAATGCCCGTGGGTTTGAGGGTCATGTTCCTCCTCTCTTTTCTGTTTGACAGAAAGTATTTCCCGGCATTTCTTGCACGAAGAAAACAAATAAAAATGCAAGAGAATTCAAATGCAAATATCTCCGTTCAAATTATTTATAGTTGAAGAAGTCATGTCATCTTCTCTCTTTGCTTTTAAAAGCTTGAATTTGAATTCACCGGAGAAGGGGAAAGTCATTTTATTCCCTCTCATTCAAAAGTTTTGAAAAGTTTCAACTTTCACACAAGTTTCAGTCACTCAGCAAACAAACAAACAATCAATCTAATAATTATATTAACATTCCAAAATTCATAATTTTGGGATGTTACAAACTACCAGACTTAAAATGAATCTCGTCCTCGAGATTCGAATAGCCTAGAAAGAAAAGGTTAGGGTTTGGGGGTCTTCTAACAAATCCAATCTCCGGCAAGGTGGGATGCTACCACACTTAAAATGAGAGATACTGGTCCCTCAAAATGCTTTAACGATCCTCTGGGGTCTTTGCAACTGGCATCGCACAGTCTTCATTTTAATTCCTTTGGTGATGCTCTCCCGTTGATATAAACTTCTTCCGTCACTGGTTCTTCTTAACTGACAGTCTCGTGGTCAATTCTAAATAACATATCGATGGTTCTCATGGTGGTCTACCATTTGTGGTTATCCTGCAGAGAGATGGGTCTTGGTTTCATCCTCACCGTAAAATTTCCTACGCGTGACAACAGGTGCCATGTACATGGGGCTTTTCTTATACCATTCTAAGGCTTAAACAAAAGCTTCAAAGAACGTCGTCTCTCTATACGGGTAAGTCTCTCAGATTTACCATTCCGAATAGCAAGATAAATGATAAGAGTAAGTCGTCATGGTGATCAATCCATTCCGCACCCAAATCATTTCTCTGTATAAGGTTTAGCGAATCTCACATTCTAACACTTGGGCATCCTCACAAGCGTTGCAGAATTTCTCTTGTCCACGAACGAAGTTCGGATAATCCATTGGTTCTGTAAGCTGAACGAAACATCTATCGTATCTTCACAACTCTCAAGTTTTCGTATGCTCCTAAGAAAACGTTTGCTGATCCATCATAGCTTCTTCCATAAATCATATTCATTTCATAATCAATCCTTTATTACATCCTTAATTTCTTATCAAAAACTCCAATTCAAAAGTACTCTATTACAAATGCTGCCATCCACATTGTTCGGTATGGTCAAGCATTTCTGCCAACTTTATTCATCTGCCTCTCTTGGAGGTTCTTTAGTTCCACTCGAAATTTCCAATGTGCTCCTTGAAATCATCCATCTTTTGCTTCATCATGGTGGCCATTAGATTCATCTCCATCATTTCCGCACGTACTTCACTCAGGTATTCCTGGGTATGACGGAGTCTTGCTTCAAGTATTTCTCCGATCTGACGTATGGCTTCCATGGCAGCTTCACGAACAGCATCAAAGAAGGTTGCTCGTGGTACACGTGAAATGAAAAAGTATTGCCCCATATTTTTTGGACAAACTCCTTTCACATGGTGGAGGTGTACTTCCACGTACCAAAGTTCCACTCCATTTTCCATGAATGGGTAGCCTTTGTAGACTGCATCTCCTTCAAGGTGAATGTGCTTCATCATGTCCTTCAGGATTTTCGGGTAATCATGATCACTTGTGAGGGTCATGATCGTTTCTGGGCCCTTGAGGTATGACTCATAGAGAGTTGCCATCTGCAGGTGTCAGTAAATAGGTACTCAGAGGAATGTATGTGTCTCCTTGGTAATCATGGCACAATCCTACTCAATAGATCCTGTGGGTTTACCGATTACTACCACACTTAAAATGAATTATATTCATGCCTGCATAGACCATATTTTCTCATATCCTCATAATTGTGCAGAGATCTTTGCTCGTAGAGAAACAACGCATACAGTTTCAACATAGACAATCATGAGACAATAAATTCCATTTATTCATGATGTTATTACAATCTCAGGGACTTCTGTTACAAAAATTTCACTCCATGCTCTTATGAAAAACAAGAGTGCTTCGGATTACACTTATTGCCATGGTCAAAACTTAACTACTCCATTCTAGCTTTCTTCCTTTGTGGACAATCGCTGGCAAAATGTCCAGCTTCCTTGCAACAAAAGCAAATGATTTCTGACAAGTCTCGAGGCTTCTTAGCTTCTGCTTTTGCTCCTTGGATTCCCGGCTTCCTTGCTGAGCACATGTATTTGTTGTGGCCAAATTTCATACACTTGTAACATCTGACGCGACTCAGGTCTATGTCTGCAGAGATTTGGTTCTTCCAAGGGTACTTGTTCTTCTTTCCGGACTCCTTTATTTTGGCCAGTTCTTCTATTTCAAGTGGATCAAACTCCACTTCTTCCGTCGGGAAGTTTCCCAGATACTCTTGGCTTCTCTTCGTGCAGTCCTGTGAATAATGTCCTTCTTCTCCACATCAGTAGCATGCATTGGAGAAAAATCTGGTCAAACCTTGTCCATCAGGGTCTTCAATATTTTCGTTCATCACACGTTCTTCTAGAATCTTCTTCTTGAGGGTTTGCTTTACTGCATCTTTCTGCTGCTTGACAACCTGTTGCACCTTGGGGTAAATGTGACACTGAGCTGGGTAGTGGGTGGTTCCTTCACAAAGGAAACAAGTCACCTGACTACTCGGGCACTCCTCAGCTGGGTGATTTTCTTCACAATGAGTGCATCCATCCGTGTGTTCTTCCTGGGTGTGTCCTATTTCTCCACAGATCTTGCATGCACAAGTCTTCTCCTTCGGATTATCATAGCCCTTCTGAATGAGACGAGATCTTAACAGAGTCTTCTTGAATTCTTCCCAACTTTCTGCTCCACTAAATCCTTGCATGGCATGGTGCATTTTCCACCAGATAGCTGCACTTTGGGTAAAGTACTGGAGATCGTGTTCCACTTCATACTTCCTTGAGATCAAGTTGCTCCCGAAGTGGTTCTCCATGTTCTGAATCCATATTTCAACTTCCAGTTGGGTCATTGGTCCAGAGACTACAAGTCCAGCTTCATACTCCATCTGGTAGGGTTGAGGTTTTTGGGGATGAGACGGGTAAGAGAGGGAGGGAGATACACACAATACAAACAATATTTTTTTGAGAATGGATTTTAGTTGTGGCCGTTGGAAAACACACACCAATGACGGCTCACAATTCATCGTATCTAACGTTGGTATATAAAAGGGGTTTGGACTTCTAATGGTCATATAAATATTCGAATGTTTCAGAGTCTTCGAGTTCTTCGTGTCTTGAGAGTCTACTGCTGGTGTAGCTTCAATTCTTCAAATGCGTGGTGAAATCCTCTTTACTTTAACGTGGGAGTCGGTTGATCCTTCATGTGGTCAAAGGGGTAAGGGTATTGTATAACTATTTGAGGTGAGAGAGAACATTTGATGAAATCAGAAGAGATGAGAAGTAAAAGGTGTTGTTGAAAATAAAATTTTGAGAGATCCTTTCCTAAGAAATTTCCAGTTTCTAGGGTCACGTCCTACAGTCAACATGTGCTCTGATACCATTTCTGTAGCGACCCGACTCAAGACGAGTCAAGCCTCTGTGTTTCTGTGCCATCCCTGGATCAGTATGCTGGCACACACAGTACATCAATGTATATATCAAAGTGCAATCACATGTAAAATAGCGTAAAACTGATATATACCTTAAATATCTCAGCGGAAGCGGTCAAGGGAGTGGAGTCCCAATAAACACCAACGGCAAGTTGAGTGTAGACCGTAACCCTGAATCGTACTCTTACTCGTCGAAGAAAAATATCTGCAACATAAGACGTTGCAGCCGTGTAGGTCAGCATATTGAATATGCCGGCAAGTCACATAAGAGAGGGGTGAAAAGTAATCATCTATACTATATGCATATATGGCAGGTGGGGCTATAAGTTTTTAGCGAAAAGCAAGTTTTCTCCTACATCAAGAGGGGGCTAAAAGTAAAATGTTACTACATTGTTGGTTGTTAACGAGATGGTTCCGCCAACCAGTTCTCATACCCGAATTGTCAATAATTACCCTCATCAAATATATTTAATGGTGTTGAGAAATCCAGATAACTTCAGTTCCTTTGGCTCAAGTTGTCCATGACCGTGGACACGGCTAATCGATTAGGTTTGAGTACTCTGCAGAGTTTTGCACACGTTCCCCACAAGATTTGATCGCCTTCGTGTATGTCCTCGCACTTCAGGGTGTTTGAAGACCGGATGATCAAAACATGGTCTTTCAACGGGTCCCTCTGAATCCCTGTTGGTGCCCATCCATTCCTACCGTTCTTCTACATCTGCTAGCACCGCCTGTCCAGAGTCGCCGCGTTGTCCAACCAAGCCAGAGCCCATAATGACTTGTGGCTGTGCAGGTAAGCCTTGGGTCTTGAAAATAGTTGTCCGTCTCTTTGAGCCTGGGTGAAGCTTTCCGCAGGATGTCATGGCCGTCCCCAGCATCCCGGGCATCCACTGGGTTCTCCAGGGAGCCGATCAACCGTCCTTCACCCAGAGTTGCATTGCGTCCGAGGTCTTGAAACTCTTGTCTTAACCGGTCTTGATTATTTAATCAACCTCGCATCACTCATGTTATGCACTCAACCGAAATCCCGTCTACTCAAGCATAGCAATATGAAATTTGTCGTCCCGGGGCCAAGTATCGGGGTTGTTGTGTGCCTACTACATGATACTACAATCTATACTAAAATTTCCAAGTACCTAAGCAGCACGCAATTGGGCATAGGATGGTAGAACTACGATGCATAAAACATAGGTGATAGTATGATCAAAGTGACTTGCCTGGTGATGTTGCCGAAGAAGAATTTCTCGAGAAAATAACTTGATAGACTGCTCGTCACTCTCCGATGAAATCTATATAACAAACATATCATTCACATAAGCACTCATACTAGCAATCATTCTAGCAATCAAAACAAAAGAGAGAGCGAATAGGAATCCGAAAGAAACTTCAAATAAGACTAGGGAGTCTTCTACTACGTCAAACACTAAATAGTTTTTGTCTAACAGAAAATAATAACAAGGAACTAAGGTATAAATCTAACTAAGATAAAATAAAGTATTTTTCACAAAACTTTTTGAAAGTATTCCCAAATGGGATTTGAAACAATGGTGAAAACAATTGCACGTTACTACGGAACTAGAATTGATTTCATGAAAACAAATAAAAATAAAATAAAAACTTGTTGCAAAACTACTGTTTATCTAACAGAAACAAAACATAATATTTCTGAAAGTAATAAAGAAAATATTTTAAAACAAAAGTAGAAAAGGAATTAGCCGAAATCCTAAAAGGGGTGAAACAGAAATTGTTTCACAAGAAACAGTGAGCTAAAATACTCAAAGGAATCTGAATTTTTTACCACTGATAAATAAGATCACTAGTGATTAGTACCAGAAGGAATCACATTAAAAGCTATTTTAAACTCCTGGAATAAGCAAAACAAGCTTTAAACTAAATCTAATCTAACTTATATTTGAAAATTTTAAACATAGACAAATTATATGTTTTTAAAAACTACATGAAATTTGTGAGCTACTGGAAAAAGAATCACTATTATTTTACTTCGGGATCAAAAGTTATGAGCAAAACAAGATTGAAACTATTCTGTTTTTGAACTAAACAGAGAAAAAGTGAATAAAAGCTAACTAGTGAACGGGCCACGTGGCGAGCCGTGAGTGGCTGTAGGCGTGCGTGCGCGGGTGGTAACGAGTGGACGTTCACTAAGTAGAGAAAAACGGTTGGGGGCTATATTAGTTCTAATCTGGTTCGCTAGATGCCGATCCAACGGCTTAGGAGAGAGGAGGGGGTGCTCACAGGGGGTGGTGATGCTCCGGCGAGGTCGCCGGCGAGGCCGAGGCGGCGCGGTTGACGGGGGCGGCTCCGGTGGTCTCCGGCGAGATCTGAGGGGTCGGGGAGACGGCGGCGGTCCTCCTCTGTCGGGTGGTGGCGTCGGAGGGGCAAGGGAGGCGCCGGGGTGAGCTGCGGGGCTCGGGGAACTTCGGGTGGAGCTCGGCTCCGGTGAGGGTGACGGGGCGGCGCTGCGGTGGCGGGGAGCTTCGGGTGGTCGGGGGAACGGGGTGCGGCGGCGGCGGTGGAGCCTCTGGTGGCGTCGGTGAGGTGAGGGGGAGCTCGGGGTGGCTGCCTCGGGTGGCCGAAGTTGGTGGAGCTCGGTGCTCCGGCGAGGGCAGCGGCTGGCGGCTTGGGGGGGGGGGGGGGTGGAGCAGGGTGGCGGCGGCGAGGAGGGGTGCTCGGGGCGGCACTTTATAGGGGAGAGGAGGGGGCCGAGGGGAAGGGGAGGGAGATCCGGCGGGAATCGCGGGCTCCGGCGAGGTCGGCCTGGTGGGGCGCGGGGAGGAAGGTGAGGGAGGCGCGGGGTGGAAGGTGACCGACGGGGTGGGGCTTCGGGCGGTGGGGCCGAGGTGGTAGGGAGAGGCGGCTCGGGGTGGTTCGGTCGGCTGGCCGAATCCTAAGGGATTTGGTCCTGCTAAGGGGGGATTTGGGCTGACTGTGCTATAAAGCGCCCAGGGCGCTTTCCTAATAAAAAGGATATCCTGCCCGACTTTGCATTTTTTTCAAAAACAGAAAGTAAAGATAATAAAAAGGAAATAAAATAAAATCCAAATATAGGGGTATTATATACCAAAATTTTTAGAAAAATATCCTCTACTCGATTAACATTTTTCTAGGGCAAAAATAAATACTTCAGAAAAAATTATTTTCACAAAATTGCCTAAAAGGTTTATTTTCTTTTGCAAATAACTTTCAAATGACCCTCTAAGTTTTAGGGTTCAAATGACTTTCAAAATTCCCGTGGGTTTGAGGGTCATGTTCCTCCTCTCTTTTCTGTTTGATAGAAAGTATTTCCCGGCATTTCTTGCACGAAGAAAACAAATAAAAATGCAAGAGAATTCAAATGCAAATTCTCCGTTCAAATTATTTATAGTTGAAGAAGTCATGTCATCTTCTCTCTTTGCTTTTAAAAGCTTGAATTTGAATTCACCGGAGAAGGGGAAAGTCATTTTATTCCCTCTCATTCAAAAGTTTCGAAAAGTTTCAAATTTCACACAAGTTTCAGTCACTCAGCAAACAAACAAACAATCAATCTAATAATTATATTAACATTCCAAAATTTATAATTTTGGGATGTTACACTATCTCATGAGTTTTTGTTGAGTTTTGTGTGGATGAAGTTTTTAAGATTTTGGAGACCATCATATGAGAGGAATTAAGGAGACACAAAAGCTCAAGCTTGGGGATGCCTATGTAATCCCCAATACATATTTCAAGAAGTCTCAAACACCTAAGCTTGGGGATGCCCCGGATGGCATCCCACCTTTCTTCTTCAAACATTTATTGGTTAGTATCGGTTGAACCTAAGTTTTTGCTTCTTCACATGATTCGCGCTATCCTTGAAGTGTCATTTTATTTTGTTTGAATAAGGTACTTAAGATCTGAAATTATTAGATGGGAGAGTCTTCACATAGCCAAATAATTATTCAAATACTCATTGAGCTTCACTTATATCTTTTGGAGTAGTTTGCCTTTTGCTCTAGTACTTCACTTATATCTTTGTAGAGCATTGCGATGATTTTATTTTATAGAAATAGTTGAACTCTCATGCTTCACTTATATTATTTTGAGAGTCTTAAAGAGCATGGTAATTTTCTTAGGTTAAGAATCTAGTCCTAATATGATGGGCATCCAAGAGGGATATAATAAAAACTTTCATATAGAGTGCATCGAATACTATGAGAAGTTTGATTCTTTGCATATAGTTTTGAGATATAAAGATGGTGATATTAGAGTCATGCTAGTGAGTAATTATGGATTATTAGAAATGGTTGTGTTAGAGTTTATGATTCCCGTAGCATGCACGTATGGTGAACCACTATGCTAGGAAGTCGGAGCATGATGTTTTTATTGATTGTCATCCTTTGTGTGGCGGTCGGTATCGCGCGATGGTTAACTCCTACCAACCCTTCCCCTAGGATCATGCGTCTAGCACTTTGTTTTGATTACTAATAAAACTTTCACAACAAGTATGTGAGTTCTCTCTGACTAATGTGAGTCCATGGTTTATACGCACTCTCACCCTTCCACCATTGCTAGCCTCTCTAGTGCCGCACAATTTTTGCCGGTGCATAAACCCACCATATACCTTCCTCAAAACAGCCACCATACCTACCCATCATGGCATTTCCATATCCATTCTGAGATATATTGCCATGCAACTTCCACCGTTCCGTTTATTATGACACGCATCATCATTGTCATATTGCTTTGCATGATCATGTAGTTGACACCGTATTTGTGGCAAAGCCACCATTCATATCTTTCATACATGTCACTCATGATTAATTGCACATCCTGGTACACCACCAGAGGAATTCATATAGAGTCATATATTTTGTTCTAAGAATCGAGTTGTAAGTAAATAAAAGTGTGATGATTATCATTATTAGAGCATTGTCCCATGTGAGGAAAGGAAGGAAGCTATGATTCCCTCACAAGTTGGGATGAGACTCCGAATTATAAAAATAAAATAAATAGGCCAAAGATCCCACAAAAAAATGAAAATGAAAAAATAAAAAAATAAAAAAGAGGCCAAAGAGCCCAAACAAAAAAATGAGAGAAAAAGAGAGAAGGGACAATGCTACTATCCTTTACCACACTTGTGCTTCAAAGTAGCACCATGATCTTCATGACAGAGAGTCTCATATATTGTCACTTTCATATACTAGTGGGAATTTCATTATAAAACTTGGCTTGTATATTCCAATGATGGGCTTACTCAAATTGCCCAAGGCACACATTAAGTAGTAGCCATCAAGGGTAAAAAGATGGGGTTTTCAGCATTGGTGTGATATTATCCCTCTACATCATGTCATCTTGCTTAAGGCGTTACTCTGTTCGTCATGAACTCAATACACTAGATGCATGCTGGATAGCGGTTGATGTGTGGAGTAATAGTAGTAGATGCAGAAAGTATCGGTCTACTTGTTTTGGAGGTGGTGCCTATAGATATAATCATTGCCATAGATATCGTCACGACTTTGCGTGGTTATATCAATTCCTCGACAGTAATTTGTTCAGCCACCGTCTACTTGCTTTCATGAGATAAGCCACTAGTAAACACTACGGCCCCCGGGTCTATTCACATCCATCGTTTACACCTCCTCTTTTACTTTGCTTTTTTACTTTGTAGCTTTCAATTCTCACTTGGCAAACAATCTATAAGGGATTGACAACCCCTTCATAGCGTTGGGAGCAGGTTCTTTGTGTTTGTGTAGGCACTTGTGATACTCCTCCACTAGATTGATACCTTGGTTCTCAAACTGTGGGAAATACTTACCACCGCTGTGCTACATCACCCTTTCTGCTTCGAGGGAATACCAAGGCAAGGCTCCAAGGCCATGAGGGAAATACTTTGCATATTTGCCTAGGAAGTCCCTTAAGGCGTAGCCGTAGTAGGAGGATTCCTGGTGCCGTTGCTGAGGAGTATCAAGCAACACTCCTATTTCTGGCGCCGTTGGAAGGTCTTTTGTTGCAGTAGCAACCATCTCCTCCTTTTTGCCTCACAACCTCCACCATATTCTATTCCACCTATAGTGTTATGTCCATGGCTCACGCTCATGTATTGCGTGAGAGTTGAAAAGGTTTGAGAAAGTAAAAGTGTGAAAACAATTGCTTGACTAAGACCTGGGTGGTTCATGATTTAAATACGTTGTGTGGGGATGATGGAGCATAGCCACACTATATGATATTGTAGGGATAACTTTCTTTGGCCATGTTATTTCGAGAAGACATGATTGCTTTGTTAGTATGCTTGAAGTATTATTTTTCTTATGTCAGTATTAAACTTTTTTGCTTTGAATCATATGGATCTGAATATTCATGTTACAATATATGTTAGGTAGCATTCCACATCAAAAATTCTGTTTTTATCATTTACCTGCTCGAGGACGAGCAGGAATTAAGCATGGGGATTGATGACCCACAAGTGTAGGGGATCTATCATAGTCCTTTCGATAAGTAAGAGTGTCGAACTCAACGAGCAGGAGAAGGATTTGACAAGTGGTTTTCAGCAAGGTAATCTCTGCAAGCGTTGAAATTATCGGTAACAGATAGTGGTGTGGTAAGATGATTCGTAGCAAGTAGCAAGTAACAATAGTAACAATGGTGCAACAAAGTGGCCCAATCCCTTTTGTAGCAAGGGACAAGCCTGGACAAACTCTTATAGGAGGTAAAGCGCTCCCGAGGACACATGGGAATTTCTGTCAAGCTAGTTTTCATCATGTTCATATGATTCGCGTTCGCTACTTTGATAGTTTGATATGTGGGTGGACCTATGCTTGGGTACTGCCCTTACCTGGACAAACATCCCACTTATGATTAACCCCTCTCGCAAGCATCCTCAACTACGAAAGAAGAATTAAGACAAAGGCTAAACATAGCATTAAACTAGTGGATCCAAATCAGCCCGTTAGGAAGCAACACATAAACTAGGGTTTAAGCTTCTGTCACTCTAGCAACCCATCATCTACTTACTACTTCCCAATGCCTTTCTCTAGGCCCAAATAGTGGTGAAGTGTTAAGTAGTTGACGTTCACATAACACCACTAGAGGGAAAACAACATACAACGCATCAAAATATCGAACGAATACCAAATTCACATGACTACTTATAGCATGACTTATCCCATGTCCTCAGGAACAAAAGTGACTACTCACAAAGCATAATTATATTCATGAACAGAGAGGTATTGAATAGCATCAAGGATCTGAACATATAATCTTCCACCGAGTAATCCAACTAGCATCAACTACAAAGAGTAATTAACACTACTAGCAACCTTACAAGTACGAATCGGAGTCGCGAGATGGAGATTGGTTACAAGAGATTAACTGTGGTTTGCAGATGAGATGGTGCTGATGAAGATGTTGATGGAGATGAGTCCCCTCCGATGAGAGGAGTGTTGGTGATGACGATGGCGACGATTTCCCCCTCCGGGAGGGAAGTTTCCTCGGCAGGACGACGCTGCCGGAGCTCTAGATTGGTTCTGCTCAAGTTCCGCCTCGTGGCGGCAGCGATTCCTCCTGAAAGCCTCCTCCTGATTTTTTCTAGAAAGAAACCCTCCTTACAGAAAAAGAGGGGTTCTAGAGGGCCAACAGGGAGCCCACAAGCCCCCTAGGCACGACCAGGGGGTAGGCCGCGCCTAGCAGGCTTGTGGCCTCCTAGTGGCTCCCCTCTGGTACTTCTTCCGCCCTGTATTTTTTTAAATTCCAAAATAATTCCTCGTTGATTTTCACGGCTTGTGGAGTTGTGCAGAATAAGTATCTCAAACTTGCTCCTTTTTCAGGCCAGAATTCCAGCTGTCGCCATTCGCCCTCTTCATGTAAACCTTACAAAATAAGAGAGAAAAGGCATAAGTACTATACCATGAAGTGTAATAACAGCCCATAAAGCGATAAATATCAACGTAAAAGCATTTTTCAAAATGGACGTATCAACTCCCCCAAGCTTAGACCTCGCTTGTCCTCAAGCGGAAACCGAGATCAATAAATATGCCCACATGTTTAGAGAGAGAGGTGTTGACAAAACAAAATACGGACATGCATGCATCATGATCATAGTTAGAACAACAATATCATCATATCATCTCTTATGCTAAAGTGATAATTCCTTCACAATGTAAAGTATGGATCAAGAACCTTATTGAGAATTAACAACCAATAGCCTCTAGTCATTGAAGCAATTGCAATTTATCATAACTTCGGAAAGAGTCAAATAAGAGCTTGTAAAGCAAATCCACATACTCAATCATCTTTTTGTCTTCTACAATTGCTACAACTCACGTGGTACTCATGAGATCAAAGTTTCAGTCGGACACACAGAAAGATAGGGGCTTATAGTTTCGCCTCCCAACTATTTACCTCAAGGGTAATGTCAACAATAATAATTCATGAGTACTTACTTCCAAGTTGACATACGAATATAGATCTTTCCCTAGCATATGACGTTAGCCAAGATAAAAGCGAAATAAGGAATTGGTGTAGATCACCATGACACTTTTAAGGACAAAAAGTAAAGGTACAAGATAGGCCCTTCGCAAAGGGAAGCTGAGGTTGTCATCACGTTTGGGGTTTGGATGTGTGTCCTCTTAGTGTGAAGGAACGTCACTTTATATTGCCTCCTGTGATAAAGAACTTTATTATGCAGTTTGTCGCTTTTATGTCTTCCTCATCACAGGTTCGTACAAAGATTATTTTCCACACACTAATAGATCATACATATTTAGGGAGCAATTTTTATTGCCTGCACCGATGACAACTTACTTGAGGGATCTTATTCAATCCATAGGTAGGTATGGTGGACTCTCATGGCAAAACTAGGTTGAAGGTTTATGGATGCACAAGTAGTATCTCTACTTGGTGCGGGAGTTTTGGCTGATATGGGGTGGAAGCAATCGTCACATGCTAAGGGATCTCTATTCATATAATCATTGTTCGGAACCAAGCAAACATAATTCACTATGTTGTCTTCCTTGTCCAACATCTACTTCTAAGGATGTAATAGTTTAGTGAGTGTTCACAATCATAGATGGTGTCAATGATGATATATTTATACATGAACCTGTCCTCCTTTATCACTTCCTATTAATTGCAGCAATGACCAAGGTCTATGTTTGTCCACCCACAACAAATTTCAATCAACATTCTTTTTATATATGAAGCCATCACTTCCCATAAGATCATGACATGCTATTTCATGCTTTTGTTCTTTTATCATTCTTTTCTTTAGATCATGGCATGAGGCAAGGCCCTTAACTAAAACACTCTTTATTATAAGACTCACGAACTCGAATACATTGGGGGTGACACGAAGCAAAACTCAAGCCTAGATCACTAAGAACTATATTCTACTAGAGAAAGATAAAACCAAAAAGGATCTAACTAAGAAAAGGTAAAGGCAAAAGATGTGATGGTGATCGAACTAAGAACTTTATTCTACTAGAGAAAGATAAGATGTGATGGAGTTGTCTTGTCTTTTGATTCCAAGAGGGGCATCAATCTTTGATTTATACCTCGGAGCTCTGTGATATGTTTCTCCAGCAAAACAACTTCACGAGTTATTTCACATAACCTCAAGAGCTCGATCAAGGATGGAGGTAGGGTGGAAGAAAATCCTCTTCCTCAGCTTCTTCCTTGTTGAGCACAGATTGCCCTTCGTCCAACGCCGGATTCTTCTCCTTACTTTTGCCCTTAGTTTCTTCATGTAGCCTTTCTTTGGCCTCCATGACCTGCATTCTTTTCACATCAGCATTTACTTCTTCATAGACTTGAGGGAGATCGTTCTCCCCTATAGATTCCTGAGACGACATCATGCTCTAAATCAGCCACAGAAACAGGCTCGAAATAAAAACAGAGGAAATTTGCGTGATACGAGGGTCAGACCTTTCGGGAGAATATATAATGATTTTTTCCGACCAGAAGGAGTTCTCCGCAAGAAAACGGAGTCTGGGAGGCACACGAGGTGGTCACAAGCCCCCCAGGCATGGCCCCGCGCCTGGCAGGCTTGTCGCCTCCTCGTGCGCTTTCCAGACTGCTTTAAATTTTTCTAATTTTCTAAAAATTCCAAAACGGAGAAAAATTCCTACTGGAAAAGTTTTGGAGTCGGTTTACTTACCGAATCACATACCTCTTCGTTTTCGGAGTTTGAAACAGGCTGATAAATATCCTTATGTACTCCTCCAGAGTTATGGTATTGATAATATTGCTTTCAACATTTATGGGAGTACCTGAGATATAATGCTTGATTCTTTGCCCATTTACCTCTCTCGGAAAATTACCTTCCGTGTTGTTGATCTTGATGGCACCGGAACGATATACTTCCTCAACAATGTAAGGACCTTCCCATTTAGAGAGAAGCTTGCCTGCAAGAAATCTTAAACGAGAATTATATAGCAACACATAATCACCTACATTGAACTCACGTTTTTGTATCCTTTTATCATGCCACCTCTTAACCTTTTCTTTAAACAACTTGGCATTTTCATATGCCTGAGCTCTCCATTCATCAAGCGAGCTAATATCAAATAACCTCTTCTCACCAGCAAGTTTGAAATCAAAGTTGAGCTCTTTGATTGCCCAATAAGCCTTATGCTCTAGCTCAAGAGGTAAATGACATGCTTTACCGTAAACCATTTTGTACGGAGACATGCCCATGGGATTCTTATAAGCAGTTCTATAAGCCCACAGTGCATCATCGAGCTTCTTAGACCAATTCTTTCTAGACCTATTGACAGTCTTTTGCAGAATTAGTTTAATCTCTCTATTACTTAGCTCTACTTGACCACTGGACTGAGGGTGATAGGGAGATGCAACTCTATGGTTGACATCATACTTAGCAAGCATTTTACGGAAAGCACCATGAATAAAATGTGAACCACCATCAGTCATTAGATATCTAGAGACTCCAAATCTACGGAAAATAATTTCTTTAAGCATCCTGATAGAGGTGTTGTGATGAGCACTACTAGTTGGGATAGCTTCTACCCACTTAGTAACGTAATCAACAACAACTAGATATGAGTATATCCGTTGGATTTTGGAAAAGGTCCCATATAATCAAAGCCCCAAACATCAAATGGTTCAATGACACGTGAATAATTCATAGGCATTTCCTGACGTTTACTGATATTACCTATTCTTTGACATTCGTCACAAGACAAGACAAACTTACGGGCATCCTTAAAGAGAGTGGGCCAATAGAAACCTGATTGCAATACCTTGTGTGTAGTTCTATCTCCCGCATGGTGTCCTCCGTAAGCCTCGGAGTGACACTTCTGTAGGATATGTCCATGTTCATGTTTAGGTACACAACGTCTAATAACACCATCTACTCCTTCCTTATAAAGGTGAGGATCATCCCAAAAGTAATGTCTCAAATCAAAGAAGAATTTCTTCTTTTGATGGTATGTGAAACTAGGTGGTATATATTTGGCAACGATATAATTTGCATAATCAGCATACCACGGTGTACTACGTGAAGTATTGATGACATTCAATTGCTCATCAGGAAAGCTATCATCAATAGCTTGTGGGTCATCAAGAACATTCTCCAACCTAGACAAGTTATCTGCTACGGGGTTTTCAGCACCCTTCCTATCAACAACATGCAAATCAAATTCTTGTAGCAAGAGAACCCATCTGATAAGTCTAGGTTTAGCATCTTTCTTTTCCATGAGGTAATTAATAGCAGCGTGATCAGTGTGAATAGTGACTCTGGAATCAACTATGTAAGATCTGAACATTTCACATGCAAACACGACTGCTAAAAATTCCTTTTCAGTAGTAGCATAGTTTCTTTGGGCATTGTCTAGATTTTTACTAGCATAGTGAATAACATTCAACTTCTTATCAACTCTTTGTCCTAGAACAACGCCAACAACATAAACACTAGCATCACACATGATCTCAAAAGGTAAGTTCCAATCAGGTGGTTGAACAATAGGCGCAGTTATCAAGGCCTTTTTAAGTATTTCGAAGGCTTCCTCACAATCATCGTCAAAAACAAAAGGAATATCCTTTTGCAAGAGATTGGTAAGAGGCCTAGAAATCTTAGAAAATTCCTTATTGAACCTTCTATGGAAACCAGCATCACCGAGGAAACTTCTTATACCTTTGATATCTGTAGGGCATGGCATTTTCTCGATCGCATCAACTTTGGCCTTATCGACTTCAATACCTCTTTTAGATATTTTATGTCCTAAGACGATGCCTTCATTAACCATAAAGTGGCACTTCTCCAAATTGAAGACAAGATTGGTATCTTTACATCTCCGCAAGACTCGATCAAGGTTGCTGAGGCAATCATCAAAAGAAGACCCGTAAACGGAGAAGTTATCCATGAAAACCTCAACAATCTTTTCACAAAAGTCAGAGAATATAGCCATCATACATCTTTGAAAGGTAACAGGTGCATTACATAAGCCAAAAGGCATACGTCTGTAAGCAAAGGTATCGAAAGGGCAGGTGAAAGTGGTTTTCTCCTAATCAGATTGTGCAACAGGTATTTGGGAGAAACCAGAATAACCATCTAGAAAGGAGAAGTGTGTGTGTTTAGACAGTCTTTCTAGCATTTGGTCGATAAAAGGCGAAGGGTAATGACCTTTCCTAGTGGCTTTATTCAATTTCCTAAAATCGATCACCATCCTATAGCCAGTAATAATCCTCTGTGGGATCAATTTATCCTTATAATTTGGGACAACGGTAATACCTCCCTTCTTACGGACGCAATGCGCCAGACTTACCCAATCACTATGAGCAACATGATAGATGATACATGCTTCCAGGAGCTTTAGTATTTCTTTTCTTACTACCTCTTTCATCTTAGGATTTAATCTCCGTTGATGATCGACAACTGGTTTAGAATCAGGATCGGTTTTAATTTTGTGCTGGCATAGAGTGAGACTAATGCCCTTAAGTTCATCATAAGTATATCCAATAGCAGCACGGTGCTTCCTCAGAGTTTTTAGTAACTTCTTTTCTTCATGTTCTGAGAGGCTAGCACTAATAATAACAGGATATATCTCTTTTTCATCAAGATAAACATACTTAAGAGTATCAGGCAACTGTTTAAGCTCGAACATAGGATCACCCTTTGGTGGGGGTGGATCTCCAAGAAGTTCAACATGCAAATTTTTCTTAAGGATAGGATGTTGTTCAAAGATAGCTCTATCTATCTCATTCCTTTCATCCATATGCATATCATTTTCATTCTCCAGCAAGTATTGCTCTAAAGGATCAGTAGGAGGCACGACAATAGAAGCTAGGGCAATAGTTTCATCCTTACTAGACAACTATTTTTCATGAGGTTGTCTACCAAACTTGGAGAAATTGAACTCTCGTGACACACCTTCAAAGCCAATAGTGATAGTTTGCTTCTCACAATCAATATGAGCATTGACAGTATTGAGGAAAGGTATGCCAAATATGATGGGACAAAAACTATCTTGTGTGGTAGCAAGAACGAGAAAATCAGCAGGATACTTCGTTTTACCACACAAGACTTCGACATCTCTAACAATTCACAAAGGGCAGATAGTATCTCTATTGGCAAGCTGAATAGTGACATCAATAGGTTCCATCTCAACAGGTGCAATCTCGTCTTTAATTTCATCATATAAAGATTGAGGTATTGCACTAATACTAGCACCCACGTCACATAAACCATGATAACAATGATCTCCTATGTTAACAAAAACAACAGGCATGCCAACAACATGCCTATGTTTGTCTCTAGCATGAGGTTTAGCAATTCTAACAACATCTTCATAGAAGTGAATATCATGGCCCTCAACATTGTCGGGCAGAAGATCTTTGATAATAGCAATGCTAGGTTTAACTCTAATTTTCTCAGGGGGTGTAGATGTTCTAATGTAGCCCCTACGTATCACAGTTGAAACTTTAGAATGATCCTTTATCGTAAGAGGGAAAGGTGGTTTCTCAATGTAAGCACTCGGAACAATAGGATCATTATAAGAGATGACTTTCTCTTCAACTGGATTGGGTTTAACTACATTGAGTTCTAAGGGAGGATGATATTTAAACCACTTCTCTTTAGGGAGATCAATATGAGCAGCAAATGATTCACACAATGAAGCTACTATCTCAGAGTCAAGTCCATATTTAGCGCTAAAATCACAAAAAGTATTTGTTTCAACGAAGGATTTAACACAATTAAACTTGAAATTCATACCTGACTCCTTACCTTCATCAAACTCCCAATCTTTAGAGTTTCGTTTAATTCTTTCCAAGAAATTCCATTTGAAGTGAATATGTCTCTTCATAAAAGAACCGGTACAAGAAGTGTCAAGCATGGAGCGATTATCATGAGAATGCCGAGCATAGAAGTTCTGAATGATAATTTCTCTCGAGAGCTCATGGTTGGGGCATGAATATAACATTGATATAAGCCTCCCCCAAGCTTGTGCTATACTTTCTCTGTCGCGATGTACCAAATGCATAGGATAAAACCTTTGATGAAATTCCAATTTCAATCGGTTGTAGTTCCATGATCAAGTATCATCACATAGCCTGTACCATGTCAATGCTTTATACCTCAAAGATAAGGGAAAGACCTTCTTCTTGACCTCATCCTCGGGAAAACGTGCAAGCTTAAATAAACCACAAACTTCATCTACATAGATTAGATGCAAGTCGGGATGTGATGTTCCATCTCCTGTAAAAGGATTAGCCAGCAGTTTCTCAAGCATACCCGAAGGAAATTCATAGAAAATATTTTCAGTAGGTGCAGCAGGTTGAGGAGCAACTCCTTGTGCTTCCGTTCGAGGTGAAGATACCCCAAACAAGCTCCTCAAAGGATTAGTTTCCAAAGTAACAAGTGACAACAAATTTCAGCACACTATATAAATGTTTCCTTACCAAATTCCACTTACCAAAGGCGCTTCACTCCCCGGCAACGGTGCCAGAAAAGAGTCTTGATGACCCACAAGTGTAGGGGATCTATCGTAGTCCTTTCGATAAGTAAGAGTGTCGAACCCAATGAGGAGCAGAAGGATCTGACAAGTGGTTTTCAGCAAGTTAGTTTCTGCAAGCACTGAAATTATCGGTAACAGATAGTGGTGTGGTAAGATGATTCGTAGCAAGTAGCAAGTAACAATGGTAACAATGGTGCAGCAAAGTGGACCAATCCCTTTTGTAGAAAGGGACAAGCCTGTACAGACTCTTATAGGAGGTAAAGCGCTCCCGAGGACACATGGGAAATTTGTCAAGCTAGTTTTCATCATGTTCATATGATTCGCGTGCGCTAGTTTGATAGTTTGATATGTGGGTGGACCTGTGCTTGGGTACTGCCCTTACTTGGACAAACATCCCACTTATGATTAACCCCTCTTGCAAGGTTCCACAACTACGAAAGAAGAATTAAGACAAAGTCTAACCATAGCATTAAACTAGTGGATGCAAATCAGCCCCTTACGAAGCAACACCTAAACTAGGGTTTAAGCTTCTGTCACTCTAGCAACCGATCATCTACTTACTACTTCCCAATGCCTTCCTCTAGTCCCAAATAGTGGTGAAGTGTTATGTAGTCGACGTTCACATAACACCACTAGAGGAAAAACAACATACAACGCATCAAAATATCGAACGAATACCAAATTCACATGACTACTTATAGCATGACTTATCCCATGTCCTCAGGAACAAAAGTGACTAATCACAAAGCATAATTATATTCATGACAAGAGAGGTATTGAATTGAATCCAGGATCTGAACATATAATCTTCCACCGAGTAATCCAACTAGCATCAACTACAAAGAGTAATTAAGACTACTAGCAACCTTACAAGTACGAATCGGAGTCGCGAGACGGAGATCGGTTACAAGAGATGAACTAGGGTTTCGAGATGAGATGGTGCTGATGAATATGTTGATGGAGATGAGTACCCTCCTATGAGAGGAGTGTTGGTGATGATGATGGCGATGATTTCCCCCTCCGGGAGGGAATGTTTTCCCGGCAGGACGACGCTGCCCGAGCTCTAGATTGGTTCTGCTCAAGTACCGCCTCGTGGCGGCGACGATTCCTCCCGAAAGCCTCCTCCTGATTTTTCTGGAACGAAACCCTCCTTATAGCAAAAGAGGGGAGCCATAGGGCCAACAGGGAGCCCACAAGCCCCCTAGGCGTGGCTAGGGGGGTAGGCCGCGCCTAGCAGTCTTGTGGCCTCCTGGTGGATCCCCTCTGGTACTTCTTCTTCCCAGTATTTTTTATAAATTCCAAAATAATTCCTCGTTGATTTTCACGGCTTTTGGAGTTGTGCAGAATAGGTATCTCAAACTTGCTCCTTTTTCAGGCCAGAATTCCAGCTGCCGGGATTCTCCCTCTTCATGTAAACCTTGCAAAATAAGAGAGAAAAGGCATAAGTATTATAGCATGAAGTGTAATAACAGCCCATAAAGCGATAAATATCAACATAAAAGCATGATGCAAAATGGACGTATTAGGGATGCTTGATACGTCTCCAGCGTATCTATAATTTTTGATTGTTCCATGCTATTATATTATCAACTTTGGATGTTTATATGCATGGATATGCTATTTTATATTATTTTTGGGACTAACCTATTGACGTAGAGCCCAATGTCAGTTCCTCTTTTTTCCTTGTTTTTGACCTTTTTCAGATAGGAATAACAAACGAGTCCAAACGGAATAAAACTTTCGCCGTGATTTTTTATGGAAAATATAAAAAATACCAGAAGGAAAAGATACTAGAGGGGAGTCCCGAGGAAGCCACGAGCCGGGGAGGCGTGCCCACCCCCTGGGTGCGCCTGGGGGGCTCGTGACTCCTTCGTGGGCCACCCTGACTTGTTCTCGACGACGTCCGCTCCTATAAATATAGAAACCTCCAGAAATAAACCTAGATCGGGAGTTCCACCACCGCAAGCCTCTGTAGCCACCAAAAACCAATCGGGAGCCCGTTCCGGCACCCTGCCGGAGGGGGAATCCATCTCCGGTGGCCTTCTTCATCATCCTGGTGATCTCCATGACAAGGAGGGAGTAGTTCTCCCTCGGGGCTGAGGGTATGTACCAGTAGCTATGTGTTTGATCTCTCTCTTTCTCTCTCTCTCGTGTTCTTGAGAGGTCATGATCTCAATGTATCGCGGGCTTTGCTACTATAGTTGGATCCTATGATGTTCTTCCCCCTCTCCCTTCTTGTAATGAATTGAGTTTCCCCTTTGAAGTTATCTTATCGGATTGAGTCTTTAAGAACACTTGATGTATGTCTTGCACGTGTCTATCTGTGGTGGAAATGGGATATTCATGTGAGTACTTGATGTATGTTTTGGTGATCAACTTATAGGTTTCGTGACATCGGGAACCTATGCATATGGGTTGGCACACGTTTTGACTCTCCGGTAGAAACTTTGGGGCATTCTTTGAAGTTCTATGTGTTGGTTGAATAGATGATTCTGGGATTGTGTGATGCATATCGTATAATCATGCCCATGGATACTTGAGGTGACAATGGAGTATCTAGGTGACATTAGGGGCTTGGTTGATGTGTGTCTTAAGGTGTTGTTCTAGTACGAACTCTAGGATAGATTGAACGGAAAGAATAGCTTCGTGTTATTTTACTACGAACTCTTGAATAGATCGATCAGAAAGAATAACTTTGTGGTGGTTTCGTACTCGACAATAATATCTTCGTTTGTTCTCCGCTATTGTTGACTTTGGAGAGAATCTTTGTTGGATGTTCAGGGCTAGTTATATGATCCAATTATGTTATTATTGTTGAGAGAACTTCACTAGTGAAAGTATGAACCCTAGGCCTTGTTTCCACGCGTTGAAATACCGTTCGTGCTCACTTTTATTATTAATTACCTTGCTGTTTTTATATTTGCAGATTACAAAAACCTATATATACTATCCATATTGCAATTGTATCACCATCTCTTCGCCGAACTAGTGCACCTATACAACTTACCATTGTATTGGGTGTGTTGGGGACACAAGAGACTCTTTGTTATTTGGTTGCAGGATTGCTTGAGAGAGACCATCTTCATCCTATGCCTACCGCGGATTGATAAACCTTAGGTCACCCACTTGAGGGAAAATTGCTACTGTCCTACAAACCTCTGCACTTGGAGGCCCAACAACGTCTACAAGGAGAAGATTGCATAGTAGACATCAGGACCCGGCTGGCAATCTCTCGGACCAGCCAAAGGGTCCCATGACTGAGCAGTCTCGTTTCTTGCGGGGCCCGTAGGCTGTAAGGTTCCCAAAGTTGTCAGAATCGTGACTCAAGTCTTAGAATCTTAAGACCTTACGATCCAAACTATCGCCTCCGATTCTACGATTTTCCTCATAGAATCTAAGTTTCTATGATCCTGGTAGTTATGATTCCACGACTCATGATCCTACCAATAGAGTTCCGATCCGATTCAGAATCACGATTCTGACAACTTTGAGGGTTTCGTCGGATGCCAGGGCCCGCTGAGCATGTCTGTTTGGCACGACACATGTCGCACTGTGGCCGTCGTCGGCGCGGGACCCAACCTGGTCAGTGGTACGGTCGGGTCCCCTGTAGCCACGTCGGAGCAGGTAATGGAGCGGGTGGAGGCGTGCCGGCACTGTGCAAGGGTGACCGGCACAGCTGACGCCGGTCAGCAGTACGATGGACTCCACTGTAGCCACGAGCTCACCCTTCCGCAGTACCGGTGCTGACGCCATCCTGTCCTTAGTCATGGGCACGAGTCGCATCAGTCGTGTTGATGCCACAGGTGATCACCACCTGGCTGGCGGGTGACCATCAGGCCGGATGGCGATCCATTGAGTCCTAGCCGGCGCGGGTCGCGCATGTGACCAAGAGGATGGAGCCGACACGGGCCCTGCATCGGGCCAGGAGGAGCTGGCGTGCGGGAAAACATTTGTCTCATGCCTCACCCGAAGGTGATGGAGCATGCTCAATGTGCCTACCCCGGGGTTATCCCCCCGTTAGTAGTCTCCGAAGCAGGGGATGCCCGTCGGCTTGTCGGACCTCGCCGGCTTGGCGATTTACCAGCAAGCCCTTGAGCCTGCGGCCGGTTGCCGGTCGGTCGGAGATTACCGGTCTTACAGCCGGCCCGCGCCCGCAGGACGCCTCGGCTTCTCCGTCGATGCCGCATCGTGCCACGCGTAACGTGTTGAGGGTCGCGCCCTGATAGGCCATGTGGGCGATGTGACTGTGCCGCAGGGCGGGCCCCGTGCGACTGCTTCCTCGGCCCCCGTGTGAGGATCCATTGCTGATTTGGGGACGACGGTTGGTGCCCCGAAACGCAATAATGCCGTCGCATGGCACGGAGGGGGTGGGGATCGTGCGCAACGGATCCCATCCCCCACCACCCCGTGCGGGGTTGAAATGTGCAGGAGGGGAGCCGAGGGAGAGATAAGTCCCAAATGTATCTATAATTTATGTTTGTTCCATGATCTTTTGGGTGACATTGCTATATGTTTTGATACACTTTTATATCTTTTTACACATATTTGGACTAACCTACTAACTCAGTGCACCCAGTGCCAGTTTCTGTCTGCTGATGTCTTTTTTTGCAGGGACTTTTACCCAAACTTACATAGTCCCAAAAATCTCGAGAAAAATATATAAAAATCAGCATGACGGAAGCTTCACGAGCACCAAAGGTGGGCCAGAGGGGAGCCAGGGCCTACCCAGGCAGCCTCCCTACGCGGCCAACCCCCTAGACGCGCCACCAGGTCGCCTGGGTGGGGCCCACATCCTCTGGTGCCCTCTTTGGGTCTATATTTACCTCTCCGATAGGAAACCCTTCCATCATATCCAGAATCGTGAATCTCGCCATCATTCCGCCGCCGCAGCGCTCCCGAGATCGGGACTGCTAGAATACCTCTTCCCGACGCCCTGCTGGAGGGAGGATTGACCTCCGGGAGCTTTTCCACCACCATGGACGCTTCCCAGACGTGCTGTGAGTAGTCCTCCTTGGACCATGGGTTCATGACCAGTACCTATGTGATGTCTTCTCTCCAATCTTGTGCTTCAATGTTTAGCCCTTGTGAGCTGCCCTACATGATCAAGGAATCTATGTAATTTTCCTCCTTTTGCTATGCTTGGTTTGCTGGGATCCGATGGATTATGAGATTATGTTCAGTTTGTGATGAGTTATATATTTGATTATCCTTTTATATTATGTTCTTTAGTGATTCATGCATGTTCTCCGTTGCTCTTTATTGCTTTGGCCGTACTACAAGAAATATGTCAACTAAAGACCTTCAATATTGGTCACTGAATGGTCATTGATTTCCATGTGTGACCTTTTTATGACCAAAAACAGAAGGTCTAAAGCTGAGGGTCTTTAGTGAACTATAACGACCTTTTTTCGGGATTGGTCGTAAGATTTTTTGACCAAACAGAAGGTCGTAGGTTTAACGACCAAATGATTTGGTCACTAGCAATCTGCCCGCACCACGTCAGATCCATCGTGGCAGCGTGACGTGGCAGAATTATGACCAAATGAAAAGGTCGTAAATAAGATTCAGCCCGGTCCATTCCGATTGTCTACATGGGCAAGGCCCAATAATTTGGCCTTTTATTTTCTGGGATAGAATCTTTTACTCAGCAGGTTTTTTATTAGTCCACTTTTCTTTTGGGCCTTGGCCTATTCTTTTTTTAGGCCCAAGCCTTCTTAGTCTATTTCTTGTTTGGGGCTTGGCCTTTTTGCTGTCCAAACTAACTTTAGTGCCCAAACAAAATGGTCCAAACAAAACTTAAATAATTGACAACTTCACAGGTGCACAGCTTCACAAAATAGAGCAAGACATTGTTTGATCACCAGAATGACCAATCAAGTGGGCTAACTTCATCAGGTTCTTGAGAAGTTAGCCCACTTCACTGTTTCTAGGACAGGTTCTACGACAGGTTCAACTTCTACAATGCTTTAGCGCCGAAGAGAGCCATCAAGTGGGCTAACTCCTCTTCTTGTTCCTGAGACTTCTTGCGCAGCAGCTCAAGTTCCTTGTCGCATGCAGCTTCATATTCTTCAGCCTTTAGCTTGATTGCTGCCATTTCTTCTTGCGTCACTTCATCTTGAAGCTCCGACCTCTCCAACTTCTGCTGAAGATCACGAACATGAGCAGCCACAACAGCAGTTCCTTTGCCAGAGCTCTTACTAGATGACTTGAGCCCAACATTCCTGAGGAATGTGCTTTGGTTGACTTCGGTCTTGAGCACTTCTTCAACAATCTCAGCATCAGACTTTGGTTCTTCACCTTCTGGTATCGGCACGTCCTTCATTTTTTCCATCTCAAGCTAGCATATGGAGGAAAATGATAGACATTAGTGGCAGATCTATTTCACATTCTGCAAGAGAAACCAAACAAGAATGCCACCAAACCAGACCAAGAAATGGATTATTTGAAGTAATCAAACCAGCACAAAAAATCTATATGTAGATATTTTACTCAAACTCAAACAGAAGTAGATGATAACTACTAAACTTATAGCATTATTTGAATCTGGCTACACCAAGTGTACACACTTATGTGATCTAGAGACATGCAATCAGAACAATATGGTGGTTCTATATAATATGGCTTCTTTGTTGAGAACTAACATTCAGATCAATTTTCATCATATCATAAAAATGCAACAAATAGCTACAACAAATTCTGATATGTTTGTTGAGAACTGTACAACAAATTCCGATATCTTTGTTGAGATACCAAACCTATCTTAGGCTCTAGCAAACAACATAAAATCATGGAACATAGTGTGTGTTCTTGCTGGGTGTGAATCAAACAGGGCTGAGGTCTATAGACAAAAGTTTGAACTAGGTGGACTAAAGCATGGAGTGACTTACTATAGCAATCTTGACTGGCTCCGAAAACTCGTGCTTCTTGCTGTTGTGGGTGGCCTTGAACAAGTCAATCGCAGACAGCTCCTCACCCTTATGCTCTTCTTTCTGAAATGTTTTTCAACAAAAATCGAAATGTTATTCAGCAAGAATAAGAAATGATATTCAACGAGGATCAAACGGTAAGGTCTTTAGAAAAAGGTACTCACAGTGGAAAAAATGTGTGCGGTGTAGTGCCTGGAACCAGTTCTCTGTTGGTACACGACCTTTTCTCGATTAATCTTGTTCGACACACAGGTTTCCTACCAAAACGCATAATGTTATTTGCCAAGTTGAAAGAAACTGGAATAGGCAGTAGTAGAGTAGGACAATACGAGTCTGAGCATATTTGATTTGGAAATATTTCAGTTATCCTGCACTAGCACAAGTACATGAACAACTAGTACTATATAAGAGTCAATGTATTACATATGGTGTTGATTTTGAAAGTTGATGCTCTCTATTGTTCCTACTCTGATCAGAAACATGGAGGAGGAAGAAGGGGACCATGGCCCATTCCCATCCTGATGTGCAGAACATAAATCAACAAACAAAGCATATACATACCTTGTGTCTTGGGGTAGACCACATCTGCACCAGAGCTTGCCATTCACCGTCCGTCAGATCTGGCACCGAAGACTTGGTGCTCACTTTGTTTGCTGGTACGGTATCAAAATACTTCTTCTTGATATTATGGCGTCGATTCTTTGAACTTTTCTGTAGAACATCTTTGCACGCGTACTTGACGGTCTTCGAGTCTGTGTTTATCTCAAAATTTGCCTACCAAGACAACAAACAAGGAAGGAACAACATTAGTGATCATTAACTACATAACAGAAAATAGAGTAGCACATTAACTATAAAACAAGTAGCTTACAACAACTTTCCCAATGTAGTCCTCCACTAGAGTAGCATTATTTTTGTATTCCTTGAAGTGAGGAAAAACTGGCAGATGACTCCTTGCAACGAGTCCACACTCAGAACCAAACTTTGCTGCCTGTAGAGGCTTCTCTGGACGCTTCATCCCTTGGGCAATTTGGATAGGCACCTTTGTGCCAAGCACCTTGGTGATTCTCTCTAGCCCTTTGCCCTTTCTAAGTCTATGCTTGCTAGTCATTGCATCTGAAAATGAAATTGAACTCGTAAATTAGAAGGGAAATCGACAAATGCAGGAATGGTTCTGCTAAATAGGTAAGCATACATGATCACTTCCATTTGCAAAATGCACTAGTAAAAGTGAAGGTGAACTTGCCTGGTTGAAGCACACGCTTTTGTTCTTCTTCACTCACGACATCATTCCTGTCAATAGAAGGTGCACCACGCCTGAGGGGTACGCACACAGTGCCGCTTTCATCCATGCAGAGAGTGGTTTCTTGGTTCATCGGCGAAAACTCATCACGCATTTCCACCGAGCTCTCAAAGTCCATGCCCAGCGGACTTTCCTGATGGTCCGTCGCAGCCGCCATAGTTGCTTTCTGCCTTGTGACTCTATCAGGTTCATCAGGTTCCAGGATCCTCTTTGTTTGTCCTGGAGGTGGGGCCATCACCCTTCCTGGAGGCATTGCAGCAGATGCTTCTGAGCTCTTCCTATTCTTGCTGGCTGTCTTCTTAACACCAGGCCTCTTTGTTCTAGATTCCTTCAGTGCCTTGTATAAATAGCACAAAAAAAATTAGATCACAAGATAAATATGTGAGCACAAGGAAACACAGAGCATACAAGAACCCGAACCCTCCAAGCAAGATAGAGTTTGCACCTTAATAGTCATGTGCACTACAACTTCATCCTCCTTAGGATTGTACTCTGGGTCATCACTGATAACTCCACTACCTTCTTGAACCCCATTAGTTGTACCTTGTTGTACATCATTTTTTTTCCTAATCATTGACGCTATTGCATCAATGCCAAGGGACTGGAATATCCGATTGTTCCTCATCATATTTCTAGCCCTAACCTTCTCGTACTCGGTGAGAGGAGGCTCATCTTTGCAAGGCAAAGGAAACATAATTATTAGGTTAACTGTTGGAATGCATGGACAGGCAGCCAAACATATCTTATGATATTTTATTATCATTTAATCCTACTTATTCAGCTAAGGAAGAGTAACAGCACACATGCATAACTAAGACAGCTAATTCAGATTACAACAATACATTTGCATAATAAAATCTGACATTATTTTACAGCACCACCCTCCAAGATATTTATAAATCTGACAGTATAACCACAAGGAGCAACTTGCATACCACTGGTTGGCCTCGGGTTTGACCTTGTCATCCTTGACATGGATGATCTTGAGGTGGTGCTTGCAAAATAGAATAAACAACAATCAGATACAACAAGGATAAAGTAAAATGATGCACTTATATCAATAAAGGAAAGCATTTAGACCAGCATGCATCAGTACTAATAAAGGAAAGCAAATAGAATAAACATCATACACGTGTAGCAATGCACATACAGTTAATGCATCAGTACTAAACTAACAGTTGAAGTAAGCAACTAAATTGAAGCACTTGGTCTAGCATGCACATACAAGTGTAGCAATGCATGGAAACTCTAATTAACCATGTATGCTAGCAAGCAAGCAAGCCATAGTAGTCAAGCAACATGAACCCTAACGCTATGAACCACGTCAGCGGACATATTTACCCCATGAACCCTAACCCTAACACCATGAATGTACTGAACCATCCCCATTGATCCAGCCCCATGAACCCTAGAAGAACGCATGAGGGGGATCTATCAAACCCTAGAAGATCTACTAGAAGAACACATGAGGGGATCTATCAACAGGAGATGGGTCGAGGGGAGAGGTACTCTCGTCGTCGATGTAGTCGTAGCCATCGACGTCGATGTAGATGTGGCCGTCGTCGTCGATGTAGATGTAGCCGTTGACGTCGTTGATGTAGTCGTCGTCGATGTAGATGTAGCTGTCAACGTCGTCGATGTAGTCGTCGTCGGGGAGAGGGGAGAGGGGCGGAGGGGCGGCGCGGAGCAGGGGAGGGGCGGCGGAGTGGGGAGTGGGGAGTGGGTAGTGGGGAGTGGAATGGAGAGGGGAGTGGTGGGTCCCGCGTGGTAGTGGGAGAGGGAGTGGAGGGAAATTTTGGTTGGGTGAGAGGGAAAATTTGGTGGGGTGGGAGGGAAAATTTTCACTAGTTTTTTGGGGTTTGGAGGCAGACTTTTTCTTTTTCTTTTTTATAAACATTGTAGAAATAATGGTTAAAATCATACCGAATAGTTCAAGAAGACATCAGTATTCAAATTTATATATCTTTTCTAGTTGGCAGGTCACATGTGATGATGCGACACGAAGGTTTCCCATTTTTTTGATATTTTTTGAATTTTTCATGGCCATTTCAAAATGCGGTCGAAACGGCGGGCATGACCGTTCCTACCTAGTGGTTGAATCTTGGAAACCTTTTGGTGTTTCTATGATTAAGTAGATACTTGTGTACCTAGAAATGATTTTTGGAAAAAATAAAGAGCAAACTATAAGGCAGCCGCAGTTCAAATTTGACCCGCTTCTAGCTGATTCGACATAGAATTGTTTTTTTCACGAGAGATGGATAAAAGCTTTTGACACCCAACCATTTTGTCAATTGTACATTAAATATGGCCTAGTATGTTATAAAAAAGATTTGGACCAATTTTGAAACAAATATATGGTAGGTCCTTCACAAAAAAACTCATTTCGGGCACTTGAAAAATGAAAAATGAGTTTTTCATACAAGGAAGATGAAAACTTCCTTAATCAAAATTGTTTGTCATTCCAACATGCACCATTATGCAAAATATGAGACCATTTCAACAAACTATGCCATGAATATGGCCATGAGATTGATCATGTGGCTTGAAAGCCATGAATATTCACACATGATAGCTCATTTGTGTGAACACTTTTTAAAAATAATTGTCGTATTACAAGTTTATTATTTTACATGGTAACTTTATCACATATGATGACATAATGCAAATGTTTCCCATTTTTTGATTTTTTTGAATTTTTCATGGCCGTTTCAAAACGCGGCCGAAACAGTGGGCATGACCGTTCCTACCTATTGGTTGAATCTTGGAAACCTTTTGGTGTTTCTATGATTAAGTAGATACTTGTGTACCTAGAAATGATTTTTGGAAAATATAAAGAGCAAACTATAAGGCAGCCCCAGTTCAAATTTGACCCGCTTCCAGCTGATTCGACATAGAATTGTCTTTTTCACGAGAGATGGATAAAAGCTTTTGACACCCAACCATTTTGTCAATTGTACATTAAATATGGCCTAGTATGTTAGAAAAATGATTTGGACCAATTTTGAAACAAATATATGGTAGGTCCTTCACAAAAAAACTCATTTCGGGCACTTGAAAAATGAAAAATGAGTTTTTCATACAAGGAAGATGAAAACTTCCTTAATCAACATTGTTTGTCATTCCAACATGCACCATTATGCAAAATAGGAGACCATTTCAACAAACTATGCCATGAATATGACCATGAGATTGATCATGTGGCTTGAAAGCCATGAATCTTCACACATGATAGCTCATTTGTGTGAACACTTTTTAAAAATAATTGTCGTATTACAAGTTTATTATTTTACATGGTAAATTTATCACATATGATGACATAATGCAAAGGTTTCCCAGTTCTCAAAACAACAACAACATGCAACATCTCAATTCAGTTCTCTGATGTAGATAGCAACAACTCTGTGATGTAGTTCTGAAAATAGCTCTGAAAACAACATCTCAATTCAGTTCAAAAAAACTTCAGGAACATCACAACCAACAGTTTGCAATATTTTGCATTACAACACAATAGTTTGAATGAGGATCACATCACAACCAACAGTTCTCACAAAAACTAAGAAAATGGCACCAAAACTACATCATTTTGCCTCTCCAGCCATATCTGAATACAAGATTTTGCCTCTCCAGCCGTCATGATCTTCACCACCTACCTCTCCATCACTACAACCATCAGTCTCATGAATTTCGCTACCTGGAGAGAATTGTAGTACAAAAACTACATCAGGATCACAACAACAAAAACTATAGAGAAGGTTAATACCAAAACGTTCACTTCTGTTTTCCAAGGAGACAATATTTACCTTCATGTCTATTCGCTACTCATCGTCGTCGATACCAAAACCAGGAACTTTATGCCCACTTCTGTTTTCCTCATCGTCACTACAATATGGCAGCATAGTATGATCAGTCATGTTTTCCTCATCCTCGCTCTCATGTCCATCCGATACCACCTTTCTTCTTTTCTTGATGCCTTCAACTATTGCAGCATCAATGAGCACACGTTCCCGGTCCCTACGCACTCTGCTTTGCACCGGAACTGTTGGGTAACGTAGCATAAATTCAAAATTTTCCTACGCATATTCAGATCTTCCTATGGAGAGACCAGCAACGAGAGAGGGGTAAGAGCATCTTCATACCTTTGAAGATTGCTAAGCGGAAGCGTTGCTAGAACGCGGTTGATGGAGTCGTACTCGCGGCGATTCCGATCTAGTGCCGAACAACGGCACCTCCGCGTTCAACACACGTGCAGCCCGGTGACGTCTCCCGCACCTTGATCTAGCAAGGAGGAGGGAAAGGTTGGGGAAGAAGACCAGCAACACGATGGCGTGGGGTCGGTGGAGAGACGAGGTCTCCCGGCAGGGCTTCGCCAAGCACCGGCAGAGAGGAGGAGGGAGAGGAGCAGGGCTGCGCCGAGAGAGAGATGAAACCGTGTCTCAAACAGCCCCGAACCCTCATCTATATATAGGGGGAGAGGGAGGGGGCGCAGTCCTTAGGGTTCCCACCCCCAAGGGGTGCGGCAGCCCCAGATGGGAGAGGAGGCAGCGGCCAGGGCAGGGAGGAGGGGTGGCGCACCCCTCTGGTGGGCCTTAGGCCCACCTATGCTAGGGTTCCCCCTTCCCCCCTTTCTCTGGTGCGCATGGGCTGGGTGGGGGGCGCACCAGCCCACCTAGGGGCTGGTTCCCTTCCCCACTTAGCCCATCTAGCCTCCCGGGGTCGTTGCCCCCCTTCGGTGGTCCCCGTGGTCCCGGTACATTACCGGTGACGCCCGAAACACTTCCGGTGTCCAAAACCATCCGTCCTATATATAAATCTTTATCTCCGGACCATTCCGGAGCTCCTCGTGACGTCCGGGATCTCATCCGGGACTCCGAACAACTTTCGGTAACCTCGTATAACAATTCCCTATAACCCTAGCATCATCGAACCTTAAGTGTGTAGACCCTACGGGTTCGGGAGACAGACAGACATGACCGAGACACCTCTCTGGCCAATAACCATCAGTGGGGTCTGGATACCCATGGTGGCTCCCACTAGCTCCATGATGATCTCATCAGATGAACCACGATGTCAAGGATTCAATCAATCCCGTATACGATTCCCTTTGTCTGTCGGTATAGAACTTGCCCGAGATTCGATCGTCGGTATACCTATACCTTGTTCAATCTCGTTACCGGTAAGTCTCTTTACTCGTTCTATAGCACGTCATTGTGTGGCTAACTCCTTAGTCACATTGAGCTCATGATGATGTTCTACCTAGTGGACCCAGAGATACCTCTCCGTCACACGGAGTGACAAATCCCGATCTCGATTCGTACCAACCCAACAGACACTTTCAGAGGTACCCGTAGTGCACCTTTATAGTCACCCAGTTACGTTGTGACGTTTGATACACCCAAAGCACTCCTACGGTATCTGGGAGTTGCACAATCTCACGGTCGAAGGAAAAGATACTTGACATTAGAAACACATTAGCATATGAACAATACGATCTAGTGCTAGGCTTAGGATTGGGTCTTGTCCATCACATCATTCTCCCAATGATGTGATCCCGTTATCAATGACATCTGATGCCCATGATGAGGAAACCATGATCATCTATTGACTAACGAGCTAGCCAACTAGAGGCTTGCTAGGGACACATTGTGATCTATTCATTCACACATGTATTACTGTTTCCTGTTAATACAATTATAGCATGAACGATAGACGATTATCATGAACAAGGAAATATGATAATAACCATTTTATTATTGCCTCTAGGGCATATTTCCAACAGGAACTTCCATAGAGTCATCACCAGCTTGCACCGGAACTTCCATAGAGTCATCACCAACTTGCACCGGAACTTCCGTACAGTCATCATCCTGATGCTTTTGAAGTGGCCATCATACTTCAGTTTCAGTTTCAGTTTCAGTCACACTCCACAAGTGTCTGTGCTCAAAGTTCTGCACAACTCGCCATTTTCCGTGCAAAAGAGTGTCTGGCAGGTAAAACACCATTGTTGCTTGTGCTGTTAGAATAAAGGGATCACTCTTATACTAGCACCTTGAAGTGTTGATGCTTTTGAAGTGGCCATCATACTTGACACACGATTTTCTCTTCTTCTTGTTACCAAGATCAAACCAGTCACTGCGAAATAAGACAACCGAGCGATGGATGCCTCCACTAGAGTTGTACTGCAACTCTATGATGCTTCTCAGCTGACCATAGAAGTCAATGTTCTCACGAGTATGTGACCCCTCAGTGACGATTCCACTATTTTGTGTCTTCCTTTTTCCTCACGATCAACGGTGTGGTACCGGACACCATCAACTATGCATGTTGAATACACTCGCACTCGCTTATCCGGTAAGCATGCCAAAGCAAATAGATCATCACTAACTTTCCTCTCCTCATGCAACTTTCCAACATGATTCTTAAACCATTTAGCAAATCCCTTGGCAACCCTTGTATCAACATTGATCTGGCTTTCTTCCTGATTTAACTCTTCCTTGCATTTCCTCCAATGCCAACAAAACATGTGAATTAAAATATTAGGCTGGTGCCAATGCAAAAGTAAATAAATAACGAGTGCACAAGATATAACGTACTCGATATATGGTATAACCTCGGCGCAATTGCTGAGCACATACCAAACCATCTTGTCATACTCATCACCAATATGCGAATCAAACTCTCTCTATTTCTGCCCGGCCGGTTCCATCTTGTTTCCACATTACCAAAGTATCTAGAGAAAAAAGTTAAGCACTCGTCAACGACATATGCTTCAGCAATCGAACCTTCAGGTCTTGCCGTGTTTCGCACATAATGCTTACAAGTAAGCAGCCTTCTTTCGATTGGGTACATCCAACCATATTGCACACGGCCTCTAAGCATTGCCTCTTTTGGTAACTGCACTGCCAAGTGGACCATCACGGTGAAGAAAGCTGGAGGGAAGATCTTCTCAAGCTTGCAAAGAATAACTGGGATTTCTTTTTCAAGTCTTTCCAGAAAAATTAACTTGAGTGTTTTGCAGCACTGTTCTCTAAAGAAATTTCCCAGCTCAACAACCGCTTCATATATATCATTGTCCATGATTCCACGGAGGCCAGTCGGTAAAATCCTTTGGAGGAGGATGTGACAATCATGGGTTTTTAGTACCGAAAGCTTGAATCCATCAGATGTAACACACTTTGCTAGGTTAGAAGCATAACCATCTGGAAATATCACCGCTCTTATGAATTCACTGAATGCTAGCTTTTGTTCTTTACTCATTGTATACCATGCTCGTGGCATTTCAAATGTATGTTCAACTTCATCATGTTGTAGATGCAAATCTTCTCTTATGCCCATGTCCTCCAAATAAAGCCTAGAACTAACCGTGTCCTTTGTCTTCCCTTCAATGTTCAGAAACGTCCCTAGCAGATTCTCACATATGTCTTTCTCAATGTGCATTACATCGAGATTATGCCTTAATTTCAGACCAGCCCAGTATGGCAGGTCCCACAAACAAGACCTCCGGTCCCAACATTGACCTTCCGCGTGCTTTCTTTTCTTTGCAAGCTTTCCAGGTCTCACATCCTTCACCTTCTCAAGTTGCTGCTCCAGCTTTTCCTTAGTGAACTTAGCTGGCTTGTCACGGGTTTCATTCTCACCATTAAAATCTTTGCTTCTTCTCCAGTGATGGTTTCAGGGAAGAAAGCGGTGGTGCCCAATATAGCAGATCTTTCTCCTTATTCTCTTTGAGCAAGGGTCTTTGTCACAATGGACACATGCCTGATAACCCGCTGTGATCCTCCCAGACGGAGTGTGCAGTGCCGGGAAATCATGGATGGACCATATGATTGCAGCACGTAGATTGAACTTTTCTTCCGGACTAGAGGCATCGTATGTACGTACACCAGTCCAGAGCTGGAGCAGTTCTTCTACGAGGGGCTCCATAAAGATATCAAAATCCTTTCCTGGAGACTCTGGACCAGGGATAAGCAGTGACATCATGAAGTTCGACTGATCCATGCATGCCCATGGTGGCAGGTTGTACGACACCACAAAAACGGGCGACATGCTATAAGACGTGTTCATGTTACCAAACGGATTAAAGCCGTCTGTGGCAATGCCGAGTTTCATATTCCTTGGGTCTGTAGAAAAATCTCCATGTTCACGGTCAAATTCTTTCCATGCCTCTCCGTCCGCTGGATGGCTCAGCTCATTGTCCACAGGTTGCCGCTGAAGCTTGTGCCATTGTACCTCCAACGATGATTTCTTCGAGATAAACATCCGCTGCAGCCTTGGTATCAACGGAAAGTGCCTCAGTACCTTCTCTGGTATTGACTTCTTCCCATCAACATCTTTTCACCTTGAGGCATTGCATTTTGGACAGTTGGCATGCTTCGCAAAATCCTTCCGAAACAAGACACAATTAATTGGGCACACATGTATTGAAACATAACCTAGCCCCAGCCTGCGGATTATGCTCAATGCTTCACCATAAGACCTGGGAACACAGCTATCAGGGAATTGCAAGGTCAAAAGGCGGAGTATTGCGTTGAATGCAGCATTGCTAATCCGGTAGAAAGACTTGATGTGGAGTAACTTCACGGTGAAGGTAAATCTTGAAAATTTACCCCCTTCATGAGCTGCGCACTTAGCCTCCTCCAACACCTCAGCAAACATCGACTTCTGCCCATCAGCACGATCTTCAGCATCGTACAGATCCTTCAATAGGCCAGGAATCCTATCATCTTCATGCGCATCCTCTTCATCCAAACTAGCATTCTCTCGCAAAATATTTTCCATAAAATTAATGCCAGCATCACCACCACCCATCATATGAGGGCTTGTGTATCAGCTTCAATATGTTGAGGTTGTCCGGCTAAAGGTTCTCCATGATATATCCATCTATCATATGTGCTGGCCATCCCATTAAGAATAAGATGATCTTCCACTACTCCTTGAGCTTTTCTCGAACGGTTGAGGCAATTACAGCATGGGCAAACAATGACAGCATCCTTTGAAAAATTTGCCCGAACAAATTGCATGAATTCATCAACTCCTTTCATATGTTCTTTCGAAAACATTCTAACTCCTTTTCTAATCCAGCTTCTGTCCGGCGGCAGCAACGAGTCCCCCATGCTCGGCGGTGAGTCCCTCATGCTCGGCGGCGACACCACCACCACTACCAGTGGGCGAGGTGGCTGAGGCCAGAGGCACCACCACCGCTACCTCCACTGGCCGGGCGAAGTCGTTGTGGCCGAGGCGTGGCCGAGGTGGCCGTGGCGTCGGCACCACCACCACTGCCGATGGGTGAGGTGGTCGTGGCGTCAGCACCACCACCGCTGGTCACCGCCCTTGTCGGTCGCCGCCCCCATCCCCGTCGGTCGCTGCCGCCCCGTCCCGGTGGGTTGCCGCTGCCCTCGAGATCTAGATTTGCTCGTCCCTTGTCGAAAATTGGCTAAGTGTTGGCCCCTGTCGGAAATTGGCCAAGTGTTGGCCGTCCCCGTCGGTCCCACTTGTCAATGATACGAGAGACCCGCGATTTAATATAATATACCCCCAAGTACCGATACCTGAGCAACAGTCCCTTTCTAGCCTGGCGGTAGCAAACACTTATAAACTTATAAGCGCTCGATCGTGGGTTCGAGTCCCCGCTCGTGCATGTTTTTTCGGGAATTAAGCGAGGCTCACGCATGTCCCTGCTCGGTCGTCGGCCCCTCACCTGCCTGTCAAATGGGTCCTACCTTAGTGAAAAGTAAGGGAGGCTGCTGAGGTGGCTGCGTAACTAGCCTAGTGCATTCGAACTATTTAGGAACGATCATTCATATTGGTCATTATCACCTAGAAATAAGGCAGTGACAGGTGTTGTCCGCTTTATGACCTTTTCCAGTAAGCAAGTGATGACCTTTCTGATGAAAATGGTAGTTGGTTTTTGGGGCTAGGACCCCTCGAGACAGCTTACGACCAAATGATGTCAAATGGTCATAGATTTAAGACCATTCCTTCTAGGGTCACTGACAAAAGGTCGTTAGTTGACATATTTCTTGTAGTGCCGAGTAGTAGATTGTAACTCCAAGAGGGAGCGTTATGCATGATTGTGAGTTCATGCCCCTTGTAGTCTAGCTTGAGTGACACAAACATGAGACTAGGGGATGTGTTGTTGCCACCAGGGAGAAAACAACGGTGCTTGTGACCACGGTTGCAAGTATTCTTTACCTTACGCAAAGTTCGTTAATGCAGTTGTCTGTTGCTTTGAGTTTACACTTTGGGTGGGGCTCGCAACTTAATACCAGCGAGATGTTCTGGATAGATATCTCAAGGTGAATGATTAGTAAGTAGATGCTGATGAATAAACGGTCTACTTGTCTTGGTGTACTACCCATTACTTTTGAGCCTCTAACTTTCTAGTAGCATAATTAGCATTGGAGTGCATTTATAATTCTATCAATTGCCCAGTTGTAATTCGTTTACCCAACATAGTTGTTTATCGTCTTTTGGGAGAGAGACATCACTAGTGAACATCATGGGACTCTCGTCCATATTACCACCATTGCTTAAACCTCCACCATTTAGTGCTTTCATTTACTTTTCTGTTGCAATCACTATCACTATTCCCTCTTGTGTTTTGATCCTTTGCAAACTACAAGTCCGAAGAGATGGACAACCTCTCTGTACTCGTTGGGAGCAAAGTTATTTGTTGTGTGTGTAGGTCCATGCCTTCTGCTAGCTCCAGAGCAGCGGACACCTACTTGTTGATCCTCGGAGTCCTCCTGGTAAGATAAACCTTACAACCCCCATGTAAGGGAACTCTGCTGCTGACTACATCTCCACCTTCCGCTAGGGGTAACCAACGAGGGGCGAGAAGTATATCCATCAACTCGTCATCAAGCAAATTTCTGGCGCCGTTGACGGGGACTCCTGTATTCAAGATAGGGGAGTTGCACGCTATCCTTTATCTTTGCTTTTTAGTCTTGTTAGTTTTCTTTCTAGTTTTTCCTTTATATACTTATACCTAAAACCACATTAAAATAGTTGCTTTGTTCTTGCTTGTTGCTGCTGCTATGGGTTCCACTAAAAATATCAAGTGGTGTGACTTCACTAGTCACAACAACAATGATTTTATTTGCACTCCTATTGCTTCTCCCACCACTCGTGCGACTTCCTATGAGATTAAACCTGCTTTACTGAACCTTGTTATGAAAGATCAATTCTCCAGTGCTGGAGATGCTGCTGCTTTGCATTTGAATAATTTTGTTGAGCTTTGTGATATGCAAAAATATAAAGAAGTAGATGGTGATATTGTTAAACTTAAGCTTTTTCATTTCTCCTTGAGAGGAGGAGCTAAAGTGTGGCTTCAATATTTGCCTAGTAATAGCCTAGATTCTTAGGATAAGTGCAATGATGCTTTTACTGGGAGGTATTACACGCCTGCTAAGATTATCTAGTTGAGAAGCAACATTATGAATTTTAGGTAATATGATAATGAACATGTTGCCCAAGCTTGGGAACGTTTGAAATCTCTTATTAAGAATTGCCCTACACATGGTTTGCCTACTTGGATGGTTATCCAAACTTTCTATGCAGGATTGAACTTCACCTCGCGGAATCCGTTGGACTCGGCCGCGGGAGGAACCTTTATGTCAACTACACTTGGTGCTGCCACGAAGCTATTGGACGAGATGATGACAAATTATTCTCAATGGCACACTGAGAGAGCTCCAATAGGTAGGAAGGTAAACTCTGTTGAGGAGATCTCCTCCCTTAATGATAAGGTTGACATAATCATGACTTTACTTACTAAGCAAGCTCCTATTGATCCTCATGACGTTCCTTTAATTTCTCTGGTTGCTCAAGAAAGAGAGCAAGTTGATGTTAATTTTATCTCTAGGAACACCTTCAATAATAATGCTTATAGGAGTAATTTTGGTAGCAATCCTAGACCGTTTCCATCCAACAACTATGGGAACAACAACACTTATCCTAGCACCAAAAACTCCACTTCTGAATTAGAGAGCATGCTTAAAGACTTTATCACTTCTCAAAAAGCCTTCAACAAGAGTGTAGAATAGAAATTAGAAAAAATAGATAGTCTCTCTTTGAAGGTAGACAATATAACTCATGATGTAGAGATGCTTAAAATTAGAACTTTCCCCCTTGAGGAAAGGAAAACCACACCCATGAATGCTATCCATGTCCAAATTAACGAGAACATAAGAATGCTAGCCAAACTTCAGGATAGATGGGCTAGAGAAAAACAAGAGGAAGATAGGATTAAGAGCCTTCCTACACACACTACCCTTGCTACCATACAAGTTGGTGAGGATCTCAAAACTATTAGCACCCATTGATAACCCACAAGTATAGGGGATCACAACAATTTTTGAGGGTAGAGTATTCAACCCAAATTTGTTGATTCGAAACAAGGGGAAGCAAAAGAATATTCTCGAGTATTAGCAGTTGAGTTGTCCATTCAACCACACCTGAAAGACTTAGTATCTGCAGCAAAGTATCAGTAGCAAAGTAGTGTGACGACAACAGTAGCAACGGTAACAATAGCAATAATGACAACAGTAGCGGCAACAGTAGCAGAAGTGACAGTAGTAGCGGCAAAGTAACGTAGCAAAGACTAGTAGGAAAAACTCGTAGGCATTGGATCGGTGATGGACAATTATGCCGGATGACATTCATCATGCAACAGTTATAACACGGAGAGATATGTAACTAGCTCCAGTTCGTCAATGTAATGTAGGCATGTATTCCGTATATAGTCATACGTGCTTAGGTAAAAGAACTTGCATGACATCTATTGTCCATCCCTCCCGTGGCAGCGGGGTCCTAATGAAAACTACGGGATATTAAGGTTCTCCTTTTAATAGAGAACCGGAACAAAGCATTATCACTTAGTGAATACATGAACTCCTCATACTATGGTCATCTCCGGGAGTGGTTTTGGCTATTATCACTCCGGGGTTGCCGGGTCATAACACATAGTAGGTGACTACAACTTGCAAGATAGGATCAAGAACACACATATATTGACGAGAACATAATAGGTTCAGATCTGAAATCATGGCACTCGGGCCCTAGTGACAAGCATTAAGCATGGCAAAGTAGTAGCAACATCAATCTCAGAACATAGTGGATTCTAGGGATCAATCCCCATCAAAACTAACTCGATTACATGATAGATCTCATCCAACCCATCACCGTCTAGCAAGCCTATTATGAGATTACTCATGAACGCTGAAGAGCATCATGGAATTGGCGATGAAGGAAGGTTGGTGATGACGATAGCGACGATCTCCCCTCTTCGGAGCCCGGAACGGACTCCAGATCTGCCCTCCAGAGGAAGAACATGTGGTGGCGGCGCCTCCGTATCATAAAACGCGATGAACTCTTCTCCTCGATCTTTTCCGGGCGAAGGAGGATATATAGAGCTGGAATTGGAGGCAGCGGAGCCCCGAGGGGCTCACAAGCCTGCCAGGCCTGGCCAGGGGGGCCTAGTGGACTTGTGAGCTCCTGGCTCCGTCCTTCCAGTTGATTCTCGCGTCAGTATTTTTTTTATATTCCACAAAAACTCCTCATAGATTTCCAGGTCATTTCGAGAACTTTTATTTTTGCGCAAAAACAACACCATGGCAATTTTGCTGAAAACAGCGTCAGTCCGGGTTAGTTCCATTCAAATCATGCAAATTAGAGACCAAAACAAGGGCAAAAGAGTTTGGAAAAGTAGATATGATGGAGACGTATCAACTCCACCAAGCTTAAAGCTTTGCTTGTCCTCAAGCAATTCAGTTGACAAATTGAAAGAGACAAAAGAGTAACTTTTACGAACTCTGTTTGATCTTGTTGTTGTAATTATGTCTAACTCATATTCAGTTTTTCAGCAAGATCATAAGCTAACCACGTGAGCAATGACATATAGGTCTCATGAAGTACTCATATCAATGGCATAATCAACTAGCGAGCAATAATAGTAAGTTTCAAATGTCAACACTTCAATCAAAACGATCATGAAGCAATATGAACAGATGGTATCTCGCTAGCTCTTTCTGAGACCGCAAAGCATAAATGCAGAGCTCCTTCAAAGACCAAGGGCTGACTGAACATTGTAATTCATGGCAAAGAAGATCCAGTCACAGTCATAGTCAATATCAATTAATAGAAAAGCATGAAAATGACAGAGGTGCTCTCTAATTGGTGCCTTTTATAAGAAGAGGATGACTCAACAGAAACGTAAATAGATAGGCCCTTCGCAGAGGGAAGCATTGATTTGCAGAGGTGCCAGAGCTCAAGCTTTTAAAACAGAGATAAACAATTTTGAGTGGTATGTTCTCATTGTCAACGCGATGACCAAGAGTTTTCACCATCTTCCATGCTACACATACTATAGGCAGTTCCCAAACAGAAAAGTAAAGTTTTGACTCCCCCACCACCGATCAATCACACTCCACGGCTAGCCGAATCCTCTGGTGTCGTCCATACCAACAACAATCCAGGGGGAGTTTTGTTTGCAATTATCTTTTCGAATTGAGCATGGAACTGGGCATTCCAATTACCGGCCCCTTTCTCGTGAGTGATAGTGAATAAACATGTATCGAGGATAACACGCCTAGCATGGAAGATACTGATTGCCCCTTATCACCACATGAGCGGTTCGGGCATACAAAACAGATTATTGCTTGAAGATTTAGAGAGTGGCACATGCAAATTTACTTGGAACGGCAGGTAGATACCGCGTATAGGTAGGTATGGTGGACTCATATGGAACAACTTTGGGTTTATGGAAGTGGATGCACAAGCAATATTCCCGTTTTGTACAAGTGAAGGCTAGCAAAAGACTAGGAGGTGACCAACTAGAGAGCGACAACACTCATCAATATGCATTGAAATTAACCAACATTGAGTGCAAGCATGAGTAGGATATAAATCACCATGGACATGAATATCATAGAGGCTATGTTGATTTTGTTCCAACTACATGCGTGAACATGTGCCAAGTCAAGCCACTTGAATCATTCAAAGGAGGATACCATCCTATCATACTACATCATAATCATACTGAAATTCATGTTGGCATCCAAGACAAACCATTATAAGCTCCTAGCTAATTAAGCATGGCATCAGAAACTATGATCTCTAAGTTGTCATTGCAAACATAATCCTCTAATAACAAAGCTGAATTAAGAACGATGAGCTAGTCATATTTGCAAAAACAAAATAGATCGAGTTCATACCAGCTTTTCCAGGCTCAGTCACTTCATCATATATCGTCATTATTTCCTTTCACTTGCACGACTGAATGATGTGAATCATAATGAGAGTGTTCTAGCACTGGACTAAGCTGGAATCTGCAGGCAAACACAGAGGAGAAGACAAATTAATATGTCTCTTTGATGGATAAACAGATATGCACGCGAGAGCCACTAAACATTTTAACCATGGTCTTCTACCTTGACCCAAACAAAAAGAAAACTATTTACACGGGAAAGCTCCCAACAAGCAAAAGAAGAAAAGGAAATATTTTTGGGGTTTCTTTTTAAAACACTACTAAGCAAGCAGAAAAGCAAACTTACAACTAATTTTTTTGTTTTTCTTAGTCTAAACAAACACAAGAGAAGAAAGTGAGAAAAATAAATAAACTAGCAGAGGATGATACAATGGCAAGGTGTGAACACCTACTAACAAGGAGAAAGTGTAAGCATGAATATAAAGTCAGTGAGAAACATGTACTCCCCCAAGCATAGGATTTTGGTCTAAGTTGGTCTACTCCCACGGAGGGAAATAACCGTCTCCGGGGTACTCCAGAGTGTACTGAGGGTGCCACTACTGGGTGAGCTCCTCTCGCTCCCGCTGATAAACTGGCGTCTGGTACTCGACTAGTAGCTCGGTCACGGGCGCCTGTGATGGCGCTATGCCCCAATATGCGTAGATGTCTGAGGGCATAATAATGTACCTGCCTAGATGAAGTTTGAACAAAAAAGGAGCAGGCAAGGTATTGGTCTCACGAGTACCCTGGCTAAACACCAAGTTATAAATCATCCTCTTATTATTATCTCTATCAAGAAAGTCATGCCGAACTATTCTATCGTAATCTAGATATCTCTCAGGAAGAAGCATCTCTTCTTCCTCTTGCAGTCTAATAATTATCTCGAAATGTCTAGCAAGACGGGTAGCATAGGTACCTCCATAAACAGCGCCTTTAGTACGGTTTGTGTTCAACCGTTGAGCCACTATAGCTCCCAAGCTATAAGTCTTATCATTATAAAGAGCTTCGCGCAAAAGCGCAAGATCTGGGGAGCTAAGAGCCCCAGCTTTCCCACGGCCAATCAAACATTTTCCCACAAATAATGAGAAATATCGAAGAACGGGAAAATGAATGCTAGCAACTCTAGCGCAAGATACTCCTCTCTCCTCTCCTACAACAATAGTACCAATGAAAGCCTCCAAGTCCCATGGACGAGGTTCATGAATATCCCCAACATAAGGTAATTTGCAAACATTGCAAAAATCCTGAAGAGACATGCGCTGGGGGATATCATATAACTTGAACTCAGCCATAGGAGGATCCTTCCTAGGATAGAAATTAAAGCTTTGCACGAAAATATTAGTGAGGAGGAGGTATTGTGTACACTTATCTTCGACAAATGCGGTAAGGCCTGCGTTCTCCACCAAGTAATAAAAATCCTCATAAAGACCGGCGGCACGTAAGAACACATCGCTTGGCCACTCGCACGCTCGAACTTCTGCAAATCGGGGGATCGGATACTTGGGTTTCTTCTTCTTATTTTGATCTTCCTTGGGGTTACGGCTTGAAGATCCTCTTAGGAACCTCCTCATCTTTCCCTTTTTCTGTCTTTAAAAATTTCTGAAATTTTTAGTGACTCAAGAGAAAAGTGAACGAGGCTCAACAAAACTCATAAAAACTACTCCTTCAAGTGCCTGGAGGCAATATCATGCATCAAAACTACTTGGGACCAACTAAAATGAACATGCAAAGCTCAAGAACAGGGTCACCAAGGCAGCAAAAATACGCAAAGAATAAAGCACTAGAGCAAAAACTAATTGGACCAATGGAGGAGTCACATACCAAGGAACAATTTCCCCAAAACAGTTTGGTGAATGGGGCTTTGCACAAGGAGATCGAAAAATGCAGCAAGAGGAGCAAGAACACGGGTTTGGGCTGTAGAATGAATTTTTCTGGAGGTAGGAGAAAGAGATGGGAGCTGGAATAAGTGGAGGGGGTCCACGTGGGCCCCACAAGCTTTCCAGGCCTGGCCAGGGGGGTGGCCGGTCCTGGTGGGCTTGTGACCCACTGGCGCATCCCTCTGACTAGCTCCGTGTCTCAGAATTTTTCAAAAGTTCCAGAAAAATCATACTTGATTTTCAGGGCATTTTAAGAACTTTTATTTTAGGGACACTTTTCTAAGGGACGGAGAAAGCAGAAAATAGGAAAAACTAACTAAATGTATCATTTTTCTTCTAAGCAACCGAAGGTAAAAGTTTCAGAACAGAGGGTTGTGACTCCTAGATTCATCCATCTCATGGTCATCAAAAGAAATCCGTCAATGAGGTTGATCAAGTCTCCTTGACAAACTTTTTAAGAATCACATAGAACTGGAGATTTTTTTCGAATAGTCACTAGGTTACCTCAATGGGGATGTGCATATCCCCAACAAGTAAATCATACTTCATCTTGGCAGTAGGTATAGGGCATTCAAAGCTCCCAATAAGAATCGATGAAGTTTTTTCAATAGCATTGATGCAATGTACTCGATATTGTTTCTTCGGAAAGTATACCATATGCTCATTACCGTTAACATGGAAAGTGACATTGCCTTTGTTGCAATCAGTAACAGCCCCTGCAGTGTTTAAAAAGGGTCTTCCAAGGATGACCGCCATGGCATCATCCTTGGGAATATCCAGAATAACAAAGTCCGTTAAGATAGTAAAGTTAGCAGCAACCACAACAGGCACGTCCTCGCAAATGCCGATAGGGAAAGCAGTTGATTTGTCGGCCATTTGTAAGGAGATTTCAGTGGGTGTCAACTTATCCAATTCAAGTCTACGATAAAGAGAGAGAGGCATAACACTAACACCAGCTCCAAGATTGCATAAAGCAGTTCTAACGTAGTTTCCTTTAATGGATCAAGGTATAGTGGGCACTCCGGGATCACCTAGTTTCTTAGGAGTTCCACACTTGAAGGTGTAATTGGCAAGCATGGCGGAAATGTCAACCTCAGGTATCTTCCTTTTGTTTGTCACAATATCTTTCATGTGCTTAGCATACAGAGACATCTTGAGCATATCTTTCAGACACATTTGTAGAAAGACAAGTCTAATCATTTCAACAAAGCGCTCAAAATCCTCATCATCCTTTTTCTTGGATGGTTTGGGAGGAAAGGGCATGAGTTTCTGAACCCATGGTTCTCTTTCTTTACCATGCTTCCTAGCAATGAAGTCGTTCTTATCATATCTCCTATTCTTAGGCTGTGGGTTATCAAGATCAACAGGTTCAATCTCCACATCCTTATTATTGCTAGGTTGAGCATCATCATGAACAGCACTATCGATATTATCACTAGGCTCATGTTCATCACCAGACTTTGTTTCGGCATCAGAAACAGAGATATCGTTTGGACTCTTAGGTGTAACAGCAACAGGTTGGCTAGCATGCAAGTTCCTATCATCTTTCTTTTTCTTCCTAGGATGACTAGGTGCCTTAGTGCTAACTCCTTGAGAATCTTGTTCAATTCTCTTTGGATGACCCTCAGGATACAAAGGCTCCTGGATCATTCTACCGCCTCTAGTGACGACTCTAACGGAATTGTCATTCAACTCATTGAGCAAGTCATTTTGAGCCTTAAGTACTTGTTCTACTTCAGTAGTGACCATAGAGGCATGTTTACTCAAAAGCTTAAGATCATTGTCGTTTTAATCCTCACAAGTACTTAAATGACTAAGCATACGGGCATTCTGTTCCATTTGTCTGCTAACATAATCATTGAAACTTTGTTTCTTGGCAACGAAGCTATCAAATTCATCCAAGCATAAGCTAGCAGGTTTATCAAAATGAACATCACTCTCATTGAATCTACAAAGAGAATTTACCTCTACTACCTATGTCGGGTTATCAAGACCATGGATCTCTTCGACAGGTGGTAGATTTTCAACATCTTCAGATTTAATGCCTTTCTCTCGCATAGATTTCTTAGGTTCTTGCATATCTTCAGGACTAAGGAATAGGATACCTCTTTTATTTGGAGTTGGCTTCGGAGGTGGTTCGGAAATAGTCCAAGCATTCTCACTGCACAAGATATTATTCAATAGAATCTCAGCTTGTTCCACAGTTCGTTCCCTGAAAACACAACCAGCACAACTATCTAGGTGGTCCCTAGAAGCATCGGTTAGTCCATTATAGAAGATATCAAGTATTTCATTTTTTCAAGAGGGTGATCAGGCAAAGCATTCAGCAGCTGGACAAGCCTCCCCCAAGCTTCTGGGAGATTCTCTTCTTCAACTTGCACAAAGCTATATATTTCCTGCAAGGCAGCTTGTTTCTTATGGGCAGGAAAATATTTCTCAGAGAAGTAGTAGATCATATTCTGGGGACTACGCACACAACCAGGAGCAAGAGAAGCGGACCAAGTCTTAGCATCATCCTTTAGTGAGAAAGGAAACAGCTTAAGGATATAGTAGTGGCGGATCTTTTCCTCACTCGTGAATAGGGTGGCTAAATCGTGCAGCTTAGTAAGATGTGCTACAACCATTTCAGACTCATAACCGTGAAAAGGATCAGATTCGACCAAAGTGATTAACTCAGGGTCGACAGAGAATTCATAATCCTTATAAGTCACAAAGATGGGTGAAGTAGTAATCTTAGGATCGTATTTCATTCTAGCGTTCAGAGATTTTTCCTTCCACTTGCGCAGTAATTTCTAAAGATCATAGCTATCCTTACAAGCAAGAAAGTCCTCAGCTATCTCTCCCTCCATAACATAACCCTCAGGTATATCACACAATTCATATCTAGGAGAGCTAGTTCTAACAGGTGAAATAGCAGGTTCTACTTCAATAATCTCAGCAGTTTCAGAAGTATCATCACATTCAGCAGCAACTCTAGCAATTTGTGCATCAAGGAATGCACCTAATGGCAAAGCAGTATCAAGAAAAGCATCATCACAAGTATCATGGATAGCAGAAGTAGCATCATCAAGCACATGCGACATATCAAAATTTCTAGCAGGAGGGTGGTGTCGCAAACTTACTCATAACTGAAGGTGAATCAAGTGCAGAGCTAGATGGTAGTTCCTTACCTCTCCTCGTAGTTGAGGGCAAGACTTTAGTTTTTTGATATCTCGGATTCCTCATAGTGATCAACAGACGTAAATCCCAAGTGACTCAGAGAATAGTGCTAGGCCTCCCCAGCAACGGTGCCAGAAAATAGTCTGGATAACCCATAAGTATAGGGGATCGCAACAGTTTTCAAGGGTAGAGTATTCAACCCAAATTTATTGATTCGACACAAGGTGAAGCAAAAGAATATTCTCGAGTATTAGCAGTTGAGTTGTCAATTCAACCACACCTGAAAAACTTAGTATCTGCAGCAAAGTATCAGTATCAAAGTAGTGTGATAGCAACAGTAGCAACGGTAACAGTTGTAAGTGCATCTAGTGCCCCTTAGTGATTTTGGTGGTTTGAAGACTTATTGGTTAAGTATCTAATGTGTTTATGAGTGTACACAGGATCTATAAGTCATTGAGGAGTTTGATATATTTGAAGAATATCGACCCCTAAAAATGTATGTCTTCAGTTGAAGAAATTGGTCTAAAGCTGAAGAAATGAATCGCGAGGAATCTGCGATGAAATTGATATTCCTCATGAAGATACTGATATTGAGAAGACCGGTGGTTCCTGAAGAAAATCATTCTGAAGAATTTGAAGCATGAAGATTTACACTTTCTGTTTTACTTTCTTCGCATTTGAGTAATAGGAACACCGTACTACTAAAGGGGGTCGAAGTTACACTATGGAATGAATTTCCTCATGATGCTCAACCCAAGCCTAATCCTACCAAAAGCCTCAAGTGAGGAATATGAGTGACATGAGGACTCTCACAGTTGAGGGTTCCGACCGTTCCGATAACCACGCCAAGTCACTGGTCTTATCCACTCCAACGGTCATATTATTTAAGGGCATTAGTGTCAAATCATGTCGGGATGCTCCCAGGCTATAAATAGCCACCCCCCACAACCACTAGCTGGTTGGCTGCTCCGTTAGAAACTCACACTTGTCATAAGAGCAACCCAAATTTCTCAGAGTCTTTGAGAGTAATTCATCAGTGAGGAAATACACCATCCACCGAAACCACAAACCAAACCTAGTGATTGAGCATCACTGAAGAAGTTGTTCATGTGTGGGACTGAAGCCTTTTACCTTTGAGGACTGGGCATCCTCCAGACGGTTAGGCATCATGGTCTAGAGCGTTTCAGCAGTTAATTGTGGATCATCGAGTGACCAAGTTTGTGAGGGTTTGGAAGTCTGCCCTGAAGACTTACCACGAGTGTTGGGCGAGGACTGTGTGTCCTTAGCTCAAGGAGAATACGGTAGGGACTGTGTGTCTCGGGACTGGGTGTCCTTTGGTTTCAATACCAAGCCTCTCCAAACCAGATGTACGACTGTCACAGCAGTTGGAACTGGGTCATCAACGACTGTCTTCACTGAGATACGGGTTCTAATTCCTCAACTCTTTACTTTCTGTGTATTATGTGTTGATGACTTTCACTGTGACTGTTTGAAGAATTTGCTGAAGACTTTCTCTGAATTTCCTCAATCCCAAATTCTTCACAATAGTTAATCATCATCTGTATTCCGCTTGCCTGCTTATTGTGCAATCTGTTTTCACATTCTTCACTCTGAAATACTGCTGGTGTGAATGTTTGCACGTCTCATCCTTTACTGTTTCCGCTGTAAGTTAGTCATCAGTGAGGAATTTCCTCAAAAGGAATTTCCTCAGTGATGAAATTCTAAAAATCTCCTATTCACCCCCCCTCTAGTCGATATAACGCACTTTCAATTGGTATCAGAGCAAGGTACTCCCTTGTTCTGTGTGATTTTGGTTTAAGCACCTGGAGTTTTAGTTATGTCGACTGCAGACATGTTCAAGGTGACTGCACCATGTCCCACCTACGAAGGGAAGAACTTTCCTTTCTGGAAGAACAAAATGCAACTACATCTACAAGCTATTGACAATGATCTCTGGTATATTGTGGAAAATGGCGTCCCCATCGTTTCTGCCAGTGTCACTGCAGCTGATGTGAAGAAATTCAAGCAACTCGATTCTCAAGCGAAGAACATCATCTGTGGCTATCTGAGCCCGGGCCAGTTTGGAAGAGTAAGTGCTTTGGGCTCTGCAACACTGATCTGGGAGAGACTGTGCAAGGTAAATGAAGGAGTATCAACCCAGCGTGACTCTCGTGTTGATATTCTTCGCAATCTCTTCAATCGCTTCAAGAGACATGACAATGAATGCTGCCAAGACACCTTTGATCGCCTCACTGATATATCAAATGAACTGCAAGCACTGGGAGCTCGAGACATCACTGATCACGAAGTTGTGAAGAAACTGCTGAGATCCTTGGATCCTTCATTTGACACTCTAGTTCTGATGATTCAAGAAAGACCAGACTACAAGATGCTAGATCCAGCTGATATTCTTGAAAGGCTAAATACTCATGAATTCCACCAAGAAGAAAAGAGAGATCTATATGGACAAAGCTATTCCAGACCACGTGCACTCAAGGCTAGAGCAATTTCCTCATCTGAAGAAGAAACAGATGACAGCAGTTGTGACCCTAAAGAATTTGGACAGGAGCTTGCGATGCTTGTGAGAAAATTCCAGAAATTTACACGCCGAGGCCAGTTCGGTAAATCATCAAGAAGAGACATGAGGAAATCAGAATCTGCATCTGAAGACTACAAGAAACGGACCTGTCACAAGTGCAAGAAATCAGGTCATTACATTGCTGATTGTCCCCGCTGGGGAAAGGAATCAAAGAATAAGAAATAAAAGGATGACAATTCTGATGACTCAAGGAAAAATAAGAAATCTTCAAAATCCTCATCTTCAAAGTCCTCTTCACACAAGAAGACTAGCTTCAGAAAGGCTCGGGCACTTATTGGCAAGGAGGTGGATTCCGAGGCAGAATCAAAGGAATGTGATGAAGAAGAAGGCTTTGGAGAAGACTCATAATCCGGACAGGCTAGTCTTGCACTAGCAACCAATTTCGTCAGCAAGTCAATCTTCAATCTTGAAGAAAATGAGTGCACCATCCATACTGATGACTATGCTGTTGACTTCGCTCCAACCTATTGCTTCATGGCAAAAGGTTCAAAGGTATTATATAATGCCTCCTCCTCTCTGATTCAAGTGACTGTGAACATGATGATTACAAAAAACCCAGTTACAGTAAACTTGCCATCATTGCCACTAAACAACAAACTTCTCTGGAAAAGCTTCAAAAACTGCTAGACAAAAGTGATGATCTGTTGAATGATGAAATGAATCTCAATCAAATCCTCGCTGATGACATGAAAAATCTTCAGTCTACATTTGATATTCTTCAGGATCGTTATGATACACTCCTCACTGATCATGAGAAGCTTTCCTACGAATTTCTTCAAAGGAAGCTTGATCTTGAGAAACTGAGGATGTCTCATGATGATCTTCGCATGGAAAATGATTCATTACTAGCTCAACAAATCAGCGCTAGTCAAGTTGAATTTATTCCTCCATGTCTTAAATGCATTGAATGAGAAACTGCTAATTCCTCACCAGAATCATCAAACGCTACGAATTCTTCAACTGCACCTGTTGTGTCTATTTCCTCACTTGAGGAAAACACAAATGTTACTGATGAAAATGCAGGGTTGAAGGAATTGTACGTGACAGGCATGTACAAAAGCCTCAAAGGACACCAAACCCTTTGTGATGTGCTCAAAAAGCAGATCTTGAACAGGAACCCGAGGAAAGAAGGAATTGCCTTTGAGAGGAAATTAAATGCTGATGGAACTTATTGGAAACCTGAGCAGTATCCCAAAACCTCATGGGTTGCAGCTACTGGGCCTCCTTTTGATCCATCTAATCTAACTGGCTTCTCATGTGAATTATCCTATTCCTTAGATGAGTCATTTGACTCCAACTATAAAATGTTCAAAAATCAATCTGGTGAAGTATTTGCTAGATATGTTGGAACTAATTGCAGGAATGGCCCTCCTCAGAGGAAAATCTGGGTTCCCAAAATTTGTCTTGAAAATCTTCAGGTGAATGTCCTCATGACACCACCTCTGAAGAATCTGAACCCCAGATTAAATTCCTCAGGAGGACCAAAGTCTTCAAGAGGATCAAAATCCTCAACTGGTCAAAACTATGCTCGTACCCGTGCTTATGCGTCTAACATGCAGGGAAACTACAAGGATTATGAATATGAGCGCTACTCCTCAAATCATTATGTTCATAAATCCTCAAACCAGTTCTCTGCATACTCATATGAGTACTTTAACCCCCCTACTGCTAAAAGAAGTGCATTAGCTTAAATGCCACCTTTCTCATATGGTGCTCGCAGGATGATGAATGCTTTGCCACCACTTCAGATGTGGGTGGTGAAGAAATCAAACTAATCACTTCTGCAGGACAGGTCTCCAGATGAAAACCATCATCTGAAGAATTTGCTAGAGACCTGAGGAAATGCTTGATAGGACGCAAGCTAATAATTGATGAAATAGGAATATTTCACACGTCCTTACATTTCTGTTATGATGAAATTACTGAACTGATGAAATTAGTATCATATTCTTCAACTCTGAAGCATATGAGATGGTAAGCTGTACTAATTCATCTGCAGGATGACAAACCCAAAAATACTAAGTGGGTTCTCGATAGTGGCTGCACACATCACATGACTGGTGATAAAAGCCTACTGATGAAGATGCCACTAACTCCATCACCTCTGAAGCAAATCACATATGCTGACAAAGGTAAAAGCAAGGTATTGGGACTTGGCAAAGTAGCTATTTCCAAGGATAGGCATATGGACAAAGTGATGCTTGTTGGATCCCTTGGTTTTAATCTCATGTTAGTCTCGATGCTTTGTGATCTTGATATGATTGTTATCTTTGGTAGATATAGATGTGTAGTCATCATGGAATCTGACAGATCCAAAGTCTTCGAAGGTGTAAGAAGAGGGGATTTGTACATTGTTGATTTCTCTACAGGTCCTCAACCAGCCACTTGCTTACTAGCAAAAACCTCAGAAGGATGGCTGTGGCACCGAAGACTAGGTCATGCAGGTATTAGGAATTTGCACACACTTGCAAAGAAGAAGCATGTCATCGGCATCGAACCAGTCAAATTCCTCAAGGACCATCTCTGCGGTGCTTGTGAATCTGGAAAAATGACCAGATCCAAGCATCCCTCTAAAACCATCATGACAACTACACGTCCATTCGAATTGCTTCATATGGATTTATTTGGACGTACTCACTATGCCACACTAACCAATGCAGCATCTTTAGATGGCTTCGTCATAGTTGATGATTATTCCAGATACACTTGGGTGCATATTATAGTGTATAAAACTGAGGTGCAGGAAATCTTCAAACGATTTTCTTCAAGGGCCTCAACGAACTTCGGCATCAAGATCAAACATATCAGGAGTGATAATGGAATCGAGTTCAAAAACATTGATCTTGATGATTATCTTGATGAACTTGGTATTACTCATGAATTGTTTGCTCCTTATACTCCTCAGCAGAATGGTGTCGTCGAAAGGAAGAACATGACTCTGGTTGAAATGGCAAGAACTATGCTCGAAGAATATCAGACTCCTCGTCGCTTCTGGCCTGAAGCAATTAACACTGCATGTCATATCATCAACAGGGTATATCTTCACAAATTCCTCAAGAAAACCTCATATGAACTCCTCACTGACAAGAAACCCAATGTAAGTTATTTCAAAGTCTTCGGTGCAAAATGCTGGATTAGAGATCCTCACCATAGCTCAAAATTTGCACCTAAGGCACATGAAGGTTTTATGCTCGGTTATGGAAAGGACTCGCACACCTACAGAGTCTTCAACAACTATCACAACAAAGTTGTTGAGACTGTAGATGTGCGGTTCGATGAAACTAATGGCTCGCAAAGAGAGCAATTGCCTTCTGATCCAGATAAACTGTCTCCTGAGGAAGCGATAAAGCTTAAGCCTACTGAAGACATTGTTCCCACTGAGGAAATTGGGGAAGAAATAATCCCCATCGCTGACAGAAACCAAGAAGATGCTCCTGAGGAAATTGCAACAGCACCACTTCCTCAGCCCAGACAAAATCCTCAACCAGCTCATCCGAGGATTGCAAATGAAGTAGAACTTGACAAAATCCTCAACGACATCAATGCACCAGGTCCTCTCACTCGCTCAAAAGCTTCACACTTAGTTAACTTTTGTGGGTATTTTTCCTTTGTATCCATCACAGAACCCTCAAAAGTAGCTAAGGCTTTTCTGGAACAGGAGTGGATCCAAGCCATGCAAGACGAACTTCTTCAATTCAAGCTGAATGACGTATGGGAGCTCGTCAAATGACCAGATCCTCGCAAGCATAATATCATCGGCACCAAGTGGATCTTCCGAAACAAGCAAGATGAGGACGGTCAAGTGGTGAGGAACAAGGCACGACTTGTAGCCCAAGGCTACACCCAGGTTGAAGGAATAGACTTCGATGATACTTTTGCACCTGTTGCTAGACTTGAAGCTATTTGAATTCTACTTGCTTATGCTAATCATCATAACATCAGCTTATATCAAATGGATGTGAAAAGTGCATTCCTCAATGGTAAGCTTGAGGAAGAAGTATATGTTGCTCAGCCCCCAGGTTTTGAGGATCCAAAGAATCCAGACAAAGTCTTCAGACTCAAAAAGGCTCTGTATGGCCTCAAGCAAGCCCCTCCGGCATGGTATGACACATTGAAGGAATTCCTCATGAAGAAAGGCTTCAAACCTGGTTCACTCGATCCAACTCTTTTCACAAAATCCTATGATGATGAGTTGTTTGTATGTCAAATACATGTTGATGATATCATATTTGGCTGTACTGACAAAAGATACAGTGATGAATTTGCCTACATGATGAGTGAAGAATATCAGATGTCCATGATGGGGGAGCTGAAATTCTTCTTAGGTCTTCAAATTCGTCAACAAAGAAATGGAATCTTCATATCACAGGAGAAATACCTCAAGGATGTTCTGAGGAAATTCGACATGCACGAATGCAAAGGTGCCAAGACTACAATGCCTACCAATGGTGACCTCGGCACTGATGAAAATGGTAAAGATTTCGATCAGCAGGTAGGCTCTTTATTGTATCTATGTGCATCTAGGCCAGACATAATGCTTAGTGTTTGCATGTGTGCACGTTATCAAGCAAAACCGAAGGAATCACACAATAAGGTTGTGAAACATATTCTTCGATACTTAGCTCACACACCAACACTAGGATTATGGTATCCCAAGGGCTCCAATCTTCATCTGGTAGGGTATTCTAATTCAGACTATGCTGGTGACCGTGTGGACCGCAAGTCAACTTCTGGCACATGCCATTTCCTCAGAAGATCACTAGTTTGCTGGTCCTCAAAGAAGCAGAACTGCGTATCACTCTCCACTGCCGAAGCTGAGTACATTGCTGCTGGTTCTTGCTGTGCTCAATTACTATGGATGAAGCAAACCCTCAAGGACTACGGCATCAACATGAAGAATGTGCCTCTCTACTTTGACAATGAGAGTGCTATTAAGATTGCCTACAACCCAGTGCAGCACTCGAAGACCAAGCACATCCAGATTCGTCATCATTTTCTTCGGGACCATGTCCTCAAGGGCAATATCCTCATCGACCATGTGAAGACTGATGATCAACTGGCTGATATCTTCACTAAGCCCTTGGATGAGAAAAGGTTTTGCAAGTTGCGGTGTGAGCTAAATATCTTAGAATCTTCAAATGTTTTGTAAAAACATGCACACATCCTAACACTTATGCAAAGTTGATGACTTAGATGTGCAACACATGATGAAACGATTTTCTTCAACCAATGAAGAAAGTCACTCTAAATGTGAAGAAATTAACGAAGAAATTGATTCTCAGGGCCCTACGACAATTGTACGCGGCGTCTGTAATCAACATTCTTATATGGTGGGTAACGCCACCGCCCCAATGTGAAATTCCTCAAGTTGATTTTCTTCAAATGATTAATTTCCTCACAATGCACTTTTCTTCAAAACAGCTGTTCTTCATTGTGATGATCTATTACAATATTTTCAAAAACACTTGATGACTTTCATTTGTCTAGGTAGATTGTGATTTCTAGTCCTCTACAGCATTCACTTATTGCTAATTCTTCAAGTTGATGTTTCTGCTAAGTGAATGTGATCGGACCCTACTTTCCCTCTATGCTATACTTATCCACTCTATTCAATTCTTCATATGTGTTCTACTTGAAACTTTGTTCAAAATCCTCACTGCATCCTTGTCAGCTGATGATTTTCTAACAAAAATCCTCAAATCTTCAAAAAAAAAATTCTTTAAAAAGAACAGTAACTGAACCCCACTTCCCACGATCGGATAACCACGATCTCCACTATCTCCACCGCATCGTACGGGAGCTACACGTGTCCTGCCGAGACGTAGAGGCAAGGGCTATTTGGTTCGAAATTTCGCGCTAAACAGTAACTTTCGGGCTATAAATATGTCCTTACCCCCTTCAGTATCTTCTTCTTCGCCTCATCGCTCTCCTGCCATCACTCTCTCCATCGAACCCTAGCGCCACCGCTGGTTGTCTTGTCGTCGGCAAGGAAGAGCTTCACTGCCTCAACCTTTCCGCCGCCAGGATCACGTCGGAGTCGAAACATCTACGTCCGCCGCCGCCGTAGACGTCCTCTGCTGCCAAGTTAGGGTGCATTGGACACTTGACCGAAGAAACTCTCCAACACCACCTTTTGTGTTCTTCGCTCGCACCTTCTAGGGTAAATATACTCCATTTTTACAGCAGCTCAGATCTGAAATTTTACCTCTCCCATGTGAAATCTGTTTTTCCTCAATATACGATGCGCACATGATTCCTCAAACACTATCCATCACCACAATCATTGATGAACTATCTAAGCATCTAAGATTTTCATTAGATTCCTCAATTGTGCAAATTTTCGGATCTGTACAACTCTGGAACCCAAGAACAGTATGCTTATGCAAATTCCTCAACCACTGGTTATATTCCTCAAACTGTCAAACTTTTTCATTTACTTCAAATCTGAGAATGCATATGACCTCTCCAAATTCCTCGCAACTATACTCTGTTCACAGGTACACACATGTCAGCTGATGAATCTCTCGGTTCTCATTACATTAACTCATTTGCAGCGTTTCTGGAAGAAACTCTTCAAGGCTCATCAGAATCTTCAAGAGTTCAAAATCATCAGCAAATTCCTCGTCTGAAGAAAATGGAGGAAGAAAGGAAACAGAAGGGAGGAAAGAAACTAGAGCAGAACACAACTGTTGATATTCCTGATAACATATACATGGACTATTGCACGCCTGATGAAGAACCTGAGACAATGGCTAAAAGAAAGATCAGGCTGCAGAAAATTGAACGCAGATGGGCAAAGGAGTGGAAGGAGTACAGATTTGTGACTCCAAAATATGCGAATAAATTCGCTTTGAAGCCTCCTGGCAGAAGGGCTCCACTTGAGGATCATCAAGTGGCTCATCCCTCAAGTCTTATGACACTTGATGACTACCCAGATGAAAAAGAAAGGCATCTGGCCAAGCTCAAGAAGCAAGCCGAAACAGCAGTGAAGAAATTTAATGAATCCTCAGCTGCTGCCTCCGGTGCTGCTCATTCCTCAGCAGCAGAAACTTCAGGCTCAGAGATTCCTCAAAAGCAGTCTGCGCCATCAAAGCCAAAGGCTCCAAAGCCTCAAGAGAAGTCTGGACAGGCTTCTGTCACAAAACCCTCAGCTCCAAAACCCTTAGCTCCAAAACCCTCGGTTCCAAAACCGTCAACACCAAAACCATTAGCGCCAAAACCCTCAGCACCCATATCATCTATGCCAAAGTCCTCAGCTCCACCTCCAAAGCCAGTACAGAAGAAAGTCATGAAGCCTACGACTGCTAGCTCTAGCTCCTCACTCCCAGCTGCAACTAGCTCGGAGACAAAGTCTTCAACACCCCTTGTGAAGACTTTGGCAACTACTGAACCTGCACCTCTGCCCAGCCCCAGCAAAATCATCACAGTCCCGTCTGCATCAGAGGGAAGTGATGAGTATGATGATGAAACCCTGGAAGCCATCATCAGGAACAAGCAAGAAAGGGTAGCACAAGCATCAGGCAGTGCTATTCCTGTGGCCATGGACCCCAAGGTCCTCCTCGACTTCATCAATGTATGGTATGAAGACCCAAACACACCCATTGATGATTTGAAACTTCCTCCTGGCGTCAGCCACATGGTAGCCACCTTCATAAACGAAGCCAAGTGGAAGGAACAAAAGGCCAAGCAGGCAAAGATTGCAAAGGCCAAAAAGGAGAAATTCCTCAGGCAAAATGTCCTCAAGCTGACGCCTGAAGCATTGGTGTCAACCCAGGCAGAGCTGCAAGTCTTGACTGACAAGTGTGAGAAACTGTCAGACCGCACAAGCATCAAACGCAATTTCATCAAGCTAGCCACTAGTGCTGTTGATGACTACAACAAGGGACACCCACAACCAGCACCAACTCCTCAGCCCCTGGTTGAACAGCCAGAAGATGCATCTCCTTATGAGGAGGAAATTCCTCAAGCTGAGGAACAACACCAAGAGCGCCGAGCTGATGAGCCGGCCATTGAAGAAATCATCACCAAGACCACCACTGATGAAACTGCAACCCCTGATGCAACTGCTACTGATCCAGCTGCTTCACCAAAGCAGGCTGATGACTCTATTCCAGCTGGTTCCTCACTGCCAGCTGAAGAATCTGTCGAGAAAACACCTTCACCAAAAGCTTCAAAGGTGAAGAAGTTAATCCCGTCTGCATCAGACGCGAAAAATACAAGAGCTGCTGAGAAGGAAGCGAAGAAGAGAAAAGCTTCCTCAGCAGAAGAAAAGATTGAGGCAAAACGCCTCAAGGAAACTGAAGAATCTGCCCCTCTGGACCCGGTGCCTCTAAATGTTGCACCTTCATATGAAATGGTCTTCATTGGTGACCAAACTACAAGGGCAGATGAGGAAATGAAGGATGCTGCCTCTAAGGAGCATACTGATGAGGAAATCCAGATTGATGAAAGTCCTCAACCTCATGTTCCTCAGACAGAGACTACTCAAGCTTTAGCTGCAGCTGCTGATGAATCTGCTTCTGCCACAAAGTCAGTTGATGAAAACCAAGCTGAAGAAAATGTCCAGTCTGAGCAGGCTCCTCCCACTAAACAGGCTGACCAAACTCCTCAAGCTGAGAAGGAACAAGAAATTCCTCAGCCTGAAGCTCAGCCAGAGCAAGAAATACCAGCTGATGAAATTCCTCAACCTGAGGAAACTGCTGAAGAAAATGTTCCCGCCCCCGACAATGACGTCATTGTGCTCAACCCAGAGACTGCCATGGTTGTTTCCCCTCCCATTCCTCAGCATAATATCAAGCCAGTTCAGCGCCAACCATTCTCGAAACGGCCAAAGTTTCAGAAAGAAAATTTCTTTGAGGAACACATGTATTTCATCGGAGAGAATCCCTATGACAAGCAGCAAATGAGGCATCTGAAGTTTTGGACAAGGACTCAGATGAACTACTATGCTTCTGTGCTCTGTGGATGCAACAAGATATTCCAGCACAGGCACATTCCTCATGATGAACTTGAAGAAATTCCCTGGATGGAACCAGTCCTCAGTGTACTCCATGATGCAGGTTTGCTCCCTATGTGCTCAGACATATCAGATTGGAATAGTGAGCTTATTCTTCAGTTCTATGCAACTCTGCACATCTCGGGCAATGCTGATGACATCAACACTTGGGTGTTTGACTGGATGACCCAAAACACTCACTACAAGGCTCCAGCGTCTGAACTCCTCGGAGAACTGCCCGTACCAATTCCTTCAGACGGGGCAGTGAAGGTTTATGGTGAGCGTGAGCTGCCAAATGGAATGATGGAAGTCCTCATGAAGCCTTTGGCTGTAGGAAAACCCTCAAGAACCACATTCCTCGTCCATGAGCTCAAGTACACACCCCGGTCTGTCTACCGCATTCTCTGTAGTGTGCTCGCGCCAATCAAAGGCCATGACGATGAAGAAGATGTTGTCGGCCTCATGAAGAATATCCTCTTCAACATCATTCACGGTATCCCCATGAATATCCATGATTTCTTCTTGAGGACTTTGGCTCACAATGCAATGTGCCCCTATGATCACAAAATTTATGCACCATGGATCATGAGATTCCTCAGGACAAGGACAGGCATCAACTTCCACGCAGATTTCCAGAACCATGTTGGTTATATGCCTCCTATCCGGGTCAACAAGAAGACCTTCGAGACCATTGAGGGAAAAGGAAAGTCTATGATTGATGAAGGCAGCAGGCCCCTTGATGGCCAGTTCAAAGAACCAGATGCATATTCCTCATGGGACGATACTGAGACTCGTCCACCCAGCCCAGTTCCTCCTCGCGTGCTGACCACCAGAGAACTTCTCCTCAGTCTTCATCAGAAGGTGGATCACAACCACAAATGGGTCAAACGCCAGTTTGGTGCCATTGTGAAAACCCTCACTACGACTCAGTACTCTGTGAAGCTTAATCATCACTATCTGCATGAGGTTTTCGATCGCACCCGGGCTACACTTGCACATCTGAAGACCCAGACTGAGCTTGAAGAAATGAACTTTGAGCAGGACTTTGACTGGTCGTGGCCTCCCAAGAAGAAGTTCAGGCCCATTCCAGCGCTAGATCTTGAAGACAGCTCCTTCTCGTTATTCCGCACCGCCGAATCTGATGAGGAACAACTCAACACCGCAACAGGCCCAAGGAAGAAGACTACACCCAAGAAGCGTCAAGGATCTTCATCAACCGCCAAGAAATGAAGTCTTCATGGGCGTTAGTCCTCAGTTTGTCCTTTTTGTCACTTGATGACAAAGGGGGAGAAACTTGAGAGTTAGTCTTCAAACGAGATTTATTTTTGGGGCATATGAACTATATTTAAGTTACAAACCCTTGGCTCTTCTGAAGTTTTTATGTAATGAGTTGTAACTTAAGCCCGATGGTACTCTGACGCTTTTGAACGTTTTTCTTCGCATGCTTATTCCTCAAGTTTTAATGCACGCATGCTGGAATTCGTCAGATACCATTTGCCATCATGCATCTTCATTTTCTTCATATGATACGTTATATGTATGCATGATTTACAAGATTCAGGGGGAGATCTCCATGATATGAATCATCAATGTGCATATGCTATAAAAGCAAAATCCTCAAGGTATGCACATCTTCAGGGGGATTCTATGTGAATCTTGTCTTCAAATTCCTAAATTGAGTATTTACACTTCACATTTTTATTCCCTGTTGAAGACTTAACCTAATTGTCATCAACCACCAAAAAGGGGGAGATTGTAAGTGCATCTAGTGCCCCTTAGTGATTTTGGTGGTTTGAAGACTTATAGGTTAAGTATCTAATGTGTTTATAAGTGTACACAGGATCTATAAGTCATTGAGGAGTTTGAGATATCTGAAGAATATCGACCCCTAAAAATATATGTCTTCAGTTGAAGAAATTGGTCTGAAGCTGAAGAAATGAATCGCGAAGAATCTGCGATGAAATTGATATTCCTCATGAAGATATTGATATTGAGAAGATCGGTGGTTCCTGAAGAAAATCGTTCTGAAGAAATTGAAGCGTGAAGATTTACGTTTTCTGTTTACTTTCTTTGCATTTGATGAATAGGAACACCGTACTGTTAAAGGGGGTCAAAGTAACACTGTGGAATGGATTTCCTCATGATGCTCAACCCAAGCCAAATCCTACCAAAAGCCTCAAGTGAGGAATATGAGTGACATGAGGACTCTCACAGTTGAGGGTCCCGACCGTTTCGATAACCACGCCAAGTCACTGGTCTTATCCACTCCAACAGTCATATTATTTAAGGGCATTAGTGTCAAATCATGTCGGGATGCTCCCAGGCTATAAATAGCTGCCCCACAACCACTAGCTGGTTGGCTGCTCCGTTAGAAACTGACACTTGTCATAAGAGCAACCCAATTCCTCAGAGCCTTCGAGAATAAATCATCAGTGAGGAAATACACCACCCACCGAAACCTCAAATAAACCTAGTGATTGAGCATCACTGAAGAAGTTGTTCCTGTGTGGGACTGAAGCCTTTTACCTTTGAGGACTGTGCATCCTCCAGACGGTTAGGCGTCATGGTCTAGAGCAATCCAGCAGTCAATTGTGGATCGCCGGGTGACCGAGTTTGTGAGGGTTTGGAAGTCTGCCCTGAAGACTTACCACGAGTGTTGGGCGAGGACTGTGTGTCCTTAGCTCAAGGAGAATATGGTAGGGACTGGGTGTCCTTTGGTTTCAATACCAAGCCGCTCCAAACAAGATGTACAACTGTCACAGCAGTTGGAACTGGGTCATCAACGACTGTCGTCTCTGAGAATCGGGTTCTAATTCCTCAACTCTTTACTTTCTCTGTATTATGTGATGATGACTTTCACTGTGACTGTTTGAAGAATTTGCTGAAGACTTTCTCTGAATTTCCTCAATCCCAAATTCTTCACAATAGTTAATCATCATCTGTATTCCACTTGCCTGCTTATTGTGCAATCTGTTTTCACATTCTTCACTCTGAAATACTGCTGGTGTGAACGTTTGCACGTCTGATCCTTTACTGTTTCCACTGTAAGTTAGTCATCAGTGAGGAATTTCCTCAAAAGGAATTTCCTCAGTGATGAAATTCTAAAAATCTCCTATACACCCCCCTCTAGTCGATATAACGCACTTTCAAAGCTCTTTTGTGTTAGCGCATGTACTTTGGACTTGACGCGATTCTCCTACTGGATTGATACCTTTGTTCTCAACTTGAGGGAAATACTTACTGCTCGTGTGCTGCATCGCCCTTTCCTCTTCAAGGGAAAAACCAACGCAAGCTCAAGAGGCAGCAGAAGGATTTTTGGCGCCGTTGTCGGGGATTCCTGGCGCCGTAGTAGTAGGATTTCTGGCGCCGTCGCCGGGGAGGATCAAGTCAAGAACTCATCCAAGTAAGTGTCCTAAACTCATCTCTTGCATTTACTTGTTTGCCTCTCATTTTCCTCTCCCCCACTTCTGAAAAACAAAAATTTACAAAAATATTTGCCTTTTTCGTTTGCCTTTTTCGTTCGCCCTTTTCTCTCGCTTGCTTTATGTCCACTTGTGTGCTTGCTTGCTTGCTGAAGTCACCATGACTAAAAACACCAAACTTTGTGACTTCTCGAATACTAATAATAGTGACTTTATTAGTACTCCGATTGCTCCCGCCACTAGTGCGGAGTCATACAAAATCAATGCTGGTTTGCTGAATCTTGTTATGAAAGAGCAATTCTCCGGCCTTCCTAGTGAAGATGCCGCATCCCATCTTAATACCTTCATTGAGCTTTGCGATATGCAAAAAGAAGAAATATGTGGATAATTATGTGATTAAATTGAAGCTTTTTTCCTTTCTCGTTGCGAGATCGAGCAAAAACTTGGTTTTCGTCTTTGCCCAAAAATAGTATTCATTCTTCGAACAAGTGCAAAGATGCTTATATATCCAAGTACTTTCTGCCGGCTAAGATTATCTCTCTTCGTAATGATATCATGAATTTTAAGCAACTTGATCATGAACATGTTGCACAATCTTGGGAGAGAATGAAATTGATGATTAGAAATTGTCCCGCTCATGGCTTGAGTCTTTGGATGATTATACAAATCTTCTACGCTGGTTTGAATTTCGCTTCTAGAAATATCTTGGACTCCGCATCAGGTGGAACGTTCATGGAAATCACGTTAGGAGAAGCCACAAAACTCCTAGACAATATCATGACAAACTACTCTCAGTGGCACACTGAAAGGTGACCTACTAGTAAAAAGGTACACGCTATAGAATAAATTAACTCGTTAAGTGCTAAGATGGATGAGTTAATGAATTTGGTTGCTAGCAGAAGTGCTCCTTTAGATCCTAATGACATGCCCTTGTCTTCCTTGATTGAGAGTAGCAATGCTAGCTTGGACGTTAATTTTGTTGGTAGGAATAATTTTGGCAACAACAATGATTTTAGAGGAAACTATGTTCCTAGGCCTTTTCCTAGAAACCCCTCTAATAACTTTGGCAACTCCTACAACAATACTCATGGAAATTACAATATATTACCCTCTGATCTAGAGAGTAATATCAAATAGTTTATCAACTCGCAAAAGATTTTCAATGCGTCCATAGAGGAAAAACTAATCAAAATTGACGATTTGGCTAGGAGCGTTGATAGAATGTATAGTGATATTGATGCTCTGAAAGTTAGATGTGATCCTCCCAAGATCAATATGGATGAAACTTTGAAAGCTCTGTTCATGCTAGACATGAATGGCTTAAAAGGGACTGTTCTCGTGATAAGAATCACGAAGATCTTAAAGTGCTTGGTGTGACTCCCATTGAATCTTTGTTTTCTTCTGTCAAACCTAATGATGATGGGGCTGGATATTAATCCACTTTGGTTGAAAACGCCCCAATGATTCGGAGTCCATCTATCTTGATGCTAAAAGCATTAAAAGTGGAGTAGAAGATATTAAATCCTTGAGTAGTAATAAAATTACTACTTTGGATTTCAAGGAATTCAATTATGATAGTTGCTCCTTGATTGAATGCATTTCCTTGATGCAATCCATGCTAAACTCTCCACACAATTATAGACAAGAAAAGGCCTTTATCGATCATATCGTCGAAACTATGATAAAATCTCTTGAAGAGAAACTTGAATTGGAAGTTTCTATCCCTAGAAAGCTTCATGATGAGTGGGAACCTACTATCAAAATCAAAGTCAAAAACTACGAATGTAATGCTTTGTGTGATTTGGGTGCTAGTGTTTCCGCGATTCCAAAGTCTTATGTGATGTTCTGGGTTTTAATGAGATTGAGGAGTGTTCTCTTAATTTGCATCTTGCGGATTCTACTGTCAAGAAACCCATGGGAAGGATCAATGATGTTCTTATTATTGAAAATAGGAACTATGTACCCGTGGATTTCATTGTGCTTGACATTGATTGCAATCCTACATGCCCTATCATTCTTGGTAGACCTTTCCTAAGGACTATCGGCGCTATCATCGATATGAAGGAAGGGAATATTAGATTTAAATTTACTTTAAAGAAGGGCATGGAACATTTTCCTAGAATGAAAATAATATTGCCTTATGAATCTATGATGAGGGCTACTTATGGTTTGAGCACCAAAGACGACGATACGTGATTCTATCGCTTTATGCCTAGCTAAGGGCGTTAAACAATAGCGCTTGTTGGGAGGCAACCCAATGAATTTATCTTTTTCTTTCTGTTTTTTAGCGTCCACGCCATCATAATTCTGTTATTATTTTGTCTTTTGTGTTTAATTTTGTGTTTGATCCAAGCAAAACCTTTATGACTAGTCTTGGTGATGGTTGTTTGATCCTGCTGGAAAAAGACAGAAACTTTTCGCTCACGAGATTATTTTTCATTTTTATTCAGAAAGAGCTTTTGAGTTGATTCTTTTAGCTGCTGGTTGATATGACTTTTTCCCAAGCATTCGTAATTTTTCAGAATTTTTGAGGGAACAGAAGTATACGAAGTATACAGATTGCTACACACTTGTCCGTTTTTGATAGATTCTGTTTTTTTTGAGTTGGTCGCTTGTTTTCATGAAACTATGGATAGTATCGGAGGGTACTAGCCATGGAAAAGTGAGAATACATTAATCTAACACCAATTTGAATAGAAATCAAGATTTCTATAGTACCTAAAGAGGTGGTAGTTTGTTTTCTTGTGCTAATGATATCACGAGTTTCTCTTTAAGTTTTGTGTTGTGAAGTTTTCAAGTTTTGGGTGATGTTCTCATGGACAAATGGATAAAGAGTGGAAAGACCTCAAGCTTGGGGATTCCCAAGCCATCCCAAGCCAAATTCAAAGACACCAAAAAGCCTAAGCTTGGGGATGCCCCGGGAAGGCATCCCCTCTTTCGTCTTCAATCCATCGGTACCATTACTTGGAGCTATATTTCTATTCACCACATGATATGTGCTTTGCTTGGAGCGTCTTGTATCGTAGGAGTATTTTCTTTTTGTTGTGTCACAATCATCCTTGCTGCACACCTTTTGAGAGAGACATGCACTCATCGTGAATTTGCTAGAATGCTCAACATGCTTCACTTATATCTTTTGAGCTAGATAATTTTGCTCTATGTGCTTCACTTAGATCTTTTTAGAGCACGGCGATGCGTGACTTGGTAGTTGGTTTGTGCTATGAAAGTAGTTCCAAAGGTGATAGGTACCCAAAGAGGATACAAAAACTTCCATCTTCATGTGCGTTGAGTAGAAAGATAAGTTTGATTCCTCTCAATTAGTTTTGAGACATGGATTTGGTAATATTAAGAGTTATCACTACAGCATGACAGAGCTTTACTAACACCGTGTTATGTTACTACAGGCCCAAAAACGTGTTACTACGCCATGTAGTAACACATTTTGGAATATGTTCCATTAGACCGTGTTACTAATAGGTGTGTACTATCACACATAATAGTTGTTACCACATTTTAAACATTGTGTTATTGTTATGTTGTAGTAACATGCATATTATGTGTTACTCAACAATATGGTAACATCTTATTGTAGCCACAGTAACACCTATAGTAACATACCTAGCTAGACCAAGAATATTGATGGTAACATATTTTTGTAACTATAGTAACATAATTTGTAACACATTTTTTAGCTTCGAAACTAAACTAGTAACATAATATCCAAATATTGTAACACTATAAGTTATAGTTGTCAATACCCTAGTAACACAGTTTGTAACTCCATGGTAACACTAGTATATTAGCATCGCAACATAATTAATATATTTATTTATTTTATTAAACACAAAATTGAGTACAAATTTTATTGAATAAAAATTTATCAAATAAAATTACCACACTTTCTCAAACAATTAATTGTTTTATTATGATTCTTGTCATTATTAAAATGATAGAGAAATTGAAGCACAACACATACACAAATTGAAAATTTTAAGATATTTATTACAAATATACAAAAGTTTAGGATTGTACCGATCATAGTGTAATTACATTGCATTAAAATTAATGTAAGTATCTTCACATCATTCAGTAGTATTCCTAACATTTCAAATGGTTAAGAAACACTCATTTGGAAAATATTACATTTTTACATCCATCGACATAAACTGTACTTCTTGCTTCTATCTTCAATGGACTAAATGCTTGTTGAATTCATCATGAGCATGAGGATAGGATCCAACCGGAGGAGTTTTGCCATTACTTCATCTTTATGTTCTGAAAAGAACAAAGGAAAGAAACAACCAACTTCATCGTTGCAACCGAAATATTGTATAAGTAAATCAAGAAATGGAAAAACATAACTTTTACCATTGGAAATAGTAGGTCATATACTCCCGCATGAACAGTAAAATCAGTACATATAATAAACAATTCGAAAAAATCTGAAATTTGTGGGCATGAAACATTGATGTTTTTTCTATATGTGTGCAAAATTTCATGGTGAAATCACATTTGTGGAGGTGTGGGAAAAAAACCAAAATCAATGATTCAAAAATAGTGTTTTTGGAAGCATTTTGGAGAATCAATTTGGTTTTTTTGTCTACGCCTCCAGAAATGTGATTCTGTTATGAATTTTTACATGCATGTAGGAAAAGCATCAATGTTTCTTGTCACAAATTTTAGATTTTTTTAGTTGTTTTACTATTTTTTCGGATTTTACTCTTCACCCGAGAGCATATGAGCTCGAGCTCACAAGAGCACTTTCGGAGAACTGCAGATAAAAGACATACCCATGCTCCTGGGGCCGTGAGTCATACAGTATGGTCGTATTATAACCTTGATGCCGTCCTCCTTATTATTTATCCTACAACAAGTACTAAGGTAATAACATGCAGTCTAAAATTAATTCAAGGATCTAGAAGTATGTGCATATAAGTGAAATCGACGATTAGAGGAGTATCACAAGTAGAGTTCAGCAATAACAGCTACAGGTTTGACCTCCAATATACCTTGTATAGGAAATGCTCATAACCATCATGAGTACTCAATCATCAATCTTGTGCACCGTGCTGTGAAAAACTCATTTGCAAATATATAATGATAAAAAACAAGCTACATACTATAAAGAAGATGCATAAGCTTTTCTACTCTTCTTCGTAAGGGATTTCTTCACACACACCCTAGGACCATGGACTTTTGGTGAACCCAGATATCTTTTGGCCCCTCTTGATAAGTGATGCAAGTACAAAAAACTGATAGAAAACTGATTACACATACTTGTGGTCACTTACTAAAAAATATGCTTACCTATATTCAAATTTCCAAACCTGTAAATATATCAAAAGTGGTTGAATCAACTAAGAGTTTTGGATCACAGAGACCACAAATGTCAAATCTAGCATAGACGCCATATATAGCCATATAGACATAGTACAAATTAAGATAGATATTCACAAGACACCTTTGGTGTAAGAAGATTCAGATAAATATAGGATGATGTCTGATGCAGTAAGCAAAGGAAGCACATATCTAAAGTCATCATCCAGAACAATTATTAGAATGATAGGCAAAATGCAGTCCTAAAAAGTGAGTGCACTGGTGGAGAAACATAGGACTAATGGATGGGTCAAAAGTAAAATATAGCAATATATTTATGAGCAAGTCAGACAGTGTGATGGTTATACTAATTAACTACAGTGTGATGGTTATACTAATTAACTACAGTGTGATGGTTATACTAATTAACTATAGACTAAGAATGTATTTAGGTCTGTCATATATTAACTAATTTTTAATCAAGTCTCCTAGCAAATAACAATTTCTCACTAAAAAAGACCCCAATGGAGTTGACCACTTAAGCAAACAACTTCATCACAGGTTTTGAGAGCTCTACAGACAGGTTATCCCTTGATTACAAATACATTCTCGATATAAACTTAAAAATAAAGGCTTCGGGAAGGGTGGATTCGTTTAACGAGGGCCTGCCTCCCTTCAGATGAGACCTGGACGGAGTTCCATTGGAGGACTCAAAACCCAAGAAAATGCATTCTAGGTCGATTTTATTTAGAACAATGGCATTGGATTTCTCGGTCATCTTGATTGGATCGGTAAAGTGTACACTAATTTATCACAATTATTAGTGCTTCAAAAAATTCTATCACAACTTAATAACAAAATCAAGAGATTAATAAATGCAGGTTCGCAACAGAGGACGAAGATAAGAACGACCAAGGGTACTGTAGCACACATATCTGATTAGCTGGATGACCTACACGTTGATTTTGCAGCACCATATGCTGCTGGATGCTGGCCTCCTCCTAAAAAATAAAATCATGTGAAGGTCTTATTAAACTGTGTGAAAAGAAATTAATGTGGCAAATGCAAACCTAGGGAATGAGATCAACGAACCAAATCAAATTCTCAAACCTCACAATGGGAACAAGGTCCGACAAAAGATCAATTATACATCTAGATTTTGGCTAATGGTGAGGGGAGGCATGTTGGGGCATAAATCCATCATCAGGGAAACATGATCAAGGGCATGGCCGGTGGCAGGATCCCACCAGTGTAGAGGCAAAGCCGGGAGCTGCTGGTTGGCGGGAAGCCGCGAGCAGTGCAGGATCTGGCGATGGGGCGCGACATCCTGGAGAAACGACGAGCGGTAGGAGAATCGAGAGGCAACAGGAGGTGGAGGGCGGCGCGGTGGTTGGAGTACGCCGGTGCCGGCTTGGTGGTGGGGCCCGGCGTAGTGGTGGGGCGACGCGGTCGTCGGAGTACGCCGGTGGCGTGTTGGTAGTGGGGCGACGCGGTCGGGGGCGGCGGCGCGGTGGACGGAGCATGCCAGTGGCGGCTTGGTGCGGGGCATAGTGGTGGGTCGACGCGGTCGGGGGCGGCGGCGCGGTGGTCAGAGTATGCCGGTGGCGGCTTGGTGGTAAGGGCCGGCGCAGCAGTGGGGCAATGCGATCGGGAGCGGCGGCGCGGTGGTGGGTAGATGAGTATTTGTTTTTCTTGCTTGTGCAGATGAGATAATCACGGGGGATTATTTACCGCTGTTTAATCAGAAGGATCTACTTTTTGTATTGGATGGTAAAGTAAATATTAGCGGGAATCGTTAAAAAAATCCCTCCAATTGTTTTTCTTCTCAAATAGTAGTACGTGGCATCCACTTTCGAGCTCCTCCTCTCCTCCTCCTCGCCCCTCCCCTCCCACCCCCGCCACCTTCCCCCTCTCCCACACCTCCTCCTCCTTTGTCGACCCTCCGTCCTATGCCAACGTCGCCGCCTCCTCCCCGCGCTTCGCCTCTGCCTCCCCGAGATCCGCATGCGCCGCCTTGTTCGAGTACTCCTACATCACCGTCTCCGACCCGGAGACCGAGACCGAGGTCATCGCCACCTCCCTCGTCCCTAGACCCGGCTCCAGCTATAGGGTCAGCGGGGCGGCGGTGGTGAGGAGGACGAGTGCTAGTCACTGATGGGTGGGACCAGGGCGGACACGAGCGGACGGGAGGAGACGACGGGAGCGCCCGCTTTTGTCCGCCGCGGACCCATTTGTGACCCATATATGGTTCAGTTTGGGTCGGGAACGGACACCAGAAGGACTTGTTGTCCGTTTCGGTCGCCTAGTTGCGCAAAGTTTTTATCCGTGCCGACCCAAACGAACAGCGACGGACGAAATGGGTCGCAGCATTGAAGTCGCTCTTAGTGCTTCATTGATGATTTTAGTTGGAATACTATAATCTTCATGATTACATGTATTGACGTCAATTGCTTAATTCTATATGATCAATTTAAGGTGTGCATGTATGGTCGTTGAGTCTGTTGGGGAACGTCGCATGGGAAACACAAATTTTCCTACGCGCACGAAGACCTATCATGGTGATGTCCATCTACGAGAGGGGATGTGTGATCTACGTACCCTTGTAGACCATACAGCAGAAGCGTTAGTGAACGCGGTTGATGTAGTGGAACGTCCTCACGTCCCTCGATCCGCCCCGCGAACCGTCCCGCGATCAGTCCCACGATCTAGTGCCGAACGGACGGCACCTCCGCGTTCAGCACACGTACAGCTCGACGATGATCTCGGCCTTCTTGATCCAGCAAGAGAGACGGAGAGGTAGAAGAGTTCTTCGGCAGCGTGACGGCGCTCCGGAGGTTGGTGATGATCTCGTCTCAGCAGGGCTCCGCCCAAGCTCCGCAGAAACACGATCTAGAGGTAGAACCGTGGAGATATGTGGTCGGGCTGCCGTGGCAAAGTTGTCTCAAATCAGCCCTAAAACCCCACTATATATAGGAGGGAGGGAGGGGAGGAGGCAGCCTCAAAACCTAAAGGTTTGGCCGAAATTGGAGGTGGAGGAGTCCTACTCCAATCCTACTTGGAGTAGGATTCCACCTTCCCACTTGGAAACTCTTTCCACCTTGTGTTTTTTTCCTTCTCAAACCTTATGGGCCTTAGTGGGAACTTATTCCAGCCCACTAGGGGCTGGTTTATCTCTTCCCATAGCCCATGAGACCCCTTGGGGCGTGACACCCCTCCTCATGGTCCCCGGCACCCCTCCCGGCACTCCCAGTACACTACCGATGAGCCCGAAACTTTTCCGGTAATGCACGAAAACCTTCCGGTAACCAAATGAGGTCATCCTATATATCACTCTTCATTTTCGGACCATTCCGGAAACCCTCGTGACGTCCGTGATCTCATCCGGGACTCCGAACAAGATTCGGTAACCAACCATATAACTCAAATACGCATAAAACAACGTCGAACCTTAAGTGTGCAGACCCTGCGGGTTCGAGAACTATGTAGACATGACCCGAGAGACTCCCCGGTCAATATCCAATAGCGGGACCTGGATGCCCATATTGGATCCTACATATTCTACGAAGATCTTATCGTTTGAACCTCAGTGCCAAGGATTCATATAATCCCGTATGTCATTCCCTTTGTCCTTCGGTATGTTACTTGCCCGAGATTCGATCGTCAGTATCCGCATACCTATTTCAATCTCGTTTACCGGCAAGTCTCTTTACTCGTTCTGTAATACAAGATCCCACAACTTACACTAAGTCACATTGCTTGCAAGGCTTGTGTGTGATGTTGTATTACCGAGTGGGCCCCGAGATACCTCTCCGTCATACGGAGTGACAAATCCCAGTCTTGATCCATACTAACTCAACGAACACCTTCGGAGATACCTGTAGAGCATCTTTATAGTCACCCAGTTACGTTGCGACATTTGATACACACAAAGCATTCCTCCGGTGTCCGTGAGTTATATGATCTCATGGTCATAGGAACAAATACTTGACACGCAGAAAACAGTAGCAATAAAATGACACGATCAACATGCTACATCTATTAGTTTGGGTCTAGTCCATCACATGATTCTCCTAATGATGTGATCCCGTTATCAAGTGACAACACTTGCCTATGGCCAGGAAACCTTGACCATCTTTGATCAATGAGCTAGTCAACTAGAGGCTTACTAGGGACAGTGTTTTGTCTATGTATCCACACATGCATTGTGTTTCCAATCAATACAATTATAGCACGGATAATAAACGATTATCATGAACTAAGAAATATAATAATAACTAATTTATTATTGCCTCTAGGGCATATTTCCAACAGTCTCCCACTTGCACTAGAGTCAATAATCTAGTTCACAACACCATGTGATTTCAACGAATCCAACACCCATATAGTTCTGGGGTTTGGTCACGTCTTGCTCGTGAGAGAGGTTTTAGTCAACGGTTCTGAAACTTTTAGATCCGTGTGTTCTTTACAAATCTATATGTCATTTTATAGATGTTGCTACTATGTGCTATTCGGAAGTACTCCAAATATCTACTCTACTATACGAATCAGTTTCACTACTCATAGTTATTCGGATTAGTGTCAAATCTTGCATCGACGTAACCCTTTACGACGAACTCTTTAACCACCTCCATAATCGAGAAAAATTCCTTAGTCTATTTAGTTACTAAGGATAACTTTGACCGCTGATCAGTGATTCAATCCTGGATCACTCTGTGTACAGACTTGCTGCAAGGCACACATCAGGTGCGGTACTCAGCATGGCATACTTTAGAGTCTACGGCTAAGGCATAGAAGACGACCTTCGTCTATTCTCTTTATTCTGTCGTGGTTGGGTTTTGAGTCTTACTCAAATTCACACCTTACAACGCAACCAAGAACTCCTTCTTTGCTGATCTATTTTGAACTCCTTCAAAAACTTGTCAAGGCATGCATCTTGTTGAAACTACCATTAAGCGCTTTCGATCTATCTCCATAGATCTTTGATGCTCAACGTTCAAGTAGCTCAATCCAGGTATTCCTTTGAAAAACTCCTTTCAAACAACCTTGTATGCTTTAAAAAAATTCTACATTACTTCTGATCCACAATATGTCAACCACATATACTTATCAGAAATTCTATAGTGCTCCCACTCACTTCTTTGGAAATACAAGTTTCTCATAAACCTTGTACAAACCCAAAATCTTTGATCATCTCATCAAAGTGTATATTCCAACTCCGAGATGCTTGCACCAGTCCATTGAAGGATCGCTGGAGCTTGCATACTTGTTAGTATCTTTAGGATCGACAAAACCTTCTGGTTGTATCACATACAATGTTTGCTCAAGGAAACCGTCGAGGAAACAATGTTTTGACATCCTATGTGCAATATTTCAAAAATAATGCAACAACTACTAACATAATTCTAACAGACTCTTAGCATCGCTACGAGTGAGAAAGTCTCATCATAGTCAACTGTTTGATCTTGTCGAAAACATCTTTGCGACAAGTCGAGCCTTTCATAATAGTGACTTATCACCATCATCGTCTGTCTTCCTTTTAAAGATCCATCTTTACTCAATAGTCCTCTGACCATCAAGTAGTTCTTCCAAAGTCTACACTTTGTTTTCATACATGGATCCTCTCTCGGATTTCATGGCTTCCAGCCATTTGTCGGAATCTGGGCCCACCATCGCTTTCTCCATAACTCGTAGGTTCACTGTTGCTCAACAACATGACCTCCAAGACAGGGTTATCGTACCACTCTGTAGTAGTACGCGACCTTGTCAACCTACGAGGCTTGTAGTAACTTGATCCGATGCTTGATGATCACCATCATCAGCTTCCACTTCAATTGGTGTAGGCGCAACAGGAACAACTTCCTGTGCCCTGCTACACACTAGTCGAAGTGATGATTCAATAACCTCATCAAGTTCTACCACCCTCCCACTCAATTCTTTCGAGAGAAACCTTTCCTTGAGAAAGGATCCGTTTCTAGAAACAAACATTTTGCTTTCGGATCTGAGATAGGAGATGTACCCAACTGTTTTGGATATCCTATGAAGATGCATTTATCCGCTTTGGGTTCGAGCTTATCAGACTGAAACTTTTTCACATAAGTGTCGAAGCCCCAAACTTTCAAGAAACGATAGTTTAGATTTCTCCAAACCTCAGTCTATACTGTGTCATCTCAACGGAAATACGTGGTGCCCTATTTAAAGTGAATGCGGTTGTCTCTAATGCATAACCCATAAACGATAGTGGTAATTCGATAAAAGACATCATAGCATGCACCATACCAAATAGTGCGTGGCTATGACATTCGGACACATCATCACACTGATGTTCTAGGTGGCATGAACTGCGAAACAATTTCCACATTGTCTTAACTGCGTACCAAAACTCGTAACTCAGATATTCATTTCTATGATCATATCGTAGACAGTTTATCCTCTTGTTACGACGAACTTCACTCCAAAACAGAATTGAACTTTGTCAATATTTCAGACTTGTGATTCACTGAGTAAATACTCTTGTATCTACTCAAATCGTCATTGAAGTAAGAACATAATGATATCCACTGCGTGCCTCAGCACCCATTGGATTGCATACATCAAAATGTATCACTTCCAACAAGTTACTGTCTTGTTTCATCTCAATGAAAACAAGGCCTTGCTCATGTGGTATGATTTGCATGTCACTAGTGATTCAAAATCAAGTGAGTATAAAGATCCATCACCATGGAGCCTCTTCATGCAATTTATACCACCATGACTCAAGCGGCAGTGCCACAAGTAAGTGGTACTGTCATCATTACCTCGTATCTTTTGGCACCATTATGATGAACATGTGTAACACTACGATCGAGATTCAATAAACCATTGAAGGTGATTATTCAAGCAAATAGAGTAACCATTATTCTCTTTAAATGAATAATCATATTGCAATAAACACGATCCAATCATGTTCATGCTTAACGCAAGCACCAAATAACAATTATTTAGGTTTAACACCAATCCCGATGGTAGAGGGAGCGTGCGACGTTTTTGATCATATCAATCTTGGAAACACTTCCAACACGTATCGTCACCTCGCCTTTAGCTAGTCTCCGTTTATGCCGTAGCTATCATTTCGTGTTACTAATCATTTAGCAACCGAACCGGTATCCAATACCCTCATGCTACTAGGAGTACTAGTAAAGTACACATCAACATCATGTATATAAAATATACTTCTTTCGACTTTTGCCAGGCTTCTTAGCTACCAAGTATCTAGAGTTGCTCCACCTCAGTGATTGTTCCCCTCATAACAGAAGCACTTAGTCTCGGGCTTGGGTTTAATCTGGGGTCTCTTCATTAGTGCAGCAACTGCTTTGCCGTTTCATGAAGTATCCCTTCTAGCCCTTGCCTTTCTTGAAACTTAGTGGTTTTACTAACCATCAACTATTGATGCTCCTTCTTGATTTCTACTTTCGCAGTGTCAAACATCGCGAATCGCTCAAGGATCATTGTATCTATCCTTGACATGTTATAGTTCATCACGAAGCTCTCACAGCTTGGTGGCAGTGACTTTGGAGAACCATCACTATCTTATCTGGAAGATCAACTCCCACTTGATTCAAGCGATTGTCGTACTCAGATAATCTGAGCACACGCTCAACGATTGAGCTTTTCTCCTTTACTTCGTGGACAAAGAATCTTGTTGGAGGTCTCATACCTCTTAACAAGGGCACAAGCATGAAATCACAATTTCATCTCTTTAGAACATCTCTTATGTTCTGTGACGTTTCAAAACGTCTTCGGCGCCTTGCTTCTAAGCCATTAAGTATTTTGTACTGAACTATCGTGTAGTCATCAGAAACGTGTATGTCGGATGTTCACAACATCTACAGACGACGCTCGAGGTGCAGCACACCGAGTGGTGCATTAAGGACATAAGCCTTCTACGCAGGAACGAGGACAATCCTCGGTTTTACAGACTCAGTCTGCAATGTTTGCTACTATCAACTTTCAACTAAATTTTCTCTAGGAACATATTAAAATAGTAGAGCTATAGCGCAAGCTACATCGTAATTCTCAAAGACCATTAGACTATGTTCATGACAATTAGTTCAATTAATCATATTACTTATGAACTCCCACTCAAAAAGTACATCTCTCTAGTCATTTGAGTGGTACATGATCCAAATCCACTATCTCAAGTCCGATCATCACGTGAGTCGAGAATAGTTTCAGTGGTAAGCATCTCTATGCTAATCATATCAACTATACGATTCATGCTCGACCTTTCGGTCTCATGTGTTCCGAGGCCATGTCTGCACATGCTAGGCTTGTCAAGCTTAACCCGAGTGTTCCGCGTGTGCAACTGTTTTGCACCCGTTGTATGTGAACGTTGAGTCTATCACACCCGATCATCACGTGGTGTCTCGAAAGGAAGAATTGTCGCAACAGTGCACAGTCGGGGAGAACACAGTTTCGTCTTGAAATTTTAGTGAGAGATCACCTCATAATGCTACCGTCGTTCTAAGCAAAATAAGGTGCATAAAAGGATTAACATCACATGCAATTCATAAGTGACATGATAGGGCCATCATCATGTGCTCCTTGATCTCCATCACCAAAGCACCGGCACGATCTTCTTGTCACCGGCGCCACACCATGATCTCCATCAACGTGTCGCCATCGGGGTTGTCGTGCTACTCATGCTCTTACTACTAAAGCTACATCCTAGCAAAATAGTAAACGCATCTGCAAGCACAAACGTTAGTTTAAAGACAACCCTATGGCTCCTGCCGGTTGCCGTACCATCGACGTGCAAGTCGATATTATCTATTACAACATGATCATCTCATACATCCAATATATCACATCACATCATTGGCCATATCACATCACAAGCATACCCTGCAAAAACAAGTTAGACGTCCTCTAATTTTGTTGTTGCATGTTTTACGTGGTGACCATGGGTATCTAGTAGGATCGCATCTTACTTACGCAAACACCACAACGGAGATATATGAAGTGCTATTTAACCTTATACAAGGACCTCCTCGGTCAAATCGGATTCAACTAAAGTTGGAGAAACCGACACTTGCCAGTCATCTTTGAGCAACGGGGTTACTCGTAGCGATGAAACCAGTCTCTCGTAAGCGTACGAGTAATGTCGGTCCAAGCCGCTTCAATCCAACAATACCGCGGAATCAAGAAAAGACTAAGGAGGGCAGCAAAATGCACATCACCGCCCACAAAAACTTTTGTGTTCTACTCGAGAAGACATCTACGCATGAACCTAGCTCATGATGCCACTGTTGGGGAACGTCGCATGGGAAACAAAAATTTTCCTACGCGCACGAAGACCTATCATGGTGATGTCCATCTACGAGAGGGGATGTGTGATCTACGTACCCTTGTAGACCGTACAGCAGAAGCGTTAGTGAACGCGGTTGATGTAGTGGAACGTCCTCACGTCCCTCGATCCGCCCCGCGAACCGTCCCGTGATCAGTCCCACGATCTAGTGCCGAACGGACGGCACCTCCGCGTTCAGCACACGTACAGCTCGACGATGATCTCGACCTTCTTGATCCAGCAAGAGAGACGAAGAGGTAGAAGAGTTCTCCGGCAGCGTGACGGCGCTCCGGAGGTTGGTGATGATCTCGTCTCAGCAGGGCTCCGCTCGAGCTCCGCAGAAACGTGATCTAGAGGTAAAACCATGAAGATATGTGGTCGGGCTGTCGTGGCAAAGTTGTCTCAAATCAGCCCTAAAACCCCACTATATATAGGAGGGAGGGAGGGGAGGAGACAGCCTCAAAACCTAAAGGTTTGGCCGAAATTGGAGGTGGAGGAGTCCTACTCCAATCCTACTTGGAGTAGGATTCCACCTTCCCACTAGGAAACTCTTTCCACCTTGTGTTTTTTTCCTTCTCAAACCTTATGGGCCTTAGTGGGAACTTATTCCAGCCCACTAGGGGCTGGTTTATCTCTTCCCATAGCCCATGAGACCCCTTGGGGCGTGACACCCCTCCTCATGGTCCCCGGCACCCCTCCCGGCACTCCCAGTACACTACCGATGAGCCCGAAACTTTTCCGGTAATGCACGAAAACCTTCCGGTAACCAAATGAGGTCATCCTATATATCAATCTTCGTTTCCGGACCATTCCAGAAACCCTCGTGACGTCCGTGATCTCATCCAGGACTCCGAACAAGATTCGGTAACCAACCATATAACTCAAATACGCATAAAACAACGTCGAACCTTAAGTGTGCAGACCCTGCGGGTTCGAGAACTATGTAGACATGACCCGAGAGACTCCTCGGTCAATATCCAATAGCGGGACCTGGATGCCCATATTGGATCCTACATATTCTACGAAGATCTTATCGTTTGAACCTCAGTGCCAAGGATTCATATAATCCCGTATGTCATTCCCTTTGTCCTTCGGTATGTTACTTGCCCGAGATTCGATCGTCAGTATCCGCATAACTATTTCAATCTCATTTACCGGCAAGTCTCTTTACTCATTCTGTAATACAAGATCCCGCAACTTACACTAAGTCACATTGCTTGCAAGGCTTCTGTGTGATGTTGTATTACCGAGTGGGCCCCGAGATACCTCTCCGTCATACGGAGTGACAAATCCCAGTCTTGATCCATACTAACTCAACGAACACCTTCGGAGATACCTGTAGAGCATCTTTATAGTCACCCAGTTGCGTTGCGATGTTTGATACACACAAAGCATTCCTCCGGTGTCCGTGAGTTATATGATCTCATGGTCATAGGAACAAATACTTGACACGCAGAAAACAGTAGCAATAAAATGACACGATCAACATGCTACGTCTATTAGTTTGGGTCTAGTCCATCACATGATTCTCCTAATGATGTGATCCCGTTATCAAGTGACAACACTTGCCTATGGCCAGGAACATTGACCATCTTTGATCAACGAGCTAGTCAACTAGAGGCTTACTAGGGACAGTGTTTTGTCTATGTATCCACACATGCACTGTGTTTCCAATCAATACAATTATAGCATGGATAATAAACGATTATCATGAACTAAGAAATATAATAATAACTAATTTATTATTGCCTCTACGGCATATTTCCAACAGAGTCATCCTAAAATTAGGGCCTTATTTGGTTAATATGGTATTTACCAAAACCATCTCAAAATAGTTCGATATTTATCAAAACCAAACCATGCATCAACACATGATTATGTGTACTTTCTCTACATTATGTAACACACTCCCACTAACATATATTAATATGTTACTGTAGCAACATTTGTGTAACACACTACGTGCAACACATAATTACGTGTTACTTAGACGATATCGTCGTAACACATTTTTCAAGCTTATATTGTATGTGTTACACTCAGTCTTTGCAACACAAATCATGTGTTACTGGATTCTCGATTGTAACATATTTTAATATGTGTTACATGATTGTGTTTCCAAAGCTCTGTTCTCTTGTAGTGTATGTTAGTATGGTGTTGTGAATCTAGAAATACTTGTGTTGAAGTTAGTGATTTCCGTAACATGCACGTATGGTGAACCGCTATGTTAGGACGTCAGAGCATAATTGATTTATTGATTGTCATACTTTGTGTTGCGGTCGGGATCGCTCGATGGTTTACACCTACAAACCCTTCCCCTAGGAGTATGCGTTTAGCACTTTATTTCGATTACTAATAAAAACTTTCGCAACAAGTATGTGAGTTCTTCATGACTAATGTGAGTCCATGGTATAGATGCACTTTCACCTTCCACCATTGCTAGCCTCTCTAGTGCCACGCAATTTTGCCGGTCCACAAACCCACCATATGTCTTCCTCAAAACAACCACCATACCTACCTACTATGGCATTTTCATAGCCATTCCGAGATATATTGCCATGCAACTCCCACCGTTCCATCTCATGACTTGTGCCGTCACTCTCATATTGTGATTGCATGATCGTAAGATAGCTAGCGAGATGTTTCAACGTCATACGCCAATCTAGATCGTTGCACATCCCGGTACATTGCCGGAGGCATTTCCTATAGAGTCATCATCGTTATAAGCTTTGAGCTGTGAGTAAATAAAAGTGTGATGATCGTCAAAGAGGCGAAAGAGCCCAAATAAAAAAATAGAAAAAAGAGGCCAAAGAGCCAAAATAAAAAAAAGAGAAAAAGAGAGAAGGGACAATGCTACTATCTTTTTCCACACTTGTGCTTCATAATAGCACCATGTTCTTCATGATTGAGAGCTTCTTGCTTTGTCACCACCATATACTAGTGGGAATCTTTACTATATAACTTGTCTTGTATATTCCAAGGATGGGCTTCCTTAAATTGCCCTAGGTCTTTGTGAGCAAGCAAGTTGGATGCACACCCACTAGTTCTCCTTTTGAGCTTTCACATATTTATAGCTCTAGTGCATCCTTTGTATGGCAATCCCTACTCATTCACATTGATATCTATTAATGGGCATCTCCATAGCCCTTTGATACGCCGAGTCATTGTGACCATCTCCTCCCTTTTTGTCTCACCACCACCAAACTCTATTCCACCTATAATGCTATATCCATGGCTCACGCTCATGTATTGCATGATAGTTGTAAAAGGTTTGAGAAAGTAAGAGTGCGAAAACAATTACTTGGCCAATACCGGGGTAGTGAATGATTTAAATTAGTTGTGTGAGGATGATGGAGCATAGCCATACTATATGATTTTGTAGGGATAACTTTCTTTGGCCTTGTTATTTCGAAAGTTCATGATTACCTTGCTAGTTTGCTTGAAGTATTATTGTTTTCATGTCAATAGCAAACTATTGTTTTGAATCTTACGGATCTGAACATTCATGTCACTTGAAAGAATTTACAAAGGACGACTATGCTAAGTAGCATTCCACATCAAAAAAGCAGTCTTTATCACTTCCCTACTCGAGGACGAGCAGGAGTTAAGCTTGGGGATGCTTGATACGTCTCCAATGTATCTATAATTTTTTATAGTTCCATGCTATTATCTTGTCAAACTTTGGATGTTTTTTATACCTTTTATATCTTTTTTGGGACTAACTTATTAACTCAGTGCCAAGTGCCAGTTCCTATTTTTTCCATGTTTTTGACCCTTTTGATAGGAGGATTTTAAACGGTGTCCAAACGGAATAAAACTTCTGAAAAGATTTTTTTCCGGAATAGAAGATACGTGCCAAACTTGAGAACCAAGGCAGGGGCCAGCAGGGGACCCCACAAGCCCCCCAGGGGCAACCAGGGGGCAGCGCCTAGTAGGCTTGTGGGCCCCCTGTGGCACGTCTGCCCTACCTCTTCCGCCTATAAATCCAGAAAAATAACAAAACTGCGAGAGAGATCCACGAAAATACTTTTCCGCCGCCACAAGCTTCTGTCTCCTCAAGATCCCATCTGGGGCACGTTCTGGTGCCCCGCCGGAGGGGGATTCGGATACGGAGGGCTTCTTCATCAACATCATGACCTCTCTGATGATGCGTGAGTAGTTCACCATAGACCTTCAGGTCCATAGCTAGTAGTTAGATGGCTTCTTCTCTCTCTTGGATCTTCAATACAAAGTTCTCCATGATCTTCATGGAGATCTATCCGATGTAATCTTCTTGCGGTGTGTTTGTCGAGATCCGATGAATTGTGGATTTATGATCAGATTATCTATGAATCTTATTTGAGTTTCTTCTGATCTCTCTTATGCATGATTTCATATCCTTGTAATTCTGTTCGAGTTGTGGGTTTTGTTTGGCCAACTTGTTTTATGATTCTTGCAATGGGAGAAGTGCTTGGTTTTGGGTTCATACCGTGCGGTGACCTCACCCAGTGACAGAACGGGTAGCGAGGCACACATCATGTTGTCGCCATCAAGGGTAAAAAGACGGTTTTCACCATCGGTTTGAGTTTATCCCTCTACATCATGTTATCTTGCTTAAAGCGTTACTCTGTTTGTCATGAACTCAATGCACTAGATGCATGCTGGATAGCGGTCGATGTGTGGAGTAATAGTAGTAGATGCAGTAAGTATTGGTCTACTTGTCTCGGACGTGATGCCTATATGTATGATCATTGCCTTAGATATCGTCATGACTTGGCGCGGTTCTATCAATTGCTTGACAGTAATTTGTTAACCCACCGTAATATTTGCTATTTTGAGAGAAGCCTCTAGTGAACACTATGGCCCCCGGGTCTACTTCACACCATATTTTCAGCCTTACTCTTTTACTTCGTTGCACTTTCCGCCTTCAGATCTCACTTTGCAATCAATCTTGAAGGGATTGACAACCCCTTTATGGTGTTGGGTGCAAGCTCTTTTGTGTTTGCGCAGGTACTCTGGACTTGAAGCGATTCTCCTACTGGATTGATACCTTGGTTCTCAAACTGAGGGAAATACTTATTGCTCCTGTGCTGCATCACCCTTTCCTCTTCAAGGGAAAAACCAACGCAAGCTCAACAGGCAGCAGCGGTGCATCTATAATTCTCTCAATTGCCCAACTGTAATTTGTTTACCTATCATTGTTGTCTATCATCTTTTGGGAGAGAGACATCACTAGTGAACATCATGGGACTCTGGTCCATATTACCACCATTGCTTACACCTCCACGATTTACTGCTTTCATTTACTTTTGTGTTGCAATCAATATATCTATTCCCGCTTGTGTTTTGATCCTTTGCAAACTACAAGGCCGGAGAGATTCACAACCTCTCTGTACTTGTTGGGAGCAAAGTTATTTGTTGTGTGTGCAGGTCCACGTCTTGTGCTAGCGCCAGAGCAGCGGACACCGACTTCTTGATCCTCGGAGTCCTCCTGGTTCGATAAACCTTACAGTCCCTGTGTAAGGGAAATCTGTTGTTGACTACATGTCCACCTTCCACTTGGGGTAACTGAAAGTGTGTTATATCGACTAGAGGGGGGGGGGGGTGAATAGGCAATTTCATCGCTGAGGAAATTCCTTTTGAGACAATTACTCACTCATGAATAACTTAAAGCGGAAATAGCGCAGAATTAGAGGTGCAAAGATTAAAACAACAGTTTACTTGAAGAAGATTATGAGAATCGGTTCGCACAGTATGCAGGCACAGAATAAGCAGGTGAAGATTAACTAGAATGAAGAATTTGACGTTGAGGAAATTCAGTGAAAGTCTTCACGCTTTGAAGTCTTCAGGCAGTTTTTCTTCAGGACGCACCAAATTCCTCATCTTCAATATCTTCATGAGGAATATCAATTTCATCATAACTTCTTCGCGATCAAAGTCTTCAAGCTTAGGCCAATTTCTTCAGCCGAAGACATACATTTTAGGGGTCGCTATTCATCGTATAAATCAAACTCCTCAGCGACTTATAGAGTCTGTGTACACTTATAAACACATTAGTTACTTAACCTGTAAGTCTTCAAACCATCGAAATCACTAAGGGCACTAGATGCACTTAAAATCTCCCCATTTTTGGTGGTTGATGACAATTAGGTTAAGTTTTCAACGGGGATAAAAATATGAAGTGTTAATACTGAGTTTGAGGAATTTGAAATCAAGATAATGAGAGACTCTCCCTGAAGATGTGCATATTTTGAAGAATTTGCTTTGCACAGCAGATGCACATTGATGATTTATATCATGGAGATCTTCCCCTGTATCTTGTAAATCATGCATACATTTGACATATAATATGAGGAATTTGAAAATGCATGATGAAAAGTGGTGACTAACGAATTTCAGCATGCCTGCATTAATATACCTTGAGGAATAAGCATGTGAGGACAAACGTTCAAAAGTGTCAGAGCACCATCAGGCTTAAGTTACAAATCATTACATAAAACACTTCACAAGAACCAAGAGTTTGTAACTTAATAATGTTTATAAGCCCCAAAATAGATTCCGTTTGAAGACTAACTCAGATTTCTTCCCCTTTGTCATCAAGTGACGAAAAGGGACAAAGCTGAGGACTAACGCCCTTTGAAGAAATTCACTTCTTGGCTGATGAAGAGGCATGAGGATTCTTGGCGACATGCTTCTTCCTTGGACCAGCTGCAGTGTCTTCCGGTTCTTCATTTGACTCAACAGTGCGGAATGAGGAAAAAGAATTGTCCTCAAGGTCAGGAACTGGAATTGGCTTGAATTTCTTCTTCGAAGGCCACGACGAGTCGAAGTCTTGTGTAAACTCCAATTCCTCAAGTTCCTCTTGAGTCCTCAGATAAGCCAAGGTGGCCCTGGTTCGATCAAACACCTCATGAAGATAGTAGTGATTTTTCTTCACCGCGTTCTGAGTCTCATTGAGGGTTTTCATAATGGCACTGAATTGACGTTGGACCCATTTGTGATTGCGATCGAGCTTCTGATGAAGACTGAGGAGTAGCTCTCTGTTAGTCATCACCCTCGGGGTAGTTGGGCTTGGAGGCTCATGAGTTGCAGTGTCATCATATGAAGAATATGACTCTGCTTGACGAAACTGGCCATCAAGGGGCCGATTTCCTTCATCAATCACCGATTTTCCTTTTCCTTCAACAGGCTCGAATGACTTCTTGATGACTCTGATTGGCGGCAGTTATCCGATGTGATTTGGAAAATCAGCATGGTAGTTGATGCCTGACCTACTTCTGATGAATCTCATGATTCATGGGGCATAGATCTTCATTTCAAAAGGCGATAGTGCATTATCAGCCAAAGTCCTGAAGAAGAAATCATAAAGTTTCATTGGTATGCCATGGATGACATTGAAAATGATATTCTTCATGATGCCTATGACATGTTCTTCATCATCGTGACCTTTGATAGGAGCGATGACATTGGCCAGGATTCTGTAGACTGTTCGTGGTTCATACTTCAAGTCTTGAACCAGAAAGCGAGTCCTTGGAGGTTGGTACTTGGCCAAAGGCTTCATGAGGAATTCCATCAGTCTGTTGGGCAGCTCATGTTCATCATACATCAGCACCACATTCTCTGAGGGAATTGAAACCGGAAGAGCTCGAAGCAATTCAGTGGCAGCTGCTTTGTAGCGCGTGTGCTGAGTCATCCAATCCAAAACCCAAGTATTGACATCCTTTGGGTCGCCAGAGATGTGCAGTGTGGCGTAGAACTAAAGAATGATGTCACTGTTCTAGTCGCCAATATCAGTGCAGAGGGGCAGTAATCCAGCTTCATGAAGAACGTTATGGACTGGAGTGAAGCAAGGTATTTCTTCCATATCGCTGTGAGGAATATGCTTATGCTGAAATATCTTGTTCCTCCCACAGAGCACTGAAGCATAATAGTTGAGTTGGTTTCTTGTCCAAAGCTTCTTGTGCCTGATGCGAAGCTTGTCATATGGATTTTCGCCCGTAAAGTACATATGTTCTTCATAGAAGGCATCCTTTTGAAATTTTGGCCTTTTGGAGAAGGGGTAATTCTGCTGCGGTTGAAGATTATGCTGTTGTTCTTGAGGAGGAGCCACTATCATTGTTGCTTATGTGTTTACCACAACAATAGCAGTTTCAATGTTTGGGGCACGAGCATTTTCTTCATTTTGAGAATTTTCTTCAGGTTGAGGATTTTCCTCAGCTGGTGATTTTTCTTGTTGGAGGAGACAGTTGCATCATTTGTTGCTGCATTGTCTTCAGCTGATGCAGCTGATTCTTGAGCAGATTCCTCACGAAACGTCTTTCCATCCGAACATCTGAGGATTTCTGTTCAGCAGGAGTTTGAGGAATTTGATTCGACCTTGGTGAGCGAGGATGAGTCTCTTCCCAGAAGTCATCATGAATCACTGGAGTGTTGCCCCCAGTTTCATCATCATCTAGTCGTTCTTCATAGGTATTTTGAGAAATGGTGGACTGAGGAATGTCATCAATCAGTACTTGCTCCTCCATGATTTCTTCAGCTTCAGCATCCTCCATTTCTTCATCCTCTTCGGGAATGACGTAGTCAACACCGAAGGGAACCATCAAGTAGGATGGAGCTACATTCAGAGGAGTAGCATCCACCGGGGCGGTTGAAGACTCCAATTGAGTGACCTTTTGGTGCTTGGCCTGTGAGGTTTCTGAGGTCATTTAAGATTTTCTCTTCTTTGCTTCTTTCTCAGCAACTTTGGTCTTCTTCACGTCTGATGCAGACGGAATCATCTTCTTCACCTTTGAGGATTGAGGTGAAAGAATAGTTTCATCAGGAGCTGGTGCAAATTCAGTCCTGGCAATTTCCTCATCTAGAGTAGTGTATTTAGTTGGAGCAGTTTCTTCAGCTGGAGTATCTTGATGAATTTCCTCAGCAGCAGGTTCATCAGTTTCATCTTCCTCAGGCAGTTAAACAGTGTAGCTTGACTGAGGTGCTACTTGAGGCTTTGGAGGGGCCGTCCTCTTGTTGTATTCATCAATTACAACTGATGCAGCCTTGATGAAATTAACCTTGACACCTTCACGATTAGTGTGAAGACTTGTATACTTATCTGTTAGAGTTTTAAGTTCAGCATGAGTTGATACAAGTGCTTCAGGCGTCGGTTTGAGGAGATTTTGCTTGAGGAATTTTTCCTTCTTGAGTATTGCAGCCTTAGCTTGCTTGGCTTGCTGCTCTTTCCACTTTGCCTCATTGATGAAAATGGCCACCATATGGCTTAGACTAGGGGGAAGTTTTAAGCCATCAACAAGAGTGTTTGGATCTTCATACCAGAGATCGATGAAGTCCAGTAGAACCTTCGGATCCATGGCAAGAAGAATAGAGCTTCCTGAGGCTTGAGCAACTCGTTCCTGCTTGTTTCTAATGATAGCTTGAAGAGTTTCCTCATCAAATTCTTCACTTCCTTCTGATGCAGAAGGAACGTTGATGACTTTGCTGGGACTTGGCATGATGCCTCTTCTAGCAGTCATTTTAGTCTTCAAGAAAGATGGTGACAATTTTATGGCATAGCTCATGGCAGACGGCAGTGAAGAACTTGATTGAGCAGGCTGATGCTTGATGAGCTGCTTCTGCTTAGGCTGTGAGGATTGTGGTGATGTTGAAGATTTTGTCACTGGTGCAGCCTTCTGTGGCAATTACTCTTTTGGCAATAAGGCCTTTGGTTTCTTAGGCACATTCCTCTTCTTAGGAATTGCTATAGCAGAGGCCTCAGCAACTGAAGAGGTGGCGGCAGTGGCAGCAGCAGCAGAGTCATCATTGAATTTCTTCACGTCTGCTTCTACCTTCTTCTGTAACTTAGACAAATATTTGTCTTTCTCATTAGGGTAATCCTTAATAGTTTCAACGCTTGAGGGATGAGCAGCTTGTTGATCACCATGAGGAGGCCTCTTGCATGGTGGCTTGAGGGAAAATTTCTTCGCATATTTTAGAGTAACATATATGTACTCCTTCCACTCCTTAACCCATCTGCGTTCAATTTTCTGAAGCTTTATCTTGCGCTTCGCCATGGTTTCTTTGCCATGAATTTCCTCATCAGGAGTGCAGTAGTCAGCGTATATTTCTCCAAGAATCTCAAAAGTTGTGTTCTGTTCAAGCTTCTTTCCTCCCTTTTGCTTCGTGTCATCTTCCATTGTCTTCAACTGAGGCTTTTGCTGAGGAATATGCACTCTTGAAGATTCTGATGACACTTGTAAAGTTTCTTCGAGGAACGCTGCAAATGAGTTAAGTTGATGAGAACCTAGTGATTCATCAGCTGACATTTTGTACATGTGAACAGAGTATGGGTGCGAAGGATTTGGAGAGGTCATATGCGTTCTCAGATTTGAAGAAATTGAAAATTTTAGTAGTTGAGGAATTTGACCAGTGGCTTGAGGAATTTGACTAAGCATTCTAATCTTGGGTTCCAGAGTTGTACAGATTCGAAAATTTACACAATTGAAGAATCTCATGAAGAATTTGAGTGGCTTAGTGAAATTCATCAAGTGTTTGAGGAATGAGTGTGCGTGGCTGACAGACATTCTGAGGAAAAACAGATTTCGCGAGTCTAAAGTGAAATAATAGATCAACATAGGCAATAAAATAAGATTTTAATTACCCCGAGCGAAGAACACGAAGAACATCAGCAGTAAAAGGGAGAAGCTCTACTGTTCATATCTTCCGCGCCTTAACTTGGCGATGGAGATCAGCTACGGCGGTGGCAGAGGGAGAGATTCCGGTTTCGACGTGAGTTCGGCGACGGCGAGGGCGAGACAGTAAAGGTTTTCCTCACCGGCGACGAGATTGCTAGCGGTGGCGCTAGGGTTGAGCTCGAGCGGAGAAGACGAGAGGACGAAGAGTTTTGACTGGGGGGGGTAAGGGCCTATTTATAGCTCAGGTGAAAAACTGTTTGGCCGAAACTTTCGGACCGAACTACCCTTGCCATTCGTCTCCGCACGACATGTGGAGCTCACGATTGAAGCGGTGGAGTTCGTGGTTATCTGATCGTGGGATGTGGGTCCAGTACTGTGTAGTGTTATAGAAAATTGATTTTTGAAGTTTTGAGGATGTCATTGCAAACTCCTCAGCTGACAAGGACACGGTGAGGATTTCGAACAAGTTTCAAGCAGAACGCATATGAAGAAATGAATAGAATGGGTTGAGTTTAGCAGAGAGGGGAGTCTGGTCCGATCACATTCACTTAGATGAAATATCAAATTGAAGACTGAGCTATAAGTGAATGTTGTTGAGGACTTTGAAATACATATATACATATACATATATATATATATATATATATATATATATATATATATATATATGCAAAATGAAAATCATCAAATGTTTTGAAAAAATTGAAGATTTTGAAGATTTGAGGATTTTGTGACAAAGTGTTAGATTGATGAATTTTAACTTTGAAGAAAAAAAGCTCGAAGAATTTCAATGTTGGGTGGTGGCATGAACCACCGTATAAGAATGATGATTTCAGGCATCACATACAATTGTCGTAGGGCCCTAAGAACCAAATTCTTCATTAATTTCCTCAGACTAAGAGTGGTGTTCTTCATTGATTGAAGAAAATCGATTCTTCATGTGTTCTACATCTAAGTCATCAATTTTGCATAAGTGCTAGGATGTGTGCAAGTTTTCACAAAACATTTGAAGACCCTAAGATATATAGCTCACACCGCAACTTGCAAAAGCTTCTCTCATCCGAGGGCTTAGTGAACATATCCGCTAGTTGATTGTCACTCTTCACATGATCAATGATGATATTTCCCTTGAGGACATGGTATCGAAGAAAATGATGACGAATCTGGATGTGCTTAGTCTTTGAGTGTTGTACTGGGTTGTCGGCGGTCTTGATTGCACTCACTTGCGATCCACACGGTCACCAGCATAATCAGAATCAGAATATCCAACGAGATGAAGATTTGAGCCCTTAGGGTACCATAATCCTAGTGTTGGTGTGTGAGCTAAGTATCGAAGAATATGCTTCACGGCCTTATGGTGTGATTCCTTCGGTTTTGCTTGAAAACGAGCACACATGCAAACACTAAGTATTATATCTGGCCTAGATGCACACAGATACAATAAAGAGCCAATCATCGAGCGATATACCTGCTGATCGAAATCTTTACCATTTTTGTTAGTGCAGAGGTGGCCGTTGGTAGGCATAGGAGTCTTGACGCCTTTGCATTCATGCATGTCGAATTTCCTCAGAACATCCTTGTGGTATTTCTCCTGTGATATGAACATGCCATTGTATTGTTGACGAATTGGAAGACCTAAGAAGAAATTCAGCTCCCCCATCATAGACATCTGATATTCTTCACTCATCATGTAAGCAAATTCATCACTGTAACGTTTGTCAGTACAACCAAAGATAATGTCATCGACATATATTTGACACACAAATAGTTCATTATCATAAGATTTTGTGAAAATAGTTGGATCGAGTGAACCAGGTTTGAATCCTTTCTTCACGAGGAATTCCTTCAATGTATCATAGCACGCCCGAGGGGCTTGCTTGAGGCCATAGAGTGCCTTTTTGAGTCTGGATACTTTGTCTCGATGTTTAGGATCCTCAAAATCTGGGGGCTGAGCAACATATACTTCTTCCTCGAGCTTACCATTGAGGAATGCACTTTTCACATCCATTTGATATAAAGTAATGTTATGATGATTAGCATACGCTAGTAGTATTCGAATAGCTTCAAGTCTAGCCACAGATACAAAAGTTTCATCGAAAGCAATTCCTTCAACCTGTGTGTAGACTTGGGCTACAAGTCATGCCTTATTCCTCACCACTTGACTATCCTCATCTTGCTTGTTTCGGAAAATCCACTTGGTGCCGATGGTATTGTGCTTGCGAGGATTTGGTCGTTTGACGAATTCCCAGACGTCATTTAGCTTGAATTGAAGAAGTTCATCTTGCATGGCTTGAATCCACTTAGGTTCCATGAAAGCTTTAACAACTTTTGAGGGTTCTGTGATAGACACAAAAGAGGAATGCCCACAAAAGTTAACTAAATGTGAAGCTTTTGAGCGAGTGAGAGGACCTGGCACGTTGATGTCATCGAGGATTTTTTCAAGTTCTACTTCATTTGCAATCCTTGGATGAGCTGGTTGTGGATTTTGTCTGGGCTAAGGAATTTCATCTGGAGCAATTTCCTCAGGTGCATCTTCTTGAATTTCATCAGTGCTGGGGATGATTCATTCAACAATTTCCTCAATTGGAACAATGTCTTCAGTAGCTTTGAACTTGATTGCTTCCTCAGGAGATAATTTATCTTGCACACGTGGCAATTGCTCTCTTTGTGAGCCATTAGTTTCATTGAACCGCACATTTAGAGTTTCAACAACCTTGTTTTGATAGGTGTTGAAGACTCTGTAGGTGTGCGAGTCCTTTCCATAACCAAGCATAAAACCCTCATGTGCTTTAGGTGCAAATTTTGAGCTATGGTGAGGATCTCTAATCCAATATTTTGCGCCGAAGACTTTGAAATAACTTACATTGGGTTTCTCATCAGTGAGGAGTTCATATGAGGTTTTCTTGAGGAATTTTGAAGATATGTTTTCTTGAGGAATTTGTGAAGATATACCCTGTTGATGATGTGGCAAGCAGTGTTGATTGCTTCAGGCCAGAAACGACGAGGAGTCTAATATTCTTCAAGCATGGTCCGTGCCATTTCAACGAGAGTCGTGTTCTTGCATTCAACGACGCCATTCTCTTGAGGAGTATAAGGAGCAGATAATTCGTGAGTAATACCAAGTTCATAAGGATAATCATCAAGGCCAGTGTTTTTGAATTCTGTCCCATTATCACTCCTGATGTGTTTGATCTTGACGCCGAAGTTCGTTGAGGCCCTTGAGGAAAATCGTTTGAAGACTTCCTACACTTCAATTTTATACAGAATGATATGTACCCAAGTATATTGAGAATAGTCACCAACAATGACAAAGCCATATAAGGATGTTGTATTCGTTAGAGTAGCATAATGAGTAGGTCCAAACAGATCCATGTGAAGCAATTCAAACGGATGAGTGGTAGTCATGATAGTCTTCGAGGGGTGTTTGGATCTGGTCATTTTTCCAAACTCACAAGCACCGCAGAGGTGGTCCTTGAGGAATTTGACTGATTCGATGCCAATGACATGCTTCTTCTTCGCCAGCGTGTGCAAATTCCTCATGCCTGCATGACCAAGTCTTCGATGCCATAGCCACCCTTATGAGGTTTTTGCATGTAAGCATGTGGCTGGTTGAGGACCTGTGGAAAAATCAACAATGTATAAATCTCCTCTCCTAAAGCCTTTGAATACTTTCGTCTGTCAGATTCCATGATGACTACACATCTATATTTTCCAAAGATAACAACCATATGAAGATCTCAAAGCATTGAGACTGACATGAGGTTAAACCCAAGGGATTAGACAAGCATGACTTTGTCCATGTGTGTGTCCTTGGAAATAGCCACCTTGCCAAGTCCCAATACCTTGCTTTTACCTTTGTCAGCATAAGTGATTTGCTTCAGCGGTGATGAAGTCAGTGGCATATTCATCAGCAAGCTTTTATCACCAGTCATGTGGTTTGTGCAACCACTGTCAAGAACCCACTTAGTACAACTTACCATCTCATATGCTTTAGACTTGAAGAATATGATATCAATTTCTTTTGATAAGAATTTCATCATAAACATTAAATTTGAGGACGTGAGAAATATTATAATTTCGTCAATTTTAGCTTGTGTCCAATCAAGCATTTTCCTCAGGTCTCCAGCAAATTCTTCAGATGATGATTTTCATCTTGAGGCCTGACGTGCAGAAGTGATTAGTTCAATTTCTTCACCACCCACATCTAAAGGGGTGGCAAAGAGTTCATCATCCCGCGAGCACCATATGAGAAAGGGGGGCATTGAAGCTAAGGCACTTCTCTTCACAGTAGGGGGGTTAGAGTACTCAAATGAATAGGCAGTGAAATTCTTTGAGGATTTATGAACATAATGATTTGAGGTATAATGCTCATATTCATATCCATTATAATTTCCCTGCATATAAAAAATCATTAGCACGAGTACGAGCATAGTTTTGACGAGTTGAGGACTTTGATCCTTTTTAAGACTTTGGTCCACCTCAGGAATTTGATTTGGGGTCCAGGTTCTTCACATGTGGCATCATGAGGACATTCACCTGAATATTTTCCAAGCATCTTTTGGGGACCCAGATTTTCCTCAAGGGTGGTCCATTCCTATAGTTAATTCCAACATATCAAGCAAATACTTCACCAGATTGATTTTTGAATAGTTTATAGTTGGAGTCAAATGAATCATCTGAGGAATACGATAATTCACATGCAAAGCCTGTTAGAGCGGATGGATCAAGAGGAGGTCCTTTAGCAGCAATCCATGAGGTTTTGGGACACTGCTCAGGTTTCCAGTATGATCCATCAACATTGAGTTTCCTTTCAAGGGCAATTCCTTCTTTCCACGGGTTCCTATTCAAAATCTGCTTTTTGACCACATCGCAAAGGGTTTGATGCCCTTTGAAACTTTTGTACATGCCTGTCACATACAATTCCTTCAACCCTGCATTATCGTTAGTAACATTTGTGGTTTCCTCAAGTGAGGAATTTGTTACCACATGAGCAGTTGAAGAATTTGTAGCAATAGAAGCATTTGATGATTCTGGTGAAGAATTGGAAGATTCATGCTCGATGCATTTGAGACATGGTGGAGTGAATTCAACCTGAGCGGCACTCATCTGTTGAGCAAGCAATGAATTCCTTTCCATTCGAATATCATCAAGAGACATTTTCAACTTCTCGAGATCAAGTTTCCTTTGAAGAAATTCATAGGAATGTTTCTCATGATCAGCCAAGAGTGTGCCATAACGATCTTGAAGACTATCAAATCTAGACTGAAGACTTTTCAAATCTTTAGTGAGGATTTGTGTATGATTCATTTCATCATTCAACATGTGATCGCTTTTGTCTAGCAGTTTTTGAAGCTTTTGAATGGCACTTTGTTGTTTAGTTGCAATGTTGGCAAGTTTACTGTAACTGGATTTTTTTATAATCATCAGGTTCACAGTCACTTGAGTGAGAGGAGGAAGTGTCATTTGTTGCCTTTGAACCTTTTTCCATAAAGCAATAGGTTGGAGTGAAGTCATCAGCATAGTCATCAGTGTAGATAGCATTGTAATTTTCTTCAAGGTTGAAGATTGACTTGCTGACGAATGTGGTAGCCAATGCAAGACTTGCCACACCAGACTCTGAGTCTTCTTCAGAACCTTCCTCTTCACCATAATTCGCAGATTCTTCCTCAGAATCCATTTCCTTACCAATGAGTGCCCGAGCCTTTCTGAAACTAGTCTTGTTATGTGATGAGGACTTTGAGGATGAGGATTTTGAAGATTTCTTCTTTTTCTTGGAGTCATCAGAACTTTCATCCGTGTATTTCTTCTTCTTTGATTCCTTCACCCAGCGAGGACAATCAGCAATATAGTGACCAAATTTCTTGCATTTGTGGCAGGTTCTTTTCTTGTAGTCCTCAGATGAAGATTCTGATTTCCTCAAATCTCTTCTTGAAGATTTAACAAATTGGCCACGCCTTGTAAACTTCTGGAATTTCCTCACGAGCATTGCAAGCTCCTGTCCAAGTTTTGCAGGATCACCAATTCTACAATCTGAGTCTTCTTCTTCAGATGAGGAAATTGCTTTGGCCTTCAGCGCACGAGGTCTAGAGTAGCTTGGTCCATACAAATCTCTCTTTTTTTCCTGCTGGAATTCATGAATATTGAGTCTTTCGAGTATATCAGCAGGATCAAGCATCTTATAGTCTGCTCTTTCTTGAATCATCACAACCAGCGTATCAAATGATGGATCTAGAGATCTTAGCAGTTTCTTCACAACTTCATGGTCAGTGATGTCTCGAGCTCCCAGTGCTTGTAGTTCATTTGAGATGTCGTGAGGCAATCAAAGGTATCTTGGCAGATTTCATTGTCAAGACTCTTTAAGCGATTGAAGAGATTGCGAAGAACATCAACACGAGAGTCATGCTAAGTTGAAATTCCTTCATTGACTTTGGTAAGCCTATCCCAGATGAGCTTAGCTGTGCCCAAAGCACTCACTCTTCCATACTGACTTTTGCTCAGATGGTAAGAGATGATATTCTTCGCTTGAGAATCAAGTTGCTTGAATTTCTTCACATCAGCGGCAGAGACAGTAGCAGCGATGGAGGGAATACCATGTTCCATAATGTACCAGAGATCATTGTCAATAGCGTGAAGATGCATCTGCATCATGGTCTTCAGTAGGGAAAGTCCTTCCCTTCAAAGGTAGGACATCCTGCAGTAACCTTGATCATACCTGCAGTCAACATAATTAAAACTACACGTGGTTAAACCAAAATCACACAGAACAAGGGAGTACCTTGTTCTGATACCAATTGAAAGTGCGTTATATCGACTAGAGGGAGGTGAATAGGCGGTTTTTAAAATTTCATCGCTGAGGAAATTCCTTTTGAGGAAATTCCTCACTAATGAATAACTTGCAGCGGAAATAGCACAGGATCAGAGGTGCAAAGATTACAACAACAGTTCACTTGAAGAAGATTATGAGAATCGGTTTGTATAGTATGCAGGCACATAATAAGCAGGTGAAGATTAATTGGAATGAAGAATTTGAGGTTGAGGAAATTTAGTGAAAGTCTTCAGCAAATTCTTCAAACAGTGACAATGAAAGTCTTCAACATACAATATTGAGGAATTGAAAGAGTTGAAGAAATAGAACCCGTATCACGATGAAGACAATTGTTGATGACCCAGTTCCAACAGCGGTGACAGTCGTACGTCTGATTTGGAGCGGCTTGGTATTGAAACAAAAGAACACACAGTCCCGGGACACACAGTCCCTACCGTATTCTCCTTGAGTTAAGGACACACAGTCCTCGCCCAACACTCGTGGTAAGTCTTCAGGGAAGACCTCCAAACCCTCACAAACTCGGCCACCCGGCGATCCACAATTGACTGCTGGATGCTCTAGACCATGACGCCTAACTGTCTGGAGGATGCACAATCCTCAAAGGTAAAAGGCTTCAGTTCCACACAGAAACAAATTCTTCAGTGATGCTCAATCGCTTGGTTTTGGTTTGTGGTTTGGTGTTTGGGGTATTTCCTCACTTGATGATTTACTCTTGAAGACTCTGAGGAATTTGGCTTGCTCTAAATGACAAGTGTCAATTTCTCACGGAGCAGCCAACCAGCTAGTGGTTGTGGGGGCAGCTATTTATAGCCTCGGAGCATCCCGACATGATTTGACATAAATTCCCTTAAATAATGCGACCGTTGGTGTGGATAAGATCACTCAAGTAGTGCGTGTCGCGGCAACGGTCGGGACTTTCAACTGTGAAATTCCTCATGTCTCTCATATTCCTCACTTGAGGCTTTTGTAGGTTTAGGCTTGGGTTGAGCATCATGAGGAAATTAATTTGGTAGTATTAAATCGACCCCCTTTAACAGTACAGTGTTCCTAAGACTCAACAATAAGGAAAATGAAACAGAAAGAGTAAGTCTTCACGCTTCGAAGTCTTCAAGCAGTTTTTCTTCAGGACACACCGAATTCCTCATCTTCAATATCTTCATGAGGAGTATCAATTTCATCGCAATTTCTTCTCAATCAAAGTCTTCAAGCTTAGGCCAATTTCTTCAGGCGAAGACATACATTTTTAGGGGTCGATATTCATCGTATAACTCAAACTCCTCAGTGACTTATAGAGTCTGTGTACACTTATAAACACATTACTTAATTGACCTTTAAGTCTTCAAACCACCAAAATCACTAAGGGAACTAGATGCACTTACAGTAACCAATGAGGGGAGAGAAGTATATCCATCAACTCGTCATCAGGGAGCCATCCACTCCTCGCCCCCGCCCCCTGCCATCCCGACACCCCTCCCTCCCGAAGCGAGAGAGAGAGATGCCGTCGGAGCGCTAGTCGTTGCCACTCGTCGCCGCCGGCCGACGCAACTCGCCGCCTTTCCTCGCCTTCAACGTCGCACCCCGAGTTGCCGCCGGCATGGCTTTGACCCAAGGAGCCCGGGACGGCAGCGACGTTGACAGGACCACATTGAGTTCCTCCGCTACCGCTCCAAGCTGCCGTGGGCGGAGTTCGTTGCCGCGCATGTCCCGGGGGCGGATAATTCTCTGGCCTTGCAGGCCGGCGATTGTTGGGAAACGTTGCATGGGAAACAAAAATTTCCTACGCACACGAAGACCTATCATGGTGATGATCATCTACGAAAGGGAGATCGGATCCACATACCCTTGTAGATCGCTAAGCGGGAAGCGTTAATAAACGCGGTTGATGTAGTGGTACATCTGCACGATCTGTCCCACGAATCGTCCCATGATCTGTCCCACGAACCGTCTCACGATCCGTGCCACGAACCGTCTCACGATCCGTCCAACAATCCATCCCGATCAAGTGCCGAACGAACTACACCTTCGTGTTCCGCACACATACAGCTCGATGACGATCTCCGCCTTCTTGATCCAGCAAGAGATACGGGGATGTAGATGAGTTCCCCGGCAGCGTGACGGCGCTCCAGTGGTGGTGGTGATCTATTCCTGCAGGGCTTCGCCTAAGCGCAATAGAAATTCGATCTAGAGGAAGAACTACGATGTAGAGGTTTAGGGTCGCACGTGGCAAAGTTGTGTCTAAAAACTCCCTAAACCTCTAGTATATATAGGAGGAGGGAGGAGGCAGCCTTGCGCCACAAGGGAGGCTCCCTTGGGTCAGCCGAAGTGGAGGAGGGTGGAGTCCTCCTCCAATCCCACTTGGATTAGGACTCCTTTATTAAATTGCCCACCTCTTTTGGATTTTCCACCTTTTTCCTCATGGGATTTCCTTGGATGACTTGCGAGCCCATTAAGCCGCGCATCCAATAAACCCATGTGGACCCCTTGGGTCGTGGTGGGCCCACCCAGTGGGCCCCCGGAACCCATTCGTCACTCCCAGTACACCGCTGGCAATGCCTGAAAACCCTCCGGAATCCAAATACCAACTTCCTCTATATCAATCTTCATTTCCGGACCATTCCGGAACTCCTCGTGATGTCCGAGATCTCATCCGGGACTCTAAACAAAACTTCAGTCACCAACACATATAACTCAACTATACCGAAATGTCACCCAACCTTAAGTGTGCAGACCCCGCGTGTTCGAGAACTATGCAGACATGACCTGAGACACTCTCTAGTCAATAACCAATAGCGGGACCTGGATGTCCATATTGGCTCCCAGATATTCTACGAAAATCTCTATCGGTTGAACCTCTATGTCAAGGATTCAGGTAATCCCGTATGTTGTTCCCTTTGTCCTTTGGTATGTTACTTGCCCGAGATTCGATCGTCGGTATCTCCATACCTAGTTCAATCTGGTTACCGGCAAGTCTCTTTACTCATTACATAATACAAGATCCCATAACGAACTCCTTAGTCACATTACTTGCAAGGCTTGTTGTGATGTTGTATTACCGAGTGGGCCCTGAGATACCTCTCTGTCACACGGAGTGACAAATCCCAGTCTTGATCCATGCCAACCAAACAGACACCTTTGGAGATACCTGTAGAGTACCTTTATAGTCACCCAGTTACGTTGCGACGTTTGATAATGCACAAGGTATTCCTACGGTGTCCGGGAGTTGCAGGATCTCATGGTCATAGGAACAAATACATTGACATGCAGAAAACAGTAGCAATAAACTAACACGATCATATGCTACGTTCATAGTTTTGGGTCTTGTCCATCACATCATTCTTCCAATGACGTGATCCCGTTATCAAGTGACAACACTTGTCTATGTTCAGGAAACCTTGACCATATTTGATCAACGAGCTAGTCAACTAGAGGCTCACTAGGGACAGTGTGTTGTCTATGTATCCACACATGTATTTGAGTTTCCAATCAATACAATTCCAGCATGGATAATAAAAGATTATCATGAATAAATAAATATAATAATAACTAATTTATTATTGCCTCTTGGGTCCAACAACGAGGTGGTGGTGTTTTTCGAGCACTTCGCTCGCTGATTCGTGTTGCACGCGAGCGACTTCTTCTCCAACTTCTTGACGCACTTCGGCCTGCAGCCACACCACCTCGGCGCCAACGCCGTGTTGTAGCTATCGGCCTACGTCATTCTCTACGAGGGCTTCCTGGGGATCGAGCCGTTCCTGGACCTATGGTGCTGCCTCTTCTACTACAAGTAGGGGATGGTGAAGGCCGGCGCAGTCGGCAACATGCAGATGGCCACCTGCAGCGGGGTGCTCGTTGTTCATCGGACCGCATCTGGCTTCCCAGGGCTTCCTCTCTAGGACTCGGTGAGGATATGACATAGGGGGTTATTCTACATGAAGAATGTCAACCCGGCAAATGACCGCATCAACCTGCCTCCATTCGTCAACGCACCTTCGATTGAGAAGCTGAAGTGGAAGACGAACCTGCCGCACCCGGCTCCGGAGGTGAAGTTGCTCTGCGCCTGGCTGGGAATCCTCGAGACAGAAGGCCTTATTGACATGTATATCCTCGCCACCATGGTGTCGCTCCAGCGCTAGCCACACCTTATCTGCCAGATGGGCGGCAGACACGACCCGTGCGGGCTCTCGACGAAGGTGTTGCGGGCGTCCAGCGTCGCGATGCGGGTGAATTTGATATCGTTCGCCTTGATGGGCGAAGGCATCAACTGGGAGTGGGGCAAGGCCTCTTACGACCGGGCGAATCTGGCCCTGATGGTAAGTCGTGCACTAGCCTTGTTGTCTTTTGTTTCGTTGTTTGTGTCGTATTTGAGCGGCTGTAGGTTTATGACCAGCCGGTGGATGACGTGGACGTGTTAGATCGTGATGAGATCAAAGACTTGGATGAGGTGGAGCCGCAGGAGGTGGCCCGTGCGAGGGACCCAGAGTCGGGCAATGATGCGACGGAGTCGGACGACTCCGAGCCGACCGGTGAGTTTCCCAAGTTCGAGCTCCTTGATGGGACTGACGATGACATGGAGTCACCTCATACGTGTCCAACGTATCTATAATTTTTTATTGTTCCATGCTATTATATTATCTATTTTGGATGTTTTATATGCATTAATATGTTATTTATATTATTTTTGGGACTAACCTATTAACCTAGAGCCTAGTTCTAGTTTCTGTTTTCCCATGTTTTTGAGTATTGCAGATAAGGAATATTAAACGGAGTCCAAACGGAACAAAATCTCCGGAATGATTTTTCTTGGACAAGAAGAAACCTGCCAGACTTGGAGAAGGGTGCACGAGACCTGCCGGGAGGCGCGCCCCTGGCTTGTGGGCCCCCTGTAGGTCTCGTAACCCTAATCTTCGTCCTATAAATTCCCAAATATTCCCCCCAATACCAAAAGAGAGACCAAAAAATACTCTTCCGCCGCCGGGAGCCTCTATTCCCATGAGATCCAATCTGGAAGCCTTTTCCGGTAATATTCCGGAGGGGGAATTGATCATGGAGGGCATTGCTACCTCTTGAGCTTGTGTTGGTTTTTCCCTTGAAGAGGAAAGGGTGATGCAGCACTGTAGCAGTAAGTGTTTCCCTCAGTTTGAGAACCAGGTATCAATCCAGTAGGAGTATCAAGACAAGTCTCCAAAGTACCTGCGAAAAAACAAACAAACTTGCACCCAACGCTATAAAGGGGTTGTCAATCCCTTCACGATTAATTGCAAGGTGAGATCTGAAGGTGGAAAGTGCAACAAAGTAAAAGTGTAGAGCTGAAAATGTGATGTGAAGTAGACCCGGGGGCCATAGTGTTCACTAGAGGCTTCTCTCATGATAGCAAGTATTATGCTGGGTGAATGAATAACTGTCGAGCAATTGATAGAGCCGCGTAAAGTCATGATGATATCTAAGGCAATGACCATACATATAGGCATCATGTCCGAGACAAGTAGACCGATACTTTCTGCATATACTACTATTACTCCAGACATCGATCGCTATCCAGCATGCATCTAGTGTATTAAGTTCATAAGAAGTGGAGTAACGCCTTAACCAAGATGACATGATCTAGAGGGATAAACTCATGCAATAGATATAAACCCCATCTTTTACCCTTGATGGAAACAACACGATGCGAGCCTCCCTTCCCCTTCTGTCACTGGGTGAGGACACCACACGGTATTAACCCAAAACCAAGCACTTCTCCCATTGCAGGAATTATAGATCAAGTTGGCCGAATGAAACCCACAACTCGAAGAGAATTACAAGGATACGAAATCATGCATATAAGAGTTCAGAGGAGACTCAAATAATATACATAGATAATCTGATCATAAATCCACAATTCATCGGATCTCGACAAACACACCGCAAAAGAACATTACATCGGATAGATCTCCATGAAGATCATGGAGAACTTTGTATTGAAGATACAAGAGAGAGAAGAAGCCATCTAGCTACTAGCTATGGACCCGAAGGTCTGTGGTGAACTACTCACGCATCATCGGAGAGGCAATAGTGTTGATGAAGAAGCCCTCCGTGTCCGAATCCCCCCTCCGGCAGGGCACCAGAACGTTCCCCAGATGGGATCTTGCGGAGACAGAAGCTTGCGGCGGCGGAAAACTATTTTTGTGGCTCTCTGTGGCAGTTTCAGATTTTCGGAGAATTTATAGGCGGAAGAAGTAGGGAAAAGGAGCCACGGGTGGCCCACAAGCCTGCTAGGCGCCCCCCAGGTCACGCCTAGGGGGCTTGTGACCTCCCCCGAGGTCCTTTGCCTTGGTTCTAAAGTCCCCTGCGTATCTTCTATTATGGAAAAAATCATCCCGCATGTTTTATTCCGTTTGGACTCCGTTTAATATTATCCTCTGAAAAAGGTCAAAAACACGAAACAAACAGAAACTGGCACTTGGCACTGAGTTAATAGGTTAGTCCCAAAAAGATATAAAATAGCATATTCATGCATACAAAACATCCAAAGTTGACAAGATAATAGCATGGAACCATAAAAATTTATAGATACGTTGGAGACGTATCAGCCATCTACATCAACTCCATTGCCCCTCCGATGATGCGTGAGTAGTTCACCACAGACCTACGGGTCCATAGGTAGTAGCTAGATGTCTTCTTCTCTCTCTTTGTTCTTCAATACCATGTTCTTCATGATATTCATGGAGATCTATCCGATGTAATACTCTTTTGCGATGTGTTTGTCGAGATCCGGTGAAATGTGGGTTTATGTTTAGATTATCTATGAATATTATTTGAATCTTCTCTGAATTATTATATGCATGATTTCATATCTTAGCAAGTCTCTTCGAGTTATTGGTTTGGTTTGGCCAACTAGATTGGTAATTCTTGCAATGGGAGAAGTGCTTAGTTTTGGGTTCAATCTTGCGGTGTCCTCACCTAGTGACAAAGTAGGGGTAGCAAGGCACGTATTGCATTGTTGCCATTGAGGATAAAAAGATGGGGTTTTCATCATATTGCTTGAATTTATCCCTCTACATCATGTCATCTTACCTAATGCGTTACTCTGTTCTTCATGAACTTAATACTCTAGATGCATGCATGAGTCGGCCGATGTGTGGAGTAATAGTAGTAGATGCAGAATCGTTTCGGTCTACTTGGCATGGACGTGATGCCTATATGCATAATCATTGCCTTGGATATCTTCATAATTATTCTCTTTTCTATCAATTGCTCGACAGTAATTTGCTCACCCATCGTACTATTTCCCTTCATGAGAGAAGCCTCTAGTGAAACCTATGGCCCGTGGGTCTATTTTCCATATTATACTTTCAGATTATAATACAAAAATACCAAAAATAAATTTCTCCCATTTTTTTTATTCAGCTCTAGCAATCTTTTATATCTATCTCTATCAGATCTCATCCTTGCAAATAACCGTGAGGGGATTGACAACCCCTTTTAGCGTTGGGTACAAGTGTTTGATTGTTTCTGTAGGTGCTAAGATTGGGGCCTTGGTTGTTCCTCCTACTAGATTGATACCTTGTTCTCAACAAACTGAGGGAAGTACTTATCTACTTTGTTGCATCACCCTTTCCTCTTCAAGGGAAAACCAACGCAAGCTCAAGAAGGAGCAAGAAGGATTTATGGCGCCGTTGCCGGGGAGGATACATAGCAAGATCAACCCTACCAAGTACCCATCACAAACTCATCTCGTGCATTTACTTTATTTTCCATTTGCCTCTCGTTTTCCTCTCCCTCACTTCTAAAACAACTTTTAGAAAATACCAAAAAGATTTGCCTTTTTATTCGCCCTTCTTTCGTTCGTCTTTTCATTTGATTGCTTGTGTGCTAGATTGCTTGCTTAGTCACAATGACTGGAGAGAATACAAAGTTATGTGATTTTTCCACTACTAATAATAATGGTTTTATTGGTACTCCGATTGCTCCCGCCACTAGTGCGAAATCTTGTGAAATTAATGCCGCTTTGCTCAATCTTGTTATGAAAGAACAATTTTCTGGGCTTCCTAGTGAAGATGTCGCATCCCATCTAAATACTTTTGTTGAGTTGTGTGATATGCAAAAGAAGAAGGATGTGGATAATGAAATTGTTAAATTGAAGCTATTTCCTTTCTCACTACGAGATCGTATTAAAACTTAGTTTTCATCTTTACCTAAAAATAGTATTGATTCATGGAATAAGTGTAAAGATGTTTTTATTTCCAAGTACTTTCGGCCCACTTATCTCCCTTCGGAACAATATAACGAATTTTAAGCAACTTGATCATGAGCATGTTGCACAATCTTGGGAGACGATCAAACTCATGATTAGGAATTGCCCCACGCATGGTTTGAGTTTATGGACAGTTATGCAAATTTTTTATGCGGGATTGGATTTTCCTTTTAGAAATCATTTAGATTCCTCCGCGGGTGGTAATTTTATGGAAATCACAATAGGAGAAGCTACTAAACTCCTATATTATATTATGGCAAATTACTCTCAATAGCATACCGAAAGATCTCCTACGAGTAAACAAGTGCACGCTATTGAAGAAATAAATACTTTGAGTGAAAAGATAGATGAATTGATGACATTCTTTTCTAGTAAGAGTGCTCCTATTTATCCCAATGATATGCCTTTGTCTTCTTTGATTGAAAATAATAATGAATCTATGGATGTGAATTTTGTTGGTAGGAACAATTTTGGCAATAACGCGTATAGAGGTAATTGCAATCCTAGGTCGTTTCCTAGTAATTCTTCTAACAATTATGGTAATTACTACAACAATTGTTATGGAAATTATAATAATATGCCCTCTTATCTTGATAATAATATTAAAGAATTCATTAGCTCACAAAAAGATTTTAATGCTATGATTGAAGAAAAATTGCTCAAGATTCATGATTTGCCTAGGAAAGTTGATAGAATTTCTCTTGAAATTGATTCTTTGAAAATTAGATCTACTAGTCGTCAACCCGTGCATCCGCACGGGCCTATTTTTGGTAGATGTATGTAGGTTGGACTTATTTTAATATTTGTTTCATGGTAACACTTGTTTGAAATTAACAGGAAAAATACTAATTGTAGTATATTTTTGATTTATTGCAAGCAATAACATGAAACTATGTGTATTGTTTAGGGCGTGGTAGAATGAATTTATGAGTAAATAAATTCCTAAACATACAATTTCCATATATGTGTACTTTACAAATTGTGTTGTACTAATATTCATTTGTCTAGTTATTTCTTGGACGGGGGGTTGATTTATCTTTTTTTGACCGGCTACTGTAGGGAAACCCCCCCCCCCCCCCCAGGGGTTGATTTATCTATACTCGAACTATTAATAAAGGAAAAGTTATTTCTTGTACTAATTCGTGGTACTACGTTATTGGTTAAAAACATATTATGACCGAGTAACTATTTGTTAAGTCCAAATACCATGCTAAATAACTCTGTTGATGAAATAAAGTACCTTGAATCCCACACTCCTTTTGTACAGTGGTAACATGACAGTAGAAGACAACGACTCCTTGCCACTGTCATGCATCCTTACAACTTAAACAGTGCACGCGCACATCTTACAAAGTCTAGCAATTTGGTGTCAATTTTTTTCTGTGCAAACATTTTAAAAGTAAAGGCCATTGAACATGAATTTGTCAAATGACAAAAGCTCCAAAATCAAAAGGTTATTTGTTAACAGCGAGTGACATTAGTACCAATAGAGTTAAATTTTGTCCTGTTTTTAGGCTTAAACATATCAACAAACACATGACTATCATGACATGACTACTAACGGAATTTACATCTAATAAAGATGATACCAAGTATGCCGTTGCACATTTTACTGCCTGATGTACTTCGTGTGATGCAACCACCAGAGACACGTGACCGCTCATCGGCCTTTGTGCATATCATCTCCCCGCTTGTTGTAATGCTTAGCATTCAAGTGTCTAGCAGAGGGCGAGAGGACATCTGGGAGGACTCCAGTACTGCCGTGCTATCTAGTTCATACCGCAATTCCTTCTCAATGCATTAATCAACATGGAAGCGATTGGCTTCAGCAAACCAAGATATGCAGCCTGGTCGAAATTATAATCTGGGTAGGTTAAAATTTGGAGAGGAGGATGATCAGTGAGAGGCTACATTGTGACATGAAATTGATTTAGATGGATTCAGTCGACCTTTAAAATTTCAGCATGGCATAGTTGTGGAGTTTGGGAGACGTGATTTAAACATATCAAGTACATATTCATTATATAAAGTATGTTCTATAATTAGGCCTAACCTCTCTTTGCTGCAGCTGCAGCCAACGTCACAGCGTTAGACCTCCTTTTCTACCAAAGGCTCAATGAAATTGCTTCTCCATAAGTTGGGGTTAGAAGAAAGGTCAAAGCGGAATCATCTCAACGGACATACACTTAAGCAATAAAGAGAACATGGATCTTATTTTTCTTAAAGCATGTAGATGACACAGGACATATGTCATGCATGGCGTGACTTGCATCTTATCTTGTGCAACCATTGATGTCGCTGGAACGCAGCATCACACAACATTAGTTTGTCACCACTCGCCAGTTCTATCTCTTCCTGCTGCGGGTGAGATCGTCTTGTAGGGAGGCCTCTTTCATCTTGTACGTACAGCTGAGTCAGTGTTGCAAATAAATCAGAAGAAGCAATGCAAATATATTTCTGACGAAAACTGCAAATAAATCAGAAGAGGTAATGCGAATATATTTCTGACTAAAACTATCGAACGCCTGAATCTATGGCGCATTAAATTGAGTCCTCATGTGCGCGTATTTTGCTGAGCGGATCGAACGGATTAGCTTCATGTACCCGTGTCTCCCTATGAAATCGATCCAGCCGCCTGCGCTTCTATATGTCAACGAATTCGGCCATATACTTTCATCGCCTCGCAGTACCAATCGGCAATCGTCATGTACGTGTGTATGGCTGGAAAACACCTGTCTGCATCGTTGCTTCAGCTTGAGAGAGACAATGACCTTTTTTCTATTGGCATAGCTAGAGACGATGGACTCCATGGGAGAAGAGACCGTGGAGTATACGTAGAGATTGCTTCAGTTCATATATTTTTATGGGGCAGGGAAAAGGCCGTGGAGGTATAGATGTTGTTTCTCTTTTAAAATAGACTGCAGATATATTGATTTAGGGGTTTCTTTTTCAAAATAGACGTGGAGTCATAGATAGATTGAGTTAGGAGTTTTTCTACTACTATTTTTATGGCCGTGAAGGGAGTATTGGCCTTTCGTTTTTTTCCTTTTTGCTTAAGATTTCAAAGTTAATCTACACCGTAATAACTTGGTCCCACCAGATGAACGGCTCATAAATTCTGATTAACGTGGTAATTTATTGAAAGTCTCTAATTAGTATAAGTATAGATCCACCCAAGCATGATATTAATGAGTCTTTAAAACCTATGAGAATTTCTATTGATGAGTGTAAGGAAAGAACCGCTAGAGTACATGCTAAGCGTGAATGGCTTGAAAAGGTGTTTTCTCGTGATAATAATGATGAAGATCTTAAAGTGATTGATGTGACTCCTATCTAATCTTTGTTTTCTAATATGAATCTTGAAAAATATGGGACTGGAGATGAGTCAACTTTAGTTAAAAGGTGTCCCAATGATTCAGAATTTATAGATCTTAATGCTAAGATTGATAAAAGCAGGATTGAAGAGGTCAAAACATTAAATAGCAATGAACCCACTCTTTTGGATTTCAAGGACTTAAATTATGATAGTTTTTATTTTATTGATTGTGTTTCCTTGTTGCAATCCATGTTGAATTCTCCACATGATTATTATCAAAATAAAGCTTTTAGTAAACATATTATGGATGTTATGATGGAATCTTTTGAAGAAAAACTTGAGTTGGAAGTTTCTATACCTCGAAAGCCTTATGATGAGTGTGAACCTACTATTAAGATTAAAACTAAAGATTATGAGTTCCATGCTTTGTGTGATTTGGGTGCTAGTGTTTCCACGATTCCAAAAATAATATGTGATGTGCTAGGATTCCGTGAATTTGATGATTGCTCTTTAAATTTGCATCTAGCGGATTCTACAATTAAGAAAACTATGGGATGGATTAATGATGTTCTTATTGTTGCAAATAGGAAATTATGTGTCCATAGATTTCATTTTTCTTGATATATATTGCAATCCTACATGTACTATTATTGTTGGTAGACCTTTCCTTAGAACGATTGGTGCAATTATTGATATGAGGGAAGGAAATACTAGATTCCAATTTCCATTTAGGAAAGTCATGGAGCACTTTCCTAGAAAGGAAATAAAATTACCTTATGAATCTGTTATGAGATCTACTTATGGATTGCATACCAAATATGACAATACCTAGGTCTATTGCATTATGCCTAGCTAGGGGCGTTAAACAATAGCGCTTGTTGGGAGGCAACCCAATTTTATTTTTATGATTTTGTTTTTGCTTATGTTTCTGAGTTCTCCATACATTATTACCTCTGTAATAATTGTGTTTTCTTGTTTTAGTTAGTGTTTGATCCAAGTAACACCTTTGGGATGGTCTATGGTGTTTGCAAGTTGATTTTGCTGAAAACAGAAACTTTGGCTCTAAGTCGAGGAATTTTATAAATTCACTGGTAAGTGCTTTTGATCTGAAATTTTTACAAAAGATTGATATAAAAATTTCCCTTATTTTCCTAATTTTTCAGAATTATTAGAGTTAAAGAAGTATTCAATGTTTATAGATTGCTACAGACTGTTCTATTTTTGACAGATTCTGTTTTCTTTGTGTTGTTTGCTTATTTTGATGAATCTACGGGTTGTATCGGGGGGGGGGGGGGGGTATGAACCATGGAGAAGTTGGAATACAGTAAATATTACACAAATATAAATAAAGAATGAGTTCACAATAGTACCTAAAGTGGTGATTTATTTTTCTTATACTAACAGATCTCATGAGTTTTCTGTTGAGTTTTGTGTTGTGAAGTTTTCTAGTTTTAGGTAAAGATTTGATGGACTGTGGAATAATGAGTGGCAAGATCCTAAGTTTGGGGATGCCCAAGGCACCCCAAGCCTTATTCAAGTATACCCAATAGCCTAATCTTGGGGATGCCCCGGAAGGCATCCCCTCTTTCGTCTTCAATCCATCGGTAAATTTACTTGAGGCTATATTTTTATTCACCACATGATATGTGTTTTGCTTGGAGCTTCTTGTATGATATGAGTGTGTACTTTATAAGTTTGCCACAATCATCCTTTCTGCACACAACTTTTGAGAGAGGCACGCTGAATTGTGAATTTGTTAGAATACTCTATGTGCTTCACTTATATCTTTTGAGCTAGGCAATCTTGCTCTAGTGCTTCACTTATAACTTTTAGAGCACGGTGATGTTTTATTCTGTAGAAATTATTAAACTCTCGTACCTCACTTATATTATTTTGGGAGTCTTTTAAACACGATATTAATTGGTTTAGGTTATGAATTTAGTCCTAATATAATGGGCATCCAAGAGGGATATAATAAAAACTTCCATTCTAAGTGCATTGAATATGATGAGAAGTCGGATTCCTTGCACATAGTTTTGAGATATGAAGATGGTAATAAGAGAGTCATGCTAGTAAGTAATTGTGAATTGGAAGAAATACTTGTGTTAAAGCTTGTGATTCTCGTAGCATGCACGTATGGTGAACCGTTATGTGATGAAGTCGGAGCATGATTTGTTTAATGATTGTCAACCTTTGTGTGGAGGTCGGGATCGCGCGATGGTTAACTCCTACCAACCCTTCCCCTAGGAGCATTTGTCTAATACTTTGCTTAGATAACTAATAGGCTTTTGTAATCTCATAATAGGTATGTGAGTTCTTTATGACTAATGTTGAGTTCATGGATTATATGCACTCCAACCCTTCCAGCTTTGCTAGCCTCTCTAGTATCGCGCAACTTTCGCCGGTACATTAAACCCACCTTCCTAAAAACAGCCACCATATCTACCTATTAAGGCATTTTTATAACCATTCCGAGATATGTTTCCATGCAACACCACCATTCCATTTTTTTTATGACACGCACCATCACTTCCATATCGATTATAGAGTCATATTTTGTTCTAGATATCGAGTTGTAATATTTGAGGTAAGTAAATAAAAGTGTGATGATTTGCATTATTAGAGCATTGTCCCACGTGAGAAAAGGATGATGGAAGCAATGATTCCCTCACAAGTTGGGATGAGTCTCTAGACTTAACAAAAAATAAAAGAGGCCAGCCAAGCCCATAAAAAATAAAAGAGGCCAAAGATGCCCACCAAAAAAATATATATCTAAAGAAGGTACCATATCTGAAGAAGGTACACACTATAGGGACCATGGCGACTCCCACCTCCCACCTCCCACCTCCCACCTCGGCGACTCCATAGCAAGCTGGTGTTCTAGCCGGCGTTTACTCCTTCCTCGCCGCTCATCTGCTTAGGTGAACCCTCCCTACCCACCCTCACGTGGCCGTGCATGGCTTGCATGGGTGGTTCCACGTTGGATCTGGACTTTTCTCATGGTTTGGCCTTCGCCGATGAGGTTTATCGTCATTCTGGTGTTCCGGTGCACCCTATGAAGCACCGCCGCCCTTTCATCATGGTGGTTTTCTTTGGTCATCATGTTTTTCGTCTCTCTGAGGATACTATCGCTGCAGCACTGGAATCTGTGATTGGGGGCTCTGCCATTGAGTTTCGCGTCTCTCAAATTACGGACTCAGTTTTCTCTTTCAAAGTGTCCTGCATGCAAGTTGGCTTTCATATTCTGGATTTATGTTCATATAAATGCTCAAATTTTAAGTGCTTCTTCCATCTATGGGGTCATGGTGGTCCTAATTGGCGTCGGGAATTCTCTATATGGAAGAAACAATGTGATGCTGAATGGATTATTGTGAGTCCATCCAAGAGGAGAGCCTCACTAGGTCTGATGGCAATGCATTCCAGACCTCTAAAATCCTCTCTTACATCTGGATCATCTGTTCGTAAGAAGCTCACATTTGCATCCCTCTAGCAATATGAGGTTTGCAAGGATTATAGATGTCCGGTTTCTCATGAAGAGCTTCTCATGCTTGAACAGGCTGGTTATACAGTGCCCTCTCCCGAACGTGTCATCATCTTTGCGCCACCGCCGGCTGAACTCCGGTGGACGACGACCACACCGCATATTACGTTTGGTACTATTTCTCGACAGGAGTCATCCTACGGATCTCCCGGGCCTGATTTTCGAATTACCAAGTGTAAAGGAAACTCTTCCTTGCATGACGGAGCTGCAGCTGATCTCGCCGAGATTCATGGGGTTTTGAATTCTGAGAATCAGATTTCTGTGGAAAGTTTGGATTCTGGGCCGACTTCTACGCTAATTAATGAGCCTTCCGAGGTTACTTCCTCACCTCGGCCCGAGTCCAATACTAGGATGGATATTCCCTCCTCACAGGAAGCCCATCAGGCCTTTGATGAACTTATTAATGGCATGGTTGAAGAGATCTTCTCTTGCTCTTTTTGCAACTCTCGGGGACATCTAGCTGCCAACTGCAAGGCTTCGCCTGGATACGCTGACAGAGCTCTGGGCCACACACGATCTAGAGGCGCCTCCTTTATGCGTAATAATTGTCTTACTTGGAACTGCAAGAGACCCACCACCTCCCCTGTCGCTGATATCTCGAGAACTGCTGATACTCTTGGAGAAACCGCAACGCATGCAACACAGTTCCTCCCTGTCTCATCGCCGTCACATCCTCGAACTCCCTCCGAGACACCGCCTTGCACGCCGCCGCCTCCTCCCACAATAGCGAACTTTGAGCTTGATCCGGAGCACTTCCTCCTGCCGGGCCACAACATCATCGACACCGGTCCTGACCGGCTACCTCGAACCTACACCACGCCTGCTGTCCCCATCACGAGGCATCATGAGCACTACGTCACCGCTGAGGTGCTCCCTGCACCCCGGCAGATATCATGGTCCAGGTACGGCAAGAAGTGGTCGCTCTTCTTCATCATAGAGGGCTTCATGTTCGATCAGCCCAGCCATGGATCGAGGGCATGGGGCTGTTTGAACTTCGGGATGCGGCGGAAAGTTATGCTGCGGTACAGATGGTTCCACAAGCGCTGGCTCACAACACTGTGGTTCGCTTCATGCATCACAACGAAGGTGTTGGCTTCCAAGGCAAAGAGGGTTTTCGACAGGGGTGTCTGATGCTCCTGGGAGTCCCTTTGGATTTCCGCAATACCAAAGACCTCCGGGCTACAGTCAACACTTTTGGGGAGTTCCATCATTGGGTCAGCGATGATCCCTACTTGGTTCGCTCCATCGTGTTTGCATCTTTTCCTGATGATCGACTAGTACCTCGCAGCATCAACTTCTCAGAATATGCTGCTTGGGGTGGGGCGAAGGTGTCCTGGTCTACACCTGTCTACATCCTGTGGGCGGCGCCTGCCGAGCTGCTGCCAAACGATGAGGATCCTATGCCCCTCAATGGCAACCCCCATCTGCTTCCCGGTTACCTTGTCAACGACAATCTCATGTTTGCCCTGCCCCCGTACCCTGCTCTGGGCTGGAATGCAGTGCCACCCCCTGAACCCGAACCGATACCTGCTGCTGCTGATGGATGGGGTCGGGGGCAACCGGCTGCTACTGATGATGGAGGAGGATGGGAGCCCGAGGCGGCCCCAGAAGTACCACCTGCTGCTCCTGCTCAAGACCAGGAGTCCATGGTGATTGATCACCCAAGTCCTTCTTCTTCGGACTCGGTTCATGAGCTTGTGGACTTAGACCCACAGCCCCAGGGTGACATCGAGGAGGCCGCCGCTGATCATGCTCCTCCTGCTCCCAATATGGATGCGATGGTGGCCGCTGACCCTGCCGCCCCTGATGCTAAGGTGGCAGCTGCTGTCCAAGCTCACGCTGCTGGGCCAGAAGAAGAAGTGCAGGTGGAGGATGAAGCACAGGACGACAATCCCCTGGCGATCGTCCCGTACAAGCTCCCGCAGGTTCAGTCTGAGATTCTTTTTGTTGGGGCTGCCAGGATTTTTTATGGGCCTCCTCTGCCGCCGGTACTCTCCTGGTCCAGATCATTTGACGCTCTCATGGGAGCTGCCACCACCATGCATGTCCCTCAACAGCTGCAGATGCCAATGGTGACGCCCATTATGATCCCCAAGCGATCTTGGACGGTGGCCTTCGATAGTTGTGCCCCAGAGCTGCCGCCAACAGAGCCAGCATGCACCCCGCTTTCTTCGGACGAGGTAATCCCCGTCAACCCCTCTTCATCTGTTGAGGACTCATTCTCCTTTCTATCACCAGCTGTGACGAAGAAAGGGGCCCGTAAGAAGGCCACGCCTGTTGTCGACTCCTCTGTTCGACGATGCACTCGAGGCTCCATCAAGCGGGATGGTTTCAAACCGGTATTGCAGAAGCTGCCAGTGCATGTCCCTATGAAGCGGAAGCCCAAAGCCAAGCACATGCCTTCTCTGGCGTAGGAGTCTGCTCATCCACAAGAACAGATCCCCCCTGCCACTCCTATCCCAGTGATTCAGGCTATCGGTCAGCAGCTTGGCATCGCCCCTGAGAAGCTGACCGTGGATCGTCTTATTGAAGATCCAGCTGATTCCAAGCCATCATCTGCAGATGTTTAGTCTAGTTATGTTAAATTGTTGTTGTACTGGCTAAATGTGTCACACCCTGTTTTTCACCACAAGTATTTTATGTTGCAAAAATCAGAGCTTGTTAAACCTTTTTCAAATAATGTTGTGAGTGCAATGTCAGCCCTTGTATGAGTGAATGCTTGCTTGCTTGATGACTCAAACCCATGAAAAACTTATTATTTTGCTCTCTTCAAAACCCCTTTTTCCTTTATACCAAGATCACCTTCATCATGTTGGGATACACTACTAGCTCATGAAGCCAAGTGGCACTTCCAACCAAAGTTGGTGATCTGATCCAAATATTATTTTTATTCATTAAAAACATTAATTGGTGATTTAAAATATTATTTTCCTATTTTATATTTATGTCTGTTTCTAAGGCCAGGAATGATATTCCCACAAGGAAAATTGCTTTCCTGCCTTAGAAAATTCTGAGTAAATTCATGGAAGCTCATAAGGACATATATTTTCCATATATAAGATTTTCAACCCTATTTTATATTAATATTATTTGAGTAAAACTCCGAAAACCATTTCTGTCTGTTTTAGCTTTTTGAGATGTTTCCAAAGGAAATGATTTCAATAAATTCCCATAAAATTACAGGAGCCCTCCCAAGCCATATGAGGTGCTCACAAGAAATCTCACCTTGATCCAAGGTGGGGAAGTGCACCTAATGAGCCCAAAACCCTCTCTGTCCAGAGGAGAGTTGGAACAACTCTACATTGCAAAGTTTCTCCAATGGAGATGAAACTTTGCAGAGGTGTTAGACACCCCAGATGAGGACTCCACACCAAAGATGGGATTTTTGAGACTCTGTTTGGCCACACTTCCTTTGTAAAGGACAGTACTGGTCATTTTGAGGCATTTTCAAGTTTACAAAGCTAAACTTGTTCAATGGAGCTCAAATTTGGTGAAACCCCATGTTTTTACCCCAAGACCAAACCTGTTAAGTTTCAGTTCCAGTGGTGGAGTGGAAGCACCCCAAATCACTGTCGAACACCTACTGACAGGAAGGTAAAAACCCTCCTAGCCACTGTTTTACCCAATGTCAAGACCCCAAACTTGGTGAGTTAGAGCCCCAGAACACCCTGAGCACCGAGTCAACCAGCCCCTCCCCAACTCCAAGCACAAGTGACAAGATCTTCAATTTGAGCCGCAGGGCAGTACTGGCAACACTAGTGTTCCTTGCCTCCTTTGACCAACTCGTGCTCCCACTAACACACAACGGCTAGGCACACTCCCAGCAACACTCAGGACATGGGGGACACGTACCAAGTGCCCCAGAGCGCGCCAGCATGCCGTGGCATGCCAAAACTGCGCTCTCGGCGCTGCAGCGATCCTCCAGCAAGGGGACATTGCCCCGGCAAGTCCCAACCTCCCCAGTAATGTCCAAACGCTCCCCCGACAGCCATTCAGTGCAAAGCTACCCCGAGGGACCCTCTCCCCTCGTGCAAGAGCTCAGGCGACGCGTGGCCGCGCGCGCCCGACGCGGCCGAGCATGCACGTTCACTGTGGCTCGACCCCACTCGCTTTCCCTCTGCGGCCGATGCACCAGGAGGTCCTAAACCACGTCCCGAACCCGTGGTTTCGCGGCCAGCACCTGACTGTGCACGCACGTGCGCCACGGTGAGTCACCGGCGCGCCCGAGTCGGGTCACCCTCGCTGGCCTAAAAATAGGTCCCCCCGGCACCCCAGCACCCCCAGGCAGCTTCAGCACAACCACTAGACTCCCCCTAGCCGCCCAATCGAGCTCGCAGATCCCCGGTGCTCGAGATCGACCGAGGCCCCTCCGCCTCGGAGCTTCGGTCTATCTCCGGCTACACGCCGGCTCCTGCGCTGCCCGACCTCCCATTGCACTCCCCTTGACGCCAGGACCACTTCCCCCAACTTCCCCGAGCGAATCCGTGCCCCTAGCCACTAGCTCGACGCCAACCCGAAACCCTTCCGCCACGATCACCTCATCGCCGGTGACCCAGACCACCTCCGGTGACGTCCCGACCACGAGCAGGTAGGCGGAGGCACGAGGGACCCATTCCCGCTCCTAGATTGGCCTGAGGACAACGGTAGCCTCGCCGACGTCCGTCTCCACCTCTCTGGCTGGAGGTAGGAGAAGGACCCGATAGGTGGAGCCCACCTGTCGGTGTCCTGGGGCAGCCAGCGTGCGCAGCCGCTGACACTGACCCTAGGGGCCCGCAGGTCAGGTTTAAATGATTTTTATAAAAATATTTAGCCAGTAGAAAAATATGATTCTTCCACCAGTAATTTTCTAAAAATGTGTAGTAATTGATTCTGTAGTGTTTGACATTTTTCAAAAACAGAAACTATTTTGGTATAATAAAATGATATTAAAAGCATTTGTTTGCTTCTGTTTGCTTTTAAATAAATATGCTTAGCTAATAAAAACCATAGGAAACATTTTCCAAAATAATAAACTGAATTTATTCAAACTTTGCAACATTTTTAAAAAGGACCTTGTGATCTGTTTTGGTGTGAGCTATTATTTATTTATTCCTTTCTCGACGGTAGAGTTACCGAGTGACGGAGGATCCGGCGCGGAAGACCTCGAAGACCCCGGATACCTAGCTGACCAAGGCAAGCATCCCTTTGACCATGACTTGAGCACAAACATGACCATGCTAGTATAGTTGGTATTTTCCCGTTGCATGTGATCACGATGCCGGTTCATCATTGTGGTGATGGTAGCGAAGGCTTCTTCGAAGCACTTGCATGATAGTGATGTTATTCATATGGCTCCTTAGAGCACAAGCATGATGAGCTTGACCCTACCACTTATGAGGATCATGCTACTGTCATGTTGCCTAGTAGAGTAAGATCATTGCATCGAGCTTGACCCTACCCCGTGAGGGTCATGTTATCACCATGTTGACAAGTAAAGATAGAGCATATTATCACAAGCATGATGATGAGTTAAATAAAGAGTTTATGAAAACCCCGTCGGGTGCCACTAATGCCCGAGGGTGATGATGAGTTGGTGATCACTTTTGGTGTAGTGATGCACCGGTGTTTTTGTGTGAGTATGGTTTCGGAAATGGGATTAGATTTATGATGTGTCGACCGTCCCAACCTTACCAGTACGACCACGATACCCCTTTATGGGATGGGGCTCTGTTGATTACTCTGGTCGGTACTAGCAAAGAGCCACATTATTAGTGGCGGGAGTGATCGGTGTCACTCTCGTGATGGGGTCGTGCCAGGTAGGACGACTATGCCATTATTATGAGTTCCAGGCACACCGTTGGTCCCCGCATGGTTGATACTTTCCAGAGTCGGTGCTCGTAAGACATACAACATGTGGGCTGGGTACCAATCGAGTGGACCTCTTTGTCTAGTATCGTCAGGGGAAAGATGATGATCGGGTACTCACCTCGGGTATATGTGATATACCGCGAGTCGTGGATGACACGGAAGTTTCCCGTTTCTCGTGGGTCCAGCGTACTACCTCTGCAGAGTGTAAACTATTCGAATAGCCGTGTCCACGGTCAAGGACAGTTGGGTGGTGCTGCTTAAACTACGCCTAGCGTTTCTGCATAAACCAAAAGTGTGTGTGTGTGGTGTTAAAAAGGTGTTATTACAATAACAATGATATGACCAAGTCCGATGACTTGGCATATAGGGTAAACCCGTATGGTTTAGCCCTCAGCTGATACATTGCGATTATGACAACTCCGAGGACTTGGCATATAGGGTGAACCCGGTGTGTTCAACCCTTGTCAGATATGTTGATATTTGTAACCTGTTCTTCAAGAGTAATTCTTTAACTTGTTGCATATACCTGATCATTCCACCAAATTGCATTCCACGAAAGATGCATGTTACTGTTATTCTTCACTATAAATGTTCATATCATGGGATGTTTGCGAGTACATTCAAAGTACTCATTGGCTTGCCACTGGTTATATTATTGACCAGACATGGAAGGACCGGAGTTTGGCGATGAGTACGTCGTCGAAGACGAACCTGCGATATAGGACGCTTCCAAGTCAGAATGCCTGTCGGTGTAGGCTTGATGGCATGGGCACCGCTTAGCCCTTACAAGTTTCCGCTACTCGATGTATCTGTTTAATTTGGCTTTAGGCATCGCTCTTGAACCCGACCTTCTGGTCGTTTGATGTAATAATTTCGGTACTTTGATGTAAGACTCTATTATTCAGTATCTGTGTTCAGTGAACATTGATCCTTGGGGTCACTGGGCACGGCGAACTCGACTTGCTAGTGGGGGTCCCCACACCATGTATCGTCAGACTACTGTTTTCTCTGTTTTGTGGTTACCCGAACCTCGGTTGCAAGGGCTATTAAATATCCCTGCTTTTGCTTTATATATATCTTCCAACGGATAGTCGTTCTATGAGAAGTTGGCGTGTGCTGTCTTGGAATGTGCGTGGCCTAAATTCTGATCATAGGCAACGCGCGGTTCGTAACAAGATTGATGAGAGCCTGGCTGCTGTAGTGTCCTTGCAGGAAACCAAAATGCAGTCCATTGATTTCCGGACAGTCAAGGGTTTCTGTCCTAAACGTTTTGATCAATTTGCTTACTCCCCTTCCCGGGGAGCATCTGGGGGTCTTATAACACTCTCGAACTCATCCATTCTTACTGGTCTGTTAGTGGAATGCACACCTTTTGGATTAATCATCTCATTCACCTCAAATCATACTGGAGAATCCTGAACTTTAGTGAATGTCTCTGGTCCTTGTCAGGATGAAGCTAGAGATCTCTTTGTTAGCTGGTTGTATAATCTTCATATACCTGCTGATGCTAACTGGTTGCTTCTTGGATACTTTAATTTCATTAGATCACCTCATAACAGAAACCTCCCTGGGGCTGATGTAAATGATATGTTTATCTTCAATGAAATCATTGGTCATCTGGGTTTACTGGAACTACCCATTAAGGGCAGATCATTCACTTGGTCCAATATGCAAGATTTCCCCCTTCTTGAGCAACTTGACTGGTTCTTCACATCTGCCAACTGGATCTCTTCATACCCTCTTCCACAAGTGCTCCCCCTTGCAAAAACAGCTTCTGATCATGTTCCATGTGTGGTCACTGTCAACACTTCCATCCCTAAGTGCAACCTCTTTCGCTTTGAAAACTACTGGGTTGAAGTGGAGGGCTTCATGGAATGTGTCCAAAAGTCCTGGGTCATTTCTTCTAAGAAGGCTCATATTACTGCTGTCATTATGGATAAGATGAAACATCTCAGGCAGGCTCTGAAGAGATGGCAGAAAAATTTATCCCAGCTGAAGATTTTCATCTCTCGATGCAATCAAGCTGTGTTATGTTTGGATGAACTTGAGGAATTAAGGCCCCTTTTCAGACGTGAAGATAACTTCAGGATCATTGTTAAGTTGCACCTCGAGCACCTCTTGCATCTTTAGTTCCTGTACTGGAAAAAGAGAGCCACTATCAGATTTGTCAAAGTTGGTGAGGAAAACACCAAATTTTTCCATGCTATGGCAACTGAGAGATATAGGAGGAACTCCATTGCCTCTCTCAAGTTAAATGATGGATCCGTCATATCTGACCATGATCAAATTGCTGCATGTTTTTGAGCAACCTTTAAGGATAGAATGGGAACTTCCCTTGGAATTAACAAGGCCCTTGATCTACAATCTCTGATCCAGAAGGTGGACGGTCTTGATGTTCTGAAATGGATAAAACTGTTCAGGAAATGCCAATTGACAAAGCTCCTGGACCTGATGGCTTCCATGGCCTTTTCTTTAAGAAATGCTGGTCTATTATTTGTCCTGAGTTTTATCAACTTGCTGCTGCCTTTCATGCTGGTTCTGCTAAACTTGAGAACATGAATTCTACTTATATTACCCTCATTCCCAAAAAGAGATCACCTGAGCAAGTGGGAGACTACAGAGCTATCTCCCTCACTGGGATGGGACTTAAGTTTCTGTCTAAAATGATAGCCAACAGATTGCATTTGCAGATCATGAAGTGTATTCACAAGAATCAGTATGCTTCATCAAGTCTAGAACCATACAAGATTGTGTTGGCTGGACTCTGGAATACTTGCATCAATGTTATCAATCCAAAAAGCCTATAGTTATTATCAAGCTAGATTTTGAAAAGGCTTTTGATTCCGTGGAACTTGCATTCATCTTTCAGATTCTCAAACACAAAGGATTCAATGATAAATGGATACTTTGGGTACAGCAGCTCCTAATTTCTGGCTCTTCATCTGTCCTGGTCAATGGTGCGTCTGGAAGGAAATTCATGTGCAAGAAAGGAGTCAGGCAGGGAGATCCCATGTCCCCACTTCTTTTTGCAATTGCTGCAGATTTTTTACAGACCTTGGTTAACAAGCTGTTGGTGGAGGGACTGATTCAGCTGCCCATCCCTTGCCATGATAAGGATTTTCCTATAGTCCAATATGCTGATGATACCCTTATCATCCTCCCTGCTGATGAAACTCAACTGTTGCAGTTCAAAAAAATGTTTTTGCTCTTCTCCCAATCCACTGGACTACAAGTGAATTATCATAAATCTGCCCTTCTCCATGTCAACATTTCTCTAGAGCACCTCCAAGACCTAGCTGCCTCCATTGGCTGTAAAGTAGGATCATTGCCCTTCACATACCTTGGCCTTCCAGTTGGGACAACTAAACCAAGAATCATTGATCTCATGCCACTGGTGGAGAACATGGAGAGAAGACTAAGTGCTAGTTCATCTTTCCTGGCCCAGGGGGGAAGGTTACAGTACTTAAACACAACACTGTCCCCTGTTCCTATTTTCTTTCTATGCAGTTTGGATATCCCACCAGGCATACTGAAATAGCTTGAAAGAATTCAAAGACAATGCCTTTGGAAGAAAAATGGGAAAGATCATGCACCCTCTCTTGCTGCCTGGAATCTGGTGTGCAGACCCAAACATAAAGGGGGTTTAGGCATTATGAATCTGGCAATCCAGAATGAAGCCCTGCTGCTCAAGAATGCAGACAAATTCCTGAATCAAGCTGATATCCCATGGGTTCACTTAATCTGGAACACTTACTACCATAACACAGTCCCTCAGGGAACTGCTCTTTATGGTTCATTTTGGTGGAAGGATATCTGCAAAAGGCTTGAAAAGTTCAGATTGGTTACATATGTTGAGCCTAACAAGGGAGACACTTTCTTGTTTTGGTCTGACTCCTGGTTGGTTGGAAATTCTACTAGGCCTCTGGCTGCTAGATTCCAAAGGCTATTCTCCTTTGTTACCGATCCTTTCTGCACAGCTGAGGAGGTTTTTAAAGCCTTTCATGATGAAAGTAGGCTCACCATGTTCCATTTACCACTCTCTGATCAGGCCTATCAGGATCTACTTTCGGTCAACTCCTTGCTTCAAGACCTGGTGATCAATCCCCAGGCCTCTGATAGATGGGTATGGGGTAAGGATGCTAAGGCCTACACAGCCAAGAGATACTATACTCATATCCACAACACTATTACCCCAAACCCCCTGCTGAACTGGATCTGGAAGAGCTGTTGTACAATGAAGATCAAGATGTTTGCCTCGATGCTCATAATGGATAGCCTCAACACCCAAGACATACTTGAACGGCGCCACTGGAATGGTTCAGACTCCAATCTCTGTGTTATATGCCATGCCAGAGTTAAAGAAGACAGAGATCACCTATTCTTCAACTGTCTTTTCAGCACCAGGGTTTGGACCTACCTGCACATCACATGGCAGGGTCAATCTATGTGGAGCTCCGCTTTAGCTGCTAAGAGAGACTTCCACAACCCCTTTTTTGCTGAGGTAGTGTTCACTTCATGTTGAAACATCTTGAATGTCAGAAATGCCAAGGTGTTTAACAAGGAGCAGCCAAGGTTTAGAAAATGGAGATCCAGCTTTATTCATGACATTTCCCTGTTAGCTCATAGGATTAAGGCTAGTTTGAGGGATGATCTCATTAAATGGATTTCCTTTCTGCCTCCTTGAGGTTTGTATTCATAGCTACCCAACCCCTTTGTACATTCTAACCTCTTCTTGTACATATAACTCTTGCATATGGGAATAAAAGAAAAAAGGCTCTGGGGTGTTTTCTCTACAGTAGCCGGTCAAAAAAAAAGAAAAAAATAAAAAAATGAGAGAAAGAGAGATGGGAAAATGCTACTATCTTTTTCCACACTTGTGCTTCAAAGTAGCACCATGTTCTTCATACAGAGTCTCCTATTTTGTCACTTTCATATAACTAGTGGAATTTCATCTTTTGCACAACAACTTAGTTTTCTTTTTGAGGTTTCATACACTCATAGCTCTAGTGCATTTGTTGCATGGCAATCCCTACTCACTCACATTGATATCTATTGATGGGCATCTCCATAGCCTGTTAATACGACTAGCTGATGTGAGACTATCTTCTCCTTTTTTTCTTGCAACCTCCACCATATTCTATTTCACCTATAGTGTTATATCCATGGCACACGCTCATGTGTTGTGTGAGAGTTGAAAAGGTTTGAGAACATAAAAAGTGTGAAACAATTGCTTGACTTTCATCGGGGTTGTGCATGATTTATATACTTTGTGTGGGGAAGATGGAGCATAGCAACACCATATCATTTTCTAGGGATAACTTTCTAAGGCCATGTTATTTTGAAAGGACACAATTGCCTTATTAGTATGCTTGAAGTATTATTGTTTTTATGTCAATATTAGACTTTTGTTTTGAATCTTATGGATCTGAATATTAATGCCACAATAAATAATATTACATGGATAAATATGTTAGGTAGCATTCCACATCAAAAATTCTATTTTCATCATTTACCTACTCGAGGACGATCATGAATTAAGCTTGGGGATGCTTGATACTTCTCCAACGTATCTATAATTTTTGATTGTTCCATGATATTATATTATTTGTCTTGGATGTTTTATATGCATTAGTATGCTATTTTATATTATTTTTGGGACTAACCTATTAATCTAGAGCCCAACGCCAGTTTTTGTTTTTTCCATGTTTTTGAGTATTGCAGATAAGGAATATTAAACGGAGTCCAAACGGAATAAAATCTCTGGAATTATTTTTCTTGGACCAGAAGAAACCTGTCACACTTGGAGAAGGGGGCAGGAGACCTGCCGGGAGATGACAAGCCTGAAGGGCGCACCCCCTGGCTTGTGGGCCCCCTACAAGCTTCCTAACCCTAATCTTCATCCTATAAATTCCCAAATATTCCCCCAATACCAAAAGAGACACCAAAAAAATACTTTTCCGCCGTCGGGAGCCTTTGTTCCCATGAGATCCAATTTGGGAGCTTTTTTTGGTAATTTGTCGGAGGGGGAATCGATCACGGAGGGCATCTAGATCAACTCCATTGCCCCTCCGATGATGTGTGAGTAGTTCACCACAAACCTACGGGACCATAGCTAGCTAGGTGGCTTCTTTTCTCTCTTTGTTCTTCAATACCATGTTCTTCATGATCTTCATGGAGATCTATCTGATGTAATACTCTTTTGCAGTGTGTTTGTCGAGATCCCATGAATTGTGGGTTTATGTTCAGATTATCTATGAATATTATTTGAATCTTCTCTTAATTCTTATATGCATGATTTCATATTTTAGCAAGTCTCTTCGAGTTATTGGTTTGGTTGGGCCAACTAGATTGGTAATTCTTTCAATGGGAGAAGTGCTTAGTTTTGGGTTCAATCTTGCGGTGTCCTCACCCAGTGACAAAGTAGGGGTAGCGAGGCACGCATTGCATTGTTTCCATCGAGGATAAAAAGATGGGGTTTTCATCATATTTCTTGAGTTGATCCCTCTACATCATGTCATCTTACCTAATGTGTTACTCTATTCTTCATGAACTTAATACTCTAGATACACGCAGGAGTCGGTCGACGTGTCGAGTAATAGTAGTAGATGCAGAATCGTTTCAGTCTACTTGACCCGTACGTGATGACTTCATAATTATTTGTGTTTCTATCAATTGCTCGACAATAATTTGTTCACCCACCGTATTATTTTCCTTCATGAGAGAAGCCTCTAGTGAAACCTATGGCCCCCGGGTCTATTTTCCATATTATACTTTCAGATCTGTAAACCAAAAATACCAAAAATATATTGTTGTCATTTATTTAGTTTTGTTTTACTTTCAGCATTTGCAATCTTTTATATCTATCTCTATCAGATCTCATCCTTGCAAATAACAGTGAAGGGATTGACAACCCCTTTTTAGCCTTGGGTGCAAGTGTTTGATTGTTTGTGTAGGTGCTATGATTGAGGTCTTGCTTCTTCCTCCTACTGGATTGATACCTTGGTTCTCAAGAAACTGCGGGAAATACTTATCTACTTTGATGCATCACCCTTTCCTCTTCAAGGAAAAAACCAACGCAAGCTCAAGAAGTAGCATCACCCAAGTTGCGCGGTGCAGTCACCGCGGAGGATCCGGAGAAGCCGGATGACGTCTCCAGCGTGCCGACGAGACGGCTATGCTAAGCCGCCCTTGACGAAGTCGGAGACGACGAGCAGGCGAGGAAGAAGGGCAAGCAGCAAGTTGCCGCTCTCCCGGTTCCCAAACGCCCAGCTGGTGGCCCTTCGGCTGGAGGTCATGGAGGCGGCACCAAGAAGCAGCGGCTCACCCTAGTGGGGCCTTCCAAGCGGCCGGTTCCCGACAGCACCGGGTAAGTCAATCCGAGCATCATGTTGCCTTAGCTTGGCCTTTTCCTTCGCGTGTTTCCATGCTTATTAGGAGACGGGGTGCAGATCTGCCGGCACCTTGAAGAAGCCCATCCGGACAGCGAGGACGAATGGCGAAGGGGGCTCTGAGAAGGAGCAGGCCATGTGGGCCGAGGTGGATGTGGTGCAGGAGTCGTTGTGCGAACAGGAGTGATACGTCTGCAACGTATCTATAATTTTTGATGGTTTCATGCTATTATCTTGTCAAACTTTGGATGTTTTGCATGCCTTTTATATATTTTTTGGGGACTAACTCACTGCCAAGTGCCAGTTCCTGTTTTTTCCATGTTTTAACCCCTTTCAGAGGAGATCATCGAAATTACTTTTCCGCCGCCGCAAGCTTCTGTCTCCGCAAGATCCCATCTGGGGCATGTTCTGGTGCCCTGCCGGAGGGGGGATTTGGACACGAAGGGCTTCTTCATCAACACCATGACCTCTCTGATGATGCATGAGTAGTTCAGAATAGACCTACGGGTCCATAGCTAGTAGGCTTCTTCTCTCTCTTGGATCTTTAATACAAAGTTCTCCATGATCTTCATGGAGATCTATCCAATGTAATCTTCTTTTGCGGTGTGTTTGTTGAGATCCGATGAATCGTGGTTTTATGATCAGATTATCTATGAATCTTATTTGAGTTTCTTCTGATCTCTCTTATGCATGATTCCATATCCTTGTAATTCTTTTTGAGTTGTGGGTTTTGTCTGGCCAACTAGATCTATTATTCTTGCAATAGGAGAAGTGCTTGGTTTTGGATTCATACCGTGCGTTGACCTCACCCAGTGACAGAAGGGGTAGCATGGCATGCATCATGTTGTTGCCATCAAGGGTAAAAAGATGGGGTTTTCATCATTGGTTTGAGATTATCCCTCTACATCATGTCATCTTGCTTAAGGCATTACTCTGTTTGTCATGAACTCAATACAATAGATGCATGCTGGATAGCGGTCGATGTGTGGAGTAATAGTAGTAGATGCAGAAAGTATCGGTCTACTTGTCTCGGACGTGATGCCTATATGTATGATCATTGCCTTAGATATCATCATGACTTTGTGCGGTTCTATCAATTGCTCGACAGTAATTTGTTCACCCACCGTGATATTTGCTATTCTGAGAGAAGCCTCTAGTGAACACTATGGCCCCTAGGATCTACTCCACACCATATTTTCAGCCTTACACTTTTTTTACTTCGTTGCACTTTCCGCCTTCACATCTCACTTTGGAAACAATCTTGAAGGGATTGACAACCCCTTTGAAGCGTTGGGTGCAAGCTTGTTCGTGTTTGTGCAGGTACTCTGGACTTGACGAGGCCCTCCTTCTGGATCGATACCTTGGTTCTCAAACTGAGGGAAATACTTACTCCTCCTGTGCTGCATCACCCTTTCCTCTTCAAGGGAAAAACCGACGCAAACCATAGAAGTAACAAGAAGAATGCCTAGCGCCGAGGAAGGACTTTTGTTGGCCGCAATAGAAGAATTTCTAGCGCCGTTGCCGGGGAGGAAGATCAAGTCAAGGACTCATCCAACTAGGTGTCGCAAACTCATCCCTTGCATTTACTTTGTTTGCCAGTTGCCTCTCGTTTTCCTCTCCCCCACTTCACCAATTTGCCTTTTTTGTTTGCCTTTTCGTTCGCCTTTTCGTTCGCCCTTTTCTCTCGCTTATCCTTTGTTCGTCTGTTTGGGATAGTCTACCCGTTCTCATGGCTGGATCCACCACTTCAAATGATTCTCCCGAGAGCGAAGTTCCTAATTTCAAACAAATTTAGGAAGAAAACTTAAAGGACGTTTGGTATAGGATTTGCAATGCTCAGAGTAGATCTACTCATAAGCAATCCACTACCGTCTTGCTTCGCAGTTTTTATGTGGGTGTTTCTCCTTGGAATAGGTATATTATTGACACTACCGTAGGTGGAAATTTCTTGCGTAGCCATACTGTTGATTCTTATGGAGCAGTGCTAAATTTGGTAGGCTCACCCCCCCTCATGGTTAATGGAACTACCGTAACTCCGGAACATGTGATGCGTAGGCTGGACGTTATTGAAAATAAAGTTGCTACGATTGAACTCATTGAGAATTTGGATAAAAAGATCCACAATAAAATCACTCAGTACGGATCCAAGGTGGGAATAGTTTTGAAAAATTTAAAGGAGAAGGAACCCACAGTTAACGAAAAGCTAGGCCATGATTCCGCTAGGATTGGCAAACCAGAGGATGTTATAACCAACTTGCGTTCCGCTTTTGCCGCTGTGCAGAACACTCCAAATTTTGCCCATAATAAAATCAACAAGTCTGTTTTTGTTCATAAAAGTACTGGTGAATCTTCTAGCAAGAAATATGAAAACCTTAAGATGATAAGTGATCACGCTACTTATGGTTTGAGCACCAAAGACGACGATACGTGATTCTATCGCTTTTATGCCTAGCTAAGGGCATTAAACAATAGCGCTTGTTGGAAGGCAACCTAATCAATTTATCTTTTTCTTTCTGTTTTGTTGCATCCACACTTCATAATTCTGTTGTGATTGTGTTTTTTGTGTTTCTTTTTGTTTTTGAGCCAAGCAAAGCCTTTATGACTTGTCTTGGTAATGGTTGTTTGATCCTGCTGGAAAAATACAGAAACGTTTCGCTCACGATATGATTTTTCATTTTTATTTAGGAAGATCTTTTGAGTTGATTCTTTCTACAGCTGGTTAATATGCTTTTTTCCCAGTCCGTTGTAATTTTTAAGATTTTTTGAGGTACCAGAAGTATACGAAGTATACAGATTGCTACAAACTGGTTTGTTTTTGACATATTTTGTTTTTGTTGAGTTGGTTGCTTGTTTGGATGAAACTATGGTTAGTATCGGCGGGTACTAGCCATGGAAAAGTGAGAATACAGTAGCCCATCATCAATATAGATAGAATTCAAGTTTGCTACAGTACCAAAAGAAGTGGTACTTTGTTTTCTTGTGCTAATGTTATCACGAGTTTCTGTTTAAGTTTTGTGTTGTGAAGTTTTCAAGTTTTGGGTGATGTTCTCATGGACAAAGAGATAAGGAGTGGAAAGAGCTCAAGCTTGGGGATGCCCAAGGCATCCCAAGCCAAATTCAAGGACACCAAAAAGCCTAAGCTTGGGGATGCCCTGGGAAGGCATCCCCTCTTTCGTCTTCAATCCATCGGTAACATTACTTGGAGCTATATTTTTATTCACCACATGATATGTGTTTTGCTTGGAGCGTCTTGTATCTTAGGAGTCTTTTATTTTTGTTGTGTCACAATCATCCTTGCTGCACACCTTTTTTGAGAGAGAGAGACATGCACTCATCGTGATTTTGCTAGAATGCTCATAGTGCTTCACTTATATCTTTTGAGCTAGATACTTTTGCTCATAGTGCTTCACTAATATCTTTTGAGCTAGATACTTTTGCTCTATGTGCTTCACTTATATCTTTTAGAGCATGGCGGTGCGTGATTTGGTAGTTGGCTTATGCTATGAAAGTAGTCCCAAAAGTGATAGATACCCAAAGATGATGCAAAAACCTCCATCTTCATGTGCATTGAGTAGAAAGAGAAGTTTTGGTTCCTCTCAAATAGTTTTGAGACATGGATTTGGTAATATTAAGAGTTATGTTAGTAGGGTGTTCTGAATCTAGAAATGCTTTTGTTGAAGTTAGTGATCCCCGTAGCATGCACGTATGGTGAACCGCTATGTTAGGGAGTCGGAGCATAATTGATCTATTGATTGTCATACTTTGTGTTGAGGTCGGGATCGCGCGATGGTTTAACCGACCAACCCTTCCCCTCGGAGTATGCATTTAGCACTTTGTTTCGATTACTAATAAAAACTTTCGCAAAAAGTATGTGAGTTCTTCATGACTAATGTGAGCCCATGGTATAGATGCACTTTCACCTTCCACCAATGCTAGCCTCTCTAGTGCCGCGCAATTCTTGCCGGTGCACAAATCCACCAAATTCCTTCCTCAAAACAACCACCATATCAACCTACTATGGCATTTTCATAGCCATTACGAGATATATTGCCATGCAACTCCCACCGTTCCGTCTCATGACTTGTGCCATCACTCTCATATTGCCATTCCATGATCGTAAGATAGCTAGCGAGATGTTTCAATGTCATACGCCATGCTAGATCGTTGCACATCCAGGTACATTGCCGGAGGCATTTCCTATGGAGTCATCATCATTGTGATCTTTGAGTTCTGAGTAAATAAAAGTGTGATGATCATCATTATTAGAGCACTGTCTCATGTGAGCAAATAAAAAAAAAAGCCAAAGAGCCCAAAAAAAAAGAGAAAAGAAAAAAAGAGGCCTAAGAGCCCAAATGAAAAAAAGAGAGAAAAAGAGAGAAGGGACAATGCTACTATCTTTTTCCACACTTGTGCTTCATGATAGCACCATGTTCTTCATGATTGAAAGCTTCTAGCTTTGTCACTACCATATGCTAGTGGGAATCTTCATTATATAACTTGGCTTGTATATTCCAATGATGGGCTTCCTCAAAATTGCCCTAGGTCTTCATGAGCAAGCAAGTTGGATGCACACCCACTAGTTCTCCTTTTGAGCTTTCACATACTTATAGCTCTATTGCATCTCTTGTATGGCAATCCATACTCATTCACATTGATATATATTAATGGGCATCTCCATAGCCTATTGATAGGCCGAGTCAATATGACTATCTCCTCCCTTTTTGTCTCACAACCACCACCACACTCTATTCCACCTATAGTGCTATATCCATGGCTTGCGCTCAAGTATTGCGTGATAGTTATAAAAAGTTTGAGAAAGTAAGAGTGCGAAAACAATTACTTGGCCAATACCGGGGTTGTGCATGATTTACATTAGTTGTGTGAGGATGATGGAGCATAACCAGACTATATGATTTTGTAGGGATAACTTTCTTTGGCCTTGTTATTTTGAAATTTCATGATTACTTTCCTAGTTTGCTTGAAGTATTATTGTTTTCATGTCAATAGCAAACTATTGTTTTGAATCTTATGGATCTGAACATTCATGTCATGTGAAAGAAGTTGCAAAGGACAACTATGCTAGGTAGCATTCCACATCAAAAATTCGTTCTTTATCACTTCCCTACTCGAGGACGAGCAGGAGTTAAGCTTGGGGATGCTTGATACGTCTCCAACGTAACTATAATTTTTGATGGTTTCATGCTATTATCTTGTCAAACTTTGGATGTTTTGCATGCCTTTTATATATTTTTTGGGGACTAAATTATTAACTCAGTGCCAACTGCCATTTCCTATTTTTTCCATGTTTTTGACCCCTTTCAGAGGAGATCATCGAAATTTCTTTTCCGCCGCCGCAAGCTTCTGTCTCCGCAAGATCCCATCTGGGGCACGTTCTGGTGCCCTGCCAGAGGGGGATTCGGACACGGACGGCTTCTTGATCAACACCATGACTTCTCCGATGATGCGTGAGTAGTTCACCATAGACCTACGGGTCCATAGCTAGTAGCTAGACGGCTTCTTCTCTCTCTTGGATCTTCAATACAAAGTTCTCCATGATCTTCATGGAGATCTATCCGATGTAATCTTCTTTTGCGGTACGTTTGTCGAGATCCGATGAATTGAGGATTTATGATCAGATTATCTATGAATCTTATTTGAGTTTCTTCTGATCTCTGTTATGCATGATTTCATATCCTTGTAATTCTCTTCGAGTTGTGGGTTTTGTCTGGCCAACTAGATCTATGATTCTTGCAATAGGAGAAGTGCTTGGTTTTGGGTTCATACCGTGCGGTGACCTCACCCAGTGACAGAAGGGGTAGCAAGGCACACATCATGTTGTTGCCATCAAGGGTGAAAACATGGGGTTTTCATCATTGGTTTGAGATTATCCCTCTACATCATGTCATCTTGCTTAAGGCGTTAGTCTGTTCATCATGAACTCAATACACAAGATGCATGCTGGATAGCAGTCGATGTGTGGAGTAATAGTAGTAGATGCAGAAAGTATCGGTCTACTTCTCTCGGACGTGATGCCTATATGTATGATCATTGCCTTAGATATCGTCATGACTTTGCGCAGTTCTATCAATTGCTCGACAGTAATTTGTTCACCCACCGTGATATTTGCTATTTTGAGAGAAGCCTGTAGTGAACACTATGGCCCCCAGGGTCTAATCCACACCATATTTTCAGCCTTACACTTTTTACTTCGTTGCACTTTTCGCCTTTAGATCTCACTTTGCAAACAATCTTGAAGGGATTGATAACCCCTTTGAAGCGTTGGGTGCCAGGTCTTTTGTGTTTGCGCAGGTACTCTGGACTTGACGAAATTCTCCTACTGGATTGATACCTTTGTTCTCAAAATGAGGGAAATACTTACTGCTCCTGTGCTGCATCACGCTTTCCTCTTCAAGGGAAAAACCAACGCAAGCAAGTCTCAGTCAACGTGTCAATTTTTGGCGCTGTTGGTCGAGAAATAGCAGGGTACAAAAGTGACAGCCCAGAAGAACACCAAACCACAACCAAAGAAGAAGAAGAAAGCAGGCAAAGGCAAAGCCACCGCCAAGGATTCGTCCATTGTCGGCGAGTCAAGAGCTGTTGAACAAAAATCAGAGGTAAAACTTCCCCTTTACTTATCATATTTTATGTTCCGACTCATGCTTATACCATGTGTCTTTATGTGTAGGGCGATGACAACGAGAGCCAAGATGATGCGGTTGAGGTAATTTCTATTTCTTCCGACTCACCTTCCCCTTCCCCTAGGCCGGCCAGACGGATCTGCGGGAAAGTCCCCATGTCTCACCCATATGCTTATATGGACCCTGATTTCCTTTTGAAGAAGGCAAGATATGCTCCCAAGAGGAAAACCCGGAGCCACTCTGGTGACTCAATTTCCGGACTGCCTGAGAAGACAACCAGTCGGAAGCGCACAAGCGAGGTACACTTTTGTTCAAACACACTCTTCTTTGTGGAAAATACAATTCCCAACTTCCGTAGTCTTCAAACTTTTATTCTGTCAGACTTCTCCCCCTTCATCGGGCGAGTCAGCAATGTGAGCTCTCCCGCCAATGATTCGTGTGCAAGGGTGAGTTCCTTTGTTAACTCTCTTTATTTTTAATAATGATATTTGCCCTAATCTTGGTGCCTTTATCTCAGAGCACAAGCGAAGAAAATAAAGACTGGCGACTCATCTTCTGCTCCTAGGACGACTGAAGTCTTAGGCACGAGCGCCTCTGTCCCAGAGCTTGATGAGGACCAAGTGGCAGCTCATGATGTTCCTGTGGATGATATCCCCGACGTCCGGGATGACTCGCCCACCATTTTGAGGGAAACTGCTGACAAGGTTAACCCGCCAAGCCCTCTCAAGGCGACTGAAGACCCAGATGTCATCATAATCACTGGCACTGGCTACTCCACACCTTCGACGGCGGTGCTATCCAAGCACACCTCAAAGCAATCTCATCCTTCCACCGAACAAGACGTCAGTAAGTTGAAGCCTCCCCAGTATGAGAAGCTGGAATTTGATCAACTCTGCTGTGGCTTCGCAAGTCGCCTAGAGACGAGTTATGAAATGAACAAAAGCTTGATTCACGTGATGAAAGTTAAACATGAGGTACGTCTATTATGTCTTCTCTTCCCCCCATTAGCCTTCCAATACGCTAGTCTTTGTTTGATGGAAGTATTGTTGTTGCAATGTCTATCAGACCCATATTTTCGAGAGCCCCCAAGGGCCGGGTCATCTTTTGAAAGATGCGTCGGGTCTTGTATATAATTAAACTTTTCAACCTGTAGCCCCCAAGGGCTGGGTCATCTTTTGAAAGATGAGCCAGGTCTTGTATTTAGTTAAAATCTTCAACCTGTATCCCCCAAGGGCCGGGTCAAATTTTGAAAGATGAGCCGGGTCTTGAATATAGTATGACTTCGAATAGAATCATACATTAGCCCCCAAGTGTCAGGAATATTGCTTGCAATAATTTTGAAACTTGTCTCCCCAAATTTTGTTTTGCAGGAATCTGTGACCCATACTGAGTCAGCTTTAGCCGACTTAAGGAAGAATCTAGACGAATAGCAAAATGCATGGTCTGAATCGGAGAGGAAATATCACTTGTTTCGGGTTGAACTAGAAAGAATGAAGGCTGATCACCATAAACTTGAGAGGAAAGACAAAGCCGACCAAGTCGCCATCCTGAAGCGGGTTGAGCAAGCCGAGGAAAAACTAGAAGCCGTCGAGCAAGAGCTTTCCAGCTAGAAAAATCACATCTCCAACATGACTCTAGCCATGTTTGGTAAGTATTAAACCTTCTTCATTGAAAAAATCAGTCTAATCTCCCAAGACTATCAAACACTGATGTGTCCTTTGTAGGTTCACGAGCCGCCAATCTCCAAGATGACTGCATGCTGAAGCTAAAGGCTATGTATACCTTCACCGAGCAGTTATATACAGGGGGTGTGCTGACAATTAAAGCAGTGATGGGCAGCAAAGAGCCAGTTAAGTCCATCAAGAACATGCTCAGCTACCCGTCCACGTTGCCTCCTCAAATAGAGGAGCTGAAGATATCAGCCGCCCGGAAGGGAGTCCTGAACACCCTAAGCCAGTGTTTGGCCTATGCTCCGGAGCTGAAACGAGAAGAGGGAGCTGCTGGCTATCCTGAACTGGAAGACGACGGGTCGGAGTTCACCAAGGATGACTACCACCGATTAATCAAGGAATCCTGCTTCGCAGCGACTCAGCTGGCAGCCGACTTGGATTTAAACAAATACCAAGCCGCATATGATGATAAGAACAAGAAGGTGACTCCTCCCTCGTACGAAATTACTAGCTTGGCTCCTCGCCGGCCCTAGAATCCTTTTGACCTTGACGTGGATCTATCCCTCTTGCTTAATGATGAAGATGAGTTCGTCGCCTTATCCAAGTGTAACTGGAAGCTGGGCGACTTACAAATTGAAGTTGGAGAGAGCTCGAGGCAAGGTGACTCGGAGGCGGCTTGAGTCTTCTCAAGATGTAATCTTTGCCTTTAAAAGACAATATGATCCTTTCTTTATCGGGGGATGATGCCGAACTTGGCCATGCGAGTCATGTAATAGCTTGTTAGATTTTGTAGGGAAACAATCTGTCACTCATGCCTTTTGATTGACCTTCCTGAATAACTTATCCCTTTAGTCTATTCATGAAACGTCCTTTTAAAAATCTTTGGCTTTAAAGCAAGGAAGTGTCACAGTTCAACATAAAGGCCTTCATCCTGTGTGTGAGGAAAACGTAAACCGACTGAGTGAGTTATGGCACAGGATAAACGAGCCCCCTGGGTTATGGAAAAAATAAACCAGCCTTTTGGGTTATGGCAAATAGAAGTTAAAAACTCGCCCAATGAGTCGTGGCGAGTTATAAACAAAAACCGACTCAATGATATTACAAAACCTTGTGGTCGTGCCATCAAGAAATAAAATTCGTCGGCTCAATGAGCTGCGATAGGACAGGACGAGTTTGCAAAACTCTAGTGTTACCCCTAGAAGGCTTTTGCAGCAGCCTATATTGTTTAGACCGGCTGATCAGGCACGAGTCAAGCTTCAGTGAAGCAGGTTCAGTGAACCAATGGTTTCTCTATTTTCCATGTGTGGCTCTGGCCGGTACCTTTTATGTTTTAACCAAGGCGAGTTCAGGGTCCAAATGACGGACTGACTCGCCCAGAGTACATAGGTCCATGTGGTGACTTGTCCAACACATAGTCCAGTATAACCATTTGTAATGCGGTAATTTTTCTCTAGCCAAGAGGGTATTCAGACTGAACTCAGTGAGTGGAAGCCCCTAAGTGACCTATGATTTAGGAAAAGTCGGGCATAAGATTGCAGAAGCGTGTACGCTCTTACTTCAAAACGACTTGGGAACTGGTAGCCCCCAAGTAAGCCGGCTTAATTCTCAAAATCATGTAAGGCGCCTATGTTTGAACCATGCAACGTGGCGACTCGTCCTCTTTGGCTTATCAGGGCCCAGTTTTGAAATAAGTGCAGCATGGCGACTTATGCTCTTTGGCCTTGATAGCGTCCATGTTTGGACGACTCATGGAACAATAAAGACTCATGCTTTCAGAAGCTGAAACGGCAAAGGACCCCGAAGTTCATGGGTGCCAGCTTTATTGCTTTTATAAATAATGGATTACAATTTCTGAAATTTGGAAAAAAGAAAGGAGCCCATGGCTCTAAGTGTAGTAAGGCCGCAGGTGGGCTATATTCCAGGGGCGAGTTGTCTCAACCTCTGTAGTTGGCCGATCTAGGCGAAGATCCACCACGTAGTATGAGTCGTTTCGAAGATTCGTGCTTATGACAAACGGTCCTTCCCACGGAGGTGATAGTTTGTGCATACTAGTGTGATCTTGAATCTAACGGATCACTAAGTCGCCCTCTTGAAAAGTCCAGCTCTTGACACAGCGGCTGTGGTAGCGTCGCAAGTCTTGTTGGTAGATCGCCAATCGTGACGCGGCCAAGTCACGCTCTTCCTCCAAAGCATCCAACGAGTCTCGTCATGCCAACTCGTTGTCCTATTCCACATAGGTGGTGACTCGCGGTGAATCATATCTGATGTCGCTTGGTAACACCGCCTCTGCCCCGTAGACCAGAAAGAAAGGAGTAAAACCCGTGGAGCAATTTGGAGTTGTCATGATGCTCCATAATACTGAGGGAAATTCTTCCACCCAACACTCTGGAGTACGTTCCAAAGGTACCATGAGCCGAGGCTTAATTCCCCGCAATATTTCCGGATTTGCCCTTTCTGCCTACCCATTAGACTGGGGATGTGCGACCGCAGAGACGTCAAGCCGGATGTGTTCTCGACTGCAAAACTCTTGCATTGCACCTTTGGATAAATTAGTACCATTGTCAGTAATGATACTATGAGGGTATCCAAACGTGAAAATCAATTTTTTCAAGAATTTGACAGCCGTATCTGCATCACAGCTACTAACGGGCTCTGCCTCAACCCACTTAGTAAATTTGTCAACCGCCACCAATAGGTGAGTCTTTTTTATTGGACGACATCTTGAAAGGGCCAACCATGTCAAGCCCCCAGACTGCAAATGGCCAAGTGATTGGTATCATCCGCAACTCCTGAGCCGACACGTGCATCTGACGCCCAAATTTCTGGCAGCCATCGCATCGGCAAACTATCTCCTCTGCGTCTGCATGAGCCGTCAGCCAATAGAACCCATGTCTGAAGGCCTTAGAAACCAAAGATCGTGACCCAGCATGATGACCACAGTCGCCTGCATGAATCTCATTGAGGATCATACATCCTTCTTCAGGAGAGACGCACCTCTGAAATACCCCTCAGGTGCTTCATTTGTGCAACTCGCCGTTGTGTATGACCATGGATTTACACCAACAGATGATTTGGTGAGCCAATAATTCATCTGTGGGTAACTCGCCTCGGGTGAGATACACCACATAGGGAGCCGCCCAATTCGGAGTAGCATGAAGAGCCGCCACGAGTTGAGACTCGGGGTCCTGCACCGCCAAGTCTTCTTCTGAAGGCAGTCTCACCAAAGGGTTATGTAATACATCCAAAAAGACACTGGGAGGAACCGGCTTACACCGTGAACCGAGATGGGAAAGAGCATCCGCTGCTTCATTAAGTTGTCGGTCGATGTGATCCACTTGATAACCATGAAAATGACCTGCTACATCTGACACAGCTCGTCTGTAAGCCGCCATTAAGGGATCTCTTGAATCCCAGGTGCGATAAACCTGTTGCGCCACCAAATCTGAGTCGCCCAAACATCTGACTCACGTGAGGTTCATCTCTTTCGCGAGTCGCAATCCATGGAGCAAGGCTTCATACTCTGCTGCATTGTTGGTACATGGGAACATGAGCCGAAGGACATAGCAAAAAATTTCACCTTGAGGCGAAGTTATCACCACGCCAGCCCCTGAGCCTTCCTGTTTAATGGATCCATCGAAATAGATGGTCCAATAAGTATGATCGGGCCTATCGTCTGGGATTTGCAACTTGGTCCAATCATTGACGAAGTCCACTAGTGCTTGAGATTTAATGGCCGTCCGGGGTGTATACCACACGTGATGGGGCCCTAACTCGATGGCCCACTTAGCAATCCGCTGTAACATCCCAATTTTCCTAATTGGGAATGTTTTACATTGTAGCTAAGCATCTATGCATATTGATTGAAATAAATTTAGCAGGTGAAATTCTTTCGTCTTTTGATTTGCATTTCCATTTCTTTTTCCTCGCACGAAAAGCCCGGAGAAATACTCTCTTGCACGCAAGAGAGAGAGCGGAGGAAAATGACCCTCCAAAGTACGGGCATTTCTGAAATGTTGGAGCCAAGAAAATCCAAGGATCATTTGCAAAAATAATTGCAAAAAAGAAATAAAGCAAATTTGGGAATTTCTGAAAAAAAAACATTTTTTAAGTTTTTATTTTTGCTTTGGAAAAATGTTATTCGGGTAGAGAATATTTTTCTGATTTTTTTGGTATATAATACCCTATATTAATATTTTGATTTACTTCCTCTTTATTAGCTTTTGTTTTCTGATTCGGATAAAGATATAGAAAATAGGAAAGTTTCTAGCAGCCGCCCGAGCGCATTATTAGGCCTGGGCCGAATCCCCAGCCCCAGGGATTGAATCCCTTAGATCCAGGCCGACCGCCCCTCTCTAACCCCGCCTCCACTCGCTGCCAGTGGACCCCACTGGCCGAACCCACTCCCCCGTCGTCCACCTTTCTCCTTCCTCCTTCCAATTCCCAGACTGAAACCGAGCCCCTCCCGAGGAACCTCGGGATCCTCCCCGATTTCCCTCTCTCCTTCCTTTCCTCTCCCCCCTGGCCTATATATACTGCCACCCCCGGCCGCCCCCGTTCCCACCCAAACCTCGTCGAACCGCCGCCGCCCAAGCCCCTGCCGCCGCTCGCCGGCAGCAGCCGAAGCTCCTGCTGCCACCTTCGGCTGCCCCTCCTGGAGCAGCACCTGAGCCGCCCGACGCCCCCGGAGCACCTTCCCTCGGAGGAGGACCACCACCGCCGTCGCCCCGTCTCCTCCACCGCCCCCCGAAGCCCTGCCTCGCCAGCGACCATCTCCCCGCCGGAGCAACCCCTCCCAGCCACGATAGACTCTCCTCCCTCTCTTTCTTCTTCTTTTTCGTTTATAGCCCTTAGATCTTAGATGTATGGTATAGATTAGATCCTAAAGTACCCCTTCGGTTTAGAGTAGAAAACCGCCGGTTTTTAATTCACTTATACTTTTAGCCAGTAGCTTCGGTTAGAGCTAGGCCGTTTGCTCCTAAGTTTGCAGCAAACGCCTCCATAGCCTATCGTAGCGTGCCACGTGTACCCCCTGCTAGTTTACTAGTTAGCTTTAGTTTTTGTGTCTAAATTGCAAAAACAGAAAGTTTCTATTTTGTTTTGGCCACAACTTTTGATCCCGAAGTCCAATGACATTGATTCTTTTTCCAGTAGCTCACAAATTTCCTGTAGTTTTTAAAAACATATAATTTGTCTATGTTTGAAATTTTCAAATATAAGTTAGATCAGATTTAGTTTAAAACTTGTTTTGCCTATTCTAGGAGTTTAAAAAATGATTTTGAGTTGATTCTTTTTGCTACTGCTTACTAGTGAATAAATCTTACTGTGGTAGAAGTTTCAAAAAATTTAAAGTATTTGTACTGGTGTTTTCAACAGAAACAAGTTTCTGCCATAACGGCGCGTGTTGAACTCCTTTACTTAGGCATTAGCAAATCCTTACTTGTGATGTTATTTTTACTTGTGGCTTGATTGAAGTGCTTATAGTGTGCTTTGTGTTTGTATAGGTAGATCATCCGGATTGCGAAGCGTGTTACTTAGAAGCGCTCGAGCAAGACAACTATCATCAAGGCAAGTCATTTTGATCATGTTATTTTACCTATGTTTTCGATGCATGCTAGATCACCTTTCTTTGCCCAATTGCATGCTGCCTAGGTACTTGGAAACTTTAGTGTAAGTTGTAGTATCATGTGGTAGGAACACAATAACCCCGATACTTGGCCCCGGGACGACAATTTCTTAATGCTATGCTTGAGTAGACGGGTTATCGGTTGAGTGTATATCACGAGTGATGCAAGGTTGATATAATAATCAAGACCGGTTAAGATAAGATTTTCAAGACCTCGGACGCAATGCAACTCTGGGTGAAGGACGGTTGATCGGCTCCCTGGAGAACCCAGTGGATGGCTGGGATGCTGGAGAGGCCATGTCATCCTGCGGAAAGCTTCACCCAGGCTGGAAGAGACGGACGGAGACTTCAAGACTCAAGGCTTACCTGCACAGCCACAAGTCATTATGGGCTCTGGCTTGGTTGGACAACGCGGCGACTCTGGACAGGCGGTGCTAGCAGATGTAGAAGAACGGTAGGAATGGATGGGCACCGACAGGGATTCAGAGAGACCCGTTGAAAGACCATGTTTTGATCATCCGATCTTCAAACACCCTGAAGTGCGAGGACAAACCCGGAGGCGATCAAATCTTGTGGGGAACGTGTGCAAAACTCTGCAGAGTGCCCAACCTAATCGATTAGCCGTCTCCATGGTCATGGACAACTTGAGCCGAAGGCATTGAATTTCCCCTGAACTCTCGACACAACTTAATAATGATGCGGCTGTTAACAACTATTCGTGTATGAGAATTGGTTGGCGGAACCATCTCGTTAACAACAAACATTGTAGTAATATTTTTCTTTCAACCCCTCTTGTTGTAGGATAAAACTGGCTTTATGCAAAACTCATAGCCCCACCGGCCAAATATGCATGTAGAGATAGTTGATTATTATTTTACTCCTCTCTTTGATGACTTGTCGGAATATTCAATATGCTGACCTACACGGCTGCAACGTATCATGTTGCAGAGTACTTTTCCGACCAGGAGTGAGGCTACGATCTACGCTCAGCGACATGCCCTTGGAGTCGGATGGACTCGTCTACCTGATGCTTCCGCTAGTCTTCGTTAGATATCTCATGAGTTGACCTTCAGCCACTTTATTGTAATCCTTTATTGTAATAAAGTACTCTTTATGAGATTTCGATTAATAAATCTGTGTGATTGAACTCTTGAATATATACATTATGTACTGTGTGTGTACCAGCATGATCTTGGGATGGTACAGAAACACCAGAGGCTTGACTCGTCTTGAGTCGGGTCGCTACAGAAATGGTATGCAGAGCACATGCTGACCTTAGGACGTAACCTCTAGGAATGGAAAAGCCTTAGGAAGAAAACTATTTTCTCTTATGTCTATAAATCTTCTATTTCCTCTTCTGATCATTTCTGACTTCTCTCCGATTTTCCAATGTTTAGATGGCCACCTTCGTCCCTGTTAAGTTCACGGAGTTTTGCCAGCCCGACACCACTATGCCATTCGGAAAGGAGCTGGTGCAGATCACCAAGGATTTGAGGATTGCTCTGCCGACTATCACAGGGAAGCCAACTTCGTCTTACCCGGAGGATTCACGCTACAGGATCGATGTGCATATTCCCGGAAGGACATTTCAGCCGCGCACTGAGCCGATGGATTTCAAGTTCATCGCACCCAACTGGATTCTCGGAAGGGACATGCCGATCCATTGTGCACTCGGACGTATCAAGGAAGAATACAAAGGATGCCCTATTTCTCCAGACCTATTCACCGTGTCCCGGAGAAATGAAGAAGGAGATATCATCTCAAGCAAGACCAAGGACGCTCTCTTGTCTTATGGCCAGACCTTGGAGAAGCACAGCGGGACTCTAGAGCATGACGTGATCAAGGACGCCAGGAAAATCAAGCAACTGTCACTCCGCGAGCTTGAACTTGAAGATGCAGCCCGGGAAGCCCACTATGAACATGAACTGGAGGTGAAGGACTTTCTAGAGCGGATCGAGAAGCTGAAGACTCGAGTTGCATACCTGGAGGAGGAACTGGACATGGGCGAGAACCTTCATCCCGAAGGAGACGTAGCCCCCTTGATCAGCAACGACGAGGGCTATGAAGAAAGCTCCACCGAAGGACCCGTCACCATGCTATTCTGAGGAGGACACTTAGACTAGACCACCTAATTTACTTTATCGTTATACGTTTTAGGCCGATGTTTAGGATTATCGAATTTTGTATCCCCGTGTGAACCTTTGTGATGATATTGAATGAAATGTGTGGTGTGATACTTGTGTGTTGCATTCATATGGGTAGTGTAATTACTCTTAGACCATTGTTCTATGCTAATCTCACCCCTCTACAAACATCAGATGCCTCCGAGACGCGCCCCTGAGTCCAACTTTCCGCCGAAACTCACCCAGTTGATCCAGCAACAAAACACCCCGATGCAGCTGATCATCCAGAACCAGAACAACAACAACCATCATCCACCCCAGACTGACAATCTCACCCGTTTTCTGAGGTTGAACCCTCCAACTTTCTCCAGCAGCATTGAGCCCATTGTGGCAGATGATTGGCTCCGCAAGATGGAGCGTGAACTTATCACTGCTGGTTGTACTGAAGCTGAGAAGGTGCGCTTTGCCGCGCATCAACTTGAAGGCCGTGCAGCTGCTTGGTGGGAGAACTACACCACCACTTATCCCATTGCTGGAGTCACTTGGGAGCAATTCAAGCAAGTCTTCTGCACCGCGCATGTCTCAGCTAGTGCAATGAGTCTGAAGAAGCGTGAGTTTCACAACTTACGCCAAGGGAATCGCTCTGTGGCCCAGTACGTTGATGAATTCAGCATGCTCGCCCGTTATGCACCTGGAGATGTGGCCGATGATGCGGCCAAGCAGGAAAACTTCTTGGAAGGACTGAATGATGAGAGCATTCAGTTGACGGTAGCCACCTCCAACAACTACCAGGAGCTGGTTGATAAGGCCCTCATCTTGGAGGGGAAACACGAGCAGATGGAGAACCGCAAGCGAAAGTATGGGGTTGGAAAGTTCAACTCCGGCACTCAGCAGAAGCCTCGCTACACCCCCTATTCAGGGAATACCAGGACTGGATCCGGTAAGTTTGGAGGACACGTTCAGCATAACCACCCAGTGCACAACCATGGAGGCCACAACCATGGAGGAAATCGGAACCACCGCAACAACAGCAACTTCAAGAATGGCGGTACTGGCACTCAGCAGCATTCAGCTCCAGCTCAGAAGGATCTGACTCACATCACTTGCTTCAAGTGTTAGAAGACGGGACACTATGCCACTGAATGTCCCCGGAACAAGCAGGGAAATGGAAACGGCAACGGCAACTCTGCAGCAAAGAAGCCCAATCCTTTTCCTCGAGCTCAGGTGAACCACATTGATGTTGAAGAGGTCTATGATCACCCCGATACTGTGGTTGGTAAGTTTTTGCTAAATTCACGTCCAGTATTGGTACTTTTTGATTCTGGTGCAACACATTCATTCATATCAAGGGTAGTTGTGGAAAAGTATAGTTTGCCAACTAGAACCCTCAGCCAGCCTATTAAGGTCAGTTCCCCAGGAGGCATGATGACAGCCGGTATAGGATGCCATGCTTTGAGTCTCAACATCGGGAACCATAATTTTCCCACCGACCTCATCGTATTAGAGTCCCAAGGATTGGATGTAATCCTAGTGTAGCGACCCGACTCAAGACGACTCAAGCCTCTGTGTTTCTGTGCCATCCCTGGATCAGTATGCTGGCACACACAGTACATCAATGTATATATCAAAGTGCAATCACATGTAAAATAGCGTAAAACTGATATATACCTTAAATATATCAGCGGAAGCGGTCAAGGGAGTGGACTCCCAATAAGCACCAACGGCAAGTTGAGTTTAGACCGTAACCCTGGATCGTACTCTTACTCGTCGAAGAAAAATATCTGCAACATAAGACGTTGCAGCCGTGTAGGTCAGCATATTGAATATGCCGGCAAGTCACATAAGAGAGGGGTGAAAAGTAATCATCTATACAATATGCATATATGGCAGGTGGGGCTATAAGTTTTTCGTGAAAAGCAAGTTTTCTCCTACATCAAGAGGGGCTATAAGCAAAATATTACTACAAAAGTTGGTTGTTAACGAGATGGTTCCGCCAACCAGTTCTCGTACCTGAGTTGTCAATAATTACCCTCATCAAATATATTTAATAGTGTTGAGAAATCCAGATAACTTCAGTTCCTTTGGCTCAAGTTGTCCATGACCGTGGACACGGCTAATCGATTAGGTTTGAGTACTCTGCAGAGTTTTGCACACGCTCCCCACAAGATTTGATCGCCTCCGTGTATGTCCTCGCACTTCAGGGTGTTTGAAGACCGGATGATCCAAACATGGTCTTTCAACGGGTCCCTCTGAATCCCTGTCGGTGCCCATCCATTCCTACCGTTCTTCTACATCTGCTAGCACCGCCTGTCCAGAGTCGCCGCGTTGTCCAACCAAGCCAGAGCCCATAATGACTTGTGGCTGTGCAGGTAAGCCTTGGGTCTTGAAAATATCCGTCCGTCTCTTTGAGCCTGGGTGAAGCTTTCCGCAGGATGACATGGCCTCTCCAGCATCCCGGGCATCCACTGGGTTCTCCAGGGAGCCGATCAACTGTCCTTCACCCAGAGTTCCATTGCGTCCGAGGTCTTGAAAATCTTGTCTTAGTCCGGTCTTGATTATTATATCAACCTCACATCACTCGTGATATACACTCAACCGATAACCCGTCTACTCAAGCATAGCATTGACAAATTGTCGTCCCGGGGCCAAGTATCGGGGTTGTTGTGTTCCTACCACATGATACTACAACTTATGCTAAAGTTTCCAAGTACCTAGGCAGCATGCAATTGGGCAAAGAAGGTGATCTACCATGCATCGAAAACATAGGTAAAATGACTTGCCTTGATGATAGTTGTCTTGCTCGAGCGCTTCTAAGTAACACGCTTCGCACTCCGGATGATCTACTGATACAAACACAAAACACACCATAAGCACTTCAATCATGCAACAAGTAAAAATAACATCACAAGTAAGGATTTGCGAAAGCCTAAGCAAAAGAATTCATCACGCGCCGGTATGGCAAAAACTTGTTTCTGTTTAAAACACCAGTACCAATACTTTAAAAATCCTGAAACTTCTACCACAGTAAGATTTTATCAATAGGAAGCAGTAGCAAAAAGAATCAACTAAAAATCACTTTCTAAACTCCTGGAATGGGCAAAACAATATTTAAACTAAATCTGATCTAACTTATATTGAAAAATTTCAAACATAGACAAATTATATGTTTTTAAAAACTACAGGAAATTTGTGAGCTTCTGGAAAAAGAATCACTATCATTGGACTTCGGGATCAAAAGTTGTGGCCAAAACAAAACAGAAACTTTCTGTTTTTGTAATTTAGACAGAAAAAACTGAAGATAACTAGCTAACTAATAGGGGTACACGTGGCAAGTTGCTATAGGCTGCGGGTGCTGTTTGTTTCAAGATTAGGAGCAAACGGCCGAAGGCTAATAAAAACTGCTAGTTAAAACATAAGTGAACTAAAAAAACCGCTGGTTTTCTAAACTAAATCGAAAGGTTATTCCTAGATCTAATCTAACCATCTAAATAGGATCTAAGGGCTACAAAACAAAAGAAAAAAAAACAGGGAAGAGGAGGGAGTTACCTTCGGCTGGGAGAGCTCCCGTGGCTGGCTGCTGGCCGAGGTGGAGGGGGGGCACCGGTGGGGAAGGGAGGGGCCGGCGGGAGGAGGAGTGGTGGAGGGGGGGCGGTGAGGTGGGGGGCTCTCAGCAGGGGTGGGGAGGCGGGGTGGAGGGAGGGCTACAAGGGGGGCGAGGTGAGGAGCAAAACTGCTGGTGCTCGTGCTCCTGGCAATGGGGAAGCAGGGGGGTGATGGGGAGGGTTCTGGCGAGGGGAGGAGCAGGGGGCCGAAGTGGGGGAGGTGGGGTGGCAGGGGTGTAGCGGGCTCGGCACGGAGGAGTGGTGGAGGAGGCCGATGGAGGAGTTCTCTGGCAAGTTTTCCGGTGACAACTCCGGCGAGGGGTGCGCGAGCTAGAGGCGAGTAGAGGGGGTTCTCTCGGGAAAAATGGAGAGAGGGGGACGATGGGAATTTATAGGCGGTCTGGGATGGCGTCCGGAAGGAAGGAGGAGGGAGATCGGGGAGGAGGGGATTCCTTCCTCCATGGATGGAAAGCTACTGTCACGTGGAGAAGAGATGGAGGTAGGAGAAGATCTCCTGTTGGGCCAAAAGGAAAGTGTCTTAATTGGGCCAGCTCCTATTTCCATTTAATAGAGATTCCTTTCCTATTTTTAAAACTAGGAAAGTAAAACGATAAAAAGGAAATCAAAGCAATTCGGAATAAATAGTTTTTATATACTAAAATTATTTGAAAAATAAATTATAGATGATGGGAATTTTTCCACGGCAAAAATAAAAACTTCAGAAAAAAATGTTTTTCCAAAAATTGCCTAAAAGATTTATTTTCTTTTGCAAATAATTTTGAAATAACCCTCTAAGTTTTAGGGTGCAAATATCTTTCAAAATGCCCGTGGGTTCGAGGGTCATGTTCCTCCGCACTAAAATGTATTTCCCGGCATTTCTACCACGAAGAAAACAAATAAAAATGCAAGAGAATTCAAATGCAAATATCTCCGTTCAAATTTATTTATAGTTGAAGAAGTCATGTCATCTTCTCTCTTTGCTTTTAAAAGCTTGAATTTGAATTCACCGGAGAAGGGGAAAGTCATTTTATTCCCTCTCTTTCAAAAGTATCGAAAAGTTTCAAATTTCACACAAGTTTCAGTCACTCAGCAAACAAACAAACAATCTATCTAATAATTATATTAACATTCCAAAATTTATAATTTTGGGATGTTACAAACTACCACACTTAAAATGAATCTCGTCCTCGAGATTCGAAGAGGCTAGAAAGAAAGGTTAGGGTTTGGGGGTCTTCTAGCAAATCCAATCTCCGGCAAGGTGGGATGCTACCACACTTAAAATGAGAGATACTGGTCCCTCAAAATGCTTTAACGATCCTCTAGGGTTTTGGCAACTGACATCGCACAGTCTTCATATTAAATCCTTTGGTGATGCTCTCCCGTTGATATAAGCTTCTTCCGTCACTGGGTCTTCTTAACTGACAGTCTCGTGGTCAGTTCTAAATAACATATCGATGGTTCTCGTGGTGGTCTACCATTTGTGGTTATCCTGCAGAGAGAGGGGTCTTGGTTTCATCCTCACCGTAAAATTCCCTACGTGTGACAACAAATGCCATGTACATGGGCTTTTCTTATACCATTCTAAGGCTTAAACAAAAGTTTCAAAGAATGTCGTCTCTCACTATGGGTAAGTCTCTCAGATTTACCATTCCGAATAACAAGATAAATGATAAGAGTAAGTCGTCATGGTGATCAATCCATTCCGCACCCAAATCATTTCTCTGTATAAGGTTTAGCGAATCTCGCATTCTAACACTTGGGCATCCTCACAAGTGTTGCAGAATTTCTCTTGTCCACGAACGAAGTTCGGATAATCCATTGGTTGTGCAAGCTGAACGAAACATCTATCGTATCTTCACAACTCTCAGGTTTTCGTATGCTCCTAAGAAAACGTTTGCTGAAACAAGTTTCCTTCTCCAAAAAGATAGTACTTGATCCTTATTAGTCCCGAGGTGTGTGGGTTTCAGGCATACTTGGGGTAAATGTGACACGCCGCTGGGTAGTGGGTGGTTACTTCACACAAGAAACAAGTCACCTGACTAGTTGGGCATTCCTTAGCTGGGTGATTTTCTTCACAATGAGTGGATCCATCCTTGTGTTCTTCCTGGGTGTGTCTTATTTCTCCACAGATCTTGCATGCACAAGTCTTCTCCTTCGGATTGTCATAGCACTTCTGAATAAGTCGGGATCTTAACAAAGTCTTCTTGAATTCGTCCCAAGTTTCAGCTCCACTAAATCCTTGTATGGCATGATGCATTTTCCACCAGATTGCAGCACTTTGTGTAAAGTACTGAAGAGCGTGTTCCACTTCATACTTCCTTGAGATCAAGTTGCTCCCGAAGTGGTTCTCCATGTTTTGAATCCATATATCAGCCTCCAGCTGGGTCATTGGTCCAGAGACTACAAGTCCAGCTTCATACTCCATCTGGTAGGGTTGAGGTTTTGGGGATGAGACGGGTAAGAGATACACACAATACAAACAATATTTTTGAGAATAGGTTTTATTTGTGGCCGTCACAAAACACACACCAATGACAGCTCACAAATCATCGTATCTAACGTGGGTATATAACAGGGGTTTGGACTTCTAATGGTCATATAAATATTCGAACGCTTCGGGGTCTTCGAGTACTTTGGGTCTTGAGAGTCTTCAATTGGTGCACCTTCAATTCTTCAAACACGTGGTGAAATCCTCTTTACTTAGAAGTAGAACTCCGTTGATCCTTCACGTGGTCAGAGGGGAATGGGCATTGTCTAACTATTTGAGGTGAGAGAGAATGTTTGATGAAATCAGAAAAGATGAGAAGTGAAAGGTGTTCTTGAAAATAATTTTTTTGAGAGATCCTATCCTAAGAAGTTTCTAGTTTCTAGGGTCACGTCCTACAGTCAACATGTGGGCTCTGATACCATTTCTGTAGCGACCCGACTCAAGACGAGTCAAGCCTCTGTGTTTCTGTGCCATCCCTGGATCAGTATGCTGGCACACACAGTACATCAATGTATATATCAAAGTGCAATCACAGGTAAAATAGCGTAAAACTGATATATACCTTAAATATCTCAGCGGAAGCGGTCAAGGGAGTGGACTCCCAATAAGCACCAACGGCAAGTTGAGTTTAGACCGTAACCCTGGATCGTACTCTTACTCGTCGAAGAAAAATATCTGCAACATAAGACGTTGCAGCCGTGTAGGTCAGCATATTGAATATGCCGGCAAGTCACATAAGAGAGGGGTGAAAAGTAATCATCTATACTATATGCATATATGGCAGGTGGGCCTATAAGTTTTTAGCGAAAAGCAAGTTTTCTCCTACATCAAGAGGGGCTATAAGCAAAATATTACTACAAAAGTTGGTTGTTAACGAGATGGTTCCGCCAACCAGTTCTCGTACCTGAGTTGTCAATAATTACCCTCATCAAATATATTTAATAGTGTTGAGAAATCCAGATAACTTCAGTTCCTTTGGCTCAAGTTGTCCATGACCGTGGACACGGCTAATCGATTAGGTTTGAGTACTCTGCAGAGTTTTGCACACGCTCCCCACAAGATTTGATCGCCTCCGTGTATGTCCTCGCACTTCAGGGTGTTTGAAGACCGGATGATCCAAACATGGTCTTTCAACGGGTCCCTCTGAATCCCTGTCGGTGCCCATCCATTCCTACCGTTCTTCTACATCTGCTAGCACCGCCTGTCCAGAGTCGCCGCGTTGTCCAACCAAGCCAGAGCCCATAATGACTTGTGGCTGTGCAGGTAAGCCTTGGGTCTTGAAAATATCCGTCCGTCTCTTTGAGCCTGGGTGAAACTTTCCGCAGGATGACATGGCCTCTCCAGCATCCCGGGCATCCACTGGGCTCTCCAAGGAGCCGATCAACCGTGCTTCACCCATAGTTGCATTGCGTCCGAGGTCTTGAAAATCTTGTCTTAGTCCGGTCTTGATTATTATATCAACCTCGCATCACTCGTGATATACACTCAACCGATAACCCATCTACTCAAGCATAGCATTGACAAATTGTCGTCCCGGGGCCAAGTATCGGGGTTGTTGTGTTCCTACCACATGATACTACAACTTATGCTAAAGTGTCCAAGTACCTAGGCAGCATGCAATTGGGCAAAGAAGGTGATCTACCATGCATCGAAAACATAGGTAAAATAACATGATTAAAATGACTTGCCTTGATGATAGTTGTCTTGCTCGAGCGCTTCTTAGTAACACGCTTCGCACTCCGGATGATCTACCGATACAAACACAAAACACACCATAAGCACTTCAATCATGCGACAAGTAAAAATAACATCACAAGTAAGGATTTGCGAAAGCCTGAACAAAAGAATTCATCACGCGCCGGTATGGCAGAAACTTGTTTCTGTTGAAAACACCAGTAAAAGTACTTTAAAAATTCTGAAACTTCTCCCACGGTAAGATTTTATCACTAGGAAGCAGTAGCAAAAAGAATCAACTAAAAATCATTTTTTAACTCCTGGAATAGGCAAAACAAGATTTAAACTAAATCTGATCTAACTTATATTTCAAAATTTCAAACATAGACAAATTATATGTTTTTAAAAACTACAGGAAATTTGTGAGCTACTCGAAAAAGAATCACTATCATTGGACTTCGGGATCAAACGTTGTGGCCAAAACAAAACAGAAACTTTCTGTTTTTGTAATTTAGACAGAAAAAACTGAAGATAACTAGCTAACTAATAGGGGTACACGTGGCAAGTTGCTATAGGCTGCGGGTGCTGTTTGTTTCAAGACTAGGAGCAAACGGCCGGAGGCTAATAAAAACTGCTGGTTAAAACATAAGTGAACTAAAAAACCGCTGGTTTTCTAAACTAAACCGAAAGTTTATTCCTAGATCTAATCTAACCATCTAAATAGGATCTAAGGGCTACAAAACAAAAGAAAAAAAACAGAGAAGAGGAGGGAGTTACCTTCGGCTGGGAGAGCTCCCGTGGTTGGCTGCTAGCCGAGGTGGAGGGGGGGCTCCGGTGGGGAAGGGAGGGGCCGGCGCGAGGAGGAGTGGTGGAGGGTGGGCGGCGAGGTGGGGGGCTCTCGGCAGGGGTGGGGAGGCGGGGTGGAGGGAGGGCTACAAGGGGGGGCGAGGTGAGGAGCAAAACTACTGGTGCTCGTGCTCCTGGCAATGGGGAAGCAGGGGGGCGATGGGGAGGGTTCTGGCGAGGGGAGGAGCAGGGGGCCGAAGTGGGGGAGATGGGGTGGCAGGGGTGCAGCGGGCTCGGCACGGAGGAGTGGTGGAGGAGGCCGATGGAGGAGTTCTCTGGCAAGTTTTCCGGTGACAACTCCGGCGAGGGGTGCGCGAGCTAGAGGCAAGTAGAGGGGGTTCTCTCGGGAAAAATGGAGAGAGGGGGACGGTGGGAATTTATAGGCAGTCTCGGATGGCGTCCGGAAGGAAGGAGGAGGGAGATCAGGGAGGAGGGGATTCCTTCCTCCATGGATGGAAAGCTACTGTCACGTGGAGAAGAGATGGAGGTAGGAGAAGATCTCCTGTTGGGCCAAAAGGAAAGTGTCTTAATTGGGCCAGCTCCTATTTCCATTTAATAGAGATTCCTTTCCTATTTTTAAAACTAGGAAAGTAAAACGATAAAAAGGAAATCAAATCAATTCGGAATAAAGAGTTTTTATATACTAAAGTTATCAGAAAAATAAAATATAGATGATGGGCATTTTTCCACGGCAAACATAAAAACTTCAGAAAAAAATGTTTTTCCAAAAATTGCCTAAAAGATTTATTTTCTTTTCTAAATAATTTTCAAATGACCCTCTAAGTTTTAGGGTGCAAATATCTTTCAAAATGCCTGTGGGTTCGAGGGTCATGTTCCTCCGCTGTAAAATGTATTTCCCGGCATTTCTAGCACGAAGAAAAAAAATAAAAATGCAAGAGAATTCAAATGCAAATATCTCCGTTCAAATTTATTTATAGTTGAAGAAGTCATGTCATCTTCTCTCTTTTCTTTTAAAAGCTTGAATTTGAATTCACCGGAGAAGGGGAAAGTCATTTTATTCCCTCTCTTTCAAAAGTTTCGGAAAGTTTCAAATTTCACACAAGTTTCAGTCACTCAGCAAACAAACAAACAATCTATCTAATAATTATATTAACATTCGAAAATTTATAATTTTGGGATGTTACACCTAGGCATGGATTGGTTGGCCAAGTATGAAGGGAATATTGATTGTGCCCTTAAGTCTATTTTGCTCACCACCCCCGAGCAGAAGCGGATTAAGTACGTGTCTCAGCGCCCGACACGGAGTAAGCGAGTAAACTCTCTCACGGGAGTAGTCCAGGAGGAAGTACCGATTGTACAGGAGTATCTAGATGTATTTCCGGAGGAATTGCCGGGCATGCCACCCGATAGAGAGATTGAGTTCTTGATTGAGCTATTACCCGGAACAGCCCCGATATCCAAGAGACCCTATCGGATGCCCACAAATGACTTGATAGAAATCAAGAAGCAAATTAAGGAGTTATTGGACAAAGGGTATATTCGCCCAAGTTCTTCACCTTGGGGAGCCCAGTGCTCTTGGTTGAAAAGAAGGACAAGTCCTTGAGAATGGTTGTCGAGTATCGTGCATTGAACGATGTGACCATCAAGAAGAAGTACCCCTTGCCGATGATCAATGATCTGTTCGATCAATTAGTTGGAGCTCGCGTATTCTCAAAGATCGATCTTCGATCCGGGTATCATCAGTTGAAGATTCGTGAACAAGATATACCCAAGACAGCCTTTACCACTCGGTACGGCTTGTATGAGTACACGGTCATGTCATTTGGACTGACTAACACTCCGGCATATTTTATGAATCTGATGACCAAAGTATTTATGGAATACTTGGACAAGTTTGTCGTGGTGTTCATCGATGACATACTGATATTCTCCAAGAACGAAGAGGAACACAAGGAACATCTGCGTCTAGTTCTGGAGAAGCTTCGAGAGCATAAGCTATATGCAAAGTTCAGCAAATGCGAATTTTGGTTGAAGGAAGTCGGATTCCTCGGACACGTCATCTGAGGAGAAGGAATAGCAGTGGACCCTGCCAAGGTCGCAGCAGTCACCGAATGGGTAGCACCTACTTCAGTCAAGGAGATCCGCAGTTTCCTCGGACTTGCCGGATATTACCGGAGGTTCATTGAGAATTTCTCAAAGATTGCCAAGCCCATGACAGAGTTATTGAAGAAAGAATCCAAGTATATTTGGACTGAGGAATGTGAAGCCAGTTTTCAAGAGCTGAAGAAACGTCTTGTTACAGCCCCAGTGCTGATATTGCCGAACATTCGGAAGGATTTCCAGGTTTACTGTGACGCTTCTCGTCAAGGACTCGGAGGAGTGCTCATGCAAGAAGGCAAAGTTGTAGCCTATGCATCCAGACAGCTCATACCTCATGAGTTGAATTATGCCACCCATGACTTGGAACTAGCAGCAGTAGTGCACGCTCTCAAGACCTGGAGACATTTCCTGATCGGAAATAGTTGTGATGTTTACACTGATCACAAGAGCCTGAAATATATCTTCACGCAGATGGAGTTGAACCTCAGACAGAGGCGATGGCTAGATTTGATCAAGGACTATGACATGAGATTGCATTATCACCCAGGCAAGGCAAATGTTGTAGCCAATGCGTTGAGCCTCAAGAGTTATGTGAACACACTCACAGCTCGAGGATTACCCCAGGAGTTAGTCGATGACCTCCGAGAGGTCAAATTAGAAATAGTTCCAAGAGGATTTGTTGCCACACTGGAAATTCAGTCGACTTTGACAAAAAAGATCCGCGAAGCACAGAAATCAGACAAGGAGATAGCTGAGATTAAGCAGAAAATGGAAGACGGGAAGGCTAAAGGTTTTCGTGAGGATGAACACGGGACTTTATGGTTTGAGGATCGCATCTATGTGCCCAATGATCCCGAACTCAAGAAGTTGATACTTCAGGAGGCCCATGATTCCCCGTACTCAATACACCCCGGCAACACCAAGATGTATCTGGATCTGAAAGAAAGTTTCTGGTGGACAGGATTGAAGAAATACATTGCCGAGTTTGTAGCAATATGCGATGTTTGTCAGCGAGTAAAAGCCGAGCATCAGAAGCCAGCAGGTTTGCTCCAACCTCTGCCGATACCCGAGTGGAAATGGGAAAAGCTTGGTATGGACTTCATCACATGATTACCTCGGACCCGTTCTGGCTATGATTCTATTTGGGTTGTGGTCGATCGTTTGACCAAGGCAGCTCACTTCATCCCGGTGAAGACTACTTACACGAGTGCCAAGCTGGCCAAGATATATATGACGAGGATCGTATGTCTGCACGGAGTACCAAAGAGCATTGTGTCAGATAGAGGGACTCAGTTCACATCAAAATTTTGGCACCAACTGCATGAAACCTTGGGAACGAGATTGGAGTTCAGTACAGCTTTTCACCCACAGACAGATGGATAGACCGAGAGAGTTAATCAGATTCTGGAGGACATGTTGGGAGCTTGCGCACTAGACTATGGGTCTAGTTGGGACGACAATTTACCTTATGCCGAGTTCTCATACAACAACAACTACCAGACCAGTTTGAAGATGGCCCCTTTCGAAGCTCTATACGGAAGGAGGTGCAGAACACCGTTGATGTGGGATGGAGTTGGAGACCGACAACTTTTTGGTCCCGACCTTATCCGAGATTCTGAAGAGAAGGTCAAGCTTATTCGTGACCGACTCAAGATAGCTCAGTCCAGGCAGAAGAGTTATGCTGACAGCAAATGCAAGGAAGTAACATACGAAGTGGGAGACCGAGCATATCTTCGGGTGTCTCCACTTCGAGGAATCAAGAGATTCGGTGTGAAAGGAAAATTAGCACCTCGTTTCATTGGCCCCTACAAAATTCTTGAACGTAGAGGCGAAGTTGCATACAAACTGGAACTGCCGGAAGGATTGTCCGGAGTTCATGATGTTTTTCCATGTTTCCCAGTTGAAGAAATGCCACGCTGAGATGGCCGATGTTCCGTTGAGAGATACAGTGCCCTAGAGGCCATACAGCTTGACAGTGATCTGACGTATGAGGAGAAACCCGTCAGGATTCTCGAGACTGCCAACAGAGTCGCCCGTAGCAAGGTCATCAAGTTCTGCAAGGTGTTGTGGAGCCACAACACCGAGGAAGAAGCCACGTGGGAACGAGAAGAGGATCTTCGTCGAGACCACCCGCACCTATTTTCTAGCCAACCCGAATCTCGAGGGCGAGATTCATCTTAAGGTGGGTAGGTTTGTAACATCCCAATTTTCCTAATTGGGAATGTTTTACATTGTAGCTAAGCATCTATGCATATTGATTGAAATAAATTTAGCACGTGAAATTCTTTCATCTTTTGATTTGCATTTGCATTTCTTTTTCCTCGAATGAAAAGCCCGGAGAAATACTCTCTTGCACGCAAGAGAGAGAGCGGAGGAAAATGACCCTCCAAATTACGGGCATTTCTGAAATGTTGGAGCCAAGAAAATCCAAGGATCATTTGCAAAAATAATTGCAAAAAAGAAATAAAGGAAATTTGGGAATTTCTGAAGAAAAAAAACATTTTTTTAAAGTTTTTATTTTTGCTTTGGAAAAATGTTATTCGGGTAGAGAATATTTTTCTCATTTTTTTGGTATATAATACCCTATATTAATATTTTGATTTACTTCCTCTTTATTAGCTTTTGTTTTCTGATTCGGATAAGATATAGAAAACAGGAAAGTTTCTAGCAGCCGCCCGAGCGCATTATTAGGCCTGGGCCGAATCCCCAGCCCCACGGATTGAATCCCTTAGATCCAGGCCGACCGCCCCTCTCTAACCCCGCCTCCACTCGCTGCCAGTGGACCCCACTGGCCGAACCCACTCCCCCGTCGTCCACCTTTCTCCTTCCTCCTTCCAATTCCCAGACCGAAACCGAGCCCCTCCCGAGGAACCTCGGGATCCTCCCCGATTTCCCTCTCTCCTTCCTTTCCTCTCCCCCTGGCCTATATATACTGCCACCCCCGGCCGCCCCCGTTCCCACCCAAACCTCGTCGAACCGCCGCCGCCCAAGCCCCTACCGCCGCTCGCCGGCAGCAGCCGAAGCTCCTGCTGCCACCTTCGGCTGCCCCTCCTGGAGCAGCACCCGAGCCGCCCGACGCCCCCGGAGCACCTTCCCTCGGAGGAGGACCACCACCGCCATCGCCCCGTCTCCTCCACCGCCCCCCGAAGCCCTGCCTCGCCGGCGACCATCTCCCCGCCGGAGCAACCCCTCCCAGCCACGGTAGACTCTCCTCCCTCTGTTTCTTCTTCTTTTTCGTTTATAGCCCCTAGATCTTAGATGTATGGTATAGATTAGATCCTAAAGTACCCCTTCGGTTTAGAGTAGAAAACCGCCGGTTTTTAATTCACTTATACTTTTAGCCAGTAGCTTCGGTTAGAGCTAGGCCGTTTGCTCCTAAGTTTGGAGCAAACGCCTCCACAGCCTATCGTAGCGTGCCACGTGTACCCCCTGCTAGTTTACTAGTTAGCTTCAGTTTTTCTGTCTAAATTGCAAAAACAGAAAGTTTCTGTTTTCTTTTGGCCACAACTTTTGATCCCGAAGTCCAATGACATTGATTCTTTTTCCAGTAGCTCACAAATGTCCTGTAGTTTTTAGAAACATATAATTTGTCTATGTTTGAAAGTTTCAAATATAAGTTAGATCAGATTTAGTTTAAACCTTGTTTTCGCTATTCCAGGAGTTTAAAAAATGATTTTGAGTTGATTCTTTTTGCTACTGCTTCCTAGTGAATAAATATTACTATGGTAGAAGTTTCAAAAAATTTAAAGTATTTTTACTGGTGTTTTAAACACAAACAAGTTTCTGCCATACCGGCGCGTGTTGAACTCCTTTACTTAGGCATTAGCAAATCCTTACTTGTGATGTTATTTTTACTTGCGGCTTGATTGAAGTGCTTATGGTGTGCTCTGTGTTTGTATCGGTAGATCATCCGGAGTGCGAAGCGTGTTACTTAGAAGCGCTCGAGCAAGACAACTATCATCAAGGCAAGTCATTTTTATCATGTTATTTTACCTATGTTTTCGATGCATGGTAGATCACCTTTCTTTGCCCAATTGCATGCTGCCTAGGTACTTGGAAACTTTAGTGTAAGTTGTAGTATCATGTGGTAGGAACACAATAACCCCGATAATTGGCCCCGGGACGACAATTTCTTAATGCTATGCTTGAGTAGACGGGTTATCGGTTGAGTGTATATCACGAGTGATGCGAGGTTGATATAATAATCAAGACCGGTTAAGACAAGATTTTCAAGACCTCGGACGCAATGCAACTCTGGGTGAAGGACGGTTGATCGGCTCCCTGGAGAACCCAGTGGATGCCCGGGATGCAGGAGAGGCCATGTCATCCTGCGGAAAGCTTCACCCAGGCTCGAAGAGACGGACGGAGACTTCAAGACTCAAGGCTTACCTGCACAGCCACAAGTCATTATGGGCTCTGGCTTGGTTAGACAACGCGGCGACTCTGGATAGGCGGTGCTAGCAGATGTAGAAGAACGGTAGGAATGGATGGGCACCGACAGGGATTCAGAGGGACCCGTTGAAAGACCATGTTTTGATCATCCGGTCTTCAAACACCCTGAAGTGCGAGGACAAACCCGGAGGCGCTCAAATCTTGTGGGGAACGTGTGCAAAACTCTGCAGAGTGCCCAACCTAATCGATTAGCCGTGTCCACGGTCATGGACAACTTGAGCCGAAGGCATTGAATTTCCCCTGAACTCTCGACACAACTTAATAATGATGCGGGTGTTAACAACTATTCGGGTACGAGAATTGGTTGGCGGAACCATCTCGTTAACAACAAACATTGTAGTAATATTTTGCTTTCAACCCCTCTTGTTGTAGGATAAAACTGGCTTTATGCAAAACTCATAGCCCCACCGGCCAAATATGCATGTAGAGATAGTTGAATATTATTTTACTCCTCTCTTTGATGACTTGCCAGCATATTCAATATACTGACCTACACGGCTGCAACGTATCATGTTGCAGAGTACTTTTCCGACCAGGAGTGAGGCTACGATCTACGCTCAGCGACATGCCCTTGGAGTCGGATGGACTCGTCTACCTGATGCTTCCGCTGGTCTTCGTTAGATATCTCATGAGTTGGCCTTCAGCCACTTTATTGTAATCCTTTATTGTAATAAAGTACTCTTTATGAGATTTCGATTAATAAAGCTGTGTGATTGAACTCTTCAATATATACATTACGTATTGTGTGTGTACCAGCATGATCTTGGGATGGTACAGAAACACCAGAGGCTTGACTCGTCTTGAGTCGGGTCGCTACATCCGCCTGGTTGCTTATCGATTTTGTATGATGTCGCCAAGGGCGGCAGAACTGACGACCGTGATGGGGTGTCCCTGGAAGTAGTGCTTCCGCTTCCGACTTGCCATAAACACAACTTCTGCCAATGCGGGTAGCGTTGCTTGGAGAGGGTTAGGACCTCGCTGATAAAATACACTGGTCGTTGGACTGGATACTCCTTTCCTTCTTCCTTTCGCTCGACAACCACTGCCACGCTAACTGCCTTGGAATTGGCCGCGATGTACAGGAGCATAGGCTCCTTGTCTGTCGGAGCCGCCAATAGTGGCGGGTTAACTAATTGTCGCTTCAAGGCTTCAATGGCTTCGTTGGCTTCGTCTGTCCATACGAACTGATCAGTTTTCTTGAGCAGCTGATAGAGAGGGATGGCATTCTCCCCGAGGCGACTTATAAAGCGGTTCAGAGCTGCGAGACGACCCGCCATGCGCTGGACTTGGTTGATGTTAGCCGGTTTCCCCAGCAAAGTAATTGCTTCAATTTTGTCCAGGTTAGCTTCAATGCCACGTTCCGACACCAAAAAGCCCAATAATTTTCCTGCAGGAACACCAAAAACACACTTGGTGGGATTAAGCCTCATCTGGTAGACGCGCAAATTGTCAAAAGTCTCCTTGAGATCCTCCAAGAGCAACTCCTTCTTTTGAGATCTGACCACGATGTCGTCAACGTAAGCATGGATATTACGACTGATTTGGTTATGCAAACAATTTTGGATGCAATGCTGGTAGGTCGCCCGCGCACTCTTGAGCCCGAACGGCATAGACACGTAACAGAAAGCTCCGAAGGGGGTTATGAAGGATGTGTTCTCCTGGTCCACGACCGCCATCTTGATTTGATGGTACCCTGAATAAGCATCCAGGAAGCACAAACACTCACAACCCGCCGTTGAATCAATGATTTTCTCAATGCGGGGAAGGGCGAAGGGATCCTTCAGACAGGGTCTGTTGAGGTCAGTGTAGTCGATCACATGCGGAAAGTGTCGTTCTTTTTTCGCACCAGGACCGGGTTAGCTAGCCATTTAGGATGGAAAACCTCGATGATAAACCCGGCGGCCAAAAGTCGGGCGACTTCCTCTCCGATCGCCTTACGATGCTCTTCATTAAACCTGCGAAGGTACTGCCGGACTGGCTTGACTTTGGGGTCAGTATTAAGATGGTGCTCAGTAATACGTATCCAACGTATCTATAATTTTTTATGGTTCCATACTATTATCTTGTCAAACTTTGGATGTTTTGTATGCCTTTTATATCGTTTTTGGGACTAACTTATTAACTCAGTGCCAAGTGCCAGTTCCTATTTTTTCCGTGTTTTTGACAATTTTCACAGGAGAATATTAAACCGACTCCAAACGGAATAAAACTTCCAAAAAGATTTTTTCCGGAACAGAAGATACGCACGGGGCGTGAGAACCAAGGCAGAGGCCACCAGGGGAGGCCACAAGCCCCCTAGGTGCGGCCAGGGGGGCCGCGCCTTGCAGGTTTGTGGGCCCCCTGTGGCTCGTCTGCCCTATCTCTTCCGCCTATAAATACCCGAAAAATCCAAAACTACGCGAGACATCCACGAAAATACTTTTCTGCAGCCGCAAGCTTTTGTCTTCGCAAGATCCCATCTGGGGCACATTCTGGTGCCCTGCCGGAGGGGGATTCGGATACGGAGGGCTTCTTCATCAACACCATTGCCTCTTTGATGATGTGTGGTAGTTCACCATAGACCTTCAGGCCCATAGCTACTAGCTAGATGGCTTCTTCTCTCTTTTGGATCTTCAATACAAAGTTCTCCATGATCTTCATGGAGATCTATCCGATGTAATCTTCTTTTGCGGTGTGTTTGTCAAGATCCGATGAATTGTGGATTTGTGATGAGATTATCTATGAATCTTATTTGAGTTTCTTCTGATCTCTTATATGCATGATTTCATATCCTTGTAATTCTCTTCGAGTTGTGGCTTTTGTTTGGCCAACTTGATCTATGATTCTTGCAATGGGAGAAGTGCTTGGTTTTGGGTTCATACCGTGCGATGACCTCACCCAGTGACAGAAGGGGTAGCGAGGCACGCATCGTGTCGTTGCCATCAAGGGTAAAAAGATGGGGTTTATATCTATTGCATTAATTTATCCCTCTAAATCATGCCATCTTGCTTAAGGCCTTACTCTGTTCGTCATGAACTCAATACACGAGATGCATGCTGGATAGTGGTCGATGTGTGGAGTCCTAGTAGTAGATGAACAAAGTATCGGTCTACTTGTCTCGGACGTGATGCCTATATGTATGATCATTGGCTTAGATATCGTCATGACTCTGCGCGGTTCTATCAATTGCTCGACAGTAATTTGTTCACCCACCGTAATATTTGCTATTTTGGGAGAAGCCTCTAGTGAATACTATGGCCCCCGGGTCTACTTCACATCATATTTTCAGCCTTACACTTTTACTTCGTTGCACTTTCCGCCTTCAGATCTCACTTTGCAATCAATCTTGAAGGGATTGACAACCCCTTTATAGCGTTGGGTGCAAGCTCGTTTGTGTTTGAACAGGTACTCTGGACACTTGGCTTGATTCTCCTACTGGATTGATACCTTGGTTCTCAAACTGAGGGAAATACTTACTGCTACTGTTCTGTATCACCCTTTCCTCTTCAAGGGAAAACCAACGCAAGCTCAAGAGGTAGCAAGAAGAATTTCTGGCGCCGTTGTTGGGGAGGATCAAGTCAAGAATAGTCTCCCGTCAACGTGTCAATTTCTGGTACGGGGGATTATTCTAAGTGAAGCTTATCCAAGTAAGTGTCGCAAACTCATCTCTTGCATTTACTTATTTTTTGCCTCTCGTTTTCCTCTCCCCCCACTTCAGAAAAAACAAAAATTTACAAAAATATTTGCCTTTTTGTTCGCACTTTTCTTTCCCTTGCTTTCTGTTCTTGTGTGCTTGTCTGCTTGCTGAAGTCACCATGACTGAAAACACCAAACTTTGTGACTTCTCGAATACTAATAATAATGATTTTATTAGTACTCCGATTGCTCCCGCCACTAGTGCGGAATCATACGAAATCAATGTTGCTTTGCTCAATCTTGTTATGAAAGAGCAATTCTCCGGCCTTCCTAGTGAAGATGCCGCATCCCATCTAGCTTTGTGATATGCAAAATAAGAAAGATGTGGATAATGATGTGATTAAATTGAAGCTATTTCCGTTCTTGTTGCGAGATCGAGCAAAAACTTGGTTTTCATCTTTTCCCAAAAATAGTATTGATTCTTGGAACAAGTGTAAAGATGCTTATATATCCAAGTATTTTCCACCGGCTAAGATTACCTCTCTCTGTAATGATATCATGAATTTTAAGCAACTTGATCATGAACATGTTGCACAATCTTGGGAGATAATGCAATTGATGATTAGAAATTGTCCCGCTCATGGCTTGAGTCTTTGGATGACTATACAAACCTTCTACGCTCGTTTGAATTTCGCTTCTAGAAATATCTTGGACTTCGCCTCTGGTGGAACGTTCATGGAAATCACATTAGGATAAGACACAAAACTCCTAGACAATATCATGACAAACTATTCGCAGTGGCACACTGAAAGGTCACCTACTAGTAAAAAGGTACACGCTATAGAAGAAATTAACTCGTTGAGTGCTAAGATGGATGAGTTAATGAAAATATTTGCTTGTAAAGGTGCTCCTTTAGATCCTAATGATATGCCCTTGTCTTCCTTGATTTAGAGTAGCAATGATAGCTTGGACGTTAATTTTGTTGGTAGGAATAATTTTGGCAACAACAATGCTTTTAGATGAAACTATGTTCCTAGGCCTGTTCCTAGTAATCCCTCTAATAACCTTGGCAACTCCTACCACAATGCTCATGGAAATTACAACAAATTACCCTCTGATCTAGAGAGTAATATGAAAGAGTTCATCAACTCGCAAAAGATCTTCAATGCGTCCATAGAAGAAAAACTACTCAAAATTGATGATTTGGCTAGGAGCGTTGATAGATTGTCTATTGATATTGATGCTTTAAAAGTTAGATGTGCTCCTCCCAAGATCAATATGGATGAAACTTTTAAAGCTATGCGTGTTTCCATGAATAATAGTAAATAAAGGACCACCGAAATTCGTGCTAGACATGAATGGCTTAAAAAGGCGTGTTCTCGTGATGAGAATCACGAAGATCTTAAGGTGCTTGGTGTGTCTCCCATAGAATCCTTGTTTTCTAGTGTCAAACCTAATGATGATGGGGCTGGATATGAATCCACCTTGGTTGAAAAACACCCCAATGATTCGGAGTCTATCTATCTTGATGCTAAAAGCATTGAAAGTGGAGTAGACGATATCAAAACTTTGAGTAGTAATGAAACTACTACTTTTGATTTCAATGAATTCAATTATGATAGTTGATATTTGATTGAATATTTCCTTGATGCAATCCATGCTAAACTCTCCACACGCTTATAGCCAAAACAAGGCCTTTACCGATCATATCGTCCATGTTATGATGAAATCTCTTAAAGAGAAACTTGAGTTGGAAGTTTCTATTCCTAGAAAGCTTCATGATGAGTGGGAACCTACTATCAAAATCAAAATCAAAAACTATGAATGCAATGCTTTGTGTGATTTGGGTGCTAGTGTTTTAGCGATTCCAAAGTCTTTATGTGATGTTCTAGGCTTCAATGAGATTGAGGAGTGCTCTCTTAATTTGCATCTTGCGGATTCTACTATTAAGAAGCCCATGGGAAGGATAAATTATGTTCTTATTATTGCAAATAGTAACTATGTACCCGTGGATTTCATTGTGCTTGATATTGATTGCAATCCTACATGTCCTATTATTCTTGGTAGACCTTTCCTAAGGACTATTGGTGCAATCATCGATATGAAGGAACGGAATATTAGATTTCAATTTCCTTTAAAGAATGGCATGGAGCATTTTCCTAGAAAGAAAATAAGATTGCCTTATGAATCCATGATGAGGGCTACTTATGGTTTGAGCACCAAAGACAACGATACGTGATTCTATCACCTTATGCCTAGCTACGGGCGTTAAACAATAGCGCTTGTTGGGAGGCAACCCAACGAATTTATCTTTGATTTTTGCTTTCTGTTTTGTTGCGTCCACACCATCATATTCTATTATGATTGTGTCTTTTGTGTTTCTATTTGTGTTTGAGCCAAGTAAAACCTTTATGACTAGTTTGGTGATGGTTGTTTGATCCTGCTGGAAAAAGACATAAACTTTTCGCTCACGAAATTCTTTTTTCTTTTTATCCAGAAAGAGCTTTTGAGTTGATTCTTTTTTCTGCTGGTTGATATACCGATTTCACAAACCATCGTAATTTCGTAGAATTTTTTAGATAATAAAAGTATACGAAGTATACAGATTGCTACAGACTGGTCTGTTTTTCACAGATTCTGTTTTTATTGTGTTGGTTGCTTGTTTGGATGAAACTATGGATAGTATTGGGAGGTACTAGCCATGGACAAGTGAGAATACAGTAATCTAACACCAATATAAATATAAATCAAGTTTGCTACAGTACCACAAGAGGTGGTAGTTTGTTTTCTTGTGCTAATGATATCACAAGTTTCTATTTAAGTTTTGTGTTGTGAAGTTTTCAAGTTTTGGGTGATGTTCTCATGGAAAAAGGGATAAAGAGTGGAAAGAGCTCAAGCTTGGGGATTCCCAAGGCACCCCAAGCCAAATTCAAAGACACCAAAAATCCTAAGCTTGGGGATGCCCCGGGAAGGCATCCCCTCTTTCGTCTTCAATCCATCGGTAACATTACTTGGAGCTATATTTTTATTCACCACATGATATGTGTTTTTGCTTGGAGCATATTATATCGTAGGAGTATTTTATTTTTGTTGTGTCACAATCATCCTTGCTGCACACCTTTTGAGAGAGACATGCACTCATCGTGATTTTGCTAAAATACTCTTTGAGCTTCGCTTATATCTTTTGAGTTAGGCAATTTAGCTCACATGTGCTTCACTTAGATATTTTAGAGCACGGCGGTGTCATATTTTGGAGAAATAAGAACTCTCGATCTTCACTTATATCTTTTTGATAGTAATCTCTCTAGGTAACTTGGTAGTTGGCTTGTGTTATGAAAGTAGTCCCAAAGGTGATAGGAATCCAAAGAGGATACAATGAAACTTCCATCTTCTTGTGCATTGATTAGAAAGAGAAGTTTGATTCCTCTCAATTAGTTTTGAGATATTGATTTGGTGATACTAAGAGTTATGTTAGCAGGGTGTTGTGAATCTAGAAATACTTGTGTTGAAGTTAGTGATTCCCGTAACATGCACGTATGGTGAACCGCTATGTTAGGAAGTCGGAGCATAATTGATCTATTGATTGTTATCCTTTGTGTTGCGGTCGGGATCGCGCGATGGTTAACATCTACCAACCCTTCCCCTAGGAGTATGCGTTTAGCACTTTGTTTCGATTACTAATAAAAACTTTCGCAATAAGTATGTGAGTTCTTCATGACTAATGTGAGTCCATGGTATAGATGCACTTTCACCTTCCACCATTGCTGTAACGACCAAACCTCGAAGGATTTGAGTCTCTGTGCTTTATTGTGCTAGTCCCTGGATCGACTCGCTAGCACACACAGTATAGATGAAAACCAGAATAGCAAGTGCATCATTTGTAATAACGTATGATCCAGAATTTATAAAATATAACAATCTGCATAGCACTTAGCTAGCTTTATTCTATTAAACAGCGGAAAAGTAGCAGAATAATAACGATGAGTCCCATCATAGCCCATTGGCGATGTTGAGTGAAGACTCGCGACCCTAACGGTACCTTACTCCTCGTCTGAATATCCTGCAACATGATACGTTGCAGCCATATAGGTCAATACTTTGAATGTATTGGCAAGTTACAAAGGAAAAGAAATATAACAGACCTACATGTATATGCATAGTATAACAAGAGAAAGGTTGATGGTTATTTTGCAGAAAGCTGATTTTATCCTCATAGCTACCTAATAGTCAAGTTTTAGTTAGTTTGCTACAATAACTCACATATGGTTGAATTGGCGTCTCCAACTCCAACCTATTACCATCATTAAGTTTCCCATCAAGTTTTATTAAGTGTGTCATCTGTCAAGATCATCCAACAACTGTAATGGCCTAGCTGCTCAAAATTGTCCATAACCGGGGACACGGCTAATCATGATTAGTGTATACACTCTGCAGAGGTTAGTACGCTGTACCCACTGGACCCAACCCGAAGATTGAGACGAAGTCTTTCAAAAGCAGTCACCTAGTCCCACAGGAGGCCCATGCCACCTATCATAGCTACATCAGCTCGCACATCCGGGTAAGGTTTCCACTACTGATCAACTAAGCCAGAGCCCATAATAGCCAGTGGTCGCACAAGGAAGCTACTAGTCACTAAGTCTGTTTGATCTTTTTGAACCTGGGCGGCATCCACTTACATTCAGAGGGTAGAAACCATGATGTTCTTGAAACCACCCAGCAATACCATATCCGCCCAGAGGTGTATTATATCCTGAATTACTACTCAATTTATTTTGTAGTAATCCTCACATAAACTCAATGAATACAGGAACCAATCCCCGTCTACATAGCATAGCAAAACTACAAATACCACGATCTTCAATGACGAGGGGATATAGCTCAATAGCATAGCAATAATAATATTCCTATTCATGCATAACTTTCATAGGGTGGTATAATACTACATGCATAGAAAAATAATAGGTAAAGGATGATCAACATGTAACTTGCCTTGATTCTGGTTCAGAAAGTCACACTCCTGACAATAGTTTGCGTCGCACTCCGCACAATCTACATGTTGCAAACAATCACACCAATCAATCACCACAATCACATAACACCAAATAAAATGATCGGCAATAAAACAACTTGTTTAAAAACAAAGCATAAATAGCATGTCAGCAGGTATAAAATCATCTACATGCTGATACGATGTCAACGCAAAAAGAATCAACTAAACCGGATGAACGGTTTGCAAAATATGGCCTCCGGTAGGTTTAAAATAATCTATTTTAACAAAAAAATTAATTTTCGTAAAACTAAAAACTACTGGTTCTAACATCTTCTCCTCATCAATACGAGATCACAGGAAAAATAATTTCCTGAATCGGAGTTACGAGTAAAAAGATAAACGCGTTTCAAAATTATACCGAGAATCTGACAGACCTAAAACAGATTAAAAACAGATTGAATTTCGTCCTGAAGCTGTTCATCAGGACTTGATGAATCGTTCGTGCGTGTGTTCTCACCACGAACAGCGGGGGAAAACGGAACCGTCTCGGTGTGGCTCCTCCGATGGTGTTCCGGTGGCGGTCGAACGGACTCCGGTGACGGCGGCTCCGCGAACTCCGACGAACACGAACGAACTCGGACGTGCGCGGCGTTGCTCCGCGGTGCTCGAGGCTGCTGCGTGTGCGAGGCGGTGGCGCTGTGCGTGCGAGACGGCGGCGGGGCGAATCTGGAGCAGGGGTCTCGGTGCTCCTGGACTTTTCTACTCGCGAGGAGTCCTGGGAGGAGTCCGGCTCGGTTCCTGGCTCGGGGTAGGAGAGAAAACGAGGCAAGGCGGGGCTGTGGGGATTCCTGGCGCCTGACGATCCTCGGTCGCTGGCCTCGATGGGAAGCACGAGGCGCTGGGCAGAGTCCTCGCACGGGGCTGTTGGTACGAGGCTGCTCAGTCTCGATCTGATCGAGCTGGCACCCGTGCGAGGCTAGGGCTCGGTCTGGAGCCTGGGGCTCGTGGCGCTAGGAGCAGGGGCTCGGTTGGGCGCTGGCCACGTGGATAGCTGGCTGGTGGCAGGAGCCTGGGCTCGGTCCTGGAGCACGTGGCAAAGGGGACTGGCTAGCTGCTGGCTACGCTAGGATAGCTCGTTGGGGCACAGGGCGCATGCGGTGCTGGCTGGTGCGGTCCGGCCTGGCCTGGCCAGCTGGGCCGCCTAGTCCAGTTTTTTTTTAAAAGTATAAATACAAAAAAAATATATTAAAATAATATATATATATATATTTTTTAAAGAAAAACAAACAGAGAAAAAAATAATAACGATAATATACGTATACAAATATATATACATATGTATATGAAAAACAAAGGCATATAGTAATATATATATATATATAGGTATATATGGATACATATATTAATATCTAATATAGATATATATATATAAGTATAAAATAAATATCCTAATAAATACTAAAGGAAACCTAGTTCCACCTAATGCAAATTTTAAAAATAGTTTTAATGCAATAGACCACGCAAAAGCATTTGAAAACTTAACTAAAGATAATATCGGACATTATAAAAATTTGCAAAACCAAGTCGGTAAGTCCAAATAATATTCGAAACGTTATGCACTTTAATTCGACAGGGAAGAAGTCATATTATCTCCACTCCAATAAATTGCCCGCAGTTGCATAGTGAATAGAATTCTCAGAAGAGCAAATAATGCATAGAAAAATATGAGATGCATATGAATGATCTATTAACATCCGAATTTAAGAAAATTGGGATGTTACAATTTCTATCCTCTTTAGTGCCGCGCAACTTTCGCCTGTGCACAAACCCACCATATGGCATCCTCAAAACAGCCACGATACCAACCTACTATGGCATCTTCATAGCTATTCCGAGATATATTGCCATGCAACTCCCACCGTTCCGTCTCATGACATGTGCCGTCACTTTCATATTGCTATTGCATGATCATAAGATAGCTAGCGAGTCATACACCAAGCTAGATCCTTGCACATCCCGGTACATTGCCAGAGGCATTTCCTATAAGAGTCATCATTGTTCTAAGCATTGAGCTTTGAGTAAATTAAAGTGTGATGATCATCATTATTAGAGCATTGTCCCATGTGAGGAATTAATAAAAAAAAGGCCAAAGTTGCCCACAAAAAATATATATGGAAAGAGGCCAAAGAGCCCAAAAAAGAGAAGAGAGAAAAAGAGAGAAGGGACAATGCTACCATCTTTTTCCACACTTGTGTTTCATAATAGCACCATGTTCTTCATGATTCAGAGTCTCTTGATTTGTCAGCACCATATGCTAGCGGAATCTTCGTTATATAACTTGGGTTGTATATTCCGATGATGGGCTTCCTCAAAATTGCCCTAGGTCTTCGTGAGGAAGCAAGTTAGATGCACACCCACTAGTTCTTCTTTTGAGCTTTCACATACTTATAGCTCTAAGTGCATCCATTGCATGGCAATCCGTACTCTTTCACATTGATATCTATTAATGGGCATCTCCATAGGCCTTTGATATGCCGAGTCAATGTGACCATCTCCTCCTTTTTTGTCTCACAACCTCCACCACACTCTATTCCACCTATAGTGCTATATACATGGCTCACGCTCATGTATTGCGTGAAAGTTGAAAAAGGTTTGAGAAACTAAGAGTGCGAAAAAAATTACTTGGCCAATACCGGGGTTGTGCATGATTTAAATTAGTTGTGTGGGGATGATGGAGCATAGCCAGACTATATGATTTTGTAGGGATAACTTTCTTTGGCCTTGTTATTTCGAAAGTTCTTGATTACCTTGCTAGTTTCCTTGAAGTATTATTGTTTTCATGTCAATAGAAAACTATTGTTTTGAATCTTACGGATCTGAACATTCATGTCACATGAAAGAAGTTATAAAGGACAAATATGTTAGGTAGCATTCCACATCAAATATTCAGTCTTTATCACTTCCCTACTCGAGGACGAGCAGGAGTTAAGCTTGGGGATGCTTGATACGTCTCCAACATATCTATAATTTTTGATGGTTCCATGCTATTATCTTGTCAAACTTTGGATGTTTTTGTGCCTTCTATATCTTTTTCGGGACTAACTTATTAACTCAGTGCCAAGTGCCAGTTCCTGTTTTTCCGTGTTTTTGACCCTTTTCAGAGGAGAATATTAAACGGAGTCCAAACGGAATAAAACTACCGAAAAGATTTTTTTCAGGAATAGAACATACGCAGGCGGCGTGAGAACCAAGGGAGAGGCCACCAGGGGAGGCCACAAGCCCCCTAGGCGCGGCCAGGGCGGCTTGCGCCTAGCAGGCTCGTGGGCCCCCTGTGGCTCGTCTGCCCTACCTCTTCCGCCTATAAATTCCCGAAAAATCCAAAACTACACGAGAGATTCACGAAAATACTTTTCCGCCGCCACAAGCTTCTGTCTCCGCAAGATCCCATCTGGGGCAAATTCTCGTGCCCTGACGGAGGGGGATTCGGATACGGAGGGCTTCTTCATCAACACCATTCCCTCTCCGATGATGCGTGAGTAGTTCACCATAGACCTTCGGGTCCATAGCTAGTAGCTAGATGGCTTTTTCTCTCTCTTGCATCTTCAATACAAATTTCTCCATGATCTTCATGAAAATCTATCCGACGTAATCTTCTTTTGCGGTGTGTTTGTCGAGATCCGATGAATTGTGGTTTTATGACCAGATTATCTATGAATCTTATTTGAGTTTCTTCTGATATCTTATATGCATGATTTGATATCCTTGTAATTCTCTTCGAGTTGTGGGTTTTGTTTGGCCAACTTGATCTATGATTCTTGCAATGGGAGAAGTGCTTGGTTTTGGGTTCATACCGTGCGGTGACCTCACCCAGTAACAGAAGGGGTAGCTAGGCACGCATCATGTTGTTGCTATCAAGGGTAAAAAGATGGGTTCTATATCTATTGCATGAATTTATCCCTCTACATCATGTCATCTTGCTTAAGGCGTTACTCTGTTCGTCATGAACACAATACACTAGATGTATGCTGGATAGCGGTCGTTGTGTGGAGTAATAGTAGTAGATGCAGAAAGTATCGGTCTACTTGTCTCGGACGTGATGCCTATATGTATGATGATTACCTTAGATATCGTCATGACTTTGCGCGGTTCTATCAATTGCTTGACAGTAATTTTTTCACCCATCGTAATATTTGCTATTTAGAGAGAAGCCTCTAGTGAACACTATGGCCCCCGGGTCTACTTCACATCTTATTTTCAGCCTTACACTTTTACTTCGTTCCACTTTCCGCCTTCAGATCTCACTTTGCAATCAATCTTGAAGGGATTGACAACCCCTTTATAGCCTTGGGTGCAAGCTCCTTTGTGTTTGCGCAGGTACTCTGGACACTTGGCTTGATTCTCCTACTGGATTGATACCTTTGTTCTCAAACTGAGGGAAATACTTACTCCTACTGTGCTGCATCACCCTTTCCTATTCAATGGAAAAACCAACGCAAGCTTAAGAGGTAGCACTCAGCGAATTCTCTCGGTACACCTGGCATGTTAGAAGGTTTCCATGCGAAGATGTCCCGATTCTCACGGATGAATTCGATGAGCGTGCTTTCCTATTTGGGATCCAGACCCGCCCCAATAGTGAACTTCTTGGTGGACTCGCTAGGCGTGAAGTCTATGACCTTGGTATCGTCCGTCAGTTTAAACTTGAGGGGCGCCTCAGAGTCGATTGTTGGCCTCTTGAGCGGCGACATGTCTGTCGGATCAACATTGGCTTGGTGAAACTTGAGCTCTTCGGCCGCGCAAGCCGACTCGGCATAAGCTGCGTCTCCCTCTTTGCATTCTTAGGCTATCTTCCTGTCTCCAGTGATGGTAATAGGTCCCTTAGGGCCAGGTATCTTGAGTTTGAGATAAACATAACATGAGCGGGCCATGAATCGGGCGTAAGCCGGCCTTCCAAACAACGCATGGTAGGGGCTCTTGATTTTGACAACCTCAAACATGAGAGACTGGCTCCTGTAATTGGACTCTGTGCCAAAGGCCACGTTAAGTTTAATCCGCCCAATTGGATATGCCGACTTATCGGGGACGATGTCGTGGAAGACCGTGGACGATGGCATCAAGTCTTTCTCCAAGAGATTCATCCGTCGGAAAGTATCAAAGTATAGGACGTTAATGTTGCTGCCTCCATCCATGAGGACTTTGGAAAGGGTGTAACCCCCGACTTGGGGAGCCACGACCAAAGCCAAGTCGCCAGAGTTATCTACTCAGGCGGGTTATCCTCCCTGCTCTAGGTTATGGGTTGTTCAGACCAGTGAAGGTACCGGGGGAGCGCCGGCTCGACCACACTGAAGGTTCTATGTTTCACCTTCTGATCCCGCTTGCAGGTGCTGGTGGTGAACACGTGATACTGCCCACCGTTTAGTTGCTTACGGTTATTCTGAAAACCGCCGCGATCATCCTATCGCTGGAGATCCCCTTGCGGGGGTGGTTGCTGAAGCACTCCTGGCGGGTTGTACTGCTGGTTGTGAACTTGGTATTGTCCAGTGTTGGCTTGCGACCCGCCCTGTGGTCTCGGGTTAGGAAAGCCGCCGAACGGGCTCTGGCGTGACCCAGGCGCGCCGGGCTGCTCCTGTCGCTGGCCCTGATCACCACACTGACCTCTTCTGAGCGCCTCGGCCAGGAATTCCTGCATCACGTAGCAATCCTCCCAAGAGTGAGTCGCCGGTCCCTCCGCCGTGGCATGCTGCCGACAAGGGCCTTTGAGCATCTCGTGATAATTGCGCGGCTTCTTCCCACTGAAGCCCCGCTTCTTCTGCCGCTGGTTTCCGTTGCCGGTATTGGTATTACTGATGAAATTTGTAGGACCTTCTTGTTGTCTCTTTTTGCCTTGCCCACCATGATGGTGGTTGCCCCAGCCCTGAAACTGAGAATGGCCCTTCGACGACTCGCCCTTCCTGGCGGTGCCAGCTTTGTCGTCGTCCTCTCCAGGATCCTTGGTGTCATCCGACTCAGCATATCTAGTGAGGGTATCCATCAACTCGCCCATGTCCTATACTTTTCGCTTAAGTCGCCTCAGTTTCAGTACCAGAGGCTCGTAATGGCAGTTTTTCTCTGGGATCAATACTACCTGAGCCGCCGAGATGCCCTCTGATGAATGAATAACCTCTGCGACTCGCCGAGTCCAATGATGGGCCGACTCATCCGGCCGCTGAACGTAGTGTTGCAGGTCGACAATGGTCATCGGGCGTTTGCAAGTCCCTCTGAAATTCGTGATGAAACGCTCTTTTAGCTTTGCCCAAGTGTTGATGGAGTTAGGCAGTAAGTTTTTTAACCATGCACGCACCATTCCTTCAAGCATCATAGTGAAATAATTGGCGCAAACCGCCTCATTTACGTCGAGCATGTCCATCGCGAGTTCGTAACTCTCGATCCACGACCCTGGTTCGAGATCTGGCCAGTAATTAGGCACGTTCCTGGGTCCTTTGAAGTCCTTCGGGATCCGCTCATTGCGCAGAGCCGGCACAAGACATGACACTTGATGGGGTTATAGTCCCACGGTAGGGTCATAGGTCTTCCCTATAGGTCCTACCCAAGGACTACCCTTCATAGAAGACAAGGCCCTTAGACAGTTCCGACTGAACTAAGGACGCCCCCATCATCCAGTCGGCGACGATCCACTCAGAGCACATCTAACGTACCGACTGGAATCCACTCTGTACATTGTAACCTCCTAGGAGGGCAATGGTCATACGTTTTCATGCACCATTATTAGCATTTAAAGCTTACGTTACTTGTAACGTAAGCGTTTACTCGCCACTATTCCACCCCTGTCCACTGGGCCATTATGAAGGGCAGCGCACTCTATATAAGCCGCCCTTCCCCACTGGTGCGGGGGTTGGCACTTGCTGTAATCCACAATACACTCGACACAAAGCTCCCAAGAGCATTGAGACGTAGTGCTTTTACCTCCATCATAGAGGGGCCTGAACTCATACATCCTCACCGTAGCTAAGGCTCTGCCCATATACTTTCGTACCCCATAGTTCTACTATCAGACTTATACCCACGACAGTTGGCGCCCACCGACTGATCGGAACGAGCGTGAGTTCGGAGAATCATCCGGCGCTCGTCGTCAGAACCATCGTTCTTCCAGTCGGCGCACTCGCTAGAGCAACGTCGAGGTGTTCCGGACACCCATCCTCAACTGGGCTGCAGCCGCCAGGGTAGCCGATTCTCTCCAGCCGACTGATATAGAGGCTGGTAGAGGAATCGAGCAGATCCGTGCCTTGTTGGATACGGCGCAACAGCAAAATTCGGCGGTCTCCGAGTCGCACAACAGGATCCACAACAGTTCTGTTCAAGCGAACACGCATCGGTCGGTTTTCAGTCCCGACTCTCACCAGCGACGCAGAGGGGGCAGCCGTTCCCGGGACCCGACTCGGAATCCGCTTCCCATTCGGTCTCATCCTGAAGATCGTCGCCGTTCGCGTACTCCACGGTGGAGTGGGCCTTACGGGCCCCGACATTACGATGATCATCGTTCGGGCGGTGGCGCGCATGATCCAAGGCCTGATGCAAGAGGGTACATCACCCAGAAGAAGGTCGATAGAAGTCGAGCCCACCGTGATGGTCACGATAGAGACCGTCCGAGTGGAAGCCGGACTGTTGTTTCTGGTCCCGAGTGCTTCAGTCGGACCGTCCGCTCGGCTGACATCCCTCCCAACTTCTGGTTGGCGACGGGAATCAGCAAATTCACGGGAGAGTCCAAACCAAAAACTTGGTTGGACGACTACAGAGTGGTGGTCCAGATCGGTGGCGGAGATGACCATGTCGCCATGAAACTTCTCCCACTGATGCTCGACGGTTCGGCTCGAGCTTGGCTAAACCAGTTAGCCCCTTCAAGCATTTACAGCTGGGCAGATCTGTCCTGAGTCTTCATCAGGACGTTCGAGGGTACGTGCAAACGCCCTGCCGGTCTCATAGAGCTTCAGCACTGTGTCCAGAAGCAAAACGAGCCCTTGCGCGATTTCAACCAGCGCTAGACGACCCTCTACCACACGGTGGAGAATGTCACGGAGCACCAAGCAGTCTGTGCCTTCAAGGCAGGCGTTCGGTACAGAGATCTGTACCTGAAGTTTGGTCGGACATGCGACATCTCCATGAGCAAGATGATGGAGATAGCCGCGCGCTATGCAAATGGCGAAGAGGAAGACTGCATACGTAGCGGCAGGCATAAGTCAGTCGCCGATGGAGATGGGAATAGCAATCGGAAGCAGAAACAAAAAGCTCAATCCACTCCGCAGGCAGAGGCAACAGTCGTTACAAATGCCAAGTTCAAAGGCAAGGGGAAAGCACAGTACACCCCCAAGAAGAGGCAGTCAGGGAATTCCATCCTGGATCAACCGTGTCCAATCCACACGAAGACGGATGATGAAGGCAATGTCATATTGTCGAAGCATACCACTTGGCAGTGTCACCTCCTGATCCAAGGATTCGGCGAAGAACAGCCGAGTGAAAAGGACACCGAGCAAGATGATGAGGACAAGGAGGATCCGTTCCCCCAAATCCATGCAACATTGATGATTTTTGCTGATGTAGAAAGCAAAAGTCGACTGAAGCTGGTCAACAGGGAGGTAAACATGGCAACCCCATCCACTCCCATGTTCCTCAAGTGGTCACTGACTGCGATCACCTTTGATCAGTCAGACCACCCAGCACACGTACCCACCCCATGGAGGCAAGCTCTGGTCGTCGACCCGGTGGTGGAAAGAGTTAGGCTGCGCAAAGTCCTCATGGACGGCGGTAGCAACCTGAATATCATGTACGCCGATACTCTCAAAGGAATGGGCATTCCGATGTCCAGACTTAGCGAGAGCAGTATGCAGTTCCATGGAGTTGTCCCAGGAAGAAAGGCCAAATCACTCGGCCAGATTGCGTTGGATGTCATTTTCGGCTCTGACAAGAACTTCCGCAAAGAGAAGTTAACATTCGAGGTGGTAGACTTCCAGAGTGCATACCATGCGATTCTGGGCCGTCCGGCATATGCGCGTTTCATGGCCCGTCCATGTTACGTCTATTTGAAGCTAAAGATGCCCGGTCCCAAAGGTGTGATCACTGTCACAGGCAATCGGCAACGGGCCGAGGAGTGTTTGTAGCAGGGGTCGAGAATTACAGATCATCAGATGGCTGTACTCGAGTTGGATGAGTACAAGAAGACCGCCGACCCCGCTGACCTGATGCGTTCAAAGAAGCCAGCTTCCGAGTCCGCATTCCAGTCGGCGGGAGACACGAAGAAAGTCAGCATCCACCCGACGGACGACACCGCCGCCCCAACAAACATCTCCACCACCCTTGATCAAAAATAGGAAGCCGAGCTCATCCAATTCCTCCGTGAGAACTGGGAAATTTTTGCATGGAAGCCTGCTGACATGCCAGGTGTACCCAGGGAGTTGGCTGAGCACCGACTGCATGTGGATCCTGCTGCTCGGCCCGTCCGAGAACGCCTGTGTCGGTCCGCCGCGTACAAAAGGAAAGCAATCGGAGAGGTGGCTAAACTTTTGGCAGCCAACTTCATTCACGAGGTACACCACTCCGAGTGGCTTGCTAATGTTGTCATGGTGCCCAAGAAGGACAAGTCTCTCCGTATGTGCATCGATTTCAAGCATCTTAATAAGGTCTGTCCGAAAGACCACTTCCCACTCCCCCGCCTTGATCAAATCGTCGATTTGACTGCGGGTTGCGAGCGCTTATCCTTCCTTGATGCCTATTCGGGCTATCATCAGATCCGTCTGTATGGTCCAGATGAATTAAAAACAGCCTTCATCACCCCATTCGGGTGTTTCTGTTACATCACTATGCCATTCAGTTTGAAGAATGCAGGAGCAACTTTTATGCGAATGATCCAAAAATGTCTCCTAGACCAGATCGGTCAAAATGTGGAGGCATATATGGACGATATCATAGTCAAGTCACGCAAAGGTTCCGACCTGCTGACTGACTTGGCAGAAACATTCGCCAACCTACATAGGTACGATATCAAGCTCAACCCAGCCAAGTGTTCATTCGGCGTTCCCAGCGGGAAGTTACTTGGTTTCTTCATTTCCGAACGAGGGATTGATGTCAACCCCGAAAAGATCGGGACCATTGTTTGAATGGAGCGGTCGGTAAGAGTACATGATGTTCAAAATCTCACAGGTTGCCTAGCGGCTTTAAGCAGGTTTATCGCTCGACTCGGCGAGAAGGCGTTACCTCTGTACCGACTCATGAAGAAGTCAGATACCTTCGAGTGGACAGACGAAGCCCAAATCGCATTCGACGACCTCAAAGCGCTGCTTTCCACCCAGCCGGTTCTTACTGCCCCGCTCAGTAAAGAACCCCTTCTTATGTACATCGCGGCTACAAATCAAGTCGTCAGCATCGTTCTGACAATCGAATGCGAAGAAGAAGGCAAAGCGTAGAAGGATCAACGGCCAGTATATTATGTTTACGAAGTCCTGACTCCTTCCAAGCAGAGGTATCCCCATTATCAGAAGCTTATTTATGGGATCTACATGACTGCAAAGAAGGTGGCTAATTATTTCCAAGACCACTCGGTATCTGTCATATCTGATGCTCCGTTGTCGGAAATTCTCCACAATCGGGACGCATCAGGCCGAGTGGCAAAGTGGGCAATGGAGATGCTATACTGCGACATCAAGTTTGAAGCCAGGAAAGCTATAAAGTCTCAAGCTCTTGCTGATTTCATAGCAGAATGGGTAGAACAACAGCAACCGACTCACATCTACTCGGCTCATTGGACCATGTTCTTCGATGGTCCAAGATGTTGAATGGCTACAGCGCCGTTGTAGTGCTCATATCCCCAAAAGGTGATAAACTCAAGTATGTGTTGCAGATCCATTTTGATTCTTCCAACAACGAAGCAGAGTACGAAGCTCTCCTTTACGGGTTGCGCATGACCATCACACTCGGCGTCCGTCGCCTGATGGTCTATGGCGACTCAGATCTAGTGGTTAATCAAGTAATGAAGGAATGGGATGTAAGGAACCCCACCATGACTGCATACTGCAACACAATAGGGAAGCTCGAGAAGAAGTTCGAAGGTCTGGAACTTCACCATGTTCCCCGATTGAAAAACCAAGGATCAGATGAATTGGCAAAACTAGGATCCACACGGAGACCGGTCCCGAGTGATGTCTGCCTCGAGCACCTACACCTCCCCTGGGTAAAAGAAGATCCTTTTACAGAGGAACCTGTACAACCGAAGAGCTCAACAGATCAGACTGAAGTCGAGGTCCCCGTTGTGGTTGATTTGATCATGGAGATTCTAGCTGTCATTCCCGAATGGACTGTGTCGTTCATTGCGTACATCATGAGGCAAGAGTTACCAGAAGACGAAGTCCAAGCTAGGCAGATCATTCGCAGGTCGAAGTCCTTCACCGTTATTGATGACCAGTTATACAGAGAAAGTGTTTCAGGCGTCCATCAACGGTGTATCTCTCCTGAGGAGGGGCAGTTAATTTTGGAAGAAATTCACTTGGGAACCTGCGGCCATCATGCCTCCTCAAGGGCAATCGTCGCCAAAGCATTCAGACCTGGTTTCTTCTGGTTGCAGGCGAATGAAATGGCAAAAGATATAGTCGACCGTTGCGAAGGTTGTCAGTTCTATTCAAACAAGTCCCACAAGCCAACGTCTGCGCTGAAGACAATTCCTCTTGCTTGGCCATTCGCCATGTGGGGATTAGATACAGTCGGATCATTCAGAACAGGCCAAGGGGGATTCACCCATCTGCTGGTAGCAGTCGACAAATTTACCAAGTGATTGAAGCCAAACCTATCAAGAAGCTTGATGCCCTTACGACCATCAAGTTTATCAGAGACATCATCGCCAGATACGGGGTTCCACACAGCATAATCACCGACAATGGCACAAACTTTGACTTGGACAGGTTCAAAGGTTTTTGCGCAGGCCAAGGTATCCGAGTGGATTTTGCATCCGTGGCGCACCCCCAAACAAACGGGCAAGCAGAGCGGGCGAATGGACTTATTCTTCAAGGGTTGAAGCCTCGACTCCTGCGGGAAGTTGGACATGCCGCGGCGCATGGGTCTCCGAGCTGCCTTCGGTGCTGTGGGGCCTCTGCACAACTCCGAATAGATCGACAGGGCGATCCCCGTTTTTCCTCGTTTATGGAGCAGAGGTAGTCCTTCCGAGTGACTTGCTTCACAACTTCCCCACGAGTCAAACTCTTCTCCGAAGCCGAAGTAGAGCAAGCCAGGCAAGATGGAATGGACCTTTTAGAAGAGGAGCGCGAGATGGCACTGATCCGTTCAACAATTTATCAACAAGATCTGCGGCGATTTCATGCGCGGCACGTCAGGAGCCGCACGTTCCAAGAAGGCGACCTGGTGCTCCGAGTGGATCAACAGAGACCACACAAGTTGGCCCCCGCCTAGGAAGGACCGTTCATCATTTCTAAGGTGCTGAACAACGGAGCATATCGACTCTACAACCTCGACAGGGAAACGGACGAGCCGCGAGCATGGAATGTAGATCTACTGAAGCGCTTCTACACATAACCACCGACACACACAATGTAAAGAGCAAGTATCATCGAAGAAATACAAAGCAGATTAATTTCTTGTCGATTCAAAATTCTTCCGTGTTTGCAGACTCTGGTCTAAAAAACTAACTCCGAGTGTGTGCCAAAAGTCACACTCGGGGACTTAGCTGCGACCCAGAGCCGCCTAAGTAAAAACTCGCTCGGAGTGTGCACTAAAAGTCACACTCAGAGACTTAGCTGCGACCCAGAGTCGCCTAAGTAAAAACTTGCTCTGAGTGTGCACTAAGAAGTCACACTCGGGGACTTAGCTTCTACCCAGAGTCGCCGAAGTAAAAACTCGCTCCGAGTGTGCACTAAAAGTCACACTCGGAGACTTAGCTGCGACCCAGAGTCGCCTAAGTAAAAACTCATTCCGAGTGTGCACTAAAAAGTCACACTCGGGGACTTAGCTGCGACCTAGAGTCGCCTAAGTGACAACTCGCTCCGAGTGTGCACGAAAAGTGACACTCGGGGACTTAGCTGCGACCCAGAGTCGCCTAAGCAAAAACTCGCTCCGAGTGTGCACTAAAAGTCACACTCGGGTTCTTAGCTGCGACTCAGAGTCGCCTAAGTAAAAACTCGCTCCGAGTGTGCACTAAAAGTCACACTCCGAGACTTAGCTGCGACCCGGAGTCGCCTAAGTAAAAACTTGCTCCGAGTGTGCACTAAAAAGTCACACTCAGGGACTTTGCTACGACTCAGAGTCGCCTAAGTAAAAACTCGCTCCAAGTGTGCACTAAAAGTCACACTGAGAGACTTAGCTGCGACCCAGACTCGCCTAAGTAAAAACTCGCTCCGAGTGTGCACTAAAAAGTCACACTTGGGGACTTAGCTGCGACCCGGAGTCGCCTAAGTAAACAACTAGCTCCGAGTGTGCACGAAAACTCACACTCGGAGACTTAGCTGCGACCCAGAGTCGCCTAAGTAACAACTCGCTCCGAGTGTGCACGAAAAGTCACACAAGGAGACTCAGCTGTGACCTAGAGTCGCCTAAGTAAACAACTCGCTCCGAGTGTGCACGAAAAGTCACACTCGGAGACTTAGCTGCGACCCAGAGTCGCCTAAGTAACAACTCGCTCCGAGTGTGCATGAAAAGTCACACTCGGAGACTTAGCTGCGACCCAGAGTCACCTAAGTAACAACTCGCTCCGAGTGTGCACTAAAAGTCACGCTCATAGACTTAGCTGCGACCCAGAGTCGCCTAAGTAAAAAATTGCTCCGAGTGTGCACAAAAAGCCACACTCGGAGACTTAGCTGTGACTCAGAGTCGCCTAAGTAAACAACTCACTCCGAGTGTGCATTTCAAGTCACACCCGGAGACTTAGCTGCGAACTAGAGTCACCTAAGTAAAAAAGCTTCCTCCGAGTGGGCACTCGAGATACACTCAGAGGCTTACCAGACCCTCATTGAGGCTCATGTGGATGTGAAGACAACTGACAACTACATGCTCTGCATGTTTGCCATTGGCTTCACCAGGAGACGCCCAAACAAAAACCACGAGTCAAAATCGTGTCAAAAAAAACTCAGCGAAAGAAGAGCAAAAGATCCGGTTCGAATTTGAATTGGTTCTACGATCAGTCGGCTCGGTGTGAATCAAGTTTATCCACACCGAGCCACGAATGTGCCGGCCAAAAGCAGTGGCCAAAGTTTAATACAGACTACACTCGGCATACCGAGGTAAATACGCGTTCAGCATAAAGTTTATCAAGCGTCGCCGGGGCTGGCAGGCTCCACAAAGGTGTCGAGGTCGATTCCATCTGAAATCCGAGTGGCCGTGTCGAGGAAGGTCTCCATGAAATCTTCAAATCGAAGCTTCTTGGTGTTGGCGACCCGCAACGTCTTCAGCTTGTCTTCACGGGCTTCGTTGCAGTGCACTCGGACTAGAGACAGTGCCACGTCCGCGCCACACCGAGCGGCAGACTTCTTCCATGCTTGCACTCTGCTTGGGACGTCCTCCAGTCGGGTCATCAACCCCTCTATCTCGTTCCGGGAGTCATCTTCAGGCGACAGTTCCTTGTCAATTCGGCCGACAACTCCTCTCAGGCGACCAATGAAAGGACCAACCTTGTTAAGGCGGGAATTCACTCGGAACATGTCCCGGTTAGCTTCATCACCGAGTGGAACATTTGGTTGCCCAAGCGACCGTTCAATTTCGGCAGTTTCAGCTTCAACGTCCCGACAGAAATCTGCAAAGAAAAGACAGGGAGAAAATAAGCGCGGAGTGAACTCCAAAGTCAAAGAGCACTCGGCAAGAAACTTACCACCAAGCAGTGCGACCATCTTCTTTGCCCAGTCGCCTACGTAGTTCTCCTGCGCTCTTCACCGAGTGTTCATTAACTTCAGCTGGGCCATCCAGTCAGATCTCTCCTTCTTCATTTTTTCTACCTTGGCCACCAATGCCTTGTTAGTCTCCCGAGATTCCTCCAAAGATTTCTCTTGTTCAGCGAGAGCCTTCTTCATGCCAGTCAGATCATTCACAGCCACCTCCAAGTCCGCAGCAAGTTGACTCTTCTCGACCTTCAGAGCATTATAGGCCGATCCCATTTCACAAGTCTTCTGCCAAAGAGACACAAAGGGAGGATGAGCCACATTCAACAAGGAAAAAGTCTCAACAGATATGACAAAACAATCAAAACTCAAAGTTCTTCAGACCCCTGCGATGCAAGCAATCGACAGCGATCTCGGGGACTACACCCAGTGGGTTCACTAAGAGTGACCCCACTGGTATGAAGCTCGAACAGGTCGGTCCCATTGAGCTCCATAGCAAACCAACAACACTATGAGTAACACTACTCTCGGAGATTACACCCAGCGGGTGCACTCGGCGTGCCCCCACTGGTACCATTCGGGCGGATCAACTCTGATCTGTAGAGATTATGGAAATTACATATAAAGACAACTGCAGGTGCAAGCACTCGACAGAAGTCTTGGGGATTACACCCATTGGGTTCACTCGGAGTGAACCCATTGAAAAATCAACCTACTGTATCCGAGTATCTCGCTGAAACCCCCAGTGGGTACCAAGAGGAATGTAAGCACTTACTGGCGCACTTATTTGGATATCATCCCGAAGCTCCAAGCTCTTCTGTTACAGAGACGTGATGGAGTCATATGCTCCCTTAGCGTCGCCCACCATCAGCTCCACTTGCACCATGGCGTCCTTGGCGGCTCTTACCTGATCCTCCGGGAGGCGTCGGGCATCATATTGAACAGCCGACGGACCCGGCGTGGCAGAAGGCTCCCAGGGCATCCCGAGCTCTGCTCTAGCCGGTTCCACCGTGAGGGCCACCGTCTCAGTCGGTGGAACGCTCATGGCGGGATTGGCAGCAGGTTGGATAACCCCAGAAGCAGGCGCCAAAGCTGGGTCTGACCTCCTTTGGTCGTCATCGTCCAAATGGATCACCTCCGAAGGAAGCCCGACTGAACAAAATAAAAATACAAAAAAAGGTCAAGATCAAAGATAGCACACGCGAAACGGTAGTACAGCTCTCGGAGTCGTGACAACGTACCTTGCTGGGACGTGGCGTTGTTATCATTGTCCATGGGATCATCATCCTGACGCGGCAGAGAGGTGGCGGAGGTAGCAGCTCTGTTGAGTGAATTCACTCGACAGGTAAACATGAATTCCCAAAAAGAAGAGTCCGATCGGATATTGAAGGAAGATGGAAGAGCAAAGACACTTACGCAGAGGCGACCGGAACAGCGATCCTCATCTGAGTCAAAGCTTTCCGAGGCTTAGACCTGTTGGGTTTAGCCACCTTGGATGGCTGATTCACGGGCTCGGCAGAAGCACCCCTGGTTCTCTTCACACTCCGAGCACTCGGGGCCACGGGAGGAGCCGGCGGAGCAGAGGGGTCATGACGTTGCTTGGTTCGGTGTTCTCGTGGTGAGGATGAGGAGCTCTGCTCTCCACTCTCCTCCTCCTCCTCTTCCGTCTCCTCCTCTGTCTCCCCACTGTCAGAGACGTACTCGGCGCTATTCGCGCTGCCCTCCATGCTGCCATCCTCTTCCTCGACTGGATTCCCATTCGAGACTGCAGAATGCCGGTTCGTCCACTCCTGCACAAAACACAGTCGGCAACGTCAGTTAGTGAGACAAGGAAAGAAATAAAACTGAGAAGGTTAAAAGCACTCGACAACATGTACTCACCTCATTCGGAGGAGGATTTTCTGCGCGGAAGGCCTTCACCCGCCGAGCTCCCACGGGGTTATCACATGTGCCTGTGATGCTGCGGACCCACGCACTCACAGTCTCCCCGCTCACGTCCTCTGGATGAGACCGAGTGGTATCCGAAGGTCCCATGTAATGACACATAGCATGGTCTCAGGCCTCCAGCGGCTGGATGCGCCAACCTAGAAAAGTCTCTAGCAGGTCCAGGCCGGTGACTCCCCTCCGGACGACTGCTATCAGCGCGTCGACCAAAGGGTGGATCTAGGTTCTTTCTCCCTTAGAGAGCGCTAGCTTCCTGGGAGGGCTCGGACGGTCTAAACTGAAAGGTGGCAACCCACTCGAAGCATTCGGGCAAGCAATGTCCTGGCAATTGAACCAGGACGATTGCCAGTTCCTAACTGACTTGGATAGCTGAAGGGAGGGATAGCTACTCTTCGTTTTCTTTTGAAATCCTAAACCCCCGCAGAGCTGGAGGATGTGCGTCTTATCATCAGACAGCCTAAGCTTCTTAACAGTCTGAGATCTAGCGGAGAAAACGTATTTGAAGAGCCCCCGGTGGCGGGGACATCCTATGAAGCACTCACAGAGGGTGATGAATGCGGAAATATGAGCTATCGCATTCGGAGGGAAGTGATGGAACTGCACCCCGAAGTAATTCATGATACCTCGGAAGAAAGGATGGGGAGGCAAGGAGAAACCTCTGGCCACGTGGCTGAGCAGCAGAACGCGCTCCCCCTCCTTCGGCTTCGGCTTCGACTCGCCTTCCGGCAGCCTCCAGGTCTTGTTGACGACCATGCCGTGCTCCACCAGCTCCAGCACGTCGTTCTCCATCACCGAGGAGGGGAGAAAGTCCCCCTGGATCCAGCCCGCCGGCAACGCCCGCTGCCGCCGTTGAGTGGAGGCCGCCCCCTTCTTCTTCTTCTTCACCTCGAGCTTGCTGGTCTGTCCCTTCGTTATGGCGACGGTGACGGATCCGCAGAGGAGGAGAGGAAGGAGGTGTCTAGAGGTGCGCAAGGAGTTGCGGGAGTGGGCGAGATTAACGGGAGGAGGATGAGCAGCGCAACAGGAAGGTCCGCCGGGAAGCTTTAATAGGCATCCGACTGAGTCACCTACAGGTGGGCCCGGGATCTTATCCCCGCAACCGGCCCTTGCAAGATTAGTGGAGAAGATAACGGCGCGGTAATCGAGGAGGCGAAACCTACCCGATGGCGATGTCGTCATCCCCGCTGAGCGCCGGCAACCGAAATTTGAGGATCCCGGAAAATCCGGCGCTGTCAGTATGACCAGTCACGTCGAAAGATTCCGCAGAAGCATTCGGTCCCTCGCGGTTCGTTTCACTGGCATATTCACTCGGATCATTAGCTTAAAAGATAAAATGGATCGAGGCAAACAACGCAAAAGTCACCTCAATACCAGTCGGTTCCAAACTCCAGACATCACTTCATTGTTCCAACCCCGATCCATTCGGGGACTAATGATGGGGTTATAGTCCTAGGGTAGGGTCATAGGTCTGCCCTATAGGTCCTACCCGAGGACTACCCTTCGTAGAAGACAAGGCCCTTAGACAGTTCCGACTGAACTAAGGACGCCCCCATCATCTAGTCGGCGATGATCCACTCGGAGCACATCTAACGTACCGACTGGAATCCACTCTGTACATCGTAACCTCCTAGGAGGGCAACGGTCATACGTTTTCATGCACCATTATTAGCATTTAAAGCTTACGTTACTTGTAACGTAAGCATTTACTCACCACTATTCCACTCCTGTCCACCGGGCCATTATGAAGGGCAGCGCACTCTATATAAGCCGCCCTTCCCCACTGGTGCGGGGGTTGGCACTTGCTGTAATCCACAATACACTCGACACAAAGCCCCCAAGATCATTGGGACGTAGGGCTTTTACCTCCACCATAGAGGGGCCTGAACTCATACATCCTCGCTGTAGCTAAGGCTCTGCCCATATACTTTCGTACCCCATACTTCTACTGTCACACTTATACCCACGACAACACTCCAATGTGCTTGCCTCTGACGTCGATATGCACGGGAGGTGTCGAGGTGTAAGCCGGATAAACCTGCCCCGCCGCGGTTGTTGTTTCTATCTGACACGCAACTCGCGGCGTGTCCACGATGTCTTCGTCTCGTGTGTCGGGCATCCCAAGTGGGTCGTTTTGAGGAAGGCGTCGTTGCCTCCTGGTTACTGTGGGTAAGTCCTCGTGGCGACTTCTGGTGTGACTCGCCTGAGGCGTGGAGTGTAACCGGTCGAGGCTATAATAATACTGTGCATAATGGACCACGGCTGTCTTTAGCATCTCGATGGAGTTTCTCGCCTCTATCTCGGTCGGGGAGTTTCCGTAAATCTAGAGGGACTCCAGGTGGCGGCTTGCAGCCATCACATTATCCACGGAATTCGAAAAGTGACCTCGTGGCGTCTGGAAACGAGTCGCATGGGCATCCATTGGTTGAGGCGGCGGCGGATTAGGTGGTTGAACCGGACCTCCCCTTGGAACAGTTTGTAAAGGTCGATCATGTAGCGACCCGACTCGAGACGAGTCAAGCCTCTGTGTTTCTGTGCCATCCCTGGATCAGTATGCTGGCACACACAGTACATCAATGTATATATCAAAGTGCAATCACATGTAAAATAGCGTAAAACTGATATATATACCTTAAATATCTCAGCGGAAGCGGTCAAGGGAGTGGAGTCCCAATAAACACCAACGGCAAGTTGAGTGTAGACCGTAACCCTGAATCATACTCTTACTCGTCGAAGAAAAATATCTGCAACATGATACGTTGCAGCCGTGTAGGTCAGCATATTGAATATGCCGGCAAGTCACATAAGAGAGGGGTAAAATGTCATCTATACTATATGCATATATGGCAGGTGGGGTTGTAAGTTTTAGCGTAAAGCAAATTTTTCTCCTACAACAAGAGAGGGCTAAAAGCAAAATGTTACTACATTGTTGGTTGTTAACGAGATGTTTCCGCCAACCAGTTCTCGTACCCGAGTTGTCAATAATTACCCTCATCAAATATATTTAATGGTGTTGAGAAATCCAGATAACTGCAGTTCCTTTGGCTCAAGTTGTCCATGACCGTGGACACGGCTAATCGATTAGGTTTGAGTACTCTGCAGAGTTTTGCACACGTTCCCCACAATATTTGATCGCCTCCGAGTATGTCCTCACACTTCAAGGTGTTTGAAGACCGGATGATCAAAACATGGTCTTTCAACGGGTCCCTCTGAATCCCTGTCGGTGCCCATCCATTCCTACCGTTCTTCTACATCTGCTAGCACCGCCTGTCCAGAGTCGCCGCGTTGTCCAACCAAGCCAGAGCCCACAATGACTTGTGGCTGTGCAGGTAAGCCTTGGGTCTTGAAAATATCCGTCCGTCTCTTTGAGCCTGGGTGAAGCTTTCCGCAGGATGTCATGGCCGTCCCGAGCATCCCGGGTCATCCACTGGGTTCTCCAGGGAGCCGATCAACCGTCCTTCACCCAGAGTTGCATTGCATCCGAGGTCTTGAAAATCTTGTCTTAACCGGTCTTGATTATTTAATCAACCTCGCATCACTCGTGTTATGCACTCAACCGAATTCCCGTCTACTCAAGCATAGCAATATGAAATTTGTCGTCCCGGGGCCAAGTATCGGGGTTGTTGTGTGCCTACCACATGATACTACAATCTATACTAAAATTTCCAAGTACCTAAGCAGCATGCAATTGGGCATAGGATGGTAGAACTACAATGCATAAAACATAGGTGATAGTATGATCAAAGTGACTTGCCTGGTGATGTTGACGAAGAAGAATTTCTCGAGAAATAACTTGATAGACTACTCGTCACTCTCCGATGAAATCTATATAACAAACATATCATTCACATAAGCACTCATACTAGCAATCATTCTAGCAATCAAAACAAAAGAAAGAGCGAATAAGAATCCGTAAGAAACTTCAAATAAGACTAGGGAGTCCTCTACTACATCAAACACTAAATGATTTTTGTCCAACAGAAAATAATAACAAGGAACTAAGATATAAATCTAACTAAGATAAAATAAAGTATTTTTCACAAAACTTTTTGAAAGTATTCCCAAACGGGATTTGAAACAGTGGTGAAAACCAATTGCAAGTTACTAAGGAACTAGAATTGATTTCGTGATAATAAATAAAATCAAAACTTGTTGCAAAACTACTGTTAACTAACATAAACAAAACAATAATCTTTCTGAAATAATAAAGAAAATATTTTAAAAACAATTCTAGAAAAGGAACTAGCCGAAATCCTAAAAGAGGTGAAACAGAAATTGTTTCACATGAAAAATTGAGCTAAAATACTCAAACAAATCTGACATTTTTACCACTAATAAATAAGATCACTAGTGATCAGTATCAAAAAGAATCAAATTAAAAGCTATTTTTAAACTCCTGGAATAGACAAAACAAGGTTTAAACTAAATCTGATCTAACTCAAATTTGAAAATTTCAAACATAGACAAATGATATGTTTTTAAAAACTACAGGAAATTTGTGAGCTACTGGAAAAAGAATCAACATCATTGGACTTCGGGATCAAAAGTTATGGGCTAAACAAGATTGGAACTTTTCTGTTTTTGGAATTAAACAGAAAAATAAGACAAACACAGAATCCATGTGGCGGCTTCTGATTGGCTGATGGGTGTGCGTTGTATAGGCTAAACAGCGGATGGCCGAATTATAAGAAAATGCTTCGCTTCACTTAACTGATGGACCGGTTCTTTTTAAAAAACCGAAGGGGTAAGTACCTATGTAATCTATACCGTTGGAAATAGATCTAAGGGTAAAACTAAAAAAAACAAGTAAAAGAAAAAAAAGAAAGGAGGAAGCCTTACCGTGATGGAAGTTTCTCCCGTGCTGGAGCCTTCTCCGGCGAGGGTGGGGGTGGCCGGCGAGGGTGGGGAAGGGCCGGTGGAGGAGGGGATCCGACGGAGGAGGGTTGGGTGGGGCTCCTGGGGGGAGGCGAGGGGGAGGTGGAGACCTGCAGGGGGGCCGACGTGGTGGTGTTCCTGCGAGTTCTCTGGTCGCTGGTTCCAGGGAGGTGCAGGGCGAGCTAGAGGCGAGGAGAGGGGGTGCAGCGAGGTGGGGTGGTGGAGGAGGGGTGGCCGAAGGGGTGGGGAGGGCTCGGCAGGGAGGATGCGGAGTGCAGGGGGCGATGGGGGCTCGTGCAGGTGCTGCTGGCTCGTCTTGGCAGTGGCTCCGGCGAGGTTTGGGCGGGGCGACGCGGCAGGGGAGATGGGGTTTGGAAAGGGGGAAAACGGAGAGAGGAGGACGGTGGGAATTTATAGGCGGTCTCGGATGGCGTTCGGAAGGAGAGAAGAGGGAGATCGGGAAGGAGGGAATTCCTTCCTCCATGGATGGAAACTCCTGTAACGTGAGGAAGGAGAGAGGTAGGAGATGATCTCTGTTGGGCCAAAAATAGGAAAGGTCTTAATGGGCCAGCAGGTCTTTCCAAAATAAAGGGATTCCTTTCCTATTTTTAAAACTAGGAAACTAAAACGATAAAAAGGAAATCAAATCAATTCGGAATAAAGAGTTTCTATATACTAAAATTATCAGAAAAATAAAATATAGATGATGGGCATTTTTCCACGGCAAAAATAAAAACTTCAGACAAAATTATTTTCACAAAATTGCCTAAAAGGTTTATTTTCTTTTGCAAATAATTTTCAAATGACCCTCTAAGTTTGAGGGTTCAAATAACTTTCAAAATGCCCGTGGGTTCGAGGGTCATGTTCCCCCTCTCTAGAATGTATTTCCCGGCATTTCTTGCACGAAGAAAACGAATGGAAATGCAAAAGAATTCAGTGCAAATATCTCCGTTCAAATTCTTTATAGTTGAAGAAGTCATGTCATCTTCTCTCTTTGCTTTTAAAATATTGAATTTGAATTCACCGGAGAAGGGGAAAGTCATTTTATTCCCTCTCATTCAAATGTTTTGAAAAGTTTCAGATTTCACACAAGTTTCAATCACTCAGGCAAACAAACAAACAATCAATCTAATAATTATATTAACACTCCAAAATTTATAATTTTGGGATGTTACAGATCAGGACCCGCCCCAGGGGTGCGCGGGGTGTCGAAGAGGCGAGTCGGGAGTAAGTCGGCCGGGATGCGTCTGTGGTGTCTCCTTTGGTGAATGGCGTCGGACACATGTTGTTGTCTCTCGAGTTGCCAGCCTTCGGTGTTCAACCGTTACATCTCTGCTGCAATAGCAGCCTGCTGCGTCTCTACCCTGGTGGCTTCTACTTCCATGTCCCGCTGAGCTTTGGCCATCGCCTCCCGCAGCTTCGCCAGCTCGGCGTTGGTAGACTCCTGATTCTCGGGCGTGACGGCGGTCGCCATGAGACTGGCGACCTCCGCCGCTAACTCCGTCATGGCTTGAGCTGGGGTTTTCGATGTCCCGCCGGTTTCGTTGTTGCCGACCGGGTTTTGCTGAGGCTATGCCACCCCTTCCATATAGATGGCGATTTGTTGATGGGATCTCTCAAGGATCTCGGGGTCCATCGCCACTGACATCCCTCTGAGTTGTCCTTCGTGAAGAGGATGGATTGAATCTATCTCGCCCATGGACGACTCACCGTCAAAATTGACGGGGGTGACCTCCTGGGTCGCAGGTTCGTCTTGTACGTCGTTTCCCTGTGTAAAATTGACGAAGGCGCATCGACTCTTGTCCTGTCATGTGATGGGGACGACGTACCTGGCCGGCTCGACGATGTCGGTGGAGGTGTCCGGCTCAGGCACAGGTCTTCCAATCATGCCGATGAAGATGTTGATCTTGCCGAAGGGGACTCTGTAACCAGATTCAATTTTATCGGCTTCTCGCCCCCACAGCAAGTTGTCGATGTAGTACCTTCCGCGGTGGCTCTTCGTCATGATGCCGACCGCATAGTATTCTGACCTTCGTAGGGCTCCCTTTGAGAACTCAACTCCACCGTGCGCTAGCCCCACGGTGTGCGCCAACTTTCATGGTTTTGTCACGGACGATGTCCTCGTGAAAGGACTTAAAGATGGAGCTATCGCACCTTGGTCGCGACTCAAAGGGGGTGAGCAAAATCGAGACTCAGATTTACCCAGTTCGGCCCCTCGTGTGGAGGTAAAATCCTACGTCCCGCTTTGTGTAGATTGATGATGGTTTCGATTACAAGGAGGGCGTAACTCGCCTGACCTGGCTCTCGATGATTTCTAACCTGCCCCATCTTCCCTAGGGACTCACCTTTATATACAGGTCGAGACCCTAGGGTTTAGAAGAGTCCTGGCCATGCTACAAATCATAGCCTTCCCTATCTCTAAGTCATCGTGTCCTCCAAGACTGGGAACTCCCTTGGCAGTCTATCTTCTGTATAGCTCTTGAACCGCCATCCGGCTCCTGGGCCAAGGGCCGCACTTCCAATGTTGAGTCGCCCCTTTGATGACCCGGCCCACCTAGAGCGGGTTATACCGCAGGTAATATCCCCAACACAGGAGATGGAACACTACATATTGATTTCCACCTAATCTACGTAGATGAAGATTGTGGATTATTTAAGCTTGCATGTCTGCCGAGGATGTTGTCAAGAAGAATGTCTTTCCTTTATCTTTGAAGGAAAATGCATTGACATGGTATAGGTATGTGATGATATTGGATCATGGAACTACAACCGATTGAAGGAAAAGTTTTATCCTATGCATCTGGTTCATCGTGATCGGAATTATATCTATAATTTTTGGCCTCGTGAAGGAGAAAGAATCGCTCAAGCTTGGGGGAAGCTTAAGTCAATGTTATATTCATGCCCCAATCATGAGCTCCTGAGAGAAATTATTATTCAGAATTTATATGCTCGGCTCTTTCGTAATGATCAATTCATGCTCCACACTTCTTGTGCTCGTTCCTTTATGAAGAAAGATATTGAATTCAAATGGGACTTATTGGAAAGAATTACACGCAACTCTCAAGATTGGGAACTTTACGAAGGTAAAGAGTGAGGTATAAGCCTTAAGTTTTGTTGTGTTAAATCCTTTATAGACACCGATGCTTTTCATGATTTTAGCACTAAATATGGACTTGACTCTGAGGTAGTAGCTTCATTTCGTGAATCTTTTGCTACTCATGTTGATCTCCCCAAGGAGAAGTGGTTTAAATATCATCCTAAGATTGAAGTTAAAGTTGTAGAACCTATTAAAGTTGAAGAAGAAACTACTATTTATAATGCTGATCCTGTTATTCCTACTCTTATATTGAGAAGCCACCCTTTCCTGTTAGGATAAAGGAACATGCTAAAGCTTCAACCGTGGTTCGTAAGAGTTGTACTAGAACACCTATACCTCCTGAACAAATTAAAGTTGAACCTAATATTGCTATGTTTAAAGATCTCTTGGTTGATAATATTGATGGGCATGTCATTCACTTATGTGATGAAGCCGCTAGAATTGCTAGACCTGATACTAAGGGTAAACATAGACCTATTGTTGGCGTGCCTGTTGTTTATGTTAAAATAGAAGATCATTGTTATCATGGCTTATGTTATGTGGGTGCAAGTGTGAGTGCAATTCCCTTTACCTTATACCAAGAAATTATGAATGATACACCAGCCGAATTAGAGGAAATTGATGTCACCATCAAGCTTGCTAATAGAGATACTATTTCACCAATTGGGATTGTTAGAGATGTTGAAGTCTTGTGTGGGAAAATAAAGTATCCTACTGATTTTCTTGTTCTTGGTTCCCCACAAGATGTTTTTTGTCCCGTTATATTCGGTAGACCCTTCTTGAACACTGTTAATTCTAAGATAGATTGTGAAAAAGAAACGGTTACTCTAAGTTTTGGGGATGCTCTCATGAGTTCAATTTCTCTAAATTTCTTAGACAACCCCATGACAAAGAATTGCCTAGTAAAGATGAAATTATTGGTCTCGCTTCTATTGATGTGCCTCCTGCCGATCCCTTAGAACTATATTTGCTAGAACATGAAAATGATATGCATATGAATGAAAGGAACGAAATAGAGAAGATTTTCTTTGATCAGCAGCCTATTTTGAAACACAACCTGCCTATTGAAATACCCGGGTTTCCTCCTCCACCCAAGGGTGACCTCATGTTTGAGCTTAAACAATTACCTGATACTCTGAAGTATGCTTATCTTGATGAAAAAGAGATATATCCTGTTATTATTAGTGCTAACCTTTCAGAGCATGAAGAAAAGAGATTATTGAAAACTCGGAGGAAGCACCGTGCCGCTATTGGATATACTCTTGATGATCTTAAGTGCATTAGTCCCACTCTATGTCAGCACAAACTCAATATGGAGCCTAATGCTAAACTAGTTATTGATCACCAACGACGATTAAATCCTAAAAGAAGGAAGTGGTAACAAATGAAATACTAAAACTTCTGGAGGCAGGTATAATTTATCGTATTGCTGATAGTAGATGGGTTAGTCCCGTTCATTGTGTCCCTAAAAAGGGAGGTATTACCGTTGTTCCTAATGATAAAGATGAATTGATCCCGCAAAGAATTTATACAGGATATAGAATGGTAACTGATTTTAGGAAATTAAATAAGGCTACTAGGAAAGATCATTACCCTCTACATTTTATTGATCAAATGCTAGAAAGACTATCCAAACATACACATTTTTTCTTTCTAGATGGTTATTCTGGCTTCTCTCAAATACCTGTATCAAAAGAGGATCAAGAGAACAACACTTTTACTTGCCCTTCCAGTACCTTTGCTTATAGACGTATGCCGTTTGGTTTATGCAATACACCTGCTACCTTTCAAAGATGTATGATGGCTATATTCTCTGACTTTTGTGAAAAGATTGTTGAGGTTTTCATGGATGATTTTTCCGTTTATGGAACTTCTTTTGATGATTTCTTGAGCAACCTTGATCGAGTTTTGCAGAGATGTGAAGAAACTAATCTTGTCTTGAATTAGGAGAGGTGACACTTTATGGTTAATGAAGGCATCGTCTTGGGACACAAAATCTCTGAAAGTGGTATTGAAGTTGTTAAAGCTAAAATTGATGCTACTGAAAAAATGTTGTGTCCAATAGATATTAAAGGTATAAGAAGTTTCCTTGGTCATGATGGTTTATATAGGAGATTTATTAAATACTTCTCTAAGAGTTCTAAGCCTTTCACTGATATTTTGCAAAAGGATGCTCCCTTCGTTTTTGATGATGATTGTGTAGAAGCATTTGAAATTCTTAAGATAACCCTGATCACTGCAACTATTGTGCAACCACCTGACTAGAACCTACCCTTTGAAATTTTGTGTGATGCTAGTGATTATGTTGTTTGTGCTTTTATAGGACACAGAGTTGATAAGAAATTAAATGTCATCCATTACGCTAGTAAAACTCTAGACAATGCTCAAAGAAACTACACTACCACTGAAAAGGAATTTTTAGCAGTTGTTTGCTTGCGGTAAGTTTTGACCTGATATTGTTGATTCCAAAGTGACTGTTCACACTAATCACGCTGCTATTAAGTACCTTATGGAAAAGAAAGATGCTAAACCTAGACTTATTAGATGGGTTCTTCTGCTACAAGAATTTGATTTGAATATTATTGATAGAAAGGGCACCGATAACCCCATAGCAGATAACTTGTCTAGATTAGAGACTGTTCTTGATGACTCACTACATATTTTTTACAACTTTCTTGATGAACAATTAACTGTCATAAATGCTTCATGCAATGCTCCTTGGTATCCTGATTACGCTAGTTACATCGTTGCTAAATTTATACTGCCTAGTTTCACATACCAACAAAAGAAAAAGTTCTTCCATGTTTTAAGACATTACTTTTGGGATGATCCACACCTTTATAAAGAAGGAGTAGATGGTATTATTAGACGTTGTGTACCAGAGCATGAACAGGGATAATTCATATACAAGTGTCACTCCGAGGCCTACGGAGGACATCACGCTGGAGATAGAACTGCACACAAGGTATTACAATCTGATTTTTATTGGCCTACTCTTTTCAAGGATGCTCATAAGTTTGTCTTGTCTTGTGATGAATGTCAAAGAATTGGTAATATTAGTACACATGAGGAAATGCCTATGAATTACTCTCTAGTTATTGAACCATTTGATGTTTGGTGTTTTGATTATATGGGACCTTTTCCAAAATCTAACGGTATACTCATATTCTAGTTGTTGTTGATTATGTTACTAAGTGGGTAGAAGCTATTCCAACTAGTAATACTGTTCATAACACTTAAAAGAAGTTATTTTCCCTAAAATTGGAGTCCCTAGATATTTAATGACTGATGGTGGTTCACACTTTATTCATGGTGCTTTCCGTAAATTGCTTTCTAGGTATGATGTTAATCATAGAGTTGCATCTCCTTATCATCCTCGGTCTAGTTGATTAAGTAGAATTGAGCAATAGAGAAATTAAGTTGATCTTGCAAAAGACCATTAATAGGTCTAGAAAGAATTGGTCTAAGAAACTTCACGATGCATTATGGGCTTATAGAACCGCTTACAAAAACCCTATGGGCATATCTCCTTATAAAATGGTCTATGGTAAAGCATGTCACTTACCTCTAGAGTTGGAACATAAAGCTTATTGGCGATTAAAGAACTTAACTATGATTTCAAACTTTCTGGTGAAAAGAGGTTATTTCATATTAGCTCACTTGATGAATGGAGAACCCAGGCCTATGAGAATGCTAAATTGTTTAAATAAAAGGTAAAGAGATGGCATGATTGTCTCATCCCTAGCTACCCCTTTTATGATTAGCAAGATTGTGCTCATATTTCCATTCTTGCATTAAAAATGAAAATGTAAATCAAAGAGAAAATCCCTAGCAATTCTATATTCAAAACAATTCAAAGTGGAGACAAATCAATGAACCCAAAATGGCCTTCATAAAAGTCCATCATTTTTGATAAATATGGGAAACCACAATTCACGGGTGGATTTCTTTTTAAAAATACCTTTGGCATTTTATTTTAAATACAAAAGCCACTGAAATCAACTATATATTTGATTTCAAATATTTCAGAGTTCCATAAAATGTTCAAAACTTTATGTGGGGTTGGAAATATTACAACTAACACCCCAACATTATTTCCACAGTTTTAGAAATAGTTTGGAGCTAAAAATAAAATGAAACAAATGTCAGAAATTTAAAATAGAAAACAGAAAAGAAAGAAAAGAAAAAGCGCTTACCTGCCGCTCACTTGGCCAAGCCCATATCCCCTCGATGTCGTCTTCCTCTTGCCAGTCGGCAGCAGGAGGTGGCCGCCGCTCGCTCCGGCGAGGCCACGCACCTGCGTGCCTTCCTGGACCCTCCTTCGCGATGGCAAGGAGGTTAACCCTCCCCGCAATCCATTCCAGCTCTCTCCCCCTCCTCACTCGCCCCCTGCATCTCTCTCTCTCGGCCGCCATTGGAGCCGAGCTCGAGCTCGAGCTCGCCGTAGTTCCTAGCCACTCCAAGCCTCTCTGAGTATGCTGTTCGCTCCACCTCATCGAGCTTGTCGTCCCAGCCAAAGGAGAATAGCCCCCGAGCCTTACATCGCCAGATAGTCGTTGTCTTCTTCCTCGGGTCGCCGTTGATCGCTGTCGTCATTCTCCCTCTCCAGGCTGTCCACGAGCATGCTTTCGACGCCTGTGCAATCCCCGTGAGCCCAGGGTGCTTTCCCCCTCGTTTTGCCCCTCGAGCCCTTTCCCTAGGCCCCGATTCCACCGGAGCCCGATGAGATCCGCCGTGGGAGCTCGTCGCCGGTGACGCTCCGGTGATCGGTTGGTCGATCTGAGGCTTCCATCAGCTCTAGCTCGACGTGTAGATGATGTTGGATCCAAGCCCCGTCCCTTTTGCCCACGGGATCGATGACCTCGACATTGCCCGAGCTCCGGCAGCCGCCGAGCTCGTCGCCGGCGTTAGCTTCGGCCGTTTCAACCCCTGAGACTAGCAAAAATGGATGCGCCATTGAGTGGCTGTTCCCCTGGTGCCCTCCTCCATCCTTTTGGTCGCCGGAGGAGCAATCCCGAAGCCCTTCGCCACCCCTTGAGTCACCGAAGGCTCGCCGCCGGTGGGTTTGACCCCATCGCCGGTGGGTTTGACCCCTGGGTCTATGACAGGTAGGCTAGCCCCCTGAATAATTAAGTTTAGGTTAATAAAAATAAATGATTAATTAAAACCCTAAACAGTCACTGACATGTGGGCCTGCCCTCTGAAATAACTAATTAACTTAAAGTTTAATTGAAATCTGTCTAGAGTCACTCACCAGTAGGTCCCACTGGTCAGGTTTGACTTTCAACGGCGAGTTGAACCTGCTGATGTCATGCTGATGCAGTAACTATGCAAATTGATGAGTTAAATTCAATGAACACAATGGTGCTACTTTCATTCATGACAAACAAAGTTATGAAATAGCATTAGGTCAAATCAATTAAATGAATATGATAAATATACTATTTCAACTAATATTTGAATTTGAGTTCAAATCATCACCATTCCAAAGGTTTGATAGCCACACTAGCTCATGCTACACTTCATTTCGTGCCATGATCATGCATCATATTGTTGCATATAAATGTTATTGATTGTTGTTATTATTTCAGTAGGCTCTGCCCTTCCGGATACGTCTGAATATCCGTTTGATGGATTTAATCCCTCTGCTGAGCAACAAGGCAAGCACCCTTTTGATCATCCCGTTATAATCCCATGTTCTTGCTTCTGCTCCCACTTATTGTATTAGGACAAAATATTTCAAATGCTTTACTTCGGTAGCTGAACCTATGCCTTTGCATGACCTGTCATTGTCACAGTAAATAGCCAAACCTTGCAACCTAGCATACCTAGTAGTTGCTTGAGCCATGATGTGCTTTTCCTGCTATGCTTGCTATGCCTAGAGTTGTGTCAGGCCTGTTTCATCGGGGTGATGAACATGAATGGATGAATCTGTTCTAGTGACAAAGAATAAGTGTGGAACCTGATTTGGTAAAGGTACCGATGAAAGGCTATGTAGGAGTACATGGCGGGTTGTTTCATTGGAACCGTCCTTAGGAACTGAGTTCCGTGTATGTAATCCAAGACGAGTTACTACCACATGTTGGGCCCTGAAATATGACCCCGCTCCACTTATTAATCGACTACTACTCGGTCCAGGAGTTGCATGTAGTTTCTGGTGTTTATAGTCATGCTGGATGTCGCGACCCGACCTGAAGCGGCCAAGTCTCTGGTGTTTCGGTACCATCCCAAGATCATGCTGGTACACACAGTACATCAATGTATATGTCGAGAGTTCAATCACACAGCTTTATTAATCGGATCTCACATCGAGTACTTTATTACAATAAAGATTACAATAAAGAGGCTGAAGGCCAAACTCATGAGATAACTAAACAAAGACTAGCGGAAGCTTCAAAAGTAGTAGAGTCCGTCTGACTCCAGGGCATATCACCGAGCGTAGACCGTGACCTCACTCCTGGTCGGAAAAGTACTCTACAACAAGAAACGTTGCAGCCGTGTAGGTCAGCATATTGAATATTCCGACAAGTGATACGTCTCCATCGTATCTACTTTTCCAAACTCTTTTGCCCTTGTTTTGGACTCTAATTTGCATGATTTGAATGGAACTAACCTGGACTGACGCTATTTTCAGCAGAATTGCCTTGGTGTTATTTTTGTGTAGAAATCAAAGTTCTCCAAACGTCCTGAAAATTTACGCGGAGCATTTTTGGAAAATATGAAAAATATCTGCGCCAAGTTCCACCTGAGGGGGTGGGCTAGTGGGCCACAAGCCCTGGCTCCGCCACCACCCCCCTGGTGGCGGTGTGCAGGCTTGTGGGCCCACATGGTTGTGCCGCCCCCAACCTCAGGTCTATAAGTTCACTTTCGTCCCAGAAAAAATAAAAAGAGAAGTTCTCGTCGCGTTTACAATACGGAGGAGCCGCCACCACCTATTCTTCATCTGGAGGGCAGATCCGGAGTCCGTCTTGGGCTCCAGAGAGGGGAAATCGTCGCCATCGTCATCATCAACCTTCTTCCCTCTCCAATTCCATGAAGCTCTTCGTCGTTCGTGAATAATCTATTCGTAGGCTCGCTGGGCGGTGATGAGTAGGATGAGATCTATCATGTAATCGAGTTAGTTTTGATGGGGATTGATCCCTAGTATCCACTATGTTCTGAGATTGATGTTGCTACTACTTTGCCATGCTTAATGCTTGTCACTCGGGCCCGAGTGCCATGATTTCACATATGAAATTATTATGTTGTCACCAATATATGTGTGTTTTAGATTCGATCTTGCAAGTTGTAGTTACCTACTATGTGTTATGATCCGGCAACCCCGGAGTGACAATAACCGGAACCACTCCCGGTGATGACCATAGTTTGAGGAGTTCATGTGTTCACCAAGTGCTAATGCGTTGGCCCGGTTCTTTATTAAAAGGAGAACCTTAATATCCCGTAGTTTCCTTTTGGACCCCGCTGCCACGGGAGGGATGGACAATAGATGTCATGCAAGTTCTTTTCCCTAAGCACATATGACGACACAAGGAATGCATGCCTACATCACATAGACGAACGGGAGCTAGCCACATATCTCTTCGTGTTATGACTGTTGCATGATGAATATAATCCAAACAAATCACCGACCCATTGCCTACGAGTTTGTCCTACTACTACTGTTACTTGTCTTGCTCTACTGCTGTTACTACTGTTGCTACTTCTGTTACTTGTCTTGCTCTGCTGCTACTGTTGCTACTACTGTCGCTTGCTATTGTTGCTACTTACTACTGCTGTCACTAGTGCTTTTCCTTGCCGCTGCTATTGCTCATTACACTGCTGCTAGCTGCTACAATTTTGGTTCGCTGGACGTTGACGGGAACTGACAACTTCCGTCAACGAGGGAACTTGGCGCCATTGATACAACCGTTAGAAATAGTCTGCCGTGTCAACAGATCGTTTCTGACACCGTTGTTATCATACTACTTTGTTGTTACTACTTTGCTTGGAGATACTAATCTTTCAGGTGTGGTAGAATCTGACATATTCATCTGCTAATACTTGAGAGTATCCTCTCACCTCCTAGAGGCGTACCAACAAATTTGGGTCGAATACTCTACCCTCAAAAACTGCTACGATCCCACGCGCTGGTGGGCGTCAACAACATTCTTCTCGTTTTGATTACCGGAGAGTGCTAGCAGCATTCTTCTGGTGCCGTTGCAAGGGGAAGAACAGTTGACATCAAGCATTTTTCTGGTGCCGTTGCCGGGGAGGTATTGCTATATTCTCTAAGTCACTTGGGATTTATATCTGCGGATCACTATGAAGAATCTGAAGGATCCGAAGACCAAAGTCTTGCCCTCAACTACGAGGGGAGGTAAGGAATTGCCATCTAGCTCTTCACTTGATTCACCTTCAGTTATGAGTAAGTTTGCGACATCACCTCCTGCTAGAAATCTTGATATGTCGCATCTGCTTGATGATGCTTATGATGCTACTGCTAGAGATGCTATGCTTGATACTATGCCTGATGATGCTATGTTTGATACTATGCCTGATGCTATGCCTGATACTGCTAGAGATGCTATGTTTGATACTGCTTTGCCTGATGATGCTAGAGATACTATTTTGCCTGATGATGCTATGCTTGATACTGCTAGAGATACCACTTTGCCTGATGTTCCACTAGGCGTATTCCTTGATGCTCATATTGCTAGAGTTACTGCCAATGCTCGTGATGCTTCTGAAACTACCGATACTATTGAGATAGAACCTGCTTTTGCTCCTGCTAGATCTAGCTCTCCTAGATATGAATTGCCTGATATACCTGAGGGTTACGTTATGGAGGGAGAGATACCTGAGAATTTTCTTGCGTGTAAGGATGCCTATGACGCTGAGAAATTACTTCTCAAGTGGAAGAAAAAATCTCGGGAAGCTAAGATGAAATACGACCCAAAGTTTGCCACTTCACCTATCTTTATCACCGATAAGGATTATGAATTCTCTATCGATCCTGATATAATCTCTCTAGTCGAATCTGATCCTTTTCACGGTTATGAGTCTGAGACGGTCGTAGCCCATCTTGCCAAACTTCACGATATAGCCACCCTTTTCACTAACGAGGAGAAGATCCACCACTACTATATTCTTAAGTTGTTTCCTTTCTCTCTAAAGGATGACGCTAAAGCCTTGTTCACCTCTCTTGCTCCTGGATGTGTTAACGAGATGGTTCCACCAACCAATTCTCGTACCCAAGTTGTTAATAATACCCACATCATTATTATTTGTGTTGACAATTCCAGATAGTTTCAGTTCCTTCGGCTCATGTCGTCCATGACCGTGGACACGGCTAATCGATTAGATTTGGATACTCTGCAGAGTTTTGCACACATTCCCCACAAGATTTGATCGCCTCCGTTGAATGTCCTCGCACTACAGAGTGTTTGAGGACCGGATGATCAAAACATGGTCTTTCAACGGGTTCCTGTGAGCCTCTGTCGGTGCCCGTCCAATCCGACTGTTCTTCTACATCTCGTAGCACCGCCCGTCTAGAGTCACCGCGTTGTCCAACCAAGCCAGAGCCCATAATGTCTTGTGGCTGTGTAGGTAAGCCTTGGGTCTTGAAGCATCCATCCATCTCTTTGTGCCAGGGAGAAGCTTTCTGCAAGATGTCATGGCGCTTCTCCATGCATCCCGGGTCCTCCGCTGGTTTATCTCAGGGGGGCCCATCAAAACCGTCAATCACCCAGAGGTATATTGCATGACGAGGTCTTGAAAGTCTTGACATATCCGGTCTTGATTTTTAAAATTTTCTCACAACACTCGTGATAGACTCTCAACCAAAACCCCATCTACTAAAAACATAGCAAAATAAATTCATCATCCCGGGCCAAGTAACAAGGGTGTTGGGTGCCTACCACATGATACTACATCAAGATCCAAATTTCCAAGTACCTACTTTGCATGCAATTGGGTGAAGAAAGGTAGAACTACAATGCATATAAAACATAGGTAATAATATGATCAACGTGACTTGCCTTGGTGATGGTTGTCGAGTTCGAGCGCTTCTAAGTAACAAGCTTCGCACTCCGGGTGATCTAACGACACAAACACATACACACCATAAGCACCACAATGAAAAGAAATCAAAATAACACAACTATCAAACAATAGCTATAGCATAGAAAAGTGAAATTGCCTTTACATAACCAAAACAGAATCTGTTTTGGTGAAAACCTCATGATAAAATATTTTAAAAATTCAGAATTTTAACCTACTGATAACTAAGATCAATAGTGATCAGTAGCAAAAATAATTAATTAAAAAGCGATTTTTAAACTCCCGGTATAAGAAAAACAAGATTTAAATCAAATCTATTCTAACTCAAAGTTTATAAATTCAAACATAGTCACATTATATATTTTCGAAAACTACAAGAAATTTGTGATCTAACTCAAGAAGAATTAATTTAATTGGTTTGTATAATAAAAGTTATTAAGAAAACAAAATCAGAATTGTTTCTGTTTTGAAAACAGAGAACTGAATTAAAAAAAACTAACTACGAACACAGCCACGTGGCGAGCTCTGGTTGGCTAGGGGTGTGCGCTGCGTAGGCTAAACAGCGGATGGCCACTCTATATAAGAAACCGCTTCGGCTAAACTATAATAAAAAAACGGCCGGTTATTTTAAAAGAATCAAACGGGTACGTTAACTCTAATCTATGCCGTAGATCGTTGATCTAAAGGTGAAACGAAATAGATAGAAGAAAAAAAGCAACTCGGAGGTTACCTTGTACCGTGAAGCAATGATGGCAGGGAGGAGGCGGCGTGGAGGGGGGCTGCTCCGGCAAGGGGGGGTCGCCGGCGAGGAGGGGAATGGCGGAGGAGATACTGGTGCTGTGGAGGGGAGCGTCAGGGGCGTCCTGGAGGCGAGGGGGTGGCGTCCTGCGCTCCTGGCGTCCTTCAGGCAAGCTCCTGCGTTCCTGGCAGGGAGGTGTGGCGCTTGGGGTGATCTCCAGGGGAGGACGATCATACAGCTCCAATGTATTTATAATTTGTTATGGTTTCATGCTATTATCTTGTCAAACTTTGGATGTTTTGTATGACTTTTATATCTTTTTTGGGACTAACTTATTAACTCACTGTCAAGTGCCAGTTCCTGTTTTTTCCGTGTTTTTGACGCTTTTCGAAGGAGGATTTTAAACGGAGTCCAAACGGAATAAAACTTCCGAAAAGATTATTTCCGGAACAGAAGATACGCAGAAAGCTTGGGAACCAAGGCAGGGAGTCCCGGGGGAGGCCACAAGCCCCCATGGCGCGGCCAGGGGGCCGCGCCTCCTAGGCTTGTGGGTTCCCTGGGCCTTCCCTTCCCTAGCTCCTTCGCTTATAAATTCCCTAAAATCCTAAAAAAATAAGGAGATCCACGAAAATACTTTTCCGTCGCCGCAAGCTTCTCTCTTCGCAAGATCCCATCTGGGGCACGTTTTGGTGCCCTGTCGGAGGGGAGATTCGGATACGGACGGCTTCTTCATCAACACCATGACTTCTCGGATGATGCGTGAGTAGTTCACCATAGACCTTCGGGTCCATAGCTAGTAGCTAGATGGCTTCTTCTCTCTCTTGGATATTCAATACAAAGTTCTCCATGGTCTTCATGGATATCTATCCGACGTAATCTTCTTTTGCGGTGTGTTTGTCGAGATCCGATGAATTGGGGATTTATGATCAGATTATCTATGAATCTTATTTGAGTTTCTTTTGATCTCTTATATGCATGATTTCATATCCTTGTAATTCTCTTCGAGTTGTGGGTTTTGTTTGGCCAACTTGATCTATGATTCTTGCAATGGGAGAAGTGCTTGGCTTTGGGTTCATATCGTGTTGTGGCCTCACCCAGTGACAGAAGGGGTAGTGAGGCATGCATCGTGTTGTTGCCATCAAGGGTAAAATGATGGGGTTTATATCTATTGCATGAATTTATCCCTCTACATCATGTCATCTTGCTTAAGGCGTTACTCTGTTCGTCATGAACTCAATACACATGCTGGATAGCGGTTGATGTCTGGAGTAATAGTAGTAGATGCAGAAAGTATCGGGCTACTTGCCTCGGATGTGATGCCTATATGTATGATCATTGCCTTAGATATCGTCATGACTTTGTGCGGTTCTATCAATTGCTCGACAGTAATTTGTTCACCCACCGTAATATTTGCAATTTTGTGAGAAGCCTCTAGTGAACACTATGGCCCCCAGGTCTACTTCACCTCATATTTTCAGCCTTACACTTTTACTTCGTTGCACTTTCCGCCTTCAGATCTCACTTTACAATCAATCTTGAAGGGATTGACAACCCCTTTATAGCATTGGGTGCAAGCTCGTTTGTGTTTGCGCAGGTACTCTGGACACTTGGCTTGATTCTCCTACTGGATTGATACCTTGGTTCTCAAACTGAGGGAAATACTTACTGCTATTGTGCTGCATCACCCTTTCCTCTTCAAGGGAAAAATCAACGCAAGCTTAAGAGGTAGCAAGAAGAACTTCTGGCACCGTTGCCGGGGAGGATCAAGTCAAGAATAGTCTCCCATCAACGTGTCAATTTCTGGCACCGGGGATTGTTCTAAGTGAAGCTTATCCAAGTAAGTGTCGCAAACTCATCTCTTGCATTTACTTTTTCTTGCCTCTCGTTTTCCTCTCCCCCACTTCTAAAAAATATACAAAAATATTTGCCTTTTTCCTTCGCCCTTTTCTTTCGCTTGCTTTGTGTTTGCTTGTCCGCTTGTGTGCTTGCTAAGACCAGTATGGCCCAACCAAAGGATTATGATGCTTACTACACAAGGTTGGAAGAGATTGAAACTAGTGTTGATGTCTACACAAGGTTGGAACAGATTGAAACTAGTGTTGAACAAGTCTTGATGTCTACACAATTTGATTATAATAGTTACTTCTATAGAGAACTAAGGGAGCAAAATTCTTTTTTGGCTTTTATGAATAAAGAAGTTGATGATTTGGCCAAAGAATTCCGTGCGCTAAATTCTCAGTTTGCTCGTCTTGAAAAATTGGTAGGCCAGATTTCTGATAAACAGGCTACCTTAGAAAATAGAATGGCTGCTAAACCTGAAATTTGTGATGAGAATCATGAAGATCTTAAAGTGCTTGGTGTGACTCCCATTGAATCCTTGTTTTCTAGTGTCAAACCTAATGATGATGGGGCTGGATATGAATCCACCTTGGTTGAAAAACGCCCCAATGATTCGGAGTCTATCTATCTTGATGCTAAAAGCATTGAAAGTGGAGTAGAGGATATCAAAACTTTGAGTAGTAATGAAACTACTACTTTGGATTTCAAGGAATTCAATTATGATAGTTGCTCTTTGATTGAATGTATTTCCTTGATGCAATCCATGCTAAACTCTCCACACGCTTATATTGAGTTGGAAGTTTCTATTCCTAGAAAGCTTCATGATGAGTGGGAACCTACTATCAAAATCAAAATCAAAAACTATGAATGCAATGCTTTGTGTGATTTGGGTTCTAGTGTTTCCGCGATTCCAAAGTCTTTATGTGATGTTCTAGGCTTTAATGAGATTGAGGAGTGCTCTCTTAATTTTCTTCTTGCGGATTCTACTGTTAAGAAACCCATGTGAAGGATCAATGATGTTCTTATTATTGCAAATAGGAACTATGTACCCGTGGATTTCATTGTGCTTGATATTGATTGCAATCCTACATTCCTATCATTCTTGGTAGACCTTTCCTAAGGAATATTGGTGCTATCATCGATATGAAGGAAGGGAATATTAGATTTCAATTTCCCTTAAAGAAGGGCATGGAGCATTTTCCTAGAAAGAAAATAATATTGCCTTATGAATCCATGATGAGGGCTACTTATGGTTCGAGCACCAAAGACGACGATACGTGATTCTATCACCTTATGCCCAGCTAAGGGCGTTGAACAATAGCGCTTGTTGGGAGGCAACCCAATGAATTTATCTTTGCTTTTTTTCTTTATGTTTTGTTGTGGCCACACCATCATAGTTCTGTTATGATTGTGTCTTTTGTGTTTCTTTTTGTGTTTGAGCCAAGTAAAACCTTTATGACTAGTTTGGTGATGGTTGTTTGATCCTGTTGGAAAAAGACAGAAACTTTTCACTCGCGAAATTATTTTTCATTTTGATCCAGAAAGAGCTTTTGAGTTGATTCTTTTTGCTGCTGGTTTATATGCCAATTGCCCAAACGATTGAAATTTTTCAGAATTTGTGAGATAACAGAAGTATACGAAGTATACAGATTGCTACAGACTTGTCTGTTTTTGACAGATTCTGTTTTTGTTATGTTGGTTGCTTGTTTTGATGAAACTATGGATAGTATCGGGGGGTATTAGCCATGGAAAAGTGAGAATACAGTAATATAACACCAATATAAATAGAAATCAAATTTTCTAAAGTACCTCAAGAGGTGGTAGTTTGTTTTCTTGTGCTAATGATATCACGAGTTTCTGTTTAAGTTTTGTGTTCTGAAGTTTTCAAGTTTTGGGTGATGTTCTCATGGACAAAGGGATAAAGAGTGGAAATAGCTCAAGCTTGGGGATGCCCAAGGCACCCCAAGACAAATTCAAGGACACCAAAAAGCCTAAGCTTGGGGATGCCCCGGGAAGGCATCCCCTCTTTCGTCTTCAATCCATGCGTAACATTACTTGGAGCTATATTTTTATTCACCACATGATATGTGTTTTGTTTGGAGCGTCTTGTATCGTAGGAGTCTTTTCTTTTTGTTGTATCACAATCATCCTTTCTGCACACATTTTGAGAGAGACATGCACTCATCGTGGTTTTGCTAGAATACTCTTTGAGCTTCGCTTATATCTTTAGAGTTAGGCAATTTAGCTCACATGTGCTTCACTTAGATCTTTTAGAGCACGGCGGTGTCATATTTTGGAGAAATAAGAACTCTCGATCTTCACCTATATCTTTTTGAGAGTGATCTATCTGAGTAACTTGGTAGTTGGCTTGTGCTTTGAAAGTAGTCCCAAAGGTGATAGGAATCCAAAGAGGATACAATGAAACTTCCATGTTCTTGTGCATTGATTAGAAAGAGAAGTTTGATTCCTCTCAATTAGTTTTGAGATATGGATTTGGTGATACTAAGAGTTATGGTAGCAGGGTGTTGTGAATCTAGAAATACTTGTGATGAAGTTAGTGATTCCCGTAACATGCACGTATGGTGAACCGCTATGTTAGGAAGTCGGAGCATAATTGATCTATTAATTGTAATCCTTTGTGTTGCGGTCGGGATCGCGCGATGGTTAACACCTACCAACCCTTCCCCTAGGAGTATGCGTTTAGCACTTTGTTTCGATTACTGAAAAAACTTTCGCAATAAGTATGTGAGTTCTTCATGACTAATGTGAGTCCATGGTATAGATGCACTTTCACCTTCCACCATTTCTATCCTCTTTAGTGTCGTGCAACTTCCGCCGGTGCACAACCCACCATATGCCTTCCTCAAAACAGCCACCATACCTACCTACTATGGCATCTTCATAGCCATTCCGAGATATATTGCCATGCAACTCCCACCGTTCTGTCTCATGACATGTGTCGTCACTTTCATATTGCCATTGCATGATCGTAAGATAGCTAGCGAGTCATACGCCAAGCTAGATCGTTGCACATCCCGGTACATTGCCGAAGGCATTTCCAAATAAGAGTCATCATTGTTCTAAGGATTGAGATTTGAGTAAATTGAAGTGTGATAATCATCATTATTAGAGCATTGTCCCATGTGAGGAAATAAAAAAGGCCAAAGTTGCCCACAAAAAAGAGAGGCCAAAGAGCCCAAACAAAAAAAAGAGAAGAGATAAAAAGAGAGAAGGAACAATGCTACTATCTTTTTCCACACATGTGCTTCATAATAGCACTATGTTCTTCATGATTGAGAGTCTCTTCATTTGTCACCACCATATGGTAGTGGGAATCTTTGTTATATAACTTGGCTTGTATATTCCAATGATGGGCTTCCTCAAAATTGCCCAAGGTCTTCGTGAGCAAGCAATTTGGATGCACACCCACTACTTCTTCTTTTGAGCTTTCACATACTTATAGCTCTAAGTGCATCCATTGCATGGTAATCCCTACTCTTTCACATTGATATCTATTAATGGGCATGTCCATAGCCCTTTGATACGCCGAGTCGATGTGACCATCTCCTCCTTTTTTGTCTCACAACCTCCACCACACTCTATTCCACCTATAGTGCTATATCCATGGCTCACGCTCATGTATTGCGTGAAAGTTGAAAAAGGTTTGCGAAAGTAAGAGTGCAAAAACAATTACTTGGCCAATATCGGGGTAGTGCATGATTTAAATTAGTTATGTGGGGATGATGGAGCATAGCCAGACTATATGATTTTGTAGGGATAACTTTCTTTGGCCTTGTTATCTCGAAAGTTCATGATTACCTTGCTAGTTTGCTTGAAGTATTATTGTTTTCATGTCAATAGCAAACGATTGTTTTGAATCTTACGGATCTGAACATTCATGTGACATGAAAGAAGTTACAAAGGACAAATATGCTAGGTAGCATTCCACATCAAAAATTCAGTCTTTATCACTTCCCTACTCGAGGACGAGCAGGAGTTAAGCTTGGGGATGCTTGATACGTCTCCAACGTATCTATAATTTTTGATGGTTCCATGCTATTATCTTGTCAAACTTTGGATGTTTTGTATGCCTTTTATATTTTTTGGGACTAACTTATTAACTCAGTGCCAAGTGCCAGTTCCTGTTTTTTCCGTGTTTTTGACCCTTTTCAGAGGAGAATATTAAACGGAGTCCAAACGGAATAAAACTTCCGAAAAGATTTTTTTTTTCGGAACAGAAGACACGCAGGGGGTGAGAGAACCAAGGCAGTGGCCACCAGGGGAGGCCACAAGCCCCCTAGGCACGGCCAGGGGGCCCGCCCCTAGCAAGCTAGTGGGCCCCCTGTGGATCGCCTGCCCTACCTCTTCCGCCTGTAAATTCCCGAAAAATCCAAAACCACACGAGATATCCACCAAAATACTTTTTCGCCGCCCCAAGCTTCTGTCTCCGCAAGATCCCATCTGAGGCACGTTCTGGTGCCCTGACGGAGGGGGATTCGAATACGGAGGGCTCCTTCATCAACACCATTGCCTCTCCGACGATGCGTGAGTAGTTCACCATAGACCTTCGGGTCCATAGCTAGTAGCTAGATGGCTTCTTCTCTCTCTTGGATCTTTAATACAAAGTTCTCCATGATCTTCATGGAGATCTATTCCGATCTAATCTCCTTTTGCGGTGTGTTTGTCGAGATCCGATAAATTGTGGATTTATGATCAGATTATATATGAATCTTATTTGAGTTTCTTCTGATCGCTTATATGCATGATTTCATATCCCTGTAATTCTCTTCGAGTTGTGGGTTTTGTTTGGCCAACTTGATCTATGATTCTTGCAATGGGAGAAGTGCTTGGTTTTGGGTTCATACCGTGCGGTGACCTCACCCAGTGACAGAAGCGGTAGCGAGGCACGCATTGTGTTGTTGCCATCAAGGGTAGAAAGATGGGGTTTATATCTATTGCATGAATTGATCCCTCTACATCATGTTATCTTGCTAAAGGCGTTACTTTGTTTGTCATGAACTCAATACACTAGATGCATGCTAGATAGCGGTCGATGTGTGGAGTAATAGTAGTAGATGCAGAAAGTATCGGTCTACTTATCTCGGACGTGATGCGTATATGTATGATCATTGCCTTAGATATCGTCATGACTTTGCGCGGTTCTATCAATTGCTCGACAGTAATTTGTTCACCCACCATAATATTTGCTATTTTGAGAGAAGCCTCTAGTGAACTCTATGGCCCCCGGGTCTACTTCACATCATATTTTCAGCCTTACACTTTTACTTCGTTGCACTTTCCGCCTGCAGATCTCACTTTGCAATCAATCTTGAAGGGATTGACAAACCCTTTATAGCGTTGGGTGCAAGCTCGTTTGTGTTTGCGCAGGTACTCTGGACACTTGGCTTGATTCTCCTACTGGAGTGATTCCTTGGTTCTCAAAATGAGGGAAATACTTACTGCTACTGTGCTGTATCACGCTTTCCTCTTCAAGGGAAAACCAACGCAACCTCAAGAAGTAGCAGCCAGCGTCAGCTGAATACTCAACTCATAGTTGAGCCCTTCCATGAGCTTATCCTGCTTGGCCGCATCATCGGCCACATCTCCAGGTGCATAACGAGCGAGCATGCTGAATTCATCAACATACTCAGTCATAGAGCGAGTTCCCTCACGTAAGTTGCGAAACTCACGCTTCTTCAGACTCATGGCTCCAGCTGAGACATGAGCGGTGCAGAAGGCTTGCTTTAACTGTTCCCAGGTGACACCAGCGATGGGATAAGTGGTGGTGTAGTTCTCCCACCAAGCAGTCGCGGGTCCTTCGAGTTGGTGCGCGGCAAAGCGTACCTTCTCAGCTTCAGTACATCCAGCAGTGATTAGTTCTCTCTCCATCTTGCGGAGACAATCATCTGCCACAATGGGCTCAACGCTGCTGGAGAAAGTCGGAGGGTTCAACCTGAGAAAGCGGGTGAGATTGTCGGCCTGGGGTGGTTGATGGTGGTTGTTGTTGTTCGGATTCTGAATGAGCAACTACATCAGGGTGTTCTGCTGTTGGATCAACTGAGCAAGTTCCGGCAGGAAGTTGGAAGCAGGGTCACGTCTCGGAGGCATCTGATGTTTGTAGAGTGGTGGGACTAGCATAGAACAAGGGTCTAAAGAGTAATTACACTGCCCATAAGAAATGCAACAAACAATTATCACACCACACATTTTATTCATTATCACCACAAAAAGTTCAAACACGGGGATACAAGTGGCGATATCCTGGGCATCGGCCTAAACATTTAACGATAAGATAAATTGGTGGACTTGTCTATGTGTCCTCCTCAGAAAAGCATGGTGGTGGGTCCATCGGTGGAGCTTGCTTCGTAGTCCTCCTCATTGCTGATCAAGGGGGCTACGTCTCCTTCAGGGTGAAGGTTCTCGCCCATCTCCAGTTCTTCCTCCAGATATGCGACACGAGCCTTCAGCTTCTCGATCCTCTCCAAGAATTCCTTCACCTCCAATTCGTGCTCATAGTGGGCTTCTCGGGCTTCATCTTCGAGGTCGAGTTCGCGGAGTGACAGTTGCTTGATCCTCTTCGTGTCCTTGCCAACACGAATCTCCAGAGTTCTGATATGTATCTCCCTGGTCTAGGCATAGGACAGGAGAGCGTCATCAGTCTTGGTCAGAATGATTTCTCCATCAGCTCCTCTCCGAGAGACCGTGAATAAGTCCGGTGAGATGGGACAACCTCTGTACTCCTCCTTGATTATCCCGAGTGCGCAGTGAACCGCTATGTCCCTGCCGAGAATCCAGCTTGGTCCGTTGAACCTGAACTCCACAGGTTTTGTGCGTGGCTCGAAAGTTCTTCCGGGGATGTGCACCTCAACCATGTATCGTGAATCTTCCGGGTAAGACGAGGTAGGCTTCCTGGTGATGGTTGGTAGAGCAATCCTCAAGTCTTTGGTGATCTGCACCAGCTCCTTTCCGAAGGGCATTGAGGCGTCGAGCTGGCAAAACTCCGTGATCATAACGGGGATGAAGGTGGCCATCTAGAAAATATTGGAAGATCAGAGAAAAGTCATAAATGATCAGAAGAGAAATTATAGAAGATGTAAAGATATAATAAACTAGTTTTCCTCCTAAGGCTTTTCCAATCCTATAGGTTACGTCCTACGGTCAGCGTGTGCTCTGATACCATATTTGTAGAGACCCGACCTGAAACGGCCAAGTCTCTGGTGTTTCTGTACCATCCCAAGATCATGTTGGTACACACATAGTACATCAATGTATATATCGAGAGTTCAATCACACAGCTTTATTAATCGGATCTCACATCGAGTACTTGATTACAATAAAGAGGCTCATGGCCAAACTCATGAGATAACTAAATGAAGACTAGCGGAAGCTTCAAAAGTAGTAGAGTCCATCTGACTCCAGGGCATATCACCGAGCGTAGACCATGACCTCACTCCTGGTCAAAAAAGTACTCTGGAACATGACACGTTGCAGCCGTATAGGTCAGCATATTGAATATGCCGGCAAGTCACAAAAAGAGAGAGGTGAAAAGTATCATCTATTCTACATGCATATATGGCAGGTGGGGCTTGTATGTTTTTACCGGAAAGCAAAGTTTTCTCCTACAACAAGAGAGGGCTGAAAGCAAAATATTACTACTTTGTTGGTTGTTAACGAGATGGTTCCACCAACCAATTCTCGTACCCAAGTTGTCAATAATACCCACATCATTATTATTTGTGTTGAGAATTCCAGATAGTTTCAGTTCCTTCGGCTCAAGTCGTCCATGACCGTGGACACGGCTAATCGATTAGGTTTGGGTACTCTGCATAGTTTTGCACACGTTCCCCACAAGATTTGATCGCCTCAGTTGAATGTCCTCGCACTACAGAGTGTTTCAGGACCGGATGATCAAGACATGGTCTTTCAACGGGTTCCTCTGAGCCTCTGTCGGTGCCCATCCAATCCTACCGTTCTTCTACATCTCGTAGCACCGCCTGTCCAGAGGCGCCGCATTGTCCAACCAAGCCAGAGCCCATAATGGTTTGTGGCTGTGTGATACGTCTCCGTCGTATCTACTTTTCTGAACACTTTTGCCCTTGTTTTGGACTCTAATTTGCATGATTTCATTGGAACTAACCCGGACTAACGTTGTTTTCAGCAGAATTGCCATGGTGTTGTTTTTGCACAGAAATAAAAGTTCTCGGAATGACCTGAAAATTTACGGAGAATTTTTCTGGAATTTATGAAAAATACTGGCGCAAGAATCAGCGGAGGAAGTGGAGCCGTGAGCCCACAAGCCCACCAGGCGCCCCCTGGCCGCGCCTGGCACGCTTGTGGGTCCCACAAAGTTCCACCACCTCCAATCTCAGCTCTATTTAGTCCGTCTCGCCCGAAAAAAACAAGGAGAAGAGTTCATCGCGTTTTACGATACGGAGGCGCTGCCACCTCATGTTCTTCATCTGGAGGACAGATGTGGAGTCTGTTCTGGCCTCCGGAGAGGGGAAATCGTCGCCATCGTCATCATCAACCTTCCTGCATTGCCAATTCCATGATGCTCTTCACCGTTCGTGAGTGATCTCATCGTAGGCATGCTGGACGATGATGGGTTGGATGAGATCTATCATGTAATCGAGTTAGTGTTGACGGGGATTGATCCCTAGTATACACTATGTTCTAAGATTGTTGTTGCTACTACTTTGTCATGGTTAATGCTTGTCACTAGGGCCCAAGTGCCATGATTTCAGATCTTAACCTATTATGTTGTCGCCAATATATTTGTGTTCTTGATCCTATCTTGCAAGTTGTAGTCACCTACTATGTGTTATGACCCGGAAACCCCGTAGTGACAATAGCCGGAACCACTCCCAGAGATGACCATAGTATGAGGAGTTCATGTATGCACCAAGTGTGAATGCGTTGGTCCGGTTCTTTATTAAAAGGAGAACCTTAATATCCTGTAGTTTCCATTAAGACCCTGCTGCCATGGGAGGGATGGACAATAGATGTCATGCAAGTTCTTTTCCCTAAGAACGTATGACTACATACGGAATACATGCCTACATTATATTGACGAACTAGAGCTAGTTACATATCTCTCCGTGTTATAATTGTTGCACGATGAATCGCATCCGGCATAATCATCCATCACTGATCCAATGCCTACGAGTATTTTACTACTGGTCCTTGCTATGTTACTTTGCCGCTACTGTTGTCACTGTTGCTACTGTTACTCTGCTACTACTGCTGTCACTTTGCTGCTACTGGTTACTGTTGCTACTGCTGCTATCACCCTACTTTGATACTGATACTTTGATGCTGATACTAAATCTTTCAGGTGTGGTTGAATTGAACACTCAACTGCTAATACTTGAGAATATTCTTTGACTTCCCCTTGAATCAAATCAATAAATTTGGGTTGAATACTCTACCCTCGAAAACGGTTGCGATCCCCTATACTTGTGGGTTATCAAGACTATTTTCTGGCGCCGTTGCCGGGCAAGCACAACTATATTCTCTGAGTCACTTGGGATTTACGTCTGCTGGTCACTATGAGGAATCCGATAGATCCAAGAACTAAACTCTTGCCCTCAACTACGAGGACAGGTAAGGAACTGCCATCTAGCTCTGCACTTGATTCACCTTCAGTTATGAGTAAGTTTGCGACACCATCTCCTGCTAGAAATCTTGATATGTCGCCTGTGCTTGATGATGCAACTTCTACTGCCCGTGATGCTTATGATGATGCTATGCTTGATACTGCTTTGCCACTAGGTGCATTCCTTGATGCACAAATTGCTAGAGTTGCTGCTAGATGTGATGATACTTCTGAAACTGCTGATACTACTGAAGTAGAACCTGCTATTTTCCATGCTAGAACTAGGTCTCCTATGCTTGAATTGCCTGTTATGCCTGAGGGTTATGATATGGAGCAAGAGATAGCTAAGGATTTTCTTGCGTGTAAGGATAGCTATGATGTTGTGAAATTACTGCGCAAGTGGATAGGAAAATCTCTGAATGCTAGGATGAAATATGACCCGAAGTTTGCTAATTCGCCTATCTTTGTGACCGATAAGGATTATGAATTCTTTGTCGACCCTGAGTTAACCACTTTGGTCGAATCTGGTCCTTTTCACAGTTATGAGTATGAAACGGTTGTAGCCCATCTTACCAAACTGCACGATATAGCCACCCTATTCACTAGTGAGGAAAAGATCCACCACTACTATATCCTCAAGCTGTTTCCTTCCTCGCCAAGGGATGATGCTAAGACTTGGTTCACTTCTCTTGCTCCTCGTTGTGTGCGTAGCTCCCAGGATATGGTCTACTACTTCTCTGAAAAATATTTCCCTACCCATAAGAAGCAAGCTGCCTTGCAGGAAATATACAACTTTGCTCAAGCTGAAGAAGAGAGTCTCCCACTAGCTTGGGGGAGGCTTATCCAGCTACTGAATGCTTTGCCTGATCACCCTCTTGAGAAGAATGAAATACTTGATATCTTCTATAATGGACTTACCGACGCTTCTAGAGACCACCTAGATAGTTGTGTTGGTTGTGTTTTTAGGGAACGAACCGTAGAACAAGCTGATATTCTACTGAATAACATCTTGTGCAATCAGAATGCTTGGACTATTCCCGAACCACCTCCTAAGCCAACTCCAAAGAAAATAGGTATTCTATTCCTGAGTCCCGAAGATATGCAAGAAGCTAAGAAATCTATGAAAGAGGAAGGCATTAAATCTGAAGATGTCAAAAATCTACCACCTATGAAAGAGATCCATTGTCTTGATAACCCAATACAGGTAGTAGAAGTAAATTCTCTACGTAGATTCGGTGAGAGTGATATTCCTTCTGATAAACCTGCTAGCTTATGCTTGGATGAATTTGATAACTTTGTTGCCAAACAACAAAGCTTCAATGATTATGTTAGCAGACAATTGGAACAGAATGCTCGTATGCTTTGTCATTTAAGTGCTTGTGTGGACAAAAATGTCAATGATCTTAAACTTCTGAGTAAACATGCCTCTATGGTTACTACTCAGGTAGAACAAGTACTTAAGGCTCAGAATGACTTGCTTAATGAGTTGAATGACAATTCTGTCAGAGTCGTCACTAGAGGCGGTAGAACGACTCAGGAACCTTTGTATCTTGAGGGTCATCCGAAGAGAATTGAACAAGATTCTCAAGAAGTTAGCACTAATGCACTTAGTCATCCTAGAGAGAAGAAGAAAGATGATAGGAACCTGCACGCTAGCAACCCTGTTGCTGCTACACCTGAGAGTCCAAACGATGTCTCTGCTTCTGATGTTGAAACACAATCTGGTGATGAACATGAGCCTAATGATAATATCAATAGTGATGTTCATGATGATGCTCAACCTAGCAATGATAAGGATGTGGAGATTGAACCTTTTGATCTTGATAACCCATAGCCTAAGAATAGAAGATACGATAAGAATGACTTTGCTGCTAGGAAGCATGGTAAAGAAAGGGAACCATGGGTTCAAAAACCCATGCCCTTTCCTCCCAAACCATCCAAGAAAAAGGATGATGAGGATTTTGAGCGATTCGTTGAAATGATCAGGCCTATCTTTCTGCAAATGCGTTTGACAAATATGCTCAAAATGTCTCCGTATGCTAAGTACATGAAGGATATTGTGACTAATAAAAGGAGGATACCTGAGGTTGAGATTTCCACCATGCTCACTAATTATACCTTCAAGGGTGGAACTCCTAAGAAACTAGGTGATCCCGGTGTGCCCACTATACCTTGCTCCATTAAAGGAAACTATGTTAGAACTGCGTTATGCGATCTTGGAGCCGGTGTTAGTGTTATGCCTCTCTCTCTTTATCATAGACTTGAACTGGATAAGTTGACACCTACAGAAATCTCTCTGCAAATGGCCGACAAATCAACTGCTTTCCCTATCGGCATTTGCGAGGATGTGCCTGTTGTGGTTGCTAACGTCACTATCTTAACAGACTTTGTTATTCTGGATATTCCCGAGGAAGATGCCATGGTGATCATCCTTGGAAGACCCTTTTTAAACACTTAAGGGGATGTTATAGATTGCAACAAAGGCAATGTCACTTTCCATGTCAACGGTAATGAGCATACGGTGCACTTTCCGAAGAAACAATATCGAGTACACCGCATCAATGCTATCGAAAAAACTTCATCGATTCTTATTGGGAGATTTGAATGACCTATTCCTCCTGTTATGATGAAGTATAATTTGCTTATTGGGGAGATACACATCCCATTGAGGTTACCTAGCGACTATTCGAAAATTCTCCGTTCTCTTTTGCGATTCGAAAAGGTTTGTCGAGGAGACTTGATCAACCTCATTGACGGATTTCTTTCGATGACCATGAGATGGATGAATCGAGGAGTCACAAACCTCTGTTCCAAGCTTTCACCTTCGGTTGCTTAGAAGAAAAATGATAGATTTAGTTTAGTTTTCCCTATTTTATGTTTTAGTGTCCCGTGGAAAAGTACCCCGAAAACAAAAGTTCTCCGAACGTCCTGAAAATCAAGTATGATTTTTTCTGGAATTTTTGAAAAATACTGGGACGATGAGCTAGTCTAGGTGCTGCACGAGTCGGCCACAAGCCCTGGAGGTGAGAGCACCCCCGTGGCCGCGCCTAGCTGGCTTGTGGGGCCCACGTGCATGCCCTCCACTCATTCTAGCTCCCATCTGCTTCTCCTACCTTTAGAAAAAAATCGTTTCATAGCTCAAACCCGTGTTCTTGCTCTTCTTGTTGGGATTTTCGATCTCCTTACTCAAACGGCCATTCTCCGAACTGTTTTGGGGAAATTACTCCTTGGTAAGTGACTCCTCCATTGGTCCAATTAGTTTTTGCTCTAGTGCCTTATACTTCGCGTATTTTTGCTGCCTTGGTGACCATGTTCTTGAGCTTTGCATGCTAATTTTAGCTGGTCCCAAGTAGTTTGGATGCGTAATATGGCCTCTAGGCACTTGTGGGAACAGTTGATATGAGTTTTGTTGAGCCTTGTTCACTTTTCCTTAGAGTCACTAAAAATTTCAGAAATTTTCAGAGATAGAAAAGGGAAAAGATGAGGAGGTTGTTAAGAGGCTTTTCAAGCCGTGACCCCAAGGATGATGGAAGTGATAAGAAGCCCAAGTATCCGGTCCCTCGAGTCACAGAAGTTCGAGCGTGCGAGTAGCCAAGCGATGTGTTCTTACGCGCCGCCGGACTTTATGTGGACTTTTATCACTTGGTGGAGAACGCAGGCCTTACCGCCTTCGTTGAAGATAAGTGTCCGCAATACCTCCTCCTCACTAATATCTTCGTACAAAGCTTTAACTTCTATCCGAGGAAGAATCCTCCTATGGTTGAGTTCAAATTATATGATATCCCCCAGCGCATGTCACTCCAGGATTTTTGCAATGTTTGCAAATTGCCTTTTGTTGGGGATATTCATGAACCTCGTCCACGACACTTGGAGGCTTTCATCGATACAATTGTTGTAGGAGAGGAGAGAGGAGTGTCTTGCGCTAGAGCTGTAAGCATTCATTTTCCCGTGCTTTGGTACTTCTCATTATTCGTGGGAAAATGTTTGATTGGCCGTGGGAAAGCTGGGTCCCTTAGCTCCCCAAATCTTGCGGTCTTGCGCGAAGCCCTTTATAATGATAAAACTTATAGCTTGGGCGCTGTAGTAGCTCAACGGTTGAACATGAACCATTCTAAAGGTGTTGTCTATGGAGGTATCTATGCTACCCGTCTCGCCAGACACTTTGAGACACCTATTAGGCTGGACGAGGAAGAAGAGATTCTTCTTCCCGAGAGATATCTAGATTATGATTGCATGGTTCGCCATGCCTTTCTTGATAGAGATATAAATAGAAGGATGATTTATAACCTGGTATTTAGTCAGGGTACTCGTGAGACTATTACTTTGCCTGCTCCTTCTTTGTTCAATCTTCATGCAGGTAGGTACATTATTATGCCCTCGGACACCTACGCGTATTGGGGCTTAGCCCAACCACAGGTGCCCGTGCCCGAGCCACCAGTCGAGTACCAGATGCCAGTTTATCAGTGGGAGCCAAAGGAGCTCACAAAGCAGTGGCATCCTCAGTCCACTCCGGAGTACCCCAGAGTTGGTTATTTCCCTCCTTGGGAGTAGACCAACTTAGGCCAAAAGCCTAAGCTTGGGGGAGTATGTGTTTCTCACCGACTTTACATTCTTGCTTATGCTTTCACTTTGTTCGTTGGTGTTCACACTTTGCCACTGTATCATCCATGCTAGTTTATTTTCTTTTTCTCGTTTTATTTTCATGTGTCTGTCTAGTTTGAGAAAACCCAAAAGATTTTCTTGTTCTTCTTTTGCTTGTTGGGAGCTTTCCCGTGTAGATAGTTTTCTTTTTCTTTGGGTCAAGGTAGACAACCTTGGTTACAATGTTTAGTGGCTCTCACATGCATACCTGTTTAGCTGTCAAAGAGCCATATTACTTTGTCTTCTCCTTTGTGTTTGCCTGCAGATTCCAGCTTTAGTCCAATGCACGAGCACTCTTATTATTGTTCACATCATTCGGTCGTGCAAGTGAAAGGCAATAATGACGATATATGTGAAGTGACTGAGCCTGGAAAAGCTGGTATGAACTCGATCTATTTTGTTTTTGTAAATATGACTAGCTCATCGTTCTTGATTGAGCTTTGTTGTGAGAGATACATGTTTGCAATGACAACTTAGAGATCATAGTTTCTGATGCCATGCTTAATTAGCTAGGAGCTTATAATGGTTTGTCTTGGATGTCCACATGAATTTTGAGATGACTATGATGTGGTATGATAGGATGGTATCCTCCTTTGAATGTTTCAAGTGGCTTGAATTGGCGCATGTTCACGCATGTAGTTGAAACAAAATCAACATAGCCTCTATGATATTCATGTTCATGGTGATTTATGTCCCACTCATGCTTGTACTCAATGTTACTTAATCTCAATGCATTTTGATGACTGTTGTCACTCTCTAGTTGGTCGCTTCCCAGTCTTTTGCTAGCCTTCACTTGTACTAAGTGGGAATACTGCTTGTGCATCCACTTCCATAAACCCAAAGTTGTTCCATAATAGTCCACCATACCTACCTATGTGCGGTATCTACCTGCCGTTCCAAGTAAATTTGCATGTGCCACTCTCTAAACCTTCAAGAAATAATCTGTTTTGCATGCCCGAACCGCTCATGTGGTGACAGGGGGCTATCAGTATCTTCCATGCTATGCGTGTTATCCTCGATATGTGTTTATTCACTATCATTCACGAGAAAGGGGCCGGTAATTGGAATTCCCGTTTCCATGCTCAAATCGAAAAGATAAATGCAAACAAAACTCCCCCTGGATTGATGTTGGTATGCACGGCACCCGAGGATTCGGCTAGTCATGGAGTGTGATTGATTGGTGGTGGGGGAGTTAAAACTTTACTTTTCTGTTTGGGAACCGCCTATAGCATGTGTAGCATGGAAGATGGTGAGAACTCTTAGTCATTGCGTTGACAATGAAAGCATGCCACCCAAAATTATTATCTCTGTTTTCAAAGCTTGAGCTCTGGCACCTCTGCAAATCAATGCTTCCCTCTGCGAAGGGCTTGTCTATTTATGTTCCTGTTGAGTCATCCTCCTCTCATAAAAGCACCAATTAGAGAGCACCTCTGTCATTTTTGTGCTTTGCTTTTAACTGTGTTGAGTATGACTGTGACTGGATCTTCTTTGCCATGAATTACAATGTTTAGTCAGCCCTTGGTCTTTGAAGGTGCTCTGCATTTATGTTTTAGGGTCTCAGAAAGAGCTAGCGAGATACCATCTGTTCGTACTGCTTCATGGTTGTTTTGATTGAAGTGTTGACATTCGGGACTTGTTATTATTTGCTCGCTAGTTGATTATGCCATTGATATGAGTTTACCGTGAGACCTAGATGTCATTTTCTTATGTGGTTTGCTTGTGATCTTGCTGAAACTCTGGACATGATTTAGACATAGTTGCAAAAACAAGATCAAACAGTTCATCAAAGTTTTTCTTTTGTCTCTTTCAGTTTGTCAACTGAATTGCTTGAGGACAAGCACAGCTTTAAGCTTGGGGGAGTTGATACGTCTCCGTCGTATCTACTTTTCCAAACTCTTTTGCCCTTGTTTTGGACTCTAATTTGCATGATTTGAATGGAACTAACCCGGACTAACGCTGTTTTCAATAGAATTGGCATGGTGTTGTTTTTACGCAGAAAAAAAAAGTTCTCGGAATGACCTGAAAATTTGTGGAGAATTTTTCTGGAATTTATGAAAAATACTGGCGCAAGAATCACCGGACGAAATGTAGCCGTGAGCCCATAAGCCCACCAGGCGCGTGCCCCCCTGGCCGCGCTTGGCAGGCTTGTGGGGCCCACAAATCTCCACCGCCTGCAATCTCAGCTCTATTTAGTCTGTCTCGCCCGGAAAAAATCAAGGAGAAGAGTTCATCTCGTTTTACGATACGGAGGCGCCACCACCTCGTGTTCTTCATATCGAGGGCAGATCTGGAGTCCGTTCTGGGCTACAGAGAGGGGAAATCGCCGCCATCATCATCATCAACCTTCCTTCATCACCAATTCCATGATGCTCTTCACCATTCGTGAGTAATCTCATCGTAGGCTTGCTGGACGGTGATGGGTTGGATGAGATCTATCATGTAATCGAGTTAGTTTTGACGGGGATTGATCCCTAGTATCCAATATGTTCTGAGATTGATGTAGCTACTACTTCGCCATCCTTAATGCTTGTCACTAGGGCCCGAGTGCCATGATTTCAGATGTGAACCTATTATGTTGTCGCCAATATATGTGTGTTCTTGATCCTATCTTGCAAGTTGTAGTCACCTACTATGTGTTATGACCCGGAAACCCCGGAGTGACAATAGCCGGAACCACTCCCGGAGATGACCATAGTACGAGGAGTTCATGTATTCACCAAGTGTTAATGCGTTGGTCTGGTTCTTTATTAAATGGAGAACCTTAATATCCCGTAGTTTCCATTAGGACCCTGCTGCCACGGGAGGGATGGACAATAGATGTCATGCAAGTTCTTTTCCCTAAGCACGTATGACTACATACGGAATACATGCCTACATTAGATTGACGAACTAGAGCTAGTTACATATCTCTCCGTGTTATAACTGTTGCATGATGAATCGCATTCGGCATAATCATCCATCACCGATCCAATGCCTACGAGTCTTTTACTACTGGTCCTTGCTACGTTACTTTGCCGCTACTTCTATCACTGCTGCTACTGCTACTCTTCTACTACTGCTGTCACTTTGCTACTACTGGTTGTTGTTGCTACTACTGCTATCACCCTACTTTGCTACTGATACTTTGCTGCAGATACTAAATCTTTCAGGTGTGGTTGAATTGACAACTCAGCTGTTAATACTTGAGAATATTCTTTGGCTTCCCCTTGAGTCGAATCAATAAATTAGGTTGAATACTCTACCCTCAAAAACGGTTGCGATCCCCTATCCTTGTGGGTTATCACTGTGCAGGTAAGCCTTGGGTCTTGAAGCATCCATCCATCTCTTTGTGTCGGGGTGAAGATTTCCGCAAGATGTCATGGCACTTCTCCATGCATCCCGGGTCCTCCGCTGATTTATCCCAGGGGGCCATCAAAACCGTCCTTCTCCCAGAGGTATATTGCATCATGAGGTCTCGAAAGTCTTGACATATCCGGTCTTGATTATTAAAATTTTCTCACAACACTCGTGATAGACTCTCAACCAAAACCCCATCTACTAAAAACATAGCAAAATAAATTCATCATCCCGGGCCAAGTAACAAGGGTGTTGGGTGCCTACCACATGATACTACATCAAGATCCAAATTTCCAAGTACATACTTTGCATGCAATTGGGTGAAGAGAGGTGGAACTACAATGCATATAAAACATAGGTAATAATATGATCAACGTGACTTGCCTTGCTGATGGTTGTCGAGTTCGAGCGTTTCTAGGTAACAAGCTTCACACTCCAGGTGATCTAATGACACGAACACATACACACCATAAGCACCACAATGACAAGAAATCAAAATAACACAACTATCAAACAATAGCTATAGCATAGAAAAGTGAAATTGCCTTTACATAACCAAAGCAGAAGCTGTTTTGGTGAAAACCTCATGATAAATTATTTTACAAATTCTGAAATTTAACCTACTCATAACTAAGATCAATAGTGATCAGTAGCAAAAAGAATTAATTAAAAAGCTATTTTTAAACTCCTGGTATAAGCAAAACAAGATTTAAATCAAATCTGTTCTAACTCAAATTTTATAAATTCAAACATAGTCAAATTATATATTTTCGGAAACTACAAGCAATTTGTGGTCTAACGCAAAAAGAATCACTTTCATTGGATTTGTAGAATAAAAGTTATTAAGAAAACAAAATCAGAATTGTTTCTATTTTGAAAACAGAAAACTGAATTAAAATAAAAACCTAACTACGAACAGGGCCACGTGGCGAGCTCTGGTTGGCTCGGGGTGTGTGTTGCCTACAATAAACAGCGGATGGCCGCTCTTTTTTTTTAGTGTAAGATAGTAGGATAAAATCCTACTGCGTGTATATATAAAGCCAAGAGTTACACATGTACAAGATGGGGAGGGGGGAGGTGGGCAGGGTGGGGTTACATATTATGTGGTTTCAGCTAGGGTGGCTACAATGTTATCTATGTTTTGCACCTTGCTAGCAGGCACACGGTGTCTAAGATTGGAGAAGTCTTTTACAAACCGACGCCGCCAAGCCCCAAGAGATTGGGTTATTTGTTCAAAGCACTTATTATTTCTTTCCTTCCATATGCTCCAGGCTGCCACCAGAAAAACATCCCTGAACATGTCCTTGGGTGTGCTGCCCTCTGGTGCTGTAGTTTCTCCAGTCTATGTTGTCGTTCTGACCATGTGATGTTGAGCATATTCCAACAGCGTTGGCTAAAGCTGCATTCAAAGAAGAGGTGTTCCAGCGTTTCCTCCATGTGTCGATCGCAAAGCATGCAGTCTAGAGTAGCCCCTATGTTGTAATGTCGCCGTTTGAGCATATTCCTCGTGTTGAGCCTGTCCATCAGCAAAAACCATCCAAATACCTTGATCTTCGGTGCACACTTGGTTTTCCATAGCCATCGAAATGCTGGATGCACCGTAGTCTCTTTGAAATAGCAACGTCGATATGCTGCCGTCTCAAAGGTGCTAGCCCCCCAAGAACACACCCAGTCATCTCCTCTAGGGTTTAGCTGCACTTCTCTGATTTCTTGTTGCATCATCCTGAGTTCATCATACGCTTGTTCAGACAGGGGCAGCGAGAAGGCTTCTTGGAGCGAGCTAGTCCCCAGGAAGTTCTGAACCGAGTCATCTTCAGTTCTAGCAAAGGAGAAAGCCCGAGGGAATTTTTCTGCATATACGGCATTGTTTCAGTTGTCTTTCCAAAAGAGCGTCGAGAGGCCATTGTTGACATTGACTCTCGTTATCCCTCGGAACACCGACATAAGTTTGGTTAGTTCTTTCCACCAGAAAGAGCCACAACGATCTTGCGCGTGGGGTATTGCTTCCCCATAGTGTGTATTCCAGATCAATGCTACCCACGGGATGTCTTTTCTGTTATAGAACTTGTGGAGCATCTTGAGAAGCATCGCGTCATTTTGTAGTTTGAGGTTCTGGACCCCTAGGCCGACATTCTCTTTCGGGCAGCAAACTGCGTTCCACTCTACTAGAGCATTACTTTTGAATCCATCTTTAGTCTTTTTTCTCCATAGACACCTCCTCCGAAGTTTATCAAATTTTCTACAATCGTTGGGGGGATTCTAAGAGTCCCCATTGGGTACACCAGCAGTGACGTGACTAGTGAGTTCATCAAAGCCAATCTGCCCGCATGCGACATCAGTGCCATGGCTGCTGTGATCTTCCTCTTCGCTTTACAAACTAGCGGTGTCATATCCAGGATAGTAGGTTTGGATGTACCTCGCAGGAGCCCTAGATAGGTGAACAGCATTGTCGCCCGCGCACAACTAAAGATCGAGATGATGTTGTCACATACCTCTTGTGTCACATTGATAGGAACTAGGGTGGATTTCTGATAGTTAATCCTGAGCCCTATCGTCGTGGCGAAGTCATCTAGTATCATTTTCATTCTCGCCGTTTGGACCTCACACGCCGGCATGATGATGATGGTGTCATCGGCGTATTGTAATACTGGAAAGTCAGCATTGCCTCTTGGGTCGATAGGGTGGGATAACAAGCCCAGGTTTAGTTGTTTGTTGATCTCTGTTTGGAGTATGTCCGCCGCCAGCACAAATATCAATGGTGAGAGAGGGTCCCCCTGTCTTACTCCACATCGGCAGGGGAATTGTTTACCAGGGATCCCATTTAGCAGTACTGATGATTTTCCTGATGAGAAGATGCATTGCACCCATTGGATCCATTTAATATTAAACCCCATATGTTGCATTATGGTTATCATAGCCGAGTGTTCAATCGTATCAAAAGCTTTAGCGAAGTCTAATTTCAGCAGGACTATCTCCCTTCGAGAGCTTTGACATTGGTGTATATACTCGAATGCCCATGCTAAGCAGTCATGTATAGATCTACCACGGAGGAATCCGTACTGGTTTCGATGCACAATCTGTAGAGTGATCTTCTGTAGTCGTTGTGCCAGTATCTTGGTGATCATCTTGAGGCAGCAGTTAAGCAGGGTGATGGGACGATAGTCATTCACTGTCTCAGGAGAAGCCGTCTTGGGGATGAGCGTGATGTGCCCATAATTCAGAGGTTCCAAGTTGAGATTACGTCGGTGGAATTCATCACAAAGATCATAGAAGTCTTTCTTGATGATGTGCCAACAAGATTTAAGAAAGGCTCCGTTAAAACCGTCTGGTCCTGGAGATTTGTCTGCTGGCATCTCTTTCACTACGGCATCTATTTCTTCTTTGGGAAAGGGGATCGTAAGAGCTTCAAACAGGAGGTCCCGCCGTGCCCATCCTTGTTCTAGAAGTGTCAAACAGGAGGGCCTCCTAGCCGGCATGTGATTCAACCACGAGCCCTGCATCAGTTTTGATTGTTGCCACAAAGTTGCGTCGATATCGTTCAGTTGCAATTGTTTGAAAGAACTTTGTGTTTCATCTCCAAATTTGATCCATCTGATGGAGCATCTCTTGCGCCAGTATTCTTTCTGGTATGTTAGCAACCTGAGAAGGTGACTTTTGAGGATGCGTCAGAAGTTTCGTTCTGGCGTGGTGAGAGTGCGTCGATCTTCGAGGGAGTCTAATTCCAGTAGCGCCTTGTTGGTGTTGATAGTTGCGACCTTAAGGTAGGAGATACCACGACTCCATCGTCATAGTGCAAATCAAACAGCTTTATGTTTCTGACAGATTATTGCCGCTGCATCGCTATGTCGACCATGTTTGACGGGTTTATTCCATGCTAGCGAGACTGTCTCCATAAACCCTGGGTGAGCAATCCAGTATGTTTCAAAGCGGAACGTTTTGTTGCGTGGAATGTTGGTCTGTATTTCTACCGCATAGGGAATATGATCTGATACAGGCCGTGGCAATGGACGTACCAAAGTGTTGGGAAAGGAGGTAGTCCAATTCAGAGACGTAAAGAACCAGTCGAGTTGTTCGAGCAGGGGGTTTAGCTGCATGTTCGACCATGTATATGCTCGGCCTTTGATTGGGATCTCTGTTAACGTCTTCTCACTGATAAATTCATTAAATGTAAACATGTCGTGAATGTTACCTCCGGGTAGGTTGCGGTTCATTGGAGCCCTAACGTAATTGAAATCCCCTAAGATCAACCAGTCCTCAGTCGCCACGACGTCAAGATCAAAGAGCCAAGAAGTGAAACGGGCCCTTTGATCCCCTTGGTAGGGGCCATATATGTTCAATAGCTTCCAGGAATGCAAAGACTGTGTTGATGAGAATTGGACTCCTAATGCGAAATCTTCTTCTAGAAACGTAGTTCCTACAAATATAGAATTGTTCCAAATCGTGACTATCCCACCAGAAGCCCCTCGGGAGGGAATATATGCAAATTTGTCGAATCGTTTAGGACACAATGTACGTAAGGCATGTTCATCAAACGAGGGCATTTTCGATTCTTGCAAGCAAATGATGGAGCACCTGCTGTCACGAATAGCATTCGATAGAGCTAGATGTTTTTTGGGCGAGTTAAGTCCACGAATATTCCAACATAAAACGTTCCAACTACGCAAAAGTACCATAGAGATTCAAAGAGGAGGTGGGCAAGCACAAGATCAAACTTGGCTATCTGCAGGGCCTGAATCTTCGCGAAGAAACTCTGAATCTGCAAGTTCTGCTGCAGGTATAGCACACAGCTGCGTCCCAATGTCCTGCATGGTGTTGATGGCAGTAGGAGGAGGGACCTCAAGTGTCGGGGCACGATCAACTTCCTGAAGAGCAATATTGGGAACCATCCTGGGCTTAACTTTGGATTTAGTGATCTTGCCCTCTGCCATGGATGGGATCTTGAAGCCATCATATTTATTTGATCTCAGGCTGCGTCGAAGGTTGGAAGTATCCACTTGCAGTTTCATTTTGCCTTTGTGTTTCAGAGAGATCTTGCTGACTTGTAGTGCCTGATCCCTGCTGCATTCTGCTTCCAATAGTTCCGAAGACTCACGTGGTGGAACTAGTGCTTGCTCAGGGGAAAGTGCTCCTATGATGACAGAAGATGATGCACTGTTCATGGGGATATCAGGACAGATGTTCCTAAAGATTATGCCATCATCATTCAGAGCAACTGCAACTTCCACCTGCATACATTCATGTCTGACGCCATAGTCAGAATTCCAAGGGCCTCTGGAAGCCATTAGAGGTTTGATGGCCCTAAAGATGAAGTCATTTAGCTGTTGTCTTGGAGCTGGATCAGTTAGAAGCAGGGTGAGCACTGATTCTCCATGCTCAGATAAGTCAAATCGAATTCCACTGTTGTGAACTTCCAGGGAATTCCACTCTCAGTTTGATGGCCGCTCTATATAAGAAACCGCTTCGGCTAAACTATAATAAAAAACGGCCGGTTCTTTTAAAAGAAACGAAGGGGTACGTAAACTCTAATCTATGTCGTAGATCGTTGATCTAAAGGTGAAACGAAATAGAAAAAGAAAAGAAAAAAACAACCGGGAGGTTACCTGCTACCGTGAAGCAGCGATGGCAGGGAGGAGGCGGCATGGAGGTGGGCTGCTCCGGCGAGGGGGGGTCTCCGGCGAGGACGGCGAACTGCGGAGGAGGTACTAGTGTTGTGGAGGGGAGCGTCAGGGGCATCCTGGAGGCGAGGGGGTGGCGTCCTTCTGGCGAGCTCCTGCGTTCCTAGCAGGGAGGCGTGGCACTTGGGGTGATCTGCAGGGGAGGGCGACGAGGTGAGGGTGGAGCGCGACAGAGGTAGGGGGTGGCGGCGAGGTACCAGGGGCGCTCAAGGTGGTTACCTGGCGATGTGGGGGCGACGGGAGAGCTCCTGGTGAGCTTGGCGAGGCAGGGAAGTGGAGGTGGAGGCGATGGTACTACGGGTCGGGAGACGTCGTGGTGATGGGGAAAATGGAGTGCGACCGGGGCTCTGATATTTATAGGGGGCGAGGTGGCTTGGGGAAGGAAGGGAGAGGTAGATCGGGAAAGTGGGGATTCTTTGTCTCCATTTCCATGGAAAGGTTGTCCACTGGGGGAAGGTGACGAGAGGTAGGAGATGATCTCGGTCGGGCTAGAATGGAAAGTCCTTAATGGGCCATCGCAAGGTTTCCTATTAAACGCGATTTCTTTCCTTTTTCGAAAATAGGAAACTAAAACGATAAAAGGGAAATAAATTATATCGGAATATAGGGTTATTATATATTAAAATTATCAGAAAAATAACTTCTATATGATGGAAGTTTTCCCACTGCCAAAATAAAAACTTCAGAATTTTTTTTTAAGAAAATCTCTAAATTGGTTTATTTCCTTTTTGCAAATATTTTTCAAATAAACCTTGGGTTTTAAGGTTCAAATATTTCAAATAAATACCCCTGGTTTGGAGGGTCATGTTCCTCCACTCTTTCTTGCTTGGCAAGATAATAATCCCGGCATTTCATGAGTGAAGAAAAATTCTTGAGTCACAAAGAAAAATGCAAATCGAAAGAAATTCAAATGCCACCTTTTATTAAAATAAAAATGCATAGATGCTTAGCTACACTTGTAAAACATTCCAAATTAGGAAATTTGGGATGTTACACTCGAGGCCGTGCATAGTGCTCACCTTAGAGGTGGGCTATGATGCGGTAGGCAGTGGCACAGTGTACCAAGTGGCACCCGGATGGTGGGCTTGGGAACCCTGCGCACATTGTTTTGGGCCGTGGCGGAAACCTCGGCCGAACTTCCGTGCGGGTTCACTCTCAAATAGGCGATAAACCTGGACTAGCTATTAGTGTGGTTAACGGTCGTGGCCGACTGCCTCGCTCGGCTTCCGCTTGAAGGTTGCCGAGGTGCATGACATGCACATGGCGATAAGTGGCGACAGCGTGTGGGAAGAAGTACACCCCTGCAGGGTTATGATCTACTCGAATAGCCGCGTCCGCGGATATGGACTTCTTGGAGACATATGTTGTTCATAGACAACTTTAATGTCTACTCATAAAAGTATCAAGATAAGCGTGTGTATCATGTATGGCATTTCCTTAGGGAGGCGGAAAGGAGTCCATGATAATGTATTGTTGTGGTGGTAGTGGACTCTTGTACAACTTATTGCTACTTCTTCAGCTTGCGTTAGTTTTTCCCTTCAAGAGGAAAGGGTGATGCAGCAAAGTAGAGATCAGTATTTCCCTCGGTTTGAGAACCAAGGTATCAACCCAGTAGGATTATCAAGATAAGGCACCAATGAACCTGCCCAAAAACAAACAAACTTGCACCCAACACGATAAAGGGGTTGTCAATCCCTTCACGATTACTTGCAAGGTGAGATCTGAAGGTGAAAAGTGCAACAAAGTATTTTTGGTGTTTTTGTATGTAGACTTGAATATATAAGGTGTAAAATAGACCCGGGGGCCATAGTGTTCACTAGAGGCTTCTCTCATGATAGCAAGTATTACAGTGTGTGAATGAATTACTGTCGAGCAATTGATAGAATCATGCAAAGTCATGACGATATCTAAGGCAATGATCATACATATAGACATCACGTCCGAGTCAAGTAGACCGATAATGTCTGCATCTACTACTCTTACTCCCCACATCGACCGCTATCCAGCATGCATCTAGTGTATTAAGTTCATAACAAACAGAGTGACACCGTAAGCAAGATGACATGATGTAGAGGGATAAATTCATGCAATATGATATAAACCCCATCTTTTTACCCTTTATGGCAACAAGACGATGCGTGCCTCGCTACCCCTTCTGTCACTAGGTGAGGACACCGCACGATATGAACCCAAACCAAGCACTTCTCCGATTGCAAGAATTATAGATCAAGTTGGCCAAACGAAACCCATAACTCAAAGAGAATTACAAGGATACGAAATCATGCATATAAGAAATGAGAGGAGACTCAAATAATATTCATAGATAATCTGATCATAAATCCACAATTCATCGGATCTCGACAAACAAACCGCACAAAGAAGTTACATCGGATAGATCTCCATGAAGATCATGGAGAGCTTTGTATTGAAGATCCAAGAGAGAGAAGAAGCCATCTAGCTACTAGCTATGGACCCGAAGGTCTGTGGTGAACTACCCACGCATCATCGGAGAGGCAATGGTGTTGATGAAGAAGCCCTCTGTGTCCGAATCCCCCTCCGATAGGGTGCCGGAACGGCCTCCCAATTGGTTTTGGTGGCTACAGAGGCTTGCGGCGGTGGTACTCCCGATCTAGGTTTCTTTTTGGGGGTTTATGTAGTTATAGGAATTTATGGCAGTGGAATTACGTCAGTTGGGCCCACGAGGAGTTCATGAGCCTGCTAGGCCCTCCCGGGGGGTAGGGCGCGCCTATCGGGCTCGTGACTCCCTCGTGGCTCTTCTAGCCTTCTTCCAAAGCTTCAGGGGTCTCTATTGGTCCAAAAATAAGCATTGCGAAACTTTTATTCCATTTGGACTCCGTTTTATATTCCTATCTGAAAAAGGTCAAAAACAAGGAAAAACAGGAACTGGCACTTGGCCCTAGGTCAATAGGTTAGTCCCAAAAATAACATAAAATAGCATATAAAACATCCAAAGTTGATAATATAATAGCATGGAATGATCAAAAGTTATAGATACGTTGGAGACGTATCAAGCATCCCCAAGCTTAACTCCTGCTCGTCCTCGAGTAGGGAAGTGATAAAGACCGAATTTTTGATGTGGAATGCTACCTAACATATTTGTTCTTTGTAACTTCTTTATTGTGGCATGAATGTTTAGATCCATAAGATTCAAAAAATTATTTTAATATTGACATGAAAACAATAATATGTCAAGCATACTAGCAAAGTAATCATGAACTTTTGAAATAACAACGCCAAAGAAAGTTATCCCTGCAAAATCATATAGTCTGGCTATGCTCCATCATCCCCACACAACGAATTTAAATCATGCACAAGCTCGGTATTGGCCAAGTAATTGTTTTCGCACTCTTACTTTCTCAAACTTTTTTCAACTCTCACGCAATACATGAGTGTGAGCCATGGATATAGCACTATAGGTGGAATAGAGTGTGGTGGAGGTTGTGAGGCAAAAAGGAGGAGATAGTCACATCGACTCGGCGTATCAACGGGCTATGGAGATGCCCATCAATAGATATCAATGTGAATGAGTAGGGATTGCCATGCAACAGATGCACTAGAGCTATAAGTGTATGAAAGCTCAAAAAGAAAACTAGTGGGTGTGCACCCAACTTGCCTGCTCACGAAGACCTAGGGCAATTTTGAGGAAGCTCATCATTGGAATATACAAGCCAAGTTATATAATGAAAATTCCCACTAGTATATGAAAGTGACAAAACAAGAGACTCTCTATTATGAAGAACATGGTGCTATTTTGAAGCACAAGTGTGGAAAAAGATAGTAGCATTGTCCCTTCTCTCTTTTTCTCTCATCATTTTTTTGTTTGGGCTCTTTGGCCTCTTTTTTCGTCATTTTTTTCGGTGGGCATCTTTGGCGTCTCTTTTTTTATTTCCTCACATGGGACAATGCTCTAATAATGATGATCGTCACACTTTTATTTACTTACAACTCAATACTTAGAACAATAATGACTCTATATAAAATTCCTCCGGCAGTGTATCGGGATGTGCAACGATCTAGCTTAGCATATGACGTTGAAACATCTCGCTAGCTATCTTACGATCATGCAACGGAAAAATTAAAATGACGGCACATGTCATGAGACGGAACGGTGGAAGTTGCATGGAAATATATCTCAGAATGGCTATGAAAATGCCATAATAGGTAGGTATGGTGGCTGTTTTGAGGAAAGTATATAGTGGGTTTGTGCATCGGCGAAAGTTGCACGGCACTAGAGAGGCTAGCAATGGTGGAAGGTGAGAGTGCATCTATACCATGGACTCACATTAGTCATGAAGAACTCATATACTTATTGAGAAAGTTTTATTAGTAATCGAAACAAAGTGCTAAATGCATACTCCTAGGGGAAGGGTTGGTAGGTGTTAACCATCGCGCGATCCCGACTGCCACACAAAGGATGAAAATCAATAAATCAATTATGCTCCGACTTCCTAGCATAGCGGTTCACCATACGTGCATACTACGGGAATCACTAACCTCAACACAAGTATTTCTAGATTCACAACACCCTACTAACATGACTCTAATATTACCATATTCATTTCTCAAAACTAATTGTGAGAAATCAAACTTCTCTTACTAATCGATGCACTTGAATATGAAAGTTTTTCTTATATCATCTTTGGATGCCTATCATATTTAGGACTAATATCATAACACACGCCAATTACCAAATTACTTAGAGAGAGCACTCTCAAAATGATATAAGTGAAGATCGAGAGTTTTTATTTCTATAAAATATGACACCGTCGTGCTCTAAAAATATTTAAGTGAAGAACTAGAGAAAAATTATCTAGCTCAAAAGATATAAGTGAAGCTCATGGGACCTAAATTGCCTAGCTCAAAAGATATAAGTGAAGCACATGCGAGCTAAATTGCCTAACTCAAAAGATATAAGTGAAGCTCATTGAGCATTCTAACAAATTCACGATGAGTGCATGTCCCTGTCAAAAAGGTGTGCAGCAAGGATGATTGTGACAAAACAAAAAGCAAAGACTCCTATAATACACGACGCTCCAAGCAAAATACATATCATGTGGTGAATAAAAATATAGCTCCAAGTAACGTTACCGATGGATTGAAGACGAAAGAGGGGATGCCTTCCCGGGGCATCCCCAAGCTTAGGCTTTTTGGTGTCCTTGGATTTGGCTTGGGATGACTTGGGCGTCCCCAAGCTTGAGCTCTTTCCACTCTTTGTTCCATTGTCCATAAGAACATCACCCAAGACTTGAAGACTTCACAACAGAAAACTTAAACAGAAACTCGTGATATCATTAGCATAGGAAAAAACCCCCACCAACTTTTTAGGTACTGTAGTGTCGTGGTTTTGTCATGACAGATGTCCTCGTGAAAGGACTTAGAGAGTGAGCCATCGCACCTTGGTGGCGACTCAAAGGGATTGAGCGAAAGGAAGACTCAGATTTACCCAGGTTCGGCCCCTTGTGAGGAGGTAAAAGCCTACGTCCTGCTTTGTGTAGATTAATGGTGGTTTCGATTACAAGGAGGGCGTAACTCGCCTGACCTAGCTCTCGATTCTGTCTAACTCGCCTGACCTCTCCCCGGGAGTCACCATTATATACAGGTCGAGGCCCTAGGGTCTAAAAAGTCCTCCCATGCTACTCTTTGTGGCTTTCCTTATCTCTAAGTCGCCGTGTCCTCCACGATCAGGAGCTTTCTTGGTAATCCATCATCCGCACGAACCTCTTGAACTGCCATCCACCTTCTGGGCCACGGGACGCGTGGTAAATGGTAAGTCGCCCCTTTTGGCGACCCGGCCCACTAAAGGCGGGTTACCCACAGGTAATATCCCCAACATTAGGCCCCAGATTGTCCTAAATTCATTCATGTCAATAAACTTCCATCAATTTGGGGCGACTCTTACCATTTTTATCCTTGGACAAACAATAAGTCGCCACCCGTTGTAACTTGATCTGAGTCGCCGTGTAGTCTTGAATGAAATCACCTCATCCCCTTAGTTCCGGGGCTTGTAGCACCGCAGCCATCAACGGATCTTTTGTTCATAATCACTTATCCCGAAAATCTAGGCGCCTTCATCGCAATCTCTGACTTGTTGCCTCGATCTCCGCCTCGACAGCCTCGACTTCCGTTCCTGCCCTTTAAATAACAAGAGAAATGTGGGGAGGAAACCCCGTCACCTACCTCCATCTCTTCCTCGTCCTCCTCACGCACTTCCTCTTCGAGCACCAGCACCCCGGCGTCGTCACCGGCTCCTGGAGCTCCTCCATCGATCGTGCTCTTTCGGGCGCCAAGAAGCACGAAGTATTGCGCGTTCGTCCCCGGCACTGATCTCCTTCTCCCAAGTACACACATTCCCCCCATTTAGCGTTAGGCCGAGAACACCTTAGATCCATTTCATGTTTTCGCAATAGACCTTAGGGAGTAGCAGGCTTCGGCCACTTTATCACGTCTTTTCGTTAGCTTAGACCTTCATGTCGTACATCCAATGTTCTCGCTGCCTTATGTGCATCACTTCCTACCATTGTTTCGAGCAATATCCTTCTATTTTGATCCACTCGTAGATCCATAGTTTACTGTCTGTTGTTAGAAACATGTTTGCTCGTCTCTCGAGAATATCCCTAAGGAAAAAAGAACCCTCGACAGTCGCCGTTTAGCTCCAGCTTCCATAGCGAATTAAATTTATCACCATAGTCGTGACCCTTCTATTTCCAATTTGAAGGGGGAGTGAGCATACTTCAAAGAAACTTCCATGAATCGCCTGAATAGCGGGTTATGATGTATGTCAGCCATTTGGCGGGTCACTAAATCCTTTTTGAACATACCGTAGACCCATACCGGCGAGTTAGAATACTTTCTTGTTGTTACTGTGTCGCCTCGTTCCCCTTCCTTTTGTAGCAATGGACATTACGAAGTGCGACTGGTTACCGACAAAAATCGATGATGCCACTCTTGAAAAGTTTGTTAAGGCGGGCCTTCTTGACAGTAAGGAAACCATCGGTTGGATAACCGCCCCGGGCGAGTTGACTCCCAACCCCGCTGCGGGAGAAGTAGTCATCTTTACCGATTACCTTGAGCGAGGTTTAAACCGCCCGAGTCAAAGTTTTTCCAGGACGTCCTGCATTTCCTTAATGTTCATCCTCAAGATCTGGGACCCAACTCCATCAGCAACCTATGTCAGTTCCAGGTCTTCTGTGAGGTATATTTGCAGAGAGAGCCTGTAGTTCCATTATTTTGGAACTTTTCCATTTGAATCGCCAGACCGAGTTTCCCAACGGTCCCAACCACGAGCTCGGAGGAGTCAACATCCAAAGACATTGCGAATGTGGATTTCCAACAGTTCTTCTGCCCAGCCATCCCAAGGGCTGGGTCGAGTCATGGTTTTACTGCCGAGACACCTCTCCACCCGACGAGAACCCACTCCCGGGTTTTAGAGCAGATCGCCTGACCATGGACTTTAAACTACCCGAGAAGCTCACAGAAGAAGAAGAGTCAGAGTTTATCCCCATTTTCTCCAAGTTGAAGTCTTTGACCAACAACGGGCTCATCGGGATTGATTTATTCTGCTGCTGGATAGAGTGGAACATCCTTCCCTTAAGCCGCCGAGGCGGGCTGATGTACGAATATGACGGCACGGTAGACCATTGATAGTGCTTCAATCGCAAAAGACACTCGGAGAGTGAAATTGTCGGAATCATCAAGAAACAAACCAGTGAGACCTTGGAAGAATGTGACAAGATTGGGCTCAAGGCCTTCTGCCGCGCCAACCCGGTGCCGCTAGTAAGAATCCAAGCCGCCTTTCGTCATTTTATGCTTAACAATGCTCTTGGTTTAAAATTCGCTTCTATTCATCAGAAAACCGATGCATTTTGGCGAAGGGGCCCCAAAGTGACCGCCTAGAAGACCACCAAGCCGCCACAAAAAAAAAGACGTGAGCAAAAAGAAAGTCGCCACCGAAGATTCATCTTTTGTTGGTGAGTCACAAGCTAACGAAGCGCACTCAGAGGTAATGCTTCCCCCTCACTCATTATCTATGTATTCCGGCTTATGTTTACACCATGCATCCCTGTGTGTAGAGCGAGGACAATGAGAGCCAAGATGATGCGGTCGAGGTAATTTCCATTTCTTCCGACTCAACTTCTCCTTCTCCTAGACCAGCGAGGCGGATCTGTGGAAAAGTACCCATGTCTCACCCATATGCTTACATGGACCCTGATTTCCTTTTGAAAGAACGCAAGATATACCCCAAGCGCAAGACCCGTAGTCGCTGTGGCGACTTAATCACCGGACTGCCTGAGAAGACAACCGGTCGGAAAAGCACCAGCGAGGTACACTTTTGTTTTTTCATACCCTTTCTTGTGTAAAATATGACTCGTCGCTTCTTTAACTTCAAGCCTTTGTTCTATCAGATGTCTCCCCCTACATCTGGCGATTCGGCAATATCAGCTCTCCCGCCGATGATTCGTGTGCAAGGGTGAGTCTCATTGTTAATCCCCATTTCTTCTAAACAACGATATGTGCTTTTAATCTTGGTGCCTTTGTCTCATAGGACAAGTGAACAAAAGGAAAACCGACGACCTATCTTCTGCTCCCAAAACATCTGACGCCTTAGTAACGAACGCCTCTCTCCCTGAGATTGATGAAGAGCAAGCGACGGCTCATGATATTCCTGCGGACGATGTTCCCGAAGCTCGGGATGACTCGCCCGTAATTTTGAAGGAAACTGTTGGAAATATGACCTAGAGGGAATGATATATAGTTATTATTATATTTCATGTTTAAAGATAATCATTTATTATCCATGCTATAATTGTATTGAATGAAAACATAAATACATGTGTGGATAAATAGACATAACAATGTCCCTAGCAAACTTCTAGTTGGCTAGCCAGTTAATCAAGGATAGTCAAGGTTTTTTGGCTATGTGCAAAGTGTTGTTGCTTGATAACTGGATCACATCATTAGGGGGATCATGTGATGGACTAGACCCAAACTATGAATGTAGCATATTGATCGTGCATTTTATTGCTATTGTTTTCTGCTTGTCAAGTATTTGTTCCTATGACCATGAGATCATATAATCCACTAGCACCAGAGGGATGCCTTGTGTGCATCAAACGTCACAACGTAACTGGGTGACTATAAAGGTGCTCTACACGTATCTCCGAAGGTGTCCGTTGGATTAGTATGGATCAAGACTGGGATTTGTCACTCCATGTGACGCAGAGGTATCTCGGGGCCCACTCGGTAATACAACATCACACACAAGCCTTGCAAGCAATGTGACTAAGTGTAAAGTCACCGGATCTTGTATTACGGAACGAGAAAAGAGACTTGCCGGTAACGAGATTGAAATAGGTATGCGGATACCGACGATCGAATCTCGGGCAAGTAACATACCGAAGGACAAAGGGAATGATATACGGGATTCCCTGAATCCTTGACACTGAGGTTCAACCGATAAGTTATTCGGAGAATATGTAGGATCCAATATGGGCATCCAGGTCCCGCTATTGGATATTGACCGAGGAGTACCTCGGGGCATGTCTGCATAGTTCTCGAACCCGCAGGGTCTGCACACTTAAGGTTCGGCGATCTTTTAGTATAGCTGAGTTATATGTGTGGTTACTGAATGTTGTTCGGAGTCCCGGATGAGATCACGGACGTCACGAGGGTTTCCGTAATGCTCCGGAGACGAAGATTGATATATAGGATGACCTCATTTGGTTACCGAGAAGTTTTCGGGCATTACCCAGAATGTACCGGGAGTCACGAATGGGTTCCGGATGTTCACCGGGAGGGGGCCAACCCACCCGGGGAAGCCCATAGGCTTTAGGGGTGGCGCACCAGCCCTTAGTGGGATGGTGTTACAGCCCAAGAGGCCCTATGCGCAGGAGATAAGAAATCAAAGGAAAAAAGAAAAGAAAAAGAAAGGTGGGAAGGAAGGCAAGGACTCCACCTTCCAATCCTAGTTGGACTAGGATTTGAGGTGGACTCCTCCACCTCCTTGGCCGGCGGACCCTTGGGGTCTTGGACCGCAAGGCAAGCCTCCCCACCCCTCCTCCTATATATAGTGAAGGTCTAGGACTGATTTGAGACAACTTTGCCACGGTAGCCCGATCACAAAACATCACAGTTTTTCCTCTAGATCATATTTCTGCGGAGCTCGGGCGGAGCCCTACAGGAGTAGATACTTCACCACCACTGGAGCGCCGTTACGCTGCCAAAGAACTCATCTACTTCGCCATCTTGCTTGCTGGATCAAGAAGGCCGAGATCATCGTCGAGTTGTACGTGTGCTGAACGCGGAGGTGCCATCCGTTCGGCACTAGATCGGAGCGGATCGTGGGACGGATCGCGGGACGGTTCGTGGGACGGTTCGCGGGACGGATCGAGGGACGTGAGGACGTTCCACTACATCAACCACGTTTCTTAACGCTTCATGTTGTGCAATCTACAAGGGTACATAGATCAAAATCTCCTCTCGTAGATGGACATCACCATGATAGGTCTTCGTGCGCGTAGGAAAATTTGTGTTTCCCATGCGACGTTCCCCAACAGAAACCGCTGATAAGGTTAACCCGCCAAGCCCTCTCAGGGCGACTAATGATCTAGACGACGTCGTGGTCACCGGTACTGGCTACTCCACTCCTCCGATTGTAGTTCTTTCCAAGCATACCTCCAAGGCATCTCGCCCTTCTCCTGATCAAGACTCATGTAAGTTCGAGCTCCCTCAGTATGAGAAGCTGGATTTCTACCAACTTTGTTCTGGCTTCGCAAGCCATCTGGAGAGGGATTACGACATGAACAAGAGCCTGATTCATCTTATGAGGGTTAGGCATGAGGTACGCATGTTTATGTATCTTCCTGCATCCATTAGCCTTCCAAGGGCCGGCTCATCTTTTGAAAGATGAGCCGGGTCTTGAATAAATTAAAATCTTCAACCTGTAGCCCCCAAGGGCCGGGTAATCTATTGAAAGATGGGCCGGGTCTTGAATAAAATAAAAATCTTCAACCTGTAGCCCCTAAGGGCCAGGTCATCTTTTGAATGATGAGCCGGGTCTTGAATAAATGAAAATCTTCAACCTGTAGCCCCCAAAGGGCCGGGTCATCTTTTGAAAGATGAGTCGGGTCTTGAATAAATAAAAATCTTCAACCTGTAGCCCCCAAGGGCCGGGTCATCTTTTGAAAGATGAGCCGGGTCTTGAATAAATAAAAATCTTCAACCTGTAGCCCCCAAGGGCCGAGTCATCTTTTGAAAGATGAGCCGGGTCTTAAATATGGTATGATTTTGAAGAAAATTATACATTAGCCCCCAACTATCAGGAGTATTGCTTGCAGTAATGGTGAAACTTGTCTCCCCAAATTTGATGTGCAGGAGTCTGTGAACCAGACTGAGTCGGCTTTAGCCGACTTAAGAAAAAATTTGGCTCACCAACAAGATGCACACTCCGAGTTGGAGAAGAAATAGCGCTTAATCCAGGCTGAGCTAGAGAAGATGAAGGCTGACCAGAAAAAACTGGAGAAGAAAGCCAAAGCTGACCAAGCCGCCATTCTTAAGCGTGCTAAGCAGGCTGAGAAAAAATTCGAATCCGCCCAGCAAGAGCTAGCCGGCTTAAAGAAGCATGTGTCCAATATGACTATCGCTATGTTTGGTAAGTGTTAACCCTTGACTGTTGATTAACAAATCTTGTATCAAAATGATCAAATACTGATGTGCCCTTTGCAGGTGCACGAGCCGCCAATCTTCTAGACGACTGCCTGCTTAAGTTAAAAGCTATATATACCTTCGCTGAGCAGCTATACACCGGGGGCGTTCTGACGATCAAGGCGGTGATGGGCAGGAAGGAGCCAGTGAGAACCATCAAGCACATGCTCGGCTTTCTGTCCACATTGCCTCCTCAGATAGAAGAACTAAAACGGTCAGCCGCCCTGAAGGGAGTCTTGAACACCCTGAGTTGGTGCTTAGCCTATGCCCCAGAGCTCAAACCGGAAGAAATAGCCGCCGGCTATCCCGAGCTGAAGGATGACGGGTCAGAATTCACTGAGGTGGACTATCACCGACTTATTATAGAATCTCGCTATGCGGCGACTCAACTGGTAGCCAGTTTGGATTTGAGAAAATACCAAGCCGCCTATGACGAGAAGAAAAAGAAGGTGACGCCTCCCTCGTATGAAACTGCTAGCTTAGTTCCTAGTCGACCCAAGGATCCTTTTGATCTTGACATGGACCTATCTCTCTTCCTTGATGATGAAGAGGAGTTTGTTGCTCTGTCCAAGTGTAATTGGAAACTGGGCGACTTACGAATCGAAGGCGGGGAGAGCTCAAAGCAAGGTGACTCGGCGGCGTCCTGATTCGTGCCTGGATCCTGTCTTCACTGGGGGATGACGCCCATTTTGGCCACGCGAGCCATGTAATAGCTTTGTTAGTGTTTTGTAGAACAACAAACAGGCAGTAGTACCTTTTGATGGAACCACTATTATTCCTTGAATCTATGCATGACTCGCCTTTTGATGGAACCATTGTTAGTCCTTGAATCTATGCATGAATTGCCTGCAATTTTGATAAGCCAGGGAATGTCATAATTTGACAAACAAGGTTTTACATGATGTGTTAGGAAAAACAGAAACCGACTCACTAAGTGCATGGCAAAGAATAGACTAGCCCCTGGGTTATGTCAAAAAATAGATCAGCCCCCGGGTTATGGCAAATAATGGATCAGCCCCCGGGTTATGTCAAAAAATATATCAGCCCACAGGTTATTGCAAATAATGGTTGAAAAATGAGTCGGGGCGAGTTATAATCACAAGCCGACTCAAATATATTATGCAACCTTGTGGCCTTGCCATCAAGGAAGAAAATTTTACCGACTCAGTGAGTTACGATAGGATAAGACGAGTTTGCAAAACTCTAGTGTTACCCTTATAATGCTTTTTGTAACAAGCCTTGTTATTTTTAGGCCGGCTGATCGGGCGCGAGTCAAGCTTCCGTGAAGCACGTTCAATGAACCAATGGTTTCTCTATTTCCCATGTGTGACTCTGGCCGGTACCTTTTATGTTTTAACCAAGGCGAGTTCAGGGTCCAAAAAATGGATTGACTCAACCTGAGTACATAGGTCCATGTGGCGACTTGTTCAACACATAGTCCAGTATAACCATTTGTAATGCGGTAATTTTTCGCTAGCCAAGAGGGTATTCAGGTTGAACTCAATGAGTGGAAGTCCCCCAAGTGACCTATGATTTAGGAAGAAACCAGACATAGGATCATAGAAGCGTATACGCTCTTACTGCGAAACGACTTGGGGACTAGTAGCCCCCAAGTAAGACGGCTTAATTCTCAAAACCACATAAGGCGCCTATGTTTGAACCGTGCAATGTGGCAACGTTGGTCCTCTTTGGCTTTATCAAAGCCCAGTTTTGAAGTAAGTGCAGCATGGCGACTTACGCTCTTTAACTTTGATAGCGTCCAAGTTTGGGCGACTTATAGAACAATAAATACTCATGCTTTCAAAAGCTGAAACGGCAAAGGACCCCGAAATTCGGGGGTGCCGGCTTTATTGCTTTCATAATTCATGGATTACGATTTTCTGAAAACTGGTAAAGAAAAGGGGAGCTCATGGCTCTAAGAGTAGTAAGGCCGCAGATGGGGATGTTCCAGCAGCGAGTTGTCTCAACCTCTGTAGTCGGCCGATCTGGGCGAAGATCCACCAAATAGTATGAGCCGTTCTGAAGATTCTTGCTGACGACAAACGGTCCTTCCCACAGAGGTGATAGCTTGTGCATACCAGTATGATCTTGAATCAAACGGAGCACCAAGTCGCCTTCTTGGAAAGCCCGGCTCTTGACCCGACGACTATGGTAACGTCGCAAGTCCTGTTGGTAAATCGCTGATCGTGATGCGGCCAAGTCATGTTCCTCCTCCAAGGCGTCCAGCGAGTCTTGTCGCGCCAGCTCGTTGTCTTGTTCCACGTAGGCGGCGACTTGTGAGGAATCATGTTTGATGTCACTTGGTAACACCGCTTCTGCTCCGTAGACCAGAAAGAAAGGAGTAAAACCCGTGGAGCGGTTTGGAGTTGTCCTGATACTCCACAGTACTGACGGCAACTTCTCTACCCAACATCCTAGAGTGTGTTCCAAAGGTACCATAAGCCGAGGCTTAATCCCCCGCAATATTTCCTTATTCGCCCTCTCTGCCTGTCCATTAGACTAGGGATGTGCAACCGCGGAAACATCAAGCCGGATATGCTCTCGTGAACAAAGCTCTTGCATTGCACCTTTTGATAGATTAGTACCATTGTCTGTGATGATACTATGAGGATATCCGAATCTGAAAATCAGCTTCTTCAAGAATTTGACGGCCGTATCTGTGTCACAACTGCTAACAGGTTCTGCCTCCACCCACTTGGTAAATTTGTCAACCGCCACCAATAGATGAGACTTTTTGGTGGAAGACATCTTGAAAGGGCCGACCATATCAAGCCCCCAGACTGGAAACGGCCAAGTAATTGGTATCATCCGCAATTCCTGAGCCGGCACATGCATCTGGTGTCCAAACTTTTAGCAGCCATCACATTGGCGAACGATCTCCTCTGCGTCTGTGTGAGCCGTCAGCCAATAAAACCCATGTCTGAAAGCCTTAGAAACCAAGGATCGGGACCCTGCATGATGACCACAGTCGCCCACGTGAATCTCATTGAGGATCATACATCCTTCTTCAGAAGAGACACATCTTTGAAATACCCCCGAGGTGCTTCATTTGTGTAACTCGCCATTGTGTATGACCATGGATTTACACCGACGAACGATTTGGCGAGCTAATAACTCGTCGTCTGGTAACTCGCCTCTGGTGAGATATGCCATGTAAGGAATCGCCCAGTGTGGAGTAGCGTGAAGAGCCGCCACGAGTTGAGACTCGGGGTCCAGTACCGGTAAATCTTCCTCTGAAGGCAATTTCACCGAAGGGTTATTTGATATATCCAAAAAGACATTGGGAGGAACTGGCTTATGTTGTGAACCAAGACGGAAAAGAGCGTCCACTGCTTCGTTAAGCCGCCGGTCGATGTGATCCACTTGATAACCATTCAAGTGACCCGCTACATCCGACACAGCTCGTCTGTAAGCCACCATCAAAGGGTCTCGTGAATCCCAGGTGCCAGAAACCTGCTGCGCCACCAGATCTGAATCGCCCAGGCACCTCACTCGTGTGAGATTAATATCTTTGGCGAGTCGCAACCCATGGAGCAAAGCTTCGTACTCTACTACATTATTGGTACACGGGAACATGAGCCGAAGGACATAGCAAAACTTGTCACCTTGGGGCGACGTTATCACCACACCAGCCCCCGAGCCTTCCAACTGTCTGGACCCATCGAAATAGATGGTCCAATAAGTAAGATCGGGTCTCTCCTCCGGGATTTGTAACTCAGTATAATCATTGATGAAGTCCACGAGCGCTTGAGATTTGATGGCCGTCCGAGGCGTATATCGCACATGATGGGATCCAAGCTCGATGGCCCACTTAGCAAGCCGTCCAGTAGCCTCTCGATTCTGTATGATGTCGCCGAGGGGGGCAAAACTGACGACCGTGATGGGGTGTTCCTGGAAGTAATGCTTCAGCTTTTGACTCGCCATGAACACCCCGAAAACCAGCTTTTGCCAATGTGGATAACGTTGCTTGGAGAGGGTGAGGACCTTGCTGATGAAATACACCGGTCGCTGGCCAGGTACTCCTTTCCTTCTTCCTCCCGCTCGACAACAACTGCCACGCTGACCGCCTTGGAATTGGTTGCAATGTACAAGAGCATAGGTTCCTTGTCTGTCGGAGCCGCCAACACTGACGGGTTAGCTAATTGCCGCTTAAAGGCTTCAAAAGCTTCATTGGCTTCGTCCATCCATACGAAATGATCGGTTTTCTTGAGCAACTGGTAGAGAGGGATGGCCTTCTCATCAAGGCGACTTATGAAGCGGCTCAGAGCTGTGATTCGACCCGTCATACGCTGGACCTGGTTCACGTTGGCTGGTTTCCCTAGTGAGGTAATCGCCTCAATCTTATCCGGGTTGGCCTCAATGCCACGCTCCGACACCAAGAAACCCAATAACTTCCCCGCAGGGACACCAAAGATGCATTTGGTGGGATTAAGCCTCATTTGGTAAACACGGAGGTTGTCAAAGGTTTCCTTGAGATCCTCCAAGAGCGACTCTTTTCGCTAAGACCTGGCCACGATGTCATCCACATAAGCGTGGACGTTACGGCCTATCTGGTTGTGCAGGCAATTTTGGATGCAGTGCTGGTAAGTCGCCCCCGCACTCTTGAGCCCAAACGGCATGGACACGTAACAAAAAGCTCCAAACGGGGTTATGAAAGATGTCTTCTCCTGATCTGCCACTGCCATCTTGATCTGATGGTATCTCGAATAAGCGTCCAAGAAACACAGACGTTCACAACCTGTCGTTGATTCAATAATTTGATCGATGCGGGGAAGGGCGAAGGGATCCTTTGGACAGGCTCTGTTGAGGTCAGTGTAGTCGATGCACATGCGGAAAGTGTCGTTCTTCTTAAGAACCAGGACCGGGTTGGCCAGCCATTCCGGATGGAAAACCTCGATGATAAACCCGACGGCAATGAGCTGGGCTACTTCCTCTCCAATCGCCTTACGGCATTCTTCATTAAACCTGCGAAGGTACTGTCGAACCGGCTTAACTTTAGGGTCAGTATTAAGATGGTGCTCAGCGAATTCCCTCGGTACACCCGGCATGTCAGAAGGTTTCCATGCAAATATGTCCTGATTCTCACGGATGAATTCGATGAGCGCTCTTTCCTATTTGGGGTCGAGACCCGCCCCAATAGTGAACTCCTTGGTGGAGTCGTCAGGCGTAAAGTCGATAACCTTGGTGTCGTCCATTGGTTTAAACTTGAGGGGCGGCTCAGAATTGATGGTCGGCCTCTTGAGCGGCGTCATGTCCGCCGGGTCAACATTAGATTGGTGAAACTTTAGCTCCTCAGCCGCGCAAGCCGACTCGGCGTAAGCCGCGTCTCCTTCTACACATTCTTGGGCTATCTTCCTATCGCCGCTGATGGTAATAGGACCCTTAGGCCCGGGCATCTTGAGTTTGAGATAAACATAGCATGGGCGGGCCATGAATCTGGCGTACGCCGGCCGTCCAAACAGCGCATGATAGGGGCTATTGATTTTGACAACTTCGAACAGGAGGGACTCGCTCCTGTAATTTGACTATGTGCCAAAATCCACGTTAAGCTTAATCCACCCAATTGGATATGCGGACTTACCGGGGACGATGTCGTGGAAGACCGTGGATGATGGCATCAGGTCTTTCTCCAAGAGATTGATCCACCGGAAAGTGTTGAAATATAGGATGTTGATGTTGCTGCCTCCATCCATGAGGACCTTGGAGAGGGTGTATCCTTTGATTTGGGGAGCCACGACCAAAGTCAAGTCGCCAGGGTTGTCTACTCGGGGGGGTTGGTCTTCCCTTCTCCAGGTTATGGGTTGCTCAGACCAGTGAAGGTACCAGGGGAGTGTCGGCTCAGCTATGTTGAATGTTCTTTGCTTCACCTTATGATCACGCTTGTAGGTGTTGGTGGTGAACACGTGATACTGTCCACTGTTAATTGTTTGGGGTTATTGTGGAACCCGCCACGATCTTCCTGTCGCTGGGGATCCCCTTGCGGGGGTGGTTGCTGGAATACTCCCGACGGGTGATACTGCTGATTGTGAACTTGGTACTACCCAGCGTTGGGCTGAGACCCGCCCTGTGGTCCCGGGTTGGGAAAACCGCCGAATGGGACCTGGTGTGACCCGGATGCACCGGGTTGTTCCTATGCTGGCCCTGTTCACCACCTTGGCCTCTCCTGAGCGCCTCGGCCCGGAATTCCTACATCACGTAGCAATCCTCCCAAGAGTGAGTCCCAGTCCCTCAGCCGTGGCGTGCTGCGGACAAGGGCCTTTGAGCATCTCGTGATAATTGTGTGGTTTCTTCCCGCTAAAGCCCCACTTCTTCTGACGTGGTCTTCCGTTGCCGGTATTAGTATTAGCAACAAATTCCGTAGGACCTTCCTGTTGTCTCTTCTTGCCGTGGCCACCATGGTGGTGGTTGCCCCGGCCTTGAAACTGAGAATGGCCCTTGTGTAACTCGCCCTTTCTGGCGGTACTAACTTTGTCGTCGCCCTCCCCAGGATCCTTGGTGTCGTCCGACTCAGCATACCTGGTAAGGGTATCCATTAACTCACCCATATCATGTACTTTCCGCTTGAGCCGCCCTAGCTTTAGCACGAGAGGTTCGTAGTGGCAGTTCTTCTCCAGGATCAACACCGCCTGAGCCGCCGAGATGCCCTCTGATGAGTGAACAACTTCCGCGACTCGCTGGGTCCAATGTTGGGCCGACTCATCCGGCCGCTGAACGCAGTGCTGTAAGTCGACGATGGTCATCGGGCGTTTGCAAGTCCCTCTGAAATTCTTGATGAAGCGCTCTTTTAGCTCTGCCCAGGTGTTGATGGAGTTGGGTGGTAAGTTTTTCAACCACGCACGTGTCGTACCTTCGAGCATCATAGTGAAGTACTTAGCGCTAACTGCCTCATTCATGTCGAGCATATCCATCGCCAGCTCGTAACTCTCGATCCATGATCCTGGTTCGAGATCCGGTGAGTAATTAGGGACCTTCCAGGGCCCTTTGAAGTCCTTCGGCATTCGCTCGTTGCGCAAAACCGGTGCAATACACGATACTCCGATGTGCTTGCCCTTGGAGTCCGGGGGCGCGGGAGGTGATCGCATGTAAGCCGGGTAAACCTGACCCGCCGTGGCTGTTGGCTCTACTTGACGCCCGGCTCACGCTACATCGACGATATCTTGGGCTCGCGTGTCGGGCATCCCAAGCGGGTCGTGTTGAGGGAATTGCCGCGGCCCACTGTTTACTGCGGGCAAGTCCTCATGGCGACTTCTGGCGTGACTCGCCTGAGGCATGGAGTGCAGCCAATCGAGGCTACGAGAATATTGTGCGTGCTGGACCACGGCCGTCTTCAGCATGTCGATGGCGTTTCTGGCCTCTATCACGGCCGGGGAGTTTCCGTAAATTGGAAGGGACTCCAGGTGGCGGGTAGTCGCCAGCACATTATCTACGGGATTCGAGAAGTGACCACGCGGCGTCTGGAACCGAGTTGCGCGGGCATACATTGGTTGAGGCGGCGGCGGATTGGGCGGTGGAACCATTCCTCCCCTCAGGACAGTTTGTAAAGGCCGATCAGGACCCGCCCCGGGGGTGCGTGGAGTGTCAAAAAGGCGAGTTGGGTGTAAGTCGGCCGGGATGCGCCCGTGGTGCCTCCTTTGGTGAACGGTGTCGGACGCGCGCTGTCGCCTCTCGATCCGCCATCCCTCGGCGTTCAACTACTCTGTCTGTGCTGCGATTGCAGCCTGTTGCGTCTCCGCCCTGGCGGCTTCTGCTTCCATGTCCTGCTGTGCCTTGGCCATTGCCTCCCGCAGCTTGGCTAGCTCGGCATTGACAGACTCCTGATTCTTGGTCGTGACCGTAGTTGCCATGAGGCTGGCGACCTCCGCCGCTAGCTCCGCCATGGTTTGTGCTGGGGGTTTGGATGATCCACCGGTATCATTGTTGCCAGTTGGATTTTGCTGAGGCTACGCTCACCCCACCATGTTGATGGCGATTTGCCGACGGGACCTCTCGAAGACTTCGGAATCCATTGCCAACGATAGCCCTCCGAGTTGTCCTTCCTCGAGAGGGTGGATTGAATCTGTCTCAACCATGGATAACTCGCCATCGGAATTGACTGGGGTGCTTGATACGTCTCCGTCGTATCTACTTTTCCGAACTCTTTTGCCCTTGTTTTGGACTCTAATTTGCATGATTTGAATGGAACTAACCCGGCTTGACGATGTTTTCAGCAGAATTTCCATGGTGTTGTTTTTGTGCAGAAATAAAAGTTCTCGGAATGTCCTGAAAATTTACGGAGATTTTTTCTAGAATAAATGAAAAATACCCGCGCAAAGATCCACCGGAGGAGGTGTGCCAGTGGGCCACAAGCCCAGGGGCCGCGGCCACCCCCCTGGCCGCTCCGTGAGGGCTTGTGGGTCCCACGTGGCACCACCGCCTCCAAACTCAGCTCTATATCTTCCGTCTCGCCCAGAAAAAAATCAGAGAGAAGGATTCATCGCGTTTTATGATATGGAGGCGCCGCCACCCCCTGTTCTTCATTTGCAGGGCAGATCTGGAGTCCGTTCTGGGCTCCGGAGAGGGGAAATCATCGCCGTCGTCATCATCAACCTTCCTCCATCGCCAATTCCATGATGCTCTTCATTGTTCGTGAGTAATCTCATCGTAGGCTTGCTGGAAGGTGATGAGTTGGATGAAATCTATCATGTAATCGAGTTAGTTTTGACGGGGACTGATCCCTAGTATCCACTATGTTCTGAGATTGATGTTGCTACTACTTTGCCATGCTTAATGCTTGTCACTAGGGCCCGAGTGCCATGATTTCAGATCTGAACCTATTATGTTGTCGCCAATATATGTGTGGTTTAGATCCTATCTTGCAAGTTGTAGTCACCTACTATGTGTTATGACCCGGCAACCCCGGAGTGACAATAGCTGGAACCACTCCCGGAGATGACCATAGTATGAGGACATCATCTATTCACCGAGTGTTAATGCGTTGGTCCGGTTCTTTATTAAAGGAGAACCTTAATATCCTGTAGTTTCCACTAGGACCCCGCTGCCACGGGAGGGATGGACAATAGATGTCATGCAAGTTCTTTTCCCTAAGCACGTATGACTACATACGGAATACATGCCTACATAAGATTGACGAACGGGAGCTAGTTACTTATCTCTCCATGTTATAGCTGTTACATGATGAATCACATCCGGCATACTCATCCATCACCGATCCACTCCCTACGAGTCGTTTACTACTGGTCCTTGCTATGTTACTTTGTCACTACTACTCTTGCTACATTTGTTACCCTGCTGCTACTATTGTTACGTGCTGCTGCTGTCACTACTGCTGTTCCTTGCTACTGCTTCCACTACTGCTGTCACTTGCTACTTTGCTATTACCTGTTGCAAGACTTTTCTGGAGTCATTACTGGGGAGAATAGTCCCCCGTCAACGTGCTACTTACTGGCGACATTGATACAACAAGTTAGGAATAGTCCGCCATCAACATATCTTTTTCTGGCACCGTTGCTATCATACCACTTTGCTACTGATACTTTGCTTGGAGCCACTAATCTTTCAGGTGTGGTTGAAATTGACAAACTCAGCTGCTAATACTTGAGAATATTCTTTCGCTTCCCCTTGTGTCGAATCAATAAATTTGGGTTGAATACTCTACCCTCGAAAATTGTTGCGATCCCCTACACTTGTGGGTTATCAAGACTATTTTCTGGCGTCGTTGCCGGGGAGGCACAGCTATATTCTTTGAGTCACTTGGGATTTACGTCTGCTGATCACTATGAAGAATCCGAAAGATCCAAGAACTGAAATCTTGCCCTCAACTACGAGGACAGGTAAGGAACTGCCATCCAGCTTTGCACTTGATTCACCTTCAGTTATGAGTAAGTTTGCGACATCACCTCCTGCTAGAAATCTTGATATGTCGCCTGTGTTAGATGATGCTACTTCTGCTGCCCATGATGCTTATGATGATGCTATGCTTGATACTATGCCTGATGTTACTATGCTTGGTACTGCTTTGCCACTAGGTGCATTCCTTGATGCACAAATTGCTAGAGTTGTTGCTAGATGTGATGATACTTCTGAAACTGCTGATGCCATTGAAGTAGAACCTGCTATTTTCCCTGCTAGAACAAGCTGTCCTATGCCTAAATTGCATGTTATGCTTGATACGCATTATGTTATGGAGGGAGAGATAGCTGACGATTTTCTTGCGTGTAAGGATAGCTATGATGTTGAGAAATTACTGCGCAAGTGGAAAGAAAAATCTCTGAACGCTAGGATGAAATACGACCCGAAGTTCGCTACTTCGCCTATCTTTGTGACTGATAAGGATTATGAATTCTCTGTCGACCCTGAGTTGATCACTCTAGTCGAATCTGATCCTTTTCACGGTTATGAGTCTAAAATGGTTGTAGCCCATCTTACCAAACTGCACGATATAGCCACCCTATTCAATAGTGAGGAAAAGATCCGCCACTACTATATCCTCAAGTTGTTTCCTTTCTCGCTAAAGGATGATGCTTAGACCTGGTTCACTTCTCTTTCTCCTGGTTGTGTGTGTAGCCCCCATGATATGGTCTACTACTTCTCTAAAAAATATTTTTCTGCCCATAAGAAGCAAGCTGCCTTGCAGGAAATATACAACTTTGCTCAAGCTGAAGAAGAGAGTCTCCCACAAGCTTGGGGGGAGGCTCATCCAGCTACTGAATGCTTTGCATGATCATCCTCTTGAGAAGAATGAAATACTTGTTATATTCTATAATGGACTTACCGATGCTTCCAAAGACCACCTAGATAGTTGTGCCGGTTGTGTTTTAGGGAACGAACCGTAGAACAAGCTGAGATTCTACTGAATAACATCTTGTGCAATGAGAATGCTTGGACTATTCCCGAACGACCTCCTAAGCCAACTCCGAAGAAAAGAGGTATTCTATTCCTCAGTCCTGAAGATATGCAAGAAGCCAAGAAATCTATGCGAGAGAAAGGCATTAAATCTGAAGATGTCAAAAATCTACCATCGATCAAAGAGATCCATGGTCTCGATAACCCGGTACAGGTAGTAGAAGTCAATTCTCTGCGTAGGTTTGATGAGAGTGATATTCCTTTTGATAAACCTGCTAGCCTATGCATGGAAGAATTTGATAACTTCGTTGGCAAATAACAAAGTTTCAATGATTATGTTAGCAGACAATTGGAACAAAATGCTCGTATGCTTAGTCATTTAAGTGCTTGTGTAGACAGAAACGTCAATGATCTTATGCTCTTGAGTAAACATGCCTCTATGGTTACTACTCAGGTAGAACAAGTACTTAAAGCTCAGAATGACTTGCTCAATGAGTTGAATGAAAATTCCGTCAGAGTCATCACTAGAGGCGGTAGAATGACTCAGGAACCTTTGTATCCTGAGGGTCATCCGAAGGGAATTGAACAAGATTCTAAGGGAGTTAGCACTGATCCACCTAGTCATCCTAGAAAGAAGAAGAAAGATCATAGGAACCTGCACGCTAGCAACCCTGTTGCTGCTACACCTGAGAGTCCAAATGATGCCTCTGTCTGTGATGCTGAAACACAATCTGGTGATAAACATGAGCCTAATGATAATATCAATAGTGATATTCATGAAGATGCTCAACCTAGCAATGAAAAGGATGTGGATATTGAACCTAATCTTGATAAGCCACAGCCTAAGACTAAGAGATACGATAAGAATGACTTCGCTGCTAGGAAGCACGGTAAACAAAGGAAACCATGGGTTCAGAAAACCTATGCCCTTTCCTCCCAAACCATCCAAGAAAATGGATGATGAGGATTTTGAGCGATTCGTTGAAATGATCAGACCTGTCTTTCTGCAAATGTGTTTGACAGATATGCTCAAAATGTCTCTGTATGCTAAGTACATGAAAGATATTGTGACTAATAAGAGGAGGATACGTGAGGTTGAGATTTCCACCATGCTCGCTAATTATACCTTCAAGGGCGGAACTCCCAAGAAACTAGGTGATCCCGGTGTGCCCACTATACCTTGCTCCATTAAAGGCAACTATGTTAGAACTGCTTTGTGCGACCTTGGAGCCGGTGTTAGTGTTATGCCTCTCTCTCTTTATCGTAGACTTGAGCTGGATAAGTTGACACACACTGAAATCTCTCTGCAAATGGCCGACAAATCAACTGCTTTCCCTATCATCATTCGCGAGGATGTGCCTGTTGTGA